>NC_138187.1:150131240-152531240 GCF_964194105.1 Spermophilus citellus
CAGTGTGATGAGTTTTGGTAAATGCATACGGCCGTTTCATCACCCTCACAACCAATGCATAGAACATTCCTTTCATTCCAAAATTCTCATGCCTGTGTCCAGTCAATCTCTCCCCACCACCCTAAGTCCAGGGAAGCAGTGAACAGTTTCCTAATGCCCGGCGTTAGACTTGACCTCTCACACATGGCTCTCAGCAGTAATGCCGTGTCTGCGCGTGGTTTCCTTGATGTTTATCCTGCTTAGAATTTATTATGCTTCTTGAATTGGCAAATGTTTGTCCATCATCAAATCTGGAAGAATTTGGCCCACTATTTTTACAACTGTTTTCTCTAAACCTTTATCACTTTCTTTCCCTTTTGAGATTTTAATTATATATCTTTCTAATTTTTGATGATTTCTATGAGTCTGTGTTCAAGTTCACTGGTAATTTGTTCTGTCATCTCCACTGTGCTGTAAATCCTTTACAGTGAACTTTTCAGTGACTTTACTTTTTAGTTCTAGAACTTTTACCTGGATCTTTCTTCTTCTTGTTTTTATTCCTCTGTTATTATTCCCTGTCTGATCCCTCAGTGAGACCATATCTTATTTTAAATCTTTGAAATTCTGCATGATTGCTGCTTCAAGTCTATCTGTGAACCAAATTTTTGGGCCATCTGGTAATTAATTTTTGTTGACTACTTTTTTCCTTGACTATGGCTTATGTTTTTTGTACTAGGTTCTGCATTTTATTATCATTTAAACTATATAATAGACATTGAGGATGATGTATCGTGATCATTTGGATTCTATTATCATCCTCTGAAGAGTATTGATTTTTGTTTCAGGAGGAGGTTCAACTTCTGTTGAGCACATTGATCCTATATAGACTTATTTTGCACTGTTATTTCAGACACATGGAAAATGCAAAGTGTTTTCCAAGACCCTCTAACCTGGGTATAGTCAGCTTCCAAATTTGAAATCCCTACACATCTGAGTCTTTTTTTTTTTTTTTTAAAGTTTTGCTAGGGTGGGCTATTTCAGGCCTTGTTGTAGTATGATCCTCGTCCCTAGAGCATGACCTCATTGGTGTCTCTGTTGGACTCAGGGTACTAAGGAGGTCCCTACACTCTGGATGGGTCAGATCTCTAGTACCTTCTAATGCTACTTAATCTCTGATATTGCTTTCCCCACTCACTCCCACAGTACCCACTCATAGTGATTCTAGTCTGGTCTCTCATCCTGAACATCAGTCTTATCACTAGCCAAGGACACATGAAAAACATCCACCGAGACTTGTGAGTCCCTTTTCTGTGAAGCCCCTTGCTTTTTGGTGTCTTGTTTTGCTTTAAAGATCCCAGCCAGTTCAGCATCTCTGAACTCTGAAGCTGTCCGTAGGCAGTCATGGAGTTATGGAGCTCATCTTGTGACTTCTTCTTTCAAGAATCACAGTCCTGTGCTGTCTGCTGTCCAATGCTTATAAAAAGTTGTCTCATGAATTTTGTAGAGACTTGTTTGTTCGTTCGTTTGTGGCTGGAAGGTTAATCCCACAGCAGTTAGTCCTTTGTAGTTGAAGGTTTATATATGGTTTTAATGAGATGACTGATAAAATCTGAGGTCTATTAGTTATGACATCTGAGGGTTTATAAAGACATTCGAGTAATTGAGAAAGGAAGACATAATAACAAAGTTTTAAAAAATGTTGGTCAAAATGAAGTCTAGATAGTTATGGGAATTCTTAAAATGGACTTCATACTTTTATCTTATAGTATATCTTGGGGTGACCACCCTTTCCCCACTTCATGGATTATGAATGATTTTCAGCTGCAATGTCTTTCCTAGTCCCCCCCATACCCAATACATACGTGGGCACTGTGCCTTGGGTGAGCCAGTCAAGCACGCCACTCTTAGGACCTCAGTGATGGGTGTGGGGAGGAGCAGCTGAACAAGAGTCATCAGAATTTCTCCTGAGCTTAACAAACAGATGTCATTAACGAGTCATTCTTTACTATTGGAGTTGCCAACTAGGGAGGTATAAGCTGGATTTCTTTCTTTCTTTCTTTCTTTCTTTCTTTCTTTCTTTCTTTCTTTCTTTCTTTTCTTTTCTTTTTGTAGTTGTAGATGGACAGGTGCTGAGGATTAAACCCAGTGCCTCACACATGCTAGGCAAGTGCTCTCCATGAGCTACAGCCCCAGCCCCTAAGCTGGATTTCTTGACAAACACCTTGCTTACCCAAAGAACACCATGTATAACAGGTATTTGTCTTTCTTGGGTTACCCAACAGACAAACCTTCTTCCAGTTTGGTATGTCTATTGTGTGATCCTGGGAGGGACACAGAGTCCTGCCACCCACTGTACTAACAAAAGGGCCACACAATCATTCTTCTTACCCTCCTGGGAGCTTTAATTCAGTCAATCAGATTGAGTCTTATCAATGTGACTCTCGTTCAAGAGTTCAGGTATAAAGGTTGTGATGTAAAGATGAAGAGGAGAGATTATTTCCATAACCTTGGTACAATAGAAAATTGAATGACTTTTCTGTTATGGCACTGTCAGACAAATTTGCAACAATATTCAGTGGTAGTGCCCACAGAGTCTCTTAACTAGACCGTTCCTGGGGCTTGAATTTGATTGTGTTCACTCACAACTGTCTAGGAACCTTTGGATGTTGTCTGCTTTCTATTACTAGTTCTCAAACCTTCTAATAATTCTATAATCTACTCAATTTCTTTCTTCTTTACTTAAAATTGTTCAAAGACTGGAAGTTGTCCCCCCCAATTTTTTTTTTCTTCTCCTTAAGCAGATAACCACACAGATATAGACCACGTTTCCTGGTGGTATTAGTCAGATTTCCATTGCTATAAGTGATACCTGAGATCATCAACTTATAAAGAGAAAAGGTCTATTGTGGTTCACAGTTCTGGAGGTTCAGTCCACGACTGGTTGACCCTGTTGCTTTGGGGACTATGGTGAGGTGGCCCATCATGACAGGGGCACATGGTTGAGCAAAACCACTCACTTCATGGCCCTAAAGCAAAAGAAAGAAAGAGAAAGAGGCTGATGTCCCACACTCCCCTTCAAGGGTACCCCTGCAGTGGTCTGAAGAGCTCCTAATAGGCCCCATGTCTTGAAATTTCTACCTCCCAATAGCACCAAGCTGAGACGAAGCCTTTAACATATGGGCCTTTGGGGAATCTTCAAGGTCCAAACAATAGCCCTGACCTTGGAAGATCTGTGTGAATTACTATGTGAATACATTTAGGCCAATGGGATATGAGGGAAAGTAAGGTGTGCAGCTTCTGGTTTAATTTTAACTTAAAAAGACATTAAGGGGCTGGAGTTACAGCTCAGTGGTAGAGCACTTGCCTGGCATGTGTGAGGCCCTAGGTTCAATCCTCAGCACCACATATAAATAAATAAAGTAAAAGATACATTGACAACTAAAAAAATAAAAAATAAAAAAATAAAAATAAAACATAAAAAGTTGATATCCTTTCCCCCTGTACTGAAACTTAAAATATCTGCATGGTGTGACACATCTTCACACAAGAACAATGCAGAGGAGGACAGGTTGTAGGATACAATGGCCTGAGATAACAAAAGTTATTCATCAGAGCTTCCTCTGAAAGAATAAGACTAAACAAAAACATTTGGGGTATTAAGAATGATAAAGCAGGGCTGAGGTTTTGGCTCAGTGGTAGAGCACTTGCGAGCATGTGTGAGGTACTGGGTTCAATCCTCAGCACCACATAAAAATAAATAAATAAAGTTTAAAAAATTAAAAGAATGCTAAAGCAGATTTAGATAGTGAGCCTACACACATACCCTCTAATTATATTTCCAAGAATGTCTAGGTCTCGTTAAATCGTTGAAAAACACATGGTTGAGGGCTATTCTTCCAACATCTGAGAAAAGTACTCTAGTGGCTTCTCTCTGCAACCTAGGGATACCCAGCCATGGCAAGCAATGTTGAATTGTTAAGGGTCCCATGACATCAGGATCCTGGAAAGTTGGAAGTCAAATTATAGCCTTTAAGGAGAGACAAAGCAGATGTGGTCTCCATCATATGGCAGCGTGCCCCATGGGGGTAATCTGAAGACCTTGAATCACCTTTGTTAACTGATCACAAAATCCCTAAACTGAAATACATAAACAACCACCAAGTCTCCATTTGATTTGTTTCACTAAAATCTTCAGTTTGGTTGCCAAGAGGTCTTACTTGAACAAGGACGATTCTCCCCATTTCCCAGATCTGAATCAACTCTCAGAACACTCAGAACGAAGGGGGCTCTGGGCACCTTTACCCAAGTACATACTGTGAGTCTATCTCCAAGAATTCCCCAGTGTCCTGCAGGGCAATTGCAGGATACTTCTTGGGGAGGAAGGATCACTGGACCCTGGCTCTGAACATTCATTCCTGAGGACCCAGAATGCCACTGCCATACTAGTCATGGTAGACGAGTATAGAATGAGCCTTCCACCAGGCCCAGCTTAACTAAGACACCTATCACGGTTGCTTTCTTAGTTCTTGAGTATAGAACTAGGGCATGTTTTAACTACAGATACAGAGAGAGTGATGGTTGGAAGGTCTCACTCTGATAGCAGCTAGGGTTAGGCTGTGTACCATGTGCCCGGCGCTTCAGCATCTGATGCTGATGGAGTCTTTCCTGTGCTTGCTCCTGATGGAGATCTCTGCTTCCCTGCCTCCTCTACTTGCTGTCTTCTCTTCAAGGCTGCTTTTCTGCCTTTCACTTCCGTTCTGTGTATTACTCAAAATACTTCCAGTGAATATCCTTTCTGTTTAGTTTAACCAGAATTGACTTCTGATTTTTGTGACCACAAACCCTGATTGGTACAAACTGCATATAAAACAAAACCAAGCAGATGTAGAAGAAATGGAAAGAAATAGGAATTTCTTTTCTCTTTGGGCTCAGTGCTTTATTGACGGTTCGTGATGAAGTAGGATTTCCTAAGCCCCAGCCCTTCTTCAGGGTGTCTGGGATAAAAACTGTGAAGAGGGGAGATACTGAGTGTTCTGGAGGACCAGGTTAGGGGAGGGACTCCCTGGCAGCTGAGGGCCTCTCCTTTCCTCTCATGTTTTGGATGGGGCTGGTGGTCCAGGGGACTCTGACTTCTTGGAGGCCATGTGGACAGTAAAGTCCAACATCTTTTGCGATAACTAAATTTATTGTGATGCCAAGAAATGAGTTTGACAAAATGGTCATTGAGGGCAATGCTGACTCTGCATCAAAGGTGGAAGAATGAGCAACCTTGTTAAAGTTTCAGGAGACAACTTGGTCCTTGGGATAATCCAGGATATCCTTCAGGGGGACCTCCAATTCTGCTTCATGTTATCATGTTTGGTGGCTTTCTCCAGAAGCCTAACACATCAGGGCAGGACACACAGAAGGCCATGCCAGTGAGCTTCCCATTCAGCTCAGGGATGACTTGGCCTGCAGCCTGGGCAATGCCAGCAGTCACGGGGGTCATGTTCTGGGATGACCTGTGGCCATCACACCACAATTCCCCACAGGGGCCATCCATGGTCTTCTGGAGTCCCTGGCAGGGTCAGTGGTCTCAAGTCCCTCCACAATGCCAAAGTTGTCATGGAAAACCTTGACCCCTGGGGGGTTAAGCAGTTGATGGTGCAGGAGGCATTGGTGATGATCTTGAGGGGATTGTCATACAGGTGTGAACGCCAATTAAAAACATGGGGACAACAGCAGAAGGGGCAGAGCAGAGACCTTTTTGGCTCCACCCTTGAAGTGAGTTCTGACCTTCTTCACGGTGGCGGAGACTTCAGTGGACTCATAACATCTTCAGGACCAGCCTCACTCCATTTGATGTCAGCAGGATCTCGTTCCTTGGAAGACGGAGATGGGCTTTCCATTGATGACAAGCTACCTGTTCTCAGACTTCACTGAGCCACTGAACTTGCCAAGGGTAGAATCATACTGGAACACGTAAACCAGGAAGTTGAGGCCAACGAAGGGGTCATTGGCTGGAGTTGAAAGCAGCCCTGGTGACCAGGTGCTGAATACAGCCAAATCTGTTTACTTCAGCCTTCATCGTCTTGTCTCAGACATGTGGCTGGTACTGCATAAGATGATGCCATTGTCTGTAGAACAGGGAGGAACAGAGCCGGGACAGAGATTTCTGATGATAAATTTTCATCTCTTAGTTCTTGTTTTGTCCAAATCATTCAAATTTAGTAAATAAGCCAAAATTACTCTTCAAGTAGCTTAAGTACCCAGAATTAGGATTCTTTCATGTGATACTGAAATAAATATGAATTATATCTCCTCAAATTTCTGGTTTCTTTAATTTATAGAATTTTCAGGTGAGGACGTATTTAATGATTAGCTGCAGTCCTGTAATTAAAGTGTAGGTCAGTAATGTACCAAGGAAATGGGGTTCACCTGAAAGGCTGAGTGGGTGGGAATGTTTTTGACAGTCTAACTGGAGACAATCAAGCTTCATAAGGACAAGAAATTACTCTCTGTACAATAAAGGGAAAAGACACAAGAGGAAAGCAGGAAGACAACACCCATTCTTCCTTTAGAATCAGGCTGGGCTCATTATCTATGTGGCAAAGGTAGTAAAGAGCTTGTTTTTGCATTTTACATATTCCCAAGAGTTTTGAGCAAGAGGTAAGGAAGGAGAAGGATGGCATCTTCAAAAATTTCAAGATCCTCATTATCTGGGGGCGAGTCATACACACACACACACACACACACACACACACACACACACACGTAGACCACTCTTCCCTCCACCTTCACAAATGGAGATGCTGCTGTTTAATTTTCTCTACTATTGCTGGATGATGAGCCCGCATAAATAACATACAGCAATTTGCTACACATTTGAATGTTCTGACACTTGGCATGTCTTAAACACACCGTCTCCCTTTCCTGGGCATTTCCTGCTCTTTGATTAAGGGCTAAATGGATGTCTCACCCCTCTCTTAGGAATGGACTCCAGGGAGGATACTCTGCCTGGCAGGGTCCTTTCTTTTTTCATCCAGGAAATTAACCTTCCTAATTCTGGCTGCTTCTCTGAAAGGCTTTTATTCTGAACAGCATTAAGGAGCTTTAATGGTAAGCTGAATGGTCATCCTTCACAGAACGGAGCTCACTTCTGAGATTCTAGGCAGGTCGACCGTGACTTAGGCCTGATTTCCATAAGGTAGGGACAATTAGGATCTGTGTGCCCCACGAGTAATCTGTACAGTTTTCTTTCTTTCCTCCTTCTCCTTCTCCTTCTATAAAGTCAGTGCCAAGACTTTTTAAAAACTAGTTTGGGGTGGGGTGAGAAGGCGCACGCCTGTAATCCCAGTAGCTTGGGAGGTGGAGGCAGGAGGATCAGAGTTCAAAGCCAGCCTTAGCACTTTAGTGAGGTGCTAAACAGCTCAGTGAGAACCTGTCTCTAATAAAATACAAAATAGGGCTGGGGATGTGGCTCAGTGGCCGAGTGCCCCTGAGTTCAATCCCTGGTAACCCTCCCCGCCCCCCCCCCCAAAAAAAAAAACCCCAGCTAGTTTTGGCAGAGCACCTATTCGATGTCCAGCCCTGGATGAGAAATCAAACAACTTTAGAAAAAACAAGAGTCATGTCTTCCCATCCTGTCCTTAGACAAAGGACATTTAGGATTTTCTATTTCCCAGTGTCTTCCTTTGCTGGGGAAAGGAAACACACAGCTGATCCTGCAGCTGACAACAAGCCCTCCTCGAGGCAGTTGCCAGAGGACCCTGAGGTGGGAAGCAGCTGCTCCTTGTCCTCTGGGAAATCCACCCAGCGCTGGCGGGAGATGGGATGGAGGCCAGCGATGCTGCTTTGCTCAGCAAGGGGAGAAGGAGACCTCAAGAAATAAATCAGAACTGATTTCCATTCTGTACATTTTTGCTCTTTTCAAGAGGGAGAGAAATACCTCTATGGACCAGAAATGCATAACCTGCAGGAACATTTTGGTTTGTTTCTTACCAAACGGTTGATTTTCAGAGCCCCCCAAGTGGCATCGGTTATAAACATTTGAAATTACCCTGGGCAAGGTTTTCCTCACTTAGGATTGAATTGGCTCCCTAGAGCACATTCTTTGCTAGGCTAATTGGGACCCTGGATTTCTAGACACTGAACTAGGGCTAGGACTTCTGGGATGGGCAAAATAGAACTAGGACTTCTGCCCTGTTAAGCAAAGGTGCTAATGCAGAATATTTATCCAAAATACCTCTGGATAATACAGTGTTTAGAGACCCTGCCCAAGATGGCTGAAATTATCCAGAACACCAGGAGACAGGCATGTCAGGAGCCTTATTTCATAGACCCCTGTGTGTCCTCTGCGCTCAGTAAAAGAGTGAGGTGTCCCAAAGCAGGTGGGGGCCCTCTTAGGCAGGACAGCCCATCAGTGAACTGGTCAAACAGATTAAAACTTATGTTCACTAAGTGTGTCCCCAGAATTCCCGTGTTGGAAACTTAATCCCTATATTTGATATCTGGAGGTGGAACTTTAGGGAGGTGGTTGGGTCATGAAGGCTCTGTGCTGCTCGCGAATGCATTCATCCACTCATGGGTTAATGGGTTAATTGCTTATTGTGAAAGTAGTTTTATTATAAAAGTGAGCTCTTTCTAGCAAGCTTATTCTGTCTTATTCTGTCTAGCATGCTTTGGCTCCAAAGAATAGAGTTGGCCGTCTATGGACTGAGATCTCTGAAACTAGGAGACCCCAAATGAACATTTTCTCTTCTGATTGTTCTTGTCAGACCTTTTCATCACAGTTGACTATAACAACTTGATTCCCTTGCCTTCTAGCTTGGGCAGGTTTGGGCAGCTCTGGGAGGAGGTCAAAGGGTAGAAGGAGAGAGTATTGAGGGCATTTCCTGCCCTGGTTATGTCCCTACTAGGACATGGTTCCGTCTGGCTGGGTTCCTTTCTCTAAGACCACATCCCTCAACTGGTTCGTGGAACTGCTTCCCCCAATCTTTGTCCCTTGCCACTGTTACTGTTTTTAGGGTACTCCCCCCCCAATCCCTTGTTGATTTTCCTCATCCTATCCGCAGCTTTGTAATTGTCTCTTCATTACCTGTTCTCCAATTATCCCTCTTGAGTGTGCCATTTGTTTTCTGACAGGACCCAGACAGAAAAAAAATCAATCATCCCGCCCCTGGAAATGGCCTCTAAAGTGCTCTATGGTGCTGTGTGATAGGCCGAATACTAACCCTCCAAAGATGTCCAGGTTCCAAGCCCTGGAATCTGTGAATATGTTATGTCACCTGGCAAAGGGGATTATGTTTGTAGATAGAATTAAGGTTGCTAGTCTGCTGACCTAGAGATAAAGAGGTTATCCTGGATATCCAGGTAGGCCCCACGTAATCAAAAGGGTTCTTGAAAGTGGAAGAGGAAGGCAGAAGAGTTAGCATCAGAATGATGTGATATGAGAAAGACTGAACAGCCATTGCTAAATTCGAAGACAGAAAGAACCATGAGCCAGAGAATGCCAATAGCATCCAGAGAAAGAAACATCAGGCAATCAAGTTGTCCCCCCTTGGGTCTCCAAAAAGAATAAAACCTGAATTTTTGCCCAGTGAGGCCTGTATCAGACTTTTGACTTACACAGCTGTAGGCTAATAAATAGGAGTTGTTTTAAGCCAGTAAGTTTGAGGTAATTTGTTGCAGCAGCAACAGGAAACTGATACAGGTTGCTAACGTATCTGATGAGAACATAGAACCTTCTTGTTATAGGAAAATGGGATGCAGATAACCCATGGTATGTTATTCCAATTATTACTAGGAACAGGGATTGGGGTGCAGAGCAGGTGGAGGGCAAGGCATTAAAAGATAATTAGCTCTGGTCCTTAGTTGCTATGGTGACAATGGTCATTATCAAGATTGTGGTGTGAGTTGGCAGTTTCTATCAGTCCTAAATGATGTCCACAGATAGATTAAAAGCTTTGAAGGTTTAGCCAGGGCACAAGTAGAAAACTGTGTAAAAGCTCTAAAGCAGTTGCTTACCATATTGAGCATGTTACATAGGAGTTAGGCTCACTCCAGTGTCTGCGAACTGCAACATCAATGTCTGTTTTGTTATGAAGGAGAGAAAAAAGTAGAACCTTGAGACATGGAGGGGAAATGTTTGGGCAGACACAGGCAAGACTAAGGACTTTGAACCCCCAGATTATCTTAAAACTTTCTTACTAATAAGGAACCTAATCCGGCAGAGGGGCTGGAGAACAGGGCACTGATGGTAGATACTGACTCCATGCTTGACAACTTACTCCTCATGCTCAGCTCAGAGACAGGCCAAGCAGCTATGTTCTCTGTTCATCATTCCTATTTCCACCTTGTTTCTCTGCCACCTTATATAAAAGGCACCAGTGATGTCTAAGCTTTTAGGTTTAGATGGGGGTGTGATTGAATTCATATCACCTACAAAGAAATGGTAGCTGGTAGGACTTTAAGGGTCTTCACTTTGGGAGATGCATGTTTTTTCCATCCAGACAAAAGATGCTGAGGTGAATTGTCTCCTGGTGATTACAGACCTTTCTCCACTCTCCGTACGTAGAAGCTGACCTTTGTGTCAACTAGACTTTATCAACCCCACTTCCTGTCTTCTGGCTTCTTGTAGGTTGGACAACTTGAGGATGTTTGTACTTGAGTCTGATATTTGTACTTGAGTCTGGAGGGAAGAACAGCTATCTGTCTGGCTCTTCCTCGCTGGTGGACACATGGCTCTGTCTGCCACAGCTACTGTATCAGACGCTGAGTTGGTGATTCCAGCTCTTGTCCTTCTGTTGTCATCTGCAGCTTGCCCTGCCTCCGTCACCCAGCTCTGGTTGGTCTCCCTTCAACCTGCCCTCACTTTTCCAAATGGTGTCTTGGTTAAGCTCTCCTTGAACACCCCTTTTTGTCTTGCTGCAGCTCTGACTGATGCCGTCATTGCAAGTCACATTTATGAAGCATGCTATTAAATGCCAACCACTGTGTCCACACACCTTACATAAATTAGCTCATTTCACTCTCTCTATGACACAGACGCGTGGCTATCACCACTCCCTTTTATAGATCAGAAAACTGAAAATTTGAAATTGGCATATAGCTTACCCTAACTAGTAAGTGGCTGAAGCAGGATTTGAACTCAACCTGTAGAGCTTATGGAAATAAGCTCAAGTACAGAAGTAGCTGAGTTTTGAAGGCAGAGAGACTCAAGTACAAACATCAGAAGGTGACGTGAGTCAAAACACTTAATCCTTCTCAGTTCAAGTTTCTTAATTTTTAAGATGGAAAGTACTACAATGCTGCTATCAGAGTTTTTGTTTGTTTGTTTGTTTATAAGCCATATAAGCACCATCCAGTCAAAGTCACAGAAGTCCAGAAAGGAGTCTGCATTCACTGATTGAGGGTAAGGATTCCTGGAAAAATCAGTGAGTTTTTTTTTTCCCAAAAGCAGGTAAGTGATGCTTTGAAGACATGCACAATATAAAACCTGTTTTCAGGTTTGCTGCATAAAGAAAAGAACAGGATGTAAGGAAAATTATTGGCATCGAGTCCAAGGCTTTCTCTTCCCTTCTGCTAGAGTGTTCGGAGAGTAAGATTTTGGTAGAAACGGCAACTGGTGGTGGAAGGAATTCATGCTCCACCCGCTGTGTCTATTGCCTGTCTCTCAGAATCTACTTGATGTCTGTCTCTTGTTTTGCCCAGTGAGAGCTTCGGAACACCAGCCCATGATGACTGTGCTTAAGTAGATTCCTCCTCTCTTGTCTATAGGCTTATGGCAAGAGTATGTCTGGGTACTACCTCTCCCTCATCTGGTTTATCCTTTCGTTAGTCAAGATTTTTTCCCTCCAACATTTCATTTTGAAAATTTTCAAACATATACAAAAATTGAAATAATTATACAGTGAACACCCATAATATATCACCTGGAATCACTGTCAGTATTTTAGTTTATTTGCTTTATTGCATTTCCATCCAGGTATCCATCCATATAGCTAGCCACCCACCCATCCATCCACATAGCCAGCCAGCCAGCCATCCATCTCTCCATCTATCCAGTGTTTGACAACATCATGTCTTAATGGGTTTATAAAGATTTTCTTTTATAATGATTCCAAATCATTGCATCAATTAGCAGAAAACTAACAGGGATCTCAGCAACTTTAAGGGGTTGGGAAAGTATCTCTTGGTTAAGGCTTTGAAAAGGTGGACATTTTTTTTCTTTTTTTTTTTAATTTGTTTTAATTAGTTACACATGACAGTACAATGACCTTGACATATCATACATTTGAATCACATGGGATACAATATGGTGGAAATTTTTTAAAAAATATTTTTATTAGATGTTGATGGACATTTATTTATTTATTTATTTATGGTACTGAGAATCGAACCCAGTGCCTCACACATGCTAGGCAAGAGTTCTACCACTGAGCCACAATCCCAGTCCTAGGTGGAAGTTTTTAAAGCTTTTGTTTCTCACAAAAAGTAATCATCTTCTTTTTGTTCTTTCTGACGGATTTCTTGACTCTTACTCTTTCTAACTATGCCTCTAAAATAGATTTTCCAGAAAAATGCTTTGAGTTCTTGGAAAATATTCATTCTATGAAGTGACTAAAAATTAGACTATGTGTATGGAGCACATCGTAGGTAACAATAATAATAAACATAGGTTTTGAAAAATGTTCAAAATTTGTACCACAAGAGTTTTTAATGTCTGATTACCAAATCCTGGAGCTGTGTAAGCTCCTAAGAGGGAAACACCTGATCTTGAGAATCTAATCACCTCAACTCCTGAGGATGACTGGAATACCGCCTCAAGTTGCATTAGAGTCTCATGTGACTGGGTTTCACTGTGAGGCTCATGGTTCAGGTTCAAGTTCCTAAATTCAAGATTCAAACATCTTGGTTCTTGCTGATTCTCTCACTTTTTGAAAGATGAGTTTGAGCCAATGCTGGTCAAATTGTAGGCACAGGAGAAGGTGACAGAGTAGAAGAAACATACCGTAGGCATTTCTGAAGTCTACACAAATATCAGTTTACATTCAGCTCTAAAACACGGAGCACCTGGTATTGGTGCCATTGGTCTGTGTTCTGGCACAAAACTTCTTCTGTACCTTTCATCTGGAAGGATGCGTAGGCATGGAAGGCTGTGTATGCAGGGTAACTTGGGGACTGTGGAATCAACAGGCGGCTAATGAAAGCTTGCTGAAAAACCAAAGAGCATGAGAATGATCCTGCCACTAGTGGACAGAAGGTCTAATCTGTAGGACAGAGTATGGAACATAAACAGAATCCCAGGACCTGTCAAAGGATGTGTTAAGTACTGGTCTTTAGTGTCAGGGTGCGAATGAAAAGGGGTGGGTGCGAATGACAGTTGACTTGTTAGTTGTTTACCTTTAATTTTTTTTTTTTTTTGCCTTTCTCTCCTATCCCTTACAAAGAGTATCCCAAATTATATTCAGGTGTTCACCGTTGCCTGATGCCTCATGTTATATATCTCAGTAGAAACTGAACTTGCCCATACCTCCAGGAGGGACTCTCATTGGCTTAAGCCAATTAGCACAGCCTACTGTCTAGTCCCAGTCACTGACTCAGGGATGGTTATGTGACTATTATTGAAATGCTTGGAAAGAAAATGATCTCTCCTGGATGTGTGTGTGTTTCTTGGATGTGAAGCTTGGAATTGCTGCAGCCGCATCGGCATCATGAAGAAAGACCCAGTGTGAAGTGTACCAGTGGAAGGCAGGAAAACTAGGTGATCGAGGACAGCCCTGAACCACAGTTTGAATGACCCCTGAACTCAAACAAATTTGACTTCATCATTCAATAGCTACTTGATATTGATGGCGGGGTTTCTCAGAAGGAATTAGCAGCACCATTAGCAGTGCAAATTTCATTCCCAAATTACAGAATATCTTCTAACCCATTATCAGGCACTTGGAGGTTATTCAGTTAAAGTATCGGATGGAGGAAAAAGCTCTCATTTCGCCCAACACATATCATTGCTAAATAACTGAGGCTGGAAGCAAAGAGAAGGTATTACAGGTTATGTTATCAACTCCGTGGTGTGGAGGTAGTAAGGCAGCTGTGACCATGAGAGGCATGGAGGAATTGAGGGAGAAAAATTATATGGAGTGTATTTTCTCCCATTCACTCTCTGTGACCAGAGAGGAAGTGACTGAGGAGGAAAGAAAAGTGATCAATGGACAGGTTTTCTCACCTTACCTAGGCTGCTTTCTCAAGTTCTTTCTATTCATGAAAACTGACAGCTCACAGGAGGGAGAAGCAGGTGTCTCTTCTTATTTTTTCAAGACAGAGAAAATGATTTAAAAGGGAAAAGAATTGATATTGGCTCCTCTGAGACACCACTGTGGCCCCAATATTCTCTCCCTGCTGTTGGAAAGTGTCCATCCATTTCCACAATGTGAATGACAAACTAGAGCAGCTTTGCTGAGATGTTTGGAGAATCTTAAAATATAAACAACCTGAAAAATATTCAGGCTGCTTGGAGAAGGAATTATGCCCTATGAGAAATAAAAATGACATTTTCCTTGTCTTCATCTCTAGGACTTATGTGCAAGTATGTAAGTTATCAGTGAGTGACCCCTGGGAACCCATTGCTAATGATCCTAAACATATTTCACAAACCAAACAAGGCACCATTCTGGCCAAGAAATGAGATCATAAAGTGAACACACCAATTTCTGAGCAACTATTGGGTGTCAGGGGGAATACTTTCTTTACAGACTAAGCACATGAACTTGTATTGTGACTGATTCCCTTCCGAAAGAGTAGTGCATCTTATTTATCAAGACTGTGTACAACCTGGGGTGGGCATTGTTCTAGTGGAAGACAGAGAGTTGGTGAGTCCAGGGCAAATTAGAGTGAGCGGCTCACCTGTGGAGGGAGAGAATGAGGTGAGCAGGAAATGGAGGAGAGGGGCCACTTCCTCAAGGCCTGTGGCACAGCGTCAGGATCCTGGAGGCTGGAAGAAGGCCTAGATGTAAACCTCATAAAGTCCAGGACTTAGCCACAAAGTAAGTATCTGCAAACTTCCAGGACTTAGCCCTGGAGAACGTGGGTCAAGGCTACCATGGAAGTAATTCATCAAAAGCCCACGACTACACGCACCAAGTGCACAGAGACATCATGAGAGGGGCTCTGCCCTTCCAAGGATCATGCTCCTTTAGGGAGACCAATTATGCACCCAGAGAGATGGTTTTTCATGCCCAATGTTGACACCTAAGGGCCAAAGGAGTCCTACTCCCGATGTTGCAGAAGCCCAAGGTAATGCCGTGGGCTTGGGTAGTTGGGGCGGAGACCATTGGTGGTTTTGAGCTGGGCTTTGCAGAAAGAGTAGTGCTGAATGCTGGGTGGATGGGAATGTGTGAAAGGACTCAGGGGTAGAAGAGGCAGTCCTGGTTTTTCTGGGGCATCCATGGACCCCCGGCATGTCCCCCAATTTCCCCCTCACTTTTTCCATTTAAGCAACGACGTTGTACCTAAACGAAGACGATACAAACAAATAGGACAGGTGCCCAGGAGACCTTCTGGAATGCCTTCCCAAAGCGACTCCAGCTCCACGCCGACTTTCTGTTCCTTCTACCTGGAGCCTCGCTCTGTCAAGGCAGAGGACAGGAACAGAGGGAGAATGCAGGTGATCCTCAGGACTGCAGCCCTCCTGTGACTAAGACACACAGACGTCCTTCTCTGGAGACTGAGAACAGCAGTGAGGTCACCCCAGAGCTGAGCCTGCTTCAGGCCCTGTTTTCAAAGGAATCTTCTAAGGGGAAGGTTTTAGGCCAGGAATGACTTATTCAAGGAATTTGTCATTAAGCACCAGGGCAGAGCCACTCACAGCCCAGTCTTGTCATCATCTGCCTATTCCCAACTCTGACCTCAACATTATCATGGGGACAGAAGGAAAAAATTAGCAGTACTGGGAAACGATGACGACATTTCCTGTAAGTGTCAAAGACCCTGGAGTTCTCCCTGGCATGGCCGAATGATTTCCATCTTCTTAAAGGGTGACAGCCTTTGAGGCAGTAAGTGGTTGGTGTCATTGGGACTGTAGGGTCCTAGTAAGGATGAGATCGACATCTCCTCAGCTGCCCTCTCAGGTCATATTCTTCTCATTGCCTGAAGGGTACAAAACTGAGTCATGTTTTTTTTCCATTTTATTTCTTCCCTCACCCAGAGGCCTGTGAGGTTTTTATGATTTTTGTCATCATTGTGCAGACAAGGAGACCCATATCAGAGAGGCTAAGTAATCTGCCCAAGGTGACCCAGCTAGGAATTCTTAGGGCCAGGATATGGACCCAGGCAGTGTGGTTCCAGGGCCAGCTTCCAACCGCAGGCTCCACTGCCTCTTACAACACATGAAGTCACTGCCCAGTGAGTCCATTCAAATGAGGATAATCTGATTAGGTCATGGTTCTCATGATCCAGTCATTTTACCTCTGAACATTCCTGCCTTAGCACAGGAGGTTTGGGGGGACACCTCATATCCAAACCATAACGCTTCTCAAAGGCCCCACATCCCCAAACCATGCCATTGGGGGTTAGGGCTTCAATGCATGACTTTGAGGGGCTCGGGGAGGTCAGAGTTCAGCCCACAGTCCTGGGTTCCAGGACTGACTCAGTGAGCTGCAGCTCATCGAGGGCGAGACTTGAACAAGTGCTGTGTGAATGGCAGCGATTTTGGCAGCAGAGGACATGAGCAAGCAGTAGCTTAGGTTCCAATCCGATTCGCCATGGAAATGACCTGGCTGAGGTGGACGGTTATTTTGTTGTTGTTGTTGTTGTTATGAACAATTTGGCAAGAGTCAGCCTCGAATCGCAGTGGAAAGATTTCCCGCCGTCCTGAGTGGTCAACTCGGTGAAAGGCATTTGGTTGGCTCATGTTTATTCTGTGCTCCGTTGCCAAGGAAGAGGTGATGAGCCCCAGGTGAAGGTGGGCGATAGAAGCTGAGCCCCGAAGGCGCTTCCTGAACAAGCCCTTATCACAGCAGCACGCAGTGTCTTCCTGCACCTGTCAGTAACCAACCTCCTAGTCATGTGCTGTCTTCCCTTCAGGAACAGGCTCACGGGGACCAGAACTTCATCTGCTGGCTTCCAGGCCAGATGAGCTGGTGAAACAGGCCCTTCTCAGAGCGGGTGCTGAGCATTTGTTCTGTGAGCATTGGACAGTTTTCCAGAAAATGCAAGAAGGTACTTCAAGTGCTATTGGTCAGACCTCATTTTGATAAAAAAACAAAAGGTTCAATGTAGAACTCTGTCAGGAGAAAGCAGCCCATATAGGTGTGGAATCAGAACCATTTGCTGTAGCCCCTGAGCACAAGGGCCGTTGGAGACATGGCCCCGGGTGAGCACACTCGGAGCAGACATTTGAGCCCAGCCCTCAATGAAATGCTGGAAGTGGAGTGTGGATGGGGCACCTTGGGTAGGATCCAGTGTTTGAAATTCCTTTCAGAATTTAATACCAGCCAAAATGTTGCTCTCAGAAAACCATGAAGACTTAAGTAGCTCCGTGCTGGGATTTTTTTCCCCTTTGGTTCTTTGGAAGATTGGAACCAAACTGAGTGCCCAGTGAGTACCAGTGAGTGACACTGACCTAGGCTTTGGTTTTAGAATATTGATTTCTGCCTAGGTATGCTTTAGAAATCAATTTTTATTTTAATAAATTCACACCTGTTTCTTTTATCGTAAAGCTCCTGAACTTTAGAAAATGGGATATAAATTTAAACTTGAATAGCTGAGTAGAGATACAAAGAGCACTCTTAAAGAACACCAGTCATGACGGGGTGGGTGGGTGGCTGGCAGCCCTGGAGGGTCCCTCCCCTTCCTGGTCCCCTGTCTGGAGTGCATTTATGCCCTCTCTGGTCCTCATGCTTGTGCCTTGTTCCAGATTGGCGGGAGGGTCCCAGTCAGCCCGTGCATCTCCTGCCACTTCTTTTGCTATCTCACGTGTCACAGCCAAGCATCCAGCCAATCTGCCTCTGGGTTCCACATGGTCTCCTTCAGGACAGTCAGGATCCACTGAGATGGGCAGACCCTCCAGCTGTGCTCCAGGTCACGTCTCCCTCAAAATTTAGGCCACAAGACTCCATTTCCTGAGTTCCTTAGACTTCCACTTCTGTGATTTCCCTCGTTCCTCTTGAAAGGCCTCTTTAATCTCCTGATATCTTTGGTTCAGTAAATGCAAACCTGTTTATATAAAAGTGCCTCGAATGTCCTCTGTGTGCCTGGCACTGGGTCCTGGGGCACGGGGCTGCCACGCTCGGCCTTCGTGTGAGCTCGCCAACTCCCTCGGAGGCCTCTCTTTTCCCCATGGCCGCCTTGTGGGCCTCCACTACCCCTCTGTTCTTTGGCTCTGGTCCACATGGTTGGACTTGCTTAAGCTTATGGTCTATTTCCTCTGCTTGACTCTGAGTTGTTGGAAAGCAGAAGATTCATCTCTGTATCTTAGATACAGAGGCAGGAATAATGGGTGTTGGTACGTACATGTTTTTTTTTTTTTTAATTGAATAAGCTAAGGACATAAGCAAAATGAGAAAGAACAGGGCCTTTCACATACTGTGTGCTCACTAAATATTTGCCTAATAGAAGGGAACATGAGGTTCAGAGGCATCCAGTAACCTGGCCAGGGAAAGGGAGAAGTGGTGGATGGTGTGGATGAGTGACAGCGTGTACATATGTGAGAATCACGGGTTTCTGTGAAGATGTAGTGACAGTGACTTTGAATGCATGTATCTAATTTGGTCCAATAAATACTTCTTGAATATCAACTATGAATAGGAAAGCAGAACAAGTGGCTGAGGTTTGATTAATAAGACACATGTATTGATTATTTGCAAAGCACTATGGTATTACAGGCATGTACTCTGGGACCAGAGGAACCAGATGTGTGACTTTGAGACTTACATAACCTTTCTGGACCTCGGTAGTTTTTTTTGTATAAAATAATAATTAAAATACCCAATTAACAATTGTTTATGGGGGCTGGGGATGTGGCTCAAGCGGTAGCGCGCTCGCCTGGCATGCGTGCGGCCCGGGTTCGATCCTCAGCACCACATACCAACAAAGATGTTGTGTCCGCCGAGAACTAAAAAAATAAATAAATATTTAAAAATCAAAAAAAAAACAATTGTTTATGGTTTAACAGGTGCATTATAATCATCCTTAGTAGTGGGATTCACTGTGGTGGATTTGTGCGTGCACAAAGCAGGATTTGGTCTGTTTCATTCCCTGTATCCCTTACCTTTTCCTCCTCTCCCCCACCCCAGACCCCTCCCCTAATCTACTGCTCCCTCATCTATTTTCACGAGGTCCCTTTTCTTTCCTTTTCCCTCTCCATCTCCCACATATAAGAGAAAACACATGACCCTTGACTTTCTGAGTTTGTCTTATTTCACTTAGCATGACATTCTCTGGTTTCACCCATTTTCTTGCAAATGATGTAATTTCTTCTTCTTTATGGCTGAGTAAAATTCATTATGTACATATATCACATTTTCTCTTTACCCATTCATCTGTTGGTGGACACCTAGGCTAGTTTTAAGGTTTGGCTATGGTGAATCGTGCTGCTATAAACATGGATATGCATGTGTCATTGTAGTACGGAGACTTCAGTTCTTCACGATGAATACCGAGGAGTGGTATAGCCGGGTCGTAAGGAGGCTCCATGCTTAGCCTACTGAGGAGCCTCCATACGGATTTCCATAGAGCTTGTACTAATTTAAATTTCCATCAACAGTATGAAAGTGTTCCTTTCCCCCACGTCCTCCATCTATGTATTATTACGCGTGCCCTTGACATTTGCTTTATGATTTTGAAATGAGACAATTCATGTAGTGTACAAGGTCCGTAGCAAGGACAGTTTATAAAGAGTGGTAGTAATGGCCAAATAAGGCATCAAGACTACTCTAGGTTCATGTTCACATACAATAAAGAGCTATATCAACTTTTTAAGTCTAGATAAAAATGTTTAACAAACTCCCAAATACTTAAGTTGAACCATATGAAATCATTATCACTCAGCAGTTTTTGACTTATTAAAATGGCACTGTCCCCTTTAAGGTCCAATTTTTCCTGTATGGTACAGTCGGTCACGGGCCAAGCAGAAGCGAATCCCTTAGATCTCTTCTGACCACTCTGACTTCTTCCTCTTCCTCTCAGCCTACCTGATCCTGTGTGTCTGTCCTGCCTGCTCCCAAAAGGACCTGGGGAGGCTCACATCCCACAGCAGTGAGGCTGTCCTGTCTGTCTGGTTCATCTGGCAATTTAATCAGGTACATCTGTGACAAGCCTTCCATTACCTTGAACTGCCCCTGAGGTGCAAGACACTAACTCAGGAGCTGAACATGGGCCCTGGTGAGGAGGCATTGACCATGGCCATCACCTGCATCTGAACCATGAGCCCGAGGAAGAAGACCTGTTCTATCTGATGGCAAGATGTGAAGAATTAGGACCCAGAGCCAGACACAGTGGCACATGCCGATAATCCCAGTCACATGGGAGGCTGAGGCAGGAGAATTGAGAGTTCAAAGCCAGCCTCAGCAACTTAGGGAGGCTCTAAGCAAACTGATGAGACCCTGTCTCTAATAAAATACAAAAAAGGGCTGGGGATGTGGCTAAGTGGGTTAAGCACCTCTGGGTTCAATCCCCAGTACAAAAAAAATAAAAAAGAACTAGGACCCACAGGAAGATTCTGGAGCAAGAGGTGGGATCCTAAACAGGGATCTGAGGCATGTGACTGTACCTCATCTCTGAGGGGAAAAAAATAAAGACAGGGGTACAGGGCTGCAGACAAATATATATTGTACTTTCTTTTTTTAAAAAAAAAATTTAAAATTGTAAATGGACACAATGTCTTTATTTATTTATTTATTATTACTTATTTTTTATGTGGTGCTGAGGATCGCGAACCCAGGGCCTCACATACGTGAGGCAAGAGCTCTCCCACTGACCCAGCCCTATACAATGGACTTTCTAGACACCAAGCCATGGTAGGGCAGGTGGTAGTTCTGTGGTGACTGACCAGCCATCCTGTGCCTCTTCTTTCCAATCCTAGTGCTTTCTGTAGGGGCTATCCTCATACACTCCACAAGGTCTAGCCTGGCAGTAAGAACACCGTGTACTTGATTTTTATCCCTGGGGGAAGGACTGGCTCATCCTCATGAGGATGGTAATCTTGGATAATCATGGTAGAGTCCCTAACAAGCTCTGCACCCCTCAACTCGTGACTTGAAGGGTACATCTGGCAAAGCTGAACAGAAAAAGTGCCATGGCTGTCGCCATCGGTATTTGTGGAGCTTGCTTTTCTAGACTTTCTCCAGTATCTCTCTGAACTCTGCTTCATAGAGAAGATGTGTGTTTATTACCCATCTCATTTTAATGAGGACTTAGAGAGGTTAAGGACCTTACCTAAGGCCACACAGCCAACAAGGAAGGTATAGCAGTCTGGTCTTTTGACTGCTGTCACTGACCTGGGGTGTTTCCTCGAATGAGCACTCACAGAAAGCTGGAAAGGGAAGACAAGGCCAGGGGACAGAACAGGGGCAAGAAGATTAGCTCCAGCCCAGGAAGCCTCCAACGGGGCGGGGAACCCAGCAAGTGATGCTGTCATGGGGGAGGAGGAGGTGGTGGCCAGGAGGACGCAGACGTGCTGAGATGCTCCTACGGATTCATTCTGGATGAGTGAGCCCAGCTGCGTCCTAAGCCTGGACAGATCTCCACTAAGTGACTGTCCCTGCTCCCGTGTGGCTGTCCTGGCTTGGAAACACTACACGTGCTCCTTCTAATTAGTATGGGACCCGCGTTGCACAGCTACCTTGCAGCACTCTTGGGACTGTCTCTCTGCAGAGTGGAGGGCAGATGACAATCGGGCTCTTCCCCTTTCCTGTGCCGTGGAGACAGACACACCCAGGTGGACAATGGGCAGCAGCAATGGGTCTTTCCCTTCAGGCAAGAGACGCAACCTGTGTGTCGGGGGAGTGAGATGGCACCCTCTTCATCTCAAAAACTTGCTTCTTCCTGTGCCCAGGGAATCGCTACAGGTGGCTCACCTTGTCTCCTGGGTGTGCAGAAGGGAGGCATGTGCCCTAAAGTGGACCCAGAGCACAGCCTTCTTGGCCAGGGAACCGCTTACCATGATCAATGCCTCCAGGTCTCGACTGGACTCCACGTTTACCTGGTGGCCTTCAGCAGGTCGCTAGATCTCTTTATGCCACTGATCCTGTAAAATGCTGAAACACTGTTTCTGGAGTTCTTCGGTAGACCTGGGGTGAGTTAATAAGATGAATTGTGATACACAGAAACAAACATTAATGGAAGCTGGTAATGAGCGTGGCTTGTGATTATCACAGTGCCCTGGGAAGAGAAGCTGACTGGGCCTTCTAAGTGCTTTCCATAAAGCTAGACCTCCTCCCAGATAATATTTATGAAACCATTATTATACAAAAAGACCGGTATTTTCTTTTTTTTTTCTCTTAGCTCATACTGCCTTACGTTTCAATGGCTAAGGGATCACTATCAATACCCCTTAGTTGCAACTGGGAAAAAAGGTGGCTCCATGTGGTGCATGTCATTGATCCACAGCCTCTGTGTCCTGGGAGTTACGAGCATGCACACCACCTGGGCAGTCAGAGGGATGGACTTCTCCATTGTGGTGTGCAGGGGACCATAAAGGGGCCAGGGCTTCCCACCCACAGTGCTAGTAAACCCCAGAGGCTGAATGCCAGCTTCTGACCAATTATGGCACAGCTACCCCTTGAGGAGACACACATACAGGAAGTCCAAAAGCCTTTTGTCCTCAGTTGTTGTTGTTTTTTTTTTTTTAAGTTCAAAAAAGTCTATTCCTTCTGAGTTTAAGAAACTTTTTCTCCAAGGCTGAAGGGATTTGTGCATTCAATAATTCTTTTTTTTTTATTGATTGTTCAAAACATTACAGAGCTCATGATATATCATCTTTCGTACATTAGACTCAATTGGGTTTTGAACTCCCATTTTTACCCCAAATACAGATTGCAGAATCACAACTGTTACATACTCACACTATTACATAATGGCATATTAGTGACTGTTGTATTCTACTACCTTTCCTATCCCCTACTATCCCCCCTCCCCTAACCTCCCCTCCCATCTTCCCTCTCTACCTCCTCTGCTGTTGTTCAATTCTCTCCCCTTTTCCCCCCTCCCCCTTGCCCCTCATAAGCTCTTATAATTTTGTGTATCATTGAAGATCTCCTACCATTTCTATATGCTTTCCCTTCTCTCTCCCTTTCTCTCCCCCCATTCGTCTTTGTTTACTATTAGTCTTTTCCTCATGCTCTTCCTTCCTGTTCTGCTCTTAGTTGCTCTCTTTATATCAAAGAAAACATTTGGCATTTGTTTTTTAGGGCTTGGCTAGCTTCACTTAACATAATCTGCTCTAATGCCATCCATTTCCCTGCAAATTCTATGATTTTGTCATTTCTTAGTGCTGCATAATACTCCATTGTGTATAGATGCCACTTTTTTTTTATCCATTCGTCTATTGAAGGGCATCTAGGTTGGTTCCACAGTCTAGCTATTGTGAATTGTGCCGCTATAATCATTGATGTGGCCGTATCCCTATAGTGCGCTCTTTTAAGGTCTTCAGGGAATAGTCCGAGAAGGGCGATAGCTGGGTCAAATGGTGGATCCATTCCCAGCTTTCCCAGGAATCTCCATACTGCTTTCCAAATTGGCCTCACCATTTTGCAGTCCCACCAGCAGTGTACAAGTGTACCCTTTTCCCCACATCCCCGCCAACACTTATTGTTGTTTGACTTCATAATGGCTGCCAATCTTACTGGAGTGAGATGGTATCTTAGGGTGGTTTTGATTTGCATTTCTCTGATTGCTAGAGATGGTGAGCATTTTTTCATGTACTTGTTGATTGATTGTATGTCCTCCTCTGAGAAGTGTCTGTTCAGGTCCTTGGCCCATTTGTTGATTGGGTTGTTTGTTATCTTATTGTTTAATTTTTTGAGTTCTTTGTACATTCTGGATATTAGGGCTCTATCTGAGGTGTGAGGGGTAAAAATTTGTTCCCAGGATGTAGGCTCTCTATTTACCTCTTTTATTGTTTCTCTTGCTGAGAAAAAACTTTTTAGTTTAAGTAAGTCCCATTTGTTTATTCTTGTTATTAATTCTTGGGCTATGGGCGTCCTATTAAGGAATTTGGAGCCCGACCCCACTATTCAATAATTCTTTATGGAATACATCCTGTGTGTATGAGCACTTTCCTCCACAGCACTAGAAACTGTAAGGATAAAAATACACAATCTATCCATTTGAAGAGCTTACAGTCCACGGAGAAAGACCGATAAGAGAGAGATCTCAGCACAGGGTGGCATGGGCTCTGGGGAGGTGAGTCCAGGGTGCTATGGGAGACAGACAGGACCTCCAACAGCAGTGGAAGGACTCTCTCTATCTGTCTCTGTCTCTGTCTACCTAGGAGGGAGAGAACTGATTTCCATCAATGGTTGTTATAGGAGAAAATTCTGGGGGTAAACCCATGATGATGTAGAAATGAGAAGTGCCCTCAGACAAGGCTTTTAACACATCTATGGGGAAAAAAAGACAGTGGACACAGGTGTGGTCAGAAAGAGATAAGTTGGAACACAGTAGAATGGAGAGGTAGAGGATGACAGGTAGCTAAAAAGAGCAGGATTTATTGAAAGCCTTTATGAGACTCTTGATGAGAGCATTCTTGCTTCTCCGGCATGTGCAGCAGCTGATTGCCAATCTCCAAGATGAATGAGGGCATCCTTCAAAGCCTGGAATGGCCCAGAGATGAATATAGCCTGTACCTTCTGGCAGTTGGAAGTCCCTGGGAGAGCAGGCCTTCTGCTCCATCATCCAAGCGCTGTAGTTCTCAGCAGTGAATGATTTTGTACCCTGGGGAAATTTGGCAGTGTCTGGAGCAGGTGTCTGGAAGGACAACCAGTTTGGGAGAGGTGGTGCAGGTCTCTGGAGTATAGGGGCCAGGAATAATGAATGAAATGTGTAGGTGAGATAGGGAAGAATTATCTTGCCCCAAATGTCAATAGTGACAGTCTAACATAAAGTCCTCAAGTTTACATTCCCCTCTCCCCGTCCACCAAGTCCAAACAGAGCTCAGTAGCCATTCCAGCAATGTACCATCCTGAAGGGTCTACTTAGCCAAGGGCCTGGCCTACACTGGATGCTGTTGGAGATGTGCTATGGCAGATTCATGAGATGGTCACAGGGACAGGAAGAGGAGGGGTGTTTCAACCTTGTTTTGGAAAATACTGAGACCGTGCAACCATATTTTTTGAAAAGAAGAAAGCATGTGAATTAGGAAAGAGAAAATAAACAGTTCCTGTGGCATGCCATGGGGTAAGAAAGGGCCCTGAAGGGTCGAAGGGTTGGCTGCAGTACCAGAATTGGCCAGCAGAGGGCAAATGGGACAACAGAGCAGAGCAAGGAGAATGCTGCCCCTCAAGGTGGCAATTCCAAAGATTCTTGAACATCCATGATCAGAAGCCAGGAGTTCAACTGGAATTAAACGCATGAAGCAAATAAGGCGGAATTGTCTGCTGGCTCCAGAACAATGCAGGTTTCCCACAGTTGAGAGCTGAGGCAATGGAAGAACTGGAGCTGAAAGGTGAGAGGCCAGAGGAAACATGGAGGTTGGGAAGTAGGAGAGCCTGATTCATTGCCAGATGCTACCCTTCCCCAGATCTAGGGAGAGTAGACCTCTGACGTGCCTTCAGGTGACAACTGGGTGTTGGCAGTGATCCCCCCTCCTCTGGGCATCCATTTTGCTTCTTACAGGGCCAGTGTCCCTAATACTTATTTGCATCCCGCAGGCAGTCACAGGACAGCTGGAAGGAGTGACCTGCTGCAGGTGTGCAGTGTTGTGACTGTGTCTGGAAGAGGGACTTCAGAACTGGCGGGAAGGTGGAAGCCCATCCACCACGCCCTGGTTGGAAGCGGGCCATTCCATGTGCAATTCTCACCAACAGTGCCAGGAGGGCCCCGAGACCCCTGCATCACATGCTGGGGTGCTTCAAAAGTCACTCCACAGGCAGTTTTTTATTTTGTAAAAATAAAACAGGAAGCATTAAAACACTTCCCACAGGAGTTCCAGGGAAGACCTGGAAGTATTCTGGACCAATGCAAGTTACATTCTCATCAGAGATAAGAAACAGATCCACCTTCCAATATTCATCTGATTACCGCTGATGATAGTTACTCATTCCATGTTTATTCATGAGTGTCTGCAACAAGATCAAGGTGAATATCTCAGAAATCACCCTTACCTTTGGTGTGTAGCTAACCAAGGTGGTAATGGGGAGAAGGTCCAAGGCCCAGGAATTTGGGCTAGTGTTGGTACAACCTCTATAGTGCAAACAGGATACAAAATACTGGTCCATTCCAGAAACCTGATTAAAATTGCAGCATAAAACTCAGACCACAGGTTCAGAACATTGTGCTTTGTTTGCTGTCTTACAAAACATATTTTCCTGATATCTATCAGGAATAAACAACCCTCCCCTACCATTAGAGCGGGCAAGGAACTGCATGTTCTGTAAGGGCTGGGCACCATCCTTAGTCCTTTATTTGTTCTGACATCTGCTCCTCAGAACAGTCATTTGAGTTAGTATTATTATGCCATTTCATGTAATAAAATGAGAAGAAACAAAGGTTCTAAGAGATCACTGTCATAATCTACTGAGTTTTTATTACGTGTCTTCTATATTAGGAACTGAGCCGTATTCTGGGGGGAAAATAGATAACACGACAGTATCTCCCCTGTCTATACGATGAGCACACTCACAATCACATATCATCAGAAATAGCACAATGGAAGTGGGAACAACCGGGGAACTGCCTGAAGGAGCCCGAGACAATTTCATAGTGATGTGATTCCAGATGACTCTGCAGGAAAGGGATTTTCCAGTCTTCCTCTCTGCCCAATGCCCTAATCTCATACTGTCGAAAAATGATATTTCCAATTTCCATGGAAACTCCCTGCAGGCTAATTAGAATACAGCTTATAAATTTAAAATAGAGCTTGATGGTCCCTGATGTCTCCTTCCTGCTGGCAGAGTTCAGTAGCCCATCGAGAACATTTTGGGGATTCTCAGGATGGGACAAGATTGGTGGATGTCGTCACTCTCTTATCCAGCAACTGGATTCACCTGAAACACCACCTGGGACAACTGAGTCACCTGCGTCTTCCATCTGCCCTAACCTGCAGCCACTTTGAGGGCTAGGTGCCCTCTGCTCTTCCTTGGTGGCTCTCAGGCTGGCTCTGACCAGCCCACCCGTGGCCCTGTGCAAGTGTCTTCACTGGAGCCCATTTTTTAGAGGGCAGCTGAAGGAGAGAGTCCAACATTAGTCCTCAGTTTCTTTGTTATTTTTTTGGTTGTTTGTTTTTAAAGAAAGTCTATTCCTTCTGAGTTTAAAATAAGAAAAAATTTCCCCAAGGCTGCATTCAATAATCCTTTGTTGAGCTCATCCCGTGACTCTGAGCCCTCCCCGCCTCGACACTAGAAAGCATAATGATAAAAACACACGATACCTCCATTCAAGGAGCTTGAGTGGGGAATCACACAGGTCTACGACGGCAGACGCCCTGATTTGATTTCTCCCATCACTAATACGCCCTTTCCAAATATCAATTGAAGCAAAGGAGAAAATCAGGACTGTAAGTGAGAAAGCAGATATGAGACCAGATGTGTGTTGGTCACCATTGCTGCCGTCACAGGGCTGGCTGGCCATGGGGTTATTACCCAGAAGACTTACTGTCACCTCCCATCTCAGAGGATATCACAGTGTGCTTCTTGTTCCACTGGATTACTTTGAATTAACGTTAGTTTGTAATCCGTACTCCGCTGCCCTTCAGTGACTTTAAGTCAAACATTGTTCCCTGCAAGGAGTCAGTGCACGGGCAGCAGCTATGTGGTTAAGGTGCCTGTGGGTCCTGGCTCTGCAGAATGAGAAAAAGCCAAAGCCCATGTGGCTTGCCTGGTGACCCTGCAGAATATCAATCTAGAAGGTGCATAACAGGCAATATAGTTCATTTTAATTAGGATTAATTTGGAAAGGATCCGTCAGTTCATCTGGCCTTTCACCTTCCTGTCCCCTCTTCCGTGCAGGATCTTTCCCTGGGGTCTGCTCTCAAATGCATGGTTCGTCTAAATTTAAATGACTGCAGCGAGGTTTACGTCATTCCCCTTGGGACGCTATTACACAGTCTAATGGATTTCTCCATGATTATTATTTTTTCCCAGAGATTCAGCCCATTTTTTTTGCTCAAATTTGTCTCCTTTTTCCTCATTATGTACCCTCAGAATCAGAAAATTCACAAAAATGAAGGTGAGAATGACCAAGCATCTGTTTTCTACTCTTTAGCAATAAAGATGGGGACTGGCCCTGAATGCTTTCTCAGTTTCACATTTTGTAGGTGAGCTGAAACATTTCCAGCCTTTTTACTCATGGAAGAGGGTCTCCTTTTCTCATAAAAGAAATCCAGAGATTTCCCGGGGTGGGGGTAGTTTTGTGTTCTGATGGTGGCCGTGCACTTGACATGACTCATGCCACCTGCCTTCTCTGACCCCATATGAACAATAATGCATTTGCCAACACTTGCAGACTTCTCTGTGCCTGGAGAATAGAAACAAATCTTTCCAGCTTTTGTGAGATGAGACCTACAACTTGACCTTCATTCGCACCAGTTTCCAACCAAGGAAGTTACCTGGACCTTATCAGGTTTCCTTGGACGACATCCAGAGAATCTTAGAACTTCAAGTTGAGTAGGTAAACAAGCAGGTTTGGATGGTGTCCATGCCATATGTCTCTCATGTGTGCACAG
The DNA here is from genome assembly GCF_964194105.1 of Spermophilus citellus. Classification (NCBI taxonomy): domain Eukaryota; kingdom Metazoa; phylum Chordata; class Mammalia; order Rodentia; family Sciuridae; genus Spermophilus; species Spermophilus citellus. The sequence goes on from NC_138187.1 coordinate 150,160,078, forward strand.
AGAGGAGCAGGGACACCAGGGGAAATGAAGGAGAAATATCAGGGCTGCAAAGGAAACACCTTGCATTCACCGTCCCCAGTTTATAGAATAATGAATTCCCATGCAAGGTGGGACTGTGACTCCTTAGGCCTCCCTGGTGATGTTATTGCTTTTAATTATCATTGTTACTACAATGTGAGAAAGACGGCCATGACCTGCTCTGAGAGAGGATCCTTCTTGTGGGCAGTAATGATTCTGGAAAAGCACTAATGGATTCAAGAATGGTAAGGATTGAATTGTTGCTTTTTGCTGTCCCCCAAGCAAAGGTCTCTAAATGCAGTTCCCCTGAATTATCATACTAGGTGGTAACTCAGGTAGAGTGAGGTGGATGGGAAGGAAATGACTCTTAAAGTGTGATGGGGCACAGTGTATCCATGCCCACATCTCTACTTCCAAGCCCTGGTCACTCCTTCATACATTCCTTCTTTCCATCTTTTGGTTATTGCATGATGTTCTGGGCCCAGGCCTGTACTAGATACTGGGGATAGTTGATCTGGTCTATTGGAAGAAGGTGGGGGCCACGCATCAGCACTTTAAGAGTAAAAAGCTGTACTCTCACTTGGTTTTGGAAGTAAAAGTCCATTGAAAATCTTTCAAAATGGATTACAAATTTCCATAAAGGTGTGCAAAGTGAGAGAATATAACATAATGAGCACTTATCTGCCCCTAACTATCTTCATATTTAACATGTTTGCTTTCAGATCTTAGCATTTTGACATTTTTGCTCTGGCTTTTTAAAAATAATGAACATTACTACTGTAATTGAAATCTGCTGGGCACTCTGCCTACCCTTTAGCTAGCATCGTTCCACATTGAATGTTTATCATTTCCATTCATGTTTTTTGCCCTGTCACATAGGTGTCTTATGTATGAATCTATACATAATAAATAGAACTCTTGTATATGCTTTTAAACTTTATGCAAATGGTATCCTATTATATCTATTCTGCAATTTGATTTTTATTCAGCCTTATATATTTTGAGATTTTTATGTTAATATATGTAATTTTACTTCATTCATTTCAATTTCTGCATAAAATTCCATACTATGACTATGTCACAGCTTATTTAACTATTTTTTTTAAGTACTGGGGACTGAACTCAGGGCCATTCTGCCACTGATCTACATCCCATCTCTTTTTATTTTAAGACAGAGTCTCACGAGGTTGCTGAGGCTGGCCTTGAACTTGTGATCCTCAGCCTCCCCAGGAGCTGAGATTATAGGCCTGCACCACAGTGTCTAGTTTATCCACTCTTTATGGCCACTTGGTAGTTTCATTTTTTTGCTTTTTCTCTCCATTACTAACAAGGTGAAAGTCAACTTTCTTCTATAAATCTTCCATGTAGATGTGACAGAGTTTTGTAAGATTATGTGCCCAGAAGTGGAATCTCTGATTCCTACTAGGTTCAAAGTGGTATAGAAGAGTTATTACCTATTACTGACCCTGCTAATAACTTGATGGGTGAGTTATAGCACTTTACTATAGTTTTAATTGTAGTTTATTAAATACTGGTACTCTAGAACATCTTTTCACTTGATTATTGGCAATTAATGATTGTTTTCTATGTTTTCTCTTTCCTTTTTGAGTTATAGTGCTTTCAAAATTCTTGGTCCCAAGCCTTTACAAGTTATTTGTGTTTCTTACAATTTATACGAAAGTCTTGGACTTACCTTTAATCTTTGTTTATGTCTTTCATTAAAAAGAAGTTTTAACTTAACATTAATGTAGTCAACTTTGTGACTATTCTTCCCTTGTGGTTTTTGGCTTTTGTGTATTGTCTAAGGAATTCCTCTTTAACCCTTAAGTCAAAGATGCTTTCCTATTTTTTTTCTAACAGTATATTTTTGCTTTCCTTTAGAGCTATTTCAGGATACTTAGGCTTGGATTTTGTGTATGTGTTTCTTGATTCTTCTCCACATGGATAACCAATCATCTATCTTTTTCTTATCTTATAATATTAAATTTTTACTTATACATTTTTGTGCTGTTTTTCCTTATTCTATGCTCCCTTTTTCTATTCTTGCACTAGTATCATCTGCCTTAATTATTATAAGACTGTGATGGTTAATTGTATGTGTCCACTTGACTGGACCAAGGGACCCCAGATAGGAAGGTCAAATACAGTTTCCAGGTATGTCCAGGTGATTCTAGAAGATATTAGCACTTGCATCAGCAGACTGAGTGAAGACATCACCTTCTCCAATGTGGTGAGCATCATCCAACCTGTTGAGAATCTGAATGGCACAGAAAGATGGGGAGGGGCTGGAGCATCCACCTCTTACTGCCCTCAGATGCTGGTGCTCCTGGTCCTCAGGCCTTCAGGTTGGGCTGGACCTATACCAATAGCTTTTCTGAGCCTTTATTTTGCAGATGGCAGATTATAGGACTTGTCAGCCTCCATAATCCCATGAGCCAATCCCTCCTAATATAGCTCTCCATGTCTGTGAATATCCATTTTCTTCCATCTAGAGAACCCTGACTAAGACAACACTGTAAGAAATTTTGCTGCTCAGTGAGACGACTCTCTACCTTGTTCTGTTTCAAAACTTCCTTTCATCATCTTTTGTCTTTTGCTCTTGCATATAAAATTTGGGGCCAGCTCATCCAATGCCATGAGGGAATGAATCGACTAGTTCTAGAACTCTGGGCATTTGAGCTGCTGCATCTTTGCTCCGACTACTGTGACAGCACAGAGGCACTAATGAAATGCAGGCTCATGCTAAGTGCTCTCATTATATACTCAACCATTTAAACCTCACAAGAAGCCTAGAAGGTAGGTACACATTATTTGTCCCTGGTTCTAGTTGAGGGAAGAGAGGTCTGGTGAGATTAAGTAATTTGGCCAAGTTCCCAGGGTTATTATGAGGCATAGCCAGAGTACTGGGCTTAAGTCCATTCTAATCATATGCCAGGGCTCAACTTGACATCCAAAAACTTACTATTATGCACTTACTGACATCCTTTTTATTTTACCAAGGAAGGAACTAAAGCATGAGGCACATAATTGATCTAATGTCTTTGTCAAGTCCAGTATGGAAGAAGACTTAAATCCCTTGGCCTTCCCTGTGGAAGAAGCAACTCCTTCTTCCACTCCCACCTCCACATTTGCCCTCCAGCTCTTGCCTCTATGCCTTCCTAGGTCAGAGAACTGGAACGCACAACTGAGAGGCATAGGGAGCTAGCTCCTGGTCTCAGGGACTCTCCAGGTCTCATGCCCTCAGTGGCCCAGGGCACTGGGACAAGTGAATGCCAGCTCTAAGACAGAGCAGTGTCTTCAGCCCGTGGTTTCTGGGATGCTTGGTGATACTTTCATTTCTCAAAACTCGTGGTGGTTCAGGGGTACAGACTGACATGATAGAGATCTCTCCTCTCTATGGCCACACTTGCCAGATGACAGGCCGTATGCACTTTCTGGGAAATCTGGGAGGAAAGCTGCGAGTGCTGGAGATGGCGGAGGTGAATCTGCAGGAGCAGATTACATGGAAAGTAATTAAGTAAGAAAACATCGGTTAGGAGCTGTCTAGGGAGCCAAAGAGAAAAGCATATTACAAAGAGATATTCATCGACTCGGGCTGATGGCTAGAGGACAGACCCTGTCATATGCAGCTTTTGCTATATATCTCAACTCGGCCACCAACGTGATCAGCAACTTTGAGCAAGTCACTCCAGACAGCCTGGATGTCTCTGTTCCCTTATCTGCGAGAGGAGGCCCCTGGGGACTCTCACTAAGGGAAGAAAAGCAGCTTAGTCTGAAAGAAAGAGCACAGCCTATTAGTGGGTTCCTGCCCCACAGATATTGGGCACACCTGGCTGCAGGGGGAGCCGAGGGAGTGAGGGCACAGGGAGAGAGTCACAAAATCAGGCAAGTTGACTCTCAATTCCCCCAAAGGGAGTCAGTTATAGACCAGAGACCTTGATCTCCACTTATTTTTCCCTCTACTCTTGTACTGCAAACAGCGTTGGCAAATCATGTCATTTCCCCACATGGCAGTCCTTGGTCTCTGAGGCAGGATTAGAGTGCAGCCAGCTGAAAACAGGGCAGCAGATGTGCAAGCGAATGCGAGGTGCTGAGCATCAGCATCAAAAGCAATTAGAGGAAGATGAGGACGCAGGCGGGCTTCAATGGCGCTTTCCAGGGGTCTCGGCTCCTCCTCTAAGACTGCGAGACAGCCTCGGAGGAATTGCAGTGCTGGATGGAGGCCCCAGGAAGGAGCCTGGCCCAGCCCTGGAAGGAGAAGCTTTCCTAGCGGTTTTGATATTAATGAGGTAATTATTGTGCATGTTTACGCACCTGTGCCATATTCTCGGCCTCCCTGTGTTCTTTTTCCAAGGAACTGTGATTGCTGTGCCCATACTTTCCTCTATCAGGAGAGGAGGCACCAATGGAAACTCTTAACGTTTCCCATGGTGTTGGAGATGACTCGGGCACATCAGGGGCGCAGAGCTAGCAGCACAGCTGAGAAGGTGGCGTCTTGTAAGGGGCCCACACCAAGTGCTGTGGGTTGGAGGCTGCACCCTGCAGGAGGGAGACCCTTTCTGGCCTAAAAAAGAATTCAGATTGAGAGTGAAAGACACAGACCAAAGAAAGATGGCTAGAGTGTTCTTGAGTCCCCCCAGGGGAAGTGAGACTAGGAATATCAGAAGGGACACTGCCATGTGGGGAGTAAAGAGGATGGTTTTTCCAGGACGGTCAAAGGAGCCTGAAAAATCTTAGGGAACAGAAGTCACACAGTTGAGTGTCTTCACGGAGAGATGGAGGAAGAGAGAAAGCCGTCACTTCCTCTACCTTCCATCAGAGGACCATAAAATAAGACTTGAAAGGATGTACTTTGCATGCATTCAGGGAGAAGAGGAAATTCAGTGGTTCCCTCCATTCTTGGGGGGATGTGTTCCAAGACCCCCAGTGGATCCCTAAAACCACAGGATGTCTGGAATGGTACCTAATACTGAACTCTTCAAATACTATGACTTTCTATACATTCACGACCATGATGAAGTTCATAAATTAGATGCAGTAAGAGATTAACAGTAAGAACATAATAAAATAAAACAATTATAACAATATACTGCAAAACAAGTTATGTGCATACGTGCGCGCGCGCGCTCTCTCTCTCTCTCTCTCTCTCTCTCTCTCTCTCTCTCTCTCTCGATATCTTATTGCTGTGTATTTTCCCTTCTTTTTCTAGTAATAATGTAAGAGAATGCAATACCTGCATGATAAGATGAATTGAGGTGAATGACACAGGCATTGTGACATAGCATTAGGCTACTATGTCAGGGTCACCTGTCTACAAACACTGTGTTACCATGGCCTTGGATCTAACAACTGAGATAGCCTCTAAGTGACTACTAGGCAGGTAGTATATACAGTGTGGACACTCTGGATCATATCCTAAGAGGGACAGAGCAGAGTGGTGTACGATTTCATCATGCTACTTAGAATGGCACACAGTCTAAAACTAATGGATTTTTATTTCTGCAACTTTCCATTATATATTTTCAGACTGTTTGACTTTGGGTAACTTTAACCATCACAGGTAGAACCACAGATAAGGGAGGACTACTGTACATCTGTAGGAGAATAAACTGTGGTGGGAGGGCTTCCACCTGGAAAGAGAGGTTTGTCCTTACAGTGTAGGGAGTGACAATACTTTATAGGCCTGAGGAGGATGACCATCGGAGGGGAAGATGAGCCTCACAGTGAAACACGTGACTTCAGTCTCGGATCTTCCATCTCCTGACAGCAAGACTTCATGCAAGTCCTGATACCACTGGAGGTTTGGCTTCCTCACACCTAACCTGGTGGCCAGACTCCTGCCTCAGAAGCTGCTGAGGTCAAAAGAGATGAGATCGTGTGCGTGAAATCGCCTCATCAATCCCAGGGCGTATGGGAAACGTTAGGAATGGGGTTTTAATCATTTTATTCTGTGGGTGATTCCAGAAACAAGAAGTGGGACATGCTATGGGCTCAGTGTGTAGCCCAGCTGCCTGGCACGTGTCCCCCTGGGTAAGATGGCAAGGCCTGGGAAATGGTGTCCAGGAATGATGCTGAGGTGGGAGGATGAGTGAGAGAGCCCTTTCCACAGGGAACTCTCTCCTTCCCATGACCCAGTGAGAGGACAGAGATAAGGGGAGATGACCACAGTGATTGTCATGTTGGAGGAGAGGATACAGAATGTGGGGCTTTGAGGAGCCCCTTGTCATGCTCCACCTCTGAGAAACACTTCACCAAAGTTCTTTGGGGTCTAACAAACATTAGCATTGGGGAGAGTGTAAAAAATGCAAACCTAGCTGAACCTGGGTGGGGCCGGCAGGAGGAGGGAGACAGCACACACAACGCTTTGGTGTCACCAGGTGACGGGAGGATTTTCAGGTGGAGATTTCTCTGTAGACCACACACCATCTGTTCTCAGCCTCCAACTCAACAACTCTTCTGAGTTCCCCCACCCCTCAGGAGTATTTCCAAGACTCCGAGGTTTCTGACCTGTTTAATTCTAATCCAGTAGACTCTTTAAAAAAGAAAACACATATATTTAACATCAATAGAAAGGATGTCTACTATCCAGTGGAGGTCCATAAGCCTCATGTTTAAAAAGGAGTTCGAAGTCCTCAAGGGATACAGGAAATGAAATTTATCATAATCAGGTGACAGTTCCAAATCAGGACAGGTCCACACAGCTTGCCTCCTTCAAACCCTGAGCAACCGACTCAGCATTCCCAAATCCCTGAGGATTCCAGTGGGCATGTGCGACAGCACATTCCTACCAGGTGGCCCCACTTTTCCCCAAATCAGCATCTTCTAGAAGGGCAGTGTGGCGCCAGCACCAGGTGCCCAGGGTAGGCATTTGTCCTTCAAAGTGCTCTGGCCACTCATGGAACAAGATCTGGAGAAGCTTCCCAGATGGATAAAAGTGCCGTTGATGTCCAAAAGCATGACCTGAGTTGGTAAAGAACTTCATAGTCCAACATTACCGACTGATATTGAAGGACACAAATCCCAATTCTCAGATTTTAATTTTGTATACCGAGATATTTTCAAACCAGTATGATCCAGGAGCAAATTAAACCCTGACGATTTTAAATAACGACCTGCCTCCAGATGGTCTGGAAGGTGGTCGAGAGGTACAAGGGGCTGGTGAATGTTGACTTTGTAAACTGAAAAATGTAAATTGGAAGCAACGCCATAGGCTGAAGGATGTTGAAGGTCAATGTGGAAGTAGATAGGAGGTTAATTAGGTTTTGACAACTTTCAAGGAGCCAGCACATCTCATTATAACCAACAGCATTAGACTAGAAATCTGGGTATGAGTAAAACTGTTCAAAAGCCCCCAGTCAACCCCCTTTTTGTATAAGACAACAGGCTGATTTTGGGGGGGGCTGGGAGACATGGTAATGAACTTACAGTCCTCAGTTCTACCCTTATCTAGCTGATAAATCTCCTCCTCGCTCACTGCCTCATCTCTCCATCTGTCCCATAGGAACTGTAATGCCTGGCCTGCCTTTTCTTTCTTTTTCTTTTGGTACCAGGGATTGAACTCAGGGGCACTTGACCACTGAGCCACATCCCCAGCCCTATTTTGTATTTTATTTAGAGACAGGGTCTCACTGAGTTGCTCAATGCCTTGCTTTTGCTAGGACTGGCTTTGAACTCGCGACCCTCCTGTCTCAGTCTCCTGAACCCTTGGGGTTATAGGCATGTGCCACCACGCCTGGCTCTGGCTTGCCTTTTCCTAGTGGAAAAAAAATGAGAAAAAGACATCATTTGATTGAAAATGAGTAGAAGCCAAACTTTTCATCAATTAACACTGACAAAGCATTTTCAAATCTTGTTGGCCATTTGATCCTCACAATAAAGCTGTGGATAAAACCTTCAGATATGAGACCCTCCATATAAACCATCTTTTTTAGCACCTGTCATACTTTTACACGATAAAATTAACAGACAATACGTTTTCAATACACACAAGATATTCCAAATGATAATTATAATAAAAGGAAATAATTCAAAATTGTATAACAAGGCCATTAATGAGGGCTGAAGAACTCCATTCAGTTATTTTACAGACATGATTGCTCCACAATTCTTGAAGTTATTTTCAAAATTGAGAGCAACTAAAATTAATATTCAAGCATTTCTTAATGCTACTGCTTTGGACTCCTCAGAAAATAGGAAGCCCCTGCCATTTCACAACCAGTTCCTTTCCTGCTAAGACTCACCTGGCTGTGTGGGCCAGCTTTCCTGCAGTAAGGAGAAGCCCCAGTTCTCACAGCTGCCAGCAGCACGTATCGTTCTCTGGTGTTAATGGAGGCTGTGGATTGGCTGGGGCTTGCTACAGTCTGTGGCTCAGCTCTCAGCTGAGTGTCACCTCTGGTCTGCTCCATGTGGCATTTTCTTCCTGGGATCCAGGCAGAAGGCTCATAGGGTATGTAATTCCCCCAGCAGAATGGAATAACCAGGAGCTGGTGATAACCCAGATGCTTCTTCACAGCTTTTGCTGGAGTGATCTGCCCTTGGTCACACGGCAAAGGTCAGCGATACATAATCCTCTTAGAGGAAGGAAAAGTGGATAAGCGTGCTACAATTTGTCAAGATCTCAGTTCCATTACGGTACCACAGGCAGTCCTGCTAACACACTTGAGTTGGCACATTGAGAAACTTCTCAACTTTCTTGAGACCGAAGGTCACAAATTCTATCACTAATAGGAAGTGACAAGAACTGTGGCAAGGGGCTGGGGATGTGGCTCAAGCGGTAGTGCGCTCGCCTGGCATGCGTGCGGCCCGGGTTCGATCCTCAGCACCACATACAAAACAAAGATGTTATGTCCGCTGAAAACTAAATATTAAAAATTCTCTCTCTCTCTCTCTCTCTTTAAAAAAAAAAAAACTGTGGCAAGGAAGAGGCCATACCCCTTATAAAGGATTAGCTACCCTAAGTCCTAGCAAGTGGTATGATTGCAAATAAAAGCCCAAGTCCTCTGACTTCTCAAGTCAAAAATCAGATATTTCTTCTTAAAATTTTGGCAAGTAGTTTCATTCAACAAGAGCAATTACTATTCTTTAGGCCAAACAAATATCCCAACTCCAAATTTGGATCAATGACTTGAAAGTTTTCATTCTGTGCTTTAGGACCACACGTGATGTGGCACACTGGGCAGGGGCAGAGCTATCCTAGTAAGGAGCTGGACAGATTCTTTTCTCATGTGTTTCTATGACCCAGAGTCAGTGCTCACCTGGGCTGGAGTCATTAACTGGCTTCATTAACTGGCTCAGGACTCGGGTTCTGGTCTACCCATGGCTTCTGTCTTTTCTGCCCTGGGCTGGGCTCTCTGAGTTGTGCCGTCTCCCAAGAGAAGCCTTTCAGGCTGATTGACTTAAAATTAGAGCTCAGATGGCAAAAGAAGAGGAGAATAATAGGGAGAGAGATTGCCCTCATTTGCCTCTTTAAACTTTCATACGGAGTGTGATTTGTTAACAAGGGGGAGGGCCTGAGGCATTGAGGGGCATCAATAATTCAGCAGAGGCTGTCAAGCTGCAAATAGCCCCTTGGTGCCCAGCTGAGCTCCTGCCTGTGACATGGGCTACTGGGTCAGGCTCCAAGAGAAAGGGTCAGACTTCCAATACCCTACCCATCTCAGTCCTGTTCTCTGTTCCCAGTTCCTAACAGAACTGGAAAACATTGTAATGGAGGCATCTTAGGGAGCCAGCCCAGAACTCCAAGGCTCTCAGGTTTCCTGAGGAAGATGGTGGCTGCAGGAGCTCCTCTCTCAGTAGGATCCTTAGTGTTAATGCCGTCTCCCTACCTGGTGCACCTAACGCTTAGGAGTCAGTAAATAACTTCCACCCACTCACCTCTTCACTCCCCGAACGAATGTTACTCCTTCCAGTTTGCCAGGCCTTGCTTTCTTCCTTTCCTCAAAATGAAACTCAAACCTCAACTGGACCTGGATGCTGGCCTTCCTCGATGATGGTGCCCCTTGGCCAGAAGTGGAGGGGCCATGGTGGTAACCGTCTCTGCTTGGCCAAACTTAGGTTCCCCTGAAGCCTTCCAAATTAGTCCTTTACGTCTGGACTTCATTGTCCAATCTCAGCAAGAATCTTATAACAGGTTAGCCAGAATCTCCTGCCCTCCACAGACAGAGCTCCGGATTCTGTAGAGCTTCTTCAAACAGCAGGACAGGCCCAGTAACCCAGAGAGAGCAGGAAAGGGGCAAACGTTAACTAGTGGGATCTGCCTCATGCCATTAACTTAACTTTTAGAGTCGATGCTATCAGCCAGCAGTGGATCTAGGAAGTGCTGCTCTCCATTTCCGAGTGAAGCAGGGAGCTGAGAGAATACCACTGTGACCAGGAGAGTTTTGCTCCCGACAAAAGGCCTGTCCTCTCCCCTGTATGGTTGGGTCACCCATGTGGGAACAGGAAACTGAGCCAGGGGAAAGCACAGTAGGGAAAAGCACTTGTCCCTCAGAGAATGGTAAAAATCAGATTCAGTCTGTAGTTTTAATAGTTTTTACTTTGACATTGTAATTTCCTTTGGATAATTTAGGGCTTGGATAAAAGTATGAGGTTCCTCTATTGCTTTGAGAAGTGGTATTATATCGAATAAAGGAGTGAAGTGATATTGGAGAGTTTTCTTGTCCCTCCTTCATGTCCTCTCTGGCTCCTTGCTAGGAGAATAGACTCGAAGCCACCATCCAGGGTTTCCAGGTAGTGAAAGGCTGTGAGATGACTGGTCGCCGACTTCAGAGTAAGAAGACAGCTGAAGATCTCAGGAAATACATGAAATGAGCCCTTTACTTTTTTACATGCTGTGAGAAGACAATCCACACAAGGAACAAGGGCTGCTAGGAGGAAAGGAGGGCAGAGAGGCTGATGCTTGGGGTGATAACATTCAGGCCTATAGATGCCACTCAACACAGGGTGGGGCTGTGTCCTGAGAACACCACTGTAGCTTAAGAAGATCCTAGGTTTCAAGTGAATGTACTAAGCCTAACCTACTGAACTTCATAGCTTAGCAATGCACACAGTACCTTATAGAGCAGGGTTTGTTTGGTGTCATGGTCATGTGGCTGACATGGAGCGGTGGCTCGGTCCTACTGCTCAGCATCATGACAGAGGATATCACCAGCCCCAGAAAAGAACAGAATCCAAAATTCAAAGTGGAGTTTCCACTAAATGAATATTACTTTTATATCATTGTGAAGTAAAACAAAAAAAAAATGGCTAAGTTGAACCAACATAAGTTGGGGACCATCTGTATAAAGAAAATCAAAATATAAAAGATTAAAATGAATATGATCTGAATGTGTAATGATCTTATCCCTTAAATATAGACTTTTGCTTCTCCGTGGAAGGTCATGTCTACTCAGAACCATCTACACTGGCCTAGCACAGTATAGATAGTTCCATATTTAACTGGATTTTTTTAAGTTTAGAAAGAACGTTCATGTGGAAAAATATCACACACTGTTTTGACTCACAATAAATATGAATGGTGGGAAATGCAGGCACGAATTTCTTAATTCTGTCCAATGTGTCCATCTCTTTGCCACGACTTTGTGTACTGTCCCCTTTTGTCCCAGACTGATGCTGCAGTCTCCTTGTGGCCTCCTTGCCCCTTCTTCATGGGACAAAGGCTAGTCCACATCCCACTCCCCTGCCTCAAACTCTCCAATCACCATCAGGCCATTCCTTCTCATAATGCCATCTCTCTGGCTCTGTCTTTCAAATCCCTCTTCTATTTTTAAGAACTCTTGTGATTACATTGTACCCTTCTGGATAATACAGGATAACCTTTCTACTGCAAGGTCATCTGATCAGGAACCTTAATTCCTTCTGCAAGATCAATTCCCCTTGACATGCAAACCTAATATATTTGAAGGTCCCAGGAATTAGGACAGAAACATCTTTGGCAAGAGGCATTGTTCTACCTACTACACCAGGCAATTACAATTCCAGAAATCTATTCTACAGAAATACACACATATGCCTCAAATTTTTTTATGCTGGAAGATATTTTATGACAGTGGTATTTCTAATATTAAGAAAAATAAAAGAAGAAAAAAAGAGAAAGAACCTAAATGTCCTTCAAAAGTAGAGTACTCATACAATCCTATATGGTGGTTAATTTTATTTGTCAATTGATTGGACCATAGGTGCCTGGATAGTTGGTCAAGCATTATTCTGGGTGTTTCTGTGAGAGTGGATCAGATAACCACTGAAATCCATAGATTGAGTAAAAGATTGTCTTCCAATCTTGGGTGGGTTATATCCAATTAGCTCAAGGTCTGAATAGAAGGAAAAGTCTAAGTTCTCCCCTGAGAAAGAGAGAATTCTTTCAACTGGCGGCCTTTTGAACTGATATACAGGCTTCTTTCCTGTGTTCAGACTCAAACTGAAACACTGGATCTTCCTGGGTTTCAGGCATGTTGGTTGTTGGACTGGAACTGTACTAATGGTTCTCTTGGGTCTCCAGCTGCCAATTCACTCTGAGGATCTTGGGAATTCCCAGCCTCCATAGTTGCATGAATCAATTCCTTAGGATGACTTTCAACATCCTATTGGTCTGGTTCTGGAAGACCTTGAGTAAAATATTCTATTTTTATAAAAATGTAACCATAAGGAACAAGAAGGCTGAGTTTTATGAACTACCCATAAAAGGATCTTCATGGAATATAATTATATAAAAAAGGAAAATGTATAAAAATTGAAAGGAACATTTGTAGGAAATACACATCTTTATAGATAAATGTACAGAAAGTGACTGAAAGATGCAGACTGAACTCTTAACAATAATCATCTCTAATAATCATCAGATAGTGAGGCTGGTGGCTGGGAGTGGGAATGGGAGCTTGGAGTCTAAAGGATTTTTATGTATTCTTCAGTTGTTTGGTTTTCTTATAATGAGAAAGTGTATATAAATTGCTTGTGTTATTTAAAACACTAAGATAATCAATGATCCATTAATTGTTGGGCAGGGGAATTTTTTTTATAACTATCCAAATTTAAAAGAAACTGGTTAACCAGCAGCGATACCAATGGACGAACTTACAATAAGGAAGGTTCCTTTCTATTGACTGAAACACCAACACCCTTAACAAGAGATTTGCACAGTATAAAAAAGTATATAAGGGACCAAATTAGTGAACAGAAGGGGCTTAATAAGCATGAAATCAGAGCACAGGATGTCAGATGTCCTTGAGGGATGGCCTATTGTAGTTGAGGTTTTAACTCCATTGAATTATACAACTGACCCAAACACTTGGGCCCAAGACCCTGCCCCTCTTTCTAATATTATCTGCTCCTCTGCCCTGAAGAGTCACTGGAAATCTCTAACAAACTCTCACTGTCATTTTGTGACTCTGCAGCAGATCCACCTTTTCTATTTGCACAGAGTCCTGCGTCAAGCCTGGTGGTTTGACGGATTCTATCAGACCACTTTCCATTCTCCTCTGGTGTTGTTAGCTTACTGACAGAGTACAAAAGATCAGCAGCACGCCCTCAGTAAACCCAGATAGAGGGGTTAACCTCAGAGGCATTTTTTTGCCAACAACAAAGTCCATTCATCCATTAGGGCTTTTCCTTAACCTTGCTGACATCATCCCTAGGTCTCTGATGTTCGACTTCCTTTGAGGAACTGAACTTCCATTGACTATACTGAACTGTGTCCTGGCTGAGTGACTATGGGCAACAGCATTACTCTTTGCCATATTTTTTTTTCGTTTTTGTCCAAGATAAGGGAGTGAGAGCAGTGAAATAGAAATAACACTCAACTTTGGCCCTGCAGGACAATGGAGAGATCAACACAAGGAATCATCCACCCATTTGGTAAGTGCTGAGCTCCTTACTTTGTTCAGCTACACCCACACTTGGCTCTGAGGACAGAGTTTCTAGGAGGAGGACATACTATGAACAATTACAACCTAGGACACTGTGCTACAGCCTGGGGGCTCGGGTTAAGAAAGGTTTGGAGAGTTAACTCCATTTCCTCTGGTGTTTTTAGTTTGTTGATGGTGTAGCAAAGGTCAACGGGAGAAAGAGCAGGAAATAGGACAACATGGAGGAAGGTGTCCAAGACCAAAGGAACAGCATGTGAAAAGGACAGAAGCAGGGACAGGATCATAAGACCCTTGACCAAAGGCAGATGCAGTAGATTCAAGACAACTCTAAATCCTTTGTCATTCCCCTCAAGAGGTGGTGTCTATGTCCCCACCTTTAAGTGGTGGGCCTTGTGGTTGCTTGACCAATAGGAAGCAGCAGAAGTAATGCTAGCCCAGACCTCAAGAGACCTGTGTATTCCACACCTTTGCTCTTGGAACTCAGCCATTAAGTCATGAGGAGGCTCAAGGAACTCCAAGAAGAGATCCAAATGGAGAGGAATAGAGACTCCCCACCAAGCACCTGGGTGAACTGCCCAAAGACAACTGGCACCATCCTGACAGCCAAGTGAGTGAGCAGTGTTGGAAAGGGGTCAAGACATCTCAGCTAATATCATGGGAAGCAGAAGAGTCATCCCTGTTGAGCCCTGCCCAAATGACAGATTCATCAGCAAAAGGAATGATAGTTGTTTTTTAAGTCACTAAGTTTTACCTCAAAAATCATCAGTTAATTAGCATCTGGAAAAACATGGAGATAAGAAAAAGATGGTCAAGCATGATTCCTAGGTCTCTGGCTTAAGTAATATGATGGAGAGTCCTTTCAGGAAAACAAGATTTATAGATGGAGCTGGTTTGACGAATGGGAGGGAAGGGAGCACTAGACAGTGATAATAAATTCAGTTTGGGACTTATTGAGTTTGTGGGGCAGTGGGATTTTCTGGTATAGAGAGATGGTTTTGTCAGGCATATAGATCTGAAGTTGGGGAGAGAAAGAGAAAGAAAGAGAGGAATGGAGGGACCTATTTGTAAGTAATATTGATGGAGGCAGAATGCATGATCATGGATATGAACATCTTTGGGGGATATATACAGTGAGGTGAAACAGGACTGAAGGGAATCACCACAGTTAAGGACATATACAAAAGAAAGTCTGAGAAGACATCTAAAACAAAATGGGAATGGGAGCATGGAGAGTTGATTCATTTTGGCCCTAATGAACCACCTTCTAACCACAATGGAGGCCTGCACAACACAACCCAGATTCAATGCTGGTACTATACCTTGGCAAGCACTGGCTGCCTGAGCCCTGCCTTACTATTTGTGGGGAAAGTAAGCTCAGGCTGGAGCTGGGAGGGTTACAACCAGCCAGCCAACATATGAAGTCTTCCCCTTCCTCTTTAGCTCTTGAAGCCTTTGCTTATACAGATAGAGCCAGGGCTTCTCCCTGTCCAGGAGTCCAGGAAGTCAGCCCCACATGTACTTTTGGAAAAAGGACAACAAACCAAGAAATGAATTGGTGTTCTGCTTCTAGATAAAACTAAAAAGAGGCTTCTTTTCAATGTTGTGTGAAGCTTTTCCTCTCCAAGCTGAACACCTAAACAGATGAGGGAGCGACGGCTCATTGATGCAGTGGAGTGGTAACTGTAAGAAAGAGAGGATGAATATTTCATGGGCACCAGTGGCAGTTAATAAATCATGAGGTGCTGCAGATGAGTAGGTTGCTGGATGATGGGTGCTCAGCTCTGGTCAAATGGAACCTCCCTTTCTGGCATGTCCAGACTGCCCTGCGTCTATGGGCCTTGATTTCTCAATTAGTGTGTGTCTTCATCTTTTAGCTACAGTCAACTAGATAAAGATATGCAACGGGGAAATTCAGAGGAAACCAACTTAAGATCACACCATTCTGTGAGTCAGAGTTTCTTGAAATGACCATCAATGACTCGTGATGTTGAGTAATGTACTTTGTAAATAGTTATTGAAAAAAGTTTCTGTGCTGTGTGCTTTATTCCTGGGGAATATTGGTAACCCCTTTCAATGACTAGGGATATGAATGCACTTAGTTAGAAAAGAAAAAGAAAAGCAAAAATATAGTAGCAATGAAAAAAGTACAGAAATAAGAAGTACTATTTTGCCAAACTCAATATTTCCAATATATTCATTTATCTATTTAGGATTTAAAAGTTTGACTACTTTCAAAAAGAATTTCAGCTGACTTTGTCTATAAGGAAACAGTAACAATTGGTTACATAAATAGTAGTTTTAGCATTGTTAAAATTGCCATTTTATTAATAAACAATAATAATATTTTACCATTATAATAATGATAAAAAGGATACTACAACCATGGAATGCTCAGTCTATACTGAGCTCTATGTAGAATATTTTATAAATATTATTCTATTTATCCCTAAGTATTCTCAAAATAGGTATAAGAATACACATTGATAATAAAATTGGGCTGAGAAAAATCAATTTCCTTGTTCAAACCCCCAAGTAGTAAGGAGCTGATATGAGATTTGAACCCAGCCTTTCTGATTCCAAGCATACAATTTTGTAATAATAAGTAATAGCTAGAACTTACATTGTATTCACTATGAATTAGAAAATATTCTCAGTAGCTCATTTATCTGGATTATGTTCACCTTTCATTTTCCCTAAGCTATTTTACAACTCTGTCAAGTGTGTGACACTGATAATAATACAAAGGGTTCTTGGTAATAGAAATGCAAATTAATTGATTATTGCCCTGAGGGTAGATATCTCTTACATCTATTTGTAAATTCATTTATGGAGTCCTTATTACCTATTTATGTGTAGTTCTTAGCATTCTTTAAGCCAGTTGTAATGTCTTAGTGAGTCCCTCATTTATTAATGAGCTAACTATAGTATTTGACATATATTCATTTTATTTTATATGACAGTCATGATTTAAAAAAAAAAAAAAAAGAAAACATTCTTGACAATTCTTTATAGACAGGCACACACGCACACACCCCAGGAGATGAATGGGCCAGGCATCTCTCCACTCACACCACCCCTCCTGAGATGCGCTGGGGTCCTCCTGTAGGCTGGTTGCTACCAGGCCTGGGCTGCTCTGCCATGCTGGGGTCCTGGCTCATGAGTGTCCCGCTGTCTCACTTGCAGCTGCTCTGGAGTGTGGCTAGCTCTGCCTCCTCATAATCTTGCACTTGCTTCCTGGAATTTCATCTTGATGGTTTCCCTGCCCTCTAGTCAGTTCTCATCAACAGCAGGGTGACCTCTCTACAGTATGCATTTAATAATGTCACTCTCCTATTTAAAAAATTCTTCTGCAACTTTTAGATTGATGGTCTGAGCCCAGTGGTCCAGTTCAAGCTCATATTTCACCAAGCTCCCATCCTATCATAAATAATATTCCAGTATCTCCAAACTGCTTGCAGATCCCCAAATATAACATATTCTTGACCATGCCCACATCCCTTTTTTGTGTGCCTGCTGAAGCCCCATTCACTCGGCTAAGTCCCTCCCCCAGGGAACCTTGCCTGAGTCTCCCCAGCAGCTTTCAGTGCCCCTCTCATGCATCCTCCTGACACACGATCAGAGCCCTTCACAAAACTCTGTCAGCACAGCCCATACGGACCGAAAACATTTAGGAAAAAACCCCATACTTTTGTGGGGCCTGGTGATACACGCCTATAATCCCAGGTTCTGGGGAGACTGATTGCAAGTTTGAGGCTTGCCTGGGCAAGGTAATGAGACTCTGTCTCAAAACAAAATTTGAAAAAGGGCTGGGGATGTAGTTCAGTGGCCGAGTGCTTGCCTAGAATGTGCAAGGCCATGGCTTTGATCCTCAGTACTGTAAAAACAAACAAACACCCTATACTTCTTTCCGAATATTTCCTGGTCCTTCCCTACACTTAGGGCAGAAGGGCAGTCTATACTCACTACCCTCCAGAGCAGAGCTCTGTTAAATAAACACTTCACAAAGCAGGAAATAAGTTAATATTAGCTTTCTGAGTTTCCCAAAGCAGACTCGAGATGGCAGTTCACTGTTTAAAGAAGAATGTTTGAGAGGACTAAAAGCCCAGGGTCCTGAATGTCTTATTGCTCAAAATTTATTCCTAAAAACTTGATTAGGAGGCTTTATGGAATAGCTGCAGAGAAAAGGAAGGCCAAAAGGGTCAGGAGCAAGAGAGCCACTGGCTGCGACTGGAGTGGGTGAGAGCCAGGAGAGGCTTTGGGAGAGCTGGCCCAGAAGCACAGGGCATCCAAGAGTTCTACTGAGGAAGGGAGCTGAGGGGGCTGAGGAAGGGTCTGTGGCCTCAAAGGGGACTTTCAGGTGGGCGTGGGAGGGCACATGCACCCTGCATGTACTGCTAACTAGAATCAGGTAAGAGCTCTGACCCCAGCAGATGCCCAGTGGGACTGAGATGTAGCCCTGGGGAGAAGGGCAAAGGGTGGAACCCTGGATTGCCTGAGATGACTCTGAATTGGCTGAGAGTAAACTTCTACAGGCATGAAGAAATACCAAGATGGAAACTAAATGTGGTTATAGAAGAAAAAAAAAGAAAAGAAAAAGTAAAGGTTAACACTTCTTGCTAATCCTGAGTTTGCCGCCTGGGATTCCCACTTTAGACATTTGTTTAGAAGCCAGCCTTCTCCCCTGAACTGGAGGGTTTTTGAGGACAGTGACCACTTGCATTTGTCTCTGTAGTTCCGGCCTGACTCACAGTATCTACTCAGTAAGTGTTGGTCAAGTGAAGAAAGATGAATGATCCAGCTGGGAGCCAGGGCTGAGGATCTGACAGGTCTGGGCCAGGGTAGTTTCACTCAGTCAGACACAAAGTTCCTTAATGGAATTGGAGGTGAGTTTGAGAAACAAATTTTTTATCATCTGTTCTTTTCTCTGTGATACAAATAAGCTTGTTCAAATTAATTATTAATTAGCCTTTTCCTGATGCTGTGTGCATTTAGTCATTCTCATTTAATCTTCTTGTTGGCATTACTATGGCAACTAAATGGGAGAATTGTCATACTGCCCACTTGTTAATGTTGTCTAATTTACTTTAGGATATTCCTTCATAAATATTGTGGTATGAGTCAGTGTGTGTGTGTGTGTGTGTGTGTGTGTGTGTGTGTGTGTGTGTTAGTTTTAATCTACATGCTAGGGGTACCATTAATTGGGAATAAGCTATCTTGAGCTACTCAGAAGTTTTAAATTCCCTATGAAGATCCTGAACTCCAGAGCATGTAATGTAGGTGCTTCAAGTGTATCCATCCTCATTGGTAGTAGAGAGGTTGTTCTCCAGCAGAAGTAGAATTAGAAATGATACTCTAAGATAAGTGGAGTAGTGTTCAACAGACATGAATTGATTAGAATCGTGTTGATGCTGCTATGTAAACGCATGTAGAAAATCAGACACCTCCCTGTGATGCGCCAGGCCCAGATGTCCCATTTGGTCCCATGTCCCATCTCTTGCAGATGATTTTATGTCTGCTTCAGACCAGATAGCTAGCCGACCCTCTAAAGAGAAAATTGCTCCATCTGTCACAAGTGATGGGCATGGAAGGTGTCTGGCGAAGCACCAAGGGAGCGGAGCCAATAAAAGCATATTGTAAGACACTTTCTGAATCTGTGTGCTAACAGATGTGTGGAGTGTTGCAGGATTTGGTCTGAGATTTGCCTTCCTGGTAATATACCACCTGGTAGCAAGTTTGTCAGAAAGAAGACCTAGAGCCCTTGCCTACTCTTAGACATTGGAGGAAACCATCATTCACCAAAAGAACCCAATAGCCGTGAATGACCAAGTTAGTTTGGGTTAGGTGACAACACAGTACTCAAGATAATGCACATTATCAATACCTTTTCTTGATAACATTTCAGTTTTTTATACTGACAGACACACACATATATGTTACAAGCCAAGTTTCCTATATTGTTTTACTTCAATTCTCATATTGTTATATCATGGCTGTCACCCACTAGAACATCACTGCAGTCCTCATTAGAACTTCTTTCTGGCTGGGACTAAATTATTCATCATTGAATGGCCCTCTAAGCCTGCTATAGTGTCTTGCCTGGAAGATGCTCTCATAAATACATGTTTGCTGGCTTGAATGGGATGAAATACACCCCTCTATCACCCTGTGGGATCACTTCTAATGCCTACAAGAAAGAGGAAATGCAGTATTGTCTTGAGGGATAGGCTGAGCCCTAGAATAGTCGGAGGCCAACTACAGTACAGATAGACAGAGGCAGAGCCTTCCCTGGTCATGGGCTGCCTTCCCATCACTTGGTGGGCACAGACTAACAAGGAAGAACGCGTGGAGGGAGTCATGGATGTCCCAGGGGAATATCTTTACACAACTAGATTGTTCAACCTGGTAGCCATGTCTGCCAATAAAATATGAAGTTGAAGCATGACTGTTCTACTTGCCACAAAACTTGGGCACCAAGAATGATGGCTCATTATCACTGGGCAGATGTTGCCGAGGAGAAGCTGGATGCAGCAGGGGCCCTTAGAGGAGGAATTTGTGTCTCTAGCACAGACACAGAGGGGTACTCAAGTCAACATAGTCATGGTCATCAAATGGCCAGCACCTGGTAGCAGGGCATTGTTTTAATTAAAGCCATTTGGGTTACAAACTCACCCAGACTGTCTTAAGGAAAGAAGGGAATTTGGGAAAGATATAGGCAGAACTTGCAATCAGACCATAAAGGAGAACCAGGCACGGCTGTTAGAATAAGCAGTTTTCTATGTATTCAGGGTCCCATGATTGCTCATCTTGGACTGTCATCTCTGCCCAAGAGCTTCACTATTCCCTCTTGGATTTGCTCCTTGTCTTCTGATTGGCTTCCTTCTCTCAACCCTGTGGGAATACTGGGCACAGACTCTCAGAACTGAAGGAATGTTACAAAGTCAAGGACAAGCCCTCACAGTGGGAGCTCTAACCTAGACCCCCAAGTAACTCTGATTTATCCACCGCTATCCCTTCCCTAGTCACTATCCCTGTGCCATGACAGCATCACCACCACCAAAGACCACATCGCTGGCCAGTCACCCCAGAGCTGAATGTCCCAGACTTGCCAATCATCAGAGTCATGCAGGGATACTTCTTAAAAACACACACCCTCCATCTCCTCCGCTGCACATTCTGGTGTGGGCCCAGAAGTCTCTGTCTTTAATAAGCATCTCCTGGTCATTCTGTACTTGAGGAAACTTGGAAGCCACACAAAGCAATTTTAAAACTTTAAATAACTTGGGTGTTTATTACAATGCACATTCCTACCCTCACCCCAAAGATTCTGCTTCAATAGCCTTGGGGGTGGGGGGGAGAATCCCTAGGAACCCTCATTTTTACTCATTATTTTCATTTGTTCTAATTAGTTATATATGACATTAGAATGCATGTTTTAAAAAATATTTTATTTTTTAAATTGTAGATGACACAATACCTTTATTTTATTTATTTATTTGTATATGGTGCTGAGGATAGAACCCAGGGCCTTGCACATGCGAGGCAAGTGCTCTACCACTGAGCCACAACCCCAGCCCTAGAATGCATTTTGACACATTGTACATAAATAGAGTATAACTTCTTATTCTTCTGGTTGTGCAAGGCATAGGATTACACTGGTTTTGTAATCCTATATGCACATAGGGTGGAACCTGTTTTTTTAATATATATATTTTTTTAATTTTTTTAAAATATATTTTTAGTTGTAGATGGACACAATACCTTTATTTTGTTTATTTTTATGTGGTGCCAGGATGGAACCCAGTGCCTCATGCATGTTTGGCAAGCGTTCTACCACTGAGCCACAACCCCAGCCCCAGAACTTGCATTTTAACACTGATTATGAGAGATGAGTTCCTGGGCTATAGTTTGAAAAATGTTATTTTAAAGAAATTCCATTTAGTTTCAGAATCTCCACTGAATCAGCCATTGTGATCTGGAGCTAGCCCCATCTTCTATGGGTGGACCAGAGAAGAATTTTGATTCTTGGAGTCCAGAAGCCATAAAACGAAATCACTGGGTAGGAGGTAACAGATAGAATAATTCAAGGGAATGGGTCACAAAGGAGGAAGATAACTCTTCCATTTAACAAAAGAAACAAAGCAAGCTGCCTTAAATCGAATGTAGGTAAAACAACCTTTATATACAAATAATAACAGAAGAATGAGAATTGGCCACTAATGTACTAAGAGTTTACTGTGCACTAAATGCCTGAGGTATGTTGTTAAATCCATGAAGAAATTTTAATCTATATTTTTGAGAGGATAAAAAATATATACAAACACAATAAGTGACAGAGCTTGGTCTCAAACCTAGGTCTTTTCTGAAGTCAAAGCATATGGATGTATTTAACCATCACAGTCGGTGTGTTGCAGTTAGGAACAGGCATCACTTCCAAAGTCAGGAAAAAGAAACCCATAAATGCAAAATTATATACACAGGAGAATGATTGGCTAATAAAAGGGACCTGAAGTTGATCACACAATCCTTTTGCGTTTTAAAAAAAAAAATCCACTCCCATAATTCACCACTTTTGTAAACTCGAATTTTTATGAATTGCCTTTTATTAAAGTAACACACCTGTGATGCATGGGAGGGCTCTAGAGGTCCCCGAAAGTGCAAATAATTGAAAGATACAGAGGTGATGTAAAAGGAAACCAGCTAAGGATTTCAGACTAAATAACATCCCATTCCCGTGGAAACGCAGCCACGGAAATAAATCGCACAGCTGTTAGCACTGTGACCTCCCCCGCTTGAGTCACAGCGCCCGCCCAGAGCCTGCACCTTAGCCGGTCGGCACCCGCTGGCTGCAGCGCCTCTCTCTGCGGAGGTGGGAGGCTGCAGGGCTGAGTTCCTGGCCCCCTAGCGGTTCCCATTCAGGCCACGCGTCGGTATCCAGCCTGCTCCTCCCAGCCTTGCGGCGCCGGTTTGCACCAAGAGGCGGGATCCGATCTCTAATTTTCTGCACACTCAACGTGCTTTGCGAACAAATAGCTATAATCAAAATGCCTCCTGTTGACTTTGCACAACCTTGGAGGAGGAGTTCACCGGTGCTAAATACACAGTTTCCAAATCCTCATCTTCAAAGCAGTCCTTTAAGATACCAACGTGTAGGGCCTGGGAGGGAAAATCCAGAACAATGTAGCAAGGTATGGGGAGGGGGTGGAAAACTGAAAAAGAGAGGCGTGTCCCTAGTCCCAATTCCTGCCCTCACTGCCTCCTCCATCCTGTCCTGTGGTTCCTTGATACAGAGTTTTGGATTCCAGGGAAAGACCTCACTTTTGCTTTCTGACTAATCAAATGGGAACAAAGATTCTGAGACCGGTATCAACTTCAGGTTTTGAGACTGGATAACAAGAACCATGACATACAAGTAGCTCCCCAAACCACAGATAAGCACGACCTCTCTACTCCGAGGAAGCAGCCTGAATCCTAAACAGTTCAACTCTCTGATTGTTGCTTGAGTCACTTTAGCAACAAGTGTTTATGGGCTAATCCGTCTGTAAATTCATCATTAACTTGAGCAGGAGCCAGAACCGCAAGACCTAGATTTGCCTTTAAGAAGCTCCTGGTTTAGAGGAGGGCAGATTAATAACAAGGGAACATGGTAGTAGACTAGATTATAAGGGGAAGCTCCGTGAAAGAGGCGGGTTTTGAACTATTAGGATTTGGAGAGCAAGAGAAAAACATGCTGAGGTCATTCCAGGAGAAGAGAAAGGGCTTCAATTCTTTCCATTTATCAAAAACTTCTCGGGCCAGAACTCAAATCTGGCTTGCCCTTTCAGTTTTCCACCATGAGGACTGAGAGGATGAATGCCTACAGACTACTTTAGGACTTCACAGAAATCAAATCGGGTTTATGCAGAGTTACATAAAGTGTCAGTGACATTAAATGACTTCAATTGCAATTTAAGTATTATGCCATTTATAAAGATAGCATCCTGAATTCGAAACAGCCTGGACTTAGAAAAACCACCTGCCGAATACCTTTTACCCTTCTCTTTGCTTGGATACCTTTAAAATATTAAGCTGTAGAGGAAATAATTAGTTGGATGAATAAGAGCAATAACTCCCTTCTATATGATTATTTTCTCTGTACTATATGAACCAAACAGCTGCATTTAAAATAGATGCACATGATTCCATTATTGCCTAAGCTATCACTTTGGAGGAAAATTTTGAAACACTGAAAGTACAGCTGAGAAGATAGTTTGCATCCTTTGGTTCTGAGAAGGCGGCTCTCTATGAGTTGGATGAAAGCTGCATTGAGACCCTCCACCTGCTTGCAAATAGAATCTTAACTGGCAATTTGGCTTCTAGGTAGTGTATTATGACTTAGAAAATAAATCAATCCTTTTTCTTTCATAAAGAACACAAGGCCACCATCAGGGCCAAGTCTGTTCTCCACAATAATTTGGCAGTGTGCCCAGATGTTCAGCAGCCTTGCAGCCGAAGCTTCCTGGCCCATTTGCTATGTGGTGCTTTTATTTTTTGTCTTCCAGTTTAAGGCTGCAATATGTCCCACCCTTCCTGGTTTTTTTGGACAATAGTATTTTCAACTCTCCCTTAATGTCTCATTTTCCTAAACCGGAGGTCTAAGATTAACTGTGATTCTCTTTAAGCTCTTATGGTTCTATTATTCATTTAGATAAGCCCTTGTGGACTCAGATTCAACTTAGAAGGTGTTCTCCAAACTGTTAAGTTTCTCAGGATATTAATAGAGATTTCATGAGATAAGGGTTCTGATGTCCAATAACAATAGGAAATGCCTCAAACCTTCTAAGTATCCAGTTAGGGCTTTAAAATGGACATCAGATTAATAAAGAAAAAGAAGAAAAAGAAATCAAGCAGGAAATATGTTTATTTCAAAACTGATTTGCTTATAGAATTCTCTCTCTCTCCCTTCTTTCTTTTTATAAGCTCCCTAGAATATAATGAGAGCTAATATTTATAACTATTTCTATTCCTTTAGTGATGATTACCTTATAAAGTGTAATATGAACAACTAACAGACTTTAATATTAATAGCTTTACTCTCCTTCTGAGCCTTACGAGAATCTTAGAAATGCTGTCATGCCAATCACCACCTACCCTAACTTATATGTTATCCTCTTTTGATATTTTTGCCTCAAAAATTACACATTAATTTTACCATTCTTCATGGTCAACATTTATGCTTTTCGTTTTTTGTGTGGCTAATCTTCCTCCTGATGTTATAAGGAAGTACCTGCATTAGAAATTCCTTTGTGAAGATTCATTGGTACTGAATTCTCTTGGGTTTGTGTCTGAAAAGGCTTTGTTTATTTTTTTTGAAAGATTATGTTGCTAAACATAGAACTGTAACTTCAAAGTTATTTTCTTCCAGTTTTTTGAAAGCTTATTTTCTATTCTTCTCTCTTCCACTGTGTTTACTAAATGGTCAACCATCAGTCATTGACGGTTTTTGGTTTTTGATTTGTTGTTGTGTTTTCTTGTTTAGCTGATTTTATTATCTTCTCCATCTATTTATTGTTCTGAATTTGTTACTCTGTTGTCTGTTTCTTTTCATTTATGGTGTTTGTCACTTTGGGGAACTTCTCTAATCTGTGATTTGGCATTTCTAATGTGTTTAACCCCTTATGCAAAACACTAAGTCACTGTGTCTTTTAATATTGGATCTACCTCATTCTTATTTCAGAACTAAGATCATGTGTGTGCTGGACCTTCTTATTCTGCCTTCCATGTTTCTTAATCTCCTTTTTGTATTTTTCTCTGTCTCTGTCCCACTTTGTGTGTAACTTCTTCAGCTTTACTTTCCAAGTCACTAATCATTTCTTTAACTGTGTTTAATAAAGTCTTAAATCTATCCGTCTAGATTCTGCTTTTAATTATCATAATTTTCACTTCTGGAGACTCTTTCCAGAACTTTTTCCAATTTATTTCTTCATATTTATTAATTTATTTATACATTTAAATTTTATATCATATACTTGGCATCTATTAATTCTAATAACTTCTAAGTCTTTACAGGTCTGATTTTGTGGTTTATTGTTTTTGCTGAATCTCATTCATGGTTGTATATTTCCTAAGTGTACAGTAGCATATACAACATGAAATCTGATTAAGGGATTTCTTTGAACCTAGGTTGTGAGGTTTGTTCCTTCAGAGAGGATTTGTGTTGGTTTCTACCTGACAAGATACTTGTTCTAATATACATAATGCTTATTATAAAGCTGTAGTAATCAAGATTATGTGGTGTTAGCAAAGGGATGGGAAACTGAGCTCATAAATAGATGTTCACATATTTGGTAAATTGTAGATGACAAGTAGCATTGCAGACACTGTACAAAATATGAACTATTTAATACATGTTGCAAGATAATTAAAAAAAAGAAGATGTTTCTTTATGGGACTACAACAGGAAAATGTCTTACCCATGTCTGATTTTTCATTATGAGGGACCATTATAAAACTAAAGTGAAGAAAAGTCATTTTTACATTAAGGAGTTGAAAATTGTATTAGCTACGGAAAAAAAAGATTTAAAAAATCAAGCAGGAAATATGTTTACTTCAAAACTGGTTTGTCTACGGAATCCTCTTGCATTAAGACCGACATATTGACTTCAGAGTACGTGTGAGCCCTGAGAGTGTATGAAAAGATAACATATGTCTGCATAAAAATGAAGGAAAAGCAGGATATACTCTTGTCCATGTCCCACGTGGGTAATGGAAATGGGGTTCCCCTTGGTGGAATGGGCTGGCTGAGAAATAAAAGCTAAGAGAAATAAAATGGTGAAAAAAAACTACAGAACACAGAAAGTAATATCAAAAGTGGGGGCAGGATGGGCAAGCTGACCGGATGGATGGAGCTTCTAGATTCTGGCAAAATGGAGCCCGTGCCTGCTTTAATTATATCAGGAAACATCAAAGGCCTTCCATAAAATGTGGGTTTTGTTTTTTGTTTTTTGTTTTTTTACCAAAAATGGTTAAATGTGGGCCGTCCAGTTGCCAACAGGTTACACCCATCTCTGGAGCTACTATGAGGGATTTTCATAGTAGAGCAGAGATAAAGGTCACCACATGCATTGGGCAATCTATTGATACCAGAGAGCCATGGATAGTTCACAATGCCAAACCTAAATCTTCCTGGCTACCATACCCAGAGAAGACCCTCAAGTTATTCACAGATGGCTTCCTGCAGTATATATTTGCAAAAATGTTTTAAACTGTTTTTGAGTCATCATACTTGCCCAGGCCATTTTAACAATGTATGCCCCATCTCAGCTGGGTCCCCTCATTAGAATATGGAAAAACAGGTTCCGTATAGCCATCCATGGAGAAGGGATTTCAGGAAGCACCTTAAGGGAATCAGAAAATGATCCAGGGAAGGCAGAAAAACCAATAAATTGTGTGTTAATGTACAGGTTACCATCATGTGTGACTGGCTTAACAATTCTGGAGCCATTTTAAGAAAATGGACGCGAAATGCCCCAGAACTGCTCCCCTGAAGGAACAGAAAGTTCAACTCCCACCCCTCATTGATGGAGACCGGCTCCTGAGCACTGACTCTCGGGTTTGGTTGGCCTGGCTGCCCTACTCCTCAGCACGCACGGGAGCATGGACAAACTCAGTCCTGCAGCTGGACAGTGCCCAGGCAGAGAGCCACAGTAAGCCAACAGAGTGTGTGAAAGCCACAGGCAGGTGACCTCCAGGGTAAGTGGAGGGGACATGGGTGGAGTATCTACAGAATCCCCCTTTCCATGGAAACAGGAACTCATGGAAATCTCTTGTTTGCCCCGATCAAGCACAAGCACGTTAGGTATCAAGAAAGAAGATGGGTAACATAAGTCAGGCGCTCGCCGAAGGGAACTTGACCCTGCACAAGGCTGTGGGTGAATGCAGAGACAGTACAGCTACTCACCATTGCTAAAAGGGCAAAGGTTGAAAAACACAGTCAGCAAGCAAACAGGACTTTGGGCCTCTTCAGCATATTCCTTCATTTAACTGTCAGTGCGTCTGGTGTGAGTGAGGTCTGTGGTGCGGTTGGGCCTCCCCAGCAGCGAGGCTCTTGGCTATTGTGTCATATTAGGAGTGGGAGTGGGTGGGGTAGTTTTTAAAGGGTGACCGCTCTTAGGTCTATTCTCAGAGAATGTTGGGGTCACAGTGCTTTCAGTTCTTTAGGTTTTTGACCAAAGGACGTGAAGAAAGAGGGCACAAAGACCCTAGTCAAGCCAACAGAAAGTCATGTGGCCATGTTGATCAATTTAATGCCCAAAAGAGACCTGTCCCAACCAAAGCAATACAGTCACCCTTTTGGCGTTAATTTTAATTATTCAGTGACTCCTTGAGAAATAGTTCTCAGGAAAAAATCAATATGAAGGCAAAGTCAGGGACCCTGTGAGGAATTCCACAAATATATTCACCTTTAACCGTATCTAAGGTTTTAAAGTTTCTTTATTTCTGCAAGGAGAGAGGACTCTTAATTGCAGGTGGTCTTGTGATAGGCGACCATCATCATGGACTTCACTCATTTATTTATTCAACCACGCCAGACCCTATTTGAAATGCTGGGGTATTGTAGTGAGCAAAATAACTAAAGTCTCTTTCTTCGTGTGGCTTAGAGTTAATTGGGAGGGAGCAACAATAAGGAATTACTTACATGTACCATAATGAAGTGACCATAATTGCTAAAGCTCACAATAAATCAAGATAAAGGAGACCAGGAAAACTGAAAAGACAGGTTGCTCTTTTCATTTGATGGATTCTCTAATAGGATGGCTTCTGAGCACTGTCCTGAAGGAAGAGAAGATGCTAGTCAGGCATCAACCTGGGGAAGAAGGTTCCAGACTGAGGGATAGTTTGTGCAAAGACGCCGAGGTAGGACTGGGTGATAAGCTCAAGAACACCAAGGAGACCAAGAACAAATGAATTAAGAGAAGCTGTGGGAGAGAGAGGGTAGAGGGAACGTTGGGTCAGGTTGGGGAACCTGCCAAAAAACAAGGAGCCTGTGAACCTCTGAAGAAATTTAGTTAGTAACTGAGTGACATTAGAAGCCATTGGTGGATTTTGTCTTAGGAGGAGGGAACAAAGCATTTGAGATGCTGTTACAATCATTCAGGCAACATGGTGGGGGCTTGGACCAGACCAGAGCAGCAGTGTGTTGAGAGCCACATCCAGGTCGGGATGGCGCCTGGCATTTTGCCAGGAGGAGTGGTTGAGAAGTAACGCCAGTGAGCCATTAAGATGATGATGATTGAGTTAAGCTGGGTATAATTATTAAGATAATGACTGATTGCTGTAACTGGATGATGCTGGATTGGGGCAAGCTGTGTATTCAGTTGTGTATGTGGACCTCTGCTGTCGGGCAGTGGGGCGGCTCCTGCTGCCTCGGGTGCCCGCTACTTTTGAGTTCTCGCAGAGTTCCCGTTCAGTTCCTGTTGGTTCTCTCGGAGTTTCCGTAGAGTTCTGGAGAGTTCTCGTTGGGTTCGGGCAAAAAAGTAGTTCCTGTTTGAACCTACAAGTGGCTCGTGACCCCGGTTATTTGTGCCCAACCAGACTGCGGCAGTAGTGGTGGAGATAGTGTTTATAGTAGAGTCACAGGATTTGTTCACATGAACACAGAATGAAGAGAGGAAGAATCAAGGATAACTCCAATGCTCTTGACCTGAGCAGCTGGAAGGGTTGGGAACGTGCCATTCACTAATGTGGGAGGACTGTGAGAAGCAGATTCAGTAGGCAGAATAATACCTTTGGTTTTGGTCATTATAAATTTGAGATGTCTCTTAGATATTGCTGTGGTTTTAATGTGTTTTTACACCCCCCCCCCCCAAATTTATGTGTTGAAATTTAATCACCAATGCGATGGTATTAAGAAGTGGGGCCTTTGCTGGGCACGGTGGCACTCACCTGTAATCCCAGTGGCTCAGAAGTTGGAGGTAGGAGGATCGCAAATTCAAAGCCGACCTCAGCAAAAGTGAGGCGCTAAACAACTCAGTGAGACTTTGTCTCTATAAAATACAAAATAGGGCTGGGCAGATGGATCAGTGGTCAAGTGCCCTGAGTTCAATCCCTGGCATTCGCACACACACACACACACACACACACACACACAGAAAAGGGAAGTGGAGCCTCTGGGGAGTCAGGGGTATTTGGGAAACCTGAGGTAATATGTTAATCCATTTTCAGTTGCTATAACAAAATATGTGAGGTTGGGTACTTTATAAAGAAAAGAGAATGGTTTGTTTAGCTCACAGTTTTTAAAGCAGATAGTCCAAACAGTATGGTGTCATCTCTAGTGAGAGCCCCCTGGCTGCATCACATCATGGCAGATGGCATCATGGTGGGAACATGTGTGAGTGGGAGAGATTACGTGATAAGACAGAAAACCAGAGAGACTGGGAAGAAGTCTGATTCCTTCCTAACAACTCTCTTGTGAGAACTGCCTTAATTTCTTCCCAGGGCAGCACTCCCAATGACCTAGTGACCTTGCACTGGGTCTTGTCTTTTAAAGGTTCCACCACGTCTCACCTTCACCACACTGGAGACCAAACTTTCATCACATGAACCCTTGGGGGATATGCTCAAACCACATTGAAAGCCTAGCCGGTCACCAGGTTCTCCACACTCCAATACATTAATCCCTTTCAAAAAGAGGCCTGAGGGAGCTTGGGTACCCCAGTCACCATGAGAGGACACAGAAGGGGCCATCTATGAGAAACACACCCTCCCCAGATAAGAAAATGGCTGGTGTCTTGATATCCAACTTCCCTGTCTCCAGAAGAGCAAGCAATAAATATCTGTTATTTATACATGACCAGGTTAAGGTATCTTGTCATCGCAGTCCAAAAACAGCAGGACAGACATCCAGATGTCAAGTAGGCAAACAAACTCCAGAGTTCTGCCTGGAAAGTTTTGAAGTACAAGTTAAGAAGTTGTATTTAAAGCTCTGTCACCACAAGGACTCACTAAAGGAGTGAATGTGGTAATGGAAGAGAAGAGTCCAGAGCTCTTCTTCCCTAATAGCCACTGAGGGAGAAGGACATGGAAGAGAGAGAGAGAGAGAGAGAGAGAGAGAGAGAGAGAGAGGTGGGTGGCCAAGGGAGAAAGGTGTTTCTGAGGAGGGAGGTGGAGAATGAACCTTGATGTCAGATGCTGCCAAAGGAACAGGAGAGAGGAAGATGGGGAATGAACATTGGGTTTGGCTTCTCCGTCCCTTGGAAGTAAGTGACCCTGACAAGTCAGGATAAGGCTCTTTTCGTAAAAATAGGTTCCTTTATAAATGAAGAGAACTTAAAACCTGAAATGCAGTGGAGAGGGAGAAGATGAAGAATTTACAAGGAAGGAAGCCTGAGGGAAAATAAACTTCAGTGATGACAGGCAATGTCCTTTGCTTCTTTGGCCTCTGGGCTGGTCACCGCCATATGAGAGGCTGGTTTCTATCCTAAGTTTTCTCTTCTGAATAATGGGAGTAATAATTGTAGGGTCATGCTTGGAATTCAGTGAGTTAAAACACGTGAAGCCTATAGGGTACTCATGGACATCCTAAGTGCCGAATAAACGTTTGCTGTGATTATTGGGCTGTCATCGTCATGTCCAATACACTTGTGTCCTCTTGAACTTGGAGAACTCATGACTCTGTGTCATCACCTCCTTGCCAAGGACCAGCCATCCCTGGTGGCTAGTTCTGGGTTATATTGCCGTAGTAGGGCAGATTTGCTCCCTGACCAAATATTAGTCATGGCTTCCCGGTCATTTTCTCAGCCAGATTCAGTATTCAGAGTCAGGTAGGTAAGAAAAGGAGTGGGGAGTGGGAGTTCCGTGAGTGGTGCTTTATTGATATCCACAGATCAGTAGATAGAACAGGCTGTGATCATGGGCTTTCATCTTAAAAATCCTTGGCTTGACAGAGAACACTGTCTTGGAAAACTGGCTGCAGGATTTGCTGTGGCTTTCGACATGCCTGCTCTCCACAGCCTGGATTTCTTTGTCTGATTGTTTTTGAAGTGTTTACACTGCTCTCTCCAGCTAAAATTGCCCGCTGCCTTTGTTTCATTTGGACCTTATAGTACACCATAATGATTAATCCACTTGGTCTTTGCCCGAGTCAGCTGGCATCTAAGCACCACTTGAAAATTCCACACCCATGGAAGCCATTCACCCTAGCTTGGAGTTTGCACTTGACATACCTCCAATTCTCAGACCTTGATTAGAGCATCAAAATAGTGAGAGATTTTTGAAGTTAATTTTTTTGCTGACTTTTATCCTCTATCCAATTTCCAAATTTGAGGAAGGAGTTGCTTTATAGATATGGGACTGAGACTGATAAAACTCAGAAAGGGCCAGGAGAAGACGAAGTTGGTCTCATGATTTGTTCTGTCTTCCTCCCCTGAGGCATGGATGGCAGGATGGGGCCGGAGTACAGCTGCCACTGCACCAGGCACGTAGTCACTGAGGTGTGGGCTGTTGGAGAGGAGGGGGTGGGGAAGTCCTTGACTGACCTCCATTGTCCTGCTTCCTCAAAAAAGCTGGAAGTAGTAAAGCCAGGAATCCAGACTCTGGTCAGCCTCATTCTGAAGTCTATATTCCTAATGATGCCTCCTGAGTCAATCTTATTTTTTTTAATTGTGCATATCAGTGTGTTCTCATATATTCAAGAGTTGTGCAAACATCAACACAATTTTAGAGGCTTTTCATCACCAAATAGAAAGCCTGTACCTATCACCTTCTAAACCTGACATTATTCCAATTACAGGCAGCCACTAATGTACTTTCTGCCTAGATATTTGCTTACTCTGGACATTTTATATAAGTAAAATCATTCACTATATTGGTATTTTGTGACTGGCATGTTTTCAAAGTTCATCCATATCGTAGTATGCACAATACTTCATTCCCTTTAATCCCCAACTCTATCCCATTGTTTGGATATATTATACTTTATTTATCCACTCATCAGATGGTGGACATTTACATTGTTTCCACTTTCTGGATACAATGAACAATGCTTCTGTGAACCATCTGTGGAAAAGTTTGTACTGTGGATATAGTTTGATATATTTTGGGTACACAGGTAAGAAAGGAATTTCTGAATTACATAGTAACTATCATTTTGATCAAGTACTGGAGTGTTTTGTAAAGTGGCTATGCCATTCATAGGCTCACCAGCAGCAAATGAAGGTTCCTTTTCTATACAGCCATTACCAATTTTTACTATTATCTGTCTTTTCTATTCTAGCCATGGAAGTGGGTGAGTAATGGCACCTCACTGTGGTTTTGATCTGCACTCCCTGTTGAGTATCTTTTTATGTGCTTCTTCCTTGTTCACATATCTTCTTTGGAAAAATGTCTGTTAAGACTTTGTGCCCATTGTAAATTGGAATTTTTGTCTTTTATTATTAGGTCATCAGAGTTCTTCCTATATTCCTGATGCAAATCCCTTTTTAAATATAACTGGCAAACATTTTGTGTCTCATTTTTGAGTTGTGTCTTTACATTCTTGTGGTGACTGTATAAGTCTGTTTAGGCTGCTATAACAAAATGCCCCCAAACTGGGCATATTATAAAGAACAGAAATTTATTTCTCACAGCTACTGAGGTTAAAAGCCCAAGATCACGGTGTCTGCAGATTGGGGTCTGGTGAGTCTTTCTCACAGTTGGCTCTCTTCACTGAATCCTCATACACATTGAAACGCAAGTTCTATGAAGGCAGGGGTATTTTGTCCATTGTGTGCACTGATGTATTTATAACACTTAGAACAGGGCCTGGCACAGGGATAATAATAATCAATGGATACTTTACTTAAATTGAAAAGAATTGATTATATAATCAACAA
Organism: Spermophilus citellus; assembly: GCF_964194105.1. NCBI lineage: Eukaryota > Metazoa > Chordata > Mammalia > Rodentia > Sciuridae > Spermophilus > Spermophilus citellus. The sequence goes on from NC_138187.1 coordinate 150,193,802, forward strand.
TATTCTTTAAACTAAATTATTATAAATTCTGGCTATTTTCAGACTTAAACAGTCAAAACAAAAAAAATCAAGTAGATGTTATATAAGAAAGAATAAATTATGTGCATTTTGACAACGTGCAATTAACTCTGATGAACTGAAGCTATGATATGGGGGTGGACATGAGAGGAGGGAGGGGACAGGCAGATGGGGCTGTTAAATCCCTCACTGTCTTAGAAGGAAGGCAAGAGAAACTGTCCAAATTTGATGAACCAAGAAATGGAGGGTTGAAGATGAGTGGATAAAGAAAATATATATAAATAACATTTATACACACACACATACACTGGAATATTACTCAGCCTTAAAGAAGAATGAAATTATGGCATTTTCAGGTAAATTAATGGAGCTGGAGAATATCATCCCGAGCAAAACAATCCAATCTCAAAACCCAAAGTCTGAATGTTTTCTCTGATATGTGAATGCTAATCCATAATTAGGGTGTGGCTAGGAAAGAATGGAGGAACTTTGGATAGGGTGGAGGAGAAGGAGAGGAGGGAAAGGGATGTCAAGGTGGGAAGGATGGTGGAATGAGTGGGACATGATTACCCTATGTATATGTATGATTGCACAACTGGTGTGATTCTGCATTGTGTGCAGCCAGAGGAATGAGAAGTTGTGCTCCATTTGTGTACAATATGTCAAAGTGCATGGATAACTAATTAGAACAACAACAACAAAAGAAATGGAGGGTTGAGTGTGAAACTATAGAAACGTCTCATAAAATAATGAAAACAAAATACCTGTGGTCGTCCTTGTTGAGGACTCAGTAATAAATGAACCCAGAGCTTTGTTTCTCATAAGAGGCCACAACAGATACACTTTGATGTTGATACATAAGAAATAAAGAGATAGCGAATTATTATTGGGGGTATTGGCCTCAGCAAGATTCAAAATAGAGAAGCATTATGCAGTCACCTCTGGGGGAATATCATGGGGAAGGGGGAGATTTATGTTTCTTAAAAAACCTACTCTCCAGTCCCAGCTACATTTTGATTGCTATGTATTCATACTCTAAAAGTGATATTTTTGACTTAAAAATAGTTTCTAGAGAAAAAGAATTTTTAGGACAGGAAGAAAAAAAAAAATGGATCCAACAGTTTGCAATTACATACTGCCTAGCAGCAAGGACCATCAAACATTTTGCAAACATTATCCGATGGCGAGTGTCAGAATCTACGTTTGCCAGATGGACAAAACCCAGACAAAGACGGGAGCCACTTGCCCGTTTTCAGTACATCTGTGACCAAGCCAGTGATAAAACCCAGGCTTCCCGGATTCTGAATCCAAAGACGGATTTGGATCGATCTCTCCTTAGAGAAACTACCACATATTGGTTCGACGACAGTTGAGGAAGAAATCCAAACTAATAGATGGCACACTTGGTGTTTGGGGCTTGGAAAATGCTTGTGTTTTTCCATCCAACAGTCTGGTGCTAAAATGCACATTGCCTGTCAAGAAAAAGACCCGTGTTTCTCGGAAGCACCTGACGGGAACACATATCATTTTTGGGGAGTTATGTCTGCAAAGACAAAAAAATGACAATGTCTGCAACAACCACAGTTAATTCTTAGGTCTCATGATACAAGTACTGTGTCTCTGTGTGTGTGTGTGTGTGTGAAGCTCTCTGACACTTTATCACCACTTAAGAAACAATCTATGGCTAATTGGCTTGATAAATAATTCTGATTTTCCCTCCATATGCCTCTCTTTTTAATTCAGACTCCTCGCACAGGTGGAAAGGAGAAAAAGCATATTTGACTGATCTGGCATCATTGAATCTACTGGTTTCATTTTAATGTAATTTTAAAATATTTATTTATTTTTGTCTGGCTTTCTCATGTAGTGAGAAGACTGGAGGAAAACAGTCAGAAATGACTACAGGAGAGGCCTCCTGCTTTGTTGGTCTGGCTTCCTCTTCCTTCCCGCCTTTTCCGTCCGCCAGGCCTCTGAAAACAAGGCTGTACCAGCTGGCAGGGTCCAAATGGCCCAAGTGAGAGCTGGATCAACTCTGGGCGTTCTATGGAAAGTGAGCATTGAGACAAAGCTATTGCAGGACTTCCAGGAGAATGTGGAAGAGAGGATCATGAAAGTCCAGATGCAGTCTGTCTGGTTTCTCGAGTAAAGGAATTATAGCCAAATTATTGTTGGCTATAACATTTTTTAGTGTGTGATATAGAAACAGAAGTGACCAAGAAAGTAGGCAGACAGGGAGGAGCAAAGAGAGGGATGAATAGGGTGACGACAAAGTCATGGGTAGTTTTATTGTAGTCAAATATGCTAATATCAAATTTGCCACTTTAACCTCCCACCCCCGCTTTTTTTTTTTTTTTTTTTTTTGGTACGAGGGATTGAACCCAGGGGTGCTTAACCACTGAGTCACACCCCCAGCCCTTTTAAAATTTTATTTAGAGACAGAGTCTCACTGGGTTTCTTAGGGCCTCGCTAAGTTGCTGAGGCTGGCTTTGAACTTGTGATCCTCCTACCTCAGCCTCAGAACTTCTGGATTACAGGTGTGCACTTCCGCACCCTGCTCTACTGTAACCCCTTTGAGTGTTCAGTTCTGTGTCATTAAATACACTCACCTGTGGTGCAACCATCTCCCCCATGCATCTCTAGAACGTCTTCCTTATCCCAAAGCTAAACTCTTTACATCAAACAGTAACTCTCCCTTGCCCACCCCCCCATCCCCGGGGAACAACTGTTGTATCTTCTTTCTCTATGGCTTTGACTATTCTAGGAATTCATCATTCTTACCAGGTTACTCCTGCTGGGAGTGGTGTCCTTAGCAATTTATTGTCTCCCAGATCCAAATTCAGCTTTCCATGCAATATGGATGGAATTTTGTCAAGCACTGTTCCTCTATAGCATGCACCACGTCCTTCGTTCTCCACAGAGGGTGCTGGACAGACACTTCGTGAGGAAGAGGCTCTCTTGCTTTTGGTGGCTGCACCATGAGTCAGCAGTGTGGGTGTGGGAACATCTGGTGATGCTCTAACCCAGACATAGGCCCGGAACCCATGTTCCACTGGTGACCTAGAAGCCCTGGCTTGGTGTGGCCGGCTGATCATCTTCCCATGGCCTTCTGGGCATAAATATGTCATAATCCAAACCTCCTGCCTGCAATGGTGTCTCTGCTCCCTGTGCACACCCACGTGCCAAATGACTGGCTGCAGTTTTCCCATGTCTCACCGATGTCCCAGAGGGCTGTTTCCTGCCTGCCCAGGGACTACAGCTCTGGCCTGGGAAAGTCAGCAGAACTCCTGCCACCCAGTGGCTGCTATGCCAGCCTGGGAGAAAGGGGTCCCCTTTATGCATGTGTTTCCTTGGGTTCTCTCCTGGGGGTACCTTAGGGTACCATATACAGTTGGCTTATGTTTTTAAATTGTTCTGTCTTCATAATGTAAGAATTTTTTTTAAATCAAACATTCCCTGTTTCTGCTCCCTGATGTCCCAGACTGACAGAAAAGTGAAAAGCAACAGGATGACAGATTTAAACCAAGGCAGACCTGCACAATGTGAGGCCACCTTCTCTGGAGCTGGGAAGGCGGATCCCACTGCACTGAGACCCTGGCTCTAGTTTACTTTCAACGTCCGGATGTCTCCTGCCCTTGGGTTCTGAGACAAACCTGCTTCACTAAGTTAAATTGTGTCTCTTTGCTTTAAGAAAGTTCAAGTGTGATTCTGTTACTTAAAACCAAATGAGTCACCTTTAATAAATATGCAATTTCACACTCTCTTAAACGTGGTTCAGAAGAAGGGATAAAGGGGTAAAGAACAATTCTAGAAGAATTAAAAAAGAGAAGAAGGGAGATTATGCTGAAGATTGACATGAAGGCAAATTCCAGTTCTTTAAAGAATCCCTTTGGGCTTCAGGTGATGGTAGGACTTCCAGTTTCATGGCTCACTCATGAGAGGCAAAAACTGCTCCTCATTTTCACTGTATTCACACTCTTTGCAATGTGTCTCCAAATCTCTTCCATGAGGAAGTGAAGTTCATTTCCTTCCTCATCCTTTGAAACCGAGATGGTCTTGTGATTTGCTTTGGCCAATAGAGTGTGGCAGAAGCAATATTGTTCCAGTATGAACATCAAACCTTCTCTGTCTGCCTGCCTCTCAGCCCACTGTGCCATGAGAGCCATGGTGGATGCAAGACACGGAGACCAGTGGAGCAGAGTTGAGTCAACCTAGTTTCTTATCCAGAGTCTAAGCTATGTGAGAGCCAGCCAAGGTCAGCAAACCTCTGTTGCCTTGTAGCTGACTTCAGAGGCAAGAGCATGTCCCACCCACCAAAATTGACTCAGAGCAGCAAAATCCCCCAGTCGATCTTTACACTCATGGGAAAATCTGAGCGTTTATTACTGAATTCTACCGAGGTTTCAGGTTGCTTCTTACTCAGCATTATCCTGAAATAGATAACTGATACATTTCCCTTGCTCGGTATTCTTCAGACTTCAGGAAAACACTAATTTTATCCCACTTTAGTCTCTGCACTTGTTCTCCCTGTCAAGAACATTCCACCTTGATCCGCCTGCAGCCAATAGCTATATACCTTGATCCCCAACCTACTGCAAGTCTTTTCTCAAACATCACCTTCTCAAGGGGAACATGTAATGCCTCTTTCTTTTCACATCTCCTATTCCTCCTCCTTGGCCGTTAACTTTCTTCTCAGCATATTTTGTATTTCCTTCTTTTTCTTATTTCTGATCTACATAATTGGAGAGAGCTTTGAGAGTGGAGATTTTTGCCTATTTTATTCTCTACTATCTCCCCCTGGCCCAGAATAGTGCCCGGCACAGAAAACACACACAGTCTCATATGTGGAGTGAGTGTGAGAATGAGTGTGAATTCCACAGAGAACAGTGGAGATGATGAGAGAACTTAAAAATTTTTTCCAATTGGTGAAGTTAAAGCTCCTCAGATTTCACTTGTTTAACCTCCTTTCCTCCTGGCTCATGGCTCTAGTCAGAGCTGCCTTCAGCTCTTGCTGGATTGTTGCAGTGGCCTCCTAACGAGTAGTTCTGCCTCCTTCCCTGTTCCTACAATCCCTTTCTTCCCTCACAGCCAGGGTGGTCTTTATTTTTTTTAAAAAAAGGTTTATTTTATTTTTATTGACATATAATTATAACATATATAATATATAATATATATTATATATCATGTATAATTTTTTAAAATTTATATGTTCTTATATGGTGTTGAGGATCGAACCCAGTGCCTCACACATGCAAGAGTGATGCAATACCAACTAAGCTACAACCCCAGCCCTATAATATTTTTTATTTGAATATGATGTGTTTTTTTAATTTTTTTTTTTTTGAAAAGGGAAAACTGATGGAGATCAAAACACTTAGCCTGGCCTTTATAACAGGTCCTGTATGAGCTGTAGAGCTCCTGAGAGCCATCTTCAGCTCACACATGAGCTTCTAATTCTCTTTTCTCCCTCAGTAATCTTCAAGTATCTCAAAATATCCATGACTCTCGGGGCTTTTTCACAAGCTGTTCCCTTTTCCAGAGAGGAGTGCTTCAGTATCCCTGGGCCTCGTCAACTCCTTCTCCTCCTTCTGGTCTCATTTCCTCAGGAAAGTCTTCCCTAAATCCCCACATGCAAGTCCTCTGATAGTCTGTGCTTTTAAAAAAGACATCCACCACCTCTTATAATTTTCTTTGTATGATTATTTGTTTAATGTCTGCTGTCCCCAACATCCTGTAAACTCAGAGAAGACCTAAAACCCTTCAATGGATCCTTGGGCTAAATCTGGTCTCAGGTTCTGCTAAACTCCGGAGTTGAGAGACTTGTAGAATCAAACAGGAAACCGAAAGAGAAAGGCCTTTGCATGCTGTGTTAAGTCTTCCAGGAAGGACTCAGCTCCCGGGATATTTTTATTCCCCTCTAAAGCCACAGGCCTATAAACCACTCTTCCCCAGGACCACGACCAGCCCATTAGCAGGAGGAGACAGACTACGCACACTCTAAGGGCGTCGTATTGAGGAACAGTGCCCCTTGTCCTGCTTGCACCACTGTGATTTATGCAATCAAGAATTGCCTTTGACAGCAGCAATTAGGAGCCGAAATGGACCCTGTGAGAGCAGCAGACATTGCTGATGGGCTGCAGGTAGTGTATTAGTCTTCTATTGCTGTGAACAAATTAGCACAAACAGTGAATTAAAACAGGACACATTTATTACCATATGGTTTCCGTGGATCAGGAGTGTGAGCACCACTTTAGCCGGACGCTCTGCTGGGCTCTCCCAAGGCTGCAAATCAGGGCATGGGCCGCTGGTCTCCCCTGAGCCTTGGGCTCCTCTCCAAGCTCATCAGGTTATCCACAGGATTCAGTTCCTCGTGGTGGTAGGAATGAGTTCTCTGTGTTCTTGTGAGCTGCCAACTGCTCCTAGAGGCTGCTGGTGGTCTTTGCCACGAGCTCCCCATGGACCCTTCCTGGCGATGGGTATCTCCTCCAGGCCAGCAGGAGGGCTCCTCTCTGACTCCTCTCTCTGCACCAACTGGAGGAAGTGCTCTGCTTTGAAAGGCTTACCTGATTAGGTCAGGCCCCAGCAGGACAGGCTCCTCTTGCTGTGTCACATAATCAGAGAGTGATGGCTCATCGCAAACCAGTCTCCACTCACACCCAAGGGGACTGACTCTCCAGGGCCTGCACAACAGGAGTGGAAATGCTGAGGGCTGTGTTAGAATCCTGCCTTCAGCAGGAAAATCATCATAATAATGAAAATAAAGTATTGGGTGTCTTCATTGCTGGAACTGTGTTAAGTGCTTCACAGCATAATCTTTAAAAAACAGACTATAAGGTTAATTCTCTTACTTTCTTTGTTTTATAGGAGAGGAAAGGAGGCTAAGAGGCTAGGTGACTTTGCCCCATTTCATATTCTCAGTAAGAAGCACATCCTGAATTTTGAATTTGGGTCTTTCTTACTCCAGAATGCGCTCTTACCCGCGTTTCCTCATCTCAGCAGGCTGCCCGGCAGGAATGATGATGATCAAGGTTAGGGGGATGTAAATACCCACTTGGAGAGATTAGGTAACATATACCACCCAGTTAGTACGGGGTAGAGCAGTCTTCAGTCTCATCTCCTTGGTCTCTGCTCGTGACATCCCATGTTACCAAGGGACACTCCCAAATTGCTTGTCAGCTAGAAGAAAACCTGGTAATTAATCCTTCCCCAGAACAGGGGAAAAGAGCATATCTTGGGGCTGCAAGACTCGGTGCAGTTTAACCTACTTTGTTCAAGCTGTAGTGAGTGAGAAACACCAGTATTTCATTCCCGTTCTGGGGAATGATGGGAGCTAAGGCCAGGGCACCTCCTCCCTCAGAAGTTTCATAACAAGCACCAGGAGAAGGCACCCCCTGAAGGGAAAAGGTTACTGATCATTAACTTCCCTGTCCTCTGTCCTGGGCCTCTGTGCATTTACATCTTTAAATGAAAGGTGTCCTGGGGTCAAAGCAAATGATTATTCAGGGCTGAAAATGTATTTGCTTGAAACCAATGTCGTTTTTTCATTACTTCTTGCAAAGAGATAAAATGGTTTTGCCCACAGGTGTTAACAAATACAGTTATTCATTGCACACACCTTCACACTACCCTGTCTTGTGCTTTTAGCAGCCAGAAGCTAGTTTCTCCCGATAGTGGTGTCCCCTTAGTTGCTTCTCAATGCCTGTGAATGCCAATGGCAAAGCCGGCCACTAAAAAGGCATAGTTGTCTCCCATGTCTGATGTCTTACCTCCCGGGTCCTGTAACTGTGCTTCAGGCAAGAACTAGAGCACAAATTTCCCCAAGAGTTCTCATTTCCTTTGCGTGCCCTGGTCGTGGTTTGGCCATAACTGCATTCCTCGGTTAGTCACCACAGCTCCTGTTGGGCACCTTCTCTCTCAGGGCTGCAGCTAGCCTAGGTGCCAAGAAGACCACTCCATCCTTCTGACCCCTAGGAGCAGGGTTGGCAATGTGTCCCCAGAAGCTTCACCATCTCTGGATGGTTCCCTTAGCCCTGCCCACACCAGAACAAATAGCTCCTTCTTAAAAATATTCTTAAACCACGAACCCCAATTGAAGATCACTGTAAATCCTTAATGAAATTATTGATTTAAGCAAAAAGCTTTAGACTGGTGGTTAAAAGCATTAACATTGTCAATGGGGAATTGCACACTTGTATATTGCTCAAACAGCACCACATGCATAATTTTCTTGTCACAAGAGGGAAAACATAATGCTACAATAGAAGAATTAGACTATTGGTTGGTCAATGCTAGGATCCCCAGTGATGGATCATACCTATCTCCTGACACTATACAATATGAAGTCCACGTTTCTACGGTATAATCTAGCTACCAAGGCTAAAGCTGAATCTATCACAGCTTTGCATTTTACTTTCAGATTATAAGAAATCAGGTTGTTTAGAGAACATGGTAAATGACCCCATAAGGAAACAATTAGTCAAATCCAGAAGATGGAATATTCTATAGGTTAACTGGCCAAATCTATTTATCTCAGATCTATTTAACAAGCAAAATGTCCTGTCTATAATTGAAATGGAGTATACATGCAATGTATAGGCCTGAACTGGTTTCTAATTGGACAAACCAGCTACAAAGGATATTTTGGGGGATAAATTAGGTTATCAAACATAGACTGGGTATTAGATAAAATATATGGACAAAAATATATTGACATTTGTTGATATGGAAAATTTCAAAACAGTATGTAACAATTTTACAAAACAGTATTGTTTTCATATAAAATAATATATGTATATATATGCATAAAAATTATAGAAGGATATATAATAGGATATCTCTGGATGGTGAGAATAGTGCATTTTAATTTTCTTACTATTGAGAATCTCGTTGTGTGCTAATGTGTAGTTACAAGAGGTTTTCATTTTAATAATGAGGACAGGAAAACCATCTGTATAAACTGTAACCAAAGCTACGAAAATAAGTGAAGTTGCCCAGGGGAGAGCACACGAAGAACAAGAAGTCTGAAGAAAGGGCTTTTAGAAGCATCTAGACTTCAGAGAGGGGGCTGTGGGAGGCAGGCTGGTCAGAGACTAAGAACTCCTGAGAGACCTGAAAAAACAGGAGAGTCGGAGGATGGTGTTTCCAGGAGGGGATTGTCGGGTGCATCAAAGGCTACAGAGGGGATGAGTGGGAAGCCACAGAGAAGTCACAGCAGGAAGTCCATGGGGACGTGCCCATGACTGTCCTTTTGAGAAGCTAGTAATGTAGGGAGAGCCACAGGCAGTAACTGAAGGAGCCGTAGTGCCCTTCTTTGCACAAGGAGAGAGTTCTCATCCTGGGTTTAGTCTATGTAGATGAAAACCCCAGGGACCGCTGCTCCTTTACCTGGAATGCAGGGTGAGTGGCGCCCCCTGGGGGATATAAATAGAAGGACCTAGGAGGCCAGCCAACCAAAGATTTGTTTGGAAATGGAGACTTAAGTAGTTTGTAGACCAATTAGGAAAGGCTAGGGGAAATAGATTAAAAAAAAAATCCAAGAAGAAAAGGATCATTTATGGTCCAGGATCCAGGAGGTCACAGGTGAAGAGCCCAGAAGCAGGATGAGCATTGTGGAGGATTGAGGCGGATGGCCCTGGAGTCAAGGGGAAGGGGCCAGGAAGGAATGTGCAAGTCACATCTATTCACACCTGTGGCAGGTGCTAGAGTCTGCTGGTGATCCGTGATTGTAAATATACTTTGAAAGCAACTTTCCAAGTTTCAGGGTGCTGCTTGGGGAGCCATTAGATCATGTGTGCTTCACACTTTACTGGGTCAGGGATTTGAAGGGTGGACAGAGACCTGTCACCCAGGAGATAGCTCCCAATCTGTTGGTCAGACAGCATTGCCTCTGGCGTGTGCTTCTAGAAACTTCTCTTCCCAAATTATCCTTCCAGCAATGCCATGCAGGAGAGGTGTGGTAACCCCTGTTTCCCTCACAGATTTAAAAACTCTGGGGCTTTGTTCATATGGGTACACAGTGTAGAGGCTCCAGCCAAGAGAGGAGAGTGGGAAGGAGAACAGCAATGGCAGGGATTGGGGGAAGGTGCTGGGCCATTAATTACACTTCAGGGAACTCAGAGAGGAGCTCCAGGGCTCAAGCAAACAGGGGGCGGTTAATGAGAAAGTCCCTGAGAGGAAATGACTCAGTGGTATGGAAAGAGGTGCTGTCCATGGACAGGGAGGGAGGCCAGTCCAGAAGGGACTCGCTGGGGGAGAGCAGGGACTTTCTCTTTGGTGCCCAAGTCCGAGGAGCCAGCTACTCAGGGTGTTGGGGAGGGGAGAGTCCAGGGGGATTAGCTGTGGCCACAGGATTGAGGGAAGCATCCTGGCTCTCGGTGCGGTGCGGGAGGGAAGCAGAGAACTTATTGTCAAATATCTGCCTGGAAAAAGGTTGGAAGGTGCTGGGGCTGGGCTTGCAATGAGGGATGCTCGAGAGTCCTCCCTGTGCCTGGAACAGAGAACAGAAGGAAGGGAGGGAGAGAGGGAGGGAGGGAAAGAAAGAAAGGAAGAAGAATGGAAGGAAGGAAGGAAGGAAGGAAGGAAGGAAGGAAGGAAGGAAGGAAGGAAAGAAGGAAAAGGGAGGGAGGCAGGGCAGACAGAAGAATTAAGACACAGCATTTGCTATGATCCTGTTTCAGACTTGGTATGTACACCGGCAAAGAAATGGATTTTCTGATTCAAAAATCGGGGAATAGCATTTGACAAAAAATTTTTTTCCTGCATGAAATGCTTTACAATGGTATAACATAAAATCATATTTTTTCATAAATGTAGCAAAATAAATTTATTAAAAATTATAACATTGCACAACATTGAAAACACCCTGGAAAATCTGGGGTGAATGAACACCACGTTCTGAAGGGAAGCATATTGAGAAGGCTGAGGAACGAAACTGGATAAGTCACAAGTTGGTTAGTTGAATCAGCAGCGTTTGACGGGGAAAAGAGAGGAAAGAAGAAGTTCCTCTGGCTCCTCAGACTTGGAGAAGAGAAGTGGGAGCCCCTTCCGGTGTGTTTGTGTGAGAAGTACCTAGAAGCTGGGGCCAGACAACTGGAACTGAGCCCTCAACCTTGGATTTCCTCACTGTTTCCTGATCTGGGAATTGTGGATCGCACTCAGCTGGCTGGGGCTGATGTCCCCTGGGCACGTGGTCCAATGTCTGGCACCGGTGGACAGTGTGCAGACACCGGTTCCCTTCCTCCACCCAGTCTCTGGTGATGTGTGGAAAGTTGCCCAGCTTTTGAAAGGAACCCAGTCACCAAAGACACCTTGCAACGTAGCAGACATCTGGGGATTGAGTAGGTGCAGCTGTCTCCTGTCTCCTGGGTAAACAGGTGAGAGGACACCCAGGGCAGGGAGAGCCAAGCTGCCTGTTGGCCAGCATTCTGCACACCAGTAATGGGCGGGAGAAGAAGCTGTCAGTGGTCTGGGCAGCAAGAAATTTTACTGTTGAGCAAGGGGAAAGCAGGAGCCTGGTAATTATGGAAGAGCAAAGATCAAAAGCAATAAAGAGGGGGCAAATGTTGATGCAAATGAGCTGGGGAGCCCCCAGTGTGCTTTGTCAGACTGGAGGAAAAGCCTTGGTAGAAAGAGTACAGGAACCTCAGAAGATCAGAGGAAGTTTGCAGCCTTCCATGATCCAGAGAGCAGCTCCTTCTGCGAATTCAAAGGCGTTTTATAAACCACTTACCAATAACCTCCTGCAAGGGGAGGGAAGACTCCTGCCATTTCCACTTCCACACTGTCCCTTCTGGGTACCCTGGCTTTTTCTAGAAAGGTCTCTGTCTCTTACATTCCATCATTTACACTACTTGCTTCGGTGACTCTGCACTTGGCAGGCTGCTCCGTGGTTTTGCTGCTCTCTGATCACACTGCACTTTGCTTGCATTACCTAGCAGGGCTTGCAGTCCGGCCTCAGGAGCAGGTAGCCAAAGCATCTCATTCTGTTGAAGGCCAGCAGGCGGCTCCTGTCAACCAAAACACATTTTCTTCCTAAGGTCTCTTTTCTCATTTTAACCAGCTTTGAAGAAATTTTCTATGACTGAGCCACAGGGAGAGATCAAATCAATTTAAATTAACATGCATTTGGGCACCTGTCTTATGTAGACATGCAGGGGAAGCCGAGGTGAGGTAACCCTTCCTTGCTGCTCTCCTGGGCTTTGCCACCTGTGATGGAGAACAGTTGTGGGTGAAGGCGACTGTGATGAAACAGTTCACTCTTCTTGCACTTATTCCAGGAATATCCACTGAGCACCTACCATGGGCCACGTACCTTTCAATACCCCCTGGGGAATCAGCAAGGAGCAAGAATGTTTGATCTGAGCTTAGATAGAATTGTGCCCAAGCCCTGCCTTAGGCATGACTATGTTCTTGGGCAAGTCTAACTTCTCTGAGTTCCAGGCTTCTAATTTTAAAACAAGAATCACAATAATAATCATCATAATGTTAATAAGACGATCTATTTTGCAGAGTTCTTGTGAAGTCAAGAAGTAGTTACAGCTGGGCACAGTGGTGCATGCCTATAATTGTAGCAGCTCTGGAGGCTGAGACAGGAGGATCACAAGTTCAAAGCCAACCCCAGCATTTAGCCAGATCCTAAGCAACTTAGTGAGACTCTATCTCAAAATAAAACATAAAAAGGGTTAGGGATGTGGCTCAGTGGTTAAGCGCCCCTGAGTTCAATCCTTGGTACCAATAAATAAATAAATAAATGTAATTATGCTAGGCACTCAATAAATAGTGCTAATTGGTTGCTCTATAATAGACAAACATATATGTATGATGGTTGCCTATACAAGGGGAAGGTAAAGAAAATTAATCTTATGTTCTGCTGAACCAAATGCATGCACATGGCAGAAGGAGAAATAAAAAGGTATCCAGAGAGTTGGCCTTTCAGACCACGGTGTGATGAAAGAAGTGTTCGTCAAGGGTTTATGAGTTTCTAAAATAATGTTTTAATTTGCCATTTAAAGTTAAAATTTGATGATTATCTTATATAACATAGGTGTGCATATATACATGTATATCTATATACATACATTTGTGTGATGCATATTTAGAAAATAGAGTATGTATATTCTTCTAAGCTTGTATATTCTAAATGATCTGAATGGTCAATACATCACATAGGGACCACATGATCCCCACCTCTGTTTGCTTTGTGGCCACATCAGTGCAAAGCAAAATTCACTTTATTAGGTTAATGAAGAGAGATAAACTTAACATATAAATGCGTTTACATCTGTTGAAAAACTAAAAACAGCAGGATGCCTTTTATCAAAAGGGTTAGAAGTAATTTGAATAGAGAAAAGCTGAGAGGGGAGAGAGATGTTTGTGCTAGTGACATGGTAGTGTGGGTGACTCATTTCTAAAGATCTCAGGCTTGGAAGGTCAGCACCAGATCATTTGCTAAGAGATTGCACTTTAGCAAAACAATATTATGTCACATTTCATTAATGTTGGTATCTTTATTTATACTTGTTTGGAGACTTTTTCATATTTTCAATCATATGAGTTTGTTAGTCTTACATAAGCACTAAAGTAAAATGAGTTAACACCTAATCTTACACAAATCTAAATAACATATTAATAAAAATAATTGAAGCCTAACACAGGGATTCACCAGCCCTTTAAAAGGCAGAATGTGCTCTTTGTTTAGGAGAAGGCTGCTGGGATCTCCCCTGGGTATGGAAGGAGGAAATCCTGACTCCTGTGGAGAAAGATCCATGGTCTCTAATCCTGGGAACATTCCAGAAGTCTAGCTATCCCAGAAGAATTTGAGAGGGTGCAAAGGAGCATGGTCCTCTTTCCCCCAAAGAACCTCCTGAGTCTCCCCACCTCCTACTGCTTCTCTCCATTACTCACTCAAAAGGCCACAGGGTCCACATGTGCCAGCTACTGTGCGAAGCCCAGGGACACAGTAGTGGACCAGAGGAACACAGTCCCTGCCTGTCAGGAGCCTGCAGTGGAGAGGACCTTAAAATATTGTATTTAAACTTTAATTCTCAGCTCCCACTTCTAGTCCTGCCCCCAGACCTAAGTCTGTAGAATCATGCGCCAATTCCCCACCCTACTTTTGCAAATAAGCAAACTTCTTTGGATTTATTCAGCCACATACCTAGAAGAGGAGTGGCCCGGTGAGTCAGGAATCTTTCCTCCAGCTGTTGTCCTAGGCCAGGCACCTTCAGAAAGCAAGAATTTGGAATTAGGGAGCAGAAAAACTTGGGTCAAGTCTTTGGAAGCAGAACCTGAGGCAGGATTTTGAAGACACATGATTTATTAATTCATTCAGGAAAAACTTGTAGGAAGGAAGGGAAGCAAGAAATGAACCAGTGGAGCAGGGATGTGGTCTCAGGAAAAAAAAAAAAAAACAAATTTGGTCCACAGAAGACTCTGAAGCATAAATGATACCACAGATTGTGTGTGTGTGTGTGTGTGTGTGAGAGTGTGTGTGTGAGTGTGTGTGCGAGAGTGTGTGAGTGTGTGTGTGTGAGAGAGTGTGTGTGTGTGTGTGTGAGTGTGTGTGTGTGTGTGTGTGTGTGTATGTGTGTGTTGGGGGCAAGGGGTGATTAGAGGGATAACCTCCTACCTGAGGCAGCTCTCCTCCGCTGTAACGGTTATTCCCAGAGAAAGAGGAAGCTATGAGCTGTTAGCTCACAGCCCCTGTAGAATGGGCGCACCAGCCCCATAAAGAGGATTGAGTCAAATCTCAAATGTACCCACTTCACAGAGGTTCAAATGCCTGTTCATTGTCACCAGCTGGTGTAATCTTTATGTAAGAGGACTACGAAAAACACCTCAAGCAGTAGCTGTCCCTCCCTCTCCCTTAGGTATTATGGACAGAAGTTCTTGACAGATGAGCCCCATCAGAAACCTGATTTAAACTTCTGGGTAGGCAAGAAGGTAAACGTGGTTCATGCTTTAACTTAATACTACTCTGCTCACCCTTTCCAACCACATGGAGGCATCCAACCTCCACCTGGCCCAGGGCTCACCCGGTGCTTTGGTTGTTATCAGTGTCCCTAGAGAATTTATTTCTTTCCTGTCTAGAATTTATCCCTCTGGATACCTTTGGGGCAGTGCTTACCAAGCTGTATTCCATTAAACTCTGGTTTAGTGGGGACAAGGAAGGAGTACGACTTCAGACACAATAATGCACCCCTTCTCCTAATCCCTGGGACCTGTCACTGTGTTCACTTGAGTGGTAAAACAAATTTTGCAGATGAGACTAAGGTTAGGGACCTTGAGGTGGGAAGATTGTCCCGGACTATCCAGCTGAGCCCAATCTAACCAGGGTGACCTCAAAAGCTGAGAAATTTTCCTGGTTTTGTCTGGGAGCAATAAGTCGGAAGGAGGAGGAAGAAAGAGTCACAAGGTGAGAGGAATTTGATGCACCTCTGCTAGGTTTGATGAGAGAGGAAGGAGCCATGGGCTAAAGAATGTGGGAGGCTCCGGAAGCTGGGAATCACCCTCCATTGACAGGGCAACAAAATGGAGACCACAGGCCCAACTGCCAAGAACACAAATGACCTCCCCTTTGGGCCTGAAGAAAGGCATGCAGACTCACCATACCTTAATTTTAGCCTGGAAAGACCCATGTCAGCCTTCCAACCTACAAAAGACGCTCATGTTATCTAGCTGTTAAGTCTGTGGGAATTTTTATTGAAGCAGCAATAGAAAACAAACACAGGGATTCTGGTCAAATAATTTCAAGAAAGGATGCTGTAGATTATATCGATCATTTTGGTTTTGAAGATTTGTGTGTGTGTGTGTGTGTGTGTGTGTGTGTGGTGCTGGGGATTGAACCCAGAGCAAGCACTCTACCCACTGAGCTATATCCCCAGCCCTATATCAATCATCTTGTTATAAAAGAGTCATAGTAAAAATAAAAATAAAGCATTAATTGAATCAAGGAGAAGGTCATTTGTTCACCACAAAGGCAAAAGCTGACACTGCACTGATTCATAATTCTGTGGGTAAATAGAGGGCCGCTGCAGCCCCACAGCATGCAACTCCGTTGTCATGGCTACCCTCTGAAGAGAATGATGCCCTGACAAAGACCAGATTGGCTGCTTCAAGTGGTGGGAAGGTACCCCGAGGATGGCCAGATGTTTCTACATTCATGTCAGGGATGTTTTCTGGAATTTGTATTCACTCAGCTCTGCCGAAAATGGAATGGTCATTTGCATTTAGAAAACAGGAAGTCTATATTAACGTTGGATGCCTTTTAGGGAGGAGGAGTTGTTCTTCCATCCTAAGACCTAGGGAAACAACTAGCAGCAAAAGCAATGTTTTGAAATGGATTTTGCTCTGAATTAAGTGTTAACCACTAGCCACTCTCACACGCCATTTCCTGTCCTCCTCCAACTCGACCCTCCACTCTAACCATAAGGCTTCTCCCCATTCCTTGACCAGGCCAAGCTTTCTCCTCCGCAGGGACCATGCTCCGGCTCTCCCTCAGTCCAGGGTGCCCTTTTTCCATACTGCATGCTTCACTCCTTGCTCAAACATTCCCATTTTAGGAAGGCCTTCCTGAAGCACTTTATCTAAAGTAGACATCCCAGTATTGTTGGTCTCCTTACTTGAATTTATTATTTCCTCAGAGGGCTTCTGTATTTATTTGAGCACTAGCTTACTGTATCCCCACAGACCATGAAGGCCAGGGCCTTGGCTCTGGCTGTATCCCTAGTTTCTGGTACGTAAGTACCATGGACATTTGTGGAATAGACAAAAGAACTGCTGGGACTCTTGATTCTCTTGTCACTGGCTCCCCATAATTTGTTTTAAATCCAAGTTCTTCCCCTAGTCCAATGTCATTGGTGTCACAAGTTGTATTTTTCCAGATGGCCACCACAGTATGTAGCCCAGACCACAAGTCCTTCCTACAAATTGGTGTTGATATTCCTTACCTTTAATAAATATTTCTATGTTCTCTCCTCTTGCATTTGTACTGACTAGGATTATGGTGGGATTGTACTGTGACATTGTGCAACTTCTAACAACTTCTAAGACTAAGGTCATAAAAGGCGATACAGAATTTCCCTCATTCTCTTGGTCTCTCTCTCCTTGTGGAAGCAGAGTCTCCATGCTGTGGGGAAGCCCAGACCATAGAAGAGCCCATAGGTAAGTGTCCTGATAGACAGCTGAACGGAGGACTCTGCTGACAGCCAGTGGGAGAAGTCTCTGAGATGACTCTACCCCATTCACTGTCTGATGGCAAATGAAAGAGCCACCAACCAAGACCCGTCAGCCCCCCAAATCCATGGGAGTTAATAATAAATGATGGCTCTAGTCCTAAACCACTAATCTTAAGGGTGGCTTGTTATATATGAATATATAATGGGAAAGGATGGTGTTTGCTGTTCAAAGATCTGATTTTTAGTTTTCTTTATGTGCCATTCCCATTCTTCAGTCTCTGGATGGCCCGGGGACTCAGTGCCCCACCTCCCCAGCCATGGCAAGCATGCAACCAGTACTCCTAACCTTCATCCTAGGGTGAGATAATGAAAATTGATCTTGGGAACAGTGCTTATTTTTTTTTAAGTGCATATAATTTTTGAGATTTTTCTATGATCAGAATTTAGGAATTTCCTGGGTTTAGCTACTCTCAAGATTGCTAGGTCACCCAGGACAGTGGGTCAATGAGCCTCCTCCCTCCATGGTCGGTCTTCTCAGTCCAGCCCCAGGCCTGGTAGCAATTCCTTTTCCAAGTGGCCCTTGCCATCTATGGAGCCAGATTCTGAACCCTTCTGAGCATATCTCTCAGAAGGCTGCTCTATTGTTCCCACCAACCTGTCCTTACCCAGGGATGGGGACAACCCCTGTTGTCACACTACCTTGTTGTGTTATTGCTGGGGCGCGTGTGGGAGGGCTATCCAGGGAAGACAGCCTGGTTGCAATGGGAGCTGGAAAACAAGCCTGTGGTCAGAGTTCCTCGAATTCAATTAAATGGTGAGCCTGGAAAATAAGCTGGAGATCAAAATACATGCAAAAAAAACAAAAACAAAAACAAAAGCAAAAACCCTGCAGTCTATAACTGGGGGAAGAAACTGGATAGGTTGAATGTATAGAATTGGTCAGTACAAAAATGATGGTCGAAACCATGAGATCTGACTTTAGGTGGGGCCTAAGTTTGAATTCTGAGTCCTTCACTTGCAAACAATGTGCCCTTAGGCAAGTCCCCAACTCTCTCTAAGGCTCAGTTTCCTTATCTGTAAAATGGAACTAATATTAGAAGCTCCCTCAGGGGGAGGTTTATGGCAGAAACACTGGTGCAAGCACTGGACACCGGCACAACGGAAGTCACCAGTAAGTGGGAACCCCCACTTTCCACTGAGATGGGTCAGCTGGGAGCTGGTTGTGCTGGGGAAACTGTTCTGACTTCAGAGATGCAGTGGGGAACTCTGAAATGGGCAAGGCCGTCCCTGCCTCAGAGATCTGCAAAAGGACCTTGGGCCTTTTCTGTTCCTTTCCTTCGCAACACCACTGACAACCACCTCCACCTCCTCTGACACTGCCACCCACAGATGACTTTTGAGCCACTAAAATTGAGGGCCCCTGGGACTAGCATCATGGGAAAACCCTGCCCCCATCCTCTTCCATATCTCCTCTGAAGGTTGACTGAAGGGCCAACTCTCAACACAAAATAAAACCCAGAAAATCCACTTAGTGCCCTTGGTTTCCCAGGAGCTGCCGGTGGACAGTCGTTTGCACAAAGCGGCGTGTACTAAAATAGGCAGTTGGAAATATTCCTGGCAGATGGTGCTAAATATAGACACAGTGACAGATTGGACCCACAGAAAAGCTCTTCTCCTGCTCGTTAAGAACGTGCCGGAGCCAACAAGCTTCTCTTCTAGCTTCTCCTTCCTGGAAGATTGTGGCAACAGCCCCAGGATATCAGCATGCCAGAACACAGCACCTTGCTGAGAGCTGCCCAAATTACCCCGGGAAACTATTCGGGAATAAAGAAAAGGTTGCAAACTGGAAGGTCTGGTGGACTCACTGCTTTTTTGGCCCTCCTGAAGGATTCACTAGCCTCCCAAGAGATCTCCTACACCAGCAAAACTCTGCTGAATACCAGTGGAGGCAGCATAGAACAATGGTTAAGGGCAGAGGCTTGGGGGTCAGTGCTGACATCTGAGCCCTGCTTTTGCCCTTTCCTAGCTGTAGGAGCATGGTCAAGCTATTTAACCACTTGGTGCCTCCATTTTTTCACCTGCAGAATGGGGATAATGATAGCACCCACTTCACATGAAGATGAAGTTACTTAAAGCACATAAAGGCCATGCACAAGGCCTGGTGTAAAACAACTCTGGCACAGATGGCGGCCATTTTACTCAATGGGACGTGGAGGAGAGAGAAAGATACCCCAAGTGACCAAAGGTTTTAAGGCTTAGAGGAATATTTTGGATAAGAACAAAACTAAAATTAAAATAAAGTCAAGTTGCAAATAGTTTTTCTGCACGCCAAGATCATATTTGAAATGGGCAGTATCATAAATATCCAGAGAAAGCTGCTCACTCAGGGTAAGGCGTTAGAGTATAAGAGTGGCTTTCCATGGGTAGAAGCCTCAACTGCCATCTTAAAAGGGAAGACAAACCTTCTTCATAACCAGTAAGGATGCCTCTGAACATTGTGAAATTTTCTCCGTGACTTCCAAAAAGTAAGACATTTAAAAGACCTAGAGGACTGTCCGTTCAACTTAGTTGACAGAGCTGGCCAGTCTGTGGCAAGGCATGAGGGGCCTTGAGATGGCCCTGGGTCCTGGTGCCTTCTCTGCTACATGTCATGTTCCTGTGTGACTGTGCCTCTGGTTTCCTTCTATCCCATTTTGTTCTCTTCATATTTTGGAGTTAGATTTTCTGAGTGTTGATTTATGCTTTATGTGGTGTTAGGACCACATTCTGAAGGCCAGGAGAAATGTTGGCTCGCGAGCTGTTCTTGAAGACTAAACCCTGTCCCCCAGAGTCAGAGGAGGCTTTCCTACACAGTTTTAGTGGGAAATTGCGATGGGGGAAACTTCTTCAGGAGAATTATGGAACCATGTTCAGGACTCTGGCTTCCAGAATCAATAGTCCCGCGCATGGTCTTCATGGTGCAGTCTTGCCTATGTCCTCACTTCCTGGGCTAGTTAGAAGAGGCTCACTCTGTGACAAACATACTCCAGCATTTCAGAGGATTAACACAGCAAAAACATCTTTTTTTTTTTTTTTTCTGCCAGCAAAATCCATTGACACTGGGATGGGAAAGAGAGGGGATCCATAGTTTCTACTCCATTGAGTCATCCAAGGACTCAGGCTGCCAGAGGCCCTGCCATTTTCAACTTGTGGCTTCCAAGGCTGCCTGGGTGTCATCATCCAGTAAAAGACAGAGAAGGTGTGTGGGAACCACAGTAGGAAGATTTTATAACTCTAAAAGTGGTGCACATCACTTCCATGCACATTCTATTGGCTAGTACTAGTCATATGACCATATATGCTGCAAAGGAGTCTGGGATGTGTAGTTTCTCTGTATGGAGAGGGATAATAGGAATTCCAGTGATGATCTAATCCTTCTAGACTCATTTCATGAAGTGCTACTTCAAGAAACCAAGAGACATTCTGCAGAGGTAGTTTGAAGAAATTTCAGAAGTGTTTCCAAATTCCTGTGTTGTTTTCACTCAGTCTTTGACTTGGACTTGCTAAATAATTGCTTGTAATCTGTATCTCTTCCCTCCAAGTCTTGAAATCAAAGAACATCACAGCTTCTCTCCAATGGGAGTAGGCTGATCTGTCCCTCATAGCCAAGGTTTCCTTGTAAATGACATGGTGAATGAGTATCTCCTTTTAAGAAATAAACACCATTTATTCTTTCAAAGAAAGCTCATTTCTCTCAGTGCAAGACCCAGAGTTTTGCAATTTGTATCATTACTGGAGTTTCAGTAGAAAACCACTATGATTACTTTTCCAATGCTACTGGAACCTTCTGTATCAACAGTCTGCAAAAGAGCTTAGTAGACAAAGGGGAAAAAAGAATGCTCTTATTTATGAAAGAACTAGTTCTGTAACAACATAGAACAGCTCCCTAGATTTTTTAGTAGAAAATATCAAATCCCTTTCTCAATTCTACTAGAATAAGTTATATGCATCAATATAGTAATATTGTATGTTTATAGTGTTCTCTTACCTTTATGATCATTTTAAGAACATTCAAAATTTCTGCAATATATTAATACAAATAAATCATATTGCTATGGCATTAAAACCCTAATAAAAAACTCCATTACCATTGAAAATCGCAATATATTGTTAAGTATACAGATTCTTGCTATGGTAAGACACAAAATTTAATATACATTCTATCCTATATGTATTTCTAACACTCTTACATTTTATTACATTCAGTTTTTTTATTAAATGTTTTTACATCGACCAATGGTTATGTAACTTTATTGAACATCAGATCACATGAAAAGCTTGTTATAAAAAATAGATTCTTGGACCCACTGAACGTCAGGGGTAGAGTTGGGATGTGTGTAACACTAACAGATTTGCCAGTAGTTTTGATGCACACCAGAACTTGAGAACTAGGCCTTAATATCTTTACATTCCCAGGGCCTGGCATGCAGTAGCACCTATTATATGTTGATAGATGAATGAGTGAATAAATGAACCAAACAAAACAGTATTCTCCTTACAAATAAATTTGCTACTGAGATGAAGGAACTAAAATAAAAATTCACTGGTGATTTATTACCACAAATATTAAACACAAAATAAGAAATGATTTCATTACCAGGAAACTTGCTGCAATAGTTGAACTTTATTTGTATAATTTTCGTTGTCATGTTTCACCAGTGTTAAATATTCAAATTACTACTAGAATATGAAAATAACATAGGTGAATAATGGGGTCATCAGTAGGGTATGTCACACTTGCAGAGTGACACAAAAGATTGGAGTACAATCATTTTCATGAAAACACAGAGTGCTGTTAACACAAAGTCTCCATGCCACTGGTATTCTAGGTACCTCAGGCTGAGAACTACATGTCTGATGTCAAGAACAATTTCAATTCTCATTTAACTAAGGAGAATTTATTATAACTGGGGGCGTAGCTCAAAATTAAAGTGCTTACCTAGTAGGCATAATAAGGCCCTGAGCTCAATCCCTAGCACCACACATATAAAGAATTTATTATTAATAATAGGTGCTTAACTAGGAGTTAGACTCCCCAAAGCAAGGACAATTGCAAGTTTTCAGAAAAGTGCCAATACCTTCCCACATATAATACCCTCCCACTTTTCCTTCTACCTCTCTGGCTGCTCCCTCTCAGCATCAGGCTTATCATCCTCTACTCAGCCACTAAATAATATCATTCCTCAGTGTTTTGTCTTGTGTGTTTGTCTCTTCTCACTCTCCATGGAGTGTGATCCATCTTCACATCTTCAATTACTGTCTATTTATATATAGTGCCCAAACTTCAGTTCCAGGGCAGACCTCTCCCCTGAACTCCCATTGGTTATACAGGCTCTATAAGGGAAAAAAAAAAAGACTCAGGTCTAACTTTCATGAGTAAAAGGAAAATATCAGCCAATCTTTTGAATTGATTAAGCATATGGATTATGCAAAGTATCTGGACTTGCCAGATACTTGTAAAGTATCTTGAAACATGCCAGCCACCATTAACTAGCATATGCTGGATTCTGTTTTGTTTTTCCTTTTTTTCCTAAGATGTTGTATAACATAGCCCTCCAAAGCAGGATAAAGTTTGAGTTTCAAAAGCTATGTCAAGATGTATATCTGAGTAGATGTGTCAATCATGCTAGGATGGAATGATATTTGGCTGGAAAATGAACACTCAGTCTTGGACCTGCTTCCTATGACAGCCTCTCTAAGGCTCAGGAGGGGAAAGTACACATGCAGGGGAAACCTCTGTGTTCACTGCTCTGAAGGGTTAGCCCCTCTTTGCCCTCTCTGCTGGGAATCAACCCCTATTGAGCTGCACAGGGCCACAGGGATTCCTTTGCCTGGAGAATAAAGCCAAATAGCTTGGATCAAAATCAAGCACTGTGGCCTATTTCCTTAAGACCTGCACCTAGTTATGGTCTTCAACTGCCTACCACTCTGATGACTAGAAAATGAAAGAAAGATAAAACCCAAGGACAAGCATTAAGGGAAAGGGAGAATTTCTTCCTATGGCTCAAAGAAGTGGGTATCATTTATATCTCCCACCCTTTGCCCCAGTCCATCTCAGCATTCCATGGATATTAATCTGTTTCAGATATCCTCCAGATGGGGAGGATGGAAAGTCTTACACTTCCCCCATCTGTTTGGTGATGCATTTATTCATCCACCAAATATTTTGAGTGACAAATACATGTCAGGGACTATTCTAGGTGATACATATATATCAGTGATGAAAAGTCCCTGCCATTAGGGGCCTTTTTATTTAGTATACAATAAAATAAATACTAAGTCAGATGATGATAAATCCTAAGGAGAAAAATTAAGCTGAGATGGTGGATGGGGAATTCCAAGCTATTACAATAACCTAAGCAAGACATGCCAGTGCCCCAAAATGACAGTTTGAAAAGTTAATGTCACATTCTCAATATCTAATTGAACAACAAGATAGAAAATCAACAAGGATACTGAAGACCTAAACAATAATGGATCTCAGTGACGTTTGTGAACATTCCATCCAATGACAACAGAACAGACATTCTTTTCAAGCACACATGGAACATTCTGCAGAACAGACCATATGCTAGGCCATAAAACAAGTTTCAATAAATATGAAAGGTTCAAAATAATAAAAGTTATGTTCTCCAAACACAATGCACTTAAATTAGAAATCAACAACATAAGGAAGTTTGGAAATCACCAAGTTCTTGGAAATTAAACCAAACACTTCTAAATAACCCATTTGTCAAATGAAACATCAGAAGGAAAAATGTTTAAATATTTTGAACTGAACAAAAATGAAAACTTGGCCTATTCAAATTTGTGAAATGCAGCTACAGCAGAGAATACAGGGAAAAATTTAGCTGTAAACACCTACTTTCGACCAGAAGAATGATATTAAATCAGCATCTAAACTTCTACCATAAGGAACTAGAAGTAGAGGAGCTAAATAAACCCAAGTCAAGCAGGTGAAAGAAAATAGAAAAGATTAAGTAGAAAACAATAAGGGAAAACAGTAGAAAAAATTAAGAAATCCAAACCGTTTCTTAAAAAAGATCAACAAAATTGAGAATCTTTAGCTAGACTAAACAAAATAAAACAAAGACACAAATTACTAAAATTAGGGGAAAAAATTAGGGTAATCACTACCAACCTCAAAATTAAAGGATTGTTATATATTGTGAACAGCTTTATACCAACAAGTTGGCCAACTTAAGTGTATGGACAAATTTCTACATAAACATAATTTACCTAAACTGACTCAAGACTATAAAATTCAAATAAGCCTAAACCAGAGAAATTAAATTAGTAATTTAAAATCTTGCTCAAAGAAAATATCAGGCCCAAATGGCTTCAATGGTGAATTCTAAAAAATGTTTTAAAAAAAAGTTCTAATTCTTCACAAACACTTTCAGAAAAGAGTAGCAGGAAAGTCTTCCAAACACATTCTATGAACCTAGTATTCCCCTGATACAAAAATCAGGTAGACATCTCGTGAACAGAAAATCTGATATCCCTCATCAATATATGTGAAAAAAATCCTTAAATTTTTAGCAAGTTTAACTCAGAAACAAATTAAAAGAATTATGTGCCATCACTAAGTGGAATTTAACCAGGGAACATAAGATTTAGTGTTTAAATATCAACTAATATAATATACTAAATTAATAGAATAATAGCCAAAATTCATGTAAGTTTCTCAGGAGATGCAGAAAAAGTCTTTAATAAAATTCAACATTCATGATAAGAACTATTATCAAACTAGTTATGCAAAGGAATTTCTTTAACCTGAAAAAGATACATCTACACGCACCCTATTGCTCATATCGTTCTTAATGATGAAATATTGAACATTTTCCTGCTAAGATTGGGAATAAAGTAAAGACAAGCATTGTTATTTCTTTTATTCAACTTTGTATCAATGTCAGTTAGTTTAATAAGGCAATAAAAAAATCAAAGGCATATCAGTTGGAATGGAAGAAAAAAACTGCCTTTATTTACAAACATTATAATCTTGTATGTAGAAAATCCTAAGAAATCTACACATAAAAAAATCTGTTATTATTAATAAAAAAATTTAGCAAGGTACAGAATACAGGAATGTATAAAATCAATTGTGTTTCTATATATTAGCAAAGAACAATCCCAAAATGAAATTAAGAATTCTATTTAGAATAATATCAAGAATAAAATACTTAGGAATCAATCTAACAGAACATGTGCAAGACAGAAATTGTACAACAAACACCACAAAATATTGCTAAATAAATAGAAATACATTTTACATTCATGAATTATAGATTCATTATTATTAAAATAACAAGTCTCCCCAGAATGATCTATAATTCAACATAATACCTGTAATGTTCTCAGGAGGGAATTGTTTTTGTAGCAATTGACAAGCTAATTCTGAAATGCATATGAAAATGCAAAGAAAATGGAAGAGCTGAAACCATCTGGAAAAAGAGGAATAAGTCAAAGGATGTACACTACTCATTTTCAAGCTTACCATAAAGCTACAGTAATCAAAACATTGATTGGCAGAGGATGGGCAAAGAGATCAATAGAACTGAACTGAGAGTGCAGAAATAAAGCCTATGTTTACAGTCAATTGATTTTTGACAAATGTGCTAAGTCAGGTCAATGGAGGCAGGATAGTCTTTTCAACAAATGGCGTTGTGACAATTAGATATTCATATGCAGAAAAAGAAAAAAAATGTTGATGATACATCATACTGTGAACAAAAATCAACTCAAAATGAATTATAGACTTAATGTAGATATAAAATTATAAAACTTAGAGGAGAAAACATAAGGAAAAAACTTTAGTTATATTGGATTGGGTACACAATTCTTAGATATGACACCAGAAGCATAATCCATTAAATAAAAGTTGGATAAATGGGATTTTATCAAAATTAAAAATTCGTTCTTCTAAAAACCAGC
The DNA here is from genome assembly GCF_964194105.1 of Spermophilus citellus. Classification (NCBI taxonomy): domain Eukaryota; kingdom Metazoa; phylum Chordata; class Mammalia; order Rodentia; family Sciuridae; genus Spermophilus; species Spermophilus citellus. Next base: position 150,219,964 of record NC_138187.1, read on the forward strand.
GAGGAAAGGAATAGGACAAGGCAGTCACTGAGAGAAAAAGGCTGTAAAACATAGACCTGATGAAGGACTTGCTTTCAGATATATAAGAAACTTGAATAACCCAATAATAGGAAGACAATCCAATTTAAAAACAGCCAAAAGATGCAAAGACCCTTCACCAAAGAAAATTAGGAAAAGCTAATAAGTGCATGAAAAAAGATGCTTACATCCTTAGTTACCAAAGAGATGCAACTTAAAACCAAATTGAGTTACACTGCACCCTCATTAAAATGACTAGATTAAAAAAAAAGAACAATAACTCTTCTATGGAGGCATAGAAGCCTGGTCCACGTGGAAATGAAATATGATTGAGCCATTGGGAAACAATGTAGCAACGTCTGATAAAGTTAACCATATATTTACCATACAATCAGCAATTCCATATCCAGATATCTACACAAGAGAATATAACATGTGTCCACACAGAGACTTACACATTCACAGCAGAATTAATCAAAATAGCTCAAATCCAGAAACAATCCAAATGTCCATCAACTGAAGAAAGGAAAAGCAAACTGTGGTCTAGCCATGCAATAGACAGCTATTTAAAAAAGAAAAGGAGCCAACTAGTGATACAGACTACAACATTAACACATTATGCAAAACATTATGTGAGAGAAGCCACACACAATATGCTACATATTGTATCATTCCATTTATATGAAATTTCCAGAAATGGCAAATCTGGAGACACAGAAAACCAATCAATCAGTAGTTGTCCGGGGTTGAAAGGGCAAGCAGAATTGACCATAAGTAGGCACAAAGAAACATTTTGGGGTGATAAAATTATTCTAAAATGGGATCATGAAGATGATTATATGATTCTGTACATTTACTAAAAATCATTGAATGGAATACCAAGAATAGGTGAGGTGAGTTTTATAATGTGCAAATTATCTCTCACTGAGCTTATTTTTTTTTTAAGGAGGTGATATGACTTGGGCCTTAGGTCTCAGAAGAGAGGTGATAACAAGGGATGGCAGGTAGTGAGGACATTCCACTCACAGATGTGGGAGATTGGGGTCTTGATTCAGGACACCTCATAGATCAATAAATCCATGAAGACAACACTTGGTTCATTTTCCACCATGGACTATTACTGCAGATCTCTCTTCTGTAGGAAATCCTGAGAAGATGTGATAGAATATTTGCATTCATATCTCCCGAGGCCCTTGGCCTACAGACACCCAACTCTACTGCTGAGGTCCCCGAGCCTGCGCTCCAAGCTGTCCCTTGAAATGCAGTCCTTTCTCCCTGGCTATTTCCCCCGTGATAGAAATGGGAGTGAGGAGAAGCACATCACTTCTTAGAGGTCATTCTAGGTAACTCATCTGTCCAAAGTTACACCCACAGCAAAGTCCTTGCAGGAGTGCCACATGATTGTCCCCAGTGACTTCTCTGAACTTTTCTCTTAATGCCTTCCCCAGTCTCCCTCTACTCTAGCCACATCCTTCCCCTGGGTGTCCCCCAGCTCACCAGACATGTCCTACCTTAGGGGGTTTGCCTGGCTATTTGCCCCGCTTGGAATGCTTTCCCCAAATACCCACACGCTAACCCTCTCACTGAACTTCAGGTGTTTCCTCAACAGTCTCCATTTCTGAGGGATCTTGTCTGATCGCCGTACCTCCCAGTCAGCTTGCCCTGCTTTGGGTGCTCTGAGCTACTTACCACCATCTGGCACATTTTGTATTTTCTGTTGTATCTACTGTCTATTTTAGGTAGACAATTCATCTAAGGATTGTCTTTAGAGTCTTTAGAATCTAAGCATGCATTCTCTTTACCATAAAATACATCCTTATGTTCTTGACTCTTCGGAATATAAGCTCCATGAAGGCAGGATTTTGGCTTGCTTTTTTCTCACCTCTTCTCCCAGAATCTGTGACAGTGCCTCATTCAGTAGATGGAAAAACTATTTGTGGAATGAACAAACAGCCAACAACTGGAGGACAAACAAGCACCCGTAGGTGGAGCTTGAGCCAACTGGTTCCTTCAGGGCACTCAGGGTGTGGCCCTAGAGGCCTTTAAACCTGCATCACTTGTGGGGCTCAGGAAGTACTGTTCCCTCACCACCATGCCCACCCCACTTACTCATCCCATCCGCAATACTTCACCCCATCTCAGGCCAATGCTCAGTGATGTTTTCACCCGGTTCTTCACCACCTGACCTTCTTAGAGAGTTGATCCAAAACAGCTCCCAGGACTCAGACCACTCCCTCGGCCACTGCTCTTCGGATTGCCATATTTTTCACTTTGCCGTTTGAATTGTGCAATGCTCTTCTGCATTTCTGACTGGTAGAATGGAATGCCTCTGACTTGTCACTGTCTGCTAAGAACCAGCAACCTGACAACCACACAACCGTGGCACGCTATTTAAACACCCATGCTCTGGTGGGAGTATGGTTTCCCCTCTCCTCTTGCTTTGCTAGCCCAATGTGCTGCTCCCCACAGTTCCCAAGGATGCATAGCTGTGCCCACCCTCATCGGGGCTCTGTTTTACACCCATGGCTTGCTGGAGAACCACCTACAATGCCAATCTCTTTGTCTAACTCACGGTGTAAAAAAAATCTTTGAAGACTGATTTCCCCCAAAGAGAAGTAGAACAATCCTAATGTAAAATTACTACATTACAGTCCCACCAGTAGGCATCTAGCTTTTAATCTTTTATTTATTGTACACATTCTTTCTGTACCTACACACACACACACACACACACACACACACACACACACACTCATTTCCTTGCTTATTTGTTTGTGTTTAGGTTTTTTAGTTTTCAGTTCTAGGTAATGGGGCTGAATTCTGTTTCCATTTCTTAGTGATTTATTCGTGTCTTTGCAGAAGACACCACGCCCTCCTGAGCTCATTCACCATTCCTCTTCTCTCTCCACGCTGTTTTAATATGCAGAGTCTCATCACCAGTGTCACAGTCCCCGCAGCAGTCAGAGCTGCCCTAACCTGGAAGAGGAAATAAAAGAAATAAAGGAAAGGTTGTGGAAATACAATGTGGAGACACAGCCAGCCTTGGAATCATGCCCTCATTCATATTTCATGTATCCAGAAGAACTTTTCTGTATTTCTAATATGTGAGGGTCACTGTGGAGGTAGTTTAAGAAACGCCAAGATATAAAAGATAGACTTTACCTTCAAGGAAATTGTGGCAAGTCATGGATATAGGAGAGATATGAAAGAAAGGGCAGTGGATTATAAGTGGTAGGCACTTGAGTGAGTGGCAGGTTCAAGGGCAAGCAAGCTCACTTTCAGCAGGTCTGTTCGGAGGAGGAATCCCTGAGGTAGTGGCTTAGTGGTGGCATTTGAACTGGGCCTTAGAGGATGGATGAGGCTTTGAAAAATAGAGAAAGGGAGGTAGAGGAGAAGGAACTCTAGGGAAAGGGAGTAGTTTGAGCAAAACCATGGAAACAGAAGAGTGTAAATTGTGTTTGAGAACCTCATCAAGGCCAGAGTCTCTTCATTGGGAGCATCCAGGAAACAGAGCGACAGCCCAGATCACAAGTCTCACCCAGAAATTCAGTTGGAATGTTCTTTCTACTTCTCTTTGTAAGGTCAGCTTTTTTCCTATACCTTTAACTCGGAAGTTATATATCATCTTCTCCAAAAAGACCTTTTCTGACCATCACATCTATTGTAGGACCTCTTCCTGCCAATGTTCTTTCTCTCTCAGCCCACGTTTAGATCTCAACATGTGCCATAATTTACAATCATTTTGTTGCTATGTTTGTTTACTTCTCTGTCTCTAAGAGTAGCATCTAAAGCCTCTGATAATCGAGACTGTTTCCCTTAGTGCCTGAAAAATAGCAGAAGTCCAATGAATATTTTATTGATTGAATGAATGAACAGTGAACGAATAAATGGAATTAGCATTATGACTTTTATGAGACCGAAACATAAATTCTTTCATGGGTTCCTTTTTTATTAAAAAATACTCAAAATTAAGTTTTATAACCATACTAGTATAAATGTTAACATAATCCAACTTGGATTAGGTTCATTTTTTTCTTTTGATTTTAAAAGAAATTAAAACATCATGGAACTCTAAAAAACATTATGGGACTAGGCAATGTGCCTCTCATATCTGATGGCTAAGTCAGCCTTGTGAATAGCAAAAAGCTCATAAAGAATTTGTAGGATGCATGGCTAGACAGATACTACAGAAGATAATTACAGAAGGTCTGGTACATAAGACTTTGAGTTTAGTAAATTTGAACTCTATTTGTCCAGCAATAAAAGTTATGGGAAGATTTTTGAGTATAAGAAGGTTTCAATATGCCAGAGCCATTGTAGGAAGAAGAACAGTAGAAAGAACAGAGAAGGCAGATGTTGGGAGAAGGTTCCAGAATATGGCCCAGACAGTTCCAGGTGGAAAGGCATCTGAATTGTGGTGGTGATGGTGATGAGGTTTTGGAAGAGTAAAAGCAGGCCTGGGTGAAACTGTGGACATCTCTCACACCTGATTCTAGGGAGCGTGGATGTCATCTGAGGCTGAACAGAGAGAACCATGTTACTGAACAGAAATAGGGCCATTAGGAGAGAAAAAGTAATTGATGGGGACCTTGATTTGGTTTGGGATTTGTTTGGTGGTAGGGGTGCTAGCAGAATAATCAACTGGAACATTGTAGTAGTCAGGAACTTACAAACATAAGACTAGAATTCTGGAGCTCCAAAATTTGTGAATCATGTTCAGCCAACTTCAAGATTTTTAAAATCATGGTCCATGAATAGTTAAATCCATAAAGAACATGTGTAACGAATCATTCAAGAATTAACTCTCTTGGGGCTGGCTGATTATTCCCAGAAACTATTTCTAGTTAAGGGGTTCCCTAAGTCTTCTCCCTTTTTGTTCTTCTAGCTAAGGAAAAGGGCAAGAGTCAAATGAATTATTCAATGACATAGGGTAAATATAGAATTCAATAGGGTAAATATAGAATTCAGTGAGTGTACTCCTACTCTCAATTAAACGAGAACAGGCCATAAATCATGAACATTTTATTTTTAATTAGTAGAAGCTTACACATTTTTTAGTGTGTGTGGTACTAGGGATCGAACCCAAGACTTTATGCATACGAGGCAAGCACTCTATCAACTGAGCTATGTTCCTAGCCTAATGTTCTTAATTCCATAAACCTGATAGGCAAATGCGAGGCCTGCCTCATTTCAACAGGTTCCAAATAAGAGAAAGTTGATTGGGAGAAGAGCAACTTCAGCAGTAGAGGCTGAGGAATTACTAGAACTTGTGGTTCCCAGTCTCAAAGTGTGCCTACTCTGAAAAAGATTCTTGAATGGGCATCCCTACTGTAAATGGCTAGGTTGCCATGGGTTTTTAGTATTAGAATGGGGCTATATTGCTGGAATGATTGGAGCAATAGCTATGTCTCTGGGTTGGGTTTGAGCAATCTATTCCTTTTCAACCAAGTTCTGAGTTATTCAAACATACACATTTTACTATGAAAGCAGGAGCAGGAGGTGTTATCATAGATGTCTGTATCTTATTAACTTGTACGTGCCTCTGTTGCCCTGTTCGGAAAATGGAGGGAATACTAGCGTGAATTTCAGAGGATCGCCATGAGGATTAAATGAGATGGCCAGTATTTAGAAGAGCACCTGGTTCATGGTCAACTCTCAATTAACGTTGATTTTCAACTCTTTGTCATGGTAGCTCTTGTTCAGACGCTTTCCCTTATCTACTCCACTTTCCCCCTGAGACTGGAAATTGTACATGATCTGCATCAAAATCACTAAAGAACTTTTTGCATGTAGATTCTTGGTTCCTACCCTAGAACCATGGAATAGTGATCTCTTGGAATGGGGTTGAGAATGTTGCATTTGATCAACTTTTATAAGAGATATTTCATCTCCGTGGAGTTTGAGTCCACTGGTTACTGGATTTATATGAAGCATGGATGAAATTTGGATTAATATAAAGCATTCTACCTGAACTAGTTATGAAATAGGTTCCGACATCTAGAACCCCAAGACATGCAATAGAGCTGCAATGTCCTGTTCAAGACATGGTGGAGCTATACCACTCTGCAGACCACCTGATCCCTGTTGCACCCCTGACCTGTTCTGGAACCCTACCTCATGATCTATCATGATCAAATCCCAGCCTGCAGTTGCTGGAGAGAGCCTGCCACAACAGCCAGCTTTCCTAGAAGGAAGTCTAAATGTCTAGAGAGCCTGGAACATGCTTTGAATGCATCTGTCACTGCCTCAATCAAGTTACATACACAACCTGCATGATTCCCGACAGCTCCTGACTATGAATTATCTGCTGCCCTGGCACATCAGCTTACCAGATGATTTAATTTGGACTCCAACACTCCTGGGTGGCCCATTCAAATTTAACCCCTTTAAGCAACCCCTTCCCAGAGCAGCCAATGCATGTCTCATATTTAAAGTATGAAAATCTTGCTACATCATCATAGCCATCACAGTACAAAACAAAAAGTCCCATAGGACAGCAAGGATGGTTGTCAAGGTACTTTCCCACCTACTATCCAGCATTCTTTTACAGTGGGAGTTAGAAAAATCAGGTGTCTCTTTGCTTTATAGAAAACAGAACCTCAAGGAGTTTATGAGATTACCTACATTTACCCATCAGATTCTAGGCTAACATGACACATGATTCTTCTTTTTGGGGAGGAGAGGGGAGTACCGGGGATTGAAATCAGGGGCCCTTGCCTACTGAGCCACATCCCCAGCCCGATTTTGTATTTTATTTAGAGACAGGGTCTCACTGAGTCCCATAGCACCTTGTTTTTGCTGAGGCTGGCTTTGAACTCATGATTCTCCTGTCTCAGCCTCCTCAGCTGCTGGTTATTCAGGCATGCACCACTGCACCTGGTCGAACATGACACATGATTCTTGATGCTCTGATCCCTGGGCAGAGGCTTGTGCTGTTAGCCCACACTGCCTCCAGCTGTCAGATCATTGGTGTGGAGAAGAGATTAGAGATGCTGGTCTTGGACCACACTTTATATCTTGTCTCCAACACCCACCATCTTTGTGGCCTTGAGAAAAACCCACCTGACCTCAGGATGTCGAATGCAAATGACTGTGTGGCCCATACTTCACACTTGGTAGTCGTTACATGTTATCATCATTGCTATTATTATTAGCTACAGACTGACAGTGATGGTCGTTCTGACCAATATAGCTAAGTTTCTAGTAGGAGTCTCTCTCTTATTTTACAATAGATAAAAATAATAAGATAAAAAATAGTTATTCATTTCCATTTTTGTCTCTCTTTTTTTTTTTTTTCTTGGCAAAACTGATGGGTTGAACTCAGGGCCCTGTGCGAGCTAGTCAAGTATTCTACCACTGAGATACACCCCCAGTCCTGCCCCCACATTTTTTTTCTTAAATAAAATAGAGAAACCCTTTGGAACTTATTCTTCAATAGTCAAGAACTTCAATCTAAATTATCATTCTATGATAGTATACTTGGCATAAGGAATAGATTTTTTTTTCCTCCCAGAGAAACAAACTTAAAATTCACCCTTGCTCCAAATCAAATGAATCCAGTTACTTTGCTTTGTTCAATTAGCTTCTTGGCCAGTATGGAAAATAAGTGCACAAGAGATAACACCAGGTCAGAGGAGTGGGTGAGCTCTGATCAGCCAAGGGGAAGTGAGTTAGACGAATTTCCCTGAAACATGCTTGGCTTGCTGAATTGGTCCCTGACTAATTTCTCAACAACATCAAGAAATTCAGAATGAATACACTAAGTAAAGAAACAAATAAAAATATTGGTGCCCAGGGAACTATTTGCCTTAGATGATGTAACTCTAACTTCCAGTTAATTACAGTCATGGAGATTTTATGAACAATAATTCACTTCACTGCCACTACCTACGATGTATTTGGTTCCAGGTGCAACATTTACTGGGAACTTAATAGGCCCTTAGGGGAGATTGCAAAGTGAAGGAGAGAGGGAACATGAAGATTCTAGGTACAGAACCAACTTCTAGCAGAGGCAGTATCCCAAGGATAAAGCTTAGCATTAACACAGAAAGCACTCTCTGTCCTAATGAGCATGAACCTCTTCCTGCCTGCCACTACCTGCCCCATCCAATGCCCCGGAAGCACCTGGTAGCATGGGAATTCCTGAGTCCAGGGAGGACCAATGAAGTGTGACACAACAGTTATAGAATCAGAGTGGCCATAATGCAGAAAAGTGACCTGAGGGGAATGGAACTTCAAAAAAGAACTTGAGAGAAAGCAAAACTATGGCTGGGTATGGTGGTGTGCGCCTGTGACTCCAGTGGCTGAGGAGGCTGAGGCAGGAGGATGGCAAGTTCAAAGCCAGTCTCAGCAACTTAGCAAGGCCCTAAGCAACTCAGAGAGACCCTGTCTCTAAATAAAATATTAAAAAGATCTGGGGGTGTGGTTCAGTGGTTAAGCTTCCCAGGGTTCAATCCCCGGTACCAAAAAAAAAAAAAAAAGAAAAGAAAAGAAAAGAAAAAGAAAAAGAAAGAAAGAAAGAAAAGAAAGCAAAGCTATTTCAAACGATAGTCTCAGTGGCACTATATTTAAGGTGGGGAAAGTATATAGAACTAAAAACCACATGAAAGCATGGAAGGGCCAGAAATATCATGATGGGAACTACGATGAAATAATATACAGTTCTTTAAACTAACAAGTTTATGGGTTGCAAACCTGTGGAGATGTTCATATAAAACAATGTAAAATGGAGAGACACAATGGAATTAATTTATGTGTTTACACTGAAATGTTGAACAAAATGCTATAAGAATATGTCACAACCTGAAAGGTTGGAATCTTTGTGGATTCTAGCCTGTATCACTTTTTTATTTCTTTGTTTTTTATTCTAATTTGTTATATTTGATAGCAGAGTGCATTACAATTCATATTACACATATGCAGCACAATTTTTCGTATCTCTGATTGTATATAAAGCATATTCACACCATTCCTGTCTTCATACATGTACTTAGGGTAATGATGTCCATCTCATTCCACCATCTTTTTTACCCCCAAGCCCCCTCCATTCCCTTCCCATCCCTTTGCCCTATCTAGAGTTCATCTAATCTTCCCATACTCCCCCTCCCATAGCCTGTCTCACTTTAAATGAACCTCTGGACCCTGTTGCTAGATTTCTTTAGCAAGGTCATTTTCTCAGTCTGGTAACCTCTATTTCATGCTTCCTCCCCTCTCCAAACTTCTAAGTTCCCTCATAACAGAATCCCAGGAGCTGTCTGGGACTCTCCCTCTGCCTGCTCACATCTGGCAACACCATACCTGTCTTCCATAATGTCTTTTGGATCTTTGAATTTGCCATAGTCTTGAGGTCTTAAGTTCTTCTGTGCATTTTCTGCCACAGGGAAATCCTTGCATCAAGACGGTGAAAACTTAAGTGTCATATTTATACACTTCCACTATTATCCTCACTCTTGGGGACCTGCATTTCCCCTTCATAGCACTTCACACACTCTTTAATTATCTATGTATTTGCATGATTATGGTTCCACTGTGCCTCTTTCCCCTGCATAGATGGTGAGTTCCAGGAGGAATGTGATGGTAAGTTTTATGAGTTAGTTTGATTGGGCTATGGGGTGCCCAGATACTTGGTCCAACATTATTTGGCATGCTTCTATGAAGGTGGTTTGAATAAGGTGAACTCTTTGTTTTCTTTTTCTTCTTTTGAGATGAACATTTAAATTGGTAGACTAAGGAAAGCAGATGCCTCCCTAACATGCCAGGCCTCATCCAAGCAATGGAAGGCATAAATATCCTACAGATAAGAGAGAATTCTTGCCTGATTGCCTTCAAACTGGCATGGTGGCTTTTCTCCTGCCTTTGGACTCAAACTGAAATAATGGCTCTTTCTGGGTCTTGAGCCTGCTGGCCTTCAGTGACCACACCACTGGCTCTCCTGGGGTGTCCACAGCTGACTCACCCAGCAGACCTTGGGACTCACCCACGTTTACAATTGCATGAAACAATTACTTAAAATATAGCTCTTTCTATTAATATATACATTCTTTTGGTTCTGTTTCTCTAGAGAACTCCGACTAATATAAGTAATATCTGGGCTGTTCACAATAATACGCCTTACCTAGCATCAGTGCAGTGCTGGCCCAAGTTGGTTGTTTCATAAAACTTCACTGAATGATTATATGAATCTATATGTCTATGCATGGGCAGACAGATGAATAAAATGACGTGGATATAATTTAATATTCATTAAATTTTAATTTTTCCACAAAACACTATGTGGCATATGCAGACTATTGAATATATGTGTTCACTTGAGTGGTATTTTTCGAAGCATTTTCATATACAGCAGTGTTTTTTTATTATTATTCTTAGATCCCTTTGATGGTAGACATCATTCCAACTTCATATTTGAGGAAATGGAAGTTCAGAGAAATTAACAGATTTGCCAGTGCTCCTATCGTGAGACAAATGGCAAAGGCTGAAATTGAGACCTGATAAATTCATACCAAGGATGCGGATCTTCTGCTTCTGTAGGACACTGTGTCCACTGCAGGGTGTTGGAGAGCATGGAGGGCTGGAAGGCACAGACACATTATCCTGACAGGTCTCTCTGCAGTTTGGGAATGGTAGGAGGTGACAGTGGTCTGGTCTGGGGAATGGTCCTGGCCTGGCCCAGTGAGATTGGAATGATGAGGTCATGAGCAGTGGGCAATGAGCCTTAGACACGGCACTCAGGTCCCTCTTTCACATGCAATCCACAGTTGTCATGGCCACATTTTCAGTGAAGTTCTGGTGCTCTTGTAGGAGTCATATTAATCTCTTAATTATGACTCACAGGTGGCTTCATAAACACCCAATCTAGATGTAGGACAATGGAATGGGAAGCGCATGGGTTGAGCCCCAAAGGTGTGGTTGGAGAAGTCAAAGGACAGAGAAAGGTCCAGGAGAGCCAGTAGGTGTATTGCCACACTGTCTGTCACTCTGGCAAAGTCACGACCTTGTTACCCTATTCTTTATCCTATTTGAACATTCACAAAAGACACAAGCTCAAAGAGCAAAGCTGCGATGGGGAGGAAGGATGACATAAAACCACCCGTAACCAAGTGAAGGCCTGATTCTCAGCTTGGACGCAGAGAACTCCTCCCAGGGCCCTGTGCGCCTAGCGCACCTTTTCATCATTGGACTTTCACGTCCTGTTAAAGCCTTCATCTTCTTTTCAGCCTCTGTCTGCAGCAGCTTTCTATAAAGAGCTTGATGACAGCTGAGTCTGCTGGGAAAACCACAACCTCCCTTTCCTCCCCAGAATCATCTTTGGACTGTGACACTCACCACCCTTAATGAGGTGGGGTTTGCAAGGCCAGCAGTGCAGGGGCTGGTTACCTCCGTCCTGACAGCTTCTGAAAGTCCAGCAGCTGCCTCCAAGCCCAATGCTGAGATTCACCGGACAACGACAACCTGATAAACCAGGAGCTGAACGCTCATTGGCCTCTCATGATTTTTGCATTATTAAATTACTAAATTTTTATATTATACTTTCGCAGTGCTAAAATAATAACAGTTACTTGAGGGACACAGTATAAGAAGATTAAAACAAATCCAATAATGAAAATAGCTACTCTTTTTACGCTTTGTCTATGTTACATTTTTCATTTCTCAATAATCTATTTTCCTAATAAGGAAAATGAGTTTCAAGAGACATTTACCCAGCAGGGCAGGGAGTTGGAAGTTGGGAATTAAGAGTCTCTTGGCACTGAGGTTATTGGTTGGCTGTGTGGCCTTAGGTGAGTCTCTTCTTTTCTGTGGGATTTAGTTTCATTTCTGGAGATAGGAAAAGAGCAAGTTAGACTTGAATATGGAATAGATCCTCTCTTGCTCTAAGGGTTCTCATGTTGAGTTTCACTGCTTTTCTTCGTCAATGATTATCCTCGTTCTTGTTTGGGTTTTTTGTTTCTTACTTCCCTTAACTTTCTCCTCATCCAATTCTCAAGTTGTCACCTTTCAGAGAGCCCTTCCCTGGCTAGGCTAGTCCTGTGTAAACGCCTGCCTGCTGTCCTCCACTTGTGGTCATAGCTGATGGTTTCCTTTTCTTCTTAGCTTATTTTTCTTTTCCTTTTCCTTTCTAAACTTTTGTAATTAACACGTATTAATTGTACGTATTGACGGAGAACCATCTGCCATCCCAACACGTTCCTACAGCATGCACTGATCAAATCAGGGTCATTCACATCTTTTCTTCACATTTGGAACCTTCAAGCTCCTCTTTCCTAGGTCCTCATAAAATGTACAATAGGTCATTGTTAACTGTAGTCACTCCACTGTGCTGCGTTACACCACAACATAGTCTTTCTATCTAACTGTGTCATCCAACCTCTCTTTATTCCTCCCCGCCCTACATCAAGGACCTACATGTAAGCCATACTACTTAGTAAGTAGTGCCTAGTAAGCACTACTCTACATCCAGGTCAACTTTTTTTAGCTCTTACAGATGAGAAAGAAAATAACAAAGCAGGAGACATCACAATACCTGATTTCAGGACATACTACAGAGTCATAGTAACCGAAACAGCACAGTGTTGGTGTAAAACCATACACATGCACCAATGGGACAGCATAGAGAGCCCCAAAATAAGCCACACATCTACAGCCAACAAATTCTTGACAAAGGCACCATAAACCTACACTGGAGAAAGGACAGCCTCTTCAACAAATGGTGCCAGGAAAACTGACATCCACATGTAGAAGACTGAAACTTGACCCATATCTCCCACACTGTACAAAAGTCAACCAAAATGGGTCAAAGTGCCGCAGTCTGGCTGGGCACAAATCACGAGCCTCTGAAGCAGGAACAAACTTTATTTCTGAACTCCACCAGCACACTCCACACACGCTCCCCGGGAATTCTCCCAAACGCCACCCACGTGGCTCCTCCAGGAACCACCAACCGGAAATCCCTTCTCCGGCACTTCCCCAACCAATGGGAACTCTCCGGGAATCCCCGCAAGAACTCCAAAGTAGCAGGCCAAGGCGGACAGCAGGGGTCTAATATACACAGCTTAACATAACCATTATCATCTCAATGGCTTGCTGGCATCACCTCTCAACCACTCGGTTCTGGCAAAAATGCCATGCGTCATTCGGACTCGGCTATGGCTCTCAGCATCAAGGATCTACATGTAAGCCATACTACTTTTTAATTGACTAATGCTTTTTAACACATGTCCCCAAAAACATAGGAGACAAAAGCCAGAATAAGCAAATGGTATTATACCGAACAAAGAAGCTTCCACACAGCAAGGGAAACTATCAACAGTGAAAAGGCAACCTACAGAATGGGAGAAAATATTTACCAACTATTCATCTAACAAGGGATTAATATCCAAAATACATAAAGAACTCAAAACCTCTAACAATGATACAGCAAGATCTCCCATTAAAAGTTGACTTGATTTTCTTCATGGAACTTTTTTCTTTCTTTTTTCACTCTATTGCTTCCAAAAGATTGCCAGCTGTATGAGCCCGGGATGTTGTCTGTGCCATTCACACCTGATCACCCGTGCGGGAGCTCCTTTATCATGCTCCTTACAAAGCCTAAATACCTGGCATTATTCCCACAAACTGGCCCCCACTTTCCCACGAGGAACAAAGTCAATAATCAATAAACATTTATTGACTGAATTGGTGAAAAAAATCCAACTGTTTGCAAGTACTTTGGATTCTACCACAGAAAATTCTGGAACTCTGTGGTTCCATATGGTAGTCAATGGTCACATATGACTACTTAAATTTAAATTAATTAAAAGTAAAAATCCAGGACCTCAGCCTCTCTACCACTTTTCAAGTACGCAAGAGCCATACGTGGCTCCTGGCTTGCCTAACATAGAGTGAAAAACAGAACGTTTCCATCCATGCAGAGAGTTCTTTTGGAGAGTGCTGGTCTACCTTTTGACCCTTCTTCTCCATCCCACCGTAATTGCTCACCTGGATTCTTACAATACCCTCTTCATGAGCCTGACAGTGGTTTGTTTCACACAAGTTCTTTTTCAACTTGGCTTTCTTCACTTATTTATGCCAGCTACCGTGTTAGGCACAGAGGACCAACTGGGGCCTGAGTCAGATCTGGTCCTGATGCAATGAACTTACAGGCCAGTGATAATGTGTATTTGCCACCCCTGTGCTGAAGAGCAAGTTGGATCCTCTTCCCCAAAGTCCCTCAGTGTCCCAGATCCCTGTGCTGTGCTTGGGGGATTCAGCAGAGCCCACTTTGCTGTGTCTGGAGGGATTTAGCTGAAATGAGGGTGGTAGGCATGCAGTGCAGGGTGGGGCATATGTGTGGGGTGCACTGTGTGGGAGTGAGATGTGTGTGTGTGTGTGTGTGTGTGTGTGGTGGAGTGTGGGGATGCAGACTGTGTGGTCAGTTGCACTTGTGCCTTTTGGCCCTTGAGTTGGGTCTCAGGGTGCTCAGCCCCATCCCTTTCTGGCAGATTCTGCACTGGCACCCCATCCTCTCACTTTATGCTCTTCCCTGTTCTCTGCCTACAGTCATACCTCATGCTTTTGCACAGGCCCAGCCCTCAGTGAGATTTTCTTTCTCAATTGCTTAACCTATGAAAGCTCACTTCAAATTTCACTCTCTATGAATCCTTCCCAGCCATCTAGAGACATCAGGGGCTCTTTCTCTCTATGTGTCTGTGGGTATCTGTACTAAGCCCAGTACATTGCTGTGTTTACTCTAATGAGCCCCCTCCAGCAGACCAGATTTCCTCCAGGGAACTCTGTATCCATCATTTGATCCCCAGTGCAGGAGATGTAATAGGTCCCTAATCAATGATTTTGGACAAATGATGAATGAACCATGAAGAGATGGATAAAGTGAGTGAATAAATGTACAGATGTAAAAGTGTCCGAGCCATCTGCATCTCCCCAGGGAGTCTGCCTTGGTGCCAGACTCAAGACAGAGGAAAAAGACCGTCATTGTCTGTTACTCTTATCAAAGAGAAAATCTTGGTTTCCATCTTAACATTTTTATTTCCTACCATCAATGTTCCCTTCACCCTATTTTCACAGAGAACACACCTTTTAGATGCACCCACAAACTTTCCTTTGTGGCTGGCCACAACTCTAGAGAGATCATTCACTTCATTTCCGAATACAGAGACCTCAGGTGCTCTTGCTTCTGATTGGGGAAGTGACTCTCTGATATCAAAATGCTCACCAGCCCCTCCTAACTTTTACATGAGAATCTGAATCAAAACTGTTTTATAAAAAGTACACAACGTTTTCATTAAATGGTACCAATTGGAAGCAATCTTAACGTTTCTTAATTTTCCCCAGACTTGTAAAAAACAAGCAAACTAAAGAGGAAACTGTGACATTGTTAGACAGAGGTTCTCTCCAAGGTCCCTAGAGGTGCCCTTCCATTCACCCACCCAGATTGTTGTTTTATAGTTCTGCAGAGGAAAGAAAGGGGAAGTCCCTGGCATCCCTTAACAAGCCAGGTCAGGAAGCCAAACATTGACTAACACATTCAACTAGTTTGTGTGCTTTCTGAGATTCAAATAGGTTATCCTGATCTTTCAGGGTATGTTTAAATAAGCAGATTAATTAACTCCCTCCCCTGTTCTTCCAGGTGACTCTGAGGTACAACTTCAGAGAAGGGACCTGGGAATGTTTACCAAAAGTAGACAATTCCAGCTTCTTATTGCTCTCCCTTGAACTTGAAGCTCTGAGCCTGTCACTAGAGGTTGGGGGGACAAAGAGGGTTAGAACACACCTAGAATCACCACTCCCTAGGATGACTAATGTAACTTTGTTAGTGTCAATCACGCAAGGACAATATGCCATCATCATGACACCCTAGTTGCTAAAATCTTTTACTAGTCACTTATTCAGTGATTAAGATGCTAAGCCAAATCTACCTCTTGTTAAGTCTGTGTGTGTGTGTGTGTGTGTGTGTGTGTGTTAAAGCTTCTGGTTCTCAGTAGATATTAAACCACCACAGAGCAGGTGTGTCTGTGAAAACTAAAGGCTTGTCAGAGGCTCTGGACTACCCAGCTATGACTTTTCTAGAAATGAGGGAATCTTCTTCAGACTGAGAAATGGTTGCTGACTCTTAACTACTAAAAAAGAAGTGATCTTAATATGAGGCAAGTAGGTTTTCGAGGAAACAGTGTTGTGTGAATCTGGTGTTTCCATGATCTTGGCTTAGCTAAGGTGGCATGTTATCCAGCCTCAAGTCTACATGCAGGCTTAATGAGGACACTGGACATCTTTTGTCCATCTTAGGGAAGACTTTTTAAAAATAAAATCAAGTTAAGTTTCAACCCATGAAACGTAACCACACTTAAGCGAGAACTGCTTGATTATTAAGCTGGTCTGTGTGGCTTTCCTAAAAACAATAGGGAATCTGACAAGTATTGTCTGAGGGACAATTTGTGGAGGAGAGAAAAGAAAGTAAGATCCACACACAGTCTATGCTCTGCAAGAGGCCACAGTCTAGGTGGGGAGATAATTCACTCACAAAATCATGGTTAATATAGCATGAGACAGTGTCCACAAGGGCTGAGTGAGCCGGAAAGTCAAACACTCAAAGAGGAGGGAAGAGCCCTATGGTCTCTCCATGTTGAGCCTTGAGGTATGGAAAGGGTTTGGGATGAGGGGAGAAGGAGAAGGAGGAAGAGGGGAAGAAGGGAAGAGAGGGAAGTAGAGAAGGAGGAGGGAGAGAAAGAGGGGGCACTTCAAGAAGGGCTACTATACATTTTAAAATTGAGTTTGAAGACAAATGCTATGTGATTCTACTTGTATCAGGTACCTAGACACAGAGAATAGAATGGTGGCTTCCAGGGGTTGAGGGGAGGGAGGAAGGGGGAGATATTCTTCAATTTCAGTTTGGGAATATGAAATCATTCCAGAGATGGGTGATGGTAATGGTTGCAAAACAATGTGAAGGTACTTAAGACCATTGAAATGCACTCAGAACAATGGTTAAAGTGGTGAAGCTCATGAATATTTAAAAGAAAAAAAGCTTAGGGGAGACAACCATCTGTCCCTAGAAGAGACAGGATGGATTCATACTGAATGCTTTTGATCTTTTTCTTCTATGACTTCATATTAACTACATGTACAACCCATGTGACAGCAGATGTGAAATGATTAAATATAATCCACTCCTGGGGTGCTGCACATCAGGAGGGTATTTAGAGGCTGTGGTTAGCTCCCCAACAACTCTCCTCCTTCATAACACATAAAATCCACTTTCACTGTAGAAGCCAGTTAGGTTCTCAGTTTCTTGAAGGTAAAGAATAGACATGTGACCTATTCTGGCCCATGGTATTTAAGGGTAAATCTCCTAGGGAGCATATTCTTCAAAAACTTTTCCTCCTATTTAACAGAGAAAGAGAGATAATTCCACTAAGGTGCACCCTCTCCTTGCCTTCCTTTGGATATTGCTGTGGAATGACATAATGTCCAGCTAAAGATGGCTGGGGTGCCATTTTGCATCCACAGGCAAGAGCTAAAGAATTACAGACAGTCAATAGGGAGTCCTAATAATCTCATTACTGTATTTAACTACCATCAAAAATTAGACCCTTTATTGTTTAAACCACTTTTATTTTTGCATTCTGTCTGCTTGTAGATCCTACCAATAGATTATGACATTACCAAGTAGCCCTGTGGCACATTGTGGTGACTCCATATTCAGCTGGAGTTCACTCTTTCCTCCAAAAAACAACCATGTTTATTGATTTTTTTCCCTTCATTTCATGGCAGGCAAGTGAAAGAATACATAGAATATGGCACCAGGACAAAAAGAACATCAAGCACTGGGTTTGGAAAGATGTCGTACCATCAGGAGGCAAGTGGGTGGTGAACAGAGTGAATAGCCAGTGTTTTGGTGTTTTGCCTTGTCTTGGAAAGAATCAAAGTCCTTAAAACTGTGAAAAGTCATATATAAAGGAATGCTGAATAAAAGCACTTGGGACAAAGACTAAGGACTCTGAAGATGATAAGGTTCAAAAGCAAGCAAAAGCAATAGTCCAGTGAACACCAAAGGGAGGCTAACAATACAAGCTAAGAAGAGAATCAGGAGGTTCCAGAAAAAGAAAAACCCAACATCGACACCAGACCACTGTCTTTTCTCAACTAAGCTTCATAGATTTTCTCAGCCATGCTTTTTACTTTTCTTATAAAGACCTAAGTTAAAGTTCCCCTGGACATACTGGTATAGATTCTTATGGTCTGTGTGGATCTGCTTTGATTCTTGAATTAAAGATTCTGGTGTTCTTCATGGAGAAATGCAGTTGGGACAAATCTGTTGTATCCTTCACAACTCTTTCAATGGCTGAAACTATAAATGTATTTTTTCCCCAAATCATGAAAAAAAAAAGATTCTGGTGTTCTTGTATCAGAAGATAGAAAAATTATCAGGTTAGACATCTTTCTAGGGCTATTACAATTCAGATGTTTACTAAGCACTTTTATCAGCTAGTTATATGCTAGCCACCTGTAAAGGTGATTAAAGAGGCACAAACAAGGAAGGGAAGACAGCTCCATCTGTCCATTGAAGATGCTGGCAGCCCTGAGAGAGAGAGGTCCAGGCATGGGCCAATCTGTCACATCCCAGCTATGCATGTTCTACGGCACTTAAAAAAAATTATTGGTGCATACTAATTATGCATAAAAGTGGGATTCTTTGTGACATATTCATACTTTCAGATAAAATAATTTGATCAATTAACTTCCCAAGTACCTCCCCTTTCCCTCCCTTTTTCCATAACCCTGATCCTTTCCTCTACTTCATCGTTCTCCCTTCTATTTTCATGAGGTGTCTTTTTTACTTTTTTTTCTCTCTGGCTTCCACATATGAGATAAAACATTTGACCTTGACTTCCTGAGTCTAACTTATTTCATCTAATATAATGCTCTCTAGTTTCATCTATTTTCCTGCAAATGACATAATTTTGTTCTTCTTTATGGCTGAGTAAAACTTCATTGTGTATATAGACAACATTTTCTTTATCCACTCATCTGTTAGTGGACGTCTGGACTGGCTCCATAACTTGGCTATTGTGAGTTTAACTGCTGTAAACATGGGTATGCAAGCATCTCTATCATATGCTGACTTTAATTTGAGGAGGGCAGTAAATACTAGGGAACCGGATCACCATTCCTAGTCTTTTGAAGAACGTCCTGACTGACTTCCATAATGGTTATATTCATTTTCATTCCTATCAACATTATATAAGAGTTCTATTTCCCCCATACCTTACCAGCATTAATTGTTTCTTGTATTTTCTAATTGCTGCGTTATAATTATACATAATAGTGGAATTCATTGTGCCATATCTGTATATGCACATAACATACTTTCATCAGTCTTATTCTCCAATACCTCCTTGTTCACTCCCCTCCCCATCCTTCTGATCCTCTTGCTCTACTCCACTGGAGTCCCTTCTATTATTATTATTAATTAATCACTCTTTATTTCATAGTGCATTATATTTGTACTTAATAATGGAATTCATTCTGGCATTTTCATTCTGGACATAGCATAATTTGGTTGATTTCATTCCTCAGGATTTCCCCATGCTTTCTTCTCTTCCTTCCCTCTTGATCCCCTTTCTCTACTTTATTGTTCTCCCTTCTATTTTATTTATTTATTTTTGCATTAAAATTCTTAATACACCACTCCCTTCTATTTTAATGAGATTTTATTTCTTGGGTTTTTTTCTCTCCAGTTTCCACATATGAGAGAAAATATTTGACCCTTGACTTTTTGAGTCAACCTTATTTCACTTGATGTAATGCTCTCCAGTTTTATTCATTTTACTGAAAGTGACATTATTTCATCCTTCTCTGTGACTAAGTAAAACTCCATTGTGTATATTTTCTTAATCTATTCATCTGTGCATGGACACCTAGGTTGCTTCCATAACTTGGTTATTGCCAATTGCATTGCTGTTAACCAATGTCTGCATATATCACTATATTATTTAGTTCTTTGGGGTAAATATCAAGAAGTGAGAAACCTGGGTTACATGGTGGCTCCATTCCTAGTCTTTTGAGGAACTTCTGTGATGATTTCCATAGTGGTTTCACTAATTTGCTGTTCTACCAACACTGTTAAAGGGTATTTTCCCCCCTGCATCACCAGAATTTATTGGTATTGATAATCGACATTCTAACTGGAGTGAGACAGATCTTGATATAATTTTGATTGGTATATCCCTGATTGCTGAAGATGTTGAATATTTTTTCATAAATTTCTGGTCATTCATACTTCTTCTTTTGAGAAATTTGTGTTTAGTTCATTTTCCCATTTATTGATTGTGTTATTTATTGCAGTTCTTGCATGTTTTTTTAGTTCATTATATATTCTGCATATTAACCTTCTGTCAGAAGAGTGTAGGTAAAGATTTTCGCCCATTCTGTGGGCTCTTCCTTCACGCTATTGTTTCCTTTACTGTGTAGAAACTTTTAAATTTGATGCCATCCTACTCGTTAATTTTTGGTACTGTTCCTGAGTTTTAGGGATCCTTCGGAGGAAGTCTTTGCCTACACCTGCACGATGCACGGCTGCCCCGTGTTTTCTTCTAACAGTTGCAGTTCTAGTCTAACTCCTAGGTCTGTGATCCAATTTGGATTGACTTTTATGTAGAGGGAGAGACAGGAACCTAGTTTCATTCTTCTACATATGTACATCCACATTTCCCAGCAACATTTGTTAGAAAGGCTGTCTTTTCTCCAATGTATGTTTTTGGCACCTTTGTCAAGAACCAGATGACTGTATCTGTGTGGGTTTGTCTCTGTGTCTTCTATTCTGTATCACTGGTCTATGTGTCTGTTTTTAGGCCAGTACCATGCAGTTTTTGTTACTATGGATTTGTGGTGTGATTGAAATGAGGTAACGTGATACCTCCAGCATTGATTGCTCTTTTAGCTCAGAATTGCTTTGGCTTCTCAGGGTCTCTTATTCTTCCACATGAATTTTAGGACTGCTTTTATACTTCTGTGAAGAATGTTGGTATTTCGATGGAGACTGCATTAAATCTGTAGATCACTTTTGGTAATATGGCCATTTTAACAATATTGATTCTGCCTATCCAAGAACATGGGAGGGCTCCCCATCTTCTGGTGTCTTCTATTTTTTTTTTTCTTCAGTGCTTTGCTGTTTTCATTGTACAGCTCTTTTACCTCTGGTTAGATTTATCCCTAGGGTTTTTAAATATTTTGTTTTATTGTTCGTTTTTGAGGCTAAGTGGAATTGTCTTCCTGATCTTTTTTTCTCAAACAATTCAACTGGTGCATAGAAAGCTACTGATTTTTATATGTTAATTTTGTATCTTGATAACTTTGCTGAATTTGTTTCTCAGCTCTAGAAGTCTTCTGGTGGAGTTTTTTGGATTTTCTAAGTATATATCCCCCTATTTGTATCCTTTTTATTTTCTTCTTTTATCTAATTGCTCTGGCTAAAACTTCAAGTACTATATTGAATAGGAGTGGTAAAAGCAGATACCTCTGTCTTGTTTCTGATTTCAGAGAAAATATTCTCGGTTTTCCCCATTCAGTATGATATTGGCTTTGAGTTTGTCATATATAAACTTTATGATGGTGAGTTTTTTTTTTCAGGACTTTTATAATGAATGGGTGCTGAATTTTGTTGAACACTTTCTGAATCTATTGAAATGATAATGTGATTTTTTTTTATCGTTGGCTCTTTTTATGTGATTGAGTTGAATATGTGGAGTTACCATTGAATCCTGAAAAGGAGACCAACTTGATCACTGTGTACAGGTTTGTAATGTGTTTCTGAATTCTGTGTTCTAATATTTTATTAAGGATTTTTGCATCTATGTTCATCACTGATATTGGTCTGTAATTTTCTTTCCTTAATGTGTCTTTATCTGTTTTGGGTATCAGGGTGATACTGGCTTCATAGAATGAGTTTGGAGGTATTTCCTCCCTTTCTGTTTCAGGAAATAATTTGAGAAGCATTGGCATTAGTTCTTTTTGAAGGTCTGGTAGAATTCAGCCACGGATCCTAGAGTTTTCTTTGTTGGACAGTTTTTTTATTTCTGCCTCAATCCCATTGCTTGTTATTGGTCTTCTTAGGTTTTCTATATCCTCTTGGTTCAATTTTGGTAGGTTGTATGTGCCTAGAAATCTGTTGATTTTTTCTAGATTTCCCATTTATTGGAATATAAGTTTTAAAAACAATCCCTAATGAAATCTTGATTTCAGCAATGTTTGTTGGGACATCTTTTTTACCTGTAATTTTATTAATTCGGGTCTTCTCTCTTTCTTTTGATTAGTTTGGCTAAGAGTTTACCAATCATATTTATCTTTTCAAAGAACCAACTCTTTATTTCATTGATCCTTTGTATTTTTTATTCACTATTTTACTAATTTTTGTTCTGATCATCATTATTTGATTCTTTCTGTTGGTTTTAGAATTGGTTTGTTGTTTTTCTAAGGCCTTGAGATGACCATTAAGTTATTTATTTGGAAATCTTTCTGAATTTTTAAGTTAGCACTCAAAGCTATGAACTTTCCTCTTAGAATTGTCTTTGTAGTATCCAGAGGTTCTAGTAGGTTGTATTTCTATTTTCATTTGATTCTAAGAATTTTACAATTTCTCACCTGATTTATTCAATGACTCACCTGTGGCACAGGACCCAAGGTACCATAGGATACACCTGTCCCATAGGAAGGGAGTTCCTTGACCTGAGGCAGCTAGATTTAGACACTTCTACATAAAAAAATAAATAAATAAAAGGGAGATGGGTTCCTTACTATGGCCTACCTGTTTCCTCTTGTACACATGCTGCTTCTTTTAAAAAGGAACCTCAAGTTCCCTGGCAGGAAGCTGATCCTAATGGCTTTGCAAACGCTCCTAGGAAAAATTTGAGTCATGAATGAATGCATACAAAAGCCCATGTGAAATGTGGCTGATCCCAAGCCTTCCCATAAGGCTCAACTTCCACATTAAGGCTAAACATGGAATTTGCAACTCCAGTTATATCATCTGATTTTGATCAAGGGCAGAGGATATTCTCTCAGCCTTCAAAGAATGTGATATTATTCCCCAGACAGCACACAAATACTCCATGATTTGTGGAGTCCCAATGGAGTTGTGTTTCGCCTCTGGTGAAAATGAATTTCCATGGAAAATGTGACACAAACACTACTTCTTGGGTCTCAACTGAATCAGATTGTACATCAGAATTTTCTGGTTAAAATTTTACTTTGGGGAAGTGAATCTCAAAGACCTGATGAGGACCCTGATGGTTTTCTAGGACTTTCCTGAGGCCCCAATGACCTGTTCTGTTTATTCAAGTTGTTAAAAGGGAGTCAGTCATGTAAATCAGAGAAAGAATGTGAATTCAGATCTGGGTTTGAATTCGTAACCTGCTACTTCCTTACTTCCTTGTGATATTAGACAAATCATTTTTTCTGGGGACTTAATTTACAGGGTTGATGTGAGATCCTATGTTCTGTATAAGTACCGAATGCTAACCGATTGCGCCACTGGAGCATCCAAGAGATCCTATATTCTGTACATAAGATAATAAAAGGATTATGTGAAAGACAATAGACAAGAATAGGGATCTTAATCCAGTTTCAAACTTCACTAATAATTTCAACAAAACGAGCAATCTCAAGGCTGGGGTGAAGCAGGAGTAATATAGCTCCCAAAGTCCTATCAAGCCTCACCAAGATATCCTCTTGCCCAGTTGAACACAGGTCTTCAAGCCACGTATGTGGTCACATTACCTCACAGAAAAGAGCCATCATGAAATATCTTCATATCATGCTCAGATAGAGAACTTAATCATAGAACCCATCTCAGTATACCAATAGATTCTAGATTTGTTATAAATGAGCAAGCTAGGCCAACCAGGTACTTCTTTCTAAGAGAATTCCATAGATAAGAACCCTGTGCTAACAAATATCATTAGTGTGTTTACCTGGAAGTCTGCATGGTCACATGAAGACTGGTTTGTGTTCTTTCTCATGGATTCTCCCTTGATAGGGAGAGAAAATTTATTATAGATATAGGGTATTGACAACATTTGAGCAGCCATCTTAAATGTTAACCACCATCTTATAAGTTTCACTTTCCTGTACTTCCTCTTACCTGAACTTCCCCCACCCCTATTAGTGACCTACCCCATGGTACCATAACCCTAAGCCAATCCCAGAAGGACACGACCCCTTTGCTCTGGAAAGCCCCATGGCACCATCACCTAAGCCAATCCCATGCTATTCCCACCCGCCTAGCTCTGATGCATGCACTCCAAAGCCTATCCCATAGCAACACAGCTACACCTCCAAACCCCTGCCCCACAAAAGCTGAACCCCTGAACATCTCGGGGCCTCTCTCCACTCTATAGAGGGATGGCCTTTATTTGTCAGCTTTGATCTCTGTCTGGTCTCCATCCTTCATTTCTAGCTCACCGGTCTCTTGCTTTCTCACTTTCCTTTCAATAGACCTGTTGCTAAACATCTCCTCCAAACTTAACCCAGACTAAGAGTTAACATGTATAGATTTTAGCACATTATTGAGAATAGTCATGAGGAATGAATTCTGTTTACATTTTCAATTCTGCTTGACTTCCCAGATCTTGCAAATCTAGCCTGCCTGTCTCCTGACAGCATCCATCTAGGGCTCAGTTTCCCAACTGTGTGTGACTCTTATTTCTACCTTTTCTTCTCTTGGTCTAGCATTCAACTACTAATCTGACCTGGCCCTGCTTAGCTTTGGAGACCCAATGAGATCAGGCAAGTTCAGGGTGGTAAGCCAACAGACTCTCCTCTTATTCTATTCCATTGCTCTACCCGTCTCTGAGGGCCATCCACCTGTCACTTTCTCTTGGAAAACTTCCAAGCCTACATAGGCCCTCACTGATTTCACCGCTTTCTACCCTTTAGGATCCATAGTCTAACTCCGAACACAGAGTGTCTTCTGAGGCAGTTTCTTACTTTTACATGCACGACAGTCTTGTTCTCTAAAAGGATTGTAAGCTCCCTTAGAACTCAGAACTCCAGCTAACTTCACTGGACTCGTTCACATCTGGAAGCATCCCTTGATCCACTCCCCCAACAGATGTGGTCCCCTGATGCTGGACCCCTTAGCCTCTCACTTACCCTACTGTGATGAGATCATAACGCCTGCTTTAATTATTGCAGCAAACTCCGCAAAAACAGGGTCTTGTCTCTCTTGCTCATTCTTACTGCCTGACTCAGCACCTGGCAAGTAGAGATAATTAATAAATATTTGTTAAAGAAATAGGTTTTCTGGTGGTAAAACGAGGTGGAGCAAGGAAACTCATTAATCTATATGATGAACATATGGAGAATCTGCTCTGGGTACTCCGAAGGCAGAGATGAATAAGTCATGATCTCTGTCATCTGGTCTCTGGTCTGAAAATGTTGGAGGAAATTTCTTTTGCATTAGCAGTCGAGCCTCCAGATATGTACAAACAGTTGTGTGGAAAAAATCAAAACCAAATCCTATTAATTAATACCAGTGATTTACTGGCAGAAAAAGAAAACAATGAGGGGGGGGATGCAGTCCCCAAAGGGTGTGGGTCCTCTCAGGAAGACTTCCTCCCTGGTGCCCCTTTCTCCCCAGATGGCCGCCAGGCAGGACTTACCACCGGCTCCAATTCACGTAGAAACAAATCCTTAAGTTTGAGTTTGAATTTAGTAGCTAGTATATCCTTCTGTTGCTCCTCATCTCTCTTTCCTTATCCTACATTTGTGTAGATACAGGCTGGGACATGTCTCTGGAAACTCTTTTTTTTAATGATGCCTTTGAAATAACCTTCCAACCTGTTGTTGGTCACAGATTTTGGTCACCAACACAACAAATTCAAAGGTAGGCGCTAATAATTATGATGTTCAAATCAGATAATAACATAGTTAATTTTATTCATCTTAATTTCATCCCCATAACAAAAACCATCTTTATTGTCATTGTTTTTCCTAAGTCAATAAATTTCTCATGGGTTTCCTACAAGTTGACTCCATTCCCCAGTTTTCCAAGAAACAAGGGAAATAATGGCTATGGTGTTGTTAGCCAGATCTTATGGACACCAGAACGAAGCTGTTTGACCAGTCTCTCAACTCCTCGATGAAGAAGGAGCTGAGATTATGGGATGGGGTTATGGGTGGATTGGCTGATGATATTTTCTCAAGCCAGATGAGTAACTCCCTCCTACCTCCTTCCCTCCCTATCTCCCTCACTTCTTGTCTTTGCTTTGTCCGCCCCTTATTTTCCTGGCTCCTTGTGTGCCAAATAATTGTTTCATCTACACCAGCCTCACCAGCTGCCTTCAGCCATGCATCAAAAAGATTGATTCTGTCAGAACAACCTGCTGGCTGCTTCTTTATTCCCAATTAAATTGTTCCTCCTACAAACGCTCCTCTCTCTTTCTTCCCTCCTGGGAGGTAACCTCCAAGGCCATTGCTGTTCTCTTCAAAGCCTTTCTCCAATGCCTCGTCCGTCCTCCTTGGTGGCCATATGTTAGTTACTATCCCTCTGCCCTCCCACTAGACTGGAGCTCTTTGAAGGCAGGATCTGCATCTCATTTGCTGCAGCACTCCCAGGGCCTTCGAAGGTGGATGTTTGAATTTAATGAACACATCGAAACAACGTCGAGTCTGTGAGCAAACACTTAGTGTCAGGGAGGTACAAAAAGAAGTAGGTTCATTGAGTCAGCGTTGGGCTTTTCATCCATCTGTGATGGAGGTACTTATGGCAAGTGCTCCTCTGGGCTGCAACATCCGACCCTGTGAAGTCAGGGTCACGGAGATTCAGTAAGAGGAAAGGATAAAAGAAATTTCAATGGAACCTATGGAGTCTCTAAAGACCATTGGACAGCCCTAATTTAAAGAAAAACTTGGGGGGAATAAAGCAACTGGTTTCAATGAAGCCAATGTAACCCCTTCCTACGTAGCAGAAGTCAGCCCATTTTTCCCTCTTTTTGCGCCATTTAAAGCTCTGACCAATGATCCCAGATGGTTCTAGTCTCTCAAATGGATTTTAGTGCCATCTTTAATGCATTCATTAGGATTGAACATGAAGGCAAAGAGAATCACGATTACTTGAGAAGCTTCAGCTACTTCCTCCCTCATCCTGTCTCAGGAGATCTGTAGCCCAGAAATCCACTTGGAGACCTTGCTTATTGGGGTGTCCTGAGGAATGTAGACACTGTGAAACCAGAACCTCAGAGTTAAGGTGAAAAAGAGTGTCTTGTGCACAGCCTCTCCCTGATGTGCCCACGAGTCAGGAGTAGCTGGACCTCTAAAAGTGACAGATCAACCATTGATCAAGGCTGACACGGATTGAAGTAAAATCTGCCTTGTAGTGAAAGTTCAACCCTGAAATTCCTAAAACCACTCAGCCTGGCCTGCTTCCTGACTGTACAGTCTAAACTAGACAGGGTGGAACGAATCCAATTATTTTATTTTATTAGTGGCTCTCTGTGCACAGTCCTAGCCTCAGGCACCTGGCCCTCTCAGACAGCCCATTAACTCACCCTTTGATGCAGACATTTGACCAATGGATAAGCAGTTGGCACAAGCGCATTAAGTCCCTCAGAGGAAGGATGCAGTCATATTTTTTTGACACAAATCATCATGACTTAAACACAGAAACAGGATAGAAAAAGTTTAGTGGCTGTGGTTGGCTTTCTCTCTGATGCCCTCAATTTCTCATCAGAGGCTTCAAGTGGATTTGCAGCTATTTGGCCTTGGAGTTTCCAGAATTCTGTCCTAGAAAGACAAGTGTTTTTTTAAGAAGGAATACAAATTGCTACCCTTAATGAATCTCTTACCTTATGCCAGGAGATGTACCAAAGCCTTTTCCACGAGTCACCTGGGTATTAGTCTGCCCGAGCTGCTATAACGAAATACCTCAGAATGGTGGCTTAAACAATCAAAGTGTGTTTTCTTACAGTTTTGGACACTAGAAGTCCCAGATCAAGGTGTTGGCAAATTCAGTTTCTGGTGAGGCCTCTTCCTGGCTGACAGAGACCTAATTTCTTGCTGGGTCCTCACATGGCCTTTCTTCCATGCACACCATGGGGGCAGGGAGGACGAGTGTCATGTCTGCTTTCTTCCAAGGATACCAGTCCTGTTGAGTGAAGGCTTCCCCTTCTCCCTCTAGATCCTAACTCCAAATACAGTCACATGGCAGGATAGAGCATCAGCATAAGGGGATACATTCAGCCCATGATATCCTCATGGAGGCTTGATGACCAGCTGGGTGAGTCAAGGGCATCCTCTAAATTTTATCTGTGGATAAACAGAGTCGAGTATTTTGCTGGAAGTGTCACTACCAGTAGGTAAGCTGTGGGTGTTGCTTCTTTCCACAGAAGAGAAAAGGAGAGATGGAGGATTCTTTTAAATAAATGTGGGGCTGCTCCCAGCGAGGTCAGAAGGGCACCGGCAGGTGGAAACCAGAGTGGGGCACTGAGCCCTCGGCTGTTCAGTTCGGTTAAACATGTCACAAAATCGTGTGACAGGTGTGTCCCAGGGCGCTGGGTTCCGGGAGAAGAAGGCAAGAAGATGTGGGCCTGTTGACCAGGAGCTAGCCATCTCAGCCTCAGGAAAGGACAGCTTCCTTTCCAGAGAGAGAAAACTGCCAAAGAGGAAAATATCCCCTTGGTTCCCTTCCTTCTCTGGGAGACACGTTTGGGTCCCTGTTTGATGTCTCAGTCCTCAGAGGCCACCTCCAATCTAACAGTGACAGCATACCCAGGGTCTTCATCAAGGTGACCCTTCTTTCCTTGTCCCCCATCCCATTATCCAGAATTGTCCTGATCTGCTTCCATCAGAATATCTTGGTTCCAAGTCCTATTCCCTTGAGGCAAATCGCTCAGCTAGGAAAGGAAAGGTTCACCGGTTGCTTCTCCCAGGTAATATATTGATATTTCATTAGTGGTCTCAGGAGACTGGTGACTTGTGGCACAAGTTCTAGGTGCCACAAAGGGCAAAGTGGTGGGAACTTCCTGACGGCAGGTGGGTTTATCAACAAACCCACAGTGAGTGAGACGGCACCAATCCTGGGCTTTTCACAGATAAGGCTGTTCCTGCTTGGACCCAGAGCTGGGCCAAAGGGTGTGTCCCGGCCCTGTCAGTGCTTCACTCTTCACCCTTAGATTGGACCTTCCAAAATGCGAAAGACCCTGCGCTTCTGGTCACCTGCCAATGGCTCCTCTAGGAGCAGCCGTCAACCAGCCTCTCTGCAGAGGTGGGGCATCAATACCTCTGCTCCCTCGTCCCTTGCACAGGATGTTCCCAAGCATGTGGTGCTCCATGACTCCAAGTTTTCCCCGTCTCAGTCACTCACAACGGAGGCTGGCATAATGACACACCGGGATCAGCTGTCTCCCTTCCCCTCTGTCACTCTCTCACTGCCAAATAGTGTTTCCTGTACTTTACAAATCAGCTACTTGCACCCAGATCCTTTTCTCTAGGTTATCTTCTAGAGTATTCAAACTAACACACGGTGACAGTTAGAAAAGTGGACAGAGCACAGCAGCTGGATGGGGACCAGCCAGGCTTTATCATCAGCAGTGCCTGGTGGGTGGGCAGCTCCCTGTGGGCAGCCTCACCAGCACCACCCTTCCCTCCTCCGCCAGGGCTCTGAGAGGGGGGAGCCCACCCAGAGCTGGTCAACCTGTGGGGACATCAGGAACGCACAGCCCCAGCTGACCATGACTCTAACCTCTCTGGGTGGAATCTTTCCTGGAGTTGACTCTTGTAGGGCACAGGGTCCCTGGGAACTCACCTGTTTCCACAGGCTGTACGGGATTTGAGGTCAGCAATGCCCCATCTGGACTTTTTTGAGCTAAGTGACTACTTTATTTCTCTGGGCCTTATTTTCCTCATATGTAAAAGGGGGTAATATTAGCTGCTATAAAATACAGTTGCAAAAGTGATAATAATAACTAACGAGATTCTCAGAGGATCACATATAGTCGATGGAGCTCAGCAGCCCTGTGGGGATGTATCCCAAGGCCTGGGTTCAAATCTCTAGAAACCAGATGAGTCTTGGAGTTCAGCATCTGGGTTTAGTGAAGGCAACAGAGTGCATATAATATATATTACAGAACTCCCTTCAAGGTCTCGGGCAATCCCCTAAATTCAAACATAAATTTTTTCTTTACCAAAAAAATAATGTGTATGTATATGTATGTATGTATGTATATGTATGTATGTATGTATGTGTATGTATGTATGTATATATATATATATACATATATACATATATATCACTATATAGGTGAAGGCTGCAGAAAGTTTCAACTTGGAGTTGCAGATAAAGGACTGTGGCTCAGAGAAGTTGAGCAATTGCTCAAGATCACACACAGGGATTTGAACCCTGGATGCTGGGTAGAACCCCCGTTCTAACCACTACCTCCAGCAGACCATCCCTCTCACCTGGATGAGTGATGCCCCTGAAGGACTTGAACCTGACCCATAGAGTAAGTGAGAGCTGCTTCTTGTTCATACACAGATCACTCCTTCCAGAAACAAAATTAAAAATGAGATCACAAATTGCCACAAAATATTCACCTATTTCTTGAGAATGTGAGGAATAATTTAGATATGTTCATCTCACTGATCCCCATAAGAGCCCTATGAGATAGATTTTGTTAGTATCCCCCCTTTGCATAGATGAAGACAAGTACTTTACCCAAGGTCACCCATACGAGAGAGGCAAGGCAGAGGATCCAATTCAGGTCTGCAGAACACGGTGCCCCTTCCACGTTGCCCTGCCTCCAAAGGGCACTATGAGCTGCTGACCATCATTGTGTGGCTTGCCTAAGGTCACAGCGGAGCCAGTGTCTAGAGCACCAAGTGCCTGGGCCTTGTGACCTTAGAAGGCTTTGCAACGATTAACTTCCACTTTTGGACAGCTCTGCAAGTTCAATATCGTTTCTTTTTGCTGCCCACTCTTGCCACTCTGAGAAAAGAACAGTATCTCCTGTTCAAGGGAAGATGAAACAGAATTGATCAGAAAGAAAATGTTATCTTACTCCAGTCCTATCCATAGTGTCCTACTGTTCTATATTTAGATAAACGCTCTGCACAGCTAAAGAGGCAATAAAGCAAGCTAAGAAGGTACTAGGCGCATGCCAGGAAACCATAAAGAGCTGTGAGTTCTCGTTCTTTCCCAGAGAATGACTTTAAAAAGCAAGAGACAATGGGAACAGGCCGTCTCAGCAAGCAAATGGAGCTTTCAGGAGTGGGGTAATTCAGGATTGGGTGGAAATTGAAGAAGGATGGGGATAAGAGGGCCCTCTTCTCTCTCTCTCTCTCTCTCTCTCTCTCTCTCTCTCTCTCTCTCTCTCTCTCTCTCTCCCCTGGGGATTGAACCGTGGGCTTCCTGCATGCTAAGTAAGTGTTCTATCACTGAGCTACCACTCCCCAGGCCCTGTATTCTCTCTTCATGGAAATGTGACTGTGCTATAATTTGGATCTGGAGTGTCCCTCAAAGGTTCAAGTGTTGAAGTCCTGGTCCCCACTAGTGGGAGGTAGTGGAAACTTCGGGAAATAGAAAGAAGTAGCACACTGGGTGCATGCCCTGAAAGGATTTATCCTGTCCTAAGCCTCTTATTTCTTTATCTACTTTTGAGTCACCATGAGGTGAGCAGGTTAGTTCCACCATGCTATCTCCACCATGATGTTCTGTCTCAACACAGAACCCAGAAATGACAGAGCCAAGCAGCCATCAATTGAAATCTCTGAAATTATGAGCCAAATGAAATCTTCCCTCCTTTAAGTTATTTATTTCAGGTATTTTGTCACAGTAACAGAAAACTGACTAACATAGCTTCTTAAGGGTGGAACCTATACAAATCTCAGTGTGGATGACTTGTGAAGTCAGGGAAGAACACAGATAAGGAAGGCATGGGCTGACCTGAGGCATCATCTCAATGCCCAATGTATCAAATCTGAACCACAGATCAGATTTGAACCTTGGTGCTTCAACAAGATGAAGATGAGAGTGAGAGACGACTGAAGTCCATTCATTCATAGGTTTGAGGGATAGATGAGCAACCAAGTACGAGTTCCCCAGTCCTCTCAAGAACTGGGTTCTCTTAGAACATGGTAATTCCTGTGCTGTTCATAGTAATATGTATTCTGGGTTCTCTTAGAACATGGTAATTCCTGTGCTGTTCATAGTAATATGTGTCTTGATTGTGAACCATCTTCCTATACAGTTATTTGTACACATGTATTATCTCCTCTTAAAGCATAAAGTCCTTGAGGGCTGAGATCAGTCCTTCTCTAGTAGCTGGAATAATTTCTAGTAGATTGAAATGTTTAAATGAACCTAAGCTATTCAAAGACTTTTGCAGTCATACAGTCTGCATATTGAGATAAAAAATGTAGTTTACTTTTCCAATCCTGTGAAGCATCAGCTCTCTGAATTCTATCTAGTCTCTTTAATCTCCACACTCACTCAAACAGATCCTTGCCTGAGTGCACATGTCTTACTATACCTTCAAATACAGTCCATAATGACCAACCTCTTCCCAGGAGATAGAGGCTTGTCTGGCACTTGGCCTTGCCTTGTAAATTATCACCAGCGACAGATTTTACCAAATGCTTTGTCATCTTTCCACAGGTCTCCATCTTCTCAGCCTTTGATATCAGGATGTCTGCCACCCACCATCCAACTGCTAAGCCAGTGCAATATATTTAGTTTTTTATTACATTAACCCCCACATCGAAATCCCAATTTATAAATTTACCAGGGTGATTAACACTACCTGCTATAATAAATGAACCTAATATGAAATGTTTATTTCTTCCTTATGAAGTAGGCCAATGCAGGTGTTCCCAGGTGATGGGCAGCTGTCTTCCCAGTGGTGAATTAGGAACCCCAGGATCCATATCTCTTGTGGTTCCACTATATCCAAGGAATTTTTTGTCTTCTACATCCAGCTAACAAAAGGGAAAAGATAGAATGGAGAAGACATGTTCTCTTCTAAAATCCTACCTCTCTGCCAGGCACAGTGGCTCATGCCTGTAATTGCAGGCACTGGGGAGGCTGAGGCAAGAGAATCGCCAGTTCAGAGCCAGCCTCAGCAATTTAACGAGATCCTAACCAACTTAGTGAGACCCTGCCTTAAAATAAAAAAATACAAAGGACCAGGCATGTACCTCAGTGGCAAAGTGCCTCTGGATTCAATCCCTGGTGTCCCACATAAATAAATAAATATAAAATCCTTACCGGAGAAGAAAACCACCACACTCATGTTCTATTGTCTCCATGTCACATGTTCATACTTAAATGCAAGGAAAGGTTGATAGCTATTTCTGTCACTAAAGTCTAACAAAAATCACAAACTAGGATACATTATGCATCTTTGTTTTGCAAATTGTGTACATTAATTATCTCCTATGTACAACAACAAAAAATGAAAAATGAAAAAATATAAACATGTATATCAATCTCAGAGCCTTGATGATTATAAATAATATACAATACTGTCCTGTATATGTATGTATTGGGGCTCAGAGGATTAATAATTTACCCTAAGTCCTACCTAATAAGCAGTAGCTCACATAAGCCCTCTTTACTCTGTACCATGTAGCAAGAGATAAATAGATGTGTTTTGAGACTGGTGAGAGCAATTTTTTTTTTCATCATGAGACCTAATTAATTACAGGAAACAATTAAACATGACATGTATACTGACATAAAACATTCAGATTGATGTCAAACACACACACGCTCTCTCTCTTTCTCTCTCATCATTCAGAGTGAAGTTGGCTGTCACACTGTGGGGACCCTATACAAGAGCCCACATGGTGAGGAACCAAGGCCTCCTGCCACAGGAGTGAGCTTCCTTGGAAGTGGATCTTCCAGTCCCATTCAAGCTTGCAGACAATGACAGCCCCAGCCAATATCCTCATCTTAGCCTCATAAGCATCTTAGTACCTGGCTAAGATGCTCCCAAATCTCTCAATTGCAGAAACAGCAGGGAATAAATGTTTAAGCAGCTGAATTTGGGGATAATTTGTGACCCTACAACAGATATCTAATCTGTCCACGCTCTCACCGCTGCACGTCTACCTGAGGACAGGAGAAGAGAAGCGAAATAAGAGCTAAACTTACGCTTTGCCCACTAGCATTATCAAGATTGGCTTCAAGATCAGCCTGTATGAAGTCTTTTCTCACAAGTCCTGACCAGTGCCTCATACTTTCGAGGCAAGCGCTCTGCCACTAAGCCACAATTCCAGGCCCTAGGACTATTTTTTCTTTCCTCCTAAAGGCTCTTGGGCACATGTTAATATATTTCTCTGCACCATACATACTAGGAAGAGACAACATGTACTATGAAAAGATGGTGGGCAAGGTGTCAGGAGACCTGGCTCTCCTCCTCATCGCTTACCCTGTTCACTTGCTACTAAAACTTCACCACTCAGTGCCCTAATTTCTCCATCATCTGAGAATATGTTAATGATAACTAGTAAGTAACATCATGAGAATCACAATAAAGAGTTGAGCACACAGTGAATAGAGTGCAGCAGAACTATAATTTAGGGGTTATACCTTATACTGTCTTGTAATGCTCCCAAATCATTTCATACACAGGTTTTCTCCCTTTCTAGTCAATCACCTCCATGAGGTGCACTGTGCAATTTTTCTTGGTATCTGTCCCAACATTGAGTCCTTTCAGACAAATAATACACATACAATCATTGTTTAAAAAGTATTTATCCAAGTTGTTGAATCGTCTTCATTCTTAAGTAAACTGCACCAACTATATATGCCTCCTTCACAGCGTGACAAGTGTCCCTGCATTCACATTGATAACATGCTTCTAGAGTTTAGGTAAGGAGAGCTGTAGTTGGCTATGTGTTCCTTTAGGGCAGGGGTCATGTCTCATTAATCCTTGTATACCCAGCACTTACTATAGTATCTAAGCACACAGAGGGGGTCCAGTTGTTATGGACTACAGTATGTCCCATGGTCCCAAATTCATAAGTTGATGCCCTAACATCCAAATGTGACTGAATTTGGAGATAGGGCCTGTAGGGAGGTAATTAGGGTTAAATAAGGTCATAAGGGTGGGGCCCTAAGTTTATAGGGCTGGTGTCCTTATAAGAAGAGAGAGAAACTCCAGGACACGCAACACAGAGAAAAGGCCATGTGAGAGCACAGCCAGGAGTTGAACATGCACAGAGCACAAAGAGCTGTGAACTCAGTCAGCTGGCACCTTGACCTAGAACTTCCAGAACTGTGAGAAAATAAACTTCTGTTCTTTAAGCCATTCAACCTATAGAAATATTTTTATGGCTGCCTAATTACAATACTAGTAATGCCTTAAGATAAATTAATAAATAAATGATGTAAACTTTAACAAAATACTTTTTAATGTTCTCTCCACTCAGTAAGCCTAAAACCCAAAACTTAATCTTTGATTTTGCTTACACTGGTTTTTGGGGAAATTTCCAGAATCATATAAACATTATAATAGCACAATATAGCTGGGCATTATAACAGCCCCATAGACATGTGATTTTTCCATTCTCCTTCCTAGTGAGCATACACAGTTTTTACTTAAAGATCATTAGGAGAATCAGACTGCTGGAATGGAGGTGGTAAGAAACAGAATAGTCATTGGCTAGAAAGGAGGGAAAACTAGGCTATTGCTCAGAGGACAGCATATTATTCTGTAAACAGTCAAGGTAAAACATGGCTGATGAATAAGAGCTTCTGGATAGAAGAACTAAAAACTTTGGCAGGAACTGCTGAACAGCGCTGATGAAGAGGCCTCCTGCTGGGAGCTGCAATGGAAAAAGTGACCTCAGAGAGGAATTCAACACAGAAAAGCCCTGAAAAAGATGAAACACCATGGAGTTTTGATTAAGTTGTTTGGTTCCAAGCTTATAAAACTGTAAAGCTGCTTCAGCCAAAAAATACCGATGACACGGACTTTATGGGAGATTACTCGTCATTCTAATTGTAGCTTAGAGTTCCAAAGTTTCTCTGCCCTCTCGCTCTTCACAACGGATCCGTGGCACTACAAACACATTCTTCTACAGAGGCCCAGGTAGGAGAAGCAAAGTAAGTTATTCTAGAGGCACTGGACCTTGAAGACTCCACGTTTCCTGGAGGCTTCCCAGCAGAGGGTACTCAGATCAGGGACTCCAGAAAAGAACAGCAAAGGCTGCACTAGAAAGAAATCCTAACAAGGCCTTTCCCTCTCTCCTGCCCCAACTAGAGAGGGCACCTCTACCACAAAAAAAAAAAAAAAAAAAGAAAGAAAGAAAGAAAAAAAAGAAAAAAGAAGTTTAGATTTATTAGAGCAGCAATTTACATCTTTTACTACTGGTATTTAGCCAGTTTGAGGGAATGTTTCAGAGCAGGATCTGTTGCTATGTGACTGATGCTGAAATTCATTGAATAAATCAGGCTTTTGCAAGGAAAAATGAAAGCCATCATTTCATATGGGTCTGAACAAAACCATAATTTAGGGAAAAGAGAAAAAAAAAACACCTCACCATCCCACTCCAAAAAGGCTTTTGTTTTTAAATATAGATCTACATTTTGAGCAAAGCATGAATCAAGTCACATATTTAATGCCAGCAAAGTGTAATTTTAGAGGCCTGCCAGAAAGAGAGGGGGTGTGAGCACATAAAACTTATTTATATTTTTATTTATGCTACTTCCCACAGATTGAAAATAAATTTTCAAGAGCATTTCTCAAGCCAATCTAGTCCTAGTCTGACAATATGCTTATCTAGCAGTGCCCTCTGGTGTTGAACTGGGTCCTTTCAGTTTGCCCTGAGGTGAAAAGGCACCTTCAGTAGCACTCATTTGTTCATCAAGCATTTGCTGAACGTCTATAGTGTGCCTACTGTGGAGAGTGGTGGGAGACAACAATATATGAAAAAGTCACAGCTTCTTGTTCTGTCCTTGAGGAGCTCATGGTCATTAACAAGGGAGACAAATGTATACTGAATTGCAAAATTATTTATCTAAACAACTTGACCTAGTTTTTCATTAAAATGAGGCAAACACAACTGGGCTGTCTCCTTTCCTAAACTGTGTTGGACAGTTTGCACATTAGCAGGCATCTGGCTGGCTTTAGACAGAACAACTTTGGCCAAGGAAATAGGGAACATCATCTGAAATGGAGTAAACATTTCAGGACCTAATAGTGGGATTGTCCTGGCTGTAAAGATTTGAGAAAGTGCCTTCCACAGTCAAGCCCGACGCACTTCTGGTGGTTACCTAGTCACCAGATCCAAAACATAAATATGACATGTTACACTTTTCACTTCTATCTGGAAGGATAGATTGTTCTTCTACCAATGTGATGAAAGTTCTCAAATGAAATCAGATGAGACCCTAAAGGTATCAAGAGACCCTAGAAATTTATCATATACTATTTTAGGATTCTTGGATCTGCAGATTGTCTGGCGTCATAGAAGCACACCCTGTTGTGAGCAGGTACATCTCCAGGACTTCTGGGAGAGCAAAGGAAATCTTAAGTTGTGGGCACTTTCCACCAAGAATAAAAGTGAAATTCTAATACTGATGAAATAAAGGAGCCAGTAAAGTCAATGGATCAGGAATAATGCTTTATACCATTTTGTAATGCAAATTTGCCATTTTTTTCCCCAATCTTGTTACTGTTGTTTCCTAATCAGACCGAAGACCCTGGTGTAGGGGGATCTAAAATTTGCTTCTAACCAATGGAACATGGGGAAGAGGAAGGATGTATATAACTCCATTACCTAAGATTACAAGGTTTACCCTGCTGAGAGAAAGTACCCCTCGTCTTGGGAAGGCCTGTGTGGCAAAGAGCTGAGAATAGCCTCCCACCATCCCATTGACAACTGAGGCCCTCACAAGGAAGACTGCTGACCACCACAGGATCGAGGAAGCAGATCCTTCCCCAGGCAAGCCTCAGATGAGACTGTAGCCCAAGTAACACCTCCACTGCACCAATTAACCCATGCCCACACCACCTGCCCATAAAAGCTATGAGATCATAAATGTGCAGTTTTAAACTGCTAATAGTATCACACAATGATAGATAATACAGATTTTGAGGTATTTTTATTTTAAAATATTTCATTATAAAAGTAACATAAGTAAAGCTAAAATATTGAGGAAAGATAAAGTTTTCCATTCATTGCTCTGCCATCCTACTATAACCAGTTAGTAATTTCATCCACTTTGTCACATTCTAACATGTACTTGGTGAGTTACTTGCAGCCAGGATTACATAATTTTAATGAGTACATAATATACCTTTCATAGATCTGTTTATTGACTATTTACCTTGACCAGGGGATGACAAAGTACAGCCCCACATCTGACTCCTGCTCTAAACTTCAAGTGATTCATAATTTGAGTTACAAAACAATACTGTTTGGAAAGTTTTTGTGCATATTATTTTCATACTTGGATATTAACAAAAGAGGAATAACTGGGTCTAATTAACAAGGATATTTTTAATGCTGAAACTGTCCCTCACTCTCTTATAATAATCAAGCTATGATATAATAAGGATGGTGGTGACAGGACAGAAAGGAAGGCCTGGCACTCTCGTAGGTAAGCACTTCTCTGGT
The DNA here is from genome assembly GCF_964194105.1 of Spermophilus citellus. Taxonomy (NCBI): domain Eukaryota; kingdom Metazoa; phylum Chordata; class Mammalia; order Rodentia; family Sciuridae; genus Spermophilus; species Spermophilus citellus. The sequence goes on from NC_138187.1 coordinate 150,258,589, forward strand.
CCCTATTAATGCCGACATGTGGATTTACACTCTTGACAAGCATATTTTTAATTCTGATTTAAAGTCAACTCAAGAGGGAAATAACAGTAAGTGCAACAGAAAAACAAACCCACTCAAATAAATCTTTTACTTTATACAAAAGATGGAAAAGCAGGCAGAAATAAACTCTCCACATTTCACAATGTACATGAAGTGCCAGCTCAAGCTAGCTACAGAGGTCAGAAGGCCCTGGGAGAGCAGAGTAAGGGAAGAGGTGGTGGTTTCAATGACGAGCCAGCAGCAGCAGCTGAGTGTGGGTGACGAAGAGGTACAGCAGTTCCACCCCTCTGAACACATCCTCAGCATAAATATGAGTACAACTGTAACTAAACTGTCTCTAATAAGAGTTCTAGAGCAACAACTCTATGGTTTTAAGCAATACAAAACCTTTTATTTGAAAAAGTTTTATTCTTCAGAAAGAAAACTTATGGAATGAGAAGAGCTAAATCGACTCTGACTATCTCCGAGATAAAAGATAAAGCAGTTAAATGTGTCTCAATTTCAATCTTTTATGAATAAAGTGTTGAGAAGTACAGATGTCATCTTCTAAGGGTAATATTCTGCAATATAAACAAAAAAAGTTCAAAATGCAACTTTTCCTAAGTCATGTAATTAAATGCAAAATTAGAAAGCTATTTAATGTAATTATCCCATTATGCCAACAAAGTATGAAAGAAATAATACACAAAATATTCATTTTATTAAAATGTCCCTGTCAAAATGTCAATGAATTTAATATCTCCTAAAGAAGTGTTCTTTTAGTTAGAACTACTAATAGTAGTAATAATCCTTATTACCTACTCATAAAGATTATGTTAAAAAATTCAATAAAGGGCTGGGGATGTGGCTCTAGCGGTGGCGCACCCGCCTGGAATGCGTGCGGCCCGGGTTCGATCCTCCAGCACCACATACAAACAAAGATGTTGTGTCTGCCAATAACTAATAAATAAATAAATATTTTTAAAAAAATTCAATAAAATGTAACTAATTTCCCAACTTCCTTTAACATCACATCTCAGTTATCACTGAATAATTAAATGCATACCTCCATGAAATACTCTGGGAAACTATGAAATTCTCCACAGAGGTGGGGAGTCAAACAATTTTTGCAAAAATAATAAGGAAGATATTACTCTGTACAAAACAGTTTTCTGAAATATGAAAATGTAACTTTTTTCTTGAATATTTCTACGGCAAAAGAAGCAATTGTTCCATGAATGACTTAATTCACATTTTAAAATTTTGTCATGATTTTCCTTCTTCAGTTTATTGTCAGTTATCTGAAAACTGACCTGAGGGTCTGGCAGCATAAACCCGTCAGTGAGTTTATAATAGACTATTGTAGAATCAGACTCCACGATGGCCAGAGTGAAAGACATGGGTAAATCCGGATTCCCTCGTAGTTTTTGAGATGCCTTCAAGATGTCCCTTATCCTGAAAATAAAGACATGATATACTTAGGAATTACAATCACTCAGCTGAGGATAAGACTGAATACTGTGAAATCTTGGGAAGAGGCAGGTGATTATATTTACAATGCTGAGGAAATGTCTGAAGGCTGAAAATAAGTATCTCAGCGCCTCTCACATAGGAAATCCTGCAAGTAAGTGCTACCTGTTGACTCTCAGTCCTTTTCAAAAGCATTCCCCTTTCTGTCCTTATCAACTGTATTCTGTCCTTATCAACCTACTAAGGGGGCTAACACTGTCCTGTGTATATAAATTGACTAATGGCCACAGGTGTTATTTTTTTCAATTATCCAACATGGTGTTATATAGTGGAACAATTGGTATTCAGGTATGATTCTAAAAAATAGACTGTAATACACTTTACCCCCATGTTTTTATATGGTGTTTATGATTACTATCTTTCAATGGTTATATAAAAATCTACTGATTCCTACTTCACCTAGTCATTTCCCTATTGTTATAAAGTTATTTTGGTTTAATTTGGGAGGCAGAGAATAGTGATCCTAATAAAGATAAACCATCATGGTCCTCTTTGTACATACGACTGTTTCTTTTTTAATATTTCTAGTTTTCCCAAGTATCAGAATTATTAGAACTGAGTAGAGATACTTCTGTGGTTCTCTGTATGTATTCTGACACTTAAAGAAAATTAAGAGAAAAATATACAAAGAAATAAAACTTAAAAAAAAATTTTGGGTAATGTTAGTATTTTTGTGTGCTTGCTGTGGAAAATAAATAAACAAAATCTAGGGCTGGGGATATGGCTCAAGCGGTAGCGCACTCGCCTGGCATGCCTGGCATGCGTGCGGCCCGGGTTCGATCCTCAGCACCATATACAAAAAACAAAGATGTTGTGTCCGCCGAAAACTAAAAAATAAATATTAAAATTCTCTCTCTCATTTAAAAAAAATAAAATAAAATAAACAAAATCTAATATAAAGGTCCTCAAAGGATTATTAGCCTTTGACCACATATTAAAAATCCTTATTACCTTCTCATAAAGATTATGTTCAAAAATTCAGTAAAATGTAACTAACTTCCCAAGGAGCTTTCTTAAACAGGCAAATAAAAAATGGTCAGATGGTTTTTTAATTAAGCCAACCAATTTTCTAGAAATTGGAAAAAGATTTGCTAGTATATTACTATTCTACAACTGAATATATATTCTGATTCCAATTACACATATGTTAAATATACTTGATATTATACTGAAGGTCTCTGATGATTTGTTTTTCTATTGATATGGTTGGATTTATGTCTGTCATTTAGATTCTTGTATCAATCTGTTTTGTTCCTTTGATCTTCTTTTACCATGTTCTTTTGTACTAAATTGATACTTTCTAGAGCACCATTTTCTTATTTGTTTTTATTATAGTTTCTAAGTCTCTTAGTGGTGTCTCTAGAGGTTACCATGGAATCTTATCACAATTTACCTCAGATTAATACTAACCTACTAAAATACAGAAACTGCTCCACTATACCTTTATTCCTTTTATATCTTTGTGCAATTATTGTTGTACATTATCTGTATGATATAAACTCATAAATACGTTATAATTATTTACATAAAACCTTCAGTCTTTTTTTTTTTCAGTGCTGGGGATTGAACACAAGGCCTCGCTCATGCTAGGCAAGTGCTACACCACTAAGCTATATTCCCCCCCATCCCTAATCTTAAGTTTTTAAAAAGTTAATAGGAAAAATAAGAAAATATATTAAGGTCTTTTATATTAACATATTTGACATTTCTGGCATTCTTCATTTCTTTACTCTCTGATGTCATTTCCTTGTTCCATACAGCTCCATTTCCTCCCTCAAGCTTTCTGTTAAAATTGTCATATATATTACTTGTTAATAAGCTATAAACCTTGTCAGCTGACAAAGTGCAAAGGCAATTTAATGGGGAATATCTTTTCAACAAGTGGTGCTATAAAATGAAGATGGTCTACCTCTAAGTCTACATAACACAACGAAGTGGCATATATAGAAAGGTTTTTTTTACAAGCCATCGAGTAGTCATTGAATACAAAATACAGTAACAATACCAGTTTTATTACCTTACAAACTGAGACAAAATGTTTGTATACACCACCCTCTCCATGGTTACTGCTAAAAACAAATACTAACTCAAATATACTAAGGTACACTGTGCCCTTAGTGGAAATATAGAAAATGTTCGGTTACAGATAGCTGATCCCAGAAACTGACTTAGTCCTTAAAATATAATATCCCACCATGTTGAACTACATGACAGAGAGCGAGATTCCTACGAGCAGTTTACTTCAGAGAGATTCATATAAAGAAACCGCAGACATTAATCAGATACTTCATTACTCGGCACTAATGGGAAGTGACACTTGATAAAATAGCATTCCTTATATCATCAATGCAAATCTCAGTGTAATTAAATATTTTGCTTCTTCAAAAGTGGCAAACCAATATCTAAATTAATAGTCACAGGAAAAGATTAATTTTTATATAGTGTCCACCTTGAATTAATTTTTTTCTAAAATGGTAAGAACACTACAAATTGACTATGATTTTAATTTATCTTAATTTTCTGTTGTATATATCCCAGTTATTTCTCAATATGCAATATACATAAAACCACTGCAGTGCCATAAGTTAAAATTCGTTTCTCTAAACATCCCTAACTGGCAAATGAGAATAAGATGACACAAGAATGAAAAGAAACCTACCGAAATAATTTTTACACATTTTCTCTTCTTCAAAATATAATACAGTTTAAAGCAAAGGGAGTGTGTGTTTAAGGTCAACTGTGTGAAAATTCTAGCCCTTAAACTGAAATTTAGGATAGAAATTTCCATCACATTCACTGTTCTTCTTTCATTCTCAATTGATACTTGTTTTCAGAGTTCTTTGAATATAAACAGCAAAACATTTTCAGAAATATTCAAAACACCCATGTGGGAAAGTTGAAGGCTTGAAAATTAGCTCAGAGTTGTAAAGGGGGTTTTGTTTTCAGAGTTGAGGGAAATCACTGTCAAAAATGAAATGGAAGTTCCCATCTCTGAGCTCTTATTATCCTATGTGGTAGTCTGTATATTGGGAAAACTACCAATGAATTACTGTGAAGACAGTAATATCAGAATAAAATAGTTTTTCTAACTCTGTTACCTAAAGCACACTTGGAAAGTCTTACCAAGTTCCTTGTTCAGGATTTTAGATAATCTATTTTTATTATACATACCCACTGAAGATCTTTCTTGTTTGTTTCTATTATGAGATACTGCATAAATCCATAAAACTATTTACTTTGTCTTTAAGTCAGCAGACGGTGTTTTCTCGATTTATTAACAACAATAACAACAAAGAGTTTTAAAGTTCTACTTAAAAACTCACACATACTTGTAAAGATGCTGAGAATGGTGAAGCATCACCAGAATATTAAAACTCACTTAATTTCAAAAAAACTCATGGGAAAAGTCCCATCTAAAGAAAAAGATCTATAAAATCATGGCTGTTGATTAACAGCAACAAAATTTGTTGTTCACAGATTTTTCCCTCTCATAACTGTTCACTGACAAGCTCTACAAATTGAAGAAAATAAGGTGATTCTAAAGCTTATTATAACTAACTTGACAAGAAACCTGAAGTAAACACACAGTTAATGCTATTCAGCTAATGTCCTTAGCCCAAGTTATTTAAATATTTTCCATGAATCTTAACATTGTTTTTAGGGGTTTTTTTTGGTAATGATCCTAAAATAGAGACTAAGTTATCTCTGGAGATTTAGAGTGAGGACAAGAAGTTGAAGAAAACATTACTTTTAACTATAAATCTTGTTGAAATAGAATGCAGTATGGGTTAAAATTAGTATTCATTGCAATGCACAGAACGTAGTGTTTCCTTCTGTCCTCAATGTGGCCAAACTGGTGTGTGCTGCAGTCTTATCAATAAAAGGTACTAACTCCTTGATATGCCTCAGGATGTAATGAGATGATACATATAATGCAACTCTGAAATACAATGCAAAATTAACTTGATGCCAGAGGCACCAAGAAGCCATATTCATCTACTAGCCAGTCCTAAAGGAAAGTTCCACAGATAAAGAACACCTCCTCAGGAATCATGCCAATCCCTTCCTAGAAAAAAAAAATCAAAGCAGTTGAAATCTCAAGAGGATTTACTGAACAATCAAGTGCCTGTGTGGCTATTCCCTCAGTGGGAAGTTATTCTGCTAAAATAAATTAGAAGATCCCCCACACCCCCCCCCCCTTTTTTGAAGGGAGGAGAAAAAGATGCTGTGTCTGAAAGAAGCTGCCAGACTCGGAGGTTTCACCAGCAAGCAACAGAATTCCAACAGACGTAGGGTGAGGACACAAACATCCTGATGTGAAGAAAGCCAAATGACAGCAGGAACTTCACTAGTTATTAGATCTGAGGCATCAGATAAAACAGCGGTCATTAAATAAGTTATAATAAGGACTATGCTTTCAAAGGGGAATATTTTTCAGTTACAGGGAAATAATAATGGAGCATCCTTCAGTAAAATGTGTGGCATTTTAGGATTAAATTGCATAACTAAAAATATCTCTGGTTATGTTCCAAAGAAGTAACTCAGTGCTTGTAACCCTTTATTCCACCATTAACACAGTTCTTTCCCCCAAAACCAGGGAAAAATTAGGTACAAAAGGGTGGGTGAATATAGATGAGGAAGAATTTAACTAAATTCTTCACTGAAAGGAAAGGACAGCATTGGCAGACTGCCTCTTCAGATTTGTGATTGTTCTCTGTCCTCCAATGCACATTATAGTTACAATGTAAAGTGTGGGAAATGGTGATAAATCCTGCAAGTAAATGGATTTTCCAGACAGTCTAAATTTTGGAAACTCTTGGAAGGATGCTTATAATATATACTTTGTTCTTTGGGCATTTTAGTAAGTCTCTGCTGCAGATATTTAGTCATTCAACAAATACTTACTTAGCCCCTGGTATCAGATACCAGGCTAGGCACTGAGGATACAGTAATGTTCAGAACAAAGTCCCTGCATACTGCTTGGTGAAATAAGCCAACCCGAAAGGGCTACAATTTATATGATTACACCTGTTTAACTTTCTGAAAAAGGAGAAACTATAGAGAAAGTAAAAAGTTCAACAGCTGTTGGAGAGGAGGCTGGGAATGGGCAGAGGAGATGAACAGCCGAAGCACAGGGGATTTTTTAGGGCACTGAAGTTATTGTGTATGCAATGGTGCACACATGACATTAGGTGTTTTTCAAAAGCCATAGGATTGCAAAATAAAAAGAATGAACTCCAGGGGGATGGGGTTGTGACTCAGTGGTAGAGCACTTGCCTAGCATGGGTGAGGAACTGGGTTCAATCCCCAGCACCACATAAAAATAAACAAATAAAATAAAGGTATTGTGTCCACCTACAATCATTAAAAAAAAAAAAAAGATGAACTACAAACTATGCACTTTAGTTAATGTGTCAATTAATGTGATTAATTATAACAAATGTACCATATTAATGCAAGATATCAACAGAGGAAACACTATCTGGACCAGGGCTTATAGGGAAATCCTCATACTTAATCACATTTTGTGTAAATCTGGAATTGTTCGAGAAAAATAAATTACACACACATGCACGCACACACTCCAAGACTTTGGCTTGAGCTTCAGAATGAACAGAGTTACCATTTAAAGACCTGGGGAAAACTGCAAAAGGAGCAAATGTAAGGGCAAATCAAGACTTCTTTTTGGACATGCTGATTTGAGATGCTGTTTATACTACAGTGGAGACAGCAAGTAGGCTTTAAGTAGAGGAGTCTGAAGTTCATAGGGGAGGCTGAAGTGGAGATTAAAATTTGGGAATCATCAGTATTTTGAAATACTGATAAAATACAAAGAAAACCCAAAACTGTGAAAACAAATGAGGCTACTTAGGGAGTGAGTATAATTCTTTATGGTTTGGAAGACTGAGCCATATAGCACTTAACCAGAAAACAAAAACATTCTGGAGAAGTAAAGAAATGGCAAGTGACGGAGTTACTTAACCTCAAGTCCCTGAGTGATACTCTTGCACTAACAGTTGGTTATTTCCTATATCCTAACAGATGTATAATTGATATCCATAACAGAAAATAGAAACAAGCATTACAATTCCTAATATCTTACTCAAATTTTTCCCTTCTTTGTTTCAGGAGTGTTTCCTTGTAGTAGCAAAACTCTGCATCTAATTTTCTCTTACTTTTGAATGAATAGGTCTTCCAATTCCTTAATTCTTACTAGGTTGCTTCTACAAATATGGCTTCTCAGAAGTAGGGTTATTTTAAAAATATTCTTTCTCTCTCTTTCCCTCTTCTCCTCCCCTCTATCATTCCCATCTCTCACTTCACATACTTTCTCTCTCACAGACATCACGCTGCTTTGCAAACATATATGCACAATCCAGGGCTTTCTTGCCAGCTGCTGGCAATTCCTCCATCTGCGACTACTCATGCCCAGTCATAATGAACTATTTGCAATTTGCAGGCTTTCTCAGCCCTCAGAACTTTGCCCAGAAAGTATTACTTCTGCCAGGAACATCCATCCCTCTTCTGTATTATATGTCTGTGCATAATTAAATAACTTCTCCTCTAGCAAGTCTTCCCAGACTCACCCAAATCCCATACCACTAGTAGAGGTTCTGTCTTCTACCTCTGCAGCCCTCCTCAGTGCCTTGGACGTATCTCTCATTACATTTTTCCCCTGGACATAAATGTCTATCCATCTTGGCTCTAGACTGTCATAATCTCATGGGCAAGATCTGGGATATTTTGTACTCTTGAACCCAGGTATCTAATAAATAAATGAGTAACTTAGAAAAATAATAGGACAATATACATTTACCGTTTATCCCCTCCCCAAACCAAAACACGCTTCTTTTTTGCCATTAGTCTATAACTATATTCATATTCATTTATGAATATATGTTAAGGCTTAAATTAAAAGTGTAAGCATAGACATTTAGATCATTTTTACTAAGGGTATATCATTTTAGAGTAAGAACAATAAATAAAATTTTAATTTTTCCCACATAGTTCAGGGTTTATAATATTGATTCTTTTCCTTCTTCCCATAAAATACTAATGCAATAGATTTAAAAAAATAATTGGTCAATTTATATTATCTAGGTGACTACATGATTACTGGGATAATGTAAACGGCTAATAAAATATTTTCAAAAGTAATCATGTCCTTGAAAGAAAAATTACTATTGACAGGTCTTTAAAAACTATATTAGGAGAAATTAATTCTGTCAAAACAGAAGGGACAGTTCACTTAACTCAATGTAGGAAGAAAAAGGAGTGCATTCCTTTGAAAACAACACTGTGGCAAGTAGGTATGATCCAAAAATCAAGCATCAGATTAAGAAAATCAGAGGCTAGGAATTCTAACTTTGACTGCAGGACTCATTTCTTATGTTTATTGAATTGTTTTCATTTCTCCTTAGGAATAACTTTAACTGAACAAAAATTTTGTCCAAAAGAGTAAATGGCAGAATTTCTTAGACCTTTACTTTATGACAGCTGAACTAGCAGCTGAGCAATTTAGTGCTTGGAATTTGAAGTGTTTTCATAATTTCTAGAGTAACATTCAGACTTGAAAGAGATGCCAAGAAAGAACATACTGTAGGATTGTTTGTCCTCACTAGGAAAATATTTTATAATTAAGTTGTAGTTAACTATACAAATGACAGAGTTTGGTCAGGTTTTTACAAACAATAGATTCTAAAGCTTGGGAACACCAATAAAGGAGATGACCATCAAGCATTATATGCTCTTTGTAAATAAAATGAAACTACCTCCAGCAAACTGCCAACTCCTCTGGCTCTCTGGTTTTATATTTTTCCAGTTTCCCCATTTTTTATGGTGTTTTGGGGGGACTAGGGATTGAACCCAGGAACACATTACTACTGAACCACATCCCCAACACTTTTTTTTGGACACAATACCTTTATTTTATTTATTTATTTTTACGTGGTGCTGAGGATCACATACTAGGCAAGTGCTCTGTCATTGAGCTACAGCCCCAGCTCCCCCAACTTCTCTATTAATAAAAATATGATTAGGGCTGGGGATGTGGCTCAAGCAGTAGCGCGCTCGCCTGGCATGCATGCGGCCCGGGTTCGATCCTCAGCACCATATACCAACAAAGATGTTGTGTCCGCCGAGAACTAAAAAATAAATATTAAAAATTCTCTCTCTCTCTCTCCTCTCTCACTCTCTCTTTAAAAAAATATATGATTAAAGTTTCTCAGGAATGCAGAGCATTAAAAAAAAACCCAAACATTCCATGTTCAAGTGGTTAAGCAGCAAAGCCTAAATAGTATTTTATAACTGGGTATTGTGTAGTATATGGCAAGTAATTTGTTTCTAATAATAAATATCAAAGTTGGCAAATTACTTCTTTATTTATTTTATTTTATTTTTTGGAGGGGTTGTACCAGAGATTGAACGTAGGGCCACATCCCCAATATAAAATTTTGTATTTTATTTAAGACAGGGTCTCATTGAGTTGCTGAGGCTGGCTTTGAACTCACAATCCTTCTGTCTCAGCCTCCCAAGCTGCTGGGATTACACCATTGCACCCAGCAGCAAGTTACTTCTTAATATAAAATTAATATTCCTGACAATCAATGTAATCCATTCAAATTCTAACAGGCTTTCTTGATTGAGAGTCAAAAGGGGAAGGTAGCATTAAAGGGTCCTGAGAACAATATATACTAGCCAAATCCCACTTTATCATAAGAGATGAGATTACTTTTATGATGAAGGAAAGAGCTATGCCAGGTACATGGAAGGGGCTCTGGGATGGCTGGAAAAGTTCTTGCTCCTCACTTGATCATAGTTACAACGGTTATAGTATCTGCTTTATGATAACTCTTTAATCCATATATTTGTATTGTGTGGTTTTCTGAATCTGATTTTATTTTACAATAAAATATTTTTTAAATGCCAGTAAAGTAGGAAGAACTCTAATAGCTAAGAAACAGCTTTTTATATGTAAAATTATGATAAAACAAATGGCTTGTATACCTTGGATGAAATATGACTATATTCAAATTAAGAAGTTTTTCATTAATATACACCCCCAAAACAATGAAGGATATAGTTAAAAACTGGAAAACACAGCCAACAAAAGATAATGTCAAGAATGTTTAAAGAACTCATACAAATTAATGAGAAAACTACAAACAATCCAATAGGCAAAGAATATGCACAGACATTTAAGAGAGGAAATAACTATATCAAGTTATTACTAGTAAACAGTATTAAGTTATTACTAGTAAACAGAAAAATGCAAATTAAGACATTCAGATAACCCATTCAACTGGCAAAAACTTATGTGACAATACCAAATGCTGAAGACAGTAAGATTCCAAAGGATTTTGTTTACATGGTAAAAAGTAATGAAGCAACCACTTTGGAAGCAGTTAGCAATTATCTCCTAAAGATGAACAGCAGTAGCACTCTATCATCAGAAGAGCAGATGTAAAAACTGTAGTACAGTAACACAATGGAAAGTTATCTAGTAGGCCAACAAAATGCACAATGGATTAATTTTAGAAACACAGTATTAAGTGTGTAAGATGAGCCTCAAAAAATTACATACTTTTTTATAAAATTAAAAACATCGAGGGCTGGGGTTGTGGCTCAGAGCCACAGCACTTGCCTAGTATGCGTGAGGCACTGGGTTTGATGCTCAGCACCATACAAATAAAATAAAGATATTGTGTCCACCTATAACTAAAAAACAAACATTAAAAAAAATCTAAAAAAAAAAAACCTCCTTATTGAACATAGGATTCAGGATAACTTATCTTAGGTCAGTAGAAAAAAGAAAGAAGAGATCCATAAGATCTAATGTCAGTCATTGTTAAGAATACAGCTTTTTTTGGGTGACTGGTTTGGAGATTCTTGTTACAGTATCAGTAACTAATTAAGTAAATAAATAAAAAAAAATCAAGAACTAATAATGAGAGTATATCATGAAATAAATATATATGTAATTCAGTTCTGTGCAGCTAAGATTTTTTTATAAAGGTCCCACCAGCTTTCTTTGATTTCAACTTGCATGTTGATCACACTCTTCACCAACTCCTACAGTAAATATGATTTGTATCATATGATGCATCTTACATATCTCTTGTTTTCTGCAAAGGTCTTGCCTCCTTACCAAGAATATAAATATTTCCCACTTCCTTTTACTTCTGTTAAAATAAGACCAAAACCACCTGCTCACCTTTGATGGCTGAGGGAAGCAGAGATGGGTGTAGGCAACACAGTCTGTAACCCTTCCCCTTCTATCTCAGTACCAACCAGGCAGATGAGCTGAAGTTCAGGTAATCCCACACAATTTACTTCATACCAACTTTTACCTGAAAGAATATCATTGAATGCACAACAATGTTTGTCAAAAACAAAAGATGAAAATTCCAAACTTCTACCTAATCCTCAGCTGAGTATACAATACTCATAATACTACCTCTCTCTCTATTTTTCCACTCTTTTCTGTTACCTAGTTATTCCCAGTGTAAATGAATAAACCATTACAAAGTTAATTGGCAAAATTCATAGCAATCATGGGGCTGGGGTTGTGGCTCAGTGGTAGAGCAGTTGCCTCAAGTGTGCGAGGCACTGGGTTCGATTCACAGTACCACATATATATAAAAAATAAAGGTCCATCAACAACTAAAAAAACTAAAATAAAATTTTAAAAAGTTCATAGCAATCATAAATGATATATTATTATATGTCAACAATGCTATATCCCAAACCAACTCCCCAAGCCCCCACCACAACTCCAATAACCAAGAAATATAAACAAACAACTTACTCTCCATGAGGTCCAGGTAAACCAAGAATGCTATATAAACTTGAGAGGCATCTCCAATATTTAATTCCATCATTTCTAAATACTGAAAATCAAAATATAATTGTCAAATAGAGAAGGAAGAATCTCTTAATATTTTCTTTCAATCAAAACATATTCACAATACACACACACACACACACATTCTTATATAACTGTCTTCTAGATTTAGTGGGCATTAAAAGGCAATATAAGATCTGATCTATCTAAAGAATCTGTACTTGTTAGATTAAACATATACATACAGTGTTCTCTCCAGTATTCACAAGAGGATCGGTTTCAGGACCTTCCCCTACGACCTAACCCCACAGATTCTAAAATTCAAGATGCTCAAGTCCTTTATATATAATGTATATAACTGATGCACATCCTCCTGTATACTTTAAATTAGATTACTTATAATATATAATACAATGTAAATACCATGTAAATAATTGTTATACTTTATTGTTTAGGTAATAATGATGAGATAAAAAGTCTGTACATGTTCACTACAGATGCATTTTTTTTTCCAAATACTTCCACTCTGAGGTTGGTTGAATCTGAGGATGCAGACAAAAATATGGAAGGTTGACTCTACTTAAAACTCTTAGGCAAATAACAATATGTGAGTGATTAAAACCATGTGAGTAGAATAAAAAAAAAAAAAAAAAAACCATGGTAGAGGAGCTCTACTCCGGGATTGGTTGGTGAATATTTCATGATATAAATGGGACACAAGTTAAGTCCTAAGGGACATGTATAATTTTAATAAACAGAGAAGCAGAGATAGTATGGGAGATCACCACACATATTCAAGAAAGAAATCTGCCTGAGTAGAGAAAACTTCAATAGGATTTTTGTTGGGACATGTTAGTGGAGACTCTGTTTCCCTGGCTTCTTATTTGCATGTGGAAAGAATCTGCTAGAACACCACTCCTAGCCTCTCCACCCTTTCTCTCTCAAGAGTAGGGAATTATCTAATTACTGAATTTTAAAGAAGCAAAATTCTGCTTCTTTCAGAATTGCTAGTGGGCAAAAGAACATTTTTTAGGGACTTAATCCTGCAGGAGAAGCTGGAAATGATCAATACACATTAGGGACCAGGTATATAATGTAAGGTAAGACAAAAGCAGACTCCACATGCAGGCATATGTGAAGTTACCTTCTCCCATCTGCTTCATGATAAATATACAGGTATAGGAAAAGAAGGGTGTTGAGCTGTCTGCCCCAAACATAAAATGTGTTTGAAAGTGACACTGAAAATGTGATTTGGGGAGAGGTTGCAAGATCTTTGTGGCCAAGCCAAAAGTGTGAATTTTATCCATAAACAAACACTGAGGATTTCTAAGAAGGAGAATAATAAAAGGAGTGTATGCCCAAGGATGATGAACCTGATAACATTTTACTGGATTCACTGAAGTCATTTTATTAAGTAATTTTCAAACTGAATTTTTTTAAAGGCAGAACTGTAAAGACACTCATTATTATTCCTTTTTTTTTTTTTAAATCAGTTTACTCCTTCAAGAAGAAAAATCAAAAGAAAGATTTGATGATCAGGGTCTATATAGTTATTAGCTTCAAAGAGAAAAAAATCCGCAAATATAAAAATTGTCTGAAAGCAACATCAAGTCCAGATTAAAACAAAATTCTGTTACATTAAATACTTTACAAAAAATTACTAACACTATGAGGTAAGTACCAATATGCCAGCTTTTTAGGTAAAGAAACTGAGGCATAATGAAATTAAGCAAAGAAACTTTGACATAATAAGATCAAGTAACTCAGACCAAGGTGGGGACAGAACTAAGATTCCCACTGAGGGGGTCTGCATTTGAGTTCATGCTCCTAACCACTATGCTGCTCTCCTTGCTATTGTTTTTCTTTTTATGGCACTGAGCAACATTTCCATGTTATTGTTTCTTTCCTGGGAGGCTGAAAAGAGATAGAGACAGAAGACAAATTCGGGCAAGATAAAAAAAAAAAAATCACTCTTTTCAGACTTCTATCTTCAAAATTTTCCTTTTCTTGACTGTTTCCAGACAATTATCTGTGAATTACAGCTTTCAAACAGAAGAGAGCCAGTCTACTGTACCCGTTCAGTCCCTAAGATTCCTACAAAATTCACATATCCATTCACTGTCTATTCAGGAATTGGGACAATATTGGTATAAGGCAGCAATTCCCCAAGCAGAAGCAAGATAGGTGCTATCTTTATCTTCATTGCTGCTAATCAAGAGTGCGTAGCTCCACCTTGAGCAAGAACTTCCTCAAAGTTTTCCAAGAAATCTAAAAAATTGGTTATTGGCAGCTGTGCGGAATCAAGGTGCACACCCCGGGTCCGAGGCTAAGTGTAAACGTGACGGCCTAAACGTTATCACTGGGGGTCCTAGATCTCATCCACGGCCCACACACCGACTTGCACGGTTCCTGGGAACCAGCTAAGCCACAGAAAGACGCTCTCTCTGGATAGCAAAACGGACAAGAGTGGAGTGCTTATGAGGGTCTCCAGACTGGGAAGGGAGGGGTCCCATATATGGTCCAGTTTAAGAATGGCTTGGTGCGGGGGTGGGGTTGCTGGGAGAGGTGTCAGCCAGGGTTCTACTCATTTAAACCACAAACGATCCTTCGCGCGGCCGGTGCGCTTTGGTCCCGCTCGCTAGGCCAGCCGGCCTACTAGAACTCGAGCGCTGCCCGAGAGTTCCGCCTGCCTCAGGGACCGGAACTGGCGCCCTCCTCCTCTAGCGCCTCCTAACCTTCGGGTGGGTGCTCATCCAGGCGTCCGCCGGAGTCCACTTGTGAGCGCCGCCGCCATCGCGAACGCCGCCCGAGTCCAGACCACTGCTGCCCGGGGTCGGCTCAGAATCGCCACTCTCCTCCATGCCCGCCCGCGCGGCGCTCCCGTGGTGCACCACGACCCGGGCCCGACCAGAAGCAGGGGGGCGCGCGTCAGGGTTCCGCCTCCCACCCACCTTTCCCGGCGCCTGCTCAGAGGGAGCACGGGAAAGTTGGGTCGGTCACTCCCTCTGACCAGGTAGCAGCACCTGCGCGATCGCACTTTAGTTTGGTTCTAGTCTGTTCGAATCTGGGCTACTGTAGCGTGAAGGAGTTTCGAGAGTACCCTGAGCCCAGAAGCTCTTAACCCTCCTTCAGCCTGTGCACTTTGTAGCTCTCTGGAAAAAGTGGGGGACACTTAAATCCTCTTTGAGTTCTCCTTTGGCGGGGGGGGGGGGGGGGGGGTGTGCTCATTCAGTGTCCTTGTCATAGAAATGTAAGCAGAGCCCTAAGTTTAGGGCAGACATACCTTTCAAGGTAAGTAGCACAGTTGTTTATGGATGGTCAGAAGTCAGCATAAGCACGAGACCTGGAGGCCATGGACGAGCAGTTTCGACCAGCATTGAGGACATTATAAACATCTTTATGGATTTACCGAATGAAATAGGGGGACCTTTGGAGGCCGGATCACTCTAATGTGTTGAGAATGGACTGCAGGCAAGAACAGAAGCAGGGAGTAGTTAGGAGGTCATCAGATTAACCAGGACAAGAAAGGATTAACAAAAAGTCCCCGGCAGGATAGAACTTCTACTTCCAAACATGAGAGACTAAGAAGCTGCTGCTGAAACTGACACATAAGGATTTTAATGTGACTCTTGTAACTATCCTCAATGAAGTAAAACAAAACATGTTTTCAGCAGATGAAAATCACCCGAGGAACAAAATCTCAGCAGAGGGGCGGGGGAAGGACTTTTAAAAATCAAATGGACTTTCCATAAATAAAGAAGATAGTTTCAGAAATTTTAAAAGTTGCCTGGCGCGGTGGCTTAGGCCTGTGATATCCCAGCGGCTCAGAAGGCTGAGGCAGGAGGATCGTGATTTCAAAGCCAGCCTCAGTAACTTAGCGAGGCCTAAGCAATTCAGCCAGATCCTGTTTCTAAGTACAATATTTAAAAAAAAGGACTGAGGATGTGGCTCAGTGGTAAGTGCCCTTGGGTTCAAAAGGAAAGGAAATTACAGAGGAAGAAGTAAGCACACTTGACAGTAGAGCAATAAGAAATCATCCGAGGCAATAAATAAATAAATAAATAAATAAATAAATAAACCCAAACAGAACCTTGGTTTTTAAAAATGAACAAAGACTCAGAGCCTTGCTAACATGACAATTCAGTATACATTTTCTCAGCAAGAGAAAAAAAAATGAGGCAGAAAAAAAAAATTGAAGAAATAATGGCCAAGATTTTCCCAAATTTGATAAGACAAAAATTTGCCAGTACAAATGCTAAATGAACACCAAATAAAATAAATACTGTTCCAAACTGTTGAAAGTCAAAGAAAAGAAGAAAACCTTGAATCTATCAAAAGAATCATACCACATTACCTACAAGGAGAGGCCACAGATGAGATTCATAAGTTGCCCTAGAATATGTTGCATTTGAATGAAATCATTAACCTTTGCCACATAAAGCAGCTACTAAATCCCAAAGAAGCAAACAGCACTGACATTGATAGGCTTATTGAAGCACTCAACACTGACACTAATTCAAGTAATTGGAAGTGAATAAATCTCTCTGGTCCCTAAAGATCTAAATCAGTTGACATGATGGTATTTATAGAAGCATTAAGAGCATTTTGTTGCTAATCTGAGTACAGGGGAAATTTTATAAATCAGTAATGAGATCTAATGGGATCAGATCCTGTGTGAATAAGGCTCAGACATTTTCAGGAAAAGATTTCCAGCTTAAGTTTAAAATGAAAAGGGGCTGGGGTTTGGGGAGAGGCAGAAGGATAAAGAAAGAACCATAAACTGAAAAAGCAACAAATAAGTGCCATCCTTTGGCAAATAGACTAAGTACTATTGCTTAGGAAAAAACATGATATATTCAAGTATTCAAAAATATCAAATACTTCTGACTTCTAATATCATTGTCTATTTAAAGAGTTGAAGAATGAAATTGGAGTGTCCCTTGGCTTCCAGATTAAGCAATGAAAGAATTTAAACAGGTCTTGCTGATTGGAAATGGCTATAAATGGACACAAAGGATTTGGAGACACTTAGACAACCAGGTGTTTTAAGTACAGAATCAAGATGGCTATTGTTTCACTCTAGAGTGAAATCTGTCCTAGAATATGTTGAATGAACAGGGTAAAATTTCAGCTTCTGATAGAAGGAGGGAATTCTTTTGTAAATGCTTCAATAGTTCACTATATTAGAGAAGCAAAGTGGTTAGAAAAAAAGCTAGGTAAGTAACAACAAATAAAGTTCCCTCCAGAGTATACTGCACTTAATCAAATTCTGTGTAATCTGGCACTTGCTATACTGATTTCCCAATTTGATATCCTGAGTCAGACCATTTTATTCCTACAAAAAATCTATAGTGTCTAGGCAGAGACATATTAATTCAGTTAGAGTCTCAAGAGGAAAAGAAAACATTGAATTATGATGCAGACCTTTAATGTGTTTTTTTAAAAGGAACAAGAAGAAAAAGTTATTTCACAATATAGTATAAGACAATGATCTCAAGCTGAAAAATGTAGGCTAGCATTCTAGAAGAGCTTTTCATTCATTAGCTGTTCATATATATCTTCCTGTTTCTAACACAAACCATGCAATTTCCCACTCTGTTTCAAGAATGGCTGAGATATTAATTCTTCTGATTAAATATTTAGAAGGCTATAATATTTTGCTATTCATATGCATGAGCATATGTGAGGAGTCTGCATCATGTAGAAAAAAATTTAGAATAATCCAGATGCTATTCTTCATTCCCCATAAATTTAAGAGTGCAATCTATTCCCATTTACAAAATCATGATATAGTATATTTATTTACTTATTTATTTATTTGTTCTGGGGATTGGACTCAGGGGCACTTAACCACTCAACCACATCCCCAGTCCTATTTTGTATTTTTTTAAGAGATAGGGTCTCACTGAGTTGCTTAGTGCCTCACTGTTGCTGAGGCTGGCTCTGAACTCTCCATCCTCCTATCTCAGCCTCCTAAGCCACTGGGATTACAGGCATGTGCACCGCACCCAGCTAATTATTTAATTTTTAAAGAGCTGCTTACACTCTGAACAAAGCAACTGCAAAAACTTAGAAGTTGTATTTCATATTTGCTTTGCAGATGTGAAAAAGCATTAAAAGCAATTCGTTGTTCAAAAAAATCCCAACTCTGTCTCTAGCTGTTTATTCAATAAATGCTATCAACCTACCTTACTGCAGACAGAACAGAAACCCACACTGAAAATTAGCAAATTGAAAATACCATATTAAAATTACTCCAAAATCTTAATAGTGGTTCTGGTGGGGTAGTGGATTATGGAAGATTTTCCTTCCTTCTTTCTTTCCAATCCTTTCTCTCTCTGCCCTCCCCCATCTTTCTTTTTTTTTTTTCCGTTTCCAACATTTTAAAAAAATTATTTAGTAAAGTAGATTTTTTTAACAAATTATTGAATTTTAAAGACTTTGGCCTAGAAAGACAAATCCAGCCCTCCATATTCATGTTAAAATATCTCTGGGCTGGGGTTGCGGCTCAGTGGTAGAGCGCTTGCCTAGCATGTGTGAGGCACTGGGTTTGATTCTCAGCACCACATATAAATAAGTAAATTAAATAAAGGCTCATCAACAACTAATAAAAATATTTTTAAAAAAATATATCTGACATTTAACCTCGTTCTAAATGCCCCTTCCTGCTCCTTTCAAGTCCTCCCTCCTCTTTCCATCTCTTCCTCTCCCTTCCTTCCTTCATTTCTTCCCTCCACCTTTCCTTTCTTCCTTCCTTGTCCAAATCCTCCAGTACAAGATCGAGCAGCAGTGATGAGACCTGACATTCCTGTTGTTCCTGATCTTAAGGGCAACACTTTCTGTCTTTCACCATTAAGTCTGATGTTAGCCGTAGGCTTCTTGCAGATGTCCTTTTCAGGTTAAAAATGGTCCCTTGTAATCCTGTGAATATGAGGATTTCAGTGAGGATTGAATGTTGGGTTTGTAAAATGCTTTTTATGCTTCTCTTGAGATAATCATACTGTTTTTCATTTCAAGTTTATCAATATGGTAAATTGTGTTGATTGATTTTTTCCAATTATTTTATTGTGATTAAATACATATAATGAAATTTATTTCTCGACCAATTTTAAATTTACAGCTCAATAGTGTTAATATATTCATATATTGTGCAGCTATCACCAATATCTATCTCTAAAATGCTTTTCATTTCGTAAAACTGAAACTTCGTATTTCCTAAATAGTGACTCCTTGTGTCCCCTACCCCGGCCCCTGGCAACCACCAGTCTAATTTCTCTATGATTTGTCCTATTCTTCATTCCACATGTAAGTGGAATCTTACAGTATTTGTCTTTTTGTGACAGGCTTATTTCACTTAGTCTAATGTCCAGACTGACATGTTGTAGCTTACATCTCAATTTCCTTCTATATATAATATTTCATTGTAGGCATATAGACAATTTGCTTATTCATTCATTAGTCATTGGATACTTGAGTGGCTTCTACCTTTTAACTATTTTGAATAATGCTGCCATGAACACAGGTGTACAAATATTTCTTTGAGACTCTGATTTCAGTTCTTTTGGTTATATGCTTGGAAGGGAAATTGTAGTTGTTGGATCATATGGTTAATTCTATGTTTAATTTCTTGAGAAACTGTCATGCTATTTTCCACAGCCGCTGTAGCTTATTCCTACCACCAGTGCACAAGGGTTCCGGTTTTTCTACATCCTCTCCAATGCTTGTTATTTCCTATTTTTTGGTAGTAGCTATCCTAATGGGTGTTAATGTGAGTTTCAGTTTGCATTTCCCTAAAGATTACTAATGTTGAGAAACTTTATGTGCTAACAGTCTTTTATATATCTTCTTTGTCGAAAGATGTATTCCAACTCTTTGCCCATTTTAAGAAATGATTACATATTAAATTATATAAAACCATATGATCTTCCAGCTTTCATTCTACTTCCCATGCTACCCTCTAGGCATGCTCCATAACTTCAGTGCAGTTTCTCAAACATGCTGTGCTGTTTCATTCCTTGATTGTGCAGTTCTACTTACTTGGAATTCAACCTCTGTCGCCCTTTCTGCCCATTGTCCTTTCCTTAAGATACTCTCATTTTTCATGGACAAAACTTTGAGACAGTTTAACTTGAGCTCTTTGCAACTCAGTAACTGCTCTTCCTCCCTCATTGCCTTTCCCTTTCTAGGACCCAGAGTCCTCAAAGCCACACACCAGATATCTATAGAGCTTGCTTTGTCATCAAAATGTTCCATGCTCCAAGTAGTGATCCCATTAGGCCAATCTCTGCCATCAAAGCTTCTTATAGTACCTTTCAGTTTAGGTGTTAAGATTATGAAGTCTGATGTGATCATTTTGCAAATGTAGGAATGACAAGATATTGCCTAAGATAGTGCCTATTTCTCAAGTGTTTTATGTTAAAATTGGCATATTTGTCAGTTCAAGTGGATTTTACATTGTAGGATTTTAGGCTGGATAAGATGGGGAATAAAAACTAGTCAGGTAGTGAAAAGAAGCTAGAAACAAACAGAAGAAACAAACCTGGATGATTCTGCCTCAAGATTCTCTCTGCCAAGTGCCGCCCAGCAGGACTATATGGAGGCCAGGGACCTTTTCTCCTTTTTTTTTTTTTTTTTTCCAGGAGGGAATTTAAATGCACAACACCCAAGTGAGAGACACTAAGTAATTTTATAAATGTCTGTTGAATGAAAAAATGAGGCAAGTCTTCACTTTTTTTTTTTTTTTACATAGGGAGAAATTGATTTTCAGAGAGGTCTTCAACTCCCCAAGGTCACAAAGAAAATAAGTGACACAAATGAGATGGAAATTCAATTCAAGCATCTATTGCACAAAGGCAGCTTGCCTGCTGGAGCCACTGAAACCTTGAAAAGTTTTCCTGCAAGAATCCCTCTGCCCATCTCAGAGGCTTTGCTCCTGCCACTACTAGGCTAAGGGTGACAGTCAATGAGGCTTTATTGTCCCCAAAGGAAGCCCACTGTGCTGGAAGAGTGTGAGGAGGGGTTATGAGAGAAAGCATGTACTTCCAATTTCACGTGGGGACTGTTGGGGCAGTCCAGGGGCAGTGGGGACAAAGACAGGTGTGCAGAACCCTGACTTCCCATCCATCAGTTTCCATGGAGAGAAACCATAAGCAATGGATATTTTAAAAATACAGTTGGCTTTCATTTTAATTGGGTTTTACAAATTAAATATCTTAGAGCATTGGTTCTATGAGAGCAAAAAATCCAAGATCCACATGACTGGTTTCTAAAGAATTTATGGAACAACTCTGTGAGCAAATTGGGGACCCAACTTTTCCTAAGCTTTTCCTCCTCCTTTCCCACCCCACCCCGCTCCTATATTTAAAATGATCTTCTACTTTTAACACACCCTGCTGTGCCCTTAATATTCTCAGTGACTACATTAGCACACTAAGTTAGCTAAAAGTTTTAAATAGTTGTTTTGCAATTTATATAACTAGGAAAAGTTTGATTTCATCTACAGACCAGATTATGATTCCTCCAGGAGAACTCTGTGGAGTTGATTTCATTAAAATATCAGAAATGGCCATAGGGCCCAGCACAAGTAGGACTTTAGGTGTTTCATCCATTGAAACAATGAGCTCAGATAAGCTGTGGACTTCAGGTGGCTGAAGGAAAATAAGAGAGAAATGTGATCTCCTGGCTTTAATCTCCCTCTGTTAGCAGTACAGTGAACAGATGATGAATATTAAACCAAGTGTCTCTAAGGCATGGGTATCCTAGTCTTGAACATCTCATGACATATGCTAAAAAGAGAAAAGAAAGAAGATACAACAAAATGGAAATTATCTCTGTGAAACACTTCTTCTAGTCCACCATTACCCCCCGCTGTAGAAGTGACCAGGCCTTCCTCTCTCCCTCTGATGTAACTGGTACAAAGTTCTGTTGTGACAATTCCAAGAAATGTTTAACTCAAGTTTATCTACAAGACTGTGAGTCCCTTAAGAACAGCACAGTTCCCGTAGGATGGTGGAGGCAAGCAATGTCTTTAGGCTGTTAGATGTAAGAGTAGGAATATTAGACATGAGGGAAGGGCAGGAGGCATAGATTTGGAAAATGAAATCACTGCAGGAGAACCCAAGGAACAGAGGATCAGCACATGGGAAAACGGTACACAGGGAAGGGGCTTGCGGACAACTAGGATCAGAAGAAATCATGAAGAAGAGATTATGTAAGAGAGGTCAGAGAAAGTGAAAATCAAAGAGAAGTCACTGAATTTGCCAACACTGAAGTCATCTGTGGGCTCTGCCAGAACAGTCTCAGTAGAGAGAGCTGGAGCCACATTGCCTGTGGCAAGAGAGCTGAGAGAAGAGGAAGTTGGAAAGGATGGCAAACCTCTCTTTCAAGGAGATGGCCAAAGGGTTTTTTTGGGTTTTGTTTTTTAAATAAGAGAGAGCACTGACTCAGGGTTTTAGGTTGAGAGAAAAGAATTGGTGGAAAGGCACCAGTTGAGGATTCAGTGGACAGTGGAGATAAATGAAGGCGAAAAATCATGGTAAAAAGGGAACAGAGGTTATAGATGACCCTGGAGAGAATAGGAACCTGCAAGTAAGGAGTGCACCAAGAATGCTGGTTAAGGGAGAGTGTTAAGGGAGTTGGATGGAGGAAGCCATGGTCTTCCAAGGAACTGAGCAGGTCAAAGGAGAGTGACCAAGGCTTAAGAGCTAAGAAGGTTGACACAAAATACATAGGCCAAGGGACAGAGCCAAGGACGAGTGGGATCCTCCACATTTGGTTAAAGGAGTTCAAACAAAAAGAAGGAATTTCACATTCCATACTCACTTCCCTGAGCTACCTTCAAGAGTAAATATCTTTCCTGAGTGTATCCAAGCAATTTCATTTGATGTGCTGATTGGATTTTTCCTGTTACTCTGGGTTAGTTTGGGTCATTATGAAAAAAGAAAGAAAGAAATGGGGGGGGGGAAGGAAGGAGGGAGAGAGAAAGGAAGAAAAAAGGAAGGAAGGAAGGAAGGAAGGAAGGAAGGAAGGAAGGAAGGAAGGAAGGAAGGAAGGAAACAACTAAATTATTCGCATCTTTCACACCCATCCTCACTTGGAGCGGGGCTTCAGAACAATGTCCTGTAAAGAGTTTACTTTTATTTCCAGGGGTCTCCCTGGTGTTATTGGGTGTTTACTCAGTCAAGAATAAATTTCAGAAGAAGTCGAGTGTCTTAAGGAAATGCAAACATTCTGCCTTTGCGGTAGTTTAAAAATTGTTCATCATAGTCGTGAAAAGTTGGGGTGACTTTCCATTTCAGAATTCGACTCATTTGTCAATAGGTGCATTATGAAAAACTGGATACATTGCATCACTGTGAAGGACTTCAGACTGCGGTTTGCAGAAGCAGAATAAATTTTCTTGGGGTTGTACCGTTATGTGTACACACACACACACACACACACACACACACACACACGCCCATTGGCAGACACGGCCACACCTCACAGCTTGGGGAAAGGCACAGACCTCTTCTGTACCGACTGAGCCTGGACTAGAGGAAGTTTCCGCAGGACTCCGGACAAACAGACTCACGGCCACGACTGTCTGCGAGCTAAGCCACAGGCGACCGCTGGCGGGCAGGTACGCGGTGCGCACCGGCGTCAGGGCCTGGGTGGCGGCAGCGGCGGCGGGAGGTCCTGGGAGCTGCAGCAGTCGGTGCCAGCGCGCGCGCGCCGGCTGTCCTGGGCCAGCCGCATCCCCCGGCCGCCGCTGGCAGCCTCCTCGGTCCGCGAGAGCCGCCGCCGCCCCTCCCGGCGGCCTCTGGCGCCCTCGGGCAGCCGGGCTCCGCGCTCGCGGCAGGACCTGCCCGCCGCCGGCCCCAGTCCGAAACATGGCTGCGCGCCCCGCCGCCACCCTCGCTTGGTCGCTGCTGCTCCTGTCCTTGGCCCTGCTCCGCGGCGGCTGCCGGGCGCGCTTTGCTGCGGAGCCGGACTCGGCGGATGATGAAGAAGAGCCGCTGGTTTTCCCAGAGTCGCCCCTGCAGAAACCCACGGTGCTCGTGGCCATCCTCGCCCGCAACGCTGCGCACACGCTGCCTCACTTCCTAGGCTGCCTGGAGCGGCTGGATTACCCCAAGAGCAGGATGGCCATATGGTGAGCGGCAAGGGCCACGGGCTGTCGCGGCGGGAGGCGGGAGCGGCTGTTGAGCAGGGACAGCGCCCCACGCTCGGGCGAGGGCACGCGGGACGCCTGGCGTGCACACCCTTCGCTGTCTGTGCGGGTCCTTGGGATCGCGAGGTGGCGCTGAGAAAAGGCGCGCAGGTCTGTGTGCTCTGGGGGTGCTAGGGATCTAGGGATAACCGGCTTGCTGGAGAGAATATGGGTGATGTACCATCAGGGTGGCCTCGTCCCCATCACTCCTTCCGGCACAGGGGAATTTGGGGAGACCCCTCAGGAAGACTTTCAACTCCCTACCTTTCAGTTCTCAGAAGTTTTCTTTATACCCCTAACCCTGGATGAGGGGATAGAATGCTCCTCGCGGTCCCTCCAGACAGGAGCTATGGAACATAACTTCAGCTGACAAGGAGGTTCCGCACTGGCTGGGGTGGCGTACAGTGCGTACAGTGCGCCGCTCTCACTTCTTGATGCAGGGCTCCTGCTGCTACTTAAGAGGCTAGGAAAGTAACTTCTGGTTCTCCTCTGGGATCGGGGTGGGTTGGGGACCTGACTCAGGGATGATGATTAGGAGTGCCCTGCGAAGTCTTCCCAACCACACCGCGTGGGTCCGGGTCTTCTTCAAGCGCTCCAGGCTGTACCTGGGGCGCAGTACCCACCGCAGTAGATGCAAACCGCGCAGAGTACCCTCGGGGTACTGCCTCCTGGAACGCAACGGAGCCGCCTTCGGGAAGAGAAACAAACAAATTTTGTCTCCATATGAAACACCCCTGGTCCTTGCGTTTGTTGCGGGGAGATCGACAGGGGATCAGTAGGAGTAGCTGCCTAATCCACCTGTAGAACTCAGTCGGGTTTCGAGCCTTTTATAAACCCCATTATCAGACAGCAAGAAGTTAGCCAGGCAAGCTCTAAGGGGCCGGTGGAGAAGGAAGTGGACCCTGGCAAGAGCAGACCTGCGGTCAGATATGCAGACAAGACTCAGGTCCCTGAGGTTGCCAGAGCCTAGGTCACTCTGGTGAGGTTTTAATTCTGTGTACCTAAAAGGATCTGACCTCAGAAAAGACATATGCCTAAAGCAGCAGTGGGCAGGAAAGGAGGAGAAAGGCAGGCAGCAGCTGAAATTGGCAACCTGATGGTAGGTACCTGGTAGGAGAGGTGCAGAGGTGCGAAAGCAAACAAGTGCCACAGTACAGCATTGTGCTGCACACTGCGTTACTATATGCCTGCTATACGTGACCGCCTCCACGGAGAAGGGTACCTTATGTGGAAAGTGGGAGCGCTGGTCCAGCCAGGCTTTAAAGCAGAAGGATTTTTTTTTAACCATCTCCACACCAAAAGAATTTTAAAATGTCAGTTCTTTTACTGCTTTTGGGGTTTTTTGTTTGTTTGTTTGTTTTGTTTTTGTTTTTGTTTTACAAAAGAGATGCTTTACAGTATTTACTACAGTTAGTAGAAAGGTGGGTACCAGACACAGGTGTGCCACCCAATTTACAGATGTTTCCTCTTTTATCACACAGCAAAATTTAAAGAAGAATACTGTGATCTTTACTGTATAAAAGAAGAAACTAGGACTTGCATTAGTTCAATAATTCACTTTATTGAATTAATAAATAAATTAATTAATAAATTAATAAATACCAGAAATGAAATTTGACTCTGAGTTTATCTCTAACGACTGCCCTAAAGAAGTAGGAGTGGAGGGGAGATGATGCAAGCAAAACTTACACAAACCTATGAATTACAAAGGAGGAGGCCTAGGTTGTTTGTCACTAGCTTCATATGTACTTGGGGGCAGGGTGTATAGAATCCATAGGCATCGGTCTTCACATCAGTGAAATGAGGAAATATGAACAAACGACTTCAAAAATTCTATCTGGCTCTTGCATTCCATAGATTTTATAATGTGATTGGAATCAACTAGGGGTGAATGTATATCCTAAATTCCCTGGGTGGTCCAGGCTGTATGACATTGGTTCTATTTACATGGGTGTTATTCCTATTCCATGTAGAAAAGCTTTGGGGATTTATTTTCCCTTACCCTCATTAATGGTGCCTGTCATTGTAGCCAGTGTTCAAAAGTTGAGGAAGAAGCCCGAGGCCTGGGTAATGCAATCCCTGCATTAGTCACCAAAGACTTCTTTGAAAACTCTTGGTTCTTAGAAACCCTTTATAATTTGGCAACAAAAGTATCAGTTTATAAATAGTCCCTCCCAGACCTTAAAGTACTTTCATCAACTATGTCTGAAAAAAAAAAGTTGAACAAAATGTGGCTCCTTACAAACAAATATGGCTCCTTCTACCAGGCAATGTAAGGTGATCTAAATGATATTTAAGCATTTTGGGAGAACCAAGGGTTTTTAAATCAAACTAGAGCACTTGTGTTGTCATGGAGGCCCTTGAGAGGAATTGATGCTTAGTTTGAATTAAGTTTTTAAAGAATGAATAGGAATCAGCTAAGACATGGAAAAGAAGGAACATTCCAGAAAGAGGGAACAAGATGCAAATCGGCACCTGGCCATTAACCAGAGCTTCCACTGGGGAATTGAAGCTGGTGGCAGGTCTAATTACTGTGAGTCTCCAAACTCATTGTATTCCACCATAGGCTGTCTCTGAAATGCTGATGTCTAGACTGCACTAGAAGAATATTTGGCTGGCAAGGTTAATTCCATGTATTCCAACATAAGGGCAGATAATGCCTCCATATAAGATGCTACAGCTTTAAGGGGCTTCTACCAGATGCCTGCCTCTAGTTTCTTAAACCCAAGATCTATTCAACATTCTGAGATGCCAAACCGACTTTCTTAAAACCAAGATCTATTCAGTGTTTTGAGATGCCAAGCTGACTATCCATTCTGCAAAGCCAGCACATGCCAATGTCAAAAATAGCTGTGAGCTACAGAGAACTTTACAAACAAAACACTGCTGAGCACAGAGACTGGGTGCCCGCTTCCCCTGCATCTTATCCTGGCAACTCACTCTGTCCAGATCACTCTTCTCATTCATCTCCTTACCCCTACCAGGGGCTGTAGCAACATCTGATAAGACTCCTTCCCTAGATCATTGAGAGTCAATACTTCTTCATAGAAGTGTCATTGAGGGGGGCCTGGCTCATGGATCATGTTCAGACTTCCCTGAGATTATTTTTTCCCTTATCTAAACTAGATCACATATGCATTGTACATACAAGTGAGATGAGCACCTAGAAATGGATCTGAAAGATTCTGCTGTTGGAGAGTGAATGCAGCTGTCTCAGCACTGTTTTGGGGGATTAGGTTGAATAAAGAACAGTTTATATTTTTTATAGATACTTTGTATCAGCAAAAAATAATTTTTTACATTGACCTGTCAATCTCAAAACCCACCAAACTCTTTGAAGGAAATTTCAAAGATGACAATCCTGTGATGAGAAACTAAGGAAGGTGTTCCTTGTGCGCTAATTAAAACATACACTGAGTTCAGGGGACTCACCACTGTGCTGAGATAAAGAGAACAGCAAGTCACTATGACATATGGCAGTGTACTTCAGTGGCTTCTCTTTAATTCAGTGGAGCCATGAAGAAGTGGCCTTAGAGGAAAGGCTGACCTCATCCATCTTCCCAAAGCTATGATTTAGGGGAGCAAGGCCACGTATCATAACAGTGCAAAATGGAGCAAAGCACAAAGAAAAAGTTGGCCCAAAGGAGACACCAGTCTTGTCATTCAGAGAGGCAGCTCTTGCTGAGGGGAGACAGTCGATTCACAGAGAGAGCTGTCACAAAGCAGTAACTGCCACATAATCACAGAATGATTTGCATTTCACTTGGTCAAGTTTTGAAAAGCATTGTACTAAATTGGGAACCATCTTATGGATTTTTAAGTCAAGTGATGAGATTCTGTTGACATGAACATAAACAATGATGAGCTTCTACTTGTTCTGGTTCACCGGTCCTGACATTTTGCACACACTGTCTGCATTGTTTAAGGATTATCTTGAATTTACCTCCACCTTTGAATGCCCAAACAATAGCAGTCTGGTGAATGTTGAACTAGGCACACTCATAGAAGCAAGCATGTTTATAAAATGCTCCAGACTACTATTAATAATGGGTTTTAGCACCAGAGGTTAAGAATGATGTCATGTTTTATCATCATAATCTTGACATTAAATGTCGTACATTATCCCTATGGAGACAAGTTTCAGTTTATGGCTGAAAAAGTACAATGACTCGTTCCTTTTCCCGCACCTGATAGCTTAGAATGGAGGAGGGGATCTGTACACCTAGAGTCACCAGGGCTCAAATGTGATGTGCTATCAGAGCACAGTGGTGAACCTCTAAGAAGCAGCTTCGTCACCCAAACATGGCTCCTAATAACAAGTACCCCAAAGAGTTATGGTAACAAGTGAATGAGATTATGAGTGTACCCTGTCTTTTTTTTTTCATTTTTTAAATTTTTATTTATTTATTTTTATGTGGTGCTGAGGATTGAACCTAGGACCTCACGCATGAGAGGCAAGTGCTGTACCACTGAGCTACAACCCCAGCCCTGTACCCTGTCTTTTATATCATTGTTACTAAATAAAATGAGGGTTGCTATTTCCTATCTATCTTTTCTGTTTTGTTTCATCTCCTTTACCTTTCTATTTCAAAATGAAGTTTTTTTTAAAAAGCTATCTGAACTGCATTAATATGTACAATTTGTACGTTAATAAAAGATAATATAAAATATAAAGAACATTGAAAAGGAAGTCCATCTATTTTCTTCCTTCCAACAAATAATTCTCAGCATAATGAAAGGTAACATTTATGGAGGCCCTATTGTTATGGTAAATTATTCACTCCTAACACTAGGTCGGAAAGCCATTCTCTCTCCCTTTACACAAGAGGAAACTGAGGCACAAAGAATGTAAATAACTTGCCCAAGGTCACAAGGCGAGTGCATGGGGGAACCAGGTTGTGACCCAGGCAGCTAATGCCATAGACGAAATACAGATGGTCTGTTTAAGATCAAGAAAGGATTAATTAGTCCTAGTTTTTGCTTCTGTCCGTTGACCCAACTTGGAAAGATAAGAGCGGCAGTGTTCTTTCGAATGAGAACTGTCAGTTCTGCTTGAATGACGGGAGGGACTCCCTGGTTCCTTTCTGCTGTCTTGATCATTTTGTCACTTAGCTCAGGCACTTTCTAGTTACTGAACTCTGCTCTATTTTAGTAGATTTCATAGGAACGCATAAGTATAGGGGTTGACATAAATTGGGTCACTGGCTGTGGTCACTGCTATAAAGCAACAGAAAGAAATTTCTCAAGTCTTGTTAGAGGCAAATGATTAAAGCATTTTTCAGGGGCTGGGGATGTGGCTCAAGCGGTAGCGCGCTCGCCTGGCATGCGTGCGGCCCGGGTTCGATCCTCAGCACCACATACAAACAAAGATGTTGTGTCCGCTGAGAACTAAAAAATAAATATTAAAAATTCTCTCTCTCTCTCTCCTCTCTCACTCTCTCTTTAAAAAAAAAAGCACTTTTCATAACTATATCAGCTACCTTATGGGTTCGCATTAGTCAGTTTTTCAGCTTTTTAAGTTAGTGGCCTTGGATTTGCTTGTGCCTGAAGTTAATTTTTTTTTTCACAATGATTGGAGAAAACCATCACTGTTTTTCCAACCTCTAATTTCAGTTGGAATTCAGAATGATAAATTTACTTTGGGTAAAAACTGAAGCAACTAATAAATGCCACTGCTCCTATTGCTTCCATTATGATAAATTGCCTTCAGAATTAGAAAGGGCACTTAAATTGCCCTTGTTCTATTTCATGGAGTTCCATGGACGGGGAATCCAAAGCATGGGGAAGTTAAAGGATTTCCCCTACATAATGTTCGCATAAATAACGATTTCTGGATTTTAAATCCTTTGCGGCTGTTTTAATGTTGCCTATTTTTATAACAAATATGCCTCCCGGTTTAAAGACCATGGAAGTTATTCTAAGCTGAGTTTGGTTTTACAGATTTGACTTGAGGTCCTGTATCCAAGTGATTCTACCATTAAATTTCTTTGTGACTCCAGGTTCATAAACGTGTTTCTTGTGGTACTCTTGCTGGGCTGTCTCTGGTGGTTGTAGGAATGAACAACGGAAGCTTTGTAACTAGGAATGCTGCTGCTTGTGCCTTGGTCATTTTTTCAACACTTAAATGCGCATATGGGTTGTATCACTGTGTGGCACTGTCTCCGAGTCTGGGGCACAGTATAGTAGGGCCATTATAAGGCTTATGTAGGAACTATAGTAGGACAATTATAAGGCTTGTTTCTACATATGTCTTAACAAAACATAACAATACACAATAAAATCTGAAGGAAAACTGTTAATCTGTATGTGGTTGTTAGACTATTCCCTAGTAACTAACTGCCTTATGAACACATTTCACTGTATGTGTTTAATCATAGTTATTATTCATCAGGGGTTTAAAAATGTGTGCATTGTATATGTCTTGACATTTTTATTCTCAAAACAGTGACTTGTTCATTCAATTACTCTTATGTTGCTAACATCTCAGAAGTTGTTGAATTTTTTAAAAATTAAGCCCCTTAAAGCCCATGTAGATTTTTTAGAAAGTAGTTTAATAATTTTCTCTCCTGACTTCACTTTTTAAGTTGAAAAGCAACTTCCCATTATAACACATGCCCCCAAACAAACAACAACAACAACAACAAAAACCCTAAAACAGCATGATGGGAATATGATAAAAGTAAATCTCCTTCAACTCCATGCCACCTGCCAGAGGTGACCAGTTATAACAGTGACTTGTGTATTCTAGAAACTGTCTATGTGTGTACATGTGTCCTTTTCATTTTGACCCAGATATGATGTTTGATGTATCCTTTTCTGCACAGAGTGATATTTTAAAATCCATCTCTCTGTACCAGACCTTTGGTTGCTGCCAGCCCTCTACACTCACACCCCAGGTGCTAGTGAGAGCCAGCGTCATATAACCCTTGCTGTAGATAGTTACTCTAAAGGCCTCTCTGATGACACCCAGGCTGCTCTATTGTCCTTATCTCTCTGGCCTTTAGAAAAACGTGACCATAGCTCCTATTTTGAAGTTCCTTTTTGATAAGGTATAAGATGCATTCAGAAAGTGCATATATCAAAAATGTATAACTTGATAACTTTTCACAAACAAAATGGGCCTGTGAAACCACTACCTTACCTTGCCAGGCCTGCTTTCATACATGGCAATGTTGTTGGGGCTGAGTAGTCACTGTTCCTGCTTCTTCCTTGGGTGGCTCAAGAAGCCATAGGACCTAAGTAGTTACCGCATTTAAAACCAGCCGACTTAGCAAACTGCCCTCTAGTGACCTAAGGGGTAAAAGGATCAGGATTATATCACTTTCCCTCTGCTCTCCATTTCTATGATAGGAGAGCTACATGCTAATGTTCATAAAAGTTTAAAAAGGATACTATGTTATAAGGCTTGTTATAGATAATAATTGAAAAGCCATGCAGAGTGTACACAGAGTGGTTATCAATAATCCACTGAGGTGTGTGAAAACACAGCATTTGTGATTGGTGACTAAGTTGGCAGCTGAGTCTGTTGCATGAATTCAACTTTAGATTCAGAGGGAGGGCATTTCTTTTTCTTCTCAGGAGCACCATATGTACAGAAATCCTTTCAGACTAAGACTTTGAATAATAGCTTCGTGACATCTTATTAAGGCTGAATTTATGGTTTTGTAAGAAGTTTTTATTTAATTGAAGCAATAATTATTGTGATTTTAGTTTGTTTCACAAATTCAGCAAGCTGAGGTCTAGACCCTGCCTTGTTGAGACTTTCCCCTACTGCAAAAATAATGCAAAATAACCCTGTTATGGTTCAGACTCTAGGTGCCCCCCTAAAAGCTCACGTATTAGTGCAGGAATGTTCAGAGATGAAATGAGTACATTATGAGAGCTGTAACCTCATCAGTGGGTTAATGTATTTGACAGATAAATAACTTGAATGGAGGCTCCTCTCTCTGCTCCTCGGCCACCTTGAGCTGAGCATCTTTCTTTTGTCACACCCTTCCGCCATGATGCTCCACCTCCCCTCATGCCCAGAGCAATGGAGTCAGTAGACCATGGACTGAACCTCTGAAACGGACAGCTGAAACTAAACGTTTTTCCCCTCTAAATTGTTCATATGAGATATTTTAGTCACAGCAATGAAAAACTGCCTAACACAAACCCCTTCCCTCCAGTGTTTTCTGACTGAAGTTTGAAGATCTTTAAGAAGAGGTGCATTTCACAAACCTGAATAAAAACATTAGTAATGATACTGGGCTGTACAACCCCAAGAATATTCTAGAAGACTGAGTCTGGGGACAGGCTTTTCCTGGTGAGCATTTTCATAAGTGCCTGGTTTTAGTGGCATATTGGCAGTATTAGAATAGTTCACTTCCATTCAGGCTGAATCACTTCAAGATCTATTAAGGGATGTACACTGGGCTACGAAGAGGAGGTGTCTTAAGTGGAGCTTTCCCAATTTTGGCTGCCAGCTCAAGAAAGCCATGAGGGTAGCTCAGAGTGTATACAGTAAAGTAAAAGGGCTCTTTCTAACATCTTTCCTTTCTGAGAGTGATTGTATGTGTTTTGAAGGAGGGAGGGCAGTGAATGACAGCGAACTGCTTATTTTCACAGGTGACCGATGTGACTCTAAGAAAGGAGAGTCAATGGATGTGCATTGGTTGATGTCCTCCCTGAGAGCAACGTCCAGTGAGACATGGCTGCTTTTCAGGGTCTTGGGAAAGGCAGAATTTTCTAGACATTAACAATGAAACTTAAATTCCTGGGATATCTGTGAAAAAATAAAAGAAGCGTTTGTGGACATTTGGGGCCCTGGCATTCCTTACACGGAGTCCCTTGCTGGACTCCTAGACAGCTTTTCAGTTTTCTTGGTTGCCATCCAGCCTCGTAATCCTGTCCAAGCTGCACACACACCGCAGTGATTATGGTTTGGACCTGCCAAGATAGTGGAAAGTTGCTGCCAAGTGGAGTCAGGGTTTTTCATGTCATCACCGCACCATTGAACCGCTAGCTCCTCTGCAGCTCCTTCCCGCTGCGAGACGCAGGTTGGGAAGGAGAGTGTTCAGTCAGTCAGGCCATGTCTTGTGTTGCAGATGGGTTTTGTGGACTCTGCATGGAGGTCTTGAAGCAGCCAGCTTACTAGCATATTTTAGTAAATTCCAGGTCTCCTCTCTGCCCTTCCTCAATCTCATTAGACTTTAAAATTTAATAGGCATATTTATATTTTTTTCTAGAATTTTCTATGTAGTGAAGTAAACTATAGACTTCTAAACAGATGAATTAAAAATGTAATAAAGTAGGGGCCGGGGTTTTAGCTCAGTGACATTAACAATGAGGTCCTGTGTTCAATCCTCAGCACCACATAAAAATAAATAAATAAAAAAGATATTGTTTCCATCTACAACTAAAAAATAAATGTAATAAACATCAAGGAAATAGAAAAACAAGCACAAACCAAATACAAAATTAGTAGAAGGAAGGAAACAATAAAAAAATCAAAGCAGAAATAAATGAAATTCAGACTAAAAACAACATTAAAAAACAAAACAAAAAGTTCATTCTTCAAAATGGTAAACAAAATAGATTAACACTTAACTAGACTAAGAGAAATAGAAAGAAATTCTAGCAAATAAAATCAGAGATTAAAAGGGAGAGATTACCACTGACACCTAGAAATACAAAAGGGCATTAGCTATTATTATGAGAAACTATATGCCAACAAATGTGATAGCCTAGAAGAAATGGGCAAATTCCTAGACACATACACTTTCCCAACACTGAATCATGAATAGAAAACCTGAACAGATCAATAATGAGTAACAAAACTGAATGAATCAGTAATAATAATAAAAAACCCTTCTATCAAAGAAAAGCCCAGGACAAGATGGTTTCACTATTGAATTCTTAAAAGAAAATTGAAGAATTAATATCAATTCTCCTCTTTCTTCTATTTATTTATAGTTTTTTTTTTGTAATTGGCGACTTACAGACATATATAAAGGTGAGATTCATTATGTTATATCCATATTTACACACAGGAAAGTTTGGTCTGGGTAGCTTTGATTGGCATTTCCCTAATTGCTAACAATGTTGGATGATTTTTTTTCATATATTTGTTGGCCATTTGTATTTCTTCTTTTGTTAAATGTCTATTTATTTCATTTTCCCATTTATTAATTGGGTTGTTTTTGTGGTGCTAAGTTTTTTTGAGTTCTTTATATATTCTGGATATTAATCCTCTGTCAGAAGAGTATAAGGCAAAGATTTTCTCCCATTCTGTAGGTTCTCGCACATTCTTTTTTTAAAAAAATTTTAAATTTTACTTTGTTATATATGACAGCAGAATGCATTACAATTCATATTACACATATAGAGCACAATTTTTCATATCTCTGTACACAAAGTAGAGTCACACCATTTGTGTCTTCATCCATGTACTTAGGGTAAAGCTGTCCATTCACATTCTTCATTGATTCCTTTGTTGTGAAAAAGCTTCTTAATTCATTAATTCTTGACTCTAGTGACCTACTCCCTCTAACTCCTAAAGTGGTAGAGACCACTTCCCACTAATGTAATCAAGTCAATTATTCCTAAATGGATTAATTGACTGATGAGGTTGAGAGCCCTCATGATCCACACAACCCAAAGTTATTCACAGCTTCAGGCAATCCCTATCAAAATAACAGTGACACTTTTCACAGAAGTAGAAAAAGTAATTCTGAAATTTATATAGAATCATGAAAAACCCCAAATAGCCAAAGTTCTCTTAAGAAAAAAAAAAAAAAAGCAGGAGGCATTACATTACTTGACTTCAAAACCTACTACAAAGTCATAGCAATCAAAACAGCACACAGAACAATATAACAGAACAGAGAGGCTAGAAGTAAACCTACACATCTATAGTCAACTGATTTTCAATGAAGGTGCTTGCATTGAAGAAAGGACAATCTTTTCAATAAATGGTGCTGGGAAAATTGGATATCAACTGCAGAACAAAGAAAAGAGATCCTATCTCTCACCAGCTGCAAAAATCAGCTCAAATCTGTTAAAGACTTAAATGATCAATCTGGAACTATGAAACTACTGGGAAAAAAAATAAGTAGGAAATGCTTCCTTCAGAATGTTAGAATGGGAAAGAAGTTTTTGGAAAAGATCCTAAAATTATAGGAAACAAAAGCAAAATAGACAAATGGGATTACATCAAACTGAAAACCTTCTGCACAGCAAAGGAAACATCATCTGACCAGAAAGATAACCTGCAAAATGGGGGGAAAATATTTGTAAACTATACATCTGGCAAGGGGTTGATGTCCAGATATATAAGGAATGCCAAAAACTCAATAATAAGAAAAACAAAAGAAACAAACAACAACAACAAAAAAAAAAAACCCCAAATAATCTGATTTTAAACTGGGCAATAGATCTAATTAGACACTTCTCAAAAAATATATACAGGGGGCTGAGGATATAGCTCAGTTGGTAAAGTGCACAAGGCCTTGGGTTCAATCCCCTGTAATACACACACACACACACACACACACACACACACACACACACTCACAAACACATGGCCAATAGGTGCATGAAAAAATGTTCAACATCACTATTCATTAGGGAAATGCAAATCAAAACCATAATGAAATATCATCTTACTCCAGTAATAATGGCTATTATCAAAAAAGACTAAACTACTGGAGAGGATGTGGAGAAAAGGGAACCCTCATACACTGTTAATGGGAATGTAAATCAGTACAGCCATTCTGGAAAACAGTGTGGAGGTTTCTCAAAGGTTAAAAATAGAAGTAACATGTGATCCAGCAATTCCACCACTGGTTATATATTCAAAGGAAATGAAATTAATGTGTCAAACATACCTCAGAATTTCATTTTTATTGTAGCACTATAGCCCCCAAAACAACCTATGTGTCCATTGATTAATGGATGGGTGAAGAAAGTGTGGTACTTATTATGAACAATGCAATACTATTCAGCCATAAAGATAATGTAGTTCTGTCATTTGTGATAAGATGAATAGAACTGGAAATCATTGTTGAGTGAAATAAGCCAGGCACAGAAAGACATACAGCATAATCTCACTCATATAGAATCTGAAGAAGCTGATCTTCTAGAAGTTGAGAGTAGAATGGTGGTTACCAGAGGTGGGAAGAGTAGTGGGCTGGGGGATGGTATGGGAAAATGTTCATCAATGAGTAAGCACTGAGTTACATTAGACAGGAGTAAGGCATGGGCAGGGGTGACCATAGATAACAATAATGTACTGTAAACTTTTGAAAGCTGGAAGGAAGAATTTAGAAAGTTTTCACCATAAAGAAATAATAAGCGTTTAAGATAATAAATATTTTTACCTAATTTAAACAATACACAATATATAAATATATCAAAACATAACATGATGCTTCATTGTTATGTACAATTTTATGTTTTTATTTATCAGGTGACGTAAATGTAAAGGTAAAACACGAGACGAAAAAATGTTATATGCATCCTTTCTCCCCCACCTCGGCCTCCTCCTCCTTCTTTTTCTTTGCCAACACAGATGGTCTATGTGGATAAATCCAGGTGATCATGCTGAAATTAGTAGTTGAGGTGGCCTAAAAGTAATTCATCTCCCCTTGTCTAGTTCATGGCCAGGAGTGGGCCTCACTCTTCCGCTGACTTTTGGGTTTGAACTTTTCAGGCTTTGCACAGTGTTCCCCAAATACTGTTTCAGAGGCCAGCTTATACCACAGCGCCTGGCCTGGCACATTTGTTAGGTACATAGATTTATGTCTGTTTTAGCCACATCCAATCAGATGGGTGGGGCCTGGGAATCTGTATCCTTAGCATGTACCCAAGTGATTTGAATGCCCCTCTGGGTTTGGGTGCTGCAAAAGAGAAGCTCTCAGAAGGCCCCAGTGAGGACCATCATGGAATGGCCAAACGCTGCGAATGCATCTGAAGTCTAGGTCTAGGGTTTGGGATTTTCAGAGTTTGGAAAGTTGGCATACTTTCCAGATTCCAGATGCTCAAGCCATCAAAGAGGCTCAGGGGTCTTCTTATTAAGAAAAGTAGTGAGGTACTGGATTCTATAGGAGAAGCTCAGCTGGGCGTACATCGTTGTGGTTTTTATTAGGTTAAGACCTTACATTCTTTCTCTGTTCAAGAGTGGTGATTTAGTTTTTTTCTAGTCTTGTTTTTTTTTTTTAAAGGCAGTGCCCCAAACTGATTGCCCTTTGTATAAACCTCCATATACTGGGGCTCAGTATAAAATGGCACTCTCTCAAACCCTTTTCTTTTCTCAGTATATCTTGCATATGGAGGTGATTAAGCATTTAGTTTATAGAAGAAAAAATATGTGTTGACACATATCATTTATGCAGTGGATGGAAATCCAATCAGTGCACATCCTTCATTCTGATAGATTTCACCTGAGCCACCTCAGTTCCTGTCTTCCCTATTCTTCATTTCTTGGTTGCTTAAATTTAATTTTCTTACCTTTTTTCATACCAATAAAAACTCCTCCACTCATCGGTGACAAATTTGAAGTCTATTAAATTAGCCTTTTATTAGTAGCTGACAGTTTAGATTATTATTTATTATGATTACATAATATTACTAAGTCCCTAAGCCTGGTGTCTTCACTGGTTCTGAACTAAAATTGTTTTGGAAATCCACACTGTTCTGCTGTGAAAAGGATGGTTCTGAGCTTGTTGTTGGTACACAAAATATGTCCTGAGGAGTTAGCATAATGGCATTACTACAATTGCAAGTACAGCAGCCTCCTGTGGGGAGATCACAGCTCAGTTGTTCATCCTGCCGTCTTGGGTTCTTTTAGCTGTCAAAAGTCCCACAGTGGTTGGGTGCGGTGTTGCATGCCCGGAATCCCAGCAGCTTGGGAGGCTGAGGCAGGAGGATCAAAGCCAGCCTCAGCAAAAAATGAGGTGCTAAGTGAGACCCTGTCTCTAAATAAAATACAAATTAGGTCTGGGGAAGAGGCTCAGTGGTTGAGTGCCCCTGAGTTCAATCCCTTGTATCAAAAAAAAAAAAAAAAAAAAGTTCCACAGTAGGTCTGGGGATGTTGCTCAGTGTTGAGCAAATTCCTAGTAAGCATGAGGCCCAGGATTCAATACCCAGAAGAAAAAAGGAAAAGGGGGCGGGGTGGAGGAAGGGAAGGGAGGAGAGAGAGAGGGAGAAGGAAGGAGGAAAGAAGGGAAAAGAATCCCACAACAAAGATTCCCAAACTTATGGGTTTATTTTCTTTTTATTCCTTTTTCCCTCTTAAGAATGTGAGCTGCATTCTACAGCTTAGCATGCACCACCAAGAAGACAGTAATTATTGGGGGATTGGAGAGGGAGGGAGCCTGGTGCAGCCGGAGTTGCCCCAGGACAATTGCCTTTTGCCAAAAGCAGCCTTGTTCATTTCCCCCAGACACAGGGCTCATCATTTGTGTTTGTGTGTGTGTGTGTGTGTGTGTGTGTGTGTGTGTGTGTGTGACTTGTAAAAGGACTGGGGTGCATTGCTCATGCTGGGTCACTTTGAACAAGTCACTTGGTCTCTCTGGGCTCCGTTTCCTCTCCTATAACATAAGGAGATGAGCTAGTATTGTGGTTTTCAAATGTACTGCTGATTAGAATCATTTGATGAGGTCTTTTAAAAAGACCAATGCCTGGGCCTCCCCCAGATCAATAGTCTGATTCTCTGGGGTGGAGCCAGGGCAACTGACATGTTTTGAAAATTTCACAGGGAGTTGCAATGTGTAGCCAGGCTTGAAAGCCTTTGGGGTCCCTTTCCTGATCTGACATCATTTACCTTTTCCTGGGGGTTCCATACCTGAAGAACTTTCAAAAATCATAATTCTGCTTCCTGGACCTTCAGCCCCACTTTAGATCTTTTTGTGTTTGTTAATCTAATTTTTCTCGGAAGCTCATGGCCTTTCTTGTTGTATACTACCCACATGAAGAGTGCCTGATGAGTGTCTCTGGGGAAGGCAGTGTGGAAGGTGACCGCCTACCCAGCAGTGTGAGAACCAGCCTCACAGTCACACTTACTGGAACTTCTTAGGAAGGGCTCTGGGCACCAGGTGTAGGGGCAGCGGCAGCCCCGGGCTTCCTTCCTTTGGCACAGGCGGCTGCCCCTGGCTGAGGGAGTTGCATATCTCCAGGCTTCGAAGGCACCTAGCCAGGCTCTGGCCAGCTCGGGAGCCCTCCCTGCAGTGTGTGCTTTGGTGTGTTGCCCAGTTTTGCTTTTCGGTTTTCTATTTCGGACTGATGGAGGATCTCCGATCACGTCTGGGTATTGAATTTCTGATGTTACTTTGAATGGCTTTGGAGTTTGGCTTCTTTTGTTTCTAGATTTGCATAAACAGTACTGCCTTTGTCCTGTGGTCTTGACACAGCTTCAAAGCTTGGACAGGGCATCAAAGACACCCTGGATCCTCATTGCTTAGGCATTGGATTGCAGCAATGCCAGCAGGTGACTGGAGGTTACAGTCCCACTTTGGGGACAATTTTCTGTTTCTCAAAGAAGAATTCTGCCCAGCCTCTTTGATATTGGTTCTGAATTTTAGCTTTTCTTGTGTAAATACTGGTGAACCCAAAGGGAACACTGGTGTTTGAAGAGGGAAAGACAGTAACTCATTAATGCTTGCTGAATTGCCCCCACCCTGTGAGAGGCAGATTTTTAAGAGTCACTTTGGGAAGCATGGAAGTTCCAGGCCCATTGGTGGGACTTTGCTGCTGATGCCATCTCTGTGAACCAAATCCTCATTTTCCCATGTGTCCTATCAAAACAAAGGCAGTCATTGAACTCTCAGTTACCCAGAGTTGTCGTGGTCTGTATAGACAGAGGCGAGTTTGATAATAGGTTTGGCCCAACCATGAAGCACACCCTTGATCTTCGTTCCCATCTCCCTGTTGCCCAATAGTTGTGCATTTAGACAGTGGAGCCTAATTTTCATCTCAGATCATCGATGTTCCATACACCTGATTTCTTAACTGGTTGCTTTTTTACATTGTCTCTGCCATACACTGGTATATTATCAGATTTTCCTGAATTCTTGAATTCTTGGCTTTGCCTTGGTCTTCACATCTATTCACTGAGTGTTGGATGGTGGGTCTTTAAAGATTTCTCTAGCCACAAGTGTGCTCTGTATTGGCAGTTCCACCATCTATACCATGGAAACAATGACTTAAATTACTCCATGTGATTTAAGATGGCATTTTGAGTTTGCTTTCTTTGTTGGTACTTGGTACTTTGTTGGTACTTACAGGTGCATAGTTTTGACTTACCAGTGTTACACATCCTTGATAATTAGGTTGATGATTCATATCTGCAAAAACCTAAACAGGATTTTTTGGCTCTTTAACAGGAATGAAATTGCCACTTTCGTGAACAACAGCAGCTATGAGAACAAGAACCTAGAGAATTAAGTTAAAAGAGAGCATTTCAGATCTAAAAACTGGGAATGCCACTGCCGTTAATGCCAGAGATAGAATATTTGTGGAATGAGTGGGCATATTGCAAATGTTTGGTTAGATTTTATGCATTTTCATGGATATAAAATAGGTAAACACAAGTCTTCCCTAGAAGGTTCCCCCCTCCTTTTTTAGGAAAAGGTAAAAAATAGAAGTTTCATCACTTTGCCATTGTGATGAAAAACAATATATGTGCTGTGTTTGCCAAAGCCACTAGCCAGCCTGTGGCCGTCGTATCTTGCTCAATCTGCTGCACGGGGGAAAGGTTTGCTTGTGTATTTGCAGGCTAGGACAACCTGGCCACCAGAAGTCACATCGCACCAGGCTAATGGATTGTTACACTGCAGTGATAGCTACTCCCCAGGGAAAGCCTTTACTTCACAGTGGTGCCATTCTGTCCAGGAGATGCTGAAAAATTGGTCTGGAGCTAAAGCCTTCAGGGGCCAGAAGCACAAGGGCCATGACAGGTCCTTGGAGTGAAGGCTGGACAGGGCCATCTCTTTCCCTGCAGAAGCTTGAACGTAGGAGCAGAAGGACAGTCAGGGAAATGGAACTATGGCTGACCCCAAATCCCTTGTCTCCTGATTTCAATTTTTTTTAATGCTACAGAAAAATAAAATCAAGAAGGTGAAACTTTTCTTTTACAAAGAGTGTGCTTGTTGGTAACTCTCTGACGTATTCCTGGGGCATGGTCTCCAAAATCATATATTCTCTTTCTGAGATACAACCAACAAATTAAAAAATAAATCCTTCCGCTGGATGAGGATTATCTTGAGGAAGCACAGTTCTCTGGCTGCCCCCTTCAGTCCTCTCTGGTCTTGGCTGTTCTGCTGACAGTCTCCAGCTGTAAGCTGGCTGCATCAGGTCCCAAAAATCCAGTGCCAGCTGTTTTGAGTGACTGAAGCTAGATTATTCTAGGCTGGCTTGGTAATACTGGGACTCAGGCATGGTCACAGAAGATGCCCTAATGAATTTGTACCTTGCTATCATAGTACATGGGATTCAGTGGACCAAGGTTGGAACCATTTCCGCCCCAAAATAAGATGGATTTTGAAGTCCCCTCTTCTCTCCCATGTAACAAAATACCTGAAATTTAGTGTTGCTTCTCTGATCAATATATCGGTTGTCAAATTTTATATAATAAATTGACTTGATATTCTGTAGCTTTGAACTAGAGAGCACATCATTTCTTCAAAAGGAACACCATCATTTGAGTCCAAAGGAACAGAGAGTACATAAGCCATATTTTTACCTCCTGAAATAATTTCTTCCTAGTGAATTTTTGGAGTTCTCATTTTAATTAAATCTCACTCCCTGCTCTTACTAACATGATAGATTTTGCATCGTTTTCTCTTTTCCAATTCTTCCTTATTCAAGTTTCCAAAGAGGCATTTTTCTGGGTTGGCCTTGGTTAACAGATTTATCAATACATTTCTTTATCCATGTAATTAGTTTTAGTAGAAATCAATTGTCTTGTCTGAAATTATGAGGAGAAGCTGTTCTTCCTTTCATCTTGTAGAAAACGATTAGGACTTTAAAATATCTTGTTTGGGACAACTTAAAAAAAAGTATTTGCCTTCCTTAGCCTTTGATCCTTGGGAAGATAAAGGTTACAGATGGCCACAGTCTGTAATTAATTTCACTCTGGGTGGTAAAATAATATGCTATCAATTCCAGATCCCTGAACAATCTACTGTTAACAAATGAGATCATTTTGGATAGAAGAATTGCATATGTCATTGTCTCAAAAGAGAAATGGGCTGCAGATTCTGTCTAGCAACCTGCT
The DNA here is from genome assembly GCF_964194105.1 of Spermophilus citellus. Classification (NCBI taxonomy): domain Eukaryota; kingdom Metazoa; phylum Chordata; class Mammalia; order Rodentia; family Sciuridae; genus Spermophilus; species Spermophilus citellus. The sequence continues at coordinate 150,301,423 of NC_138187.1, forward strand.
TCCAAACACTAGCTCAGACTCCTCCCAGCTTTGTCTGAACTTGGCTTTAATCCCACTTTGACATTTCAGACACTCTGAGTGCTGCACAACTCCAAGGAAGTAGACAGTAAGGCATACCAGTGACATATTGTGAAATAAAAAGTACAATTGACAACAATAGTCATTTTATGTTTCTTTTCAGTCATTCTTTCACCCAGAAGAAATTAATACATTTTTTTCAGGCTTCTTAGAAAGGTAGAAAGCTTTGATAATCTCTACAAAAGACCTTTATTTGTTGAAATAAAGTGTAAAAATATGAGGTTGCATGGATACTTTCTTTCCATACCTCAAAAGTCTACTTTTTAAAATACCAAACTGTAATCATCAGTGTGGGAACCGTCCTCCAATATGGTGGCCACTAATCTCGGATCCTGGAGTTGACTCCTTCTGTGGTCTCTGCCCATGCTGAGTCATGTGACCAAATAGCCAAGGTGGCAGTGAGGGCATGTGACTTCTAAAGCCAGATGGTAGGAGGCACTACAGTTTCCATTGTGGTCTCATGGTTGCTTGCTCTGGGGGATGCCAACCTCCATGCCACAGGACAGCCAAGCTCTCCAAGGAGTGACCTTCATGAAGAGAAGAAGGCTGGCAGCCAACATCCAGAATCAACTTGTCACCATGTGAATGAGCTCCCTAGGAAGTGTATCTTCCAGTCCAGTTGAGCTTTCAGATGATTGCAGCCCCAGCTGAAAGGCTTTTCAAAAAGTTGATATTGATGCCGAGGCCTGAATGAAGAGAAGGAGCTGCCTTGTCAAGGTGGTAGGTGGCAGGATGGGGAAGGGTGGAGAAAGTCAGGGAATGGGCTCACATGGAAGCAAGATGGCTAAGGCTGTTTTGTTCTTGAATGTTATGTGCCTTCTGAATGACATTCCATTCTTCGAGCTTGTTCTTGGGAGAAATATGATCAGTTTTCAATATCAATAGCTGCATATTTTTAATTCTTACCAATCCATTTACCTTTACAATTTAACATCTGCTTGTTCAAGGCTTTGTGTATTAAAGTTTATTTATTATGTCAGCAAATTCCCTACTTTAAGATCCTCTGCATACTGATTTCACAGAGGAATATTCTGATAAGACTTTTTTGGCTCTACTGTCACCAGTGGCAATGCCATTCATTATTAACAGGATCAAGGGGGGGGGTGCTCATGAAAAGTCAAAGTGCTTTATTTGAGAATAAAATAAAATTAAATTAAACATACCATTTCAACAATACATGGAGACATTCTTCAAACCATCCAATGAGTCTAAAAACAGATGTGTGCTGAGCATCATCAGATCAGCATTTCTCTCTCATTTAAAGCTCAGGTTAGGAGTGTTTGAAAGGACTCCTAGTCTTACGGCAGAGATTACTGGGTTTTAGGTGATAATTTGTTGTTCTCCTGTAATTTTATTTGTTTTCCTTAAGCATGGAGCAAAAATTTGCAAAAATGTAGATCTGCGTCTTGAATCCTCCTTATCTTTCCCCAGAAATCATCTGCACATGTCAACCTTTGCTGTCCCTGATCCCTTGGTTGCTGTGACAGGACATGTCTTCTTGATTAAGGAGATTTCTCAGATTGGCTCTGGGCTACACACAACAATTTGTTATGGGCATCTGTGAGTTTGTGAATGTATTCTGTCTCAACTACAGAGTATTTTACCCCTTAAAATTCTTCTGTCAGTTTCAATTGTTTGAGGCTTTGGTTTTGTTATCTTCTAAACCAGGAATCAGATGACCAAATGCAGAATGTGAATGAAAAACTATCTTCATTTTCTAGTTTATCAATTAATATAACAGAAAAGTTTGTCAGGCCCAAGAGTATAAGCAAAGGGTACCGATTACTGATTTAAAAACAAAACCCCTTTAAATCAATATTCAAGTTATGTTTCCTGCTTAAATCCCTTAGCCCTGTCCTGGGGAAAAGTCTCAATGAGTAATTATTTCAGACCAGTGAGCTCATCGTGTCTGCTTGGCAAAGCTCAGCTTTGGCTTCTTCATGAAAAAAATAGCTGCCAGGACTTTTTCTGTCTCATACCTGAGCCTTCACAAATGCTACTGGAGACCCCGCAAGACTGAGATTCTGTAGGTCACCATGGCATTTTCTCTGTTCTTCATATAGTGCCACCAAGAAGTGTGTTGATACAGAGGAGCCAAATATCAAGGCAGAGAGCAATAATTCATTTATTTTGAAAGGGAGGGGCACATGGACAGTGACTGAGGGAAAGACCCCAGCTGTTCAAATGCGCGTTTTCAAATTCAAGATGTTTCGAAGTCTAATCTCTAATAAAATCATAATTGCAATCTGGTTTGCTTTAAGCAGATGTATGATTCCACAATAAATTCGATTTGTTTTTCAAGAGGCTTCCCCTGCTCCCCTGCATTTGGCATTCTTACTGCTTGCTACTGGCAGAAACTATTTCTTCCTTCTCAATTTATTCTGATCCCTGCTGTCTGGAGAATCTTCCAGCATATTAATTTATGACCTTCAGAGATTGCATATTCATTTCTGTACAGGTCTCTGCGCCAAAAATTGGCTCCAAAATATCTCACACCTTTCCATTTAGATATGTTGTGCAGCATTACTCTTTATATCTTATCAAATATTTAGATTTTCAAGGTAGAGTGAAGAATGTGTGGATAGCCTGAAAAAAAGGTTTCTAGTGCTCCTTGACTTTATTAGCAATCAAAAAAAATTTTCCTATGAATGAAAAAATTTGTTTCCCATCTTGTTTGCTTTGCTTCTGAAGATGTTTTGAAAGCTTGATTTATGGGAGTGGAATTCTGTCTATGCTTCCTAGGAAAGGAAATATAACACATCAGTTAGATAATTAATACTAGAAAAGAAGCATCCTTCCACTCTTGTACAGCAGATCACCTATCCCAGTTCAAATGTAGTGAGGCAGGAAGAGGGAGAGAGGGAGGGTGTCCTCTATATGAGCTAGATCTCTCAGATATAATTTTTAAAAGTAGTTTTGTTGTTTGTTGATACTCGTAGATAATATATTTTAATTAATATATACTAATTGTGTCTGTTTAGTGTATATATATTGCTAGCATAGCAATTATTCTTCTGAACAGTTTGCTATATGACGTAACACCCTGAATTTTATAATGCCTTTCACTTAATAATGACAGCTAATGTTTATTGAATCCTGTGTGCCAAGGATTATGATAAATTTCCATGAGTGAACTCACAATAATCCCATGAAACACACATAATTACTAGTAGTGGTGACCTAACCCAAGACCAGAGGCAAGTTAAGGGTGAGCTCTGTCCCCTTGCTGAGGACCCATCACAATATATTCACATTTGTTTTTATAAAATCAGCAAAAGGAAATATTTAATCATCGATTGGCTAAGACCCTTCCATCACACTTCTTGTTTTGGGTGGTCCTGGAGCAGCAATGGCATATCTGTGATCTGGTTCAGGGGACGTTGACTCAGGATGCATGTGATTTGGGGTTGGTGGGATCATGTGACTCACAGTTCTTTCCACATGCAGTGCTTTGCTCTTAAGGTCCACTTGGCACACAGATGAAGGACCGGTATGAGAAGTAAGTGGGGTGTAGAAAAGAAATAACAATTGAACCTTGTCTCTGGAAAATACTTTCATTATGGTTTGGTTATGAAGTGTCCTCCACCAAGTTCCTATATTCATTCAGGAATATTCAGTGGTGAATGATTAGATTATGAGAGGTGTGGTCTAATCAGTCCATCTAGTTTAAACCGTCTAACTGGGTGTTAACTGTAGGCAGGTGGGTAGGAGGTGGGTCACTGGGAGCATGCCCAGGTCATCTTCCCTGCAGCCCCTTAACTCCTCTCTCTGCTTCCTGGCTACTATGAGGGGGCTGGCTGTCCTCTGCCATGCCTTTCCGCCATGATGTTCTGCTGCACTGTGAGCCCAACCTGGGTCCAGAGCCATGGAGTCAGCAGACCATGGACCGAACCTCTGAAACTGTGAGCCAAAATAAACTTTTCCTCCGTGAAGGTATTTTTGTCAGGTATTATGAGCACAGAAACAAAAAACTAACTAACATAACTTCATCAGGCATGGACAGTTTTAAGTGAATGATGTGGGTCTCATTAATGTCTGCTCAAAACAAAACTAATATCAGAAATATACTTAGTAATACAGCAGACACAGTTGAATATAATTATAAAAATACCAGACACACTTCTTTTTTCCTATGGGCACCATGTGGAGTAGAAGGTTTCAGAACTACTTTTGTTTTTTAGAGAACTCAAGCTTATGACTGTACTATGAACAGTGCGTACACCAGACTGCAGGTCCCAATTCACAAGTATCTTCTACATAGTAACCCTCAGGTTGTACTCTGGCAGACTGGAGGCATCTTGCCCTGGCAAAGCTTGGCAGTTCCATTTGAAATGGCACTAGGACTGTCATCAATGCAGCAGTGGCTTACAAATTTCTAAACTGTGAATAACAAAAAGGAAATTTTGATCAACTTTGAAGGAGGAAAGAGCAAATTTATATTCTCTGTATACAAAAAGATATCATATATATCTGTTTGGGAAGAAGTTGAGAGTATATAAATGAAAATATGAGAAAGTAAATTTATAGAAGAATGTCAGGCAGTTAATTCATGAATTTTTTTGTGGATTTTAGATGTTTGTGGTATTTCTCAGCTTTTAAAATGTTGTAATTTATTTTCTCATTCAAAATAAATACTCACTTTATATACTTTTACATGATATTAAAATAGTTACTTTTATATTCATATACATAGAATTTTTTATATTTTTCTTAAATGAGTACAAAATTTTTGTGGGTCCTAAAACCCCCTAAAAGCTGGATTCGACCCTATCCAGGTCCTTGGATTTAAACCCAGCACCTGTCATATTGCTGCACAGTGCCACTTGAATGGTACAAAGACTCCTTTTAAAATCCTGCATTCACTTTTTGGTTATCTCCCAAACCAGCTGATCTTTCCATTAAAGCTCATGTCACTATTTTTTGGATTAATGAAATTAAGCTTTATTCAACACTGAATCTCACTACTGAAAAACAGCATCCCCAAATTAAAGAATAGTATTTTAACACTCACACTCATTCACACTCATTTCCCACAATAAAAATGCTTTTCAGACATTCCATATGGCTGCTTTTGCCACCATGAATTTGCACAATTCTTAGCCCAAGGAGTTCCACTTCCGACTGGCTTCGTCATTCCCTCCTGGATCTTTGGCATAATTCAGTGAATGACAACAATTTTAGTGGCTGATAATTTACAATCTAAGTGGAAAATTGTAAATCATTTTGATATGGAGATAATTTTAATAATTAAGGGTCATTTTGTGCATAAAAAATCATTTTGTCACATTTATTAACTGTGTATGGCCTCAGAAACTACCATGTGCCTATAAATAAAACCACCCATGACAATCTGAGGCTTGGTGCAAGAATTCATTTTTTATAGCATTACCTTTGACATTTTAAGTCCTTCAGCATATACACTAAGGTTGGTAGTGACTGTCAATAAATCGTAATGAGTTAGAGTTTCTAACATGTTTGAATTCTGTACTTGTCTATCACATCCACTGTTGGGGCTTAGCATCTCTTCCTAGTTTTACATATAGAACTTTTTGTTTCCTTTAATACATCTCCTGCACTGCTCAGGAGGCATCCTGAGAACTCTCTGGCTTGTCACCTGCTCCTATTGTTCCCTCTGTAGCTTCTTTCCTGACTTTCAACAGAATGACTTCATGGCAGGCCCAGGGACCTGCTGTGTGGAACTTACAACTAAGAATGTTCTGTAGGTCCCCGTGCAGGGAAGTGAGCACAACAGGCTCCATTTTTTTTTTTTTTTTAAAGAGAGAGTGAGAGAGGAGAGAGAGAGAGAGAGAGAGAGAGAATTTTTAATATTTTATTTTTTAGTTCTCGTTGGACACAACATCTTTGTTGGTATGTGGCGCTGAGGATCGAACCCGGGCCGCACGCATGCCAGGCGAGCGCGCTACCTCCTGAGCCACATTCCCAGCCCAACAGGCTCCATTTTATCAAATTAGCAGATGTGCAAGGGCAAGGCCACATTCTTTTATTTACTCATTCACTAAACACTTGTCACTGACAGGACTTTGAGGAATGAGTGAACTGCCGCCTCCCTCCCCTTGGAAGCCCTGCCCCACAGAGCATGGTGGTGCAGGACCAGGCCCTGCCTGAGAGCCCCGAGGGGCACGGAGCCAGGCTGGCGAAGTTGGCCGTCCCCAGGACAAGATCCCATGCATATTCACGTTACATCCACATGGGACTTCTCTCTGTAACAAATTCTGCCAGCTTTACCTACTTAATGCTCTAGAGTGTTCTCACTTTTCCCTATCTGTCACATCCTTCGTTCACGTCACCATCATCTCCCACCTAGTTTGCTCTGCCCTTGGTTTTAACCCCTACCAATCCACCCACTGTCCACACAGCTAGTACGTATAGTTCCTTTAGGTGAAACTGGCCACGTCACTCCCAAACCGTCAATGACCTTTGGGGGTAAAATCCATTTGTCTTGGAAAGGCCCTACACACTATCAGATTCTACCAGTTCCCCTGCCCATCCTTCCCCATCCTGCCCTTGTTTCTCATGCAGCAATTATATGGAAATGCCTTCTGGAGACACAATTCTCTCTGACTTCTAGGCCTTCGTGGATGCTCTTTGCCAGATCCTGATCTCTCCCTCTATCATTAACTTATGTATTTTCCCAAACTTGTAACAGACCCTACCTTCTCCTGGTAGCCTCATCATTCAATCATGTCAGGCACTGAAATCTGCCGTGAGACCCTTGGTGTGCTCTCATGCTTCTCCCCATAACATTCCTTTAACTGCTTTCAATAGCTATTCTAATTTCTCTTCTTTAATTTCTCTATTTATTTTAATTTCTCTTATTTAATTTCTTCTTCTTTAATTTCTCTATTTTAATTTTGGGGCCATTTTTAAAATTTTGCTTATTTGATGATAGGGAATAAATGCATTTCAAAGTGCACAGCAGTGAGAAAGAATTTTATGTTTATTAGAACTTCCACATCCTCACTGAAAATATACAGTTCATATATTCTGATACTAAGTTTAATAAAAAACAAACTGTGAATCATTGTTTCAAAGAGATATCCATATTTCACCATGAAAATTAGATTCAATATTTTTTTCTCTCTCTCTTGAGAAAAAGGATTTTGAAATATGACCCATCCTTGTGTTTTCGTTTGGTTTAGAAGAAAGTGTATTTCTCCTTTAATGATCTTAGATGCTGGAGGATTCCACCACACTCAGGGCTGGATTTAGATTTAGTGACTATTGAAATCTCTGATCGAGTAGTTTCTTTTTGGTGTTTGTATTAGAGATGCAATTTTGTACAGTGTTCTAAAATACTTGCAAAGAACTTTTGCATAAAATACTTAGAAGAATAGTGGATTCCAAAAAAAATAACTTGCACTCTCCATCTCAGAGAAGGAGGCAGCAAAAACAGAAGGACTGGTACGTGGAGGGCTAGATTCAGGAGAGATCGTAGAGGCTCTCTATTTTTTTTTTTTGTTTGTTGTTCTATTTTTCTTCCTTTTTTTTTTGGGGGGGGGAGTATGACAAATGCATCCACAGCAAGCATGACAAAGGTCAAAAATAATCCTTCATTTTTTGCCCCTTTCCTTCTTTTCATATTCTCCCTAGAGATCACAAAATTATGAATTAGAATACAGTACTCTACAGTAAAAGCTATTGTAAATGCCGAGAATTTGTAGGAGTTGCATTTCCTTCCAGTGCACACTGGTTTACATAAACAGTCTGGGAACATATTAACCAAGAACCTAGACTGCTGCCCACTTGCACCTCAGCTGTTGCACTCACATGTAGGAGTTGCACACCCTGAAAGTGACACAAGACAGGAGAATTGCATGCTGATAGTAACTACATAATTAGAACAAGGGGAGTTGAAAATTGTGACCCTTTGCATTTCAGAGAGGGTGCTCCCTGACCCTGTGATTAAAGTGATGAGAAGCACGACAGCTGATTGGAACGAGTTCATCAGTTTTGCACACACTGGCTGACATCAGAGTTGGTACTAGAGATGGAGGCAGTCTGGGTTTCTTGTATAGCAGATGGCAGCAGCAAAGTAGCGAGAGGGTTTCAGCAGAGAACTTTGCAGGTAAGTGAAGGTTGGTTTACTTAGGAGTGAGTTGGAAAGAGACAGGAGATTGCGAATAGCAGATGGATTCCAGTAGCTGTCTCCCTTGGGATAAGACATTTTTTCTTTATCATTTAAGTCATCAGAGAACTATTTTGGAGAATAGGTGCCAAAATGAAAGCTGTACTGGTCCAGATTCCAGCTTTCATTAAATAGGCTCTCCAAAAAACCACGTGAGCCTGCCTAGCTCACGTCCACTGAGAACTCTGCACGGTGTCCTGTGCGTTCCACTCGAGGTGGGGGCGTGCACTAGGGAGAGGGAGGAAATGTGGATTTCATTGTCCTGACATAGTTTTGAATCTGCTTTTGAAAAGCCCGGGATCTCCACTAGCTTCTTTAGTAGACTGCTGCCGTTGGTAATTATATGTCAGGCAATGGCCTTCTCCTAATTTGTCCCTTACTGAACCACAGCATGGTGCCACTGAGAATTTAAAACAGATCTTCCTCCCTGCTGACCGGCTGTTTTTGCTTCCTAGGCCGTAGGGCACTGCCAGCTTCCTGCCCAGCGGTTGTCACCCATCTCCTGGGAGCTGATGGTCACTTGTTTCAGTTCCTAATTCTGGACAGGAGATTCTGTAGATGCTGCTTGAGAGGTGGCTAATACTTGTGGAGCAAAGGTAGACTGAAACCAAAGAAAGTTTGAAGTCCTTTCCTCTGGTCAAAAGCAGGGCATCTGGCAGCTCTTGGCTAAGAATGTTAGATGCTCTGCCATTTTCCCCTCGGTCTCCACAATAACCACTGTTCTTTCGGCCACAATTCTAGGGTCTTTTTTTTCTCAGGCCTGTGTGCCTTGTCCTTTAAGAAGAGAGAGAGGGAGACTGGTAGGAGGGAAGGTGGGAAATATCTCTTTGTTTCTGAAAAAAATGTGGTCTTTGCCTCTAAGTCACCATGATGGCTTTGGAGTTCAGTTAAACTTGGTGTCTTTTAAGGTCTTGGAGAAGTTTGGGGATATTTGGTGGTTATGTAGCAGAGCTGTCCCTGACTGTCAACATCTTCAGTGGGAAGACAGTTGGTGAATACCCTTAGCAAAGATCCCAAACTGGATGCCCATGAGTCATATTGAGTCTACAAATGTTAATTTGGTTTGCATTACCTGTTCCTTTAAAATTGCAATATTTAAGGATTTCCTATTAAAACCTGGATTTTCATCTCCTCTTTAAGAATTGGAGGTTTCACTAAGTCTGAATTTCCAAATGGCTGCATAGTGGCCATGCCCTAAGCATGCAATCCCTCATTCACCTCATTCATTGACTTGACCGGCTGCTCCATGAAGATGTGTAGGCATAAAACCTAGATGGACCCTAGATTCAGGCTGTCTGGAACCTCTCTATGCTGTGACAAGACACTGCAGGAGCCCCTGTTGATGAAGCCACAGAAGTTGGCATCTCCCCTGGCACCTGCAGAAATCTGGAAATGGACATTGTTTATGAAAACCAGCCTTGTCTTTGGCTGTCTGATGGTGTGTGTGGTATTGCTCCCTCCCCTGGGTAAAGCTGTGGCCTCAGCTCTATGGTGACCATAGAACACAAGCAAGAGAAGAACAAGCATAGATTATGCCCAAGAAGCAGTGAGAGAAGTTATATTTTAAAATCACATAATAATCCCAAGTTTTGAATTTCAGATGAATTTTTTTTTTAACTTTCTCTGTTAACTTCTTGGACTATCACTACCCGTGTTTGGGTATTCAGTGATTTGGAAAATAAAAAAGTAGCCCTGTTTTCTGTTGACAATATGAATAAAATCTCCAAGATGTGGACTTTGATGTCAAGCAGTGACATAGCACATGTCTAGCATGCACAAGGCCCTGGGTTCAATCCCTTTACCAAGGGGGAAAATTAAAAAGAATCCCCAAGATGACCTGTAATTTAAACTATGAAAGAAGCACAGCAACAGATGTTTAGAGAAAGCGAGGCGGGCAGAGCGCAAACAAAGTGGACATAATTTGAAGAATTGCCATTTACAATTTAGACTTATGAGCTTCCTGGAAAAAATGATCCAATGTAATGCATGTGGTTGAGAAAGAGACCAAAATAAGAATCATACATCTGTTAATTTACTTACACCTCACCTATTTCCAAAGGATTAGAAGGAATTATGTTGATTATAAAAATGTCAATCTCTTAATAAAATGCAATTTCAGGAATGCTGAGACAGATGGAAGGTTTTGTTTCTCTTAATTTGCATTTAACAAATCACATTTAATGCTGGCAACTTCCTCTTTGACCTTGACCTCACTCAGGTTCATTTCTGAAGGTCTGGTAATTAATGTGGCGGAACTCCTAACACTGAGGTTTGCAGGTTTATTCATCCAGAATCCTCATCTACTAAATTTTATTTTTCAGCTTAAGAATGGAGTTGTTCTTAGTTATATATCACAACTGTACAAGTATACACAATAGACTTTCATGTGAATTATCTATTTTTAATTTTAATTTTGACATAATTTCAAAGATTGCAGAAAAATTGCAAAAATAACACCAAAGAAATTTCTCCTACCAACATTTTGTTATATCTGCTTTGTTACTTTTTTCTTTCTGTATATGTGTGTGTTTAGACTTATTATTTTTGAACCATTTGAAATGGTTCACATACATAATACCTCTTTACCTCCAAATACTCCAGGATATGTTTCCTAAGAGAGAGAATATTTCCTTACAGTTTTGAAATTCTGTTATATCAGGAAGTTGAACACTGACACAATATTGCAATACAATTCAATCTACATTTCTGATTCATGGATTTTTCTGTCATTAATAGAATTTTCTTTTTTTTAACAAATGCAATCAGATTCCATTTTTTGCTTTGTTGTTCTCTCTCTTTAGTCATCTTTAACTTGAATTAATATTTGAGTTCAGCAATTTTTCTCTTTCATACCATTGATATTTTTTAAAAAAAACTACAGGCCTGTCTTTATAAAATGTTCTTCAGTTTAGTTTGTCTAATGTTTCCTTGTGATTCACATTTGTTATCCTCTTGAGGGTGGAATACTGTATAAGTCAGACGTCTTCCATATCATATCTGAAGGCTGATGTCTGTTAGCCCCTTTCTGGTGATGTTAATTTTAATCACTTAATTCATGCATTTCTAATTTCTCCATTGTATAGTAATATCTTCTTTTGTAACTAGTAAGCAATTTGTCTCATTAGATGTTCAATTCCTAGTTAGCAGGAAGCATTCTGTGTTCCCCAGGCTATCTGCAGTGCCAAGCATGGGAACTCCCAATAGTGGGCACGAAACATTTGTTGAATAAAAAGGATCTGGGTGTAGATAATACTTTAATAGTTTTCAGAGATTGTTAAAGAGAAAGATGAGGTCCCTTTGGTAGAAGAAAGATGAAAGAAGAAGAGTAGAGGGGATTCTTTTCAAAATATTTTTGGCTTGAGGACCTTGGAGCTATGAACCAGTTTCCCAGGAATCAACACCAAATGAAGCTTTGATCTTGATTCTTAGAGTGGCTACAAAGTCCCCAGGAAGGTGCCCGGTTCTACTAATTCTTTTTCAAAGTGACAACAGGTTAGGAGGGCAAGACCTAAAAGCAGATTAAAGTAAAAACCAAGTGACTTGTTATAAGTATTAAATATTTAAACATTGCTTCAGTTTCCATTTTTATAGACTACTGTCATATTGTAAGATATGGTATTTCATCAGGTCAAATTTTTTATGTTACAGAGAAAGAAAGAAAAGCTACAATTTTGACTGTAACATAATTCTTGTCACTTATTTATTTTATGTTTATCAAAAGAGCTCTTTTGAGTTTTGAAACAGAGATATTTATCTCTTTTGAACATTTAACACATAAAAAGAAGAAAAAAGAGAACTACACGAACTGAGATATGCCTAAAACTTCACAGGCAGAGTCCAACTTTCCAGAGTTGCTTTTCCCCCCTAGAGTTATCAGGGTCTGTGTTTTATGCATGCCATTGTTCCCTGTGCCATCGTGAGCTTGGGGTCACAGCTTGCTAAAGCATGTACTCTACTTTGGGTGTCAAGATTCTTTTCTGGGTCACTGATGCCTGCACTGCACATTGTAATGCTGCTTCTGTCCTAATCTCACCAGAATAAGTCAACAACCATGACTTACGGTCATTCCTCAGATGGTCCCTAAGTACATTCTCTCCTCAGATGGTCCCTGAGTGCTTTCTGACTGACATGTTTTACATGATAGTAGTTGTCCAATGGTCAAACCAGAAGGAACAATCATGTTCACTCATCACAGATAACAGAGTCGAAATGGCTACCAAGTTGTGAATGAAGGGATGCCAGCTATTTTATGGTACATATGCATTCAGAGAGGTTAAAATGCAGGGAGCAATGGTTCTTGAGAATTAACAAAGTATAACCTGGATATGGTAGTTAAAGAGTAACTACCAATATTAAAGTAGTGGTATTAAGCAAGGTTGGTGAGGATGTGGAATAAATCACACGCACTCCCAGCACTATAAATTGTGACTCTTGGCTGGGTGTCCTGTTGCATGCCTGAAATCCCAGTGGCTCAGGAGGCTGAGGCAAGGGAATTGCAAATTCAAAACCAGCCTTAGGAACTTAGTGAGGTCCTGTCTCTAAATAAAATATAAAACAGGGCTGGGGATGTGGCTCAGTGGTTAAGCACCCCTGGTACCAACAAAACAAAGCAAAAAACATTGTGATTCTTGGGGGAGATGGTTTTATAATGTAAATAGTCTTCATTGTGTTAGTATCCTTTACCCTATTAATCTAATTTTTTGGTCTCTTTTCTAAAAAACAAAAATAACCAAATAGGCAGTTAAAGTTTTATGAACCAATTATTCACCCCAGCATTATTTATAAAAATGAAAAATTGGAAACAAGCACAATGTTCAACATATGGGAGTGAATAAAAGAATGTTTAAAAATATGAGCCAACACTCCCTAGAGCATACAAGCTGTGTGCAATGTATGCTCCCAATTTTGTTTAACCACATATTAGAAGGGAGAGAGAAAACAGAAGGATGGGGAATAAAACTGGTCCCTAGATGGTTTCTTTTTAGCACCCCTCCTCAAACAGAAAGGGAAGGCATTTTCCTTTCTCTTGAGCCTAAAACCCCTCCTGAGTTTCTATGATAGAGACACATATTAAAAGTTGTGACTTTCTCTTATGGATTTTCTCATCTATGCGATGACTTGCTATTTCTCCCTCAAACATGCTTTCATGTGGAGCTGCACTTGAGCCACAGCCTCCCATCTCATGGTGGCATGAGACATGTCTTCACCTGCTGGCTCATGGTGAGCTTGTGAGATCAGCCTGGTAGAGGAGAGGTCCCAGGATTCACATCAGGAAGGAGGAGTCTCTTAGGAAATAACCCAGATTATATTCGCACCCATGTCTGTTGATCCAGTGGAGCAGGAATTGAGAGGCAGAGTGTGGGTAGACTGTGCAGGGTGCTGAGAGAGCCTCTGGGAGAAAAGCCACCCATAAGCCAAGTTTCAGGCCAGAGGGGAAGGGAGTGAGGATTCTGACTACAACCAGGTAACTCTTTTCAAATCTGTAGCTAGCCCGGGTTCCAGAAAGTCATCTGGGCCTTCGAGACACGTCTAAGGAGCTTCATGTTAGTGGAAACTCTGGAGCCCCACTAACCAGGAGGGTCCTGTGTGCCCATCCTACTGCCACCAGCAAAGAAGCACTACAGCTAGGAGAGCCACTCAACTCTCACAGCTGCTTAGTATAATGACACATGAACATGGTGGGAGAAAAACAGAAAGAGTGTGAAAAAGCATACAGGAAAAATGTAAAACTGAACTTGCTCTGTATGACAAACCACCCCAAATTTAGTGTGGTAAAGAAACAACCATTTTATTATTATCATTCATTCTGTGATTCAGAAATTCATCAAGGGCAGAGCAGGGGCAATCTTGCTGCATAATTTTTGGATCCTTAGCTCATAAAAACTGGAAGGTCGGGAAGCTGGAGTCATCTTAAAGTTCATTTGCCCCCATGTGTAGGCCCTGGACTGGGCAGACTTGAAAACTTAGACCCCTGAGCAGGGAACTTACACAGGGCCACCTCACAAGGCTTGGCTTCCTCACAGTATGGCGGCTTCTCATATGGAGATGTCAGGCTCCAGGCACAAGACCTCTGGCCAAGAAAGAGAAAGCTGTCTTGTCTTTTTTGTCTTAGCCTTGAAAGTCATGCAGTCACTTTTGATATCCAGATTTAAGAGGAGGCCACCTAGACCCTACCTCTTAATGGGAAGATTATCAAGGTCACATCATGAGAGGGGAGAGATAGGGTTGCAGCTAAATTTGGAAAAATGTATATTTTCCCAACAAATGGGAATTTTCTCCTCTTGGAGATTCCATACAGATCTCCCAGACTGTTGACAGCTGCATAAGGATGTACAGCTTGACAACTGCCGCAGTCTGGCTGGGCACAAAATCACAAGCCACCACACACCTTGTAGATTCAAACAGCAATTCTTTATTCCCGAACTCACACCGGCACTCTACACACGTTCTGGGGAAATCCACGTTCTGGGCAAAATTCACATATTCCACCAGGCTCTGAATTCCAAATACTCTCTGAATCCCACGGGAACTCAAGGCGCCTGAGGCAGCAGGATACACCCTATTCCCAGCAGGGTACACCTTAAACCTGGAACCGCCCTAAACCTAAGGAGCGGGATACTCCCTAATCCCAGCAGGATACACCCTAAACCTGGATCTGCCCTGGTCCTTGAGCAAGGTCACTTTACATGCAATGTCACTGCAAATGACCTAAGTCTAAGACAAGCCCATTTCCACAATGGAGAGTCCTTCCTCTAAGCAACAGGGGGTAGGCTGACAAGAAAATTTCGATTTGTCATTCCTACTTGGCAATGGCCCTCAGCAGACAACCATCATTTCCTTAATGAGTCACCTCTATGGAACACTTAGTTTGTTTCCAGCCCTTTGACATCACAAACAATGATAAAATAAGTATATTTATTTATACCTTTATATATATATATATATATATATATATATATATATATACACACACACACACTCAGTATACTATTTATAGGATATAACCTTATAAGTGGGATTGCTGGGTTGAAAAAATATTTTTTAAAATTCAAATTTTGGTGGATAGTAAGCCTGGTTCTTTGTATTAAGATTATCTGGGCTAAGTGTGATCAAGAATTCAAAATAACAATGATTTAAATGCATGGGAACTTATTTTTTCCATATGAAGGGATTTGGAGATAAAAAGCATATGACTAAAATTGAATTCCATGCATGTATGAGTTTGGATGAAACCAACTACCATATATCACTATGAAGCTCTAATTAAAAACAAACAAACAGACAGACAGTATTCTTCCAGCTTTTCATTCTGAATCTCTCAGGCATGGCCTTTGTGTTCCTAGTCCTAAACGTCAGCTCAGTGACTTAGTCAAGTAACAAAATGGAATAAAGGAGGAGGAAAGACCACCCACTCCCCTGCCTTTAAGAGAATTCCTGGAAATCATGTACAATGTTTTTTTTTTTAAATCTATCATTAGCCCCAACTTATACATATACAGATGTGGAACTTGGGGAAGCCTCTTCTTTATTTTGCTTGGTGATGAACCCATATAAAACCATGGCTCTTATTACTAAGGGAGAAGAGGAGAATGGGCACCAGTAGGCCACCAGCAGTTTCTGTATCATTCCTGCATATGTGTCATCTCTAGTTCTCAAAAGGGGAACTGAAGTCAGAATGGGAAGAAACTGGCCCAAATTCCCAAAGAGAGAAAGGTTGGAATAAGGATTCAAACCTGAGTCCTGGTCCCACTCTCCTGAACAGAATAGGACTTCAGGTTACAATCGCAGCCTCTCCTTGACTCATCCTCACCTGTGATTGCTTTTCTCTGAGTTCCCAGTGAGGTCACTTGGTCCTGTTTTGTTTTAGTAGTGTGTACATGGTGCACATGAAGATTAATTTCCTCCATGGTAATTATTCTTTAAGTGGAAAAGTCTCTTCCTGCTGTTATAAAGCAGCCGCAGCCTAGGATCAGCTGCTTTGCACCTTGACTTGAATGGCCCAACAATCTCCTCTGCTGTTTCTTATTTCAGATCGTCTAGCCTCCTTCTCACACAGTGAATCCTTTCATAAAGATGGCTGAGTCATGAAAGGGAATGCAGATGGCCACAAGTTTATTTGCAGGACTGGAGTCCAACCAGGTTTCTTCTTGCAGCCTGGGGCAGCTGTCACCTGACAATAGTCCACTCCAGGTCAAATGGACCTCATTCCCTGGTGGGTTCAGGACCTTAAACCCTTTAGATTCTAGATGCACAGCCTGTGGGACAGGCCCAGTTAGGAATCCAGATGGACATAACGGAGCACTGGCCTGACTCCCATTCCAAACTCCCAGTAGTCTAGTGTTTACTTTCTGCAGTAGTGAAATTAGAAAATCCTAGTCTTCAAAATAGGACAGGGAGGCTCAAAAAGGAGCATGGAATAGCACAGCTAGTGAGTTTAAGCTTTGTCTTACTTGGAAGAACTTTTTTAAGAAGTAAAATTTTTCCGCCAGAGAAGCATAAGGTCCATACCCTTGGACCTGTGAGGTTTCTCCCACAATAACTGAAGGTTTGGTGTTCTGATTTAAATTACAGATTTTATCGCTTTGAGATTCAAGGGTAAGAAGCATGGAGCAAGGCATTCCGTGGGATGTTATAAATGACACAAAATATTTCTATGTGAGCTGATTTTCCTATAACAAAGACTCAGAGGCTGAAGTTTAAGGATAGTCCAATAAATATATACATTGAATTAATCTGTAGTGAAAGTGCTGGGGAAAAACATGATTGCCTACATGAAAACATGAAGTAGGGATGTATTAATCATTTCTAGAAATTAAAAATATGCATTAAGTGATAAAATTAATAAACTTGAAAATAGCACTGAAGAATTATCCTGAATGTTATATGGAAAGTCAGAGAGATGGAAAATATGAGAGGTTTAGGCATGAAGGAAGGATGAGAAGACTTACTATATGCTTATTGGAATTCCAAAAGCATATTTTAAAGAAAGTAAGGGAGAAGCATTATATGAATAGAATATGGCTGAGAATTTGCCAGAATCTGTAAAAGATGACAATCTTCAAATCCAGATTGCAGGATGATAAATAAAAAGAAATCCAAAACTTGATAGATTACATACAGCAAAATATATATTTTAAAATTTGGAAATCTTTTAAACAGCAGAGAGAAAGGATAGATTACTAAAAAAGACCAATGTTGTATATCATACATGGGGGACATATTTGAATCATAGCTCTTAATAAAAAAGCACCTAAATGCATGTGCCTCCAAAAGAGGAAAAGTATATCAGAAAGATTTATGATGCAAAAATCAATAGTAAACAAGGAAATCAGTAAATTAACTTTTCAAGAATAAAAACCAAAGCCAGAATAACATCTTTAAAGTGTTGAAGTCTTTCTGGAATTTTTTTTTACCTAGCAAAACTTCCTTTCAACAAGGAAAGTCAACTGGAGACACTTTCGGACAAACAAAAATGGAAAGAATTTATTCTCAGTAGACATTTAGTCTATTTTATGTCACTGGAACAGAATGTAGATGCTCCTTGCCTTACAGTGGGGTTACAGCTTGATGAAAATATTGTATGTTGAAAATGCACTTAATACACCTTCCCTACAGAGCATAATAACTTAGCAACACTATGCACTGTAGAGTATTGGTTATTTACTGTGGTGATCATGTGGTTGGTTGGGAGCAGTTGCTCACTGTTACCACCCAGGATCTTGAGAGTGTATCTTTCTACATATTGCTAATCTGGGTAAAGGTCAAAATCTGAAGTATGGTTTCTACTGAATGCATGTCACTTTTGAATAATGCATACTATAAGACAAAATAGTTGTTAAGTAGAGTCATCATTAGTCAGGGACCATCTGTACTTGAACCTGTGTGAATTATATTGAACAAAAACGTATCTCTCATAGTCTGGAGGCTGGGAAGTGCCAGTTGCTGGCATTTGATAAAGACCTTCTCACTACATCATTCCATGGCAGAAGAGCAAAGAGAGGGAGAGAGTAAAGAGAGAAGGAGAGAGGGAAGACAGAGAGAGGGAGAGAATGCTGGTGAGTAAGAAGAAGCCAATTTTGACCTTTTGTAAGGAAGCCACTCCCATGATAACAACCTTACTCCACTCATGAGGGTTTTTCCCTTGACCCTAACATCTCCCACTAGGTGTCACCTCCTAACTTGTCCATACTGGAGATCAAGTTTCTATCTCATACACTTTGGGGGACATATTTAAATCATAGCTCTTAATAAAGAAGCACCTAAATGCATGTGCTTCTGAAAGAGGAAAAATTATATCAGAAAGATTTGAGATGCAAAAAGCAATAGTGAGCAAGGAAATCAATAAGCATGTAAGTCTTAGCTGATTGACATTGTAAAATGATAATAGTGTTAAACTTAAGGAATTTAAAAATTAAGATAGAAGTAAAATATGATATAACAATAATGTTTCATTTGGTATGTAGGTGATCAGAGTTAAATCATTCCAAGGTCCTTCTGTTGATCAGGAGAAGATGAAAATGTTTATTTAACTCTATAATGTTAAACACACACATTCTAATATTTATGATAATCATTAATTACCAAAGGGGGAAATATGAAATGAAAGAGAATTACCTCAATGAATCTAAGTAAGTCAAGAAAGGAAAAAAAATGAAAGAAAAAAAGTGCCATAGCTGTAGAAAGCACATTCTTTGGAGACACACATTTACAAAAAATTAAACACATTTAAGGCAAAAACAAAAAGACTCAATAAATTGAAAAGAATTGGTATAATAGCTCATTCCCAAGATGCAATACAGCTAGACAGAAATCAACAACAAAAAGTTAACTCAAAAATGGCCGGCCATATATTTGGAAAATAGAAGTAACAATTGTAAATGACTCAAAGATCAAGGAAGAAATAATAATGGAAATCTAGAATATATGAAGGACTGACTACTACTAAATAAGATCAGTAGTGAACTTAAGATTGGGGGAAGTTGTTGAACATTTTTTCATATAATTGTTGAGTGATTGTATTTCTTCTTATGTGAAGTATCTATTCAGTTCCTTTGCTCATTTACTAATTAGGTTATTTGTTATTTTTGATATTAAATTTTTTGAGTTCTTTATATTAATACTCTGAGGTACAGATGGCAAAGATTTTCTCCCATTCTGTAGGCTCTCTCTTCACATTCTTGATTGTTTCATTTGCTATAAAGAACTTTTTAGTCTGATTCCCTCCCATTTGTTGATTCTTGATTTTACTTCTTGCTCTAAATCAACATACTACAGTGATACATCCACATTAGCATTTATAAAAGCTCAATTCACAATAGCTATACTATGGAATTAGCCGAGGTGCCCTTCAACAGATGAATGGATGAAGAAATGTGGTATCTACACACAATGGGATACTATTTGACCATGAAGAGAAATGAAATTATGGCATTTGCCAGTAAATGGATGGAACTGCAGACTATCATGTTAAGTGAAATAAACCAATCCCAAAAAACCAGAGGCCAAATGTTCTCTCTGATATGTGGATGCTAACTAACAATAACAGGGGGTGGGTAGGAAAGAATAGAAGTACTTCAGATTAGACAAAGGGAGGTGAAGGGAAGGGAGGGAGAATGGGAAAAAGAAAGGTAGTAGAATGAATTGGACATTACTTTTCTAAGTGCATATGTGAATGCATGACCAATGTAATTCCACATCATGTGCAACCACAAGAAGGAATATTATACTCCATATATCATTCTACTGTCAATTATAAGAACAATAACAACAAAGATATAGGGGGGAAATGGCCAAAGAAAACCCCAAAACTCAATAAAAGAAGGAAGCAAATTCCATATGAAAAAGATAAAAGTTAAGGAAATTAAAACTGAAGATATTACAAAGGATCAACCACCCAATATATGATTCTCTAAAAAAATGTAGTAAAATCAACAAAATCCTGTTAAGACTGATTATACAGTGCTGATTGTACAATGTAAGAGATGAAAGGAGAATATATTGATGCAACTAATACTACGAATGTAAGAATATTACAAATAATTTTATTCCAATAAAAATATGCATTTAATGCATTCACCCTATAGCACATCCACACTAGGTTAATGGTGGGCCTGGGCCAGACCCCAGGCCTCTTGTTCTAGAGATCCTTCGGCTGCTTGCCAGTGGCCATGCAGTGACTTTATTTATTTATTCACTTGTTCATTTATTTATTCACCTAATATGGACTGTGACCCTTGACTTGACTCAGGCACTATTCTACTGAAATTCTTTCAAGGATAAATGTCAAGAAGGTAAAAAAGCCTAAGTGGTTAATATATTGATTGTCTGGGTGGCAGTGCCCTCTGGGAATGTGCTCGTCCTATTTACAGTAAGTAGATCATCTCCTTCAGCCCATGTAGTATTTACTTTCTTAGGCTCTCAGACATTTGCTTTATGTCCAAACTTTCAGTTTCTCTCAGTATGAAATTCTCATCTGAGAGAGAACTGCAGCCTTCCATTAACACCATGGCCATGTTTAGAGAAGGCAGCCTCAGAGGTTTTAAGGCAGATACATAGGCAACAGCTTGTCAGCTGGGATCCCCCCTCCAGGCAGCCGGCCTTTACTCACAGAGCCTGCAGGAATGTCAAAACATTAATTTTGTCTAAGGAGAGGTGATTTGTCAGGAAAGGCCCTTCCCTGTTGAGAGCTGTAGTGTCCAGTGTTTAGAGTTAGGTCTCTTTGTTGAATCTTCACAGAGTTTTCTCTGCATCTTGTCTCATCAGTCCTGATAGGTGGGTCTCTTTACTGAAACTCAATCATTGCCCATGCCTTTAAATCACCTGTCATTAGATAACAAACATCAGCTTCTAGTGGCTGCTATGTATTACCAAGTTCAGTTTTCTGCATTCCTTTTCTCCTATATGTTTGCTTTGGTTTCTTGAAAGGGTCATAGGCCCAGGATGCAGAGCAAGTCACTTCCCTGAGGACATATCAGAGTGCACAGAGTAAGTGGGAGCCCAGGTCTCTCCTGCCCAGCATGGGGTCTGCACTGATCGTCTTAAGGTCGCTGTGATCCCAAGCGGAGATGTTAATTTCCTATCATGTATCATCTGTCTCTCAAGAGAATGGGAGTAATAGACATTGGAGGTCAAACCAGTTAAAATAGACCTAAAAAAGGATACTGTAAGATTTAAAATAAAAGAAAAATAAGATCTATTTCATCACATAACTCAAAAGTTAAAGAGAATGACACCCAGTAAATTTGAAAAGTTTAAAATATATGCATATTATATTTGGGGTTTGTTATGGTTCAGATTTGTAGAGTCCCACAAAAGCTCATGTGTGAGACAATGCAAGAATTATCAGAGGTGAAATGATTGGGTTATGAGAGGTTTAACATAATCATTGGATTAAGTCACTGATATGGATTACCTGGGTGGTAACTGTAGGCAGGTAGGATGTGGCTGGAGGAGGTGGGTCACTGGGGGCATGCCTTTGGGGTTTATATTTTGTCCCTGGTGAACAGAGCTCTCTCTGCTTCCTAATTGCTATGTCCTGAGTTGCTTTCCTCTTCCATGCCCTTATGCCATGTTGTTCTACCTCATCTGAGGCTGAGAGCTATGGGGTAGGCTATCTGTGGACTGAGACCGCGGAAACCATGAGCCAAATAAACTTTTCCTCTTCTGTATTATTCTTATCAGGTCTTTTGGTCACAGCAGTGAAACAGCTGGCAATAAGAGGGTTTAATATTAAGGACCAGTAATAGGAAGTAAAAAGTTAGGACAAAAAAAATCATAATAAAAATGGTTGCACTTTTTAAAGAAAAACATAAGATTCATAAAGAGAATAGGGCAAGATGATAAATTAGAATTACTCATGAATGTACAATTAAAGGAGTATAAATAAAGAGTGTGGGTGGGGAAGATGAGGAGAGAATGGTTAGCAGGTATAGCAATGCATCTGGATAGGTGGGTGTTCTACAGCACAGTGGGATCATTATGATTGATAACTAATTATATATTTCAAAACAGCCAATAGAGGGGATTTTGAATACTCCCCGCACAAAGAAAGGACAAGCATTTCGAGTCATGGTTACACCAATAATTGATGTGTGTGATCATTACACATATTATGCATGCATTGAAATGTCACACTGTCCCCCAGAAATATGCACAATTACTATGTGTCCATTAAAATTAAAATATTTTAGAAGTATCAAGACAAAATATATTTATATGTATTAAAGTAATTGGGATATTTTAAGTAATTGGGTTATTAAATGAAAAAATCATGAAGAAAAATTCAGGTTTCCTTAGAAAAACAAATAGTCAAACCCAAAAAAGAAAATACACACACTGGCTGGAAGCAAACATGCAGAACAGGAGTCAAAGAAGCCCTTGAGCTCTCGCTGGCCTGAGGTGGCTCTTGCAAAATGTCTTGCTTGAGAGAGGTCCATGAAGATGGCTGGGGATTCACTTCCACCCACAGCTAGTTCAAGAGGATACTTCTTTTACTTCATCTAACATGTTTGTTCTATTCTACTTTACTAAGCCTTTATTTAAAATTTTTGTTCATCTCTATTCAGGCATGTATATATTTGGAATTATTCATTATCAATTTAGGATTTGAAATTCTTTTTTTTTTTTTGCAAATAAGATTTCTTAAATTCTTCAGTTGTTTGGAAGATTTTTTTCCCCCATTGAATCAGAGCCAAATATCTTTTATTGGATTATAATACAGATTTCTTTTATTAGTAACTCTAGTTCATGGTTTCTTGCTCTATAGGTTTAGAAATTTATACATTAAAAAATAACTATTAATATGCAGGTTATTGTTTTCCTCCATTTTGTTTCTTTCTAATATAGTTAGGTACAAATGATAAAAACTAAGGCTTAAAGATGTGAAGTAATTTAGCCAGGATTAATTAGCTGAGGAATTCCAGAAATCACTTTGCCTCCTGGATGGACGAGAATCTGTCTATAGACAGGATAAAATTAGATACTCTTGACTTTATTTCCTAGGTTTTAAAACTCTGACTAAATACGAGGTCCCTGATTTTATGCCAAGAATTTCATGTTTACTACCCTGAGACTTTACCACAAGGTAATGGCTTCCTCCCTTGCTTTTGAAAATTCATCTTTAATTTTCAGGTAAATCAGGCTTTATTGGGTCTGTCACTTATAGGTTGAGTATCAGAAGTGTTTCATATTTCAGAGTTTTTTGGATTTTGGAATATTTGCACACAGTTTATCAACTCCACATATCTAATCCTAAAATTCCAAACCCAAAATGCTCAGAATTTTTCAAAAACTTTTGGATTTTAGAGCATTTTTGGACTTTGAATTTTTAGATTAGGGATGCTCATCTGTACTAGTTTTGTGACGATTAACTGTTTTCTCATCATGAAATAGTGATAATATCTCCTTCCTAAGATTTATAAGGATTAGATGATTGATTTTACCAAATCCTCCTCTTGAGAGTTAAAGAGTTAAAAATTTGGATTCCTCTTGGATCCTCTGCTGGAGAAACTTAGGTCAGTGAGTTTGATTCTGACTCTTGGGAGTGCCTAATTCCTCTTCTAACCATTAGCATGTGGGAATGAAAATAAGAATTTCATAGTGTCATGTTATAGTTTACAGAGTCAATTGAAAAATTAGTTGGGAAATTTCGGGAAAGTGAACTTTGAATGTTGGACATCGGTGGCCTCCTTTTGGTGGTGCCTCCAGAAGAGCAGGGTGGTAGCTCTTAGACATGGCCTGGGCTGGGCTGGGCTGGGGAAGGGCACGTGGGAGTTCCCTTGGCCTGCTTGGTCCTAGGAAAGCCACGGGGACCTCTTAGGGAAAGTTGCTGTGTGGGGCATGGAGGGGGTCTGGACACTGTTACGATGAGTGCCAGATCTTCTTGCTGGATTTCTACTTTGGCTCAAAGGACACACCCTACTGAAAGCCGGGAAGAAGAGTGACTCACCTGTTGCCCTATTTACTGGCCTCCAAACTTACACTTGCTTGAACTCTGCCTTTGCCCAGTGTCTCCCTAGTGCTGTCTTCAAAGCTACTGATCATGGCCCCCACTTCCTCCTAGTTGGGTTATTGGGCTCCCTCAGGGCCTTTCAACAGCTCGTTACCAAAGAGCATCTGACCCCAGCCTTTTTCCAGAACCCATAAAAGTCAAATTTTTCAGATATGAATTATGAAACAGTAAGGAAGTGCCCTAAAAGACATTTCATCACCCTTATCTAATTACCTGATGGTGTGTCTTTTACTGGTGAAGAATATATATATATATATATATATATATATATATATATATATATATATATAATATTATATTATATTATATTATATTATATTATATTATATTATATTATATTATATTATATTAGCAAAAAGATAAACGAGGGTTCGGGGCCAGCATTCTTGTGAGGCAGTAACTCATAACTCATTTAGCAACACTTTACTCAGTGCTGATGCCGAGTGCTATCCTGGGCTTGAGGATACAGTGATTAGCCAAGACAAACGTATCCCTACCCTGTGGATCTTCTAGACCAACAGGGGGAAGATAAATTATTCAGTACCATAGAAATAAATGTAGAAATGCAACTCCAGTAAGTACCAGAAATAAGAGGCACGTGGTATTGAAAAAGTATTAACCAGGGGATATGACCCACTTGGGGAAGTCAGGCAGGGTTCCACACCTTGGAATGCTGGGACCCTGGATTTTTGTCTTACCTTCCAAAGTCACCACATGAAATCTAGAGCAGGCAATTCACAACAGCCAAACTATGGAACCAACCTAGGTGCCCTTCAACAGATGAATAGATAAAGGAAATGTGGAAATATAATGGAATATTACTCAACTTTGAAAAAGAATGAAATTATGGCATTTGTAGGTAAAGAGAGGGAGCTGGAGAATATTATGCTAAGCAAAATAAGTCAATTCCAAAAAGCCAAAGTTTGAATGTTCTCTCTGATATGAGGATGCTAATTCATGATAAAGGGGTGGGGGCTAGGGAAGAATAGAGGTACTTTGAGTTAGACAGAAGGGAGTGAATGGAGGGGAGGGGAGGAGTATGTAGGTAAGAAGGATCTAGAATGAATCAGACATTATTACCCTATGTGCACATAGGGTAATAATCATCAGTGTGATTCTACATCATATACAGCTAGAAGAGTGAGAAGTTGTACTCCATTTGTGTATGATGTGTCAAAATACATTCTGTTGTCATGTATAACTAATTAGAACAAGTTTTAAAAATCTAGAGCAGGCTTTTAAAAAGCTAGTTTCTCGGGCTTCCTTCTCCAAACGCCCATTTCTCCGCTCATAGCAAGGGCAAAGATCCTTAAAACTACCCATTAGAGAGTTCCAAGTTAATGGAAAATTTTGAGAAACATGAAGGAGAGCAGTCAGTCACTGTTCAGTGTCCTCGACTGGCCCAGGCATTATTCAAAATGATGAGCCCTCCGTTGAATGTGTTTGTTCCTGAGGCATGAAGAGGGCTAGTGAGCCAAGAGGCTCTAAAATAACCCAAATGCCCTGTAGCTGCAGCAGTTTTACCGACAACATGAAGTTCGCTGATGTGCCCGGCATTCTGAAGACAAAATCGCCATTTGCCCTCTGTGTCTTTAAAAGTCTTTCCTTCTGTTTTCAACTTCACTCCAAAGTACAATTTCAAAATAAGACCTAGAGGAGTGGTTGGTGGTGCCCTCCTCTGAGTCCAGCTCTGACTCAAGTCTGCCTCACTTACTAACTCCGAGAGTGCGGGCCTCTTTGGCCCTGACTTTCCTCCTGTGTATAATGGGGGTCATAGAACACAGCGTCATAGACCTGAGGTTACGAGAGTTCTAGCTCAGTGCCCATCAGGGAGGGAGGGCACTGAGGTTCGCGGTCACTCCTTCCTCTCTACAGAAGGGTAGTGAGTCCAAAAGATAGTAGGAGATGGCTCTGAACAGTGTGTTTACATGCCCTGCTCCCCAGGAGTATGTCACAGAGACACTTTAGGAACAGAGTGTTCTCTGCCCTCTGACAGTAGTTTTCCATAATAGAATGGGAGAAAATACCACCCGAAGCAGGCTCCTGTTTGCCCAGACACACAACGATGAGTAAAAGGACTTAAAACTCCTCAAAAATATTTCTTGGGACTTTTCAATTTGCATGTGGGTATGAGCTTAGAAGATGAACGTGTCCCTAACACCTACCAACAGCCATCCCCTACTCCATGTCAAGAAACCACTAATGAAGTGCACGGGAAAGCCAGACTTAAAACTTTTCAAGGCAGGTAAATTCAAGGCAAACATTTCTGTCTCTCTCCTGAGTGGGCTGGGCATGTTGATACTGTCACCAAGACAACAGGTATTGGGTAGCGGCATGGAAATGTTGGCCAGCTGAAGCCAAGCTCTCATTCTGGGTGATTCTGTGGGAAAACAGCCTTAAATTCAGTTTTCAAAGTGGATGCTTTTTCTCCTTGTTCCTGTTCCTAGTCCAACTTTTTCAATGGGGGAAAAATACCATAATTATTAAAATAAATCAAAGTGTTTTGTACAGGACTAGTATTGTTTTTTTTTTCATAGATTTACAGCTTCATATGATTAAGTGTAGACCCTTACTAGGTATGACCACCATATTTTTCTTTTGTCTTTGATTTATGTGAGCATTTATTTATTCACTTAGTCATCCCACAAGTTCATGCAGAGTGTTTACTATGTTCCAGACACAATTTTTGAATGAAAAATTTGGACATGCAGTCTGGCAAGTACATGCAAGTGAAGTTATGGAGAAAATGGCTCAGAGTGCTAGAAACCACACCTTTCCCAGAAAACTCAGCCTATGGGACAGCTAGACCTGTGTATGAAAAGGGAATACAGTCATTCCCTCGGGTTCCCTGCAGACACCAAAATCCCTCAGTATCTGGAAGAGATTGATTCCAGGATCCCTGCAGATACCAACATGCATGGAAGCTCAAGGTTCTTATACTAATGCTGTAGTTTTGTATAGACCATGCACATCCTCTATATGCTTTAAAGCATCTCTAGGTTGCCTATAATGTCTAACACCTTGTAAAGGCTATGCAGATAGGTTATATACGTTCATCTTATACAGTACTGTTTAGGAAATAATGACAAGAAAGATATCTGCACATACTCAGTAGAGACATAATTCTTTTTTCATAGTTTTGATCTGCAGTTTATGAAATCTCCACGTGTGGAAACTGCAGATACAGAATGCCAGCTATAATGGAATAAAGTAAGCATATGTGTTTTTGAGCATTTCCTTTGAGGAATTCAGAGAATGAATTTCATGCTAAGGGCAAATCAGTCACAATCTGGAACAGTAGACTATTTCATAGTAGACCCCATTCACTGCTTTATTTTTCTATGCAGGGCTGGATACTAAGGACCCAGGAATATGGGCCTGACCACCGCTCCCTATACTTGTTGTGTCCCCAACAGTTGTGTCATCCTGACCTTCCACAGCCACCTTACCCCCTGGACTTATGAGCCTTAGGCCAGCAAATTTAAATGTAGTTCCACAAAAAAGTCACACTGTCCCATACCTCTCTGCCTCCACACATGTTGTCCCTCCTTCTGGAATAGTCTTCTTCCTACCTTTCCTGCCCCCTAGATATCTGCTCCTTCTTCAAGTCTCAGTTCAGGATTCTTATCCTTCAAGAAGCCTCCCTAGGACCCTATCCAGCCATTCCCTTCTCTCTGGCACTTGGAGACCTTGCCATACAAACACACCATTGAACTACATAGAACTACAGTTCTTTGTGTATGCACTTTTATTTCCTATTAAACCATGAAAAACTGCATGTGCCTCAATGTCCTCAACAAAGTGATGTTTTCCATCAGGTGCCATGACCCCAGCACCAAGGAGATGCATAGCTGGAGTCTGTCGAACTGAACGAACCATGCAGGTATTTTATGGTTCTTGTAAAGTGAAGGATTTAATGAGAAAAGGAAAAACCAACCAATATTCGTTGAGCACATCCTATGTGCCAGGGACCCTTTTAAGTACTGGGGTTGAAACAATGAACAGCCTGGGGTCACGGAGACTGCAGTCTGTCCTTGAAGCTTGGTGGCCATGGACTCAGCTGAAGAGTCCACTGCTGGGAAGAAGAGGAGAACCCACGTCGAGATATTTAGCAGTCTTTATCATAGTATTCTGGCTTTTTTTTTTCTGAGTTTAAATGGGAATGTGTACTTTTTCTCTTTCAAAAATGGTAGACTCTAGTAATTCTGGGTTGTTTGCTTGAAATGCATGTGTTCAACTTTGTTGCATGTGTTTTCTGAGGTTATTTAACAAGCTGCCTCATTTGTGTGTGTGTGTGTGTGTGTGTGTGTGTGTGTGTGTGTGTGTTTGTGTGCACATGCACGCATGTATTGGAGACAGGGAAAGGCCAACTTTTAAAGAACGCATTCTTGAAAGCTCCTTCACATGATAAGCCACAGAGCTAGGTAGATACAGTAGATGTCACTCCCCATTTTACAGATGGAAAAACAGGCGCAGAGAGTTCAAGCAAATTCATTAAGATCATAGAGCTCACTCTTAGAAGAGGCGTGACTCCTGACCTTGTATTTTTTATCTGATGAAAGGATGTGCTTTGTTAAATAGTAACAAAGTAACTCAAGACCAAAATATTTACTGCTATTTTTAGCTGCAGTTGATTCCAGAAGCAGTGAATCAAAGCCGAACTTCCTGAATAGAGCCTGAACACTGTTTCACCTTTCTTCTGGTCCTGGATGCAGGGGGCCACATTGAATTTCCATTGTCACTACCGTCCACTCATAGATCCTGGGGTGGTGAGGCCCTCCTGTAGGATTGCTTCATTCAGCAAGGCCAGTCCCCGGGCTGTGGCTTTCTCTGTGGTTACTCTGGCTGCAGTTCACCATGACCTCATGTTTCATAGGTTCCGTGTTTTGCCGTAGCATTGCCCTGCCAGGCTCTAGGCTGACTGTTTACATCGGTGGCATCGACCCAGCTGCACCATTAGGCAGAGCTGGGCTTCCTCTTGGGGCTTCATCATCCTGTCCTGTTCCAGCTTCTCCACCCAGCCCCTCCCTAGAGCCCTCGCTTCTGTGGGTGGACAATTGCCCTCGAGTTCCTGAGTCCTTGCCTCTGTTCACGTCACACACGGTCAAGACATGTAGGAAGCAGGAATTCTCTGCTGCACTGGAATAGAAAGTGGAGAATTTCAGAAATCAAGAGATGAATCATAAGTGAAAAGAAAATAAGCTTTGGGAGAGTTTCCAAGCCTCAGGTTCCACAGGTGTAAAATGGGGATA
The DNA here is from genome assembly GCF_964194105.1 of Spermophilus citellus. Taxonomy (NCBI): domain Eukaryota; kingdom Metazoa; phylum Chordata; class Mammalia; order Rodentia; family Sciuridae; genus Spermophilus; species Spermophilus citellus. The sequence goes on from NC_138187.1 coordinate 150,330,908, forward strand.
ATAATAGCTGCTTGAAAATCACTACGAGGACTAGTTCCATCTGTAAAATGTTCAGTTGCGTGCTAGAATAGGTTTTCCATAAGTGACAAACAAATTAAAACAATATATTTTCTTCTTTTTCTACAACATTTAAACTTTGGGCAGCACTCCTCAAGGAAAATGAAAATATAACCACATAAAAACTTGCCCATAGATGCTCACAGCAGCATTGTTCTTAATAATTGAAAAACAAAAACATCCAAATGTCTACTAACTGATGAGTAGATAAACAATTTGTAGTTGTGTCCATACAATGGAACATTATTTAGCCATAAAAAGAAGCAAAGTACAGATACATCTTATAACATGGATGAATCTTGAAAACATTATTCAAAGCGGAAGAAATCAGACACTGAATCCATTTATGTGAAAAACTCTGAATGGGCAAACCCATAGACATAAAGTAGAACTATGTATTAGGAAAGGAATGAGGCTGATGGGTATAGGGTTTCTTTTGTTTTCTTTCTTTCTTTTTTTTTAATTTTTTTTTTTTTTTTTTGTACCAGGGATTGAACCCAGGTGCATTAACCACTGAGCTACATCTCCATCCCCTTTTTATATTTTATTTAGAGTCAGGGTCTGGCACTAGGTTGCTTAGGACCTCACTAAGTTGCTCAGAGCCTCACTAAGTTGCTAAGGCTGGTTTTGAACTTGCCATCCTCCTGCTTCAATCTCCTGAGCCACAAGGATTACAGGTGTGCACACCTCGCTAGGCTCGGGGTTTCCTTCCGAGGTGATGAAAGTATTCTGGAACTAGATAACCAGTGATGGTCGCACAAATCTAATATCCTTAAAACCACTGAATTTGAAAAATTAAAAAGTGAATATGAAATGTGTATCACATCTTTAAAAATCTGTTATTTTATTTTATTTTTGTACGGGACACAGTAGTGCACACCTGTAGTCTCATCTACTCAGGAGACTGAGGCAGGAGAACTGCTCAAGCCCAGGAGTCCAAGGTCAGCCTGGGCGACCAGCAAGACCCCATCTCAAAATTAAAAATGTCTGTGCCTTAGTTTTTATACAATGGAACAAGATACAAATGGTGTGTGGGGGAGGTGTGTGCTTATGATCGATGGCTCCATGGTGCCTGCATCGTTCCCCCCGATTCTGTTTTTATTGGTGGTCAAGAGACTTATTTAGACTTTGCTCATCCTGAGTGTTTGCCTTTCTTTTTTAACGGAAGATGGAATCTGTGTTTATGAAAACAAAGAAGTGATATTTTTGCTATCCTCCCAGCCACACTTGGAATATTTAATTACTGAACTATGCACCCTGGGCATGTGCAGATGGATGGGCCTTGACTGCTAAGAGCCGAGATAATGTGGTCTTTGTGTTGGGTCTATGGTTTCCAGAGAGGCCCTGCCAGGCTGGAATATTTTCATAGCATTTCAACCTAAAAGTTCTTGTAGGTTATAAATAGACTTTTATCTCTAAAACCTGGATAGCTGGTCTCTCCTGAGACAACTGGAAAATCTAGCATTTCTGGGCACATATTCTCACATGGCAACAATCAGATGGGGCCCGTAAGAGCCTACCTCGCACACATTAGCTCATGCATGATCCATTCCGCTGCTTTATGTTAGCTATGCTCGGCCTTTGTGGGCATTTGACGGGAATGGAGAAAACTCCCCCTGAAAATATTCATTTATTCATTAGTCAAACTCATAAGCAGTGAGCCTGTTCTGTACAGTAAACTCTGTTAGGTCCTGGCACAGTTCATCTCCTCCGGGAAGAGAGTCTGGTGATAAAGAAATAGAACCAGTTAATCATAGTACATCAGCAAGTTCAAGGCTGGATACATGTGATTACAGATACGGGGCATTCAGCCTAGCCCAAGTGATCTGGAGCGGAGAGCACTTCTCCTGGAGAGAGTGTTCCTGGGTCCCATTGGGGCCTTACTTAGCACCAGCACTTCAGTTCTTAACCAGGGAGGAAGATTTCCTGAGGAACTCCACATCTGCAGAGGGAAGGTAACATAATTGGGAAATCCACCAAGGAGGAGAGAAGGGGAAATGAAGAGTGGGTGAAAACAGGTGGGAAAAAGAATAAACAAGGGACAGAGGAGAAGAAAAACAGGAAAAAGAGACACTTAGACAAACGAGGAACAGATTGGTCTTGTCTCAGCACTGCTCCAGATACTTCTGCAGAATTCTAAGGGTTTCAACTCCGAGGGAAATCTTGCTGAGGTCAACCTAAGCCAAACTTGTGGGGAGTTGACGAGTCCTTCCGTTTTTCTCGTTTGGTTTTCTGCTGGGATTTTTCTATCTTTTGCTCTGAGATGATCATATTGGTCATGTTGATTAATGTCCTTGATTGGGTAGAGAATCTGACGGGTGGTTCCTGGGCATCTTCTCTCCACTGCACAGTCCTGAAGGAAAAACCCAGAGTAGAGGAAATAAAAATAATACCTAACTTAGCTGATCATAGGACTTGAAAGGGGGGTAGTACACGACACAGAGAAGTTCTTAACACAAAGAGAAGAAAAAGATAGCTCAGAATCAAAAGTATCATGACATGGTTTGCTTGCATTAAGTTCAAGTTCATCCTGATTTTATTAAAATGATATTGGGTTTATGAATTGCTTGGTAACTGGACGAGCAGCAATGTTATCATTAGGAAAAATTCCCTCCATGCAAATCTAGTATCAAATAGCTCTTTTTACATCATGCTCACCCAGAATTCAGGTGATATGTCTGTGATCATTTCCGGGATGAAAGAGGCACCATGAGGAAAGACATTGCCAGAGTGAAAACATTTAACTTATTGGTGAGGAGGTTTTTTTGAGAAGTGAGTTTTTCTGATTTTTTTCATTCATTAGGAAGAATTGTAATTGATCCACTTGGTGGGATCAAGGAAAAGGTTTTTACCTTTCAGCCGCCAAGAAGAATAAATAAATTATCACAGGATGCTTATAAATAATTTAGAACAAATGGAAATCCCAGCCCCTTAATTCATATTCACATCTTTAACCATATCCATGTCTAGTTTCCACCCAGCTGATGGGTTCTGGATCTCTAGAGCTCTACCCTGGCACCAGGGAGCAAGAATTAATCGGTGTATTCGGTCCAGTGGTGGAACACACCTGTCCCCTGTCACATCTGCTTCTGGGCAGGTGTGTGTGTGTGTGTGTGTGTGTATGTGTGTGTGTGTGTGTGTGTGTGTGTGTGTGTGTGTGTGTGTGTGATCAGACACAGGATGAGAGTAGATGGTGTGAATTTTCTTGAAAATGCATTTCACTAACTGTTTACATATGTGGAATAGGTTTAGGTGAAGTTCTTTCTTTTCTACACTGATGAATCTTCTTGCTGGATGAAAACAAGAGAACTTTAAGAGGGTTTGAAGACTTAAGTTGGAAAATTCACATAAGCCAATTTGCTTGTCATGGGGGGAATTGTCCAGGGGGTGACTAACTTTGTTGTTCATTCCATCGCCATTCCCTTGAGCCTCTGGGGAACCAGGTTCTCAGGTAGCAAAGACCAACTGCTGTCTGGTGTTACCAACCTCCCATCAACCACAGTCCTCTTTTTCCGTAACACCAGAGGTCTAGACTTTCTGGGGAGCCAGGGCAACTGAGAACATTCCCTGGGGCTCCGTGTAGATGGAAGCGATCCGGAGCACCCTGTCCTCAGTCTCTGGGTTCCCCACACTTTCCAATGTGAGTTTAACACTAACAACCTCAGCTGGACTTGTGGCAAAAATAAACGAGTCAGTTCTAATTATTTAAAGTTGGCTATCAGTTTAAGAGCCAAGACGTAGGAATGAAAACTGACTTTTTGGAACAAGGAGAAATGTCAGTGATTTTAGGCTTTGCCAGATAAAATCTCAAATTTCTTTGGCTCAGAGTCATCCATAAAACTGTGCCATCCTGCAGATGAGCTTCTTCACTGGTGTCTGTGCACTTTCTTCCACCCGCCAAGTGACAAAGCACCTGTTAGCCTGGGATCTTCATCTGCCACCCACACATGCTACCGATCACATTCCTAGTATGGGTTTACCATTGTCCTAATTGAATTTTGGAGCCAGGGCTCATGGGCCCTTGCTAACTTACACAGTTAGAGATGAGAAAGAAGGGGAAACAGGAACTAGAAGAGGGTCAGAGAGGAAGCAGATGAGCAGCCTCAGGGGGAGAGGTGGCCCACAGTTCCCTCTGGCACCATGTACCTATTTGGAACAGATGTTGTACCTGTTTGGAGCAGATCTTCCATTCCAGATCCTACTCCAAAGAAGCCAAGCAGGGGCTGATGGATAGACCATATCAAGGTCAGAGTTCCCCTAAAATTAGAACAGGGAAACTGTTCAGTGGCTGGGCAGTCCTGGCTCTCCCTGAAGGATATCAACCCAACATGATTCAAAGAAAACTAAACACAGTTCAAGAACTGAGCTCTCCTTGCCCCCAACCCAAGTCAGAGAGACCCAGGGAAGAGAGAGGGGAGTGGAGTGTGAACCCGTCCAGCTTGGGAGATTTGAGGCAATGGTTGAGCAATCTTAGCCTCTCAGGAGAAAATATTTCCCACAGTTTGGAGGTGGAGAAGTGCAAGACCAAGGTGCTGGCAGGTTTGGTATCTGGCGAGGACTTGATCTTACGCTTATAAATGGCATCTTGTGGCAGGAGCCGAAGCGGTCGCATTGCCCTTGAGGTTGACCTCATGATCTCCTAAAGGCCCCAGCACTTAACACTATCAAACTGGTGATTCAGTTTCGACACGAAGTTTGGGAGGACACGCTTAGACCACAGCGGCATGTTTGTGTTTTCACAGACAGTGGCTTTCCAGCTTGACTAGTGACTGTAAATCAATTGCAGATCATCCCTCCAGATGGTCACTTCATTGATTTACTTCAAGGAGTCATTGGCGACGTCTGTTCACTTTCTGGATCTCTTTCCTGGTCTGACAGAGAAGAATGGCAGACCCGAGACGGCCCATTCTTCATGGGCCCTGGATGGAGCTTTCAGGCTGAGGGAGGAGCCAGAGTGCCTCAGCTTCTCCCAGGGGGTCCACACACGTGGGTGCCCAGCTTGCTATCTCAGTAGAAGAATCTACCTCAGCCACAGAAGCTTTTGTGAGCAGCTGCTTGTAGAGTCTGTGGCAAGACAGGCACCTCATTGTTGTGCTTTCTGGAAGGCTCTGAATATCAAGCCCTTAATGTGATCCTGCTGTTTCCCCCAGGGAGCTCGAATCTGGGCCTTGGGTGATTCTCTCTCCAACCCTCTGAACAGCCCAGAGCCTGCATGTTTCCATCATTATGTATTCCAGCGGAAACACATTTTTTTTTTTTCCAGAGGGATTAAAAGGCAGCAGTCAGAAGCATCTGCCTGGATTTCTACATAGTTGCCTTTTGCCAGGGGAGTCAAGCAGTCTTAGTGAAGGCTGCAAGTCTTCCTCATGTCTGGGGTGGTCCAACACTGCCTTTCCCCCTCTGGGACCTCGAGTTGGATACTGCACATCAAAGACCAGTAGGGATCCCTTCTGCCCACCGCACCTGGAGGAACTGCTCATGCCCACGGAAGTTTGAGAACAAAGAGAATCTTAACAATTCAGGGAAGTAAACATAGAAGACATTTTCTAACTCAATCAAGGGAGTGTTTTCAATCTGTGTTCCTATTTTTAATGAGACACATGCATATTCCAAGCAGCTAATTTCCAAGGATGTTTGTTGACAGTGGATACTTTGCAGGTTTTGGAGTTGTTTAATCTGTGCTCAGGAAAATATATTTCATCTAACAAGACCAACGTTTTTAGACGGATTAGGAAATGCACCAACATGTAGGGAAGGCAGAGAGAATTTAAGTCCTTTGTAATGAAGAAACAGCTGCCAAGAACAATAAATAAATTTCACACGCTGCTTATAAATAATTTAGGACAAATGTAGAATTCTGATAGATTTTGGCTAACACGGTAGTCAAGGTTTTGTTTTGTTTTTATTTACTCTTACTCCTAATATTTTGAGTGAAGAATAACATGCCTTTGGGCTAATTCTCCGTTTCCTGAATTGCTCTACCTGCTTCAAGTCGTGAGACCTGGGGTTTGATGCTCACGGCGCTCTGCGTGGCTGCCTGTGACACTGGACATTGGCAGCTCGTTGCTGTGGATGAGATTCTTGTTGACAAGCTGTGCTTCCTGGTCCAATCACAAGTCCCTCCACATTGCTTTCTGGACTTTTTCTACCTTTTCAGTTGCTCAGTACTCCTCCCTACCCTGTCTTTGTCCAAAGGTGCTCACCTGGTATCCCACCACACCATCAGCATCCACAGCACCATGCTCTGGGTCTCTGTAAGACTCCCTCCCTCCTGGGCCTTGTAATGAGAGCAGCTGGTTCTAATCCCATTTCAAGAAGAGACTTCAATGCAGATCAAAGTTGGCCAACTAAGTCACCTCTTAGTGAGTGTTGCTAACATGACTAGCTTTAATTTAAAAATCTACTTTACTAGGTAAGATTTTCAAATATTAGTCACACATCTCTAGCTACCATTTTTCTGTCCTTTCTACTCAAGTTACAGTTTCAAGTTACTTGGTATTTTACAAAAATGTACCCCTATACTTGGAGTTCTGTGCTTTGCTTAATATTTTTTTTTTCTTTTGAACATTCCTGGACACTCATTTTCTTAAGGATTTTAATTACTTTTGGAGTACAAACTCAAGGGAGAAAAAGCAGAAACGCTATTGCAGACTGGGTTTTGCAAAATCCTGTTCCTGACATTGCCATATATGGATAAGTCCTCGCTGTTCCCATATCTTCTTGCCCTTATCAGGGCAGGTGCTAATCCTAATATCTGTCCCTCCCTCAAGGAACCTGAATTACCAATAAGATCTGATCATTTTCTCTGCCTTCTAAAGGTCTCAGTGACCTCTTTCTTCCCAGGACTCTTCCTTTTCTGTTTCCCTCCCTCCCTTCCTCCATTCCTGCCTCCCCCCCACCCCAGTTTTATTTAATGCTGAACTTCTAGCATGGATTTGAATTTTGTGATATAATTTGAAAATTTTTTTTTGTTTTAATAAATGAGTTAAACCCCTTTACCAGTGATCTGTTTGTTAAATTTTAAGGTAGAATAGTAACAAGTCTAGTATACATTATTCAAAGGCTTTTGAAAGATTATTTTGTATACATGATGGTAAATTTAATCCAAAACAGACAGAAGAAGATACCTTAGACTTTGAGCTTTTTATTGGGAAATACTATTTTGATTTTATCCTGATATTTATATCATGAAAACCGTACAGATGAGATATTTTGATGTGACTTGAAAATTGACTTGGAATGAAAACAAAACTGAATTATTGCTTACATTGAGGGTAATTGTTAGTGAAGTTAAAAGGTAGAATTTACATCTTGGATAACTGAAAAGTAAAACAAATAGAAAAGTTTCTAAGAAGACTCATTAAACAGCTCTAGGGTAGTACATGCTTCTATTGTAAATGCTTCTATTATAAATAAGTGATTATTTATTAATACAACCACTTAGGGTCATTCTGTAATTGACTGAGCCCTGTTCAAAGACCTAATGACACAAAGATGCTATTTATCATTACCTTTCACTTCAGAAATTCATTGTCTAATTTGGACCATGAGGGATTTATTTTCATATACATAATTAATTTTCCCCCAGAACTGGCTTTTCTCCTTTTAGTTAGTCTGGGGTCTTTTTGATTTCCCCCTTTCTTTGGATGACATAACTAAACTAAATTGTGCTTTTCTCATGCAGGGCAGCCACCGATCACAATGTGGACAATACCACCGAAATGTTCAGGGAGTGGTTGAAAAACGTACAGAGACTCTATCACTACGTGGAGTGGAGGCCGATGGATGAACCCCAGTGAGTAATGAAAGCAAACCTCGCAAACTCATCGCCCTTCCTCCTGGGCAAGTTCTCCAGCCATTGGTGTTTCCAATCTTAAGGACACATGTGATTTTTCATTGTCTTTCATCTCTGTGTCCTAATTACAAACACCTGCCATTTCTTCTTTGGACAGATCTTCATAACTCCCTCTTCCTTTTTATCCCCACAGCTGCCAGCCAAGTTCAGGTTTTTGTTAGTTCATAAATAAATTACTGCATTGGCATGTATTTTTAAATATTGATGTTATTTATTGATATTTTGAGTATATACTTCTTATACTCGAGCACATCTTAGTTTTTTCACTTAGCATGTCTTGGCAATTATTACACTATAATAATTAAGGAGCTTCTTCATTTTTTAGTTGCATAGTATCCATTGTATGGAGATACCGTAATTGTTAAGCTAATACCCTACTGATTGACATTTAGATTATTTTTAATCCTTTTTTTAAAATTTCCAATCTTAACCATAGCAATTGATTAATTGCTTCTGTCTCCAAGTCATTCAGACTGTCAGACCAAGTTCCTAAAACACAACAGAGTTGTCTCATTCTCTATTTGGGGGATTTCAGTGGATCTCAAGTGCCTATAGAACAAAGTTCAAACAGCTGAGTTTTCTATTTAAAAGTCCATAAAGTTAGTATGTTTTCTGCTTCTTCCCAAAAGAAATTCTACTTTATCCAGAATGTTCCTTTTATTTTCAACTCCCAAACTCTTGCTGACATCGGTCTTAGAAGTGTCTATTCTTCTTTGTAATTGGCTCTTATGCTAAATTACATCTACTACAGAAAGCTATTCCTAATCTTTCCAGTTAGTAAGATCTAGCTTTCCTTCAACAAATGGATTGCTTATTTTGTACATCATTCTTTTTGACACAATGCAAGTAGCATTGTTAATTAATTATGCAACTTTTATATTTTTTTTCAAAAAAATTATAAGGTCTTTGGCAGGGGCTAGATCCCCTGCTAAACATTTTAAAGCCCCCTATCCCATGCCAATGCTATATTCTTGTCAGGCACTAAATTAATACTTTTTGGATGAATAAGTGAGTCAATAAGACCAATAATAAATGTATTTAAAACCTACTGTTGTAAATGCTCCTAAGACCCACTACAATTCCACCTTAAGAAACTGCACAAATAGAACTGAATGAGTTGCCTGAATTTCTACCCAAGATGCTATTTATTGAAAGTCAAATTTGTATAGCAACTATAATAAATGTCATTCCAGAACAAATTTCTTCTTTGTTCTCCTAGTCACTCCAATATTTAATATAGATCTCCCAAGTGTGTGGTTTGTATATTAAACAAAATTTAAAAGTGAAGATTGAACACTATAAAAATTCTTAAACACCCATTTAAGGTTTCTTACAATGGCATTTGGCCTAATTTTTAAAAATTGCACAGAAAGACTTTGTGTGCTCATCTTGCATTCTGGTAATGTTCTCTGTAGCTGGATTTTGACTATACACATTGTATGCCAATATCAGAGTGAATTATATTAGTGAAGGCCTTATTCTTGGTAATGTATTCAGAAAAACAGGAATTCCACTGATTTTCATAGAAGCAGTAATTGGGGAAGACTTTCGGGAGAACACCTGTGCTAGACATAGTTTTATTAAATTTATTTGTATAGTTCCAGACTCTTTGTGACTTTTCAGCATCCATGTCCATAGCAGTTGAGAGCTTTCTGAAGGATTCCAACGGGGTACTGACCCACTTACTTGCCCTGTGGCCAGCGGGAAGTCTTGGCCTGGCTGTTCTGTGCATGCTAGTAGAAATCCCTGGGGCATGACATGTCTGCCCCATGACCTCACTTTACCTGGGACAAACTGATGTGCCAGCCTCATTTACTGAGATTCCACCAAATAAACTCAACCTTTGGTTTTCCTGGCAAACTCATGTCTACACTGCAGCACATCCAAATTTATGTGGTGGCAGGAGGTTGAAAAAAGTACCCAAGAACATGAACTTGGGGGTTCAGCTGCCTGGGTTTGAATTCTTATTGTGCCCTTATTAACTGTAACAGTGGGCAAGTGACTTACCTATACCGGTACCCTCATCTGTGAAATGGGGAGAATATCAGGACTTACCTTCTATGGCTCTTATTAGAGCTCCCTGAAATATTTCATACAAAAACTCTGATGTTGTGTAAGCAGTTAGTTTCACACTCTTTGCTCCTGTTTCTTTGTGATATTGAGATGATAACTATAAAAATATCTCACTTCTAGGGTGGGTGGAGGATTAAACAAGTTAGTAGATATAAAGATTTAGGATAAAACCTGGTTTTCAGCACTCAGTAATTATAAGCTATTATTATAATTCTTTTAGGTCTTATCCTGATGAAATTGGACCAAAGCATTGGCCAAGCTCCCGGTTTGCTCATGTCATGAAATTGCGACAGGCAGCTCTTCGAACTGCGAGGGAAAAATGGTCAGACTACATTCTGGTAAAAGCAGATGCCTGATTTCTTGACAACTGTTATCTAAAATGTGTTCAAATCAGTTGTCCAAAAACTAGGACCATTGGAACAATCAAAACAGTCTTTTTTAGGGGACACCGCATCCCCCACTAAAAGTTGAAAGGGAAATTCTGGTAACTGAATATTGTAATACCTAGATTTCATCGCAGACCCTCTCCTGATATGCACAGCCAGGGAATGAGTGAGCAAGAAGACTCCTGAACTATTTAGTCTTTCATGTAACAGGCTTAAGAAACTCTGAATCTTTTAGTTCATGAGGAATGCTATAGGCAAAGCAATAGAAATCATCTTAACTTTTGGGAAGAATTCTCAGAATATGAGAAAATAATCATATAAAGGAGATTTGAATAAACACCTCCCAAATCATTCCCTTTTGTTCCTGAGTGATTGGGGAATGGAGTCTCTTCTTTGTTCTCCTTCCTGGTTGCTCCCAATTTTGTTGGCCTTTCATGGAGAACTTCTCTCCGGGAAGAGGTGGTCACCTCCCTTGCCTTAGGGCTTAGAGAAGTGTCCAAATGCTGGACTTGATGATTAGGAATCACTCTTCAGGGAACCTCTCAAGCTGCAGCCCTTCTCCCTGACAACAGCCTTTTTTTCTCCACAAGTTCTTTAGGCAACTGTTTTCCAGAATAACATTAGGAATTATACTAATAAAGCAAAGCCAATATTGTTTTATTACATGTATGAACATCTTCTTTCACTAGACTGTGAGTCTTAAAGGGGATGAATACTTTTGACCCATGTCCTCCCCAGGCCCTCAATCACTCCAAAAATCAGCCTAGGAATTTGTTACATACACTTTTAGCACAAAAGTAGAAATTTTCACAGGAATTTTCCAGTTGCGCCAGCCATATTTCTTATATACCTGTTTAAACATCATTGAAATACACAAATGCCAAACTGTAGAATTTTTGGTAAATAGACTGTCACAAGAATAAATGCTTCTGACTGTTTATTTTTTAATTGTGGTGAAATATCCACAACACAAAGCCTATCCTTTTAGCCATTTTTAAGTGTACAATTCAGTGTGATCATTTCTATTTTATGGTAGAATCTGCTACACTGCCTCTGTAAGTGAATGAGTGTGAACATGAACTTTAGCTAAGAATGCGAATCAGTGTGAGCACCGACCTGTGCTAAGCAGCCTGGGCTATTTGGTTAGCCCATATACGGGTTGATGCGATGTACTTAGAATGAAGAGTCCTCTGATAGCATCAAAATAGCATTGGTAGATTTGTTTGGGGCCATTCTGGCATGACTGTAGAAAATTTGAATAGGTCTGCCCCTCTGTACCAAGAGTGGCCCAGAGGCATGCTGGGATAGGCACTCTCCCTACCCCGACTTGGGGATTTTTTAAATTAATTTTTCCCATTGTGAAACCAACATAAGAACACTATAGAAAAACTTAAAAGAGTTTTTGAATGACTCTTTAAGGACCTGGGAGCTGTTAGTATCTTGTGCTTAAACCACTAAACTGGGTATAAGTTGGGTCTGGGCCCAGTCTGGCAACTTCAGTTCATTGCTCGGCAGTTTACACAGAGCTGAACACATGGAAATTAGACTACACGTATGTTGACTGAGTGAAAGTCACCCAGCCACCATGGGTTTCACTGAGGAGCATATGGCTCACTGCCCATTCCATATCTCATGATGCCCGGATGAGCCGGGTTATTCTAGAACCATTACTGAAAAGTACCTTTTCACCTGATGTGATCCTTCTCTTTCCCTAGTTCATAGATGTCGACAATTTCCTGACAAACCCACAGACCCTCAGCCTGATGATTGCAGAAAACAAAACCATCGTGGCCCCCATGCTGGAGTCCCGGGGCCTGTACTCTAACTTCTGGTGTGGAATCACCCCTCAGGCAAGTGTTTTGGTTAATGGGTTAAAGCTGTGGGCTTTACCAAGGCAGCAGTGGTGGTAGCAGCCCCTTCGTCTGCCTCTTGTATCCTCCCTTGAAACACGGCTACCATCGTGCGACTAGAGCAAGAGATTTCGGGAAAGGAGGGGAAATCCAGATCTAATGCAGCAACCCAGTGGGCTCTTCTGTGCTAAATAATCATCAAGAAAATATTCCAAAGAGCTTAGCCTCGGAAACTCCAAATTAACCAGTGGAGCATGAAGGGATTTGCACTCTCTCTCCCCTAATTCAGGGATTTTTTTAAATTAATTTTTCCCATTGCAAAACTAACATAAGAACACAATAGAAAAACTTAGAAATGGAAAAAAGTAAAACAACAATCAGAAACATAGAAACAATAAATATTCATCCCACCACTACAATATCACAGAGATGGAAGCTTGTCTGTTTTTAATAACTCTATTCTCATCAAGTGGCTGTACTACAATTTACTCCTCCTTTCCCTTAGTTTGAGCAATGTTTAAGTTGTTGGCAACTTTTAGCTGTTCCAGTGAACATCATGAGGGATAGAAATTTTTCTGTGGTTAAGATTATTTTCTTAGAATAGCTTCTTAGAAGCAAAGTTACTGAGTCAAAGAGTGTAAACATTTTGTTGACCTTCTATATATGTTGTCCAATTTTTTTCTATAGAGATCTAAGGATGAAAACTAGTACGGTACCTTGTTTTTCTATAATTCAAGTTAAAAAGACAAACTGAGTCTCCATCATTGCTTTTTTTTTTTTTCCCGTAGTAAAATCTTCAAAGGCTAGAGTTCTGGTGTGGTTAATGATGGGTGTTATACTTTTTATTCTTTAGTTAATAAATTAGAGATATAGATGATCTAAGCAAATATATGTCAATGTAGAATAAAGAAGTGCTGATGGGAAAAATGTTATGTTGAATGTGTCCTCCTGGCTAGAAGGCTAAATTTTGTCTTTCTTTTATGTTTGTTTTCTTTTGGAGGAGGAAAGAGGCCATCAGTATGTTGATAAGTGTTTAATAACTGGCTTTCCAGGGAGAAAATTCTAGTTGGTGACATTTGCCAATTTTTATGATTTAAATACTCCCCCTTCCATACATATGACTTAATTTTTTTTTCTGGTACTGGGGATTGAACCCAGGGCCTTGTGCATGTGAGGCAAGCACTCTACCAACTGAGCTATATCCCCAGCCCCTTAAATGTTGTTTTATTAAAGAAAGGGTTAATGAAACTGTAGTACAACCACTTGATGGCATAATTAATAAAAATAGAGTCATAAAGATACAGTTATTAAAATATGTAAAGCTGCTTGCTCTCTGAGGTGTTACAGAGAGGTGAGGATTAACATGCTTTTGTTTTTGTTTTTGTTTTTGTTTTTGCAAATTTCAAGCTACCAGCACATCATCTGGTTTGCAGAATTCCTGGATATTTACCAATTGGTATCTCCAGTGCACCACTAGATGAGGCAGTCATTTTTTGTTGCAATTATTTCTTCTAGTTCTAAGAGATTTTGAGTGATTTTTATTATCCATATGTCTTTTAGGGAGGCAGGAAGTTCAATTTAATTTCTTGGGAGAAAATGTAATATTAGCTTCAACTCAGTTAAGAATCTGCACTGTTTCATGTGGCAGAATCACTTCAGGGTGGTTTTTAATGAGTTATGCTTTGTCATCAGCTCCTAGGGGGATGGGGAGGAGGTTATCCCAGTGGCCACAGTCTATTATTTCCTTCAATTATTAAAAGCAAATAGGAGAAACATGCTCACTCATTTTGCATAGTAAAATCCAATTTCGTGCCACTTAGGGCAATTATAGCTTTCCTCAATCTATTTTTGGCTTTCTGTAACTACTCAGGCTTCTACTAGGGTAGGAACAGAAATGGCCAGTGACTTCATAAGCTCAAGGCAGGTCCTGGTCTCCAGAGCCTTTAAACATCCAAAACCAAATGACTCTGGTGTTGTCTGGCCAATGAACAAGGATTATTACCAATAAAATTCAATTTATGTGGAAAAAGAGACACAGCCATTGCCCCTGGCTCTCTGTGGGAGGCATATTAATCCTCCTTCTGTCTCTGCTTCCTTCCCCACCGTCCTCACTCCCGGGACATTCAGTGATTCATCACTGTCATGAATTTTCCAAGCTTTCACTCTGAGAATATTGTTCCTAAGAAATCTAGAACTTTATAGTTGACACTAGTCCTTAACCCTTTGAAGAACCATTGTTCCTTTCATCCTGTGGAAGAAGGCTTGTAGGTGGCAGGGTTAGGAAAGCCCAAAGAGCAAAAGCACGGGCCATAGTCAAACAGCTAGGAGATGGTTCAGATGACCCCAAGCCCTGGCTTTGATCCCCAGCACCACAAAAGGAAGAAAGATTCTATTTAATGCATAGGAACTTGTGTATTCCACAAGTATTGTGCTCCTAAGAGTGCTGGCCTTGTGGAACTTGACACACATTCTTCTGAGCCTGCCATCACCTAGAACATATTTAAAAGTGCCTTTCAAAGCTTCCACTTACTTTTAAGTACGTTTCATTGACATGCATCTTCGTCTTCCCTGGAGTAGACGTGAGCTTTAGTGGTAGTCAAGTTACAGTCAGTGCCATTGGCTTGTAGGCTCCTTGCCTCGAGTCTGCACTCCAAAAAGGCCAAGTCTGGGGCTGTCTTATTTATTTATCAAGTCTTCACCATTTCCCACAGCGTCTGCATTAGAGCAGGTGCTCAGTGGCTGATGAATGAACAGTTGCGTTTGGAGGGCAAGCAAGCTGTGTGAGGCGAACATTTCTCCACCTCAGTGTGTTCAAAACCACAAAGCGAGAAGATTGTTTGCCCTGTGGACTTGCACAGGAGGGAATTTCCAATGGTGGATCCCCAAAAATGTGGAGCCGACTAAACCTTGCCAGAATTTCAAAAAAATAACTGCATTGAGAGAAGACCCACCTTTGTATGTCTAAGTAATGAATATTTAAGTGAAAATATTAGCCGCAAGGTGATGAGCTCATTTTAATACTAGAAAATGTTTGTTGATGCTTTCTTGATGCAGGGAATTATTCTAAACCCTTTCCAGTTCTATCTTACTTGATTGTTACAGAAAACCACATGGAGTAGATAAGATTGTCTCCCTATTTCAGACATGGGGATATAGGCCTAGCACGTTTGAGTCACTTGACCCACACCCGTAGACATAGCAGCTGAGATGGATTTGAACTCAGAAGTCTGACACGAGAGGCTGTGTGCTTCACGACTGTGCCCTGCCACCTCTTAATTCCCACACTTCGTGTTCAATCATTAGACAGCTTACGATACACCTTCACAAAGTTATTAAATCAAGAGATACACAGGAATAAAAATAATTTCTGACATGGAGGCCCTTCAAGTATTGTTTTACATATAGACTGCATTTCTTGAGCTCATTTGAAAACTCTTAGGCCAAGATAAGAAGACTCTGACAACTTTGGGGATTTCTTTGATGCTAGCAGATGATGGGAAAGACGAAGTCCTGGGATCAAAGAACACAGCCCGCCTATTTGCTTTTTTGCAGGGCTTCTATAAACGCACTCCAGACTACCTTCAGATTAGAGAATGGAAGAGGACGGGCTGCTTCCCTGTCCCCATGGTGCACTCCACCTTCCTAATTGACCTCAGGAAGGAGGCCTCTGACAGGCTGACCTTCTACCCCCCGCACCAGGACTACACCTGGACCTTTGATGACATCATCGTCTTTGCCTTCTCCAGCAGACAAGCAGGTACTGTTTGTGTTTGGTTTTACTAAACTCTGCAAATGCCCAGCTCCCTTATCTTGTGCATCATGTTAAAAATCCTCCTATTTCAATTAAAATAAATAAAAATGTCCTTTTCAGGAACTGTTAGAGGCAGCGAATTGCATGCAGTAACCTTATGCTGCTGTCCCTCTGAGCATGAAGGACTAAGAGCCAGGAATGGCCTCCACCCAGGAGCCCACTCTTGGTTGCTGAGTTGAGGGGAAGGCAGTGCTCAAGGCCTTGGGAGTCAGGGAAAGATGACTGGCGCTCTCTGGTGCTAACTGCTAATTACAGAAGTTCCTCTATTAACTGGGAAGTTGTGGCAGAAGCTCTAAACAACACAGGCAGAGATCCCAGACTCTAAGAATGGAATTTTATTTCTTCTCAAAAAAGTCTGAGCCGCTATTGTGGTTCTGTTCCATGAAGTTTGCAGGGCCTCAGGCTCCTTTGATACTGCCTTTCCACCCTGCACGAGGCATCGCCCTGACTTGTAAGATCCAGGATGACTCACCACTGTGGAGGCCCCAGCCATCACCGTGGAAACTGAGAGGAAGGACAAGCTCCATCTCTCCAAGGGCACAGTCCAGAGCTGAACAGAGCCTTCCATGTACATCTCCTCAGCCAGAACTTAGGAGGACAGCACCCAGCTGTGAGGGAGGCACAGAATGTCATCTGTATTCTATGCAGTCATGAGCCCCAGTTCTGTCACTCTAGGAAAAGGACAGAACAGATATTGGAGGCAATGGAGAGGCAAAGCTAAACAAGCATTTTGTGAATCACTGGAAAAGCATTTCCAAGAGAGTCTGTATGCTCTTTATTTTCTTTTTAATTTTTTAAAATTTCACTTGTTATATATGACAGCAGAATGCATTACAATTCATATTACACAGAGAGCACAATTTTTCATATCTCTGGTTGTACACAAAGTAGAGTCACACCATTCGTGTCTTCATACATGTACTTAGGGTTGGCGAGGATGTGGGGAAAAGGCACACTCATACACTGCTGGTGGGACTGCAAATTGGTGCAGCCAATATGGAAAGCAGTATAGAGAATCCTTGGAAAACGGAGAATGGAACCACCATTTGACCCAGATATCCCACTCTTCGGTCTATAACCAGAGGACTTAAAAACAGCATACTGCAGGGACACAGCCTCATCAATGTTTATAGCAGCACAATTCATAATAGCTAAAGTGTGGAACCAACCTAGATGCCCTTTAGTAGATGAATGGATAAAGAAAATGTGGTATATATAGACAAAGGCATATTATTCAGTATTAAAAGAGAATAAAATCCGTATGCTTTTTGAGGAAGACAAGTCAATGGGAAGGAAAGGTATTTTTCTTGTTTGACCTTCACATTGCAGTCTGGGAGGACATGATTCACAAAAACAGTTCAACAGGAAGATACCTGGCATTACTGAAGCAAAGCTTTATTACAACAATTCAGTCCTTCCTGAAAGAAGGCAGGGCCCATTATTAATGTGCCAGGAATGTGCCACTGAACCTTTTTATTTTTTGGCAAAAATGGATTTAGAAACTAAGAAGATGGTGAAATAAATCCACCGCAGCCATATAAATTAGGATGAAAGAGATTTTGCAAAGACCTGGGTAGTTGAGGAAGTTGCTGGAAGAGGAAAATGTTGATACAAGTTTAAGCTATAATTCACACTCACGCCACAGGTGTTCCATTCATTGGTTCCCTACTTTGGTAGGAATAAAACTATTTGGCAAAAATGTGTAAGGCTGATTTTCCCCACCGATTGCTAGAGCAATTAAGATACTTTGGCCAAGTGTATGCATTTTTTAGCCCTTCAGTCAGGAAAAAGCAATCCTTGGGTGGACTGGAAGTTGTCTTGAAGGTTCTGGTGTCCATGTTAATGGAAACTCCTTTCATCTTGGTCTGTGATTTGCTTTGACTTCTCCAGGACAGAAGGCAGAGTCAGGGCCTTCCTGTTCCTTTGCTCCAGAACTTGAAGCAGGGATGTTCCAAGAAAGTGAGCTGTTGACAGTTACCATAATGGTCACTGCCTAACAGAGATCTCCTTTATAGCCACATCACAGGGCATTATTGTGACATGTGCACTAAATTATCATGATATATTTTCTTCCACTGATTCCCGGATGGTTGGGCTAGAAGAGTGACACAGGTTAGATAGGAATTTTTTATTCTGCTCTTTTCTTGACCTATTCACTAGGACTTGTTTATGCTTTATTGGTCCAAGATCCCAAAGGCCTTTCCAGGACATCAAAAGGAAGTATGGAAACTCAAAATTGTTTAGTGACTGGGGAGAAGAGAGATGGTGAAGGAAGGAGAGGGGAGCAACCCACCAGATTTTACGTTGGTGCCTAGAATTGTATTCGACTGTTTGAGTTGGCCAGTTGAGATCTTTACATGTGACAGTATAACTAATAGATATGATGGTGGTGAATGCTGAGGGTCAGACTGGTGGTGCAGAGGCAAACGGGGTAGAAGTTGAGGCCAGAAAAAATCAGTCATTTGGGGAAAATGAAAGATATTCCTGACAATCGTGTGGTTCCGAGGCAATATTTCACTGATCTTAAAGTATTTTCAGGAGCAACATGACTGAGCCTGGGAGTCACATGCTACCCACAATATGTCTCTAGACTTTTCCTTTCTTGGGTCCAAAGCAAGGCACTTCCCCTCTCCCTCAAAAGAGTCCCGGTGAGAGATTGGCGCTCTTTCATTCTTACTCTCCTGAAGCTCCCTTGCTGGCGTGCCATGCATTGGGGATTTATTGTATATGCAAAAGGGAGCAAATGGTCTTTCTGTGCCAGGCAGGACAGTTCAGCCAGAAACCCTGGTCCTACATCATTCACCTCAGATTATAGCCATTGTCACTTGTGGGTGATGAGTGAGAGCCACAATCCAAGAGCTTTGGTGAGCTGGGCTTGGCTGCCTGTCCTGCCTAAGGAGACAGTGCAAGGTCATTGGCAAGCCTGTGTGGCTGCAGTGAGGCCAGGGTCAAGAGTTTACCTCCCATGTGGCCAGCAATCTAGACTCTGTCTCATGGCCACAGGAGCCATCCCTGGCGCCAGCCAGACATCTTCCAAATGTCTACTGTGGGTCAAGAGGAGAATGGCATGGGTGACGGGCAAGCAGATCTGTTTCTAGAACATCACTGGTGGTGACCAAAAGAGCCTCCTTATGTAGGGATGGCAGTCCTTCCTGATTAACAACTCCAACACGGAGCTTGTGAATCCTGGGTGGGTAGAAAGCACTTGGCTTTGGCCCTTGGGAATGAAAATTTGGCACAAATGACTTACTGTATAGCCTTGTACAAGTCAAGTCCCTGAGTCTGATTTTTCATCACCAAAGATAGAGATAATTATAGCACTCTGCATTATTAAGGTCCTATCTGTGTACAAGAAAAGGTTCAATATCTTTGTAAGGAGAGCAAAGTCCTTCGACTCCAATATGATTTGCCTTTCATCTTCAAAGGGAAAATTGTCTTCCCCAGAGGCAGCTTTCACTGAGAGTACCAGATTCCTTCATAGACGTTATCTGATTATCAACAAGCTTCCTTTTTACTTTGGGGGGAAAATTATAATTTTATCAAATCATCCATGCACACAATTAAAAGAGTTCAGATCGTTACCTACAGTTTATTTAAAACTGCCCAGTCCCTTGCACCATTATCTTCTTCCTAAAGATAACTACTTTTAGCTCTTTTTACATGATAGTATAATATCTTTATTCCAGTTGCTAAATAATGTGTTTGTGTTGCTCCTTCTTTATTTTTTGACTGTAGCTATTTTCTATTGATTCTATTATAGAAGATAAGGGAGTTGGCTCTTTGCTGTCCTGTGCCCTCCACATGCAAACACATCCTTCTCATTTCCTGTCCTCTCAATGTGATTCTAGTTGGCCAGTGTTTCTGTTGTTGTAATCACAGGAGCATAACTTCAAGCTCAGGCATTTGCAGACTATGACTAGTTGTCCTTTATCTAAATGAATAATTGCCTCTCTCTTTCTCTCTCCTTAGTTTTATTATTACTAATACAATAAAAAATCAATCACTCATTTTCTCAAACTCAGAATGTTCAGATTCATCAGCTGTTGCCCTTTTGCATGTCTGTCTAGATGTGTCTTTCCTGGAGTCCTCCGATACACTGTAACCTGAGAGGTGTCACAGTCATCTCTGTGGGACCCATTTCTCTTGTACACTGATTCCCCTGGTTGTTATCTGAAGACTTCTTTCTTATGGGTTGAAGTCCTCCTCCTTCTTCTTGTCTTCCTCCTCTTTCTCCTCTACTTACCTCTCTTCCTCTTTCCACATCATCCAGTAACTTTCTGAGAAATTGAGATAGGACCTCACATGTATGAAATGCTTTTCTTGAACATTCACACTTGGTGGATAGCTTGGCAAGGTATCATAGCCCCTTTTGATGGAAGCTTTGGAAAGTTCGATGGGAAAATGGTTTGCCTAATTAAGGTAGAAAAGCAACCTAAATATTAAATCCTTTTTCTTCTGCTTCCTGAATTGATCAGGATTTACAGAAGGTGCCTTTTGGTTTGATGTTCCCCAGAAGCATTCATGTGGGCAAACAGCAGAGCTAGTGAGTTCCCTTGGAGAAAGCAAGAGAAGTGACAGTTCTTGGTGGACCAGCCCTGACTGGAACCAGATTCAGTAAAGGTGAAGGAGAAAGGCCCTGTTCTTTTCAGTTCTTCTCTGTTAATGCCATGAGGCAGCTTCATCTGACTTGGCAGGTGATACAGCTGACTGGTAGAAATTTTATTAACACAAAATAGAGAAGTCACTATGCAGATAATTCTTAGGAAAACATTGATGATTGTAGCAATTAACAAATCAGAAGTTTAGGCTCATGGACCAGAGCTTGGCAGACTCATCCTTTTAACTAAACAATCTTTTAATTAGCCAGGAGTATCCACTGCTGGATCATCTTGATTCCTGGATTCCTGTCTGTCTGGTTGAACACAGATGCTTTATGCTCTTAGAATTCACCAGCTAGGACTGTGAAGACCAGTGTTGAAGAGGAAAGGGATCTGACTTATTGCTGGATTGTCACATTGCACGTTTTAAAAAGGACTTGAAGTGCAGGAACTCTTTTGTCCCTTATGAACTTCTTTTGGAAGTTTCATGCCTATCGGTTGACTCCAAATCCATGCCTGCTAAGGGAGGAAATAGAACCAAGGAGAATCATGGAGAATTTTAAATTTATTTTCTATTTTTTCACTTTTTGTATGCATAGATTTAGCTTTAATAATCTGCCTGCCTTACAGGATTTTCCTGTTTGCTTTCATATCAAATATGGATTTCATTCCTCATTTTCTTGTTATTTCCTGTCGATGGATTACAGTGTTCCACTCTGCTTTCTGGAATGGGAATTCTTTGCCTCCCTTTTGATCCCTTCATGCCTTCAGTGTTCATTTCAGACCATGAGTATGCTTTTTCTCAGAGAGAAAAATCAATTTCCTCTGAGCTGAAGAAAGGCCCAGGGTTTTTTTATGAGCCCCCAATGCTGTGTTTTGCTTTTTTAATAAAAGAACATTTTTGAGGTCTACAGGCAGTACCCGAAACAACCCCTTGGTCAGTTTCAGTGTCAAACTCAGTGTCAGCCCAATCCGGTCTCCTTTTCCACAGCTGTCGCTAAGACGTGTGTTTTCTTACCAGCTGACTTTGTCCTTCTCTTGGACCCTCAGGTATCCAGATGTACCTCTGCAACAGAGAGCACTATGGCTACCTGCCCATCCCCTTGAAGCCCCACCAGACCCTGCAGGAGGACATCGAGAACCTCATCCACGTGCAGATAGAAGCCATGAGTAAGTGACGCAGAAGCCGGGCCAATGGCCTTTGTTTCATTGCCACAGTGACCAAATGTCTTTCAGGCCTGGAGTTTCGTGGTCATCAGTCTGCCTTGGCTGAAACATGGATAGCCATCATTTCATTCATTCTTGAACTTTTCCTATGTGAAATACAAATGTGACAAGGTCTTTGTCCTCAGGAGCTTCCTGTCCTGATGGAACGAGGGAGCCACGTATCCAAGTAAATACTTTTCACACATAGTAAGCACTATCATAGTGTTTTGTGGAATGAGTTTAAATCCTAACTTTGCTGTTTTCCAATTGTATGACTTTAGGCAAGTAATCGTCTTAGTTATCAAGTGGAGACAAGGAGAGTTCCCAGGGTTCGGAGGAAGATTCATCATTATATATTAGGCTATGTCTAATATAATAACAATCATGACTTCAACTTAATAATAACTTATGATTTAACAGATGCCATGCAAAACATTTTTTTGTACGTTGTCTCATTGATCCTCACAATTCAATGAAGGGATTTTATTATCCCCATAATAAAAATGAAGAAATTGAAGGATAGAGGCCTAAAGTAAGTTGCCCTAAATCATTCTACTAAACAGATGACAGATTGAGCATTAAATTGGTCCTGCTGTCTCCAAATATGTTTTCTTTAAACACATATTATCATTGTCTCTGGGTCTAGCAAGATGTTGGAATTGGTAAGCTCAAAAATCAGTAGTCAGATTTACTGTGTAATGTACAGTGGTGGCCAAAGGAGAAAGTAGCTGGTGCCCCAAGTCCCAGGGAGGATGCTGGGAATGGCTTCCCAAAACCATCTTCTGTTATTCGTCACTGGACCTTAGAACGTGGACATGGTGGCTGTGGTGGAGGTTGGGAGTCACACTGGGAAGTGAGGCTGGAAAATGGGAGGGAGCTCCACCGGAGGGCCTCTGATGATTTAGAAGGTGTTTGGACTTTTCCTGAAAGGAGGGAAGCTTTCAAAGGGATTGGAGCTTAGAAATTTCAGGTTAAAATCTGGATTTAGGAAGGTCCCTCTAGTGTAAGAGAAGTTATGAATGGAGCATGGGTGGCAATGAGTGCTACTCTCAGACCAGAGGCAAAAAGACCACTTTGTACATTGAATGGAAAACTGGGCAGAAGATGGTGAGGATCTGATCTGGAGCCGTGGCAGTGGGCAATGGAGAGGAAGGAACAGAGAAGGACAAATTAGGACATAGATGTGAAAGGACTTAGCCAAGAGCTGAGTGTAGGTGGATGAGCAAAAAGAAAACTTCCAAGGCCTGAGTGGGATGATTTTTAGGAATTTTAAGTGGAATAAGGCATTTAGAATAAGAGAATTTTAAAAGGAAAAACCCACGAGTTTATTTTTAGGTCCATTGAATTGCTAGTGAGAATCTGTTTCCTACTCCCCTGCTCTCATAGGACAAATTCCTTTTTATCATATTTTAGGACCTGGCATATCGCCCATCCCTCGTAGACATGAGTAAGTATTTTGTTGAATACTTAAAGGATTACTGAATGAATGGTAGAACAAGGATTGGTTCACTGTGACGGTATGTCTTTAGGAATCTGGTTTGTGAATTTCTCTATTACGTACTGTTTCTGCCTCTTTCCCTGTGTTTCAAGTCCTAGAGCACAAGGGTGGAAATCTCATTGTCTTATATCCAAAGCATCTAGCACAGTGCATGGTACACACTTGGTACCAAACAAATATTTGCTGAATGTACAATCAGACAAGTGAACGTATGAATGAGCAAATGAATGAAGACTAAGTAGTCAGTGCACTGACCCTGAAGCCAGAGGAATCAAACTGTTGAACCCAGACTCTGTCACTTACTCGGGGAGAATCCATTTCTCAGAGCTTTAGTTCCCTTGTCTATGAAGGGAGGATAATAACACCACGCAGGGTTGAGAGGAGCAAATAAAATGGTATGTTTCAACCCAATGAAATAATGAAGTGTAGCTTCACTTAGCACTTGGTAAAGTGCTGCCCCTGGTCATCCTGTTTCATGGCTGCCAGCCTTGACTCCCGAGATGTCAGCTCAGAGAGGGACTGGCCAGACCTCACGTTCTCCTGTTCTCACCCACATGACTGAGCTGAGAAATTTCAGTACACAGAAATAGGAACTTTGCCAACAGGAATTTTAATGACACAGAATTCCTTTTCTCGCCAGGTAGAATTTATTTAAGAAGAACCTATAAAATATAGCTTTTGTTATTGCTCTCCCTACATGTGCCAACTCTAATGCTAAGCATTTTATATGTGACATTTTATTTCATTTTTTTTTCAGTACCAGGGATTTAACCTAGGGGCACTTAACCACTGAGCAACATCCTCAGCCCTTTTTATTTTTTATTTTGATAAAGGGTCTTGCTAAGTTGCTTAGGGCCTTGCTAAGTTGCTTAGGGCCTTGTTAAGTTGCTGAGGCTAGCTTTGAACTTTCGATCTTCCTGCCTCAGCCTACCAAGTCATTGTAATTAAAGGCATGTGCCACCACACCTGGCCATTTTATTTAATTCTTGTAGTTTACACTCTCTGGTTTTGCTTTTGTTAAAATTTCACATTCTGAATTTTAAAATATAGAACATAATTGGAATAATAAGATGATTGGGAAACAAAGCTTTGAGGGTTATCATGCAGAAATATGGGCCAAAGACCCAAGGTGGTGAATAAAATGTTGGTAATGATGAAATCATATCTATCAAGTGTTCTCCTCTAAGGAAAGATGAACTAAACATTGAAAGCACTTTGCACAGTGTTTGGAACCAAATGGGCAGCGAAAACGGCTGCTGGCAGTGTTATTGGACTACACTCACTGGAGCATTAGAACGTGCATTTTTTGTGAACAAATATGGAATCCATACCTGTAATGCATAACCCAGCCACTGGGATTACAGGTGTGAACCATTACACTGGCTCCTGGTGGTTCTTAAGCTGAGCTTGGATAGGAGCGTGGCATTTAAACAGGAATATGGTTGAGAACGAGGAATACGGTGAGGACCCTCAGGGCAAAGGGAACAGTGATCAGCCAAAGCATTTCCTCTGGAAAAGTTGGCTTAAAACAGTAGAAGGAAATAAAGCTTGAAGAGTTGCCGTGTCTTAATTTGGAAGACAGGGTCAAACTATTAAGTATCTGCTGTGGCTGGGGCTCAGCGGCAGCGCACTTGTCTGGCATGTGTGAGGCACTGGGTTCGGTTCTCAGCACCACATATAAATAAAATAAAGGTTTATCAACAACTAAAAAAAAATAATAATTTTTAAAAAGCTGTAAGTATCTATTTGACACATACTTCAGTCCCTAATTGCCCAAGATTCTGGGGTATATACAGCAGTGAACAAATCAGGCAGAAGTCTCGCTACTGAGGAACTTATCTTCTAACTGGGAGAGATAGACAAGGCATTAAAGAAGCAGCCACATGAGTATTTGGGGGAACAGTGTTCCAAGCAGAAAGCACAGCACCTCTAAAGGCCGTTAAGAGGAAAGCTGGTGGGTTCCAGGGACAAAAGACCAGCATGGTTGAGAACGAGGAGCTGGGTAGAGGGAGATGATCCTGGCTGAGATCTGAGCTGCATGATGAGAAAAGACAGATTTAAGATATTTTGATGGTAGAGCCCTTCGGACTTAGAGGCCTGGGTGCAGTCTAGGTAGGAAATAAAGAGTGAAGAATGACTCCAGGATTTGGGCCTGAGATGGGAAAGACTTGGGGAGGGAAGTGTTGGTCATGTGAGCTTAAGATATGTACTAGGTACCCATCTAGGGAAGTCAGAAGGTCGTTGGCTATGTGACTCTGGGACTGAGGGAAGAGGTTTCATCTAGAGGTAGACATCAGAGAATCATCAACACAGGAAGGAACTTGAAGCCATGAAACAGTGCACACTCCTATAGTAAAAGAACATAGAAGAAGGACAGATCCCGGGAGAGTGGAAAAGACAAACAGCCAGAAAGCTAGGAAGGAACTCAGGAGTGATCAAGCCAGAGCCAAATGCTGCTGAGCAGTCAAGGAAAAGGGCAAAGAATGGATCATGGGTTCTGTCAAGGTAGAGAGTTGTGTGGAGCTTGACAGGAGCCTCTCCAGGGCACTGATGGAGATGAGAGCCCACTGGAGCCGGCCGAAGAGAAGACAGAAAGGTGAGAAGCAGGGATCTTGCTGGGGTGGCATGTTAGTCAGCTTTTGCATTGCTGTGACCTAAACACCTAAATACAAGAACAATGCAGAGGAGGGAAGGTTTATTGGGGGCTCAGGGTTTCCGAGGTCTCAGTCCATAGACAGCCCACTCCATTGCTTCCCTCCATTGCGCATTAGGAGGGAAGGTTCCAGTCGAGGAGCGCTGCTCAGCTCATGGTGGGGTCAGGAGGTGGGAGAATAGGGAACCTGAGCCCTCCCAGGGAAGTCCCCATTGACCCTCCCCTTCTGGTCATGCCCCCTATGCATACAGTTACCACCCACTCGGTTCATTCAAACTAGGATAGGCTGAGTGTGTTACAGCTCTCACAATCCAATCATTTTAACCCTCTGAATATTCTTGCATCAATCCAGGAACTTTTGGGGGATGCCTCATATCCAAACCATAACGGATAAGAATAGAGAAATGGGTTGGGGCTGCTAGGAGGTGAGAGTATATCGTTGTTGTTTGTTTTGCTTTGCTTTTTGGTTTGGTTTCTTTGTGTTATTTGTTGTGTTATGTGGGGATAGCACAGCATGTTTGCATGTTAATGAGAAGGGTCCAAGATAGAAGGAAAGCTTGATGGTGCCGAAGAGTAGATCATCGCAAGGTGGAAGTGCCTGAGAAAGCAAGGAGCTGTAACTCGAGACAGCACAAGTCGACACAGGGATGCCTCATCCCCTGCCACAAATGGGAAGGTGAAATGCACAGGTGCACTCGCAATTTCATGTGTGGACTTGAGGTAGAACGAAAAGGCAGATATTATTGACTCTGAATTCTCTTGGCATTTGTGCAGTCATGAGCTAGAGAGCTTTTGGAGATTTGAGGAGGTTCAAGGTATAAAATAGATCTCTCAGAGACTGGGAGAGTAAATTTACTGTAGAAGTATATTTGCATCATTTGCCAATTCAGCATCTGTCATTGTAACTTTGAAGTGACCTGGTCAGTACAGTGTATCCTGAGTATGTGGTGATGGGGTTTCACAAGGACCCAGCACTTCCCCAGCTGGAACCTCCCCTCCTGAGGTGCTGCCTCACTTGGGCCCAGGGTCTTGCCAGGCGAGATCAGTGGAAGGGAATTCAGGGTCTGTACAAGGAAATGCTCAGGGAGTTTTATAGACTACAGTCTCAGAGATCAGATCTAAAGGGTTAACAACAACTAACACCTGTTTAAAACACAGTGCCTACCACTCTGCTTGTACTAACTAGTACATGTAACTAGCTCCTAATTAGTACATTAGGAGTTGTTCAGAGAATTTGGGAGAAGACTGGCAGGAGGCTAGATCTTGTAGAGGAGATAGATGTGAATGGATTATTAGGCACAGAGACTGTTCCTGCAAATCACAGCATGAAATAATAAGTAATCTCAGGTACCCATTCTCAGTACCAAAATCTTGAGACAACAGATCATCACATTAAACTTACTAAGATTATTGGATTTGAAGTTGGATGGTCTAAAATTGAGTTCCAGTTCTGCTAATCACTCACTATCTAACCTTGGGCAAGTCCATATCTGTATTGGTCTCCCTTTGTTTACCTATACAAACAAACAACCACCACCAAAGAGTATAGATAAAATTACATGGTAGCTATGAAAACACTTAAACCATAAAGCACTTAAGTAATTGTTAAGGCCAAGAACAAAATTTGTACTCTAGGAAGATTATTTTGACAACTGTGTGCATAATGAGTTAGGATAGGCAGGCCTGAGAGTATGTTTGAAAAATATGAAGACAGTCCAGACAGATGGTCAAGGAGCTTGGAGGACCACAGAGTGCATGAAGTTCAGGAGAAACTAGAAAGAAGTGTTAGGATTTGATCCAGTGTGATCTCTCAGGTACTTTTCCAGGCAAGACTGGTCTAAATGAACAGCTATAAGCACAGAACTGTGGCCACCAAGGATTAGTGTGGAGTGGGGGTTAAGAGCTCAAGTGCAAGAGTCATTTCTGTGTTCAGATACCAACTCTATGAGCCCTGTGACCTTGAGCAAGTTATTTAAGCTTTTGTTTCCTTATCTGTAAAAATAGAGACTCGTACCTGTCACATAGGACATGTGAAGATTAGCTGAATGTGATTACCATATATGTCAAGAGGGCATCCCAGATCCCAGAGAGCCATACGATCTCCATAATGGTAGCTCTAATTATTTAGTCCTAGATCTTGAAACTATCTGAAAGCCAGTGAAGTCCATTGTCCTAAGTGGTGGTATAGGAGGCACTACTTCCAGGAAGGAATTCAATGTCAAGTTGAATAAGCTGTCAATGATGGAGTCAGAAATGACCACAACAAAAGCTGGGACCTACTAACCTTCAAGTGTGATGTCAGCAAAGACACATCCTGCTCTCCCTTTAGTAAGTTTCTTAGGTCTGATTCTTTGGATCAAGTCCTGTCTCTCCCTATGGTTTAGTGCCGCCATCATTGATGAAATCCAGGCACACTCCTTTTTTTTTTTTTTTCCCAACAGCCATTTACAACTTTTGTGGAATACTTGTCCTGTGAATGTCCATATTTGATGCCCATATTTGATGGTAAGAAACCGGAGACTAGTAGCCTAGAAAGGGTAATATAAAGTATAACTCAGGTCTAAGGCCAAGGAGGAAGACAGACCATTTCCAGAGCATGACCAATAGGAAGGGGTTGTAACATTAAGTTTCTTTCTCTTCAAAACCTAACCCTGCACATGGTGGACCCTGTATGTTGATTTTGAAGGAAACTAATAAGTAGTAGTGGAGCAGAAAGGATCAAGCTATTCTGAGCTGCTGTTGGAAAGAATAATACACATGCCATGGACCCCCAGAAATGTGACTGTCAGGGTCAGGTTTGAAGTGATGAGACCAACTCCTGTGTTGTTTGGCCAAGGAAAGCTGTCTCACTACCTTCTAGAATTTCACATGATTTGATCCTAAGTGAAACTGGCCATGTTTTCTCTTAGTACCTCAGTGAAGAGTAGGTTAAACAGATCAGACCCTTTGCACAGTATCTCAAGAAGGGCGGACTTGTGCTGGGCTGCCAAACTGTGCCCAAATCTCTTTGACTTCAAGCAATGGTGGCTCATTTTCTGCTCATCAGAGTCACAGTCCTCCTGTCTTTCTGGGAAGCTGCTGTCCAGGTATGGAACATTCCAGGCTCTGCAGATCTCTGCCTTCTCTGTCTTAACACGTGCTGCTGCCATCCCTGGGGACCCTGGGATGGGATAGGGAGGAGGACTTGGAGAGCCAAGCCAAGCAGCTGTCATCCAAACCTCCTCAGAGAGTCACATGGCCCTGACTAACTTCTTGGGCAAGAAAGTGTATTCATTTCTTGTGCCCAGAAGAGAGGAGAGAGGGTGCTGATGAGAGTAGGAATGGACATCACTCACAGATCTTTAAACAACCCGGTGATCAGCTCTCATTTCAAATTTTCTTTATCTGTTTAAGGAAAATCAGATTAGTGCTTTGAATTTGTACAAGACCAAAAAAATCTTTAAGACCCTCTCAACCATTTCCTCTGAACCATTAAAGCATATAGCATATAAGAAGGCTTTTCTGAGGGTCAATAATCTTCCATCATCTCTGTACCCAGCCTGAGAGGTGAGCCAGCCCTTTGAGGCGAGATGGAGTTAAAACAAAAGCCCTTCGGTACACCTGTAGCTGCCCCTGCCTGGTTGGGATAAAAGTAGTCCGAGGCTTTGACAATTTTAAAAAATGTACAGAAAAAGAACATTCTTCAGGGAGGATAAAATTAACCTATTTCTGAGCTCTTTCGCCATGGGCCACAGTAGGTAAAATAGTTAAGAGAATTTATTACATTATTGTGGTCATGCTTTGCATGCAGATCTCATTTAAATTTTACAATCCAGAAAAAAATACATTTATTATCCCAATTTTGCATGCGAAGAAACAGGCTTCGAGAGGTCTCATAACTCTCCTAGGCCCTCACTGACTGGATCATCTGACTCCAGAACCCTCTCTCTTGGCCATTATGCTAACCTGCCTCCAAACCCAATTAAAGTAAGTCTTCAGGGATGTGAAGCAGATACTGCAATTTGCATATGCACAAGTGCTTTCACAACCAGTGCCTGACCCTCAGGCTTCCTGGAGAACTGCTGAGTGGTTGTCCCCTGCCCTGGGTGTCCAGGGTGATTCCAGCCCTGGTGATCAGGTGTGCAGATGGAATTCTGTTTTCTGACCCTTTCCCTAACAAAGCACTCTGTGTGTTTCTTGTGTCTTCCAGTTGACCGTCCTCCCATGGAACCCTCCCAGTTTGTGTCAGTTGTCCCTAAATATCCAGACAAGATGGGATTTGATGAGGTAGGAAAGTGTCTCTGTGTGTGTGCATGGGTGCAAATGTTTGTATGCTGGAACACAGCTGAGCGTGTGTCTGAGAGCCAGAAGGCTGGGCTTGGCTGCTGAAAAGGGACTGAGGGCTTGGGGAAGTACTGAGTTTTTGTTATGCCCCAGTCTTCCTCAAAAAGGAGGACTGTGGTAAAAGTGAGTTGATCGTTCAGTCAGAAAGAAGTAACTAGTAGTGAAAGTGAGTTCACCATGTTTTATCGACCGTCTTACCAAGGTTCAAGGGTAGGGTGAAGAGGACATATGGTTTAGACATAGGAGGACATTCACTTCACCCTGCCATAGATGAGTGAGTGGAAACTATTCTGGAACAGTTTATTTTCCGTCTGTCCTCCTTCCATGGAAAAAGGTTGGAGGACAGAGTTGAGAGGGCAGAGAAGGAGAGAGGAAACTTGTTCTAAAATTCTGCCTTTCCACAGGCAAGAACTTCAAAACAACATTCTGTGAAAAGAATAAGTTAGGACTAGGGGTGTGTGCAGCTCAGTGGTACAGCAGTGAGGCTCTGGGTTCAATACCCAGCACCACAAGAACAGAGAGAGAGACAGAGAAGGAGAGAGAGACAGAGAGCGAGAGAAAGAGAGGATACAGAGGCGCCTCTATTGGCAATATGCACAAAAGACGCTTGACAAGGCCAGAACTGTGACTCCATGTCACTGACTCCTTCTCTTGCATGGCTTCTGTCATTCAGGAGGAGTCTAGAGCTGGGACAGCTTCTCAAAAATCCACGAACTGAGACAGATTTTTCCATGAATTCTGGATATGCTTATTGGTCAAACATCATGCTCTGTGCTGCTCAACGGAGGGAAATGTCATACTGCACTATAACATGTACACATATGTACACATGTGCACATACATGTGACATACATGTGTGTTCCCAAAATAGGTCCTCCTTGAAGAGCTGCTAGAACTGAGAATTGGGATTTCTTCCATAAAATTGATTCAGAGCTAGTCTTCAGGAATGGGAATGAATGCTTCATGAATACCAAATGCAAAGAGGAAGCAACCTTCTGCTACTTCCACGGAGGACAGAATGAGAAGAGATGGATTTAAGTGTAGTGAAACAGAGCTAGACCCAGTTGTAGATAGTTTTCAAAAAGGACCGGGGCTGCAGAATAACTTGTTTCACCTCACACACTGGCCCTGCTTCTGCGTGGTACTGGAGCCTTCCTTTCCTGTGGCCCTTACCAGTGTCTTTACATAATTCATTTTTCCTCCTAAAATCACATTTCTGTAAGGACCAAAACTGTCCTTCTATAAGGACAAATAAAATGGGCCAAAACAAGATCTCACTCTGGTTCTCTTTTGGCAGGACAAGGTGTTAGAACTGGGTCCCTCTTAGGGTCCCTCTGGAAAATGCTAGCTCCAGGAAGTGACACACTCAGAGGCTCTACTTTCCTGAGCCTGGGACCTCGTCTCTGTCTGGAACAGGCATGGAGGGTGGGAAGGTATTTTCAGAGCCTTTTCAATCCTGGTCCTGTGACCTCATCAGTGGTGTCTGGGCTCCATTTGGCTGCCCGGCCCTTTTCTCTGTTTATTCTTTACTAAGTACGAGCGAGCAGTCTGTTTTTCCTTCATGGCCACCATTTTTATTGCACTTGTCCCGGTAGGGACACATCTTTATTGCATTTGGACTGTTATTGACTAAAGGCCTCCAGACTGAAGGTCTCTGGTTTGAGGGGACTATTTAAATGCATTTTTCCCCTGTTTTGTCCTGTTTCTGTTTTCCTGGAGCGAGCCCAGGTGGCCCCATGCTTGTACAAGAGGAAATGCCCTTTCCTTTCCATGTCTGTAAAACTGGGGGATGGAGCACGGCTCATGACCACGATTCTCACCAGGTTGAAAATGAAACATTAAAGAACACAACTCATGAGGTTATAAAGTCCCAAGTAATAAGGCAAATAGAGGTGACACAGAAATTATTTTTTATAAAAAATAATTATCCAGCTAAGTAAACAAAGGAGGTAATAAAAAATCATGATGCACTCAATCTGCTTTGCCCTGCATTGGATGGATGATTTTCTAAGAGAACATGTTGCTCTCCTTAGTTTCTTTGCCCAGGGATTTGTAAACAAATACAAGTGAGAATATGTTGCAGGGGAAGGTTAAAATTTTATTCAATGTAGCTTTTGATCCTAGTAAAATATATAATATATTTATGATTAATTCAGAATGATCATTGAACCAAAGCTTAATGCAGTTTATTCTAAACTTAATCTTGGTTATAAGACATAGTTTCTTTTGGTCACAGTAAAAAAAGCAAAATTTATTATAAGCCCCAAATAGAAGTTTTCACTCATATGAGATTTTTTGAGAGATGAGTTTACTCAACTCCCTTTTTTTTTAATATTTATTTTTTAGTTGTAGTTGGACACAGTACCTTTATTTCACTTATTTATTTTTATGTGGTGCTGAGGATCAAACACAGGGTCTCACACATGCGAGGCAAGTGCTCTACCGCTGAGCCACAACTCCAGCCCCTCAGCTCCCTCTTTTCATAGGGGCATACAGATGTTATAGAAGTCATACGGGTGTTTCATTGGGATGAAGTCAGCATCCTCTGACTTATTCCTGTAGGTTTCTCCCTCACTGTGTTTTGTGTCAAGATCATTTCTTGCTGACTGCTAAAGTCTTCCCACTTTGGAGGACTAATTGAACATTGAAAATCAATTTTTACTGCTTATAGCAAGAAGATCTTATTAAAATGCTACTTGCCTGTGATCACAGTCACAAGGCTTTAGGTTTTTCTGTGGTTCCTTAAATCTGGAATGGCCGGGAGAGCCTCATTGCCTGTGATTCCTTAGAGCAGCCTTTTGTGTATGTAGTCATGCAGCCCTTGGGGATTCCCAGGCCAAGGAGAGGAGAAGGACACAGCCCTCGTGGGGGAAGATCTGTACTCCGTTCTTCCTTACGTCACAGACCCAAAGGTGTCCTTTCCACAGTGAAACTGCAGCTCCTGCCCAAGATGCTTCGTTTTGTCTCTGTTAATAGCTGCAACCTGCTAGTTTCTGCTTCTGTAATCACACTTGCTCAGCAGCTGGGGCAGGAACCAGAGCTGCCTGGAGAAAAGGGAAGGGATGAAGGCTACTTGCGTGGAACCATCTTGGAACCTGCAAGTCTGTACTGTAGAAAAGACACTGAGAACAAAGGGCTGTGCTCAGCCTTTGGAGAAGGCTCTGCTGAACCTGCACTATACATGTACACATATGTACATGTGTGTGAA
The DNA here is from genome assembly GCF_964194105.1 of Spermophilus citellus. NCBI lineage: Eukaryota > Metazoa > Chordata > Mammalia > Rodentia > Sciuridae > Spermophilus > Spermophilus citellus. The sequence goes on from NC_138187.1 coordinate 150,364,426, forward strand.
TAAGCCTTGCTCTTCTGCACCTCCAAGGGCCGTTTGTCTCTTTCCATTGCCATAATTTTCCATATTTTTTCCTGTATTTTCTCCCATATTTTCTGGAACAATAGCATTTCCACTTAGTGTCAAAATTGGGTCTTTCCTTCCCTCCTTTTTCCAAGAACCACCCCCAAGGACAGGGCCTCTTTTCTTTAGTTTCTACCTTAGTTTCTATGGGAGTTGGAGAATTCTGTCAGGGAAGCTACTAAAATAGAGGCTTCGATGATTCATTTTTGAACCTTTGGAAATAAAAGCAACATAGGAAGACTTTAGATTTTTCTTATTTTTTGAATAATGTTAAATTTATTCAGTAGATTTGTCTATGTATTATGGGTGAGGTGGGACCATTATTATCCCATTTCACAAATGAGGATAGTGACACAGAAACTGACCCAAGGCAAACCCTCAGCAAGTAACAAGACCTACACTGAGACTGCCTATCAATTTAACCACCTGGCACGTTGCTTTCTACCCCTCAGGGCTGTATTGGGTTTAATTCGTCTTTGGCCTCATGAAGAATAACTTTTTGAGCTTTCTCAACAGTAGAGGAAACATGTTTATCAGTGAATATCAGAGGAACAAAGAGTTAAGTCACTACCAATGCTTATATTTTGAAAGTAGCTCATTTTTTTCCTCTATAAAATATTTTTGTTTTTTAAATTTATTTTTAGCTGTTGATGGATCTTTATTTTATTCATTTATTTTTTGTGTGATTCTGAGAATTGAACCCAGTATCTCACACATGCTAGGCAAGCACTCTGCCACTAAGCCACTACCCCAGCCCTATAAAATGTTTTTAAAAAGCAAATCTTCACAGTAGTTTTCCTATCCTTTCCTTGTCCTACCTTAAACTTTGATCCTAACATTTGCTAAACTTTTCAAACAGCTTGAAATAAGATGGGGTAATTTATGGTTGTTTTTATTTCCCCCCTTTTGCTTCCTGCATTAGATTTTCATGATCAACCTCAAACGCAGAAAGGACAGGCGGGACCGGATGCTGCGAACGCTCTATGAACAGGAGATCGCGGTCAAGATAGTTGAAGCGGTGGATGGGAAGTGAGTGGGGCTTGACTCCCTGCGCAGATGTGGTTGGAGAGGGGAGGTGTCTTCTCTGACAGAGTTAGTCCTGTCTGAGGCTCCAAGTGTCCTGGTCCTTAGGGATGGACACATGGCACTGATGCCATTAGTAGCACTGAAGTTAGTTTCACCATTAGGACAGGCCTGAGGTCCACTTCCCAACCGGTGACCTTTGGTCTGCATGACCCTGAAGACTCACATTGGACTTGATTGTCCCCTGTCTCTGACCATTCTTGCAATAGCCGTGGTGGTTCCCAGCTTTCTGTGTTGTGACAGAAGAAGGAATGTCAACTTGAGGTGACTAGACTAGAAGAAAGTAAGCAGAAAACCACATAAAGGTCTCCATGTCCTGTAGTGTGAGGTACATGCCACAGCCCACCTGCAATGACCACAGTGGCCATATTTCCTGGGAATACGGCAGGAAAATCACACAGAGAAACCCAGTTGGATTCTTTTGTTGCTGTTTTGCTTTGCTTTGCTCCTTTTTTTTTTTTGCCACCCCAAACTCTTTCAAGGCACAGATTTTTGCAAAACATGAGTTTCCCTGTTAGATGCTGGTTAAGAATATGAGTGGCATTGTTCTCTCTTTACGTAGTGCCAACTAACGGGTGTGGCTAGCAGCTGCTCAAGTTCTTATGACTCCCGTAGAGAATCTCATCAGAGTTTCTCAAGGTGACTCCCCCATAGAGTCCCAGAGATGGTTACCAGGATACCACACTGCTTTTCTTTTCAGACTTGTTAAATCGTGATCTCGAGGGGTGGACCCAGGAACTGCCTGTAAGAAGCCTCAAAATAATTCTTGGGGAGAGTTGCCATATGAAATACTGGATATTTGGTTGAATTTTGTCCCAAACATTACATGGGACTTAGCCATACCAAAAACAAATTTTCATTGTTTATTTGCAATTTAAATTTGATTGGCTATTTCTGTGCTTTTGCTTGCTAAATCCAGTAGCTCTATTCTTGGGTGAGTTTGGAAACCACTGTTTTTAAACATCTCCCCAAACCCCTGACCCCTTTAGGGACCAGGGAAACTAGTTGAGCCATGAGAATTCTTTATGTGTTTTGAATACAAGTCCCTTACCAGATCTATAATTTGCAAATATTTTCTCCCAGTTTGTGAATTGTCACAGTTTCATGATGGCATCATTAAAGCAGAAAAATAAGGTTTTTTTTTTTATTTTGATTAAATCCAATTTGTTCTTGTTGTTCTTGCTGCTTGTGCTTTGGGTATCATATCTAAGAATTCAAATTCAAACCGAAAGCCATGAAGACTTAATATTTTGTTTTCTACTAAGATTTCTGTAGTTTTACCTCTTACATTTAGGTCTTTGATCTATTGAGATATAATTTTTATATATGCTGTGAAGTAGGGGTCCAAATTGATTCTTTTGTATATGGATATCTAGGAGTCCTTGTATCATTTGTAAAAAGACTATTATTTCCCTCACTGGATTTTCTGGCACCCTTGTTAAAGATTAATTGACCATATATGTAAAGGTCTATTTCTGAACTCTTAATTCCATCCAATTAATTGATAGATCTGTCCTTATGCCTGTGCCATATTGGCTTGTTGACTGTGGCAATGTATGTAAGAAAATATATGTCCCTCAACTTTGCATTCGTTTTTAAGATTGTTTTAGCTATTCTGGGTCCCTTGCATTTCCCTATGAATTTCAGGACTATCTTGTCAACTTGCATACACACGGAGTCAGGCAGCTTGGATTTTGATAGGAATCACATCGAATCTGTAGCTCAGTTTGGGGAGTATTGCTACCTTAACAACATGAAGTCTTATGATTCATAATCACAGCATGTCTTTTCATTTTTGTAGATCTTCTGTAATTCCTTGAATGATGTTTCATTACTTTTACTTTATAAGTCTTGCATTTATTTTGTTAAAGTTATTCTTTTTTTTTTAAATTGAAATCCTTATGTTGCTGTTTTTTTTTAGAGAGGAGAGAGAGAGAGAGAGAGAGAGAGAGAGAGAGAGAGAGAGAGAATTTTTTTTAATATTTATTTTTTAGTTCTCGGCGGACACAACATCTTTGTTGGTATGTGGTGCTGAGGATTGAACCCGGGCCGCACGCATGCCAGACGAGCACGCTACCGCTTGAGCCACATCCCCAGCCCCTAAAGTTATTCTTAAATAATATCTTTTATATTATGGTAAGAGAATTGTTTCTGTAATTTCATTTTCAGAGTTAGATATATAGAAACATGATTGATTTATGTACATTGATCATGTATCCTGCAACCTTGCTGAATAGTGTGTACAGGCACACATTTCTTAGGATTTTTTTGTGTGTGCAAGATAGTGTCATTTGCAATTAGAAATAGTGTTACTTTATCTTTTCCAATCTGACATTTATTTCTTTGTCTCACCTTATGACCCTGGCTAGATCCTCAGGTACAATACTGAATAAAGTGAAAGAAGACATTCTTATCTAGTTCCAGATCTTAAGAAAAGCATCTATGCTGGGTGCAATGGCATGCACCTGTAATTCCAGTGACTTGGGAGGCTGAGACAGGAGGATTGAGTTCAAAGCTAGCCTCAGCAACTTAGTGAGGTCATTTGCAACTCAGCAAGACCCTGTCTCTAAATAAAATGTGTATAAAAGGTGGGGAGCTGGGGATGTGGTTCAGTGTTTAAGCATCCTTGTGTTCAAAAGAAAGCATCTAGACTTTCCCCATTAAGTATGATGTTTGCTGTGGGTTTTTCACAGAAGGCCTGGAGTTGGGGAAGTTTCCTTTTATTCCTATTTTGTGAAGTATTTTTATCATGAAAGTATGTTGGATTTTGTCAAATGCTTTTTTTCTGTGCTGTTGAGATGACACACAGTGTGCCAAAACATCTAACAGGACTTCCAGGGGGAGTTGCAGTTATGAATGCCTATGTTAAAAACAGATGATCTCACATAGATAATCTAACCAACTGCTTTAAGAAACTACAAGAATAAAAGCAAACTAACCTCAAAGCAAGTAGGAAGAAGAACATAATGAAGACTACAATTGAAATAAATGAATGAAAGAACAGAAAAATAATAGAGAATGTCCAAGAATGGTTATTGGATAAGATCAAAAAAATACTTTACATAGGCTGATGAATTTAAAAAATGACTAGAATCAAATGATTAAAATAAAAAACAGAAGAGGGGACATTCCTACAGATCCTACAAAAGTAAAAAGGATTATACTATGAACAATCATCAGCTAAAATTAGATAACTTCCATGAAATGGATGAATTGATAGAAAGATGTACACTACTGAAATCGACCCAAGGAAAAAGTAGAAATTCTGAATAAATATATAGCAAGTAAAGAAGGCAAGTTAGTAATCAAAAAATTCCCACAAAGAAAAGTCCAGAACCAGATGGCTTCACTGGAAAATTCTGCCAAATATTTAAAGAAGAATTAATACTGATGTTTAACAGACCCTTCCAAAAAAAAAAAAAAAAACAGAGCTGAAGGGATTGTACCCCAGCTGATTCTATGAAGCCAGTATTGTTCTAATACAAAACCAAAGACATTATAAGAAAACTACAGACCACTATCTCTTATTAATACAGATGCAAAAACCTTCAAGAAAATGACAGATAGAACCCAGCAACATACAAAAGGGATTATACATCACAACCAAATGAAATTTATTCCTGAATTGCATGCTTGGTTTAATATGTGAAAGTCTGTCAAAGTGATGTAGCATATTAATAGACGGAAGTCATACATGGTCAGTTTGGGTATACTATGTTTTTTCTATTTCAAAATATTTTCTAGTTTTCATTATGCTTTCTCCATTAAGTTACTGGAGTTGTTGTTTAGGAGTGTGTTAATTTCACAGATTTGTGAATTCCCCAAATTTCCTTTGTTAGTGATTTTTAACTTCATTCCATTGTAATTGGAGAACATACCTAGTATGATTTCAGTCCTTTTTAAGTATTCCAAGGCTTGATGTATGTCTATATGATCCCTGTGGTCTAACATATGATCTCTCTTAAAGAATGTTCCAAGTGCACTTGAAACAATGGTATTTTGCTCTTGTGAACAGAGTGTTCTACAGATGTCTCTCAGGTCCAGTTGCTTCATATGCTATTCAAGTCTCCTATTTCTTTGTTCTCCAACCTAGTTCTTCTGTCCAGTGTTGAAGGCAGGATATTACAGTCTCCCACTATGAATGTTGCATCGTCCATTTCTCCTTTCAATTCTGCTAGATTCCACTTTGTGTTTGGAGATCTGCATTAAGTACATATGTATTTATAATTGTTTTAACTTCCTGATGGATTTTATCATCTGCTTTTGTGTCTAGTAGAAGTTTTCCCTAGAGCCTTATTTTATATCTCCTCCAGCTCTCTTGTGGTTACTATTTGGTATTGTGAAATAATAAGATACAGTCTTTTTCCTCCTTTTACTTTCAATCTATTTGAAGTTTTTTTTTTTAACTAAATTATGTCTCTTGTAGAGAGTACATAGTTGGAAGTTTTTAAACTCAATCTGTCTCTGAATGTGGTGTTCAGCCCGTTTGCCTTTACCACCTGTTCCCCCAGGTCCTCAAGGTCAGCCAGAGGCCTTATCAGGTTCCTCTCAGGTCTTTTGGGGGGAGGTACACACCCTTGAATACATCTAGAATCTTCTAGTTCTCAAGAATATGCTGGGTAGGCAATTGTGCGACCCTGGGGATCCGGGCTGACTGATTCGCCCGGGCTGACTGATTCGCCTGGCCTTCCCCGCGGCTACAGAAGGCGGGGCGCCGAAGAGAAGTGATTAATTAGCAAGCAGGGAGAAAAGTGGCTGCAATTCTGTGGAATCCTGCCAGATGAGCCCGCACTGACTCCCGGGCTGAGTGCGGGATTTCAGAGGGGGAAGGAAGCGGTACAGTTCTATCCTCCACAACGGAAACAAAACAATAGAGTGCTGGGGTCCCCAATAGACACCCTCCACACTCAACAAAGGGCAGGTCCAGAGTACAGTTTGAACTGCTGAGAGCCATCACTCAGGGGAAATCTGGTCTAGCAGGAGAAACCAAGACTAGCAGGAGAAACTAGGGGACTAGAGGCCAGGCCCTCGCGACTGGGCGGCTGGAAACCGCAGGCCCGCCGGCGACAGTTCGCCCACTGCCCGCGTAACTGGGCGGTAGAACGCCCGCCCGCCGGCTACCTACCGCAGGACTGGGTGCCTAGAGATCGCCCACCCACCGGCGACAGCCGGCCCGCTGCCCGCGCGACTAGGCGGCTGGAGTCCACTCCCCCGCCCGCGAACGATCACCCGCCCGCTGCCTGAGATACTGGGTGGCTGGAGACTGCCCGCCTGCCTTGACGGGGAGCTGAAACCAAGAGACAGTCCAGTCACACAGCCCCATTAGGACACCCCAGCAGGGAGCCTGGGGCCCGTCATAGCAGAGTAGTGACATCACTGGAGCTCGGCCGTCGGAATTCCTTCCCAGCAGAATCCACGTTAGCAGGCACAGTTTAACAACACAAAGAAGAAACAACAGAGTAATACAGAACCAAAACAAATCTATAGAAGAGAGCAGAAACACAGCAATCAAATAGAGCTGGAAAGTAACGTGGACAACATGAGAAAACAAGGGAAAAAAGGAGTACAAACAATGCAGGACAACTTAATTCTACAGGAGGACATAGAAACATCAGAAGCAGGGATAGGGAAAGAACTCAAGGCATACCTAACTCGAATGGAAAGGAATATTAGGGAAGACATGAGACAGCAAGTCCAAGCAATAAAAGTATATTTTGAAAATGAATTAAACAAACAAATTCAAATGGCAAAGAACGAGCTCTACCAGGAGATAGAGATCTTAAAAAAAATCAAACAATAATCCTAGAATTGCAGGAAAATATAAACCAAATTAAAAACTCAAACGAGAATATTATAAACAGACTTGATCAAGTAGAAGTCAGAAGATCAGATAATGAAGACAAGGTTTATCAACTTGAAAAGAATATAGTCAACACAGAAAAGATGCTTAAATCCCACGAGCAATCTATTCAAGAGATATGGGATGTCATAAAAAAACCAAATTTGAGGGTCATCGGGATAGAAGAAGGCACAGAGACTCAAACCAAAGGAATGGACAGCATATTAAATGAAATAATTCTAGAAAACTTCCCAGAGATGAAAGATGGAATGGATTGCCAAATCCTGGAAGCCTACAGGACCCCAAACATTCAAAACCATAATAGACCAACTCCAAGACATATAATTATGAAGATAGCCAACGTACAGAACAAGGAGAGAATATTAAAAGCTACGAGAGAAAGGAGGCAGATTACATTCAGGGGTAAACCAATTAGGTTAACGACTTGATTTCTCATCACAGACTTTGAAAGCGAGAAGATCCTGGAACAATGTATTTCAAACGCTGAAAAATAATGGACTCCAACCAAGAATACTGTATCCAGCAAAATTAAGCTTCAGATTTGACAATGAAATTAAAATCTTTCACGATAAACAAAAGCTAAAAGAATTTGCAGCAAGAAAACCAGCACTGCAAAGCATTTTGAGCAAAATACTACAAGAAGAGGAATTGAAAAATAGTGCCCAAAACTAACAGCAGGAGGTATCTCAGTAAAGGGGGAGGAAAATAACCAAAAAGTAAAACCAGCCAAACTAAAAATAAATAAAGAAAGAAAGAAGCATGACTGGAAGTACAAATCATATCTCAATTGTAACCTTAAATGTTAATGGCCTAAACTCACCAATCAAGAGACATAGGCTAGTAACCTGGATCAAAAAAACAAATCCAACAATATGCTGCCTTCAAGAGACTCATATGATAGGAAAAGACATACACAGGCTGAAGGTAAAAGGTTGGGAAAAATCATACCACTCACATGGCCCTCGGAAGCAAGCAGGAGTGGCCATACTCATATCGAATAAAATCAACTTTAAACCTAAGTTAATCATGAAGGATAAAGAAGGACACTATATACTGTTAAAAGGAACCATCCACCAACAAGACATAACAATTATCAATTTGTATGCACCAAACAATGGAGCTGCAACATTCATAAAACAAACTCTCCTCAAGTTCAAGAGTCAAATAGACCACAACACAATAATTATGGGTGACTTCAACACACCGCTCTCGCCATTAGAGAGATCCTCTAGACAAAAACTGAATAAAGAAACTATAGAACTCAACAGCACAATCAATAACCTAGACTTAACCGACATATATAGAATATATCAACCATCATCAAGTGGATACACGTTCTTCTCAGCAGCACATGGATCCTACTCAAAGATAGACCATATATTATGCCACAAGGCAACTCTTAGTAAGTATAAAGGCATGGAGATAATACCATGCACCATATCTGATCACAATGGAATGAAATTGGAAATCAATGATAAAAGAAGGAAGGAAAAATCCTACATCACATGGAAAATGAACAATATGTTACTGAATGATCAATGGGTTACAGAAGACATAAAGGAGGAGATGAAAAAATTCTTAGAGACAAATGATAATACAGACACAACATACTGGAATCTATGGGACACAATGAAAGCAGTTTTAAAAGGGAAATTCATTTCTTGGAGTTCTTTCCCCCAAAAAAGAAAAAACCAACAAATAAATGAACTCACACTATACCTCAAAAACCTAGAAAAGGAAGAGCAAAACAACAGCAAATGTAGTAGAAGACAAGAAATAATTAAAATTAGAGCAGAAATCAACGAAATTGAAATGAAAAAAACCATTGAAAAAAATTGATAAAACTAAAAGTTGGTTCTTTGAAAAAATAAATAAGATAGACAGGCCCTTAGCCATGCTAACGAAGAGAAGAAGAGAGAGAACTCAAATTACTAACATACGGAATGAAAAAGGCAATATCACAACAGATACTACAGAAATACAGAAGATAATTAGAAAGTATTTTGAAACCCTATATTCCAATAAAATAGAAGATAGTGAAGATATCGATAAATTTCTTAAGGCATATGATCTGCCCAGATTGAGAAAGGAAGACACACACAATTTAAACAGACCAATAACAAAGGAAGAAATAGAAGAAGCCATCAAAAGACTACCAACCAAGAAAAGCCCTGGACCGGATGGGTATACAGCGGAGTTCTACAAAACCTTCAAAGAAGAATTAATACCAATACTTTTCAAGCTATTTGAAGAAATAGAAAAAGAAGGAGCTCTTCCAAATTCATTCTATGAGGCCAACATCACTCTGATCCCAAAACCAGACAAAGACACTTCAAAGAAAGAAAACTACAGACCAATATCTCTAATGAACTTGGATGCAAAAATTCTCAATAAAATTCTGGCGAATCGAATACAAAAACATATCAAAAAACTTGTGCACCATGATCAAGTAGGATTCATCCCTGGGATGCAAGGCTGGTTCAGTATACGGAAATCAATAAATGCTATTCACCACATCAATAGACTTAAAGACAAGAACCATATGATCATCTCGATAGATGCAGAAAAAGCATTTGACAAAGTATAGCATCCCTTTATGTTCAAAACACTAGAAAAACTAGGGATAACAGGAACTTACCTCAACATTGTGAAAGCTATATATGCTAAACCTCAGGCTAGCATCATCCTAAACGGAGAAAAACTGAAGGCATTCCCTCTAAAATCTGGAACAAGACAGGGATGCCCTCTATCACCACTTCTATTCAATTTAGTTCTCGAAGTACTAGCCAGAGCAATTAGACAGACAAAAGAAATTAAAGGCATAAAAATAGGAAAAGAAGAAATTAAATTATCGCTATTTGCGTATGACATGATAATATACTTAACAGACCCAAAAGGGTCTACAAAGAAGCTGCTAGAGTTAATAAATGAATTCAGCAAAGTGGCAGGTTATAAAATCAACACGCATAAATCAAAGGCATTCCTGTATATCAGCAACAAAACCTCTGAAATGGAAATAAGGAAAACCACTCCATTCACAATATCCTCAAAGAAAATAGGATACTTGGGAATCAACCTAACAAAAGAGGTGAAAGATTTATACAATGAAAACTACAGAACCCTAAAGAGAGAGATAGAAGAAGATCTCAGAAGATGGAAAAATGTACCCTGTTCATGGATAGGCAGAACTAACATCATCAAAATGGCGATATTACCCAAAGTTCTCTACAGGTTTAATGCGATGCCAATCAAAATCCCAATGGCATTTCTTGTAGAAATAGATAAAGCAATCATGAAATTCATATGGAAAAACAAAAGACCCAGAATAGCAAAAGCAATTCTAAGAAGGAAATGTGAATCTGGAGGTATAGCGATACCAGAGTTCAAACTGTATTACAAAGCAATAGTAACAAAAACAGCATGGTACTGGTACCAAAACAGGCAGGTGGACCAATGGTACAGAATAGAAGACACAGAGACTAATCCACAAAGTTACAACTATCTTATATTTGATAAAGGAGCTAAAAACATGCAATGGAGGAAGGATAGCATCTTCAACAAATGGTGCTGGGAAAATTGGAAATCCATATGCAACAAAATGAAATTGAATCCCTTTCTCTCGCCATCCACAAAAGTTAACTCAAAATGGATCAAGGAGCTAGATATCAAATCAGAGACGCTGCGTCTGATAGAAGAAAAAGTTGGCTCCGATCTACATATAGTGGGGTCGGGCTCCAAATTCCTTAATAGGACGCCCATAGGCCAAGAGTTAATAACAAGAATAAACAAATGGGACTTACTTAAACTAAAAAGTTTTTTCTCAGCAAGGGAAACAATAAAAGAGGTAAATAGGGAGCCTACATCCTGGGAACAAATTTTTACCCCTCACACCTCAGATAGAGCCCTAATATCCAGAATGTACAAAGAACTCAAAATATTAAACAATAAGATAGCAAATAACCCAATCAACAAATGGGCCAAGGACCTGAACAGACACTTCTCAGAGGAGGACATACAATCAATCAACAAGTACATGAAAAAATGCTCACCATCTCTAGCAATCAGAGAAATGCAAATCAAAACCACCCTAAGATACCATCTCACTCCAGTAAGATTGGCAGCCATTATGAAGTCAAACAACAATAAGTGTTGGCGAGGATGTGGGGAAAAGGGTACACTTGTACACTGCTGGTGGGACTGCAAAATGGTGAGGCCAATTTGGAAAGCAGTATGGAGATTCCTGGGAAAGCTGGGAATGGATCCACCATTTGACCCAGCCATCGCCCTTCTCGGACTATTCCCTGAGGACCTTAAAAGAGCGCACTATAGGGATACAGCCACATCAATGATTATAGCGACACAATTCACAATAGCTAGACTGTGGAACCAACCTAGATGCCCTTCAATAGATGAATGGATAAAAAAAATGTGACATCTATACACAATGGAGTATTATGCAGCACTAAGAAATGACAAAATCATAGAATTTGCAGGGAAATGGATGGCATTAGAGCAGATTATGCTAAGTGAAGCTAGCCAAGCCCTAAAAAACAAATGCCAAATGTCTTCTTTGATATAAAGAGAGCAACTAAGAACAGAACAGGAAGGAATAGCATGAGGAAAAGACTAACAGTAAACAAAGACGAATGGGGGGAGAGAAAGGGAGAGAGAAGGGAAAGCATATGGAAATGGTAGGAGACCTTCAATGATACACAAAATTATAAGAGGTTATGAGGGGCAAGGGGGAGGGGGGAAAAAGGGGGAGAGAATTGAACAACAGCAGAGGAGGTAGAGAGGGAAGATGGGAGGGGAGGGGAGGGGAGGGGGATAGTAGGGGATAGGAAAGGTAGCAGAATACAACAGTCACTAATATGCCATTATGTAATAATGTGAGTATGTAACAGTTGTGATTCTGCAATCTGTATTTGGGGTAAAAATGGGAGTTCAAAACCCAATTGAGTCTAATGTATGAAAGATGATATATCATGAGCTATGTAATGTTTTGAACAATCAATAAAAAAAAAAAGAATATGCTGGAGAGCTGGGGCTGGGGCTCAGTGGTAGAGCTCTTACCTAGCATGTGTGAGGCCCTGGGTTCGATTCTCAGCACCGTATATAGATAGATAAAATAAAGGTCTATTGACAACTAAAAAGAATATTTAAAAAAAAGAAAAAAGAATGTGCTGGAACTTTTCAAAGCTCCCTATGGACACCTTATTCCTCAGTTTTTCTTTTAAAGTGTTTCCTTTAGGTGTTCCCTTAGCCTTCACTGGTCAGGCTGCCTGGGTCGTTGTGATGGGAAGTGGTTGCTACTGGTGTTTTTTCGACATACTCTGCGGAGAGGACTGTTCACAGAGAATGAACCTGAGTCAGGTCAAATCCAGACAATCTCTGAGAAAGGAGCTTTTCAGGGACTGCCAGAGAGGTTGAGTAGGGACTGTTTTGCAGGGACAGGTCTTCAGGAGAGTCCTAATCCACCCTGTCACTTCCAGTGGCTAGGAGGTGGCTGTTTTCACAGCTACAAAATAGTTGCGAGGCGCTGGTTTTCGAGACTTCTGTAAGGCTGGGATGAGGTTTAGGGCTGGAGTTAGCTCCACGCAGCTCACTGTGCTTTACAGAGACCCCGCTGGGGTTTTTGTTCGTTTGTTTTTAAATAACTATTCCTTGGATTGTTGCAATTGTTTAGCTAATTTTCAGAGTTCTAGAAAAGCTGACTGTGACAATTTTCACCAGTGTCCTCATTACTTTCATGGATGAGCGGGTTTTCAGAGTCCTGCACACTACCATTTTGGAAATTGATTCCTATTTATTTTTATCATCAACATTGTTTTAATTTTAGGTCCAAAGGAAAGACCCACAGAGGCACATGCTTCCTAACCGCATCCTTCCTCTCCTCATTCCTGGCCGAACTGAATGCTCCTAGGAACCACTTTTCCTGTATTAAGAGAGCACTTTTGGAAAGTTTTCAGACAACCTCAGATACTCAGAAGCATGCTGGGCGCCACAGGAGGTGTTTGACAGTGAGAGACACCATCTTGTCTCCACACACCTCACAATGCCACTGTGACGCTTTAACCTTGAGTAACTCGTACAGAATAACAGGAAACCGAGAAGTCCTTCTCTCTGTGTGTAGCAGCTCTGGGAAACCCCTGGGATTCTCTGTGGGGGCCACGGGGTGAGGATGCCCCGACCTGTGTTTTCAGCCCTGCTCTCTGTCCTGCAGGGCTCTCAACACAAGCCAGCTGAAGGCCTTGAATATCGAAATGCTGCCAGGTTACCGAGACCCCTACTCCTCCAGGCCTTTAACCAGGGGTGAGATCGGCTGCTTTCTTAGTCACTACTCTGTCTGGAAAGAGGTAAATGATGCTTGATTTAGAGGTGCAGCTTTGTAATGAGGAGAAAGAAGAATGGGACTTTGAGGGGAATTAGGACCAGAGGGCAAGTGAGCCCGTGACTTTTCTGGAAGGCAGTGGGTTGATCTGCCTATGACTCCCTCTGGCCCAAGGCCAGTAGCCCTGGTGCCCCCTGGGACACTGACAGGGGAAGAGAGCCACATCCCAGGAGTCTTACTCCTGTTAGTTCATTCTCTTTACCAACAGGATTGCCTGTACCCATCTGTCATGTTAGCAGTGATTGTGTGACAGGAAGTCACACAGAAGTCTCATGGGTGGGTTAGGAAGACAGACCTTTTACCCAAGAGGAAGTTATTAAATAACTCAACTGGGTAAGAAGAGCAGAGCTGAAACTTGACCCCAGGTCTTATAGATCAAGTTCTTGATTGGAGTGTGGGGTTCGCAAATAAGGGTCAGCTCCTGCAAGAAAAGAAGGAGTCCCCAAATAAAGAATCTTAAAGTAAAGTACCTTCTCTCATTTGATGGTCGAGAGAGAGAGAGAGAGAGAGAGAGAGAGAGAGAGATACAGCTCGAATAAATCTCACAAACGGAACACCACACCTGTATTAATCAACATCTGGATCAAGAGACAGGTTACCAGCTATCCAGAAGTGCCCCCTCTCTGTACTTCGTCTCGGCCCCCCTCCCCAAGGGTAATCACCATCCTGACTTCCAAGAGCAAGACACAGCTTTGCTTCTTTTTGTACTTTCTTTTATATGAATGAAATCTCACAGTCCGTGAAGCCTCTCAACATTGTATTGGGGAGATTCGCCTGTAGCATTGCACTCAGTTACAGATCAGACCTCCTCACTGCTGTGAATATACCATAGTTTACCCTTTATTCTGTGGAAGGACATTTACTTAAGAGTCCAGTTATGAGCTACTATACCCTTGACTTTCCAATACTTATTCCAATACTTATTTATCTAATAAAAAGTGAGTGTCAAACTTTTCACAGGGTGTCTCCTCGCTGATGACCTTTGTAGGTAATTGACCGGGAACTGGAGAAGACTCTCGTGATCGAGGATGATGTGCGCTTTGAGCATCAGTTTAAGAAGAAGCTGATGAAGCTGATGGATGACATTGACCAGGCTCAGCTGGACTGGGAACTGATGTGAGTGACAACACAAGCTTATTAGAGAACGTGCAGGGCACTCAGTCCTTTCCAGGGGACAGAACGTCCTGCCTCCCCAGCTGGTGGGAGAGACAGTCAAGCTTCAGTGTGCCTGGTTTTCTCATCATAAATGTTTGCAGATACAACAAGTGGGTGGAGGTTAGCCCCTGGGTTTTGCACCCATCTCCTTCAGGACGAGACATTATGGGAGATGCTCTATGAGATGGGAATCTGCCCGCAGATCCTTCTGACAGAGCAGCTGTGAGTGGCACCAAGCACCACTTGGGAACACAGTGGACATCTCACCCATGAAGTCCAGGGGCTCGTGAATGGGTGTGGAGAGGGAGAGGAGGCAGGCATTGGAGGGGAGAGGCATGGCATTGTCAGACCTCAGCTCCAGGGAGGGTGAGCCCTCTGCAGCCCCATGGGGTGCGAGGAGGAGGCTCAGCAGGGGAGGTTGTCCAATAAGACAACAATGACCGCTGGGCTGGGGAGGTTCTGAGGTCAATGCAGGAGAAACAGGCTCTCCAGGGAGGGCAGCTGCCAGCTGAGGCTGAGTTCATGCTCTCTGTGGACAGCCCTTAGCAACTGAGTTTCTCTCTCTCTCTCCTTCCCTCCCTCTTTTCCTTCCTTTGTTCCTCCTCCTCGTCCCTCCCTCTTTCCTTCCTTCCTTTCTCTTTCTTTTCTTTTTCTTCTCTCATTTTCTTTTAAAGCAAAACAGCTCTTACTACTTCCCTCCAATGAGGCAGAAAGTTCCCGAGCATTTAGTTTGCTCCCCAGCTGCGTGCCACGGCAATTTGTCAGGTCAGAGCCTGATCCTTGGGAGCAGCTGCAGCAGCCCAGCTGACCCTGTTCCCCCAAACTGCCTGGGGGACGCTTAACCGTAGACCCAGGTGCCATATCTGTTCTCTCAGAAAATGGGCCAGTCTGAGCTCAAAAGGAGCCCAGCAATGGCCCAACTAACTCATGGGAAATAGACCCTAAATCGGCACTATGCAATAAAGACACCGGCTCCCAGGCAGATGTCTGTCATGTGACTCAATTTGGCATGCTGCACAGTCCCTGGAGATCACTGTTCTTCCCCCATCCTCTAGAAGTCTCTGCACTTCAGCCCTTTTTGAACCTGCGCCTGCCACCTGGGGTGGAGGACTCTCGGGTGCAGAGCCATGTGACATGTCTGAAGGTGGCTTCCACTTAAGCCTCGTAATCACAGAAGACTCAGCTCAGGAGATCTAAGGCTTATCCTTGGAGTCCATCCCTCTCCACGGGTACTTTGGTTGGCACATTTCTCCGAACAAAGTACCAACACAACCAGGGAGTGATGGCTGTCCTGATAAGACACGGGGAAGAAGTATTTTAAAGTATTCTAAATCCACAGATGGATCCAGTAAAAATGTTTCATTAAAATATATTGTATAGTCTTAAAAACCCTGCGACAGTTTCAAGTTTTACTTCTCACTTTCTAAAATGAAGAAGAAACAAATGTCAGTTAAGCCCAAACACAAATGCTACTAATCTATCCATGGTTGCTACATTAAATTTTTACAGAAAAAGGAAATGATGAATGAGATAATAGACCAAGTTGTTGGAATCATCTAGGGAGTGAGCTCTCTTCAATAAAAATATAATGTGAGCCCCATATGGTGTTTTAAATTTTCTAGTAATCACATTAAAAGGTAAAAATAAATTAGGTGAAATTAGTTTTTAAAATACATTTTATTTAACCTAATATATCCAAATATTATTATTTTAGCATGTCATTAACAGTGGTGCTCATTTTTATTAGTGTTCACGTTGAAATTTTCTCCTCCTCTCCTTTCCTTTTAGTTACATTGGTAGGAAGAGAATGCAAGTAAAAGAGCCAGAGAAAGCGGTGCCCAACGTGGGGAATCTGGTCGAAGCAGACTATTCCTACTGGACGCTGGGCTATGTCATCTCTTTGGAAGGAGCACAGAAGCTGGTTGGAGCTAATCCTTTTGGGAAGATGCTGCCAGTGGATGAATTTCTGCCAATCATGTACAACAAGCATCCTGTGTGAGTCCCTTCTACTACCTGCCCGTCCTTGGGCACAGCCTGTTTACAAATTACACTTTCTGGGTAGAACTTGATGCTTTCTAAAGTGGTACTGCTTTCCTCAATGATCTTTCTGGCTTCCTAAATGATCTTATGGTTATGGTTATAACCATAACCAGGAGACACTGACTCAAGCCACTACCCCCCTTTAATAGATGGGTAAGATGAGACAGAGAAGGTGAGTGTTTTGCCCTGTGGTCCAGTGTGTAGAATCATAGCCTGCTCAGATTTTACTTGTCTTTATCCTTCTTACTTCCATAACCTCACACACCTTAAGATGAAGGTCTCACCCTTTGAAGCACCCCATTTTTTTCAGTTTTTTCAGCTGACTTCGTGTCTGCACAATTGGCTGGGCAATGGTACCCATCCTTTCAGAGTACACAATCTGGTTGGACTCATAAGCAAATCCCTGTTGATATATAGTAATTTCTGAAGTCACAGAGGTGTGTGAGAAGTCCAGGGGTGTGGAGGTGGCATCTGAGTAGGGTGTCCATGGAAGAAGGTGGTGTGATGCTCAGAATTCCCACAGCCCAGGCGCTTACTCTGACCTAGCACTGATCAGAAAATGTGGCAGATAGTGGTTTACCTGTCGTCTCCTAAATAAGCGGTGAATCCTTTGAGGATGAGAACACTCACATCTGCATCTTTAGAGCTTAGCCTAAATACTACACATAAAACTGGCTCCATGGATGGTTATTAAATTGAGGAACGGAGCAGGAGACCAGTCTCTGACTTTGGCTCTTTCTCTGCTGCTGGGTGATCTCCAACTAGATGGCTTCATTTTAGCTGTTGAAATTTCCCAGACTGCATCCTGTTCACTTTGTCTCTCATCCACTAAAGAATGGAGCCCCTCACTCTTTTATCTAGCATATGAGACTGACTTGACCTGTGTCCCCTGGCAGAAACAGAAGGGACATCAATCCTTATTCAATTAACACTGCACTGCAGACCAAGGAGCTGTTCAGATGTCAACTCATGTAACCTGCACAGGAGCCCTGGGAGGGGGTCAAGTTGTCCCTCTACTTTAGACTTGAAGGCAGCTGTAACAGCAGCTGTAAGAAGCTCAAATGCAAAGCCTAGCTGGCATGTACCCAAGCCTTCACCACGTCACTTACCTATCGCTGCTGTCTGGATCTCAGGTGTCTTAACCCTGGAACTGGGCATTTTTTGTAAAATGGTCATGTTTATTTATCATTAAAGTTCAACAGAGCCTAATTTTTAACTTTCAGAATAAGATCTGAAACTCTTCCTTTAAATTACTCCAACAGAAATATCCTGACCCTTTTGCTTGCTTGTGTAGATTTTCTGAAAGCTTTCAAGAAATCTGGATTGTGTTTGGAGCCCAAGGTTTTCCACAATAACACAACTTAAAAAAATAATGAAATGAATCCTAGTAGTTTCAGAGATGACTAGCAAGGGCCCCCTATTCTTTCCCCCTGTTCCCTAAGTTTTCTACCCCCTCATGTACCTGTGTATCTCTTGTTTTCAGAGCTGAGTACAAGGAGTATTATGAATCCAGAGACCTGAAAGCCTTCTCCGCAGAACCCTTGCTTATCTACCCCACACACTACACAGGCCAGCCGGGGTATCTGAGTGACACAGAGACCTCGACCATCTGGGACAACGAGACTGTGGCCACCGACTGGGACAGGACACATTCCTGGAAGTCCCGGAAGCAGGGTCATATCCACAGCAATGCCAAAAACACAGAGGCTCTGCCATCACCAACTTCTGTGGACAATGTGCCTTCGAGGGACGAGCTATGAAATCTCCCGGGGAGTGTGACACCCGTGGGTCCATCACTGTTTGGTTTTTCTAAAGTGCTATCCAATTTTTTTTTATTTTTATTTTTTTTAGTGATCACAGTTCATCTAACCAAAGTCATCCCATGTAATTGATCAAAATGAATTTATTTCTGAAAGTGGAGAGGAATAAGGAAATTAAATCCAAATTCCCTAGGATGGCTCCAAGATAGGTTTTATGGGAACTGCCAAGTTACACTTCAGTTCAGATGCCCAGTTCTGCTCAGTAGTCAGTCATATGATACTGCTGCCCATGACAGGGAGGCAACAGGGGTGGCTCAGAGTCTTGTCCAAGGGATGGATCACCAAGTTGTCACATCATTAAATGGGCAGTCAAAACAGCCAAACCAGCTAGACCTCATTCATGGTCTGGACTGTCCATTTTATGTAATAGATGTGACCTTGAAAACTCAAAGTCAACTAAACTACATTTATTAGTGTAAGTTCATCCATATTCTTTGAAATGACTTTGAAAATTTGTGTACGTAATAAGTTTTTTTTTCCTTTGAGTGAGGAAATCAAACCATTTAAAATCATATTAATCTGGCTTTTATTTAAAGAAATTCTGTCATGAGCTTTATTACAAAGTGAATTTTTAACATTCTCATCCTCATTATCCAGTAGCGATGGGTAAGTGGGTCTGTCTGGGACATGGTCCTTGACCATCTATGGGGACTGGAATTCCCAGTTTGCCATGTGGTTATAATTTGGTAGACATTTGAGGAAGGTAAACCTCAACCTTTGGCCTTTGCTGTTGCGGCCACTTAGGTCAAGAAAGCTATATTTATAAAGATAAATGTAATATATGTGGGGAGAGCTGGGGTGTTCCTGCCCTGTCCCGGGTTTCCCGTGTGGCTGTAGCTAGCACCTTACACCCTGAGCTCCACCCCTTAGCTTGGGAACGAGCTGCAGGTGGTGAGTTTCATGAATCACTGTTGAGAGACAGAGCACATTTTCAGGCCAGCAATTGTCCTTGCCTGGATTTTTCATTATGTTTTGAATTATTTATTTTACAAAATGTGGGGAAAACACTGTAGGATGAGGCAGAGAAACAGATGTTTCGAGCTTTCATGGCACCCCTGGGAGTGGCCAGCGTAGACACATTGGCTCAACCATCTGAGTCTCCTGAGCAGTCTGTCTCTTGCCGGGAGGCCTGATGCTAAGGTATTCTAACCATTGAGAAGCAAATTATTCTCCACATACAGAGAGAGACGTTGATTAGAAATGATGAACTGGACAGCAGATTTAGGCCAACGACCAGGGAAGCTCTCAGAGCCAAAATTCCAGGTAGACAACCTTTCTCAAAAGATGTCCCTGAAACTCCATTCTGCTGCCTCCATAGACTGATGGTATGTGACATTCAGAGTTGGACTCAAGACCGTCCAGCTGTACCGTCTGTCATCCTAGGACACCTAGGACATCCTCCACCATCACCTTCCCTCCTGCCTTACTCTTGATATTGTCCTCCACTGAATAAGAAGCCACGGGGCTGAGAAGAGGAGTCTTGTCCCCACTCCAGTTTCTCCTGCTCGGACAGCTATCAGGGCTTGGCTCTTCTTTTCTAGAAAAGTAGGAAGAGCATCCAGGGAGCTAGTGACAAATCCTTAGGCGATTCCTAAGGCTTCCATGGGCCTTTGGTGTTTTGTTTGCATAGACGAGTGTGTGCGAGTGTGTCTGGCTTTAATGATTTTCTTTTCTGGGGTGGGCGGCTGGGGCATGGGGAGTGGGAGAAGATTGAGTTCTGTGTTGTTCTGTTTAATAGGGAACATTTCCCCCCATCAGCTGGTCTGATGGGCTTAAGAATTCTCATTTTTCAAAGATGTTGGATTTAAATTTTAGAATTTTTGTCTAAGACTGTTGTACTGTGAATAAAGTTCTGGCCCGGTAAGCCCAGTCTTTGCTTCTCTCTGCTCAGGTCTGAATCCCAAGCAACCTTCTTTTCTTGTCCACATTGTAAACTGCAGATCTAGCATTTCTGGGGGGAAAATCCTCTCTTCAGCAGTCCAGAGGTGCTTTGACCTCAGTGTGTGTCCTCCCTCTCCTTTCTAGTCACAAACCAAGGCATTTGCTGTTGGCTTTCATGTGAGACCTCAGTACAGAGGCCTTTGCTTCTGCC
The DNA here is from genome assembly GCF_964194105.1 of Spermophilus citellus. Classification (NCBI taxonomy): domain Eukaryota; kingdom Metazoa; phylum Chordata; class Mammalia; order Rodentia; family Sciuridae; genus Spermophilus; species Spermophilus citellus. Next base: position 150,384,927 of record NC_138187.1, read on the forward strand.
CCTGGCACCTGCTCTCTCCCTCTGGAGTTTAGATAAACCCTGTCTGGGTTCCTCTTGGATCCAAGGTGGGGTCTTCTGGATGGACAAGTCCCACCTGAGCAGTGTTGCTGCTGCTGTCTGTGGTCTGAGCACCTACACTTTGCAGAGGACCCACACATGGCCTTGCTTTGGGGCCACTTGGGTCTGCTTTAGGAATCCTAAAGAAGGAGCTGACATCCCAGCACCCTGCTTTTGTCTGTCTTGCTGTGCTATTTCAGGGTGGGGGAGTGATGAACTATTTGCCTTCTGGAACTCTTTGTGAAAAATTAAAAACAAAAAACTTAGCTTAAAGTTATAATGGTTCATTGGTTCCTCAAACACTGGTCATTGGCCAACACTGCTGGGAGCACTGGGTCTGCACTAGACCATGGACAACGGAGGCCAGAGACCATCGCTGCTGTGTGATCCCCATGGCAACTGAGAAAGGGTGGCTACTGCCCTCCTGTGAAGTGGGTGTTGTCGTGGGCTGGTGGGTCTGGTGTGCACACTGAAGAGAATTCTAGGGAATAGAGAAACAGAAGCCCCCTGTAGAGGGTGTTGAGGGAAGTGCCCTTCATGTATCTGTGTCCTAATAGGCAGTCTATCCGATCACAGAAAGCTACTGAGATGCTTGTACAGGCCAAGGAACTTTTTCCTGAGACACAAAACCAAAACCAAAAACAAAAAAAAAAAAGGAGACTCCATGTTAGCTTGAGTTCTGTGTTGTTTTAATAGGGAACATTTCCCCCACTGTCAGTTGGTCTGATGGGTGAGTCCTTGGAGTTCAAATCCAGCTTCCTACAGTTTCAAAAACCATGTGTGAGCCTTGTCTTTTTTTCAGGACTGTGCTGGGCACTGTGATCCTGAGGGGAACCTGGTTCTGCTGAGGAGTTCAGCCAGGGCTGCTCTGCTAGGGGGTGAGATTTGCACTGGTTTTGAAGAACAAATGGAAGTTCAGAAGAGGAAGGAGGACTGGGCCTGGGGATAGGGTGGGTGTGGTCATGGGGTGGGCCTGAGGATAGAGTGGGTGTGGAGATGGGGTGCTTTCTAGGCACAGCAAAGGCAAGACTGTGAAAAGAACCCTCTGGGGGTGACGGGAGACTCAAAAGGACAGAGGACTTAGGGATGTGTGAGGATTCGTGACAGATGGGAGCAAGGGTGAGGTCAGGTGGCTCCCTCCCCTTGTGGGCTCTTTGATCCTAATTACAGAAGCTGTTGTTTCTTGGGAATTCTAGGTTTGGTTACTTTCTTGACAAAAAATGCAGAATTTTCTAGGAAACTGTTGGTACCTAAAATAAGAAATGTTCTCATTTGAATGCAAACTAGGGAGTCTCATGGTTTTTCATTTCTGGTTGGAAGGAATCCCTCCAACCAGTTCTGGTAACATGAAGGTGGCTTCCTTCACGGGGTGACAGAGTCAGATAATCAGGAGTAGGCGGCCTTAGAAATCATCGGCATGCCCATATTATGGTGTCTGGTGATGTTTATTAACTAAACAAGAACCTGCTGCCCCCAGACATGTTTCTGATCAGTATGGTGGGGTGGGGGTGGGAGGAGAGGGGCGCGAGGGCCCCCTGCAAGCCGCTGATGTGGGGCAGCTGAGGCGAGCATGAGAAGTCAGCCTGGGCTTTTTGTTGCCCACTTGGAGAAGGGAAGAGGCGATGGTTTAGTACTATATGTTACAGAAGATTACCTTGAAAATGGCATCTCATAGGACAAGCACAGAACAAGAGGAATTTAGATGACATTCATAGGATTTAGACATTGAATGGGATTCAGGGCAAGGGGTGGATGGACAGCTTGTTAAAATTTGTTGTGGGCCAGGAGAATGGCCACCCGTGCCCTTGGCATTTGCTTCTTTTCTTTTTTGCTTCCTCTCAAGGATGCGTCTTTGCTTGAGTTGTTCCTGCCACACCAGCTGTGCTGCTTCCCAGCCCAAAGCCATCCTCTCATCTACCCTGTAGAGGGGTGGAAAGATAAAGAGCCATCTCTGTGGATCGGATTCTCTTTATTTTTCATTTGCTGGTTTTTGGTTTTATTTTTGTGGTGCGAGGCAAACACTCTACCAACTGAGCTATATCCCCAGCCTTTCCTGAGTTTATTTTTAAGACCCTTCCGGTAGTTTCTTCTGCTTGCTTCCTTGGTGATGGGAATTTTAATAAAATTCCACATCTGAGCAGCTCTGGCCTGTGGAGCACCTGCTTTGGAGCCCTCATGGATCCAGGGGCTCCTCTGGGCCTTCCCTGTCATAGGGGCAGCCAGATTCTTGCTCTTGGGAGAACTTGATTTTCAGGGTGGAGTGGGCAGCCCTCCCTCTGTTTTGTAGACAGAATCTAAGAGTCAGTGACAACATGTCCCTTCCCAAGAGGGACTTAAAAGTTTGAAGGAGACCCCCAGATGGGGGCTGAGTGGCCCCAGCGATGATGGCGTGAGCTGAAGGGTTTTAAGAGCTGCTGTGAAACACCAGCATGCACTGTGGGGACGGGGGACAGCAGAGGAACCCGCCCAGAGCTGAGTGCAAGGGACAGGGTGGCAGGAGGAGGAAGAGGCAGCTTCCAGAGCAGCACATACACAGTAAAGTTCCGCTGCCCAGAGCGTAGTCCAGGAGACAAGTTCAAGGACAGGGGGTGAGAGAGAAATTCAGGCCAGTCGCTGGAGGCCTTGATCTGGCCCACAGGCCAAAAAAGAAGAACGAAAGGGGAAAGGAGTGATAGGAGGGGACTAAAAGGAAGTGGTGACAGCCTAGTCCTTAAAATGACTACTTTATCCCTTTAAACTCGAACAGTGAGAAAGACTGAGGTGGAGTTGAGCTGAACCATTCACAAAGGCATGGGGTGTCCAGTGCCCCATGCCCATGGCTGCGCCTCTTCACAGTTTAGTCTGAGCCACCTTGGATGGGGGCTTTGGAGCCTAGAGCTCCTTCCTGCAGGAAAGTTGAGGGGGGCTGGACTGACAGAAGAAAGACCCAGGAGTGCCACTTCTGTTGAGAGAAATATCCCTCCCTGACTGCAAAGAGCATCCCTGAAGGTGGATTCCTGATAAGAGTCCCCATTGGCTCTGAGCACGACACGTACCTCTGGTTCCCAGAGGCACCCGCTCAGGGCCTCCTCCCATCAACCTCCCTCTCTGTACCCACTCTGTGAAGCCTCTGGACCCACACGCCTCTCTTTCAAGCCTCTCTGGCAGGAGCCCTGGACATTGTCCAATTCTATGAGTCAGTCTTTCCCCAAAGCAGCAGCAGGCTGAGAGTTTCCCAGGGTGCTGTTCCACACTGAAGCCCATCTCCAAGACTTTCACATCGCATCTGGATGGGCCTGGCTGCTCATCCAGGCAGGGGGCCCAGGGCTTGAGGACACAGCTTCTTGGAAGCCAGCACATTCACAGGAACAACAGCATCTAACTCTTGCATCATGAGCCAAAGTGAAAATTGCTTTGTCTTTGGGCACTGTCATTTAATACTATATGAGCCTCAAGGGTAGAAGCTATTATTGATAGTTTTCAGATAAGGAAATGGCTAATGTAACTTGCCTAAGGTAGTCAGTGGCCCACTATCTGAATCTCTAGGCAGTCAGATCCGACCACGCCACAGTGCAGCCACCTCAAAGTTTCTGGTGGATAGTCAGTTTTGTTTTTTAACAGCTAATGTTTCACTCACAATCCCCCCACCCCTCTCTCTTTACACGCACGCGCACGCGCGCACACACACACACACACACACACACACACCCAGAGCCTGATACATAGAGGAGTTGGTAGCTCCACCTCTATGTGCTTCCCACCTATGAAATACCATATATTTCTTATTCAGCAGATCATATTGCACATTCTCAATTGACATTTTGGGGAGGTTTAGCTGCTGGTTATTGCATACTCAAGGATCCAAAAGAGATGTCTGTGAAAAGCTCGCATCTCATTTGGAATGTTTCTCCCATTTCAAAATGGGCTCCTTGATTTTTTCTTTTTTCTTCTTTATTTTTAACAGCAGGAGCAAATCAGAAACAGTTTGAGTATCACTCACTGTTCATTGTCCTGTTTCTTTTAACTTTGAGGTACTCACACCCCTTTCATTCTGGACCTAGATAGTACATGGAGCTTGGGTATAAACAGTGAGGGGATGACATGGGTCCTGGGAAGTCCTTCTGGGGTCCCCAGTTGACAGCAGCTGGGTGGGGGTCCTAGAGCTGGCTCTCCTGGAAAACTCTTCATTCAGCTGATGATTTTTCCCAGCTCACCACCTGTCCCAACCGCCATGAGACAGCAGAGTCCATGGCTCAGAAATGGATTCAGATGCTAGCTGGGGAGGTAACTCAGTAATCCCAACCTTAATGGATTTCTCAACTGTGCAATGGATAGTGCTTAGGAAAGCAGGCAGCAGTGCTCTGGCTCACAGCGAATGTTCTCTAGAGACTTTAAGAACCATAAAAATGCCCGTCTAACTAAGGTCAGCTGTATGAGCTCACATGACTGGAAGGCTGGGGATGGGGCCCAGGGATCCTGGCATTCCCTCCAGCTCCATGAGGCCATGGGGGAGCATCTGTCAGAAAGCTTGTTTCACTCAGTGCCCAGCCCAGTGTGACAAGCTCGGAGTGGGTTTTGACAATGCAGAGATCCTGCCCTAACTCTGGACAATATAAGTGTTCTGGGCCTCAGCTTCATATATGTCACATGTGGGTAGTGACTACATGATTTTAAGGTTTAAGGAAGAATTGCATACATTGGAGTCCTCAATCTGTTGAATGAATGAATTGCTTTGACACAGGCTCCTCAGTAGAGATGTTGAGAAACCAGACCCAACAATAGTTTCCAAATTCTGAATCTAAAGTCTAAAATCAAATCTAAATTTGATTGACTCTTATTGAACTTTCCAGGCTTCTAGAACATCTTTCTTCTTTAACTCTGCCTTTGCTCCATACAGTCCCATCTCAAGTCCTTACTGCCATCTCTCCAAACACTGTTTCTGATGGGTGGCCTCTCTGTGGTCGAGACAGCAGTGCTCAGCAGCTGCTCCACATGGTCTACCTTTCCCAGCTTCCCTGCACTTAGACCAAGGCCTGCAGGTTGGCCAATGGATTGTGACTGGGGGTGACATGCATCGTTTTGATCTAAGGCAGTCAGAACACTTTCAAGTTCACACTCTTCTTTTTACCATCAGTAACACATGAAGGAAAAAAAACAAGATGGTAGAGTGGCAAGGCAGAAGCTGGCTAGATCCCTGGGCGACTAGAGGAAAGCCATTAGAGAGACTTGTGTGATTTGCATTATACTGTCACACAGATGAAAAAAATAAAACTGGTTTAAGTTACTGAGTTTTCTTGGTTGCTTGCTTCCATCTTGTCTAGCCTAGACTAATATATCCTTCCCTGAGGTATTTCATTCTAGGAAAGATTCTAGGGGAAAAAGCAATGAAAAAACACAGTGCAAATAACTTTTCATGGTGGAATTTTAGGCATCTGTAGAAAAAGATTTGGTGTCAGGGAATGCCTCAATGCTACCAAAGTCAGGGCACATGAGCAACACTGTATGCCTCCTGAATGCCTATGTGGCATGAAGAATGTGAAAATGTTCCAAAAGAAGAAATCTAAAGACAGTATCACTCAGGCAAAAAGTCACCAAGTCAAGTTTCTAGATAAGAACAAAACTAGGAAATTAGTTTTCTAGAATGAATTTCCTATTTTAAGAAACTTACTTGGGCTGTTCCAAAAATCTGTTAAGGGTCCCCTAAATATATAACTTGGGTCCATTTAGTAATCCATTGGAAAATAATAATGCTGAGAAACATTTGGAAATAATGAGATAAATTATGATATCATGTGGCTTGCTGACTGGACTTAGACTACATGCCCTTTGGGAAGAACTTTCCTCCTTCTAGAGGGCCTCCTGGCTTTTGGACGAGTGTGGAAGATTTCAAGATCATCTAGATGGTAGCCATTGTGGAGCTGGGAAAGGCTGTCAGGAGGAACACAAAGTACTACCTCAGATCTACATCCAAGTTGGATTTTATAAAAGGGGTCCCCACTGAGTGACTAACAATCTGGCAAAGCACCCTCTCTGAAGGAAGTTTCCTAAGGACATCATTCTTGCCCCCAAATGCTCATGACACATGCTGGTGGAGAGGACCCCCTCTAACTGGCTTTCCCTCAGCTTTTCACCTGAGTCTGAGTGGGCTTCCAAAGGCTTATTGACTTATCTGGAACCCAGAACCCTCCTGATTAACACTCCAGATACAATCCCTTCGGGTCTGGCAGCATATGCCAACCAAGTCCCAAACCAGTTTATTAGTTTAACCAAAAGGTAAACAGATGATGATGGAAGTGCAGAGAGACAAGCATGCGAGCCGCTGAAAGCATTGCCCGGCTGTCCACCAGGAAGCAAACTAAGACAGTTAAAGTAGCATTAAATAAATGAGGCCATGTTTTATCTACTTTGGAATTTCCATTATCTTTTAAAAAAGGTAAATATATATATATATATATATATATATATATATATATATATATATATATATACTTTTTTTTTTACATTGCAGTATATAAATCTAGGCTCTACATGTACAGTATAAACACACAGGGCGAGCACATGGACACAACATGTATGTCTTGGTAGCCACACCCTAGACCAGGCCAATGGTTCTACATTTTCTTTTTGGCCTTTGCACCAGGCTGGGGCTACATTTACTTCAGTCTCCGTGATGGCTGAGACCCCGACCCTCTCCCCTCCCCTCACAAAAGCGTAAATTGGAGGCTCACAAACAGAAGAAAGTGCTTTCTCGACTAGTTGAAACCCAGCCGATCTTTACAATGCACAGTCCAATCTCCTAGAAAGACCAAGGAAATCTGAGGACTTTCTGGCTCATTCTTTGGTCCGTCACCACAAATCTCTGAACTTGTTCGAGTGTTTCTTGTAGAATTCATGTCTATTTACATAACATCAATCCCACACAACCTTTGGGAGCTGTAACAGGATTAGAAATTTTTAAAAAAGATCCATGTTACAATCTGCACTTCATATTCTGGGCTCATTCTTTTTATTTTTGGAATAAAAACTGGTATTTTGGGAAATTTTTTTCTTAAAAAAAGATAATCTGAAAGTGCTTCTTACACATATCAACTTCCCACATATGGCTTTTTAGTTCAAACCCCAGCATAGCTCAGATTTGGAAGGGAGACCATGATGGTGTTACTAGAGACAAAAATGTCACTTTAATGTGACACTGTTGTAGCCAGTATGGGGCCTGAAAAAACAACATTATCAATTCCATCTGGACAAATGTACCTCTTTGAGAAAGGACTGAGATAATATATGCAGTCCCATTTCTTTCCCCATGACTAGGCACAGGAATGCTATAAAAGTTAATAAGCAAAATAGATGCTCTTATCAGCAGGGATCATCTTCAAGGGGCTATTAACAGGGTAATTGCTGTTCAGGAATCTTTCACAGGTTCAAAATGATTAAATGAAGTTAATCGCAGTAGAAATGTCTACACCTGAGGAACAAATTGCACATAATAGAGGTACTAGGATCCAGATGGCAAAGGACTCCAGACAATTTTACATGCAAACGGTGATCAGAAAAGGCAAGGAAGTAGTGGCATTCCAAAACAGGTAAGGGTCCATCCAAACAGGTCATCATTCTTTTGCGCTTTCTTTCCTGGCTGATAAGTTACTGAAGAACATGGCTATCTGTGCAACAATGACTATGATATGTTCTTTAGGAGAGAAAACAAACACAACAGGGTTTCCAGAAATCGAACCGGGCTCATGTTGACTCTAGAGGTGTTGTGATGGCGACCAGTGGGGCACAGGGGCCTCTGGAGTCCCTCCTTGCCCTCCTGGGGAGCAGAAAGTGGCAGATGCAGGCAGAGGTAGGAGGCCACTGACTCATCCAAACCCTTCCCAAAGTGGCATTTCATTTAGCCTGTGGCAGTTCCGGCCCCCTGCAACTGTTTTATCTGGTGGCACTTGATTGAGAAAGAAATCCTCTCCCTTTACCAAAATTAAGCCCAGACTTCAGGTAATACTGGCACAAAGGACAATCTGCATTCCTAGGGTTGACCCTGGTAACTCAGAAGGTAGGAGTTTCGGTTCTCGGTTTCTTCTATTTCCCTGTAAAAAGTGACCTCAATTTCTTAGGTCATTGTGCAAATTTGTTTTCCATAGTCCAGAATATCCCATAAAGTCCCTCTTATATATCTACATATATATACACACATACACACTAAATATATGTGTATATATATATTTACACATGTGGATAATTTTGTATTTCAGCTTCAAATAGGTTGAAGAAAATCAGTGACTCGTTCATCCTTTTCTTGTCAAGTCATGTCCAATCTCCCCACATAGTGCTCTGCACACCTTAAGTACTCAATATATATCTGCTGATGTCACCAATGATCCTCTAACACTGGATGGTCATTGCAATCACCACAGCCTTCCTCAGCCCTGCTCGGCCTGTGGCAAGCAAAGGGCCACGTGTGCCTCTTTCAGAGGGTGATCTTGCTGTGTCTGTTGCTCCAGCAGCCCCGTTTAGCTGTCCTAGGCAATGTCAGGCTCGTCCGGCTGCGCAGTTTCACCTGTTCTTCTATGGGGTTCTTTTTGCGTAAAATGAAGTCAAAGTTCACTTGGCTGTTCATGGCATAGAAGACATTTGCTGAGTCTGGGATCACAAGTTCTGAAAAACAAAAGGAAAGTGAAGGCAGTCAGCTTACGTAGGGGCCCATAACAGGCCATGACAGCGGCAGGGATAAATCTTGCCCAGACACAGGAATGGGATGAGGGCTGTTAGTTCTTGGAATGTGACCACTACCCACAAAATTGGTCCCAACAACATCTCAATCCCCTTCCAAAAAACTAAGAGCAACTAAGGTTTAAGATACCCGCTACCATGAATTTAAGGTTAAATTAAATTAACAGAAGCAGAAGCCAAGAGAAGTTGTGATTCCCAAGACCACAGCTAGGGGGCAGCAGGACTGGAACCAGAACTCGGCCGTCCTTCTTCTGGCGGTCCATTTTCCAAACAGGAAAGCAGATTTTCACTAAGACTAAAGGAACCCAATGACATGGGAACAAACAGAAAATCTATAGCATTTTCCAAAATGCTTCACTTGGAATACAAAACATCTTTTTAAAGTAACCCCACATTGGCCCAGTTATTCTACTTGCATCACTGCTTTGTCCAGAGTCTGCATTTTCATATTAAATAAACACCCATGTGAAGCAGTGCCTATCTGCTAACATCTAAACCATTTCTGACTTCAGCAAATCTCAACCAGTTATCTGCAATTTCTGAACAAGGATTGCTCTGAGTGTGATATTAAATTATCAAAGCAAAGTTATTTTCATTTTTATTTTTAAGAGATGATTTGTAGTATTTTAGCACTCAGGCGTAACAGGTTTCTTTAAAAAAAAAAAAACTTCAAACAGAATAAAAACGGAAAATGTGCACATTTAGCTTTGTGGCAGTGGAGTGGGGAGGTGACCCACAGAACAGGACTGAAGGAGCCTCAAGAAAACTCTCTAGCTGAGACCCCCCAGCAAGATTGATGCCAACAGCCTCTAGGTGACCATGGTACATTATGTGCACAGTTGTGCCATAAAGCAAACCCCCCCAAAGTATTCCTGGGCTCCTGCCCACCCTTAGCATTTCCTCAGCACACCTTCAGGAACATTATTTTCTATAATCTTCAGTATCGCCCACAATGCATGAGGAATCAGAGGGTATTATATACATTTAACTGGTTATAGCCAATGGCCTGTGGAGGTCAAGGGCTTGTCTGAGACCACATAGCTGGTGGTCGCAGCTGGGTCCTGGCTGCACCTCAGGGCTCCTGGGTCTTCAGAACCACTACTCTCACCAGGCGTTGCTGTGGGACATATGGCAAAATCCCAGAGACAAATTCTGGGCTTAGAATCTTAACTGCAACTGCACTAAAAAGTTATAACTAAGGAAGTTTTGTCCCCACACTGAGGCTCAACTGAAGGAATGACAAAACCTCCAAGAGGTAGTTGAAGGAGTTTCTCAGAGACTGTTGCTTTTCATCTCCTGGAAAAGCCACTAGTTTAGTTTTAGCCCTTCCCCTCTGAGCCAGAGAGAGAGCCCTGGGTGATTTGCTGGTCAAAATGGTGTGAACAGCTGTTCCCTCTGCTCACCCCCCACTTGTACGATTCTGCTCTTCCTTTCTGGGGAGAGCCTTCCTTGCGGATGAACAGAGCCCTCCATTAAGACACAGCAGCACTGTTGGCTGTGTCAGCAGACAGAGCTGGCCTCACTGACTATGTGTGCGGCTGCCCTACACTGAAAGAGACTTGTTCTGGCCGAGTCACTCCCCGTGCCTTGACAGAGGAGTTATTAACCAGCCTGTCCCCTTTTCTCAAGAAACTATCCCAATTCAAATTAGCAAATAGATACATCCAGAGGCGACTGAGTGAAATAATGAGAAATTCTTATACAAACCGCTAACTTTCAGGTTCACACACTACTGAGAAACACATTACTGGGTAAAGGAGGCATGTGACCATCTGCAAAAACCCAACAGACTACCTCTACCTACTCCCCACTTCCTGACACATGAGAGAGCTTTCCTGAGAAAAATGCTCATAAGAAATATACAAAGAATGGGCAGGAGGAATTCTCAGCAGGAGTGCAGGATAGGGTTGGGGCTGTGACTTAGTGGTAGAGCACTTGCCTAGCATGTGTGAGGCACTGGGTTCAATCCTCAGCATTGCATATAAACAAATAAATAAAATAAAGGTCCATCAACAACTTATAAAATATATATGTATATATGTATATGCATATATACATGTGTGTGTATATACATGTGTATATGTATACATATATAAAGGATAAACAAGAGTTGGGGGTGGGGGTTGGGCAAAGCTGCTTGAGATGCTCAATTCTCCAAGGGAGATGACAGCATGATGTTCACCCTGCTGTTCACCCCTGCACGATATACAAAACACCCCTAGGTTCCAATTAAAAAAAAAAAAAAAAGATCTCCTTCTGCCTCCACCAACTGGAGACCAATATGATATGCTGCTACAAGAAGGAGCATGTGCCCACCTTTGTCCTCTGAGATGACCTGCACCAGCTCATACTCCTCGGCTGGGTCTGAGTCCAGGTTGTGCTTCAGCATTGCTCTCTGGATCACAGCGGGGGTTTTATCTTGGCTTGTCAACTGCAAAGACAAGGAATTTTTGTAAAGCAGCTCCAAGCTTCCTGGGAGCACTCTCCTCACACTCTCATTCTTGCTGTCTTGTGTTGTACAGTCCTCTCTGGGAAGAAGGGACTCTTGGCATGAGAACAGTGATATAAGAACATTAAAATGGGAGAACACCTGCACTGCCTGTTGCCCCTGCACCAGTCAAGGTTACAATGAAAGAGTATATCCATGAAGGGGTCGTGAAAATGTAACGCACTATCAGTGCTGCACCAAGATGAGCCTTGGGTGTTGAGCTGCTGCTGTGGGACCAGTTACAACAAGATGGCTACAGTTCTGCCACATTCCAGAAAGCACAAGTGACCCTATGTAATCCTACTCCTACGTATTTACCAAGAGGAATGAAAGCAAATGTCCAAAAAAGGACACATACACAAATATTCATAGCAGATTTATTTAGACTAGTCCCAAACTAGAATCAACCTGAATCTGCATCAACAGAGAACAGGAGATAGCATGAAGAAACTGTAGCATATTCACAACAGAAGGAACCAAGAAGTGGCTTGTGCAAAAATGTGGATGAATCTCAGAAGCCAGGCCCAGAAGATGACACATTACTGGAATCTATTCTTTCAAAAACAAAAGGAATGAAAACTCCTGTGTTGGTGGTATTAGAAACTAACCTCAAGGTTTAAGGAGGCCCGGTTCGAAGAGGCATAGGGAATTTTAGGGGGATGGCAATGTTCTCAATTTAGATTTGGAGTGGTGGTTATGCAAACATATACAGTTATTAAAACTCAAAGAACTGAACTCTTATGATCTGTATGTAAAATTATATGTAAATTATGTTTCAATAAAAATCAGCTTCTAACTGTCTTAAAAGCACAAGTCTGATTTTCTCTTCATCTCTGCCCCAGTTAGCCATTGCAGGGCCACACTGGAGGGCTGACTTATGCTCCATACCTCAAGTGATTTCTTTAAACGTGACAGTAAGGAAAACTCAGTTATTCTTGCTTAAAACAAAAAGCTGTTCTCACCAGGAGGTAAGAGGACTGCAGAGAAACACACACACAGTTTAATCTCCTCCAAGACACTCTGCCAGTGTGACCCGAGGATGGCGTGCCTAGATGCCTCCCTCTACTCAGGGCAGCAGCTGGTGTTTGTGATTCAATAAACAACATGCATTACAATGGGTCCTTGTAAGCAATAAAGATCTTGTTCACTTGTCTATTACCAAAATGTCTGGTATAATCCATTTGCAAAAGGAAAATAGGTGCACAGGAAATTCTTCAGAAGGAAAATAATTTTTCAATAGTTCGAAGGAAATTCTTTCCAAACTGGGTCAAACCGAACTAACAGCATGAAGCTTAAGGACACCACCTGGGGGTGAATATTAGGCTCCAGACTTCTATTTAAGCATAAAGCCAGGCTACAAATTGAAGGAGGCCAAAGGCTGTCCTTGGGATTTTAGTACTTTGTACCTAGAAGCTCCTGAGGAGAACTAATGGTTACAGTAACTATTAGCTCAGTCATGCGGCCATATACTGTTATATTGAACCAACCCTGCCAACAGATATATGATGTGAGCCATGTGTCCATTAAATGTTTAGCAGACACATCTAAAAAGTTTTTGAAAAATAAAATTTTAAAAATTACATCTCTGCTCCTTCATCAGTTGGAGGATATAATGCTAAGTGAAATAAGCCAATCCCAAAAAATCAAAGGCTGAATGCTAATTCACAATAAGGAGGGTAGGGCACTAGAGAAGAATAGAGTTACCTTAGATTAGGTGGAGGGAAGTGAAGGGAGGGGAGAGAGGGAATGTGGGATAGGAAGGGTAGTAGAACGAAACAGACATTATTGGTTTATGTATACATGTGACTGCATGACCAATATGATTCTACAACATGTATGTCAGAAAAATGAGAAATTGTATCCCATTTATATATATCAAAGTACATAAATGCAGTCTACTGTCATGTATAACTAATTAAAACAAATAATTTTTTTTCTCTAAAATATTGCTTTTATAGCACTGGGGATAAAACCCAGGGCCTTATACGTGCTAGGCAAGTGTTCTACCATTGAACTACAATGCCAGCCCACAAAATTAATTTTAATATATTTTATTTAACCCAATGCATTCAAACTGTTATTGTCAATATAAAATCAATAGAAAAATTATTAATGAGATATTATAATTCTTTTTTTTTTTTTTGTACCAAGTCCTCAAACCCTGGGATGTATTTTATACTCACAGCTCATCTCAGTTTGGACTTAGCCCATTTCGAATGCTCAATTGCCACATGTGGCTGGTGGCTCAGTTAGTGCATGAGGCTTCAGTATCACTTTCATGCACATTCTTGAAACCATAAACACTGCATTAAGAGATCTCGGGAAATCTCTGAGATTACCAAGTGGACAGAAATGTCACTGAGAGCGTTCTGGTGGTAGAAGACACTTCTTGGCCTGGGGTTGTGGCTCAGGTGTAGACTGCTCACTTAGCACGTCCGAGATCCTCAGCACCACATAAAAATAAATAAAATAAAGGTATTGTGCCCAACTACAACTAAAAAATAAATATATTTTTTTTTTAAAAGAAGAAGACACTTCTCCATGGTCCCTGAGCATTAACAGTTTAACTGAGGGTTAAACTATGGCTTCTCCTACCTTCTTTATAGGCCAGCAGTTCTCAGTGGGGACTCTATGGCCCCAGAGTCCCTGAGATCCTGGAGGGAATTCATGAAATCATTTTCATAATAATACTAAGATACTGTTTGTCTTTTCACTCAGGTTGACAATTTGTATTGTTATTGTAGAGCAATGACGGGGATGAAATGTTGGCACCTTAGCACAGATCAGCAGAGAGGGCTACCTGAGCAGACCAGCAGCCACTGTGTTCTCAACACCACATATTAGGAGCAAAAAAACAAAAGCAAAAGAAAGCTGTTTCATTTATAAATGTCCTTGATAGAACAGTAAAAATTACTAAGTTTATTAACTCTTGACTCATGAAGAGGCATGTCTATAATTATCTGAAAAAGCATTAAAATGCTCCTCCCTGTTCCAAATCCATACCTGTGTAGCTGGATTTTCATCATATACTACTAACCAAACAATACATCTCAGCAAACTTTCCAGAAGAAGATTGTAAGTAAAACAATGTTTCTCTTTTACTCAACCATTTTTGGAAAAAATAGATATTGCTCATTAAAAATATAATTTGCATGAATGTGAAATGTGTTTGTTGTTATTTTAAATAAATGAAAATATTTTAAAATTTTGTTTTAATATTTAATATGGTAAATATCAATACATACAACCTGTATTAGCCTGAAGCTCTTTGGAATATTTAATCATTTTTTAGGTTCTAAACAGGTCCTGGGACCAAAAAGTTTGAGACTTGCTACTCTAGGCCAAACCTGGATTAAATTATTTCTACCTTCTGTTCAAGTATAACATATTGATAAAGGGAATTCCCATGGAGCAAAGACTCTCTTCAGGCTAACTGTGAGAAGGAGACCACTAGTGTGACATGTCATGCCACCTGTCCAGAATGGGCCTGAGAGGCAGGTGGCAAGCTTATGAAGATGAGGGGCACCACCTTGTGTCACATAAACAGCCATAGGGCGGGTGACAGAGGTGCAAAATTCCAAAGGCAGCACCTGTGTTGAGAAGAGCAATCTGGATGATCCATGAATCATCTCCCCAAACTCAGCCCAGCAGTTCAAGACTCCTAGCAGAAGAACTAGAAAAATCTCAGCTGCTCACAGATGTCCCCAGACAGGGCAGTGTACACACTCATGGGCATGTCCCAAGTGTAACTCCTGGGTGTACAAATCCATGCTATAATTTAGAGACACTGTAGAATTAGAGGGGGAAATGACTTCTCTCTGGACGGCACGAGTAAGAGAAGCCATATGAGCAGGCCATGCTGAAAATGCAACCTAACAAAGGACCTTGCTTCCCGGAGGTTCTCTGGCCTTCTGAGGCTCTTTTACAAGCCCTTCCCTCACTCCCAGTCAAGCTGTGCCCCATCCTACACTCGCTCACTCCCACATGACTATGTCCACCCTGGTGGCTGGACCACTCCTAGTACTCATCTCAGCACCGGCCTCCTACTACCCCTGCCTCTGACTGTCCATCAGGCAATACCTGGTCCTCCTGGTGCTCTGACTCAGATGCCCTCCCAAGCCTGCTTCTCCAGTAGTCTGCATCTCACTTGACAGAGCCGCACTACACCAAGATGCCTGGCCAGACTCTCATCCGCCCGTCCCACATTCCCCCAGAGTAACTAGAAGCTACATAACATCTCCTAAGAAGCCTTCCCTATGTATCCGCCATATGACTGTCATCCAAGCCCATCTCACCTCCTACCCGCTCCTTTCCTAGTCTCCCCCACTCTCTAGCAACAGGTCCCCCAAGGGCAGCTGCTTTGCTGATGAACAAGTCTGACTACTGAAAAGCCTTCAATGAGAGCCCACCACCTGTAGGATGAATACAAACTCCTTTGTGTGGGCCACAAGACCCTGTCCAATCTAATCTGGCCTCTGCTAGAGCATTTAGCATATTCTGAATAATGTTTCATGATCTCCCCTTTTTTTATGATAACCTTTTTTATTATCCTCAAAGACAGAAATATCTCATTCTTGTTCCTATCTCAAAGCCTGGTCCCATGACTAATATACTCAGCAAATGTTCAGTAACTACTTTGTTGATTTGAGGAATGTCTTAGCAAAGATTTTCTCTGGAATGTTAAAGGACAGTGCCTCCACACCACTGTGTCACAGGCAGACCTCAGCTTGCATTTGCTCACCGGGTCCTCACAGAGGTGAGTGGGGAGGGAGGTGTGAATTAGCTATGGGATTCTGCTGCAAAGGAGAATCTGACTTTCAAGACCCGAGAGGCCCTATCAGCAAGGAGTCTGTTTCTGTAATAACATAGTAGACTTCACGCACCCACCATGGGAAGCTCTGTGTGTACTCCAAAAAGATGGGCATTATTAAAAGCATTTTTTAACTATCCTAAGGAAAAGGCAGTTTTTATAAGAAACTTAAAACTGTATCTCCAGCTTGATCATCTACTTTAGTAACATCAGGTTTGATCCTGATGATTAAAGGAAGAAAAAGTTCACCAGGAAGCACAGGACTAAGAATGCACATTGACTCAATTATAAACTCTGATGCAAGACAACTTCCAAGAAGGTAGGAGCCCAGGGCATCTTCCCTGGAATATAGCCATACAGTCACCCAAACTGAAAATTTTGAAAAGGATGACACTGAACTGGATGAATAATTTTTAGATGTAAAAACTTTATCCTGTGTGCACTGTTGGTATACATACTTGATGGAAATATACCACTCATCCACACCCAGGGAGAAGTTGGCATTTGGACACAATCATTCTGTGTGAACGTACAGATGTGGGAATATCACACTCATTTAGGGGTGTCCTCTGGGGGGACCGCACAGACAGAAACCCCATCTCCTTACCATGATGCTCTTGTACATGTTGCCATTGTTGTCTTCTATACTGATGCGGATTATGCAGGTGTCTTCGTTCTGTTGGTTGTAAACAGGAGGCAGCACTGTGGAGGTAATGGATGTCACGGAGACAGAGCGCTTGTGGATTTTAGGGTTGTTGTTGCAGGATGGAGGAGAGGAGAGGGGGTTGATTAAGGATGACATCCCTGAGGAATTTGTGTCCATGGAATGGATGGAGGAACAAGAGGAGGAGGACTCAGAGAGCTGGAAGAGCAAACATCCCAGAAGGAAACTATCAGAACTTGGCCAACAGTGCACTTTGCAATTTTCAAATCAGAGGTAGCAATAGAGAGCAATAAACTTCAAATATTTTCCCCACAGCAACTTGCCTCTGGTGTGAGCGCCTCCCACCCCCATGGCACAGGTTTACCTGTGACTCAGGGTGACCTAATCACTGTATCCAGGTGTTCTCTCACTTCCCTAGTTTTTAACTGTTCTTACAGAAGCTAACCAGCAGATGGCAGCAGATACCAGAAACCAGAGGCAATATGGGCTCCGGAAGGAAGGAGGCTTAAAGGGCCGGAGGAAAGCCTTACAACACTTGATTCAGTCTCATGGCCTTGAGCCCCAAAGTTCTCAACGTGGCCACGAAGATCATTCTAACCTGATTTCACTTCATAATTGGTTTTGTTGTAGGAGGAAAAGTCTGTGTTGTTAGATATTTCCAGGATGAGGACCACAGATGACAGAGCTCTGAGTAGAACATTCCTGTTGGAAAGGCCCCTGGAGGTCACCTGGGCCCATTCCCTTTCTAAGGCCAAGGAGCCTGAGACCCAGAGAGAACACTGGCTCCAGGTTCACCCAGCTAGCTGACAATACTACCACGACAAGCACCCAGTTCCTTGACCCCCACCGTCGTGTTCACAGAGCAAGCGCGAAGTTTACATGAGGAATTAACCCAGCATCCTTGCTACGTTCAGCCCTGTGAGTTGGTGATAAGCTTTCATATCTTACCTTATTTGGATCTTGCAACTTTCTTGTGAACAAAAAGCAGAGCATTATAAAGTTTAGGAGAATAAGATTCAGAGAATAAAGTGACTTGTCCAGGAGGACACAGCCTTTGAGCAGCTCTGCCACTTTCTACACTGGCTGCTACAGCCAACCATGTATATGTTCATGTTCTATCAAGAACAGTTGGGGAATGGGGTGCTACTGTTAATGTGGCTTTTGTGATCAGCCATTTATTTATCATACATGCAATATCAATGACATACTGAAGACATGCAAATAGAGAGGAAGCTAAAAATTCAATAGGAGTTATCCCCCCCCCCCACAAAAATCATTAAGGCCAAACATTTTAGAGATCAGTTATTATTGTAGAAAATTATGAGTAATTTCTAAGAATTAGTGAAGTTAAATTATACCATATTAGTCTTATAAAATATTCTGAAAACCATTTAGAAACAAGAGTAATTTCTTCCATCTTTGTGTGCCCTTCTGTGGAAACGGACTATAGAATTTTAGCTTTCTGATAATCTTGCTTCTAAGGAAATGGAGTCTCCTTTGTCATATTTCCTGGGGGCTTCTCCTTCCTGAGGCATAACTACACATTAAACTCTACTGCGTGGTTTGTTTAATGACAGCCAGGAAGCTCATATGATAATTTTGGTAGAGAGTCTAACTGTAGCTCTATCATAATGTGGTTTCATTACATTAACTTTTTTTTTTTTTTTTTTTTTTTTGCTTATATTCCCAAGGGAATCGCTGTGAGGGTTGAGGGTGGATCATTTTACAGCATAACTTTTCTTGTATTAGCCAAGAAAGGTCCACCTTCATTTTTTCACCTTCATTTTCCTCCATGCAAACTTTTTTGTTAGACTTTCCATGATTCTAACAACATTTATAATTAAGGCAAAGCCTTGAGGATGACTGGGTTATAGGAGTTCTAATGGTGAGCGGTTCTACCTAATGAACCCTCAAATTCTTACTGAGAATTGGAGCGGTGAGGAGCAAGTGTAAAAATAAATGTTCAGGAATCAGATCAGGAGGAGGAAGCCAGAGAGGCCCCAGTTACGCCTCCACCCGGCTCTTAGGAGCGCCACCTCACAGCTAGCCTGTGGAAAAGGAGGGTGGCCAGCCTGAGGGCTGCTGGTGTCCTCACGGGACTACAGAGTAGTACTGGACTCTGAAAGTCCCCAGGCCTTGCCACGCACTGAGCAGAGAACCAAGGGCCTTTCCCAGTGACATGCCGGGACTCTGCAGCCCAGGAGCTCCCTGCACCCAAGGCAAGCATCCACCTTTCACTGTGCAGAAACTCCCAACTGTGAGGAAGGTTCATCCAAAGAATACAAAGCCACGACTCGTACAAGAAATCAGAGAGACAGTGTGGTAAGAGATGAGGCGAAAGAAAGCCAGGGAGGTGTGAACGACAGCACGCGGGCTTCTGCATGGTTTCAGAAGGAATGGCCTATACTTAGACACGCTTCCTCTGCACCTCCATGCAAGAAAGTGATTCCATCTCCTTTCCAGAGAGGGAGGAATCCCTCGCAGATGCAGGCAATGCCTCAGAAGCCCCTTTTCTACATAATCCACCATCAGTTATGGGGCCTGACCACATAAGAACCCATCAAAAAGTGAATGACACTTCATGCTAGATTTGGACAAATCCAACGCTGTGTGTCAGTCAGACCATGGAGAATGGTCACATTCCTGGTTTAGGAGACATGACTCCTGAGAGGATATACAATGACGGGGCTTTTCCTTCAACATTGGGAGCATGAAGGACTGAATCTCCTGGACTCAGAGCAGAAAGGGGAGAATCCCACTGGGGCAGCATTTGAGTATCTCTTTCTATGACTCCTGAGCCTGATGCCACTGCTCGACAAAGTCACTTCAGGGATCCCAGACAACACGTTACTGCTGATGACACCATGTGAAGAAATACAGGTCCCCTTGCAGAGCCAAATACAAACGAAGTGGAGGAACCGTAAGCAACACTGCACCTCATCAGCCCAAACTCAAGCTAAGAAGCCAGAGGCCACCACACAGCAAGTTTGGTGGCCCAAAATCCCCATCAAATGGTGTAAGTTCCAATCATAGCAAAGCCCATCTCTGACGCAAACTCCTTGCCCAGAAGCAGATGTGTACACAAGAGTGCACATTCTCTTCATGTACTTATGCAGCCATGAAAATTGGAAACTCCACGAGAATTCCTGTATCTCTTCTCATTACTGTCCATCTGTTTCAGACACCAGGGGCTGTCTGACCACTACAACTCTTCACCCTCTCCTGCACTCTGCGCCCATGCTCTTTGCTACTCTTTGTCACAGGGAGCATGTTTCCCTGTAAGACTTAGCCATGTGATTGCTTTAGCCAGTGTAATTAAAGGCTTGCTGTGTGCTTGCAGGGCTGGTCTCGCCCCTTCCTCAGCTGTCTTAGCATGCTAATGCATATGCTGGGTAGCCTATTAGTCCAAAGAGGGGCAGGAGGTGAAGCAGACTTGGACCAAACTGTGGCCTAGAGCCAAGCCTGACACAAACAAGCCAACCCCTTAGATGTATTTGAAAGAATAAATGGCTGCTGTCTCAAGTTGCTGAGTTTTAGCGTGGTTTGTTATGCAATATTATTATGGTAAAAACTTGGCCAAGGCAAGGTACGGAACAAACAAGTTGACACATCTCTGTCTCTGGCTTTTGCACTCCTTCTAAGCAATCCTGCTTCTCCTGAATAAAGTCTAGTTTATGTTACAGGTCACAACCCTCCAGAACCTTTAGATGTGGTTATGGGATAGTAATTCAAAGCCCAAATGAAGAAAACAACCTTCTTCCTGCTTTTCTACCTATCTCTATAAGGAATGGGTTCTGGATTGAACTCTGCTTTTGATACCTCTTTTAAAACTTGACTTTGAAAATATTGCAGAGCGATAAACTTAAAAGCAAACATTCCTTGTGTGGCAAACATTACGTCAGGCGCCCGCAGCGGGAATGAAGAAGAGGGCTGAGCAGATACCTTCTTCTGAGGCTCGTCGGGTGTGTCCATGGGAGTAATAGAGCCCTCCTCGGCCTCGGAGTGGTTCGACTCGCAGGATGACACGCTCACGGAGTCCATGCTTTCCCCAGAGCTCCCACTGGCTGTGGACTTGGGCTGCTCTTTGGTGGGAGTGCTACTGGTGATGATGTCTGACCCCAGAAACAGTCTGCAAAAAAACAAGAGGCCAAGCGTTTGGGCCATTATCAATCTGGATCCATGACGGAGCAAATATTTTGTGCTGATTAAGTTTCTGATGTTTCTCAATCTTGTAATCTTGACAGGCAATTAGTATTTTAGAAGAATGTTTGCTATAAATAGGTTTCTAATGACTAGCAGTAAACATTTTGTCCCAATAAGTTATTTCCAGCTTCAAAGTACACATAGACTGCTTAGCTGAGTAAACTGGGGTCTTTCTAGGTCAATGGCCCTTCATCTTTTAACAGTCTATGGACCACTTTAGCAGGATCAAAACATCATCACCATACCCTATCACCCCCTACCCTAAAAGGAACTTCATGAGACTGAAGAAGGTTGTCATGCTTTGAATAAGAAACCAAGGAGGAAGACTTCAGCTTCCAACTATCTGGTGACCTACAATAACCCAAACCCTTCCCCTATAAAACAGTGTTTAAAACTCCTTTCAGTTGAGTTTGCAAGATAGTAAGGGACATCCCTACAGGACATAAATGAAAAGGAACTGAAAACTGGAAGCATGTGAGCTATTTCTCCAGCTGCTCTGCTAAATGGGAAGCACGAATTACGGCAAAAGAGTGGCATATTTTATAAAAACGTATTAAACACATATTAATTATACATATGAATGGAGTTCAGTGTGATTTGCCACATATGCATATAACATGCATTGATCATGGGTTTTAACACAGACAGAGGACTCAGAGATGAGGGATTCGCTTTATAAAAGGTGGAGAGTTAAAACCAAAACCCCTTATATAAAGCCAGGGTCCTCAAAAGTCTGTACTCTCAGTAAAGAGAATGCCTAGAAAAATGTCTTCCTACTGACACAGGAAGATAGCAGGGAAGCCTGTCTGTCTTGGATGGAAGAAAAATGTCTCCTGGAAATCATGTATGAGCCTGGCCTGTACCTCACCCGGATTCGCTACCTATGTGGTCTAGAAGTTAGGAATTCTCAGGCCAAGACATCCCTGGGAGAACGTAAAGGAAGGGAAAAAAATGAAAGAAGAGGTATGGAGAGGAGATGAGAGGAATGCAGAGTTGAGGAGAGGAGAGGAGAGGAGAGGAGAGGAGGAAAAAGAAAAAAGAAATTTTTCTAGAGGGATATACCTACAACCAGACTATGGAGAATTCCCTGATAAAAATGAGCTCACAATAAAAAAATTTTTTGAGAGAGAGAGAGAGAATTTTTAATATATTTATTTTTTAGTTTTCAGTGGACACAACATCTTTATTTTTTATTTTTATGTGGTGCTGAGGATCGAACCCAGTGCCCCGCGCATGCCAGGTGAGCATGCTACCTCTTGAGCCACATCTCCAGCCCCCACAATAAAAATTATAAAAATACATACAAAGAAGTATTCCACTCAAAGGGAAAGTCAATGGGCATAACAAACAACAGGTTTATTTTTACTTTTTTATTTTTTGGTATTAGGGATTGAACCCAGGGGTACTTAAGCATTGAGTCACATCTCCAGCCATTTTTGTGTCTTTATTTTGAGACAGGGTCTAGCTAAGTTGCTAAGGCTGGCTTTGAACTCACAATCCTCCTGGCTCAGCCTCTCAAGCCACTGGGATTATAGGTATGAGCCACCACACCTGGCTCAAACAACAGGTTTAGACTCCTGAAAACTTCAGATATGAGAACTGTCAGAAAAAACTTGTAATTTATTCATTCATTCAACAAAGGTTTGCATGTCTACCAAAGACAAAGCTATAAAATAAGTATGATTTAAAATATTAAAACATAAAGAGAAGAAAATAAAAACAAGAATTTAGAGCAAGCCACTGACAAAAAAAAAACAAGAGAATAATTTGAAAAATTTTGTTTCCAAGTGAAAAATATAACTGAAATTAAAAACTCAGTAGAAGGGTTAAATAACTGTGGAAGAGAAAACTCACTGCTAGATTCATGAAAAATTATGAATGGATCTAAATAAAGATCCTCAGTCATCAGCATCAAAGATAAAGACAAGGTATCAGAGCTTAAAAGACAAAAATAGGAGTTCAGGTTTTATTCAGAATACCTTCAGAGGTTTCTATGTAAGGAAGCAACATCATCTATGTTCAAAAGATCACCAGGCTATTAGTGGAGAATGCAAGCCAGAGCCAGGGGACAGCCCGGAGACAACAAAGACGTTGGCAGGGTGGTCTACACAGGAGATGACGGAGGTTCACACCAGAGGAAGGAGCAGAGAGGAATGAATGCATGTAACAAATGTTCTGAGCTCATGACAGAAAGATCAACTATTTGAGTGTCCTTCACTTCTACCCTGACTCATGGAGACCTGGCTGGATACATTTCCTCTCCCCCACTCTGCTGAGACCTTCCCTGGGCCGCAGGAGCCCTGGGTGGTACTCACAGGCTGAGCCTCTTCACCATGCTCTTCCGAGGCTTGGGAGAGGTGGTGCTGGCCTCAGCAGCTGCTTCAATCTCACAGGAGAGGGCATAGCTGGGAAAGAGAGGGGTGCTGATGAGGTCGAAGTTGGAGAACTGAAGAACAGGTTTAAATTCACATGATTTATTGGTTTTTATTTTAGAGGAAACCTCTGACTGTCAGAGGGTACTTACTTACTGGCCAGATTTTAAAATTTTACACTGTGAGGCTTATCCCCTCATTCCACCCACTGGCACCTGGATTCAGCCATTTGGTTCTGCAAGCTTCACATACCAGGATCATACATGTGACAGCAACAAAAGCTGACTCCACTCTATTTTCTGATCATTGTTCTCCCACTGCTAAGCCAGGGGAAGAGTCGGCCTCCATCACTTCCCTCCTGTTTCTTCTCTACCACCTCCGTCTAATTACTTTGTGTATTTGTATACATGCATGTAGGACTGTTCTTCTCTCCAGGAAATGAAAAAGACTTTTGTAAAATATCTACCTTCATTGATTATACATAGGCAACTACATTATCTGTAAAGATATATACACATGACTATAAATGCAATTCTGAATCATCAAAACATCCCAAATTAAAAATACTCCAGATTTAGACATCTATATGACAGGCCATAGGACAAGAGGAGTTTATATCTGATTTGAAATGCTTGTCTCACAAAAGCTTGTAGGTCTAGTTAGCAGAAGTATTTGGTTACAAAGCACATGGAAATGGTGGCCTGACACCACAAATCAAAGAGCCCTGAGTTTGAATCCAAACACTGTCACCAATAGTTCTAATACTCCTCTAACTCTCAACTCCTCATTGGCAAAGACTAACTTTCACTCTCCCCTACAATAAACTTCCAAAGAAATTCCCCAGTCTATAGTATGATAAGCAAACTTTTTTCTGGAAAGACCAGATAGTAAGTATTTTAGGCCTGTGGTCCATGTGGTCTTTGTGCAGCTACTCAACTGTCTGTAAAGCCAGACAGGAACCATAGATAAGATGTAAATGAATGGGCTGTGTGCCAACACAACTTTATTTATGGATCCTGGAATTTGAATTTCAAAAAACTGCCCCATGTCATATTACTAGTCTCTTGTTTTTATTTTTCCCACAACTACTAAAAATGCAAAAACAAGTGGTGTAACCACCAGACTACAGGTAAGGTCTGATCCCGTGCTGGGCCAACAGCCAGAGCACTAGGGGTACTGGTGCCTTTCCATGCTCAGCAAGCACTGCCCCGCCCACACCGAGTCCTCACCACTACTCCAAATGCCACGCCTGTCAGCTGCCAGGCCTTTGCTTGGTTCTTTTTTTTTTTTTTTAATATGTATTTTTAGATGTTGATGGACCTTTATTTTACTCATTTATTTATATGTGGTGCTGAGACTCAAACCCAGTGCCTCACACATGCCAGGCAAGCGCTCCACCCACTGAGCCCCAGCCCAGCCCCACCTCGTTCAGTTCTATCTGCAGCATCCTCCCCAACTTCTCCTGGTGAGGTCTCCCCCATTCCAGCCAGCCTACGTGTGATGCCCGCGTACCTTCCATCCTCCTCCCTCCTTGGCTACAGAACATGCTCCTGCCCGTGGGCTCTGTAGCACTGAGCTTTGCACCATATTTCAAATGTTCATGCATCACTTTCTCTCCCTGGATTGCAAGCTCCCCAATTAACACTTGTGACAAACACAGTGACCTCGCTAGTGGTAGTAGTGATAATTCATAGTCTGACAGTGCTTTCCCAAATATGCTCATTTAAGCCTCAGAAGGAACACTTTACAGATGAGCATCCAGAAGATGAGGAAAAATAAAGATGTGTTCGAGGCCACAGGGTAGGAAAGTGGCAGAGCAAGACTCTGAAGGCGCGCTCTCCCACAATGTCAGTCCTGCTTTTCCTGCTATGCCATGCTCCTTTGAAGACCAAGGACCTAGATCCCAGCTGCGGCCACCCAGGAAGGCACTGGAGGCCGTGCTCCTCAGGCTGACACCTCAGTCCCGGGCAGACCACCAGCCAGCCTACCTCTCCTCCTCTGTTAAGAGCTGCTGCCTCTGGAACCACTGGATGAACTTCTGGTCTGGGGTCATGCAATAGCTGTTGCAAGCTGACTGTAGGAGCTTTATTTGGGCAATCACTTCAAATTCCTAAAGCAGACAAAACAACCAAAAGAAGTGAACAAGAAGGCCAACCAAGTCAGACCTTTCAAACATGAAAATATAACACCTTGGGATAATATATGCAGAAAACCCTCTAAGCAGACTCTGAAATACTGCTAACTTGGAGTGTAGGGGTGTAGCTCAGAGGTACAGGGCTTGTCTAGCAAGCAGGAGACCCTGGGTTCAATCCCCAGTGCAGAAAAAATAAGAAAATAATCTATCTCTGAATCTCTGAAGTTCATGTCTGCTTTAATTTTCCACTCTCTTTTCTTCTTGAAAAATTAGTTCATATGAATAAAACAAGAACCAAGGTCAACCAAACTAGTCACCACCCAGTCATAATGGCGTCTTTTCTCTCTTTTCCATTTTCTTTGTAAATTATGTGAAATTTTTCTATTTCTTAAAAGAAAACAAATTCTTGAACTCCAGTATTTGTTCCCCATCCCCAGCTTCTTCAACCCTTACTTACCCTCAATAAATAAGTTCTGGTAGGGTTGAATGTCTAAACAGTCCAAGGTCTCATAAAGTTGACTGTTTAGATTTCCTGAATCCTTAGGTTTTTACTACCCCAGTAAATCATTTAACTATGTCTTCTAAAGCTCACAAGAGAAGCGAGTATATTATTATGTCCAAACTTATTTATACTTCATTATATGCTTCAATTATTCATTTTTTAAGTCAGCAATGGGTATAAGCTTTAGCTTTAGGTTTTATATTCAGACTTTCCAAATGTTTAACATCTTAAGTCTTAAAAGAAAAATGATTATCATACAGGCTTATTTTGAATTTAAAGGACAAAGATGGTTTACTGGGAAGGCATAACAGAATTTTTCTAAAAAAAACAAAAAAAAAAAACACCAAAAACACATCATTATAGGCCACGAGAAGTAATACGAGGACTGGCAGATCCTCTGGGTCTCAACTTTCCATCCAGTGACCCCAGCTCTTGGTCTCAATATTGTTAAGGAATATTTATTGTCATGTTAGAGAATAAAGTATACTCTGTGAGTGTCAGAAAGTTTCCAGTGTCCGTGTTAGTGTCTTGTTAAGGATGAACTCAGCCTGGTTATCATGCCTATGCTCTTTTGGTTTTGACTCCAATGTCATTTTCTCCTGCATGCTTCTTGGACCCTATAGGTCAGGGACAGATGTCCTTCCTATGTGCTTCTTCAAGATCCACTACTTCTGTCCACAGCCTTTATCAGGCTTTATAACCACCTATAGATTTGCCTAACTCCATCCTGGACTATACACTTTATGAGGGTAGGAGCTCTGGGTTTTCTATGCTGCAACCCCCAAGCCCCCATGTTAGGTAGTATATTTGTGGAATGAGAGAATGAATGAATGAGTAAAAAAAAAAATAGAGAGCAGGGCACTGTAGTGTATGCCTGTAACCCCAGTGACTTGGGAGGCAGAGGCAGGAAGATTGCAAGTTTAAGGCCAGCCTCAGCAACTTAATGAGACTCTGTCTCAAAATGAAAAATAAAAATGGCTGGGGATGTAGCTCAGTGGTGGAGCATCCCTGGGTTCAATCCTAGTTTCAATTTTGCAAACAATATAAAGCAAAACAAAGAAATGAGAGCACCATGGGGTGAATTATTTTGCTCACTCATTTTCCCTCGAATCATTTAAATGTCTTCTTAAATATAACATTTGAGACAAAAACTATAGCAAACCTCCAAAGCTGATTTATCTTTTTTTTAGCACAGTTCATAACTATTCTATCCAGAGAAAGATTCAAATTGAAGTGAACATGCCTTGCTATGGTGAGAGGAAAGGAAAAGAATAACTGCTTGCACTTAACAGCAAAGGATATCTCTTTTCCTCTCCCAAGCAGACCTTCCAGAGGTCACCTTCTTTGTGAACTCTTCTATGTCATTTACTTTTAGGAGACCTCTCTTCTTCCTAGGATGAATTTATTTTTCAATTGACAAATAAAAAATCGTATATTCAACATGATGTTTTGAAATATGTATACACTGTGGAATGACTAAACCAGGCCGTCGACCTATGAACTACTCCCGCACTCTTATCTGGAAGAACACTTAGCAGTTCTGAAGTACACAGTACATTGTTATTAACTAGGTGAATCTGTTTTTGCTGAAGCTAGGTGTAAAAAAGGATGAGGGGCGGGGGAATTAGCCCTCATTTCATAATGGGCTTTGGCGCCACAGGAAAATATTTCTACACCTGGCTCTGTTCCCAGGTGACTCTGGTCCAGTCATGTAATCCCTTGAGTCCTGGTTTCCTCACCTTTGAACTGAGGGTCATAAGACCTACCTCACAGGGCTCTTGGAGGCTAATGGATAGGAATGGGCCAAGCACAGTGCTATATGATCAATGTTCAGTAAGTGTTTATTCTTTTTTTTCTGTCTCTACAGAAAAACCCTTAAGTTTCTGCTTCTTTTATTTTTTTTATGCCCAGATGCAGTAAAATGAAAAGCCACCGTGAATACCTCTACTTACCCTTCTCCTTTTTTCAAAGTTTATCAGTCCACCCTGAAAGAAATTTTCAACAAGGTAACCAACCAAGTTACTTTTGAAACACAGCCTAATGTTGTGCTAGATCACATTAAAATAGATGAAAGGAACGATAAAGCCTAATTTTTTAGTAGATAAACACAATGCATTTTATTTTTATGTGGTGCTGAGGATAGAACCCGGTGCCTCATATGTGCTAGGCAAGTGCTCTACCAAACAGCTATAACCCCGGCCCAAGCCTAATTATTAATGATCCTATAATTATGGCTATTATGAGGAAGACAACCATCTTTTGCTTAAAACAACAACAACAACAACAACAACATTCTTTTAGCTGGGCGCGGTGGCACATGCCTGCAATTTCAGGTATTCAAGAGGTTGAGGCAAGGATCACAAATTCAAGGCCAGCATGGGTAACTTGGCAAGACTCTTTTCAAATTTTTTCAAAAAGGGCCAGGGATGTAGCCCAGTAGTAGAACATTTGCATAGTAAACATGAGGCCCCAGGTTCAATCCCTAGTTTAAAAAAGAAAGAAAAGAGCAAAAACATTCTTTTCATTTATAATGGGCAGGTTATGCTTTCTTTTAAAATGCCTGAAATCAACTAAAACAGTAATGATGAAATATCACAAGTCAGAATCCAAGTATATTTGCAGAACCAGTGAAGACAAACGCATGAGTAAATATTCCATTACACTTGTTTCCTTGATCAAAAGCAACAAAAACAGATGGTCACTGACTCATGCTGGAAACCAAATTGTCAATGGTTTATCAAAAGGGAAGTCACTTGTGCACAGCATCATGAAAAGTTAAGTTTCAATTCTTCATCCTCCCCAGCCAACTCCTATTCTCAGTAGGCTCAACTCAATTTAACTTCTCAATCTTTGGTCACTCCCCAAAATTCCCCAACGCTGAGGGGTATTTCCTGAGATAAGCTAAGGCAGAGGGTGGGAAGAGACCAGAGCTCCAGGAAACACAAAATAAATGGACATGTCCCCAACACTGAGGACAAGCATGGAAGTGACATACAATTCTTTTTAGTTAGGATACAATGAAGCTATGACAACCCACAAAGCAGAATTCACTTAAATGCACAGCAAGCCTTAAATATCGGTTCAAATATCTAATGTCTTTCCCACTTACATCTTATTAGTTATTAACAAAGTTGGCTTGTTGGACTGGCTTTCACCTCTTTTCATGTTCCAGAAGAAAAAGAGGGAAGGAGTGGAAGGGTACACCCCAGAACAGACGGCAATACAAAATACCAAAAAATGGGAATTGAAAATTCACAAAGCTGCCTCACTTCTGACTTACTCTTGTGCCAGGGCCCTCTGCTCCTTCAGCTCTGCCTGCAGCGTAAGCCCCCACACCCAGATCTTGCTCCAGGCCATGTCTGAGCAAGGCCTTCTCACCACAGCCTCTCATGTTACTAATCACAACTACCTGCAATTTTGTAAAACTCTCTATTTCTATTGATTGCTGTCTACTTTGATATGCCCTTCCTTCCACTAGCTTTTGAGACTCAGCTGGTATTATCTTTTGGTGTTGTTCTTTGTATTTCTTGTAGCACCCAGCACAATACCACACACATTACAGGCTCCCAGTAGAGAGTAACAGAAGCAAATTTCTCTCTAGAAATCTAAGAAGAAAGCTACAGGCCCAATCGTGTTGCCGGCATGGAGCGCACCTCGATGTGGTCCTGGAGAGCAGTGTCCAGCATGGTCAGGTCAGTCAGGAAGGTGCCCAAGTAGGGTACAGTGCCCTGCATCACACCCTAGGAATAATCAGAGAACAGCTGTCTTTATTGTTATTGAAAAGTTTAAGGGTTTCAGTGACCTTCACACTAGAGGACATGGACCTGTTCAAGGACTATGACTATGGGGCTATGAGTGGTAACCTCCATGACAGGAAATTCTGAAAACCCTTCACAAATAGGAAAAGAACTTCATGATCTAAAGTCTAGCTTTCAAGTCATGACAATCGAGCCTCAAAACCAGGAAATCACAGGCATACATTCAAATGTGTTCACAGTGGGTTTCACATTTTGCTTTAACTCAGGTAAGTGGGTCGTCTGATCACTTTTCAGAGTGTATGGACACTTGGGATGGTTTGGAATGGCCCTGGACAGTGGTGGCTTCACCACTGGTAAAGAGTGGGCCACCACACAATGGATAAGTGTGCATCACAAGAGTATATAGGGTGCCACGTTAAAATAGCCCCTCAGACTAGTCTTAGTGACTTATTTTCAAAGAATGCAAAAAAGGGAAAAACAGTAACCTTAAAGAAAGAAACCTAGCAAACTCTGCCTTAATCAAGTTATGAAGGTCAACATCAGCAGTGGCACTATCAGAGTCACACCAGATGAACCACTCACTCCTTGATATGATGTGACAAGATAGGGCACTTCTTCTTATCATTCTTCAAAAAAACCTATAACCTTAGTCTAGTCACTAGAAAAGCAAAGACAAACCCAGACTGTTGGACGTTCTGCAGGATACCTGAACAGCACCCCTTAGGATTTCAAGGTCATGATAACCAAGAGAAGCCTGAGAAGGCATCATGAACCACAAGAGCCTGGGAGGACAGGGCCATCACAGTGTCCTGCGCTGGAGGGGTCCTGGGACTAATGGAAAACTGGTGAAATCCAACCAAAATCTGAGTTTTAGGGAACAGTACCACACCAGTGTCAACTTCTGAGTATTGACAGACACGCCAGGTTACAGAAGCAGCTGACAACGGGAGAGACTGGGT
This sequence comes from Spermophilus citellus, assembly GCF_964194105.1. Lineage (NCBI taxonomy): Eukaryota > Metazoa > Chordata > Mammalia > Rodentia > Sciuridae > Spermophilus > Spermophilus citellus. The sequence goes on from NC_138187.1 coordinate 150,415,580, forward strand.
AAAGGGTTTACATAAACTTTAGGGTTTAAAATATTCTGTGTGATTATTCTTGCAACTTTTCTGTACCTCTGCAATTATTTCAAATGGAATTCAGTTTTCAAAACTGCCCACTGGAGTAAAGGTAGAAGTGCTTCAGTACATGACCGCAGTTCATCTGTGTCCATCTCACAAGGCCACCAAGGCACTAACCATTCTGCAGGGAACATTAAAGGAGGCTTCCAAGGACATCTCATCCTGAATGTATTAAGGTCCTTGTGGAAATGCTGGCAGGAACAGCCTCAACCGGGGCAAGGCCAGGCCGCTTGGCACGAGGCTGGCCACTTCCCCAGCCAGTTCACACCAAGAAGGGTTTTGTCCTTCAGGAACTCACTGTCAGCTGCAGTTTGTCCTTCTCATTATATGGACAAGGTCTCACCCTGAACTAAAATAATCTTTTCCCCCACTTTGGTAACAGCTATTTTTAACTTGCCTTTGAACAACCACGAAAGTTTGAAACACTGTGAGTTTTATAGGCTTTATATTACAGAAGAATCCTAGCATTCAAAATATTTTTGATTTATGTCCAGCTTTCCAAAGAAGGAGAAAATCCTTTGAAGGCAGGGATGAGAATATTTATTTTGTCAGTCTCTAATCTCCTATTTCTGGTTCCCCACCTCTATGCTAAAACTTAGGAGTTTAAAAGTACAGTGAACAATGATAATATCTTTCAATTTTAAGAAGAGAGGTTAGATACTCCTTTGAGTATTGAAAAACTAGAAAGGTTTGGTTAGTCCCTGGGATTAGCAAGAAGACCTGGGCAATGTCTATAGCATTTGGGAAGAAATGAAATGATCTCCGAGTACAAAGACCATATCCTCCTGCTGGCAGACAATCCCTTTCCTTGGCCATCATCTGCCAAAAGCTGAGGAAGGCAGGAAGCCCAGGAGGCCGCTAGGCCAAGCGGGCCCCAGCACCTAAATGCAGGAGTGAGTGGGGCGGATGCACCTGCTGCAAACCTGCCCTCACTGTCAGAACAGAACTTTTCCAGAAAACATGATTTGCAGCTCTCAGTGTTCATTTCCTACTGGGTCAAATGGGAATAAAAATATCTTTCCTAAAGAACTCCCAGGGCTGCTAAGAACAAATGAAGTCAAGCCTGGAAGCCCTGCAGACTGAAAGACGCTGATGCCCAGCCACAGCCACAGGCCGCTCTCCTGTGGGCTCTCGGGAAGGAACAAAGCTGGACACACCATATCCTTCTGGAGCTGGAGCCGCCTCTGAGTTCGCTTCTGGTTTTCTTTCACACTGCTGTCCAGATTTGCAAACTTGGAGGTTCCTTCCTAAGAAAGAGCACACAGAGAGCCCAGTGACGGAGGAGGCCACTTAGAGAGAAGTGAAGGGGCACCTAGTTTCTGGAACACATCTGACATCCTCTGCACAGGTCTTGAGTGTGTGCAATGAAGAGCCGTCCAGCAGGCCGGCAGGCTGTGTTAAGCAAATGCCTGGCTGGAGGCTGGCGAGTGGTCTCTGTGTGAGGCCCCGTGGTCCTGGATCATCCTGCTCTGTGAGAAGAATGTCTGGTTTGGCTTATGAAATTGATCATCACTACAAGGCAGGTGATTCCTGGAATGGAGACATTTTTATACATCTCAAATTTCACTCAAAGTGATCTTATATCCCTGAAATGAAGATCTCTTCCTCTGTACATTTTATGATTTCTTGACATTGGCCTGAAATGGATGTGCCAGCATTCTGTGAAAGAAAAGGGACCCAATTTTGTGGTATTTCTTAGCTAAATAAAACTGCTGTACTGGAAGTTTTCTGAGGAAGTCCAATATGCTGGCACATTACCAATTCATGAAAGCTAGACCTTCACAGATTGGTCCCCTTTCCCCAATCAATTTTGCCTCCTAGGTTTGGACCTCTTACCCATCTATCCTTCCTCCGGGCGCCTGAGGACAGACAGCTACCCTTGCTCTCCTCCTGTCAACTGTAACAACAAACTCTTCGACATGATTAATCATGAATTTGCTGACTGCACACAAAGTGTTTCGGGTCTGTGGTTTCAGGGTCTTATTAAGTTCTCGTTTTCCAGAAACTGCATGAATGGGAGACAAATTTCACAATTTAGTAGTGCACAACCTCTACATTAGTTTCTCCTTAGTCAGTTTTTCCTGGGTTTATTATATTACCTTAGCATGTGACTCTCACTACTGTACAACTAGAAGAGGGCTATTTTCCAGTAACATGGTCTTGCTGATGGTGGTAAGGCACAGACATAGTCTATCATTAACCAGTCTTAACTGAGGTCCCCAGTACACCACCAGGGTTGGAACCCACTGTGACTCATTACCTATTTCAGTTTTCCCTATCACAAATGATAATAAGGACAGCTACCATTTAATGATCCCCCTGGGGATGCATGATGATAGCCTAATATGTGCCACTTCCTATGCTAGGTGATTCTGAGTCCTCTCAAATTCTTGCTTGCATGAAAAATCCATGTTGTCTGACATGAACATGAGTGTGCGTGTCTTTCTAATGTGATGGTCCTGCAGAGGAAACTTTGGCAGAAATATTAAACTTCTTTCTAAGGATTTCTGAAAAGTTAAAAAGCTCCTAAGAATCACAGAACAACACAGGTGAAAGGGATCTTAGAGAACACTGAGGACCACACCTCCCTCCTCATTAGTAGGGGCAGAAAGCCCTGAATGGGGAATAGAAGCCTTGTTGATTCCATGCCTTCAACGTTTCATGAGAGTGAGATTCCATCCTTAGCTGCAGCACTTTTAAAAAGACTGACTAATGCCAGTTCTTCCAAATGAGGTGTCAAACGAAAACCCACTCTCTGCCACATCCAAAAAGGTTCTAGTTTCTTTCCTTCCTTGGCCCCAATCTCCTACTCTGCACTGCCTCACAACGCCATCCCTTGAGCCTTCTTGAAACTTTTCATGGATTGTTGTGATGGCGTCACTCTGGTTCTTTCCTCCTGCCTCTCTTAAGTGACTCTTCTTCTGCCCAGGTCATCTTCTTGCTTTTCGATATACTCACATCCTTGTAAATGCAATCCAATCCCATGATGCTAATCACCACCTGTGTGTGGATGAATTCCAAATCCTTCCCTTTCCTTCCACCGAAGTCCCACTCCTTTCCTTTCTCTTCTCTTTCCATCTCTGTCCTCTTAGCTTTTGTCTAGTGCAAATTCCTCCCTTGACTCTGACCTTTTCTCTAGCTCTTTAGCAGAGACTAATGCCTTCACCATATTGTTCTGGGCCTCAGAGGGACTCTTTAATAGGTCTAAAAGGACCTCATCTACAAAATACTGGGTCCCTTTCAATAAATGTTGGTTAAATTAAAAGTTCAGAAGCTGCTGGTGATTTTTATTGATACAGGTCTTCACAGTTCTAACAGTCTCCTGCTCCAGCTTTGAAGGTAACATGTTTTGGAGCTTCACTAAACATACATCTCCACCAGAGTCTAATTTCTGGGGCTTTCTAGAAGTTGTTACATTAATTTGACCAGGGAGAATCACAAGAAGATATGGTGATAGTTTGTTTTCCTGTTGTTTTGAAATCTGTGGCCTCTAAGATTCACTGCTTAGAATTATCTAAGTTTCAGAAATCATATGGCTATTACAAGTTGAAGATAATCATTGAGAAGAAATAGAAGCATTTTCTCTAATATTTTAAAAAGAAAAACCAAGGATTTTTTTCTTTATGTTGCCTGGATCATAATATTATAGAAGTTGAATATGACATTTACCCAGAAGTAGAAGACGGTCATTTACAACTAAGGTTACCAAACTATAAACCAGTACAAGCCCAGGAGTAACATATCAGAAACAGAGCCCAGGAGTTTTTCACATTGATTCTTTTGAGAACCTAAGAACCTTGATTTCATTTTTTATAATTGTGTTGAGAATTCACACCCAGAATTACACACTTCATATGAAGAATGATCAACAAAGATGACAGGAAAGGGACCTACATAACATATACATATATATAGCCTGCCTAAAGCATTCCATAAACCACATGATAATGCACAGACCACATGAATTCATAGCCAAGTTTTTCATTTCTTTGGGATTCAAGCCATACATAAGAAATTTAACTTAGAGTACTAAGGTAAACTTCTACACTAAAGAAAGGTATGGGATCTTTAATGTCTAGAGATAGCATTGCTTCTAAGGTTTCAGCCAGAAGACTGACACTAGGTAATGAGCTGCACAGTGTCCAATTTATCTACCTTGGAAGGACGACTCAGGTCTATTGGGATTTGAATGTGTGGCTCCAGTTAGTCTAGCTTTGTATTATGGATAGGGAGACCACTAAGCCATCTCCTTCCAGACAGATGGGTTTCCATTTAAAGTCTGCAAGTCCGGAGGGATATGAAGCAGGGAGTAATACAATCTCAGCAATTGTTGAATGTGCAGTTAGTCGGGTAGTTCAAATGCAAGGTCAGACACCAGCAAAAACTGCCCTGCTCATGTTATCTACTCCAAGAAGGCCTAAAGGTGGACACATTGTTAAAGTCGTATGAATGACAGGACCCATCAATTCATGCAGTCCAACAATAGTTTCTGAACACATACTATGTGCCAGGCACTGCATCAGGCATTAGGGATCTGGTCCCTGCCTAGAAGAGCTTACAGGTCAGTATAAAGACAGGGTAAACCCATAGACATCTCTAACAGAGCATGTTATAAGTGCCAGGACAGAGGAATAATGGACTTCTTCTAGAACACATTGGCAGGGGGTACTTAATCAGACCTGAGGGTGTCAAGAAGTTCATACCAAGACAGGATGTAGGACTCAGGAGAAGAATCATGAAGACCATGGCATGTGCCTTTACAGGAATGACTAACCTATGAGCTTTAGCTGGCATTCAACTGGATGCCTTTTCTTAGTAACCCCACCTCTACCTGACTTTCATTCTCATTCCAGTGACCTCCCTAAGCTCAAATTTGAGGGTTAAACTTTATGCACTTTCACTTGTTATGGACACTTTGGTTTTAAATGTACACTGCTTACCAAACACTAGAAATGGCATACATTTGCATAGTGCTTCCACATATTTTATTGTAATAATCTTCAAACCAATTCTGCAAGGTCAACAGACCCAGTACCAGTATTGTCTCCAATATAGAAAAGCAGACTACAGACAATTACCATATCTTCTAGTAGCCCAGTTCAGGGATTCCCCCTAGAGTAGGACATATGATATAATTTTATAATTGTTTCCATCCTACCTCTCCATGAGACTGCAATCCTCTTAAGATCAGAGATTTGGAGATCAATATGGTTGCATCTTTAATACATAGCACATAATGAGTGCTCATTAATACTTGCTGAATTAGTGATTTACCTCCTCTGTGAAGCTGAACCTGACCTACACTGTCCTCTGATCTCAAAGGGGCAGACAAAATAGCTTTATGCCTAAATAAGAAATGCACAGATTTTAGAGTCTCACCAGATTGCACTCACTTTTTTTCTGGTTATAGTTTGGATCTGGAATGTCCCCCAAAGGGGCTTGGTTTCCAATGCAGCAATGTTCAGAGGTGGGGCTTCTGGGAAATGCTTGTACAATGAGGGCTCTAACCTCATGGATGGATTAATCCATTGAAGGATTCATAGATGAATGGACAACTGGGAAGTGGAGGAAATGGTAGGAGGTGGGACCTAGTTGAACAAAATGACTTCTTGGGGTCATGCCCTTAGGGACTGTATCTTGTCCCTGACTGCCCCACCTTTTTTTCTCTCTGCCTCCCAGCAGCCAAGGGATGAGCAGCTCTTTTCCACCACACCCTCTCTACCATGATGCTCTGCCTCACCATGGACCCAATAGCAATGAAGCCAGCCAACCAAAGACTGAAACCATAAACCAAACAAATCTTTTTTTCCTCTTATTTGATTTTCTCAGGTATTTTGTCATAGTGATAAACAGCTGGCTAACAGCTCTATCATCTAGCAGGTGTGTGCCTTAGGACATGCTACTTCCTTATCTAAGTCTTGTCTATCTTTAAAATGAAGATGACAAAATCTACTTATAGAAGGACTATAAAGATAATATCTGGCCTGGGTTCACTGCCCTCTGATGATTATTCACAAGTTGTCAACTGCAATCAATTCTGGGTGAACTTCTGGAAACAGGGTCTGTAAGTCATCTTCATATTTCTAGAGGAAGGTTCAATACTTCACAAATGTTAGACACTGAACTCATTTCTGAAGTAATAAAATGAGCCAAGTATACCTTTGCCTAGCATGCTGTTTAGAAGCCACCACACACTGGTGTTCAATAAATATTGCTGATGAGAGACTATGCACTTTGGTCCAAATAAAGGATGTAGAATTGCAGGCTTGGCCTCTGTCATTTTAGGAAATATTTTACTGAGAAGAAATAGTCCAGGGCTTCTTACCCACCTGATCATCAGCATTTGATAGCTGCAGAGCAGCCGCACATCTATAAAGAGGCACATATATGAACTCGAGTTTCACAATCTAGTTTAGAACAAGGAGACTAAGGAGGTAGAAGGAGAGAGTTCAACTGGGCTTTGAATTTTCTCAGCCACAAGTTGCCTAGATTACGCATAGAACACAAAAATTCTACTTTCTTATTGTACTGAAAGAACTCAAGGTGCCCCAAACTCCTCTTCCCTTGGAGAGATTCAGAACTTCCAATAGTACTACCCAGCCCTCACCACAAGTCTCACCTTCATCAGTAGTTCCCGGCTGGTCAAATGGTTATTATGGTCTGAGAAGATATCTGAAAGTTCTTCAAACATCAGCATTCGGTCCCTATGAAGAGAGATTAAGAAAATATTAACAATGAAAAAAGAGTTAAAAACCCAGCACCTTTGGCCTAACTGTCCTCAGCACCTACAGCTATGGAAGACTGTTTTGATCTCAATATCAGTGAGTGATGTGAACACAAATGAAGCCAATGACTTTTCCATGCAAGGTGGCTTTTATATTCTAAGATGAATGTGGCTACCTGTGTGAAGTGAGGGATATTTTCTAACCATAAGGTTAGAATTATAAAAAAAAAAAAAAAAAAAAAAAAAAGATTGTTTGACTGGGGTATCAAGTTATTCAACTGAGACACATTCACTTTAGTAAGTCCACAGGGACCTGAGGCACAATCTTGGCCAAGCCCCTTATTTTAAATAGGAAGATGTCATGGCCAGGGGTTTGCCCAAGTTTCCACTAGTCACTTGGAAGTTAAATGGACACAATCTGAATGTTCAGAATCATAGGCCAGTGTTCTTACTCATAGTCAGAATAGAATCGGGTTGGGGGTCATGATGGGCTCTGCAGGTAGGGAGGGGGTATAGCTTCAAATCTCAACTCTGGTGTTATTTCCTGAGTGATCTTGGACAGGTTGCTGAGCTCCAGTTTTCTTATGGGTACAATGGAAATACTCCCACCCATTATAGGCAGCTGTGAAGGTAAGTGCAAGCAAAGCACCTGCCTGCCCTTGCCTCCTGCCCTGTACATGCACCTCCACAGGCCTCCTGCTCATTTCCCACACCCCTCCAGGGGGACTGAGTGGATAATTCTGAAGGCAGGGGATGGTTATAAAATATTTTATACCTGCAACATTTTCATTATCATGAAAAAGCCATTATTAAGAACTCATTTTTTTATTACAAGAAGTATAATATTACTCTTATAATAGTGGAAACTATTAAAAGGTATATATATTTTGAGACAATAGTTAAGAACTTAATTACATGTGGCCCTAAATAAAGAGAAATAAATATCCTCTGTCTACGGAAGGCTAGAAATATGAAGGTCTAGAGGCAAAGTTATAACCAAGTAAGAAATCTTGACCCTGTTCCATGAATTCAGCAAGGGACAGCATGCAAAGCTGATGTGGAAGGGTCTTCTCTAAGGAAGCCTGACACTCCAGCATTCCTGCTACCACATCCACCAACCATCCAACCAGGAAACAAACCAGACATGTAGAACAGAATTCAGCTTTGAAGATTTTTCATTGTTTGTTTTTGAAGAGTAGTTTAAAAAGCCAGCTGGAAGAATGGGCCTTCCCATCTGGCTACCATGGAGACTAAGATGCAAGCCCACTATTGTTTTTACTTGTTTATTAACCTCAAATTTTCTGTAGAATGAATCTTAGACTGACTAGGTGACTTTCCATAGTGTCCTATTAGTCAACCACCAAAAACGCACAGGGTTACCTATCACTGCAATTAGAGAAGGCTGTGTGTTAACACCCAAGAACCCCTTTGTTTTTGATGCCACAGGTGGGTGGGAGGCAGTGATTACAGCGGGTGTAAGGATGAGGACATTGTAAGCTTCAGATTCTGGTCCTATTTCACCAGGTACTACCAGCTAGTGATTCCACACAACCCATACTTTTCCTGAGGTACACGTGCAGAGGAAAATCAGTCAACTAATCTTTCACACTGAGTCATCTTCATTAAATAATGAAGAAGAGAAAGAACCCAAGAAAAGAGTGGTAATCAAGAACTCTCCACTGGACTTTGAAATGCTTGCCTGTCTGCCCATCTGTCTCCTGATGATGGTGTTATAAACAACACTCTAGCTTTGGAGTCCAAGTTGCAATAGCTTCCACAGCTCGGTAGGGTGAAGCATTAAGATCATCCATTTTATTTTTCTCCTTTTATCAATCAAAGAACTATAAACAATGCCAGCTTTTCCCAAGTAGACTATCCCCTGAATGAAAACATGAGCTTATCAGTAAGTGTGAGTACCCTGGTACTATTTTCCAGCATAAATTTATAAAATTCTGTCTTGCTCATGGGGATCTCTTGCAAGTTTGAACGGTGTCAGTCCCCAAGGGCTTAATCAGCTCTGACTGAACTAATGAAACTGACCTGGGCCATCCACTCTGAAACAAATCTATTACACTCCCAGGGCAGCTGTCTCCCGAGCCAGGGCTGCCCCTCCTGACCAACACTGACTATCCGGCTAGACTATAAAGCATTTACTCATTCTTCTCTGATATAGTGTGACAGGCCGATTAGTTCAAACTTGGGAAGATTTGAGTGTAGCTGACCTGGCTGGTACCCAAGACAGAACCCCCAGGCTCTAAGTCTGAAACCAGAATGGCCCACCTCCACCTTCTCGCCTTTACATAAAGTCCTCTGGTCTTCCAGCAAAGTTCTGGAAATAGAAGATGGTAAGAGTAAAATAATAAAGGAATTACGCTGTCAATTGTTTCAAAGGCTGCACAAAGAAATGTGAAAGAAAAACAACAAAGAACATGGCCAGTTAATAACTTCCATTAGGTACCCAGGAAGGAACACTTAAGAGAGTTCTTTTTAACATTGCTAAGATAGTTTTTAATATGCTGAGGCAGAAATGGAGTAAATAGTTCCCTACTGAACATCAAGAATGAATGCCCTAACTGCACATGCTATCCCTCACATCCTGGAATAGCTCAGGGCTTTAGAATGAGGCTGAAAAATAACCAGAAGTCATGGCAAATTGCTGTAACTTCATCACTCTACAACCTGATCCCTAAAAATGCAGATAATAAGCACATCCTTCAAATCAGCCCCACAGCCAAGAATCTTGGCTTTGGCACACTTTGAGAATGAGTTTGATTCCCGCAGCAGCCCTGCCTCAAAACTCACTAATAATTATGAGTAAAATGCACGCTGCCTGGAACACACGGAGGAGTTCAAATATGAACCTCTCCTCATATAATATGAGCTTGGAAGGTGAAGGCCCGTGGCACTCCTGCAGCAACTAATCACGCCAAAGAAAAGAAGAGCAGAGCCTTGGGGACTTACTTTGGGACAGCAGCCCAAGCCTTCTTCAACCGGTAGATGGAATTAGACTGCAATGCTGAAACGATGGCCCTCAAGGAGGAAAAATTCTTCAGGATTCTACATTCCTGTATGGGGAGTGATGGAGACATAAAGGCATTTAAATATCAATATTCCAGTGAGTTGGTGGTTTCCTGTTTTAGAGGTATCACAGCTGCTATGAATTCTTACCACTAAACAGGCAGCTGTATAAATACTGAACATCAAAAAGTGGCTCCTTCCTCCCACCCCAGTCACCGAAACACTTTATAGATTTTGGCACCGTAAGCTTGTTTTTCTCCCTTTAATATATTTTTGCCTTGTTGTTACAATTTTATAGCTTCCAGCTTTCCCAGTAAAAACACAAATGGTGGTGCGCCTACAGAACTGTGCTAGAGAAAGCAACTTTTTCTTCTGCTGAAAGCACACACATCCTCTGAAAACACATATGAAACACCACTGTAGCCTTTGGACCCATAGAGTGAACTGGCAGCAACCACTCGGAGTTCAGATGGTATCAAACATCTCATGAGCAACCCTTGTCCTGAGAGGTGTATATAACTTGGCAATAAAAATTCACCACGAGTTGAACTTTGGCTTTTATGCTCTTAGCCAAGGGGGAATATTTTTATACACATTCATTTGGTTTCAAATTGGCTTGTCCCACAGTCACAAACATTTAGAAACACCTTGGTACTTCAGTGCTTCCAAAATAACTTGGTCTTTAAAATGAGATTCGTTTTGGCAGTGTTTTAAAACAAAACAGCAAAAGAACAGGGAACATTCTAGATGTCATTTTCTGGGTAAGGAGAAGGGCTGTCTGTTTAAGCAGCCATGAGGACCATGCAGATAACATCAGCAGCCGGTGAACTTGGAGTCAAGCCTGCTGAATGAACAGCAAGGACAGAAAAACAGCCTGGGACAGGGTCCCTGTTGTTGGTTGCCATGGGGAAGCTGGTGACATCGGGAGTGGGCCATACCTATGTCAAAGGAGATGCGTTAGATACAGGCACATGGGAGTGCAAGACGCCTGCCATTTTCTATGGAGCACGTTGTGTGTGTTTAGCTTTGTGCAGAACATATGGGACAAGAGGTCCCAGAGTGGTTGGGAGCACAATGCAAATCTCTTCAAGGATAAATTCATAAAAGACTGTGCATCCTGACTATGAAGGATAAACAGCATTCTCTAATTTATCATGCCAAAACCTGGCTCCTAGAAACCATGCCAAACAGCCCTCAAACATTTTCTTTAGAGTAAATGTTAATATGTCTTATAAAAGTCATGCCCACCTATTTTAAATGCCTCAATATCTCCCACCTTACAGAAAGAAAGAGAGAAAAAGAGAGACAGCAAGCAAGCAAACAAGCTAGCCAGCTCTAAATTGCAGTATGGAAACCAATCCAGTGAGAGCACAGTTCAACAAAGGTTCAGAACCCAAAAGTTACGTTCTAAAAATCAGGAAACTTGCAATAAATAAAGGAACGCAGGCACAGAAACATCATGCAAATTGTAATAAGCATATGGAACATATTATTTCCAAAGAGGTTAAAATGAAGGGTTTAAAGTAGTACAAAAGGCATCTGGTCCCATTTCTAGAAAAGGAGGCATTTTCAGAAGACAAGACATGGAAGTAAAACTGCAGCATTAAAGACCAGTCCAAGACAATACTCAGATTAGATCAGAAATATTTTCTGCATGTAAAATTATTATCATTTTCTCAAACATCTTTTCAGTAGAAATCAACTGTGACAAATGCAGGAAAAGTAAAATAAATCTTGGCAGGAAACTGCCTGCGAGTTTCATTATTTCATTAAGTTAAGCTACACAGTTTCAAGATACAACATACTCAATGCTAGAAAAATGTATCATCAAAGGTAAGGAAGGAATCTTGACTCTTTTTCCTATGCTATGAGACCTGGGATATAATTCAAATTTTCAAACTGCATTTCTTATTATCATACAAATGCACAACTTACATTTAACTTAGACCAAAAGGCATTATTTGATCCATACTATGCCATACTCATAGAAGCTACATTTTTGCTCTAGACTTTCTAATTGGTTGAAGGTTGTGGGTAAATATGCCATTGGCTTTTTTTTTTTTTTTTGTACCGGGGATTAAACCCAGGGGCACTCAATCATTGAGCCACATCCCCAGCCCTATTTTGTATTTTATTTAGAGACAGGGTCCCCTGAGTTGCTTAGCACCTTGCCATTGCTAAGGCTGACTTTGAACTTGGGATCCTCATGCCTCAGCCTCCCGAGCTGCTGGGATATTACAGGCATATGCTACCCCACCCAGTTGTCCATTGGCTTTTGAGACATGTAGAGCACTATAAATGTTGTGGCATTTAAGGCAAAAAAAAATTTCCTTATCATTTGAAGAAAGAGAAATTCCATGCTAATATCATATTCCATCAGAACAACATCTTTTGTAGTTGTCTGCTGAGAAATAAGCTCAATTTTGAATACGAGAAATTTAAGTTGCAACTTATATTGTTTTTTATTCACTTTTTTCATATGCTAAAAAGTCTGTAATAGTAAACCACCTAAAGACTCAAAACAAGGCCAAGTCTCTGGCACAATTATGTCCTTGCTTTTTAATCAAGAACAACAAAAAAGAATGTTAAAGACTTAGGCTTTATGCCCCACAGACAGGGGCTTAATGAAAAATATATCCAAAGAGATATAAACAAAATGTGTTTTGGTTGAGGGTTGACCCATAGAGTCCAGAATACAAACTTTAGGGTATCTACATAAAAATTAATTTTTCAAAATCATTTTTTTGCTTATGTGATTTCTTCAGTCTAGAAAATAAGCAAAAAAATGATTTTGAAAACATCATACCTCATCCATGAAGCCCTCCTTCAACACCCTAATCTGGAGGGATTTCTCCTCCTCCACGTTAACAGCTCTTAGATGGCTGAATCCTCTACTGCCCAGGCTGAGGTTAATTCCAGTAAGCCCTCGCCCCCATAGCACTAAATCACTTATATTCTATCCTGTTGTGTCCCTAAAGTACATAATATTGTAGCATATGCATATTAAGAGCTCACAAAGTATATGGGCAACTAAATACAGTCGTTTTCTCAGTCATAACACAAGAGGCTAATAAGTGAAGGTCACGTAGCACGTAAGCATTTGACCCAAGAGCTTGGACTCTGACACTCAGCAGGATGCAGTTCAGGCCTAGGAATGTTCTGCTCCCTTCCAACTTGAGGTTGAAGTTGAAAGGGCCTCAGGTAGGCCCCAGACTGTGAGTTGTGTATAAAGGTCTCAGTCCTTCAGGAAAGAGATTCAGGATTGTGAGGAGGCAACAGCTCTTCAAATCTACAGAACAGGAAACACTTTCAGGTACTGGGATGAAGACTGATCTGTTTAACAGAAACTAGGGGGTTATATCAACCAAACACAGTGCAGAGACCTAGAGATACTCGGACTGTGGTGCATAGAAAGGAAGAAGCAGACAGAATGTCTTGCCCCAGAGAAGCAGCACTGTGGGGTCAGGAGTAGAAACAAGAAAGTAGGAGACCAACTGATTATTTCAAGAGGGAAAATAAGATCAGCCCCCAAAGTAAGAAGAAACATTTTCTTACTTTGGAATAGCAACAGTAACAATGGAAACCCAATGAACCTAAACGTACAGGCAGTGACATGGCTAAACCATCTGGACAGAGCCATGGAAGAGTGTCCAGTGTCTACCACACAAAGAATATTTTTAATAAAACAATTACATGAGCAATGTTAATCCACTTCTCGATGATTTTGGCTCTCTGCTGGGTTTTGAGTTCTTTGCCCCCAAGGATGGTGCTGACAACACATTTGGTGAGGGTATTAAACTGAGAGATGGTAGCACGGATCGTAGGAGCCAAATGTTTGTTTTCCTTCTTATCCCTTTGAGACCAAATGCAGCCCAGGCAGTGGTGAGGCACTACTCTCTTGAATAGTTGCTGGAACAAAAGAGGGATTGACATTAAGGACAGCAGAGGCATTTCATACAGCAAAGCACATCACCTGAGTCATCTGTAAATTGGTATTCCTGGGCGGACAAATAAAATAAAATTTTTCTACTTGAATTGCCTCATGGTGTCCATTTTAATAGACAAAAGTAAATAATTAATATATGTAATGAGTCAGAAAAGTCTACATGATCTTTTTAAATCTGCTCAAGTGAGCAAATAGAACACAATGACCAAAAGATAATTTAAATGATCAAAAGATAATTTAAAACACCAAAAACATTTTGACTTATCTGTCTTACAAGGAAAGTCAAGTAAGATCTATGCTACTGATCAAAAAAAAAAAAAAAAAAAAAGAAAGAAAGAAAAAAAGAAAGAAAAGAAAAAAAAAGTGGTTCAGGTTATTTTAACCTCAAAATCCTAACCATGGTGTATTCTGGGCACTCTGATCATGAACTGTCTACAATGCTCACTGAACATCTGAACCTGAAAAGTGATCCACAGAAGTACAGCATGTGCCACATCTGTCAATGTCACCATTTCAAATTCTTTAAAATAAAGAAACTAAGAATTTTCCCTATTTTAACAGGGAAAACTATTTAACACTACACAGTGAAAGGAAGAAAGAGAAATGGAAAGCCTAGTTTTCAGGCCTTTTCCTGAAAGTAATAACCAAGATGATGAAGTTTTCCATTTTTTCCTGCTATCAGTTGTGCAAACAAAAAAAAAATTTTGTTGAACAAATCAGATTCTTATTTGTGTAACAATTCAATATAAAATGTTTAGAAGTTTGCATGAGAGAGAGAAAACACCAGAATTTACTTATTATAGACTATCTGATTTACCTCTGATACCTTATTTGCATGTTCATTAAATGGAAACTTTTTGCCAATTTATATATTATCTTCTCAAAAATAAGTACAGAAGAGCTAAAACCATTGTGATAATTCCTAATAGTCCCCTTTTCTTTAACTGGTGTTTACCAGCTAATACTGAGCTCTGAAATGTAACTGACGTAAGCAAATGTGTAGCAAAAATATTCAAGCTTCAAAAGTACAGGAAGCACACGTGGAAATGAGCTGCCAGATATGGTCACATGTGGATTCAATGAATTTATTTTATCCTAACTTGTACTTTGACCCCTTTACAATCCTCCAAATAAACAGTTCAGCTCTTGAAATATTTATGAGTCTAAAGGGAGAGAAATACCCATGGATTGGGTAGATTATGTTTCATTAGGATTAGAATTCTTATTTCCCTCTGTGACTTGACCTCCAAGTAAAATGCACCCTCAAACAGGATTGCAAGAAGAGCCCAGGTTTGAATTATTCAAACGATTGATTCAAGTCACATTTTAACTCTGCACATACAGGCACAGCCTCTCAAGGATTCAAAGTCTTCAACCGCTTTATCCTTAAGGACTGTCCAGGCTACCAGTACTGTCCCTGTCCCATATTTTAAGTGGAAGCACATCTGAGACACACAGAGAGGACGTACTGCATCCATGTAGGTCAGCTGCTCCGCCACGAGATCTTCTGAGAAGCTCGTGAATTCTGCTGACCCTCCTCCCTCCAGTTCCTCTTCCTCTTCCAAGCTGAAGGAGATGATGTTGGGAAGCCCATCTGTTCACATATGGGGGGAAAATCAGTAATGGGTGCCACTGGATATGACTTTGCTTATAGAGTCAAACTGGACTTCTTTCATTTAGGAAAAAGAGGGTTAGGCCTTCAAAAAATTTAGGGTAAGTCTGTTCTGAAAATCCATAGGGAGAGGAGAGTTAGCACAAAAAATCTGAGCAAAATGGAATAAACTCTGCTTGTTCTCTGATTCTTTATCAAGTTCAGAGGCCTCATGGTGTCACTATAACAAATCATTCCTAGGCCAGGATACATAGAATCTGGAGAAGCAAAGCTGGGCCCGTATTCAGAGGGAAACTTCATCTCAGGCTCCACAAACTTCTTGATCAACTCCAGCACTGATCCAGCAAGTTCCTTCACCAGTTATGCAAATCTTGGTTCTTAGGACACTTAGAAGCAGATCCCGTTAGGACTGGGACAGGAAGGAAGACCAGGCTTTGGGAGTAGGATGGCCCAGTTGGGTGTCAGAAATGCTCATGAAGCCTGAGGAATTCAGTATTCTCAAAATGTTCGCAGCTGCTATCAGCTTCCACCCAAAGCTAAGTGTACATGAAACACAACAGACTTACCCTAAATTCCCCTGAGCTTTATTATAGATAAGACCATCAGTTAGCAAATTACATAGGGCACAGCCTGAAGAAGAGAGAGAAAATCACTACCCAAGGCTCCAAATAAACTGAAGAGCTTAGGACCTGAAATAGGACGTCAGTCTCCCTCGGAAAGATGGGAACCAGATGCAGTTTGACTTGCACCCCAGCCTCCCTTCCCTGGGACCTTTCTCCAGTCCCTGGGTTGTTTCCCAGCCTCATTCCCCTTCACACTCTTCACTCTCCTTTCTGTTTAACCTGCTTTTGTTTTGTTTTGTTTGGGTGGGGGGGAGAGTAGAGAAAATCTAGTTGCATCTAGTTGCATTTGGTTATATCTTAGCAGAAATTTAGATATTTAAATTAGTGTTGCTCCTCTTCCCAGATTATATGTTTTAAGCCATTTCTCTTTTTTTATACAATGAATGGCTATTTTAGACATCTTGGATCAAGCTGGTATGGCTTTTTCTGTTTTCTAGGAGAAAAGGGGTGCTGAGACTACGCCCTTTCCTTGTCAGGGTACCATACGGTATCTGCCCACTCTAATGGCAGGGATGTGACTTAAGAATTGGTCCCAGACTCTAGAGTTGAAGGTCCTGATAGAAATGGTGTTGAAATATAACTAGAAAAAGTTGCAGGAATCACTGTCTACCCCTGGAGTCTGGGACACAAACAAGGTACAAGCTAGAGGAGCTAACATACCTCCATATATCACTTTTCCTGCCTACAACTCTAATACTCTCTCATTAAGTGGAGAAATAAGAAATTTGGGATCTCAATCAAAGGTTCAAAAGGTATCTCATTCCTCTTGACAACTACTATATAAATATATCCAAATATATGTAAAGCAATGCAGAGGCTGGCCCACATTAGCTAAGAAGTCTATGTGCTGAGGCTGGACCTTCTTCTCATCATTCATTCAACAAACACTTGCCACAATCTGGTGCATCTAGAATGTCCTCATACATACCATTCTATGGTTCCTTCTCTCTGGGCCTAGTTCATCCTACACTGTTGCAGCTTCCCTCTCTCTTCCAGAGGTGTGTAAAAACTAACACATAATATTACTTTTGAAAAGCACAGGAAAGCTTGTAGCTTTTGCCAGCATGACAGTGGATAAATCACGCATATGGGAGCCAAGCTCCTAAAACGGCTTTTCGGTAATGACTCCTCTACTTAATAAAAAGAGTTCAGAGCCTTCTTGATTAAAATTTCCCAAACTTAGAAAAAGATTCATTTTGGGGGATTGCCTGAAAGCTTTTGTGACTGCTTGCAGTCTCCCTCTCCCCTGCCTCGGCCTGCCAAATGAGCTCTGTCTTCCAGTCCCTGGGCTGGAGACAAGGAACGACTGGTCCCACTGGTTCCCCAATTAGGCGTGGAGCCAGGGGCAGCCCCGATGGGGGGCTGGGCTCCAACACAGCATTTTCCACTCAGCACAAAGCCGGGTGGGGAGGCCCTGAAGGGAGCTAGGTTGCAGCTGGAGGAGCCCCTGGTATTCAGGCATTCCCGGCAGATGAAGTCATCGGAGATAGAAAGCCTTTGGCAGCTGGCTTCTAATGATGCAATTGCATTCCCCCTTGCTGGTCCTGGGACATAAAAACTTCATCAGGTACCGTGTGGAATTTAAGGTTACTGTACTTTCCCTGGAGCTGAAGCTGCTTCCCTCACCTGTGATGAGGACCCACTTCCTTTCCCTCACTGAAGAAACTGGGCTCCGCTTCAGGGATTTGCCTGTCAGAAGCTCCACGTGGGTCAGCCACCATAGCAACCGTTACCCAGCACCCAGAGGGAGGGATAAAACATCACCTTGAAGCCTGTTCCAACCTCTTACTTAATTTCTTCAAAGCCTAATAGTTCTAAGCACCCCATAACCTGCAGAAGTGGCCCTTCCTTGTCCTTGGAAATTGGAGGTTAATTCCTCAAATAGGAATAAACACCCTCAGAAACTTCCACTGATGAAGCCATTAGAGATGTTAAGCGACAGTCATCTGCACATCAGGGGACACAATAGGGTAACACACTTTTTAAATAGAAGGAGAAACACCTTCTCTAGCTTTTGTGGCAGCAGGAGGGTACTGGATTTAATCTCTTGCCTGCTGGATAGTAGTTATCTGTGATCAGTTTACGTTTGATAGAAGGATCCAGCAGGCAGATAACAAAAAGCATATTCCATTTCAGCATGGCACACACTGGCAAGGGAAGACAAAGAATCTTCAAGGAAACTCTCTTCTTGGTCATGGAAAAACCCTAGGAAATTAATTTCTCTGAGCCAGTTTCATCTATGAAATATGGAGCCAGACTTGGTGGTATTCAGAATCCCCCCCCCCTTTTTTTGCTCTAGACCTTAAGGACTCTGTAAGAGCTCTTCAATAATTTGATGTCCCCCACCAACTTCCCAGCAGCTTGTCCTTCAGGGTCACAGGGCTTCCCACTCGGCCAGTCAGCATGTACTCACTGTCAGTTTCCACATCTTGCTTCTGAAACTGCTCAAGAAGATTTTGTGCTCTTCTCTCCGGGTCAGAGCCTGGCATCATCCGTTTGAGATAATCCAGCAGTTTCTTTAAGCAAGGGAAGAGGGGGGGCTCTCGGAAATCTTCAGCACATTGGTCAAGCCAGGCCCTCAGGATGGAAGCGATTGCACTGAGAAAGAGAAATGGAGAATCACACTTACCCACTTGCCTGTAGGGACTCTAAGCAAGCCCTGGACATCAGTCCTATTCCTGGTGTGCCCCAGGGAAAGTTGGGCTGGTGGTCAACAGGTAACTAGCCCACAAGTTCCAAAAACATCAGTGAACTTGAAGCATTTGAAAACAAGTTAACTATTCTTTATTATTTTAAGTAGTGGCTGAAGGAGAGGAGGAGGGGAGACCAAAAAGGTTAAAAAAGAGAAAAAGAAACAGAAACCTAAATTTTGGGAAAACCCATCCAGGGCAGAAAAGGACATGCAGATTTAGTGAGTTCTGAGGGCAACTTCAAAGCAATCTGCACACAATGGCATTATATAGTTTCCAGTTCTGGACTTGCTCAAATCAAAGACCACAAAATATACTATTAAATATTTTAGGAGATAACTCACTATCACCAGGCCAGAAATCCTGATGAAAGGAAGTGTCTAGGCTTGGAAAAGATAAAAAATGTCCTCATAAAATTATTCTCATATTCTTCAAATGACAGAGGAGAGATGTTTCAAGTGGGAGGAATAGTGAGGCAGAGAGGTTAGATCTCTGGAAGATAAAGAAGAAAACCTTGGTAAGCAAAACCACTGTGAAGGTGACTTCCTCTCAGGGCAGGGCAAGGGTCATATGCAGGGTCCACTGAGGGTAAAACATGGTTCCAGAGTGCAAAGAATCAGGCTCACTGTGTGTGCAGATTCTTACAGACATGTTGCTGATAACCCCAGGGTGCTGTATTTAGGGCTGGGGAAGCCCCTCACTCTAGGGAAGAGACAGATGAATGACAAAAAGGATAAAATGGAAGCCAGGAGCAATGGCACATACCTACAATCTCAGCTACTTGCAAGACTAGGGCAGGAGAATCACAAGTTTGAGGCAGCCTGGGCACCTGAGCAAGACCCTTTCTCAAAGTAAAAAAATAAAAAGGAGGTGGGCGTGGTGGTGCAGGCCAGTAATCCCAGCAGCTTGGGAGGCTGAGGCAGGAGGATCACAAGGTCAAAGCCAACCTCGGCAACTTAGCAAGGCCCTAAGCAACTCAGTGAGATACTGTCTCTAAATAAAATACAAAGAAAGGGCTGGGGATGTGTCTCAGTGGTTAAGTACCCCTGAGTTCAATCTCCTGTACCAAAAAATAAAAAGGGCTGAGGATGCAACTCAGCCCCTCCCCTCAAAAAGATAAAATGTTTTGCATGCCATTCTTCTATGCTTCATATTCAAAGAAAAACTCAGGCATTTGCTGTGTGGTGTCCCACAAAGAAGAACGGACACTGCCTAACAACCACCACCCACAGCCAAGGAGTATTCATTGGTGAGGATTAGAGAAAATGTCAGGGACTATAAATTAACCTGTACATGTTTAATTGACAGAGATACAACACGTGGTCTTAGCCAAAGACCTAACAGAACTTTTTCAGTGAAAATTATTTTTTTTAGCAAATTTTAAAATCATCATCATCATCAAACTGAATTTCACACAAATTTTTTATTTAACTAACAAACTCTGACTTGATTGAAGGTTATTATTACAAGTGTGTGAAACTGCAGGCTGGCTGGGCCTTCACAGGTGTATCCAACTTTCATGTCTCAATTTCAGACTAGAGAACTAGATTAGAATCAAAGCATAAATAGGACTAAAGTCCACTGAACACTTAAATTTTTGAATTGAAGTCCAAGTAGGAAGAGAATTAAAGTGCTGTTTTCCCTACTGTGTACATCCCTGTTTCACTAATGTGGACTATAAGGCACTTGGAATTAAGATATCAGATTATCTACATCCAAAACAGATGGCATAAAACTATCAAATGAAAGGTACAGAAATAATCTAACAGTCTAAATATTTAGTCCAGATTAACTAAAAGTATAAACAAAAATTTTATTTTCTTCCAGGAAACTGGAAGAAAGCAATCTGGTATCTAGGTTTAATTGAAAATATGAGTAAAATGAAATCAATGGATTTATATTTTGAAGGCCTTACATTGTATTAATTATTTCTTCTTTCTTCACAAAAACCAAGAATCATGAATTAAAGAAAAAAATGACAAAGCACCATTCTCATACTTCCTTTTTATGAGGAATAGTTTTCCTTTCTATCTAATAAGCAGTGAGCCCGGAACTCTGACGGGCACGTAGGTGGAGTGACAGACTAGAACGCCGGGAAACTTGACATTTGAATACATCAAGTCAATCCTTACAGAACGCTGTTGTGCTTCTCAAAAAAAGGATGAATTTATCTAATTGCCACTACTCCCATGCTATTTCAGTGTCTTCCAATGACACTGGTGGAAACAGATGAGGAGAGGTGGTAATTCACTCCACACGTAAAAGTTAAAAAGGGCATTGGTCTAATGATGAGACAGATAGCCCAGTGACCCCTCAGAACTTCACAACTTAAAAGAACTTCCATACAGAAGGTCAAAATTATAGCAAGATCAATGATACTCATATATCATTGGCTCCTTACCTGTCACACTGGCTAATTTTAAAATTACTAAATTCATTATTCATTGCAAAAATAATAAATCTTACAAATATATATAAACTAAAAAAGCAAAATATCTATTCTCCCACTTCATTCCAATCCCATTCCCATGACCCATAAGTTTGTAGTATATCCTTCTAGAATTTTCTGTGAGTATGTACACATATTTAAATACATGTAATATGTATCTGTAAGTCCACTGAGCAGTACCATGTGGACCAACTCTCCATTCACCACCTCTAGATAGAGTTTAATGTTTTATGGTTACACAATATTCCACTGCACGGAGGCTCCATAACTAATTCAAGTATTCTTCCACTGACAGGTAGATTATTTCAGTAATTTCCAATTTCTCATGATTACAGTTATAAAACATTGCCCTTACTTCTCCCTGGGTACGAGTGTGAGAGGTTCCACACAATTGGGCCCATGGAGAGCAGCCGCCCCCGAGGCCTGAGGGCGTACTGAGAGGAGGCGTGGTCTGGATCACACTTGTCCTGAGGTGCACATTCTGTCCTCCTCAATCTGTAACCAGCTCTGGGAATCGACTCATTCTGCCCTTTGTGGCAGTGACCTTCCCACAGCTCAGCCTAAAAGACTCTGAAAGTTCACTGCAAAACAGACACTGAGTTTGCCAGAAGAGCATTTTCACACAAAAGAGGAATAAACGGAAGGAGGAAGAAGAAGCAGAGTGAGGGAAAGACGCAAACTGCACAATAAAATGCCAGGCAGCCCCCTGCCCTCCGAGCCAGCAGTGTTTATCAGCATGCCAGGGAGGGAGGCGTTCTGGAAAGGCCTGGACCCCTGCCCAAAGCTCACAGTAGCTTTATGTTTGCCAATCCTGGGAAGAAACTTTCCGTTCTTGATAGACTAAGAAGTGGATACAAATGTGAACTTTTAAGATTCCAAAAGGAAAACATCACAGTCACAACACAATTACTGGACCCTGTTACCCTGCTGGCTCCACTTCTAACAGCTAAGTCACACACTAACCAGAACCGAGTAGAACAATGTTGAAGTCACAAATCTTCAGGACAGGTGTGACTGTCAGACCAGAGAAGTCACTTGGCTCTGGGAAGCACAAGAAAGGAGACTGGAGAAGGAAGCCTGACTCCTCCCAGGAAGGGCCTCCTGGGAACTGCGGCTTCCAGTGGGTCAGTCAGCTCCACTCCTATGTGGAGAGGACACGGAAATGCCTGCCTTCATCCACCTGACACTGATCAGTTGAGATTTCAAATGACATACTGTCACTGAAGGACATTTTGAGACACCTGAGACAGACATGATTGTTAACAGTCTTACAACTACTTGTCAAAAGTCACAGAAGGGAGGGACTGGGAACCGTAAATGGCTCAGTGAAATCAATCAACAGTCAAGAGAAACAACTCAAAGCATTTGCCACCTGTCACAGAAAGAACGACACAGTGCAAACTATGCCACAAAACGTGTGGCTCCAAGCCGGCTGGAGGAAAGTAACTAATGTGAAAAACTACACACAAGGGTGCAAACACACACACCAACTGATGCTCTCTGGAACAGATCAATTCAAAGACATCAGATTATAGCATTGAATTCCAGAGATGATTTCTGAATGACTTGCGAAGACTAAGAAGTAACTTCTGACAGAAAACGGAAAGCTGAAGATTGTGACGTAAACTCAGTAAGGAGAAAAGTCCGTATGTGACCTCCTTTTCCAGAGTAAACTTTGGTGGGTTAGAGCGAACTCTTCAGTCCTGAGAAGAGGTGTAAATCTGATTAAGCACATGAGGAAGGTGGCCGGGGGCAGCAGCCCAAACCTGACAGCCGAGGGGACACCAGGACGTTTCCCACCTCAAGCAGTCTTGGCAACATAGCAACTTTTCCAACCTGCTGCCACGTCCCATGGGGAAAGGAAGGCAGGCTCCGACGTCAGTAGGGGAACTCACTCATGTGGCTTCTAAGGCTTTTCCTTCCAGGAAGCAGATTCCTGGGAAGAATTAATTCACTGATGAGGCCAATAATTATTGGCTGCCCTTTATTATTTATGTGACAGTAGGGGAGTCCAGGATCCCATGGAAGCTTTTAACTTCAGAGGGAGCCAACTTAGTCCAGGCTTCTGCGAGGGCCTTCCTGAGGAAATGATGTTCAAGTTGAATTCTTAAGGCTAAGGAAGAGTCAGAGGGGCAAAGACTGAGCCCACAACAACACAAGCAAAGGTCCAGAGGTGAGAGACCAAAACACAGAGCTTTAAAGACCTGTTTAGCTGAAGAACAGGGAGGGGAAGGAGGCAGCACAGTGAGGTGCATTATGCTTGTAGATTTGTAGCCAACCAGAAATCAGCCTTCATACACCTGCTAGATGTCTTGGCTGAGAGGGACAGGGAGACAGAATAAAACTTCCAGGCCCTTGGGGCCCTGTAGGCATACAACGCAGAGCAAGAGGGCCTGGGTGAGCACTGAAGTATGGTTATGCTCAAACCACAGATTCTAATAAATGCAGAGATTTCGGGCAAATGTATTAAATCACACAAAAATTCCACAAGTGGTAAAACCCTCTAGAATTGGTAAAATGTTTAATGACTTTTTTTTTTAAGGTATAAAATCATCTCTCCCATAAAGTATCATCTCCAAGTGAAGCAATAGAATAACCATGAAAAAAGAACTCTGTCTACTTGGAGCTCTTTTTCCTCCCCCAAAATCTATTTGAGAAAATAATTTCTTGTACTTCACCAGCAGCAAAAGAGTAACCTTTTTAGAAAAGCAGCAAATGTTTTTCTACTTTAGGACATTCTCCCCAAACGCCATCTCCTCATGCAGATCATGAAAAGGTAAGAAGATCTGTGTGGAGGGTGCCTGTCAAGCATGTGGCCGTGGCCGTGGCCTCTGCCAGGCTGAGGGTGGGATCCAATGTACTTTCCCTCCAGGGGTGGAGGCTAACTCAGCCTTGACGCTGACTCTCAGCTGGACTCTCCACTTGTTCTCCTAGTCACAGAACAGTTTTTGTTTCAGGGAAGGTTGCCAGTAGACACTGCTCTGAGACCTCCAGCTAGATGGCTTTCCTGACAAAAGATGATACAGAGCTTTTTGTTTTTGAAATAATAGAAACATTGTTATTATCTGGACTTATCAAGGTCAACTTGCAATGCCCTCTTACACTTTCCATTGTCACGGTTCTCCATTAGTGGTAAGGAGGGATTAGAATACTGGGAGGGGAAGTGAAAGAGGGAGGTAGGACACAGGCAATAAATGCAAACAAAGCCAGAGTCAGATATAAGCACTAAAAGGTAAGGTTAGGGCAGTGGCCCTGGGACAGGTAAAGAAGAGAAAAAGCTCCACAGCAAGGAGGAGTGAGAAAAAGATTCTTAGATGCATAAATTCTAAGATGAGTAAATGTGGGTGGACAGGGCCAACAGTAAGACGAGATGAGCCTGAAACTAATTACCCAAAGTCAAAGTTACTTACACATCTGTCTCTCATTCCCAAACTAAGTATGTAAGAGAAATATTTTCATTTTTATCAGAGGGGAAGAAGTAGAGGCTTGTAGTGTAGAAGTGAAGAACTGGATTCAACCTAAATTCTTTCATTTATTCACTGTATGACCCTGGACATGTTCCTAACCTCCCAAGTTCCTCGTCTGTAAAATGGAAATAATAATAGGGTCATTATGAGAATTAAAAAGTATATACAGCACTTATCACAGACATTATTCTTAATATGCAATCAATAATTTCTAGCTATTACTAGGGGAAAAAAACACTGTCACACACCAAAATTATGTTTTAGGGTCCTCAGTAACTCATTCTCCAATTCCCCACAGGCTGACAAGGAATTTTTCACATTAT
This sequence comes from Spermophilus citellus, assembly GCF_964194105.1. Taxonomy (NCBI): domain Eukaryota; kingdom Metazoa; phylum Chordata; class Mammalia; order Rodentia; family Sciuridae; genus Spermophilus; species Spermophilus citellus. Next base: position 150,440,504 of record NC_138187.1, read on the forward strand.
AAATAGGCCTCTATTAAAAACAAACTGCAGAGGCCTTCTACGGTTTTCAGCATCAGAATGGAGTTTCCGCTGCAGTATCAGATGCTACAAGGCCCTGAGCACAGGAAGCTGCATTGGGCCTGACTGATTTGGTCTTCCTTCTTCTTTCCTCACATCCTTCAACTCATCTCCTTCCCCAGGAAACAAGTCTAACTTCCACATTTCAAAACAGCTGTGTGGGGGACCTTGCTCGTGTGTTCATTCCAATCCAAAGCACCAATCAGGCACGACAGCCTGGATTAAAGGAAACACCGTTAAGTTAAAAGGTCTCAGAATACAATCTAAAATGTCAGTCACAACAGTGATACCACAATCCATTCTCCCGGAACCTCTGTGGCCTTATTACCATGATGTAGGAAAATGTGGGGGGACCCCCAATATGTTCTTTCTTAAATAAAAAATCTAAGAACAAAAGACCAGGGTGGGAAGCCCAGGTCCTGCAGTGAGCTAGACCTGAGTCCAGCCCAGTCACTTGCTGAGCTTCTTGATCTAAGTGGAATCACACAACAGTGAGGGCAATATTTCCGCATATTTGTGATGGTAAAAAAAATCAAAAGTGCCTAGCAGAGCATCGAACATGGGGTAGGCGGGCACACCACAAACTGCAGCAGCGGACAGCAAGGGAACAGTGATATCATTTTCATTGTCTAAAGGCTGCAGGTGAATGGCGTGCCAGACCTGGTCATGATGTCTGAATACCTTCCTCTAATAAGGAGGAAAAACCCTCATGTGACTTATTTTTCTTTCTTTTTTTTTTTTAAGAACCATTGATTATTGATGTTTACTCTTCCTCAATTATCAGATCATCGATTTCTGCCCAGAAGCTTTCTACCCACACCTCTTAAATGCACGATTTTAATGACTTCAAAACTAGTTTTTAATTTTCTTTGCCCTGTACGGAAATTTTTAAAATATGAGGAATAAATTTAATAAAATCACATTATATGCATTAAATATACCACAAGAAATTCCACCTTTATGTATATGTAGGAAGCACTAATCAAAAATAAATAAACAGGGCTGGGGATATAGCTCAGTTGGTAGAGTGCTTTCTTTGCATGCACAAAGCTCTGGGTTCAATCCCCAGCACAATAAATAAATAAATGAAGGAAGGAAGGAAGATCAGTAAAGGAAGGAGAATAGGAGGAGGCTGGAGGGGAGGGAAAGGGGAAAATAGGGTCTGACATGGAGTGAATCAAATTCCATGCATGTATGATTTTGTCAAAATGAACCCGACTATAATGCTCTATTAGGAAAAAATGCCAGACTCTTTTATATGGCCTATTATTTCTCCATTTCTCCTTTGGATTTACTTCTACTTTAAAAAAAAAAAAACTTACACATTAATTCTTTTAGATTTGGAGTTTAAAATCTCATTTTTTATCTGTTCTTTTGTCCCTGCTTCTTTTTCCCATTTTTGTCACAATAACTCCAATTAGTCTTGGGCTGGGGATGTGGCTCAAGCGGTAGCCCGCTCGCCTGGCATGCGTGCGGCCCGGGTTCGATCCTCAGCACCACATACCAACAAAGATGTTGTGTCCGCCGAGAACTAAAAAATAAATATTAAAAAAAAAAATTCTCTCTCTCTCTCTCTCCTCTCTCACTCTCTCTTAAAAAAAAAAAAAAAAAAAAAAAAAAAAAAAAAAAAAACTCCAATTAGTCTCAATGGCCTTCTTGGGGTATTTGAATTTTCTGGAATGAATATTGATTGCTAACTCTCCATGAAGAGTTTTCAACACTTTCCACTGTCAAGTTACAGGCATTAAGAATAGCAGCCCACCTTCTTTAACTCATCTCCCTTTCTTTAAAGAGTATCCAATGTCTTGGATTACTACTATTTACATGTCCTTTACCAGTGACTGAAACCTGGTGTCACTATTTACAATTTCTGGGAAAAGACTGAAAGTTATGTGAAGTTATGGGAATAAAAACAATTCCAACAATATGAAGTACTGCTCTGGCGAAAAGTCTGAGAAAACAAAATCTGGCATTCCAAAAGGGAAGTGATGAGATTCAATTAAAGAAAAGGAAACCAAAGTGATTTCAACATTATAATAGTCATTAAAGGGAAGAAGTGAAGCGTCATTTCCTGAGGAGTTCCAAAGCTTTCTTTAAATAAAAGTTGTATGTGTTTGAAAGTGTATGTGTACACACCTATTATAATCTCTTACATTTCTTTTTTTTTCTTTTGATACTGGGGTTTGAACCCCAGGGCACTCAATCACTGAGCCACACCCCCAGTCTATTTTGTATTTTATTTAGAGACAGGGTATCACTGAGTTGCTCAGCGCCTCACCATTGCTGAGGCTGGCTTTGAACTTGTGATCCTCCTGTCTCAGCCTCTCAAGCCACTGGGATTTCATGCAAGCGCTACTGCTTCTGGCTGATCTCATACATTCCTAAGGATGAAGAGTAATGATATAAAAGCCCCATGTGGTTACTATTCCTTCTTTTCATTCTCTTTACTTCTGAATTCAATGACTGTTAATAAATTTGTTCTAAAAAAAGTTTCCTTTGTCTATCTCATTCAATTTGTATTATTCTTAGAATAAATTTTTTTAGAATTTTTTTTAGTTGTAGGTGGACACAATACCTTTATCTTATTATATGGTGCTGAGGATCGAACCCAGGGCCTCACACATGCGAGACGAGCACTCTACCACTGAGCCCCAGCCCCAGCCCCTCTTAGAATAAATATTATTATTTTATTTTTATCATGTGCAAATGTCAGCAGGAGGATGAAAAGGACACACAGGTGGAAGGGACATGAGCAGAGAGATTTTCTTCTGTCATAGGAAGTGGATTTCCTGATTCCTGAATAGTGGCCAGGTTAGGGGCACTAGAGAAAACATGGAAGAACCTATTATATACTTCAGTCTCACCCTAACAACAGAAGTAACTGGGTGGCAAAGAGTTCAACATCTGGAACCCTTGGAAGCTGCATTCTTTGCAACTGAAGACATTCTTGTTTTAGAAGCCCCCAGTACTGTACAAAGCCTGAACTGGGCAGACTCAGGACTGGAATCACAAACACTTGTATGTAGGAGTCAACTCTGCCCAACCTGACAGTTTGCTCTGCATGAGGAACACAGTCAGTTGTGGCCCAAGACACCAGAAACCAATCTTTCTTCTCGACCACTTCAACTGTATCTCCACACTTTTTAATTCTTTAAAGGTTTTTTTAAAAAAATCCTTTCATGGGTTGATTAGATCCATACTTAAAAACACAGGAAAGACTGGTAACTTGGAAGTTTATATAAAATGGAAGGGTCACTATATGATTCACCACAAAAACTAAAAAACCAAACAATGTTTGGGCATTTTTCTGTTCATGATCAAAGCAAACAGTGAGTCCTTGTCCCTGCTTCCACCTCTACCAGGGCTGCAAACCAAAGGCAACCACCCCAGAGCAGGATGTTTACTTCTTAGAACCTCACTGGATGCCTGCTGTCTGCTTCCCACCTGAAATCACAAGAGAACAGACTCATGGCAAAGGAAAACGACAGGCACTTGGCCATTCCTTGCCTTACGCACAAGACAGTGCCTCAGCTCGGCTCTTTATTTATACCCATGGTGAGCAGCCGGGATGTCACAATTAACAATAAGCAAACCAAAGCCTGTCTATTCTTCTTCCTTTCAGTTTTTTTAAGTCTGGTTACACAGCCTTTCCAACAGAGAAGAGCAGTCAAGAGTACCTCTCCAAAGTTCAATAAAATATTTGGGCCCTATCTCTGTTTAGGTTTCTGATGTTCATTTTCATTTTTTTAAAGACAAGAAAAACTAACCAAATTTTATCATGGAACTTGAAAGAACCTCAAAGATTCTATGCTCTAAGCCTTATTCTTTAGATGAAGAATCTGGAACTGAGAGGGGTAGAGCAACTAAGCCAAGGCCACATGGCTGGCAAGTGACAGGGTGACAAACAGAAGCTGGAATCTGAGTTCTCCAGGCAGCTTATCCAGGCATTCCCACCCTCCAGGTGGCTCATTCCAGACCATCTCAGCATTTCATTTACCTATTCATCAAAAAGAGGCTGAATGAATGAATTTCCAAATAAACATGCTTAGATGTACCTAAAGGCAGTTTTCACTTGCAGACAACAGCCTCAACATTATAGAGCAGGCACTATTATTACTATGATGATGATTATTACCAGCAAGGCACTACTGATATTGAAGGTCAGCTTGTTCTTGCAGGGCGGGGGTTGTTTTGTGCATTCAGGGTGGTTAACAGCTCTTCTGACCTCTACCAACTAAATGCCAGTAGCTTCCCCAATGAAGCTAAGACAAACAGAACGTCTCCCAACATCACCAATGTCCTCTGGGGGACATAGTCACTCCATTAAGAACCCACGCCATCGCCACTCCTCCTGCACACCTCCGCCACCAAGAAGCCCTCCAGCACTGCCGCAGTCAGATGCCAGAGGCATCCCTGGGGTGGCCGAGAAATGTGAGGAATATACAGATAGGAGAAGCTGCTTCCCTGGTTTCCTCTCAGAAAGACAAAGAGTGACCTGAACCTACCCAGAAATGGAAAATTCCACAAGGATAACTTGTGAAAAAACAGAGCAAAAAGATAACGGTGAAGTGGAATAAAAAACAATTAAAGGAAAAGTGAAAGAAAGGAAAACGGAACGAAGAAAGAGGTCACCAGTAAGATGGGATTTAGACATTCCAGAACTTGTAGGACAGAGCAACCCATTATGAAGTAAAGTGGCATATTCTTATCAGGCGTAATTTTTTAAAAAGGCAGCTCAGTCTGAGGAAAAGGGTCAAGAACTTTCCACCGAGTCACTGTGCAGCTCTGGGAAAGGACCATTGTCCCCAGATGTCAGACCCCTCAGGGGAGTTCTGTGAAGCTCTTTGTTGAAACCTTGTGTGCTTAAAACTCCGAAGCCCTTTAAAACAGCTTAGCTGGAGTTTCACAGTAGTGTTCCTGGTGTACAAAGAATTTCAGTGGGACTTTGAAATAATGAACATGACTTTTCACACCAGGTTAAAACCAATTTTCTTAACCGCTACTTCCCTAAATGTATTGAATCTCAAAACATCCCCTGGGAAACAAGAAAGCTCTGGATACAGTTCAGACTGTCACTCTTGTTGGAGTGTTCAGGTGGCTAATTGAATGGTAGCTCCAGATTTGACTCAGTTCCAAACATGCGGACAGCCACATGCTTATTTTGTCGGATCTGTCCCAGGTCTAGGTTCCTTGACAACTTGGCCACTCAGTTCTAACAGTATCTCTTCTTCTGCACACACTCAAATGCCCATTATAAAAAGGATCCTTTTTTTAAAAAAATTAACATTATAGTTATGTAGTTGTGTTCATTTTGACAAAATTATACCTGCATGGAATTTGATTTCAATCCCTTTCTCTCCCCGTTCTCTTATTCACCTTCCTCTACTGATCTTTCTTTTGCTATTTATTTATTTTTGATTGGTACTGTCTCCATAAAGATGGAATTCCCCGAAGTATATTTATATATAACATAAATGTGAATTTCTTAATTCATTCCACATTTCCTCCCCTTTTCCACCCCCTTGTCCTTCCTTTGCAATCTCCTTCTTCTACTCCATTGATCTTTCCCATATCAAGAAAGAAAGAAAGAAAGAAAGAAAGAAAGAAAGAAAGAAAGAAAGAAAGGAAAGAAAGAAAGAAAAGAAGAAGAAGAAGAAGAAAGAAAGAAAGAAAGAAAGGAAGGAAGGAAGGAAGGAAGGAAGGAAGGAAGGAAGGAAGGAAGGAAGGAAGGAAGAAGGAAAGAAAGAAAGAAAGGCCTCCTTTAAAAAATCTTTTTAGTTTTCATGGATAAACAAAAAAAATTTGAACATATCTAGTCCTATGATTTGTAAACTCTAAAGTGCTTAGAAATCACTTCACCATTTTGCTAAAACACAGATTTTAATCCAGAAAGTCTGAGTGGAGCCAGAGATTCTGCATTTCTACCGAGCTCCCAGGAGATGCGGGTCTGTGGTCACACGGAGTAGGAAGGCTCCAAGTTGAGTCCTTTCTGGAAAGCCAGCCCTCTAACGGTACTGTTTCTCTGAGACTGACCTCCCACTGCCCTCCAGGAAGTCCAAACTCTCTCACAAGAAATCAAAGCCCTTCATGACATAATTTCAACCTGGCTTCACCTCCCTGAATTTCTCTCACCCAACACGCACATCACAAAGCGACCACACCAATTCTGTGTTGTTCCCCCAAATTCCACACACACCACGTTTCCCTGGCCTGGTCCTGCTGTTCCCTCTGCTGGGCTGGCTCCACCCCCAAGTCTTGCCCATCCTTCAAGGCCCAGCTCGATGTCACCTCCTTCCAGAGGGTCCCCAACTCTCTAGGAACAATGAAATTGTTCCTCTTGCCACACTGGTACACTTGGCATTCACATTTATATGTCACTGTGTCTGTTTTTCACAATAAAATCATAAAACTACATACACAACGTCTAACTCAGGAGTTTTGCTTACATGGTTGATTCCTGAAGGAAGGAGTCCATCAGACTCTGAGAGTTAAAAATTCTATGGAATTCCCACCCCCCGACTTTTGGCCCCCAAATAAAGGAATATTGAACCAGAGGTCTGGGGCACCAGCGCATACATCCATCTACCCAAGAACACCAGCCCCAGGGCCCCAGCCCTGCATCAGGGTGTTTCCTTAGCATCTCCCCGACCATCCTCATCACCACAAACATGCTCCCATCTTTAAAAATACACATGTACCGTGAAAAAACACTCTTTTCTCTCCACATCACCCTCCATCCAGTTTCTTTATTCTCCTCTACAGCAAAACAACTCCTTGCTGCCCCCACTAGGTCCCCTCTGTCCTCTCCTGGCTATACCTGCAGCCACCCAAACTGCACTCACCAAGGGCCGTGGAAGCCGCAGCTCTACAGAGCCTAAGTCTCTCTCACCTGATCTGCCGGGGCACTATGCACGGGGAGCCTGCTGGGGCACAGCTTCCCTTCTTACTTCTTTTTTTTTTTATTGTTGGTTGTTCAAAACATTACATAGTTCTTGACATATCATATTTCACATTTTGATTCAAGTGGGTTATGAACTCCCATTTTTACCCCATATACAGATTGCAGAATCACATCAGTTACACTTCCTTTGATTTACATATTGCCATACTAGTGTCTGTTGTATTCTGCTGCCTTTCCTATCCTCTACTATCCCCCCTCCCCTCCCCTCCCCTCCCCTCTTCTCTCTCTACCCCCTCTACTGTAATTCATTTCTCCCCCTTGTATTATTTTTCCCTTTCCCCTCACTTCCTATTGTATGTAATTTTGTATAACCATGAGGGTCTCCTTCCATTTCCATGCAATTTCCCTTCCCTCTCGCTTTCCCTCCCACCTCTCATCCCTGTTTAATGTTAATCTTCTTCTCAAGCTCTTCGTCCCTACTCTGTTCTTAGTTACTCTCCTTATATCAAAGAAGACATTTGGCATTTGTTTTTTAAGGATTGGCTAGCTTCACTTAGCATAATCTGCTCTAATGCCATCCATTTCCCTCCAAATTCTATGATTTTGTCATTTTTTAATGCAGAGTAATACTCCATTGTGTATAGATGCCACATTTTTTTTATCCATTCATCTATTGAAGGGCATCTAGGTTGGTTCCACAGTCTTGCTATTGTGAATTGTGCTGCTATGAACATCGATGTAGCAGTGTCCCTGTAGCATGCTCTTTTTAGGTCTTTAGGGAATAGACCGAGAAGGGGAATAGCTAGGTCAAATGGTGGTTCCATTCCCAGCTTTCCAAGAAATCTCCATACTGCTTTCCAAATTGGCTGCACCAATTTTCAGTCCCACCAACAATGAGCAAGTGTACCCTTTTCCCCGCATCCTCGCCAGCACTTGTTGTTGTTTGACTTCCTGATGGCTGCCAATCTTACTGGAGTGAGATGGTATCTTAGGGTGGTTTTGATTTGCATTTCTCTGACTGCTAGCGATGGTGAGCATTTTTTCATGTACTTGTTGATTGATTGTATGTCCTCCTCTGAGAAGTGTCTGTTCAGGTCCTTGGCCCATTTGTTGATTGGGTTATTTGTTATCTTATTGTCTAATTTTTTGAGTTCTTTGTATACTCTGGATATTAGGGCTCTATCTGAAGTGTGAGGAGTAAAGATTTGTTCCCAGGACGTAGGCTCCCTATTTACCTCTCTTATTGTTTCTTTTGCTGAGAAAAAACTTTTTAGTTTGAGCAAGTCCCATTTGTTGATTCTAGTTGTTAACTCTGTGCTATGGGGGCACAGCTTCCCTTCTTACCTCTCTCCTCCCACTGCCCCACAGCTGCTCTATTCCAGTTTCTTCTGCTAGACCCTCTATTTCCCTAACTCTAAACTCTGTGGGACCCCAGGCTCAGTCTTTGGACCTTCTCCTCTCTCTCTGCCCTTAGGCCCCACGAAGTCAGTTCCACGGCTTTAAATACCCATCTACAAACTAGTGAAGCCCCAATGCACACCTCAACTCAGACCTCCCCTGAATCTGCTCAGCCAATTAACACGTCCAAGGCTAACTCATCCTCGCACGCTCCCCCGGATCCTGCTCCTCACCAGCATGTCTTGTCTCCTGAAGCTGCCTGTTCTATGAGCTGCTGAAACCACAACCCTTGAGCATCCAGGCCTCCTCCTTCTGTCCCATGAAGCCCATCCACTGCAGCACATCCTGCACCATCGGCCACGCTCCGCAGGAACACAGCAGCTGCGGGGTCACTGCTCAGATCCACACCACCATTAACACTTGCCTCTGCCCTTGCAAGAGTCTCAAACAAGTTCCCTGCTCCCTCCTGTGACCCATGCCCACTGTCACAGTCCGCTTTCCACACAGAGCCAGAGCAAACCTTGTCAAATGTAAGTTAGGACACGGCACTTGTCTCAAAACCTTCTAAGTGCTTCTTACCTTCCTCAGAACCAAATCCAGCACCCTCTCCCAAGGCCTTCAAGTCCTCGTGAGATCTGGACCCACTACCTTACATCTCAACCCCTGCAAGCAGCCACTGCTCGCTCTGCCTTCCTGTTATTTCTCCAACACTGTCCCTGCCTCAGGCCTCTTCCACGTATCCTCCTGGCTCTTCACAAGGCTTAGCCCACACCTCAGTCACCTCATTCAGGTGGCTCAGTGTCACCAGGTCAGAGAGCCCTTCCTGCACCCTATGGGGAATCAAGACCCATCAGGAACAGCCCCCACCCCACCCTCGCTTTGTCCTTTTCACTTTTTGAGCTTCTTCTTCATCTGTCCTTACTGAAGTTTAAACAGAACTAAGGCCTTTTCATTGTGTTCACTTGTTTATTTGATATCCCTTAGTGCAGGGCCTGGCGGACAATGCGTGCACAATACACTTCTACTGGATAAGTAAATGCATGTTGTTAGAAGACAAAAATAAATAATAAACCTATGCCCCTATGCATTATGGAAAAAATCATGGCAGCAGCACTCCAAGGGAACAAGGACCTGCACTAACCCACATTCTTTTAAAACATTTCTTAACTGAGGGCTAGTGATGCAGAGGAGAGAGCCACTCACTTCCTGAGCACCATCCTGGACTCAGATGAACTTTGGCTCCCATCTTCTTCACAGCTTGGGCTTGTCAGGTTTCCATACCTTCAGAGACAAAAACAAATAAACAGAAACGGTCAACAGCATCAGAAAGCTGCTCTATTCAACTCCGCCAGCATGATAACATCACATTGTTAGAGCAATTAAGGAAAGAAATATTTATGAAATAGCATCAAAAACAATGCAGTATTATCAAGAGATCCTTCAGGATACCCATTATATACTCCGTATATTCTAAACAGAAAAGTGATTTAACAATTGCACCATGGAAAACTTTCTCTTAATATTGACTGTTTCTCTGATTTTTCAGACTACAGCAGGTTTTTCCTCTCAGCAGAAGAATCAAATATTACGTGATACAAAACAAGCTGCTTTGTCCTGACATCTGTCACAAGCCCACCGTACACCCCTGCCCTGTGCATATCTGCTGAGGGACACACGGTTCTGCGGGCACTGACTCTGTGTTCTAGCCACTCAGCTTGGTCTGAGGCTGATCTCCTTGAGGTGTCTGTTTGGAGAAGGATCATGGAAATAACTGTGGCCCTCAAGTAAAGGCTGACACAGAGGAGGGCTAAAGAACTGAGCTCTCGAGCTGCGGCCCAGGGAGAGCAGCTGTGGAGACATGAGCCAGGCCATCTAGACACAGAAACGGAAGAAGGAGGCCCAGGGATCCAATTTTTTGGAAAGTAATAGGTGCTTAGATTTTAAAATTTGGCTCATTACAAACTCAAATGTTATTAAACAAGCTGATTATACTATTAGTTATTATTCCAAGTTAACATGTAAGCAAACCAATTTCATATAAGTATGTCTCTCCTGGTTCTGAATGTACATTTAGTAAATTCACATTGAATTCTTAAGGAATCTATCAACATACAATGCCAAGACTATTTCTGCAGTTTCACCTTCCATCCATAAAGAATTCGGAGTCCCTATAGTTTTATAAGCTGGTAGTCTGTCCCTAGGTTTTAACAACAGAAATTCTATAATTGGTGGGTTTACATTTTTAAAGAGCACACTTTTGTCTTCAACTAATGAGATTAAAGGCCCCAGTACCCTTATGGTTCCTTTTTCCTAGGATTTACAAATCCTTTTTAAAATAAAAGCCCACCATCTGGTTTGACCGACTGCCAGTCCATCTGGTATCCCCATCACCCATCCCGTAGGTTCCAGCATGTGCCCTTAAGCACTACGCACCCCCGCCACCTGCTCCTTTCTCTAGTTCATCAGCCTTATGGATTTCTTGGCTTCCTGAAGGTATTTTCCACTGGTCTCTGCCTTCCCTGCTCCCCTTCATTCTGCCCTACACCTGCCATTTACAGCATTTCCAACACTACCCTTTGCTCTTCCTGAGATAAAAAAAATTCAGTCAGGTTAAGATTTACTCAAACTCATGTGAGCAAGACAGAATGGGAAATGAGAATCCTAATAAATAAACAAAGTGGGGGTTTTGGCTCTGTCTTTGGCCACCATCATAGCAAACCGTGTCCTCATGTTCTCTCACAATAGCTTTGTGGTTTATTAAAGTAGGAAAGGTTGGGGTGGGTGCAGTGAATTGGGGGATCTTGGAAAGCCACTGGACCTCCCATCTATCTGACTCAAGTGACCCTAAACTCTTCCTGCCAGCCTTCCATGACCAAATATGCAAGTTAATCTCTTTTTTTGTCACATTAATTAGTCCTTTCTCTCTCTCCCCGCCCCACCCTCGTTATTTTGGAAGTAACTTTTATTTTCCAACTGGAAGGCTCAATGAGAGATAGAAATAAAGAAGGAAAATTCTTATAAGGAAAAGATTCTCATTTTACTGTTCCTGATAAGTTTCTTTTCTAATAAGTTTGTACTAAAATCTTCCAGATCTTCCTATTCTTTGTCTCTTGCTCTTTTTCTGCACTGTTCAAGCTCGGGGCTGAGGTGCAGGTTTAGATAGCACCAACACCCATCACAGTTCCTCTCCAAGGCTGCAGTGCCAGGATGGATGACCAGATAGTACCAAGAAAGACTCAGCAACCACACTGGTAAGCAAAATTCTTGCTCACTGATGGACCTGGAACCATCTGCAATGACTCAGAGAATCACATGAGTATGTCTCTTGACTACCAGAGCGTCTGCAGGTTCACAACCAGGCTCAGAGTGACCACTCAATAACAACTGGGAGACCTGTCAGAGACACCAACAGCAAGGCACATGTAGCAGAGCAGATGGTCCAACTGTCCAGGCTCAAATCTTGCATACTTCCTTGACTCTTCACTAGCAACCCATCAGGAAGCCCTTTTGTCTGGGCCTTTATTTCTGTTTCCACCCTGGTTCAAACTAGCTTAGACCAATGCAACAGCAACTAGTCTATTCTCCTGGCTTCTGCCCAGCGGCCCTGTAATCAGATCATGTCAATGCTCCATTCAAAACCTCCCATGACTTCCATCTGAAAAAAGGCTAAAGTCTCCATCTCACAAGGCCCTAAATGATCTGCCCAGTAGCTCTGAACCTGTCTCTCACAAATTCCCCGTATTCACCCCCTTCCACCCACTGCCCCCAATTCAACAGGCCATACCTCTTCCCACGCCTGTGCCAGTGGCTGGCCCCTCAGCCCACAGGTCTTGGTGCAAATGCTACCTCACTAATGAGGCTTGCTAGTAGGTTGCTCCTTGTTAGCACAGATTGGCCTTTGCAAAAGCACCTTGTGGCTTTATGTTTTTACTAGTTCCCTAGCCTGTCTGTACTTTCATTTCTAAAAGGGCTTTAAGAGATCTGTGATTATTCAAAATATCTGAAATTAAGACTAAAAAGTGTTAAGATTTTTAAAGCTGAGATATTGAAGGTATAAGTAGTATGAAAATGCAAAACTACATACACTATTACAAAGGAGATTTCTGGCAGTAAAATAAAATTAAAGAACCTGTGATCCTCTGGAACTTAACAGACTCGGGCAGGGACGATTATTTGCCCTGGCACCTTTCTTATTATTAAGGAGAATTAACATTTTACAGAAATGAAACTAGACTAGTTTTGGAATCCAGAGTTCTCTAATGTTCATCTGAGAGTCAGTTTTACTAGATTAAGAATGTTTCTTTGATGTTTCCCTGAACCCGCTTATAGGTTCCCATCAAAAATCAAAGTCAAGTTCAGTTCTTTTATACCAGGGGAGTACAAATGGGGTGTGTATGTGTGTGTGTTTAATTAATGGCAGTAGAAAGCTACAAACTTGTCAACAATGTCACCTCCAATTTCTGCAAAGCCTCCCTAGGATTTGAGATCAAAGCCCCAGTCTTTTAAGAAGGCTTACCAACGAACAACTGCCCTTTTTTAAATGGTAACTTATAAAACTTAAATTAAAATACAAACTGTCAGATGACTTTTGACATGGTTTTCTCTGTTATAACAAGGCAAAAGAAAGATTTACAAACGCCTCCTAAAACACAGCTTTCAACCATTATTTACTGTCACCTAAAAATTACCAAAAAAAATAAAAGAAAAGAAAAGCCCAACTTAATGTTTAACTGTGTGCTGATATTTAAACAGGAAAAGAGTATTTCCAAAAGTGATGTATTCTTTAGAGCCCATGTGGGCAGATAAAATGTTTAATATGAGTTTGAAGGGGAGGACCAGGAACACTTGTGGATCAAAGAATCCCTGAGATAAAGTTGTCTCCAGGGGCAGTCTCGCTAGTGGGAGGCCATTCTAGCCCTTGTTCTCCAACAGGAAGGTCTCAGGAGCACCAGACAGCATGGGGGTGGTCCTGAAGAACTTCTCAGGCTCTACTTGAATCCCGCAAATGAACCAATAACAGTAGCAGTTAACAAACATTGAGAGCTTACTATACACCAGGCACCAGCTAAGTGCTCCATGTGGATTGTCTCATTTGATTCTTATGACAACCCTATACAGGTGATGTTATTATTCCAATCTTACAAATAAGAGAGAACTTAAGTAATAAACCCTGGAAGACAATGAGGTGGGAATTAGAATCTTGAGTCAAGTTCAAGAGCCTAGCTCTAAGTCACTTCCCTCCCACCCAAGCAAGAAGGTCCTATTACTTATTTTAACTCTAATCCCTCCACCAAACTTTTTAAGGTTGGAAATCTTAAGGCGTTCATTCTTTCACTATTTGATTCCTTTGCTCATTTATTCCTCATTCAAGTTTATTTATGAAGTATTATATCCAGGTATTATTCTAGACATTAAGAAAATAGTAGTAGCTGGGCACTGTGATACACACTTATAATCCCAGAGGCACAGGAGGCTGAGGCACAAGGATCATACGCTTAGATAGCCTCAGCGACTTTGCAAGGCCCTGTTTCAAAATAAAATATACAAAGATCTGGAGATGTAGTTTAGTGGTAAAGCACCCCTGGATTCTCAGTGATGAGGCACCCAGTACCAATCCACCAACAAACAAACAAACAAATAAATAAAAGAATATAGTAGCGAAACAAACCAAAGTCCTTGTTTTCATGGGGCATACACTGTAGTGGGGCAGGAGAAAGCAAATAATCTAATCATCAGTTATTCTACACTAAGTCAGACAGTGAAAAGTGAAATGGAGAAAAAGAAAGCAGAAAAAGGTGCTTGGGCATGACAGAAGGTCAGAGGTTGCTATTTCATATGGGTGTTGGGAAGGGTCAATGTGAATGTGATAAATAAGTAGTCTGCAGTAGGTGAAGGAGCAAGCCACACAAATCTCTAGGAAAGAGCCTTTCAACCTGAGAAGAGCCAGGACAAGGGCTTGGGAACAGTGGCAGGACTGTGCTTTTAAGGGGCATCAAGCAGGCCAGCGAGGCACAGAGCAGAGTAGCAGCGACAGATGGAGATGGCCTGCTGGACCGCGGCAGGGACTTTGCTCTTACTCTCATCTAGCTTACTGCTAACTCCCCTGAACCCAGAGCGGGCAGGCAGTAAATGTCTGCAGAGTGAATTAATTTCCTCTCTATTACCACAAATGAAAGAAGGGCTGGAAGGGGAAAGAAAGGAAGGAGATGCTGACTTAGGATGGCGGGAGAACAGAAAGGGGGCTAGAGACCCCACATGAAGTGGCAGCTCAGGTACCCTCTGGGAGTCTTTGCTTTTCTATTATGTCCCAGACTTGGAACATCTTAGGCGTTTTTCTTTAACTGACCCACAAGAACACAGGTCAGGTATGAGAAAAATGTTCTGAAGTTGACCTTGACAGAGGAAATGACCTGGGTGGAACAGCCTACAGGTGTTTGGAACACCAAGTGAAGGCGGAGGGAAGACTCTGGACCATATCCCATGGATCTGCACTTGAAATAACATCCTTTGTGGCAGCACCCTCTCCACCCAAGTCCCACCTGAGAGCTGGGGCATGACCGCCACGCCTAGCCTTAGAGAAGTCTGGTTCCCATTCTGAAGCTGGCCACTCAAGAGAAAAACCAAGGTCAAAGAAAGAAGGCAAACCTCCTCGTTCTCCATGGAAAGGAGGGACTGAGCGATCCAGCAGAGAACCCTGTACTACGCTCCTGCTCCTGAGATCTGGGTCTCTGGACAAAGTTTTCCCGTGATTAGAAAAAGTCAGAAGACCACAACAAACTGCCCTCCCCCACACACTCTAGGCCTTTGCTGTGAAGCCTGCCCCCACCACTGTCCTTGCCCTTCCATCTTCCACATTATCTCAGTGGCCCCCCAACACCCAGCAGTGAAGGCAACATTAACAGCAAAAGATACTTAACATTCTACTCCTGACAGGCACGAACTTCTATAAAACTTTCCTGAAAAATAGACCTTTAATCCCAGCCCCAGCCTCAACTGTCAAATAGAAGACACCCCCCCCAAAAAAAAAAAACCAACAATGATTTTAGAGTCACTATGTACCCAAGATCTTGAAAGAACACAAAAAGGTATCTCTTGCTGCAACCTGCTTCTTGTCCACATTTAATTATTTCAGTACGATGGCTCTCACACCCTTGACCTAAGGTTTCTTCAAGTTCCACACCAAGTCCCTGTCATCTATTTCTTTCTCTGTCCTGTTTTCTGCACTCAGAGCTTGGTGGACCATCAGTGTCCCCTCCTTCCACTTCTAGCTCTTTAGAGTTCTAAGCCACTAACTGCAAATCTCCTCATAGGCATGCTACAATGGTGACAGCTATGATGAAGGAGGACACAGAATAAACAGCATTGACCAAGTGGTCACCACACACTGTTAATAAGCTTAGATTCTTCAGGCTTAAGATGAATTAACACATTACTAACAAATCAATTCAAGCCTGTGGCTCGGTTCTCCCCAACCATATAAAGATGGCATCGCAGAACTCTCCAGCAATCTCATGAAGTATGTTTTGCAAAACCAAATAACAATGAATGAGTGTGGTACCATGGCATCCCATCATTTTCAAAACTACTTCTCTCTCCTATGCTTACAAAAACTCAATACAGCACCAATTTGTCAAAATTGGTATTTACTGGAAACTTTAGAAGAGGTCAAAGGAAAAAAGAACTGTGTTTCCCAGGATTGGGACCCTGAAATATGATTGTTTAAAAAAAAAGTCAAATAAGAGAAAAGTGATAAGAAAAACATAAAATTAACTCAAACAGCGAATCCCTTCCTTTGTAAAGATTCAGAGACATTGTTCTTAAAACCATTAATTTGCTTTAATAAAACATTAAATGCACTATAATTTAATGAAATCCATTAATTTACTTTTCAGAACTACATTTAAGATTTTTGCTCCAATTATAAGCTAGGTGCAGTACCCTCCTCTGATGCACAGTAGCTACCTACATGTCCCCTATCACCCATCCTAGGGACCCTCTGTCTGGAGCATCATAAATCAGGGTTCTTGGATAAATTTATAGAAGCCTGGGAATCCCCTAAATTTTTATGATTTTTTTTATTTCTAAAGAAGAGGTTTATAATTTTTAGAAGGCATTTTTTTTTAGACTGGGGATTGAATCCAGAGGGGCTCTACACTGAGCAACATCCCCAGCCCTTTTTATTTTTGATTTTGAGAAAGGGTCTTGCTAGGTTGCTTACAGCCTCACTAAATTGTTGAGGCTGGCCTTGAACTTGCAATTCTCTTGCCTCGGCCTCCCAAGTTGCTGGGATTACAGGCATGCACTATCATGCCCAGCTTTAGCAGACTCTTAAAGGGAATTAAAATCAATTCATTCTATCAAAACCACTGCTTTAGATTAGCAAAGCTGAATTCAAAACTTTTCAGTTACCACTCAGACTATACATATACTTTGTAGTTTCCAAACATACGCATACTTTTTAAAAACCTGCTGGGCAATTCAGTAGTCCTCTCAAAGAAAAGATAATTGCATGTCCTACTTCCCTTTAAAAAGTGAAAAAACAAGCAAGTGCCACTTCGTGGAAACACTTTTATCTCTTAGGTCTTACAAATCCCATTTCAGGAAAAGACAGCCTGGGTATGGTCTGGGTGACACTTTTGACATCATCCCTTCAACATCTACTGTAACTAAACAGGCACCGCCCTCAGGAAGCTCAGGCTCTGCAGGCACCGCATGTTCCCATACAGAAATCCCATGGTGCTGCTGACTGCGAGTCGGGTCCACTTGGGAAAAATAAAGAGTCACCAAAGACAACCAACCCAGCAGGGAACGGAACTTATTTCCATTTCCCTCATGTGATTATGGTTGGATGTAATTCTAAAACAATACCAGGCTAAAGTTTTCTGGTTAACCTAGAGCAACTGGCAAAGTTACAGGGAGAAAACAGTAACAATGCTTGTTGCACTGAAGCTGGGCCTTTTGTTTCCAGCGATGGTTCCTGCAGCTGAGCACGTGGGCCTGAACAACAAGGGTGAGGGAAAGCATTGATCTTTGTCATCTTTGAGCCCATGAGCCCATCTCCCTGACAAGAATTCCTTGTTCCTTATCTGTTGCTGCTATAACAAATTACCAAAATCTTAGTGGATTTTATAGGCACATAGGTCAGAAGTCCAACACAGGTCTCAGTGAGTTGAAATTAAGTTGACAGCGTGGCTGCGCTCCTTTCTAGAAACTCTAGAAAGAATGCGTTTATTACCCTTTCTAGCTTTTTGAAGCTGCCTGTGTTCCTTGGCTCATGGCCCCCTCACTCCATCTTCAAAGTCCGCACAGTGGCATCTAATCCAGTTTCCATCCTCACAGCTTATTCCCTGACTCTCTTCTGCCTCGATCTTCCAAATTTAAGAACCTTGTGATTGTACTGTGATTATCTAGATAATATAAGATAATCACCTCATTTTAAGTCAATGGATTCACTCTAATTTCATCTGCAACCTTAACTCCCTTAGCCATATAACTGAACACATTCATAACATTAGGGTGTGAACATCTTGAGGGTGGTTGCGATTATTCTGCCTGCCATAGAAATATGCATCAATTACTATGAATGTTTTACCTTCTAAGAGTTTCTGAGCTAAACAGTCCTCCTCCATCTGATAAGGCATAAACCAGCAAGAGTATGAGACTTTTCATGCTCTATAGGAGTTTACAAGGCTCTTTTCTATTTTATAAGCATTTAAAGTCCCTGTGTTTCTCACAGTCCTTGTGAAAACTCTCCTCCTCTCACAGAGCAGCCTGGAGCTTCATCTTCCTCACATCACGTCTGAATCCAGCTTATCGTTTGACAATCTGCTTTTTTTTTTTTTAATCACATGACATATCCAAGGCCAAGGGGGTCAATATCACCCAGACTTGGAGAAAATCTATTTGAACTCATTCACTATAACAAAAATCTTAAGAAACGGCCTTCATTTAGTAAGAAATTCTCACCCTAGTCAGGATATCCAGGATGTCTGCATGCATTTTAAGCTGAAAGGAAACAAAGCAATGTGAAGATATCCTGAAAGTTTTCCTGCTAAATAAATGGAATGAGCATCCTGGAGCCAACTGACCAATAAATCTCAATTTTTTCATGCAATGTAGGACAAAAGACTCATGGTAACCCACTCTTCTTGTTCCATTTGGCCCTGCAGGGAGTTAGGGAGGGGAGTTACTAAAATGAATGGAAAATGGTACAGCACTGCTTTGAAAAACTTTCCTATTTAAACAATGCAAGTAAAACATTAGTAAACAACTCTTAGAAGAAGCAAAGGATAGAAAAATCACATTTCAATGAGTGTTAATACATAGGAGACCAGCACTCAGAGGTGACTTAATGTCACCAAAATAGCATGTTGTGAGATCCTCCAAATGGGTTCAGTTTCTACTGATAACTCCCTGGACCTGGACCTGGAAGAACAGAGGAAGATAATAGAAATCTTCCCTCCTTCTAAAAGAAAAGAAAGTAAGAGAATCTCCTCACAGCATGCCAGCATGAATCTAGGAATATTTGGCAAGTACATAGTCTAATTCCAGTATTAACTAAAAAAAACTTAATTATTTTTAAGTGGGTTTAACAAAAAGTAATTTGGAACATATTGTATGCATCTCAAAAATGCTTACCCTGCTTCTGATTCTAAGAAAGCATTTGAGAGCAGAATGGATTTGTATTACATGCTTTTTACGGAGAGCTCACTACTACTGCCTCATAGCTCCTTAGGGGAAGAAAAGCTTTTAATACAAATGCACATGCAGTCCTCACAGCTTTGACAGTGACAGCACAGGCTACAGACTGTTTTGTATTTGTCTCTCCCATTAAATGCAGGCAGAGGTTGGGTAATGTCTACTGTTGTACCTTCTGAAGCACCTGCTCATAACAGGAATGCACAGCAGGCATTATTTATTTGAGACAAATAATTGCCAAGCACCTATTGCAGGTACCATTCCCCTTAGAGGACACAAGTGAAGAAGACAGACATGGTCTCGGAGTAGGAGAGACAGTCAAGAAACAAGCAAGATAGATAAGATGATGTCAAACAATAATAAACACCATGAAGAAAGAAAACCAGGTAGGGGTAATCTCTTAAGCATTTAATATTTTCCAGCCCTACAGTAAGAATTGCACTTCTATTCTCAAGATTAAACCTGACAATAATCCTCTAAATTAGGTGCTATTTTATATTCTCATTTTATACATAAGGAAACTGAAGCTAATAAGATGAATTAACTTGGTTAATGCTGCACAGCAAGTGCCAGTCAGCTTTCCACCACTATAACAAATACATAAGATACTCAGTTTGTAAAGAGAAAAGGTTTGTTTTGGCTTACAGTTTTGGACATTCCAGTCTATCACTGGTTGGCCTCACTGCTTTTGGGCCTGTGTTGAGGCATGCATCATAGAAGGCATGCAGGGCTCAGTGAAACTGCTCACCTCGTGGCCCAGGAGCAAAAGAGAGAAGGGTGGGGAACTGGGGCCCACTATATTCTTTGATGGAATGCCCAAAATGACCTAAAGACCTTCCAGTAGGCCCCACCTGTTAAAGGTTCCACCTTCCTAAAGCATCACACCAGGGAGCAAACCTTTACTAAAGAGATCTTTGACGAACCCTTGTGATCCAAACTACTGCAGACTGAAAACAAAGTCAAATTCGTTTACTCACTCCTTTGCCCACTCTTAACCATTACACTCTATTCCTAACACATGAATCTCACGACAAAGAGGCAGGAAACTTGCTTTCCCTACAAAGTATCCTAGAACTCTGAAGAGAAGCATATTTAGCACTTATAACAAAATCCTGGGAAGTAAAAAAATTGTTCCAAGCTTTATATTTTATCAACTCCTCTCTATGCTGTGGAAGAACTGGCTTCACTAGCAAGGGCAGCTGTGTTCTTGCCGGTATGTGGTCCCTTGCATATGGAAGCGTCACTACCCCGATGGCATTTAAGGTTACTACTCCATATTTGCAAAAAGCCACCCAGGCTTCCTTGTGGGCTCTCTCCCACCTCTCAAGTTCAGCCACCTGAGGGAGTGCTCATGGAGATCAGGTCTTTAGCCTGAGCCCCGTTAATACAAGAAACACTTCAGAATCACTCCAGAAACACAGAAACCCGTGACCTGTGTGGCCATGGTCTATATAACCACCTAATATCACTGGCCAGCATGCAGTTTAGTTTGGTAAAGCTCTTCAAAATGTCCTCTCCAGTCATCTGTTGTAGAACCCAGCTCTCATATCCCAATGGCTATATCAATTTTAATTATATTTATCTGCATGCTGTCTTTTTTCATGTCCCTCTCTCTGATCAGACACTTGGTATAAAGAGGACAGGGGGTGTGGAGACTCACCCACCATCAAATACCCAATATATCTTGTACAGCTACCATCGAGGAAGTAGCAACAAAGATAAAGATAACTACGAGGAGTTCCCAAGTCATTCAAAATGGCCTTCACAAACCATGGGGTGAGATGGTACACTTGGACAGAGCTTCTGAGTCATAAAAGGGCAAGTTTTCATTCCAGCTCTGCCACTTAGTGATTGAATGTTCCTGGTCCACCACTTCTCATCAGTAAACATGAGGTTGTAATGAGTGAACTAAATAAGATAAACCTGTGAAAGCATGACAAGCAAACTAGGCAGGAGAGCCGGTTCAAAGACCTACTGAATTAGCTCTTCTGGGACACAGAAGAGCAAATTCACCTTAGATTATGGTATTAAAGCATAGGTTTACAGCTGGCTCCCACCTTCAACAGTCCCAAGAGTCTACCATGGGGAGAATTTGCTTGAAAGGGGTAATTCAGACTGTTACTTGGGTTCTTTCTACACTGCAGCCTGAGTGCTGTAAGTAGCTTGGACAAGGTAGCTGGAGAACTGGTCCACCCTACTCTGATTGATGGCCTTCTACTGACTTTTAGTATCAGAGAGAGACTGTTAGAGAAATAGGTAACTTTGGTTAGCTATTGAGACAGCCACCTGAAGAAAGGTCTAGATGTCCACATAGATGCTTCTTGGTTCTTAGTGAGGATCACTAGCTGAAGTAGGATTCTGCCTACATTTGAGGCTGTGTGTTTTCAGTGGTGTCTAACTCCTTCCTTCACTTTTTTAAATGGCACAGTGGGAAGAACAGAATAATTGAGTTTATGTTTGAAGTTAGAGAAAATAAACTCTCCAAGCCCCAATACAAACAGCTAACCTATGATTCAATAACTTTCTCTTGGGCTAAAAGGAAGCCAATGTGACCTAGAATTAACTCTGAGCCATGGTGAGAAGCACAGCAGAGAGGACCCTTGTGAAATGCCGAGCACCTCAAGGAAGGGACAAAGTAAACATACAGAATTAGCCCTACATGACTTCAAACCACTGCCTATTGGTCAATCACAAAGGCTCATATTAGCCAAATGAAAAACTATAAAAAGATAAAAAAAAGAAACCCCAGAAAGCAAACAGTTCCATACAAAAAAGCAACTATTGGAAGTCTTAAGGGAAATTAAAGTTTGACTTCAAATAAGTTGTTCTCTGGTGGGAAATGAATCCTGCAGTTCCTGTCCTCAATCTACTGTTGACTGATTATTACAGGATTAGCACATGCTGTCATAACTTCTCAGTATTAATTTCACAGAAGGCAAGCAATGTACTATTAGGAAACCAAAAGAAAGAACTTTTAAAAATTGTGTCAAAGACCCACAAATAAGTCTACCACAATCTATTGACATGAAATAATATTTCAAATGCTTATTTTCAGAATAGGCAAGATTGTATAATATAATTACTTACTCCTGATTATAGACATTAAAAGTCCCACAAGAAGTTTAGGAACAGTGTTTCATAGAATGCATTTTAGATCAATTCAATCAAGACTGAAGCTTGGCCACAAGATCTAAGCATGAGTGGAAAATGGAGTGAGGAAGAAATATTCATGTTGAGGTTTGGACATATATGGACAAATCTAAATTTCTGCAGAGAAAGCAAAATAGATGTAATTTATTTCTCTGAATTTCGATACCTTGTTTCATCTGTAGAACATGTTACGGCTTTTTTTACACCATGGTCAGTGGTTAACTACTTGTTCTATGAGTTCAAGCCTTATCTCTCACAGCAAAATATTTGGTACTGAGGAAGGATGGATCCATATTTTTATGGGATTAGCATATATAATTTGAAGGATTCTTTTAAAGAAAAAGAATATAAAATTAAGAACAGAAAATTATTCAGAGGGTACTACAAATGAGGGGCCCTGAAAGTTAAATACCCACAGCTTCACAGTAAGTCCACATCTGAACTACCTCAGGGCAAAAACCATGTCTTATATTTCTGAGTTCCCTCCACATGGTGTCTTGCAGAGTGCTGGGTATTCCACAGACATAGGTAATTGTTGATTTTACCCACTTCAGAAGCAAATAAAGGATTTAACTATGAGATTAAATTCAAAGCCAAGTTTTGGCCCATTCAAATAATACAAAATAAATCTTAATTGTCCAGTTCGTTATTCCTTAAATGATAGCTTGAATTAAATGCACTCTGAATTCATCTTGATTCTGTTCTTTAACAACTGTCACCCAGTTAGTCTTTAAAAATTTAAAAAAAAAAAGTCCATCAACTGTAAGAGGAGAACAAAGAAAAGATTTTTTAAATCATCAATTAAAGGCTGGGGGTCCACAAGTCAAGACTAAACACTCTGGTTCCTGTGCGCATGTCCATTACTTAGGGTGAACAGCTATGATTCTATCTGTATCATATATAAGTATACTGTATGTGAGAGTGAATATATATATATATATATATATATATATATATATCACCAGAAAAACCTTCAAAGAATGCAAAAGAAATGGTTTACAGTGATTACTATGGAGAGATGAAACTAGGAAACTTAAAGAAAATTTTTTACCTTTTATTTTTATTGTTTTTTCTGAATTGTTTGAACTTTTCATCATATACATGGATTATTTCTATTTTTAAACTGTTAATGTACATTATCTGCCTAGTTAGATTATGTTCTAATATTCTTCTTTCTACTAATGCAAATTTTTTTTTAAAACCTAACCAATGTTATTTGGGATAAAAGAAGAAATATGAGAACATTTTAATATTTCTTTTTATAACCTTCTATAGTATAAGAATTTTTAACATCTTCAATAGTAATACAAGTTAATTTTAAAATAAAAATTCTAGTTAACAAATATCAATATTCAACAAGCCCAACAAAAACACCCTATCTCATTTCCTTCCTGGGCAGGAAACCCCAGAATATAAAGATCTGAATGAGGATCTCGTGATTCTATAACAATTGTTTGGCTGATAGTTTTCTTCCTCCCAGTATCAAGTCAATTTAATGTTTTTATTTTAATTACTAAATTTAGTTATAATTAAAACAAAAATGGGGAGAATATCAAGATTATCCATGTGTCAGTTACAACATACACTGCTGTATCACACGTGTGTCTTAACAGCACGGGTGGAGGATATTTATGCGCACACCCAGGAAGCAGCTAGTACACGGTGACTATGAAGAGTTATTATCATCATTCTTACAGCCACTACTCACCAGCTGCTTCCTGTGGGTCTCAGAATGAGCTTCATACTTCATACATTTAAGCACATTTATTCCTCAAAGCAATAAGATTCAGGGCCAATTGATTATTTATTAGAATTATACAAAAACTAAAAACTAATTTCTGTCAAATTAGAAATTGAGGATGGTGAATGGTAACTGGATTCTATAAACAACTGAACCTAGATTTATGGAAAATAGATCATGTAAATGGCACCTAATCATCATCATGCCATTTGCTCCAAAGGTCATCCCTCACAATGGACCCTTCTTCACACCCCCCTCTCTGCTGCAGCCCTACACTTCCAGCAGCTCCTATACCTCCAGCAGCTCCCACACCCCATGGGTCCTCACCTGTCCAGTAGCAGTTCCAACACTTCTTTCGTGGAGGCAAAGCCTCTGTACGTTGACAGGAAGATGCTGATATAGGTAAAGTCATTGTCCCCAAAAGCTGTCAGCAGGTTCTCCACAAGCTTCTCCAAGGTGCCAGCTTTAATGGTCCTGATCTTACAAGTCTCATACTGACTGACTGTGTGTCCTGGAGGCAGCTGGTCCCCTTCAACCTGTATAAATAAATTACCATCAGGTGAAATGACTCCCTAAGGTAAAACCAAAAACATTGAAACGGTTAAAGCCACAGTTTGTCCTTTCTCCTTGTTCTTCTTTAGCTTCCATACGTCACATAAGATGACACTCTCTCAGGTAGTGGTATGGGGGCAGGGACAGGTAATGATGAGGGTGGAGGGTGAGTGTGTTGGGCCCCCTTCTTCTGTAGATGTACAGGTAATTACATCATAGTGGTTGTTTGCTTTTACTTTCTCCCCTATCAAGAACTAGGTTCTGGTATATTTTATCAAAGATGCTTTCTATGATCCTAGGATTGAGTTTAACAAATGTTATCAATCATTCCCTTTTATATTGATCCAAGGTGAGTTTTCAAACTCATTCTTTTTTTTTTATTGTTGGTCGTTCAAAACATTACATAGTTCTTAATATATCATATTTCACAGTTTGATTCAAGTGGGTTATGAACTCCCATTTTTACCCCGAATACAGATTGCTGTATCACATCAGTTACACTTCCACTGATTTACTTATTGCCATTCTAGTGTCTGATGTATTCTGCTGTCTATCCTATTCTCTACTATCCCCCCTCCCCTCCCCTCCCCTCCCCTTTTCTCTCTCTACCCCCTCTACTGTAAATCATTTCTTCCACTTGTATTATTCTTCTCTTACCCCTCCTTTCCTCTTATATGTAATTTTGTATAACCCTGAGGATCACCTTCCATTTCCATGCGATTTCCCTTCTCACTCCCTTTCCCTCCCACCTCTCATCCCTGTTTAATGTTAATCTTCTTCTCAAGCTCTTCGTCCCTACCCTGTCCTTGGTTATTCCCCTTATATCAAAGAAGTCATTTGGCATTTGTTTTTTAAGGATTGGCTAGCTTCACTTAGCATAATCTGCTCTAATGCCATCCATTTCCCTCCAAATTCTATGATTTTGTCATTTTTTAATGCAGAGTAATACTCCATTGTGTATAAATGCCACATTTTTTTTTATCCATTCATCTATTGAAGGGCATCTAGGTTGGTTCCACAATCTTGCTATCGTGAATTGTGCTGCTATGAACATCGATGTAGCAGTGTCCCTGTAGCATGCTCCTATTAGGTCTTTAGGGAATAGACCGAGAAGGGGAATAGCTGGGTCAAATGGTGGTTCCATTCCCAGCTTTCCAAGAAATCTCCATACTGCTTTCCAAATTGGCTGCACCAATCTGCAGTCCCACCAACAATGAACAAGTGTACCCTTTTCCCCGCATCCTCTCCAGCACTTGTTGTTGTTGGACTTCATAATGGCTGCCAATCTTACTGGAGTGAGATGGTATCTTAGGGTGGTTTTGATTTGCATTTCTCTGACTGCTAGCGATGGTGAGCATTTTTTCATGTACTTATTGATTGACTGTATGTCCTCCTCTGAGAAGTGTCTGTTCAGGTCCTTGGCCCATTTGTTGATTGGGTTATTTGTTATCTTATTGTCTAATTTTTTGAGTTCTTTGTATACTCTGGATATTAGGGCTCTATCTGAAGTGTGTGGAGTAAAGATTTGTTCCCAGGATGTAGGCTCCCTGTTTACCTCTCTTATTGTTTCTTTTGCTGAGAAAAAACTTTTTAGTTTGAGTAAGTCCCATTTGTTGATTCTAGTTGTTAACTCTTGCGCTATGGGTGTCCTATTGAGGAATTTGGAGCCCGACCCCACAGTATGTAGATCATAGCCAACTTTTTCTATCAGACGCCGTGTCTCTGATTTAATATCAAGCTCCCTGATCCATTTTGAGTTAACTTTTGTGCATGGCGAGAGAAAGGGATTCAGTTTCATTTTGATGCAAATGGATTTCCAGTTTTCCCAGCACCATTTGTTGAAGATGCTATCCTTCCTCCATTGCATGCTTTTAGCCCCTTTATCAAATATAAGATAGTTGTAGTTTTGTGGATTGGTTACTGTGTCCTCTATTCTGTACCATTGGTCCACCCGCCTGTTTTGGTACCAGTACCATGCTGTCAAACTCATTCTTAAAGACAGCTCCTACAGTGGTGTGCCAGAGTCAACTCACAAATGGTTCTGAAGAGCTGATTGTTAAATTTTTAGAATTTGTGTGAGCCAGTTGACATCATGTTGATAGCTTTAAAAAATAATCAGCCACGGTAGGAGTAGGTTTTCATGGAAATCTATGGAGATCTGACCATGATCTCACATTCTTCAGTCCATAGAAGGCAACATACATATGCTCTGATTCAACATCACTGGCAATTAGTAAGGGTAGGCCAAGTTGTGGCTCATCTTGGGGAAGCGGGGGTGATGGAAAGTGTAGGGGGATGCATAGGCCTTGCCCTCTGAAAACTTTTGAAAACATTTACCTATGAGAAGTAGCTATCATGTAGGAATGAATCTATAAATAAGATTGGTACACATAAACCATTATATGTTGTTTGATGATAAAATGTGAAAGCTTAAAAACTGCATATAAAGGAAGCTAATTAAATTGAAATAAATGTAGGTTCACTTTGCATTCTACAATAAATCTAGCAAATTACATAGACACACAATTTACAGTTTAATTTGTCCTTCATAGGCACTAAGGATTCTGCCTTACCAAGAGGAGTTCAGTAGTGAATCTTTTTCTAAAGCAAATAATTATCCTAAGTGATGTGAACAATGACAAGCTTATCTGAATCATAAGTTGAATTGCTTTGTAAAAATTAAAGAGAAAGGGCAAACAGAGAAATGAATGCCTAACGATGGTACCTCTGATAAGAAAGGAACATGTTTTCTTTTTCTTTACCTGACCTGCCAGAAGTTAAACTACTGGAAGGAAGTAAACCAAGGGTTAGCTTCCAGAAAGATCTAACTGGTGGCAACTGCTTTCAGAGGGGGTTAGAATAGCTTAATGTCATCATGTCTAACTAGGCATTAATACCAAAACTCTAGCTTATGAGGTGGATGGCTTTATTTTTTCACTTAATTTTTTAAAGTTTTCTAAGAGGGATCTGGTTCAGGACAATACCAAATGTTTCTTTAGACTTCCTGGACTGCTGACTTAAATCAAGGACTAATAACTGTTCTTTATCACTCTATACTAGTTTTAGAAGAAGCCTAGTAGTGTCCATCTGTTCCCCAGAAGCTCCAGTAAACTTAAACCAGAAGCAATAAGTGAAAAAGATATACGGTTTCAAACTCTAATTAAATTTTTAATTATTTGGTGCAGTGTTGCTTTAAGTGTGTGCTGTAAAACTCTAGTTCCCAAAAAAGAAGGTCCTGCGGTCAAGTTTGGAGATGATAGAGTTCAATCAAGTCAAAGACATGTCTTTACTGCAGAATTTCTTAAAGTCTTTATTATGTCGACACGTGTTATTAAACTCAAGAGAGGGACTGGTAGATGATGTTTCCAAATGGATTTCCCTTTATTCTCAGAGCATCTTGCAGAACTTTGAGATGAACATACTTTAGAAAATGATGCCTTTAAAACCTAATTCATATTTACCACTTCTCAATTTAAAAAAAAGAAAAAAATTATATTTTATAATGTCTTTATTTTTTTATCTTTAGCTTACCTTGTGACAACAGCAGAGTTCCTTTACCAAACAATTCTGTAATTTGATGATTCTTATTTTACTTAAAATGCAACTCTTCTTTAAAACTAAATATATCTTATTGAAAGTAATGACTATTTGAAAGAACTAATTTTTCACTAAGAATGGATGTGGCCAAAAACTCAAACACAGAGAAAAATGCCTGTCAAAGGACCTGATGAAGTGGGTCCCTTTTCCTGCCAGAAAGCGGATTTGGCGGGAAGCCAAGGCTCTCCCTTGGGAATGGAATTATGTTTCTCATTAACCCAGTCTCTTCCTTTCAGCCCTTTTTAACTCTGAAAATTTTTTTTTTAGAATATGCAATCCTGATTCCCCTTGTTCCCTTTAGTGATTTTTGTTCCTCAGTATTTGTATCTGTACATTAGGAAGAGCCACATTTGACCCAAAAGAAAACACTTTAAATATTTATATTTTAAAATCATTATCTGAGTATGATGAATGAGCATCAATGACAATACCATAAAATAATATACAGAATTGCTCTGGTGCCTAAAATCATTTTCACAAAAAACTAACAATGCATGTTAAGGTATCAGAGCATTTGCTTAATGTCATTTTCTATAGATTTGCTTGGTACCCTAATGTCTACTTGCTATAAGACCAGGTTTTCCAAGATGACTTTTAATTTACCAGCACTTAGAGTATATTTTTATAAAACAATAACTTAAAATTATCTGCTTACTACTAGAATTATTCTGAAATGAAACTATACAGAAATAACTCTCTCTCTCTCTCTCTCTCTCTCTCTCTCTCTCTCTCTCTCTCTCACACACACACACACACACACACACACACACCCTATGTCCTATAGCCAGACTGGAGAAACTAAAATGTTAAAGTTCCGTTTTTGCAGCAAAATATTCAATAGGTCTATGATCCTTTTAAGAGACTTCAGGACCTGTTTTTGTTTGTATTCTCTTAATAACTCTGAATTGGAGTTTAAAAGAAAAGGGGCGGAACCCTTGGCAGACAAGTTTTTAATAACTTAGACTTAGAAAGCGAGACATGGAGGGCTGAGCCTGCCCTGTGGGTTAGCACGCTAACAGGAAACAGATCAATCTGGATTTAATCAGAGACCATCGCTTTACTGACAAGATCATGATACCAAGGCCACAAAAATGCTTCATGACGGTTTTCTTGGTCAATCTTTCTGTCATTAGAATTCAGCTTTTTCTAAGAAGTCATGTCTAACTCCTAAGGAATAAACAGCTACAGTTCTGCCTAAATGTCCCTAGCTGTGGAATTTCTATAATTATCAATGTTGGCATAAGGAAGAAAGAAGAAAGAGTGTAAGAGATGAAATATGCCACATTTCAATTCTGATTCCAGTCATGGAGCAATATACTCTTTCACACTCTAAAAACTATTAATGATTAGGGTTCTAATTCAAGGGGAAAATATTCTCCAATCAAAATAATACTTGAATCATCAGATATTTTAATAGGGAACATGCTAAGTAAACAGCCTCATTTATACTGGAGACAGTATGGAGTCCTTCTCCAAGCCCCGCTCAGTCCCAGTACACATGTTCCCAAGTATCTCGGCCTGAGCAGCAAGGTTTTATAGGTTTTAAAGAAGGGACACATTGTACTTCCTACATTCATCCCAAACACCAAGGGTAAATTTTACACTCTCTTTCAACTGCTCTACAACCACTATCCAGCAACAACAGCAGACCAGCATAGTATAGGGAATCCACCAGCTGACTCACAGATAAGCTCTGCTCATTTCTCCACATTAACCAAACACATAGATTAAATCTCCTTGACAAGCAAAAAAAAAAAAAAGAAAAAAAGTTCATTCTCTAGTAGAAATCATGTATGCCATGACACAGCAGAGCGTTATGGGAAGGTCAGTGCATCTGAGTATGCAGCTATTTACATATTGGGTTTCAGAGATTTAAGACAAAGTTTGTGAAAAATTCCAGCCAGTAATGTCAAGTTCAGCACAAGCTTCAACGCTGACTGTCTACTTTGAGCACTGATTCACTTTTTTGCTGAATTAGGTTTGTCAGGTGAATTAAAGAATGTTGAGTAAAATTTAAATTTCAGATAAATTAAAAATACTTTTAAAAAACCAACATTTTTTTACATTTTTTTACCATGCAGTATTTGGGACCTACTCCTAATACTAAAAGACCATTTGTAATATACCTGAATTTCAAATACAAATGTGTGTCATATTTGTGTCGTGTGTGTGTGTGTGTGTGTGTGTATTGCACACTTTACATACACACATTTATTTATGGGGTATGGTATTATAATTTGATACATGTATACAATTTGTAATGAACAAATTAGAATAATTAACATTTTCTTCTCCTCAAATATTACCACTTCTATGTGTTGGAAACAAAGCTTTTTCTAGTTACTTTGAAATGTATAACTAAATGTTATTGTCTATAGTTGCCCTATTGTGCTACATAATATTAAACCTACTTCAATCCCCCTACTGTGTTTTCATTCACATTATCCAGCTTCTCACTACTCTCTTTCTCTACCCCTTCCAATCCTCTTAGGAACCTCTATCCTACTCTCTACTTCTAAGTGACCAACTTTTTTTTTTTTTTAAATGGGTGTGATGCCCATTTTTTTTTTAATATTTATTTTTTAGTTCTCGGCGGACACAACATCTTTGTTGGTATGTGGTGCTGAGGATCGAACCTGGGCCACACGCATGCCAGGCGAGCGCGCTACCGCTTGAGCCACATCCCCAGCCCCTAAGTGACCAACTTTTTTAACTTGCACAAATGAGTGAGAACATGTGGTGTTTGTTTTTCCATGCCTGATTTATTTCATTTACTATTATATCATCCCATTCCATCCATGTTGCCATAAATAACAGGATTTTTCCTTTAAATTTTCCTTTAAATAATATTACTTTGTGCATATATACCATATTTATAAAAATCCATTTATCTATAAGTGGTCAGTTTGGTTGATTTCATATCTTGGCTATTAAACAGGAAAGTTCAGGTATTTCCTAGATATAATGATTTGGTGTCCTTTGGCTATATATCCAGTAGTGGGAATGCCTGATCTCAGCATTATTCTATTTTCAGTTTTTTGAAGAGCCTCCATACTATTTGTGCTTTCTATATCTTTATTTGGTAAATCTGGCAACACCATGATAGCTGCAAATGGAAGATACAGAATAGGTGTCCCTTTCATCTATCCATCTACTTATTCAGCCATACCTGAACTAGACATACTATGTGCTAAGTACTGTACAAGGCACTAAAGACATAAAGATAGAGTGTAGCTATGATACTACAGTGTTCACTTTAACAGAGGAAACAAACTCAGAGACCACTAGAACCTGTCCTCACCCATCATAAGGGGCATGGCCGACACTCCTACAACTAAAGATAGGTTAATAAAAGAAAAGTGTAACTAATTTATTTAATCAAAGTTTTATATGACAGGGCTGGGTGGTAGCTCAGCAACTGAGTACTAGCCTTGTGCCTGTGAGGCACTGGGTTCTATCCTCAGCACCACATAAAAATGAAAGAAAGAAAGAAAGAAAGAAAGAAAGAAAGAAAGAAAGAAAGAAAGAAAGAAAGGGAGAGAGAGAAAGAAAGAAAGAGGAGAGAGAGAGAGAGAGAAAGGTAGGTAGGTATTTGGTCCATCTACAACTAAAAATAAAAAATTTTAAAAATCTTGTAAAAAGTAGAGAATATTTTTAAATTTTAATTAGGAATATATGATAGCAGAATGCATTTTGGTTCATTGTACACAACTGCAGCACAATTTAACATTTCTCTAGGGTATTGATGTCCATCTCATTCCACTATCTTTCCTGACCCCATGCCCCCTCCCCACAACTCCCTACCCTTTGCCCCATCAAAGTTCCTCCATTAAAAAGTAGATAATGTTTTTAAAAGAGTTTTATGACACAGGAGCCTTCAGAAATGAAGACCCAAAGACCCAGGAAAACTGCTTTTCTTTACGCTTAGGCTGAATGAAGAATGGTAGCCATGTAGAAAGGCTGTGACCTAAGTAACATCTCTCTCTCTAGGGCGAAGCCCAGAAAGACCTGCCTGTTCGGTTTCTTCCTGGTTTCCTCTGTGTAGCATTCCTTCCTTCCTGGTATAGGGCAGAACCCTTTTTGGAATGAGGGTCTCATGACCTATCAGACAACATAGGTACAAGAATTTCTTTATTACCAACTCTTAAACAGAAAGATGGAGAAGTCTGGAGTAATATTTCTAGGTTTTATGGCTAGCTCTTTGGGAGAGGGGTTCTGGTTTCTGTGGTCTTCCTGGGAGGATAAAGGGGCACAGGAGAAGAAAGGCAGGAGAAAGTCAGGAAGATAAGGCTTCTCAGCCCCTTTCCTTCATTTCTAAATACCCAGCATGACAAAATGCTATACTTGGGGTATGGTATTCTGAACCCCAACATAATACAATGTGGGAGTAAAATGGTGGAGAGAGAGAGGCAGGAAACCATGGAAGCACCAAGAGGGACCCAGTGTGGAGGTTTCAGAAAAAGCCCGAGTAGGTGATGCCCACACAGTGTCTTACCTTATCAATGGGAACTAACAATGTTGGCCTGGGCAAAGCAGACAGAGAGCCCCTCATAAACAAAGCCATTAAGAAGAAAGAAGTGTGAAGGGAAAGACATGATTACAGGAGCAACATGACAAAGGGCATAGCTAGCGTGTCAGTAGATTATAGTGATTTTGGTGGACTCAGGCTGTAAGCTAAGGAGCTGAGACTCCACAGCCTCTAGGTCATGGGAAAACAGTGACGAGGTTTTAGGCATGGTCAGAAGAATCAGCGTAAAGGATAGATTTAATGGGGACAGCTTAAGGTTAGGAAACAGTAAAGGAGTTGTTGATACTCCAGATGAGCAACTGCACAAGGAAAATAGGAGAGGCTCATTGTAGGGATAATAAGAAATAATTTAGGGGCTGGGGTTGTGGCTCAGCAGTAGACCACTTGCCTAACACAGGCAAGGCCCTGGGTTCGATCCTGAGCATCACATAAAAATAAATAAGTAAAATAAAGGTATTGAGTCCAACTACAACTAAAAAATAAATATTTTAAAAAGAAATAATTTAAGAAACAATCAGAAATAATCAGAAATAAAAATGTCAAGACTTGGTGATTAATTATAGGATATAGAGGTAAAAGATAAAGGAAAAGAAAGAATTATGGATCTCTACCTTATTTCCAGTGTGGGTGACTGGAAACATATGGGTATTATCCTATGCTATGGTTTAGAGATGAGGTGTCTCTCCAAAACCTTCTGTTGGACAATGCAAGAATATTCAGGGTGAGATGATTAGATTATGAGAGCTATAGCCTGATCAGTGGATTAACCCATTTAATGGATTAATAATTTGAATAATTCAAACTAATAATTTGAATAACTGTGGGTAGGTGGGGCGTGGCTGGAGAAAGTAGGTCACTGGAAGCGAGCCTTTGGGGATTATATTTTGTCCCTGGCCTCTGGCTTTCCTGCTCTTTCTCCCCCCACCCCAGGCTACCATAAACTGAGCAACTTCCCTCTACCACGTACCCTTCTGCCATAATATTGTGTCTCCTCTCAGGTCCAGAGCAATGGAGCTGGCCAATCATGGACTGAGCCTCGGAAACCTCTGAGCCCAAATAAATTTTCCTTCTCTAAGTTGTTCCTGTCAGGTATTTTGGTCATAGTGATGAAAAGCTGACTAAAACAACCCATGTGAAACTAAATTGGGAAAAGGAAGTTAAATTTTTGTGCTGCAGAGATATTAAATTCTAGTTTAGAAATGTACAACTTCAGGTATCTTTGGGGACATGTCCATGAAACAGGACAATGGGCAGCTAAATTTCTAAAAGCTTGGATAAGGGTCTATGATGGAAATCTGTAGAATTTACATCAATTAAAATAGATTCAATCTCTCAGGCAGAGTATGCAAAACAGTAGTAGTAGTAGAAGTAGTAGTATAAGGATGGCAGAACACCAAAATTAAGAGGGTTTCAAGAGCAAAGATGGCAAGCATCAGAAGAGGCAGCTACACATGCGGCAAATTAACACATCGTCTGATCTGTGGTGGCATTTCTGGGCAAAGAACCCAGAAGAAATGTTCACTGCCAGGTTCATATACATGCCAACATGTGCACCTTCCATCTAATTATGCAAACAGAGCAAGGCCCAGCCAGCAGTATACAGGAGCCAGACTGTACAACTCGTAAGAGCCAACTATGCATGCTCCTTCTCAACTAGAAGTTCAATGATTATGTTGGTAGTGTGGTTTCAACTATGGTGAGATTATTTACATATGGAAATCAGCAAATTCTACAAATCAGGACTTTTATTTTGGAGATGCAGTTTATGGGCACAGCACTGCCCCAGAGTCCCTCTCAGATTGTGTAAATGGTAGATTCAAAGAGATTTTCACACTGGTTAAACATTTTTCTTTGTCCACTCCTGTTAAGGCATTTTTGTTGCCATTCTGATCTTTGACCTAGAAGATGAAAAATTATGCCTCCACGCTATGAAAAAAGCAGCAATATGGAAGAAGAAGAAGAGGGCATTTGCATGAGAAACGAATGTACTCAAAAACTTGCAAGATCCTCAAGAGCTGACCTTTCTTGAAGCTGCTTATTAGAATGAAGTCATATGGCCAAGTTTTAAGGATGCACACCCTCCATCCACAGGAAGATGCTAAGGGAGATGTAATAACAAACAATGGCCAGGGTTTTATGACACAGAAATCCCATCCCCCTCCGCCATCCTGTCTCAGCAGGATTTCCTAGGTCACTCCCAGAGTCCAGGAACCCTCCTAGAGGAAATAGCTCCTAAAATGTAGCAGTGCTCCTGGTGGTTTGGTTCGACATTAGTCGATAACAGACAATCTTCTCCAATACAAATCCCTAATTTCTGATGTTCTGACCATCTTTTGAGAATTCCAAAGTCTTCCAAGAGGGAAATTTTTAAATTTAGTGGGACTGGGGCTGCAGCTAGGTGATAGAGCACTTGCCTAGCATGAACCAAGGCCCTGAGTTTGATCCACAGCACCATCCAAGAAAAAAAAAAAAAAAAAAGGAGAGTTTAGGAAGTTCGCAGACCACATTTCTCAAACATAACAACTTCACTCTTTTGAAAGACATTTTTGTTTGCAACTCTGAATGCTGAAGGTGCTATGAATTAACCTGGGTTCCATTTCCACTTCTGAGGCCAATTCAGCATGGGACCTAAGACAGAAACTTAAAGCATCAATGTCTTGGTCATCTACTTGGAACAAATCACATACTATTTTTGAGAAGTTCAAGGATTTATATTTGCATGGAGGGAGGACACTATGAACTAAAATAGGTGCTGGAGCATTTGCCAAATAACATCACAAATTGTCGCATACAATTTAGTACCCAGAGTAAACTTGCAAAATTCACAACTCCCTCCTTTTTCTCTCATTCAGAGCCTCAAATGTCTAAGGTCAGCATATGCAAAGGCCGCAGGTTAACAGGTGCCCTGGCTTTCTGAAATCCATTTTGCTTGTGGTGCAGCCCAACCAATCTCTGTCTGTAAAGGTCAACAGGGGCTGGTGAGCTTCTGTATGACCTAATATTCTGGGTGAATGAGGTCCGCAATGAATGGAAAGGCTTCCCAATAGCAGCGCTTTCCCAGAAAGCTATAAATCCCACAGACAGCTCCATGGGCTTTCACCTTCTGTGTGATTTATAGGAGCTCCTTCACCAATCCTAGGCCTGGGGGTGAGGGGTGTGGGGTGGCAATGGCCTGATGTTTCCAAACTTGAAAAAAAATCAATAGTTTGATTCTTATTCTGTGTACCACGTTAAGGAATCTATCTCTACCCTCCCCATTTTCCTATGGAATTAGTTCAGTTTTCAGCAAAGTAAATATTTTCCACTTTGTTATCTCCTATTGTCATAGTGATCAAGAATAAAATTCAAAGCCCCATTATCAAAATGCCAATAAATCTTTCCTCCCTAGATTTCAGAATTCAGGAAATGACACTATCTAGCCTGTCCCTTCTCCCCTCCAAAACTGAATCTTTTTAAAAAATCTTTTTAGTTGTAGATGGACACAATACCTTTAGTTTATTTATTTTTTATGTGATGCTTAGGATTGAACCCAGTGCCTTACACATGCTAGGCAAGTGCTCTAACACTGAGCTACAACTCCAGTCTCCAAAACTGAATCTTTAAAGTCTAAGCGAACTTAAAAATTCAAGTGTGAAATGTAGCTTTACAGTTCATACAAAGCTCTGGAACAGGGTCTCCGGCAAATACTCCATCCTCTGCATTGTGATGGGACAGGTAATATTCCTGGACCATGGGCTGGCTACTGATAGAGCAGACAGGTACCTTCCAGCACATCACCAGGTAACCAAATGAAGGGCAAGAGGAGAAGAACAATTAAGTTTATCTGGAGTACATCTCTCCAAAAGTCACACTGAAGTAAACTGGCTTTTTTTCCTACTAGGTTTTCCTCTTCATAAGCTGTAAACTAAGTCGAGAAAACCATCCTCATGCCCTAAGTGAAGAAAAAGAAAAGAGAGGGCTGCCATGTGTCATTGAGTACTCATGATGGGTTGGGTGCTTAAGCCCTAACATCACCCTCCACAGTATGAACTGTTATCACTTCACCTGAGGAAACTGAGATTTGGAGAAATGAAAGGTCTCACCCAAAGTTACCCGTCCCACTAGAAGGAGTGTCAAAACCAGCCCTCTTTTCTATCACCATGTGTCATCTAATGACACAAGTGATACATTACTGGGTACTCTATCTCCATATCTGAATACCCAAGACTGGAACTCAAATAGCTCAGAATCTACATACCCTATAGGACTGTTGTAAGAAAGAAATGAACTTAGATAATAGATGTAAAGGTGAACTGCAAGGATACAAGCTATTTAGCATCTAAAAATAAAAGAAAATACAGTATAAATTACTAAAATCTGCCCCTTTAACCTTCTTTCCTCGACCTCAATTATTTCACTAAAAGTTAGGTCTGCCCAGTGCAATGGTGCACACTTGTAATGCCAGTGGCTGGGGAAGTGGAGACAGGAGGACCATGAGTTCAAAGCCAGCCTCAGCAAAAGCGACTCAGTGAGACCCTATCTCTAAATAAAATACAAAATAGGGCTGGGGATGTGGCTCAGTGATCAGGTGCCCCTGAGTTCAATCCCTGGTACTCCACCCCAAGAAGTTAGGTCTAATTACACCAATTTCTCTTCTATATTATCCTTCTGATTTCCTAAAACTGACAGAACTCCTTGACACAGGTAAAGAATATAGTTCTAGTGCTAAAGACCCTATTTGAAGGAAAACAAGAATCTCTCTACTTATTGAAATTTCTTAAGTGCACAAATTAAGTCTAAGAAAGACAAATTACTTCACCCAAGAGCTCAAAAGACAGAAGAACAATGTCATTAGCTCAGGAGGACCCTCTATATCACACAGGGGAGGAATCCACAGGAGCAGTCATGCGCTGGGCTTATTTTCCAGATTATTAATTAATTTTCCCACCAGGTAGGTTCCTAAGTCTACTTTCTAGTCAAAAAAAGTTTCCTTCTATTTTTATAAAGAAAAGGAAATGAAGATTGAATAACAAAGGAATTAACTGGTTAATGGACTACAGACAGAAAAAAAGATCAAGTTTGTAAATCCTGACATTCAAAAAATTTTTTTTAAATTTTAAAAAGAAGGTATAGAAAGGACAGATGGCTGGTAAAATTTCTCTAGACAAAGAGAAATCAAAAAAGCAACCATTTGTTGACCAGTTACTGGTCAAAAATGTAAAAAGACAGGCATGTCAGTTCAAAAAAAATATTTATCCTCCTAGAAATATGCTTATTATTCCCATGGCTCATGACGCACTCTTGATGTTAGTCCATAAAAACAGTATTAAAAAGCTTCCATGTGCAAAGAATCCAAATGAAGCACTAAGGAAGTCTATAAAAGAAATGAAGGATTTCTGTTGTATAAAAATCTAATAATACAGATAATTGTATAATGCAATTTTTTTCTTTTAATGACACGAAAAGAAAAGTATAGACAGAGCATATTACTGGTGGGTATGCCACGGACATTAAATAAATTCCAACTAAATTAGTAGGAACCTTAAAAGGGTAATTTCAGAATAAATGAGGATAGGGCCTCTTATAACCTGGCATTCAGTGATAAAGATGGCAGTCAGGAAAGAAAGAATAACAAGGAGCTAATTCTGTTTCTAGTTCCAATTCAATTATCATAGATTTCTTGCTAGAGCATTCTATGTATCTCAGCAGTGGGCAAGGACAACTCTTTTTAATTTGGTTGTTTTTTCTTGCTCTTAAAGACACCTGGGTGGATTCATTAATTTAACAATGTTTGCTAGGTCTCTATTATGTTGCTGCTGGAAGCCACGGATACAACAAAGAACCAGGCAGACAAGATGCCAAGACATCACTCAGATAAATGCACCTCTCTGCAATTAAATACGAAGGCCAACTCACAAGCCCATCACTGACCATTTACTCTTTCGAGGATGCTTTCAAGCACACCATGTGATCTTTCTTGATTATTTATGCTACCACTTAAGAGTGTCTTGAACGTACCTGAGTCTGAGAGTTCAACACAGCTGTGCTTGAAATACCACAGAGACATGTCTGATGTCATCATTGTGTGCACACAGCTAGAAGATACGAATATAGGAAGAGCAACTCTTTCTAATAAATCCTATATAAATGGTAGCCACAGATTGGACCACTGACCAAATGGATGTATAAACTACAGTCTTCAGTCATAGCTTTTTTGTGACAGCCCCAGCCCTGTGACACCTACAGAGTCTAGTATTCATTTGTGTAGGTCAAAGCAGTTTTACCTTTAACCAAAGGCATGACTCAACTCCACAAAAAAACACACAGTATGTTCAGAAAAGAAGTTCTAAAGTTTTAGCTATAGTAGTATGAGTTTTTAAATATAAAATGTCTTAACATTATTCTTTGTGAAAAATGTCACTAAGAAGGGCTGGGTTGTATGTCAGTAGGAAAGCACTTGCCTAGCACATGTGAGGCCCTGGGTTCGATCCTCAGCACTGCATATAAAGAAAGAAAGAAAAATAAAGGTCTATTGACAACTGAAAAAATGTTGAAAAAAATTTTTTTAAATGTCACTAAGAAACAACACACATTTGAGGATCTATTTGTCTTTTCCCTTGAACATGATAATTTTCAAGAGACGCACCTAGCTGTCTAGGTAAAAAATGGACTCCTGAGCTTGGACTCCAGAAATTCTGATCAGTGAATAAAGCCCAGGGATCTGCATTTAAACCAACATCCTAGGCAATTCTAAATGCAGAGAAATACTGTGCTTGACAATGTGAACACAGTTAGAGGAGAACCAACACTAGCTTGGACAAAGTCATCTGACCTCTCCCAGGTTCCTCATCTGTAAAGGAAGAATAGTATTACCTTTACCTTCACTAACTTTGACGCTATGAGAAATGGTGACCAAGTGACTAGTGGGGAGTGTTATAGTTTGGATCCTGCATGTCTCTCCAAGGCCCATGTGTTAAAGGTTTGGTTCCCAGTCCATGATGCTATTAGGAGGTGGTAGAGCCTGGCCTAGCACAAAGAAGTTAGTTCACTTGAGAGCAATCCCTTAAAAGATATGAGGACCCTGACCTGTTCCTGCCTCTCTCTTTACTTCCTGGCATCACGAGGAAAGCAGCTTTTTTACCACACACTCCCTACAATTATGCTGTGCCTTACCATAAGGCCAAAAGCAATGGGCCAAGCAACTAATCATGAACTAAAACCTCCAAAACTGAGCCAAAACAAAATTTTCCTTCATAGAAGTTGATTATTTCTGGCATTTTGTCACAGTAACAGA
Source organism: Spermophilus citellus (assembly GCF_964194105.1). Taxonomy (NCBI): domain Eukaryota; kingdom Metazoa; phylum Chordata; class Mammalia; order Rodentia; family Sciuridae; genus Spermophilus; species Spermophilus citellus. The sequence continues at coordinate 150,480,399 of NC_138187.1, forward strand.
AAGTTGACTAACAGGTAGGTAGCATATACAATATGGACACAATAGTCATGGGTACATTGGACATGTCCCAGAAAGGATGAAGTGGGACTACCTGAATTTTCATCATGCTACAGGGTCTCACTAAGTTCCCGAGGGTAGCTTTCAACTTGAAATCCTCCTGCCTCAGCCTCCTGAGCTGCTGGGATCACAGTCATACCCCACCACAACCAACCCATAGTGACCTTTTAAAAACCTTTAAAGGGCTGGGGATGTGGCTCAAGCGGTAGCGCGCTCACATGGCATGCGTGCAGCCGGGGTTGGATCCTTAGCACCACATACGAAACAAAGATGTTGTGTCCGCTGAAAACTGTTAAAAATTCTCTCTCTCTCTCTCTCTAAAAAAAACAACCTTTAAAAAACACTCCTCTGCTTAAAACCTTCCACCCCAGCCTTCTGCTAGAGCACACAGGCCCTTTCTGTCTATCTCCTTGACCTCACCACCAAAACTATCTCCTTGCCTCTCTAAGGCCCAGTCGTACTGGCCTCCTTTCACTTCCTAAAACACAACAAGCTTGTTCATATCTAAGACTCACATTTTTTCCTTCTAACATCCAACCAGTCCTAATCATATTCTCATGGTTGGTCCCTCATTTACTTCTTTTGAGCAGCCTATATCTCCTCGATGGGCCCCCAGGAGCATCTCTCTGGGGTCATAGGACCCGTCTCCACTGCCACCTGGGATCACCTCATCAGGGTAATTCCTTCATAGCATCCTTCTGTTTACCTGAGTGTTGTCCATAACCTCCAGAGGAGCAGTTCTCTCACTGTCCGTTCAGGGTTCCAGCCCTGATGCACAGAATGATGCCCACCACACAATGGGTAGTCAATAAATGTTTATGGTAATGACTGAAAACAAATTAGTATAATTAAATTGCATTTTATTTAAAAATCTGAATTAAAGGCATATAAGAATCTGTGAATCCTCGGAAAGATAAAAGGTCTATCCTTCTGAACTAAAAATCTTAGGTAAAACAAAGGTTAACTGATCCAATCTCTTTGTAGCAATTGAGAACTTAAGTGAATTTATTAAAACTATTATTCTGAGCTTTTTGTTTTAAGATCAACTAATTCTATAGTTGGTTGTCACAATTGTAATTATTGAAGTCATGAGATTTTTTTTTTCCCTCCAGAATTCCTTTCCCATCAAGATTGAGATGCTGAATCAAACTTCACATAACAACATTCTCTCACTTTCTGGGGCTGACATTGCTCTTATTGTTCTGTCAGCTGTAAATACCATTGGGCCAACTGCTAGCTTTGAAAACAGAGAGTGGGAATGTGCACTTGTTTGACTCCTTACAACTCTAAGTGGGAGTATCAGGGAAATGAATACACAATCTAACCAACCAGCTATGTGATATAAGTGTAAATAAATACATTGCAAGAAATTGACTTGCAAGGCATTGGTCTACCGAGCATTTTCCAATATTCTACGCATGAGCATGAAAGATGTCAGACAAAATAAGCCAGCACTCCTGAAGCCTTGTAACTTCCTTTATCCCATGCCAGGTTCTAAGTCTTGAACACAAAGAACACTGTTTGAGGCCTCTGAATTTATAATAAGCTTTTATTACTGAAACAACACCTCATTTTAGAATGCTCAGTCATGGTCATTTCCACTTTACAAGGCCCAGTCACTATATCAGCCATTAAACATTCCTAAGTGAGGGTCTACAGCATCAATTCCTTAAACGAATCACACTTTCACTCATTTATTTATTTACATACTAGGGATTGAACCCAAAGGGTGCTTAACTACTTAGCCAAGTTCCAAGCCCCCCCCCTTTTTTTAAATTTTTTTGTATTGGTTGTTCACAACATTGCAAAGCTCTTGACATATCATATTTCATACATTAGAATCAAGTGGGTTATGAACTCCCATTTTTACCCCAAATACAGATTGCAGAATCACATCGGTTACACATCACATTTTTACATACTGCCATATTAGTGACTGTTGTATTCTGCTATCTTTCCTACCCTCTACTATCCCCCCTCCCCTCCCCTCCCATCTTCTCTCTCTACCCCATCTACTGTAATTCATTTCCCTCCATGTTTGTTATCCCATTCCCCTCATAACCTCTTATATGTAATTTTGTATAACAATGAGGGTCTCCTCCATTTCCATGCAATTTCCCTTTTTTTCCTCCCTTTCCCTCCAATCTCCTGTCTCTGTTTAATGTTAATCTTTTCTTCCTGCTCTTCCTCCCTGTTCTGTTCTTAGTTGCTCTCATTATATCAAAGAAGACATTTGGTATTTGTTTTTTAGGGATTGGCTAGCTTCACTAAGCATAATCTGCTCTAGTGCCATCCATTTCCCTGCAAATTCCATGATTTTGTCATTTTTTAGTGCTGCGTAATACTCCATGGTGTATAAATGCCACATTTTTTTTATCCATTCATCTATTGAAGGGCATCTGGGTTGATTCCACAGTCTAGCAATTGTGAATTGTGCTGCTATGAACATCGATGTGGCAGTATCCCTGTAGTGTGCTCTTTTAAGGTCTTCAGGAAATAGTCCGAGAAGGGCAATAGCTGGGTCAAATGGTGGTTCCATTCCCAGCTTTCCCAGGAATCTCCATACTGCTTTCCAAATTGGCCGCACCCGTTTGCAGTCCCACCAGCAGTGTACAAGAGTACCCTTTTCCCCACATCCTCGCCAGCACTCATTGTTGTTTGACCTCAACATGGCTGCCAATCTTACTGGGGTGAGGTGGTATCTTAGGGTGGTTTTGATTTGCATTTCCTTGACTGCTAGAAATGGTGAGCATTTTTTCATGTACTTGTTGATTGACTGTATGTCCTCCTCTGTGAAGTGTTTGTTCATGTCCTTGGCCCATTTGTTGATTGGGTTATTTGTTATCTTATTGTCTAATTTTTTGAGTTCTTTGTATACTCTGGATATTAGGGCTCTATCTGAAGTGTGAGGAGTAAAAATTTGTTCCCAGGATGTAGGCTCCCTATTTACCTCTCTTATTGTTTCTCTTGCTGAGAAAAAACTTTTCAGTTTAAGAAAGTCCCATTTGTTGATTCTTGTTATTAACTCTTGTGCTATGGGTGTCCTATTAAGGAATTTGGAGCCCGACCCCACAATATGTAGATCGGAGCCAACTTTTTCTTCTATCAGACGGAGAGTCTCTGATTTGATATCTAGCTCCTTGATCCACTTTGAGTTGACTTTTGTGCATGGCAAGAGGAGGGGATTCAGTTTCATTTTGTTGCATATGGATTTCCAGTTTTCCCAACACCATTTGTTGAAGATGCTATCCTTTCTCCATTGCATGTTTTTAGCTCCTTTATCAAATATAAGATAGTTCTAGCTTTGTGGATTAGTCTCTGTGTCCTCTATTCTGTACCATTGGTCCACCCGCCTGTTCTGGTACCAGTTCCATGCTGTTTTTATTACTATTGCTCTGTAATATAGTTTGAAATCTGGTATCGCTATACCACCTGATTCACACTTCCTGCTTAGAATTGCTTTTGCTATTCTGGGTCTTTTATTTTTCCATATGAATTTCACGATTGCTTTATCTATTTCTACAAGAAATGCCATTGGGATTTTGATTGGCATTGCATTAAACCTATAGAGAACTTGTGGTAATATCGCCATTTTGATGATGTTAGTTCTGCCTATCCATGAACAAGGTATATTTTTCCATCTTCTAAGATCCTCTTCTATTTCTCTCTTTAGGGTTCTGTAGTTTTCATTGTATAGGTCTTTCACCTCTTTTGTTAGGTTGATTCCCAAGTATTTTATTTGTTTTTGAGGATATTGTGAATGGAGTGTTTTTCCTCATTTCCGTTTAAGAAGTTTTGTCGCTGATATACAGAAATGCCTTTGATTTATGTGTGTTGATTTTATATCCTGCCACTTTGCTGAATTCGTTTATTAGTTCTAGTAGTTTTTTTGTAGACCCTTTTGGGTCTTCTAGGTATAGAATCATGTCATCCGCAAATAGTGATAATTTAAGTTCTTCTTTTCCTATTTTTATGCCTTTAATTTCTTTCGTCTGTCCAATTGCTCTAGCCAGTGTTTCGAGAACTATATTGAATAGAAGTGGTGATAGGGGGCATCGCTGTCTTGTTCCAGATTTTAGAGGGAATGCCTTCAATTTTTCTCCATTCAGAATGATGCTAGCCTGAGGCTTAGCATAGATAGCTTTTACAATGTCGAGGTAAGTTCCTGTTATCCCTAGTTTTTCTAATGTTTTGAACATAAAGGGATGCTGTACTTTGTCAAATGCTTTTTCTGCGTCTATCGAGATGATCATATGGTTCTTATCTTTAAGTCTATTGATGTGGTGAATAACATTTATTGATTTCCGTATATTGAACCATCCTTGCATCCCAGGGATGAATCCTACTTGATCATGGTGCACAATTTTTTTGATGTGCCTTTGTATCCGATTCGCCAGAATTTTATTAAGGATTTTTGCATCTAGCTTCATCAGAGATATTGGTCTGTAGTTTTCTTTCTTTGAGGTGTCTTTGTCTGGTTTCGGAATCAGGGTGATGTTGGCCTCATAGAATGAATTTGGAAGAGCTCCCTCTTTTTCTATTTCCTGAAATAACTTGAAAAGTATTGGTATTAATTCTTCTTTAAAGGTTTTGTAAAACTCCGCTGTGTACCCATCTGGTCCTGGGCTTTTCTTGGTTGGAAGTCTTTTAATTGCTTCTTCTATTTCATCTATTGATATTGGTCTGTTTAAGTTGTGAGTATCCTCCTGACTCAGTCTGGGCAAATCATATGACGTAAGGAATTTATCGATGTCTTCACTATCTTCTATTTTATTGGAATATAGATTTTCAAAATAATTTCTAATTGTCTTCTGTATTTCTGTAGCGTCTGTTGTAATATTGCCTTTTTCATCCCGTATGTTAGTAATTTGAGTTCTCTCTCTTCTTCTCTTCATTAGTATGGCTAGGGGTCTGTCAATCTTATTTATTTTTTCAAAGAACCAACTTTTTGTTTTGTTAATTTTTTCAATAGTTTCTTTTGTTTCAATTTCATTGATTTCTGCTCTGATTTTAATTAATTCTTGCCTTCTGCTACATTTGCTGTTGTTTTGCTCTTCCTTTTCTAGGGCTTTGAGATGAAGTGTGAGCTCATTTATTTGTTGGTTTTTCCTTTTTTTGAGGAATGACCTCCAGGCGATGAATTTCCCTCTTAAAACTGCTTTCATTGTGTCCCATAGATTCCGATATGTTGTGTCTGTGTTTTCATTTATCTCTAAGAATTTTTTGATTTCCTCCTTTATGTCTTCTGTAACCCATTGATCATTCAGTAACATATTGTTCATTGTCCATGTGATGTAGGATTGTTCCTTCCTTCTTTTATCATTGATTTCCAGTTTCATTCCATTATGATCTGATAAAGTGCATGGTATTATCTCCACCCCTTTATATTTACTGAGGGTTGCCCTATGGCATAATATATGGTCTATTTTTGAGAAGGATCCATGTGCTGCTGAGAAAAAAGTATATCCACTTGATGATGGTTGATATATTCTATATATGTCAGTTAAGTCTAGGTTATTGATTGTGATATTGAGGTCAATAGTTTCTTTATTCAAATTTTGTTTGGAGGATCTGTCCAATGGTGAGAGAGGTGTGTTGAAGTCACCCATGATTATTGTGTTGTGGTCTATTTGATTCTTGAACTTGAGGAGAGTTTGTTTTATGAACGTTGCAGCACCATTATTTGGTGCATAAATATTGATAATTGTTATGTCTTGTTGGTGAATGGTTCCTTTTAACAGTATATAATGTCCTTCCTTATCCCTTTTGATTAACTTAGTCTTGAAGTCGATTTTATTCGATATGAGAATGGCCACCCCTGCTTGCTTACGAGGACCCTGTGCATGGTATATTTTTTCCCAACCTTTTACCTTGAGCCTGTGTATGTCTTTTCCAATCAGATGTGTCTCCTGGAGGCAGCATATTGTTGGATTTGTTTTTTTAATCCATGTTACCAGCCTGTGTCGCTTTATTGGAGAGTTTAAGCCATTAACGTTTAGAGTTACTATTGATATATGGTTTGTACTTCCTGCCATGTTTGATTATTTATCTCTTTTTTTTCTAATTTAGTTTGTTTCTCCATGATTAGCTTTCCCCCCGTCCTCTGTCTTTACCGAGGCACTTCCCGCTGATGGTTTTGGTTATTGTTTTTCATTTCTTCCTCGTGTAGAGTTTTGCTCAAGACGCTTTGCAATGCTGGTTTTCTGGCTACAAATTCTTTTAGCTTTTGTTTATCATGAAAGATTTTTATTTCGTTGTCGTATCTGAAGCTTAATTTTGCTGGATACAGAATTCTTGGTTGGCATCCATTGTCTTTCAGTGTTTGAAATACGTTGTTCCAGGATCTTCTCGCTTTCAGCGTCTGTGATGAAAAATCCATTGTTAACCTTATTGATTTACCCCTAAATGTAATCTGCCTCTTTTCTCTTGTAGCCTTTAATATTTTCTCTTTGTTCTGTATATTGGATATCTTCATAACAATGTGTCTTGGCATTGGTCTACTGTGATTTTGTGTGCTCGGTGTCCTGTATGCATCTACAATTTGTATATCTGTTTCCTTTTTTATTTCTGGAAAGTTTTCTGTAATTATTTCATTCAGCAAGTTACTCATCCCCTTGGCATGAATCTCTGTGCCTTCCTCTATCCCGATGACTCGTAAGTTTGGTTTTTTTAAGTTATCCCAAATCTCTTGGATGTTTTTCTCGTGATTTTTTACCAGCCTATCTGAGTTGGCTAGACTCTTTTCAAGATGATATATTTTGTCTTCATTATCTGACGTTCTGGCTTCTACTTGCTCCACTCTGTTAGTGATACTCTCGATTGAGTTTTTAATTTGGTTTATCATTTCCTTCATTTCTAGAATTATTGTTTGATTTTTTTTTACAATCTCTATCTCCTGATAAAGATGCTTAACTTCTTCTTTTATCTGTTTATGTAATTCATTTTCAATGTGATCTTTAAGGTTCCTTTCCATCTGTCTAAGGTGTTCCTTGAGTTCTTTATATGGCCATTTTTATTATGACTTCAGGTCCTCCTGAGTATTTAGGCTGTCCTTCATTGTTTGTACTCCTTTTCTTCCTTGATTTTTTATGCTAATGATACTTCTTGTTCTGTTTGACTGCTGAGTTACTGTTTACTCTTATAAATTTATTTGATGCTTGGGAGGAGAGGTATTAGAAGGGAAGGGAAGAAGTCACTAAAGAGAGTGAGTGTAGGCAGGTAGAATTCAAGAAAGGGGGAATAAGAAAATTGAAAAGAAATGAAAATACAAAAGAAAAAAGTGAAAAGAAAGAAAGAAAAAACGAAAAAATAAAAATTTAAAACCAAAAAAAAATTATAATGATAATAAACAAATGGAAATTAAAGTTTAAAAAATAATAGTAATAATAATAGAATTAAAAGAATTAAAAAAAATTGAAACCATTAATAAGAAGGTTGAAGAACAACAACATCAACAACAAAAAGTGAAAATAAAATTTAAAAAATACCAATAATAATCATTAAAAAAATAATAATAATAATAAATGCAGTCATAGAGCTAAATTAACTTCTCTTCCAGTAGGTGGGAACTGGGCCAGGCTTCTCTTCTTGATGGGTGGGAACCAATCACTGTGCCTCAGCTCTTCTTCCCAGACTGTGCGGGTCTCCAATCCTGAGTGCCTAGGGCCTTCTCTTGTGGTTCCTCAAGCCAGGCCCCGCTCACCTGTGAAGCTCACCACAATACTGGCTACACGCCGGGTCTGCTGCTGCTGGGAGCCCTGTTTCCATGGATGCCTGGGCACACCCTTTCTGTTTGCCTCCCTCAGACCCTAAGTTTGTAGGGCTTGCGGCTGAGGACCCCCAGCGAATTTGTTTGCCCTCAGGTAGCAACTCCCCTGGTAGCTGGTGCAAGGGACCTCTGTTGTCAGTAGAGGGATACCCTCGGTCTGGCTATCGTGCTCAGTTGGCCTTTTACCTCTGTGAGTTCAGGTGGGCCGACTAGTTATTTCAGCGGGATCATTAGTGCTGAGTCACGAGAAGCAGGTGAACCGGAGCTAGAATGTAGCCCATTCCGGGCTCAGTGTGTTCTGAGAAGGGCAGACTGTTCACCTGGGATCCCCTTCAGCTCAACAGTGCCTAGTGGTCCTGAGCAAACAGTATTTTGACAGTTTACTTCTCCCTATGCTCGCGTAGCTGAAGGGGTTAGAGACTTGATCTCTCCGCGTCCGCCTCCATGTTGGATCACTTAGATTTTAAATTGTCACTCATCTTATCAGCTGTTCCATTTAACTCGGCAGCTCACTCACACGGTGAAGAGTCTGCTCTATGGTACTCCGCGGGAAGCGGCGGCCGCGGCGCAGTGGCGGCCCAGCTGTGGCCTTCGGGACCCCCGGGGAGGGGGTGCGGGCTGGGGGAGGGGAGGCAACACCTCGGGGCCCGCGCGGGCCGGGTACTGGACACGCGGGAGAGCGGGCGGTGTGGGGGAAAGAAATTGAGATCTAGATTTAGGGACTGAGCGTGGGAGGAGAGACAGCGGGGGAGAAGCAAAGCGGAAAGGCGGAGAGGAGGAGAAGGGGCCGAGGGAGCCAGGCAGCTCGGGGGCTGTAGCCTTACTGCTCGCGCTGAAGTTGTGATGGACTCACTCCACCTTGGCTGGAGTCGTGGCGGATTCACTCCACCTAGGCCCCTTTCTTTTTCTTTTTTTTTTTTTTTTTGAGAGAGGGGAGAGAGAGAGAGAGAGAGAGAGAGAGAGAGAGAGAATTTTTAATATTTATTTTATTTTTTTTTAGTTCTCGGCGGACACAACATCTTTGTTGGTATGTGGTGCTGAGGATCGAACCCAGGCCGCACGCATGCCAGGCGAGCGCGCTACCGCTTGAGTCACATCCCCAGCCCGGCCCCTTTCTTGACACGGTGCTGAGTCTTTGTCGACAGATCTCCTTTAATGATCTTTACTTCATCTTTTAAGACACGGCAACATACGCTGTGGGCGCGGCGGCACAGAGCACGGAGCGGCTTACTCACTTCCCGCCGCCATCTTCCCACCTTGGTGTAGATCTCAGTGGGACTTCCAAATATGATACTGCCAGTTCCCGTGTGGAGTCCTATTTTCTCCAATATTGAAGTATAACACCAGAGAAGCATGCCAGGCTTTATTTAAAGAATAAAACAGTCTTCTCTTGGAGGAAGAAGGGGACCTAAAAGTAGGAATCAGTGGGATGAGGAAGTCCTATCCGTTTTATATCTAAAGTTTTCTTTGACCCTCCACATTCCTCTCTTTTATGTTGTTCTTTCCCTCTTTCTGCAAGCCTAATGGGGAATTCGAGTGGAAAAATCTTTTTTTTTTTTTTTAATTTTAAGACAGGGTCTCACTAAATTGCGTAGGGCCTTGCCAAGTTGCTGACGCTGGCCTCAAACTTGTGATCCTCATGCCTTAGCCTCCTGAGTCACTGGGATTGCAGGCCTGTGCCACCATACCTGGCTCATTTGTTTATTGAGTTTTTACTGAGTATTTACTGAGTTCCCACTATGTTTAAGAACTGTGTAGGACACTGTGGATTCAGAAACACACAATAACAGACATGCTCCCTTGGTATGGATGTGGTTTGCCCCCAAGGCTTTATGGGCTGAGAACTTGATTCTCAGAGTGGTTCTGTTAAGATGCAGTGGGACCTTCACGAGGTGGGCTTAGTGGGAGGTCCTTAGGTCATTGAGGGCATGCCCTCAGAAGAGATTTAGGTAATTTTCATGGGACCCAGGTTGTCCTCCTGAGAGTAAGTTGTTATAAAAAAGAACAAGTTTGGTCCCTGCCCTCACTCTACTTCCTGTCTTGCCATGTGTCCTCCTCTTGGACATATTCTGCCATCGTGATGCCATCTGCCATGAAGTTCTCATCAAAGCCAAGTTGATACTGATGCCATGCTTTTGAACCTCTAGAAATGTGAGCTCAAAATGTGAGCTTCTTTTCTTTATAAATTACCTAGTTTCAGGCATTTCAAAATAGTAACAGAAAGCTAATATACTCCTTATCCTTAGGAACCCAACATTTAAACACAGAAGACAAATATTAGATAATTTAGCAATCAATTATCTAATGACAGTAAGAGTTCATTTCTTCCCTTAAAAAAGTGTTTAAAAAAATTAAGATGAGGGGATCAGGTTTTGCATTGGAAATCAGAGAAAGTTTTGCTGAGGAAACAGATAAAAAAAAATGACTGTTCATCAGGTAACTAGTGAGAAAGAAAAGACATTTCAAATAAGGGAATAGTGTGTGCAAATACTCTGAAGTAACATGGCATTCTGGAAGAACAGAGAAGCGATGTAGCCAGAGAAAAGTGAGGTGGCGTGAGTGGCATAAGGTGAACTTAGCCAGGAGAATTCTGATTATTAACCTAATATCAACAGGAAACCAGAAAAGGGCTTTAAGCAAGTGAGTAGATCATTATCATATGTAAGTATAAATGTGAGTAGATCATGATAAAACGGGTGTATGTGAAGAATTAACCACAGGAAAATAAAAAAAGATTTAGTCAGAAGACTATTAGAAAAAGAAAAGATGATAGGAGCAAATTATCTCCCGATGTGGTCCAAAATCCACCTGCATCAGAGTCATTGGGAGGCTCTTGTTAAAAGCAGATTGTGGGATTGGGGTTATAGCTCAGTTAGTAGAGGGCTTGCCTCACATGCACAAGGCCTGGGTTCAATCCCCAGCACCACACACACACACACACACACACACACACACACACACACACAAAGCCACATCCCACAATAAAGATATACTACTTCTATTAAAAAAAAAAAAAGCAGATGTGGGCCCCACCTCCAACCCACTAAATATACAAGTCTGTATGGATGTATTCCTAAGTTATTATAACCAACATTGCATGATCAGGAACCACAGGCACAACACTATGGAATCCCAGCAATGAGAAAATGGAATAAATCATGATAAAGGTGATGCAATAATTTGCCTTTACCAGGACATGACACCTCTTTCTAAAACTTTAGTGTTACCAGTTTTCTCTCAGACCTCCTTTCCTCCTCACCCCTAGCAAGAGATGAATGTTATTCTATTTCCACAGATAAATAATGGTTTTATTCGAGGAGAAGCACACACTTGCTCTGACTTCTTCTAGGCTGGAGCAGACCAAAGGAAATGAACATATAAGTCAACATTCACATTTGACCAAAAAATTCCAGATTGAGAATAATGTTATATGTTGTCTGCGTGCCCTTTTCTAATATCAGAGCCCTTTTATATACACAATCACATTTACCCTCACAATAATTCCATTTTACAGATGAGGACATTGAGACTCAAAGGGGGCTAAGTAATTTAGCCAGTCAGATTATTAGTAATAGACAGAAGCAAGAGTCAAGCCCCAATTCCTCAGACTCCAGAGCCACACTGAAGAAGTGCCACACAGCTCAGTAGGTCAGGGCCACCATTTGCTCACAGAAGATTAGCCATGTGGTACCCTCCCTCTACCCTCATTCACATATGGCAAATGTCTAGTGAGAGCCTCCTGCGTGTCAGATAGTGTGAATGAATCACAAACTCGGGTCCTATACCCAAAGAGCAGGTCAAAATTCCCCCATCAGGTATTGGGAAGGAAGAGATAGCATCTGTATTAGTCCATTAAAAAAAAAAAAAACCTGAAGTAGATGAACTCTATAAAGAGAGGCTTAATTAGCTCACAGTTCTGGAGATTCAAGAACATGGCTAAATGGTGACGGAGACATCGTGTGTGGGAAGAAAGGATCACATCTCCAAATAGGAAGCAAGAGAGTAATTCGGGAGTCAGGCTTGCTCTCAGGACTCACTTTCATAAGAACTCAGGGGTTCCCTGAGAGCTACCTCAAGCCCTCCAGAGGCAGCTCCTCCAGTGACCAAGGGATCTCTGAAGAGGCTCCACGTCTAAAACGTTCCCTCTTTCCAATACCACCACCCTGGGACCAAACCCCCAACACATGACACGCTCAAACCACACCCAAGCCATAGCACCAACTAGGCAGAGGAAGATACGGCTGTGCCCCGCTATTCAAACTATTTGAAGGCAAATATTTAGCTTTCATATTAATATGACAGAGGTCATGGAACTATGGGAAATTATAACTGTCTAAATCAAACAAAACATAAGCTTGTCTTGTCAAAGAGGTGTAATGGTCATGTCACCAGCAGTAATTGTATGTTTGGATTTTCAAATAGGCATTCTCCTCGCCCATTTAAAAAAAAAAAAAAAAAAAGGTTGCAACAGTTCCCTTTCCAGGAATGTGATTTAACTTAATAGCTAAGCTAATAATCACGAGTTGCTGATTTGGTGCAAACAAAGAAAGCACTGTCTCTGCAAGTGGACACAATGGTCCTGGACGGGAGATGGATTTCAGTATCTGTTGTGAGTGACCATTCTGTTATGTAACCAATGGAGCTGCAGGAATGCCTATTACATAACTCCATACCACTCGGTCATTCTAGTTAAAGTGGGAGACCCTTCCTGCACATTCAAAAGCCTGCCTCGGGCACTCCTATAGCTTGTAAGGTTAAAAAACAAATTATATCAAACTGTGAAAATCAAATACAGAGTTCTCATATCATATGTAAATAATGAATGGGGAAGAAAGGGAAAATGGTTTTTCAAGGCCAGGCTAGCTCTACTGAACTGAAGACTGTGATTTATCGCTACACTCGCATTGAGGAAAACATAAAGCATTTTTCAAATCTACTTATGTGATTTGATAAGCACCTCATAGTCACTGAGAAGCACTTGTTGATTCATTTTGCCAAAAACACACAAGATGCACAAATAGGCCATTAATGTTATACCATAAAGCAGAGTCAGTATGGGGGAAAACCAGTCAGAGAATTCCTAGTTTAGTGATATTTAAGTGTAGCTGCCATATATTTCTCTATAGCTCCAAGTCTAACTAATTCCACACCTTTTGGTAAAGGCCTCTGATACTAGGAAGGAAGGGGGTAACACCTGTAACACTGCTTCAAGTAGCTCTAGAAGGATGGTGTCTGGGGCATGAATAAGGTTGAGGAAGAATCAAATTTTAAGAAACCAGTACATTTAAATCACATGAGAGTGATCCTTCATGGGGAAATTTAGTGTTCAACTAGGAAAATTTCCTAAAACACTAACATTTTAAAAGTCACATTTCTTTCAATGGAAATGTTTCTGAAATATGTTATTTTTCTACATGAGCATGACTTAACCTTTCATGCAGAGCTCAGGAGGCTACCAATTGCTACAAGGAACTGCAGTACCTGTCCTTTTGCCCAGTATTTAATCATGATCTCTTTATTAGATGCATTTATTCAACAAATACTTATTGTGTTCTTCATCTGCTAGGTGCTGTTCTAGACTCCAGGAGGTGGGGAGGGAACAACCAAACCCCTAGTTTCCTGGAACTCACACTCCAATGCAGGCACAGGCAAGCCACCCACAGTGAGCAATCAAATGAATGAACAAAAGGCCATGTGAGACAGTGACATGAAGGGGAAAGTGAACCAAAATGGGGGAGGGAGGTTCAAGGTGAGAAAGAACTGCCATTTAAATGAAGGGTCCAGAAGCCTCACCAAGAAGGTGACATTGGAACAAAGCCTCCACTGGGATTGTCGGTCCTTGCTGTGTCTACCTCTACATCCCACTCTCTTCAAATCTGCTACTTCTAAACTGTGAACGAAGAGCTTTCCTACGACTCCATATCTGTCACCAGGTTTGTTATACAGCAAGAGCTGTTGTGACAGGCCTTCTGAATGGCGGTCTCCTGGCCTTCCCTGCGAGACCAGCTATTAGGCTCCTCAGAGAACTTTTTCATTAATATTTAGTTTTTAAATATGCTGTTTAAAAAAGTTGAAATGGTCTACAGTGAGAGGGTGTTTCTCGTTTTTAGAGTACATAAGACTCTAAACGCAGGAAAACTTTGGCCTCCCTTTACTCTACCACCAGGAACTAGCCTGTTTCTGCTCTGCCTTCCCTAACTATATACACCTTTCCGACTTCCGTGCTAACTGCTCTTCCCTTTTACCCCCTGGATGTGCTGCTACCCAAGGGTGTTTCAGCTCTTCCATTTCCCATTTTTTCTATACTATTCATTCTTGCTGCTCGAAGTACCACCTATGTGTAAATGATACGCAAATGCACGCCTCTAACTCCAAATCTCTTCTCATCAGGAAACCCTTCAGCCCAGTACTTCCAAAATTCAAATAATCATATCATTATCCTTCCACCAGCACCACGAAGTTGTTCTTCCAGAATCCAGGTTTCTGTTAATGATACCATTATTCTCTTAGTTCAACTGCACCAAAAATGTTAGAATCATCCCTGACTCCTCCCTCTCACTATATAAGCAGTTACCAATATCTGCTGGTGCTTTCTTCTAGATGTTTACTCTGCTGAGAGAAGGAAATAAAACAGTATAAACCTTCTATAACAGGAAAGAGGCTTCAAGAAAGGTGGGACAAATATTTCAAATATGACATGAAAGAAAGCACCTAAAGAAATCAAGGTGGTGATGATGGTTTGGACACCATTTGCCTCTAAAGGTTCATATGCTGGGATCCTGGTCCTCAATGTAGCAATTCTGTAAGAGGGGACCTTCAAGGTGTAGACCTAGGGAGGCCCTCAGGTCAACTGGGAGCATGCCCTTAGAAGTGAATGTGGCACCCAGTCCCTGTCTGACTTGCTGTGATGACTCCCTCTTGCATGCTTGCATGTGCTCCTACCACTGCCACAGACCAGGTTGGGGGAGGGGAAGTGCCTTGCCAGAGCCCATGCCATTCTGCCTCCAAAACTGTAAGCTAAATAAAATGCTTTTCTTTATTAAGGTAGCCTGCCTCATGTATTTCATTATCATAATGAAACTGACTACCAGAGTGCTGAGAGACAGAAAGGTCCCATTATTCAGGTAGAGTAGTCCACATTTAAAACCCAGTAACATGGTAATAGCTAATGGTCATAGCGAACTAAGTCTTGTGGGAAATGTGGAGGTCAAATAAAATGACTTTTTTCAGCTATTCTAGGAGCAAGAATAAGGAAGGGTGTGACCCACTTATTATCAGCTGGGTAATGTCAACTGATAACAGAGAAGCAGAACTACCTCACCCACTTTTAGCTCCATCCTCCCTATCAAGGAAAATTATCTTTGAACTGAAAGGGTAGGACCATCACAGAGGTCCCAGAAGTGACAGGAGAAAAGCAATGAGTCCATTAAGTGATTCTGTGTCTCCACAGACAACTGGAAAGGGCATGGAAAGAAGCAGCAGATGTGATCATAATACTGATGAATGGAACCTTCACGAGGCACAGAATCAAAGACGCATCTAAGGGTGGTGACAAGAAAATGAACCAATTTTTGGACAAGAATTAAGGTAGACTGGAAATGAGAGACTGGTCTTCCTGCCAACAACTGTTGCTCAAATCCTTGCTTTGGTTTGTAAGCAATGGTAACTAGGAGCTGACAGGAAATTACCGGAAGAAACAAAGTCACATCAAACTTACCTTCCATCCTTTCCTGACCCTACATGGGGAACATGAAATGCTACAGACATGATGTTCAGAGACCAAGAAACCAGCCCACCAACTCCTCCTGAGATCGCTGTAGACACAATAGATAGAGTTCTCTATGCTGCATAACTACAAGGTGGGCTAGATCTGAATCCAAATCAGTCAGTCAAGGAATGTGGAGAGGTGAAGCAAAGTTAACCGGTGGGTCTTGCTGGGAATGGGAAATATCTCTAGCAATGTAATACAGATGCTTATTAACCTAAATTAAAAGTTATGGCTGATACATTGATTTACTGAATCAGAATTTTAGATTATGAAAAATACTGGGAAAGTTAGATAAGACTAACAAAATTAAGTTTAATAAAAATAAATATTTTCCATATTTAGAGTTTTAAAAATCAACACTCAAAATAAACATAATGATTTATAATTTATATTTTTTAAGAAAGATCCCAGAATCTTTGCTGAATATAAATCCTGAATGCAGTACATTTACAAACAGACCTATTTTAAGTTCCATGTAGAACACAGCTAGTATTAGATAAAACTGTATAAAATGACCAATATTTGATGGCGTAAAATTTACAAAAATGGTGATTTCACACAGTTCAACCTAACAGAAGATAACACATGGTGTCACAAAAGAAGTACAAAGTGTCCTGGAGTGCTGAGCAGGACCATTTACTACCTCTTGGGAAAACGGAGGATTCAGGGACGAAGTAGCATGAGAGCCGGAATTAGAGTGAAGGGTAGTATTTAAACAGAAGGAGGTTGGGAGGAAGGAGGACATTTTAGACATTGGCAAAAGAGAAAGGAAAAAACCCTAAGACAGGAAAGTGGCCTATTTAGCTGAAGTGTGGTGTATGCACAGGCAACACACAGGAAATCACACAGAAAGGAACACTGGAACTTGACTTTGGGGGCCCTTGATTCACTGTGATAAATGCTCTGAAATCCTGAACAACATTTGGGACATAACTCGTGCTCAAATTTGAGTGAATAAGTAACTGAACAAATGAACTATGTGTGATAAGCAGGGACCGAAGAGGCAGACATAAACATGGCTCCTGACTGCCAATCCCGCCTGTCACTGGACTCAGTACTTTTCATCTACAAAGGACCTTGAGGAACATTTAGTCTAACTCTCTTGAAAATTCTGGGTGGCTACCAAGAGGACTGGAAATACTTAAGCAAAGTAGAGGAAGAAGCTGCCTGGCCCTGGGTCAGTGCCTGGGATAATCTAATTCACCAGGGCAAGATCCCCAAAGAAAGTTTCCATCAATAACTCCTAAATGCTGTGCTTCAGGATTCTTTCCTGAAAACGAATGCCATCTAAGTCTACCAAGTTTCAGAAGTAAGTGTTTGGTGGCTTTGGTGGGCAACTGTTATTTAAAAAATCAAGCACGTCTAAGATATAATTTGTAAAAATCTGGCTCCAGGAGAGAAAGCTGAAGCATTAGTCACGTGGTTTACATTCTTACTCCTGCCTGCCAGAACTTTTTTTTTCAAATTAAGAAAGGAAAAATGGGTCAGCCCAAAAGAATTTTTACAACTGTCAGAATAAATACGAGGCCATGTAACTCCATAAACTTCAATCTTTGGAGCCTTTTTTTCCCCCGTCCTCTCTGTGGCTTTAAGAGGCCTTTGTTTAGAACCCCACGAAATGCGTAGCCCTGGTGACTGCCCCTACATCTGTGTACTGTAAAGGACATGTTTTCTGTCAGGCAGGAAGAAGATGTGTTCTTGGATTAGAAAACAGCTTCTTCTGACTTCAACAAGTCACTGTGGTGAGGAGGGGCAAAGGGTCACAAGAAACCCTATTCAATCCAGTTTGACTCCAAGGTCACTAAGAAACCACCCTGCTTCTTAGAAAGTATCTCTGCCCCTGAATCATTTTGAAGAAGTCTTCAAGAAGCAAGCAATAACACAAAGGTCACTGCTGGACTCCAGGGGCACTTGAGGGCGGAGCACACAGGTCCAGCCTTCAGTAGCACTGCAGGCATCCTTCATTCACCCCTCACCCTGGAAGTCTCCTGAGGGGCTACTGCTAATGAGGACCAATGTCCAGGTTTACTTTCATGCAGGGTCTGGTTTAGATGAGGATTTCCAGAGGAGCTTCCACCAACCAGACCTGAAATCCACATGATGTTCCTGGTACCAACCTGCCCTCCTATAGAGCAGACCAGGCCTCCTGGTAATACTTCAGGTTACACCAGACCACCCAGAACACTGACTTTTACACTTTTTACCATGATTCATTATTTTTAAAAAATACATTTTACATGGTACTCGGTCCACACGTGTGTGTGTTCAAAACAAAAATAATGCCACTCTGACATTTTCTATTCCATTCTGATTTTAAAATACTGATTTTTTAAAATATTTTTTTCAGTTTTCAATGGACCTTTAATTTATTTATATGCAGTGCTCAGAATCAAACCCAGTGCCTCACACATGCTATACAAGTGCTCTACCACTGAGCCACAACCCCAGCTATAAAGTACTAATTTTTAACCCACTAAATTAACTTCAGAACCCACTGATAAATGACAACTTACTACTGAAAAGTAAGATTCAAGAGCAACACTGTCCAAGAAAAACAATATGCCAGCCATAGGTAATTTTAAATGTGTTAGTTCCCACATTAAAGACAGCAAAGACAAACAGGTACAGTTAATTCTAATAATATATTTAATTTAACCTATTATATTCATATAACCTATTATATGTCATCATGTAAACATGTTGATCACTCTAAAAAATTACTGAGATATTTTACATTCTTTTCTTAGTACTGAGTCTTTAAAATCTGAGGTGGCTTTTATGTGGACAGACATTTCACTTTGGATGAGCCACATTCCAAGTGTGAGTGTGCATGGCCAGTAACCACCACACCGAGCAAGCAGCCCTAGAGCATTCTGGCCCCACATCCCCAGAGCAGCTGGGCCCTCCATGCTGTCTGGAAGCAGAAGGAAGGGGCGCCATCCACTCCTGCACATTCAGTCACAAGGCCTCCTCTCACATGCAGCCCCACAACCCTGATAAGGAATGGGAAATTTCAAGGTAAAAGAACAGAAATGAGGCTTATAAACCAATAATAGGCATTATCACCTTGATACTCCTCATACACAAAGTCCAAATGCATTTTTTTGTCTGTGACATCAGAAACATTACAAATATCACACAATTCAAACTAGAAAGTAACTTTTACAGAATTTGTTCTGAAAAATATTATCTGCTGATTACAAAAACTGAATAGACAGCATGCCTGCAACTATGTTAAAATGAGTCCTGTGAACAGAACTTGGAAGATAAAAAGCAAAAGTGAAAGGAGTTATATTCCCATGGAAGGATTGTGAATTTTTCCTTTCACACACACAAGAGTGCAAGGTTGTTGGAGCCCTCTTTTAAGAACAGCATTGCTTAAAACATTCTTCCTCCTTTTCCAAGGTACACGATGGGACACCTGTACGGAGAAGACAGTAAGGACTCAGGCAAGAAGGACCAGAGGCAGTGGAGAGCTTGGTGTTGACAGAGCCAATTACAGCTGGGATAGTCTGAAGGAAAGCACTGACAACCTGCGACTTAGGCTTTAAGTTTTGCCTAAGGTAGAACTAAGAACTTAAGGTCACAGAATAGAATGGAAAGGGAAGACAGCAAAGGAAGCTGAGTCTTATTAATGAAAATTGAGAAGCAATACAGACAATAGTATATAATTCATGTTACTCATTTTTCAGTCTTTTTTTTTTTTTGGCCAGCGAGTCCTGAGAAGCACACCACGGGAATCATATAACAAGCCTACGACTTATGTCTCAGAATAGGAGGCTTCGTTGTGATGTGCACGGAGGAGGTCAGATGTCACAAAAATGTGTTCAGACAAAGCAAAGCCAGACTGACTTGATATTGGGTTATGCCAACTTGAAATAAATTATAGGCCTCAGATAAAAGATACCTGGAAACACCAAGTAAGATAGTTCTGGAAATCAGAGCAGAAATCAGGTTTCTAGAGGTCTGTTCTTGACCATGACTCAACCTATATGTCCCCAAGAAGTTTACAGATAAATTCTCAAAGGTCGCCATCATTGCTAGGTCATTTCTCCTAAGATCATGAAGTGTGTAGGTCAAGTAATGATGACAAAGAGGAAGCAAACCAGTACTTTCCTTTTTTGTGGAGTCACTAGTTGAAGTATATGACATGAGTTAAATTCTATTTATTTACTCAGTGTTTTTTTGTTTCAAAACTTGAGATTTACAATATTACCAATGACAATTTAAAAAACTGTCATTTAAGATACATGTTCTAGATACATGTAAGGCACGTGGAATAGAGATAAGGCCGAACAATTTATAAGATGCTTACAGAGTAGTGCAACGTCCCTGACACTGTCCCAGGTTTTAGGAATGTGGAAATAAATTAAATATGGCTTCGTCCTTAAAGCACTCAAATGAACAGGGCCAAGAGCAATATTTTGAAGATAGTTAATAAGGTGATAAGTGATGTAACAGAGCTCCTGGGGAAGGTGCAAGGAAACCCAGCTGGTCCAGAAGAGAGGTGAGGGAAGTAGGAAAGTAGGGGCGACACTTGAGCTCAGACTCAAGGTCAGCGGGAGCTGGCCAGCCGCCTGCAAACATAAAACACAACGGCATCAAGCAGGACGCAGGAAGAGAGCGCTGCTCCTGCAGCCAACTTCACTCGGGATGAGGAAATCCACAACTCGACCCTCAACTAAGAATGGGACCCGGTCTTTACATGGACGCATAACCACACAGGGAACTGGAAGGCCACAGAAGGGAGCCTTTTAAATCTTCTGCCTCTGAGAAGAGAGGCGTCAACCCTGCTGCCTCGACTCAGCACACAGGTGAGGGCTGAGGCTGAAACCAGAGCTGCTGCCATCAGCTCTTCTCAGCCCGGTCATGTGAAGTTTTACGAGCCTTTGCTCTTGAGCAGACACTCGTTTGTGGACTGTCTAGATCAACCC
This sequence comes from Spermophilus citellus, assembly GCF_964194105.1. NCBI lineage: Eukaryota > Metazoa > Chordata > Mammalia > Rodentia > Sciuridae > Spermophilus > Spermophilus citellus. Next base: position 150,500,926 of record NC_138187.1, read on the forward strand.
TGGATAAAGTCATTTTTGTACAGAATATCATAATCCTCCAACTCTAAGTGAAGAATATTCATGAGGAAACACGAGTCAACTTCAGCTCCCTGAGAAACACTTTTGTGGAGCAAAACAATCGCAGGTCCCTCCAGGAGCCTTAGCGGCATGTTGTCTGAAAGCTGGACCTGGGGCTGAGCCACCAGTGTCATGACGCTGCACAAAGACAAGTGTCACGCATGCATCCCAAGGCAGAGAATATAAAAAGAGTCCTTTCTTTAGCACCACACACAGAGCCAGCAGATGAGAGAGAATTCAGTGTTCATAACATTTAATGTGAGCAAATCACTTGTTAAGCACTTTTGTATAAGAGCTTTAATTTCCAGTTTCAGCTGTGAGTACAAGGGTTAGTTAGCTCCATAGTCAGCTGGGAACAGGCACGAATTAACAGGGAATAGATGCTGGATCCAAGTATCTTGAGTAAATAGGAAAGGATGATAAGATGCTCAGGGGAGTCCCCATATGAATAGAAGAAAGGTCAGATTTGTGGCCAAGTAGCTCAAAGACCCTGGAGACTATTTTTAATCCAGAAGAAGGACAGGAAGGAACAAGAACAAAAAAAGGAACTTACAAGGGAGAAATGGAAAGCAAGAAGGAAGCATCTGTATCAAGCAAATGGAAAGAGCGAGAAAAATAGATCTATAGAACTGTGTTCCTAACAGGGAGGCCAGGAACACCACAGGAAAAGACTGGAAGAAGAAGAAACACAGAAAGCAACAGCAGGACTACTCAAAGGAAGCATTTTCAATTTCTACATCTTATGAGGGTCAGTGCAGGTCAGTTGGTGACATTCGTGCCTCTGGCATTAGGTCATGAGTTCAAGTTCTACATTGGGATTGAGTCTCAAATTAAGAGTTGATTTTCCAGTAGATCTACAAGATTGGAAGTGCTTTCCATTCATTGGTGCATTAATTTTACCACTCTCTCTGCAACAAATTAAAAGTACCAGAAAGAAAATGAGAATTAAATAGAAAATAGAAAGTTTTCATATGCAAGATATGGACTGAAATTATCTTTAGAATTCTGTGACAATGCAATGTTTTTCCCTACGATCAATCTATTGAGAGAGGCCCAGCTGTCCTCATTCTCCATGCGCCTGGATACCAGTGGAAAACACCTGGGGACAGAAGAAACACTACTCCTTGTCAAGCATGGAAATAGCATTAGATAAGTAGCATGTGGGAAGAGAAGAATATAGAATATTCCCTCTGGAATGAGGGAAGAGGAAGACTATGGAACAGAACCACATGCTCATGAGGCCTTTAGGTGATGAGGAAAGAAAGAGAGAGAGAGAGAGAGAGAGAGAGAGAGAGAGAGAAGCCTTTACGATGAATAACAATAATAAGAAAACCCTTATGTTTGTCTAACAACTTGTATATTAAAAAATACTTTCATATATATTAATTAATGTGATCCTTACAAAACACACAGGCAGAGGGAAAAGCATGTATTATCCTCATTTCACAAATAAGGAAATGTACAACTTCAAAATCATCTGAAAGTCACAACCTCAGGAGCAATTCAGCTCATTCCTGGTTTGGGGCTCCAGTGCTATATTGGCTAATGAACAGGTGGCAAAGCAGGAAATTTTATCTTTATTTTATCTCAAGCAGTGTAATCTAGGACTTGAAATTTATGATGCACACACAGTTTGCTAACATCCTAAAGTATCCCCAATGTTAGCATAATGCTTACTAAGCAGGTAGTAGAAAAAATGTCTCCTACCATCTCAGTTTTCCATCAGAAATAGCAAATATAAAGATAGAATATGATCTGCTGTTAAATAGTTAAGTTTTTTTAGGTATACAAAAAAAGAAAAGAAAAAGTACACTAACAAATTAACTCTGGAAAGCCTGAAGAAATTTGAAATGCAAAATATTGGAGCCCCAATTCACAATAGCTAGATTATGGAACCAACCTAGGTGTCCCTCAATAAATGAATGGATAAAGAAAATGTGGCATATATATTCAATGTAATATTACTCAGCTTTAAAGAAAAGTGAAACTATGGCATTTGCCAGTAAATGGTTGGTTGCAAAGGGAAATAAGCCAATCCCACAAAACCAAAGGCCAAATGTTTTCTCTAATATGCAGATGCTAACTCACAATAAGGCTGGGGTTGGGGGAGACACTAGGGAAGAATAGCGTTACCTTAGATTAGGTAGAGGGAAGTGATGGGAGGGGAAGGGAGGGCATATGGGGATAGGAAAGATAGTAGAATGAAACAGATATCATTACTATATGTATATATCTGACTACAAGACCAATATGATTCTGCAACATGTACATTCAGAAAAATGAGAAATTATATCCCATCTATGTATGATATATCAAAGTGTATAAATGCATTCTACTGTCATGTATAACTAATTAAAACAAATTTAAAAAAATTAAATCCCTAAAAAAAGCAAAAACAAAAAAAACCCCAAAAAATAAAAAAATAAAGCTGCTGTGAAATCTTAAAAAAAAAATTGGAGCCCAAGAAATAATTCCATCTTTCACTATGTAGCCAGCCAGATAGAGAAAATACAACAATAAGTTGTATTTAGCAATAAACATGGTAAGTTTGGTAGTCTATATTTACTTATAATAAACAAAGACTACTGACCCTGTCACAGTTGGTCCTTCCTCTTAGAAGTGCACAATGGGAGAACAGTGCCAGGAACATATCTGTAAGCCTTGCTAATACAGTTTCTTAGTCAAGCAAACTGGAGTTCATATGACCCCAAGGCTCAGGGCTCTACAAAGAAAGTCTCAGGGCTCTACAGAGTTCCATGGCAGGGTTCAAAATGGAGCCTGACAGTGGGGTGCAAACCTCAGCCCCACCACTCAGTGAGTGAGTCTCACCAGGGCCTTGGCACCATGATAAGCACCTACGCAGGTAGCTTAGCTGGGCTTGAGAGCAGTTCTACCAGGAAGGCACCGGTATCCCCATTCCACAGGTGAGGAACTCCGGCTTAGGGAGGTTAAATAACCCCATAGCTTGAGCCTCTGTAGCTCACACGTGGCAGAGGCAAACTCTGAATTCATACTGTCTGGCTCCAAAGACAGGTTCTTGGCCTGTGCACTAGGTCACTTCCTACATCCAGCTCCTGCTGGAAATACCTCGAAAAGGAAGAGCAGCTGGGAAGGGCCAGCTCCTCTGCAGTCCCCAGCAGAGAGAAAGAAGCACGCACTGATTGTCCAGCCAGCCTTGATGGCTCTGGGTCCTGTGAATAGTTGGCCATTTGTTTACTGCATTGTGTCAGCCTTCAGACAGAAGTGGCAAATCTTTTCCTGGTGCTTCACAAACTAACCAAATGCTTCCGTTTTCCTGAGGTTGCTATTTAGGAGTATCAGTTCGCTCAATAAACAATTTCAAGTGTTTCAATTTTAACAAGAAAAGGGCATGATTAAAAAACATTTTATTTTTGGCCAAGGTCCAATCCAGTTTCAGTTATTTTTACCTATGTCCAATAAATGTTCTTTTGTGAGATAAAAATGGTCATGATTTTACCTCTATCAACAGTGACAGAAGTTATAGGCACAAGGATGGCACATAACTAGGAAGAGTTACTGGCATGAGGGTGCAGAGACAGTGGTTGATATGACTGACCAAAGGCATCCTCTTTTAGTAGAAAAGGCATGGCCAGGACCTTCAAATGATCTTTGGAAAGATGAAACTGGAAAGACTCAGACTTGGCTTCACTTCTACAAAAAATGAAAATGAGTATTTAAATCAAGAGGAAACAAGGAAAAAGAAAAAAAAAGTTGAATTAACCAATACTTTTCAGAAAAGAGCAGACAACTTGTGGGATTAGCTGTGTTGAAAGGAATTCAGGTGAATGGGCCACAGATGGCACAGGCAGCTAAACACCAGAACACACAGGGTGGTGAGTGTGAATCACCTAGAGCCAACCATGATGCACCAAGCCACTCCCAGCCAGCACCACTGGAGAAGGGGGTTTGAGGAAACAGCTGGGCAGAGCCAAATCAGGAAGCACAGCACAGCCACACCAGCAAGAAGGCCAGGCACTTTCACTGTGCAAAGAGAAAGGGCCAGTGGTAAGTGCACAGTTCCTCTCCGTGCACAAAACTGAGTCTCCTACAAGGTGAAGCCTCCTGTTTAATGTTGTAAGCTTGCTCTACCTTTATTCTTTCTTCCTCTGTTTTATTATTTTTTAAACTAAGGACAGTTCTCAGAGTAAAGTCAATCAGGCAATGACAATAATGAAGTAATTGAAGAAAACCAAGTACATGACAAAATCCAGCTCTGATCAATATACAGAAGAGGCCATGGAGTGACATTAAAAAGATGTACCAAGACTTAAAAACCAAAATGTGAAAAGACACTTTAACTGTTAGGCTGTGAGTGTGTACACACACATTTAAGAGAGAGAAATGCTGAAATGCAGCAGCATTTAACTAAGAAAGCATTAGATCTTACTAAAATTGTCTCCTTATACAAGACACAGAACTACTTCAAAGTGGGCATTCAGGAACAGTCTTGCCAGCAGCCAGGATGGTGTTAGAGAGGGTTTAAAGGTATTGAGAAGGGGAAGAGAAAAAGACTAGGACGTCTAATTTCTTGTGTCCCTAAGAATAACACAAGTATAGTTTAAATGTCATTCTCTAAAATACAACTCTGTAATCATTGTTCTGTGGGTTCCATGTTTATTCTCTCTCCATGGCCTACAGCTTCAATTTGTTGAGTTTGTAGGGCAACACAAGACTAGCAAAGGCCAAGAAGCACCAGCTCTGCAAAGTTCCCTAAAACCTCAGAAGGCAAGCAGTGCTTTCCGCCTGTTCCTGGTGAGATTTTTGCCTCCAGAAAGGACAGTCGGGCACGCCCAGATCTGGCTTTTCTGCAGGGCCTTCTCATGGGAAAGGAAGCATTTGTTAATGTCTTCCACAGGGAAACCTGACGTGAAGCCCAGTATATCCAACCTAAAGAGAAGAGGGCACTGACCTCAGAAATCTAGACAGCTCCTGCAGACCTCCTTGTGGAAACCCAGATTCTGAGACCCAGGCCCACCGAAGCTCCCCTTCTCACCCACCACCTCCCTCCCACACCTGCACTCCACCCCACCCCCAAGGCTCTTCATTCAGTTTCCCTCGGGTCTTGGCCTTTTCTTCACCTCATTACCTCTAAAACCTCCTCCTAGGTCTCCAGCTTGGGTCCCTTCCAATGCGTCCACCTTTTAGCTGTCAGCTGCCACTCTAAGATGTAAACCTGGCTGTGCTGCTCTGCTTAAAACCCTCCATGGCTGCCCTAGTATTCAGGACCAGGTGAAGTCCACAGCTAGCCGTCCCATAGCTGAGAACCACCGGCTCTCAGCAAGGGGCTCAGGCCTTTCTTTCTGGCCCCTTTCCTGTCACTTTCCCCCCAGGTACACTTCCCTCTTCCCTGGGCCAAGCCTCACATAGGAGTCTCACTCAGAGGTTGAAATGCCTCCCCAGCACCTCACATACTCTCTTTTAACTCCTAACTCATTGGTCACCTGTACATTGAAGGACCCTCTCTCCCATGCCACCATCCTGGACCATCCACCCCTTTCTCCCATCTGATTTCAAAGCCCCCTTGCTTGGCTCTCTGAGCCGGGATCACACTTACAAACTACAAACTAGAGCAACTAGTTTAACTTTCTGTCTCCCCCATCACCTGCAAGTTCCTTCAGAGCAAGGAGTGTTTTATCTTACTTTATCTCCCCAATCTTTAACTTTATCACAGCACCTAGTAGACTAGGTTTTTGATGAACAGACAAGTGCCATCAAAGGAGGGGTCAGCAGGCCAAATGCAGCTGACAGAATCATCGTACAAGATGTGCAACAGTAGTGAGGGGGTTCCCTTTGGATGTTTACCACAAATGACCCAGAAACTGCCAGAAACTCCAGAGAACTCCAGATCAACTCTGTGGAGCTAGCCACACCCATGGCAACCCAGACACAGAACTGGCTGAGTCTCTCCGAGGGAACAAAGCAGTTCCATTATCTTCTCCCATTAGCAATATTTTTCTTGCTTTGTTTATGGAAATCAATGCTTTCCTGCAAAAAGTAATGTCATGGTAGAAATTCGAATGTTTTAGTTATTTAGTATATTTTTGCATATTTTAACATAAAATATGTAAGATAGTCACTATAAGATTCTGATCATGTAGAAAGGGGAAGTTTACAGGGATATATTTGACATGGACAAAAGGAACTGAACTAAGTGGGATAGGGCGGTGATAAATTCCAACTAAGTGCTAAAACAGAAAAGCACAATATCTTACTGTTCTCCTTGTCTGTCTTAATTTATAACTCCACTGGCTTTTTGTTTATGATTTCATAGAAATAAGAATGAAATATGTTCACAATATTAATTTAAAAGAATGCATACTTTTAAGTATAAAGGGTGAATGTGCCTTGAATGTCAATGCTGTTGCTGTTGGTGAGGGGTAGACACGTATTGGAAACTCCATGCAGTACCCCCTGGACTGGTGAACTGAAGTCGATATTCTTAATTACATGCCTCATATTTCTGACATAGATCCCAACAGACTTTGAAAGCAGTAAAGATCATCGATCCAATAACAATATCACAGGCAATTCAAATTTACTATCTTGATAGGAATAGGCCACCATATTATTGGATTAATTCTTTTAGAAACATGTTTCCAAGATCAAAATGAAAAATACCAGTTGGCTCATTTACTAATGGTTACTAAATTTTGAAATTTACTTTCTAAAGCCTAAATTAAACATTCCAACAGACATGAACAACGTAACCCGAGGGCCTGTTCTCCAGGATGAACACGAGGAGGACCAACTGTAAACCAGAGGCTCCTCTAGGGCTTAGCTCCTTACGATTCTCAAATCCCACTCCTGCACTTCCAACCACATGCAATTGTAATGTTGCCAAACACTTTTTAACTCATGCACTGCCTTTATTTCTTTAGCATTCAGTAATAAGACAAGTACAATTGGATCTCCTGGCTTTAAAAAGCACTGAGGAAGTTTTGTTAAAATAATCGCTACCTTTGTTTGTGCCCACTTTGTTCCAGGAAGGATGTTAAGACAGCTATAATCATTGCCTGACTGATTTTTTTCTCACTCACGTGCTCCTCTCCTTCTCTTTATAAGCTAACATGTTATAAATTTTGTTTTAAATGAGAAGCTGCCGCATGTTCATATTTATCAAGACAATACTAGTTGTCCAAAGAAGGATGATGCTAGGTCCATTCATTCAACAAACATTTAATGAGTTTCTGCCAATAGAATGGCTATGGTTGTGAGCTTTCCAGTCTAGTCGGGGATACAAACACACAGACAAATACAACAGAGTGAGGTAGCCTAACAGGAGATACAGGAAGGACAGCCCACACAGACCTGGAGGATCCAAGAGGGTTCCCAGAAGCGAAGTTACCTGAGAATTCAAGGAACTGTACACCATATTAAGGCAACATGCCTAGCAACGCCACCCAAATACCAAGTAGAGCGGATCCAAATCACATATCCCCTCAAGTCAATTTCTCAGCCCAGATGCTACAGAGGGTTACACTGCACTCCCAGACCCCAGGCTGGCTACGATTCACCCAGACGTGAGGTGCTACGTGAGATTTCCAGTTCCTTTTATTTCTATATTCTGCGTTCTTCTTTACTATTTTACTGTCTTTACCAACCTCCTGGCTATCAAGCGTTTCAGCTCAGCCCAACATTTATCAAGAGTCTGTGTGGGAAACAGTGTGATAAACATGGACGCAAGGAAGGAGGCACCGGGCCCCACAACGACCTCATGACCACAGAAGCTCAGAACTGAGGAAAGCCACATGACTATCCACTGACCCCTCCACTCCCCACAAACCTTGCCGAGTTGACCTTGCACTCTCAATCCTGCTTGTGAAACAATACCCCCATGTTGAACTATCTTGGGTTTGACACATTTTTCTGGACTCTAGAGTTTGCCTATGCTAAGACACCAAAGCCCCTTCCCTGGATTCTTTTCTTCTGTCCCTTTGAGTATTCTCCCTATAATGGGCCATTTCCTGCTTCCAGAGACTACGGATATTTTCTTAACTCATTTCAACATATCAGAGTCAATGTACAACCACAATGCTAGGACCAAGGACAAACAACAAGTCTGACCATTTGCCCTTCCAGAACTCACAGCATACTCCACAGGCTCAGGGAATGTTTGGATAAAAACATGTTTTAAATGTCCCTTCCAACCCTGAGATGGTATGGCTAGATGACATAGCTGGAGCCATTCTTCTAGAAGAGTTATCGGTGGGTAAAATTATCTCAGCCTAAGATGCGATAATAAAGGAAAAACGATTCAGTGTTTCAATAATACTTATCATTTTCCAAAATTGGCAACACAACCCCAGTGTGATGGACAAGCCTGCACTGCGTGAACAAACAGGGCCTGCACCCCATTAGTTGGTATGTTTTACAACCAAAGATACACTGTCTTACTTCAAAAGATCAATAAACACAACATTTAAGAAACAAATTTTAAAAGAATGATCTAAACGTTTTGGACTTTATGAGACTCTACATCTGACAATGGTTAATAATTTTGCTATAATTTTCAGAACTGAACCTTGACCATGTTTAGAGGTCTTAGATTTGGAAAATACAAAATCACGCTCCACCTTTTAGGCTTTTGAGCAGCATCACAGACACACACGGAGGCAGTGCCTACACGCACGTTCTCATCAATGTCTTCAGGGCACCGTGCTTCACACATCCAAAATGGAGAACTTATCAACACAGCACACCTTCACAATACCTCTTTTCAGTTTGCAGCTCAAGTTATCATTCAAAGCATAAAGAGGAACAGAAAGCCTTATCTCTCAAGCCTGCCCCAGGTGCATCCTCAGGGAAAAGCCCACAGTGAGCCTCCTTGCTCTTGAGCCAGTTCTTCTACTAATAAGGAAACAGCCTTAAGGTTCCAGGTAGCTCTTGACAGCAAACAACCAATCATCTGGATTCAAATCCAGCCTCTACCCCTTCCTGGCTGTGTGACCCTGGCAAGCAATTTAACCTCTCTAGGCATTAGTTTTCTTATGTGTAAACAAAACAGGTAATCATAATACCACTTCCTCATTTTCCTTTGAAAATAGGATTATTTTCATATTTCAATGATTTCCTCACCTAACCTCAATCTTTAGTTATTGCTACAACTAGGTACTTTGAAGAATTCTAAGGTTATTGGTATGTAGGAAAACAAACATGGTGAAGCCACTCTGTCCTAAAAAGAAAGATTTTGTAATTGCTATGGCTCAATTGGTTGAGTCACATTTAATTAAGTCTGGAATTTTCAAGGACCAAAACAGAGCTTCCCCATAGAACACCTAAAGAAGAAAACAAGTGTTACTGGGGTGGGAAGTTCTAAGAACAGGCTCTTGAGTAGGGTGGTAGCAGTAAGTCACACTTTGTTGAAACAGGGGGAAGGGGAAAGGGTCCTCCTTCAACCAGAACCAGTCTTTTCCCATTATCCTCCTCCTCAGTGTTTCAGGTCTACTGCTAAGTCCAGGGTCAGCCACCTCGGGACTCCAGACATTTGAGAGCACCAAGAGAGCAGGGAGAAGAGAGCAGTGGAGTCCAGAACAGAAGAGTGCACACCTAGAAGAATGACATTCTGGGGCAGGGGGGAACTACAGAATGGACCCCTCCATTTCCCTGTGACATCCATTGCTATTATATTTGACCAAAAACTAAAGCTGTTGCCCAATCAACATCAGTCCCATTAGAAAGAGGGGGACAAGCCAATACCAGAAAATGTAATGACCCTTTGGAAAGCAACTGGTTCAGATCTTGTGAATCATTCTGAAATAGCCAGACAGGCCTAACCACCTCAACACCACATTAAAATAAAATACAAATACACAACCACCAAAAACAAAGTAATGACTTGTCAGAATTCTAGTTCTGCTTTTCCTATCAGGTCAGCTGGTGATGCACATAATTAGCTCTAAGATCATCTTGTGAGTAAGGTGCCTACTTGGTAGTAAAGACCTCTAATTTCCACTGGAAAGGTTCCTATCTTTCCAAACCACAACTGCGATGTCTCTAAGTGCACTGCCCTAGTGTGTGGTGTCTCAGCCAAGTACAGTAGCAGGAAAGCCTGGGCTGAAGCAGCCATGGGAGGCCAGAGCGACATGCCCAGCAGAGGAGGCCAGGCTGCTGGCCCTCCTGCCTGCCGCTCCAGGACTTACAAGCCACATGCTGCCTCAAGGCCCTGGGCAGTGGTGCTTCTTGTCCCCATCACACTCTACCTTTCTGCTCTCAACATGCTGAATTTTCTGGAACTCAAAGTCAGTAAAGATGAGATGCAAGTGTATAATATTCATTACTCCAAAGTCCATCCCCTGAGTGTGTCCGGAACCAAGACAGGGGCAGGACATCCCTACTTAGCCTCCATTCTTTCCTCTCCCAAGGCTTCTGGTGTCACCTCTCCCCAGTTTCTCTGAAGATGACTTCTAGCTCCAGATCCAGAATTCCTCCAATCATGGGTTCATGTTTGCCCAAGTACCAGTCCTGTTCCAGGGCTCTCCATTTCCCACAGTCCCTTGATTAGGGACTAGCTGAAAGAACCACTAGGCTACGAACTGACATGACCCTATCCCATACTTAGAATCTCAGTGGAAAGGAGTCTTATCTACAGAAGCAGTGTTTTCCAAAGCCCCCGCCCCTCCTCTTTCCTTCTTGTACAGGAGAAGTCCTGGGCACACCCATGCATTTGCCTCTTCCCAGGCTACAGAAAAGAGTTTACAATATAAAACCTGCCACCCCTCAAAGGGAGTGGACTTGGAATGGTCTGTCCCCTGAGCATTCTGGGTATTGTGGGAGTAGAGGTTGTCAGCATCAATAGGTGGAGGGCAGAGAGAGACAGAAGGGTGCTGTGTGGGCCAGGGTGCTTATGGCTCCTGTCTAACAGTGTTGCCTTCTGGACCTGTCACTCTGTGTGTCATTTTCTAATTCAATCTATTTGCCAAATACATCAAGATGTTTCTAAGAGGTTCTGAATTATTGACCAACCTAGGGGAGATGCTTTGGAAAACATCAAGTACAAAAACAGGCCTGTAAAGCTAGTGCAAACACTTGGTCATTAGCAGTTTCCTTTTTAAGTCCAAAAGAGGACTGGGGGGCAGGGGAAAGCTGCCTCTGCTAAATAATAATGATATTCACAGAACAACAGACACCGAAATTCCAAAGTTCACAATCTCTCCAGCTTTACTCACCCCTAGCCATCTTGCTCCTTTATTGGCAGCCTGTTGAATCTGGACTCTTTTGAGGGTGACATGGTAAACAGCGCCTTCCTCTACCTCTTCACCCCAGTCCTGAATCGAGCTCTGCCAGGGATGGGATAAAGAGAAAGAAAGAGTATTTTTTTTCCTCTCTGCTAACCACAATCTATCCCAGCTGCTGTGCTGCTTACACCAGCACTCAAGGCACAAGATGGGCTGTTCAAAATAAATACTACAATCAGAGCGCTGCAAGACACGCTGCGATAGAGGGAATGCTGAGGTTTTCTTGGCTCCTTGCCCTTTCCTGTGGTATCAGGATCCCCCGACTTTTCCATTTAGTTATTTTTCCTAAACTCGCTTACGTATCTTAAATAGTTTTTTAAAAGTCTTTTTTCCCCTCTTCATAGAGAAACTGTGGTTTAGTCCCAATTAACGTTTGCCCCTTAAGTAAAAAGAAAAATAACTCATTTGTAGAAAAAGTTTGTACTTTCAGAAGCGGCTCAATCATCTGAGCAAACTCAGACACAAACAAGTGTTGAAAATGCCAAGAGTCCTCACCCCCGTTGGAAGTGAATGCTCTGCGTGTCTTTTTCTTCTCTTATTGTTTTGGAACCCACAAAGTTAGCGGGGGTGGAAAGTTTTTATTTCCATAAAACAATCTGGCAAGCGCAGAAAGAGCCACACATCATCACGCAGCTTGAGCTAAAAATCTATGCAGCGACCCCCTGATTTCCCTGTCGCCAGCTAAACCTTAGATTTGGGTGAAAGAGCTGCTTGGGACGCAGGGGGACGCAGGAGCGCTCCGCGGTCCGCCCAGAGCAGCAGCTTTCCTTCAAAGTTCTCTCCGGACACGCAACTGTCCCAGACACACCAAAGGCCACGGCCGGAAAGTAGGTACCGTTTAAAGGGAGAGGACGCGGAGGGAGGAATGAATACAAAGCAGAGTGAGAAAGCGGCAGCTCACAAGTAGGGGCTCGGATTGCTCCGTTCGCTGCGAGGGCGTCCAAAACACGCCCAGAGAAAGCGGCAGAAGATTCCCACCAGAGAAGCCTCGGGAGAAGGCAGGGAGCTCGCGTTACCATTTTAGCTTGCCAAAGCAATTTCATTCTCAGTTCTCTCTCCGGTACGCTGCATGATGCGCCCTGCTCCGAGGCCGCCGCGGCGCCAGCTGCCCGGTCCCGTCCCGAGCGGCCGCCGCGCACAGCACGCGCCTCGCTGTCCCCGCCGCCGCCGGTGCGCGCGACTCGGGCCACAAAGGGAGCGCAGCGAGCAGGCGAGCGAGCGAGCGAGCGAGGAGCAGACTCCTCCCCGCGCCGCTCCGTGATGTCAGGCTTTCCTGTTTGTGCCCGCGAGCGCACTCTCGCTTTCTTAAATCCCGTGGATCGAGCCGGCAGGAAACGATCTCCCGCTCTGAAGGATCGGGAAACAACCCTTTCAAGTTTATCAGGTTTTCCGGAGGGTCACCAGGTGCCAAAATAGAACCATGTGTGCGACGGGGAAGTAGCCAAGAACCAAGGGAGACGAGGGTCTGAAACATTTCTAGGATCTGCCTGCTTTTGAATTCGGAATCATTAAATCCGAGTTACTCCAAGGAAAGCAGCAGTTCTAGGAGCCAGGAAGTTTTTCATTAGGACAAAGGATCAGGTCGGAGGCTACCTGGATACCTAAAAACTATGCCTCGGAGCTATACCCTGTCCCACAGGCAAACTCCCAATAGGAAATCGCTTGGACTTCTTCCTACGGCCACTCTGATAAAGCTTAATTGTGGGTAACTGGCCGCTGTCACAAAGCAGGGAAGGGTTTTGCTGGGCCCGACAGTACAGAAGACAGGCCACCAGTGGTCCTGGGGGCTCCGAGTCTGCCTGCGAGCAGCCCTCGTGGGTGGAGTTCTCTGTTGGTGCACTGTAGGGGCGCAGTGCCGTCACAACGGCAGGGAAGAGCCCTTCATCGTCCACTGCCATTGGGAGCTTTACATAAAGGAAAGATCTGTGTTGTGACAAAAGACGAGTACATGTTTTAATCCAATTTTCATAAATCAACAGGGATACCGAATAATAATGCAATCAAACTTGGCACCCGACAGAATTTCATGTCAATTACAAAAACCTTTTAGGGATTCAAGTGTTTTATATTATCCACCCCTAAACGAATTTAATCACCTTTAAGTTAAAAAAGAAAAGAAAAGGTCTCCTACTAGTTGCCATGCTCAGGCATGAGGCTGGACCTTGATCAATAATAAATACACATGGACTGAAAATTGGAGAACAAGTGTGTTGATGATCCTTAGACAGCAGAATAAATGACAGCAAGGCATGTCAAAGAAAACCAAAAGGATCTTTGGACACTTGAGAATATCCTCAAGTCACTCAGTCAAGTTCATTTCACACAACCAGAACTTACAAGGCTCAATGACTACAGAGAGAAGAATGCTCTTTTTATCAAACTGTGGTTGTTTCTACTATAAAACACATAGGGCTAAATCCTTCTGTGATACCCAGGATAAAGTATCCCTACAAGCCAGAGGAAAATCAGGTGCATGCCCTACCTCCCTGCTTCTCAAGCCATTCTCAGGCATATGAGCATACTTCACAGGTTCTAATAGTAATTCTGTTAACACAAATAATCAGACAGCCCATATTTATGCACTGGAAGACTTAATACGTTAAGTGCCTATAGGAACCAAAGTTATCTACAGATTCAGTGCAATCTCTCTATAAAAAACTATTTTTTACAGAAATAGAAAAAGTAATCCAAACATTCATATGGACCCCAAATAACTAAAGCAAGCTTGAAAAAGAAGAACAAATCTGTGGGTATCCCACTTTCTGATTTCAAAACATACTACAAAGCTACAGTAATCAAAACAGCAAGGTACTGACAAAGACAAACACATAGACCAATGTAACAGAACAAGAGCCCAGAAATAAATCCAAGCATATATGACCAACTGATCTTCAACAAGGTAGCCAAAACAGAGTCGGGGGAGGACAATCTTTCAACAAATAGTGTCTGGATTTCCACATTGAAGAAAAAAAAACTGGACCCTTATTTTACACCCCCGCCCCCCCCCACACACACACACACACTCAACTCAAAATGTATTAAAAACTTAAAACCTGAAACTGAAAAACACTTAGAAGAGAGGGGGAAGCTTTATGAGACTGGACTTGAAAAAAAATTTTTTATATGACACCAAAAGCACACCCAACAAAAGCAAAACTAGAAAGAGGGACTACATCAAACTAAGAAACTACTGCACAGCAAAGGAAACAATCAACACAGTGAAAATCAACCTATGTAATGGGAGAAAATATTGACAAACCACATATCTAAGAAGGGGTATCTATAATAGATAAGGAATATCTACAACTCAATAGCAAAATAATACTACTATTGGCCCATTTTAAAAATGGGCAAATATTTGACATTGATTTTCAGAGCTTGGTTTATTTCCCTTAGCATGATGTTCTTCAGTTCCATCCTTTTACCAGCAAATGACACAGTTCATTCTTCTTTATGCCTAAGTAAAACTCCATTGTGTATATATGCCACATTTTCTTTATCCATTTGTTGGATAATGGATACCTACGCTGGTTCCATAATTTGGCTATAAACCAATTGTAATGCTGTAAACATTGGAATGCATACACTATCATATTATTCTATTATCTGTTGTTTTTGATTAATACTAAGGAATAGAATAGCTGTGTCATATGGTAGCTCCACTTCTGGTCTTTTGTGGAATCTCCATACTGATTTCCATAGAGATTATACTATTTGCAGCCCCCACCAACAGTGTATATGTGTACCTGACTTTACATGTCGCTCATAACTCAAGTGTACCTCTTCCCCACATCCTCACAAGCAATTTTTATTATAATAATTTTAAAAGATAATAATAGGAGGGAGACTAGCAGAGCAGAGAAAGAGGATCGGGGGACAGAAGAGGGGATGGGAAAAATTATACTGGGGAACAAGTTTGATCAAATTATGCTATGTGCATATGTATAGATATGGCATAATGAATGTCACTGTTATGTATAATTATAATATTCTGATAAAAATTAAAATAATCAAAATAAAATAATAAAAAGTGGGCAAAGAGGCCTGAGGGTGTAGCTCAGTGGCAGAGTACTTGCTAGCATACGCAAGGCCCTGGGTTCATGTCTCCACATGGGGAAAAAAGAGGACAAAGGAACTGAATAGACATTAAAAAAAAAAAAAAAACATGCAGAATGAGGGGTTGGGACTGGGGCTCAGCGGTGGCACACTTGCCTGCCATGTGTGAGGTACTGGGTTCGATTCTCAGCACCACGTATAAGTAAATAAAATATAGATCTATCAACAACTAAGAAAGATATTTTTAATAAAACATATAGAATGAAAATCCTTTATTGGCCATTTTATAGGTAAAAACAAAGGACTGACTACACAACCAATTTCCCTCAGATGACTGTGAAGTCTGTTATGAATATTAAATAACCAAAGAGCATGGGAAATGCATATGAATAAATACTAAAAATGTTTATGAAAGATATTTATGGGAAAAAAAAACATAAAAATGGCTAACAGGTAATGAGAAGATGCTCCACTTCACTAATCACCAAGGAAATGCAAGGAAACCACACTGAGATAGCAACCCACTCCTGTGATTAGGATGGTTATTATTTAAAACTAAAGACAACAAATGTTGACAAGGATGTGGAGAAAGGGGAACTCTGGTACACTATTTTTGGAAATGCAAATTGGTACAGCCAGTATGAAAAGTAGCATGGTGGTTCCTAAAATATATTAAAAAGAAAGATCCAGTAACACAAACTCTGGGTATTTGTCCAAAAGAATTTATATCAAAATCTCAAAGAGATACCAAGATATAGAATCAGCCAGGCATGGTGCTGCACGCTGGTAATACCAGCAACTCAGGAAGCTGGGTTGGGAGGATCACCAAGTTCAAAGCCAGCCTCAGCAACCCTCAGAACTTAGTAACACTGTGTCTCAAAATGAAAAATAAAAAGAGGGATGGGGATATGACTTAGTGTTAGACACCCCTTGTTTATATATATATATATATATATATATGGAGAGAGAGAGAGAGAGAGAGAGAGAGAGAGAGAGAGAGAGAAAGAGAGAGAGAGAGAGAGAACCAAGAGTCTGTTAACAAATGGATAAAGAAAATGTGGTGTGTGTATAAAATAGAATAGCCCTAAAAATATAAATCCCGCAATTTGTGACTATATGGATGGACCTGGAAGATGTTAAGTGAAATAAGTCAAACACAGAAAGACAAATACCAATGCTGTCACTTACATGTGGAATCTAAAACAGTCCAACTTATTGAAGTAGAAGACAGAATGTGAACCCCAAGATGGGGCTGAGGGTTGGTGGGCAAAAATACAAACTCTCAGCTACACAAGATGAGTAAGTGCAGACGATCTACTATATACACAGTGCCTGTAGCTGCCAATACTGTATTATACACTTGAATGTTGCATAGAGGGATGGGTGTATTTCTTTTATTTTATTTATTTTTTTTATTGGTTGTTCACAACATTACAAAGCTCTTGACATATCTTATTTCATACATTAGAATCAAGTGGGTTATTAACTCCCATTTTTACCCCAAATACAGATTGCAGAATCACATCGGTTACACATCACATTTTTACATACTGCCATATTAGTGACTGTTGTATTCTGCTACCTTTCCTATCCCCTACTATCCCCCCTCCCCTCCCCTCCCATCTTCTCTCTCTACCCCATCTACTGTAATTCATTTCCCTCCATGTTTGTTATCCCATTCCCCTCATAACCTCTTGTATGTAGTTTTGTATAGCAATGAGGGTCTCCCTCCATTTCCATGCAATTTCCCTTTTTTTCTCCCTTTCCCTCCCACCTCATGTCTCTGTTTAATGTTAATCTTTTCTTCCTGCTCTTCCTCCCTGTTCTGCTCTTAGTTGCTCTCATTATATCAAAGAAGACATTTGGTATTTGTTTTTTAGGGATTGGATAGCTTCACTAAGCATAATCTGCTCTAGTGCCATCCATTTCCCTGCAAATTCTGTGATTTTGTCATTTTTTAGTGCTGCGTAATACTCCATGGTGTATAAATGCCACATTTTTTTATCCATTCATCTATTGAAGGGCATCTGGGTTGATTCCACAGTCTAGCAATTGTGAATTGTGCTGCTATGAACATCGATGTGGCAGTATCCCTGTAGTGTGCTCTTTTAAGGTCTTCAGGAAATAGTCCGAGAAGGGCAATAGCTGGGTCAAATGGTGGTTCCATTCCCAGCTTTCCCAGGAATCTCCATACCGCTTTCCAAATTGGCCGCACCCGTTTGCAGTCCCACCAGCAGTGTACAAGAGTACCCTTTTCCCCACATCCTCGCCAGCACTTGTTGTTGTTTGACTTCATCATGGCTGCCAATCTTACTGGGGTGAGGTGGTATCTTAGGGTGGTTTTGATTTGCATTTCCTTGACTGCTAGAGATGGTGAGCATTTTTTCATGTACTTGTTGATTGATTGTATATCCTCCTCTGTGAAGTGTTTGTTCATGTCCTTGGCCCATTTGTTGATTGGGTTATTTGTTTTCTTTTTGTCTAATTTTTTGAGTTCTTTGTATACTCTGGATATTAGGGCTCTATCTGAAGTGTGAGGAGTAAAAATTTGTTCCCAGGATGTAGGCTCCCTATTTACCTCTCTTATTGTTTCTCTTGCTGAGAAAAAACTTTTCAGTTTAAGAAAGTCCCATTTGTTGATTCTTGTTATTAACTCTTGTGCTATGGGTGTCCTATTAAGGAATTTGGAGCCCGACCCCACAATATGTAGATCGGAGCCAACTTTTTCTTCTATCAGATGGAGAGTCTCTGATTTGATATCTAGCTCCTTGATCCACTTTGAGTTGACTTTTGTGCATGGCAAGAGGAGGGGATTCAGTTTCATTTTGTTGCATATGGATTTCCAGTTTTCCCAACACCATTTGTTGAAGATGCTATCCTTTCTCCATTGCATGTTTTTAGCTCCTTTATCAAATATAAGATAGTTGTAGCTTTGTGGATTAGTCTCTGTGTCCTCTATTCTGTACCATTGGTCCAGCAGCCTGTTCTGGTACCAGTACCATGCTGTTTTTATTACTATTGCTCTGTAATATAGTTTGAAATCTGGTATCGCTATACCACCTGATTCACACTTCCTGCTTAGAATTGTTTTTGCTATTCTGGGTCTTTTATTTTTCCATATGAATTTCACGATTGCTTTATCTATTTCTACAAGAAATGCCATTGGGATTTTGATTGGCATTGCATTAAACCTATATAGAACTTTTGGTAATATCTCCATTTTGATGATGTTAGTTCTGCCTATCCATGAACAAGGTATATTTTTCGATCTTCTAAGATCCTCTTCTATTTCTCTCTTTAGGGTTCTGTAGTTTTCATTGTATAGGTCTTTCACCTCTTTTGTTAGGTTGATTCCCAAGTATTTTATTTTTTTTGAGGATATTGTGAATGGAGTGTGTTTCCTCATTTCCGTTTCAGAAGTTTTGTCGCTGATATACAGAAATGCCTTTGATTTATGTGTGTTGATTTTATATCCTGCCACTTTGCTGAATTCGTTTATTAGTTCTAGTAGTTTTTTTGTAGACCCTTTTGGGTCTTCTAGGTATAGAATCATGTCATCCGCAAATAGTGATAATTTAAGTTCTTCTTTTATTTTTAACACCGCAAACAACAATAATGATAGTAATAGGGACAGGAGGAAACTGAGAGGTGATGGACATGTCTGGTGACATGTCCTGCATGGGGATATACCATGTTCCACATTTTCCATGTCACTCGTACCTCAATAAACCCATCTGAAAAAAATCTTGTCTTGAATATATCAATGTAAGCCAGCAAGAAATAGGAAGACCTTGGCTTGGTCATCCTCCAAATCATTGCTACACTACACATAACTCTACCCAGTCAAAAATTTAGAGGAAAATAGTCCTAAGAGGAAATAGTAATAACCCATAAAGAAAGGTAAGCAAGTGAATGGTCAGGATTCTCCTTCTGTACCTTGAGACTGCTGAGTACAAACTGGCTCTGCCTGCCTGCAACTGCTATCTAAACAGAGTAATTTGAAAACCTTCCCACGCACTGGTAGCAGATTTTTTAATGACATTGATAATAATTATTCTGCAATATTTTATTCATAAACTATATCTTCATCTATCTATAGACCTCTTTAAAACTTCTGGAGGCGGACATAAGCAAATGGGTGTTATGTCTTAACTCCTTCCTCCAACAATACCAAAGTCTTGTCAAAATACAAGCTACTTAATCCTTTGAACAGCCCAATGAAATCTTCTCCCTGTTCTTCAGGTTTGCAGCCTGTATTGCTCATCAGTTAACTTCCCGTGCTCGGCTTCCCACTGTCATTTAGGCATCTTGTTATGGTTATTTTCGAGCTACAAAAACTGAGGTTGGGCTGGAGGTGAAGCTCAGTGATAGAGTGTGTGCTTTAGCATGTGCAATGTCCTGGGTTCAAGCACCAGCACCAAAACCAAAACAAAACAACCTGAGGTTGCCCTATCCATCCACTTTTTACTTGACCTCCCACCCTTGCTTTGCAAAGGGAAAGGAGCCAGTCATGCTTGGTTAAGATGAATAGTCCTTTGAACATTTCTTAAGTAGACAGTTGCTTCCATTTTTCTGAAAGACCAGACTGATTTTATTAATCTTCACACAGATAGTCTAAAGCATGAGTTAAAACTCTCAGTGATCATTAGGTTCTACTACTTAGGCAAGCACATTACACCCAATTTTCAGCAGACCTACTAAAGAAGAGGAATAGAAAATGAAGGCAGAGTAAATATAAACAAGCAGGTCAGAAGCTCAGGGCTCCTCTGGTCATGATGGCAAACATTTTTCAGCTAATAGTTTACCAACTATGGGCGCCCATTCTTTCTTGTTGGTGATGCTCTCTTGAGGGGGAAGTTGAGAGCTGGAATGCTATTTGGAACTTGGGCTAATGAGCATTATTACCTCACATAATTATAGATGTCTGTAAAAGAAGAAAGGACACACAGCCAGAAAATTGTTCATGTGGTCAAAAAGGTCAAAACCCAACAATCAGCTCAGACACAATGCCAGGCTGCTTCGATGTACAATAAAACAGAGCCAAGTGGAAGACCAGCAAGTGACCTGAGGCCATGGCGGGCTGTGACCAAGATTCTGGAAGGAGCAGCCAGGCAATTAGCCAAGGCATATATGTTTTCAAGGCTAAAGGAACCTCCCTTTTCCATAATAATGGTATTGAAATGGTATTGAAAATTCAGAGTGGTTCCAGCAGAGTGGTTAGGAGTGATGGTTCCTCAGTCAGAGGCACCCTGACTAGATCCATCACTTTCTGAAGGTCTTTAACACCTCTAAGCCCCCACAAAATAAGAATGCAAACACCATCCTCACTGTCTCAGAGTAAGTAGTTATTAGAGATGATCCACATCAAGCCTTTAGCACAGCATCAGCACCATGGCTAATGTGCAATGCTGTCTGTTGATATAATTGTTGTTATAAGTCAAGTCAAAGAATTGCAAAAGCTACAGGAGACGGACAATATTAAAAATCAGACCCGTATCTTTAATAGCTTAAAGTTTTCCAGTTTAGCCAGGTGTGGTGGTTTACACCTATAATCCCAACAACTCAGGAGGCGGAGGCAGGAAGATCACAAATTCAAGGCCAGCTACAACTTAGTGAGACCTGTCTCAAAATAAAAATAAAAGGACTGGGAAGGTAACTCAGTGGTAAAGTGCCCCTGGGTTCAATCCCCAGTAGGCACCAACCAAGAAAAAAGAAAGTTTGGGTTTTTTTTTTTTTCAGCTTAAGACTAGAATTTCATGATGCAGAGATCACAGCAGGGATCATAAACCCCACAAACTATTCAGTCAATGAGCAACATTTTCTGAATTACTACATGGCACAGAAAAATAGTGTGCTTGGTTTTCTTTTCCAGTTTACTCCACTTTCCATGTAGCTATCCGAGTGATCTTTGCAAATGCCAGTAGCATCTTCTGTTCCTAATCCCCCAGGGGCCCCCACTGCTGAGGATAACAGCCTCAGTCCCTTCCACAACCCACAGGGCACTGCCCGGGATGGCCCTACCCACCTCTCCAGCCTACTTCCCCTCACTCTGACCATGCTCTCTGCATTCCAGCTGCTCCAGTCTTTTTTCAGTGTCTTGAGTATGTCTTGTTGCCTCCTGTCACAGAGCCTGTGTACATACAGTTCTCCCTGTCTGAGGCTCCCTTCCCTTTTCTCCTCTCTTGTTTTGAGTTAAATACACCAAGTCTCTGCTCTCATGGCATGATCCTCTTGCTTTCTAGCTTGAATACTGTTGTATAACTGTGTGGTTTTTGGATAAATGTTTGTAAACTGTGAAAGCAGGGCTAATATCACTTTCTTCTCACCATTGTATTGTAGCACCTCAGACAGTGCCTAGCACATAGTAGACACTCAATGAATTACTAGGTAGAGCAAGGTCATTCTATAAAACCAATAGGTGCTTAGTTATTGTTGTGTGATATACATAAATCTTTAGATATTGTCTCTATAAAGTTGTTTGTGCCTTGAAAGCAGAAAAGGGACATAAAGGAAATGCCTGAAAAAATGATTTTATAGAGCCAAGATCAGCAAGTGCAGATTAAGAGATCAGGGCCAACGGAGCAATGTGGCACTGAAAGGCACAGAAAATTAGTCAGCTGGTGCTCACTCTTAAAGGACCATCAGACAAGCACAGTTTATTAGGCTGTGTTAATGCTACCTCTGAAGAAAGAGAAGTTCTGGGAGGAAGGGAAAGGGATCTTCAGAACAGAGGGTGCATGTTCAAAGGAGATGGAAAGAGATTCCATATTCTGGGCTCAAGGCACATGCCTGTAATGCAGAGGCTCAGGAGGCTGAGACAGGAGGATTCTGAGTTCAAAGCCAGCCTCAGCAAAAGTGAGGCACTAAGCAATTTGGTGAGACATTGTCTCCAAATAAAATACAAAATAGGACTAGGGATGTGGCTTAGTGGTCAAGTGCCCCTGAGTACCAAAAAGAGAGAAAGAGAGATGCTGTGTGGGTTAGAGAAGTGGCCCATATAGTCCAGACAAGCAGAAGCAGGGAAAGCAGCCAGTTGGTGGAGATTTTTTATTTTTTCTTAAAAATAATCAAAACAATAAAAGAGGGAATCAAGAGACAATGCTAATACTTGTTCTCAAGTTAGCTTTGAGTGGAGAAAGTACAAAGGGAAGGCTACTAAAGGTATGTGTCTGGGCTGGGGTTGTAGTTCAGTCATAGAGAACTTGCCTAGCACTTGTGAGGCAAGGGGTTTGATCCTCAGCACCACATAAAAATAAATAAATATTGTGTCTATCTACAACTAAAAAATTTACTTTAAAAAAAAAAGGTATGTGCCTGATAATTAACACCTACACTAAGAGAGACAATATAAGGGTTTTGAATACAGACATGAATCTGAGTGATATTTGGGGAAAACCAAACATTCCCACCCAGTGATCGTCAGCATGCTACAAATAAATGAGGGGGAACAAAATGCAAAAAAGACCATTGCAAAGGGACACTGGGATTATGGTAGGAACCCCAAAATAGAGAAAATGGGAGGGCTTCTGCTTTGGGGAAAATATTATCTCTGGGGAGAAAGAAAATAGAGAATTTGAAAAGTCATAGGAAGGAAAGGGGAAGACTAGAAATGAAGAAGGGTAGCAGTAAGTTACGACACATCAAAAAGGTTTCTAGAAACCATGAATTCACACGCTGCCTCCTTTAGTGGAAGAGAAGCCAAGTCTGAACAGCTTTACGATGCACTCATCAAAGAAAAGTCAAAAATGACCAGAGAAGAGAACAAGAGGGAAAGAAGACCAAGGAGAGACAGAGTTATGGAAATTAATGCCAAAAGGAAAACTCACTGCACTTAAAAAATTCTCAAAGTCAAACACAGTAAAATCAGCCTTGGAATAGAGTCGATGCACTTTATAGGATTTCAAACAGAGCTTTACATTCTATCATTAGTACGAGATACTGTGTGTATTTTAAGAATGTTTCCTCTGTTTAAAAACATAAAAGTTTTGAAAAATTATCACCAGTTATTCTATTCTATGACACTCTTCAATAAAATGTAACCAAAGTTAATTGAAAGTCTTAGTGTGGTCAGTTACATAACACCAGAATTGCTGAATAGCTTAAACACAGTGTTTTCCCAGAAATATTTGTCTTTTGGATAAAACCAAGAATGGAAAGTTTCTGCCTTAAAGGAGAACTTTTGAGAAGGTGGAAAGAAAAAGAAAAACATATAGAATGGAAATACAGCTTTAACAAAAAGGAAACCAAATGTTACAAATATACTCATTACTCACACAGAGATACACAAAAGCAAAAAGAAAGTGAATTTTATAATTTTATCACTTTGGAAAGTAGACTGAATTGTGCATCAATCAGATAATGTCTTTTTTAAATGGCCTTTGCCAGAACAAATTTAGCCAGATATTTGACTCTTGTTACTTTCCTTTTAGACTGGCAAGATCAGCTCATCGTGACCCATGCTGATCTTGTTGAATCTGAGGCCTAGAGAATGAAAATGTGTTTTGTTTTGGGGCCAGGAGGACTAGGTACCAAGGCTGATCCTGCTTCTTCTAGAGGGGCAAAGAGCTTCTGGTCCACAAAGCTGCATGTGACTCTCAGTACTACCCTGGTTCTTCTTTTCTACCCTCTTCTCTCCTCTCTCCTTTCCTTCAGGGATTGTGTGTGTGTGTGTGTGTGTGTGTGTGTGTGTGTGTGTGTTTGTGTGTGTAGTGGGCAGGAAGAACTGACAGAGTAGACTGGGTCTCATCTCAAACCTTGGTCATAAAAAAATTATGATTTATCAACAGAAAGACACTAAAGAAATGACAATATAATGGTACATCTTGTGGCCACCTATAGCCAAATAAGTAATATGCTTTTTCTTACAGTCAAGTAGGTCATATTTAACGTTGTTCCAAGGACTTTCTCTTTTATAACTTGCCCAAATGCTCTTCTGTTAGGTTAGTTTGCCCTGAGGCTCAGGAAACTATGCCACCCTGGTCAAAGGCTCATGACCTTATCATGAGCACCAGCTGGCATTCTTGGTGTATATGACCAACCCAGGCTGAGAAGCTTTATGGGTCAAGTGGGGATTGGACAAGCAATGATAAATTCTTTAATTTGATTTGGTCTATAAGCCCATATGCACCCAACCCTATAGATACTGTGTTTTTTTCCCTATATATGCCTATGTTAAAGTTTAATTTATAAATAAGGCACAGTACGAAATTAATAATAATAAAACAGAATAATTATAATAACATACTATAATAAAAACATTATGTGAATATGGTCTTTCTCAAAAGAGTCATGACAAATATTAACATTCTCGGTCCACCGTTGGCCACAGGTTACAGAAACCACAGAAAGTGAAACCATGGATAGGAGGAATTGCGTGGTACAATACACTAACTGAATATATGTCCCTTGGAAACATGAAGTATGCCTTTTGTTTTATTCCATGTAATCCCATAATCCTCTGTCAAGGATCAGGTAAGTAAATAACCATCTGAATGTCCTCAACAGAGCACATACTGTGTAAACACTGAATTTTGCTCGCTGATCCTGGATCTAAGTAAAGGGGTGTGATGGTTAATTTTATGTGTCAACTTGATTGGGCCAAGGAGTACTCAGATTAATCAGGGTGTCTGTAAGGGTGCTGGGCATGTGGAAGAACTGAGCATTTGAAATGGTGGACTTACCCTCTCCAATGCTGAAGGATATCATCAGGGCCACTGGGGACCTGAAGGGAACAAAATGCAGAGGAAGGAGAATCTGCCCTTTTCCTCCTGCCTCACTCCTTGAACTGCAAGAGACATCTTGCCTCACCTCCTGCTCTCACACTGGAATTGACACCACAGGCTCCCCTGGCCTCCCTGCCCTTTGTACTCAGACTGAACTACATCACAATTTTCCTGGGTCTCCCCAGCCACTGAAGTCACAGATCATGTGACCTCTCAGCCTCCATCTCTGTATGAGCCGACTTCTCATAATTCTGCATATACCCTATCATATTGGTTGTGCTTCTCTGGAGAATCCTGATTGATATAGGAGGCAAACAAGAATGAACAGTGTAAGAAGTTAAGAGGGAAGAGGGTGATGTGTGCTCCTAGGGAATTCTGACTCTAAATTCCAAATTAGATGTTATATTGCAGTTTGTTCCCCTTAGAACAATCATTCTGGCACATCCCAGGTGAGAGTCTAGCACATATCTGGTGACAAGAACACAGATGCAGAAAGGGCCTCTTTCAGTTCTTGCCTTGGAAATGCTTAGGTGTTCGTGCTGTCCCTTACCAGCAATGGGAGGGAAAATCAGATATTGGCATCTCTTGAAGGAGGAAAGAAGACAACTTTAAAAGGCCTGAGTGCTGGGAACCTTTTGAGAAAGAAGAAATCACACCCCATTAAGGCATCTGAGGAGTTTCAAGGTGGCAGTGAGGGGCTTAGGCGAGCAGGGTGGGATGGAAGAAGAAAGCCAAAGAAAGCTCATCCCAGATCCGGCAAGGGGAGCGAGGCCTCCCGCACAGCCACCATTGCACCCCCCACTGGCACTTCCATCAGGGCATCCAGGATTCACAAGAGTGGAAACTGATAAACACAGCACTTCTCCCAGGGGAGGCTGCTCATGCTCCCTGTGCTAGGACAGTTTATTGGAGATTTATATCATTTGGGTGGTTCAGAATCCCCTACAATTTAGTCAATATGATCATCACCTACTTGCAGGTATCATTACTTTTGTATTGGTGATCCATAATATTTTTCTGTCACTTTGCAGTTTACAAAGTTCTTCTACATATATTTCCTTAATCGTCCCAATGACCCACCACCCAAAGTTAAAGTATTTTTATCTATATTTATGACCTAAAACACTGAAGTGTCAAGAATAAAGACACCCCACATGCTAGACAGAGATCTCAAACCCAGTTTTTTGACATCAAATATCACACTACTTTCAGAGAATGATTTCCCCCTTAGGACATTTTAACAATAGCATTTTTGCTTATATTATTTAGAATTTACAGCATCTCATGAAGTACATTAATTTTCCATACCCTTTAGGCACTGGAGGTGCATTCACACAGTGGCCAGCACTCAAGAATTATGTCCTTAGTGACTCTTTCCTGAGAGCCTTGACCTTTTTATGCCCAGGGCTGACATCCCAGTTCAAGTCTGTACCACATGGCACACTACCCGTCTCTTCATGCACACAATCGAGTGGGCAGCCATCATGCTCCAGGTACGGAGCTAGGTGCTGAACACACTGTGGGGACCTAGTCAGAGTCCTGGCTTTCAAAGAACTTATGTTCCAGATAGAGGAGGAGCAAGACAAGTCAATAGGCCCTTAGCAACAGGGTGGGAAATGCTGTAGTGGAGCAGGCACAGCCTGGGGCCCTGGCATCAAGGAGGCAGGGATGTCCAAAGCTGAGCCCTAATAGGAAGCAGGAGATTAGGAGGTGAAAAAGAGAGGAAGCCTTCAGGTGAAAGAATAGCAATCAGTGAAAGATGGGTGCCCAAGAGAGCAAACAGCTTCCCACTGGAAGTGAAAATAGTTTTGATGTGCCTTAAGGAACAGACGGGCTTGATGAGAGATGTGTGTGACAGCAAGATTATGACGAGCTGGAAGCCATGCTGAGGAATGCGGACACTGTCCTGGGGCAGCAGAGACCATCATTATGCCATAGAGTTATCTGAGAAGACTTGCTAAAAAGATCCGACTGCAGTATGGAGAAAGGATTAGAGCAGCACTGCCCCAGGGAAGTCCAATGTGAGCCACGCTCTAGCTTTTCTAGAACCCCATTAAAAGAGGTTTTTCTTTTTAAGGTAGAATTAATATTTTATTAGTTTTTGTTAATTTCAACCATGTGGCTTACTTACCTCACAGTATTTAAGGAGGCACGGAGGGAAGTGAACATATTGGAGAAGTATTTAGGAAGAGAAGTGGCAAAAATGTGTTACAGATGAGGACTCAACTCTAGCTCACTTTACACCCGATTCTCAAACTCCTCTTCCTAAAATACAGCTCCAACTGAGATACTTTCCTGTTCTAGTTTTCCCATTTTTGCCCTCTTGCCTACCAAACAACCCCCAACTCTTCAGCCAGCAGAGGCTTCTGCAGCGTGTGCTCCGTCTGCACAGCTGGGCCTCTTTGTTCCCACCTGTAAACCCAGAGTCTGAGACCAGGCGAAACCTTATGCAGAAGGAATGGAAAGACTTTGGCTCGGTGCTCTGGAATGGAGCGTCAAACCATCCTTCTGCTATTCAGGCCCATGCTCCAGGTCTGACTCCTGGCTTGGAAACCTGCCTGGTCCCTCTGGGGCTGGGGCCCAGCTTCTTGCTTTCCATCCTGCTCTTTCCTCCCAGAGCTTGGAGGTCTGCCCGCAAACCTGAGCAAAGTGGCTGGAGCCTGCTAATGGCTGTCAGACATTTTTATTCCCTTATTTCAGATTACGTTTCTAAGCGCCACCTGTTCCTCCACTTCCCAGTACCAGCACCTCCCTCCCTGAGACTTGTCGCCCACCTCCCAGTGCCAACTCTGTCTGCCTGGGTGACCGCCTGTCATCTGTTGCCGTGTTCTTCTGCGATCCTTGCCAATGCCCTGTCTGCCAGCCTAGGCTTCGTTGCAGTTCCCGCCCGTCCTTGTGGGCAGATCTGGCCCCTTCCAACTTGCGGTGCACCAGGCCATTTCTAAGGACATTTTAAGCTATGGTAAAAGATATCTGAGGCCCTGAAGATGAGAGCCCCCCTATACCACTGAAGCTTCCTCCTCATTACTCCTGTGTACCCTCCATTGCAGTCAAAATAATCTCATCATCATCCGCCATGCCCACAGACCTACCTCAGTTAGTCCTGCCAACCCCACAATCTAGAAAGGGCTTCCTCCCATTCCTTCCCATAATAAATATGAATCTAAAAAAGATGACAGTCCATAATCACCCCCACCCACACACACACACACACACAACTGGAAACTACATCTCCTTCTGAATTCTATCGTTCATTATCTGGGATTCTATTATGGGCTTTATTGCATTCTTTCTTATTTTACATGTCTTATCTCCCCAAGGATAAAAATATCTTGGGAATAATACCAAGATATGACTTACTTAGCAAGACAAAATATCTGGGAGAGGAGGAAAGAGGAAGAAAGGGAGAGAGGGAGGGAGGAAAAGACAGCTTAGCTTCCCAAACTAAGTACTGGTCCATCAAGGATTGTAAGTGAACAAGCTTGTGCTGTCAAGTGCCTGCTTAGCACCCTCAATCAACAATTCCTGAAGAGGAGAGGGGATGCGGCTCTACCATCCCCTGGCTATCTTTTAGAAATTCAATGGCTCAAAAAGGCACAGGTGGGAAAGCCAGACTGACGCTTCTGATTGTGATTAAAGTGCACAAAGTGGATTCTGGCATCTAGTACAAGGCTCAGCTTCCTGTTCCCCATATGGCAATGAGACCAAGGCAGGATATCCACTGCCTGCCCTCTTACTTTGCCCATGTCTATGCCACTGTGTGACAGGACAGAGTTAAGCAAATTGTGTGTCATTATTTTGCACTCATTTTCTACCTTTTCTCTTAGAAGTTCCAGTTACTTTAGAAAACATGACTACAACTTCCCCAAATCCCTATGTGGTAGCTGGATCACATTAGCAAAAATAAAATAATTATAATCCACCACCACAATATTCTACCTGCATTATTTTGTAACCTAAACACCTGAACTGCTTTCATGTGTAATACTCTTGATCAACTATAAAAAGCAAACATATAGTGCCAACTCTGTGGCCATGAGGTCTGAAGGCCCATGATGCCAAACAGACATCAAAAGCCAGACTTTATAAAGAAGTATTCAACTATGATTGAACATACTCCAAAGTGCTTTCAATCAGTTAGTCATTATTGCCTAGCTTCTTGGATGAAGCCATAGGTGCTGAGTTTCCTTCAGACATATCAAAGACGATGCTCTCATGTCTCACAGACTTGAAGAGGCTAGGCAAGGGCAGCAGAACTAGTGAAAACCTATGTGTCTGGGTTCAAATGGAATGGTCTATTTCTGTCTCCTGGAATTAGAGCCCTGGTGTCCTGGTGGTAGGTATCCGGGGACCAAGTGCCATCAGTGGACCAAACCCACAATAAGAACTCACATTCTTTTCTGGCCTGGCACAGTTTGAACACTTTTTTTTTTTTTTTGTAGTTGTAGATGGATAGATGCCTTTGTTTTATTTGTTTATTTTTATGTGGTGCTGAGGATGGAACCCAGTGCCTCATGCATGCTAGGCAGGTGCTCTGTCACTGAGCTACAGCCCCAGCCCTTGAACATTTAACTTTTAAGGTATATACAGGAGCCACTCTGACTGACTTCAGTGATGGATGGATTCTCAGGAAAGAGCAGGTAGAGGGATGATTTGAGAAGCACTTATTTATGTATCAAATAGCTAGAGGCTAACACACACAACAATTTAAGAATGAAAATAGAAATCAGCTAAATGAATATGGGAAAGCAGTATTTCTCTACCTATTCAAAATGAATATTTATGTTCTTGAGAGTAAAAATGGCCATAAACTTTTGAGTGTGAAATTTGGCAATATCTATCAATATCTAAAACACACACTTACATTGCAGGAATTTGCCCTATGGATATTCATAGAACATTTCAATAAGATATATGTGTAAGAATGATCACTGAAGCATTATTTGTCATGGTTTTTAAAATACATCAAAAATTAACTCAGCACAAGGACTGGTTAAAATATAAATGGCACATCCACATAATGGATTACTATCCAATGGTTTAAAAAATGAGATAAATTTGTATGTGCCCAGATGAAACTTTCTAAAACACATCATTATAGGAAAAAGGCTGAATACAGAACAGAATGTAGAGATTGGCCCCTTGCATATTAAAATATACACACATATATGTGGGGTGGGTACATATGTACATTCAAACATAGGCATGATTTTTTCTTCCAGAATAAATATCAAGAAATGGTGAACAGCAGTTAACTCCAAAGGACTTGAGATGGGGTAGAGGAACAGCGTAACAGGGTAGGTGGCATTTTGGAGAGAGATCAGGACCCAGTTTACATTTCTTTTTTTTTTTAATTTTTAATATTTATTTTTTAGTTCTTGGCGGACACAACATCTTTGTTGGTATGTGGTGCTGAGGATCGAACCCGGGCCGCACGCATGCCAGGCGAGCGCGCTACTGCTTGAGCCACACCTCCAGCCCCCAACATTTCTTATTTATATTCTCCAGCAACTAAAAATTCTAACAAATATTCCATTATTATTTAATGGATTCCTAAGTTAGTCCCTTCAATAGTGATTGGGTATGTGGCCAAAGAGGGAATAAAAAAAAGAGATTCTCAGCAGAAAAGATCTATAATACTCCTAAGCTAAAGAGGAAGTCTTCCCATCTACGAAGAGGAAGAAGTTGTCAGGGTGGGGTGGGGGGTATACTGTGTTAGAGTGAAGGAGGAGGAAGTAAGAAAGTAGAAAGAAGAAGAGCAATAATTGCCTAATCTGGGTTATACTTGAACTTAATCTTTTTCCACTTATTTTACTTTGGAAAAAGAGACTGATAAGAATCACTTAGTCCTTTCCTGAAAATTTGAAGAATCAAAATGTCCCAGTTATCTAGATAGAATCAGAAGGAACACTCTTCTCCCCTCCCCTTCCCATGGGCAGTGAGGAGGCCAGGAAAGAGGGGCTGGGAGGGAATGTTGACAAACCCACTCAGCAAGGGCCTGAAGTGTGGGGAATGTAAACCAGCAGCAGAGAACAGCCTCCCAGAGCTGCTGGTGGCTCCCATTCTACTGAACAGCACGACTCCTTTGTTTTCTTGGGCCTGGGAAAGAAAAAGAAGCCTTCGCTCTTGTGTACAGTCTTGAACTACAGCTTCGAGAATCCATTTCAGGGTCAGAGTTAGTTGTGTGTCATATGCAATTAATGATCCAGATAGTATGAAGAGGAAAGGCAAAACTGAGACTCAAAGGGTCCACTGTGTTCAAAGTGTCACCTATCATACAACTTTTATATGTGGTATATATGGAGGCTTCCTATTGGCCAAAATATACCTCAATGGCTTTCATGGTGGAACAAAGTTATCCACATTTATCTGAGTAAAAAAATCGACTGGCATTGGCTTGGATGTAAATCCTATAAAACAGGCATAACTCTAACTTTTTTTTTTTACCTGACAGTGGCCCCAGAACGACTAATCCCAGGATTAGCACAGAATCTTCCCTTCTTCTCACTCATCATTTAAGCATTCATCACTGAGGTAAAAGCAGGGTAGCTCAGCAAACTCATAAACCTTGTTAGATCATTCCTAAATGCTGCAGCTTCTTCAGGGAAGTGGACCTTCCCCCAGGGCAGGCTACTTCAGCTAGTTACAGCACAGCACAGGGCTAATGACACCAAGGGCGTGAATGTGCCTACTCTGGGGCCAATTAGCTTTGATCTGTTTGGGGGCCATTTCCTGTATCCCTAAACCCAAACAGCTGTTTAAAAAATGGATACCTTTGATGACAAGAGGAACTGGTCCAAAGTAGAATAGATGTATTAGTTTAAATCTATCCTACTCTTGGAAAATGACACAAAGCATATTAGTAACATTAAAATCACACCACCTGGTATTTGTTCCAAATGGATGAGGAATAACACCACCAAGCAGATCTCAAACATCTGTACAACTAGACTGGTTGCCAGATAGAAGATAGTTACGTATTCAGAGACAACCCATTTCTGTTTAAGAAGGCTGTCACACTATGGCCCATTTTCCCAGTAAAATAATTCCTTGAAGAAAAGTACTCCATTTAGAACATTAAGAATATTCTCTTTGGGAGTAAAAACTAACAAATATTCCATTGCAGGTAAATGGATGGAGTTGGAGAAGATAATGCTAAGTGAAGTTAGCCAATCCCCCCAAAACAAATGTCGAATGTTTTCTCTGATATAAGGAGGCTGATTCATAGTGGGGTAGGGAGGGGGAGCAAAGGAAGAATAGATAAACTCTAGATAGGGCAGAGAGGTGGGAGGGAAAGGAAGGGGGCAGGGGATTAGAAATGATGGTGGAATGTGATGGACATCATTATCCAAAGTACATGTATGAAGACATGAATTGGTATGAATATACTCTGTATACAACCAGAGATATGAAAAATTGTGCTCTGTATGTGTAATATGTATTGTAATGCATTCCGCTGTCATATATTAAAGGGTCTCACCAAGTTACCCAGGTTGGCTTGAACTTTTGATCCTCCTGCCTCAGCCTCCTAAATTACTGGGATAACAGGCATGCACCACCATGCCCAGCTTCAAATGCCTTTATTTCTAAGATTGGTTCCCATTTCAGACATCCATTCTCTCCCACAGACAAAGAGGTCCTGCATGTGAAACTTCTAGGACAGGCATCCACGGACACTTTCTGATTTAAACTAATGTATTCTTTGAAGTACACCAGAGACATGCACAGGTGAATTAAAAAAAAAAAAAAAAAAAAAAGAATATTCTCTTTGAGGGAAAGGGGAGGAAGTGGGGAATGAAACTGACCAAATTATGTTATATGCAGGTTCAAATATATCACAATGTATACCACTATTATGTATAATTATAAAGCATCAGTAAAAAATTTTTTATAAAAGAATGTTCTACATTTTTACAGGTTCAAAATGAGCTCTATGAGATTCCATGATACCTAACTTTAAATATAAAATACTTCATATAAAAACTGAATTAACCTTTTAGTCTGTTTGATCTGTGCATTTTTTCATGCTGATTAGATACTAATTTTCTCTCTTATAAATGGACAGTTCTTCAATACAACCCAGTTCTTCCTTCACGAGTATGTTCTTCACCCACACACCAGGCATAAAATACCTTATTTTTTCATTTAGATTACAGACCCCAACACAGATGTTTTCCTATCATTCATAAAAGATACAAATCATCTTTCTTCACATTTGTGCCTATCTCCTTATTTAAAGTTTCCAACACAACCCACAAAAAAAAATAATATCTGAAATACTACATGTACCAATATCTGAAGTGCATCTAGAGGCCTGGCATTAACCTTAGGGGTTAGCTCACACGTTGGTCTTCACCTGGAATTAACCTTGGGAGCTAACTCACATGATGTTCTGGAGTTAGGGCTGAGGATCCTCTCATATGCCTTGAAATCTGAGCACATCTGCATCTCTAAACTCTTTACTCACAAGAAAAAAAAATTTACAAATAAGAGTCAACATTTTTAATCCCTCGTCATAAAAATACAGGCAGCTCCCCTGCTCCCCTATGATGTGGGTCTGTGCTTTGGGAGAAGAGGGAGGCTTGCCTTCTTTGCTCCTCCCAGTCACGGGTGTCCCTTGAAGGATTGAGAGAAGAGTCTCGGGGAGTTCCTGGGCCCAACAGTGTTTCCAAGTGAACCAATCTACCAGAAGACTAGAATAGAATCGTTTCTTTTAGAAATTGTTCCACCTATCACTGCTCATTTGCCTAAAAAGTAGCAATGAATCCAGGCCTCGGGAAATTTAGCTAATCCTCTGAACCCTGGGCTCATTTTGGTAATGATCTGGGAAAGTCTGTTCCCCTACTAAGAGAGACTTATGCTAACCATATACATCTTGAACCAAAACCTGAGACATGTAATTGAACCATGATGACATATATCAAATCAGGCTGAGGACAGATAATATGGAATATGGAATTCATGCCCATTTTTCATCCTAGATTTTCCATTCTTCTTAATTTCTTTCAAGAACCTCCCAGTTCCCCAGGGGCTCTCAAGCTACCCCACAGTTTTGTTTACCTCCATAAGGGACAGGAACATATTATGTAAAACAAGGTGCCTCCAATCTTTCAAACCATCAAAAATTATATATAAACATTATATTTTATTTAACTTAATAAAACTTTACACAGTATATAGTTTCCCCTTATTACTTATTTACGAGGTCACTAGGAAAATCCCTACTCTGTTCATGTCTTCCCCTTCTGTTGATCTTTGATATCCCCTCTTCTCCCTCCCCAGCTCCTCCCTTCTCTGTGCTGTAATACAGAGCCCCTTTTCTTCTTTCCTATATAATTCTAAACACAAGCTCTGCCAATAACCCTGAGCTATTGATGCATCATGCTGATTTGCACCAGCTGTGCCTCATGGTGGTTAACCCAGCCTCAGAACCGGGTCTCCTTAGATCTTCCTTGGAGAACAGGATTACATATATACATCTCAAAAGTCACAACCAGGGGGGTGGAAATTGAGCCCAAAAAATAAGCAGATCCTGTTCTGAACTACTGAGCACATTAAATAAGGGGCGAGGGGGATACAACTAGAGGAAAGAAAACTCCTACCCAGAGTTGTAACTCAAAGATTTTCATGTATGTGTAAAGCAAAATGTAAATTACTATAAAGATGACCTGCCCTTTTAAATATCCCACTACCAATGAAATATGAACGTTCTTATATTGGTGGGGACAGAGAAAGGGGCAGACCAGAACAGAGAGTAGAAGAAGGGAAGACTATCATAAGCAATAAGTTAAATGACAACCAGAGGTATGCTTCCAAATTAAGAGAATGACCAAAAACTTTGTCATATAACTAAAGGTCACAAAATCTAATGTCTTTGAGAATTTTGTAAAAAAACCAAGTATATGGAGCAACAGTTGGGAGTTAGAGTATAATGACGTTATTCTGCAACTTTGGGCAAATCACAATCTCTGATCATCAGTTTTTCTATCAACTCCCTCTCTTGAGGAGTCACAGACCAGGTCACCAGATGGTTTGTATATACTGAATTGTCTGACTCGTTTATTTTCCATTATGAAGCCATGTGTAATGGCCCTGTGTTTAAACATGATCAAATAGAGCACATGACTGTCATTACAATGTAATCATCCTTTGTCTCTGTTACAGAGCAACCGTGTTCCAGATTCTCCAAACCAAACTCAAATCATCCGAACTCCACAGAAAATGGAGAAATGCCATTGGTTGTGTTGAAAGAAAAATCTTCTGGATTGTAAAGTTACTTATAGTTTCAAAAACTCTGGCTAACCTCAAAGTCAAGGCACAAACATGATCCAACTGATGTAAGAGGACATCAGCAGTCTAAGAAAAATATGATAAAGTGAACTTTTTATTACAAAGCTTGTCTATATACAAGTTAAGTTCCCAAAAGCTGTCTTCCAGTCTGTTTCTTTGAAAATCCAGGAAACACACTAAACAAGCCTCTACTTATATCTGTTGTTGATGAAGTCCAACCCGATGCGCTTTGGCTCAGAATAGATCCTTGGAAAAGTTCATAGACTGGAAATGTGTAGAAAACAGAACTTCTATGCAAATTTCCTTCACTTGAAGTTGTGAAAGTTAGTTTCTGTTCACTAAAAATAGCAGCAATGCGATTCCAGGCTCCCCACAAAACACAGCCTTCCATCAGACACTAGACAACAATAGGTTCCTGAGCACCAGCAACACAGGACAACACAGGACAAAGGTAGATCTCACCGACAGCGGCCAAAGGGGCCTTGATGTTTTGGGTGACATTAAGGAAGTACAAAGCTTACAGGTCCTTTCATGACCTCACTCCCCATCCTCCTTTACCTCCTTCCAACGAACCAGTCTCTGTTGTGTTGAACTACCCTCTGTTCTCCACTCCCTCCTGTCTCTGTGCCATAGACCACTCCCCTCTGCCCTGTCCATTCTCCAGTGCAGCCCATACATCACTTACTTCTAAACATCATTGATCACTTCTAATTTTTCCTAACCTCCCAAATTCAGGTAAAATGTGCTCCATATGTGCTCCTTTACAACCTTATATATTCCCTTTTACTTGCTCCATTAACATGCCTGAAGCTTTTATTTTAAAAATCTTCATTTCCCACTGAACTTTAAGTTCCACAAGGGAGAGGATGTATCAGTCCAGTTCATAGAAGTTACTCAACAAATGTAACTTAATGGAATTCAAGTGAATAACCTGATTCACTATTCTTTATTTACTAAGGTAGTGATTAATTTCTTTTAGAGGTTTTCCTCTATTAACTTTCATCTTATTTATCACACTTTTTTATGAGTTTAATTTCTAGAAGTATAAAAGACCCAGAAAAGCATAAATATAATCATATTCATGTTACCACTACTTGGAATTGACAAATGTTAGTTTTTCATATGACTTCCAGTCTACTAAACACAATTTTCAAAGACCCAAAACTCAAATAGTTTTGGGGTCAATCTGAAACCAGAGTTAAAATGGGACTCAATATTATTAAGCCCTTGTTATGTGTCAATCGTTGTGCTGGATGGTTAATATACATTGAATATTCAACTTTCTCTAAGGATATTATTATATACAATTTATAGATGTTTTAAAAAACTGGGACTCAAAGGATTAACTAATTAACCCCAAATTAATATAGCCAGTTAATATCAAACCATCTTCAAACCAATTCTATTCAAGTCTGAAATATATAGTACTTTGCTCTTTATTGTTCACATCCTCAAACTCTATTCATGTTTGGAAGGAACTTGAACTTTGTGAGCCAGAGAATGTGTTTTCACATATGTTATTCATCCATTCATTTAACAAACATTGATTAAGTATCTGCTCTGGGTTGTGTGTTGCTCTTTCTCATAAATGTGCAGAAAATTAAGTTAACCAGGACACGCATTCACAAGCACTGTGGTTCATTTAGCTGAAGAATGAGAAATTAAGGGGTGACAAAATGCCATGGAAGTTTCTCCAATGCAAAAGAAACACGACCATCAAGGCAAATTGAGAAAAGCAGCATTAAAAGGCTGACTCACCCCCATTGGTTAAGGATGACAAATGACAAGCTGCATTCAGACTAGATGGCCCCTGAAATTTTTCTCCTGGTCCTACAATGACTATGATCTTGCGATTGTGCTGTGAAAAGACTTTATACAGATACTAGACTTTAAAAGTAGGCCATCCTTTATGATTTCTATAGTGCCCCACATTTTGTTTTCACAATAAACAAAAAATAAACAGTATGGAATGTAAGGCTGAATAATTTAGCTCTTTTCTCAGTTCAAGTTCTTTCTGCTGCTCCCTGCCCACCCTTGTGTGGCTCTGAGTCAGGCCTGGGACAATTCAGCCCCTGCACCTCCTTTCTTGTGTTGCCTGGCTTCAGAAACAACATGATACTGAGCTCCCTGCCAAAAGTGGATAACTGTCCTTTCAGGGGTACTTGGGGTCTGAGTGACACTTCTTCCAGTAAGTCCTGAGAGTTAGGGAATCACCTTTCATGACAGTATCATCAGCAGCCTGAACTTCTTGTAGAAAATTAAAACTATTTCTGGACACCCTTTGGAAATCCTGGCTCTTCTTGTGTTCCCCAAACTCTATCACCCTCAATTATTCCTTTAACATAGCTCCTCCTCCCACCTTGAGGGAGCAGAACTCTTCCTTCACAATGTTTCAAGTCTTTGTGTTTGTCTTTTTAGTTTTCTTGGTCAACATTTTTACTTTGAAACAATTCACATTTGTTCTTGCACTGCATTCATCCTACTTAAGATGAATGTTTTGTGGCAACAATGAGTTAGTTTGTAAGCATGGCCCACCATAAGGGTAAACAAGAGTGGGAGGACTCCTTGGCTTACTGAGGACTCTCTTCACCAGCTATTTGCTTTTGTTGTTACTGTTTTCACTATGTACATATGTTGCTGATCTCCAAAATCTAGTAAAATTGTAATGTTTCCTATGATTGACAAGTACAAGCCACACACAGTGAAACCTGTGGTTCTGAGCCTTGGGTCTGTTCTCATATGACATCAGAGGAAGCACCCTTAATCCTCAGAAATTCTATCACTTGGAAGCTCTTCTCAGGGTAACCATGCCTACAGAGTTGTTTACCTGGCCATTCCTTCGTGAGTTAGTTCATTTGTTCACTCATTCAACAAATATCTCAACACTGTAATGATGTAAGTTTGAGTAAAACAGACCAAGTTCTTTGTTAGGAGCTCATGGTGTACTGAAAAAGAATATAAAACAAGCGATAAATGTACATGAAGAAAGGAGGGTGGGAAAAACAGGAAAAATGGGAGGAGGGAAGAGAGGGAGGGAAGAAATGACTAGACCCAGGAAGCAACCCGCAGAGTCTGCCAGCTTCTGATCACCACTATGAGGTACTGAGAGGGTGGACATGGAACCCATCTGTGGTGTTTAGAGGCGGGGCCCTGGGGTGGTGACTAGGGTTAGATAAGATCATCGGGTGGAGCCCCCTGATTGAAAACAGTGGCATTATAAGAAGAGAGGAGGCAGAGGACACACACGTGCCCACACTCCCTGTCTTTCACCATGTGTTGCCCTGCGCCTCCTGGGGACTCTGCCATCAAAAAGCCATCACCAGGTGCAGCCCCTCAACCCTGGATCAGAACTGTGAGCCAAAATAAATCTGTTCTCAGTCTATCATATTTTGTTATTAGCAACAGAAAATGGACTAAGACAGTACTCTTCCCCCATTGATTCGATAATAAATGTCTGCGTCTATTGCTTATTATATGATGAGGCTCTGTCCTAAGAAATTTACATATTATAACTCAACTCTCATAAAACTCTATTTGCATACCCACTTCACAGATGAGGAAACTGAAGCACAGATTAATAAATTTGTTGAGATCAGAGTCCATGTTCTTTGTATACTATACATTTTCTGTATTCAGTAGGTATTTATTAGGTACCTACTATGTGTTAGACACTGACTAATGTCTGACACATACAGGTGAACATGACAGAGGACCGGTGCTGAGGAGTACCTATTCTAGTTTGGGAAATAGCAATATATAAACATACCAGTACTGTTACATGTAGTGAGTCTTTAGATAGTGATACAAAAGTGTCATGGGACGATGCAGGGGGGTCATTAACCTGACCAGAAGGGTCAAGTGAAGAGATGATAATCTCTTCAGAGGGATCCTGTGAAGAGATGATAATCAAGTATCTTCTCACACTAGCAATGAAACTTAGCCTTATGAAACTCAGATATTCTGAATCCCCTGTTATGGTTTGAATATGAGGTATCCCCCAAAAGCTTTTGTGTTAATGCAAAAATATTCAGAGGTAAAAATCATTGGATTATGAGAACTGTAACTTAATTAGTTCATTTTAGTGTGAATGGACTGACTAGGTGGTAAATGTAGGCAGGTGGACATGGCTGGAAGAGATGGGTCACTGGGGACATGCTATAGAAGGGTACAGCTTCTCTGTGGCCCCTCTCTCATTATCGTTCTTTTTAAAAAAAAAAATTTATTTTTTAGTTGTAGTTGGACACAATACCTCTATTTATTTATTTATTTGTTTGTTTATTTATTTATTTATTTATTTATTTATTTTTATGTGGTGCTGAAGGATTGAACCCAGGGCCCCACGTGTGCTCGGCGAATGCTCCACCGCTGAGCCACAACCCCAGCCCTCTCTCATTGTCTTTCTTGCTCTCTGCTTCCTGACCCCTCCAGGAGCTGAGCAGCTTCCCTCCGCTGGGCCCTTCTGCTCCTTTATGATGTCTCACCTTGGGCCCAGAGCAATGGAGTTGTCTGTCCATGGATTGAGACCTCTGAAACCAGGAGCCCAAAATAAGACTTTCCTCCTCTAAGTTGTACTTGTTGAGTATTTTGGTCACAGTGACACAGAAGCTGACTAAACAATCCCCCTCTAGTTTAGACTATGAAACTTACTGACATAACCCCAAGTAGTTTTAACCACAGCAAAACTGGGGCAGCAAGGGCCATGAAGGGGAATAAAAGACAGAGTCGATGCTCTAGAACTAGAGAGATTTCCCTGACTCCAGGCTGTGTCTCATGGTGATAGCTGTGTCTCAGGGTCACATTATAGATATTGAATTTCTCTCTCTCTCTCTCTCTCTCTCTCTCTCTCTCTCTCTCTCTATTATGCTTCAAAATCTTTAAACAAACGACAACAACAACAACAACAAAAACTTTCTTGCTGTAGAGGACCGCACTCTCAGTGCTAACTCCTAACAATAACAAAGGGCCCAGAGATGCCCTGTACACCTCAGGAGACAATATTTCTCTGCCTGATCATCCTGGGTTAAAACTAGAGACCACCATAGCCTAGTGCCCACTGCAATTATTCAAACTAGCCAATCCTAGGTGGATCCCCCTGCCTTGCCTCGCCAATGAGGGATGCCCTAACCCTTCCCTCACTCCTGTCCCCTGCCTCCTGACCACGGTTGTTTCTGTCCTGTGTGGCTCTGTGTGGCATGCCCTGCTACCTGTCTCTAGAAACTGTGAGGATGACAAACTCTGCTTTTCCCTCAGCCTCCTTACATCCCACCTTGTGACAGCACATGACTATCTCATTTAAAAAAAATAGCAGGGCATAGGAAAACTCTGATGTGGGCCAGCATTAATGCCCAAGGAAGCAACAGGAGTTCAGGATGACATGGGTGAAAATATCCAGGACCTAAATCAATAGCTTAGGGAATGGGGAGCACAGTTCGGTATGCACAAGACAAAGCTATAAAGAGCTAAGCAGACTTTGGGAGAATCCATTTAAGTAGGATGGAGTTAAAGGCAGGGGTGCAGTCTCCATGGAATACTGGGATACTGACATGGACCGAGTGATTGTGTTCCCCTAAATCTGTACATTGAAATCCTGACCTCTGATGTGATGGTATTAAGAGGTGGGGCCTTTGGGAAGATATCTGGGTCACAACGGGGGAGTCCTCATGAATGGAATTACAGCTGTTATAAAAGAGGAACTCTAGCTTTTTCTGCCATGTGAGGACATACAAAGAAGACAGGTGTCTATCACCTGGAAGAGACCCCTCCCTGGAACCTGACCATGCTCACACCCTGGGCTTCCAGCCTCCAGAACTGTGAGAGATGATTCACCCAGTCCATGGCACTTTGTTATTGCAGCCTAGGCTGGCTAGGAAAGATACTGGAGAGGGGAAATTAAGTGGAGGCTCGGTCACAAAAACTAAGCCACCAATGCGAGGAAGGAAAAAGGTTAGGACTCAACAGGGTGTTTGATCACACTGGACATTATAAAGCCACACTCTGCAAGCAAGACTAGGACCAAGTATTGAGCTGAGTTTATTGCCTGGGCCAAGACTAGTTAGGGCTGAGCAGGGAAACCAAATGTAGAGTCAGATTGATTTAAACAATTGTGGTGGCCTCATGAGGAAATAAAACAATAGCACTGAAGAACGACAAAGTGGAATTTAAACCTTACTCTGCAATGTACCAGTTATGTATCTTTTGCGATGAACCTTAACCTCTAATCTTCAAAATTCTTACAAGTAACTGGGCAAATGAGCTAAACAGATATTTTCCAAAAGAAACACACATGGCCAATATATAAAAGGAAAAGGCTCAAATTATTTAGCCATCAGAGAAATGAAAGTCAAAAATACAGTGAGAATCCATGTCACCCTAGTCAGAAGAGCTATTATTTAAAAAAAAAAAAATCTGGAGAGGATGTGGGAAAAAGGAACTCTTTTACCCTATTGAAATGTAAACTAACTAGTAGAGCCACTATGGAAACCAGTAGGTAAATTCTTCAAAAATCTAAAAACAGAACTATCATATAATCCAGCTAAACCAATCCTGGGTTTATACCTAGAAGAATCAAAGTCATATGATTAAGACACCTGTATGTCTATGTTTATTGTAGCACTATTCACAATAGCCAAGTTATGGAACCAGCCTAGATACCCATCAGCAAATTAATGGACAAAAATATGTGAGACACACACACACACACACACACACACACACACACACGGTAGAGTATTATGAGGCCATAAAGAAGAATGAAATCACGTCATTTGCAGGAAAATGAATGAAACTGGAGGTTATCATGTTAAGTAAAATAAATAAGAATCAGAGAGACAATATCTCATATATGGAATCCAGAGGGAGGAGATATTAGGGAAGAGAAAGGAGCCAGGGAGAGGAGGAAAGGGAAGGGATACAGTTGGAGTATATGAAAGCATGTGCAAAAATTTCACACAGAACCCCATTATTCTGAATAATTAACAGGCACTACTAATTATAATTTTTAAATATCTCTACAGCTCTCAAAGCAGTGATGCTAGCTGGTCCTTTGCAGCAGGGACAGCCTTTGCAGAGGGGTTAACATGCATAAAAAATAAACATAAACCATTCTTATGAGTTAAATGAAAAATATTCCCATGGCTATGACCCTTAAATGTGTTGATGAATATGAAATTGCCAAGCACAGTTATTAATCTGAAGTAGGTACCCATAATGGTATTTTCCCTCCCTTACAGACTTCAATTGAATATTATTCAATCTATTTTATTTCTCATTACTAATGATATGTCTACTTTACTCATCTTAGAGACCCATGCTTCAAAGCATTTTTATATATTAATAACTTCCTAGGAAGTAAATTTCTATGCCTTTGCCTCATATGAAAATTTTGACAGAAAGAAAAAGGAATTAATTTAGAATCCTAAAGGAAAACCCTAGCTCTATCTTCAAAGCAGAGCCTTCAAGTTCAGCAAGAGCTGGCTCTTTAGAATTTAATACAAAGCACACCCACTGCTTGTCCAAATTGTCATCCAGCTTTTTTTAAGTTCTCCCTCTTCTTGTGGCTCAGATGAGTATGATTTAATCTCCAAAGCATGCTTGATGATCACATTACTATTTCCTCCTCCAAGAATGTGATGTTTCAATGTGGGGCCCCATTCCTGATCTGGAGAGAGGAAGAGGTCATCTATCCAGTCTCTGTACAGGCATCCACTGGATTAACTTCACACAGAACATCTCTGTTCCATGACCACAGAGAGTATCACTTATTTGGGTGGCATTCTTACGAATGTAAAATAATGAACACAGATAAGCCCCATGCTTAGTGGATGACCCAAAGCAAATTCAATCAGCAATACCAAAAATAAATACACAAAAATCACCATGACTTAATGCTATCCAATAGTGCATCAAATGAGTGGATCTCTTTTACACTCAGAGATCAGAAAGGACAACATTTTGGTTTATGCCATGATTTAGAGAAATAAGACATTATCATTAAATAGTGAAAATGACTCACCAATCAATCACCAAGCATTTATTTCAATCTGGATCCAATAGTGTGTCAGTGCTTTGGGATTTTAAGTGAAGCAGAATTAAGACTAATGGGTATGGTTTTAAAGACAGACAGTCTGGCTGGAGAGAAAAAAAGAACAACCCAAATAATCCCCAGGTTAGCTCTGACCAACCCAATGTGAACAAAGAGAGAGACCAGTGTGAGCTTGAGTGGCTTTGCAGCATTGTAGGGCATCCCACACAAGACTGGCAGTTGCATTTTTGAAAAATAAAT
Organism: Spermophilus citellus; assembly: GCF_964194105.1. Taxonomy (NCBI): domain Eukaryota; kingdom Metazoa; phylum Chordata; class Mammalia; order Rodentia; family Sciuridae; genus Spermophilus; species Spermophilus citellus. Next base: position 150,544,587 of record NC_138187.1, read on the forward strand.
CTGACCTGGTCACTACCCCTTCCTAAAACTCTTCATTGACCCCCTACTCACAGGATAGTTTTCAATCTAAGTGAGAAGCAAGACTTTTCATTATTTGGTCCCTCTCGGTGTCATCTCTTATCATTACATTTAAGATAAGAGGAATGCTTAAGATACTCCAAACTCTAGGACAATCTCTCTGATACTTCCCTTAACACAGATTTCCTTCTTCAATGAATATTTTATCTGATTGCCCTTCTAAAATTCTATTTGCGGGTCTGATTCCTCCTTTTCCCTTAAGAGTGATCTCAGGTACTAGCTTGCTGGGGAGCTCGCCTTCCCTGAACCCACAGGTACATGAGCACACTCAGACCCAGGCTGGACCATACCCGCCAGGCTCTCAAAACACCTGCAGACACATCTACCATCCATAGCACCATTTAACATGCACCACTGTGCTGTTGTTATTGAGTGATACAATTCTGATGTATCATCCATTGCCCTTTTTTTGAGATCAACTTTATTGAGGTACCATTACATGTAATGAAACATGTCGATTTTAAGTGTATATATAGCTCAATGAGTTTTGACAAATATGTGCCCCCACATAAGCTACTAAAGTGATCAAAAAGCAACATTTTCATCACCACAAAACATGTCCTATCCTCCCTCTACTCTTGCCCACTTTTAAAAATAAAAAATGCTTATATTTTATTGGGATATTTGGTTTTTGTATTTGACCCCCCTTAACAATTCAATATTTTCTACTACATACAGGTTTTATTTATAACTTAAAATTAAATATTTATATCTAGAGAGCATATTTGGAATAGTTACAATTAATAACTACATTGAAAATGAAAATAATACTTTAACTTTCAATATACTTGATAATAACTTGTACCTACATAAAACTTTTAATTGATTAGAAGTCAGTAGTAAACAAGTATTTAACTAAATATGACCAAAAAATAATGCAAATTCAGTACTACCTAAGATGATTCTAACCCAGTGAAATAATTTTTTTAAAGATGCATGTTCTTAAAATCTAGATTTTAAAGTTTTAGATAACTCACATTTCTAGCAGTATGGTGGACTAATTACCCTAACTGACTCTCCCACTAAAAATGCTTCATAAAATAGAACTAAAATACCTTTTACAGTACATTGGTAAGCTGGAAAGAAATTAATTCTAAAAATCAAAACCTAAAAGAAAGTAGAACCCACAAAGAAGAGCATTAGTTTCTAGACAGGGAAGGTGGCACATGCTTTAATCCCAGCTACTCCTCAGGAGGTTGGGGTAGGATGATCCCAAGTTCAAAGCCAGCCTCAGCAATTTAGCAAGAACCTAAGCAAACTAGCAGACTCCATCTCAAAATAAAAAATAAAAGGACTGGGGATGATGTGGCTCAGTAGTTCAGTGCTCCTGGGTTCAATCCCTGGGAACCACACACACACAAACAAAAAAGATAGCTTCATTTAGAGATCACTGGCCAAACCAGGTACATTTTAGCCTTTTTTTGTTTGTTTGTTTGTTTCTTTTTTGGTAATATTTATTAACTGTACACCAAAATTCAATTTGTACTTGCCTTGCCTTTCCATGTACTGGGCCAGCACTGTAAGTACTTGCCCAACTGGGCATTACATTTCTCCAACCTCCCTCCCTCACATCTCTGTGGGGTAGTGGGACTAGATCTCAGTCACAGCGTAGGAGCTGATATAATGCATGTCACTTCTAGTCCAAGAGGGTTAAGAATTGAGTGTATCTTCTTCAACCTCTTTTTGTAAATTCGTGTATTATAATTATACATGGTCCTTGGATTAATTTTGACAGAATCATATATGCAAGGAATTTGATTTCAATCCCCATTCTCTCCCCACTTTTCTTCCCCTCCTTCCTCCCTATTCTCTCTCCTCTCTACTAAACGTCCTCTCTTCTACACATATATAAAGGTGAAATTCCTTTTGGTACCTTTATATCTGAAGTTAACATGATTTTATTGATTCATCCATTTATCTTCCCCTTTCCCTTCCTTCCTCCCTCACTCTGGTTCCCCTTCTTCTACTCCACTGATCTTCCCTGGATTTTTAAGACATCCTATCCTCCCCAACTGCCTTCTTTCCCTTATTTTGCTCTAGTTTCCACATGTGAGAAAAAACATTGATTTTCTGAGTCTGGCTTATTTCACTTTGCATAATTTTCTCCATTTCCATCCATTCACCAGAAAATGCCATTATTTCATTCTTCTTTATGACTCAGTGAAACTCCATTGTGAATATATGCCACATTTTTAATCCATTCATCTACTGACTAGCATTTGAGTTGATTCCATAGTTTGGCTAATGTGAATTCTGCTGCTATAAAATGGCTGTATCACTATAATATGCTGATTTATCTTTTGGATAAATAGCAAGAAGATAGCTGGGTCATATGGTGGAATCACTCCTAGTTTTTAAGGAATCACCACACATTTTTACAGATTGGCTGCATTAATTGCAGTCCCACCAACAATATAAGAGTATACCTTTTCTCCCACCTCCTCACCAGCATTTATTATTATTGATGTTCTTGACAACTGCCATTCTGACTGGAGTCAGAAAAAATCTTAGTGTAACTTTGATTTGCATTTCCCTAATTACTAGAGATGGTGAACATCTTTTCATATATATCGTGGCCATTTGTGTTTCTTCCTTTTGAGAAGTTCCTGTTTAGTTCTTTTGCCTCTTTATTGATTGGGCTATTTCCTTTTTTGGCATTGAGGTTTTTTGAGTTCTTTATATATTCTGAATATTAATCCCCTGTCGGAAGAATAGATAGCAAAGATTTTCTCCCATTATATAGGCTCTCTCTTTACTTTCTTATCATTTCCTTTGCTCTGTAGGATCTTTTCAATTTGATGGCATCCTATTATTGATTCTTGATTTTATTTCTTGACCTTTAGATATCTTGTTGAGGAAGTTGGTACCCAACCTATATAAATGGAGTATTAATGCTGTGTTTTCTTCTAACAGTTGTAAGGTTTCTGGTCTAATTCCAAAATCTTAGATACATTCTGATTTGACTTTTTTGCAGGGTGAAAGATAGGGACCTAAATTCATTCTTCTACATATGAATATCTAGTTTTTCCAGCATCATTTATTTAAAAAGTTGCTTTTCCTACAATGTATATTTTTTTTGCAGTTTGTCAAGTGTCAGATGCTTGTAAAAATTTGAGTTTGTTTCTATAGCTTCTGTTCTCATCCATTGGTCTTCATGTCTATTATGAATGCCAATACCACACTGTTTTTATCACTATAGCTCTGCAGTATAATTTGAGAATGGGTATTGTGATGTGTCCTGAATCACTTTTCTTGTCAGAATTGCCTTGGCTATTCTGGGTCTCTTATTCTTCCAAATGAATTTTAGGACTGTTTTTTCCTAGTTCTGTGAAGAACGTCATTGGTATTTTGATGGGGATTGCATGGAATGTGTATGTTATTTTTTGGTAGTATGACCATTTTGACAGTATTAATTCTGTGTATTCAAGAATATGGAAGTTCTTTTGATCTTCTGAGCCTCTTCAATTTCTTTCTTCAGTGTTTTATAGTTTTCATAGCAGAGATCTTTCACCTCCTTGGTTAGATTAATTCCAAAGTATTTCTGATTTTTGTTTTAGGTCAACCTTTTTAATTGCTAGCTGATATAGAAGATTGCCTGGCCACAGAGTTTTAGAGATCCAAGAAGGAAGTATCTGGGTCCTTGAATTACCACACAGAGAAAAGCAAGCACCCTCACTAGAAACACCTAAACTGGATTAGTATGTGGTTGAGAAATAAACTTTTATTGGGTTAAGCTACTTAAATTTTGGATAGTATTTAGTTACAGCTCTATGTTATTCTAGTTAACATAGGCTTTATTACCTAAAAACACACAAGAAAGAATAATATCTAGAAAGGCAATTTGTAAATCAATGGAAATGTAACTGATGTGACACAGCAATCTGTATACGGGGTAAAAATGGGAGTTCATAACCCACTTGAATCAATCTGTGAAATATGGTATATTAAGAACTATGTAATGTTTTGAACAACCAACAATAAAATAATTTAAAAAAAGAATAATATAAAGCCTAGGACTGGTTCAATGGAAAGAATCTATAGGAAACCCCACTACATAAATCTGAGACCCCAAAATGCTATTCCCTCAGCATTGGAGTGAACTAGTAATATTTCTCCATAACAATATAAGGAAAGTTGATTATCTTGAAATATTGTGCTGAGTAGGGATAGCAAGAGGGAGTTATCCACACCCCTTAGAATTCACCACTACAAGAATGTCCTTGCATAGGTTTCTACTCTGTATTCATATTGAACAGTTTTTTTAAAAAAAATCAAGCTAAGAATTTACTTTGAAGTGGTTTCCAGTTGATTCCAGAAACAAGTGCAAATTCTCCATGAAGAGAATTCTTTTTATTACAATACAAATGAACTCACAGTCAAAAATCACAAATAAACAAAAAAATCATATAAAAGGTCCAACAAGAAAAACAGATAGTAGAATAAGACCCATAGTTTTGGGAATCTCTAGACTCTGAATATAAAACCATTAGATTTACAATTGTTAGGAAACAATCCTCCATGGGCCTCTCTTGTTCCTGCATGTTTTCTTATATATGCCACAAATTCAAGTCCCCAACTAATTTTTACCTACATCATTTTTCAGGCTGACCATGTAACAGGCAATTTTGAGGGATGTGCTAATGTCTACCAGTAGATCAAAATGCAAGACTGCTTACTGCCTACTATAAAGATTCTCAAGCTCAGTGTTCCTCTCTGGTGCAGACATCTATCTAGGTTCACCTATGTCACTCCTATACGAATCAGGACATAGGAAACCAAAACACACATGATACTCTGACTACTGCTTTTATTGTGAATACTAAAGTCTTTTGCTCTGAGCCAAGAGTCTCATGTCATCGTTCAGCATCCACAAAATTGTACCAAGTTAATTGGCATGTGAAGTAAAACCTCAGACCCTTCACAGTTCTTGACAAACATGTCTTAGGAAATATGAATAAGAACAAAAAGCAAGCAAGAGGCTAAAAGAAAAACTTATAAGGTTTAAAAGAAAATGAACTTTTAGAAGTACAAAAATAGAATTGAAATTTAAAAATTAATGGTTGAGTTAAGAAGCAGATTAGATACTGTTGAGGGGAGAATTAGTGAATTGTAAGATAAATATAAAATAAACCAGAATGCAACACAAGAGGAATAAAAACATAGTAACCCTGAAAGAGGTTAGGGACATGAACAAAGAGTGAGAAAAGCAAAAATAAAACCTTACTGGAGTTACAAAAGAATGAGGCAAATCTGAAGAGAAAATCATAAATATGTTTCCAGACTAGAAATTATTTGTGAAACCCATCATGAATTCCAAAACATTAAATTAATAGAAATCCACACCAAAAACAGAAGAATGAATTAATGTTTTGTATAATTGCAAAAATGTAAAGAAGGTTTAAGTATTAAAGGGTAAAGATATTATATTCAAAAGAATCAAAATTAAACTAGCTCCTCCTCCAGAGCAATGGAAAAGCAAAGGACAGTGGAATATTTCCAATGTACTGAATGAAAATAGCCTATAACTCCATACCCATCTAAACTATATTCCTAAGAGTACACTCAAAATAAAGACATCTTAAGATGGGGTGAAGAGGGGGTGAGTTTTATTATTGTTAGACCCTTAGACAATTAAATATTAAAGGAAAAAAAAAGAAAAGTGGTCTCATGTGGATATGAGATTTAAAAAAAACTGACAAAGAATGAGATTTTATCTCAGACCAACTAGATAGAAAAATTAAGAAATCTGACAATTTTGAGAGTTGCCAAGAGCGTGAAACAAGGGAAAATTTTATGCACATACATTGGCACAACTTTGGAAAACTATTTGACAATAACTTGGAAAACAAAATTTTCATGTATCTAACTAAAAAAATCCACCTAATAAATATCAATCAAGAAAAAAATTTTACATACAATCATGTGTAAGTATGTCCTTTTTTTAAAGAGAGAGAGAGAGAGAGAGAGAGAGAGAGAGAATTTTTTAATATTTATTTATTTATTTTTTTAGTTCTTGGCGGACACAACATCTTTGTCTGTATGTGGTGCTGAGGATCGAACCCGGTCCACACACATGCCAGGCGAGTGCGCTACTGCTTGAGCCACATCCCCAGCCCCTAAGTATGTTCTTAACAGCATAACTTTCCAAAGTTTCCTCCTAATCTTAGGATGATGATGATGATGATATTGATGATATTGATGATGATGATGATGATAATGATTGTGTTAAAAACATTCTGCTATTAGATATATGAGAAAACAATTTTCTATGTTTGCAATATGTAGACCAGATCCTAGACAACCACCCAAGATAATGAATACCACCTAGGTCCCCTCAGAAAATAGATGTTGTTCTTTCTGGTACCATGTACTAAGCATTCTATGTTTTGCCTTTTGCATTTCTACATCACAGTCATTATTTTGAAGCTCGTTTTTGTACTTCTCTCTATAGTGTTCTTTCCTATGTATTAAAACCAATAACTTTCATTTCAGCTTTAGTGCACATAAGACAAATCCTAAGCTCAGTGAAGTTAGAACTTTCCCATGTGTAGGTGAACATCCCCATTCTCTTTTCCAATCTACCTTTTTCAACCCTTCATTCAAATATGTATATAGTGAAGAAGTTCTTTGATGCCTAGTATTTATGATTTTACCTCAAACACCTAATAAGATGACAGTTATAATTTATAATTGCCACTGAAAGAATAAGAAGATTATCTTCACCCACCTTGAATGTGCGCTCGCTCGCTCTCTCTCTCTCTCTCTCTCTCTCTCTCTCTCTCTCTCTCACACACACACACACACACACACACACACACACACAGTATTGGATATGCCAAAATGAAACTTTGGTATAATAGGCTCGAGAGAGGAAAAAGGGTAACAGAAGGGCAGCCTTGAGAGAAGACAGGAAGAGGGTGGCCTCCAGCTATGCCATGGTATATCTGAGGCCAAAGTGCAGACTACAAGAATATAAGACTCAGATCATTCTTTTTAAAGCCTACTTGAAGTGTCACCTCCTTTGCCTGAATCACTGTGTAGTCATTAATACCCATGGGACACACCCAGACTCTTGTTCTCCAGTCATGGCTGTGCCTGCAGCCCCTGAGGAGGCCCCAGCAGGCCCGTGGTGCTGGCTGTGCTAAGAATTACAATTCTGGATATGAGCAAATCCATCATTGCACCAATTGCATCAGTTAGAGTTGGCTTACCTCCTCTGTCTTTAAAACTTCCCATATTCGAGCATGATCTTCCACCAGCCAGTGTCCTGTGCCTTCTACCTTGGTGGAAAGTTTGAGTTTAGATACCACTTGAGTAGGCTCTATCACAGATTTCTCCTCCATCTTGAAAGAGGCAGGCAGGAGGCATTACGGATCTGTGTGGAAGAATAAAGTGTGATCCAAGTTAAAACCTTAAATAATGCAAACAGGAAGCAAATAATCATCTTGTGGATAATGAGACTACCAAAGACAGTCTTACAATAGGCATCAATTCTTATGGACACTTCTTATATTCTAAATTTTCATTATTGGTATTTTAATATAGACTTGTAGAGGTATAGGGACACATCTTGATGATGGGCAAATTGACACAAACTTTAAAGCAAATAAAAAGCATCTTCTGCCTATTACATCTGATTGCCATTTTGATCTGGCCACTCACGAGGAGCCAATGGAAAAGATTGGATGGCAAGCAAGTCTAAGTGATCTTTGCATACTTCCGAAATGCCATGTGGCACGTGTGGAAGAAGTACTGGCTGTGGTGTAGGAAGTTTTGCTTTTCAAACATCTCCTTGTCTATACAAGGCTCCATGCTAGGCACACACAAATAATTCAGTATTTTGGTTCTTAAACATAAGAAGCTTAGAGCCCAGGACAGAAAAGCTGTGATCAAGAATTGACAATGTGGCATGCTAAAATACAGTATGTGAAGTGCCACAGTAATCATGTTTCCAAACTGCAATGAAGGGCTGGGGACGGTTCTATGGTACAGCAATTGCCTAGCATGCACAAGGCCCTGGGTTCAACCCCGCACCAAAAACAACAATGAAAACCAACTCTGCAATGAAAGCACAGAATAAGATTCCCTTTGACTTTTTGACATTTATGGTCTGTGTTACTTTCTTGGTCTTATTGGAAATTACTGTAAGACAATATTTAAAAATCAATACCAATTTTACAAAGTTAACTTTTTTGACATCTTTCCATGGACCACTGGTTTGCTCAGAATCTCATTATATCTTGGCTGGCTCAGCATCACACTGTCATAAGGAGCCCTTGCCTCCATTTGAGTCTCCATGAATTGATTCTTCTCATGGTAATTTTTTTAAAAAAAGCAAATCTGCTAATGATGTTCTGCCCACCTAAAACTTTCTAGAGAAGAGGATCTGAAACTCAAACATATGGCATCTAAGGCCCTTCATGCCTCCCTTCTCCTACCTTGTGCATGTATTGCTGCTGCCTCAACCATTTGAAAGTATTTATGCATTCTAAATACATCTAGAACCTTCCATTTTTGTTTGTGACACATCCTCTCCAATTCCCACCCCAAAGTAATAAAGGTCTCTCTTTCTTTGTTGCTCATAGACTCTGGATGGGCTTCTATTGTGTCACCCATAACACTTGCTTATATTTATTAACTTTCAACTGCTTCTACCTTTAAGTCTTATAAGTATCTTCAAACTAAAGATGGTGTCATATACAGAGTAAATACTAAGATATATGATGAATTGGGCTAGCAATTATAGCTCAGTGGCAGAACGCTTGTCTAGCAAGTGTGAAGCCCAGGGCTCAACTTCCAAAACCACAAATAAACAAACAAAAATGTGATGATTTTCTCAGTCATGAGAATCCAGCAAAATGAAATAACAGACCTATCATATTCAAATAACAAGTATAAAAGTCAAGTTATCACTTCCTCTTAACTTTATTGACTTAGTGGACTAAATTCTTCGTAAGGAGACAAGTCTAATAACACGCATCATGTACTCCCCCCGACACACACACAAACAGCTAATACTGCAAGATGGAATTGCTTATTAGCCAACAACAGAATGGTTCTCATGAAAATGTCTTAGGGGATTGAATATATTTGCAAAAAGCAGGTCTTATGCTCCTATAACCCACTCCCTAAATAAAAATAATTGGAAAGTAAAATCAATAAGAGGGACAGGACTTTAGGGCAAAGGATTTAAGACAAGAGTCTTCTGCAGAGAAGTTACTTCTGTGCCCTGGGGCCTCATGTGCTCCATCTGCAAGTCATGGAGGCCAGCACATCTGGGCAGTGATGAGGAAACTGGTACCCAAAGCCATCCTGAAGTACTTAAGAGACACAGCACTTACTACACTCCCATTAGAAGTTCTTCCGAGTGGACACGCTAATAAATGATGCTGACACATCCGTGCAAGGAAATAAACAAAGCAGAGTCATGTAGAGGTTTCAGGCCAAAAGCAAAAGGAAATTAAAATAAACAGGCAAAAATGGAAACAGGCCAGATTAGTAGGGAAGGAAATTCCATTGTTGTTATTGGAGATAAAACTGTAAACAACAAATAATAAATCAAAACAAAGTAGGAAAACTGCATAAAATGGTTTTGACTGTATCAATCATATATCATGGAAATATAAGTGGATAAAATAGACAAATGACAAAATCTCAGAACAAACAATGGAACATCTGTAAGTACAACGCAGCCCAGTGACCCCACAGCCCTTACTCTACTGTCTGCCCACAGCTGCTCTCTCATCTCCGCAATGTGGGTGAAAGTTGGCAAATTTTCAGTGCTGGAGTCTGAACTCTTCTGTGTACTGACTTCCCACAGATTGCTCCTTGCCCTGCTTGGGAGAAGATGTAATTCCAAGTTGTAGTCCATTCCAGAGCACTCAGTAACTGAGGAGGAACACAGACGCAACCAGCCCTTCGAGTATTTGGATATCCTCCACCCCTGAGACTTGGAACCTTTCTCACTCATCCCCAATATTTGTCCTCACAAAAAATGATCCATGTGCCATATATATTGAGTTTCCACTGCATACCAGTCCCTGCACTAGATTTTTTTTGCATTATCTTTGATCTATCTAATAACCCTTCAAGGTAGCTATCACCATTTTACAACCATGAAAAATGAGACTCAGACAAGTTAAATAATTGTACTACACTGCTAGAAAGTAGAGTTCCCAAGTTCATGCTCTCTCTCTTAGGTCAGTTCTGAGGGCTCCTGGCTCCATCCACCCTCCCATGCTAGGTGGGATACAACCTTCCTTTGGTGTCCTTCCCCAGGCATTAGAGATAACTCTGCTAACTGCCACAACAGTGCCCTCTTGAGAGATGATCACCTGATAAGTACGTTTGTAAGGGTGGGATACAAGGAAGGAAACATCAAGGGAAAATAGATTTTTCCTTTTTATTACCCTCTCAACTTTTGACCAGGGCAGGTTTCATGGGTATGCAACCGGTATGGTCAGACAGGGCCCTATGCTCACAAGAGCCTCATGCTTGCTTGAAAGCTCTCCCTTCCCTGCCCTGAAATTCTTCATTATTTAACAAGAGTCCCTGTGTTTTCATTTTGCACTAAGTCCCACAAATTATATAGCCAGTCCGTCTTTTCCCCTCCAAGTCTAAAGTTCCATTTCATACTTTCTTTCAACAACTCTTACATTATAGATCTCCTACTGATTCTCCTAAAAATAGCTAGAAGCCTATATAGGGAAGCTGGGTTTTGTTAGAATTAAAATAGAAGGCATATGTGAATCTTCTTCAACCTCTGACATGCTACGCATCTTAAGAGTTCCACTTTCTTTCCTAAACACTTGTTCAAGGCTTACAAGCCAACCTCCATGCAAATACCACTAATATGAATACACGCAACCGTACATCAGACAAGATGAAATCACTGTAAAAGTAGAAGGCAGAATCCTCCTCTAATTAAAGAATGATTCTAAAATATCATTAGTCTTACAAGATCCTTTGAAAATCAGTTTTGAAGGATTTTCATCCAAAACACCTGATAACCAAAAAAGAAGTTTTTTAAAACCACTGGATGATCAAATCAGCCTCAAGTGGGAGTGGGAAGGAAGCTGAATAAATGTAAACACAAATATCTGATTATAGTACCTAGAAGCAAAATTTCTCTCAAAAATTCAAGACAAAATTTCTTGAGAACTCTTTTTATATATATAAAAGTGGTGTAGTTAGGTGCTACACCTGTGGCCTACACTGGTCACCCCAGCAGCTTGGAAGGCTGAGGAAGGAGCACTGCGAGTTCAAAGCCACCCTCTGCAAGTTTAGCAAGATTTTAAGCAACTTAGTGAGACCCTGTCTCAAAATTTTAAAAATGTTATTATTTTTTTTTAATTAAAAAGGTCTGGGGATATGGCTCAGTGGTTAAGCGCCCCTGGTTTCAATCCCTGGTACCAAAAAAAACCAAAAAACAAACTGTTGTGATTGTAAACCATCCCTACTACATGAAGCAAAGGAGTAAAATGAACACAGGAAAGACAAGATGACAGAATGGAGGAAAGGTGTGTTCATCTGACACAGAGAGATGATTTGCAGATTAGAAAAGCCACAAAGGTCACTTTGCTTTCAAGTTCCAGATCCTTAACATCTCTACCAATGCTAAGGGGCTTCTATTAAGATTGTTTAAAGTTAAATCCAAAGACCAGTCTAATCAAAATTTATATATTGGTGAAAATAATTAGTATTATAATATGATATTACCAGGAGAAAGCATATTTCCTTAAATAAAGGTATTTATTTGAAATTTGTGTACTTTTTATTTGTGCATACTCTCTTTAACATATTTACTAAATACTCATGGTGTATGATATGATACATTCCCTATAATATACAGTCTTAATAACCTTTTCTTCCATTCCTTCAAAATAATCATTGACTGGCGACCATAACATTTTCCATGGCCATAACAAGGACCCCGTTGATGATTTCATCCCCTAAATGGTCACTATGCACCAAAAGTGAATGAGCAGCTTCTCAGAGGCTAATCTTGAAAACATAAGTAGTTAAGTGGCAATCTAAGAACACACAAATTTGCCATTATTAGTGTCTGTTCTTGCCATTTGATAAAAATTATCCATACCCCCCACGGATAACATTCTTGAATTATGGCTTTAAAATATGTGCTAGGGCACAACTTCACTCAAATCTGTATTTTATTAATTCCAGGCTGGGCTTTGTTTGATCAATCAATCTGTACTTTATTGAGTTTGACTTTCCTTCCTATGATAATAAATAGTACATGAGACATCCCTCATAAATTATTATCTTTTTTTTACTCTCTCTCTCCTCTTTAAATATTTTTGGAAGAAAAAGGTGTTTAATATTCAGAGCCTTACGGGGATGCTTGGTGTGTCTTGTCTTTATTTAAGCCATGCTTCTTTCTGCCCCTGCTGAGTCCACTGTATGTATTAATAATACAGTATTTCTATTTTGGGGCCCTATATGCACATAAACTCTTTGCTTATACCTGAAAAGATATTTTTAATTTTCAAACTCAACTCAGATTTCTTCCAATCATTAAAATTTCTGGCATCTGCTCTGTTCCTATTCCTTCCCATGACTATTTGTCTTTCTGCCATTTCTTTCCTCCTACCTTCTCTCCTACTCATTCTTCTTCCTAATGAGCTGAGGTCCTGTCCAGAAAGACAGGTTGTTTATCTTTATCCTCTCCTGTCTTTAACTCTTCCTATCAAGAACAGTCTTTGCATTTTAGTTTTATTCAAAGGTTCAGAATCAGTGCACAAAGTACTGAATTCGAATCAGAAAACCTGAGTTCAAATCATGAGCCTAGAGCTCATTCTCTATGTAACCCCTGAGAAGCCATTTCACCTTTCTTGGCCTCAGTTTTCTCATCTTTAATCTGAATAGACAAACTACCAAGCCACTGAGATGCCCCACAGTTAAAAAATACAACACTCACCTCCCCCAAATGTAAAAACAAAATTAACATGCATTGAATTATTTTTCAAGTGGACCTGAAAGATTTAAACTACCAAACAAAACAGTAAAAGGGTATGCTTTTTGGTACATAAAACATATGCTGTACTTATTCCCATATTATGAATTTACTATTCAACAATCAAACAAGCAGTATGGTATTTTAATAACCCCTTGGCATCCAAGAATATAATATCTGAGTTTTAACTATTCAAGGACATCCCAAAACTCTCTGATATGTAGTCAATTATGATGAAATATTAAAAACATTCCTTCAGACAGAAGCAAAGTGTTTATGCTGTAAACAATTATGAGTTGTGAAGCTTGTATTTAGACATGCTCACCAATCCTTAGCTTCCAAGTCCTGGCTCAGTGCTAGAGTTTCTAATTGTGATTGTTATTAGGACATCTACAAATTGGAGAACTCTAGAAGGTCTTAAGGTACAGTTTTCTGGTTGTAGGGGATACAATATAGCAGTCTCATCACCTCTGAAAACAGAAAAAGAACCACCTGTCTGGAATCAAAGATTCCTGAACAAAAATAGAGACTGGAACACCAACAGACATCAGAGGGGAAGGACCCCAGGAAACCATGGCACCGGAGACTCCTAACTGGGCAGCGCCTGTCCCAGGGAAGGAAGAACATCATTTCATAGCGTTACTAAGTGTTGGTTGTGTTTGCAGTGACAATATACGTCAACTTACCAGAAAGTAAGACAGCAACAGATCATATTCTCTTCCTCTTTGGAGTCTCAACTGCATTTCTAGTATATATAAGGCAACTTAATTCTTCATATGCTTTCTCTGCTTCCTGAAACTTACTCTTACCTCCCTTGCTAAACTGCTGTCTCTTTTTAAGACTGCCCATAAATTTGTTATTCTACTTCAATTTTTAAAAAAATCTCTATCACCCTTTTAAAACAATCTTTTTTTTTCATTAAAAAACACTTCACTAGAATAAGGGATTAAGCATTTCCCACCATGATGTATTTTGGAATAAATGTCAATCACTGAGCAACCATGTCAAAGGAATGTTAATTCTGAAAGGTCTCACTTAATGCCAAGCAAGGTTGCAAATCAGAGTCTGTGGAGTTAAAACTGACTCTGAGGGCTGGGGATGTGGCTCAAGTGGTAGCGCGCTGGCCTGGCATGCGTGCGGCCCGGGTTCGATCCTCAGCACCACATACCAACAAAAATGTTGTGTCCGCCGAGAACTAAAAAATAAATATTAAAAATTCTTTCTTTCTCTCTCTCTCTCTCTCTCTCTCTCTCTCTCTCTCTCTCTCCTCTCTCACTCTCTCTTTTAAAAATAAAACTGACTCTGAGAGCAACTGTCTCTTGATAAACGCAGAAAATTAAAGAAGTATAAGACATTCCTGATTTATTCAAGTTGGTATGTTTTTAAAAGCTGGCCCAGTTGGGCTTCAGGCTTTGTGTGCTTTCCCCCTGTCCCTGATAGTATTTGGCAGAAGGTCTTAATAATAAAGAAAAATCCAGACTGAATCTGTGCTACCCTTGCGAACCTCCCTGGAGAAATTCTGCTCTTTGCTCAGCAATTCCTGCTCAGCACAGAGAGCCAAGCCCAGGAAAACAGCTGGGCTCCTTCCTAGTGAGCAGTCTGGTGAAAACTCGGCAAAGACAGATGTGGGGGAGGGAGAGGACACCTAAACAAAACAGAGGCTGAGAGCCTAAGAATCCTTCAGGGTTCTAGGAGAGATATGGGGAATTCTACGGGACCCAATTTTTTGGCCTGAGTTTTTATTATGATCAAAAGCTCAGTGATTATATTTGCTTGAAAGCTTAAAATGACTGTAAATCACATGACTATCCCAGGCTCAAATGTTTCACAATTCTGTAAACTCCAGTTTGAACTGGCTGAATGAGGGCAAAAAGTAAAAAACATCAGGGGAGCATCGTCCAGTTCAACAGGCACAGGCTAATTTTTATCTTCAAGTTGAAGGAACTTAAGCTGATTCAGCCTTGTGTCATCCTTTAGGTCTCAACAATAACAGAAACAGTGACATGTGACCCCCACCATGTGCATTCACCATTTGCCTTGCCAGGTACAGGGCTGGTATTTCACAAGCTGCAGTCCACCCACATAACAGCCCCAGGAGGAGCTCAGATCAAGAGAGATTAAGGAATAAGCCCCAAGGTGTCTCTCAAGTGGCCTGACCCCAGAGCTCCCTCACCACTCCAATCTACTGCAAGCCTTCAAGTGTTAACGTTCCACTTATAAAATAGTACCATTATATGTTCCAGGAATCTGGGCTTTTGAAAGGATTCAGAGGTGGGCTTCTCATGGGAGGAATGCAAAAATCTACAAATGCTAGACTCAGGGAGTTGAATGGACCAGTTAATGCACAAAAATCATATCATTTTAACTAACTTCTGAATAGACTGGCCTTCCCACATTTCAGGTTAAAGAATGGTCTTTTCTCACTCTTCTATTTACCCTAAAGAGAAGTGTAATCTATTTAATTACAGTCACTTTACTAGGCCATAGGAAAATGGCAAGTCTACATTCAGGGAAATGTCTTTCAAGAAAACACTTCTGGGAGAGGCAAGTAGAGCAGGCTGGCTCTAGGCCCATCTGTAGCCTGTCACAGTCTCTTAAGGACACCATAATTTTCACATATATTGTATTCTGCCAAATATCATTCCCCTTACATTTGGTCAGATAATGCCTTGCCCCACACAGAGGGCTCTTTAATTAGTTTCACATAGTAATGATCTAGTCAGTGTTACTAAACACCCAGATACCTGTTTCATAGACTAACTAGGTGGGAGGAGCTTTTATTCGGAGAGGCAGACTTATTTCCATCTAAATATGTTGTCCTTTCCCTGATCTTCAGTTCTGGAGTAAGAATAGATCTCTGTAAGTGGTGTCAAGGCCAAGGGAGTAGGGCCAGTCGTCCTCCAGCAGGGTAGGGGATTTGTGACCCTGTGTTGGAGTGAGTGCTACTACTAACTCACATTTTAATTTTCTTTTCAGTCTTTTGGATCAGCACCTGGTGCTATGGTTTGAATCTTAAGTGCCCTCCTCCCCCAAGGTCCAAGTGCAAAAGGCTCTTGCACTTCTGGGAGGTGGAAGGGCCTTTAGGACACGGGGCCTACTGGAAATAAGCTAGGTCACTGGGAGTATGCTCTTAAAGGGGATTGGGCCCCTTGGTCCTTCCTGTCTCCTTTTTGCTTCCTGGCTATTATGAGGTGCTACCCACCATGATGTTCTGCCTCACCACAGATACCCCCCCCCCAAAAAAAAACCAGCCAATCAAAAATGGACTGAATTATCTGCAACTATGAGACAAAATAAACTTTTCCTCCTTTTAAATTGATTAACTCATGTTTTTTTTTTTTCTGGGGGGGGGGTGCAGAAAGTTGCTGAGCTGAGTGACAAACCTGGCATATATAACATGGCAAGCCTATCCCATGTGAGATCAAAAATTCAATGACCAAGGCTGCGGTTGTGGCTCAGTGGTAGAGCGCTCGCCTAGCATGCACGAGGCACTGGGTTCGATCCTCAGCACACATAAATGTAAAATAAAGATATTGTGTCCACCTAAAACTAAAATATATATAAAAAAAATTCAATGACCAGATGAATGTAGGAACACTGAGAGACAGTGAAACCGAGAAGGGAAAAGCACTACCAACACTGCTTCCTGACTCCTCTTGCACAGGTCTGTCTACTAGGCTTATCGCCTGTTGCCTGGGCACCCTGTGCAAACACAAGACTAAGCCCTGGCTTAAGATCTCTAAAAACACCCTCCCTAAAGCTTGAGCTTGCCACAGGATGGTGACATTTTCATCAGTAAATGCTACGTTGGTCATGTTCCATGAATACTGGAGAAGTTGCAATCCCTGTTTATAATGAGAACCCCATTTGTGCTTCAGTGAACCCTGTGAAAACATTGTAATGTTTTATTCTTCCACATTCTTCCCTCAGACATCAAGCTCTGTGAGGGTGTACACCACATAAATGCACCCAGCATTCACATGCATATTGAGGGACAGTTGTTAAATTTAACCTATAGTCCATTAAGGATGAAACCCTCACATTATTGTGGAGTAAACCAAAAAATCTTTAAGGCTAAATAAGGTAACTGAAAACCAAATTCTGTTCTCAAATTTCAAACAGGTTTTCAAAACAAGCTTGGAAACTGCTGTACGTAGCAACAGTCAGAAGTGTTTTCCACTCAGCCTATGGGGAGGACCTTGCTGGGATATATAAAATACTTACTGAATTTGGACCTACTTTTTTTAAAAAAATTACAAATATTCCTAGCAGGGCCAAGCCTGGATTTCTCATCAGATTTTCAGAATAACACCAGCTATCCATCACAGTCTTTTCAAAGGCTGCATTAAATGACTTGTATACATCTGTAGGGTGTCTGTGTTTGATCCTAGATTATGTTTTCACTAAGGTTAAAGGTCAGAGTTTTGACAGATGTGCTGAGGTCTAATTGGCCCATTTTATCTGCCCTTTTTCCATACACACACAGTCTTTAATAGCCAAATTTGTTAAATGCCTCCATTTCAATACCAACAAATCAGAGCTGAATGGAATGTGGGGTCTGGGCACTTGGTTGTACATTGGCTTTATTTTTAAGTCTCTATGAAATGCACTCCAGCATGTGTCTGAGAGAAAGAAGATCATTTCATTTTGTGTCACCATTTCAGTCCAACTGGGTTACAGTTTCTTTTCATTTTTTTTTTAAATTTTTCTCTCCTAAAACTTTTACAACTTTCCACTTTTCCCCACTTTTTTTCATTGCCACAGATTGACCTTGCCAGTTCCAATAAACCAAAGGAGACACTGAATTAGACTGTGTTCTGGCTTCTGACTTCTTAGCACAATAGCAATTGTGCAAATAAAAGATTTAGCATCCCAACTCCCTAGCTGGGAGTCACAGGGCCAATCTGACTCAACAAGATGGCAACATGACACATGGTTGCCTCCACCTCACCAGCACCATGTGGTGCACAGGGACAAAGCAGAGGCACAGACTTTTTACCTAATTGTTGCCTAATCATTGTGCCAGGTTTGTAGGGGGCACAGTAAAACAGAGATAAATAAGTGAGTGCTCTCCCCTAACTGGTCTAAAGCATTGCTAACTGCTCTAAATCCCTGAGAAGTACACAATCCATATCACTCAAAAAGAGATACATTTCAAAGTGACAGGATAGGTGCCAAAAGAGGGTTATACACAAGCATATGACACTGAGAGCTCAGTGAGGCAGAGATGAAGCTGAAGCCTAGAGAAGTGAAGTGATTTTCCCAGGGTCAGAGAGCAGAGTCTAAATTTGAAAACAGATCTTCCTGTCATGGCCTTTCAAAAATTCCACAGAACTGTGGCCATGTTAATTTTGGGCTTTGTATTTAGAAAGAGAAAGAAAGAAAGAGAGAAAGAGAGAAAGAGAGAAAGAGAGAAAGAGAGAAAGAAAGAAAGAAAGAAAGAAAGAAAGAAAGAAAGAAAGAAAGAAAGAAAGACTCCAACTCTCTTCAATAAGGTGGCAGGAGAAAGGTCAAAAGGGTTATCTCAAATTTGTGGTTCCTTATCTACCAACGCCGAGACCCGGCTGCCTCTACCTCCCTTCATCTTCTCCTCTACCAGCTCCTCCAAGTTCTCTGGTGCCTATCAACCTCTCCCCTGCCCGCCCTTCCAGAGCTAAATAAACAACTGTTCCACTGTCAAAAAGAAGACAGAAGCAAAATTTGACAGTCAGTTCTTTCACTTCGCATTCACATATGTAAATTCCTGTTACAGAAGTATGGTGAGCTGAAGTCTAATCATTTCTTAAGCCTTTCTTTAAAACAACATATGGAACTTATTATGGAATTCAATGACTTCTTCACTTTTGCTTCTGCTCTGGAGGGTGATAGGCTTATGATTCACAGCTCAAGTGAATTCATTTCTCAAGTTCATTGTTTCAACCGTGGTTGACATTGATTCTGGATACTTGAGAGATTTAAATTGATAGCTTCATTGTGGACTGAAAAACGACTCACAGCAATGAAGCTTAAGGGGCCCAGTCACAACTGCCACACACTCACTGCCTTTCCCCACTTTGGCCTGGACAAAAATGTGTGGGGGCTTATGTTTGACTCCTTTGTGTGTCCTTAAAGGAATTCCAGGCTCATTATTTTGTAAGTATAACATCATGGGCAGGGGGAAGAATAGTGGAATCAGGCCCAAATAGTTTTGAAAGCTTACCTGAGAAATAAGTGCATTGATGAGGTCAGCCTAGAAATCTGCCAATAGGAGGCCTGAGAGAAAGCTGATTAAATCTCTCCCCCGTCCCTGTTTCCTTGCCACAGACCTCCAGAGTTGTTTAGATTCCACTCCAGTTCCTACTGGACCAATTAGTCAAAATTATATTCTGTACTCTTCAAATTAAAATCTGGCAACACTCGCCTTTTGCGTATGACAGACTGTCAGAGCTGGTCTCACATAGCCTCAAAGGAAATTGAAATAGAAAGGCAGTCCTTGAAGAGAGTCAGGCAGGACATTAGCAGTGACATCTACCTCAAATGTTGAGAATCCCCCATGCATCTAACACACTCACTTTCCCCTTATAGGGAAGAGAGGTCTTGATCAACTCCTCTGGGGCTGACCAGACCATGTAAGCACTTCCTCTGGGTCTAGTTTGGTGGGAACTTCCCTCAGAATACCCCATCTCTTGGCTTTAGTGAGTTTTTGAGGGGGAAGATGCTCTGTAGTCCAGCCAAAGTTTGTGCCAAAATAGTTAAACCTTGCTTCTTTTGAATTACAGTGACCTTCTAGGGCAATGAAGCACAGAAGTTAAGAAAGTCTCACAAATGATACCTATTTCAGGGCAGAGGGATACACAAAGAACAGTTCTGGGGGGAAGAAAGGAAGGGTCAATGGGTTTTTGCCAAGGTGAAGGTCACCACCAACCTCCCCACTCCACAACGCTGCAGGAGGCCTGAGCATTCTCTCAGACCCCAGTGAGTCTGAAGTGGGTTGCAGACATCCTACATGGTGCCCGAAACTATGGATTGGTGGTTTGTGGGAAGGAAAAAAATATTTTATATATATACATTTTTATGTATACATATATACAGAACTCTGATTTATATATTTATCTCATCTGTTGTTTTCTATTTTATATGTTTTATAATGCATATAAATATTAGGCTAATATTTCATGTACATAAAATATAAATGAACATATTGAAAGACACTCAAAAAATTTTGTACTGAGAGAAGCATTCAGTTCTTTAAATTTAAATCACAACATTTATAACATTGTACTTTGGTTTACACCCTAGTGGATTATGAGCCCTCAGAGGTCAAGGATCATTTATATTCACCTTTGCATATTGGGTACCTAGTCACATGGAAAGTGCTCAACAAATAATTCTTGAATAAATTGATTCCCAAATATTTTGTTCTTCTTCCTTGTTTACTTTGTTTCCTCAACCCACTATGCTCCATCACAACTTAAATATAAATGCTGAAGTCATAGGAATTCCTGACAGTGTTCAACATATAACAGGTTTTACACAATGGAAAAATTGCCAACATCTTTAGAGTTTCTCATCACTGACTCCAAGGCTTTGCCACACAAAAACAGAGGAACTTCCATAAATAAGTCCAATTTTAAGTTACATATTTCATGTTAACTCCCCTGTTACCATCACTAAAATCAAGATAGATGCAGAACATTTCCATCACCTCAAAAGGTCATTCCCTTAAGCCCTTCCCAGTTACTCTCACCCTATCACTAGCCCCAGGCAATCACGGTCTTCCTTTCTATAAATATGTTTTTCTTTCCTAGAGTTTCATGTTATTAAGCACCACACAACATCTACTCTTTTTTGTCTGACTTCTTTCATTTACAATATTTATTTTGAAATTCATCCATGTTGTTACATAATTGAGTGGTTTGTTTCTTTTTATTGTGGATTAATATTCCATTGTTAAATGTTTGAGTAATATTCCATTGTTAAATATTTTATTTATTCATTTACCTGTTGATAGACATTTATGCTGTTTCCAGTTTTGCTTGCTTTAAATAAAGTGAAAGGAACATTTATGTACAACTCTATGTAAACATATGCTTTCATTTCTCTTGGATAAATACCTAAGAGTGAAATTGTTGGATCATGTGATAAGTACATATTTGACTTTATAAGAATCTGCCACAATTATCTTCTAAAGTGATGGTACAATCTTATATCTCTATCAGCAGTATATAGAGTTTCAGTTGCTTCCCAACTTCATCAACAGTTGGTATTTTCAGTCTTTTAAATTTACCCACTCTAATGTTTTAATAAATGTATAGGGGTATCATACTGGTTTAATTTTCATTCCTCTAATGATGAAGATTATGTTAGTCAGTTTTTTGTTGCCATGACAAAATACCTGAGAAAATCAAATTAGAGGAGAAGAGATTTGTCTGGGCTTATAGTTTCAAAGGTTTCAGTCAATGGTCAGCTGACTCCATTGTTTTGGGCCTGTGGTGAGGCAGAAACATCATGGTGGAAGGGCATGGTAAAGCAAAGCTGCTCATTTATGGCACCCAGGAAGCAAAAACAGAGAAGAGGAGGCCAGGACAAGATATTACCTTCCAGGTCATGTCCTCAATGTCCTACTTCCTCCAACTAGGCCCCACGTCCTACAGTTTCCATCTCCTCCAATAAAGCCATCAAATTGTAAATTCATCATCAGCAGAGTAATCCACTGATAAGACCTGAACCCTTATGATCCAATCACCTTCCTGAACCCCCCACCTCTGAACACTTCTGCAGTGGGGACCAAGCCTCCAAAACATGATCTTTGGGGGACATTCCAGATCCAAACCATAACAATGATACTGAACATCTTTTCATGGATATTATGTCTATCGGTGTATCTTCTTTGATAAAGAATAGATTCAATGTGTTCACTTTTATTGACCTTTTAATTCATTCTATGAGTCAGATCTAAGAGTTCTTTATATATTCTTGGTCTTACAAAAATACATACTTGGGCTTACAAAATACTTTATAGAAAGAAAAGGAAAATATTTTGGGGTGTGAGTGAGAGAGAGAAAGAAAGTGGGGGGAGAGAGAGAATGTGTGTTAGGCATTTCATCATACTCTTTTCTACACATTTTGAAATACATCATAGGCTGTTTTAATCCATAGTTAACCAACTGTGCTATAAAAGAAGAAGTAGAGGGCTAGGGATGTAGCTCAGTGGCAGAGCATTGGCCTAGCATGCAGAAGGCCCCAGATTTTATCTCCAATAACAAAGGAAGGAAGGAAGGAAGGAAGGAAGGAAGGAAGGAAGGAAGGAAGGAAGGAAGGAAGGAAGGAAGGAAGGAAGGAAGGAAGGAAGGACTTACTAGAGGTAATAAAGTGATTCCTCCACTCTATGTTTTGGTGTCCCTTATGAACTTCTTTCTGTCTCCCTCCCCACTGCCCATCCCAGTCTCTAGTGACCATCATTCCATTCTATTCTTCTACAAGGTGACTTATTGGTTTCCACGAATAAATGAGAACATGTGGTATTTATCTTTCTTTGTCTGGCTTATTTCCCTTAATATAATGACCTCCAGTTTCCTCCTTGTTGCTACAAACAAACATCATTTCTGTTTTCTTTTTTCTTTTTTCTCTAAAGACTCAAATTTACAAATGTTAGTCAGCTTGTTAGTGTCCCACAGATACCTTTATTTATTTAGCCTTTTATATATCTGTGCATAAGCTTCATTTTAGATAGGCTCTATTGCTAATTGTTCAAGTTTATTTATCTTTTTATATCATGTCTATTGTGTATTTAATCTCTTTATCAAAGGAATTTTCAGTTCAGATAAAAGTGGTCTTTAGTTTCTCTTTATATTTTCCTTTCTCTCATTACATTCATATTTTCCTTTCAATAACTGATCACATTAAGTGTATACATAATACCTATTTTCATGCCTTTACTAATCCCATTACCTCTGTCATCTTGGAGTTTGTGCCAATGACTGAGTTTTTTTTGCCTATGGGTCACATATTCCTGACTTTTACATGTCTGGTAATTTTTTATCAGATACCAAACATTTTGAATTTGGCAGTAAGTGGTAGATTTTGTTTAATTCCTTTTAAAAATGCTGGCCATTGTTCTGACAGGTAATTAAGTCTCTTGTGGATTACTTTGATTCTTTTGATGCTTATTTTAAAGCTTTTTAGTGTATGTCTGGATTATCCTTTACTTAGGGCTATTTTAGCCGCACCACTAACAGTTGAGTCTTATAAGGTTTCTAATGAGTGTTCCATGTGTGGAATGAGGTCTCTCTTCTCTGGCTGGTAAAAACTCAAATTATTTCTGGCCCTGTGTGATTTCTGAGAATTGTTCAGCTTGCAGATACCTAATAACTTTTCTTTACCAAGAATTTCACCCTGCACTTTTGCAGATTTCTACTTGGCCAAGACTCATGGTGACCCATCCTGGAGCTCTTTCTTAGAAGAACACCCTCCTTCCACTCTGCCTCCCAAATTCTAGCTGCCACAGCTCACCTGAATTCTAACCTCTGTCTTCACAACTCAGTACAACACAGCTTTCTATTTAGTTCCCACTCCCTGCACCATCATCTAAAAATTACTTAGAGAATAAAAAAGGACCAGGATGATCACTGGTTTGGTTCTTATCGCTTGTTTCACTTCTCAGGAATGAAAGTCTTACATTAGTTGCTGTCTGATGCCTGAAAACATATATTTTATTTTATTATTTCTAAGGATTGTTTGTTTGGTTTGTTAGTTTCGGTGGGATGTTAAGTGGGGATCCCACTCTCCCTCATGGCTAGAAATGAAAGTATATGTAGTTGTTTTTAAACAAATTATTAGTTGTTGGTGAATCCATATTTATTTTTATGTGGTGTTAAGAATTGAACCCAGTGCCTCACACATGCTAGGCAAGCACTCTACCACTGAGCCACAATCCCAGCCCTATGTCATTGTTTTTACTTAAAAAACAAAAACAAAAAAGCACTAGATTTTAAGTACCTATTATTCATATAGTAACTTTATATAGCATAAGACAATTCCAAAAATACAACTGCTAATAAGCAAATCAAATGAAGAATGATATAAATCGCCTAACATTTTAAGAAATTATAAATATCTTTGAACAGGTAATAATTGAGGGGTTAGTACTTTACTCTCAAAAAGTAACGAAAGCCTGTCAAGCAATCTAAGACTCATTAGTGAATGAATAATATAATAACTACTTTTAAGGACATATGTAGGTTTTTCAGCACTCCATCTGAGACTATTCAACTACCTAAATTTTTGCTCTTGGGAAATTTTTCTGGCCACCAGTCTGAATTTTCCTAATATCTTATTATTCTTGGTCACTCCTCCTTGTGCCATGCCAAACAACTTCTACTTTGGGCTGTTTAAACTTCTTTAGAACACAAAGATGATTTTTATACTAGAGTACTTAATGTAAGATTCTATATGATCATGGATGTCTTTCTGAAAAACAAAGACTTCTCCAAACCTCAAAGTTCATAATGATCAAGAAAAAAAAATCTTTGTTGCACTAAATATCTCTTAATTTTTACTGGAGACTGAAACTCTTTCCAATTCTCTATGCCCCACACTCTCAACAGAACTAGCCCCATGACCATGATACAACTAATAGCAGCTTACACCTAGGCTAAACTATAACTTATGGTTTACAATTCTGGCTGCTTAGAATAAATTTTTAGACATGTTAGAGAGTTTGTAGGATTCTTTATTAGATATTAGAGAGTTTTGCAGTATCCAGACCAACGCATAAAGAAATATTTAAAGAGAGAAAATAGCTAAGTGACTATGACTATGTGACTAGTAACTATGCACCAAACTTGTCTTTCTTTTCATGCAAATATTAAGATGCTGACTCATAAGCATAAAGACTGGAGTGCTCCTGACCTTGTAACTAAGGATTGGGACAAAAGTAGTGTCTTGACAAATTGCTAGCCAGTAGTTCCATAGTTGGCACAAGCTATACTTTCCATTGGCTTTGTTCAATACCCTTGCCAGATGACCCTCCTCATACTCAATGAGCTCCTTCCAATGCTGCAGGCTACTTGGTGCTTAGCAGAGCTAGCGTGATCTGAAACTATTTTGTACATTTGCTAATTCCCTTATTTTTATTGTTTTCCTCAGTAGTATGTTAACCATGAGAGCACAATCTTTCTCAGTCATAACTAGAACCCAAGTACACAGCCACTCCTTCAGCTTCCTGAAATTTTATTTCACTTTTGCTATGGAATTTTATCTTAATGCAAAATAGTTTTAAATTTGAAAGTATCATATATAAATAAAAAATAACTTTTTAAATATTGTGACTATAGGTCTCTAAGTTAAATAATATTTTATGAGCTGTATTCTCAATTATCAGTACTTAATTGATCAAAAAACATAAACACAATTTTTATAAATAAATGCTAAACACAGAAAGTAACATTCTTATTAGAAATGTACTTCTTAATGAAGTAGATGGAGAAAGCCTGGTTAATATCTTCAATATGAATGACATCAATATTTTTAAAACACTGTCTCATTTGGTGCTCTACAGAATTTATACTTGGACCAATAAATTATATAAGATTCAGGCCAAATAAGCAGTAGATCTTTCTTTGTAAAGTGGGGAAGGATCAATTATGAACTGGGAGGTGAAAAAAATAACTAATAAAACTCATTAGCTAATAGATGTTCTTTAATCAGTTTTAGGAAATAATTATATAAAAATTAAAAAAAACTGATTATCTTTAAATCCTCTGTTTATAACACCTACCCCTTGAAAAATCATCACGCACCCCAAGGGCACATACACTCTGGTCAGAAGACCTCTAAAGTACAGTGAACTGCCTGCCATGAATCAATGCTCATGGTACGCAATGGATAATAACTTACATGCTATAGGATCAAAGAACTCCTAGACTTGACTTTGCAAATATGAAGTGTAGCACAAGAAAAGGGTTTCTGCATTAACCAAGACTTCTGCTGCATGCAGGAAAAGAACTACCTGCTTTCACATGAAACATTTTCTTTGAAAGAGCAATATAGAGCCATGAAATTCTAGAGCAAGAAAATGTCTTGGGGGCTGGGGTTGTGGCTCAGCGATAGAGCGAACACTCGCCTAGCACATGCAAGGCCCTGGGTTCAATTCTCAGCACCACATATAAATAAATAAATAAAATAAAGGTATTGTGTCCAACTACAACCAAAAAATAAATATTAAACAAAAAAATATGTCTTGGGTCTCAATTTATTCCTTCATTTTGCAGATGAGAAAATAACCTCAGCCAGTTATTAGGAAGCCAGAACCAGAATTCGAGCCTGATTCTTTATCCAGAATATGATAGAAACTTAGGAAAGCTCTGATTTGTGTTCCTCCATCCTTCGTATAATCAGTGCTGGGAAGTGGGCTTCCTGGTCAGGGACTATTCTTCCCAGTGTCCTAGCAGTTAGGTACAGCCATGTGACAGTTCTAGGCAAAAGAACATAACAGAAATTACATGGGTCATTCCTAGCCTACCTCATAAAATTCTCCCACCTGGCACTTCTCTGTGTTCTTTTTCTCCTGCCACCTGGCTGACACAGAGACAACTTCTAAGGGTGACCTCAGAAACTGCACATTGAAAAGGAGAGAGCCTCTTTCAGCTGGGGACCCTGCTGACCTGATGATACTTGTCCAGCACTTTATTATGAGCAAGAAATAAACCTAAATCATGCTTGAGTCAGTTTAAAATTTACAGTCCACTTGCTATAACAGTTTGTATGATCTAATACACAGGTTTTTTTTTTAACAACATAAAAAGACCCTTTATTTTGCTCTGATCTCTTGAGTCACTTCAATCCTTCTTAAAGTATGAAAAAATAATAGTTTTAGTGTATTGTAATGGTTAACTTTATATGTGCACTTGATTGGGCTAAGGGAAATCCAGATTGTTAGTTTAACATTATTCTGGGCATGTCTATAAGACTATTTCTAGACCAGAATGACACTAGGATTGGTAGAATGAGTAAAGCAGACTACCCTCTCCAATGTGGGAGGGCCTCATGTAATCCACTGAAGGTCTGAATAGAACAAAAAGTCAAACTGAGAATTCCCCTGCTTCTCTCTCTCTCTCTCTCTTACCCCCTTCCTCCCTATCTCCAAGCTGGAACATTAATCTCGTGCCTCACATTGTCCTCATGCTAGGACTTACACTATCAGCTCTCTTGGTTCTCTATCTTGCCAACTGCAGTTCCTGAGACTTTATAGCCACCATAACCACATGAGCAACCACTTGTAATCTCTCCCCATACCCTGCCTTTCTCTTTGTATGTATGTGTATTCTTTCCCCCAACTCTTCTCCATCGTTCTCCTGAGAATCCAGATTAATATGTATCTGGAGATAACGATCTGGTCTATGAGCTAGAAGTTGCTTGGACTAATTGGTAAAATGGTAGATTCTTACCTTCTAGGTGTTATAATATAAAAATAAAATGGCTATAGTATCTGTTGCCTAATTATTTAAGCTGCCAGTTATAACACTGCATTCTGAGCAATAAGCCTTATATCTAAAAGAAACAACTTTTGCTATCTCTGGCAGTCCTCCTGGAAGACAGATATATGAAAATCTATATATCTATCAATTCATAACACAAGAAGTGGGGAGAGATGATTGGATTAAATTTGCCAAGCTAAACATCAGTAAAAAGAATAGGATTGTATACAAAGTCTCCAGAATTTGGGAACCTGGAGGGAATCTCAGAGATCATCCAAACACTTTCTTTTCACAGTGAGGCCCAGAGGGAGAAATTGGGAGATAACTGTTGGATAAGGTCAACTGAGGCTCAAATGCAGTTCAAATGTCAGTTAGCTGTATAGCCTTAACTTAAACAAGTTCCTTAACTGTTCCTAAATCTTAGTTTCCTCATTCTTAAAATAAGAAAAACCATACTCACTATCAGAGATGATATTAGAGTTAAACAAGATTTTATATATATAATTATATATATATATATATATATATATATATATATATATATATATATATATATCAGGATAATGGCTCAATAAATGTTAATTTCTTTCCTGCACAAAATCAGCATCAGAAACCAGGCTTCCTAGGCACCCAGTCCAAGCCTTTCCATCTGTACCACCTCCTCAAAATTCCAGTTCCCAGCCTTTCAGCAGTGGGTGTTAAGTACTTGCCAAGACTCACTGGTGATGGCCCTTGAAGTTCTATCAGAAGGCCAAGGGGCTGGTGCAGTGCAAATATAAAAACTATTAACATCTGTACTCTTCTTTCTGATTTCAATCATTTTTTTCTATAGTTATTTTTTTAATTAAAAGATACTTATTCCCTGTGGCTTGCTATGGCATAATTGTGGAGAAAATTCACTTTGAGTCAGAGGGCTTAATTCTTGACTCCAGTTCTTAGACTTCTTTGTTCTGTGCTCTTCAGGGCTTTGGTAAAAGGCCCAGAGGGCTTAAATTATATAATGAAGCTAAGATTATTATTGACTCAAACTTTTACTTGTTCACTAAATGTCTCATCAAAAACATCAACTTTCCTTAATCCTGGAGCAAGATTCTTATTCCTGTGATTTTGTGGCACTGAGTTTTCTGTGTATGCTGGAAAAGCTGGGGTAGATGGGATAGGTTCTCTTTCTGATCTCTTATGCTAAATTAGTTCTGAGTTTCAAAAAGAGTGAGATAGACCACCTGGCCAAAAAAGAAAAGAAATAGCATATCGTCATCCGAAAACTGAAATGCCTTGCTCTCAGGCATGGATTGAAATGTGATTCAGATGAAAAAAAAAAAAAACTGGTCATTGAGTTAACATCACAGGGGACATGTGCATAAAATTTTTAAAAAATGAAACAAGAAAATAAATGTCTGCCCAAAAAGAGGAATAATCCTCCACCCATAATATTCATTCATTCAAGAAATATTTTTGGAAAGGGAGAAAAACCTTTGGATAGTGATTTCACAGACCACTGTGGTAGAGACAAACTCCAAATTCCTTATGGCTTAAGGAATAAGAATTTGGGAACCTGGAGGGAATCTCAAATATAATACCCACACAAGTGACCCCAAAAGATAGGATGAGGCCAAGACCCTGAAACCATGTAGGTTATATGCCCATTTTTGGATCAGATCATTCATTAAATAAATGTTTATTGAACATATGCCATGCTCAGACCTAGGGCCTGGGGATATAAGTAAATAAAATGTGCAAAATCATGACATCATCTACTCAGACTGGTATAAGAAAATCATAAACAGGTGGCTTAAAAACAACAGATATTTATTTTTCACAGTTTTGGAAGCTGGGAAGTCCAAAATCAAGATAGACTTGATGTCTGGTGAGAACACAGTTTCCAGTTCACAAAAGTTTCCTTCTCAAAGTGTCCTCACATAGTAGAGGGAAGAGGGGCCTGTTTTTTAAGGGATGTATCCCATTCCTGAGGACCCTGCCCTCAGGAGTAACCGCCTCCTCCAAGGCCCCACCTCCAAATGCTATCACATTCAGGATAAAGTTTCAACATATGAATTTTCAAAAATTCAATCTATGGCATGTGGAAATCGTATTCCATGTGGCTAATTTACTTCTTATCCTGGAATTTGAAAGATACGTTTTAGCCAAAAAGATCATTTGAAAAAAAAAAAAGCAAAACAAAATGGGGTTTAGACTCCTGGATTTTAAAGAAAAATGGCAATGTAGCTTCTTTTACAAGTCACCATCCCACTGTTATTCAATCATCAAATGCAAAGGATGAACAGACAAGTCCCAACTAAGCTGTGGACTATTCAGTGCCAACTGATAAAAACTACCTCCTGACAGTTTCATAAATCTTAGAACCTGAAGTCTTTAATAATTTTGCAGTGGCAAAACTAAAGTTGAACAGGGACTTCCTAACCTCTTATAAAACTTTTTAAAATAAGAATGTCACAAAACATTTCTTTATTTTAGACTAGAACACTTGACTTTCACAATTCCATTCTACTATAGAAACTGAAATTAAAATCCATATTGAACCATCTTCAATTGCCCTTAATACCAGCCACACTTGGCAGCCATGAAGACATAAACAAAATAATTAATCATTTATTTTTGTTTGCTTTCTTATACAACAAAACAAATCATCCTTAGGGAGAAAAAAAATACTTGCTTAATACTAAGCCTCAGAAACCTAAGAAAATGTGGCCCACTCACAATCACAAAATGAGTGAATAGGAATTGTTTGCATGAATGTGTACATACACACACACACATGCACACACACATTTATTCACTCAAGCACACATGGGGAGTCCAAAGCAACAGTATTAAATCACCAGCAGGAGTTATTGCAGCTGAACTAAAAATGAACTGCTTACACCCAAGGCTGTCCCCTGACCACTGACGTCTCCCTCCCATTAGAGCTGACAATGGCAGGCTGTCAAGTGAATACTTCAACAGCCTCCTCCCGCTGTCTCCGGCCTCACACTGCAGCTTTACAAAGATAAAATAATAACTACACGTCAATCATCCCTTCTTAAACTAGCTCTGTGTAATGTCTGTCAAGGTCCCTCCCAGGGCAGTTCCTGCCAGGAAATTACTACTGCCCAAGGAATGGACCACAGTTCAAGCATAGCCCCTCACTGGGTCCCTTGGTAAGTATTTTTTTTTCATTTCCGTGGCTCTTCAATTTTGGAAAATACTTTATGATCATTTTAATTACCCAATTTAGGGTACTTTAATCCTCAGAACAACCTTGCCAAGTAAACCTCTTCTGCTATGTTAGTTTTATAGATGAGAATTCTGAGAGACTTACTCAGGACCACACAGAACTTTGCATTGAGCAAACAGACTAACCATTTAGTTCTTGAGTAGATAAAGTGACTATAATTAGTATCTATTTGCTATCTGAACTGTCATCATAGGTGTTAATTGTGAATACATCTGCCATCCTCTGTGCACATTGAGATGGTGGACACTTGCAGGGTTATCTGACATGACACCCTAGGGCAAAGGTCAACATGGCTGTTGAATCCACTGAGCACCAAAGGTTCAACTGAACACATAGCAGAATTTCCCAGATGATTAAAGCAGGATGTGTAGTAGATTCCCCTGGGATGCTTGCCAAGGGTAAACCTAAAGGCCTTAGACATTCATCTTCACCCCATTCACCTTAGTGACCATAAGAGAGGGTTGAGGTACCTAGCAAGAGTTGGCTGTGAGATTTCTGTCACCCACAAATATATTCCCTGTATACCCATTAAGTGCAATGAGGGTGGAGGAGTTGGAGAGCTCCCAGAAAACTGCTCACTGAAGCTGGGAGTGACTTCAGGCTGTGTGGACAGAGGCTGACTGAACAGTATCTAGGGAATAGATGCAGGGGTTTGTGGAATCTGAAAGTTTTAGAGCCCAGGGTCTGTTTCCCACTGAAGAGATTGGCTGAAGCCAAAACAAGAGTAGAGTGCAAAGTAAGGGCAGAAAACAGTGTGTTTCCTAGGATCTGAGTAGAATCGGCAAAGAGTTAATTCAGACTTGAGACATTTGAGTAGACCTGTCTAAGAGGGCTGACTCACTAAGAGGTGGTGGGGTCAATTAACCTCTTGGGGCAGGAGCTTAGGATAAAATCAAAGAAAGAGTAAGGAGAAGGCAGAAGTACAGCCCAGAGAGAAGACATGTGTTAGCATGTCACATAGAGAGCATCAAGGATACGCAGCACCCAGATGAGCAAAAGCATTTCAGCCCTTTCCTCCTAGTCACCCACTCCCACCACTTCTCCAATCCTGCTGGAAGAGACCCAGAAGACAGCAGATGGGAAAAAGAAAGAGCGAGAGCCCTATTCTAGTCGTGCCTGAGGGAGTTCAAGTATAATCACCTCCTGACACTGGCTCCCACATCTGTATCCTCACCCTCCTCCTGAGACTACACTGAGTCCAAGGAACCATCACAGACCTTGGCCTGAATGGCCACTGAGAGAGAAGGTGGCTCTCAGCGAGTGAGATGGGCTTCTGGGGAGGGAGGGAAGAAGTGGATGAGCTCCCTTGGCACCTGTGCCCAGGGTGCCTGCGATACAAACTGGACCACCTGCTGAGCCACGACAAGTGAGCACACTGCCACAGAGAAGTAAGAAGGGTGACTGTCCTCTTACTGCCCTATGGCAGCAGGAGCTGCATGTAGGCCTGGAGCAGAGTGAGCTATGGCTGAGCTTCAAGATGATCATGACCAAGAACAGAAAGCAGATGTCCCTGGTGCTGGATGCCAATGCCAAATATTCTGCCCTGCTGGATTTTTGGGTGGCAGACAACCACTGCTAGAAGTGCAAAAATGGGAAATGTGTGCCAGAGGGTTAGCTTGAGCTGCAGGCTCCCAGCTGTGTAAACATCTGCCCTGCCTCACCCAGCTTCAGGGGTTACTAGGTGAAAACATCTGCCTCCTTCAGCAAAGTCAAGCTCATCAACAAGCTCCATCCAAGAACCAGATCATTCTGAACTCCTTAATAAGCATGAGCTTCAAATTCATATATAGTGAGAGTCAGGAGTCCAGATTATACAATTCCCAGCCACTGGTTTCCAGAGAACCAGTGTATATCTGTGGGAGCTTAATGGAATGAGATCACAGCTCTTAAAATTAAATATAGTCCATTTGCAAAGTTTTTCTTGATGCAAAGGAAAGAAGCAATTACAAAGATACAATGGAAGAACCTCAAGACAGACAGAAATATGGGTACCAAGGAGGGTGGTTCACTCCTGGAACCAGTACCCATTCTCAGTTTAGAAGCTCCCTCTCCTTCCCTCCACACAGGTTATGAAAGGCACCCGCCTGAGGTACCATCATTCAAATCTTAACCCAGCCTTGTGCTCATGGCAACAGTTCCCCAACAGACTCTGACAATTCATCTGCATGTTTATCCATGCTCTAATTCTTTAACAATTGGTTCAGCCTGGGAATGCCTACTCAAACCAGCATTACTTTAAGGCTGTTTCCCCATGAGTTGCTTAAGATTCTTGAAAATTGCCTTCCATCTTCCTGAGACATAGGAAGACTTCATGTGAGGCCCATATTGATAGTACTCCATGGATGCACCCAGAAAAACACTACAAAGTTGAATCCAACCCATGCTTCCATCATGGGCTTTGTATACAGCATATAGCTCTGTTTGAAGGGGTTGCCATGATTATAGACATTCCGGTAAGCCAGTACAATGCCTCCGCCCAAGCTCTCCTGATAACTGTTTAGCCATCTTCCATGGAACCAAGACCCTTGTCTTCAAAGATGCAACAGCCTTTCTGTTGTTCATTCAGTTGATCCACTATGTAGACATGGGTCTCATGGGTCAAGGGAAGGAGATAAAACCTTATTAACTTCATTTTACAATAAGAGGAGAAAAATATATATTGTTTTCTGTCAGAATCCCATCACTATTATCCTCTTTCTTATCTGCAGTAGTAGTGTTGTCCTGAGTCATTTATGTGCTACAAGTGAATTCAAGTATTCAAGCAATATAGTTGACATAATTCACCATGATTCACAGTTAAAAAAAAAAAAAGAAGAGATTTGCCAGATTCCAGAAACTTTTTGTGTGCTTGCTTTGTATACAGTATACCAGAATTTGAAAACTCCAATGGTCCTATTTTAGTGAAGTAAAAGGTAAACCTGAAGTCTCTTGTTTTCAAGTAGTTTTAAGACCATTCTGTGGAAAGTAACATAGTTTTGAGTTGAGCTGTTAAGGACAGAATAAAATCATAGTTGAGGACAGAAACTTTTTGTTGAATTAGAAAACTGGCTGTTCTACCCACGAAAATGTGTTCAAGTACATGTAACATCTCTTAGGTTGATAAATCAATGACTGTTCTATATCATTCTTTTGACAAAGCAGCTGAAGACAATCTGCAGAGTATTTTCTGCAAAATAATAACAAAAAATAAAACTTTAGAAAAGAAAAGACAAATGGAAGAGTAAGAGTCTAACATCAGGAAAGCAGAGTAGTGGGTTTGGGGGAAAGCTGTTCCCTATTTCAACTCCCAATGAATACTGTCCATTTTAAAAACTTGGTTGCCCAAACAATTAAGATAGATCTTCAAGCCTTTCCTGATGGATCATGCCCCTTTCTACTCTGCCTCTCCTTTCCTCCAAACACATGAATGGGGTGGGGAAATAAGGTAGGAAAATACTGCATATCTCCTATTCTCTCAGGAACTTCCGGTCAGCACCTCAAAAACAAATGTCATCTTAGTTCATTTCATGTTGCTCTAACAGTGTACCACAAACCAGGTCACTTATAAACAACAGAAGTTTATTTGGGTCATTGTTCTGGAGGCTGGAAAGTCCAGTATTGAGGAGCTACCTCTGGCAGGGGCCTTCTTGCTAATGTCATCCCATGGTGGAAGGCAGAAGGACAGGAGAGCACAGTACAGGCAAGAGCAAGGAGGCTGAACTCCCTTTTTAACAACCCACTCTCCTGATATGTGTGTTATCTTACTCTGTGATAAGGGCATTGATCTATTCCTGAGGACAGAGTGCTACTGACCTAATTGCATCTTTTTAGGCTCCACCTCAGAACACTGACTTGGGGATTAAATTTTCAACACATGATCTTTGAGGAAAACATTCAAACCATATCAAGATTCAGACTAATATACAGGTGACCTCTAAGGTCAGTACCAGGGAAGCTCTAATACTAATTACTTTAAGGCTGTTTCCCCATGAGTTGCTTAAGATTCTTGAAAACTGCCTTCCATCTTCCTGAGACATAGGAAGACTTCATGTGAGACCCATATTGATAATACTCCATGGATGCTCCCAGAAAAACACTACAAAGTTGAATCCAACCCAAATGCTTCCATCATGGGCTGAACCCAGTGGTACTAACTCCACATAGGTACCATCATAGGCTTGCAGCTCCTTTCTCTCATAAAAGCACTTACCATAATTGAAGTGGTTAGTGGTCCAGTTTGGTTTATCATGGGACTTAAATGAGTAGGTAATTACTTTGTTCAGGTCTCAACAGGTTGCAGGTAGGAGTGGGAAGAGGTATTTGAATTTAGAATTAGTCTAGCCACAGTCACTGAGAGAAGTGGTACATTCCCACACAAAAAGGGAAAGCTCAGTTTGGATAGCAAAGTACCAGAGTCAACAAATAATGGTCCAAACAGCAAGACAGACGAGATGAGGACTCACTCACTGTTCAGGAGATCAGAAATGCAGACGTAAGTTTCAAGGAAGTCTGTCAACAGCTGGTGGATCTCAGACTTCAAGTTGGAATTTGGGGCATATCTCTAGGTCCTGGGAAAAGGAAGAGTAAGAAAAAGGAAGCAGATGTGGAGTGGGCAGGTAAATGAGAACCAAGACAGCTGAAAGACCTGTTACAAATAATGCAGTACAAAGGCTGCATACTAGAACAAAGCAAGGATTCAAATTCTCAAACCAGGGCTGAAGGGTAGAGGCAGCCAGCATCAGCAAGGGAAATAAATCAGAGGAAGCTTGAACATATGGTCAGTGGCTCTAGCTGGGGAGAGGAGGGTTCCCAGAATTGGGAAACTAGGTTGGACCTAACACAATTTATCAGACTGTCCCAGAATCTATAGATGAAAATATTAAAATAGAGGAAACTTTCACATTATAGTCCATCACTTGCTCCACTCTGAATTAAATAAGTTGGTTATCTATATAGAGAGATGGACTCGCTGGAATCCTCCTCGGAGGACTTTGTAACATGGGCATAGAGATGAAAGATAGAATTAAAGTCCAAGTCCATTACCTGGAGCAATTTTTAATAGATTCTGATGCAGGACTATAGATGGAGCTAAGTAGAATTTCAATGATGCTTAATCATTCTGGACTAATAGTGAAACTTTAAAAACATCATTCGGGAAAAGTTTTATCAATACATGTGAGGGAAACACACTAGGTAAACACTATTAAATCCTTAGCTACAGACTCTGCAGTGAGTCTGTTAGATGACCAAGCTGCCTTACTCTCAAAAATGCTTGTACCATGTCAGATATTATAGCTCACAGTATCCAAAATAGACACCTAACACATGTGATAAATAATATGGCTAAATCTTTACAATTCAACTAAATGAGACTATGGATATTATAGTTCTTTCTACGGTCCAATTTTATACAATTTGTTCCTATAGTCAAACATAAAGTTTATGGCTTTAAAAAACATTCAAGACATGCATCAAAAAAGAAGAAAGTATTTAAGTGACTTTGAGCATATTATTAAGTAACTTAACCAAAATGTGATCAAATCTGCAAATAGTGACTCAGACATAGCCAGAACAATGACAGGATCTATAAAGAAAACAATTGAAAAAAGTGTTCAAGCATTCCTTATAACTTCAGAGACAAGTACTAGCTGATAAGAAGATGGCATAATCTTCCAGAACAATGTTGGATAATGTTATATAAAGCATTAACTATATGAGGGTACTGTCTTTAAGTTGTAGCATTTCAAAATAATTTGTATTAATTTTGACAGTGAGATCCAGAGTTTACTTTTCATATCAAAGTATTTTTGTTCCAAGGCAAGGCACTGATACAAGAATTTCAGATTAAATGATTTTTGTTTTGTCTTTCCAAAGGTTGAGTTCACTCCAACATAGCCTGATTGCTCTAGGTTACATATTAAAAAATCAGAGTATAGAAAAACAGAAATCATTCCCTGTTTCTAAATGGGAAGGTGACTCAGGCACATAGTTCTAAGCAAGAAAAAGTGTATAATTCAGATATTTTTAACAATCAGACACCACCACCATTTCTAGACTGGAGAACTAAAAGGAGAAGGGGGTGTTATGGTATTACCAGAATACAGAGGCTGGGGCTAGGCCCACCCTCTGGTAAATGTTAAGCAAAATGGCTCTCCATTGGAGGAAAGCTTGGTTTGTAACATTTGTAATTTCTGAGGTGTAGATATTCCCATCAAGGTCTAGTTTAAGTTATCAGTGTGGTATCATTAGATGTGAAATTAGGGAAAAAAATAAATTTATCCCTTGTGAACTGGTGGGAGCTGGCCCCAGAACTCTAGGCTGGAATCACTTGATAGAAGTAGACTCTGCTGCTGACAGTCAGCTGGCAGAAGCCTGGGCAAGTCCCAGGCTTCTCCCTGCCTCAATGATAGCCACTAGTGCCTCCTACTAGCCCAGCCAAT
This sequence comes from Spermophilus citellus, assembly GCF_964194105.1. Taxonomy (NCBI): domain Eukaryota; kingdom Metazoa; phylum Chordata; class Mammalia; order Rodentia; family Sciuridae; genus Spermophilus; species Spermophilus citellus. Next base: position 150,581,748 of record NC_138187.1, read on the forward strand.
GTCCACAGAAGGATGCTCACACATGAGAACCACAATCTGCAGGGGTTAGTCCCCTACAAAATAGAGTAGAGGGGGAGAGGAGCCAATGAATCTGGGGTACCTGCACTCTGGCTGATACTATAATATGCTCAATTTGATTAATTCAGCAATGATAGCATTGAAATGCATAGCATGCAGATGAAGAATCGGCATGCAGAGCTGGGGTTGTGGCTCAAGTGGTACAGTGCCCGCCTAGCATGTGCGAGGCCCTGGGTTAGATCCTCAGCACCACATAAAAATAAAAAATAAAGGTACTATGTCCAACTACAACCAAAAAATAAATATTTTTTAAAAAATCAGTGTGCAACAGAATTTGGCCTTAATATATAAAGCCAATGACAGTTTTGAATCTTTGAGTAAAGATTTAATAGGAATGACTATGAAGGTATCTGAATTTTTAACACCACCATTGAAAACCTCATAATATTATAAGATATATTTAAGAGGTATTTATGCAATAGAAGAATTTTAAATGACTGAAATTCCATTCATCACATTCCAAATTTCAAATGCCTACTCACCATTCAGCAGCCTTTTATTGAACAGGCTCTATGAAGACTGTTCCAGACACTTGGCCAACCCCCTGCCTATATAGAGCCTGCACACTAGTAGAGGAGCCAGACAATAAAAATAATAAAACCATGTAAAATACTAGAAAATGACAAGCACAAAGGAGGGATATGAGCAATGGAATGAGGACAGAGAGTGATAGAGAATCTTATAGTTTTAAAAAGGTTGTGGAAAAAGGCCTCATTGAGGTAATTGTCATTTAAGCAAAGACTTGAGAGAAACAAGGGAGTAAACTAAGAGGACTGAGGACAGGGAGAGAATACCCATCCCGACAGCAGGAAGTGCACAGGTGGAAGGAGCTTACTGTGTTGGAGGAACAGCAAAAACTCTGGACAGGGTCTGGAAAGAGGTGCCATGGATAACAGCCACTGAAACGTCTTGAGCTTTTGCCATGAAGCGGGGAACCACTGAAGGATCCTGAGCAGAGGGCTGACATCAGAAGGATCACTGTGGCTTCTGCGTACAGAATAAACTGGGGGTCCAACAGCTAAAGCCGGGAGGCCTGGCAGGAAACTGCTGAAGACTTCAAGTTCTAGTGCGGATACAGCTTAGATCAGGGTGGTAAAGTCAAAAAAGCAAGAATTAATAAGATTCTGAGTGTATCTGGAAGATATATACAACAGGATTTGCAGAAGGATTGGATGTAAAATGTGAACAAAAGAGACAAGTTCAGAGATAACTAAATTTTGCCCCTGAGAGCTGATAACTATGCCTGGAACAACTTTGGGGGGAAAGATCAGGTTTTGGTTTTGAATATGTTAAGTTTAAGATGTCAGCTAGATATTTAAGACTGGATGTTGGATAGAATACTACCTTGTGTTCTCAGGTAGGGGAGTACAATAGAGATACAAATTTGGGAGTTATCAACATATAGATGACATTGAAGGCCATGACACTGAATCAAATCCCTGAAGTCTATGGACTGAGTCTGGGAACCTGTTCAACTTAGGTTATAGGAAAAAATTAGATAAATGTTCTAAAACACCCTTGTATATAATAAATTAACTTCCTTCCTACGCATTTAGAACAATATTATTTTCTCTGGGGAAAAAAATGAGAAAACAGTCCCTTTCTGAGTTTTGTGGTTCAGATGAGAAGCCATGGTTGGGAAATGCTGATAGAGGTTTGAAGGAGTCAGGAAATGAAAAGAAAGCAGAAAGGGAAGTGAGAAGTGTCCGTCGAGGTGGAAAGAAATCCAGGACAGTGGAGACCTGGAAGGTTAGTGAAGAGGAGAAAGATGGAGAGTATCAAATACTGCTGGACGGGTCCCCCTGAGGTAAGACTTAGAATTTACAGCCAGATTGGCTATAAGGGGGCCTGGAACCTTTACCAGTCAGTGCTGTTCCAGAGGATGGTGATTGGACAAGGTTTAAGAGAGGATGAGAACGATGAACCTCCTCAGGAATAGTTATATAGCTATTCTAACTGAGTCTAAAACTTCCTATTAGTCATTGTTCAAGTGCTCAGGTCAATCAGATTGAAGAATATTCTGAGTAGGCTTAGGTGTTAAGAAAATTATACCTATTTGCAAGAATTTATCTATAAATAAAAACTTTTCAATATTGGCCAAGCAAACAAAACTTAAAATTGCATTGAATACTGAGGTTCCAACTGACATCCATAAATCCAAATTTCAAATATATATGTCCAGTAATAGCCTTGTGAGTATTACAGATTAAAATGAAAATCAGTAGTTATTAGAAATATGAACCTGCAAAATAAATCCATGCTAATAAAATAGAACTTATTGTTGAGAGCCACAGCCAAAGGGGCCCCAGCAAACTTCCAGCTGCCAGCAAACTTCCAGCTGCCGGCTGATGATTGGCTCACAGCAGCCCCAGCAACATCTAGCTGATTGGCTCCTCTGCGGTGATGTTCATTGGGCTGTTTCCCTGCCCTTCAGACTGCCAGCTGATGATTGGCTCACAGCGGCCCCAGCAACATCTAGCTGATTGGCTCCTCTGCGGTGATGTTCATTGGGCTGTTTCCCTGCCCTTCAGACTGCCAGCTGATGATTGGCTCACAGCGGCCCCAGCAACATCTAGCTGATTGGCTCCTCTGCGGTGATGTTCATTGGGCTGTTTCCCTGCCCTTCAGACTGCCAGCTGATGATTGGCTCACAGAGGCCCCAGCAACATCTAGCTGATTGGCTCCTCCACGGAGCTGCTCATTGGGGGACTTCTTTGGCTCCACCCACACAACCCAGCCAATCGGCCTCAAGAGCAGGAGGATTGGGGGAGGTGGAGAGGTTTGTGTGGGGGTGAGAGGCTTGTGGGAAGCCGGTGGTGGCAGTTGGGCTCTGAGGGTTTTTTCCTGAGGAGCTGTTTTGTTTGGTGTTTGTAGTTCTAAAAATAAAGTTCATTTCTTTTGACAAGTGGCTCCTGAATTGTGCCCAGCCAGACTGCGGCACTTATAGCTTAACACATTGAGCTATTACATAAGTTCACTGGCCAAAAATATTTAAAAATCCCTGATACAATCCAGTCATTTATATTGGTTTAAATCTCCTTATGCACGTTGCATATAGGGAGAGCTTCAAGTACCTGAGGGTTGGCAAATGACATCATAAAATATATTATTCTGCCCTTGTGATCCTGTAGTCTGGTCATATATTTTGAACAAATCACAGAAATTCTCTGATACCTTGTTTCTTTTTCCTGAAGAACAAGAATGATAGTTCTGGAAAGATTCATCAAGAAGCTGAGACAGGAGGATTGCGAGTTCTAAGCCAGCCTCAGAAAAAGCAAGGCGTTAAGCAACTCAGTGAGACCCTGTCTCTAATTAAAATACAAAATAGGGCTGGGGATGTGGCTCCATGATTGAGCGTCCCTGAGTTCAATCCCCAGTAACCACTCCCCACCTCCATCAAAAAAAAAAAAAATGCTTTAGGAGCAAATGCAGTTTGTTCTCATTAGGGATAGTAAATGACATATTAACACAGGACTAAGTGGACCAGTTGGAAATTCTGAGATGTCTACTGACTTACACAGATGGCACAGCTGATTCAGGTGAGGGATAAAAAAGAATCTAAAATAATGGAAACTCAAAATATAATAGGCAGAGCTCCTACAAAGGACTTTTTTGGTGTGCTTGCTGTGGAGCTGATGCTTTCTCCCCACAGCCATCAGGTGCCTTTGGCATGATGTCATATCTGCAAGAGCAGCCTCCACATATGTACCATGTCATGCACACCTTTGCTTAACAGGGCTTCATCTCTTTCCCAGTTAGATCATCTACAAGTTTTAATGATTGAGGCATGGATACTTGAGATTCTGTGGACTCCTTTGCTTTTCATTTTCAAGGCTTTCTAAAAAGAGCTGCAGAAATACCAAGAGCTCTGCAAAAGGCTGATCTAACTACATTTTCAGCCAGACTGCAAACTGCGATAAATGGAAATATTACAAGACAGCTTTACTGAAATCTCTGTCAGAGCTGCTCCAGCAATTTCTTAGCTCCACATATGACCTCAAAACAGGGCAATCTCCTTTCCAAATCCATCTGCTTTTTTAGCTTTCATTCTAGTCTTACATTTAAATATGCAATTAAGTCAGACATAAGAGCCCCAGTGTCCCAGTAGTACGCAGATTTGCAAATATGAGTTATGATGGCCACAGAATACATAAATCAGATGGTGAACTCAAATCACAAACCCTATACCCAAAGATTAAACTCCAAGAAATCCATTACTGGCAACATTCTACAATATATTTTCAGACTAGCTAAAAGGCAAATGCTTTATGTCGAAATGATCTGAAGCAAAGGCTATGAGTAGGGTTGGCAAACATCAAGAAATTTATTTAATATTATTTCATAGCTAAAAGCTTAAAATCCAGAACAACCTAGAATAAGGATCAAAGGAAAAAGTGGTTACCAATGTTTAATGTAAAGAATGTGAGTCAAGAACTTCAAATTAATCTTTTATCCACTCAATCTGGTGTATTAGCAGACTCAGGAAGTTGCTGTAAACAGGCGGCTCTGCAGAGCCAACTCCCGCCTGTGTGGAATTATGTGCACTAGCCCAGCACACCACACTCTCCTGGGGACTACGGCATCCAAGAATTCATACAGCCAGTGCTCTTGGAAGTAAAAGTTTTAACCTTTCCCCTCCCAAGAGATATAAAACTCTCTCCTATGGTTGCTCATCCAGAGCTATTTTCTGGGCAAATGACCAGAGCAACACCCATTCAAAAAATCAGACACAAAGTTGCCAAGGAAATGAGAAGTTAGAGAGACAATATTGAGGAAAGGGGCCGTGTCGTGTTACGCCTTAATAGTCCTTGAAAATCTCTAGGAGACAGATTTAAATTTGGTTCAGACCCAGGATTCAATTTATTCTTTCCAAGGGGCAGAAAGTTAATCTTGGACAAAAGGAAGCTGGGAGGTTTAACCCAAAGAACACTAAAAGGTCAAAGTTTATTTAAGGGCTACTCCAAGAGCCCTCAGTTCTGGACAACACTCAATTTCTGGAACCTGCCTCAATTCTCCTCATACCACATACTCAGCTGCAGAACAACAGTTACCGTCTCAACTAGGGAACCCACAGGATGGGTTGGATATCACTGGCGTGCGTGTGAATTGCAAGATTTCTATTTGGGGTTTTATTCTGGCTCAACTGTCCACCCTCAGGATTACAGAGCTACAGTGGCCCTCATCTCACTTCTCCTGTGCCTTCCAGCAGAAGCCCCTGTGGCAAAAATTTGTCATCTAAGATATCACTTCATCATAACAGTAAGCGAGAAGTTAACTCAAGAAGGAGGAGGAAAGGAAAGGAGGTTTGTTTAAAAGGAAAGATTAAAAAAAAAAAAACTGTGGACCAAATAATTTTCAGCATCCGGGTAACACCTTTGAAAGTCGGCCCTCCATCCTCCACCTAAGGAGCTGGGAAACAGGCAATCAGCATGCCTTTAGGACCTTTGCCCTCCTGTGGCCTTCTAGCGATACTTCAGCTTACCATATGCTATATCACTAAAAAGGTCTTTTTATTTCCCTGCTAGCTTTTCTTTTCTTTTTTTTTGTCTTAAAAACAAAAATTATGGGCATTCAAATAAGAAAGGAGGAAGCCAAATTATCTTTGTTTGCAAACAACATGATTTTTATAAAGAAAAGTTCAAAGGCTTCACGAAAAAAAAAAGTCAGAACTGATAAACAAATTCAGTAAGGTGGCAGAGTACAAAATCAACATATAAAATTCAGAGCATTTTAATATACCAATACCAAATTTTCTGAGAAAAAAAATAAAGAAAGCAATATAGCTACATAAATTACAATAAAATACCCAGGGATAAATTTCACCAAGGAAATGAAAGATCTCTAAAAATAACAATTATAAAACACTAATGAAATAAATTTAACTGGAAACACACACACACACACACACACACACACACACACACACACACACATATACGCACAGCAAAAAACATCCATGTTCATGAATTAAAGAATTAATATTGCAAAAATGTCCATACTATCCAAAGTGACCTATAAATTCAAAAATATCGAAGACAGCTTTCATGTAATTAGAAAAACACTCCTAAAATTTGTATGGAACTACTAAAGACCTCAAATAGCCAAAGCAAAACTGATTCAAAAGAACAGCTGGAGGCTTTGTAATACTTGACTTCACAACATACTACAAAGCTAGAGTAACCAAAACAGCATGGCATGAACAGACTCATAAGCCAATGAAAGAGATTAGGGAACCCAGAAATAAATCCATGTGTCTACAACCAAATGACTTTCAACAAAAGCAGCAAGAACATATATTAGGTTATACTCCATGTATTATGATATGCCAGAATACATTCTACTGTCATGTACAACTAAAAAGAACAAATAAAAAAGAAGAAGAAATCACACACACACACACACACACACACACACACACACACACATACACACACACAAAGAACATATATTAAAGAAAGGAAAAACCTCTTCAATGAATGATGCTGGGAAAACTGGATATCCATATGCAGAAGAATGAAACTAAATCCCTACCTCTCACCATGTGGAAAAATCAACTCAAAGAATTAAATGGAAGACCCAAAACTATAAAACTACTAGAGGGAAACAGGGGAAATGCTTCAAGACATTGGTCTGGGCAAAGATGTTTTGGATATGACTCCAAATGCACAGGCAACACAAGTAAAAATTGACAAATGGTATTATATCAATCTAAAATGCTTCTGCAACAAAGGAAACAATCAACAGAATGAAGAAATAATGTATATAATGGGAGAAAATATTCACAAACTTTTCATCTAACCAGGTACTAATATTCAGAATATCTTAGGAACTCAATAGCAAATAAAAATAATTTGATTTAAAAATTTATAAATTGCCTAAATAGACATTTGTCAAAAGAAGATACACAAATGATCGCTAGGTATATGAAAAACATTTTCAACAGAACTAATCATCAGGGAAATGCAAATCAAAAGCATAAATGAACAGCAAATCATCTCACCCTAGTTAGAATGGCTATTATTAAGAAGACAAAAAAATAAATAAAAATATTAGAAAGAATACAGAGAAAGGGGACTTCTCCTACCCTGCTGGTAGGAATGTAAATTAGTACAGCCATTATGGGAAATAGTATGGAGGTTCTTTAAAAAATTAGAAATAGAACTACCAAAGATCCAGCAGTTCCATACTAGGTATATATACCCAAAGATATAATACTTGTATGTCTAAGAGACATTTATATTCACATGTTTATTGCAGTACTATCCACAATAGCCAAGATGCAGAATCAACCTAGATGTCCATCAACAGATGAATGAATGAAGAAAAAAAATATATATATATATATAATGGAATATTATTAAACCATAAAGAATTAAATCCTATCATTTGCACCAAAATGAATGGAAATGAAGGATACCATGTTAAGTGAAATGAGTCAAGCACAGAAAGACAAATACTATATGTTCTCACTTATATGTGGAAGCTAAAAAGTTGATCTCATAGAAGAAGAGAGTAGAACAGTCATTATCAGTGCCTGAGAAGGGAGCAGGAGTGTAGAATGGAGAAAGAGTGGTTAATGCATATAGGGAAGCAGGTGAATAGGAGGAACAATGTAAATGTCCTATAGGACAGTAGGATTACTATGGTTGACAATTGTGTATTTCAAAACAGCCAGTCGAGAGGATTTTGAATGTACCCTCCAAAAAATAATAAACGTTTGAGGCTATGCCAATTACTCTGATCTGATCATTATGCATTTTATACATGTATTGAAATGTCACACTGCATGCCATAAATATGTACATTAGCACATGTCAACTAAAATTTAATAATGTATATTTAAAATTTATCATGTGGTAGGATGGACTTTTCTGGCAGACCATTCTAGGAATTTTAACACATACATAGATTTTTGTAAACACTACCAGCAGGAGTATGGAACAGTCCAAGGGCTACAAGAAACTTCATACTGCTATCCTTTTGTGATCACCCCACCTCTGCAAACACTTATGTGTTCACAAATAGATTATTAATATGTTGTTCCACATTTGCAAACTAGTAATGCTATTGTTCAAAGCTTGAGACACAAGTATCTTGTTACTTTAACTCATTATAACAAAATTTATTCCAAATAAAAATTAATGTTTATGAGCACAAAATTATAAAAGATTAACTATTTGACCCTGCACATTTGATTTCAGCCAACATCAACTTGGAACCTCACAGCCCAGAAACTTAACCCTGTTCACAAAGACCTGGACCTTCTCTCCTACATTCATCTTGCTCTTGAACGCTCTTTAATCAACCTCACATTTATAGTTAATAATGTATATGGCTGACCTAGTTCTGATTCACTGCTTCCTCTTGGAATGCATGGGCATGGATTGCACTCAATTCTGCCCCAGTCACTTCTGGATTCTCAAACTGATTAATTCATTTTGGCCAGTCTCCAGCCTTCAGCTTCAATTCCCAAGAAAGACCCATGAAGTCAACTCACTTTCTCACTCCAGCGTGATCCCTCAGTAAGTGGCAGGTTCTGAAGATACACATCCCCAACTTGCAGTTCAATCATCTGAAATGTCTACATATACATTTCTGACATTTAGATGACCTCATAAAATACAAGATATTAGGAACTTTAAAAGTTTAAAAGTTAATGTTACATATCCTTATATTATGATTATATATACCCATATATCCATGTATATATTTTGAAATAGATATATACATACATATACATAATTACCAGATTCATTAAATGGGATTAGACCACTACAGAAACAATACGTTTTGAACATTCCCTGAGGTGGTCTTTTATGTTGAATCCTTTTTTGAGTTTTATTTTATTTTTAATTGACAGATACTAATTGAACATTTATGAGATACAACATGATGTCTCAATACATGTATAAATTTTATAATAATCAAATCAGGATATTATGCTGAAACCTTGAGAGTTTATTTTCAGCCAGGCACAGTGGCACATGCCTTTAATCCCAGGAGCTAGGGAGGTTGAGGCTGGAGGAGCACAAGTTCAAGGCCATCATCAGCAACTTAGCAAGGGCGTAGACAACTTAGTGAGACCCTGTCTTAAAGTAAAAAACAAAAAGAGCTGAGGATGTAGCTCAATGGTACAATACCCCTGGGTTCAATCCCCAGTACAAACAAAAAACAAAAACAGTTTATTTTCAAAGTAATTCTTACTTAAGTATATCGTCAACTTCTGGTATCAATCATCTTTTCTTTTCTTTTTTATATGTTTATTTTTTAGTTGTAGTTGGACACAATACCTTTATTTTACTTATTTATTTTTATGTGGTACTGAGGATCAAACCCAGGGTCTCGCACGTGCAAGGCGAGCGCTCTACCACTGAGCCACAACCCCAGTCCCTCATCTTTTCTTTCTTTTTTTTTTTTATTAGCTACATACAACCTTACAATGATATTGGCAATTCATATATTTGAATCAATTTGGGTATAATTTCTCATTTTTCTGAGTGTACAGGTTGCAGGATCACATTGGTCATACAGTCACCTATATACATACAGCAATAATAATGTCTGTTTTATTCTGCTGTTCTTCCTATCCCCCCTCCCCCACCCCTCCCTTCCCATCACTTCTCTCTGTCCAATCTAATGTGACACACTTTTTTTTCCTTTTTCTCCTCACAACATCATACATGTACTCTGTATAACGATGAGGTTCTCCTTCCATCTTCCGTGCAACTCCCTTTCTCCCTCCTTTTCCCTCCCACCTCTCTTCCCTATTTAGTGGTAATTTTCTTCTCATGCTCTTCCTCCCTATCCCATTATGAGACACCCTCCTTATATCAGAGAAGACATTCAGCATTTGTTTTTTAGGGATTGGTAACTTCACTTAGCATAATCTGATCTAATGCCATCCATTTCCCTGCAAATGCCATGATCTTGTTATTTTTTAGTGCTGAGTAATATTCCATTGTGTATAAATGCCACATTTTTTAATCCATTCATCTATTGAAGGGCATCTAGGTTGGTTCCACAGTCTAGCTATTGTGAATTGTGCTGCTATAAACATTGATATGGTTGTGTCCCTGTAGTAGGCTCTTTTTAGGTCTTTTGGGTATAGTCCGAGAAGGGGAATAGCTGGGTCAAATGGTGGTTCCATTCCCAGCTTTCCAAGGTATCTCCATACTGCTTTTCAAATTGGCTGCACCAATTTGCAGTCCCACCAGCAATGTATGAGTGTACCTTTTTCCCCCCGCATCCTCGCCAGCACTTATTGTTGTTTGACTTCATAATGGCTGCCATTCTTATTGGAGTGAGATGGTATCTTAGAGTAGTTTTAATTTGCATTTCTCTGATTGCTAGAGATGGTGAGCATTTTTTCATGTATTTGTTGATTGATTGTATATCCTCTTCTGAGAAGTGTCTGTTCAGGTCTTTGGCCCATTTGTTGATTGGGTTATTTGTTTTTTTTTTTTGTTGTTGTTTAACTTTTTGAGTTCTTTGTATATTCTAGAGATTAAGGCTCTATCTGATGTGTGAGGGGTAAAAATTTGTTCCCAGGATGTAGGCTCCCTATTCACCTCACATATTATTTCTCTTGCTGAGAAAAAGCTTTTTAGTTTGAATTTGTCCCATTTGTTGATTCTTGGTTTTAACTCTTGTGCTATAGGTGTCTTATTAAGGAATTTGGGGCCTGTCCCCACGTGATGAAGATTAGGGCCAACTTTACAAAATTATATGACCAGAGAATTAATATATTTTCTTAATACTTGAATTAAAGGCTATTAAAATGCCACATTATTAAATTAACATTATTTATGTATTTTTAGGTTTACAAATCTCAATCAAATTTCCCAGGTCATCAATTTCTCAGATCCTCTAATGAAACAGAATTTTATGTAGAAATATGGCTTACTGCCTAGAATAAACTGTCCACTAGAAAAAAATTAGAAAAAAAAAAGAAAGAAATATGTCTTACTGATGTTTGAGACATAGTTAAGGTTTATACATCTGTTCCCTCTCTCAATGTTACTATCTTCTTTAACTATTATTAATTAATTAATTTCCAAACAAAAGAATAAAGAAAAATCCCATTGTAAAATTTATTTCGTAAACTTACTGCTTTTTTGCTCTTCAATCAGTTCCATAAATCAATAATGGGAAACATTTTTTCATTACAAATTTTTTAGAACAAACAAAAGAATACATGAACAGACATTTCTTCTTATGTGTCCCCTTCCTTCTTCATTAACTCACGATTGTGGCACTTTCACTGAAATTATCAATGCAAAACATGCTTGTGATAGTGAAATGCTCACCAAATCAGAAGTAGAAATCCATCATGCCCATCTCTGATATGTTAGTATTTTAACCTCCAGTTGGCAACGGCCAAAAAGAAGGGCTCTAGTCTGAATCTTAGCTGTAGATATCCAATATCAAAAGAATGTGCATCTATGTCAAATAAGTCAAATTCATTATATTTAATTTTTACAACACAAGTTTTTCATTGAGATAAATACCTAAATTCAAAAGGTAAATAGAATAATCCTTTGAAAAGTTATTTTAGCAAATTAAAGTAACAAATTTTTAAAAATTACAGCCAACAGAATTTTCTACCTCTGAATCAGTATATTTTCATTTGTGCAACAATAAACAAATTTTTATTCACTTTAGTTCAGTATTTAATTTCTCTCAAATAGAGGCAATACCGACCCCTAAATTATAGCCTCAATTGCTTAGATGGAGATACCTTATGGTCATGATACACTTTCAGGGAAAAATAATTTAATAAATATTGATACCTATTATTGTGATTTTGACCCTTCAAGTATCAGCCTCAATCTCCCTTCTCTTTCTCCCTCTTTCTTTCCCTATCTCTGAATTCTTATTTTTCCCCTTTAAGATTTTTTGAAAAGACAAATGATTAGTATTCTAGTTGTCAGTGATTAAAATAATATTTAACATCCTTTTAATATCTGTCTATGTTTTTCAAAGTTGAGCCCTCCCCCTGGACAACTGCGTACACACACACACACACACACACACACACACACAACTTTGAGGATAATTCAGGGTTCAAAGCATCTCTGAATGGACCTAGGTGTACAAAATGTCTCTGGTCCCGAGAGTAAATCTTGCCCCGCAGCCAATCCCCACACAGTCAACCATTCAGCTCCCACCCAGCCCAAGGTCTGCCACCTCCACAGCCCTCCTTCAGTCAATACTGCAGAGTCCAAATTAACTTGTGGCTCCCCTAGGAAGCCGTCCCCAAATCCTTTGACTCACTTGGCTTTCCACCTTTTCTGGTTTCCTTAGATACACAGAGTCAAGTCTTAAAATTTAGTATTCAATTTCTCTTTAAATGATTCATACAAGTAAATCATGCCTTTAAATGCTAAACCCCCAAAACAGATCCAAGTACCTTACACTTCTGCAGTTTTCCCCACAGAACTTGGCATCGTGCCAGAAGCCCAATAAATATTTATTGAATAATCAAACCAACCCTCTGCTTCTCCTCGGGAGTGCTTCTGTCTCTCCACCCTACTTTGCCCCAGGACAAGGATGGGGCCAGGAACCACATCTCTAGGAGCAGCATCTGAACAATCATTCACCATTTTATTCAATCATTCAGCAAATATTTATTAAGCTCTTACTATGTGCACAGCTTTAAGCTAAGCACTGGGAAAACAAAAATGACAGATATGTAAGCAAATTATTTATGGTGTGCCACATGCAATAACAGAGATGCACATAGGCAAAGGAGAAAAGAGCAGCCATCTGCCCAGAGATGTTAGGAAAGTCAACACAGAGACCAGCATGGAAAGGATGGTGAAAAATTACTATGGCCCCTGGAGTATAAAGGGAGCTGAGAGAATCTTGGGCAATGGCTCTGAGAGCTGAGGGTAAAGCTGCCAAGGCTGGAACTTTCTTTTGATAACTGAAGCTACCACAGAAGAGAACACCTTTACAGAGAGGGCAGTTCTGTGGGGGTTGGGGTCACATGTTTATGGAGTTTCTGAAGGACAGTGGTGCTTACTACCAGGCACAGCACGACCTCCCTGCGGACGAGTGAACTGAGCAATTCATCACTCCTCCACCAAGAAGGCCCCCTTAGAGTGGTTAACCTGATACAGAAGTGTCTGTCTGAAATCCACACAGCACCTAGGAGAGTTCTGACCTGGACGGGGACACCTCTGCACTTCTTTTCCATTGCTCAGGCTTACTGGATCGAAGAATCGCTGCTTCTTCTTGGAGGTTCATTTCATTTCCCCTCACTCCCAACTTCATACTTCAAGCTCTGAGACTATCCAATGGAGCCTATTGAAGTAATCATCAGCTACTTTATATCATTTCTGTATCAATTTTTAAAATTCTTCCATAACCTGTTGAGCAATTTTTAACTAAATTAACATGGTTTCAATGAACTGCCCTGCTCCTGTGGAAGTCACTTACATGAGATTCCTTATTACACACAATCCAACCAAGGCACCTTAGTCAAATTTACAGAGGAACTTAAGAAGCATGGTGTTACAATAGTAAGAGTATGTGAAGCAACTCACAACACCACTCCTGTGGAGCAAGAGGCTTCTGGGTTCTCAATTGGCCTTTTGATGAAGGTGCACCACTAGATTGTTAATGACTGGCTAAGACTTGCAAAAATTAAGTTTCATGAAGATCTGGTAGTTGTACTGCTGTCCACTGTGCTGCTGGCCTTGGAGCGCTCCAGTGCTTGCTGCTCTGGCATTAATTGAAGGTGGCATGAAATCTGAAGATGCAGCACAATTCTTAAGATGAAAGAAGTATGGAACTTTCAACAGCAGGCAACTATTACATCTGAAGAGTATCATCCTAAAATGCGGCTATGCTTCAAAGACTCCAACTGTCCTAGAAACAACTGTTGCATTCAATAAAACTCAGGTGCCTTATGCTGTTGCCTGGGAAGTGGAACTTGAGACAAGACCTAATTTACAGTACATATTACCAACGTGTTGGCATGCTGAATACGTCTTATGGAGTTTCAATGGAGTATTGGAAAGCAGTTTTATGGGGTCACAAGCTGACAGAAATTCATCCCCTTGTGTTAGAATTATGATCAACCTATTTGGGACCCTTAGTATTCTTATAAGATTCATGCCGTTCAGCATTTAAAATGTGCTTATCATTTCTATCAACTGACCTTTACTGAAATCATGTAGTATTGAATTAATATCTTCAACTCTTTTTCCATGCCAGAATCTTATTAATATATAAGAAATTTAGAAAGATTAGATGCCAGAATACCCTGCACAATACTTGTACATTTTTAGTATCATACAAAATCAAAATCCCAGGAACTAAAACCACTCTAAGCCCTATGTGATGTATTCCTTCAGTCATATCTAATATTGCAGGGCCAACATGTTTTTTTTTTTTTTGCTCATTTTATGCATGCCAGTATATATAGGTTTGCTTTTAAACATTGGGCTTTGAGGGGTTTTGTTTTAATTTTTAAAATTTTACCAAATCTTCTGGTGATTATTTAATGTTTCTGTAAGCTTTATCTTGGGGGGTGGGAGTACCAGGGATTGAACTCAGGGGCACTCAACCACTGAGCCACATCCCCAGCCCTGTTTTGTATTTTATTTAGAGACAGGGTTTCACTGAGTTGCTTAGCACCTCGCTTCTGCTGAGACTGGCTTTGAACTTGCAACCCTCCTGCCTCAGCCTCCAGAGCCACTGGAATTACAGGTATACACCACTGCACCCTGCTAAGTCATTTTTTTTTAATTCTGTGATGAGAAATTTCCATTTGGAAAACCTAAGTTGTTACAGAAGCACATGGCTTTATATCTCCAGACCAAAAAAGCCTTCCAGTTAATTTAATGTTTGCACTTTCAGATTCAACATAGCGAAGGCCTGAAAAAAGAATGGGAGGGGGCTATTTTATTTTTAGAAAAACGTTGCCTTTGTCTCTTGCAGAATATGTTGAATATGTTCTTTAATTTTTTAAATACTTTTTAAGGTAGTGATGCTTTGTTATTGTACCTAAAATAATTCTTTATTATTATTATTATTAATTTTATTATTAATTCTTACAATTTCCTTTATTATTATAACAAGTTGTTTACCAGTTTTTTAAATTTACATATGCTTTCTTTTTTATATTGGTCATTTTTAGCTATATACACCTTTAGTGTACATTTTGACATAATCACAAAAGCATGAAATATAATCTGCTCTAATTCAGTCTCCTTTCCCTCCCCGCCCCCTTATCTGCCCCGTATCCTTCCTACTACTCTACTGATCTTCCTGCTATTTACATATAGTATTTTTACCAACTTTTTGTTTTAAGTGTGATTTTTTTCCCTTTGCTTCTCAATCTCTTGCAAAAAAAGAAAAAAGAAAGAAATTCATTCTGCTAATGAATTTAGCAGCCATCTAATATTTTATATACATTTTGAACTGTGTAACAATATTTGGATACTTGATAATTTTTGTTATGCAATTAAAATGGTGATATATACTAATGTTAGTTCAAGCATGTATTATACTGTCTGGGAATGTGTGGTTATAGTTCTGTGGGAGAAATAATTTGTCAGTGTTCACCAGCTTGTAAAAAAAAAAAAAGAAAGAAAAAGAAAAAAAGAAATTACTATGCCTTTACTAGATGACCCAGGGTGGGAAATGCATCCCGGGAGGGGAAGAACAAAAACACAAATGAATGGAGATCACACGTCTCTTCTGCCCGCTGCTCACTGTCCCTGTTCAGCTCCAGATGAGCCTCTACTTCAGTAAAGCCCACTCACCTCTCCTTCAGGAGTATTCACTTGAAGTAGGGGCTTGTTTTAAACAATTTACTAAGGTACACTGCCTAGCAAATGTGAACTTAAAAATACTAAGTAATCTAGCATTTTTAACTTGAAAATTCAACTCCAAATCTACAATTTGGAGGAAAAAAAATACATGTGACTGACTCAACATTCATTTTATTGAATTTTTTAATTTTAAAGATGATTTTTTTTTATTTTAGAGAAGATTTTTCTTTTTAGAGAAGATTAAAACAATTTTCATTTTAACAATCTGTCTTCAAAGAATAAAATAAATCAATAAAAATGGTTTGTAAGTTACTTATGCAATGTTTCCAATCCCATATCGTTTACCTTTCCAAGTGAGTTTCAGTTTCTCTGTCTGGTGGCTTTATAAACCTCTCTTTGGGCTTTGACAAGCATGGAATCACTTTTACTGTGAAGTTCAATATCCTGCTCCCAAATCCAAATACGATTCACATATTGCATCTTCAGTATTTTTAAAACAAAACAATCTGCTTGAAATTTTTTTAAAAATTACTTAGCTCCAGAATACTCAAAAGCATGACTTTTGATATCTGAAAATGGGGCTATTTTAAATAAATGCATGCGATAATCCTGCCTCAGGGTCATATTCCACCTTGTATTTTAAGAACTGAAATTACTTACACTGTTAAACTAATTTTACTTAAGAAATACTAATGGTATTAAAATGCATCATTAGTCTGGCTTTAAAAAAAAGAAGTTGAAAAAATTGTCAAGAACTAATGGTTTCAGAGGTGTCATTCTTGGCACTTCTTACTTTTTCTGAGACCTGAGCCCCTGATTACTTTTAAAGACGTGAAAATCCCCATTCTCTCTCCTCCTGACATATCCAAAGGAGATTTCATTCTGAGACCTTCGAGGATGCTTACAAATTTATAATAAAGACATAAAGCTTCATGAATGGTGCTATATATAGTGTTTTTGTTGTTAATCTCAGCTACACATAAACAGTCAACCAAACAAGAGGCACACGTTTCCCACACAAGTCATTTAAAACTATTTACAGTGTTTTATGAATTCCTTGGTTCAGATCTGGGCTTCTTTGTAGCCACTGGAGCTCTGGGATCCCAATGTTAAAAACAGCAAGAGAATGAAGACCTGGATCCTCATACCAGAATGGTGATATAAGGATAATCAGGATAATATATTTGATTTGTATTGTGCATTAAACTTGCAAGAATTTCTTCCCAAGATTCATCTCATGATCATCCTAAACCTTCAACAAAGAAGTCTAGATTCCAGAAACAATATGCCCAAGGACATGTGGCTACCTAATGGCAAGACTAAATCAACACCCAGATCTTGCTGATACAGAAAGAAATTTCCATTATACTAGATATAGAATGAACAATCAATCTCTCTGTAACCTTTTCTGATTTTATTTTCTATTTGTTTTTAAATAGAGTCATTGACTTTTTTTAAATATAGTATTTCAGGATCATTAGACATTCATTTTAAGTTTCCAGTTTTAAAAATTTATTAATCAGTCCAATATCAATTTCCTCTTTATTCAAAATTAATCCTACTGGAAGAAGCATAGTCCAAAGCAAATAAAGATTTTTTAAAAAATTCATTTCTCCTGTTCTTTTTTTTTTTAATGTCACTATGGAAGCACTTACTAAATGTCTCTCTGCACCAGCAAAAATTTCCTACTCATTTGGTGGGTCAGGATCCTCCAAGAAAGCACTATAATTGGTTTTCTTTTCAGGTTTCTGCAGAAAGCCTCCAAGAAAGAGCTCAGGGAGTACAAGTTGCATGCAGCAAAAGTCAAATGATACTCCATATTTCTAATTATAAGACTCTATTGATCTCAAGAATACAGTATTAAATAAAGTCTTTTTAACTCTTTCAATAATACACAAGAGATCGTTGAGAAGACCAGTAAAGGAATAATTTTTCCTGAATTCTCAATACTAAAAGAGCACTAGATTTCTTCCCTTCAGGCATTCATTTGTTCATTTATTCACCCATTCATTCCATATGAAACCTGCTGTTGCCAGGGGGATTCAGTAATGCCAAGATAAAGTTTCTACCTTGCAGAGCTTACATTCCAGAAGGAAAGAGGATCAGATAACAAACCCATAAGTAAGTAGCATCATTTATTCTTAAATATAATGAAATGATAAAGCAAGATAATGGAAGGGCATGCAATGAGGACAAGGGATAGAGGAGAAGCAGGAAATCCAGTTGGGAAACAATTATGCTAGCCTAGGTAAGAGTTAAGTGGACAGAGGACAAGTGGTGAGAACAGCACTTGCTGATGGACTGATGCCAAGCTCAAGGCTTTGCCTGAGCAAATGGGTAGCCTTCAGCTAAAACAGAGAAGTCTTAGGAGAAACAGGGCACAAAGGACATAGACGATTTCTTTATTGCTAAGCCATATTTAAGATGCCAAGAAAGATATGTTAAAAACAAAACAAGACCAGACAGTTGCATATACAATTCTGAACTCACAAGTCAGAACACAGCATTTAAAGTCCTGGGGACATATGTAATCAGAAGGGGCTAAAATCACAGCTTAGCCACATGTTAACTAACTAGGGCAAAGTCTAAGCTTTCTACAATTTTTCTGGTAGGGCTGATATATACCCGAATATGCTAGAAAATCTGCATATACTGCACAAACAAGTGTTATTATCAAATGTTGAGGAAATCGAAGAGCACAGGAACAAAGAATCATTAAAACTAAGAAAGAAAACTCAAATGTCCTGACCATGTTAATGGGATTCTAGTAACTTCCCTGGAAGTAAGTGTCATACAGGGAAATGAAGATGGGTGTCCCTACTGCTAGACCATTGAGAAGGGAAAAGATTCATTAACAAATGCAGCAACTGAAAATAAAACACCACTGGCAGCAATGATTATTTTCAGGGTTCAAGTTTCTAGAGAATGATTACTTTAACAACTGAATTTTATTATGAACACACATTGCTTTTGTTATTAGAAAAAAAAGCTACACAAAAAGATAATGGAATAAATATTTACAATGTCTGGAAATAACATTGATTTGGTACAACAAATGTATAGCAACTCATGAACCAGTTTTAATAAGTTCCAATATGAGACTTGGAATTACCAAAAAAGAATTAGCCTGGTGGATAATTCTTGCTAAAGCCTAAACTAATGTGTGCTGGTAAGCTTTAAAAAAAAAAGTAAAATATGAATTGATTAAATATTTTCAAATGTTTAAGTTTTAAAATATATTATTCTGAAAACTTCACAAAGGCTCCATATATTTACCTATTACATAGATGAAACGAATGAAGAAGAAGACACTTTTTTCCCAAATAAGTGTCTCTTTTTCCAACTGAATCCATAAAAAATGTGTTTACGGCTAGAAGGGATTTTAAGAAGTAGCAGACAAACTAAGGACCACAAAATTACTGCTTTACTAACAAGTATGAAAGAGGCAAGATCATTACCTGATCACATTCTTGCCATACTTTAGCTTATCCATATCTGCTTACCCTATTTATATTATAAATTTATCCAATTTAACTAATAATTCCAGGTTTTACTGGAAATGAGAGCTAGGGCTACCAAAAAAAAATTCATGTAATCTTTTTGTAATTATAACTATGGTTTTCAATGTTACTGTTATGTTTTAAAAATTAAACACTAAGGGGCCTTTGCAGAAAGCTGTATTTTTGCCATGTTTGAAAAGTTATAGAAGCCCAAAGTCTTGAAATAGTAAGAAATAATTTTTATATTCTATGTAAGTCACTGAACAAAGAGTAGAATGTCTTAGTCTCCCAAGTCTCACTTTGGTTCCTTCGGCTCTTATTGGAGGTAGTTATCACTAGGTGGCACTGCCAATCTGATTCAGAACCAGGTTATTGGGTTTCTTAGTAATATGGTAATTTTGTGATCTTTAGTTTGTCTGCTACTTTTTAAAATTCCTTCTAGCAGCTGACATATTTTTATGGATTCAGTGGGAGAAAATAGCATCTATTATCACAGGCTCTAAAGAATCTTTTGTTGTCAACAAAACTGAACTTCTTGAGTAAAAAATTTTGAAACATTTTAAATAAACAACAACAAAAAAGAATAAGTCAATTTAGGGTGATTGCTGCACTCATTATACCTTTATCCAATTGATATTACTCTAAATTAAATACTCAAATGAGGTTTTAAATATGTAACTACATGCAAACAAAAATAAATGTAAACATGAAAATATTTAAATCAAACACTGGTGTATTTTCAAATGAAAATTATAACTTAAATAGAAAGAAACAAGATTCTCCAAAGCAAGATGTTTCTCACATCCCTAGGGTGTCTGCAGGACGGACAAGGAGCAGTCAGGGGTTTAGCCTTTCATCCCTGTGATGTGCTCAGGTGGTGCAGAGAAAGGCCCTCTGTCCTCCCAGGTCTCCTGGTCTTTCCATCTGGAGGCTGCAAGTGACAATATGGCAAGTGCCCAGCCCCAGCAGCTTCTGTAACTATTTTGGGCTTGTTATAGGGACTGACAGTGACAGTGAGTCTTTGCTTCACCCTTGCATACAGATCATCAGCTGGCACCTGGAGAAAACTTTCACATAGCTAACAAAGCCTCTCTGAAAGCAAAAGTTTTAAAGAGCAAACTTGTCCTTTCAAAATAACAACTATTTTTTTAGAGATTCTTATGCTTTTTAAAAAGATAAAAATAACTTTTCAACTCATCAACAAAACAAAATGCAAGTGATATAGGAAAACCCTTAAAGATAACTTGGAGATGGTTACTTATCAATTCATTAATACATTCAATTAATGTGATAATATGCTATGAATGTTGCTCAGAACTAAAAATGCAGCTGTGAGCAAAAGAGATGTGGGTCTCTGTCTTTAGAGAGGCTACTTTTTATTAATAATATTGCTAACGTAATGTTTTGAGTTTTGTTTTGTTTTGTTTTTTGCAGTTTTAGAGATTGAACCCAAGACCTCACATGTGTTAGGCAAGTGCTCTACCACTGAACTACATCCTCAGCCCCTTTTAAATTTTATTTTGAGTCAGGGTCTCACTAAGTTGCCCAGGATCATCTCCAACTTGGAATCTTCATGCCTCTGCCTTCCAGCTGGGATTACAGGTGTGTGCCATGGGTGATACCTGGCTCAGAAATGTGTTTAATGCTGCAAGTCAGCAGAAACTAATATCACCTCAAATCCTTTTGGAAGTAAGGGTGACATAAACCAATGAAAATTACACTCACTGATCAAGTACCAAGGTGGGAGGAATATGAATCTATGAAGAGAGAAGATACAGAACATACAGAAAGCAAACCATGTTTCATTACCCAGGACTTACACACAGCTGCATGTGTTTTTTTTTTTTTAGGAGAATCGTTTGCCTTTACCTCATTTTTATGAGAAAAAACAAATAAATACACATAATGTGGGGGGCTGGGGTTGTGGTTCAGGGGTAGAGCACTCGCCTAGCATGCGTGAGGCACTGGGTTCAATCCTCAGCACCACATAAATATAAGATAAAGATATTGAGTCCACCTATAACTAAAAAATAAATAAATAAATATTTTAAAAATACACATCATGGATGTTTTACTAAAAAATAAATTCAAATTCTTACTCCTTTTCCCAAGTTCCTCTTCATCTACATTTGTTTCAATAGTTTCAACTTTGTAGAAGTAAAATAATTAATACTTTAAATAAGGATATGGGTCATTAGTGAAGTGTTGTATATGAAAGATTAATTTTAACACATCAGAAGAAAATCTTCCAGTTCAAAGACTATTTTATCGAGGACCTTCAGATTATAATTTGGTGGTAAGCTGCTCTCCAGTCATCTTCATGTCACAACTTAATTGGGTTCCAGTCCCAGCTCTACCCCTCAGTGCCTGTGGCCCTGCTTTCCTCATCTCTGAAGCAGAGAGAATACCCCACCTCAGAGTGGTACAACATTGACCGAGGAGCTCTGTGAAATGGTCTCAACAGTGCTCTGCACATAGTAAGAGCTAAATAAATAGCAACTAGTAAAATTTCCAATTTTAACTGAAGAACTTCATTAATATATTCATAAGAGGTAACTGAAGCCAAAGCTGGGAAAAAAACGTTAAGACAGCTTCTTTAAAGAAGCTTACATCTCCTGACCCCGGCCAAACTACATTCTAGAATACGAAAAGAACTCAGCAAATGAGATTACTGAGCCAATGGCAATTATCGTTAAGGAATCTTAGCAAACAAGGGAGGAGCCTATGGAAAAGAAGGAAAGTCCTAATTTTCAAAACAACATAGAAAGCAATTATGCAAAAAACTAGACCGTAGTAAAATTCTAGAACAGGTCATTAAAATATGTGGGCACTTAAAAAAAGCATGGGGCCACATGCTGATTCACTAAGGATGAATATTCTTCTTTCACAAAAAACTAAGTCTAGAAAATATGACAGATATATAAGTCTATTATCACAGGCATTCATATGTATATTTACATATTCTTATGTATGTAAAATATATATAGGTATACAAACATACATACACCTGTGGTAACAGCCTTTGGACAAGAAGGAGAAATTAATTCACATTCAGTAATAAGATCATCATACTCATTACCAGTTAAATGATTATTAAATGTTACTTTTTAATATATACATATTAATTCAGAAGGAAGTGAACATTAAAGGGCTTCCTGTAAGCCCTGTTCTGGTAACCCTGGCTTGCTTAAATTAAGACACAAAGCAATCTATTTAAAAAAAAAAAAAAGAAAAGAAAGAAAGAAAGAAAAAAAGAAAAGAAAGTCAGTCCTTAGAGAAAGGACTTGTTCTTGAAGGACTTGAAGCTTGGGTCTGCCATGTGGCAAGGAGGGCAAATGTGATGGTGGGCAGAGAATTTAGGTTAAACTTTAATACGAAAAAAAAAGTAAGGTTTTCCACGTACATCCAAAATTGAAAAAAAAATACTTTAGTAAGATGTGGATTGAATTAGGGTAGAATACAACTGAGGAAAACATTAATTCCTACCACCAAAATATGGTTTAGAATGATCAAACCTGAAGTTCTATCTGAGCCTTTGAGAATGAAAGGAGGCACTTTTAAATGTGCTAGGACAATCAATGAAAACTGGGGCTGCCCTGGGCAAACAGGGACACAAAATCACACTACATATAGCAAATGCAAAAAGTTCTAGACATTTGAGTTGGTTAAGAGTTCAATGTTTTAAGAATTTAATATGTTTTAAAACATATTAGTTCACTAAGTGCCTAATATATGTCCCATTGTTATGGTTTATATGTTCCCCAAAAGCTCATATGTGAGACAATGCAAGAGAATTTAGAAGTGAAATGGTTGGTTATGAGAGCCTTTAACCTAATCAGTGCATTAATTTGATGATAAGGATTAACTGGGTGGTAACTGTAGGCAGGTAGGGTGTGACTGGACAGTATGGGTCATTGCAGGTATGCCTTTGAGGTATATATTTTGTTGCTAGTGAAACAAGTTCTCTCTCTCTCCCTCTCTCTGCTTCCTGATAGTTAAATCCTGAGCTATTTTCCTCCACCACACCCTTGCACTATAGTGTTCTGTCTCATCTCAGGTACAGAATGCCTATGGAATGCTAAGTAAATTAGGCAGAAAAGAGCCTCACCACAACATATTATAATGAAATTGTCAAAATTATAAACCAAAGAAGGAATTTTAAAATCTGCAAGAGAAAAACACCAACTCACACTTTAGGGCAATCCCATTAAACAAATAGCAGATTTCTCAGCAGAGAACCATGGCCAGGAGGGTAGGAAATGATATATTTCAAGTCCTGAAAGAAATAACTGCCAGCTAAGATTACTAAACCTATCCAGGCTATCCTTCAGAACTGAAGAAGAAATAGAGACCTTCCAAGATAAACAATAACTAAGGGAATTCACGACCATCAGACCAGTCTTACAAAAAATGAATAAGGGAATCCTATTCCCTGAAGTGGAAGAAAGATAACTACCATTGTGATAGCATGTGAAAGTGTAAATTCCACCAAAATATCAGGAACAAGAAAGAGAAGTAGAATTGAACATTATCAAGATTATAAACCATCAAACCACAAAGATGAATGAAAGAAGAAGAAATGAACAAAGACTATCAAATGAATAAAGTCAACAAAATGATAGGCACAATTGCATTCAGTAATAACTCTAAATATAAATGGTTTTAATTCTCCATTAAATGATAAAGACTGATTGAATGGATTAAAAAACAAGACCCAACAATATGTTATCTACAAGAAACTCACCTCACCAGGAAAGACACACATAGACTGAAAGTGAGAGGATGAAAAATTATACTCCAAGAAAATGGAATCCTAAAGCAAGTAGGAGTGCCTATGCTTATATATGGTAAAACAGAATGTAAGACAAAAACAGTAAGAAAAGATATTTTAAAAATCACTATACAATGATCAAAGGATTAATCCATCAAGAAGATGTATCACTTATAAATCTATATGCACCTAATGTTGGAGTACTCAGTTTATACAACAAACACCATTAGACCTAAAGGGAGAGAGCTCCAATGCAATAATAGTGGAGGATTTCAATACCCAGTTCCCACCAATGGATAGATTATGCAGGACCCCCCTCATCAAAAAATCAACAAAGATGTATCAGAGGTAAACTACACTATAAGCCAAATGGACTTAACATTTTCAGAACATTCCATCCAATAGCTACACAATACACAGTCTTTTCATCAACACAAGGAACTTTCTCTAAAATAGACCATAGATAAGGCCACAAAACAAATCTTTAAAGTTTTATTTTAAATGAAATCATATCCTATTTCTTTTTCTGAACACAAGAAATGAAACTGAGACAGCAGCAAGAAAACTTTCAAAATTATGGAAATTTATGGAGAACATATTTTTGAATGAACACTGGGTCGCTGAGGAAATCAGAAGTTTAAACTTCCTTGAAACAAATGAAAACAGAAACACAACATACCAAAACTTGTGGAATACAGAAAAAGGAGTACTAAGAGGGAAGTTTATTAAAAAAAAAAAAAAAGTGCCTACATTTTTTAAAAAAAGAAAGATTTAAACTAAATAATCCAATAATGTATCTCAAGGTCTTAGAAAAGCAAATCAAACAAAATACAAAGTTATTAAAATGAAAGAAATAATAAAGATCAGAGCCAAAAAAAATGAAATACAGTCTAACAGAACAACACAAAGGATCAATGAAACAGAGTTAGTTCAGTGAAAATAAAAACAAAATTGAGAAACCTTTAGCTAGACTAACCAAAAAGAAGATAAAGAAGACCCAAATAAATAAAATTAGAGAGTAAAGAAAAGGAAACATTACAACTGATACTGCAGAAATTGAAATGAACATTACGGACTATTTTGATAAACTATATTCTAACAAATTGGAAAATATAGGCAAAATAGACAAACTTATGGACACATATGACCTACTAAAATTTAACCTAGAAGATATTAAAAACATGAATAACTAAAAACAGTAATAAGTAATAAAAAGTCTCCTAACAGAGAAATGTTCAGGACTGGATCTTCACTGATGAATTTTATCAAACTGTTAAAGAAGAACTAACACAAATGCTTCTCAAAATATTACACAGAATTCAAAGGGAGGGAACTCTTCCAAACTCTTTCTATGTGGCCAGAATTAAGCTGTTAACCAAAATGTGACAAGGACACAGAACCAAAAGAAGAAAGAAAACTACATATAAGTATACTTGATAAACATAAATAAAATCCTCAACAAAATATTATCAAATAAAACTCAACATCACATCAAAACAATCATGCATCATGATCAAATTGGTTTCATTCCAGGGTTCCAAAAATGATTCAACATGTATAAATCAATAAACATAATGCATCACATAAACAGGATAAAAACCATATGATCATCTCAACAGATGTAGAAAAAGCATTTGATAAAATTAAACATCCTCCATGATAAAAGCCCTGACAATTTAGGTAGCAAAGGAGCATACTTCAACATGCTAAAGACTATATATGACAAACCCGTAGCCAATATTGTACTGAATGGGGGAAAACTGAAAGCATTTCCTCTAAGATCAGAAACCTGACAAGGGTATCCATTTTCACCACTCTTATTCAAAGTAGTACCAGAAATTTTAGCCAGAGCAATTAGGCAAGAGAAATAAATAAAAGGCACAGAAGTAGTAAAGGAAGAATTCAAATTATCCCTATTTGCAGATGATATGATTTTACACACACACACATACACACACACACATACACACACACACACATACACATACACACACACACACACACACACACACACACACACACACCCTAAAGACTCTACCAAAAGATTATTAGAATAATACACCTGTAATCCCAGCAGGTTGGGAGTCTGAGGCAGGAGGATCACAAGTTCAAAGTCAACCTCAGCAACATTCAGGCCCTAACCAAATTAATGAGATCCTGTCTCAAAATTTAAAAATGAAATATGGTGGAATGAGATAGATATAATTATCCTAGGTATATGTATGCCTGCACATATGGTGCAATGCTACATTGTACCAGAAAAATGAAAAGTTGTGCTGCAATTGTTACAATGAATCAAAAATGCATTCTGCTGTCATATATACCCAATTAGAATTAATTAAGTTAAAAAAAAGAATTGCAAGGATCACTGAGCACCTGGAGAACATGTTAAATAAAATAAGACAAGCACAAAAAAATAAAAATAAAAAGAGCTGGGGATGTGGCTCAGTACTTAGGTGCCCTTGAGTTCAATCCTCCCTACCAAAAGAAAAAAGACCAAAAAGATACCAAAGCAATCTTGAGCAAAAAGAACAAGACTGGAGTCATCATAGTATCTGATTCCAAGACAGACATGCTTGTAGACCAACAGAACAGAATAGAAAACCCAGAAATGAAATAAACCCACACATCTACAGCTGATTCCCAACAACATACACTGCAGAAAGAACAGCCTCCCTGGGGCTGGGGTCATGGCTCAGTGGTAGCACGCTTGCCTGGCATGCCTGAGGCACTGGATTCAATCCTCAGCATCACATACAAATAAATAAAATAAAGGTCCATCAACAACTTTAAAATATTTTAAAAAATAACAGCCTCTTTAACAAATGTTGCAAGGAAAACTGAATTTACACAGAAAAACTGAAATTTGACCCCTATCTCTCACCCTATACAAAAAATCAACTCAAAATGGATCAAACACCTTAAAGTAAGACATGAAAACTACTAGAGAAAAAGGTAGCAGAAACACTTCAAGATATTTTTGTAGACAATGATTTTCAGGGCAGGACTCTTAAAAGCACAAGAAACAAAAGTAAAACTTGACAAATGAAATTATATCAAACTAAAAAGCTTCTATACAACAAAGGAAATAGTCAACAGAGTGGAGAAAACCTGATCAATGGAAGAAAATATTATCCAGCTATTCACCTGTCAGAGGTTTAACATCCAGAATATTATTTATATATATTTATATAAACTTAACAACAAAAAGTAATCCCATTTTAAAGTAGGCAAATGATCCAAATAGATATTTCTCAAATGACCAATAAATATATTAAAAATGCTCAATGTCAGTAAGCATCAAGAAATACAAATCAAAGCTGCAATGACATTCCCTCTCACCCTAGTTAGAATGGCTATGATCCAGCTAACCCACTCCTTAGTACATGTCTAAAGCAAGTGATGTCAATAAATACACAAGAGATACCTGCATGTTAATGCTTATTGCAGAATTCTTCACAATATGTAAGACATGGCATCAGCCAATAGATGAATGGATAAAAAATATGGCATAGATTCATACACATACACAATAGAGTACTATTCTGCCATAAAGAAAAATGAAATATTGTCATTTGTAGTAAAATATCCAAAACTATTAAGAAATATCCAAACTATCATGAAATATCCTTATATTACAGATGAGGAAATTAAGGCACAGAGAAGCTAAATAACTTGCCCACCATTACTATTCAGTTTACTCTCTGGTTTACACTAACTGAATGGACAGACCCCCAAAGCCAAACTCCCTCATCTGTGCATTTAGCTGCTATTATACACAGTATCTTCAGATTTTAGATAACCTCAGGCTGCACTAAAATACACTGAAGTGCATTCTGCTAATCAGGAATGGCATAATCCTGCTTGCCTCTGTTTCAATAGTACACAACTAGAGACACTGTTTTTGATTCAGGTTCCAATTTTTCATATAAACTAGGTACACTGGGGTGAATTCACGATGGCAAGATGTGAGACCATGAAACAAATAGATGAGTGGAAGGAAATGGAAAAGTTTAACTTATAAAAGACTTTATAGGGTATGAAAATGGTTCAACTAAGTCAATGGCCACACAGCGGTCAGACATACTCCACTCAGCAGCATCCAAACTGACCACTGAGATCCAGGTAGTTCAGTAAATAATCTAATAACTTTGCTGGAAAATCAAGACAAAAGTTTCATGAAATTGTACTACTCATAATATACTGATATTTTATATTCTATTCTATTCCCATTATATTGTGTTTCTTCCTCTTTTTTCTTCTCCCTCTTCCTCTTCTTCCTCCTTTTCTTCTTTTCCTTCTCCTTCTTCTTCTTCTTTTTCATCTTTTTTAATGTTAGTCATATCCAGTTAAAATTATCTCACAAATCTGGATCTCAGCCTGAACTCTGAAAAATATTACTCAACCAAAGAAATGAAAATGCAGAGGATAGACATTATAGGAAAGTATATTTTTTCTCAACATAAACAGTTGCTAAGTAGCAGAGAAGTGGCAATAGGCAATCTCAGGATAAAGGAGTTTCCCATAATACAGGCAACGTGGGTGTCCCCTCTTGGGCTAGGAACACAGTTGAAGGGACTCAAGCATTAGTTAAATGATTTAAGTACAGGAACATTAAGGTTCTTTCCAAACCTAAAGTTTCATTATTCTAAATTACATTTTCATAATAGAAATACTTTCCCTTCAACATGACCATTTTCCAAAGATTTAGTTATGTTCCAAGCTACCAAGATAGAAGGAAAGAAGGGGAGGGGAAGGGAAAGAAGGAAAGAGGTCAAAGAGAAAGAAGGTAGAAAGAAAACCATACAGAACTGAATAGTCTCCTAAGAAAATTAGAGTTTTGCTTTCAAAATAAAGCCCAAAACTCTAACTTTCCCCAGTCCAATCAAATTATAAATTGCTTTTATCCAGAGTGCAAAATTTCTGAATACCCTGTATGAGTAAATGAAGGGGGAAAGGCATCTGAAAATCACTCTGGGCTCTATAATTAGCTCTGATGGTTTCCTTTCAGATATTTCTGGGTGATCAAATCAGAACAGAAGAGCTGAGATGGCTCAGGACTCGATGTGTAAAATAGCTTTCAAAAGGGTTTGGCCGATTCTTTTTGACAGGTATACACACTGCCACAACCTTCAAAGGCAACTTCTGGGACAGCCTCCTAACTTCTTTTGAAGATGATGCCAAGAAAAAAGAGAGAAAGTAAGAAGAGAAATCCAAATAAGGACAAGATGAGTGAAAGGATGCAATTGCTAGATCAAAGATTAAAAAGTCCCTTGAACTGCTGACCAGCAAGAACCACGCAACCCACCATTCCTGTGGACTCACTGCACCGTAGTGCATTCTTGTCACCAGATATCTTTCTTAACCCTCAAAGCCATGTTCATAACCAGATTCCAACACCACTTTTGCTCACTGAGAAATACACAAGAAACACACTTGCCTTACACAAGCGTGTACTATTGGTTCATCAGGGATCTCATCAAGGCTTTCTAAAAGAGATAGAAGAGTTCAAACTGGCTAAATGACCCATCAAAACTTCCAAGTGTTCTCTGGATGTTTTCCACCAAATTCGGTTTCCTTAGGAAGTCTCAGAGTGAAAGGGCTGCACAGACTAGAACACAGAAAGACCAATCACTACTCACTAATTAAGCAAATAAAAAGAAATCAAAAGGTTATCCTCAACTGTAAACTGCCTCCTCCTGACAAAATGAGTGACTCAGCATTTACCCTCAATTAATCTTCTAAGTACTAATGTTATCCACACATAATAGAAGGTCTTTGGGATTTACATACTTCATAAGTGTTTTTAAATGAAGCGGAAAGTTAGAAGCTTTTTGCTAAGACCATCTGGGCATCCTAGAAATCTGAATCCTAAATTGGACTCATTCCCACGTTACTATAAACTGCCCTACAAACTCTTAAATCGGGATAGAGTCCTTTGTGAAAAGATGAGTCCAGGAAATAAACGGAAACCAGACTGGAGTTTGGCAAGTCAGTGAGGACAGAGACTTGGAAACAGATGAAAACAAAATAGAGGCTGACATAATTCAGGTAGGCTGGAATTCAAAGCATGCTGGGACCTTGGTAACATAGACCAGCTGGACTGAGATGAGGCTAAGACCAGGCCAGGCACAATCTAGACACACACACATACTCCAGGAGCCTGTCTGCCAAGTGGACACTTGCAAACACAATGCACCATGTCTACAGAGAGCAAGCATGTACTTGGTTCAAGCAGGAATCAGGAATAGGGGATGACCCCAAAGATCAGGCCCTGACCACAAAGTACAGATTAGCATCATATCAAGCTTCTATCCAACAATGTTGTGCTCTGAGTACATAGAAAAACCTAGATTTGTTGGATGAAATATAACAAAGATTCTAAATGCTTAGCTGAGCTCCCAGGGAAGGAAATTCTAGAATAGAAACCAGGGAAGAACATAAATATAGAAATGTCATACTTACACTGATATTTAGGCTGACCAGAGAGTATTTGTTGATATTCTTTTTTTTAATAATTTTTTAGTTGTAGATGGACACCTTTATTTTGTTTATTGATTTTTATGTGGTACAGAGGATTGAACTCAGTGCCTTATACATGCTAGGTAAGTGCTCTACCAATGAGCCACAACCCCAGCCCTTGTTGATATTCTTAACTAGGAAGCTTAGAGGATTTGGGTGTGTGTGTATGCAAGCAAGGAGAAAAGTTCAATGCCTAGGGAAGGGTACAAATGTTATATTATGATGCAATGTATATTTGTTTTTATATAAAAAAAACACAAACCTAGTACATATAGCTTCTCCTTACAAAGTGGGGGGTACTCTAAACAATGCATATTATTAAATGATTATAATGAAAGTCATGGATGAGTTCAAATTCATTAACCTGTAGACAATTAAACTCAGTAATGCCTAACTCATATTCAATCACAAGCTTCTGAACTATGGCCATTTACCATACCCATAATAAGGACTGAGGTATAATCACATCATGAATTTCATATGTTTCATATACATGAAGGAACTTAGGTTTTCACAGACATATGGAAATAGATGATAAAGTCTTGAATTTGTTCAATGAAATAAAATGGAACAGAGCCCCTCTCTACCCTTCTTACACCTAACGGGCTACTCTCTCAATGAAGAGATAACAAGGAATCTGTCAATCAGCCTATACACTTGGTGGTGGAAAAAAGAAGACTCCCCAAACATGGGGTTCAAGTTTATATTACCCATATTAAGAACCCATATCTGAGAAACTAACATTAGAATGGACCAGAAACACACTCAAAATGTCTGTAAAAATCAAAAGCAAATTTTCTCTAGAGCAGTGATTCTCAAACTTGAGTATAGGGTTTATAAACACTGTTGCCTTGCTCCCATGTGCAGAGGATCTGAGTTAACTGGTCTGGAGTCAATCTGCCCTCCTGATTTTCAGACTCAGTAGTCCTTCTGAAGTGCAGCAAAGACTGAGAAACTGCTGTAGAGACATGCCCCCTCTTCAGGAATACAGGATCTCCCAGGGCAGCCTACCACAAGCCAAAGACATAACTCATCTGAGCAAAAATAGGTAGAAATAAAAGAAGACAAAGACACCCCTCAAGAACTTCAGATAACACACTACATAATAGGAACATTGATATTAATCAAGAGTCAAAAACAAAACAAAGCAAACCACCCTAAACTTCTGATATCAAAGAAGAACTAAAGGAAGAGTAAGACATCACATGTTCATGAATAGGAAGGTTCAATATGGCCGGATGTCAGTTCTTCCAACTTGATCTACAGTCTGAATGCAATCCCAATCAAAATCCCAACAAGTTATTTTGTGGATATTGATAAACTGGTTCAAAAACTTATATGTAAAGGCAGAAGACAGAGTAGCCAACTCATTATTGAAGGAGAACACACAGTCAGAGGACTGCCACTGGCCAACTTCAAGACTTACTACACAATGCTGCCAATCCTTCAGTGGAAAGCTGAGGTCAACATTAAATTGAAAATATTTGAAATGAATACAGAACTATTTCAGCAATGCAGACAATTAAGTGCATTGTTGTGGGGGGTGATGCTGCTGGTAAAACATGTCTCCTGGCCCAAATATTTACTATTTTTGACAACCATGCAGTCACAGTTATGGTTGGTAGGAAGCCATACACTTGGGCTTTTTGATACTGTAGCACAAGATGACAGATTATGATGGCTGAGTTATCCACAAACAGATCTATTTCTAGTCTGCTTTTCAGTGGTCTCTCCGCCCTCATTTGAAAATGTGAAAGAAAAGTGGGTGCCTGAGACAACTCACCACTGTCCAAGATACCTTCCTTGATTCCTGGGACCCAAATTGATTTTCCCTCTGCCACTGAGAAACTTGCCAAGAACAAGCAGAAGACTATTGCTCCAGATAGTCTGCTGCCAAGCTGGCCAGTGACCTGCAGGCTGTCAAGCATCTGGAGTGTTCTGCTCCCACACCAGCAGGCCTAAGGACTGCAGGTGTCAAAGAAATATTGGCTGTTCTGGAGCCTCCAGAGCCAAAGCAGAGCCACACATGGACTAAACAAGTGAAGATTCTTTACAATCAGCCTGAAGTCATTCCCTCCACATCTTACTTTTTAGCCTGCTTTAGGTACTCAGCCCTTCACTTCTCCTAAGGCACAGCGGGAAAGGCCCTGCAGTGGGAATTGGAAGCCCAGGTTCTAACTGGGGCTGCACCTCTGGAGGCCTCAGTTTACTCACTCACGTGTGAATTAAATGGTTGTCTACTCACACTCACACACAGAAAATTCACTCTAAAGCTACAGTAATCAATACATCGTGGTATTGGTGAAAGAACAGACATATCAATAAAACAGAACAGAGTCCATAAATAGACCCAAATAAACATAGAAAACTAGTCTCTGACAAAAGAGGAAAGAAAACACAATGGAGCCAAGCCAGTCTTTCCATGGGTGCTGAGACTGGATGTTCGCATACTTAAAAATGAATTATAGCACTCCATGTAAGATGCAATATTCTAAAACTCCGAGCAGGCAACATAGGATAACATCTAGGTGACCTTGGATATGGTGGTAACTTTAGATACAGCACCAAAAGCATAATCCATGAAAGAAATAATTGATAAGTTGAACTTCATTAACATTTAAAACTTCTGATCTATGAAGGACAATGTCAAGAGAATGAATTCTCATTCAAGCCAAACGACAGGAAAAAATATTTGCAAAAGGCACATTTAATAGAAGACTGATATCTGCAATGTACAAAGAACTCTCAAATCTTGGCCATAAGAAAACAACCCAGTTAAATCTGGGGAAAACACCTGAACAGACATTTTACCAAAACCAAGATGTCAAATGAGCATATGAGAAGATATATCAACATCACTTGTTCTTAGGGAACTGCAAATTAAAACATCATGACACCACTGTACACATATTACAATAGTCAAAATCCGAAACACTGACACTACCAAATACCAGTGAGGATGTGGAGAACAAGAACTCACAGCCATTGCTGGTGGGAATGCAAAATAGTACACTCTGGAAGGCAGTTTGGTGATTTCTTATTAAATTAAACATTGTCTTACTGTACGGCCCAGCAATCATGCTCCTTAATATTTACTGAAAGCTTACATGAACAACAACAAAAAAACCCCTGCACACAGCTTTATTCATAACTGCCAAACCATGGAAGCAACCAAGATGAACTTCAGTAGGTGAATGGATAAATAAACTGTGGTACATCTAGATAATGAATTATTAAGCACAAAAAAGAAATAAACTATCAAGCCATGAAGAGACATAAAGAATCCTCAAATACATATTAAGTGAAGGAAGCCAACCTGAGAAGGCCACACACTCTATGATTCCAACTATATGACATTCTGGAAAAGGCAAAACTGCAGAGATGTAAAAAGACTTTGGTTACCTCTGGTTGGGAGGAGGTGGGACGAACAAGCAGAGCACAGAGGACTTTCAGGGCAGTGAAACTGTTCTGTATGATACTGCAATAGAGGGTGCCTGCCATTGTGCATGTGTTCAAGAACAAAACCAAGAGTGAACTCTACTGTAAACCATGGACTTCCGAGCGGTAATGAAGAATCAGTGTGGGCTCCTGTCTTTTAACAAATACACCACTGCAGTGCCAGATGTGAACAAGGTGGAGGTTCAGGGAACCCATGGCAACTTCCCCTCAATTTTACCATGAACCTAAAACTGCTCTAAAAGTAAGTTGATTTTTTCTAAAAGAATTAATTATGTATACACAATCACATCAGTGAAGCTCAAGCACATTATGAGGACTGAGAAGCAAAAGAAGCCAGAGTTTTCATGCTTTGTGATTCCATTTATAGACAGTCTGGACCTACAAGAGATCAACTTATGATTTTTTAACTTTACATGATGTGAAAGCAACAGTCATTCAGTAGAAACTACACTTCAAATTCTGAATTTCTTGGGGTGGGTACTGAGAATTAAACTCAGAGGCACTTGACCACCAGCACTTGACCACTTGACCACTGAGTCACATCCCTGTTGAGAGCCACAGCCAAAGGGGCCCCAGCAAACTTCCAGCTGCCAGCTGATGACTGGCTCCTCTAAGGTGATGTTCATTGGGCTGTTTCCCCGCCCTTTCACACCACTGCTCATTGGGGGACTTTTTTTGGCTCCGCCCATGCGACCCAGCCAATCAGCCTCAAGAGCAGGAGAGGGGGTGGGTTGAGAGGCTTGTGGGAAGCTGGTGGTGGCAGTTGGGCTCAGAGGGAATTCCTGAAGAGCTGCGGTGGTGTGGAGTGTGTGTTTTAAAAATAAAGTTCATTTCTGCTTGATTAGTGGCTCCTGAATTGTGCCCAGCCAGACTGAGGCACATCCCCAACCCTATTTTATATTTTATTTAGTGACAGGGTCTCACTGAGTTGCTTAGTGCCTCATTTTTTGCTGGGGCTGGATTTGAACTCAGGAACCTCCTGCCTCAGCCTCCCGAGATGCTGGAATTATAGGCATGTTCCACCACACCCGGCAAATTCTGAATTTTTATCTGTTCTCAAGCTAATAATATACAGAATAATACTTTCTTGAGAATCTGGGCAGCTTCCAGTGAGCCATACCATCTTCAGGGTAAAGAACCAATACCTTTCAGTGTACCATCCTACTGAGTTGCCACATGCAGTAGGTTAGGTATATTAAATGCACTTTCAACCTATGATATTTTTAACGCACAATAAACTAATTAGGATAAAACCTCACCATAAGTAGAGGAGCATCTGCATGTGAAACTTTGGGGGGAAAAATCTAACCCATAGTAATATCAAATAGATATTGTTTGCCTGGAGCCATTGTGGAGGGTGCAATACGGCAGGAGCCCAACAGATATTTGGGGTTGATGGCGATGCTCAGTATTTTTATTATCACAGAAGTATATACATTTGTGAAAACTCATAGAACTACACATTTAATACAGGTCCACTTTATTATATGTAAACTATTTCTCAGTAAAGTTAATTTAAACACTTTCTTTCCCCTTTCCCAGAAACACTTGCAGCTATTTTCTATGCAGCCTCATCACGACATGATTTTCCTACATTTTCTTTTCTTTCTTAACTTTATCATTATCTCACTTTTGAAGTAATATTTTTTTCATTTACTTTAAAATTAAGTAATAACATTGGAAATCATTTTGTCTTTGCTCAAAAAGTAGAATGTGACAGAGGACTTAGGGCATAAAGGAAAGAGTTAACCCCCGGGATTAGAGTGCTCCCAGCCACTCTACCCAGTTCTGTCAATTACTCACTGTGTGGTCTTTTTTTTTTTTTTTTTTTTTTCCGGGTGATTTCTTCCCATGCCTTCCTTTGGTGTCAACTTTTATTTTTTTTTTATTTTTTTATTGGTTGTTCACAACATTACAAAGCTCTTGACATATCATATTTCATACATTAGATTGAAGTGGGTTATGAACCCCCAATTTTACCCCAAATGCAGATTGCAGAATCACGTCGGTTACACATCCACAATTTTACATAATGCCCTATTAGTAACTGTTGTATTCTGCTACCTTTCCTATCCCCTACTATCCCCCCTCCCCTCCCCTCCCATCTTCTCTCTCTACCCCATCTGCTGTAATTCATTTCTCTCCTTGTTTATTTTCCCATTCCCCTCACAACCTCTTATATGTAATTTTGTATAGCAATGAGGGTCTCCCTTCATTTCCATGCAATTTCCCTTTTCTCTCCCTTTCCCTCCCATCTCATGTCTCTGTTTAATGTTAATCTTTTCTTCCTGCTCTTCCTCCCTGCTCTGTTCATAGTTGCTCTCATTATATCAAAGAAGACATTTCGTATTTGTTTTTTAGGGATTGGCTAGCTTCACTAAGCATAATCTGCTCTAGTGCCATCCATTTCCCTGCAAATTCCGTGATTTTGTCATTTTTTAGTGCTGCGTAATACTCCATGGTGTATAAATGCCACATTTTTTTATCCATTCATCTATTGAAGGGCATCTGGGTTGGTTCCACAGTCTAGCTATTGTGAATTGTGCTGCTATGAACATCGATGTGGCAGTATCCCTGTAGCATGCACTTTTAAGGTCTTCAGGGAATAGTCCGAGAAGGGCAATAGCAGGGTCAAATGGTGGTTCCATTCCCAGCTTTCCCAGGAATCTCCAAACTGCTTTCCAAATTGGCCGCACCAATTTGCAGTCCCACCAGCAATGTACAAGTGTACCCTTTTCTCCACATCCTCGCCAGCACTTGTTGTTGTTTGACTTCATAGTGGCTGCCAATCTTACTGGAGTGAGATGGTATCTTAGGGTGGTTTTGATTTGCATTTCTCTGACTGCTAGAGATGGTGAGCATTTTTTCATGTACTTGTTGATTGATTGTATGTCCTCCTCTGAGAAGTGTCTGTTCAGGTCCTTGGCCCATTTGTTGATTGGGTTATTTGTTATCTTATTATCTAATTTTTTGAGTTCTTTGTATACTCTGGATATTAGGGCTCTATCTGAAGTGTGTGGGGTAAAGATTTGTTCCCAGGCTGTAGGCTCCCTGTTTATCTCTCTTATTGTTTCTTTTGTTGAGAGAAAACTTCTTAGTTTGAGTAAGTCCCATTTGTTGATTCTGGTTGTTAACTCTTGCGCTATGGGTGTCCTATTGAGGAATTTGGGGCCTGACCCCACATTATGTAGATCATAGCCGACTTTTTCTTCTATCAGACGCCGTGTCTTCAACTTTTGTTTGGAGGATCTGTCCAATGGTGAGAGAGGTGTGTTGAAGTCACCCATAATTATTGTGTTGTGGTCTATTTGATTCTTGAACTTGAGGAGAATTTGTTTTATGAATGTCGCAGCACCATTATTTGGTGCATAAATATTGATAATTGTTATGTCTTGTTGGTGAATGGTTCCTTTTAACAGTATATAATGTCCTTCTTTATCCCTTTTGATTAACTTAGTCTTGAAGTCGATTTTATTCGATATGAGGATGGCTACCCCTGCTTGCTTACGAGGACTGTGTGCGTGGTATATTTTTTCCCATCCTTTCACCTTCAGCCTGTGTATGTCTTTTCCAATCAGATGTGTCTCCTGGAGGCAGCATATTGTTGGATTTGTTTTTTTAATCCATGATACCAGCCTATGTCGCTTTATTGGAGAGTTTAAGCCATTAATATTCAGAGTTACTATTGATATATGGTTTGTACTTCCATCCATGTTTGATTATTTATCCTTTTTTAAAAAAATTTAGTTTGTTTCTCCATGATTAGCTTTCCCCTCACCCTCTGTCTTTACCGAGGCACTTCCTACTGATGGTTTTGGTTATTGTTTTTCATTTCTTCCTTGTGTAGTGTTTTGTTCAAAATGCTTTGCAATGCTGGTTTTCTGGCTGTAAATTCTTTTAACTTTTGTTTATCATGAAAGATTTTTATTTCGTTGTCATACCTGAAGCTTAATTTTGCTGGATACAGAATTCTTGGTTGGCATCCATTGTCTTTCAGTGTTTGAAATACATTGTTCCATGACCTTCTTGCTTTCAGTTTCTGTGATGAAAAATCCGTTGTTAACCTTATTGGTTTACCCCTGAATGTAATCTGTCTCCTTTCTCTTGTAGCTTTTAATATTTTCTCTTTGTTCTGTATATTGGATATCGTCATAACAATGTGTCTTGGCGTTGGTCTACTGTGATTTTGTGTTCTCGGTGTCCTGTATGCATCTTCAATTTGTATATCTGTTTCCTTTTTTATTTCTGGAAAGTTTTCTGTAATTATTTCATTCAGCAGGTTACTCATTCCCTTGGTTTGAATCTCTGTACCTTCTTCTATCCCGATGACTCGTAAGTTTGGTTTTTTTATGTTATCCCATAACTCTTGGATGTTTTTCTCGTGATTTTTTACCAGCCTTTCTGAGTTGGCTAGACTGTTTTCAAGATGGTATATTTTGTCTTCATTATCTGACGTTCTGGCTTCTACTTGCTCCACTCTGTTAGTGATACTCTCAATTGAGTTTTTAATTTGGTTTATCGTTTCCTTCATTTCTAGAATTATTGTTTGATTATTTTTTATAATCTCTATCTCCTGATAGAGATGCTTAACTTCTTCTTTTATCTGTTTATGTAATTCATTCTCAATGTGTTCTTTCGCTGCTTGAATTTGCTGTCTTGTATCCTCTTTAAGGTTCCATTCCATCTGTATAAGGTGTTCCTTGAGTTCTTTATATGACCATTTTTCTGATGACTCTAGGTCCTCCTGAATATTTAGGCTGTCCTGCATTGTTTGTACTCCTTTTCTTCCTTGCTTTTTGAAGCTGCTCATGTTACTTATTGTTCTGTTTGACTGATGAGTTACTGTTTATTCCTATAAATTTATTAGATGCTTGGGAGGAAAGGTATTAGAAGGGAAGGGAAGAAGTCACTAAAGAGAATGAGAGTAAGCAGGTAGAATTCAAGGAAGGGGGGATAAGATAATTGAAAAGAAATGAAAAGACAAAAGAAGAAAAAAAATAGGAAATAAAAAAGAAAAAAATTTAAAATAAATAATAAAAAAATAAAATTAAAATTAGAAGAAAAAAATTTTTAAAAAATTGTAAAAAAAATTTAAAAAAACAACAAGAAAGAAAAATGAAAATGAAAGAAAAACCCAAATCAAAAAAAAAAAAAAGAGAGAAAAGAAAAAAAAACTAATAAATGCAGTCTTAGAGTTTGATTAACTTCTCTTCCAGTAGGTGGCGCTGTGCCCACCAGAACAAGTTTCTCCTGTCAATACGCGGGAACCAATCACTGTGCAGCAGCTCCTCCCAGACTGGGCGAGTCTCCAATCCTGAGTGCCTAGGGCCTCCTCTTGTGTCTTGTCACTTCCCACTTTTTCTCTAGCCAGGCCCCTCTCACGGGTGCCGCTCACCACAATACTGG
This sequence comes from Spermophilus citellus, assembly GCF_964194105.1. NCBI lineage: Eukaryota > Metazoa > Chordata > Mammalia > Rodentia > Sciuridae > Spermophilus > Spermophilus citellus. The sequence goes on from NC_138187.1 coordinate 150,621,266, forward strand.
CTACACGCCAGGTCTGCTGCTCCCGGGAGCCCTGTTTTCATGAACGACTGGGCACACTCTTCCAGTTTGCCATTCCCTCAGACCCTAAGTTTGTAGAGCTTGGGGCTGAGAATCCTCAGCGAATTTTACTTGCCCTCCGGTAGCCACGCCCCCGGTAGCTGGTGCAAGAGACCTCAGCTGTCAGCACTGGTGGGAGCGGTAGTTCCGCGCTGCGGGTCCCGCGCCACCTCTGATTCCCTCAGTCTGGCTATCATGCTCACGGGAGAGCTGGGAGGGGCCCTTACGGGAGAGCTGGGAGGGGCCCTTACGGGAGAGCTGGGAGGGGCCCTTAAGGTTTCCCCGATGTGTGGAGAGGGAAGGCTAGGGAATTACACACCTGTAGCCGCAGTTTCAATGAGGTTATTTCCTCCGCCGCAGTCTGAAGACGTCAGTTCTCTGCCATGGTGGTATCTCTTGCAAATGGCGACAGTTTGTTTCCCTTTGCCGGGCAACCAATGCAACGGGTGGGTCCTTACTGTCTCTTCCAAGCCCCGTTTCAAACCTGTGGCCACTACCTATGAAGGCTCGGTAGGCATTTACCTCTGTAGGAACAGAAGGGCCAACCAGTTGTTTCAGCCGGATGGATTAGTGCTGAGTCACAGCTGTTTGTCTGCAGGAAGCAGGTGAACGGGAGCTTGAATTCAGCTGATCCGGGCTCAGTGTGTGTTCTGAGAGGCCCAGACTGCTCGCCCCAGATCCACATCAGCTCAGCATTGCCTAGTGATCCTGAGCAAACAGATTTAGGTTGTTTACAACTCCCTATGCCTGCACAGCTGAAGAGGTCAGAGACTTGATCTCTCTGCGCCCGCCGCCATGTTGGAATCTCACTGTGTGGTCTTGAGTAACCAACTCTGAGCTTAAATTTCCTTATCTGTTAAATGTCAATTATTATAATATCCACCTTTTAGGGATATTAAGCATATAGAGATTTTTTCCCAGAATAGGAATTCAGTAAATTATACTTACTGAATTATGTTTTCATTTAAATTCTTCATCATTTCCCAGTATCATTCTGATACCAATATCAAAAACTCCATTTAAAAAAATCTGCAGGTGTGTTAGTCAGCTCTTTGTCACTGTGACAAAATACCTGAGATGAACTATTTAACAAGAAGAAAGATTTATTTTGGCTCAGTTTTAGAGGTTTCAGTTCATTGGTCAGTTGGCCCCAATCTCTATGGAACTATGGTAAGGCAGAACATCATGGCAGGGAGCAAGTGACAGAGCAGAGCTGCTCACCTCATAACAGCTGGGGTGCAGAAAGAAGAGATTTTATAATATAGCTTTCCTCCAAGACTATTAAGTATGAATTCAAAAATGAATTAATCCATTCATGAGGTCAGGGTCCTCAGCATTTAATCATCCCCAGCAGCCCCAGCTCTGAAACCACTCTGTCAATGGGGACCAAGCCTTCAACACATGAGTTTTTGGGGGACAACTAAGATCTAAACTATAACAAGAAGTCAATATCACTAATGGACATAGATGCAAAAATCCTCAATAAGATAATAGCAAACCAAATTCAACAAATCACAAAGATCACACATCATCACCAAGTAAGATTTACTTGGATGCAACATATGCAAATCAATCAAAATGAGACATCATACTAACAGAATAAAAAAACTACATGATCATCTTAAAAAATCATGACAAACTTCAACATCCTTTCGTGATTAAAAAAAAAAAAAACAGATATAGAAGACATTTTTTCAACACAACTAAGGCCATTTATAAAAAGCCCATAACCAGCCTAACAATCAATGGAGGGAAATGGAAAGCTTCTCCTCTAAGAGCCAAAACAAGGCAAAGACGCCCACTTTAAACATAGTCCTGGAAGTACCAGAAGACAAAGAAAAAGAAATAAAAGGCATCTAAATTAGAAGGAAGGAAACAAGATTATTCCTGTTTATAGATAACAGGATTCTATACGAAGAAAATCCTAATGAATCCACAAAACAAATTCATTAAGTTACTCTTCCCACAATCAACAAATTGTTATTGTATCTTTTTCTACCAATAACAATGTATCCAAAAAGGATATCAAGAAAACAATTTTGTTTATCACAAAGAATAAAATACCTAAGAATAAATGTAACAGTGAGGTAAAAGATCGATACACCAAATATTACAAAACATTGATGAAAGAGATTGAATAAGACATAAGTAAATAAAAAGATGTCTCATATTCATACGTGGAAAGAATTAATGTCTGTATTACCTAAAGTGATATACTGATCCAACACAATCCCCTGTCAAAATCCCAAGGGCATTTTTTATAAACTCTAAAATTTATTTGGAAAACAAAAGACCCCAAATAGACAAAGCTATCTTGAAAAAGAAGAACAGGGTTAGAGGCATCATACTTTCTGACTTCAAATTATATACAAAGCTATAGTAATTAAAACAGCATGGAAACTTTTATGGTGCTGGCATTAAAATGGACATACAGACCAATGGAACAGAATAGAGAGCCCAGAAACAAAACCCAAGCATATATGATCATCTAATTTTCTTTTTTTTTTCTTTTTTTTTTTAAGAGAGAGAGAGAGAGAGAGAGAGAGAGAATTTTAATACTTTTTTTTTTTTTTTTTTTTAGTTATCGGCGGATACAACATCTTTGTATGTGGTGCTGAGGATCGAACCTGGGCCGCATGCATGCCAGACGAACGCACTACTGCTTGAGCCACATCCCCAGCCCAAGATCATCTAATTTTCAAGAAGTACACCAGAAATACATCGTGGGAAAAGTCTCTTCAATATAGTATAGGAAAACTGGATACCAGATACAAAAGAATGAAACTGGACCCTTATCTTACAGTACACATAAAAACCAACTTAAAATGGATTAAAGACCTAAACATAAGACCTGAATCCATAAAACTCCTAGAAGAAAACTGGGGAAAAGCTCCTTGACATTGGCCTTGGTAATGACTTTTTTTGGAAATCACACACAAAGCTCAAGCAACATCAACAACAACAAAAATAATAATAAGAAGAAGACTGTATCAAGCTAAAAAGCTTCTAGACAACAAGAACAATCAACAAAATGAAGACTCTTTTCAAACCATACATATAATAAGGCATTAATATTCAAAATATATAAGAAATAACATAACTCAATAGCACAGAAACAACTAACTCCACCTAAAAATGGGCACAGGACCTGAATTGACATTTTCCTAAAGAGAACATACAAATGGCCAATAAGTACACAAAACAGGTCTCAACATCACTAATCGTCAGGAAGCGCAAACCAAAACCACAATGAGGTATCACCTCCCGCCTGGCAGGATGACCATTATTTTAAATAAATAAATGACAAGCGCTAATGAGGACTTAGACAAATTAGAACCCTAGGGCACCACTGGTGTGAATGTAAATTAGTACAGTCATGAAGAACAAGATAGAGGATCCTCAGGAAAACAAAAACAGAGCTACCACATGACCCAGCAATACTCCTTCTGGGTAAATATACAAGGGCAATGAGATCTGCACTTCATAGATACATCATCAGTCCTTTGTTCATTACAGCAATATTTACTCATAGTAACCAATATACACACACTTAAATGTCTGCTGGTGAATGAAAAGACTCTTTTCAAACCAAAGAAATGTGATATATATAGGAAATTGATAGTGTGTGTGTGTGTGTGTGTGTGTGTGTATCATATGTTTATTTGAAATATTCAGCTTTAAATAAGAGATGCTACCATTTACAAAAACCTGGATAAACCCAGAGGACAGTATGATAAGTGAAATAAGTCATTACATGTGGAATCCTTAAAGAGCTAATCACATAGAAACAGAGTAGAACATCACTTACCAAAAGCAGAGATGGAGGTATAGGGAGATGCAGGTCAAAGTATATAAAGTTGTGGTTATATAAGATGAATAAATTAATAATATTGTGCCCTGGAAATGTGCCAAGAGAATAGATTTCAGGTACTCTTAACACACACGCACACACACACAAAACCATGTGAGGAGATAAAATATATTGATTTTCTGGACTGTAGTAATCATTCCATTATGTATATGCACATAAAAAACATCATGCTGTACACTGTAAATAGATGCAATAAAAATTCAGTTGTTAAATTTTAAAAATTCTTCATTATTTATACAATAAAGTAGCCAGAGTAATAAACCTAAATAAAATTTAGTGGAGCCGGGCACAGTGGCGCACGCCTATAATCACAGCAGCTCAGGAGGCTCAGGCAGGAGGATCCCAAGTTCAAAGCCAGCCTCGGCAAAAAGCAAGGTGCTAAACAACTCAGTATCTAAATAAAATACAAAATAGGGCTGGGGATGTGGCTCAGTGGTCGGGTGCCCCTAAGTCCAATCCCCAGTACCCAAAAAAAAAATTTAGTGGAATTAGCACGAATCTTTCTGGAAAGGTCACTCACTAGCCAGAATAGAAGTTCACAATGACTTAAGGAGGTCAAAGTCCATCAAAGCATGATCACTCCAACCTGGGTCTGTGAGCCCTGCAAGCCCATACATTGTTACCAGTATGCAACAAGGTAAGAACAGAAATAAAAGCATTTAGAAACTTTTATGGAAATTTGGTACAACCTGATATCCAAGTATATGATCAATGTTTAAAAATGTGATTCCGAATATAAGATTCTTGTAGGAGAAGGTTCTGATAACACAGCTGCAATGACAGGAGGAAACAGTCCAGAGTAATTACTCGAGGATGCAAATTAGGGAGCTTGAGTCAGATGTAAAGCCACACACTGCTTCCTTCACCAAGAAAGCCTTCCTGTGAAGACAGCTGAATTACAAAATGTGATTAGGGATGATGGTAAAAACCATGGATTATATAAAGGCTAATGCATTGCACTTGAGGTTTTTATTTTATGTGATAATATAGAAGCTGGTCATAAACAATTATTATTTAATATTGAGGTTTATGAAACATAGGGGGAAAGTTCTATGATACATTGGAGAATGTTTGAACTATTTTAAATAAACTCTTAAGAGTTTCTGCTGGATAAGAAACCAGTTTGGGTCCAAATTTTTAAAGATTTGTATTGGATAGCCAACCTTACTTGTCTAAAATCTTCAGCATGTTAATAATCCTAGTATTTTCAACAAGAAGGAAAACCAACATGTTTTTCAGTAGCAGATGACTGAAAGGACAAAACAAATATTACGAGTTTGGAAGAACAGTTTCCACAGATTGTTATGTCGTGTTTCACAATTTAACAACCACAGTCAATGAAGCAGGTAATGATTTTGACATCTGCAAAAAGTGATTGTCAAATAACAGATGAAATTGATAGAATGTTGGAAATTTTTATTCTCTCTCAAAGAAAGACACATGCCTAGGAAATTCATGGAGCCATAATCCATGCCTTTCACTGATATATGATTTAAACTTAATATAACCTCTAAGAATGTTTTAATCTCCTCCTTGATATCTTTTGCAACCCATTGTTCATTCAATAGCATATTATTTAGTCTCCAGGTGTTAAGAGTAGATTTTATTTTTTATTTTATCATTGATTTCTAATTTCATTCCATTGTGGTCTGATAAAATGCAGGGTAGTATTCTACCTTTTTGTGTTTACTAAGATTTGCTGTGTGGCATAACATACGGTCTATTTTAGAGAAGGATCCATGTGCTGCTGAGAAGTGTATTCACTCACTGATGGATAATATACTCTATATATGTCGGTTAAGTCTAAGTTATTGATTGTATTATTGAGTTCTATAGTTTCTTTGTTTAGTTTTTGTTTGGAAGATCTATCTAGTGGTGAAAGAGGTGTGTTAAAGTCACCCAGAATTATTGTGTTGTGATCTATTTGACTCTTGAACTTGAGAAGAGTTTGATTGACTAACGTAGATGTTCCGTTGTTTGGGGCAAATGTATTTATAACTGTTATGTCTTGTTGATGTATGGTTCCCTTAAGCAGTATGAAATGTCCATCTTTATCCCTTTTGATTAACTTTGGCTTGAAGTCTACTTTATTTGATATAAAGATGGAAACACCTGCTTGCTTACGTAGACCATTCTGTGGGTGTCTTTTCCCATGAGATGAGTCTCTAAACTTGATATAATCTAACAGAGTAAACTGTTAAGACTGATCACTAATAAAGGATTATAAATGAATTTTTTAAATACCATGTCATATACTTCATTTAAAAAATGTTAAAAATGAATAACTTGGGCTGGGGATGTGGCTCAAGCGGTAGCGCGCTCCCCTGGCATGCACGGGGTGCTGGGTTCGAGCCTCAGCACCACATACAAATAAAATAACAATGTTGTGTCCACCAAAACTAAAAAAATAAATATTAAAAAAAATTTCTCTTTCTTTAAAAAAAATGAATAACTTGAGTTTAAGTTGATTTAAAATCTCTTTCTATATTCCCATCTATATACTTCTTGAGACTGGCTTTCTTCATTATAATAATATTAAAAGAATATGGAATAGGTTAGATATGCATTATATTCTACAAATAGTGCTATAATGAATTCAACATAGACTAGATAAAATAATAAACATGAAGAAAGCTAGTTGGTCATAATAAAAACTTAAAAAGTAAATATACAAAGTGTTTATAAAATGTGTGTATTCTGGATAGTAAATAGAGAGATTTACTACCTTCTTTTTTTTTTTTAAAGAGAGAGTGAGAGAGGGCTGGGGATGTGGCTCAAGCAGTAGCGCGCTCGCCTGGCATGCGTGCGGCCCGGGTTCGATCCTCAGCACCACATACCAACAAAGATGTTGTGTCCTCCGAGAACTAAAAAATAAATATTAAAAATTCTCTCTCTCTCTCTCTCTCTCTCTCTCCCCCTCTCTCACTCTCTCTTAAAAAAAAAAAAAAAAAAAAAAGAGAGAGTGAGAGAGGAGAGAGAGAGAGAATTTTTAATATTTATTTTTTAGTTCTCGGCGGACACAACATCTTTGTTGGTATGTGGTGCTGAGGATCGAACCCGGGCGGCCGCACGCATGCCAGGCGAGCGCGCTACCGCTTGAGCCACATCCCCAGCCCAATTTACTACCTTCTTCATAACTTTTTTGTTTAATTACAGTTTGGGATATAATGATAGTAATAGTGATTCTCTATACTAATTACCTATGTACATACTTTCTATAAATAGTACATATAGTTTTTTACAATTCTCTTTTTCCTATCTTATGTTTGGTCTGTTTACATTTACATAGCGATACACATATAGACCAATAAAACAGAAAAGAGGGCTGGGGTTGTAGCTCAGTGGTAGAGCACCTGCCCTGCATGTGTAAGGCACTGGGTTCGATTCTCAGCACCACATAAAAATAAATAAATAAAGATATGGTATCTACCATCAAATAAATATTAAAAAACACAAACAAAAAAACAGAAAAGAGAGCCCAGAAATAAACTTACGCACATATTGTCAAATGACCTGGAACAAGTGTGCCAGAACTACACAATGGGGAAAGAAGAGTCTCTTCAACCAACACTCCTGAGAAAACTAGATACCCAAAGCAAAAGAATGAAACTGGACCCTCATCTTACACCACACACAAAAATCACCTTGAAATGTATTAAATTTCAAAACATTGAGACTTAAAACTAAAACTTCTAGAAAAAAATAGGAGATATAAGCTTTATCACACTGGTCTTAACAACGATTTCTTGAATATGGCACCAAAATCACAGGCAACAAAAGCAAAAATAGTGTTCGATTTTTATGTACTGAAAGGTAATTAAAAATTTTTATAGATGTTTACATTTATTGAATGAATTATAGAAAAGGGGATTGTGTTTTCAATGTCTTTACTATTTATTCTGTAAAATTATTTTTATTGAACTTTTAACAAGTGTTAGTATATGATGGCTTTAAACTTACTGGGGTCCTACCACACAAGTTGAAGCCTTATTTAAAGCATCCATACAGAAGAAGAGATGGTGCCTTCACCATCTTAAGCTTCCCCAGCATAGTTTTAGGAGTCACCTTTAATTCTAACATTTGTTCTGTTTCCGTAGGGAAATAGGGGAAATCAACAAGGAGGAATTCTGAGTCTGTGGCCTTAGCAGGAGTGGGTGATCCCAGAGAAAGCTGTGCACTGTTAAGACTCTGCTGCCACCGTGTGGCCATTTTGTTTATGACCTGTAGGTAGAAGAGCAACCTGAAGCTTTTTTTGTCTCTCAACCTCAAAGCATTTCCTATTCTGTCTTTCCCATCTAATTACCCAGTAAGCTCTGTGAAATCTAGTAAGGCCTCTGTCTTTCTCTATTTCATGCTTGCTTTTTAAATTCACTCCCTGTTTTCAGGGAATTTATTACTGATAAATGAATGTGGGCAACCAAAGTGTCACCCAAACTGCAACAAAGCAATGAATTATGCAATTAATTAAAGCACATCTGTGTTCAAATAAAAGTTTTTAAATTGTAGCAATAAAATATAAATTATTTTAATCCTTGTCACCCAGAGAGAACATCACTTCAAATGCAGCAATCAGCAAGACACAAGCCATCCTGGATATATTTCCAATTACGTTGCCAGAATGTAGATTAATAATTTATGGAGTGGTAAAACTGAGTAAAGGTCTTTTAAAATGTAATGTTTGGAGAGCTTGGCCTTCATAAATCTCCATTATAATCACATAGTAGTTTTACATTGATAATATACATTACACCTCATCTGAACAAAGATGAAACATGTCTGATTAACAAAAGAAGAGAGAAGAATGGAGTCTGTTTCAGAAGCTAGAGGCTTTTTGCCAAGCTCTTCCTTCTCTGTAGGTATCTTCTTAGTAGTAAGAATTATGAAGAGGATCCAAGCCAAAGCCCATGTTTCCTTGTGACATGAAAAAAAATCCACTTTAAGTCATTCTGTGCAACCTATATGGAACTTTGCAAAGTCAATCTTCCTTGGAGACTTCCCACATACATCAGAAAAATATCTTTGAAAAATGTTGGCACTATGCCAGATACAGTGGCACTCACTAATAATCCCAATGATGTGGGAAGCTGAGACAGGAAGATTCCAAATCCAAGGCCAGCCTTGAAAAGTTAGCAAGACTCTGTCTCAAAATTTTTAAAAATTAAAAGGGCTGGGGATATAGCTCAGTGGTAAAGTGCCCTGGGTTCAATTCAGTACCCAGCATCAAAGAAAAGAAAGAAAGAAAAAGAAAAATGTTGGCACTATACAAAAAATCAATTCAAAATGGATCAAAGACTTACATATAAGACCAAATTGTGAAAATACTAGAAGAAAACAGAGAAATGCTTCAGGAAATTGATCTGGGAAAATAATTTTTGGATATGACCCCAAATGCACAAGCAACAAAAGCAAAAGTTGACAAATGGGATTACATCAAACTAAAAAGCTTTTACACAGCAAAGAAAAGAATTAACAGAGTGAAGAGACAGCCTACAGAAGAGGAGAAAACATCTGAAAATTATTCATTCAATTAGGGAGTAACATTCAGAATATGTGAGGAACTCAACAGCAAAAAATAATCCAATTAAAAATGGATTATTGGGGCTGGGGATGTGGCTCAAGCAGTAGCGCACTTATCTGGCGTGCGTGGGGCCCGGGTTCGATCCTCAGCACCACATACCAACAAAGATGTTGTGTCCGCCAATAACTAAAAAATAAATATTAAAAAAAATTTTCTTTAAAAAAAATAAAAAATGGATTATTAAATGATCTGAGTCAACTTTTCTCAAAAGAAGATATACAAACGGCCAACAAGTACATGCAAAAATGTTCACTATCACTGATCATCAGGGAAATGCAAATCAAAACCACAACGAACCTCAATTTGTCTCACCCTAGATAGAATGGCTGTTACCAAAAAGACAAAAAATACAAATGTTGGCAAGGATGCAGAGAAAAGGGACTCTCCTGCACTGCTGATGGGAATGTAAATTAGTACAGACATTATCGAAAACAACATGGAGGTTCCTCAAAAAATTAGAACTAGAACTCCCAGATGACTGAGCTATTTCATTATGGTATATATACAGCCAAAGGAAATGGAATAAGCATGTCATAGAAACAGCATTCACACATTTACTGCTATTCACAATCACCAAGATATGGGATCAACTTAGGTGTCCATCATGGATAAAGGAAAAAAGAAAATGTGGTATATTTACATAATATAATAATATTCAGCCTTCAAAAAGAACAAAATCCTGTCATCTATAGCAAAATGGATGGCACAGTCCCATCACTTATTTTCAAGTGCAATAAGTCAGGCATAGAAAGAAAAACATCATACATTCTCAGATGTCAAAGCCTAAAAAGTTTATCTCGTAGAAGTAGAGAGTAAAATCATGGTTACCAAAGTGTGTGGAGAATGGAGGACACCGACAGAATCATTAACAGCCACAGGGTGCAATTGGAGAGGGGAACAAGAGTTGACAACGACTACTAAAGCTTTTCAGAAGAGATTTTGAATGTTCCCAGCCCAAAGGAATAAAAATGTTTAAAGTGATGGTTAGGCCAGTTACCTTTATCGGATCATTACACAGTGTATATGAGTATGGAAATTATCAGAGTTGACCTCCATAAATATGTACAATTATCATGTGGCAATTAAAATTTTTAAATTTTTTTAAATGTTGGCTACTTGAGTTGCCTATCCGTAAAATCATCCTAAAATTGTACTGGTTGATGTCCTAATGGATAGAGCCTCATTTTTCCTTTTTCTTTAGGTTTAACTTGCTTATTGGATCATGCACTAGGCTTCTAACCCACCATTGAAGGTGCACAGGACACATGAATGATGGCACAAGGCTGCTTTCTTTTTCTCCCCTCCCTGGAGCCTGTTAGATAGCGAAAACATTGTTACGGAACTATCAGAACAACTTTTTATAAGTAAGACTTTTTAAATATTTTACAATGATGTATCATTTATTCGGGTTAAAATTAAAGATAAGCTATGAGGATCAACTTTCAGTTTTATATTTTCAAGTTCATTCAATTAGGAAATGCTACGAAATGGAGGCAACAATGGGAACAAGGACATGATCCATGGCAAAGGAGGGGATGGCATGAGATGCAATGGAGCAGGCACCAAAGAAAACCTGGGGAAAACAGAACTAAAAACTAAACTCCCTGGGGAGCCCACGAGCTCCCCTGATACCCTCAGAAAGCACAGAGGTCAAGTAAAATATCTAGCCTAGAAGAAGCCACTTAGGCAAAAGAGGACATTTGCAATAATAGGCACTGCAAGAAGGCAGAATGTGCCTTCTGGGTGCTAATTATCCCTCAGGAGTTGTTTTTAGAGTACAGATGCTCATGGACTTCTGGTAGTTAACTAATGGACATGACATACATGACCACCACCACCACTCACTCATTCAAGTAGCCCCAGAAGAGCAATGAGAGAGCACATTGAATCATGATTATCAAATCTAGAAAATAGTGAGTGGTGGAAGGGAGGAGGGAGAAACAATGGAGAAGGGCCAGTGGCTCCTCCATCGGCCATGGGGGAAGGGCTACATCTGATCTGGGAGCAAAGCTTGTCTTACAAGGAAGAGAACTATGTACATACCAATAGTAGGAGTCTCCCTGGGAATTTCATACAGGAAAGAAACTGCTAACACATAATAACTTAGGTTTGCACAAACTGAAGAGCTCCTCCTCCTTCCGGGACTGTGGACCTCTTAGTTCAAAGTGTCACCCTTCCCCGGAAGTCAAGCCAAGCCTCCCAAGAAGAGGCCTTGGCACCTTCGCAAGAAACAGAATCTGCAAATCTTGTCCATACCCCATGCCAGCCACCTAGTGAAGCCAGGAGGAAGGTGCTGAGCAGGGAACCTCAGACTCGATTTGTTCAAGGAGAAAAACCCTAACAAGTTCACTGAAATAGTCAAACATCATCTTTTTATTCAGACTGGAATATGCAGTCATGTATATTTTCATCTTTGGAACAGGTGGTTTAATATGCAAATAAAGTAATAAGTGTCAGAACTGTATCCTAGCAGTAGCTACTTTGCAAACGTTACCATAGCACCAATTCAACAGTGTTCTTAGAGGCAGCCACGCCTCAGCAAGGTCTTTTTAACTTGGGACAGCAAAGTTCAAATGAACTATTAGACACAAACTGCAAAAGAGTCCTGAACTGAGTTAGGAGGGGAATCTTTACAGCACGATTGCCCTCCACAGCTACTAGAAACGACATGGAACTTTAAGGAGAGAAAAAGAAAATGGACCATCTCCCATAACACCTGGAATGTGATCCAAGCCTGGAGACAAAATGATGGTAATTATAACTGCTAACATTTGTTTTTAGCTGCTAACAGATTGTGCCCAGATTGCGAAGGGCAAACTTCGTTCTCTAATTACTCTTGTGCGAACTGTGCTTTGACAGTACTCACTAAATCCTAGCTGGGTGAAAGGAGAGCAGACTGTCCTCGCAGGTGGTTCATTTATGTTAAACTAAGAAAGGGCTGTCCTCCCATGGCCCCAGTCCAGGGCCCCAGTCCAGGGCCACTCACAGTTGGATGTGAGAGAGCATCCTCCAGCAGAATGGGCTCTAACAGGTCTCTAGTTCTCACTGCCAGCTGATCTGCTCTACAGAGGGTGACAGGCACTTCCCAAGCACAGACAAAGCAGAAGGTGAAGGACTCAGCAGGAGGGATGCAGGCTGCCAGGTAGGCACCTGGTTTGTGAACTGGTCAGGGTTGCTAAGGTAGGCCCTGGGCTACAACAAAGCACATCCCCTCCTGGTTAGGGGAGAATGAAAGGACAGACATCAAAGGTTAACAATAAAGATAGTCTGTGATCAATGACTAGTGAAATAAGGAGCTTTTAAAATTCTTTAAGAGCTCAAAGGAACAGGAATTCTTTTCTGCTTACTCTGAAAAGGGTGATTAAAGATAGAGCTGGGGGGTGGGGGACACTAGAAAAAGTAAAGACTTCATCATCAGGGAACCATGGTTGGTTGACACGGAAAAGCCCTCACAAGAATGAGAGTCCCCCTCTTACATATCAAAGCCACTGCTCAGAACTCTCTCACTAAAATAGTAACATGTATCTTATGGCTAAAATAGAAAAAAAAAGTGAGAGGTAAGGAAAGGATTGTTCAGAAAAGCAATCAGGAATTTCCATTTTGCTGCCTTTATCTTCAGACACAAAAACTTTTGCTTTCCTAAAGGGTAATTATGAGACCATATATAGAGTTAATTTCACACGTACACCAGCTTAAAATACAATAATTAAGCAGAAAAGGGCCTCTTGGCATGGTTTCCATAACATTTTAGCCAAGTCAATCTGCAAATTTTCTGTGGGTGGGTTGGATTTGTAATCTCAGTGGCAACCTGCACATTGGGTGTGCCACCCAGCGGCTCGCCACATTGAGGGCACAATATTCAAAAAAGTGAGAGCTTGATTTCATCAAGTTTTGATAACCAGAGAGATGCAGTCTGATGAGCAAGGCTGAAAGGAGATCAAGAGAGAAAACAACACTCAGGAATTAGTATTAGGTTCCAAAAGATGGGCCCACATCAGGGATTAGATCCAGTTTGCTGGAGGAAAACCTCTTACAAAGGCCAGGAAGCCTCAAGGGCAGGAATTCAGTTGCGTCAGGAAAATACAGCATTAAGGAGGAAATGGAAACAAATGCCCAACCCTGTGGACTAAGCTGACATGGCAGAAGTTGGGAGAAATCTGCAATCTGGTGGATACATGCTACCAGAGCTACTGTAGGGATATTAGCCATAGGATAGCAGTGACAGGAATGAAGCCATATTTCACCCACAGCTGGATCAAGTCTCTTAAAATATCTTCTTCCCAGGACAGGATTAGCAGAGGAATTCTGTAGCTCTCAGCCTTTCAAATACAAGCTACATCAAATACAGCAATGACAGAGCTTATCTAGGCTGAAGAAGACACAATTGATCAAAGTGCTTTCATGTGGAAAGCCATAATAAATATTTGAAATGTGTTCAATTAGATTTTGAAAAGTGAAAAATATCTTTTGTTGCAATGGTCAGTTTTACCTCATTTGTGTTTTCTGCCTTATTTGTTTTGCTATCTGGGCAAAGTTAAATGTAAACAATGAAATTATAAACAAAAAATATAGAGGTTTTTTTTACTATTTGTTTTTTAGTTGTAGGTGGACACAATATTTTTATTTCATTTTTATGTGGTGCTAAGGATTGAACCAAGTGCCTCACCTGTGCTAGGCAAGCACTCTACCCTGAGCCACAGCCCTGGAGAATATTTAATTGCGCTTTGATGAGGAAGGGTTTTCTAAATACAACAGGAATAAATAAATTGAAAGATAAGATTGGACAACATAAAAATGTAAAATTTGGTCCAATTTAAAATATTAGCATAATTAAAGGCTCTATAAACCAGGTAAAATATTTTCCAAAAAATGAGATAATATTTGTGATGCATAAAGAACTTTGGCAAATCAATAAGAAAAACTTTGAAAAAAATAGGTAAACAATCAAGAATGTTTCATAGAAGAATAAACACTATAGACCAATAAGCATGTGAAATAGTTCAACCTCACTAGGAATAGAAAAGGTATATATTATAACATCAGGAAGACACCAATATCACTTCTTAGACTGGCAAATGGGGTAATAAACATCAATGCGAAAGAATCTGATAAGATTAGTATAATTTCCTAGGATAATTTGACAAAGTTTGACCTAATACTAAGAATTCATAGTAATCTACATTAAGAATCAGAGTTATAAACAATTTATAAAAATATTCATCAGTCATTTATAATAATTAAAAGAGGCAAGAAACTGAATGTTATAATTATATCATAAAATTCTAATTGGCCATGAATGGTGTATTTCAAAGAATGGGGAAATGCTATGACACAATATAAACTGAAAAAGCAGGGTATAAAACATAACTTTAGTACTGAGGATGTAGCTTGGTGGTAGAGCGCTTCCCTAGCATATGTGAGGCCCTGGGTTCAGTCCTCAGCATATACATGTATCTGGTGGGAATAGACCTGTTATCAGTGATTGCAATACAAACTGATAGGTTTTTTTCTCCCTGTACATCAGTATTTAAAAAAAAACAAACTACATTATAATGCTAGGTAGCTGTTTGGAAACAAGAAGGAAAAAAAACATTCCTTTCAGATCTTAACATTTAGGGTTTAATATCCCAGAAACTATTGATTTGAAATATTATAAACAACCCATATTTGCTTTCCATAAGAGTTATTTTCCTCTAACAAGTCCCACCCACCATAAATAAGACTCTCAAATGCCAGTGGATGAGTGTCCATGACCCAAAGAATCACGATCAGCAATTCCTTTTTTTTGTTTTTTTTTTCTTTTTATTAGTGAATTATAATTACACAAAATGGTGGGATTTGTTCTTACAAATTCATACATGCACACAATATAACAGCATTATTGGTCAGTTTCATTCTCCAGTATAAGTAAGAATTTTTTTTTCAGGGGTGGGGATTGAACCCAGGGCCTGCCCATGCTAGGTGAGTATGCTACCACTGAGCCACATCTCCTACAGGTGGCAATTATACAAGAAGTCACTACCATTAGCAAAACCTACCCTATGGTCCATTTCTTAAAAGAATAATACCTCCATATTATGCTAATGGTTTTAAGAAATAGCTCATTTCAAATGCAAGCACACTCAAAACCTCTGCACATATGTTAGACACTATTGTATGCAGAGAAGCAACAAAGGAAGAAATCATGAACAAAAATGTATAACCCATGCTTATTTCTTTGGATTTTCATAAATGGAAATCATCTGGATAACCTGGGGCTCGTAGCATTGTTATATGTCAGGCACATAGTGAGGCATTTTCTATGTATTCTACTACTCAAATCTTAAGACAACCTTATGTACTATTGTTGTCTTCACTTTGAAGACAAGGAAGCTGTGGCTCTCAGATATTAAATAACTTACCAAAAACCACTAGGCTGGTAAGTGTCTGCGCCCAGATTTGGAACAAGGCAGTCTGTTTCTAGAACTTGGCTGTTAAACGCATTTGCTCTATTTAGTCAGAATCTGTGCGACAGGTAAAGTTGTATTCTGCATTTCTCTTTTGCCTCCTCCCTACCCTCCTAGAACCTCAGAAAAGAAAAACAAATCCTAACCTTTTTAATCCATTCATATATGTCACTATCTTTTAGAGTCAAAGATGCTACTATAGTTATTCTGCTACTTCCTTCATTGAAAGCCGTAGGGCTTAATAAATTAATGCATGACCTTCAGTTTTTCCTGCGATGGTTTTATACATAGTTTCTCTTCCCTATTTAGGTTTGCAGCTAGAAGACAATAAAACTAGCAATGGAACCACTATATGAGGAATACATAGCACATGGTGGAACAATAGTCAAACCTTATTACTGGCTAAACTTCTCTCTAGATTGCACCAACTGTCCTTACCATATTCGGACAGGTGAGGAAGCAAGAGTCCCCTACACAGAATTTCATCAGATTTTTGGATTCCCTTATGGGCCAACATATCCTCAAACAAAACACCTCATATTTTATGAACTCAAAAATTCTTCTGGTAGCCTGGTGCAAAAGGGCCATGCCAGCAACTGCACTGGGAATGATACCCACCCAGAATCAATGCTGTTTGAGACAAATGGTTATCTTGACTCCGCTGTGCACAACAACAGCAGCATTAGGCACATCATCCTGTATTCCAACAACTCCCCTTGTAATGAAGCCAAACACTGCTGCATCAGCAAAATGTATAATTTCCTGATGACGCACCCAGACGTCACTCTTAGTATTTACTTTTCTCAGCTCTATCATACTGAGCACGAATTTCCTGCCTCAGCGTGGAACCGTGAGGCTCTTCGGAGCCTGGCCAGCTTATGGCCCCAGGTCACTCTGAGCCCAATAAGTGGTGGGATCTGGCACTCTCTTCTCGACAACTTTGTCAGTGGTGTCTCGGGACCCGCTGTTTTCCAGCCCATTTTAACCGGGAGGGCCCTGACTGACCGGCACAATGCTTATGAAATCAACACCATAACAGGAGTGAAACCTTACTTCACAGATGCTCTTCCCCAGAAAAAAGAGAATCAGAACTACCCCTTAAACCATGTCCTCTCTGTACAGTCTTTCCAAGGGACAAGTAGACAACCACAGTCCAGCATGACTCCAGACCTCAGGAATCCTATTGTCTTTGTGCTGGTCCCTTATAGAGACCTACCACCAATCCATGTGGGTCAAAACCCTCACAAACCCAGGAATGTGGTAAGGCACTTAAATATTGCCTCAAATGTCACTCCAGGAAAACAAAGACCTCAGAAAGACCAAGGGAGATAATGGAAATCAGAATGGTTTGCAAGGAGCAAAGAGGCAGAGGAAAAGAAGAAGAAGAAGAAGAAAGAACAAAAATAAAATCTACATGTTATGAATGCATGAAGCCAAGTGCCAGGAGACTTACTAGCTGGGCAACAAAAATCTGAAAATCTCTCTCTCAGATCTGATCAAAGATGAGGATTAACTGATGCATAAGAGCAAAAACTGAATTATATACCATATCAACTATTTTAAAACCATACTTTTTCTAACATAATCTAAAATATTTCCATAAAACAACATGATCTCTCTCCTTTATTTTGAATGCGATAATAATAAAATGGAACCATTAATACCTTGCTAATATTTTGGTAAAGATTAGGAATATTGTTAGTCTACCCAATCATCTTTCCAATAAAAAGAAAACATGGACTAAACAGCTTCTTAAATTGGTTTCAGCATAAAAATTTACTATAAAATTATAAAACAGCCTGAGTTACTGATGTTAAGTGCTATCTCAAAGAGTAAACTAGTAACATTCCATTAATTGTTAATTATGGATGGAAGATTTTAGGCAGCCTACCTTTTCCAGAGTATTTCAAAATTACATATAGTTATAAAAATTGAAACGTAGCCACCTACTCAGTGGACCTTTTCCAGCTCAGAACTCTCCCTCCTGAGCAAATGACAGGGGCTGGATGATGCAAGAGAATCACCAAAGGCCCCCCTTCACAGGCCACATCACCAGAACCACTCGCACTGGCTCCCAGAGCTCCTTGTTGCCTTGTTTCACTGGTAAGATTTTAAGTTCTGTAAGACAAGCTCATGCTCTGCACCACCTCCCCCACTCCCCGTCACCTTAGATTCTCCTTTAGAATCTAGCACAATATCCAGGCAGAATGTGGATAGCAAGGTTGAGACTGCATCTCAGTAAATTCACCAATCATTACTCCCCAAGATCTCTTCACTGTTGCCAAGTGCCTGCTTAACCACCCTCCAAGGGACATCTTTTTGTTAGCACCCATTTCCCCTTCTTCTAATTCAGATCACCAATGCATAATTTGTATGTGCTGATTTCCCTTTCCTGACCCCTTCCTCTTTACCAGTGTATATCCGTAACTTCTCTTAAAATCTAATTCAAAGCATACTCCTTTAGGAAGCACTCTTTGACTAACCCTTTGAGTCACTTAAATGAAACTACTTTACTTATGCTTAATTCACATTTGCTATCTCTTCCCTCTCAGAAATATGTAAAGATGAATTATAAGAAAATGTATATTCATCTTTATAGAACTTGCCTTTATATTAAAATACACACACATGCACACACACAAATGCTAAGTTAATAAGATATTTCACTATTACATTAGAGCACATAATACTTCATGAAAAAGGGGAGGAGGAAGAGGAAGGAAGAAAGAAAAGAAAAAAATGTTTTAGAAATAGAAGTTAGTATTGTGTAAAATAAGCATGAATAAAATTATTAAAAACAAATTTCTATTGTTAGCCTGCAAATTTTTATAGAATTATTGGAATATAATTTTACCATGGGTATACAGTGATTATTATTTAAAAAGGTGCTACTGAAGTTTATATCAGCTCATGGACTCATATGTCCATTATTTGGAATGTTATGATAAAAAAAAAAGATGCCAACATGACAAATCGGTCACTTCTGATTGTTATAAAATAGATCCAAGGGAGTTGAGGTTGTAGCTCTGTGGTACAGCACTTGCCTCACATGTATGAGGCACTGTGTTTGATCCTCAGCACCACATAAAAATAAACAAAATAAAGTTATAAAAAAAAAAAAAGATCCAAGGGCTTGGGGTATAGCTAGCTCAATGGCATGTACAAAGCCCTAAGGTTCAACACCTTCCCCAGCAAAACCACACACACACACACACACACACACACACACACCCAATTTGTTGGCATGAAATCTCTCTCTAAAATGGTAAAGTAGACCATAACATCACAAAGGATCCATGGTCTAAAATCTAGGATGAACTTTTATGGTATGTAACAAAAAAAGATATGTTGCCACAACAACAGGAAGGAAAAATTCCTTTCTCGGTTACATTTTTACACTGGCTAAGGCAAGACTGGGCTGAGTAAAAGAATGTAACATTCTGACAGGTCAGAAGTCCAAGGCAGGACAGTCAAGCGTTAGATAAGAGACTAACAGAGGGCATAAAGATAAATGGTCCAAGGCAAGTCATCCCTTTTTACCCATCTGTGAAACAAGAGATAGCTGTTAGTTCATCTTTAAGGCTCCTTTCAGCTCCACCTGCTGTAACAAGGCACACAGCAGAGCAACCTTCCCACAGAGTGAGACCTTACCATGCAGTGATCAGTCTTCCTTGCTCGCCACACAATGGGTTCTGGGTCATGTTGGGCTGACCCAAGGATGAAGGAGGAGAAGTTAGAATGCTCTACCCCTCTTCAGTAAACCAGCAATGGTGATATTAAAGAATATCATTGCCACCACACATATGGAAATTCCAAATAAAAGAATAGAAGCCAATAAGTTAAAGCAGGTAGCAATACAGAGATGTGAAAAACATAGGGATGTACCCCACGAGACCAACAAAAGAGAAAAGAGGGCAGCATTACCTTGGTGAATCTTTTGACTACCCAGTCAGTATAAGGAGGGTGGATTTATTAATCAGGGGCAGACTTGGATTAATAAAGCTCCCAAGATAGACATATAAAGGTAGAATGCTAATGTATTGATTTCCTGTGAGACAACTGGACATACAAGCAGATATCAAAGTCATCCATCTTATATTGCCTTTCCACATAGATAAGCTTCCTGATATTACAATAAGAAGGTTGCTCTATGGGACTAGAAGAGTTCATCATATGATTCAAACACTTAGTGCTATCAGATTTGAATTTGTAGTGGAGATACCTCTGCCACTTGGAAAGAAATAGTGAAATATGTACAAGGATGTCTATCCCTGGATAGTATTTGGGTGAGCCTAGGCTGTAAGAGACAACACAGACCTCTATAACTCCTTTTGTGACTGACAGCATTTATTTTCTTGGGGGATGCTTGGGACTGAAACAAGGTCCTCATGTATGTTAAGCATACACTTTACTATTATGCTACAATCCCAGCCTGATTTTCTACAGATTTTGATATTTTGTCAAGTTAAAATCTAATCTTGCTGGCCTGACTTGAGAGCAGATTATATTTCTTTAAACAGCTTTTAAATATCTGTTTTGATTCATGGTGCATGCAATCCAAAAAACTTCACTTGCAGAATGGAATCCTATTCATTTCATTTCCAAGGATTTTAAGTATGTGGTACCTATACTAATTTAAAATAATATTCTTACTATCAAATATTTAGTGAGAGCTACATAAGGTGTTTATAAGCACTTACTTAAAGTAACTCATTTAATCTCCCAATAATTCTGCAAGGCAAGTATTATTATAATACTTATTCTACAAATGAATAAATTGCAGCATAGAAAACTTAAGTATCTGCCCAAGTAGTAAAGGCTAAGCTGATAATCAAACCCAGGAGATCTAATTTCAGAATCCATGCTGTTCATCATTACATTTTGATGCCTACCTCAATAATAACAATGCAGATTCACTAGAAATCTAGGAAAAAATTAATATCCCTTTAGTATGTGTCCTGTGGCTTTTCTATAATTCTGCTCAAACCATGTTACCCATGGGAATCTGGTATACCAAGGGAGCCAGGTAGGATGGGCAAGTTAGGGTAGAGAACTTAAGTAGATTCTAGATCCCAGAGCTTTGGCCCTCAACCCAGCCCTACTTCCTCTTTTCCAGCCCCTCATACCAATCACATATCTTGGGGATTATTTTACTTTGGATATCCCTGTCTCTCAGGGATGTATCAAATAGAGGACCCAAGGCAATGGAACACTGTTTTATCATTCCATGCAGTTAAATTAAGTGGAACTAGTTCCAAAAACAAAATCAAAACAAAGCAAACAAAAACCTCTCAAAGAGAATTACCGTATGATCCAGCAATACCTCTTCTGGGTATATACACAAAAGAAAGCAGAATCTTAAAAGATATTTGTATACCCATAATTATAGCAGCATTATTCACAACAGCCAAAAGCTGGAAGTAAACCAAGGTCCTGGACATGTGAATGGATAAAGAAAAGGAAGGAAATTCTGAAATGTGTCACAACATGGATGAACCTTGAGGACATCATGCTAAATTAAATACATCAGCCATAAAAAGATAAATATCATATGATTCCACTTATATGAGGTACCTAAAGAAGTCAAATTCAAGAGACAGAAAGTAAAACGTGGCTGCCAACAGCTGGGGAGAAGGAAAAATAGGGAGTTACTGTTTAATGGATAGAGAGTTTCAGTTTTGTGAGATTAAAAAAAACAACATCTGGACACGAATGTGGTAATGGTGGTACAACAATGTAAATGTGCTTAATACCACTGAACTGTACATTTAAAATGGAAATTGTTATATGTATTTTACCATAATTTTTTAATTATATGGAATTACTAATTGACATTAATGATTTATCTACATGACAAAAAAAGTGACATCTTTTGTGTTAGAGTAAATAGTAGAAAACAGGCTCTATGACTACTCACAAAAAACTGAGATAAAGTAGGGAAAGTTTATGAAATAACTGAAAACAAATATCTTTTAAAAATCATTACAATAAGCTTTTTTTTTTTAGTTTGACACTTTATAGTCCATTTCAAGCTACTGTGTGGATTTATTTCAACCATTGATACTTAGTAATATCATTATTTTAGAAAAAAGGTTAGTATAGTAGGCAATCAGAGAAAGACTTGCTGAAAGTAGAGAGTGGTAATTAAAAGCATAAAGTTTGGAATCAGACAGATCTCATTCCCATACCAGAATGCCAGGAGCTAACTGAATATTCCTGGCTGAGTTATATACTATCTCTGAGCCATAATTTACTCATCCATAAACACTAATGGGAACACTAATTCTTAAGCCCTATAGATACTGCAAGATTAAATAATGTAAATAAATGGTTTATTTACCAAGTATCTGACACATTAAACAATAAGTGGTTGTTTGTTTTAAATAAAATATTAGCATGATAATATTTTATAGGAAATTAGTAGGAGGATATAGAGATAGTAGGAAATTATAGAGATTGCAGGATCTCTCAAATTTCATCAAAATTATGAATCTGAGCTTACTTTTTATTTTCTATAAGAAGCAAAAAAATATTGCTAGAATTTGTAATAATCAGATTGGAAGAGAAATGTTTTTAATATGTTGCTTAAGTAGCAAAAAGAAAAGCAAAATATCTATGGTCATGGAGTATATTGAAAAATTTTAATATTCTGTGCAATTTCTGATCAACAAATTGGCAATCTAGATGAAATGCACAATTTTCTAGGAAAACATAAACTCTAAAATAATGAAGAAGAGAAATAAAACCAAATAAATCAATAACCGTATAAGAGGAAGATGATCAACAATCAATGGTCTATTTCTAATAATATCAGCAAACCCAGATAATTTTGCAGGCATATTCTACAACTTTCAAAGAACAAATAGCATGGTTATTTTTTATCATTCAAACTATTCCAGAGCATTGGGAAAAAGCTGGAAATCCTCTAAATTCATCTTCAAGGCTAGGTACCCTAATATCAAAACTGGATAAAGACAGCACAATGAAACTATGGACCAATCTTACTTAAAAATATACATTTGAAATCACTTTAAAAGGTATAAATGAATTAAATCCAGCAAGTTATTAAAATAGTAACATTTCATAACCAAATGGAGTTTAATCTAAAAATAAGGGAATGTTTCAGTGCCAAAAAATATGTAAATATAATTCATTACATTTGCAAAATAAAAATAAAAATTATGATTTGTGTCATTAGATTCCCCCCAAATTGGATAATTACAGCAGTCATTCCTAAAGATAGTAAAATAATAGTAAATATAACATAAACTGTAAAATACTAGATAATTCCATTAAAATAGGAACAAAGCAGAGAAGCCTATTATTACCCAGTTTTTCAACATTCTTCAGAAGTCTAGCTAATGCAATAAGATAAGAAAAATGAATGACACAAAATTAGAAAATAAGATATTAATTATTGCTATCTCAGTCCCCCACAGGGGCACATGCCTGTAATCCCAGCAATTTGGGTGGCTAAGGCAGAAGGATCACAAAATCAAGGCTAGCCTTGGCAATTTAGTGAGACCCTGTCTCAAGCTAAAAATAAAAGGATTGGGATAGGCTGGGGTTGTAGCTCAGTGGCTGAGCAGCGCTAGACTCACATGCGTGAGGCACTGGGTTCAATCCGCAGCACCATATAAAATAAATAAATAAATAAATAAAGATATTGTGTCCTATAATTTTAAAAAAATTTTTAAAGGGATGGGAATATAGCTTTGAGACAGGGCACTATATGTTCAATTCCCAGAATTACACACACAAAAAAAATATTATCTCAAATACAGTGATTGTATACTGTGACAAGAGATACCATCTTAAAATAACTGTTAGCATTATGATATCCCAGTGATGGGAAGGAATACAGGATAAATATGTGTAAAATCCGTAGTTTCCCTTTATATCATAAGCAGTTAAAACATTAAATGGAATAAAGGTCTCATTCATGGCAATGTTTTTAAGAAAAAACAAGGTTTATTCTTTCTTCCATTTGGCATTAAATTTTTTTCCTAAGAGTACAGATTTATAGTTTATTGGCTCTTTGAAGTACTCATAAACACATCACATAAAGGTCTTAAATAGTTCTCCCTACCTACTTTACCTCAGTGTGTAATCTTAAAATTACATAAAGTTATAACTAGTTACAAAGAAAAAACTTGAAGTTTAGAAGGCTGATATTTTCAACACAGCAATAGTTGATGGAATATTAGAGGAAGCATTAAACCATAATATAGTATATAGGTAACATACTAAAAATCTTTTTATACTGTAGTAAATATGGGGCTAAAAAACCATGTTACTAAACTCTATCATTAGCAGAACTGAAATTCAAATATTTATATCATTATACAAGTTTGTCATATTTGATTAACAAAGTTCACTTCCATTTCAAATAATAATAAAAAAATATAGTGCCATGCTATGGCGGGGTGGGGATGTGGCTCAGTGGTAAAGCCCTTGCCTCGCACATGTGAGGTACTGGGTTCAATCCTCAGCACCACATAAAAAGAAATAAGAATACTGTGTCCATCTACAACTAAAAAAAGATATTTAAAAAAGTATTTAGGAGCTGGGGTTATAGCTCAGCAGTAGAGTGCTTGCCTTGCCCATGTGAGGCACTGGGTTCAATCCCCAGCACCACAAAAAAATAAATAAAATAAAGTAAAAATATTGCATCCATCTTTTTTTAAAAAAAGTATTTAGTGGCAAGTTTGGGGAAATGAAGCACATAAGAGAGTTTTTAGTTTAAAATAACTGATAAAAAGACCTATCATAGTATAGTTTTATTAAAATCCCTTCTAACTAAAAATATCTTTGACTCTGCATCATCACAGAAATACATAGAGAGCATTAACCTTGGGAAAATTCAGTCTTGCTTTATTATTGAATCAAACCAGGTTATTTGCACAATCAATAATATATCTCAAAACCTTATGGATCCTTTACATCAAGGAAAAGATGCTCATTTGAAAAATAAAATAAGGAGAATAAAATTACCTTAGATTAATTAAGCATCATTGTAAACATTAAAAATTTAGGTTTTGCAAAGAAGTAGAATAGTGTGTATTTTCTAATTAAAAGATAACTAAGAACAGATTTCTTCACACACAAAATTTCCTTAAAGCTTATATTAGTTAATGAGGGTAGGGAAATAATTAATGTATCTGTAAAAAATGCTCTGTCTTAACAATTATTTCAAGATTAACTTGTCAGATCATCAATTCATTGGATAGAAATGTGTTGAGCATGTGTTATGTAGTAGACACTTGGATCATTGTGAAGCAATATCAAACACACTGTCACATTTAATACATTCAACATATAGAGCAAAATTATGAGCAATCAAGACAATTACACCCTTGAGCAACTGATTTTTAAAATTCTTTCCACCATTCCATTAAGTTGATTTCTATCCCAGGATTCTCTCAGTTCTAAAATAAGAGAACAACAGTAACAACAACAAAAAATACCACCTAAATAAGGCAGTACAAATAATAGAAGTGTAAGAGAAAGGATGTATTAAGGCTTAAACTCTTGCTCCCATTTGCACTCAACAGTGCATCTAATGTTCAATTTTCTCTTCAAAGAAAATCTTGATTTAAAAGAACAGAAAGTACAATCAGTTCAACATCTAAAAAAGTAAGCCATGTAGCTTATACTAAAGTTAGCAAAAGATAAAAACAGAAAAACATTAAAACAAATCTTTATTCTAAGTTATGTAATGCCCTGCACTGTGGTCATGACCTTACACTTGGCTATATACATTTTTAAATAAATATTACCAACAGGTAGAAAATATTCTAAATATTCTTTTGCTGTCCTAAGACAGTCCTAGTAGAATTTTTACTCATAATGTGAATATTAATTTAAGGAAATGTCACTTCTATTCAATTCTATCACTTAAATGTTATATATTCTGGAAGGATGATTTATTTGGGTGTGGGGAAAAATTCTACATTGCTCTTCACCTTCCTCCCCAAAAAAGGATGCATTCTATTCTTGAACAGCTTTCTTTACATACATGCACACACAGAGACGTATGTGTGTACGTATATGTGTCCAACAAAGGCTTGATTTTGAGATTTCTCTTCCTCTTTTAACTGATTCACTAATCTCAGTGTGACTGGGAAACTGTACTGCTTTTCACATTTTATTCAGTCATCAATCATGAATTGAGTACCTTCTGCATGCCTGGCTTTATGTCAAGTGAAAGGAAGATACAAAAGAAAAATAAGACAGTCTCTGCCATTCAGCATCTTGATATTTCTTTCAAGGACAATATAAGATGATATATAAATATAATTTATGAAATTAGTACCCAAACCAATGGTATAGGTAGCATGCATTTTACATTAATGTTGAATTTTAGAGACTTGAAACACTTTTGTGTTCACAAGATTGTCCTGAGCACAATCTTGTGAAAACACTTTATTAGCCCCATTTTAGTGATAAGGTACCTGAGATTCAGAATTTTAACCAACATGCCTCAATCACGCAAATTTTGAGTGGAAGAGTCATGAAGACCCAAGCCAGGGTTTTCCAAGCTCAGTCATCTGTTTAATACAGCATAGGAAATCAAGGATGAGGTACTCAAATAGAAAATAGTCAGCCTTCGGCTGGAGGTGGACCTGCACCTGGGCAATGTCCAGCAAAAGTCCAAATTAATATTATTCTGCAAATACCTATACTACAGTGTGATTCACAGATCTTAACTACCATTCCTTAATCTTAGTGCCTTGACTTCCTTAATAAGAGCTCTACTCTCAGAAATGGAAATATGGAATATAATCTAAAAATATGGCCCATAAAATCTTAAATCATAAATATCAATCTTAAAAATCTAGTTTCTATTAATTCTTACAGATTTTGTTTTCCCTCAGCACTGGAAAGAATAACTCGCCTACCCTTTTCTCACATTCTTGCTCCAAATAACCACTTATTTTAAGATATGAATGATCGTCTCTGCCTCGAATTCTACAAGTTCACCCCAGTTTTGCCACTCAGCCCCAACCCCTGCCCAGACACCTTCCCCTCCCTCCCTAAGGATAGGATACCGAGTTCAGATTCTCCAAGTCCGGGTCGTTCTGCTGTCACACAGCTCTGAGAAATAAGATTTGACCTTTCGACTCCGTCCTTGGGGACCTCCCGCTGGCCAAGCAACGTAGTTTCAACCCCGCGAAAGGAGCTTGGAGCTCAGGAACGCAGCCCCAGGCAGCGCGAGGTCCGAAGCCACGACTCCGAAGACTAGAATGATGCTGGGCGCCCGGGCGTGCATCACTCTGTCCCATACTCCTGCCAACTGCAGGGGACTGGGTCCAGCAGCCAGTCCATCCCACCCCACAGGTACGTCCGGACGGGCCCGACCTTATGCAGGACCCCGAGGACAGGTCAATGCCAGCGACAGCGGAGGCAGAAAAAGCCAAGGCCACCCGCCCCGGGTGCCCATCGCCGAAAACCTAAAGCCCCCAAGACTGGACCGCAGAAAAGCGTTTCTATGGGAACCTCCTGTTGATCACGTGACTGGCCCGGCAACCAATCGCCTCTTACTTCTGCCCGCTGCCTCGCTTTCTGCCTGCCCGGCCGCCCCCGCCTCCTTCGCCCAGCCCCGCCCCTTTCCTGCAGCGAGTCCGCGCCTGCGCAGTGTCCTGCGCGCGCCCTCCCTCGCGCGCGCTCCCCGAGGAGCGCGGGGGCGGCGTGAGGGCTGAAAGAGAGCGCGAACCTGAGGAGGAAGAAGCTGGACCAGCGCGCAGGCCCAGAACCGCCCGAGCCGCGGCTGCGGCTACGCCCCAGAACGGAAGAGGGAAGTGAATCCAGAGTCGTGCGGTGGGTTTCTGCGGGGCTGGGCTTTCTGAGCTAGAGGCAGCAGCGAGAGGAGGCCTTGGCCACGGGTCCGGATCCGGGATGTCGAAGAACACGGTGTCGTCGGCCCGCTTCCGGAAGGTGGACGTGGATGAGTACGACGAGAACAAGTTCGTGGACGAGGAGGACGGGGGCGACGGGCAGGCCGGGCCCGACGAGAGCGAGGTGGACTCCTGCCTGCGGCAATATCCTTGCGTTCGCGGACCCCGCCCGGCCCCTGTCCCGCGGGGCGGCGGGGACAGAGGAGACAGTCCCTCCGGGTCGGGCGCCGCGAGCACCCGGCGGCCCGGCTTGGACCTGGCTCCGTCTTCTGAAAGGCAGGGGCTTGCCGGGTCCGCCGGGTCCGCCGCGTCCGCCGGCCCGGGCCCGGATTCCTCAGGTGGCGCGGGCGTGGCGGCCTCGAGACGGTCCTGTCGGCCGCGCCCTCGCGGCGCCGGGAGGTGTGGGCCGGCCGCGGACCGGTGCCCGCGCCCAAGTTTCCTCCCAGAACTCTCTTTACGGGGATCGCTTTAGCTCCAGAAATTTCAGATGGGGTCGGGGGGCGGGCGTCTTCAGTCTTTTTGTTAAGTGGTTTGCGTTTTGTATCGTTGGAGTAGTTTATTTCTAGCCGGGAGAGATGGAGCGGTTCGCAAATTGAGGTCCTCTGTACTTAGCCCACGGGCTCCCCTCCACCCCAATAAGAAAAAGGGATCTGGCAAAATATAGGTGGCACATAATTTGTTAACCAGGTGTGGGGAGTGACTACAGAACACGAAAACTCCCAATGAGGAAGCTTGGAGCCTTTTATCTGCTAAGAATAGGACAATAGAGAAAAGACGGGGAATGCATGTGGAGAATCCCTGGAAATATTTAAAATAAACCCCAATGAATAAAATAGAAGATGAGTCATTTTCATAAAGCAGAATCATTTTTGTGATCATGAAATTGTTTCCGTTTTAGTTAAAATATGGCTGTCAGTTCCTGGTTTCTTGGTTTGCATATTTGAATATTCATAATCGCAAATTAGCATTTACATCAGATCTTTTTAGGAGAACGTAAATGTTGCAAAAAACAAAGCTGTAATTTTAGAAAAATCTCAATCACTAGCTCTTTATACATTTCTGATTATCCTTGAGTGCATTCTCTCCTTATCAGTGTCCTGTTAAACTACAATGAAGTAATAATCTGAGCAAAAATATTTATGACAACTGTATCTTTTCATAAAGCCACTTAAATATGGCATTAAACATTTATCATTGTGCTGTATAGGTTCTCCTTTGATTGCTACAGCTTTCACAATCATTTGTTATTATTTTGCATTATTTAAGTACCTACCTGTTAACTAGTTGGGGTCTTTAAAAAACAGGCCAGTCTACAAAAGGTGTGCTTCTTTAGAAAGTCCATGCAGCCTTGAAAATTACAGCTTATTAACAATTATAGGTTTGTTTTCTTTCTTCATACCTATTTCTTAAGATAAGTGGTAAGCATTATTCTTTCTTAAAACATTTCTTATTAGGGAAGGATAAACGATGTGTTGGAAAACTAATATTTTAGGTAATTTATGGTATCCGTATCAGTGGATCTTCTTTTTAATAAATTCATTCTAAAATACAAAAGCATTGTTTCTTCTTACCCTTGTTATTACAGGGAGCGACAGCCCTGGTCTGGTACTACAGATGGAGGAACAAGTGAACTCTCTTGTGATTTTTCCTTTTAGGGAAATGACTGTACATTCTGACAGTCTGATTGGCCCTCCCGATTCTCATGCTTGCTAACTCACTGGTGCTTTCAGAGAGACTAAATCTAATAGGTATGGTCTAACACAGTTTGAATAACCTTTCTGAAGTATGAAGGAATGTATAAGACAAAAAAAAGTAAACTGCCACCTAAAGGTCATATGAATTATTACATTTTCTGTAATACCTCTTGTTCAGTATTGAGAAATTGCTATTTATATCATTCAGCTTGTTAGAGTAATAATGCCAGCATGTCAGTTAATATAGAATATAATTTTAGTATAAACTTCAGTCTTTATGTTTTTACAGCTAAAATCACATAAGATATATTTTAGTTCATTTGGAGGCCTAATGATTCCAATGTATATTTTAGGGTTTTGGTTTTGGGGTTTTTTGTTGTTGTTGTTGTTGTTGTTGGGGTTTTTTGGTATGGACAGCATACCTTTATTTTATTTGTTTATTTTTATGAGGTGCTAAGAATCTAACTCAATGCCTCACACGCTAGGCAAGCACTCTACCACTAAGCTTACAGCCCCAGCCCTATTTTAGGGTTTCTTAAGAACCAGTCTACATAATGTTTGCATATGTGTTTCTTTGGAATTAAAATATTATCAATCTTTGATAGTCTTTTTTTTTTTAAATTCTGACGTTCTCTTATTTCAATATTTTGCCTTTGAGTGACTTTGGAAACCAACACATTTGAGTTTTCAATATTGAACATGTGACAATGAAAATTTTTCTTCTTATGGATAAAGTCAGGTCTTAAACTAAAGATTCCAGGTGTTATAATGCTTTCCCAGGGGCTATCCTTTGCTGTTTACTGCCTTAACCACCATCACAGGAAACATGACAGCTGCTCTCCAGGCAGCTCTGAAAAATCCCCCTATCAACACCAAGAGTCAGGCGGTGAAGGTGAGTCACAGCCACACACGGTGATCTCTACTGATACCTTATTATTCTTAAAAAAAAAAAAAATGCTCTGAAGTCTCACAAAGTCATCAAATATTTTAACTAAACGCTATCTCTGACGTAGAATAGCTTAGAGTATACTTTGACAGGTAAACATTCCATGTGAAAAAAGAATGCTGTAACATGAAATGAGATATAATAATGCTGCATGGTAGTCATGGTGAATTCAAATGATAGTTTAATCATTTCTGTGTGTTTGAAAAAGGAGCAGTCAGGTTGAATTTAGTCAAAGGCTTAACAAGTAACTAAAATTTTTATCAAAATACACAGATTCTACTTTTTCTTGAAGCTTTTTAATTATAAAAAAATAAATGTTTATTATAAAAAACTCACACATATTAAGGGATTAAATGTTGATCATAATATTGCTACCCAGAGGTAGATTTATTCCTTTTTGATGTTGCTATATGCTTCTAGAGTTTGAGTGTTTTTGTTTTTATAAAAATAGCATTTATAACCTGCTTTTCATCTGAATAACAATGTCCAGGAACTTCTTTCCTTAACAATAAGATTATTTCTATAGCATTCTTAACTGTTGTACACCAGTGTGCTGCAGTTTAGATATAACTGATTTTTTGTCATTGACTATTTTTCTTCTTGCTGTATGTATGATGGGAATAACTTGGGATAAATTTTAATTATTTTCTTTTAACAAACTCCTAGAAGTGAGCCACTGGACCAAGGAATGCACATTTTTTAAGCCTTTTGGTACATAAGATATTGCCAAATTGCCCTTCAGAAAAATTGTGCAACTTCCATTCCCTGTTGCAGTCATTCACTAATTCTTCAGGACCTGTTTCCTCATTTATTATTTAAAATGAAGCATAAGTAAATCAAATTCCACACATACATGGTTTTGTCAAAATGAACCCAACTGTTATATAACTAATGCATTAATAAAAGAAAAAATATTTATTAAAAAAATTTTAAAAGAACATATTGCCAGGCTGGGGCTCAGTTGGTAGAGTGCTTGCCTCGCATGCACAAGGCCCTGGGTTCAGTCTCCATCACCACACAAATATATATATATATACACATATATATATATATATATATGTGTGTGTGTGTGTGTATATATATATATTGCCCATATTACAAACAAATAAAATGGATCCTAAAACATCATTGCACTGTCAGTGGCTATTTATATGTTGTAAACCTCAAAACTCTCCTTAATTGAATAGTAGTACATAGGGTTGGGGATGTGGCTCAAGCGGTAGCACGCTCGCCTGGCATGCGTGCGGCCCGGGTTCGATCCTCAGCACCACATACTAACAAACATGTTGTGTCCGCTGAGAACTAAAAAAATAAATATTAAAAATTCTCTCTCTCTCCTCTCTCACTCTCTCTTTAAAAAAAAAAAAAAAAAGAATAGTAGTACATAGCTTAAATAAATGCA
This sequence comes from Spermophilus citellus, assembly GCF_964194105.1. Classification (NCBI taxonomy): domain Eukaryota; kingdom Metazoa; phylum Chordata; class Mammalia; order Rodentia; family Sciuridae; genus Spermophilus; species Spermophilus citellus. The sequence continues at coordinate 150,653,157 of NC_138187.1, forward strand.
TGATAATTATTATCCAGGCAACATAGTGTTTCATAAGGGAATTTTTCTTTGCTTTTTAAAAAGTTATTAGGAACATCATTGAAATTTTGATTTTACCACCTTCTGCTTTCATGTGGGTGGTTTTTATCACAGCTTGTGGGTGGGAGGTTATAACTCTGGGTACACAGATATTTTTCTAAATCAGATCATTTAAACTAGAGATAGCAATAGGTGGTAGAAACATTCTGTAAAATCTTGACCAATAGGGGATGCCAAAGATAGCACACTGTGTTGAATTACGATGAAAGGGTTAATTAAGTGTTCCTTTTGCTTTGCTAAATGGGTTAAATTTTTTTTTTTTTTGCTATTAGAGAAGTCTTTTACCAGAAGAAAAAGGATCACCAGGAAGGAATATCACTATATCTCATATCTATAGATATAAAACTTAAAATAAGTTTTCTAAATATTTTAAAATAAAATTTTAAAGAAAAAAATTCTAAAGCATAGTTCAAAGTAGAACTTCAAACTAGTTTCCTTATTTGATAGCATTTTTTTAAGACTAAGAAGTGAAATTTAAATTTGTATAATTGTGAAATTACCACACCAATCTGTTTTCAGCTCTACCTCCAATTATGTCAGGAATCTATCCACTTCTCACCACCTTTAGTGCCATGCTAACCCAAAACCAGCCTGTATTATTGCAGCCACTTCCTAACTGGGCTCCCTGCTTCTGCCTTGCTTCCCTGCACCCACAGCTTATTCTCAACATAGACAATAAAATGATTAAAATATGAATCAGATTATAGCAATGCTCTTAAAACCCTCCAATGTCTTAGAGTAAAATCCAGAGTCCTTACAATGGCCTGGAGGCCTTCCGTGATCTGCCTTCCCAAAACCTGACTTCTGTCCTGCTACTCTCTGACCACTCTGCTCTAACCTTATGGGGTCCTTTGAACACACAGAACCCGCACTACAGCACTTGTTCCTTCTCCATCTGAAACACTTCCATATCCCACAGATTTCCTCTTTTGCATTTTTCAGGTCTTTATTCAAATATCACCTCAGGATGACCTTTCTAAATTGTAGCCCCTGGCATATATCTGAATGTTTATTATATATTTACCCCCCAGGATCGGGCAGGCAGCATTGTCTTGAAGGTGCTCATCTCTTTTAAAGCTAATGATATCGAAAAGGCTGTTCAATCTCTGGACAAGAATGGTGTGGATCTCCTAATGAAGTATATTTATAAGGGCTTTGAGAGCCCATCTGACAATAGCAGTGCTATGTTACTACAGTGGCATGAAAAAGTAAGTAATAAATCTGTACAACTGTTTTCCTTATAATAGAGGGTAACAATGCCTCTCTCACCTTAGTAACTACATTGGCCTGACTATACAACACATTATTACCAATAAAATGCATGAAAATAAGTTCAGGTATGTGCTTACTAGCCTTGGTCGTCTTTTAAGAGATTCTGGTGTACAACACATTTATTCACGTATACTAAGCATATATATTATGACTCATTAAACCTTGTCTTTACTTTTAATTAAATTAAATCTTTGCAAAAGAAAATAAGGAGTAAAAACCAAGAATTATTTTATAGTGATCAAAAGAAGGAAACAACCCAAGATAAACAGATAAAATGTAGTACATACCTACAGTGAAGTATTATTCATCCATAAACAGGAATTTGCTATTAGAAAGCATGGATCAACCTGTAAAACATTATACTAAATGAAATAAGCCAGACACAAAATATATATATATTATAATCTGAAATAGGCAGATTTAAAGGAACTGAAAGTAATTAGAGCTTACCTGAGACTGGAGGAAGAGCAGAATATGGAGTCACTGCTTAATGGGAGCAGAGTGCCTGTTTAGAGTGATGAATAGGTTTTGGTAATGGATAATGGTGATGGCTGCCCAACACTAGGAATATAATTAATATCACTGAATTTTTATACTTAAAGATGGTTAAGGACTGGGGCTGTAGCTCAGTGCTTGCCTCATTATGTGTGAGACACTGGCTTCGATCCTCAGTACCACATAAAAATAAATACATAAAAGATATTGTGTCCATGTACAACTAAAAAATTTTTTTTAAAAAGATGGTTAAAATGGCAGATTTTGTTATGTATTTTGCCACAATGTGGGGTTTTTTTTTGTTTTGTTTTTGTTTTTTTTTAAAGAGAATAAGGAGGGGCTGGGGCTGTAGCTCAGTGGCAGAGCACTTGCCTAGCATGCATGAGGCACTGGGTTCGATCCTCAGCACCACATAAAAATAAACAAAGGCCTTCTGTCCATCTATGACTATAAAAAATTTTTTTAAATGGGAGAACAAGGAAAATTAATAATTTTTAAATCCCTTCTTCCATTTTCATGCATTTTGTTGAGAACTTGGTATATTCCGGGTACTCTCCCAAGAACTTTCCATGTTAATTCATTAGATCCTCATAAAAATACTAGGAGGAAAAACTTGCCATTCCTCTTTATAAATGAGGAAGCAGGAGGCATGTGTCAAGTCTTCGCTGCTTCTTGTCGTGAGTCATTGGGTTTTGCCACTCTTACCTCCTAAACACTTCTCAGATCCATCCACCCAAGTGCATCTCTAACGCGCCACCCGGTTCACAGCATCTCTCCAGTCTGTTGCTATAGCTTCTTAACTGGCATCCCAGCTGCCAGTCTGCCTCCCTCAAATCTGTTCTCCACCCAGCCACTAGAATAATCTTTTTAAAACCCAAATGTACCTTTGTCAGTCACCAGAAGAATAAAGTCCAAGTTCCCAAGACTAACCTCTGCCATGTCATTGTTCCCTTGAGCTACAGCAAAGCCAGCCTTTTCCCTTTTCACACCTCCGTACATTTGCTTGTGGTTTTTCTGCTGTCACCTCCTTATCCATTTAACATTGTTTTTCTCCGGGAAGACTTACCTAAAACATTCCTCTCTGCTGTCAGGCTGGGTGTGTGCCTTTTGTTTTTTGTAGCACTCTGTCATAACTCTTGCCTTTTCATATATTACATTAAAACGTTCTGTTTGTAAGACGGTTTCTTCCCAGCAGAGCAGAAGCTACTAGATGTATTCATTTTTTTATCCCCAGCATCTGGCACAGCGCTTGAAACATAGTGGTATACAGCAAGTATTTAGCAGGTATTTTTTGAAGTAACCAGAGCTTCAGGTTCCTAATACTGTCTTGGCTTTCAAATTTTCAAGTTACAAAGTTTCTAAGTTTTTAGCTATTAAATAATATCTTCCTACAAACTCACAAATCTAAATGGAAGTTAGATGGTTGATCTCAATTTGATTTTCTTCCTGTGATGAGAAAGAGATACAGAATGTCCTCAATTTATATTTGAGCACCTGTTTTAGGTAAGAACATTAGGATGCATGTTTTCAAAACATGATTTAGAAACAATGTACTAGAATGTAAACTAAGTTGACTAGAATATAAACTCCGAGAAAGCATGGATATTAAAATTTTTATTTATTATTATATCTGTAATGCGTAAAACAGTGTCTGGTGTATAATGAGTGCTGAAGAAATACTTGTTAATGAATTCACAGTCTGTGCTGTACATTCCTTCTTGAAGGAAAAAAAAATTATTTATATGAGACATAGCCTTTCAGTATTCTGTGAACATTTACATTTGGTTTGTTATAGGCACTCGCTGCTGGAGGAGTAGGGTCCATTGTTCGTGTCCTGACTGCAAGGAAGACGGTGTAGTCCAGCAGGAACTGGATCCACTGCAGGAGTGGGAGTTGCTGGTACAAAGACCAAAACAACCAAATGCCACGGCTGCCCTGTGGGTAGCATCTGTTTTTCTCAGCTTTGCCTTCTTGCTTCCTTTTTCATATCTATAAAGAAGAAAATTACATGCCAGTTTTCCTTTCATGAAAATTGGGATAATGTGGAGGAAATTTGGTTTCAGCAGGATTTTGTTTCATCCTCTCGTAACCATTTCAATGATGTTTATACCAGTCTGTGTAGAGTATCGTACATTCAGATTTAATTGTGCAATCTTAAACCCCTATCAGCTGGTTACTGTGTTGTTGGTTTGTTCCCCCCCCACACACACACTAATACGAGGGATCAGATCAGAATTTGAGGCCAGTTTCCTAACTCATTGCTAGTCAGGAAGTGATCTTTATTAAAAAAAAAAAAAATTATATATATATATATATAATTTTTTTTTTTTTTTTTGAGAAACTGGCAGCTATTAACATTGCAAAACTGGACCATACTTCCCTTATTTAAGCAAAATGTGTTTCTGGAACAAGTGGTGGGTGAAAACCATTACTAATTTCCAATTTTATTTCTCCTTGTCTCCAGATTATGCTGTGAGTTTTAAGAACGCTACTTCCTTTCAACATTCAATTATCATGGCCTCTTGATTTCTTTGTGGTCACCCAGGGTTCTGAACAAGGAGTCTTGTTCTATACAGGTGTATCTATAAAATATCAGAGCCTGTTTGGCTTGATATTAAAGCTTTGTTGTGTCAATAATGTGGCTCCCTTTGGGGAAACTACTCCAAATCAGAAAGGATGAGGAAACTATGATGTAGTTCAAACTCTGGGCAGCCTCTGAATGAAATACTATTTCTTTAGAAAAATAGTAGCTGCCTTAGACATTATGATGACATATATGAATATTTATTATACCATTTAGTATGCCCTATAAATGTCCTCAGTGTTCTTCAGGGTAATTGGGATCTCAAAAGATTTGGTTCAGATCCAAACAAATAACATATTCTGTGTTCAGCTCAGTGTTTCTTAAAAAAAGTCACACAGCAAAAAATTGTTTACTTTGTTGGACAAACCAAATTGGTTCTCAAAAAAGTGGCCGGTGCTTATAAAAAGCTATTGTTTCAGAGTAGCTCCAAAAAAACCACCTGAAAGCATATGACCAAGAGGGAAATTAGCCTGTGTTTAGTATTTACATTGGCTACCAGTTTCATAATCACTGACTTATATGAAAACTGGTGCAGAAATTCTATAAACTCTGCTGTTTTTGATACCTGCTTTTTGTTTTGTAAAAATGATAAAACTTCAGAAAATAAAATGTCAGTGTTGAATAATTTCTTTTTCTTACTGTAATGCTCATGAATGTGTGGTTAATTAAGAGGAAAGGTTTCCTGGTGCTACCACCATGTATTGTACTCTTGACAAGAACCGATTTTGTAGGGTTTATAAAATTATTTTATACACATGCAAGGTAGTAGAGAAGAGGAGTAAGTAGTTAATGTGTCAGGGCACTGCTGAAGCCTTCAGAGTGATTCCATAGTCCCCTAGATACCACAGAACTACTAGAAGCATCACTGCCCAAAGATCTAGGCACCCAGCAGCTGCAGCCATTTACTCCCAGCATCTAAACTCTTTCTCACACCTCAAACCTAGTTCATATATCTGTCTTAGAGCAACTTCTGTTTGTTTTCATCTGTAACTAACTAACTTCCTACTTTAAATCCTTAAAAGCTACCAGGCAATTCAGAGGGCTATAAGTTAGGAGAAACCAAGCAATAGGTATTAGAAGTAATCAAGTAGGTATAGCATAACCATTTTTAAAAATGAAAAAAGGCGGGGGAGGTACTTTTTCATAGAGTTCTTAACTCATTTTTGAGACTGAAGTTTTGGGGGAAATTCTAGAATTCAGTATTCTATATTCATAAGAATGGATATGTTTAAAATCTGCCGCCTCTCAGCCTTACTAAGGGAAGATAGTAAAAATATGGTGAGCAATACAGCATAGGGACTGGACCAATAGCTAGCAGCTGGAAACCTCTGGCTCAACTGATGCATCCTAGCTACATGCCAGCCCAGGCTGTAGTAGCCATGACAGTGCCATCACTTGTGAAGAATTTAAATTAGTTGTGGGAAGAAACATAAGTGCCAATTGGCACTTTTACTCAAATTTTTTTAGGTAAAGAGGTTCTTTACCTACCACTTCTTTCTACTTTAATATTAGTGATTTATTGTTTTGCCATTTTTTGAAAAGGAAAAACAGCAAACATACCCTTTTTTGGTTGTTAGGTAACAGTTGCACAAGCTGAGTATGAGAACTCAAGGAAATCTCTTACTATACACAAGTGAAATCAATGTAAAACTGGTACAAATTAACCAATTCTTTTAAGCATTTAGTGTTTTCACCAGGGTCATAAGGGATACAGCAGAAGAGTAAGGTCTGGGTCTTTCTCACAAGTTGCTTTCAGCTATTTGGGAAGTAAGATGTAGGTACTATTATGGTTTGGATCTAGAACATCCTCCCAAAGGCTCATGTACTTAAAGGCTTGGTCCCCAACGCAGCAGTGTCCAGAGGTGGACTTTTAGATCATGCGGACTTTAGCCTCACAGTGGATTGATCTTTTGACATCTTGGTGACTTGAATGGATTATTGGGAAATGAGACCCAGTTGGAGGAAGGTGGTCACTGGGGCCAAGCCTGGGGGGGGGGGGGGTATCTTGTCCCTGCCTCCCCTTACCTCCTGTCCACTTCTGTCATAAAGCTGAGCAGCTTTCCTCTGCCATACCTTTCCACCATGATGTTCTGCTTTCGCCCCAGAGCTGTTTAGCTGAGCCAGCCATGGTCTTCATGGAACTTCTGAAACCATGAGCCAAAGTCTTCCCTCCTTTATATTGTTATTGTCAGGTATTTTGGTCACAGTGATGAAAAGGTGATTAATGTCCTGTAGTTTAACATTTGATTGTAAATGTAGTGTGGAGAGAACAGTGAGATCAGGGCAGACCATAGTGCAGTGAGACAGATCAATCTGAACTAGGTCTTGCAGGAGCAAAAGGACAAAAAAGTTGAAGTGACATAAACAATAAAAGTTGAAGTGGGTTTCATTGTCATTATTCTTGTGGTTTTAATGTTTTTAAAAGGGAGTAAAATTCTAGATAGGTGTGTGTGTGTGTGTGTGTGTGTGTGTGTGTGTGTGTGTAAAATCTGCCTGAAGATCAGATGGTTTGTAGGTGCCAGAGCCAAGATTCCAACTCAAACCTGCCTGATTCCAAAGTTCTGTCACACTTCTTTCTCAAGCCTGCTGCTTGGGGAATGAAAATCTTTCTAGGACAGATGAAGACTTGGGTTTTTCTCTAGGAACACCACCCTCAGTACTGCTGAGAGGTAAATCAACTCGGGATCCCTTCATAGAGACAAAAGTTAACAGATGGAAAAGTCAGAAGAAAGATTTGGAGAGGCATTACCACAGCAGGCTCAGCAGCACCAGCACAACCTGCTCCTTAACCATGAGTAGTTTTACCTGCACGTTGGTGATTCTTCTTGTTTAAAAAAAAAAAAAAAACAGAAGCACTCTACCACTGAGCTGCACCCCCAGCCCCCTTTTATTTTATTTTGAGATAGTGTCTCACTAAATTGCCCAGCCTGGCCTTGAGCTTGTGAACCTCCTGCCTTAGCCTTTCAAGTTGCTAGGATTGCAGGTTTGTGCCATTGTGCCTTCCTAATGATTAGGCAGAATTAAGTCACAAAAGAAAATGATACTGATTTAACAGACCCAAACCTTTCAGTCCCTTTTTTCTAGGAATTCCATTTATTATGGATATTAACCTCTAACCTCATTTTAATAAATTCCCTGAATTGTTTTCAGAGACAATGTATTTTATTAGTAAACTTATTTTGATTAATTTTGTTATAATACCATTTAGCAAGAATCAGAGCTATAATTTCATGTAATTATCCAGACTCAAAAGATTATTAGTCATAACTGGAATTTAGATGCTTGGTTGAAATCCTAAAAATCAGTTTGGCCCACCTCACTTCAATAAACTTATATGGGGCTCCATTTGGGAGGTCTTATACTTCAAGTGGGAAGTTTTTCTCTGGGAGTTATTCTTTTCTGGAGTGCCCTCCCATTCTAATTTCAAACCAATTGACAATTAGAGGTTTTGCATGGGAAATCCCAGGAAATGGAAGATCTCTGAGATAACTCTGGACTCAAGGAAAACAGGATCCAAATCATAGACCTGTTTGGATATGAGACCAAAACACCATTCACCAGCACCAAAGAACAAACGCTTGCATTCTTCGTGTTTCACTCCATTGCCTGCTGCCTTTGGTAGAGTTGGTATGAGATCCAATAAGTTTGAACTGGCTCTTGTCTGTCTCTAGCTTTTCCACTTCTTGTTTTCAGTTGCCTCATATCTTCTCCTTTCCCTAATTCTATTCTCTATATTCCTTTTCTCTCTCCTCAGTCCATGCATCTGCTGCCTGCCTGTGCTCTCTTTCCTCTCTACTTCCACAGTCTCATTTTTCCAATTAGTTTATGCTCAGGCCTAGGTACTTGGAGCCATTTTAGTAATTAAAGTTGGTGGTCAAGCAGGTTAGTTTAAGTGATGCCCTCCCACAATTCTCCAGCTGACTTAAAGTGTTTAAATTGCTTATTTCTAAACTGTAAATGCAGGGTTGTATTTTCATAGGTTGCCTTGGCCTGCAGTTGAATAAACAGCCTAAAATCCAAAATGGTCCAGTTTTTAAATAAACTGATATTTTAAATGTATCAGAGGGCATTTGACCTCTAGCCTCCGTTTTAATAGGTTCCTTGTTTCCTATGGCTTCAGAAACAATATATTTTAACAAACTGCTATTTCAATTAATTGTTACAAATCCATTTAGCAAGTACTAGAGCTATGATCTCATGTCATTAGCCATGCTGAAGAGATTATTAGCCGTAACTAAAATGTATTAGATTTCCACATAACTTAACCCTGCAGGCAAAATACTAGAAAGCATCAAAATGACTGGGGATGGGAAGATAGGCCCAATTAAAAAACATTCAAGGGTCTCTGAACATTTTAGAAAGGGGTACTCTAAAGGCCCCTCTGTCCATGTGCCTACCTTGGGTCTCCCCACCCCACTCCAGCCCAACATCCCTGATAGAATATAGGAAAACCACCAAAGCTTCCTGTGGACTGCAGTGCGGTGCCAGTCAAGGACAGAGGCCACCAGGGGAGCCCACAGAGGTCCAGCAGAGCCTCTTCCCCTAGGTGGTGCTGCTTCACCACATTAATGATCCAACCATGGGACACAACTTTTGCTTTGACATTTCTGTTTTCCTTTCATTTCCTTGGAAGTCTAAGGATAATAAATTATCTTTACTTACATCTCTTATTTCTCTGAAACAGTTCCCTCTAGTCCCTATAGCATGATACATGGCTAACCTGAATTCCACAGTCCAGGCTTCTAAGAAGGCCATATTTTCTGGCCTGGCATTTAGCTCTTGCTCTGTAGGGCTCAGCCTCCTGATCTTTCTACTAGACTCTGTAGCCCCCTTGAAGTCATAGTAATTATGTCTTACCTCTGATGTCCAGGCAATATCTATTGGTTGCAAACTGAGTCAAGACGCCTGATACGTCCCCAAGTCATTTGCAGGACCCCAGTTACCTGAAATACAACATACCAGAAGCACAAACTGAGAACTGTGCAAAGTAAAATCATCCTCATTGGGTTCAAATCCCCCATACCCAACCAAGTTTAGTCACAAATTCATTGAATTTACTTCAATGCAGACATTTTTATCAGAGAATTTGTCAGAAGTAGGTAGACATCAGAGCCTCCCTGGGTAGCATGGATAGCCCTGCTGGTGTTCAGCTCTGCCAGAAGTCATCAGATAAAGGGGTCAGAATTCTAATTTATGTCTGGCTGACGGTAACTCCATGGAAATTTATATGGTACAGCATTTATTATTCTGTAGCTTCACCTTCTGATGAAAAGATAAAAATCATTAAATAACATCCACAAAATTATATCACTTTCTTGATTGTTCTTGGCTTTTTCTATTCACGTCAACCCAATGAACAACATAAGTGGACAATACCATTGAATAACATTAGGCTTCCTTTGGTTTATCTCATAATTGAATCAAGATTCCAGAAGCAACTCTCACATTTTCTTCAATTTGATTACTGAATTAAAAGTCCATATCTTCACTGACCAATGGTCTTATATTTTTATTCATTTTAATTTTTATTTACTTCTTTTCAAGTAATTTGCTTGTATGGCTCAACACTCAAAAGGTAAAAGATGTACTGTGGCAATTATCCCTTTCACCCTAGTTGCCTTTTTGGCAATCAACTAATATTACTAAATTCTTGGGCAACCTTCCAGATATAATATATGCACTTACAAGTAAATACGTACATATTTCCGCCCTTTAGTTACATAAATTCTGCCATATTATATGCAGTATTCTGTATCTTGCTTTTTTCATTAAATGTATATTTTGTTGGTTCCCTAACAATATATAAAGAACTTCTTTTTTTAATTACCTGTTATTCTACTAAATAAGAAAATGTACCTAACCACTTACCTATCTATTTCTCTATTGATTTAAGTGGTTTCTGCTCTTTTGTAATTATCCTAATGCTACAGTGAATAATATTGTACACAAGTCATTTAATCTATGTTCAAGCCTATTTGTAGATAAATTCCTAAAAGTGAATTTTCAGATCAAAGAGTATGTGCATTAATATTCTGAGAGGTATTGCTAAATTGCCTTCCTTCGAAGTCATATCAGTGACAATTTCTCTAGCAATGTAGAAAAATGCTTATTTCCACCCCATTACCTACCCTGTGTATCATCAAGCATTTTTTTTATCTTTGCTAACCTGATGAGTTTTTGAAACATTGTATCATGTATTTGCATTTCTCTATTTTTGTATTTTCTTTGCCCATTTGATGGTCTTTTCCTTATTGATTTGTAAGAACTCTTTTTAAATCATAGAATAATAAGCCTTTTATTTGTGATAGAAATGTTGAATACTTTCTCAATTTGTGTTTTGATTTTATGATTTTAGTATGAAGGAAAACATATTTATTTTACCTTATTTTATTTATCTTTTCATATAAGACCTAGGGTTTGAGTGTTAGTGAGAAAAGATTTCCCAGCTCAAAAATTAAAATTGCTGTTCCAAATTTAGGGATCCAAATAGTTTGTCGTGGGATTAAGTCCCATGTGACATCTAATTGATTAGTTTGTCTGCCTGTCTCAGGATTTTAGGGCATTTTCCTTAAGAAATACAGCTAAAGCTACCCAAAGTATTTCCAATGTGAAAATACACTTTCACTGTCATTCAATCAAATATTTACATGCCAGGGACTACTTACAATATTTAAGATATGCTCTTTATCTTGCAGGAGGTAGATTCTAGGAAAGAGATATAAAGGCAACAGCTAAAATTCACTAGGAAACACAGTATAATAGAGAATAGAATCAAGTCATGTGGAATAACAGAATTGAAGAGATTACTTCCCTCTAAATGTTAGGGGAAAACTATGAAAGCAGAACCATTTCTCTGGATATGAAAGTCTATTTGAGAGTTTGACAGCTAGAAGCAGAAATGGGATACCAAGAGGAGAGGAGAACATTATACTAGAGATTGTGTAATTGGCCAGAATCCTGGTATTCACTCATTCACAGTATGGTACAGTTTAAAGGCTGGTTCCAAATTTTCTTGATCCTCAGATGAAAAGCAAAAGATTTCCTTAACTTGGATGTAATACCAGTGTTTATTCTAACCAGAGGGGAAACATCGGCCACCGAGATGCAGCCACTTAAGAATGACATGTTACAGCTGTTGTTGGGACAGAAAGTATGTAGGCAACGAATCTGCTGGATAGTGACTCAGGAGTGCTGTGCTGAGTAGGCCCCATTGGGGCTCAGCGGGGAGGGGTACCATGATCATCAGGGATGTCTGCTATAGGTTTTAGAAGGGTAGGCTCACAGCACACCCGATCCTCCTGATCTAAGTTATATTGAATACCTGAGTATCTGGCCTTGACTTTTAACTTACAACCCCATCCCCAACGAAAACTCCCTCATGGCACAGGTCCAGGGAACATCATTCCTGCCACCTAGTTGTGCTTCACACGGTGCCCTCATATGGAATCATATGTCTAGATGGTGCTTCCCCAGAGCTGTAAGTGACATTGACAAAAACTCTGCCTAACTTTTACATGAGAAATACTGAAAATTCATATCTACGTTTCTCTAAAGTTCTGTCCCGTTCCTGTTTCTTTCATCCCCCAGCCTCCTCTTCTTTACCAGACCCACCAGCAGCCCCTCCGTGTTCCACTTTGAAGTTCAGGCACCCAAACCAAACTGACTTCTCCACTTCCAAAGTCCCAGGGAAAGATTCCCACTGGTCCAACTTGAGTCTAGAACCAACATCCGGGCCAATCAACTGTAAGAAGTAGGCTGGAGTATACTTTATTAATATAGTGACTTTTAACTAAGGAGTTTGGGTATTAGGAAGAAAAGCTCCCAAAAGATTCTTATTATGTAAAAAAAATGCATTTCTATATTGGTTCTTCTAGGGCAACATCTATGTATTATTTATCTTTGGTCACTTTATAAAACCTTGCACATAATTGGGGCCACTCCTGTATTTACTGATTAAGACATCTTTTGGTGAGTGACCAAATAAATACAGATGTTATTGCCCCTCTGAATGAGGTTAGCTTGGAGACATGTATTAACTGGAGAAATATATATCCTAGTGATCAAGAATCTGGTATTTAACAAGATTTTTACCACTACAGGAAAAATTCCAGAGGGAGTCTCCTAAGACATGTGGTATAATAAAACAAGTTATTACTTTGAAAAACAAACAGATTCAACAAGCTGTGTGGTCTCTGTCAAGTTACTTAGCCTTTCTGAGCCCATTTCTTCATCTGTAAAATGAATATGATATCATCTACAACATGAAGTTGTTAAGAGGCACAAATTAATAAGGAGTGTCAAGCTCCTGGCACACTTACTAGGTTTTTGAGAAATGTTAGCAATATGTCCTTTATGTACTAATTGATTGAGCTGGGTCTTAGCTGGAGTTAGTTCTCAATTTTTTTTAGCCTTTAATTAATTAATTAATTAATATGTGGTGGTGAAGATTGGTGCCTCACACATGCAAGGCAAGTGCTCTACCCCTGAGCCACAACCACAGCCCCAAGTTCTCAATTTTCTCTCTTGCTTGTCTTCCTGTTACTCTGTTTGACCCTAACACTGCTGACCTTTTAGAAGGGAGACTCCAAGAGGCCAGAAACTGTGTCTATATTAAGCTCACTCTTTTTAAAGAATACTAATCAGAAGGCTGCAAATGTAAACATGCTGCTTAATAACAGACACTGTATTACTGAAATAATTTCCTCACTGGTTTCTGATGCCCTCCAATTTACTCTGTGGATATTTTTTTTTAAATCAGATTTTAAAATCAAAATCATACTCTAAAGGCCTCAAAGACATCTCATCGCTCTTAGTATAAAGTCCAAACTCCTGTATTTTGCCATAAAACTCCACATAGATGGCCTCCATCTCCCAGCCTCACTGCCCATCCTTAATCCCTGAGTCTTAGCCACAGTGACTTTCCCTGGCACATTCCTCCTGGCACTGGGCCTTTGCACACGCTGCTTACTCTGCCAGGAATGCTCTGCTCTTCCCCTTCCTAGTCACGTAACTAACCCTTCATTCTGGTACTTTCTCAGGAAAACCATTCACAACCCCATCTGACATAAATCAGGTCCCCCTCACAGCCTTGGGTAACTCAACCCTTTCTTGCATAGCACTCAGCATTATTTTACTTTGCTTGTATTTATTTGATCATCTGATTATCTATGTCACTATTACATGGTCCACTGCATGAAAACAGGCACTGTATCTTTGATCACTGCAGCTTGTCCCCATACTTAGCATCCAGTATGAGTTACTGGTCTGTTACTAGACAAAGTAACCATTTTTAGTTACCCAATACATAGCAGGTTTGCAGAAAGTAATTGATGAGAAAATGAACCTTAACCAATAAAAATGACCAAGAGGGTATGTTACCTATTGCCACATAACAAATTTCTCCAGAACCCCTGACCAGGGATGGGTGGAGCTGAGGACTTTAAAACAGAAACCCCTTAATTCCAGCAGCCCAGGAGGCCAGCCTCAGCAAAAGCGAGGCTCTAAGCAACTTTATTTAGAGACCCTGTCTCTAAATAAAATACAAAATAGCACTGGGGATGTGGCTCAGTGGTCGAGTGCCCCTGAGTTCAATCCCTGGTACCCCAAAACAACAACAAAAAATCCAGAAACCCCTCTAAACAGCTGGCACCTGAAGACAGACTCTGTCTTGGGCAAATATTGGCCATATTCGTCCCAGTTACAAAACTACACTCAATGATCTACATTTAGGAAAGGAAGAGTTCTCAAGGTGATGATGGGGTGTACACACGGGTGAGAACTCACTAAGTTACACTTAATACGTGTGTGTTCTATCAAACGTAAATTTTACCTCCAAAGAGGGAAAGGAGAAAAGGAAGGAGGGAGGGAGGGAGGAAGAATGGAAAATAAAGAAAAAAAGGAGGAGGAGGGCAGGGGACAGGGGTCGGGACCCCCACAGCGCATCCTGCCTGCTGCAGTCCACGCGCACCTCTCGCTGGGATGCTGAGGGAACGACAGACTGTGAGCCTTCTGCTCACAGATACCAAGTGAGCCACCAGGCTAAGTCACCTGAGGGGCTCGGCTCAGTGTGCCCGTCATTGACGCCGGTGCACTCGATGGGGGGAGAGCAGAGAGAAGAGCTTCTCGCCAGTACCACACTGCGCCTGTGGTGCTGGGAAGCAGGGGTGGATGACCCAGCCCCACTCCTTTCCATTTGCAAAGTCTCCCCCTATTCCTGTGGAGAAGACGGCCATTTGTCCCAAGGAGAATTGTCGTGGTGGAATCACAGAAGAGAGAGGAAATGGATGGCTTCTAAATCCCAAAGCCATGGTCCTTACGTAACAGTAGGATGGAGAAGGTGGGCAGACCAGTCTCCTCCACTGCCCACCATCTTCTTTCCTGGCTACAGCCCTGCCCCACCCTCCCCAGCCCTGAGAAGGTAAAGAAGGGGGAGAGCCCAGCTGGAGGAGAAGCAGGAGTCATGCTCCAAATGAGGGGTCAAAAGAGGGGCGCTGAGGTCATCCTGTCCCCAAAGTAGACTGCTTCAAATGAAAAAAAAAAAAAAATGACAAACTCCTGAGAAAAGTTTGGGGACTTTAGAGAAGGGCACCTTGAGTGGATTTAAACCTGAAAGGTCTGCATGTGCTTGGAACTGAATAAGATTATGCTCTGCCTCCAGAAGAAACAGTTCACCAAAAATAGAGAGTTTTGAAGAATAAAGACTATTGAATGTCTTTGGCATTGCTGTGTCAGTGGGAAAATGCATATGTGCCACCAAAGGACAATCCTCTGAACTGCAATGTCTTTGCCTTCATTCTACATCAACTTGATCTCGACAGCACATTTCCCAAGCCTAGACATGACATATGTGTCCTTCCTGGTACAGTGAAAACAACCACTATGGTTCAGTGCAGCGCTCTAGAGATTTTTATCCAGGGTGTCAGCTCAGATACTAAGTGGGAAAATAAAGGACGTTTGATTTCCCTGCCACCCTTGCCAAAAAGATAAGATTCCCAGGCCCCTGTGCCCAGGCCTGCCAGACCAAATTAGGAAAAGCAGACCACACGACAATGCAGCTCATTCCACAGCCCTCTTTACTTTCTCATCCCTAAATGTGACTCAGGAGATACCCAGGAAGAGGGGGAGGGCGAGAGGGTTCCGTTTATCATTTAACAGGTCCTGCCTGATGGTCGAGATGGCTGGAGCAGAAAGTCAGGCTGTGAACAAGAACTTCCCCAAGCCTTGATCGGCCACCAACGCGGGGCCCCTCCTCGCCTTCCTTGGCCTCCCCCCAGGTAGAAATGCTCCTCTTGTTCAGCATGGTGTCTTGCCTGATGAGAGGTGGTTCCCTGCTAACAGCTGAGCTGGGGGATGCATTAGGCCAAGGTTATAGATCTCCCCCACTCCTCAGATTCTTGAGGAGCCAGTGGCCCATGACTCTGGGCTCAGAGTGGTTGTTGGCTGAACAAAGCATGGAGTAATCACTCAAGTGCAGAAACCCAACCTGGGTGACTCAGCAGTTGGGAAATTACTTCTAAAGCAACAGCAGCCATGCTAACCAACTGAGTGCTGCTCAAGAGCTTGTAAACTGGCCCCTCCTGAGCGGTCTGAGGCTTAAACAGGTGTTATAGCTTCACCGACCTTAGAGAAGGCATAGAAAAATCTGATTGAAAACCTGGAGACTAAAGAGCACCAAAAAGGAATTCCCTTGGTTTGAGGAAGAGATGGCCCATCAGAACAGCCAATCTGTTGGAACACTTTAATTTGCCCAGAAGGCAGAATCACTTTGTATCTATTTGTGCAAAATCCTAAAAAAATTAAGCACAAGGTAGTTACATCTTCTAAAAGTGGGGTTGAGGGCACATGACCTAGAGTCTACTCCCAAATGCCCTCATATTGTTGCCTGATGGTTTTACCTGACCCCATCTATCATTTCAAATCACGTGTAAGTTTTTTCAGGCCCCTGGCCTGTCCTAGCCTGTGTGCAAGAGATCACTGGAGTATGCAAATTGAGACAATAAGTATGAGGATTTAACTAAGCTTGACATCAACTTTGGATTTCAGGTCTCCTTTTCCTGATCTCACTTAGAACAATAGCAAGGACACAAGTGATAGGAAAATGATTACTGTGTAGTTTGAGAGACAGTTGATTCAGAGATACAATGCTGTAACATTTTGCCCAAACAAAATAAAAGTGAACTGCTGGACCTTGAATTGCTGAATTCAGAGCATGAACATTTGACATTAAAACAACAACAACAACAACAAAAGAGCCCATTTGGAAATCATTTGCCTGGAAATGAGTAGAAAGCATCTGATATCTAAAGGTACTTCATGGTTAACTGAATACATTTGGTGAGGGGTGTAACTGGGGATTGAACCCAGAGGTGCTCCACCACTGAAATGTACCTCAGGTTGTTTTCTATTTTATTTATTTTCAGGCAGGGCCTCGTTAAATTGCTGAGGCTGACTTGAACTTGCAATCCTCTTACCTCAGCCTCTCAAGTCACTAGGATTACAGGGGTGCACCACCACACACAGCCCTACTAAATATTTTTTTTTTAATTTTCTCAGAACTCTTACCTTGAGGGAAAACATTTTTTTTTTTTTTTTAAGATCTGCAAAATGGCATTTTCCTCTTCATGGATCCAGCAGTACCCTTCCTCGGGTCTGGGAGTTCGTCCCTGCTACGTTTCTGGGTCTCCAGCTGGTACCCAGGTGTCTATCATCCCAGGAGCAAACTCCAGCAAGAGTTGTACTTGAGGAGTCTCAGCTTGAGGCCTGAGAACAACTCAGTGGGAACACCAACCAGTGGCACAGGTTTTTCCTGAAAGTTTAAAGTGAAGGCCCCGGGAGAGTAAGGGTTCACCTGCTCCCTCCTCAGGCAGAGAAAATCCAAGAAGTTAAAAGTTTGTCTCCAGGTGGCTTTGGTGAATGGCACTAACAGAGCTTTATCTGAGGTTCCACAGATAACTTCAGGAAATCGAGGCGTCCCCAAGCCCCAGCCCAGCCAATAGGATAATTGACTTTCCTGCTTCCCTGTCTGTCAAAGTACCCCAGCCCACACCTGAGAATTCTGGGAACCCTCGGGTGGCCCTGTGGGGTTGAAGAAGGCACCTGGGCCCAGGGAGATGGCTCAGAGAAGGATGTAGTCCCAGGCCTCATTCCTTTAGCTAACATGAAGGCCAGGCCTGTGGGGCAGCTCCTTGGGAGACCAGAGGGCTGAAGCTGGGGAAAAAAAATACAGAACTGTGCCAGATACGCTGAATTCCAAATGTCTTGGGCATTTTTTTTTAAAGTCTGGCTATTCTTATATTTATTTTTCTATTTATTTACCTTTACAGAATCTCATTTGGGGTCATGAGGTAAGGACACGTTTCCAGTTTATTTAAACTTATAAAAAGTTACAAGACTGTGAATTCAAGCACATGGTTCCTTCAAGGTACGATGTTCTTGGCAGGCCCTGGATGACAGAGCAGAGCCCCTGACCTCTCCAGCCTCTGGCCTCCTCTTTCTCAGCGGCTGACCTCTGGAAGTGAGGCTTCTGTCCTTGGGTCAGCAGAAGTAGTTGCTGGGTCTATCAGGCCAGAGTTTTAGGACACCTCTCTAGGTCCCTAAGTAGGATAGTGCCATTCTTAAAAGAAATGTCCCTGTTTTTGTGCTTGTTTTTGTTGTTGTTGTTGTTGTTGTTGTTTTTGGCTTTGAGTTCTAAGGAGTGGGTACAGTTCACACCTGACACCCTTTGAGCTGTTATTGTGAGTTGGTTGCTCGCCCCACCTGCCCCCAGGGATTGTAAGCCCCTGGCAGCGGCAGCAATTAGATACATAATTGTCCTCAGGGTAAAGCTGGCAAATATGGAGGGAGGCTCACCTTTGGGGCCAAGGTGGCAAACAGGGAGCACTGCTGGAAGGAGAGCCATGGAAGGGATTCTCAGAGCTCTACTCCTGCTCAGCTGGCTTCAGCCCCCTGTTCCTGAACTTTCTTTACCGAAAGACGGGTCACCTCCCACCTTCCTACTTGGGGAGAGCCCTGTGGGTCGGTGGTGGGCTTCACTTCTCTTCCACGTTGGCAATTGCCTGTGAGGCACATCAGACATGCAAATCTTGGGCTCAGGAGGCAGGAAGCACGTGTGGACACGGTCTGTATCATTTCCCTTGGCCTTGGCCTTGCAGCTGGCCTCTGAAGGACTCCCCGAGGCCCTAGCCACTGGACAAGGACACTTCTCTGGGACCCCAGGCATTGGGTGGCTTATTTGGCGAACGCTGTGAAAGTGAGTTTTGGGGTTCAGCCTAATTCAGCTCTGCTCAGGAGGAAGGCAGCTAAAGATAACAGAAAAGGGAGAAGAAAAACAAGTTTCATCAGTGGAATGGTGTTGCCACACACTGGCCAGAGTTTTAGAAAGACTCTGGAACCCGCACAGGGCCCAGCATGAGGAAGACACGGAGGCCAAGGGCAGAGGGCTGCGGACCCAGGGTCACCTGTCTTTCCCCTGTGCCTGTTCCACCTGCAGGAGCACCAAACCTACTAAATGTGGGATTCACCTTCTGCCTTTTAAAGTACACGGGAAAGCAGCACCTTTTACATAGCTGTAGCTCCTTAGCTCCTCAGTCCTCACGGCCTGACTTCTGCCTCCTCCATCCACTGCCCCCGCTCTGCCAGTGACCTTTCCCTGGCCTTCAGGTCTCCCCTCCTCCTCGATCCCTGAAGAGCTGGTCTCCTGCCCCGGGTGACACTTCCTTACAGTCCCCACTGGCTCCTCTTTCCCAGAGCTCCACCTGCCTTGTTAGGATCTCCCCAAAGGGCCATGTCACCCAATCTCAGATTGATGCTCTGGGGACACAATATGGCCAGAAGCGTGATTTGAAGAGTTGTTGGTATAAAAGTGTGGGGATGAGATGACCTTCCATTCACTGTGGTCACCAGGAGGGTCACCAGCCTCCCAGCTCAAGCTGGGAACCCCAAGGGCCTCTTGTCTCTCTCTGACTCCTCCTCTCCTTCTCCCTGTGCAGCTCCGGCTCTCCCTGGGCTTTAATCCTCTCTTCTTACAGCTGCCTAAGCATTATTATTTTTTTTTTTTTTGCCGGAAATATTGCAAAAGCTTCTTCTTAATATGCTTCTTGACCCTGCTGGAAACCACAGCTCTGGGCTTTCAAACCCTTCACTACCTGATCTTCCTTCCTGGACTTTGACCCAGTAGACAGGGACAGAGGGGAGAGCAAGACAGAGACCAGAGCTGTGGCTGTAAGGCACAGATGTCTCACCTGCTGCTCGTAAGCAGACAATCCAGAGAGGGAGAGACAGAAGAATGAGGAACTGTGTTGAGTGAAAAATTACAATCGATGCTAAAGCCGTACAATGTTTTGTGTAAAAGGGGAACTTCCACAGCATTTAATGACCCTAGGTAGCCTGTCATGAATTTTATGGCTTTAATTCTACCACAGAGCAATAAAGTATTCTGCAAAGCCTTTGTGTGCCAGGAATTCTAAGGAGGAAATGGTCCCAGCCCCGGAGAGAAAACTGCCTGAGTGTGGACAGAGGTGGAGTTGAGTGTCCACAAGCTGGCCGGGGAGGCGGTGCCAGCACACTGTGAGCCCTTGGCTCAACTCAGCCTGGCTGGAGTAGGAGGGTGGAATGTCAGAGGGAGGGTCAGCAAACAAAGATGGATTGTTCATCTTCCTGTCATGAATGCATTTCAGTCTTGCAAGTTGGTTATTGCTTTTATAACCATTTTGCAGATGGCTAAACTGAGGCTCTTGAGATTAGAAGGGACTTGTGAAATGTTTACCTCAGTAGTACAGGACAGAGCCAGGGTTTGAATCCAGGATTTGTGAGCCCGAAATCAATGCCTTCTTGGTCAAAATGCAGGACAAGAGGGGCACAGGAGGCTAAGTGTTCCATGGAGCACAGTGGTGTCCTATAAGCCACCGAGGCACCTCAAGACCCAGAGTCTAATCAGTAAGGGCTCCCTAGAAGTCTCGGGGACCTTGGAACCAGGACCCCAGAGTGTCTCCCCTGGAGTGATGTTGGCGGTGTCCTCTGGGGAAGTCCTGAGAGACGCAGGACCAGGACAGTTGAGTTAGCGGATGGGGCCCAGACCACAGTAGAAGTGACTACCTCAGCTGGGCCCGTGGGCAGCGCTCGGCTTAGCAGCTTTCAGGAACAACAGGAAACAGTCTGTGGAAGTGGCTGTGGGTGGGAGGAGACCATGTGGATCTGACTGTCACACACAGGACAAGTGGCAGATTTTCAGGGCCTCACGCAAAATGAAAACGTGGGCCTGTGATTCAGAATTATTAAGAATTTCAAGATGCTGACAGCAGAGAAATAAATCAAGCGTGAGGCCCTTCTAAGTGTGACTGCTCAGGTCACCCACCCTAGCATGTGCTGTGTCTGCCTGATGAACATGCTTCAGGGCAAGGGTGTTGAAAGGGGAAGGATTCAGACTTCGCTCTTTCCCAAATTCCCTTGGAATAACTGGATTGCAAGAGACCGACCTTATCAAGTAGGTGCTCTGCTCAGGCACCTGGCTAATATTACTCTTTCTCAACACACCACAGAATAAAAGTGAGGCAGCAAGGGACCATCAGCCCCACAGCCAGCTGCAGGAAGTCAAGATTCAAACCCAGCACCCTCAAACCCTGCAGGGAAACCCAACTTGTTGGAGCCTGTATCAGGGAAGTTGATATTCTACTTATCTTTAGTTGACTCCACCAAAGTGCTTCTGCAGTAGGAATATATACCATCCGGGGCTTGTGGAATGATTTTAGGGAGTACGTGGGCAAATATATCTATCATAATGATCATTGTATTCTTTTAATTCATTTAGCTTTTGACACATGCTATTCCTTGTGGCTCAAGAATTAACAGTGCCATCACTGTTTAACCCTAACTCTGCCCATTAGAAACAACTTTTATTGGCTCATTGGCATTCTCAGAGAAGATTCTCAGAGAAGATTCTAAACACATACAAATATAGATCTCCAGCCCGTCCTCCTCTCTACATGTACCATTTGAAACACAATCCTCCACCTTGCTCTTTTCTTTTAGCCATAGTTCCTTATCAGTGAGTAGGACCCTTCATCATTCTTCATTCATGGGCTGTGTAGTTTTCCATTGTACAGAATTCAGGTCACTTCTTTTGTATCACAATAATGTTTCAATCAACAAATGTTCCTATCTATACATTACTTTATAACATTTGTGAACATATTCATAAGATATGTTCACAAATAAATAAATTCATAGAAGTAGAATAACTGGGTCAGAGGGCATGTTTCTTTTAATGCCTATTGGAAAAAATCTATAGTTAGCAACCAAGTTGACAATTTTGCAATTAATAATTTTTTTTTATAATGAGGCTGTTTTTAAAGGGCGAACCAATGAAAGAAAAGAAAATTAGTAGCCAGGTCCCATCATACCAGGAACCTGAGGCAGGAGGATTGCAAATTTGAGGCCAGCCTCGGCAAAACTGCCAATCATCTGTCTCAAAATTTAAAAAAAGAAAATAATTGAAGGGCTAGGGATGGAGCTCAGTGGTAAAGCACCCTGGGGTTCAATCCCCAAGTTTAAAAAAACAAAACAAAACAAAACCTAGCAACACTGGAGGTTTGCAAATAAGGCTAAAACTTATGAAAATCATATGTGAAATATCAACTCAGTCCATACCTGGTAATGAAGTCCAAGATGCTGGTGTCCTAAAGCCCAAAATGGAACCTAACCCCAGAGAAGGGGGCCTGACTCTAAAGAGTGCTCCAGCCGGTACAAAGGCTTTGGACCCTTGACTCAGTTGGTGTTTGAAAGAGTCTTTCTGGCTTCTGAACACCCTTAGGATCAGCTGAGGCCTCTTTTGCAACCACACTGTAGTTTAACTTTACCCTGTGCTGAACTCTTCTTTTCCCTCTCCTCAATCTGAATTACAACGTAAATCATGTTGTTTAGATTTATTATCATTTTCTCTAACATTTTCTTATGTGAATTTTTAAAGGGAGAAAAGTTGAAAACTCTTTACAGGGATTCTGTGTATCTACCACCAATATTTTACCCATCTATATTTTCCTATACTTGTTTACCATGTGTCTATTCACTTACCCATCTCAGATTTGCTATTAACATAGGAATATTTAATTTAAAATTGCCAATTGCCATAAAATGTAAAATTGCAATAAAACCTAAGGTAGGGGCTGGGCCTGGGGCTCAGTGGTAGAGAGCTTGCCTAGCATGTGTGAGGCCCTGGGTTCGATTCTCAGCACCACATATAAAACAAATAAATAAATAAAGGTCCATCAGTAACTAATAAAAATATTTTTTTAAAAACCTAAGGTAAAAAGAAGAGGAAGAGGAGGAGGAGGAGGAGGAGGAGGAGGAGGAGGAGGAGGAGGAGGAGGAGAATGCTCCAGCCCAGGCTGCTTTGGCATTCAACTGTGAGCTGAGAAGGACAGGGTTTGAAACAGGAGCATTGCAGACAATGCCTTCCAGTCGGAACCAAGCGTTCCAGGGAAATGACCGTGGAGCCCCGAGAGCAGCTGCTGTTCTCTGGACGTCACAAGCTGGGGAGTTGGTACCAGCCTCCTGCACTGGCCAGCACAGGGATCGCCAGGCCTTGGGTGGGTGGTTGAGTCAGGAGCAGGCTGCCACAAGAAGTGGTTATGTTTATGTAACCAAAGGTTGCATTAGCCACTTACGGTGACCACAGGGCTCGGTTGACTCCCCGTGGGCTCGCGGTCCACTTAAATGGGCAGATCTTCTGCCAAAGCGCTGTTCCACCAGTCAGTCAAGTGGTCCCTGTCCCTTAGGAGGAGGTCTTTACTTTAATCCTCACCAAACTTGAACTTGGAGTTTGTGTGAGTCAGGCAGTTTTTGAAATGATCCTGTTGTACACGTCAATGTTCTCACTCCAAGGTTTGGGTTATTTGTAAAATCAGACCCAGGTGGCTTATAAAAAGTCTAAAAGCAGAAGTGACATTAATATGAAGAAGACTCTGCAGGCATAATATTTAGACAACCAAATTGTAAAATATTTAGCCAACTAAATTTGTTAAATTGTCCTAAGGAATGCCTTGTCCAGATGTCTCACTGATATTTGCATAAGGTACTTTCCTGATCTACCTATTGGGAAAATCCTCTCAAAAAAGGGGGGAAAAAAAGTTTGTTTTCATCTGACTTGTTTTTATCAAACTTGCCAGTTCCTAAAGATGCCAGCTTTCTTTTTTGTTTCTAATACGTTTATTTAATAATCTACATTTTAGAATTCCTTCCAGGGGTCGGCTCATAAATCTTCGATGCTTCTAGAATTCATGGGTTTGGAAGAGTGGAGCCACGCTCCACCCATGGCAGCTTCCCAGCTTCTATCCCAGCCTCTGGCGGTGCACAGCATGGAGGGGTTTTGGAGACCACACTTGCAAGCGCTCTTGGTTCCTGGGACTTAGTGAATCTGCAATGTCTTTAAAGCAGCTAGCAGCTTTCTCACCATCCACCCTCTGCATCTCCAGCTCCCTGCGTAACTTGGAAAGAAAATAAGAGCTGAGGAGTTTTGCTTTTTTCTCTGACATCTGTTACCTGACACCATCTGCACCAAGCCAGTCCCTCCCTTCTTCCTCTCTGACTCTAAGAAGACCTTGGGTCATCCTACTTGTTTTTTCTTTTCTTTTCCCCTTATATTCTGCCTTTGATCTCTGCCAAGCACTTGGGTTTTTTCTTGGTCAGAGGCCACGTCTTCCATTATTTGTGCAAGCTTGGCTCCTTAGAAGGTTCTCTGGGGAACCCCATTGCCTCCCCATTTCCTTCATCTTTGAGATTCCTAATATGTGGTTACGTTTGCTCCTGAGAATCTCTCAACTCTTCAGCAAATCGATGGATTTGGACGCTTTGGCTAGGAGCTGACATCTACTTTCTTTTTCCTCTCTATGTGCGGGGAGCAGGGGAAAGGCATACATCAACCCCCATCAGAGCTAACTTGATTGTACATTGAAATTTCTTGTAAGGGCCTAGGCTTGGGGCAGGAATTCAGATGGGTCTCAAGAAAGGCTGGACTCAGGAACTGCAAGGTCTCTGTCTCTTGTCCCTCCTCTTCCCGGCCACCTGCTTCAATCTTTTTTTGTAGACCGGCCACTTCTGCTTTCCCCGGCTTCAGGGCAGAACATAGTAGAAACCTCCTGAGTATTTTATACCCGTCAGCCCTAAATCCTGACTCACAGGAGAGGAACCTCTTGGACATATAGTTTGCAGGTGCCCACCATGGTCCCAGCCAGGAATCATGATGGCCGGGTGGCCAAAAGCCCTGGCTTTCTCCTGCTGCGGCCCAGTGAGGCCATTCCTAGAGAAGGAGCGGGAGCTCTTCCGAATAGGCAACTTGTTCATCATTCATGCAGCCAATGATGAGCATGTGTCCTGACACTGTCTTGGTTTTTAGGGACATTTCAGGGAATGTGAACGAGAATCTATTCTGCTACATTTCTAACTGCTGCACACGGAGCTTCCCCACCCACAACACACACACACACACACACACACACACACACACACACGTCATAATTGAAATAGTGTCCCCTCCTGTGACATCAGGTAACTAACTGTGTGACTTCAAGCTTCCTTCTCCATAGAGGCCCCTGACTCCGAGCGCTCACCTGAGGGAGACGTGGCAAACAAACACACACAGGAACTATTTGGAGACCTGTGCCTTCCTGGAAAAAAAGACCCAAGGAGTTTTAAGCAAGTCTAAGAGAGCTCCCCAGCTCGGGATGGGATCGCACTTAGTGCACCGGTATTCTCAAAAGAATAAAGAACCACCAAGGCCAATTGTGTTCACCAAGAGAAAGTCACCCAAATGTCCAGGACTCAACTCAAGCCACATCAGCCCTATTCTTTTCAACTTTTTTAGATCAGCACGTATTGATTAAGACTTTGAGAGGAGACATTGGGCACTAGATTCTGTGGAAAATGTAAAAAATAGCACACTTCCTGTCTTCAGAAAAAGTATAGCTAGCCAGACAGATGTGGTAGACAACAGCTTACCGCAGATGTCGCAGGAAAAAAATTAGAGCCCTTGTGCTTTGGGTTTTGATCGTAAAAGATGACAAAAGAACTCAGAGGAAGGAAAATTACTGGGACTGTCTTAGGTCAGGAAGGGCTTCAGGTAGGAGGTAAGTCTAAATTGAACTTTTTTTGTTTTATTTTTATTTTTTGGAGGTACTGTTGATTGAACACACTACCACTGAGCTACATTCCCAGCCCTTTTCATTTTTTTATTTTGAGATGGGGTCTCACTAAATTGCTAAGGCTGGACTTGAACTTGCAATCCTCCTGCCTCAGCCTCCTCAATAGCTGAGATGACAGGAGTGCACCACCATGCCCAGCTTAAACTGAGCTTTGAAGGATGAATGGGATTCAGATGTATGGGGGGAAAGCGAAAGGAAAATTTTATGTTGAGGGTCCAGTGTTTTACTTGCCAGTCAATGTGCAAAGTTTTGATTATTCACTAAACTTTTCCTTAGTGCCTCCCCCATGTAGGAGCAGGACATGGTATGCATGAGGAGTACCAAGTAAAGATGACCTTGGTCTCTAGGTGCTTAATAGGAGAGATCTTGAAAAGAATAGGCTTTGCATATGCCCTCATTTTGATTTAAAATGATAGACCAAGTACATGTAGCCAGACAAATTAAAAGCACCTTCCACAAATTACAGATGGCCAACAAATATATGAAAATGTTCAACATCATGAGCAATTAGGGAAATGAAAATTGAAACTACACTGAGATTTCATCTCCCACCAGTCAGAATGGCAGTCATCAAGAATACAAATAATAATAAACACTGGAGAAGATGAGGAGAAAAAGGAACACTTTTACCCTGTTGCTGGGATTGTAAATTGGTACAACCACTATGGAAAGCAGTATGGAGGCTCCTCAAAAGACTAGGCATGGAACCGTCATATGACCCGGCTATACCACTCCTCAGTATTTATACTAAGGAATTAAAGTCATCATACCGCAGTATTACATGCATCCCCATGTTTATAGCAGCACAATTCACAGTAGCCAAACTATGGAACCAACCTGGGTGTTCATCGGTGGATGAATGGATAAAGAAAACGTGGTGTAGGTAGACAATGGAGCTTTATTCTGCCATAAAGAGGGATGAACTTATGTCATTCACAGGAAAATGGATAGAATTTGAAAATATTAGGTTGAGTGAAATAAGCCAAACTCAGAAAGTCAAGGGTCATATATTTTCTCTCATATGTGGAAGCTACAGAGAAAAAAAAGATATGGTGGGGGGGGGGTTGCATGGAAATTTAAGAGAGCTCGGTAGAATAGAGTTAAAGAGACCAGGGGAAGGAGGAAGGGAGGAAATGGGGAAATACTGGGGAATGATACTGACCAAATCTTTTGTAATATTGTGCATATGTATGAATATGTAATGATGAATCCACCACCATGTACAATTATGATGCACCAAGAAAAATATGGAAAAAATTTAAACTGAAAAGAGCACCTTCCACAGCATCAATATTTAACATGTATTTTAGGAACACATGATAGGCACATGAAAGTCACAGAAGACGCATGGAAAAATCAGACAGGAATCCCATCCTTCCAGAGCTCACAGTCTAGTTGCGGTTAGGTAAATGATGGCACTCATTCGTGGTTGAGCACACTCTAGAATGGTAGAGAGATTTCTCTGATAGCACATGGTAGGAAAAACTAACCTAGTCTGTGAATCAGAGAAGTCTGGAACTGTGTGGTTGTGACAGGCAGGATTCTAAGGGGACCCCCAAAGATCCCTGCCTTTATGTAACCCCCTCCCCTTGAGAGGGAAGGACCTGTGACTTGCTTTTAAAATATGGCAAAGGTGAAAGTATTTTGCACACAATAATTAATGCCCCTGACTTTACGTTATTCAAAAGGGAGACTATGACTATGGCCATACTACCCTGAATTCACCGGATCTCAAAAGACAGAATATCCTGGGTGGGCCTCACCTCATCAGGTAAGCTCTTTACAAAGGTCTAGAAGTGAGAGACCCAGTGAAGCAGCTGCTCCCTGCCTCCACTCCTGGCCTTGAAGAAGCTTCCAGAGAGCCCGAAGCAATAATGAAATGAACCCTGACAACAGCAGGAGAGAGCTTGGAAGTCAATGCGTCCTTAGTCTAGCCTCTGGATGGTATTGCATCCCGGCTGGCACTTTGACACCCTGGGCAGACAGATGGCTATGCCGCACCCAGACTCCCAGCCCAGGAGACCTGTGACAAAGTAAATGTGTGATATTTTAAGGCGTTCGGTTTGTGTCATTTGTTTTGTGGGGATGGAAAACAAATACAAGGGTAGATTAGACAGAGCTGGCTTTGGGTGTCCTCCTGGGCAGAAGCACTAGAAGCTGAGGGTGTTGGTGGCCTTGAAGCTTCTGTATCCTGCAGGTGACATCTAGGCCAGGTGCATACATAGCAAGCAAGATCTGCCCGCCCACCTCCTGGGGGCTCCCGACTGGTGTGTAAGTTCCTACACACTCGTGTGTCAGAATGTCTTAAACTCTGATATACAACCGCATTTGTGTGGCTTAAATAACAAATTCATTACCTCACTAAACAGGAAGTCCTGAGGTAGGTCAGGCCCACGATCTGTGAACTTACATGCTTACTAACGTGATTAAGGGTCAGGGTCCTTTTTGCTTTTCCACTGTCTTCTCCTCAGGACAATGGTTTGTTCACAGTTAGCTTTCCTCGTGGTCACAAGACAGCTGCCACTGCTCCAGGCACATCTTTGTGAGGCTGTCTAGTGGAGAAACAAGTATCTCTGCATGTAGCCTTTCTTCTAATCGGTGAGGAAAAATCTTCCTCAGGCCTCTCCTAACATCCCATTGACCAGAACTCTATCTCGTGCATAGGGGCAGAGCGGACAGGCCACTGAGAACATGGAAGGAGGCCCCTGTGGCTGGACTGAGTGTGGGGCAGCAGGAGGGACTTCCTGCTCCTTGAGGAGGAGCCTGGGTTGTACCCCAGGAGCCACTCAAAGACACCGATGGTTTGAAACAGGGCCACGATGTGATCGGAGTTGTGTTTTTAAAAACTCAATCCAGCTGCTGTGTAAAGAATGGATGGAGGCTCGGGGACATCAGGAGACCATGACATTAGCCAGAGCTGATGATGGTGACTTGGCTTGGGCAGTGACAGAGGGAGGGAGGACGAGTGGACCAGCTGAGCCTCCATGGCATTGCTAGTGCCTCGGGGGACACCAGGGTGGGTGAGCCCCAGGGCTTCCAAGCTGTGCCGTCTGCTGCGGGGACTGAGATTCGCACGTGCAGCCAAAGCCCCAGCATGGAGGGGGAGTGAGAGCCACGTGGGGGCACAGGGAACTTAGAAGAAGGCGAGGGCATGGGGCAGGGGTGTGTGGGCAGGCGTCATCTCAGGGCCACAATGAATTTTGGGGAAGAGGTGACACGAAAGGGGAAATTCTCTCCACTACCTGGCGTGTGGAGCGAGATTTCACAGAGAAGGTGACATATAAGTGTCACTTGAAGGACGGGCCTCGAAGGATGAGTAGGAGTTTGCCAGGCCAAGAAGCGAGGTGGGAAGGACTTCCAAACACAGGGAAGGGGCTGTGCAGACGCGGATCTTTTCAATTCTCACCCCTTCAACCCTACAAAGCCTGACAAGCCGTGGGCTCTGCCAGTTTCTACCAAACAAGAGGTGACAGCTAAGCACTGACCTCAGGAGCACGCATTTTTACCAGCAGGAAGTGGGGATTTTCATTAGTCTCATGAGTAGACCCACGACCCCCGGTTATTCCTCAGAAATGTTTTAGTGACTTTCACTTTTCCAGGGCATCAAGGAAAGGAATCTGAAATCAGTTTCTTCTGAGACTAGGAAACTCATGAGTCATGGATACAGGGCCCTGTCTCTTCCTGTTTCACAGAAAGACGGGAAAAGTCGTGATTCACCCTCCTATCTGGCTTCCAATTCTGGCATTTGCAGGAAATCAGTCTGTTATGGTTTAGATGTGGTGTCCCCCAAAAGCTCACAAGGAAGACAATGCAAGAAGGTTCAGGGGAGAGATGACTGGGTTCCAGCCTTAACATAATCAGTGAATGAGTCCCCGGAGGGATTAACCAAGTGGTAAGGGGAGGCAGGTGGAGTGTGGATGGAGGAGGCGGGGACTGGGACCTGGATTGGGAATATACATTTTGTGCCTGACCAGGGGAGACCTTTCTGCTTCCTGATCACCATGTGAGCTGGTTCCCTCTGCCACACTCTCCCTCCATGATGATCTGCCTCACGTTGAGCTCTGAGGACTGGAGCCAGCCGTCTATAGACTAAGGCCTCTGAAGCTGGGTGCCCCCAAATAAACCTCTCCTCCTTTACAGTCGTGGTCAGGTCCTTTAGTCACAGTGGTGAAAAAGCTGACTAAAACAGTCCTTTCTGAACTTCCTGAGAGTTCGTGCAGGTTTTCTCCAACCCCGAAAGACGCTCAAGAACATTCATGCTGAGTCTGAGACGGAATTGCTCATTTCACTGAAAATAAAAGCGAGCCTTTCAAGACAGATTGAGAGACAGTGAGCAAGGAATCCATTCGAGGCTGTGAAGGCCTCTGCTCTTAGCCCACATCATCATGTGACAAGTGTGGGCACTGAGGCAAAGGTGCCCCTGGACCATGGGGCAGGGCCCTGACCCCAAGCTGCCCCAGAAGGGAGTGGGAGGCAGAGAGAAGGAGCAGGGTGACAGCAGACGCGTTTTGAGGAACTGACCCAGGGCAGGCATTTCAGACGCACTTCCTCTCCCCTCCACACCCCGCCTCCACCCGCCCTCTCTCCAGACGCTCCTTTTCTCTCTAGTGGGCAGGTCATGCATCGGTTGCTGACAGGTGGGGACATTTCCTGACACATTCGCAACATTAAAAAGTGTCCCAAGACACGAAGAAGGCCAGGCCCCATTCTGCACACCACGCCAGGGAGAGAAGACCAAGGCCACTGGGGCAGCCCTGCCCGTCTCCTGGTCGCCCTCTTGGCCTCCTGGTCTCCACCTCACCATGTCCCTGGCTGAGGCCATCAGCCTGTGGAATGAAGGGGTGCTGGCAGCAGACAAGAAGGACTGGAAGAGAGCCCTGGACGCCTTCAGTGCCGTCCAGGACCCTCACTCCAGGATCTGCTTCAACATCGGTTGCATGCACACCATCCTGGGAAACATGCCCGAGGCCGAGAAGGTGAGTACAGCTGCCTCCTGGGTCTCCTCTCTGCCTTGTAATTAAGGCTCCAACCCCCTGCCCTTTAGAAACCTGAGCTCCAGGGAATTTGAAAAGAACCAGTTGTGCAGGCCCCACCCCCTGAGGTCCTGATTTAATTGGCGTGAGGAGGAGCCGGGAGCCACCCCTGGGAAAGCTCCCCGGTGGCTGGTGGTTCTCGTGGGCAGCCAGATCGCTGGCCTGTTCTCCTTTCTTCTCCATCTACTAAATCCAAACCATCCTGCAACCATTCTTTAACAGCTTTAGGAAGACTCCCCATGACATCTTCTAGCCACCCTGCTGGACACAGGATGTCTATCTATCACTGCCTCACACCTGATTGTTAGGTGCCCTTTATGGCTTTCTAAGAATGTCACATGCATCAGCTTTGCCTGCCCAAGAGATCAGGGTGAAAAATAGGTTCCATCCCCAGTGACAATTCCCATCTGTTACACGGGACACTCTTCTAAGGGTTCTGAGGCCGTCAGAGGAATTCATACCACGATTGGTTTAGAGGTGTCGACCACAAGCATGGCATGGGGTATCGTAACATTTTCTAAAAATACTTTCTTCTCTCTTGAATGCCCTCGAAACAGTTGAGCATTCTCAATCATCACTTGTTTAGATGGTTGTGCTAAAGTGGAAGGGCACAGAGTTTGGGAATAGAAGATCTAGTATCAAATCCCAGCTCTACCTCTTCTGGACCTATATCATAATGCAAGCCCATAGAGCTTCTGTCTTTTGGCATCGTGAGACTTTAAATATCACCAAGATTAAGTGAGATACCAACTATTAAAGTGCTGTGTAACTTCCCATCCCGAATTAAATTTTTGATTTTTACCCTGTCCTGCCAGCCTTTGCAAGGTGTAGACAAATAATTACTCCTCGGTACTCCTTAATGAACGAATTCACCCCAGTCATCCTGTTACAGCAGTGAGCAAGCTTCAGTCATGCCCTCTAGATGGGAGGAGAGACCCAGGGCTCCACACGCTCTCCCATCTGACAAGTGGTTCTCAGGCTCCAGAGACGGGGACAAACTGTGCTGAGGAGCGGAGGGAGGAGACCCTCCGCTGCTGCTCCACCTCCCTCTGGGCCTGCCAAGGGGCTGAGCAAACAGCACCAGGGGACCAAGGGCTGCTTGTTGGGGAGAAGAGATTAGCGAAGGCAGCGGCAAGCTGCAGGGTCTGCTTGCGTTTCAACCTGGGTGGGGGATCCTTGCCAGCAAGGCAGACCGATGCACCCCACTCGGCTCCTGCGCTCACTGCCCTAGGTTCCCCCTTGCCTTCTCCTGTAGCCGGCCCTCTCAGTCCCTCTACTTGCCTTTGTTTTTATGCTTGGACCCTTACTGCCAAAATGTTTTATATATATATATATGTTTCTATTTTAATTATATAATACATTTATATCACAAATACAATGATTTATGTATTTTAATTATACTATTTGCATTTTAATGAATTTGAAGATTTTGTTCCTGCCAGTCATCTTGAAAGGCAGGTAGTGATATCCCCATTTCACAGAGAGAAAACTGAGGTTCATGGAGATCAGATAACTGGCCACATGCCATGCAATGAGGAAGTGACCATCCAGGGCATTCTGACTCAGGCTGTCGATGCCCTAGGCTTCTTGGCACCTTGACCATTATCGATCTCATGCCCCTTTCTGACCTCCCCGCTCCGGCTCATCTCACACTTCTTCATTGCTCCATGACCATGTGTGGACCCTTCTCTCCACAGGCCTTTACCAAAAGCATCAACCGGGACAAGCATTTGGCGGTGGCCTACTTCCAACGCGGGATGCTCTACTACAGGACAGAGAAGTAAGTGGTCCAGAGTTGCCCGCGCTAGGGAAGTCTGGGGGGAAACCCAAAGCGTCTTGGAGCTTTCGGGCCTGGTATTCCAGCCTCTGTTGGGAAAAGACTCCACTGGCCCATTCTCGGGAAGTGAAGCAAGAATCAGCACCTGAGGCCGAGGCTCCTGCGGTGGGGACAGCAGACCTGCCCGGATTATAAATCCGCAGTGCGTACTCACAGGGGCCTAGAAACCTCCCTGCTCTTCAGCCAGCAGGTGCCCGCCAGAGTCCCTGATGGTGTCACCCATGGTGGCTTACCACTGTGAGGTGCTGAGCTGTCCCAGAGTGAAGATCATTATGAAACCACCTCAAAACCCAGCTTCATCCCACCAAGATGTGTCCTCAGAGCCTGGTTTAATACATTCAGTCACAAAAACTAGAATATGAACTACTAACAGTATTATGTCTAAGAATAATTCATACAGTGGAATAAGCAATATATATATATATATATATATATATATTAAAATGGAAAAGTTCACAGTAGACATCAAATTTTTTAAAAAAAATTTTAAAATGTATAACACAGTTCCATTTGTATCATAGAAAAGGCTGGAAAGACATACACCAAAATATTCTTGGTAATTCTGGATGATGGAATGATTAGGAAGTTCATTTTCTTCTGTCATCCTATCTGCATTTTTGCGGGGAGGGTGTTTACAGTAAATATGAAATAATTAGTAAAAAGACAATGACAAAGTGAAAGTTAGTCTCAGTTTCTACTCCCCACCTCAAATGACTAAAGACCCAAGATATAAATAACAGAGGAAAAATGTTCTAAGTGACAGAAAACTCATTCTTCATGGAAATTGTCCAATCAATTGCACATATTCTAGGGAAGAGGAATTTGGCTCAGGTCACTGAAGAACTTTCTAGCAGTGAGTCTGGTCCTAGCATGGTGTGTGTTGGGGTACAGGTGGATGGGGTGTTGATGGGGAGGGGTGCAGAGGATGGGGGAGGGGTTGGCTCTGATCCTGTGCCATCTTGGAAGGCTTTGATCCTAGGGTTTGTGAGAAACACAGCTGGTAATGTCCTGTGTGTTCAGCGGTTGCTAGGGGCAACCACAAGGCACTCAGAGGACTTCAAAGATAGAGATGTAGCCAGTTACCTGAATGAGTAAGGAGTCTTCCCCAAAGAAAAAGCACAGGCAGAGACCATCCGGGAGAGAGAGCCTGCGACTGGGATAAGATACGTGGCTCTTTCCTTTATTGGCACTGTCCCTGCCTGTCCCCTTTCTTCACATCCTTCTCATCCCCCACTTCCTGCACCCTCTGTATTCTCCAGATGGATATAACATACAGGGAGACCAAGCACCCATCCTCCACCCTGTTTTCAATTTCAAAAGACAAACTCTAAGGCTGTCCCTTTAATTAGCCTCAGTAACCTATAATGAGGAGGGGAGACGGCAGGAGTTTCAGTGTCCAGACGGAATTCCCACATGAAAATGCCTACAGACCCCAGATTCTGGAAGGCTGAGATTCTGAGCGAGTTAGAAGGATCTAGAAATAAGATCCAGAATTCTGTTACTCCGCTTGATAATAGTTAAACCGAGAGAAAATCTAGCAAATTTAATCTATAGTTCAGCAGCACTTTGTTGAGGACATAGATCCCCACCCTGACCTGGCTCCTTGTCCTTTGACCAATCCAGAGGAGCTGGTGTCCCCCCTCCCTGACATTCTGTTCTCAACCCTTTGTCCTAGTATGACCACAACAGTGGCTGTTAAGTGATCACGTAAAAAACACGTGATCTCTCTTTGATGAAACAATACGCAAGCACATGCCTTCTGTGACGTCCCATCTCAGAGGGTACCAACATGGAAATCCTCCTGCGAACCTTCGCTGTCTATTTCTGGGCAAGGCTGCCCTCTCCCAAAGTACTGGCCTCCATTTGTAACCACCCAGCTTAGGACATCTGTACCCGGATCAACCCAGAATACCCCTCGTCCTGACCTTGTCAGGGTGACCTCCAGACTCTGTCTCATCTGCCTGTCACTGCCCTGGGTGAGACCCTCATTTCCCCATGTTCCAGAGCGATCTTTAAAAAAAGGAAATCCGGGGCTGGGGATGTGGCTCAAGCGGTAGCGCGCTCGCCTGGCATGCGTGCGGCCCGGGTTCGATCCTCAGCACCACATACCAACAAAGATGTTGTGTCCGCCGAGAACTAAAAAATAAATATTAAAAATTCTCTCTCTCTCTCTCCCCCTCTCTCACTCTCTCTTTAAAAAAAAAAAAAAAAAAAGGAAATCCATGAGGTCGGCTTGGGAACCCAGTGCTCCCCTTACTGGAGGACACAGGCCCAATCCTCACCCTGTTCCTCTGCGGTCCAGCAGCTGCCCGCCGACACTCATCCTTCCATGCCTTTAGCACACTCAACCTCGGGGGTGGAGCCACACCTTCTCTTGTGCCTCCTTTGGTGACATCTTCTGGCCTATGGCAGATATTTGCTTACGTGATAGTCTTCTCCACGATTACGCTGTGTCCCTTAGGAGAAGAAATCTTCACAACTTCACGCTGGAACTTCAGTCCAGGCAGTAGTTACTCAATAAATGCTTGTTGAGTTGGTAAATGAAAGTGAGCAAGTGTTTGCTTCAAGGAACTCATAGATTAAAAGGGGAGAAAGAGCCACCAACACTGGTGACTGTGGCGCAAGAAGTGGCCAAGTGTTGTAAGCCCTGGGATGGAGCCCTGGGGCGTTCCACCTCTGAGCCACATCCCCAGCACCCCTCCCTCCCCTCTTCTTTTGAAATAGGGTCTCAATAAATTGCCGAGGCTGTTCTCTTAACTTGAAATCCTCCTGCCTCAGCCTCCTGAGTCACTGGGGTTACAGACATGCACCACCAGCCCAGGCTGTAAGTGCTATTTTTAAGTGCTGTGGGGATCTAAAGAAGGCTTTTTGCCGAGTGGGCTGGGAGTTCCCTTTGATCACAGTGGGATTTGTTCTAGGGTGATAAAGTCATGGAGGGTGCTCCTTTCTCTGTCTTCCCACTCTCGATTGTTATTGGTTCTTTGGTCACTATCAAGTTCCAACAGAACAGAGTTAGAGTGTGTATCTGAAGAGGCAGGTGGTGTCTCAGGATGACCAGCTGAGCTGTCTTATCATCTAAGGGGCAGGAGCTCTAAGCCCTGTGCCTCATTGAATCTTAGGGGTGTGTGCCTCATTGAATCTTAGGGGTGTGGAAAGAGAAGAATCACAGACCCTTTAGAGGGACCTGGCTGAAAGAGGCCAGCAGCAGGCTTCTCCCTGCCGACTTGGAAACGGAAAGGGCAGGACCTGGGTCCCCTCAGAGGAACAAGCAGGAACTTCAACAGTCACCTTTACAGAGTCTGTTACAAAAATGACGATTAGGAACCCTCTCAAGCTCTGAGCCTGCAAAAAGACTCTGTGTGTTTCTCACTTGGGCGGGAGTTCCTGCAGGGGGAGTGGAGGCCAGGGCACAGCACGGCACAGCCAGGGTTCTCCAGGGCCTCACAGAAGCCACAGGAAGCAGGCAGCTCCTTGGCTCCTCAGGAGGCCTCTAAATGGCACCCCAGGGAACTTTGGACAAGGGCAAAAAGGAGTCTGGGTTATGCCCAGGTTCCAGGGGCACAGGCTGACGAGCTATTTCAGACTTTTCATTCTGAGCTTGTTCAGACCTGCCCAGCCGGAAGCAGAGCTGTGTGTCAGAGTGGACCCCCACCAACTCCTAAGTGCAGTTCCAGGTCAGCAAGTAGAGGACTGAGGAAGGCCTGCAGAGGAAGGGAGGGGGCCGCCAGGCCAGCGATTGAGCTTGAAGAACTCCGAAGAAGGGACAGTTAGCAGGGATCCCTTCTAGCCCATTCCCCCCACCCCTAAAGCAAGCACTCGGAACAATTTGTCAGTGCTTTCGCTCTCCCTCCCACGGGGCCCAGACAACTTCATGGGCTGGAGAATCACAAGGAGGATTTTGCTAGGCTCATGCAAAAACAGAAAGCGGCCAGGGGATGGTTGGTCTCTTCTCAGCTGAAATCCATCTGCTTAGCGAACTCAGCAGGGAAGAAGGCGAGTTCCTAGGTCAATGCTGACTGGCACTCAGAGAGCACCTTCTGAGACCTGGCATGGCCGCTGTGGAGGGAACAGGACACTTGCACTTCCACCTGCCCGCTCCTCTGTGTGGTGAAAGGAGCCAGTGTCCAGCCTTGGTGGAACTACCTCTCCCCCTTTCCAGGATTGCCTGAAAGACATGTGGTGAGGCCTTGAAATGCCCGGTGCGTCTTCCAGAGTGGCCTGCACTTTTTTAATGCATTTTATAATCATCCATTTGAACAAGGATCCTGGAGAAACCACGGTCCTGTTTCAGGCCCAGGCTGTCCCCTCCCACCCATAGATGCCCTGCTATGAGCTGCTTCAAACCTACCTGGGACTGCAAGTCAAGTCCCTACCCCAAACATCCGCGCCCATGTTCCTAGGATTCTCTTGGCCCACCAGCCCTCTCCGTCAGCTCTAAGCCTCCTCCAGATCAAATTTCCACTTCTCCACAGTCAATTTTTTAATCTCCTGATAACATCTAATGCCATATAGAGCTTTAAGTGAGCAGGTGATAAATGACTGATGCAGGGTGTCACTGGAGTTTCAGAGCCCAAGAACTAAATGAGTGACTGGGTTGCCAGGTCCTAAGTGCCTGGACGCTTCAGGTCTGCACTGTTAGCATCCTCTTATTCTAAAGGCGAGGAAGCACACTTAGAGAAGCAAAGTCATTTGCCATTCGTCACCAGGTCACCAGACATCAGTGGCAGAGCCTGCCAGGACTCAGACTCAGTTTACCTTGACTTCGGAAACTGGATCTGGGACTACACAGTAGCAAGCTCCTCGTGTTATATGCTTCTTGTATATAGTATGCTCCCATATTATTGATGTGCCCCTGAGGCCAGAGAAGTAGCTTGCTAGGGTCTCCCAGTTAGTGGCAGACCTGTGGATATGGTGCCTGACGTCTGGCTCCGCTCCAGGGTCCTTCCCTACACCATACTGCAAGAGAAGTCCCACATGGCAGCTCTGATTACAGTGGCCTGGGGGCTTCCCAGCTCAATTGCTCAGGTGGGGGTCACAACCAAGCAGCCAAGAGGGCTGAGAGGAGCCATAGGTAAGGTGGCTTGCAGCCCAGCAAGGGCTCTCTCTCCCCAGGGCCTCTGGAGCTCAGGGCTAGGCTGCAGCCTGGTATGGCTTCCAGAGAAGTGTGAATCTAGGTCCTTCCCACTGGACCCCTGCACCTTGTGTGTCTGGGATCTTTTCTCTGTTGTGATTTAAGGATAGCAGCCCTAATACACCTTCAGCTAGTCAACAATGCCAGTTCAACAGAACGCAAGGCCGTGCCAGGAGCAACATTAGAAGTACCGTCTGGCCGCCAGGGTAGTTACCTCTTCCTTTTTTCCAAATGTGTGGAGGAGGTGGGAGCAGGGAGGAGAGCCTAGTTGGAGAAGGCTGTGGGCAGGAGGGTGGTGTCACAGCTGTGAGAAGCACCCCTCGTTGCTGTGCCAGGCTGCTCTGATCTTACACAGAGGGTGGGTGGGGTATAAAGCCAGCTGTGCTTCAGATCAGCTCTAAGACCTGCAGGGATGCAGGTGGGCAGGCGTGGCTCTGCCTGGAGCACTCCAGAGAAAGGAATAAGCGCTGTATTTGAAGGTGATAAACCAGGTGGCCAGAAAGGTGAGAGCTATATACAATCCATAGAGAAGAAAATCCCAGGGACAAACTGGGGGCATCCCAGCCCCAGGGAGAGTTCCCACCAAGAACAAGAACAAGAACTAGAGAATCAAGAAATCTGAAAGGCCTTTTCTCCCAGTGAGCTAGATGGGAGAGACAGACCCAGGAACACTTGCTTTTGCATTTATTCCTTCGAGTCCTGGACAGGTTTATTTTCGCCCTCTTTCCTGCAGATATGACTTAGCTATTAAAGATCTTAAGGAGGCCTTGACTCAGCTTCGAGGGAACCAGCTGATCGACTACAAGATCCTGGGGCTGCAGTTCAAGCTGTTTGCCTGTGAGGTAAGGGCCCCGATGGCTCCGGTAGGTACAGTTGAGATGCTCAGTGGTCTGCAACGACTTCCAGGGGCTTCTGAAAGCCATGTTGCTTCCCGTGCCTCAGGG
The DNA here is from genome assembly GCF_964194105.1 of Spermophilus citellus. NCBI lineage: Eukaryota > Metazoa > Chordata > Mammalia > Rodentia > Sciuridae > Spermophilus > Spermophilus citellus. The sequence goes on from NC_138187.1 coordinate 150,691,722, forward strand.
CTCAGGTTTTCCATTAAAAAGAAGATCTGGATGGGCTGGTAGGATAGCTCAGTGGTACAGCACTTGCCTGACATATGTGAGGCTCAACATTTGATCCCTAGTGTAGAAAGAGGGAGAAAGGAAGTAAGACAGACTCAAATGAGTTCAGGGTCATCAGAGTCACTAGTTGGTGTGAATTTTGTTAATATCAGGCTCCAAGGGCCTTGCAAAAATGAGCCCAATGGGCTCTCACAGGGAGATGACAGGACTGTGTCACCCTAAGAAAGCATTCATCATAACTGGCGTGTTTTGTTTAGCAACCCAGGTTGACAAGCTGTTGGCTCAGCACTCACAAATCCAAAATCCCAGCCTCACTCTCCACGCAGCACCTTCCTGCTGTGACCTTGCTATTTCCAGACCACACTCCTACTATCAGTGGTCTCGACCATGTGTTTGGTTGACACCCAAAGAGAAAATGAGGATACTTTGGCACAAATCTGTCCCCTCTTGCTCCCAGAACAGCTCAAAGCACCAATTTAGGTCAAGGTTTCCATAGAAGGACAACTTTCTTTTCTGTATCACCAGAAAGGACAGACATGACTTGGCAGGTTCATGTCATTTTTCCAAACAACCTCCCCACCCCCTCCTGCCCCCAAGTCCACACCCGTAACTTTAAAAAACAAAAATCCCTGTCAAGGATCTTTATTTAGAAGAATTGCTGAAAAAAGTCTCCTTGCTTTAGTTTCTCAGGCACAAGAAGTCAAGTGTTCCCAGGGTCACTCAGGGCTAAAAATAAGAGTCCACAGCTGCCCAGGGTCCCTGGGGACATGTGGCCTCATGTCAGCCCTAGAGCAGGCTAGCGGCTTTTCTTTACCTCTCACAGACTGGACAGATGAGGCTTGGTATTGGAGCTGGCTGTTCTAGAGACGAGCTGTTAGGGTGGACCGGGTGATGCTGGCCCCTGGGCTCTGCCCTCTAGATGCCAAGGCACCCTACCCTCAGTTGTGGTGGTGAAAACATCTCAACGTTGCCAGTCACCCCAGTACCACTTACACAGAACACAGGGTTGGGGGGTCAAGTGGCACTAGAGAAAGGATCATGCCCCAGTGGCATCCCAGCAGAACTCCATGAAAGGGACATCCTCCCTATAGCAGAGGTTGAAATGACCCGAGGAACAGGAAATGCTGACTGAGAGGGTCTCCTTGCAAGTGGAGCTCCATCTTTGGGGACCTGAGGCCCTCTATGTCACAGTCATTTCCCTATTTCTAATTCTGTTCCTCTCGTCCCACTGGGTTTCACCTCCTCACCTTCTGAGAAATCACAGCGGTCTTGTCAAGGAGTCTCAAGGTTTTTCTAGTTACCGAGTCACAAAAATTGTTGTGGGTAATGGTTTCAAGAGAAGGTGGCTGAGAACCAAACAGGAAGTTCTGAGCCCCCTCGAGTTCTCCTTTCCTTTCTACCCATGGTTAAGAGCAGCTGAGCATATACAGATGCTTCCAGACCTGTGCAGCTCAACCCATCTTAAATTTATTTATTTATTTTTAATATTTTTATTAATTGTTGATGGATCTTTATTTTATTTACTTATCTATTTATATGTGGTGCTGAGAATCGAACCCAGTGCCTCACACATGCTAGGTAAGAGCGCTACCACTGAGCCCCAGCCCCAGCCCCCTCATCTTAAATTTAAAGTACCCTAAGTTGAAAATGCATGTCATGCACCTGACTTACTGACCGTCACAGCTTGGCAACATGGTCCACTGCAGGATGGGGACTGTTCCCCCATGATGGCTGGGTTACTGGGAGCTGGGGGCTCACTGCCGCCACCCAAAGTGCAAGTCTGTCGTAGTGTATATTGCTGGACCAGGAAAAGATCAAATTAAAAAATTGCAGTACCTTTTCTGCTGGATGCACATAACTTTTATACCATTGTAAAGTAAAAAAAAAAAAAAATTGGGTCCTATTTGTAAGTTGTGATGCATTACATGATAATAAAACACACATCTAGAAACCTACAACTCAACTAAAGGCCTGGAACATGACGATGGTTAACCTGCCACCTCCCCACCCAGGACAAGCACTCGCCTAACTCTTTGCTGTCTCTTCCTGCTCCACTGCACCTTGCCCCTGGAGCTTCCTTATATACATTGCTAGATTACAGTGAGACTCCTGTTCTAGAATCTTCTCTCCACCCTGCACCTGTCCTGTGGCTCAGTACAGGCTCAGAGGCAGGAACTGGACTGGGAGGCCACACTCCTCTCTCTGCCTCTTCAAGGGGCCTTGGGCAAGTCACTCATCTCCATACTAAAACCACACAGTCCCCTTGAGCTCTTGTCCCCTTGGGCCCCCTTTGGTTTTGGAAGAACATAGAGATGTTGACTGACACGCCATGAGACGCTATCTTAGCACCGGGCTAGTGATTGACAGAACTGGGTAGCAAGACTAATGTGCCCCCCAGGGGAGCTGGGAGGGGAAGTGTTCCAGGTGCCATGCCCTGTGTGTAACGTGCCCTTTGCTGGCACCTTGGTGGGAAGGAGCCTCAAGCTTTCTGCCGTGGCCTCTGCCTTTCCAGGTGTTGCACAACATCGCTTTCGTCTATGCCAAAAAGGAGGAATGGAAGAAGGCCGAGGAGCAGCTCGCACTGGCCACCAACATGAAGTCTGAGCCCAGGCACTCCAAGATCGACAAGGCCATGGAAAGCGTCTGGGTAGGTGTGTGGAGAGGGGAGGTTTCCACGGTTCTCACTGTGGTTCTCACTGCGTCAGGGCTGAGTCTGGGCTGCCCTGCTCCACGCTCAGCATGAGGCCACTGAAGCTTTGAATCTGGGCCGAGAAGCCAAGGACAAGAGCACAGAGTGGCAGAGCCCTTGAATCCCTGGTAGTGGGGATCCTCGGCAGCCTGGCACCCCTGGGCGGCAGGATGTTGGAGGCTGAGCAGCGCTGTGAGGGCAGAGGCTGCTTGCTTTTGAGTCCTAGCAGCCTGGCACAGAGCCAGCACAAAATGGCCCTCCACAAACGTCTTGATTAGAGGAATAAATAGTAAAAATGAATGATAGTCTGAGCACATTGGGAATGAAGTTTTAAATAGGATTTTTTTGGTGGGACAGGTACTGGGGATTTAATCCAGGAGCACCTTACCACTGAGCTACACCCCCAGCCCTTTCTTTCTATTCTTTTCTTTCTTTCTTTTTTTTTTTTTAAATTTTGAGACAGGGTCTCCCTAAGGTGCTTAGGGCCTTGCTAGGTGGCTGAGGCTGGCCTTGAACTTACAATCCTCCTGTCTCAGCCTCTGAAGTCACTCGGATTACAGGTGTGCACCACCACACCAGGCTTAAGTAAGATGTTTAAAACACCAGGAAGAGTGTTCAAGTCACATCCATATCACCAACGCTGGTCCCAAGACAGCAAGGGAAGGTTCTTGACATTTTGGTCAGCGGCCGACCCCATGTCCAGCAGCGGCCGTAGCATCTAGGGCTGTGTGTTGTAGAAGGAGTCTAGTGAGAGCTGTGGAAGTAGAGGGAGTCCTCAGAATCCTGAGAAGTAATGACAGAACTGAGCCTAGCTGGTGCTGTTCACACAATGACCAGACAGCACATGTCTCGGAGGGTGTTGCCATTGCTAAGTGACGGATGACTGTCCTTTGCCATCTGTATTTCAGAAACAGAAGCTGTATGAGCCTGTGGTGATCCCCGTGGGAAGATTGTTTCGTCCAAACGAGAGACAAGTGGCTCAGCTGGCCAAGAAGGATTACCTGGGCAAGGCCACGGTAGGTGGGATCACATTGTGTCTGAGTCCTGTGTCCAAGGTCGTGCGGGGCAAGGTGGGAAGGACCTTGGAGGACGGGGTGTGTGGACAACGGCATTGCTTGGTGAGGACGGGGCAACCTCTTGGGCTTATCTTCCCCAGGCCCCTTCTCATTTCTCCCTCCCAACCTGATGAGTGATCCCTGAGGGTGGCTCTCCGGGTGCTGAGGGCTGGGGCTGATCCAGGGGAAGGAAAGCACAGCCACACGGGCTCCTCACTGTGGAAAGGACCAGCGTGACAGTCCTAGGCTCAGTTCTGTCATTCAATTCTCAGGATTCTGAGGACTCTCTCCACTTCCACAGCCCTCACTAGACTCCTTAAACTGGATTCCTTCTGAATCGGGTTAGAAATCCTCTTGGCCACGATTCAAAGTGTCTCACCAGTCCCCTTCCAAACTGCACCTGACTTTAATACATTTGGATGGCTAAGGTGCTCGATAGCTGGGCAGCTGGGACTGGCACAGTGGCAGAGGCCAAGAGAGCCTAGGTTAACGGCAATACCCCAAATGTCTGTCCGTGGAGGAATGGATAAGCAAAATGTGATATGTCCACACGGTGGAATATTCCACGGCCATAAAAAGGAACAAAGTACTGATATATACTTCAACATGGATGAGCCTTGAAAACTAGGCTGTGTCTGAGAAGCCACACATATAACATCACATGTTATAAACTTTCTTTTATGTAAAATATAATCCCAGAGATAGAAAACAAGGTAGTGGTTGCCAGGCTAAGGGAATGCGGACTAACTGCTAAATGGGTACAGCTTTTTCTTCAGAGATGATGAAGATGTTTTGGAACTAGTAGAGGTGTTAGCTAGACAGCACTGTGAATCTGCTAAATGCTACTGAATGGTTCACTTACAAAGATTAATTTGATATTCTATGAATTGCACCTCAATTTAAAAATTCTGTTTTCAAGAGAAGGCATTGGGGATATAGCTCAGTTGGTAGAGTGCTTGCCTCACATGCACAAGGCCCTGGGTTCAATCCCCAGCACCAAAAAAAAAAAAAAAAAAGAGAGAGAGAAATATTGGGATATTGTAGCTCAGTGCTATAGCACTTGCCTAGCATTCAAAAGGCCCTGGGTTTGATCTCTAGCCATGAAAATTAATAGTAATAATAAATTAAAATTTAAAAAGCGAGTTTGGGTTATTGGTGGTGAGAAGAGTACTAGTCTCTCTGGTCACTGGAACTTCTGATCCGGAGGTCAGTAGGCTGACCCTTAGCCACCGTGCACTTCTGATACCTGCACGAGTGGGCATGGACCTGTGATGTGGGGAAGGAGGGGTCTTGGGGAAGCATCTGGCCGAGCCCTCAAGCCCCGCTGCCCTTGATTCCAGGTTGTGGCGTCTGTGGTGGACCAAGACAGCTTCTCCGGGTTTGCCCCTCTGCAACCACAGGTGAGCGCCCCGATCTCTCCGTGGATCTGGGTCTTCAGGGCAGTGCTGAGCGGCCCTACTGTAAGGTCTCCGGGTGCCGCTAAGAGTGTCCACCTGCCCATTCTCAGGCCCAGCTCCCAAGGCATGGGGGGATAAGCCCAGGTCAGCGTAACTGCATGTCCTCCTGCTTCCCCAAAATACCAGTTCTCACTTCTCTAAGTTCAAAGAGATCAGTTGATTATCTTGTGAAACTTTCCTTGACCGTTTTCTCAGAAAATTGAAATGCAAGCTGTGGAAGGCTTTTTATTATTAATGTGCGGGACTGGGGATCGAACCCGGGGCCTCTGACTCTTGTTGGGTCAGTGGTTAGTGGGGGAATCCTGTGGGCCCAGGGCCTGAGGCCTTGGGCCGTCCTGGTACCATCCATTTGCCCGTGTTCAGGAGACACCCCTGTATCTACATGAGCCCTGCTGTGGTGGAATTGTGGTGGGCGAGACCTCGGTCAGCACCGACTGAGGGAGGGTTTCCGACCAGAGGACCCAGGCTGCAGTCACACTCCCAGGGCCACCGAGGGTGACCAATGCTGGGGCTCTGGGGCACAGGATAAGTCAAGAGGGATGCGGAAAGGCCAGTGTGTGGGTTGCTTGACCTCAGCTTTCGCAATAAAGCTGAAGAAGGCCTTGCTGGGCTTCAGTTCAGCTAAGGACAACCAGAGGGGACAGACACCCAGATGACCAGACTCTGTGATATTCAGCGTAGAAGAGAGAACATGTATTGAAAACAGATTCTTTCCTGATCAGCGGATCCTGAGTTGATTTTAAATACCAGACATGTCACGTGATACCACAGACATTAATTATAGAACACTTTTGGAAAGTGTCCTGGGAAAAGGTCAGAGCTCAAGGTCGTAAGCCCTCCCTTGATGCCACGTCGCCCTGTGCTGGCTAACCTCCAGAAACCAGCTCTGGCTTCATGTGCATCCCATGTGCAGGGAGCTGGCGAGAGGTAGAACTTTGTTTTGTTCCATCAGGGTACACCGTGCCTCCCCCGAGACAGTGTTCCCATCAGTCAGAAACTCAGTCTTGGATGCTCTCGTCTGGAAGAATGTTCCAACTACCATTAACAATCTGCTCTCTTTCCCCTCCTTCCCCCGCGGTCTTCCCCTTCTTCATTTCTCCTGAATGTACCATAGGCAGCTGAGCCTCCACCCAGACCCAAAACCCCAGAGATCTTCAGGTAAGTTGGATTCAGGTCCAAATGTGGAATAGCCAATCGCCAAGCCTGTGTCGATGGTATTAAGAGGGTGGAGAAGCCGAAGCTGGGGTCAGGTCTAAATCTGTTTCCAAGGTTAGATCAGAGTGATAGTAGGAAGGAGGGGTCTCGACTGGAGCAGGGCAGAGCATCGGGGCCTGGCTGCCACTATGTGGTGTCCCCATGTCCGTGGGCACGGTCACCCACACACTGAGGGGTTGTTGAAGTGCAGCAAGGTCCAAGGTCCCATGGAACATGGCCCAGGTCAGAGAAGAGGTGGAGGTCAGAGGTCTCTGAAGTCAGGAAACTAGATTGGCACCCCCTTTCCTGCGTGGGTGTTTTCCATTCTCTATTGCCACATGTTTTCTGAGAAGTAAGAGGAAGGACTCAAGAACAGGAAGTCATCCTTCTGTAAGACGAGAAGCAAAGAGTGACGTAACCTACAGCTTTCTTAAGAATTCCCTCTCCATAAAAAAGCAAGCCCAAGCCGAGCATCCGCACCATAAAGGAGGTTAGAACAGTACCAAGTGAGAGCAAGTACTAAGGTGACAGAAGGAAGTGGGGGCTGGACGAGGTCCTGTCTAACTTTCTGGCTCAGGAGTCTGTGTCCCCTACAGGAATAGCTGGGATGTTTGGAATCAGAAGGGAGGGCTGTGTGGGCCGAGACTGGGGACCTTGAAGCCAGCCTCACCCACACTTTCCAAAGTGCACCACTGAGACGCCCCAGAGTGTGGAGGAGTCGAGTGGACCCTGAGCAGAGTCGAGGGGAAGGCCGTGCCTGGCACAGCAAGGCAGCTGCAGGACCCTCCGCACACATCTCAGACTTCCCACGCCTCGCCTCTCTCCATCTTCATCCTCCTGCCCCTACCCTGGCCCCAGCTGCCCGAGGAAACTCTCCTCCCTCAGAATTCACCATCCATTTCCTTGCTCAGCTGCTCTCACCTGACTTCCACCTTAGCCAGTCCCCTGCCTCACCCCCATGACCCATCTCTGCCCACACTTGGGACCTGGCCAAGCTTACCCAGCCAGGAAATCTCCTCAGAAGAGAGGAGATTGTAAGGTCCATTACCTATAGCTATTTTGTTTTATTCTTTTTTTTTTTTTTTTAAAAGAGAGAGTGAGAGAGGAGAGAGAGAGAGAGAGAGAGAGAGAGAGAGAGAGAGAGAGAGAGAGAGAAAGAATTTTTAATATTTATTTTTTAGTTCTCGGCGGACACAACATCTTTGTTGGTATGTGGTGCTGAGGATCGAACCCTGGCCGCACGCATGCCAGGCGAGCGCGCTACCACTTGAGCCACATCCCCAGCCCTATTTTGTTTTATTCTTTAAAAAGTTTTCCTGGATAACTTTATTCAAACAAGCATAAACCTGTCATTCTTTGTCTTTTATTCTTGTCCCACTGCATGTATCGTAGCTCCCCTTTAACTGCAATTTGGCTTTCCCCAGTTTCTGTTACCTATGATCTACCACAGCCCACAAATATTAAATGAAAAATTCCAGAAATAAACAAATCGTAAATTTTTAGTTGCATGCCATTGGGTAGTGTGATGAAATTTCACTCACACTTCACACTCTTGAGCTGTCAATCATCCATTTGGTTTGTCCAGTGTATCCACTCAGTATATGTTACCTGCCCATTAGTTGTTTAGTAGCTGTCTATGCAATCAAGATTATCTCAGTATCACTTACGTTCAAGAAGCAAGGTCAAGGGTGGTGATACCAGCAATTTGCTTATATAAAGAGAAGCTGTAAAATGCTTGCTTCAAGTGAAAGAAGCAAGTGCTCACCTTAATAAGGAAAGGGTAAAAAAGTTATAATGCTGACCTTGCTAATATCTACAAAAGGAACAAATATTCTATTTGTGAAATTGTGAAGAAGGGAAAAGAAATTTGTGCTGGTTTTGCTGTCATACCTCAAACTATAAAAGTTTTAGCCACAGCATGTGAAGTGTTTAGTTTCCTATACCTACAGTTGTGTACGTAGGTATAGGAAAAAAAAATAGTATTCATATAGTTGCTGCCTCCAAGTCCATTATGCTTGTCCCACAGCACCACATGAGGGGGTGTGGTCCAGGCTCAACAGTGCAGTGGATCTTGTGTCTGCCCCTGCAGGGCTCTGGAAGGGGAAGCTCACCGGGTGCTGTTTGGGTTTGTGCCTGAGACACCAGAGGAGCTCCAGGTCATGCCAGGGAACATCGTCTTCGTCTTGAAGAAGGGCAATGATAACTGGGCCACGGTCATGTTCAATGGGCAGGTATTCAGAGGATTGGGGGACGTTTAAGGCCACAAGAACCCCGCAGCAATGGCAGGGCTTTCTGCCACCTCATTTGCAGAGTGGCCAGGTTCTCCTGTCTGTGTGCCATCCCTCCCAGAAGCTCTTGGTCTTCTGAGGTATGGACACTGACAAGCATATTTTTGTTTTCTTCTTTCTGATTCTGTGACGCTGGGCTGCAGAAAGGGCTTGTTCCCTGCAACTACCTGGAGCCTGTCGAGCTTCGAATCCACCCTCAGCAGCAGCCCCAGGTAATCAAACGCTAATGCCCACCCACCTCCTCCCTTCCTTTGCAGAACTCCCTCTGGATGGGAGAAGCTAGTGAAAGAGATGTTGGTGCTGTCACTAGTTGGTCCTGGGCTGGATGAGTCGCTCAGAGCTGAACCTGGGGACGAGGGAAATGGTCAAGATGTGCTGAGTGGGGGATCTATAGGACCCACGGGGCCCATCCATCTCTGAGACCTCTGGGGTGACTTAGAAACCAGAGCCTACAGTAGACAAGAGCTAGTCCTCCTAGATCTGGCCTCTTTATCAGGAAGAAGAGTCAACATGCTGGTTGGTGAGATGCACTTTAGAGCTGCAGAGCTGCAGAGCAGCGCTGAGTCAGAGCAGTCGCTGCCTCTGAAGCTGCTACCCAGCCCTTCTGCCAGACTACAGTGTACTCTGTTGGCCCTGAGTACATGTGTAAATGATCCCATGGCAGCGGGACCTGTCTCCCTCCAGACCCTGTGACCAGTTGTATACGGGCTCGGCCCTTCCTGGTCATCACCATATCCAGGTGTTTTGAAAAGTTTCAAATGTGATGCAGATGGGACATGGAATTTTTCCTTTCTTGTGCCTTCTGCAACTGAGACAAGAGCACAGCCTACTACCCCATCTCCAGTGGATTTCCAGTACTGCGGAAGGGATGCAAGGTGGAAGGGCTTCGTAGATGGCTTTAGGATGTTTATTTCTACCGTGATATTTCCGCCTCATTGGGCCAAGCTTGCCTCCTCTCTCAGCCAGCATTTTCCTTAGTCTTCCTGAGTGACATCACCACCCCAACTTTTAGAAAGTCACTTGCATCCGCTCCTTTCATGACCCCTTACCCCCAAGAGTTTTGTCCTAATGAAGGTTCTGACCATCTCTTTCTACCTCTTGCAGGAGGAAACTTCGCTGGAGTCTGAAATCCCACCTCCTCCTAGTTCCAATGCCCCAGGAAGACCCCAGTTGTCTCCAGGTAAGTGGCCCAGGGGCACTCCAGGCTTCTTCCGACTAAGGTGCTCTCCCCACCTCCCAGGAATTTCTGGTTTCTCTTCTAGGAACAGCTTATGACCATAGAGTCCCAGAGCCCCCTCTTGCCTGCACTCACCCACCCCAAACTCGAGACCCACGCCCTCTCCCTGCCTGCTCCAGAACCCTGGGAGCGTGGGTGAATGTGCTGGTTTCAGCGCAGTGTGTCAGCCCTCAAGTAGGCACCAAACCCCTCCTTTGTTAAGTACAGAAACCACTCGCAGAATAAAAGGATCAGCAATTGCGCCTTTTCACCTCAGAGGGACGTGGATGGCTTTTAAAATATCTGAGGAGCTGTACCTTGGAAAGAAACTGCTTTGTAGTGCCCTGGGGCATGGACAGAGCCGTGGCAGATGTGAAAGGGAGATTGTTTCTCCAGGAGCATCTCCCTGAGGTGGAGAGGGCTGTCTGGGGAAGTGGAGGGATTTTTGTTACTGGTGCAGTTTAAGCACGTTCTCATAGAGCTTTGTCTTTGACCTCTGGTCATCAGAATCACTCAGGTTGTACCCTCCCGTGTTTTTATTTTGAAAAATTGCAAACCTTCGGAAAGGTTGGAAGTAGTGTGTAATAGATACCAGAATGCCTTTCACCTAAGTTCACCAATTGTTTCCATTTTGCACCAAGCACTCGCCCTGCTTCCCTCTCTCTCATTTTCCCCCCAAGCCTTGACTTTCCTAAAAACAGTGCAGTCTTCTGTGGGACCACAGCACGATCTGGGACATTCAGCACTAACATAATGACTTCATATAATGTATTTTCCACATGTAAATTTCTTCAATTGCCCTGCCCACCATATCCTTATAGTTTTTTTTTTTTTTTAATCTTTTCTGTCTAGAGGTTCATTAAGGATGACTTACTATCCTAGGAAGATTTTAAGAGTATGGATTACTGGGTCTTTGATTCTGATTTTTTTTTTTTTAAAGACAGGAATGAAACTATTTGCATTTTTAGCAAAAACTCCCCAAATTATTCTAATAATCAGCCTAGCTTAAGATCTGTTTTTTTTAATGCACCTCCTATAGTATCTTCTATTTCTTGCAAATAAATTATATGCACACTACATTAATACATTATGTATGCTAAAAAAACATACAAAAAATAAAGGACAAGGTAAAAATAAGTGGTTATTTCCTCTTGAGGTCTCTGACTCATCCCTCACTCACATGCTTTTCATGGCTTTGGTCCCACTGGTTTACTGACTTTGGGGACTTGTGCTAACCCCTGTGGTGTAAGGATGTGCTAGTCCTTTGAAATTACCCTCAGGCTCCTAGAAGCAGAAGCTGGGTTGTTCAGGTGTTGGTGACTTTCATGCTCTCCCAGGGTGAGCTTTTCCCACAGTTCCCTATGGCTAACAATTTCCCCTGAGGCTCTAGGCAGGAAGCGGGTGCTGCACCCTAAGGGGTTCCATTAGCTGGCCAGGAGAGTTCATTGACCACCTTCTTTTGTTTTACTCCTTACCTTTTCCATTTAGGTCAGAAACAAAAAGAAGAGCTCAAGGTGAGTTTTTCCTTGCACTGCTTCAAGTAGGAGAAGAGGGAAGAGCTGGAGGTGTCAGCCATGGAGTCCCATGGGAAAGGTGGAACCAGGTGCCCTCTGGCAGAGTCCATGGGCTGGGGACCCCCTCAGCCACCACCCCCATCCCCCATACACATTTTGTCCTAGCTCATAGCTAGGTGACCAACTTTGGTTCCGTGGCCTAGAGGACCTCTGCAGGTTGCGGGACACTAAGGAACCTGGGCTTGCCAGTCTCTCCCTGCAGCTGGGTTACTTCCTGGGCCAAAGTACAGCACCACAGTGATCTAGGATGGTGCTGAAAGCCGCGACACTTCAGGAGTTCCCTTTGCTTCCTCCTCCCTCAGGAAGTGAAGCTCAGCGTTCCCATGCCCTACACACTCAAGGTGCATTACAAGTACACGGTGGTCATGGAGACACAGCCTGGGCTCCCATACAGCCAGGTCCGGGACGTGGTGTCTCAGAAACTGGACTTGCTGCCAGAACACACTAAGCTGAGGTGAGCTACCTGCAGGGGGCACTCAGGGGCAGGCTGTGGGCCTCGTGCTGGCCCAGAGCACAGAGGGGGTGTCTTCCTTGCTGATGTCCTTACTTGTGGTCTCAGCTATCGGCCCCGGGACAGCAATGAGCTGGTGCGCCTTACAGAAGAAAACATGAAGGATGCCTGGAGCCACGTGAAAAACTACTGCCTGACTCTTTGGTGTGAGAACACAGTGGTGAGTGCAGTGAGCCCTAAGATCCCTTCCACTGAGCCACTTCCTCAATGCACCTTCCTCAGGCACCACAGCGTGTGCTTAGTGTTGGGGATATGGTGGGGAACAAGTTGCAGCTCTGACTCCTTTTTATCTGCATCTTCACCCCAGCTGGGTCCCCCCCAACTCAAGAGAAAAAAGCCAGGCTCCAGAGGCCCAGCTGCCCACACAAAGCCTGGTCACCCTCCAATGGTTGTCAGGCCTACTTAGGACAGGCATCATGCACATCACTATAGGACAAGGGCTGAAGCAAAGTCACAGCTCGAGGCTGAGGTCACTGCCATTCTTCATCTTCAGCTTCCATGGGGGAGGTACTTGAAGGTGAATGAAGGAAAACAGAATTTATTTCACAAAAAGATGGTTAGGGCAACAGCCTCCTATTAATAGCGAACATCACCAAGAACTTCCCACGGCCAGATATTGTGCCAGCATGTTCTGTATATGAATTCTTAGGATCGCCACAACTCTACGAGGTACGCGATCAGGAATCAGGGCAGAAAGAAGTCAAGCAACTTGCCCAAGGTTGTACTGCTGGTCCCTAGTGGAGCCAGGGCCATGGCAGGCATTTTGACTCCAGAGCCTGGCTGTGTTCACAGGCACCAGGCTGTACTGACAGGACAAAGGCAGGTTATCTTAGAGCCCCGAGATTTGTAAGTTACCTTTCAAGTAAAAATGATGGGAATCAGAAGCAAAGTGAGAGGCTAGAGTTGGTAACCAGGAGGTAACATGCTTGAAGTCTGTCCCTTAATCTCCAGAGGAAAAGTCGCCCTTCTTTTCTGTTGTGGATGTTAATTCCACACTCCCCTGGCCCCTCCCCTCCTCCCCCCAAAAAAACTACCCTTAGAAAGCCCCCAGCATCCTTGATGTTAATCCCTCCCCAGAAAACTATCCGTCTGCTTAGTGTCAATATACTGTTCTCTTATATATCTCATTATAAATGGATTATACAATATATATGGTCTTTAAGATTTCAGCAATCCAGTAATCCCTCCCTTTTGATTGCTAACTGGTATTCCATAGCATGAAGACCACCATTTATCTATTTACCTGTTGGCAGACATTTGCCTAGAAAGGGCTGTTTACTCTAAATGTGAACAATTTCACTTAAATAATTTTTTAAAATGAATTTTTCCCCCTGTGATGAGGTTAATTTGTTTAGTGGCTATATGTACCTAATCCTCCCCATATTCTAAATGCAGTCTTTTGGAACTCATCCAGGCTCAGGGATCACTGTTGAATGCTCTGTCATCATCTGTTAGCCTGAAGGCAGTAAGTCAGTTGGCTCTCACTGAATTAACAGGGTCTTTATTTCAGGGTGACCAAGGCTTTCTAGACAAATCCAAGGAACATGAAAAATGTGATTCTAATCAGAAAATGGAACCTCAGTTTAAGGAAGGCAGCCAAGTGGTAGCACTCTTCAGCTACGAGGCTACCCAACCGGAGGACCTGGAATTCCAGGAAGGGGACGTAATCCTGGTTCTATCAACAGGTAAGTGTTACTGCTTGACCACAGAACTCAACTCATACATTAGCAGAAACAAGGTCAAGGGCACAGAGAAGTAAACACTGATATCCCACAAACCAAACTTCATAGGGGTTTCAATCTCCTTTCCCTGTCTGTCCTAAAAGAGAAGCAACATGGATGTGATTTTGCTATTAAAAGACAGCTGAGCTTTGGAACCATGGATTTTCACTCCAAGAGTTAACAAATTGCCTGGAATCATTTTGCCTTTATACCAAACCATAGATCTATGAAGTCACACACTTCCCAAAGAGGAAGAGAGAAAAAGAAAAATTTTACCTGAAAAATCTCTCTGGATTCCGTTAGGGATCAAAAGATTAAAAAGTCAATCTGAGCCAAGCATGGTGGTGCATGCCTATAATTTCAGCAACTTGGGAAGCTGAAGCAGGGGGATTACAAAATTTGAAGCCAGCTTCAGCAATTAAAAGGGCTCTCAGAATTAAAAGGGCTGGAGGTGTAACTTAATAAAGTGCCCTGTGTTCAATCCCCAGTCCCGCAAAACAAACGAACAAAAAGAAAGTGGAGTTCTAATTTAGTAATTCTCAAACTTTAGTATGCCCAAGAATCCCTTAAAGAGCCTCCTGAATGGAGTTCCTTGGCCTGCTTCCCAGATTTTGGTTCAGACCTAGGGAGGGGCCCACAAATTGGTACTTCTATAACCAGTTTCCAGGTGATCCAGGCCTACACTCTAAGAAACAGTCCTAATTCATGGTTGGGTAGTCCCATTTATTTACCTGGGTGCAACAGATTCCCATCCTGAAAAGCCTTGATCACAAGATTAAAATGCTGTGCTTCAGTGATGCAAAGTAGTGAAAAACCATTATAATTACAGTAGAAACCCCAACAGATTAAGAAATCAGTGAGAGATTCTGAAGTTAATGAGTATATAAGTGTGTGACAATGAACTCAAACAGAAACAGCAGCAGAGCACCCTGCAGTGCATTTCATTCAGGGGAGATTGGAAACTGGATCTGAGAACCTCAGTGCCGTTTTCTAAGGACCACTATCAACCAGTCAGCTAAACTCTTCAAAACGTTTTATTTTTTGTTTGGGTATGCCAGTGATGAGATAAAAATGAGAGAATATGCAGGGTGAGGATGTAGCTCAGTGGAAGAGCATTTGCCTAGCCCGTGCATGCAGGAGCCCTAGGACTCATCTCCAGTACCACAAAAGCCCAAACCATACATATGCAAGAAAACCCTGGGAAGAGAAGGCAATGTACTTCCTACTCTGATATGTACACATCTAACTGGTTTAAGAAACCACCTGAGGGTACTCTTGGAAAAACTGATGCTCAACCACACTCCACCCTAATTACAGAATCTCTTGAGGGCAGGATCCATGCAGTTGAGCTCTGTCTTACACTCACTCAAAGATGAATTCTGAGTGGCTTGTGTGGTTGATAGATGGGCTTTGGAGGTTATACCCAAGTCATCTAACATTTACTGGTAGAATGGCTCTGAATAATCTCTGGGCCTCCTTTTCCTTAGCAAAATGGGGTAAAAGATAAACTTGAGTAATTATTAAGTCTGAGCGTATGTACACCCTCATACATCTATTTTTCATTAAAGGCTCAAGAAAGGGGCTATGAACCCATTAAGTCCCAAGTTTTCAATTCTACAATTATTTCAATGAAATTGACATAGTTGCACTAAGTTTGGAAATCACAATCAGGAGTTCATCATATAACTCATCTTCATTAATAAAAGAATGGTAAAAAAGTTTATTTCAAAGTTACTGTAAGTGGCATATTTGTTGCTCAATTTGTTTTATAGGAATTCCATATATGAGACAATGGGACATAATATGTCAAAATTCTTATATTTTATAAAATGTACTAAACTATCACTAGCTCTAACTCCTAATGTTTTGATGAATTCTGTATTGGAAACTTTCATTTTTAATATATTTAACCAATGGCATGCCCCCTTTTCTGTCATCAAAATGAACATTCCCAGCAAAGCTCAGATGGTCCATTTCTTTCACCTTATTTCTCTATCTGGTAACTTCTTGAAAAATAGAATTCAGGGCTTGGGCTGTAGCTCAGTGGTGGAACACTTGCCTTGCACGTATGAGGCACTAGGTTCAATCCTCAGCACCACGTAAAGATGTTGTGTCCATCTACAACAAAAAATACTTAAAAAAATTCAACTCATTCTTCTTTTACCCGTTATCATGTTTAAGACAAAAATCATTGAGATGCTAAAACCTATGTTCACTCTAACATCAAATCCCTTTCCAACACCGCCTTCCCCGTTACCACAATGTGGGGGAGGGGTTACTGACAAAAGATAAGCATGGAATACCTGAAGGGGGTAATTTTCCTCCTCTGGATTTAGTAACTGATATGTACTTTCCCTTTTTTTCAGTGAATGAAGAATGGTTGGAAGGGGAGTGTAAAGGGAAAGTTGGCATTTTCCCTAAAGCCTTTGTTGAAGAGTGTGCAACTACAGATTTGGAGAACACTCCTAGAGGAGTCTAGGATGTTTCACAATCTACCAAGAAGAAAAAGGTCTATTATTTGTTTGCAAGATTTACCACACCTCTGACGTACACTATACTACAACATTACAGTTTAAGTGTTCATTAACCTAAATTTTCCCTGTTAAAGTTGAACTATTAGACAATGATATGAGATCTTCTCAGGATGAAGATTTCCTGGTACATGGGGTGGGGTAATGAATGTCTGAAGATTTCCTGGTACATGAAAGGGGGTCCTCAAGGATGTGACAATATGGTTTTGTTTAGTGCTAGCTATCCAGATGGGTTCACTTTGTGAAAATTGAGTTGCATGTGTAATTGGTGCACTTTATATGCATGATACCTCAATAAAAATCTTATCTCACAAAAATAAAGCAAGACATCCAGAGTCCAGGCTCAAGGGCTCAGTGGAAACATTCTTCTTCTTATATCATTAATATTACATACTGAGGCCTGAAAGCAATTTCACAAGTTATTCAGAAGGCGTATACAGACAAAACTAACTTGTTCTTTTCTTACTAAAAGTTTCATTGCTTAAACAGAACCTAAACAGAGTTAGGTTCCCACAGAATATAACATTCAATTCCCCAAAGAACTAAAATACTAGAATTACATCCCTTTATGCCTTCTCAGAGGGATATTTTTGTAAAGAGTTCAATATTGAATATTTGCCACTAATACTTGAGTTGATTAATAGTATTCTATGACTTTACACATTATAGTATTATCATAATAAGAGAGATACATAATGTCAGTTTTATTTGGTCATCATTTGGGGTTGACTCAGGTAAAGGATTCAATAAATACTAGACCTTAGGACCTGACCTTAATTTTCCTCCGCCCCTTTTTCATGTAGCTATGTATGGCTTTGCTAACACATTTTCAAGTGTGTAGGTGCTTGTGAAATGCAGAGTTAGGAAATGAACTATGAGTGAATCAGCACCAAGGTGAAAGGACAATCAGTGTGAGCAATGGCTTCCAGCACACCGCTGAAGGCCCAGCAAACCACCCACGGAAACTCTGAACACAACTGGAAGAGAAGCCACCACAAGGCCAAGAATAGTAATTACTGTTGATGGTAACCAGATTTAGTGAATTTTATAGGCCCAAAGAATAAACTATCTCTGAATTGACTCATTAACAGAACAGGGATAAAAATAGTGGGTATTACATAATTCCTTTACAAAAGTCAATCATTCTTCCTTAAATAAAATAATTTTGAAAACCTGTTTCTTTCTACCTCCCTTTCGATAATAATTCATTGGTATTTTGTTTGAATGATACAAAAAGCAAAAATAAACCTGCAAGTTCTGACCATCTTTGCTCTTCCCTAGACTACTTCTGCATAGGTGAAATTCTTTAAGTTGGATTTCCTTCAACACTGAATCTGTTAGGATAGAAAAGAAACAATCCGTACACAGATGTGGTTGGAGAGAACATGGTTTAATTAAAGGCAAAGCTGATTTCAGCAGCTGCAGGTCTCGCACAGACATACAAAAAACAAAACAAAACCCAAAACAAACCAAACAATCAACCCATAAAAGTAAGTTTACTACACAAAACCAATTTCTGATGAAGATTCTCCTTCCCCTCCTCATTACTCCAGAGAGGATGACAAGGCGAGGAGCCCTGCCCCAAGAGTCAGAAAACATTCCAAACATCAAATTCTCATGCAGAATGGGGCTGTAGATGGGAACTGGGTACTACTGGGAGGGAGATGATAAGCCTGGTTTGCTTGTCTAGGGTGCAAGAATCAGTGACAGTTCAAACACTGGAATGTTGCAGCTGCCTGAATGCAGAGAGCTCAAACACACAAACTGGGTAAGGCAGTAGGGAAAGAGGCTTAGGAAAGAAGGAAAAGGAAAAAGGTGGACACAGTGAAGGGGCTGGAGAGAAGCACAAAGGGTTTCATATTGCCATTGGGTGGGGGCCTTCACCCTTTCAGACCTTTCAAAAAAAAAAAAAAAAAACAAACAAAAAACCCCCCCAGAAAAACAAAAATCCCAACACCATGTCAAACTAAAAGAGCAATAATGTAAGCACAACAGGGACTCCAACCACTCTTTCTGAAGAGCAATGAGCATTATCTCACCCCTTTCAATTGCTGGGGTTGCCCAGACTCCAGTGACAACCGGGGCTCCTGGATGTGCTTTGCTCTGAAGCTGTTTTCCAGCTAAGTTCCACACTAACTCACACACTCATACACAGAACCCCGTCCCTCTGGAAGAGCAGATGGGTATGTGTGAGCACTTGTATGCACACACACACACACACACACACACGCACACGCGCGCGCGCACACACACACACACACACACACACAGGAGAGACCTCCCAGAAAATAATCCCTACTTCTAGCACAGCAATTGGACATTTAGATTGTTTCCATAATTTCCCCTTAAAATATTACTTTTCCAGGAAACGACTAACAGAAACGCTGTCCTTCCGTTTCTACACAAGAACATCTTCAGTCCTCTTTCCTCCTAATAAATATCAAATAAAAAGTTTATTTTCCATTCTTTTGCCTTTTCCAAAACGGCCTTCGTTGTGTTTTCTTCTGTTCATGACGTGCATGTGTCCATGTTGCCTTGAATCTCACTCTCGAAGTGGAGGCTGCAGCTGGGCCGGGGCCTGGCCCCTCTACGGCTGTGCAGACACCGTCACTTCCTTCTTCTTCAGACTGTCTTTTGGGTTCCAACTGCTGGACCCCATGCTGTTGCTTCTTGGCAAGATGTTGTACACATTAAGAATAAAAAACGATTACTAGCAAACAGCATAGGATTAAAAGGGGATGGAGACAGGCGCAGGAGGCTGGGGGCACAAAAACCAACCAAACAAAAAATAACCACACTGAAAGCTTCTACCCATTAAAATGTGTCAGGCCAGAATGGATCAGCCTACCTTCTGTGGGACTGCTTGCTAGGCTACCGCAGAAGGTACAGGAATCAAAAACGTAATTTGAAATCCTACAGCAGTCACCTGCTAGTCCAGCCCAGCACCACTACCCATACCGTATCTGGGGGCTCGAGCACCTACAGAGTGAAGGGCATTTCCTGCTGGAATCTCCAGGACCTTCTACAAGGCCCTGTACTCTCCCTTATGGAACACTTCCACTGGCTAAAGAGGTCGGTTCCCCATCCTGTCACCACCAACCTCTCACAGGAGCAGTGAATAGGGCTGTCCTTGCTACACACTGACTAGAAGCACACCTGTGTATGGAAGAATTCAGTGTGATAATTTACTACTGAGAGTAATAACAATAATAAAAGATGTTTAGGAATAATTTCAACTACATTCTCAGTCAGCAAAGCAATCATTAATGGATTCCTATTTTATTCCCCAAAGAGGAAAAAAGGACTGAGAAGTTCCCATTGGCTTCTCCCATCTGCCTTCCCTTCTCAGCTTTCACTTCCCATGTGGCTGGGGACATGCACGATGGAGAAGGTGAGAGGCGGTGATATCAAGTAACTGAGTGAGACAAACAGCAGTTCCTCTCTCCCTCCGGAAGGACCTGGGGGGACGGAGAGTTCCTGATGGATTTTTCTTTTTGTTGCACTGCGAACATTTCGTGCACACTCAGCGGGCTGGTGGAACACTTACACCCTCTTGATAGCAAGAAACAAACAAGAGGGCTGCCACCTGCAGGGGACTGTGTGGGCCAGTCCTGCAAACCCAACATGCCATGGTTTATGGAGCCTTCATTCCCAGGGTTGCCACTTTGGCCTCAGTGTGGAGGGTTCATGGTGCCTTGTCCCCGCTGCTGTTTCTGCTTCTGCTGCATTAACAACTGCTCCAGAGCGGAAGGTCCAGGATGCATCATGGAACTGGACCAGATAGACTGAAAAATAGCCCAGATCTTGTCAACAGAGGTCAAATGCCTGGTTGTCTGACTGGGATTTGTATATTAATCCCAGCCAACTATAACATGATATACTACCAAAAGAATGGGATCCTACTTAGATTTAACTTATACTCTATGTATGTATAATACGTCAAAATATACTCTACTGTCATGTATATCTAAAAAGAAAAAAAAGACACGTATGTCTCAAGAACCCTACTTTGCCCCCTGAAACAACTGCTATCACAAAGTCATTATAATACTCTCAAGGCTAGTTAGTTCTGCGGGGTGCAGTGGTGCACACTTGTAATCCTAATGGCTCAGAAGGCTCAGATCATGAGTTCACAGCTAGCCTCAGCAACAGCAAGGCGAGGCACTCAGCAACTCAGTGAGACCCTGTCTTTCAATAAAATACAAAAAAAGAAAAAAGGGCTGGAGATGTGGCTCAGTGGTTTAGTGCTCCAGAGTTCAATCCCAGTACCAAAAAAGAAAAAAAAAAAAAAAAAAAAAAAGACTAGTTAGTTCCTAGATTTTAACAACTGCTCCAGAGTGGAAGGTCCAGGATGCATCATGGAACTGGACCTGATAGATGAAAAACAGCTCAGATCAATTTTAAATTGGATAAGGTGAAATTATGTTTTAGGTAAAATCTCTTTACTCAGCTCCATGTGGTACCACAGGGTATATTTGTAGTAGTCTATTTTAGGTAAACAAAAACATTTCTAATATGATATACTTTCACTTGGTCAGAAAAGGTTTATACCAAACACTGAAGGTGAATCAGAATTTTCTTAACTTTAGAATAAAACTAAAAGCTTTACATTTTGGATTCTGTGATGATATTTAATCACTAGTGAATTCACAAATAAAAAAAAAAAATCCCCTTCAAATTGCTAGGCTTCACGTGTTCCCAGGACTGCACTACACATGGACTCTGCTTTAGGCAGCTCTAAGGGCACAGAAGCAAGCCTACTTACTTATGTGAACAAAAGTAGAAATTATCATGGCTGCCAGTTTCCTGGCTCTTGTTTTGGAAGTCTACTCACCTTTAGGCTTTCCATGAGGACAGCAGAGGAATCCTCCATGGAGGGCCCATGGCCTGTCCAGGTGCCACTTGGAGTACTGGCCTGATGCCAACTGTTCTCAGAGGATGATGTTGCTGAGAGATAATCAACGCCAAACCCACCCATGGCTAAGAGATAGAAAGAGATAAGAATTCAAGATGATGTTCTATCATTGCCAAATTCCAAACCCCAGGTAAGGTTAGAGCAAGTTATCTCATTTTTTCTATATAATAAAGCCTGGATCTTACCTGGCTTATCAGTTTTCCACCGATCTGCAGTCCTCCTATCCCTGTTGTCTGGAGTCCCAATGGGTCCAAAATTGGAAAATGGAACAGAATTATGGTTGTGTGTTGGAGGAGAGCTGGGCAGACTGCTTGGGTTAGAGGAATGAGGAGACTGGCTAGCTGGTGTTGAGTGATCTATTAAATGATAGCAATACAGGTTATTTAATAGATGTTTCACAAACATACCAAGAACCAATTATTTCCTGCAGATCCAATCATCCAAATTTTATTAAAAATAACCCCAGGGCTTTGGCAGAGAGGTAAACCCAGGGCCCCATAAGGGAGCCTGTGTAATGTACTAATTTACCTTAGTATGCCTATCTGAGGCACATTCTTTTCCTTAAATAGTACACAATTTTGTCAATTGAACATTATTCTGGCTTGTTTCAGATAAGTATTTATTTGGTTCTCCATCAGAAATAAAATTTCTTGGTCTTAAGAATATTGTAAAGTCAGACAATAAAATTGAGATTAAAAAAAAATCTTTACTTTGAAAAGTATAATTTTCCTTGCAAAGAATGAATATCTATAAACAAAACTGTTAAAAAGCTGAAGCCATATGATATATCCCATATTTCTGTCTCTTATATGCTGGTTAGCTAGGATATAAAAAGCTTTTTTCAGTAGCATTTACTACACAAACTGGCTTATCAGTTCTTTTCCCTATTTTCTTTCAGAAATTACTTTTTTACAAAACCAATATATTTGTAATTACAAATCTTAGTCAATTTGAATGTATGAGAATGGCAACATCTATAATTTAAGATTAGTTAATACCTGAACTGGCAGGAAGTGATGGAGACCATGGAGTCCCTTCAAAAAGGGAGTACAGTGATGTTTCCTGGGGGGCCATCGAGGGATTGAGTTCTGCTTTGGAACTGGTTGTCAGGTTTTTCCCATATACCTCATTGAACATACTGTTATTTGGGTATCTTTCCTGAAAGATATGACACTCAAATTACAAACTTCTCCAAAACAAAGAGATTAAAAAGAAAAAGAAATGTCATGTTCATAAATTCTTAATATACCTAAAGCTTTTATTTTCATTTCCCCTTTTGCTTTCTTTCACCCTTTATTTTGCTCTACATAAACTACTCACATTATACAGGTCACTAATTTGACCCAATCAGACACTAGGGGATAAACTCAAATTTCGGGAAGATATCAATATATGGAAAAGAAGGGAAAGAGAAAAACAGTTTTATTGAAAAAGAATAGGAAAAATCATCAGCATAGAATAAAAGTACAAAGCAAGATTCTTAACTTTTTACCTACCTGATTGAGAGAGAATCCGGTGAGGGACAGGAAAGAGGATGAATGTGACATGAGCTCTGAGGGTTTCTCCAATAAGGATTTCTTCACAGTCCCAGAAAGAAAAGTAGTTAAGTTATGCCTTCCATTTTCTTAATATTAATCTTAAGACACTACAGAATCCAAGTAAAAGACCACCGTTTAAGCATACTTGTACTCATTCAACATATACAATATAATGAATGCCTAGAAGATGTGAATTCGAAGCTGAAATACCATGACGCTAGCTAAGCTTCAATTGCCACAGGTGAGTTAGTCAGAACTCTTCCTTATCAGTGTTATCTAGGCTAGCTCAGAGATTCTGGCAGGGACCACAGAGCCAGGAAAACAGCAGGAGTTCTGAGTATTTTTAAGGCATGAATCTCAGGAATTCCTTTATCAATAATTGCTTTTGAAACAAGATGCCGAACTGTTCTACCACTGCTTACTCCCTAAATTTTAAAAATACTGACATGGATGACATACAAAAAAGCCTTTCAAAGCTGTCTGACAACTGGTTTTGTTTACATGTTTCCTAAGCAGCTTTATTTGTGGTGTATGAAT
Organism: Spermophilus citellus; assembly: GCF_964194105.1. Classification (NCBI taxonomy): domain Eukaryota; kingdom Metazoa; phylum Chordata; class Mammalia; order Rodentia; family Sciuridae; genus Spermophilus; species Spermophilus citellus. The sequence continues at coordinate 150,714,987 of NC_138187.1, forward strand.
ATACTAAAAGTCTAAATTACATTTATTGGCTATAAGAAAAATATGGGGAAAAGAAAGCTGAATCTATAACGCTCACTGCCACTAAACAGTGGGTCAACAAATCATTTACTGAATACCTACTACATGCAAGGCATTTTCATATATATTATATTGTTAACAATGAGTTTAAGAAGGGTTACTATTGAGGGCTTTAAAAAATCTGTTTTTAATGGTTGGTTTTTTAAAACACACATAAGAAAAATAAAAATGGACTGAAACCCCCACCACTTGCTCCACCTCCAATGTAAGAGCAGGAGCAACAGGAACCCAGGGATATGATATGGAAACAGGTGGACAGCCAGCCAGTATTCCCAGTTTCTCAAGCCATTCCAGCAGAAAAGGAACAAGACAGGCACAAACACCTAGGCAACAGTACAGCAGCTGGGCTTTCAGCACGTCCCTGCTCCCGGGTGTAGCACTAACACCAGGGGTCTTAATTGCTAACTTGGGAAGAGGCTTTCATTCTCATTCACCCAGGCAAATTCCTAAGGGAACTTTCAGGTACTAGGGATGGCAGCTAATTTCATGACAGCTGTTTTCATTTCTCTTGATACTACAATTAATGCATCTTAATCTAATGTTTAGAATGTTTTTCTTGCCCTGTGTTTATGGGAAAGAAACACCAAGAAAGAAACTTTTTTTCCCCCCTGAAATGTAGTGAACAGTGGGGTAAAGCCTCATGGCATACATCATCTTCCCAACTTTTATACTCCCTGCCCTCAGTAAAATATAATGCTCATGAGCATGAAGAATGTCTTTGAAATGCAGTCTATGTTGTAGATCACTTTTAAAAATACATGATTAATCCAATCTTAAATTCTAAAATTGTCCTAGTTATTTATCTTCATATTGACATGGTACTCCATGTCAATATGGTACTCCAACAATGTTTACAAATAGAATCCTCTTTAATTTTACTCAGTTTATGCATCCAACTCTTAATATCAAGGCTCTTTCTGGGTTCAGCCAGCTAAACAGGAAAGAACTAAATACTGTTCAATAATTTCAGTAAGAAAAATCTAGAACATATTTCCTTTCATATTTTGAATACATTTAAGACCAAAAATCTCACTTCCCCTAGGCAAGATTAAATGACACTTAAGTTTCTGGGTCCAGATGGAAGTGCCACCTGGAAAGCGAGTAGGTTTGCTAATACCATGCTTTGTGGATAGAGGAACCACAGTCAGAATTTTTTTTTTGCCATATTGGATTACCATTTTAAGGTTAGTTCCAGGCAACGAGGAAATATATTTTATACTTCATACTATAAAGAAGCCAAGCCCTGGAAAGAAGAAATCACCTATAACGAGTAATACAAAATCTCAGAAAAGCAGCTGGGGTTAGAGCAAGAAGCAGGATTATGTCAAATACATACAAAGAGGCTTCGTCCAGGAAGAGAGGCGAGAGGCCCCAGCAGAGCTGGGTAAAGATCAGGAGGATTAGAAAAAATCAGCTCTTCCTCTTCCTCCAAGGCAGCCAGACTCTTTAACAGGTCCGGAGGAAGCAAAGGGGAGCTCTTGGGGTCCTAGTGACAGAAAGGAGCACAGTGAGATGCAATTAGGTATGACAAAAGCATAATGGAGTAGTAGTAGTGTGATTACGGTGGATAAGGCAACTAAAAGGGTGGAGAAGTAATCAGTAGGGAAATAGTTAATGCAAAGAGAAAAGGCTGTGAAATATAAAAGCAAAGTGACATAGGACATGGTTGAGAAAGACTAAGACAACAGAAAGAAGCAAAGATACAGACAGAGCAGAACATAAAAGATTAATGTAGTTAGTAAAACAAGGCAATGGAGCAAATGATTAGCATATTTTGTGCTAACAAATAGAAAAACAGGTCTTTTAAAAAAGTTTATAAGCACACCTGCTTCTCATGACTAAAAGGGCAAGAAAAGGGAATTCCACTGTCCTCGATAACTGACTGTTTTCCTCTCAGAAAGCAATTTGTTTAAATGCTCAATAAAACCATTTTTAAACTCAGTGACTCGGCCCAACTAAGAGGAGCTCTTTGTCTCAGAATTCTCGAACATGCTGTATTAGAGATTCCTGTACATTTCTCACCTGAACATCATAGGTAAATCGGTTATAATTCTTCAGTTCCCCCAATTGAACCATACAATGTAATTTTGAAGAGACCAAGTGCTGTAGTACCAATGGACCATAGTGATCTTTTATAATATCTATTTCCTATATATATTTTTAGGTGTCAACTTGAAAAATATAAATAAATACAGTATCTACTATAGAAATTAAAAAGATAAGCAATCTTAGACCCAGCTTTACAAGAACCTGGTGATTGGAAAGGACACACACCTCAAATGGCATCCTGGGCACAGGATCCTGCTCTGGACGGAAGACTCCTGGTGACCGTTTTCCCCTGCGGTCCATATTTGCTTGCTGTGCCATTACAGCTCTATTATCAGCCATGCTGTAGGAAGAATCCCAGTAGAATTCTGGGACCTTGACTTCTGAGGGATTATGGTTATATGGCTCCATGGGAAAAGGCTTCATTTTTTTCTCTAGAGGCTGCTGCTGCATTACAGGAGGTTGCAATGACGGCTCAAACAGTTTTATGGGGTCTTGGGACTGAAGGTAGTAGGGCTGTTTCACAGGCATGATTTTCCCTAATGGGCCTTGAACCTGAGGAGGATTCCACAGCTGTTTGGAGGCATCTGCCTGTTGATACTAAAAATACAGATACCTATGACCAAGGTGAAGATAATATGCAATATTACTGAAAATTAATGCTAAAGAATCACAGAATGAACCAGAAACCAAAACTATAACCAAACCAAAACAAACCAAATTCTCTGTGTGTGGGTGGGCAGGTAGAGGGGGATATAAAAATCCAAAACCAAAACTCAGCAATGCAGTAGTTTCCTTTACTCTTCATTGTTTTTTTCAATATAGATTTTAGGAAACCAAGTATGGGCACTGAAATCATATTTTACTTTTTCAATTCAATTATTTAAGAAGTTTAATGAACGAATATATATGAGAGACTTTCTGCTTCAAGTGCTATGGGGATAACATGTAAGATTGGTATCACATTCATCATAGCACTTCATTAAGACTATGATTTTCTTTTCATTTTGCAGTTTATATTCAAATAAGAGATAATTATTTAAATAAAATCTTTCCTACAAAGCTCATAATTAGCACTAGCAAAGAATGACAGTGAAGATTATCCTTTATCAATAGAGAAGGAAAATATTTATTTTTCTGACAGAGAATACTTTTGTATTCCCACAATAATAAATTATAAGTCTAAACAAGAAGTATTTTTAAAGTTTAACATTTTTTAATTAGTCAAACAAATCATTTTGGCATTTCCCCTTATTCAGGGTGGTCAGCACACGTGACTGCAATGTACCTGTTGGAATCCAGAGTGGTGAGGAGGGCTTTTCCCCAAAGCTGGCACGGCTTTTGTAGGGGATTGCTGCTGCTGAGCAAGAGCTTGAACCTGCAACTGGCTTGTGGACTGTGCTGTTGGCTGAGCTGGTAAAGATGGAAGGGGTTGCTGGGAGGGTGGCTGTGACTGTTGAGGTCCCTGGTTCATTGGCCCTGGTCCAGAGGGCCGTTGCTGGCTGTAAGGAATGTGGGACTGTTTCCCAGCTTGCACCTGGTTTCCTGCTGGAGAGTGAGCTGCAGGCTGAAGAAAGGTTCCTGGGACAGAAACACCAGCTGGGAAGGTGTAACCTGAGCCCATAGAAAATGCCACAGGAGGGGGAATAACATATGTTGGGGGCGGGAACCCTTCAAAACAGAAGAACACAGCTTTAGTTCTAAAGAAAGTTAGCCAAAAAGGGGAAAGTCTTTTTTTTTTTTGGTGGTGGTGGGGGATTTCTAATACATTATAAAAGCAACACATCAACCACGTTGTCAGTCTTTAAGAATTCAAGAATTAAGAATTAAATGCACACTATTTTCTAATTTTCTTCTGTCCACTGAAGTAATAAGCACATTCTAAGTTTTAGATTTTTTTTTTTTACAGTGCTGGTAGTTGAATTGAGGTTCTCACGAATGCTAAGCAGCAACCTATCCCTGAGCCACACCCCCAGCCCATTTGAGTGCTCTAAAGATGGCTTCTCAAGTTTAGTAATAGGAATTCCTTCATGATAACAAACATGCACTTGTATATGAACTACAAAAATAATTTCATAAGTATTAGGGGAAACTGAACTTCTTTCTACTTGATAACATTATTATTCTAAGAGAATAAACTACTCAATGAGTGAACAGAAATCCCCAGACACATATGGAATTAAGTACAACAAATTACAAAATGCACTTACCTGGCCGGCTAGGAAGAGGAGGGAAGGCTCCAGGGTGATGAATGGGGATGAACTGGGAGTTACTTGCTTGACTTGGGGTTTGAGTTACAGGTGTTTTCCTGGCTTCAGACACTGGAGTCTTTCTTAGTTCTGCCTGGGATTTCACCTATGACCAACAGAAGCAAAACTATCAATAAAAACATGGAATTCTAATGTGTCAGAAAAAGTACCTATTCCTAAGAAAGTATGTTGAAGATATTTAAATTCACCTAAGTTAAAAATGAAAAAAAAAATTAAAAATCATTTAATTGCCAATAAAATAGGTAAGGATTTAGTTTAACTAATGTAGTAATTTTGCTTTCATACAATCACAGAACCTCTAAATATGGAAAGGACTTCAATGCCCATTTGTTTTACAAGTGATATACCTGATGCCAACAGGTTATCAAACTTATCTGTGATCTTAAACTGCCTACTGTGGGACCTAGGGCTCTTTATGCTGAATTATTAATTAAGATCATCAGCTCTTGGTGACTTTTTTGGCTCCCAGTTTTAATTTCATCTGGACAGGCTTAAGTGTAGAGTCAGGCATCTACCCTCAACCCTGCAACCTTATCACTCTTTGGAATAAAAAAAGGATATTTTCAGCAGAGCCAGAAAGTATCTATATACTACTCAAGGTTGAGGGGGGGGAAAATATTAGCATTTACGAAAAATTGTGATGAGGCTTTTTTATGGGTGGATTTCAAATGGAGAAAGGAGATTTATCAATTTGGACCTTACTGGAAGGCCATGAGAATGGATGAAGGACAGGCAGAAAATGCTAGTCTTGATATTCCTAAAACATGAGTCCTTTGGCTTTCTATTTTTTTTTCTTTTCCCAGGACCTCTCTTTCCATGTCTTTTCTCAATTTCCACCATGTTCTTCTCTGTTTCTCTTCCTACAATTAATCTGAAAATGAAAATGAAACTATTGTTTTCTTATTTCTCCCTTTCTCAAAAAAGTTCTATTAGGGAAATAAATTGAAGATATTGTTTATTTGTAAGCAGCCTTCAATAATGTAACATTCCTCCTGCAAACACATACATTTGCTGAAATGTGTTAACAAATCACATGGCTACTTAAGTATTTATTCAAAATTAATGGTATTGATAAAATCAGCAAAGAGTAAATACCCTCTGTTAATATGAAATTACCTGTATTTCTTTAGAAAGATATAAAGTAAAAAAAAACCCTCAGAAATAACTTAGCAGAGTTTTTTTTCCCCCCCAACAAGATATTTTGGGTTCTTGTTTTACAAATTCCTGTGAGTCAGGTATTAACCAAAGGACTCATGTTTTAGGAATATTACTAAAGGACAGTGCCACTGGCTGGGACAGGTATAAGTTCAAAGATGAGAAGCTTTTTCTTGACATTTATTCAAAGGTGACTATTGGTTTCTCTCCTGTGTCTCAGCTGTTGCTTTGTAATTTGGATAGTGAATCTTAGCAGAAAACAAAAGATCAGACAAACCTTAATAGATCTTGGATCTACAAAAGACCTCAAATCTTTGCTTTAACGTTAACAAATGGTAATTATAACCTTATAAATAAAAATATAATCCTGTGTGGAAATGACTGCTCTACAACCAGTCAACTCAAATCACTAAGACAGAATTGATAAGAATTTCTTATCAATTTTTTTTTTCACTCACATTATAATGCCCAAGAATCAATAAAGTCACCACAGCTTGCCTTTTTTTTGGGGGGGGGGCAGAGATTGGGGACTGATTGAACCTAGGGTCTTGCACATGCTAAATGCTGAGCTATACCCTCAGCCCTACCATAGCTCTTTACATACCTTATGATGAATTCAAAGAATTCACGTAAACTTCACAACAGCCAATGTTGAAGGCTTTAGGAACAAAATGAGAAATCTTACCTTTTGTGTGAGCCTGCCTTCCTCTACCTGCTCTGTAATTCAAATACAGCTTACCTGCACTGCCACATTCTGCTTTCCTGTTTCCTGTAACTTTTCTAAGGTGCATTTCTTGGTTTCAGTTTTCCTCTTGGTGTTGTCCTTCTTTCCATTATTCTTAGTTACAGTTATTCCTTTGCTATAGTCCCTTCTCACCTCTTTGGGAGGAAAACTTCTTCCTTGGTCTCTGTTCACTTCTCGTGGCTTAATGTTCTCTTTGAAGGTGACCATTGGTTTCTCTCCTGTGTCACAGCTGTTGCTTAGATTTCGGCCTGTAGACAGTACTGATTTCAGTCCTGGGCTCCCATCAGCAGCCAGCGACTCTATCACAGGTGTTTCTTGTAGAATGAGGTTCTCTTTGGCTTCACTGGGGTCTTCCAGTATTAATTCTGGAATTTCTGTGATAAATAACAATTTCCCTACCTCATTTTCACACTGAATTAGCCTAAAAGAGTAAAAATAAATCCATATATGAAAAACATAAAACTAAAAAACAGTAACTCAACTGTGTATGATTCAATAGTCAATATATTCCTGGCCTTGAATATCAAAGAAACAACAGGATATAACTGTGAATCCAGGTCACATAGAAAATACATAGAAACTCAGATTTTTTATTAGCACACTTAACATCGCAATACATTCCACTATCCTTTCAATACTTGCTAATAATTAGTTATAACTACTGACCATGTTTTAAGTACACGACACTAGTCTAAGCCTTTTGGCATAAACTGTAAAGTGGCTATATATAAGCCCTATTTTGCGGGTGTGGAAACTGACAGAGATGAAGAGTTCACATGAAAGCCACCTAGAAAGTGGCAGAACCAGAAACTGAATTCAAACCTATCTGATTCGAAAACTTGTTTTTCCATTATACCAACTGTCAGATCTGCTTTGTATTTAACTAGTACTAGCACCATCCCAGCTAGTCCTGACGGAAACCAACCAGCATGCCCTCGCCCAAAGAAATCACTGTGAGAACTGAAACTCAGATTTATACAGATGTTTACAAGCCTGAGCAAAGCTCATGACAAACAACGGAGACACATCCAGTTCCAGTGTACTGGGGGGACAAATTTTTAAATAAAATGTATACTTATGATCACTTGTCATAATTAGATGTTCTGCTACAAATATTTTTACTTAGTTTATAATTGACAGTATTTATACCAAAGCCTGAAATACATGTGAGAGAGCGGGTATGTACAATTTGATTCAAAGGAGTGGGCTAGAAGGCCAATGGACATACCTTGGCTGATTATCGGCAATCCATTTGCCTATAGCTATCAAGCGTTGCTGTCGTATTCGCCGTTGCTGACCTTCTTTGTCTCCTGTAATACCCTGGTGGCCTTTGGAAAAATCCAAGTTCCTAAAATTCACACAACAAATTACAGAAAATGAAACTCTAAAAATAGTTTCCAGGCAAACAAATTCACCTAATTAAATGCAAAGTATATAAGATGTTTTCCAGACAAGTTAGCTACTTGATGGCATTTGTATGAATTACACTTGCAAAGACTTTAAATACAATAAAGCAGAAAACAAAAATAAGAGCTCATTACATTAATGGAATACTTTTGCTTCTATTTCATTTTCTAGTTAAGAAGCTCAAATAAATCACTTTTTACTAGCATTCTTTTGTCACTGTAATAATAAAGTATTTTTTGTTTATTTGCTGTGCTGGGGATGGAACCCAGGGCCTCCTATGTGCTAGGCAAGTGCTCTACCACAGAGCTAAAACCCAGCCCAGAATAAAGTTTTATCAACACTTACCTTGCCTTCCAAACAATTTGATTAAAATAACCAAGGCAATGCTAAGAGTCTCTGAGGTGCCTATTATAATAAACAGCATTAATCTATCCATTTTTTAAGATGGCCCATTCTAAATTAAAAAAGAGCATAAATATCATGAAGTATACAGATAAGAGAAGGGTTTGTCAACCAGAGAAAGTAACGGTTTTTCAGTTCTCTTCTCACTACACTTTCAAAAAAAAAAAGGTTAGGCAGTAGGGAGGAGTTGGAGGACATCAGCTATAATTATGATTCAATCTGATAAATACATTATGATTCAATCTTATAGTAAAAACTATGCAAAGAATAAGGGAACAAAGTAAAATAAGGATGAGATCCTTCTCAGCAATTCTGGAAGGGTTTCAGAGAAAATGACACTGAGCTGGATGTTAGCAGATAGGATAACTGCTTACCAAGCTAGTAGGGGAAGGGCCGGAGAAGAGGAGGGAATGTTCTAGGCACAGCATGAATAAGGTGTACGGAGAAATAAAAATACAGAGCTAACCTAGAATAAAACACAGTGAGTGCATGGTGTGTATAAGTACCGGAGGTAAGGGAAGAAAGCAGGTGAAAATAAATCTGAAAAACTAAGCTAAATAATATTAGAACTTGGGACACCGACCTGAAAGAAATACTGCAGTGACTGGGGATGGGTGAATCTAAGTTTTAGATTCTAAGTTTTTAGATTAGTCATGGAACAGCATCAGTTTTACATTTGGAAAAAAAAATAATTCTGGAAGCAGTAGGAGCTATAGGAAGAGAACTGTAAGAGGCTTCTTATGCTCCAAGTAAATGGTGATAAAAACCTGAATTACGGGGAAATAAAAGGTGATGAAGCTGACAGGCATTTTGGCCACAGAATTCATAAACTTGGTGAGAAATATTAACAAAAACAAGAGCTTTTCTGATTTCTAGCCTGGTTGACAATTTCTAGCTTGGTCTACACAAGCACAGTTATAAAAATAAAGAAGATTAACTTTAATGACCAGATAGGAAAATATAAATTCAATTTTGGGCATAATATAGCTTAAAATGTATAAGGGTCATTAGATTTTTAAAAATAGGAATCCAAATTCCAAGAGAACTCAGAAGTAGAGGCTGGGGATGTGGCTCAAGCGGTAGCATGCTCGCCTGGCATGCGTGCAGCCCGGGTTTGATCCTCAGCACCACATACAAACAAAGATGTTGTGTCCGCCGAAAACTAAAAAATAAATATTAAAAAAAAAAAATTCTCTCTCTCTCTCTCTCTTAAAAAAAAAAATCAGTCCTAATATGGGCTGAGAAAAAAACTATTAAAAAAAAAAAAGAACTCAGAAGTAAAACTTTGGGAATTACAAAACAAGATAAAAACTCAAGACAAGGATGGATCTGATCACCAGGGAGAATGGAGAAAGTGGGAAGGAAAGAACAAGGAGAGAATCCTGGATAACAACATTTAACATGTGTGGTGCAAAAGAAAGAGTGAAAAAGACGAAAGGCGGGAGAAGAAGAGTAATGCCACAGAGCCCCCCAAGGTTTTGTCAAGAAAGGGGATCAATATATTCAATGCTGGAGATTAAAAAAGGATGAAAATTATGCAACAGCCCCAGAAATTTGGTATCTAGGAGGGCACTGACAGTTCTAAGTTGCTGAAGGCTGAGAAATGAATAAAAGTTGAAGATGGGTCAACATGGTTAGCTCAAACTAATTTTAAAAAGTTTAATGAAGAGAAAAGATAACAATGAAGATGGGGGTTGTAAATTTATTAATTAATTAATTTATTTAATTTATATTTGAGGTACTGGGGGTAATACCAGGGATGCTATATCCCCAGCTCCTTTTTTATTTTTTTAATTTTGAGACAAGGTCTTGCAAAGTTGCTGAAGCTGGCCTCAAATTTGTGATCCTCCTGACCCAGCATCCTGTGTGTCTGGGATTATAGAGCATGTACCACTGAGTCCAGCTTTATTTTATGTAAAAGAATGGAGCATACATAAGTGATACTAGGCTGAAGGGAAGTGTTTGGTTTAAAAAAAAAAAAGAATAAAGAAAGAAAAAGAAAAATGATATGGAGAGGAGTAAAAGATGAATGAAGGCGCCAGAGGAGGTAGAAAGGGATGGGACCAAGAGACATAAGATAACTGGGAAAACCAGATTACAAGTAATAACCTTTGGTTTACATCTGTTTCCCTTTTTGACATTTACCCTCTAATTTCAAGAAAAGTTTGAAAGTTCATATCATTCAGTGAAAAAATATTACTTGGAGAAGCAATTTTCTTTTCCATTCCTTTCTTAAACACTTAGTATTGGTATTATACAGGAATTAAAGACATGACATACATGAATCCATTTCACATCAACACACTGTCATTATTAGTTTTTGTTATGAAATAAGAACAGAGCAAAGGTTCTACACGCAAACCTAATTCTTTTTAATTATAATACTGCAACCACTAGCAATGCAATAAACCTCCTTCAGCAGCCACCTACCTGAAAGAAGGTCTCAAAGCCAAGAATCCTTGTAACTCAAACTCCTCTGGAAGTGGTGTAGCTAAAGGGAGCAAATTTTTATTTTATTAAAATTTCATTTATTTAGTATTTTAATTAAAATATTATTATTCAAACAATGCTCACTAAATTTTAAGGATAAAATAAAATAAATATGCAAAGAAAGTATCTGTAATGCTCGATTCTGTAATCTTCATAGTAATCTTGATAAAAATAACTTACCCATCAAAATCCCAGAGTATGTTACCTTTGGAGCCTAGCATTCTTCTACTATTCACCTAATAGTCAATGCTCAGGAGGATGGGTATACAGACTTTATTATCAGCATTTCTAAAAATTCTTAGCCTCAGATTTAGTAATCCCAATATTTATATCATTTATCTCCTTTAACTCCAAGTATTGATGAGCAACATTCATATCACCAAGAACTTAACAGATTCTTGGGCCCCCTCTCAACCTACTGAATCATGTTGAATTTGAACAAGATCCAGGGGATTCACTTGCAAGTTAGCATTGAGGATTACTGATCTAATGGAAGATAATCAGAAAGGAGTCAAGCTATATGTTGCTCAATGCAGCACTACTTATTAAGGGAGAAAATATTAAAAGTCATAGACACTGAGTAAATAGATTATGGCACATATATAGGATACAATACCATGAAGTCAGTGAAAGTTGTTTTCAAAATGCTTAGTGAAAGAGTCTTAACAATAAAATGTTAATTTTAAAAGCAGGTACACAGCAGTATCTGATATCATACATTACATTGTTACCTATAAGAAAGAGGCTTGGAGAAAATATACTATCATGTTAATGGTACAAAGTACTACAGGATAACTATGGGCAGTGTGTGTGTGTGTGTGTGTGTGTGTGTGTGTGTGTGTTTACAAGTGCCAAATTTTCTGATGAGTAGGTATTAATTTGACAGAGTGATATTCTTAACACCCCCATCCCTTTAAATAGTATGAATGAAGAGGAAAGAAAGATGGAAATACTTTAAAGATATTCTTTTACTCTCTGAACTCCTACTCAAATGTGGCTGAGCAAGAATAAGCTGCTTGAGGGGCTGGGGCTATAGGTCAGTGGTAGAGCACTTGGTTAGTATGTGTGAGGAATGTGTTGTGTTCGATCCTTAGTACCACATGAAAATGAACAAATAAGGCTGGGCACAATGGCACATGCCTTTAATGACAGTGGCTTGGGAGGAGGGGGCAGGAGGATCACAAGTTCAAAGCCAGCCTCAGCAATTTAGCGAGGCGCTAAGCAACTCAGTGAGACCCTATCTCTAATAAAAATACAAAATAGGACTGGGGATATGGCTCAGTGGTCAAGTGCCCCTGAGTTCAATCCCTGGTATGCACCCCCCCCACCCCCACACCCATGAACAAATAAAGACATGCTGTCCATATACAACTAAAAAAAAAAACCAAAAAGACGCTTGAAGAACATCATCTCTACTTTCACCCACTTAATCTGTATAGAGCTCAAAGTCTCTTCTAAAATACTGAATTTAAAGTCAAAGACTTCTCACCAAAAACCTATTTTTCTCTGGCCTTAAACGCACCATTAGTGATAGAGAAACTATAGCAAAAATTCATTGTTACCATTAGTACTTGAGAGATCCTCTTCGTGCGGATGGAAACTATTTAGAAGAGAAATTAGCCAGGGCCAAATGCTGTAAATTAAAGAAATATTTCGAATTTAATTTTTATACAAGATAATTAGAATACTCACAAACCATGAAAATGATGTCTACAGGAACTAGTCTTAATGTATTTTTCCTTTTCAACATTTCAAGTTTGTATTAATCCCTAAAATATATTTTCAAAGATATCGCTATAAAGATGTACCCAGAAGAGTCAAATTTCCATGACAGAGACATACTACTGAAGATTGTTTTCCAGGTTTCTTATTTAACAAACAGCAAAAATGATATTAGTTTTAAACACTGAAAATTGATGTTTATTGAGAAAATTCTAACCAGAAAAAGAAAAGATATTGCGTTTTTATATATATATATATATATATATATATTTTTTTTTTTTTTTAAAAAACATATTAGCAGCTGTGGGACCTACTGGTAGATCTTTTAACCTGTGATGGGGTGAGGGCACATCACATTCAAATCACTCTCTTCTAAATGATAAATAATGCCTTCTTCCTTATGGTATACACACAAAAAAGTCTACTCTGCTCAATATCATCTCTAAACTCTGGGCCAATAGGATAATTGTATAGGAACAAGGCCTTTATACAGAAACGGCCATCCCTGTCCATAAACACAAAAACCCTATATGTAAATAATAAAACAGACTTCTTTTACAGTATTACGGATACAATTTATTAAACCAAACAGAAGTTTGAATTCTACATATATAAAACTGTATAGCCTAGGTTTTTTGATTTGTCATAGTTTAATTGAAATTAAATTTCATATTGAATAAACAACTTCAAAAGTTTTATAATATCCCAATATTTTGTGAATATAGCCTAGGTTAAGAAAAAAATTTTATTCGAGACAGCGCCTAGATATCTATATAACAAATACCTTTGCAAATATTAAGAGGAGATGTATACAACGTGGTGCTATGTTCCCAAACTCCACTAATAATGTCAAAAGTGATGGAGCTAGCTTACAGTTAGGTGAGAGAAAAAAGGAAAGAGAATTATGAAGTAGAGGAATCACAGGGTTTTGAATGAGGCCTTTTCTTAAGTTGTGATCTTCGTCAATGTGATGGGCCACAGATAGCAATTTCAGAGATTTTCCTTAAATTTACCACCAAAACACACAGGGAAGGAACTTCCTATTCACTGCAAAGCCTTCTTGAAGGTATTTACCTCTAATACTCAAAGGTAAATTGAAAGTTTTCATTTGTCACTGTGAAGTCAACAGTTCTGTCAGAATTACTTTGAATACAGATCACAGAGAAAATGGTAAGAGTAAAAATAGCTTTCAATCTTCTGTGATTAAAATAAATACAATTCAAATTGGGTGTTATTATAAAGCAACATCAAATAGTTTTAACATACAGAAAATAATGAAAGAATTAAGAATCCCTTTATAATCCCTTTTCCTGAACAAAAAACTGAGGCACAAGGTATTTGATAAGAAACAAACTGATTGTATGTCAAGTTCATCTTGAAATGTGAAAATTATCTTTTCCTCAGGATGGTAACTGGGAACAGGGAAGGGCAGAGAGAAGCACAAATTCTTAAGACTGTGCCTCACATGAAGAATTCAAACAAATAAATGGGAAGCACACAAAGAGGTTTTTAGTTCAATTTCCAGAGTGTAGGCAGAAAATACAAAGTCTTCTATTGTTTGAATGTTGTGTTGTTTGAATTGTTGTGTTTCAGAAGGCAGTTTTCACATATCTATGAATATCAAACAAACAAAGCATACAAGCTACGATGAAATTACAAAACACTTACTACTGTCTTTCATCTACCACTGCCTCCTGAAAGACTCTGGGTCTGAGTCTTAGCCAGTCCATGGAGACCTTGACCGCAGGAAGGGGATAGGCATTGTAGGACTCCTCCTGAGACTCATTCTGCAGAGGACACTTGCACAGGATGCCAAGAAAAGACACTTAAAGAAAAAAATGTATTCACAAAGCATAAGATATTTGAAACTGCATACCAATCTAAATTAAAATGTCATTATGAGTCTCCTCCTCCTATATTCTACTGAATATGCAAGGATTTTCAAGTTTCTTCCTAAAAGGGCATTTTTTTTTTTCCATGTTAAAATGTTGTAAAGTTGGTGAGGGGATATCATCAAGTAAAAAGGAAAGAACTTGGGGTCTGGGGCTCCTGATTTAATATTAACAAAAACAGAACACATTTTTGTACATCATTCTGTTTTGCTACACTGATGAAAATGCTGAAGATTTTGCTTTTCCAAGAAGATGATGCCTGTCAAAGTTGAATGATGTAATACTCACTAAAGAGGGCCAGCAATTGTGTCCAACATAGCTGTTCATCTTGGCTGTAACTATGCTGCTCCGTTTCATTACTAAAGTCACGAAGGTGATGAAGTTGAAATAGGTTAATGACAGTGACGTGAACTAACTGCTGAGAGTTGAAAGCTTTTTGGAATAGCAGTCTCTGTAAAAGAGGACAAAAAATACTGGTATATTATTAAGAAAAGAATTTGAATTAAAGACTGGTAGTCTGCACTTAAGACCACATGGGTAATAGAATTACAGATGAGTAAATTGTTTCACTTTTCATCCCAGTATTTTAATTGGGTCTAACATTTCCCAATCTGAATAATTCTCAAATGAATTAATCCAGAAACTACTGAGTTGTTTGTCAAACAATCTTTTTATCCTAAGAAACTACACATTTGTAAATATGACTTGAGAAAAAAGTTTTGGGCAGGGATCTATCCATAACTTTACACAGTTTAATTCATTAGATATTGTTTTATAAAAGATACAAATATATTAAAATACCAATAATTATAGAAAGCACATAAAGAAATTTATTTGATCTGATCAACAGCATTTACAAAGTTGTTGTCACCCGATACTCTCAGCTGGTGGCCTCAACGTAATTACCCTTCTACTTTAATATCTCAATAGTTTTAGACTATCCCCCAGTAAAATACTTTTCAAAGAGAAGTTCTTAACAAAGTTGATAGCTACCAGAAGCATTACACTGGTTTCACCCTACCTTAACTACAGTCAGCTTCCTTCCCTCCCCAGGGAAAGGTTTTGGAGAGAGCAGCAATTTGCATCTCTAATCTTATGGTTAGAAATAACAACCTTTACTTACAGCTATATCAGCAGCAATAAAAGAATATACCCAGATTCACAGTTGCCTTTGACTATTCTGAGTTTTTGTTTCTATATAGTTTAAGAATCTGAAATATCCAGAGTAATCTCTGCAATTCTAAGCAAAGTCTTTCACATTATTACTGTAGAAAAACACAATCCATTCTATTTTTTCTATCACAATTCTCAGCCCCCTTGCAATCTGCCATCCCATTGTCTTTATCTACAATGCTCATCCCTTCTCTAAAGGCCACAAAGCATTTCTCTTTCTTTCCCCAAAATTTCCTAAAATTCTACCGGTTCTCCAGAATTTTTACACAAAAGTTCTCCTTCAACCTCTAGATCCAGTCTTCTAAATAAGCAAACTGTTTACACAGATGACACTGTGAGTTCAGTACCCTGAAGTTTATATGAGGATGATATTAATTACCTACATGTTTTAGAAACACTTTTAGAAATTTAATCCACTATGCTAAAATTTGATTCTAACAAGATTATTCTGTTATTTTAAAGCTGGATCTTGTAGTTTGGAACTTGGATGTCCCCCAAAAGCCCATGTGCTGAAGGCTTGGTCCCCAGCCTGTGGTGCTATTGGTAGGTGGAAGAAAATCTAGGAGGTGGGTCCTAGTGGAAGCAAGTCAAATCTCTGGGGGTGTGATCCTAAGGGGACACTGGGACTCCAGCCTCTTCACCTCTTTGTTTCCCAAGAGCCATAAGGTGAGCAGCTTCCTTTCATGCTCCCACGACGATGTGTACTGACTGCTTTGCCACAGGCCCCAAATCAATGAACCAACCAACTATTGGACTAAAAGTTCCAAACTTTCCTCTTTTTCAGTTGATTATCTCAGGTGTTTTGCCACAGTAATAAAAAGCTAACATAATGGGTAAGGTTTCAAATAGACCTGCTAATCCCATGTGTTGGTGATGATACTTCAAAGTATATTTTAGCAACTGGCCATCTACATTCTTTTTTCTTTTTCCATCTACATTCTTACCTACAGAAATATATATATTGAGAAAATATTAGCATTTGAGGTTCTACTAAATGCAAAACTGACTGGGTTCAAACTAGAAAAACTACACAGTGAAGATCACATTAATGCAGCTCTCATAGAATCAGAGCTAGAAGCAATCTCAAGATGTCAACTAGCCCAATGACTTGCCCTTTAATTTGAATTTTATCTAAATCATGCAAGACAGATGACTGTCAATCTGATACCTAAAATCTCCAAAAAAGGAGAATCCACACTCTCCCTCAGTTACCTATAGCTCTCAACTTAAAAATTTTCGTTTTGACTTCAAGAAAGACAAAGGTATATTCTCTTTAAATAATCCTTCATATATACGAATACTTATTAAAAATCTAGTTAGATTTTTTGATCTTTTCCAGGCTAAATAGCCCAGAGCATCATCAAGTTAGGTTGTTCCTTTCACATATCCAACCCAACAAATGATATATCATGAGCTAAGATTAAAATAAGCCATTAGGAGAAACAGAGAAAGGAGGGTATCCCAAAAGTTTATTTTAAAACAATTTCTATTAGAATCTGTTATACATATCAAGTACCAACAAAAAAATTATAATCTTTAAAACTACTTCAAATGACTATATCTGGATAATCCACGCCTTTAACAGTCTATGTTCGAAAACATATTAGAATGGGAGACTTTCATACAACCACCGCCACCACCAGGAGGGCATTTCCAAGCAATTATTAAATTCTAAAGATAATAAACACATTAAAATTAATTTTAAGATCACTAAGACAGAAAAACTTTAAAACAAATGAACTATAGGATTATGTTTGAAGTATCCACATAAATTATAGGAACTGTCAGGTAGTTAGACAATTCCCCAAGTATACAGAAAGAAAGAAATAATCAAGAAATATAAAATGTTGAGATTTGTCTTTTGTGCTCTTGATCCCAGTGCCTAAAACAATGACTGATACTTAACATTTGTTGCATATATTAATTAAAAATAAAAGTTAATACTTAAATTTGACTATCTCTATTTTATGTATTACACTACATTTAAACAAATAATTTCTCAATATAGTAAAAAAAAAGGTCATTTTCTTATATAAATAGAACAAAGGTTATTTAATTTTATTTCCTTATATAATTAGTAAAATAAGTATTTTTGTTGGTGAAGTTCTCATTACTTTCCTTCAAACTACCAAAACACCTGACAGATTGAAGCACATTAAGAACAATGAGAATGGTTTGTAGAATGGCAATGTCTATAAAATAGGCATTAGAATCATATCTAAGAATGCAAAACCAACTAAAGTAATACTTTCCAAACAAGAATGAAGAGTTAACACTTTTTGCCAAATGGCAGCTACTCAATTAAAACATCGCTACTCTATTTCTTTTGATATTATACTTCAGTTTAAATGACGAAATGTATATGCAAGAATTTCCTATTCTTCCAATTTAATTTTTACCAATACCTTGGTTAAGTTTTGTCATAGAACCAGGAGTCAGTTTTCTCCAAATGTTAGCCTTTCTGATTTAGACAAAAAAATTTCTCTATTTTTGAAATCTAACCTTAAACTGTTCTTCCAATTTCTCTCGAAGAGGGCTCAGCTTCTCCAAGCTCTTACTCAGGTATACATGACCATGGAATTTAATAAAAGCCTTAATGAAGTCAGAAACACCCCATTTGGTTTTCACCTCATCCTGGCTGAAAAGAAAGAAAAACTTTTGTGAATCTTAAGAGTAAAATATAATAAAACCACCTAAAAGAGGTTGGGCTTGCAAGAACAAGTTATTTGAGCACCTGATGCGTGAGGCAAGAGTTGCACATTTAATTAACTTTTCAACTTCAGATAAGTATTTGGCTGGGAACAAATCAGACACTGGGTAAAACTCAGTGACTGTACACATACTATTATGAAGCATCTATAGGTTTAGGAATGAAAGAAGAGAAGCACAGGTCACTGACTATTATTTCCTGTACGCCTCTCATGGGGCGGGGGGTTTCAACCCTACCTTTCCAGTGCTTTAGAAAGTGCTTTTTGTAGATTCGTGGAGGCAGCTGGGAAAGGGAACTTCACAGCAATGCTTCTGCAGTAGTAGAAAATTGTGGTCAGGTGGTCTCCTTTGGAAGAAGCTAAGATAGCCAACTGATTGTAAGGCTGACCTAAAGGAGAAAAGTTCAGATTCTAAAATAACCCAAGAACCACAGTCTTGCTATCAGAATACAAATGTTCAGTTTTTAAATCCTTAAATTAATAATGGCAAGTATTCTATAAGACAAATCTCATGACTAATTACAAATGAACATAATGTGAAACAGCATACTTTAACAATGATATGTACTATCATGTATACGTTTAAAAGTCATATATTTAGGGTGGAGAGCACGAAAAGCATTTTTCTTTTTTTTTTTTTAATATTTTTTAATTGTTGATGGACTTTTATTTTCACTTATTTGTATGTGGTGCGGAGAATCTAACCCAGTGCCTCAAGTATGCTAGGCAAGTGTGCTACGCTAAGCTACAACCCCAACCCATGATAAGCATTTCAAATAAGGGTTCACAAAGGGCTAGCTAGTAAGTATTTTTTTGCTCTGCAGGCCAAAGGGTCTCTATCACAATCACTCAGTGATACAGCCAAAGACAATACGAAATGAATGGTATGGCCAGACTACCAACCCTACTTTAGATTCTTCTAGAATTAAAAGGAATTTCATCATGGCTTAACACCAATGATTTAAATCATTAAGTATATGATGCAATTTCTTTAATTCAAGAATCACTGCTAGGGCTAGAGTTACAGGTCAGTGGTAGAGCACTTGCCCAGTATGTGTGAAGCACTAGCATCCTCAGCATCACATAAAAATAAATCCATTAAATAAATACAGAATCACTGATAATGACTATTTTGGGACCACCAAAAGATAAAGTACTAGTTTTTAGATAACTGATCATTTCCAAAGGGGGAAATGGTAGTATTAAAGAGAACTATTCCACAAGCAATTGAGGAAGCTACAGATATAGAAACAATATTAGATTACATTAATTAATTCTGTTATTTTACTAACAAAAGTAATCTTATTTGAAACTTTTTTATCTCACTTATATGGAATGTACACTTTAAAGGGCAATTACAAAACTCAATATCCAAACTCAACATCTATTGCTTTTATAAAACTTGAAAGATGAGCCTTTAGTTATCCGTTATAGTGCTATAAATAACAAAGTGTCACAAAGTGTCATGGCCAACCTCCAGTTGACAGACCCACTTACCATTGGAGGGGACAAGCTGAGCTGCATGCCTATAGTAGGACTCTGCCTGGCTGGTCTGGTTTCTATATCGAGCTAAGAATAAGAGAAAGAGAATTTAGTTAAACACACACACACACACACACACACACACACACACACACACGCGCGCGCGCGCGCACACACCACCAGGAGGGCATTTCCAAGCAGTTAGCATTTTAAATTATCTAAAGATAATAAAGGCATTAGAATTAATTTTAAGATCACTACAGACAGAAAAACTTTAAAACAAATGAACTATAGGATTATGTGTGAAGTGTCCATCTGCCTTCCCTATTTGGGACAGTCAGCATGTAACCAATTTTAAAGCTTACCTAGCCCCCATTTTCAGGTCCTCCAGTGTCATGCATCACCAGCTCCCACTATGGACTATGCTGGTGACCTGGAGCCGGCCCACAAGAAGGGGTGACTTATATGGAACTTAAAAACAAAACAAAACAAACAAAAAAAAAAAACCACTATACAATATGATCTGAGAATTATGTAGTTCTTCAATATCTTATAAAGTGATTTTTGAAAAATGCCTTATAATCTACTGCAATATTAAGTATGTGTGTGCAAAGAATACACTGAAAGCAAAAACAACTCAAACATACTATCCCTGAATCTCCTTGAAGAACTCAACTGCTTATTTTGATGTAACTCCTCTCATGGAGTCACTGATTTAAGACATTAAGAAACCTAATATCTGTAAACAAAAAAAAAAAAAAAACAAAAAAAAAAAGTTTTCCATTTCTTGTTATTTTGAGGACAACAAGCAAAACATAATCCTATAGTTAATTTGTTTTATAACCTTTTTAGGTCACCTTAAAGGAATAACAAGAATAAGTAAGTAATATAATACTCAGATAAAATACATGTAATGGAAATACACATTTATCTTTTAAAAAGGAAGCAAAGTTAAAAATGAGCTTTTAACACACTAGTAAGAAGGAAAATAAGGGAATTTAGCTCTAGAAGAAATAACTTACAAACTATTTATTCCAAAAGAGTACAGACTTTCAACTTAGAAAATATGGTATCACTTTGAAAAATTTTGTTCTGATTACATTTTTGCTGCTTATTATTTTTCTACACCTGCATAAAGTGTAAATAAAATTTAAATCTTAATATAAAAATTATTTTCAAGATTATCTGACAATCCCAAAACCTTGAGAAATTCTAAGTTCCTAAAAATACATTTCATAATTTCCTCTTATGATAATCTAAATTACATGCACATACTTACAGTCTAAAGGAAAAGTTTTTTCCTATGACTACTCCAAAAAAAGAAAGGAATGAATATATTATGAATTTCTTTTTTTCCTTCTCTTTTTTTTTGTTTTTTTTAATTTTTTTTTAGAGAGAGAGAGAGAGAGAGAATTTTTAATATTTATTTTTTAGTTTTTGGTGAACACAACATCTTTGTTTGTATGTGGTGCTGAGGATTGAACCCGGGCCGCCCCCATGCCAGGCGAGCGCGCTACCGCTTGAGCCACATCCCCAGCCCTATGAATTTCTTTACACCAAAGGCTCACCAATGTCTCCAAGGTGGACGAGGCAGTGCTGGCAGATATAGGAACAGGAGCTAGACTGTGGCTTCACTATGGCGCTGGTATGCATCTGTTTATTGCTGATAATTCCCAACTGGGAAGACTTCACACGGCATGGTAAATCTACATTAAACACTGTACACAGTTCTTGTAATAACTGAAAGAAAAACATAAGCAAAACTTAATAGAAATTTGGAAAGCAGTATGGAGATTCCTTGGAAAGCTGGGAATGGAACCACCATTTGACCCAGCTATTCCCCTTCTTGGACTATTCCCTAAAGACCTTAAAAGAGCGTACTATAGGGATACTGATACATCGATGTTCATAGCAGCACAATTCACAATAGCTAGACTGTGGAACCAACCTAGATGCCCTTCAATAGATGAACGTATAAAAAAAAATGTGGCATTTATACACAATGGAGTATTACTCTGCACTAAAAAATGACAAAATCATGGCATTTGCAGGGAAATGGATGGCACTAGAGCAGATTATGGTAAGTGAAGCTAGCCAATCCCTAAAAAACAAATGTCAAATGTCTTCTTTGATATAAGGAGAACAACTAAGAACAGAGCAGGGACGAAGAGCATGAGAAGAAGATTAACATTAAACAGGGATGAGAGGTGGGAGGGAAAGGGAGAGAGAAGGGAAATTGCATGGAAATGGAAGGAGACCCTCATGGTTATACAAAACATATAAGAGGAAGTGAGGGGAAAAAAAAAAAACAAGGGGGAGAAATGAATTACAGTAGATGGGGTAGAGAGAGAAGATGGGAGGGGAGGGGAGGGGAAGGGGGATAGTAGAGGATAGGAAAGGCAGCAGAATACAATAGACACTAGTATGGCAGTATGTAAAAACGTGGATGTGTAACCGATGTGATTCTGCAATCTGTATACGGGGTAAAAATGGGAGTTCATAACCCACTTGAATCAAATGTATAAAATATGATATGTCAAGAACTATGTAATGTTTTGAACAACTAATAATAAAAATTAAAAAAAAAGAAAGAAGTGTTTTAGCAGTAAAGTCTACGTATATTTATTAATACATACTGCTAAGACCTGAGGCGAGAACTATATGAAAATTATATGGTAATCTTTGATAGGATAACTAATATCATTTATTATAAATCATCTTTTGGATTCTCAAATATTACAACATTCTAGGATGTGCATTTAAGAGGAACAGAAGCACTTAAAAAAAGAACTGTACCAAAGCAAAGCAAGAAATTCCATAAAGTCATATATTTACTTCTCTCAAAAACACACAAAATCCATTAAAGACTAGTTGGTTATAAACGTCACTTAAATAAAAGCTAAGGTATTTGTTATCTGACATTTTAAAGTTCTAGCCTAATTCTTTGTATACAAAACAGAGCTCATGGTTATCACAGGCCTTACATAGATTACATTCTTTCTTCCTTTTCTACAGAGAGTGAGGGCTCTTTCTCCTGGTCAGAGCTAACTCACCTGCCTGCACATGCCTGCTATATCTTGCTTTTTTCTCTCCTGCTTATCACTCCCACACACTGCTCTATTCTTTCATCTATTTCCAACCTCTCATGCATCTGTCTGGTGGCCTAAACCTATCGAGATTTTCTATAAAAAAAGAAATATGATAGCAAAAAAAAAAAAAAAAAACAAAACAAAACAAAAAAAAACCAACACCCTCCTTTGACCCTAGAATCCTTCCCAGCAACTTTCTAATAGTTCCTCCTCTCAAACAAATTCCTTCAAAGGAGTCCATTTTTCATATCTGCTTTGTTAACTCCTATCCACCCTGAATTGATTACTATTTGGTTTCTACACAACCCTGTTCCCACTCCACCATCCACCACTGCTTTACTAAAACTGATAATTCACTACCCAGTAGTGAAATACAATGCTCGTCTATTAAGTAATCATTGTATTGGACCTCTCTGACAACATTTAAAACAGTGGATCTAGGAAGGACATAGGGGAATATGCCTATAATCCCACTTACTCAGGAGGCCGAAGCAGGAGGATTCTGTCAACTTAGTGAGATCCTGTTTCAAACTAAAATATACTAAAAAAGAGCTGGGCACACGTATAATCCCAGTAGCTCAGGAGGCTGAGGTAGGAGGATCACGAGTTCAAAGCCAGCCTCAGCAAATCAGTGAGACCTGGTTTCTAAATAGAATATAAAAAAGGGCTGTAGATATGGCTCAGTGGTCAAGCACCCCTGGGTTCAATTCCAGTACCAAAAAAGGGGGTATAGCGGCTGGGGTATAGCTCAGTGGTAGAGTGGTTACCTAGCACATGTGACTATCTGGGTCCAACCCCCAGTACCAATAACAATAACAACAACCAAAAAAAAAAAAAAACAAAAAAAAAAAAAAACAAAAAACAGTAGATCTTAATGTTGATCACTGAGCTTTTCTTTTATATATTTCTCTAATTATATCTTTTCAGTTTCCTGCATTCCTCCCACCTTGTCAAGGGCTTAATCCTTGGTCCCTACACAGTTCTTCCCATTCTATTCTCGTTTATTAAACTCTCAGAAATATATTCATTCAAATATTTTTCCTAAATATTATTATATTCATTCTACGATTTGCTTACCCTCTCAGGCAAAGACTAATGTGGTAAGCAACAGAAATACAAACATGAATAAGAAAATCTGTGTCCCTGAAGAGCTCACAGCCAAATGCGCAAGTCAGGTAGATAGAAAAAAGGGACAGGAAAGAGGAAAAAGGAAAGAGGAAAAGAGGTAGGGAGAGAAAGGAGGAGAGGGAAGGAGAGAAAGAAAGCAGGATGAATAGCATAAATCAATAGAATATTCTATTATCTATAATAAACTTCATTCCCTAGATTATTTTGTCTCACCCTTTTGATAAAGCAGCAGCAACACAGTGTATGTAGCTATACAGTTCCATTTTTTTTTTTCAGATAAGGATGTGAGAACAAATATCTGGTGATTGACTAAGATTACAGAATTAGAAATACCTGAATTCTATCATCACTCTGGCATGTACAGAATTCACAATCCAAAATAAAACACCATCTAAGTACCTAACTCAAGTATCTGAAAGGTGCCACCTTTTTCCTAAGATACCTCCATAACGAAATATAAAGCCAGTGAGTGCTTCCTCATTAACTACCCACTTCATCTTTCCTTGTATTTGTACATCTGTAATGGGCAAGGAACTTACTGACATAAAATTACACTAAAAAGTGGGAAGTAAGGAAACAGAAAGCACCTGCCCACATCCATGGCCCCTTAAAAAAAGGGAAGCAAAACCCAAAACTCTGGAATATAACAAGAAAACATGAGAGGATAAAGAACTGAATTCAGTAGTTACTGAAAGAACAGACTGGGAAACTAGGCAAGGCAAAAAGAAAGATCACAAAAAAAGTAAATCAAATACAGATTTTAAAAAATCATGTAGAACAGCTTTGTAATAAAATATGCCAGAACCCATGAATTATAGGTAGAAATATCCAACAGAACAAAAGTTCTGCTGGTAAAAAGGTTTTGGGAAAGACAGCTCTGTTTTGTTTAGAGGCAATAACAAGGTGGAACCAAAAAAGAGGAAGTTGAACAAAAGTATATTTGGCTTTTTTTAAAAAACTAAAACTATATCCTATCTTTATATATGAACCTGTATCCTATCTTTATAAAGTATCCTAATGTACTTGGCAGCAGTTTCCTAAAACTAGGTGTGTGGCTAAGATAAGAAGCTGTTTAGTTCATTTTATTGTAGCATTAACCAGGAGATACTCCTAAGGGTAGAGGCTGAATAACTAATGCTTTGTGTTCTCCTCAAACTCCAATCATAGAATTGCCCACCCTACTCTTTTCACAGATCAGGAAGTTAAGTACCATAGAAGTCAGTGACTTGCCCAAACTGTCACAGTTAGCACTAGAACAGTACTAGACAATATGTCCTGGCTTCCGACTCATCAAGTGCTCTTTATACTGTTCCATTTCTCCTCAGCTCTTCACTCTACGCCAAGAATGAAGGACTGATTATGAAGGTACAGAGTATTACCTTCACTAATGTAGAAACTTAATCCCTTTTTCGTAAGGACTACTATTCTTTGATATATAAAAATAACTTACAGTAGAATGTTATATCTTTACTTTGACCAGGAATTTCGTATCTGCTTCAGGCATTAAGCTTTAATTTGTTAACAAAGTAACAGCTAAGAAATCAAAGGATCTTTGCACAAAACCCAAGTGTGAATGATCACACACAGTTTTCATGCTATTCCAATCAGACTATCATCTCCACTCTGCTGAAATCATAAGTTATAAGATGAGCCATTCATTATTTTATACAGTATGGCAAGAAAAACACTGTAAATTAAATGGTGACTTGCCGTTAGTCATATACTGAAATCTAAAAAGTCTATGATAAACTTACCTCTATTAGAATATGAAAAAAGTTTTAGAAATGAAGAAATATGTTACTTATTAAGCCCACTAATGATGTCAATGTTTTCAAATCTAATTGGACACTTTTAAAATCTTAATTGACTTCTTACCAGCACTCAAACAGTGTTGATCACTTCCTTTCCTCACTGAAATGTTCTTGTTTGGCTCCCAAGTCTCCTTTCCCTGATTTTCTTTTACCTGCAGTTGTTATTCCTCTTGAGCTAAACCTGTTCCCCACTAAGGGTTCTGTACTGTAATCATAAAATTTATGACCATGACATTTTTACCTTTTCACTGGGTTCCAAACATGTTTATGCAATTACCTATTTGACAACCCTCCTTTAACATCAAATGGGCATCTTTCTAATTTAACATGGACAAAGTTCCTTTCCTCCTGGTGATTCCCATCTTAGTAAACAGTACAACCATTCAACTAGCTGCTCTTTGATTTATCAGCTTTGATGACTCCTTTACCCTGAATTCCACAAACCTAACCAAGTTCATCAGAGGAAGCCCTATTGGCCATACTTCAAAATTCATTTCTTTCCATCCAAACTAGCTTCTATCCTCAATTCCAATATCAAGTAATCTTTTAAAAATGCAAATCAGAACATGTTATTACTCTCCAATGGCATGCAATTATACTAAGGATTAAAATTCAAAACTTCAGCCTATGTGGTCATATAATGATCTGGAATTGGTCTACTTCTTTAATCTGGTAAATGACTCTGTACTGCGTATAACCAAGAAAGATGTATGAAACATTACTGTTAGTAACACTATTAATTGTTTCAATGGTAAAATAAGTCAAAATAAAATGCAAGTCTTAATAATGTTAACATCTGAAAAGTCTAAAAAAAGCATAATGTGAAAATAAAGAAGTTTGTTGGTACTTATTCTATCATTCATAATTGGTCAACCACTGCCTGTAGAATGCAGGTAGGAAAGAGTCAATGCTTATAAAAACTTCAAAAAATTAATTTCAAAATTAAATTGTCCATGTATTTTCTCTTATAAAATATTTGAGACATTTGAATGATTTTATTATTCACCAGCATACAGAACACTTTTATAAATACCATGGTTCCTCAATAAAAATGTACTTTGCATATTTGTTTTGATTTACCAGTATCCAGTCATATGTATATTACATCATAAAAAAGAATTGATTTTAAGATAACAAACCAATCTGTCTAATGGCTATTGAATGTACTGCAGAAGGTAAAGAGTCTTCCCTTTCCAGAAGCATCCGCTTACACTGCTAAAAGCTGGCATAACCACTGAAAATGAATTTTGAGAATACGAATTATATTTGAGTTCTTTCAATTATGAATTGTGATTAATGTTTTTGATCTAAATAAAACATAAATAACCTCTATAATGATTGATGTCTTCCAGTACAGAAATGCTTTTATTTTTCTTACAAAAAAAAAAAAAAAAAAAGAATAAGATAAAGGCAAATATAGGTAGGTAGCAAGCAACATAGAACTGGCCCAAGACTTCAGTACAGGATCTATATTATATTATGATGCTAGTTTATATATAAAATTTTATTAATTAAATTACAAATTGATAAGATGGGAATTTAAAGGATTATGCTTATAGAAAATAAAATTCCATGGTCAAAAATAAAATTTATTCATTCCTTGCCTGATTTTTATCTAGATGTGACCAAGGAAAAGAAAAATCTTGTGAAAATTATGAATAATATCTTATTCCATTTTGTAGGTAGTTTAAAACATTTCAAAACCAAGATAAATTCTCCTATATAAATAATACTATAACAAAAACCCACCTGATTTTACAAAACTTAATTACTACTACTACTATTACTACTTTCTTTTTTTTTTTTTTTTTTTTTTGGTACCATGGATTGAACCCAAGGGTGCTTAAACACTGAGCCGCATCCCCAGCACCACCACCACCCCCCTTTTAAAAAATTTACTTTTATTTATTATTTTGAGTCAGTCTTATTAAGTGGCTTAGGGTCTCACTAAGCTTTTCAGGCTGGCCTTTGAACTTGAGATCCCCCTGCCTCAGCCTCCCACATTGCTAGAATTACAGGCATGCACCACTGTACCTGGCAAAATTTAACTACTTCTTATCTAGAAAATTTAACTACTTCTTATCTAGAATAACATAGCTTGCTTTCATAACAACTATATTCATACCCATAAACTCACACTTGGAACTGATTACTTCCACTGTTTAACTAAAACTTTGCTTTCATTGCCCCTTTTCTATTCATACAGTTATACCTCCAATCTATAAGTCAAAACCAATCAACTTAAGAGTCAAGTCTTTAGTTTTTAAAAATCTTCTGGGAAATAATTTTATTTTATTTTATTTTATTTTTAAAGAGAGAGTGAGAGAGAGAGAGAGAGAGAGAGAGAGAGAGAGAGAGAGAGAGAGAGAGAGAGAGAGAGAGAGAATTTTTTTAAAAATATTTATTTTTTAGTTCTCGGCGGACACAACATCTTTGTTGGTATGTGGTGCTGAGGATCGAACCCAGGCCGCACGCATGCCAGGCGAGCGCGCTACCGCTTGAGCCACATCCCTAGCCCGGAAATAATTTTAGAAACCTGTATTCACTTGAGATTACAGATATCAACCCCTAGATGATTCTTACAGTGGTTATGCAATGTGTTTAGATGAAATAAAGATGTGTGAGAAGAGAAGAATATTTACTATTAATACCAGGAAAACTGGTGTATAATGAAGAACTCACCTGGGTATAGAAGCCACTAGCTGCCTCTAGGAACAGAGAAAGGTTTGCCTGAACTTCACTCCGATTCGGGTTTGCTCGATTCTTTGCCTGTCCTTGTAGTGTTGTGATCTGATTCTTAAAGGCATGATTCCAGCTGAAAACAAAATGTAATTCTATTTGGTATAGCAGTGACTCACTGGGCAGACACTGGTCCCCCTGAGAACAAGAAAGAACTGTTTGTTATAATTATACCACACTGGACAGTAAACCTGCATTAAAGTTATTCATGTATTTAAATAACTTTATGTTCCCCCTTGAACAACAGACGTGCAGTAGAATCCAATATTTAGTAAACACTTACCAAATATTTAAATAATAAGACAGTGACCTCAGCTATTAATCTTTTAGAGCAACTACAATTAGAGCCTATTTAGAAATTCTAGTATAAAAATCAGAACTACAGTGGCAAGATTATAAAAATAAGCTATTAACAAAATTCCATACATTGTGCCAAAAATACCTAATTGTACCCTAAGAAGTGACAATGTAAAGGGGAGGGGTGTAAATATTAAGCTATGCTTTATCTCTTATTTTACCAAAAGCCATTTCCCATAGCACTTTCTTCCCTCCGTAACTAATAGTTTTAGAGAATCAGTTTACATTCAGTTTTGGTGAAATACAATCTGTAACTTGAAAATCATAGTAACTAAAAGGAGGTAAACACAAGAGTCATAAAATTTTACTAAAAAAGCACCTAATTTTAATTAAATCAACATCAACTTGAGGTACTGTTTTTTTTTTTTTTTTAAATGATTTAGGAGGTCATCACTCCCTCATTATTGCTACTAAGATCTCATCTTGACTCTTCTATCACAGACATGGATTCTGAATAGTTGCTATTTAGCTCTATTAACTAGGTTTCCTAAAAATATAAAGTATATAAAAAAGGTGAAACAAATGGGAAAAACTAATCTTCACCACAACTTAGGGTAATGGACATTACTAGACAATATCTCTTCACTGACTTTCAAATTTCCACTAGGTTAATGTCCCTGATCCAATTTTTCAGGCAGGGCCTTCCGCAAGAGGTATTTATTTACTCACTTGGGAATCTGGTTATCTGTTATCTTACCCTTCATAGAAAGAACAAATGGAATAGCCTAAATACACAAATCTTTAATTTGTATTGGGAAGGAAAAAAATAAAATCTCAATTTATTTGATTAACTTTCTATAATGCATATATATTTTTCTGCTTGAGAAATTTATAGGACCACATTTACCAAAGAAACATTTTTCTAAAGTTTTTTTTGTTGTTGTTTAAATCATGTAGGACTGTAAACAGATAATCAAAAATTCTTAGCACTTGAAATATGTTTTTCTGATATGCTCTAAAAGACTGCCCTTTATAAGATTCTATTCTAAACATTTCTTTCTTACCTTTAAAACTGCACCTGAAATACCAATGGCCAGATATTTTGTTTAAAAAAAAAAAAAAAGTTACAAAAATAATTAATTTCTTCCTACCAAAAAAGTTTGTTCTAAGGTAGGTTAAAAAATAACCAACCAGGGCTGGGGATGTGGCTCAAGCAGTAGTGCGCGCGCCTGGCATGCGTGCGGCCCAGGTTCGATCCTCAGCACCACATACGAAGATGTTGTGTCCGCCAAAAACTAAATAAATATTAAAAAATTAAAAAAAAAATAAAAGTAAAGGTTCTGATTTACCTTATTTAAAAAAAAAAAAAAAAAAACCAACCAGTTTTAAAGTCTTGGTGAGAGTCTTGATCTTACAGGAACATCCCAAATGATAATACTTACAGATCCTGTTCTACTTTCTTGTCTAAAGCGTATTCCAAATCAGTAACTAGCATTTTCTGGTACAGGTCCTGCAGAGCCTGCCTGGATGTCCAGACCTCAGCTGGACCCAGCTTAGAATCTGAGTAACAAAACAAAAATACAACACATAGACAGGTAAACAATAATTCCTTCCTTTTCCATTCCCCAAAGCAAATTTGCTCTAAATATATTCCAGGCAGAAGTTTTATATTACCACATTTCAAATGCCCACCTTTTAGCTAATGGCTGTGATTTAAGATGCTTTCATTTTTGTTAATCTTTTAGTTTTGAAATAATATCATGAAATGAAATGGCTAAAAAAAATATGAACAGTTTATCCTTTGCTACTGATTTGGTCATATTCATACCACTGGAAACCATATGCTTCACAGTAAGTCACTCTATTTGAAATAATGGACAATCAAGTTGGAATCTCTACACTCCTGTTATCTCTGTCCAAAGTGGACTTTTCCTTTTTATTGTGAATTATTCTCAAGAGTGTTCACATAGGGCTGGGGATGTGGCTCAAGCGGTAGCGCACTCGCCTGGCGTGCGTGCGACCCGGGTTCGATCCTCAGCACCACATACCAACAAAGATGTTGTGTCCGCCGAGAACTAAAAAATAAATATTACAAATTCTCTCTCTCTCCCCCCTCTCTCACTCTGTCTTAAAAAAAAAAAAAAAAGAATGTTCACATAGAATTCTCATATTGGCTCACCATCCAGCCGTTGCTTGGATATTTTGCTGTTATTCCTATTTTATACATGCCAATCCAATAAAGCCATGGCAATAGGAATTATCTTAATGGGTGATCAATTACTTTAAGTCACTTTTGTGAGCAATCCACACTTGCCATTTAATGTGAAGAATGGCCAGTAAAAGACTGGGAGTAAATTCGTTATGAGAGCCTGGGTGTAGACTAAAATCAGGAAGTTAGACTATGACTATACATATTGTCATACTGTATGTCAAAGTCCTTCAAGGCATTTTAGGTATCAGTTATTATTTGACAGCAAGTTGCTTCAGTAGAGGAACTTAATAATGGACTTTTGAATTATATATTTCCAATAAATACCAGTTAAGGTATTTAATTTCTTTTAGGAATCCACTGCTGCACAATGGCTTAAACTTTACTCCTCTTTAGGTTTGCTAATCGTATCAATAACCACCACAATACTGTTCTGCAAACAGAATCTCCTATATATTTGAGTTAATGCTCAAAAGAGTTTACTGACTAATAAGAATAAAGTCTATTATAAATTAAGTTTTCAATCACTAATAGATTAATAGATTTATTTAACCATTTTGATTCATTGATAGCAAAAAAGGGGACTATCAGAGATCATTAACTCTATCACATTGATTCATTTAAGCAAGCAGATTTAATGTTAGGTGAATTTTCCGGGCAGCTAAATGTCCCCTATAAAAGTCAAACTCTAAGACTATTTACTGAGGCTGTTAAATACTTCAAAAAAAGAAAAGAAAATGGCATAGATAGCCTGATGCTGCTCCATGAACTATTTTTGTCAGATGATTCAGATTATGCCTTCCATGCTAATTCAAAAGCAGAATACAGTAGCTGTTCAGAGCTGACAATGATACATACAATATGGATAATCATAAATCTATAATAGGCCTTCCTTTTTTCTCGAATAAGATGACAGTATAACCCATGAACTCCAACCATCAGCCTGTGATTCTAGAAATTGAGAAAAAGATACCTCAGCAGTATTTACCTTCTTGAATTGTAAATCTTGGCAGGAATGCTAGTTATCAAAATAGTTTAATTTTTCAAGGGTTTTACTGTAGAATTAAAATCCTCAAAAATTATAGTGAGATCTATTATCACTGGAGGATACACTGATCACTACATAGTTATTACTATATAGGTTCTTATTTTGGAGTTAAAAATCTGCTCCTGTCAGTGGCTAACCCAGGAATTCTTTTAAAAAGACTTCAGCTATTATTCAAAGCAGCAAAGATATGGGAAAAAAAAGAAAGAAATGTGGCAAGACAGCTCAATGAATTAAAAGCTTTCAGTAGAGTTTTCCTGTAAACATTTTTTCTGATGGCTTATTCCTACTCAATTTGGGTAATTATAAATAGGAAAAGAACACTTTCTCTAGGAAAATAATAACCAAACACCATAATTTTATGTTTTTACTTATATGGAATATAAATTATTTTCTGAATATCTTAAATTGATGATAAAAGTTAAACTGATGATAAAAAGTTCATAAAAAGTGATTACATATATTAAATTAGGTAATATTCAATTAATTGCGGCATATGTTATATACAATTCCTGACAAGTATATACGTAAGAATTCAAAGTATAAAAATAACATATACAGCAAACAGCAAACTATCATCCCTTTTGGCAACTAGGTCAGGATTTAGTGCTACAAGTAATATAGGAGAGAGAATATCCTTTCATTAATTTAATGGTATAAAATAAGCTGTGAAAAATAAATAAGTTAGCCAATACCTGTCATATCAGCCTTCAGGACTTCTGCCTGCCTAGATAGGGGAAGAAAGAACATCAGTTAGAAACAAAGTAGGCCTGACCAACATAAATAACAATATAAATTAAGTGAAACAATTTATTACAATATAATTAAGGCTATTATATGTTCTTGCTTTCTTGCTTGAACATCCTGGGTAGCTAGCACTAGATCTTGACAAACTGATGCCATTACTTAAAAGCTTACAGGATCATCAGTGACCTCTTTTATCAAGTAGTTGACTTTCTTGCTGCTTTCCTTCAATCTGACTTTTTAAAGGTAAACATTAAATGATTATCCATTAAAATTAAAAAGTTTTCCCTTGCTGCTGCTAAGGATCCTACTGTGTTTCTCAATTTACTAGTTAAAGATATGGGGAAAAAAAGCTATTTCAAATTTTCACTCTTATCAAACTGTTGTTCCCCTTCTTCACTTCCAAATGACAGACCTATTTTATCTCAGGGAAAACAATTGACATTTACTAAATACTACATGTATATTGTCCTCTCCTTACCTTTTGTTAAAAAGATCAGAGGTATAGTACTTCTTATTTAAGACCAAAATTCCACTTATGTATGTTCTTTGTAAGGGCTTGCTCCTTTAATCAACACCTATCCTTTTTGACAATTTTTAGATTCTACTGGATCCTTCCTTTAGCATTTAAACATGTCCAAACCTTTCATATATTTTAACCCCCACTCCCACCTCAGCCCTATACTTCTCTCTAGCTGATGCCTGTTTTTTGCCTCTCATATTCTCCAGGAATTGCCTGTATTCAAGAAATCCAAAATCAAACTTATGGTCCATCCCCAATCCTACCCTGGTTGTCTTTCTAACATTTCTTTTTTTTACCTTAGCAAATATATATGGCTTTGCAGTTGTTAAAGGCAGAAGCTGGTAAGTTATCGCTGCAACTTTCTTCTTTGCCTGAACTGCTACAAAGCCATAAAACTGCTTTCTCCACCTCTCGCTTGCTCCATTTCATTGTGTTCTCCCACTGCTGTCAGAAGGCTCTTTTTAAAAATGCACACCTGGGGGCTGGGGCTACAGCTCAGGGGCAGAGCACTTGCCTAGCATGTGTCAGGGAGGCAATGGGTTCGATCCTCAGCACCACATCAAAACAAAATAAAGACATTCTGTCCATCTACAACTATAAAAAAAAAAATTTAAATGCACACCTGATCTATCAATTATCCACTTAAAACTTTACATGAATGATTTCCCACTGTTGTTGAGGTGTATAACAAAATCTTTGTTAAAGTGTCCTACAAAATTGTATAGTCTCAGAACTCGACTTCTACCACTCTTCCCTCCTTGATCTCCATGTTTCACTGCTGGACTTCTAGGCCTTTGTAAAGGACAGTCCCTTTTCTAGGAACACCTCCTCCTCTTTGTCTGGTTAATTATGACTTACTCCTTCTCTTGAGTCAGAACCCATCTAGATTAAGGACATTCCTATTTATGCTCTTAAAGCACTTTGTATTTTTTCTTTATAGTACATATCATAGCTTTTAAGAATGCTCACCACTGCAAAGGCTGCCTACTAGTACAGTGCCTAGCACACAGCAGGCACTTGACAAACATTTTTCCAATGAAGAAAGGAAAAGGTTAAGTCATTTTTGTATACTCTGCTTAATGACCTCATTCATATGTGGATCTAAAGAAGTTGAACTCATAGAAATGGAGAATAGAAGAATGGTTATCAGAGGCTGGGGAGGGTAAGGGGCAGGAGAGGATAAGAAGACACTGGTCAGTGGACACAAAGTTGTAATTATGGTGGAGGAATAAGTTCTGGTGTTATGTGGCATAGCAGGATAATCATGGTTAACAATATGTATTAAATATTTCAAAATAGCTAGAAGAGTGGATTTTGCATGTTCTCACCACAAAGAAATAATAAATGTTTGAGGTGACACCTATACAAATACGCTGAGATATGATTATTATACATTCATTGAAACACACTGTGACCCATAAATCTGACAATTATACATTGTCAACTAAAAGCAAAAAATGAAAAAAGTAACTGTAGTAAATTTCATTTAAAAAATAACTTTTTGATGTGAAAGCCAGAGATTAAGGTTCTAAAATTTTTACTGTGAATAGTTAACACATAATGTTTTAGTTATTAACAGAAATTACGAATTTTAATTTAACTAAAACAAAGTGAGCCCTTTTATTTTCTTAGTCTTTATGAAGATATGTTTAGTTTTAAACTAAGCTTTCAAATAAGAGAATCACAGTGGGGTACCACAAATCTCATGAGAGCAACCAATACAAAGGAACAGTATTAATTAGTTATGTTTAGTCCTAAAATGTGATATCATAATCATCAAATTCCATTATCCACACAGCCTAGGACCAGGTATCAACTTTTGGCATTTAAAAAAAAAAAAAAAAACTGTCACAAGGCTATTGGCTTATGCTCTTAGATTCTTGATGAAACATATTATGTTTACTATCCTACCAATGTCCCCTTCTCTGCCACAATATGGAATACTGCCTCAATGAAGTATTAATTTTCCTTTTTTATTATATACAATATATAAGAAATGAAATAAATAGATATGTGATCTTATGCAAATGCAGGACAGGACAAAATTGGCTATTACATTACTTTATTTCATTAAGAAAAAAAGTACTATACCTCAATTGTTCAATTGGTTTTGTTAAAGACTTACAGTACAGGGGCTTTGGGGGGGGCCTCAGTTGGTAGAGTACTTGCCTTGCATGCATAAGGCCCTAGATTCAATCTACAGCACCACACACAAGGGGGGAAAAATACGTACAGTAGATGAACAGTTTAAAGCCAATGCTTTTGTAAAGAGACAAAATATTTTCTCTTGACATAGGGTACGGCAACATGAGTTTTTTTTTCATTCCTGCTTTAAGCTAAATTAATGAAAAGAATGAGCCAAGAATCTAAAAAATTACATCACCATGCCATTATTTACAAAACACTTTTATAAAATATAAAGCTTTCAAAACATTTACTATATTGTCTTATTAAATAAGAGAAATTAATCACTTCTATCAAGCAATAAAAAGTCTGGATCACTGAGTGACAAATATGTTGAAGACCAACAGTCTGAAGCAGCACTCCTGGAGACATCATCATCTACAAGTAATTTCATGAATTCTAAGCACCATGTACTGTAATAGCTAACACTATACGCAGTACTTACTATTGTCAAACACTGTTCTAAGGGCTTTACAGAAAGTAATCATTTAACTCACGCTACGTATTATTGTCCCCACTTTATCCCTGAAGAAAACCCAAGGAGATAAGAGGTTAAGTAACATGCTGAAGATCAAAATTAGTAACCAGTAAAAATAGCATTTGAACTCAATCAGTTTGGTTCGAACACCTAGTTAGTTCCTAACCATTACATTAGAATTCCTAATACAAGAGTACACAGGAAAAAAAGATGGAGAATGTTTGATAGTAACAGTCCAGAGAACTGGGGATTTTAATACTTAACCATTTTAAGATAATTTTTTTAAAAAAAGAAAAAAGAATCCTAAAATTTGGGTTATCTTTTTAAACCAATTCCTTGATCATACATAGCACTTATATAACAATGCAAGGTAACAAATAAAGATTACATTCTCTTAAGAACATTCACTCTAAAATTCATGGTTTAAATACAAGATATTTCTAAATTGGGGGCACATAAATAGGAGATTCCTTCTATCTGAACTCCAGATCCACTTTCTCTATAAAGAGAATTCAGAAATATAAACCCATATCTTCTAAACTCAAAGCTATTGAGAAAAGGCAAATCACTCCCTTTTTTTCGGTGGTGGTAAGAATAGCAGGGATTGAACTCAGGGGCACTCAACTACTATGGCACATCCCCAGCCATATTTTGTATTTTATTTAGAGACAGGGTCTCACTAAGTTGCTAAGTGCCTGGCTAAATTGCTGAGGCTGGCTTTGAACTCTTTGATCTTCCTGCCTCAGCCTCCTGAGCTGCTGGGATTACAGGCATGCGCCACTGGGCCTGGCCCATCACTCCCTTTTACTTTAAGAGAAGAGGTTAATTTCTTTCCTTGGGGGGTGGAAGTAGTGTGAGCAACAGCCAAGGTAGATTTTCTTATTGTGTTAATTTGTTTACTTGTTTCCAGAGTTCTAAGGAGCAATTAGGGGTAACAATATTCTGTAATTATATCCATAAATCAAGAACCTAATCATAATAATTTACACTAAATAAGAGGCCAGATACTATAAAGTGAGTGTAGTACACTTACACATACACTCACAAAACCACATATGCAATATATAGTTTTCTTAGACATCAGTATGTCTCATGATGTTAATCACAGAAAACCAAATCATATTTCGGCATTGTTGAATTTTGCTGAGACTCAAGGATCCAAAGCTCCTAAAGGAACTTTTCTCAGTATGTTAGTAAAAATACTAATCAGCTTTCTCCCTATGGCACTTTATCAGGCATTTTAAAATTTCCTAATACTCCAAAGCTCTATACCATAACATTTACTGCATAATCTATATTCTTTGAAAATGTGTATCTAGTTTTACTTATTTATTTTTAAACATTTCTGGTTTAAAATGTGTGTGTATTTTTAAGTTGTAGTTGGACACAATACCTTTATTTTATTTATTTATTTATTTTTATGTGGTGCTGAGGATCTAACCCAGCGCCTGGCATGTGCTAGGCAAGTGCTCTACCGCTCAGCCACAACCCCAGCCCATGTACCTAGTTTTATTAAGAGCCAGTTGTGATCTGGAAATTTCAAGGAAGAGAAGGCAAAAGAAAATAACACAACAATGAAAAGCAAAGCTAAGTCAGTGAGTGAAGATGACTGGAACACTACTTGGTAGGAAGCCTCAGAAGATGAAGCTGGAGAACACCAAGGAAGACAAGAGATTGTGAGAAGCATTGTATGAATGTTAAGGAGTTCAAATCCTATACTGTAATGAATAAAAGACCAAAGCTTAAGTTTATGTAAGGTATATAGCATTGTTAGATTTGCTATTTAAAAAGACTTCTACAAGATTTTTGAAAGATGGATTTTAATAGCTCAAGACTGGAAATGAGAAAGTGATAATACAGGTGGATGGAAAAACTCCAGACTGAACAAATATCTGGAAGTTAAACTAATAGAAGGGAGATAAACAGAGGAAAGAGCACAAAAATCTCTCCCAGATTATTAGCTTAGACAGCTGGGTATCTAAAAAGGTAAATGTGTGTAAGCAGCCATTTGGAGATGAGATACTATGGGGAATAAATAAAACAAATTCCATAAAATAACATAAGTGATCCCTCAAAAAGGAGGTCATGTGACTGTGACCACCAAATTACTTTTGCTCTTTCGGTTACTGACTGGCTAGTCAAATGTCCACTCCCCCTCTACTGCTTCATGGGATCACTTCTGCAGACACATTGGGTTGAGTCTCCTCATGAAGACTATATTATTAACATGAACAGAAAATAAATCCAAGAAGAAGTTAAAGAATTGAGTCATAGATGTTTTTCTTTTTTTTTTTCTCTCTCTAAACATTAGTTGTCATTATGTCGTTATTTAGTATTTTAAAAACTGGATCTGATAATACAAACTATAAATTATAGAAATGCCATGCTAATGATAACAGACTCTAAATCCATCTGTTAAAAATTAATAATCTAATAATACAATTAGATCATGTATGCTTTCACCTATTATAAAATCTTTGAATTGTACAGCAATTCTACCATTTTGCTAATGAGTAAATGGAGGCACAGAGTGGTTAAATTTGCCCAAGGTCACACAACTAGGAAGTTCCAGGGTTTGGGATCCACTTGCAATCCACTCCCAGAAACACAGCTCATAAGCATTATAGAATAATGTAAATCTTTTGAAATAGCCTCAATACAGGTGTCACTGTCACAGCACTGATTTGCAGGAGCAACTATCACCTCTCGGTTAAAGGCCTCATCTATAAAATTAAGCATCTTCCCATGTTCTGTCATTATAAGATGCTATAGCAAAGAGTGACTAACTCATCATGTAAAAGACTTCTCTAATACATTATCATAAACATATTTCCTTAGGCATTAGGGAGGCTTAACTGCATCCCATGCTGATGTAAAGAAATAAGAGCTGATGTCTCTGGCACTCAAATATATTACTATACATGTAATTGAAGCACAAAATCTTCATTCTAGAGAATAATTTACAAGATAGGTCACATCTCTATGCTTATAAATATTCAGAAAACTAGTACATAACATAAAAATCTCTTAAATTTACTTCAGTAAATTTTTAAACAATTGTTCCTTGGATCACAAGATACAAATGCTCATGACAAAGTAAACATGCCAAAGTTCTCATAAAGCCACAGAGGTTAAAAAAAAATCTTTAGCATGCCCCTCCCCCATCTTGGTCAAAATAAAATCTTTCACAAAGTCTCCAAGTCTTCCATTAGTGTTCATGAAATACAAATACTTTAACATACATCTCTAAAAAATGAATAAAAACATGTAGAAATCCCTTGTAAGTTTTATCCTACCTAATATTACTTGATTTCAGATGCTCCTCTGATTTCAAGTTTTCGGTCCTCATCTGGGACTTAAATGAAACGTTTTCTCCCACAATGACTATCTGCAAGAACATCCAATTTCTCATAAGGTAGAATGGTTTAAGACATTCTAGATAGAGGAGAGGAGGAAAATATAAGTTAACTCACAAAAACAGATTCCCCTGGAATAAAATTATTTTTCTTTGAAATGATTTAATGTGAAAGGCAAAGAAAAAAATACCAAAGTTTTTTCTTTTTATATTTAGTTTCTTAGAATACACCCTTTCAAATTGTTTCAAGTATTTCTAACAGATTCCAGTTATAGACCAAAATGTTATCCTTTCCTAGTCTGTCTCACTGGCTGAAAGCTGAGTGATCTCCATAGGACAGATACAGGTTACCCAACAGGGGTCTTGTAGGACCAGGTAAGAATGCCCTGCAGAATACAGAAGCAGAGAGACTCCTTGCAGGAAAAAACAAGACACATGAAACAACTAAACCACAATTACAGGTGATACGGATAATTCTAAGATTAGTTTTTTAAATGTCAGATTTTTAACATCTTCATTCATAGAACAAAATTGGGTCATTTTTAATGTGCTAGCTGCTACATGAAGGTCTAAGTACACAATGATAAATGAAACAGATATGGTCCCTACCATAGATTTAAAACTTAATGTAGAGACAGATCAACTAGAAAGGAGGAGGCAACAAAAAGTAGTGGTTAAAACCATGGGCTGGGAAGTCACTGTCTATAATTAATGGTATGGCAGGGACTAAGTCAAGATACAGTAAAAACAGCCCAATTTCTTGAGGGTATCAATTTAACTCAAAGATTTAGGCAGTTAGATAAGTAACTATTGATTACATTTGTAATTATGTACTAGACACCAGGCCAAATGTTCTATATGCATGATCTGATAGAATGGGAGTATGATATGATATATTGTTAATATGATATACTGTATGATATGATATATTGTTAAGTTAATATATTGTTAAGTTAATATGATATATTGTTAAGAGAGCTAGGAATCAAAGCAAGTTCTGCCACTTGCTAGCTATGTAACCTAAGGTGATTACTTCTCTATGCTCTGGTTTTGTAAGATAATAAAATAATCTACCTCACTGAGATGGTTTGAGGATAAAAGAAAGTAGTAGAAATAAAGCAATTAGGACCATAAGCAAGCCCTCAAAATGTTAGTCACTATTATCACTGTTATTATCATCATTTACAGTTATTATTACCCCTTCCAACAGTTCCAAAAGGTAAATGATATTATCTTCATTCTAAATTAGGAAACTGAAGCTATGAACCCATACTATCAATTCCACAATTGACCACAAAGTTTTCATAATTTCTGACAATAAGTTACACCTTAAGCCAGGCATGGTGGCATACGCCTGTAATTCCAGCAACTTGGGAGGCTGAGGCAGGAGAACTGCACATTTGAGGCCAACCTTAGCAACTTAGCGAGACCATCTCAAAATAAAAAATTTAAAAAGCACTGGGGATGTAGCTCAGTGGTAAAGTGTCCCTGGGTCATCCCCAGTAGAACAATAATAAAACAAGTCTTAAGAGAAATTTCAAACACGTAGCAGTGGACTTTGCTGCCATATTTCCAAAACATATATTCAAACTCTTGTGACTTTAATTGTACTTTAGTGGAAAAGAATGATATAAAATACTTCATGATAAAACAGAAGTGCTATACAGCACATAAGATTCCACAGCTTTCTACTTTGCATTTTATGATCCAATGACTTTACTTTTAATCTCTTGCTATTTTGCCCCCCCCAATATCTTTTTATTTTTAAGTTGTAGATGGACACAATCTCTCCATTTTATTTATTTATTTTTATGTGGTGCTGAGGATCGAACCCAGCGCCTTGTGTAATGTGAGGCAAGCGCTCCACTGCTGAGCCACATCCCCAGTCCCTTGTCCCCCAATATCTTTATTCATGCATTTTCATTCAACCTGGTGTGTCCTTCAATTTTTTTCTTTATCTGGTTAAACCCTTCTCATATTTTAAAATTCAGCAACTCCTCTAAGAAAGCCTCGGCTTGGCCAAGTACTGACAGCACATCTTAATGCTCATTTCAACTACCGTAGTCACAGCATTATAAGAACTCATTTGTTTACATATCTACACTAAACACTTTCCTATTCCACCCTGTACATCCTATACCTAACAGTGCCCTGTATTACAGTGTGCTCTAATTTAAACTAATTTGAACTAAACAGTCTCTCAGTTAAAGGTCAAGATCGTAAAAAAAAAAAAAAAAAAATCAAGGTTTCTCAAATTTTGATAATAGTTTTCAAAAAGTCTTCAGGAAAGCAAGGTTTTTCCATCTGAAAAAGGATAACAAATTCCTGTTTAAGTTCAGAAAACCTATCATTTTATACAGAGAAATAGATGACTGTTTACTTGGCTCTCTGAAAATTCAGATTTTATTTTCATTTGTAGTTTTCATCTATACAGCATACACAGAATACTAAATATTTCTCTAGAAATACAAAATCTTAAATCTCAAATAGAATAATCCAAGTGAAATGTAAATGAAGCCATCAACTGGGAAGCTATTTCCCCTCATCTCAAATTTTACATTAGTCAAGGTATGCCAAGAACCATGATTTTCAACCCCATCAAAAAAAAAAAAAAAAAAAAAGTCCAGGGGCTGTAGATATGGCTCAAGCGGTATCTCGCTCGCCTGGCATGGGCGGGGCACTGGGTTCGATCCTCAGCACAACTTAAAATAAAGATGTTGTGTCCACCAAAAACTGAAAAAATAAATATTAAAAAATTCTCTCTCCTCTAAAAAAAAAAAAAAAAGTCCAACATCCCCCCCAATAATCCATTCTTTGACAATTTAAGAATACAAGTAACAATAAATGTTGACCAGGATGTGGAGAAAAAGGTTCACTCATACATTGCTCTTGGGACTGCAATCGATGCAACCACTCTGGAAAGCAGAATGGAGATTCCTCAGAAAACTTGGAATGTAACCACCAGTTATTCCACTCTCAGCATATACTCAAAGGACTTAAAATCAGAGATGCAGCCACACCAATGTTATAGCAGCTCAATTCACAATAGCTAAGCTATGGAACCAACCTAGGTGCCCTTTAACAGATGAATGGATAAAGAAAATGTGGGGCTGAGGTTGTAGCTCAGTGGTAGAGGGTTTGCCTAGCATGCGTGAGGCACTGGGTTCGATCCTCAGTACCACATAAAAAATAAATAAATAAAGTAAAGGTATTGTGTCCATCTATAACTTTAAAGAGAAAAAGAGAAAATGTGTTATATATACATAGTAGAATATTACTCAGCCATAAAGAAGAATGAAATTATAGTATTTACCAATAAATGGATGGAACTGGAGACTACCATGCTAACACTAAGCCAATACAATGCAAGGGAGGGGTATGGGAATAGGAAAGAAAGGAGAACTAATTAGACATCACTTTCCTCTGTTTGTATATGAATAGACGACCACTGAAACTCTACATCATGCACAACCACAAGAATGGGAAGTATAACTTCATGTGTGTACAATATGTCAATATATACTATACTGTCATGTATATCTAAAAAGAACAAAAAAACCCCAGCCTTTATAAAATATAAATAAAAAGTGTTTCCCAGAGACAAGATATATAGTTGGAATATTATTAAAGTTTAATCTCATTAGCTAATTTATGTGTTTTGATTGGAGAGTCTGATCCATTTATATTTAAATAAATTCCTGAAAATGTACCATTTCCTTTTTGTTATTATCTCCTGTGTTTCTTGTAGTTGTTTTTTTTTTTTGTTTTGTTTTTCTTTTTTGCTTTAACTTGTACTTCATTGATATATTTTTTAAAGTATTTTTAGTTATAGATGCACACAATACCTTCATTTTTACTTATTTTTTCTATGTGGTGCTGAGAATCGAACCCAGTGCCTCCCTCACATGTGCTAGGCAAGCACTCTACCAATGAGTCACAATCACAGCGCCAACTTCACTGATTTTTATAATCCCATTTCCCTTTGTTTATATCTTCTATGAATATTATTTTATCATTACTGTGGTGATTATATAAAAGCTTCCAATACTACATTTTAAACTAGTAACAAAATGACTTAATTTCCATTTAAAAATTCTTTGGTTTAAAAAAAAAAAAATCAATCCTTTACAATAACCCCTATACCTTCACAAAATGAAACACACATAACAAAATTAATATATTAAAACCTAATACAGGTAATAGAAAAGAAAAATAAAAAGAAAGCAAGTTTGAATAAAATTAGTATCACCATAAATACAAAAAGATCACCTTAAAAGATAACAATGAAGTAAACATATGCTTCCATACGTGGCTAACAGAAGTAAAGTCAACAGAATCCCAAATGAGGATATAAAGTAAAGCAAAAATGAGTAGACACTAGAATTAAAAACAACTGTAATGTAAAAACAGACTAGACCAAGAAATAGCAAGAATAAGTGAAAAATAACTGACACAGCAACAACATGACAAGATAAAGCATTAGGAT
Source organism: Spermophilus citellus (assembly GCF_964194105.1). Lineage (NCBI taxonomy): Eukaryota > Metazoa > Chordata > Mammalia > Rodentia > Sciuridae > Spermophilus > Spermophilus citellus. Next base: position 150,758,645 of record NC_138187.1, read on the forward strand.
GTGACGAAAGACAACAAGCATGTCAAGAGAAGTTTCCAGACAAATGGTTAAAGGAAATGTGAAATATATACACAGTGGAATTCTAGTCAACTATAAAGAATGAAATCATGTTGGAAAATGGATGGAACTTGAGAACATTATGCTAACTGAAATAAGCCAAACTAAAGAGCCACATGTTCTCTCTCATATGTGGAAGCTAGAGAGGGGGAAAAAAGGTAGGGAGTGGAAAAAGTGGGGGAAGATCTTAAGAAAATAGAAGAGAAAGCAATAGAGTATAGGATGGGGACCAAAGGGGAAGCAGGAGGGAAAGAAAAGAGGAGGTCCTGGGGAATGTATCAATGAAATCACATTGTGTACATGTGTGAACATGTACTAATTAGAACCCCCCTACTATGTATAATTATAATGCACTAATAAAATTTTTTAATAACACAAAAATAATAAAAATGAGAAAAATATCTGTAAAAAAAAGAATTTGATAAGGGACTATTATACAAAATTCACAAGAACTCTTAAAACTCAATAGTGAGAAAACAAGGGTATGAGTATATCCTTTGACAGGTGATACAGAACAAGAATAAGGTTGGAAAAAGAAATAGCAAACAGTCATTTATATAATGTAAAGAACCAAGTAAATTTAAATTATGGAAAAATAAAATTCAACTTTCTATCTTGAAGTAGGTAGATAATATGGCAGATGGCCAAGTTAATTAAACAGCTAGCAGCAACATTTAAGATACTGTTTGACTTAAAAGAATATATAAATCATTATGGTACACATTGTATAGTCTCTTCTTGTAAGTGGTTTCTGAAATTAAAAATCTAAAGATATACAAAAGTCAAATTTGATTTTCAATCAGAGAATCATTAGCCTGGGTTGGGGTTGTAACTCAGTGGTAGAGCACTTGTTTCACCCGTGTGGGTACTTGGTTCAATCCTTAGCACCACATTAAAAAAAAAAAAAAAAGGTATTGTGCCCATCTGCAACTAAAAATATTTTTAAAAGAATCATTAGTCCATATTTTCAACACACTGATTTTATGTAGATAGTTTTTTTTTCTTTTTTTGGTACCAGGGATTGAACTTAGGGGCACTCGACCACTGAGCCACACCCCCAGCACTATTTTGTATTTTATTTAGAGACAGGGTCTCACTGATTGGCTGAGCACCTCATTTTTTGCTGAGGCTGGTTTTGAACTCAAGATCTTCCCGTCTCAGCCTCCTGAGCAGCTGGGATTACAGGTGTGCACCACTGCGCCCGACCTAGATTATTTTCTTATTTAAGTAAAGAAATAGGTGCTATGTTATAAGCAAACAATTTAACAAATTAAACATGACACAGATCAGAAAGAGTCTATGTGTATTGTTTCATTAATGGCCCCCAGTGAATCACATACTTCCTGGCACCTGCACCCTCATGAACTCCCTTCACTCAATGACCCTGGGCTTGGTCACCTGGCTTACCTGCGCTAACTGGGTTTCAGCAAATATGACACAAAGACTTGATAAGCACTTGTTCATTTTGTAATACCACCCACTGCATATGTAACTGAGGATAAGAGAGTACTTGGAAAGAGAGATCTGTTTTTCCCAGCTATCACAGTCATCCCAAGTAAGGGTCCAGACATTTGAATGAACTGAATCATGAAGGTCAGGATCAATTTGACTTAGTCTGAGGGGTGAGAGATCTTCCAGCACAACCTCTGAAGATATTAAGATATAACATGAGCTAACTTAACATCTAAAATGGTTTCACCTGGCTGCTGTGTTACACTAACAGGCTTACCAACAACAGCAGTAGTAGAGACAGTAAGATGCAGTCAGACTCTGTCCAATAACATTTGTCAGCAGAGTGATTGTTAAGTGGGGGGTGGGGAGATCAAGGATGATTTTCAGTATAAGAAGCTGAAATCAAGGATTTACCATTTACTAACATGGGAAGGCAACTGAAAATTTAAGGAGAAGAGTGTTTTGGGGAAAACAATGTTTGGCACATGATGTTACATAAGCATTTGCTGTTTTTATAACAATGTTGATAAGTTTGAGATGTTCATTAAACATCCAAGTCACTGTAACTAGCAGTTTGTTAGTGTCTGTGGTTCAGAGGAAAGACTGGGAGTACAGATACCCATTTTGAATAAGTATAGAAATACAGAAGTCTGAGAAACTCCAATATTTAAAGGCTACACTGAGAAGGGAGCAGTAAACAGATACAGACAGGAGGTAAATTTGAACATGGAATCCTGAAAGTCCAACAAAAGAGGATAGAATCAATAAATGCTGCTAACGATTAAAATGAGGGCTGAAAATTGCCCACTGGATTTAGTAACATGGAAGTCAGTGAGGATCTTTTTAAGTAATTTTGTTGGGGAAGTAGAGGCTTAAGCCTATAGATTACCTCGAGAATGAGAAGAGAGGACTGAGACTAAAACTCAGTTTAGACAACTTTGTCTAGAAAAAGAAAAGACCTTCATATTTTTTGACCTTCATATTTTTTTGACCTTCATATTTCCCGGAGCCGGAGGGAAATATGAAGGTCAAAAAGATTTTTAAGATGGAATAAATAAAAATAAGGGTTTTTAAATAGGGTGAAATGGGATGAATAACAATATAGGAAAAATTCTGATGGAAAAAAAATGGGTGAAAACAGAAGTCTCCGGAAGCCATAGGGGCTTGTTCAAATATTATGCATGTTTAAAAGGAAAAAAAAATCTCAGGCAGAACAAAATTAAAAATTTAAAATACAGACAGAAAGAAAGACAATAATTATTGAGGTCTACTAAATGACAAGTGAAATAAACCATTCAGAGTTTAATTTTAATAGTAACCTGAGATCTTTCCAATTTTATAAGTAAATAAATAAAGATCAGAGATTTTAGGGAACTTGCCCATGGCCACAAAGATATTAAGTCCTAGATCTAGGATTCACATCCAGAATTCTGAAGCCTAAACATTTTCCAAACATAATGCATGACAGAGCTCAATTATCAACAGTTCACACACACTGAAAGTTAACTAGAAAATACCTATTGTTTATGATTTAATCTGAGTTTGCCTTTTTTAACAGTGTAAGACCCACTTACCTCCCCCATTTTCCTGCTAAACATGAAGAACTTCTCAAAGTGATTTTCCTGGTTTAGCTTTTAGTGTAAGTTCATTCCCAGGAGGTATCTCTCCAATTCTTCCTTCTCTCTTCCTACTCGACACAATGCAAAACAAAAATCCTAATTTTCAGAAATTTTTAAAATTAATATAATTATGGATAACATAGATTTCCTATATTTTTTCATATAAATTATATAGAGAAATAAACAGACTTAACAGCAACTGTAGAATGTTCTTGGAAGTGACTCTAAGTCATCATTACAAATAATTTGTTCTGTGGCTTAGGGCCAAAACTGTTATTCATAGAAAAAGTTTGAATACACAATTAAAAGGACAAGGGGGACACATTTTCATACTATGCAACTTTCTTCAGCAGCATCTAAAACATAGAGTAAGATCAAACAGATTCTATTACACCCTCCCATACTGCTATTCAAAAGCAAAGATATAGACTAACATCACTTGTTATTCTAACAGCTTAAAAGCCAGATTTTCAGTTTGTTTCTAATACTAAACAAGAAAAACAAATTATACCTTCTTATGTTGCCAAGTGTGCATAAGGCAAAATACAACTCTATACCATAGCAACAAAACTAAATTATCAGTTCACTTGGGCAACTGACCCCGAGAAGTTAAAGAGTTCATAATGGAATCTGGTTGATACCAATTTTTTTGTAATGGGTGAAAAAATAATAAACATTTTCCAGATTTGATGAAAATTATAAACTCAGAGATGTAAGAAACTCAATAAACTACAAGTAATTAAACAAAAAAAGAAAAACCACAAAAGCATTTCAATGAAATAGTTGAAAAACAATCATAAAAGAGGAAAATCTTAAAAGGCAACAACAACAAAAAAAGATATATACCATAAAGAGGAATAAGTTAAGAATCATGGCTGACTGCTTATCCAAAAAACAAAACAAAAATCCAACCAGAAGGTAATAAATAGAACATAGAACATCTTCAAAGTACTAGAGGAAAAAAAAAAAAAAACTCCATCTATACTTTCACATTCTGTGAAAATATTCTTCAAAACTGCAGGTGAAATAAATACATTTTCAGAAACTTAAGAGCTAAGGAAATTTGATGCCAAAAAGATCAACATCATAAGGAATAGTTTAAAAAAAGAAAAGAAACATGATACTAGATGGAAAATTATAACTGAATCAAGAAATGAGAATTGCCAGAAATAATAAACATGTCAGCAGATACACAACAACTTTTTACATCATTTTAAAAATTGTATTTAAAAATTAACTGTTTTGGGCTGGGGATGTGGCTCAAGCGGTAGCGCGCTCGCCTGGCATGCGTGCGGCCCGGGTTCCATCCTCAGCACCACATACCAACAAAGATGTTGTGTCCGCCGAGAACTAAAAAATAAATATTAAAAATTCTCTCTCTCTCTCTCTCCTCTCACTCTAAAAAAATAAAAATAAAAAAATAAAAATTAACTGTTTTAAGAAGAAAATATTATATTTTGGAACTCAAGACATATATAGAAGATGTTTAACAATAATAAACAAAAGGGGAAATGAAAGTACATATTACAACATTTTACATTAAATATAAAAGGGTATAATAGACCCCATACTATAAGTCTTAGAGCAACCAAAGAGAGGAAGAGGGAAAGAGAAAGACAGACAGACATGGCTAGTAATAAACCAATAGAAAAAACAAAACAAAAATCAGAAACAGAAAAGAGAAACCTCTCTCAGTAAATAACAGAGCAAACAGGCAGAAAACCAGTTAAGGTTTAATGAACACTATCAACCAAATAAACCTGTTATTTATGGAATATATTACCCAACAAAAGAGCACATATTCTTTGCAAGTGCACATGGAATTCACCAAGTCAGATCACATGCTGAACCACAAAACAAGACTCCAGAAATTTAAAAGAACTAAATCACATAAGTACAAATCAATACAGAAACCCACCTGGAATCAGATGTCTTAAGTTGAGGAATAAAGTTGTCTAGTTCCTGAGATATTTGGAAATGAAATAATGTGTTTCCAAATAAAAGGTCAAAGTAGTAATCATAAGAGAAATGTGAAAACATTTCAAACCAAATGAAAGTGGAAACATACATAATGTGTAGAATTCAATAAAAGCAGTAGAGATATTTATAGCTTTAAATGCTTATATTAAAATAGAAAAGTCTAAAAGCATTGATCTCAGCTTCTACCTTAAGGAGCTAACAAAAGCATATTATGCCCAAATAAAGTGAAAGGAAGGAAATAATAAGGAGCAGAAAAGAAAAAAGTAAAAGCCAAAAGTTGATTCTTTAGAAATACTTATAATTCTCCCTAAATTGATCCATCGTTAGAACACAATTCCAAAAATTAAAACAAAACAACAACAAAAAAAAAAAAAAAAAAAAAAAAAAAAAAACAGCAGGCTGTTTCAGGTAGAAACCAAGAGGCTGGTTTAAAGAATTTATTAGAAACCAATTTTCAAAAAGAATAAAGGTAACGAACTTACGCTAATTTCAAAACCTAATGAAGAGCTATGAAAAATCAAGGGAACAGGGAGCGATCTGTATAAGGGCAGAGGCAGACCAATGGAATAGGTCAGAAATAAATTCTTCTACTTATGTATGAATGTATGTTTGTATGTAGGTGTCTGTGTATAGTTAATTTTTGACCAAAGTGGCAAGGAATTTAATGGGTTAAAATAAAATTTCAATAAGTGATGCTGAAACAACTGGATAAAAATTTAAAACTAGAAAAAAACTCAACCTCAAACAATACATAAACAGCATACATACAAATTAATGCAAAATGGATCCCAGCCTTGATCTGTAACATTTCTGGAAGATGATTTAGGAGCAAATTTTTACAACCTGCTATGGTTTAAAAGTCTATGTGTCCTCCAAAATCCATGTTGAAACTTAATCTCCAAAGCAACAGCATTAAGGCATGGAGCCTTTAGAAATTATCAGGCCATGAAGACTCCATCCTCAAGGATGGGATTAAGTGGCTCATAAGGGGCTGGAGAGAACTAGAGAGCCCCTTTTTTAATCCTTCTATTGCTTCCTGCCATGTGAACACACAGCATTTGTCCCCTTTGGAGGATACAGAAACAAAGTCTCATTTTACAAGCAGACAAGGCCCTCAATAGAAACAGAACCTGCCAACACCTAGATCTTGGCCTTTACAGGCTCCAAAGCTGTGAGAAATAAATTTTTGTTGTTTATAAATTACCTAGTTTCAGGTATTGTTATAGAAACAAAAATGGACGACCCCAGAGTAAATAACTCTTAGATGATTCAATGAAATTAAAAATTAATAAACTGTGTTCATCAATATTTAATACTTCTGCCTTTTGGTCTCAGTCAATGAGATGAGAATTTTTTAGCTCCTGTATAATCTTACGGGACCACCCTTGTATATGCAGTCTGTCACTGACCAAAATGTCCTCATTGAACATTAACGTGCACAGCCACAAGTATCAAGAATAAAAATATGTTCATGAAAACATTTTTAAAAGAATGTTTCTACAAAGCTTTATTCACAATAGCAAAAAAAAAAAAAAAAAAAAAAAAAAAATCAGAAACAACCTAAAGGTTCATCAAAAAGTCTGGGGTTGTGGCTCAGAGGTGGAGTGCTCACCTCAGCACCACATAAAAATAAATTAATAAAAAATAGATAGTGTGTCCAACTACAACAACAAAAAAATATTTTTAAAAAGGTGAATAGATGAACAAACTGGTATACACATGCAATGAAATACAATTCAGCAGTCAACAGGAAGGAACTACAAATGTACACCAACAATGTGGATGAATCTCTTTATGTCAAGCAAAAGAATACATACAAAAGAGTACACACTGTATTATTCCACTATGAACCTGTGGCAAGCAAAAGAAACCAACAGTGATAAAAATCAGAGTAACGATTTGCCTGAGGTATAGAAGATGAAATAGGTCAGGACTGACTACAAAGGGGCCCGAAAGAATTTTTTGGGGATTTGGAAATGTTCTAAATCTTGATTTGGGTGATGGTTATGGGGATATGTTTGTAAAAATTCATAACCATACATTTCAGATGAAGAGTACTCTGTTATAGAAAGATAAGAATCTGACTGAAAATAGTATATCCTGGGGTTTGGGGTTTAGCTCAGTGATAGAGTGCTTGGCTAGGATATGTGCAGCCCTGGGTTTGATCCCCAAATACATGTACATAAAAATAAAATTTAAAAAAATATGCTTATGAGGTTATCATATATATTTGGGGTTTTTGTTCATGGTTCCTAGTTCATAACTCCCTCAACCTATGGGATCTGTGCTATGTCCAGGTAGACAGTGACAGAACTGAATTTGATCTGCTAACCTGCAGGTGTGCTGAGGTGGTCGGGGTTTATACCTTTTAAGGTCATGGAAGTCTTTTGCATTGACTTGTGATGTGTCAGCAGAGAAAAAGCAGGTAGTTTTGTGGTTCTTCAAAAACAATGTTTACTCTAAAAGGCATCATCTATATATATACATAAAATACAAATTTATACATTCACAAAAAGGCTGGAAGGGGTTGACAGCAGTGGTAACAATTTTAATATTACAAATTTATTTCTCAATCCTCTAGTCTTATTCAAGGCACATATACATTTGTAACAACAATGGGGTGTTAAAAGCCATTAAGAATGCAAGTTGATTTTATTATCATCTAACACCTATTCCCTGAGGATCTGGCCTTGATAACTTTAAATAGTTATTCCTTGGTATCCAGAGGGGATTGATTCCAAGATGCCCCTTAAATACCAAAATCCACATATTTTCATGCTCCTCATATAAAATGCTATAGCATTTGTACATAACCTTAACATATCCTCCTGTATATTTTAAATTATCTCTAGATTACGTATAACACCAAATACAATGTAAATGCTTTTTAAAAAGTTACTTTTACTGTACTGTTTAGGGGGTGCTACTCATCAAACCCAGGGTCTCATGTATGCTTAGCATGTGCTTTACCATTGAGCTAAGTCTATAGATTTTTTTTCCTGAATATTTTCAATTTAGGGTTGGTTGAATCCAGAGATGCAGAACCAGCAGAGGTGGAAGTCTGGCTGTACTTCCCTGCTTACAGATTTAAGTCTTACCACTAAAAGACAACTACAAAGTCCATAATTTTTAACCCAGCTCATGCTATGGTCTCATTCCAGTTGCCTATAGGGCTGTCAGCATAGACATTCCTTTAAAATTCCCTTCAATACATAAATCTTTATTCCTTATTTCCATTAAAAGTTCTACCACTTCTTCAAGGCCAACTTCAATATCATCAATGACTCTCCTGCTCCTTCACCCTTCATATTTAAACAGTTACTAAAATCCCACTGCTTATATCCCTTTAAAAATCTCTCACTAATGTTTCTCAGTGTCCTGATTTAGGTTCTTATTGTCTTCACGTGAATTTTGGCAGTTTCCACCAATAGTCTTCATGACTTCACTGCAGTTCCCAAATTTATCATACCAACTCTAAACACATCAATTTCATTTCTAGCTCAAAAGAGATAAAGTCTGAACTAAGTGGCCTGCTAAGATATTATTTGTGATTTAAATATCAAGATAATGAGGATGACAAAAAAATAAAGTTGTTTTTTAAAACATAATAAAAATCCTTTGGTGGAAACTCCTTATAGTATTACTACTGGCTGACAGAAAGAAATATGAGTACACATATAATTAAGTTGTAGCTACATTAAAAAAGAAAAAGAAAACACTGAATTTTAGTTAACCTAACATAACTAAAATATTAGCATTTGAATATGCAATCAATATTAACAACTGCTAAAAGAATTAAAATTCTTTCTTTTCACAATAAATTATCAAAATCTAATATGTATTTTACAATTACAGCACCTCTAAATTCCCCATCCTAGATTTTCATTGGAAATACTTAACATAATTCAGATTTCACAAAATTTACTATTGAAAAGGGTGATTTTTACATGTCCAAATTGTTCCATACATATAAAAGCTTTCCAATAACATAATCAAGCATAGGTCTTTGAAATGTGAATTAATTAAAAATTTAAAAGTCAGTGCTCAATAGACACAGGTGGCTAGTAACCTCTATACTTGATCAGAACAGGTATAAACCACTCATGAGGATCTCTTATTTTAACAATATGAAAAAGGAAAGATTACAAAGATATCTGTTGCCTAAAACCATACTGACTGGCCTGGGATTGTGGCTCAGTGGTAGAGCACTTGCCTAGTACATGATATGTGAGGCACTGAGTTTGATCCTCAGCACCACATAAAAAATAACTAAAGTTATTATGTCCATCTACAACTAAAAAAATTAAAATTAAATTAAATTTTAAAAACCACACTGACTATAAAGTGGGGTAAGGGTGGGAAGGTTCTCCAGGGCAACCACCTTGCATACTAATTGCTACAGTTTGAATGTATCTCCTAAATTTCATGTGTTAGAAACTCCCAATGCAACAGTTTGGGAAGTGGGGGCCTAATAAAAGATGATTAGATAAGTCATGAGGGTTCAGCTCTCATAAAGAGATTAATGTTCTTGTCACGAGAGTAGGATAGTTATCATGAGACTGGGTTTGTTATAAAGTTGCCTTACTTGCTGTCTCCTGTCCTTCTGCCTTCTGCCACAGAATGACAGCAAGAAGCCCTTAGATGTGGGACCCCTGGACTTCCCAGCCTCACTCACGGTAAGTAACAAATTTCTTTACAAAGTATTCAATCTATGTATTTTATTAGCAACACAAAGGGGAAAGACACTGATAGAAAAGTTGTATATTACAATCTACCTCTTATTCCATCAATACTTAAGGGCCCATTATATCTAAGACACTAATCTAGGCCCAGAGATATAAAGCAGTGAAGAAAGTACAGAAGACTCCTGCTTTCAGGGAACTTATGTTGTTGACCAGGGGTTGTAGGAGATAATTAGTAAGCAAATCAACATATAAAATAATCTAATGGGGATTATAGCCTGAACTTGACAAGAGATAAGGCTGCTGAAGACTCCCTAGGAAAGTATCAGATCTACCTTTGGAGGGTGGGCCTCAACCCAAGCTGCAGGACCTTGGAGTTAGATGTATGAGTTAGATGTATAACAGCTACAGTAAGCAGTCTCAGGGAAACTGTATTTTACCTTCTCAAGGTTATTTCACTTGACCTCCCTTGCCCAGCCCAAGCAGAAAAATTCGATATGAACTTGAGAATGAAGCCAAGCCAAGCTTTTTCACTATCTTATCATTTAACATAACACTTGGCACTCTAGGCACTTCATATTATATAAGTAGAATTAAATAATTCAATTCCTGTTTACTTTGTTGTTTGACCTTTGGCCTGAGTTTCAGTTTCCTATATGAAAAGTGAAGGCTTGTTTTTCAAGGTTTGTCAGTGAGAACATTTAACACATGAAGATACTGTTAATGCTGAAGTACTTATGAAAAAGAAAAAAAAATACTGTAATCATATCAGCGATGAATGCAGTTGAGGTGCTGCACAGTATCTTCACAGGTGTGATTTGAGACTTTGTTCCTGGTTGTATAGCTGTCATGGGAGATAGAATGATCCCCAAAAAAGTCCACAGCCTAATTCCCAGAAACTCTGAATATGTAAATCCGGAAAAGAACTGTCCAGATGTGATTAAATCAAGGATTTTGCAAAAGGAAGACTATTCTGTATTATCTGAGTGTGCCCTATACAATTACAAGGATTCTAAAAAGTAAAAGAGGGAGGCAAGAAATTAAAAAAGATGTAATAAGGGAAATAGAAGGTAGAATGATAGGATTACTGGCTTTGAAGATGGAGGGGGGCCATGAGCCAAGGCAGCCTCAAAAGCTGGAAAGGGCAAGTACCCATTTCAAACTGTGTCCTCCAGACCTGTGAGATAACATGTTTGTGTTATTTTAACTCATAATGTAGTGGTAATTTGTTATAGTATTAATAGTAAACTCCTACAGATGCTGAACCAACGTCTCCAACTCCTGGATGCTTAAATAAACCAAAATGTTTCTGTTCCTCACAATTTAAGAATATAAACTCCCCTTATCCTTCCATCTTTACACCTATACTGTACTAGCACTTCTTAAAAGCCTGGGGTTGTGACTCAGTGGTAGAGCGCTTGCCTAGCGTGTGCAAGACGCTGGGTACAATCCTCAGCACCACATAAAAATAAATAAATAAAGGTATTATGTCCAACAACAACTAAAAAAAATATTTTAAAGACAATGATACAGTTATTGCTTCTTTCCATTGCTTCAATCAAGTATACTTCGCTGTGTTTATGTCACAAGGAAGAATATTACTGATTATTCAGACTCTACCATTCCTTTAAGAACAAGGTATGTCAATTATTGTGAGAAATTCATATAATTCAAAATGTCTGAATTAGTACAAGCTCACATATTATTAATGAATATTTACTGAATGTCAGTATGGCCCTCAGGTTGTACATTTCTCTTCAAATGCTAAAATGGCAACAAAAAATGGTGAATGCACAAAAATAATATGACCAATAAAAGAGAATTAAGAATAAAGAGAAACACCTAGTTATTTATCTGAGGAAAATAATGCCAAAATGATTCAAGAAAAAATTTTCTGGAAGAAGGAATATTTAAAGGGCAACATGAAAAAAAGAGGAGCTGGGCATGGGGGCACACACCTGTCATCCCAGCTACTTGAGAGGCCAAAGCATAAGGATGCCAAGTTTAAGGCCAGCTTCTGTACCTTAGCAAGACATTCTCAAAACAAAAAGGGCTAGGGGTGTAGCTCAGTGTAGTGCTCCTGAATTCAATCATTGGTACTACCACCAAAAAAAAAAAAAAAAAAAAGTTAACACTGTGAAGTAAAAGAAAGTTGTCCTTTTTCTTGGGTTAACCAGTCTTGCCATTCAATTGACAATATATTTAAGAAGGAAAATAGTAAATTCAAACATGTATTTTGCCAAATACAAAAGTAAAGCTTTAGTAATTTGTTACTTTAAAAAAGTCACACTTGGGGCTTAAGGATGTAGCTCACTGGCAGAGCACCTGTCCAATGTGCAGGAGGACCAGCATCACAAAAATAAATTAACAAGCAAATCACACTGAATTTTTCCTTTTGAAGCAACTTTCTAAAATTTGAATTTCATACACACAAAACCATATCCCTTAGCGTTGGAAGCCAGCACATAAATATCTCTATATAATAATTCTACCTAGTCAATAAGGAAAAATAGAATTCCAATCTTCTCTGTAGTTTAAAAAAAATCTGGAAGGTATTCTTGACTTGTCCTATGAACCCAGGTGGGTCAGAATTACTTGCTCCCATAAACAACTGTTTTACAATATTTCCAAAGATCATGGTAAATAGACTGTCTTTAAATATCAATACTAAAGGCAGAAACTGGAGAAAGGGTAGCTATAATAGGGAAGAAGTAATACGTCAACTAGTCAGTAAGATGACTTAAAGCAGTCTAAATAAATTTATTTCAAATAGTAAAGAAAACAAGTCTTCCCTTTTTGCTTCCCTCAATATTGACAAAACTATCCCACCCATTCTTTATTGTTCACAGAAAATAAGTGCATTGGAAAGGTTGAGATTGATGAGAAATGTTTGTTTAGATCATTTAATTATGTGTTTTATGTAAATATATAATAAACATACAAAATAAAAATAAAAATCCTACAACCCTAAACAAATAAGCATATAAGTATGGAAATACAGTTGGCATGATGTATGGTTAAAAACACAGTTTCTGAAACCTGATTTCTGGGTTTAAAACTTGGCTCTGTCTTTTTGTATATGACCCTCAACTACTGTGAGCCTCTGTTTCCTCACCTGTAAAACAAGCAATATTAGTATATATCCCATAGTACTCCTATCGAAATTCAAAGAATAAAAATGAATGTTTAGAATAATGCCTGGCACAAAAATAAGTGTTGGCTATTACAAATCAAGTCAAAAGAAAAACAGCCTCTCTATTCTATAAAGTTATTCCTCACTACAAATCTATGCAGGCCTCAAAGTCAGAACTGAAAAAGCAAAAAGCATATCAGTGTCTGCCAAATTACAGGTGAATAGGAGTTAACCCAGGACCCATGACAGAGTCTAAGGCTTTCAAACGACAAATAGGTCAAAATGATTCCTATACATTATTTATAAATCATAAAAAGATGTGCCAAAAGATTTTAAAATGAAGGATATTAACTCAGGATTCCCCTTTAAAGTTTCACAAAGATACATATATGATTACATCAGGGTATGCTACAAACATCTCCCAAATCCAACACAAAACAATAAATCCTTACAAAGGAATGCAATTCCCTGTAAGTATTTAAACCAATGGAGAATCACTCATAATGACATGTTTTTGAAAGCTGCCATCACCAGTAGCTTTACACCAGCTGCCAAAAATAGTGGAGAGGAAAAACTAATTATTAGTTCAGTATGAGTAAACACTGGAGGTAACAAACAGAAAGCAGAAAACTTGATGGTTATTGTGGCATAATATGAAATATATTTGGTCTTTGTCTCTGTTTCCTATCACAGAGTACCTAAACCCTTGGAATTTCCTGACTGACAGAAATGTCTCATTATTCATAATAAATCCCTTTTGGTCATATCTAAGTTTTATGCTAAAAAAGCGATTCAGGTTAGGGCTGGTCACCAGAAAGACCAAACGGTTAGAGGGTTAGAAATTTCATGCCCACCCACTGACCTTTAAGAAAGGGGAGTAGAGCTGGGCTTGGTGGCACATGCCTGTAATCCCAGTGGCTCAGGAGGCTGAGGCAGGAGGATCGCGAGTTCAGAGCCAATCTCAGCTACTTTGAGGTACTAAGCAACTCAGTGAGACTCTGTCGCTAATTAAAATATAAAATAGGGCTGGGGATGTGGCTCAGGGGTTGAGTGCCCAAGTCCAATCCTGGGTACCCTCCTCCCCCGAAAAAAAAGGAAAAAAGAAAAGAAAGGGGAGGAGAGAAGGATCTGGAGATCAAGCACTATAAAAACTATAGAACAAGGATCTGATGGATTTCCAGATTACTGAATACATGGAAGTACTGGAAGGTTATGAACCCAGAATGGGCAAGGATGCCTGTGCTTCCTCCTCACTGCATATCTTGCTCTATCCATTTCTTAATCTGGATATTATAAAGCATCTTTTTTTTTATAAAGAATATTATCTGTATGATGCTTTATCATATCCTTTATTATAATATCCTTATAATATCTTTTATTTGAAAAAAAGATAATGTAAATAAATTGTTTCCCTGAGTTCTGTGAGCCTCCTGACAAATTATCGAATCCAATGAGTAAGGCTGTGGGAAACCCAACTTATGCCCTGTTGGTCAGAAGTATATATAAGTGACAACCTACTATTTGTGTTTGGTGTCTGAAGTAGAGACAGCCTTGTGAGATGAGTCCTCAACTTCTGGGATCTGAGAATAACTAGCTTCAGAACTGATCTAAATTAAGATACCCACTGGAAAATAGCTTGGTGTATCGGGAAAACTTTCCACACGTCTGGTCACAGAAGTGTTCTATGCTGTGGTGAGTGACATTAGAAGAATCACTGTTATTTTATTAGGTTGGTATCACATTATATAATTTTCAAACTCACTTTATAATACATGGTTGAAATTTCCAGAATCTAAATTGTCCTCTTGTTTGCATCTCACTTCACATGGGAATTTAGGGATCCGAAAATGAGGCACATTAAAAAAAAAAAAAAAAGTCCACATCTGGGTCTAAAACAAGGAAAACTCATGTTTCACCAAGCATCAAAAGATACACCTACTTTAACAGGGTTCTTGTGTGAAGATGAAATAAATAACAGTCACTCAATCTGGACCCTAAATCACTTTTCACCTGGATCCTCTCCAATTCCCTCTGGTTCTATTGCTTCCTGCTTAAAACATTACTACGACTTGTCATAGCTTTCAGGATCAAATCCAAACTATAATGAAGTTCATAATCTGCCACGTGACCACCTCTCAAACCCATGTCCTTACATTCTTCCACACATCACTGATGCTGTAGAGAAAAACAGGGAGTAATGGAAAGAGTCCATGGACTTTAAAAACAGGTGAGGCCTTTGGTAACCAGGGCAAGTATAGATTCAGTGGAGCAGTAGAGGTAGAAATCTTAAGAGCATGAGGTGAGGATGCAGAGTCAGCACAAACCATATTTTTAAGGTGATAAATGAGGAAAAGGAAATGATAGGACACTGCTAGGAAAGATGTAGAGGTTAAGGGGAGCATGTTTAAATATTTATGATGAAGCTCCAATAACGAGAAAAAGGTGAGACAGAACAAACACTGTGAGATCACAGAGACAACACCTTAATATGGAGGAAGCCAACTTCTTCCCATTCTGAGAAGAGGGGACAAACACCAGACTAGTGAAAGGGGGAGCAGAAATAAAATAAGTCCCACCAAAAGGCTTTGTGCTATAAAGTCATCTGCTAAGAATACTACAAGAAAATAGTAAAAGTTTAAAACCACTGCTTTAAAGGCAAATCAGAGAGGGAAAAACAACTAACAGATACCAAAGTGAAGACTATACATTTAATACCCAAAGAAGGACATTGTCAGAATCATTCTGTATTGAATTTTCCCAAACAAGTGAGGTGGAAGGATAATGGGACAAGGAAAAAGGACACGGGTAAGATAGCAAAGTGACGTCTAAAGACAAGCAGGGAGGGAAAGTAAAAACAGAAGGAAGAAAATGAAAAAGTAGAGACCTAACTAATAAAGAAAAAGGAAGAAAAAAAATCAATACACTGGAAGCCTTAACCAGAAGCAGTTGTGAAAGTTGTGAAGCTGTGGTCAAAACAGAATGGCTGAATTTAAGATTTTAGAGATAGAAGAATTCCAAAGAATGATGAATTCTAAGGTCTGATTTCAGCATATGAAGATTGAGTATATTAACAAAATGGTTAAGAGAGAAAAGATCTCAAAAGGGAAAGCACCATTAAAAAAAAAAAAATCAATCCTATGAAATGTGACTTAACTTTGGGAAACAAAGTACATCTCCCTCCTTAAGTTCACAACACATAGCATTTTGCAAGTAATGAGAAATCCTATAAAGAATCCAAATTAAACCAATTTTCTCAAATTTATTTTTGCCTTAGAAACATTGATAAGCCTAGTGAACATGAATATACCAGAAAATTCATGTTCAATAAGATACATTTTAAGAATTGCTAGAGAGAGTACTGGATAGTTTTGCATACATGAAATACAAATAAAGACATCAAAAGGTCTGCTTAAAAACAAAAGTGAGAAGCGTGAGACGCTTATTACTGATGAGGATGTACAGAATCAGGTACTTTTAAACAATGCTAGGGACAGATTAAACAGTTTGAACTTTGTGATGATTTATGGAAATATCTATTTCTTTAGTTTCCTATTGCTGCTGTAACAGATTACCACAAACTGTGTGATATAAAAACACCACAAATTTATTATCTTACAGGTATGAAGGTTAGAAGTTCAAAATGGCTACTAGTGGGCTAACATCAAGGTGTTACCATGCCTAAATTGTTTTCTGAAGGCTCTAAGACAGAATTCTGGTTTTTGCCTTTTCCTAGTTCTAGAGGCTACCTGCATTCCTTGACTCCTGGCCCTTTTCCATTTTCAAAGCCAGTAGGATGTCATCTCTCTCGTTTTGGCTCTTTTATCTCACTCTTCTACACTTGTGATACTCCAGGTTCCTTGTGATTACATTGGATCCACCAGATAATCCATAACAATTCCTTAAAACCCACTGATTAGCAATTTTAATTTCCTCTGCAACCTTAACTCTCTTTTGCCAAGTAATATGCAGTAATATTCACAGGTTCCAAAGGTTAAGATACTGACATACTGGGGGTAAGGAGGATACGTCTAACTAACACTTTTAAATGTCAATATACTTTCCACCTAAGCAGATGTACAAAAATGATAGACATGTACAGGGATGTTCGTAATAGGATTTTTTAAAATAATAAAGTACTGGAGACAATGTAAATTTTTATTATTAGGAAATCAATTCAAAAAATTATAGTACTTCAATACAATAGAACAGCATGCCAGTTTTTCAATAATATAGGTATACCATTATGAATACATTTTTAATATGTCAGGAAAAAAGATTACAAAACCATGATATAGTACAGTCCCAGTTTTCAAGGTGTACACATACATATGCACATACAATTATGTGGATATGTTTATATACATATAAAAAAAATAACTGGAAGGCTATGTATCCCTAGATGGTAAGGTGACCATAGTTGCTATGTGTCTTGAAGAGTCCAGACTTAGGTCTGTTGTCCCAACAGTGGCTAAAACTATCATATATATGGTTATGCTTACCATATTCTGGTTTTTGTTTTATTTCAAAAAGAAGTAGATACTAAATGTGGCAAAGACGATAACTATACTAACACTTGAAATTTTAAAAAATAATTTTTAAGAAATATCCTTTTTAATAGATGAATTTGCAACCACCTAATTGTGAATCATTTAAATATATTACACCACTTAACAACATCAATAGTAAATGTGAATACTCAAACACGTTTTTTCATTTTTAAATTCAAGTGCATAAAGTCAAAGAGTACGGAGTAGATTAAGACTAATCCTAACTTGTCTATTAATTAGGTATCTTGACTTAAGTCTTACTTCTCTATAAAATCCCAATCCAATTATACAAGGTTACTGTGTATATTTAAGAAGAGTATATAGAAAAGTATATTGAGGGGCTTAACTTTGGGAAACAATAAAATACATCTCCCTCCTTAAGTTCACAACACATAGCATTTTGCAAGTAATGAGAAATCCTATAAAGAATCCAAATTAAACCAAATTTCTCAAATTGAGGGGCTGGGGTTGTAGCTCAGTGGTAAAGTGCTCGCCTAGCATGCATGAGACACTGGGTTCAATCCTCAGCACCACATAAAAATAAAATAAAATACTGTATCCACCTAAAACTAAAAAATAAATTTTAAAAAAAGTATATTGAAAAGTACAAAGTACTAATGATATCTAAGAATGTACTCTTGTAGAATAAAGAAGTCTGCTTTACAGTAAAGACCCCTCAATTATCCTACAGCTATTTATATCACAACTGTTCTAATTCGAAGACTAAACTTGCAAACTTATAAGTTATATACCAATGTTTTTAAAAATGCAGAAAATTAAATCAATGCAGAAATTAGGCTCTTTACTCATCTGAAACTATGCTGTACTTTATACATACACATATATTAGTGAAATTCTCCTGGTAATCCTATTATAATAAGCATTTTTCAGATAGCAAAACTAAAATAGAGGGTTACAGCTGTAGCTCAGTGGTAGAAAGATTGCCTCGCATGAGTAAGGCACTAGGTTCGATCCTCAGCACCACATAAAAAATAAATAAAATAAAATAAATGTATAAAAATACAATAACATTACTTAAAATAAAAACAAAAAACCTAGAGAGGTTCCAGGTCATATCGCTAATAGCTAGCAGACCCAGGATTTGAACTCAGAACAACCTAAACAAGGAAAATCTTAATTCAAAGAACTTACTCTTAAATTTGCTACACCATAATGGTATTTTAGGAAGCCAAAAAGATCCTAGTGTATGGTTTATAGACAACAAAATTAACAAATTACTTTTTAAAATAGAAAATTATTAATCTGTCACATTTCTTTTGCTTTCCTTATAGAAAACAGAATTTACAAACAATATGCCTTATCATTTAAATTATGCTTCTTAAAATGTTCTAATCTTTTTTCATTAAAAAATTATTATTTCAACCAAACATCATTTGTTTTTTTTTAAATTAAGTAAATTTGAAAACAATTATATAAAATTAGGTATTAAAAAAATTGCCTGGTGTGGTAGCACATGCCTATAATCCTAGCTATTGGGCAGGCTAAGACAAGAGGATCACTAGTTCTAGGACAGTGTCAGTAACTTAGCAAGATCCTATGTCAAAATAAAAAATAAAAAGGGGCTAAGGATATAGCTCAGTGGTCACATGTCCCTGGATTCAATACCCAATACCACAAATAATATCAACATTTTAAAATTACAATTCAAAATACATTATACAAGCTACATGTGTGCATACATACAAAATTTTACCGATGCCCTAAGATCCTCTTTTAATATTTAAGCTTAGTCTGAGATGGTTCTCTTAACACTATACTTTTTATCTGTTTTCACCATTTAATAGAAAAATTCCAAGACAGATGTCTTAAATGTTTTTTTCTTTGAGTACCATCTTTTAGTTGCATTTTGATTATCTCACTACTGCTTATCTCATAGCTGTACAGTACCTTTAAAAATTTTATTTAGGTGATGGGCTGATTACAAAAACTAATAATACATGACATTTCTTAAGAAATAGTATTAGTAAAATAAACACTAATTTGCTATATTCCAACCTACATACCCCTGAAACACTATGCCTTTGGAAAGAATAGGGAAGGAAAAAAGACTCAATTTCTGTGGTCTGTGAACAGTTTTAGGAAACAGACTGAGGATATTAATGCATCATTATGGCAGTTACTTAAATATATCAGAATTAGAATCACTTAAGATATCATGGAATAAAAATGGCATCAAGAACTGTGATAGTAAACTATGAGTGTAGCTTTGGGACAGAATACTTGCCTAGCATGCATGAGGCCATGGGTTCAATTCCCAGCATGCATGCGTATGCACAAAACCTGGGAGAGTAAAACCCCAATCACCAAAACACAGTATGCAAAGTATTTTGACAGATTTCAGTTAAATCCAAAGACTTCACTTAATATCAGTAACTAAAGATTTCTAATGTTTCCCCTTAATGCTACAAAACTCATCTCCATCTCTCTTCTTTATCTCAAGAGATGAGGATTCTAAAATGTAAACCCCACTATTCCAAAATCGTCCTCAGAATCATGTTTTCACAAAACTCTCATTATCTCCCTCATATTTAATAATGTTCTAAATAATTAAATTTTACCTAAGATAAAATGATTTAGAAAAGTAGGGAAAGAAATCTAAAAACCTGTGGATCTCAAGAAAGTATTGTATGCACTGCATAAATAGCTTTCTTTTGTGTCTCCCTAATCTAATAGGAATTTGTACAACAAACACCAGCCATTACAACATAATTTGCCCCCTTAAGATTACTGGGGGGGGGGGGAGGATATAGCTCAGTTGGCAAAGTGCCTCGCATGCACAAGGTCCCGGGTTCAATACCTAGCCCCCCCCACACACACACACAGACACACAAATATTAATGACGAGGTTTAATGAAAGAGAATCTTGGACTCCCTAGGAAACTCACAATGAAATGAAGACTAATCAAAATTCCTTCAATTTTAATTTACAATATATAATCTGACCACTAAACTCATCTGATTATATATATATATACATATATATACACACATACATACACACACACACACATATATATATATTTAGTTGTAGTCGGACACAGTACCTTTATTTTTTTATTTATTTATTTTTATGTGGTGCTGAGGATCTAACCCAGCACCTCGCACGTGCTAGGCTAGCGCTCTACCGCTGAGCCACAACCCCAGCCTCTCATGTGATATTCACTTCAACCAAACTCTCACTCATTCCCAACATCAAACTTTTTTTTTTTTGGTACTGGAGATTGAACCCAGAGGCACTTAACACTGAGCTATAATCCCAGCCCATTTTATTTTGAGACAGGGTCTCACTAAGTTGCTGAGGCTGGCCTCGAACAAACACCCCTGGGTTCAACCCCTAGCAACCCTCCCGCGAACCCCCCTCCCAAAAAAAGAAGAAATTATAAGTACTAAATGACTAAAAGACTGAAAATGTTTTAGTATTCAAAGCATGGAGAAATCACCAAAGTAGGTAAGAGAATCTTCAAGTGTGTTAAGAAACTAATAGAAGATGGCACTATCTACAAGGGAAACAGCATAAGAGATACTTAAGCAGGAAGAGACATCATGTCTAGAAGACAATGAGGATATTACTCATTAGTCTATGGCAGGTGGTTCCTATCAAAGAGTAAAAAGGTACCAAATGGCAGAAGTAAGTGAGAGTAAATTTCTGGATGGCCAACAATGCTAGATTAAGGAATTTAAGGAAGGGAAAGCCACATACAAATAATTTCCCAGGAATATTAAGATAGAAGTAATATGAAAGATTAATTTGCAGTGGGAAAGGTGATGGGAAGTCCAAAGGAGAACCAGAATTTACTAAATACACACAATCAGTTACTTTAACAAGGACAGAAATCTTACGAGATCAATATTCCATTTCACAGATAAAGAAATCAAGATCCACAGATGGTAAGCTGTTGGTCTAAAAAGAGAGTAAATGGCAACATTTAAAGCCCCAAATCAATGCTTTCTTCTTGCTGCTTGCAAAAAGAACTGCAGGCAAGGCATCAGTTGGAAGAATACTTCAATAGTATAGGTATAAAACTGGCAGCAAGGAAAAAGGAGAAACGAGAAACAAGGCGGCAACATTTCCAGAACTGTACAAATGGAGAAGATGTGATGAAACTGGGAAAACTCAAAGATGACTGCAAGGATTTAAACCTGGACTGGGGTCAGGAAGGAAGAGTACTGCAGCACCAATGAGGAAAAAGAGAAAACACCAGGAAGAGGATAAGAGAAAAGGAAAGAGTAAGAGTTTACTTTTATGACTGCTGAATTTGATGTGACACAGTAAGACTTCTAAACTGAGGAATGACCAGAAGGCAGAGGTGCAAAATGATAAGACTGGTCAGTGCCAGAGGATAATTTTCAGGTGTTATTCACAGCTAAAATTTATACAGTATTGACAATTTGCCAGAACCATTCTAATCACTTCACATACTAACTTATTTGAGCTTTGTAATTATTATTATCCCAAATTTACAGATGGGGAAGCTGAGGCACAGAAAGTCTAAAGAGTTTGCCCAAGGTAACTCAGCTAGTAAATGACAGAGATATGATTTAGATCCACGCAATTCTACTCCAGAAACTACGTTTTTAAAGCACTATAATCAACTGTACTCTTTGCATTATTTTATGTTTTTGCCTATATCATTAAATTGTTTATAACTATGAATGGCAGGGATGATATCTCAGACCAATTTGTCTTCCCAGAACCTAGCACGACGATTTATACTCAGTAGATACTTGACAGATGTTAAACAATGATGATGAAATGATAGCAAAAATCCTGTGAGTGGATGTGATATCAAAAAAAGTAATGCCAGGAGAGGAACAAGAATGGGGCATGCCTTTCTTTTTGCCACTAGTGGGGTGAGGTAGGCCAGGAAAACTAAACTGGGCAGGTAATCAGATTTGTTACTGAAAGCAACTGAGTTCAAGAACTTCCTGTAGGTCCCCTACATACATATCATAGCTAGTATAAACTATATGCTAACTGGTTCTTGTGAGCTTAGTAAAAACTACTTGAAGACAAATGATTTTTATTCCCAGGGACCTAGGATACAGCTTACCCAAAGTGAATGTTTACTGGTGGGATGGATAGATAAATAGATATATAAAAGAAGGACAGAAGCCCAGTGCAGTGGTGCCTTTAATCCCAATGGCTCAGGAGGCTGAGGCAGGAGGATTGCAAGTTCAAAGACAGCCTCAGCAAAAGCAAGATACTAAGCAATTCAGTGAGACCCTGTCTCTAAATAAAATACAAAATAGGGCTGGGGATGTGGCTCAATGGTCAAGTCAAAAAAAAAAAAAAAGAGGGAGAGAGGGACAGAGTATCACAGACAGGAAGACAAAAGCATGAGTATGAAAAAAAAGGAAATTATCAGTGGATTAATTTGGCAGATCTTTGGCACCTGTAAAAATGCAAACTCCAATGAAGTACTAAAGAAAAATAACTGGATAGTAATAAAAGGAAAAAAAAAAACTACTGTAGGACAAACTTGAAATGTTGAGCCATAAAGCAAAGATAAGGAATGACCAGAAAATCAGACCAGAATAGGACTTTTAAGGGAAAACTGAGGTTGGTTCACAGAAGAGAAGACTAGTAAAGAAAAGAATAATTTAAAAGATTAAAAGAAGAGAGCAACACAATTGAAATAGGTTCTAGAGAATTAGTGCACATTTAAAATCACAATTTTTAAAAGAGGATTTTGCAGGAACCCTACCTGACCAAATTGCTTTTCCTTTTTAATTTTTTTTTTGAGGCCTTTACCAGTCACCAAATCTTCAGAACTACTACTTTCACATTTCTACTTCTCTGTCCACAAACCTATCTTAGAAAAATCTAGAAAGGCTTAGTCAAAATACTAATGTCATGTATTAAATTATAAATAAAATTTTTTAAAAAAATAATTTGGAATAAAGGAGATGTCCTTCCTCCCTGAAATGTCAATTTGTCCCAATATCCACTTTAAAACTTCCATCCTTCTTTCAATACTTAGATCAAATCTCACCTCCTCCAAGATACCCTCCTCACCTTACCTCTACCTCTGTTGGAATAAACATCTTTCCCAAATTCACACAGTACCTTTGTTTCTCTATCACAGCACTTAATGGTGTACCAGCTGCTGTTGTTACTTAAATGTCTTTTTCCAGTATCTTTGAATTGGCCATAGGCAAAACCCCTGTAATTGTGTTCTACACATTAGTATTCAATAATTGCCAGCAAAATAAAACTAGGCAGGTAAGATTAAAAAAGAAAAAAATGAATATGTACAAGCGTTTTGGATAAAGTATGAACATGGTAACTAGCCCACTACTACCTAAGAGAAAAATAATCAGTAAAATTTAAGAAATAATCCATGGCTTAGAGAAAGAGAACACAAGAAAATAGACCCATACATGTTATGAGCTACAGTTAGGTTCCGCAATGTCGTCTCGTCCCGTCCCGTTCCCCCCCCCCCCCCAACCAAAGGCCCATGAGTTAAAGGCTTGGCTTGGTCCCTAGGGTGGCACAACTACAAGGTTGTGGAATCTTTAAGAAAGGGGAATGGGAAAGGCTCATGGGAGCCTTAAAAACAAAACAAAAAAAACTCATGGGAGGTTTTAGGTCATTGGGGGTATGCCCTCAAAAGAGGCTGGGACAGAAGTGTCTTGCTGTCTTTGCTTCTGGGCTGCCATGAGGTGAACAGCTAGTTCCACCACACATTCTCTGCCATGATGTACTTGCCTCACCACAGGCCCAAGAGTAACGGGGACAAACACATGGACTGAAACCTCCAAAACTGTGAGCAAACAAATTATTTTTGTAAGCTGATAATCTCAGGTTATTTGTTATAGTGATAGAAAGCTGACAGACACTATGCATACATGATACATCTTTCCTATATATATTTTTTAAATCAATGGTTGTCAGTTGAGGGTGAACATCCAGCACACCTAGGGAAACATCTGGCAGTGTGTGGAAATATTTTGTCACAAATGGGGAAGAATGAAACTGGCAATCTTAAAGTTAAAGCCAAGGAGGCTGCTAACATTCTACAATGCACAGGACACAATGAAGAACAATCTACCCCAAACTGTCACTAAGTACTAAGGTTGAGAAACCCTGTTCTCAATGAAGCCAACAAGAAAAAGATCTAAAGTTGCTAGTCTACCTGAGATTCCTAAAGTTTTCTTCAACAATTAGTTGTCACTTTCTCTTTTCAGTGACTAAAAATTGGGTCCAACCAAGAGAGAGTAAAAACAACTTTCCTAAACAGCTTCAATTACATGTTAATAAGAAAAGAGGTGGTTACAAGTTCTCACTTACCACGTAACATATTTGCAAGACTCAGTCCCTACATTTTCCTCTAACTGCTGATTAGTCCTTCTTAGTTACAACATCCCAGATCACTGATAAGTTTATGCAAAACAATACAGCAAACTAAATGTGAATATAGTTCGACTGCAAAACTTATATGGCAATATGTGACAACCAACTGCCAATATATCTACATACAGATGAACAATCCACTATCTGTAAGACTTTTGCTTAATAATTTATTCTCTGAACAAGAAGACGGGTTAAATTAACCCATCTAAACTTTCAGGCACCCATTCATGTGCCTAATAAATATCTGAAAATTTCTCCAGAGTTAGAGATGTCATTGGAAACCACCAACAATTTTACTACAGTATAAAACAAACTATCCCTTTTAAAGTCTTAACCACTCTCCACCCTAAAACTGCCTCCTGAGAAACTTGCTATACTGGTGGTTCGAGATCTTACTATAACATACTCATTAAAAACAACAACAAAAAGCTCAACAATTGCTTCCTCTATCACAAAGGTAGACAACAGCAGCTGTTAGCACAGAAATGAAACATAGGCTAAGGCAGAAAGTATATATTTTGAATCCATCTGAAACTACAAGGGAAGCAGAAATCAATTGCTAAAACAATTTAACCAGTCAATAGCCAAACAGGTTATGTACCAGTATAACAAAGTATAATTCTCAAGAGGCTGTCATTTATTTCAAATAATTTCCCCATATTTGGTAAATCATGTTTTACTGATTTTCTGGAACCAAAGCTACTTTATATCCTACAAAGGATGTGCATGATTGGGTAGACCACATGGATTAAAATCAGCATGTGCTACAGGATTTTTTGAAGTCTCAGGAGACAGTAAATAACCTGAAGCCCAGCCTATTTAGTTACATGTTCCTCCCAATTCTCCCACTCTCCTACCTGTTCCTCTCCACAGGCTAGGACAGGGCATTGCCTGCTACTTTATCCAGCTTCATCCCAAGATTTACAATGATTTACAATAACACATTTAAAAAAATTTTTTTAGTTGTAGATGGATACAACATCTTTATTTTATTTATTTCTTTTTATATGGTGTTGGGGATTAACCTAGTACCTAACACGTGCTAGGCTAGCACTCTATACCACTGAGCTACAACCCCAGCCCTTCAACTACACATTTTATCTTTCAACACAATGGATATTTTTACTACTATTTAAATGAAAACCATTTTTCTGCAATGTCAGAAGACAATTCTGTGGCTGTTACATTATTTCTACCTCTGGTAACAAAGTTTCTGAAAGAAGTGTGCCACCAGAATACTCCCTATTCTCTATAAAGGTATCATAGCAAAAAAATAAAAATAAAAAAAAAACTAATAAAATGGAAAATTTGTGGACTTTTCTTGTAAAGAAATCTAACACCAAGGATCAGCTAAAGGTTTACTGAAACACCCACAGCACAGGAAGAAATTAAAACCAAAAACAGTGAAGAAGCAAAAGATAAAAGTTGGAGAGAATACAGACTATGAACAGTGTCTCCCATAACAGCAACAGATGTCATTTGGTGGCACCTGTGCCACCTTTTTTATAATAGGATTTGACCTGTTTGACTGGTATTCCCTATGGCTATGATTATTCTACTTTCTCATCTTCCAAAACAACTCTGATGATGTCTTCTCTACTGGTAGTTTAATACTTCTCCTACCCTAGTTTTCTGACCCCTGTTGTTAATCCATATTTCTACTCTTCCAAAACACCACTCTTTTGAAGTATATTATACCTCATCTAAGATCTCATCTATAGCCTATTCTCACTCTCCCCCCTCCCCTACCAAAGCAACTATATTCAACTCACCCTTTTCCTTCTACTGCACCTAAGTGTTGAAAGTTTTTCAAAATCTTTCATTTTATCATAAATCAAATTTTTAAAATCCAATTTTTCTTCAAATTTAGTGGTAAATTCCCAATGCTCTTCAGCCTAGAACCTCCATATTTAAGTTCAATCCTCACTTTTGTAAAATTTAAGAAAGTATTTTAATTTGGATAGGAGTCATGTTAATTTACTATTAGGAAAAAATGACATCTCCCTTCTAACAACAGCAGCAAAGAAAAAACCCACAAAACATCCCCTTTCCTATAAAGAGATTCTGCCTCTCATCTGTTATATTTCTACAACTTGAGACTAATTCAGTCCCCTTGATATTGAATTCCCCTTTTCTTGTTCTTACTGAGGTTTCTTACCTCATATCCTCATTTCTTACTCTTTTGAAACTGCCACATTGCTCCCTCGTTTCCCACCATGCCACCATTTCAATGCTAGACACCCTGGCCCTTTTTTTCCTGAGAAATTAAAATTCAGCTAAGAGAAAACTAATTTTCATTTATATGAGAAAAGATCTGTAGATATGTATTTTAAAAACTGCTCAGTCATGGTCTTCTACCACCAATAAAGGTAGACAATAAACTCTTCCTAGTGTCAAGGTCACAAATAACTGCTACACTCCCAACCACACTCATTCAGCAATACCCAGCAGCCACCCTAAGTTTCTATAAAAACCAACAGTTCTATTTTCAAAGAGAGTGAACATAATGCTTCCTTGAAGATATTCTCCAGTCTCCCCACAGCAGCTTTTAAATGGAATGAATAATTATCTAAAGGAGAAAGAAGGAAACTGAGGCTAGTGAAGTCCTTCTTCATTACCACATCCCTGCCTCCAAGACACACACACCTTTCAGTCCCTAGCTCCTATGAATCCTAACACTTGCTTTATTTACCTGGGAAAAACTGACAATAATGGGACAAGATTAGCTCTGGGGTGGGCCGGGGCTATGGCTCAGTGGTAGAGCACCTGCCTCATACATGTGAGGCACAGGATTCAATCCTCAGCCACCACATATAAGTAAATAAAATTAAGTCATTGTGTTCATCTACAACTAAAATATATATATATGTTTTTTAAAAAATTGGCTCTGAGGAAGCTTAAAGGGACACCAGCTCCTATGAATCCCCCTTTTTGCTTATTTGATTTTTGGCTGGAAGTATGTAGCTTATTTAAACATTATGTTCATTCTTTTTCTTTTCTCCTTTCTTCAAAGAACTAAATTCATCACAAGTTGTCTACCATGAATTCCCCAACCCAAGGATAAGTTCTTCTGATTGTGCTGATTTATAAAATAGAAGAGACACTGCACAGAACACACACTGCTCTTCCCATTCTAAGTACACCCCACTTCATCACACTTTTCTAATCTTACTGCTAAAACCTTATTTTGGAACTTAAGAGTCCACTATCCTGGTACAGAATAATTTTTCTAATAGATAGCTATGAACATGTGGATTCCCTTCTAACAAATAATCTCAGATTCTCTGTCTACCTATTTTAACTATAAACTACAGATCATAATATTTGACATCCTCTTAGATATGGTCCCCTTATTAAATAGACTTTCACTGAACACATTGAATATATAAAATAGTACATCCCAATTTTTGCTTCTTTGCACTTGTAACTACCTTATATAGTTCTGTTCATGTTTACTGTCCTTCTACTAGACTAAACCCTTCCATGTTTACCCTTGTGTTTACCAGTGTACCTTCCACATCTGGAACATAGGAAGCTTTCAATACATATTTGTGACCAGACATGCAGCACAGTACATACAGCTGACTTGAAGTCAGAAGACCTACATTTGAACTACAGTTTCGGCATACAAGCTATACAATTCTCAACCATTTTCACTTCAACCATTTCATACTTTAAATAAGTATGTAGCTTATTTAAACATTATGTTCATTCTTTTTCTTTTCTCCTTTCTTCAAAGAACTAAATTCATCACAAGTTGTCTATCATGAATTCCACAACCCAAGGATAAGTTCTTCTGATTGTGCTGATTAACACAAAATAAATCACTTTCCTAATTTGAAAAAGGAAGCGGTCAGACTTGATAAAACTCTATGTAAGGGCTGGGGATGTGGCTCAAGTGGTAGCGCGCTCGCCCGGCATGCGTGCGGCCCGGGTTCGATCCTCAGCACCACATACAGACAAAGATGCTGTGTCTGCCAAATACTGAAAAATAAATATTAAAGTTCTCTCTCTCCCTCCCTCTTTCTCACTCTCTCTCTCCCTCTTTCTCACTCTCTCTTTCTTTAAAAAAAAAATAAATAGATTTAAAAAAAAAAACTCTATGTAAGCTTTTCCAACTGAAAACACCCCTACATTCTAGTTTAACACTCTCTCTCTCTCTCTCTCTCTCTCTCTCTCTCTCTCCTATTTAAATATCTTGCTCAGTTTCACTGCATTTGGAAACTCCTTAATCCACACCTGTCAGAATACTGTTCATTATAAGTGCTATTTTCCTCTTAAAGCCTAACAAACTGTAAGCCTGTAAAAGGAGGGTGGAGTTCTAACTTTCTATTCTTAGCAGCTGGTACACTGCCTCTCATATAGGTGACCAACTAAACAACTGATGAATCATGAGTATATGAATGAGTGAATGAATACAGACAGCTTTTCTTGATTCCTCCAACTGCTCAGATAGGTAATCTCCTGCCTTTGGACTCATAACATTTGGTATCTTTCAGGGTATTGTGCTATTATTAATTTACTTGCCTAATAGATATTAAATGCAAATTCCTTAAGATTAAGGACTGTCATGATGTTTTCCATATCCCTCTTCAGTACCTACCATTGCTCTTTGCCACAGCTGTACTTTTTAAGTTTATCTGATACATTAAACAATAAAGGGATAATAGAGAAATTGCCTCAATATACAGATATCATTCCAAGTGTCCTATGGTCATTGAGCATGTAAGTTGCTTTATACAAAGGCATTCAAGCATAGTTCAAAGATCTCATCATTCTCTCCTTTCCATTCTGTGCTTAATAATGCTAATTTCAAAGTAGAATAGCCACCCTTTGTATCACCTACCACCCTTTCTTACAATATATATAGGGGTCCACAATCAATAATTTCACTTCACTAAACAGCTAAACTGACTTTTCTGCTAATTTCAGACTTCCATCCCATCCAATTCCCTCCTCCACAAGGTATGAAACCACTTTTTAAAAACATCTTCCTATAATGCCTTTCTTAGTTCTGCTCCTGCAAGACAAAAAGGACCAGTTTTAAGATCTTCTCCTTTTCTAAGCAGTAGCAAAGCAACACACAAATTAATCTAAGCTTATTTTTTATGTACCATCAAGATTTTTGACCCTCTTTAGCTCTACCTCCAAGTTCTTATTCAGCTTCCTTTCTCGCTGCATGATAGCTGAGGTCTTTATATTCAACATGCTCTCTGCTATCAGGTACTAAGTTCCATTGTATCTGTATCTTCTCCTTCTTGAAATGTTCATCAATAGCTGCTATCTGCCCACCCCAGACACACACATATCTCTCTCTCTCTCTCACTCACACACACACACACACACACACACACACACACACACAATCCATGCGTCACTGTATCTCGGACATACAAGTTCCTTACACCACACTTAATGAATGCACACGACTCTCAGAATGGTATCTTCCAACTACACTGATTCCAACCCAGTTTCTTCTAGGGAACACAAGCTTGTTCATAGAGAGTGCCTCCCTCTCCTCACTTCCCCATTCATTCCCCGTCTTCATATTCCCCCCACCTGGTCAACTAACTACAGATGAAATTAATTCTCACTACTCCCAGCCCGCGAATGAAGAAGGAGCTCTAGTTTCCTGCGTCTACCCCCCTCCGGTCTGCCCCCCCCCCCAACCCCAGGTGTGCCGACTTCCACCCAGTCCTCTCCGCATGCATCCCTCCAACCAATCCCACACCGCACCACGTTTCCCCTGCCACAGGGATCGGACTCTTCCACACCCACCTCCACCTGGGGTCGCTGATGCCTTCCCAGGCGTCTCTCCCCACCACTCGCCGGCGAGCCCGAGACCCCGGGCGCGCGCCAACACATATTCTCACGCTTCCCCAACCTCCCTCCTCGCACCGGGACCGGCCGGCTTCGCTGGAGCTCAGCCTGGCCGGCAGGAGCTAGACACCCTTGCAGGCATGTGGGTGCCCGCTCCGCCCCCTCCCGCAGATCCCCTCGGAGCCCCCGCCTCCCAGCCGGGAAAGAGGAGGACGCAGCAACTCCCCCACCACCCCGGACATACCACCTCTGTGTCTGTTGCCTCTTGCCCTAACCCTCCGCCCGTTCCCACCACGTCCTGGGCAGGCCTAGGCACTCACCGGAGATACTGCGCGCTCTGCAGGCTCATCCTCCGCCGCCGCGTCTTCCCGCGAAGCCTCCGTGGGTCTCTCAAGCTCCTCGGAGCGGCCCCGCGGCCCCGCGGGTGCTGGTGGCCGCCGCCATCTTCCTCTCCTCCGGCTCCTCCTCACTCGGCGCGGGGGGGGGGGGGAGGGTGAGTGAGGCAAGGGGGAGGGAGCGGGGAAGGCTGCTCTAGCTGCTGCTCTTGGCCCGTGGGGCGCAGGGACACTCCGACCTGGGAGGGGGAAAGGGGAGGGAGAAGGAAGGGGGCGGGGGAGAAAGGAGGGAGAAACAGAGGAAGGAAGTGGGGCTTCTCTCGCGAGATTTCAACAGCGCTGGTCCTTCAGGGCGACTTCCGTCTTTCTGTACCGCTCTCTCTTGGGAACCACAAGGCGTGTGGCGCCTTTACGGCTGCTGCGGGATCTGCTGGTGGCGCTTGGCGGCTTCCTGCGGATCCACCCTTCTTCTCCCGCGCGAGGAGGCAACCCCAGCCTCACCAGGAACATCGAGCCCAAATCGACCGGGAGTTACAATCAAAGTCTTCCCCCCGTCTTTCCACTCCACCCGATTTCTCTCTTCCTTTTTCCACTCCTCCACTCTTCCCCGCCGGAAACGCCGCTCCTTCCTCCTACAGTTCCGCCCGCCAATCCCTCGATTCTTGTCTTCCCTCGCGCGCGAGTGACGCGAAGGCCTCCTTCTTCTCTGCTGCCCCTCCCCATGCAAACTGGGAGACTTTTGGAGGAGGTAGGGTGGAAGAGAAAGGAAACCAACCGGATTGGATAAGCAGCTGTCATGGCAACTGTAGGCTGTGGTTGTATCGTCATAGTAACCGGAGTGTGCGGACAGGGTGACCCTCCCCTTGGCGAAAGGATTCCCGGGAAACCGCCCAGGATTCCCCCTCGACTTCCCTTCCATCCCCAGGCCACCCCGGTGTGGGAATCGAGGTAGTTTACCCGGGCAGTGAAGTCAGTTTCCTTCTCCCTTCCCTCCTCCCTTAGCAATTGTGGGGAGACCCCGAGGCATTCACCGTGGGCATTTCCACCCGGTTGCGGGCGGGAACCACCTCCATAGTTTCCTCTCTGAGCCGAGCGTGGAGTGGGCCCGGCCTGCGAAGAAGATGCCGGGCCTGAAGGCTGGCGGGTGGTGGGCTGGAGCGGGCAGGGCGAAAGCGAGGCTGCGACGCCGGGCTGCACGGGAGGGCGAGGGGTTTCCCCACAACTGCCTCGGGCTCAGGGAGGCGGGATCCCGCCTGGACGGGGTCCCTGAGGGAGGAGAGCGGCACACGACAATAGCGATCTCTCTCCCGCCGACAAGCGCATCCGAGTTTTCCTGCCAGCAGACCCCTTCCCGAAATCCCCTCCGCCCCACCCCCACAGGACACCGTCGGCGACTGAGTGTCTGACAGCCTGCGGGACTAGACCGGCGAAGGTGGAAACACGTGCTAGAAAGCTGACAAGTGGTACTCAGGCATTTGGAATCCAGGACGGTCGGAGGGGCTTATTACTGCCCTCCCTCTTAGAAGGGTTCCCAGTAAGGATCCCGGCTTGATTATTAAAAGCCGCTTTTCAAGTATCCTCCTCCCAGGAGTCTCAGTATTTTAGAACTTGACACCCTGTAATTTGGGGATCAGAGAGAAAATATTGACTAAACTAGTGTTGGCACGAAGGTCCAATGAAAGGAGTCTAGGAAAAGAATTTTCCATTATGAACAACTCTTTTTGAATGTCTTAGGTACGGAGCTAAAACGCAGTCAATGTATTGTGGAGTGTATGAGAATTGCTGGAGAAGTCGTCATGCTGACAGCTTGAATAAATTGACGTTTTCCAAATTTTATTTTCAGTTCATCTTGTGGAGTCATGTAAGCAGGTATCCCAAAATACTTGAGAATAAATAATGGTACGCAACCTTTAGAAATGCACCCCTCACTGGATAGTTAAAACCAAGATTTGAATGCGCAGTTTTTGGTTTGGTTTGAGTATCAGATTCCTGCCATCTTTCCAAGCTAGCTGAAGGGGCACTTTGAAATCCTTCCCTGGGACCGCACCCACTAAAAGACCGGCCAATGTTTATTTGGAACGTCATGTTTAAGTTTGGGGGAAAGAAAAGTACAGCCTACTTTGAAATAAATCCCAAGGACAGGTTGTCATTAACGAAATAGAAAAGGGAAGTACTGCCTAATTTGAAATAAATCCCAAGGACAGGTTGTCATTAAGGAAATAGAAAGTGACCTGTGCCCCTCGTGCTGCTAACAAGCGCCTAGTATGATGCGCGATGACGCGCGGTGATTGCGGCAGTACATTGCCCCCAATCATCCCTCTGACACATAGGCGCCGCCCACTCCTGGGAAAGAGAGCCACCTAATGAGAGATTGGTCACATCTCCGATGTAGCATCTTGCTTTTCCTTAAGTCGTGAGAGCCCAAAAATGGGCTAGTTTGTTCCCCTGAGTTTATGGGTTAGATGCCCACAGAATGAAGCTTTTATGTTTGTGTAAAATAATTACTCCTTTGCTATTATATCTCACGTCTGGAGCACATAAAGCCAGTGAACAGTATATGAGCAGATCTGGTACACTTACGATATAAAATTTATGAAAATATTACTGCTGTTATTAAATATTTTGGAAACAAAATGGAATCAGAAAGATGAAACCTTTTGTAATAGTTTGCTGATTGATGTTCAATAAGCATTTACTGAGCACTTATATTTCAGGGACTGTCCAGGTTATTATGAATACTATGATGAAAGAAACATGTTCCCAGTCCTGGAAGAATTCATCTTCTGGTAGAGACATTGTAGTAGATAAATGATTAGGAGGTAAAATAATAGGTGTAGTAATTGAGGTAAGAACAAAATAAGAACACTGATGAGGTCAGAAATAATAAACTAAGACTTTTACAGGATTTGTTAATGCTTTACAATATCCCTACACACTAGATAGGACAATAGCAACATCACATTTATGCTAATCTTTTTTAAAAAAACATTTTTTTTAATTTTTGGAAGTAGTTGGAAATAATAACTTTATTTTATTTATTTATTTTTATGTGGTGCTGAGGATCGAACCCAGGGCCTCACATGTGCTAGACAAGCACTCCATCCCTGAACCACAACCCCAGCCCCACATTATGCTAATATTAAAAATAACTTAAAAATATGATTCAGAAAAATATATTATCTGAAACTTACATATATTGCTAATGCACATTTTATTGTCTCATCTCCTTCTACTGTCCCATTTAACAGACTTGATCATCATCCAGCAAAGTAAAAATCATAGAATGCAAATATTTTTCTGCATTAGGTTTTATTCACTTTTTCCCCTTGCAGCTGTAAATTAAATCTAAACCAAAAGAAATTGCCCTATTTCCATTAATCCTACCGGATTTTAAATTATTTGGTTTATCTTTCTGACTCAAGTGATTTTGTGGAAAGTTCATAAGTAACAGGTCTGAGTGTGTCCCAGCTCTATCATCATGGCATCTAAACTTCAGTTTGCTGAGGACATTACCTATCACAGGCTTCCTGTGAAGTTTAATAATGATATATTTTGACTGTTACAGCAACTGAGGTTGAGGCAGAAGGATTGCAAGCTCAAGGCTGGCCTCAGCAACTTAGTGAGACAGTCTTAAAATAAAAATAAATAAATAAAAAGGACTATGGATATGGCTGAGTTGCTAAGTGACCCTGGGTTCAGTCCCCAGTACAAAAAAAAAAAGATACATATTGACTGAATTTATAACATGTATAACACTGGCACATAATAAACATTCATTTCCTCTGCCTTTTTTCTCTTTAATATCAAGCTAAAATGAATAATTTAGGACTTATGCAACATAAAATTATTTTTTATCTTTTAAATGAATTAATTTTTTTAGTTGTTGATGGACACAATACCTTTATTTTGTTTATTTATTTTTATGTGGTGCTGAGGATGGAACCCAGTGCCTCACAGGTACAAGGCAAGCACTCTAATGGTGAGCCACAACCCCATCCCCTAAATAAAATTATTTTTAAAAATATTTTTTAAATAATACTATAGTCTTTGTGCATAATACTCATAGATCTGAGCATACTTCCAAAGCTATCATTTGGTGGTAGAAGATCAATTTCTTTATTCATGATTTTGATTAAAGAAAAGAACTATATCAGGACATTATGAATTAAATTCTAGAAGTTTGAAATTTTTCAAAAACCTTTATCACTGCCAAACAGCCCAATATAACCATATTTCTTCCCAATTAAATATAGTAGCCATTTTTAACTAAATACGGAGAACTTGCTGAGAAGTTACTCTTAACATTCTCACCAAATATACCCAGAGCTTCATTAACCTGACAATTAATACATGGCAAGCCTCCTCCCTTTTTATAATAATAGATCCCACCTGTTCCATGAAACCTTAATAAGTACTCATTTATTTTTTTTGAGTGAGAGAGAGAGAGAGAATTTTTAATATTTATTTTTTAGTTCTCAGCGGACACAACATCTTTGTTGGTATGTGGTGCTGAGGATCGAACCCGGGCTGCACGCATGCCAGGCCAGCGCGCTACCGCTTGAGCCACATCCCCAGCCCGCATTTATTTTAATATTTAACCTACATATTCTGAATGTTTCCAAGTCATGTGCACAATTAAGCACTTAATAGATGTGTTTCTATTTTGATGAGAATGATTCATCAATTGCATACTTGAGCATACTGAGTGGTGTTCTTTAGTACCACACCTGAGACAATGGAGCTAAGTAATTCAATCAAGTGAATGATTCATTCTCTTCAAATAATGAGTCAGATACAAATTGGCATTTAAACTCAGGTCTTCAGTTGCACAAAATTTCTTAGATCAAGGGTCAGCAGCATCTTCAAAGAGTTTACCTAGTGTATGTTCATTCATTCATTCCTAAGAGGGAGTTGCTTAGCCTGAAAAATAGTAAGAAAGCATTATAGTCCTAGATCCATGGAAAACCACTTCTGGTTTGGGAGGCAATAGGTTGCCAGTTAAGAAATGGTAGTCAAGGGCTGGGGATGTGGCTCAAGCGGTAGCGTGCTGGCCTGGCATGCATGCGGCCACAAAAACAAAAGATGTTGTGTCTGCCGAAAACTAAAAAATAAATATTAAAAAAATTTCTCTCTCTTTCTCTCCTCTCTCTCTCTCTCTCTTAAAAAAAAAAAAAGAAAAAAAAGAAATGGTAGTCAAGAGTGCTCTTTATCTGTCTCTCTTCATTTTCCTAGTGTTTACTAAGGGAAACTACTAATTTCCAAGAATTTCCCCAAACACTCAAGAAGCAAATACCTCTGAGCAATTACTGCACCGGAACACCTGATAATTTAAGGTACACAATCAAAAAAAGACAAGAAGAGATGCTGACAGGGAAGATGGAAGAGTATTTAAATATAAAACAAATACCTTAGCCTCTCATCCTTTATTGTCAGAGGACCTTAGTGTTAGTGCAGCACTTTACTACCCAAACACAATGCTAATCAAAGCCATCCTGTGGTCCCAAAATCACTGTATTTCACGTCAATGTCTGTTGTATTTGTGTTATCCATGACTGCGGGGTTTTTTTTAACAGTCAACTAAAGGAACATAATTTTTAATGTCTTCTAGTCTTTTCTAATTTCTACTTTGTAGATACTATTTTTGAGCACATAGAATATGTTGCTGATATTGTCATAAATCTGTTCTTCAAAACTACAGGAAACCACATGTTCATGTATGTGCACAGACACATATCTTCTTCCTTTCACTGCCATTGTTACTTGCATTTCAACTTAAAATGTGATAAAGATGAAAAACAAAGAAACTTAATTTCTGAATCTGAACTTGAATGGGATTCACCTGCCTCAGCCTCCAGAATTGCTGGGATTACCAGTGGTGCCACAGTCTGTCCAGCTGAAAAAGCAAAGAAACTTAAAGCAGGTTAATTGCTCTGAAGCATACCAAGGTTATGTACCCAAGCACAATTTCACTTTGCTTTACTAGCCCAGTCTTCTCAGGAAACTTCTATATATCAGAAACTTAGATGGTTTGTCCCATATTTATGAAAATTCTTAATATCATTGAATTAAGAAATAAGAGGACACTGCACAACAAATTAAATGGTAAATTAATGTGTTCTTTAATTCCACATTTTAGCCATATTAAGCTTTTTAAAAAGCTTTCTTTTGATTTTCCTCCTAGATCAATGTCTCTACTGGCTTTCCATTACCCTTAGGACTTTGTTCCCAATCCTTTGGGTGACCTGAACGTTCTGACCCCTGCCTGACTCTTTTCCAACCCCCACCTACCTATCTATGCAACACCTTTACCACTCCACCTATAGTGACCTCTTAGATATTCTTCTCAGAGATTTTAGACAAATGGTTCCCTCTATATAGGTAACTTTTCTTTCCAGATTACTTTTCTCTTTTTTGCTGAAAGCCTATACCTGAACTTCTTTGGACAAATCTCCTCTACTTCCCTACCCCCCACGACCAAGCTAAGAAACTATACTAGTACTGTGCCCATAGCACTGGGCCCTTCTTCTTGGCACCTTTCATGGGTATAATTCTTTGTTCAATGTTACCTCCCATTATAAGCTCTGTAATGGTACTGTGCTTATTTTGCTCACTGCTGTATTATCTTTCTCCTAGCAAAGTTCCTGGTACAAATGGTTTTCACTAAATATTCAGTCAGTAAATTTAAAAAAAACTAATACCGCTAGGTGTGGTGACATATGCCTAGAATCCCAGTGGCTCAGGAGGCTAAGGCAGGAGGACTGCAAGTTCAAGGTCAGTCTCAGCAATTTAGCAAGTTCCTGAGCAACTTAATGAGACCCTGTCTCTAAATATAACATAAAATGGGCTGGGGATGTGGCTCAGTGGTTAAATACTCCTGGGTTCAATCCCCAGTATCCAAAACATAAAATAAAATTCCTGACTACCGTACTGAGGAATATTCTCTAAAAGTAGTCCCTAAGCAATAAGAAAAGAACTTTACTGGGCCTTCAACCAATCTGGGTAATTGAAATCCGCTCTTATATTTAACAAGAATGAAAGTTTTAATTATATGACACTTATTTAGACAATGAGTAAAATATATAAATATAAGATTAAGAATAACTCATCATTATATCAAAGTCTCAAGCTTTAATGTGGAAACAAAGTCTTCAATATCCAAATTATTTTTAACTTTATGTTTCCTAATATGGGATTAGATGAAACAGTTAAACCTTTCATATGTGGCAGAAAGAAGACAAACTGCTGGGGGAAGATAGCAAGAGATAAAAGATATCATCAGCTAATCAGAAAATAGGACAGAAAAATTAAAATTTAAAATTCAGAAAGCACCTGTAATCCCAGCGGCTCAGGAGGCTGAGGCAGGAGGGTCACGAGTTCAAAGTCAGCCTCAGCATGGTGAAGCCCTAAGAAACTCAGTGAGACTCTGTCTCTAAATAAAATACAAAATAGGGCTGGGTATGTGGCTCAGTGGTCAAGTGCCCCTGAGTTCAATCCCTATTACAAAAAAATCATGGTATAGAATGCAAAGCTCAGCTGTCTCTACTTCTCACCAGAAACACATTTATAAATTCTAGCATTATTATTAATTTTCTCCTATTATGGGATAAGGATTAATTTTTTTTTATTGGTGCTGGGGATTGAACCCAGGGCCTTATACATGCGAGGCAAGCACTCTACCAACTGAGTTATATCCCCAGCCCAATGGTAAGATTCTTAAAGAGCAATATCCAATTTCAAAGTAAATGAGATAAAATAACAATGATACAGCTAGCAGTGTTTGGCACTTATTAGAAACTCAACAAATGGTGCTGCTTTTATCATACACATAAAGCGAATAAGAATTTCTTAACACACTCAAATTAATGTAGGTTAAACTTTTTTTAAAAAACACAAAATACTATAGGATTGCATTTGTAGATGGAGAGGTACAGCACACACTGCCTCAAAATCACTTATGTCATAAAACTAAGTATAATTTCCAAGACAGAGAACAGCTTTCACCTTCTTCTGGAGGCCATCTCAGTTCATTAGCTATTTTATGTTTGAATGAGATGAGATTGAAGGTCTGTCTCAAAACTGAAGAGGACAAGGAGGCTCATAAGGAGTAAAGCCAGCTGCTTTTATCATCCACTGTCTTCTTCCAAACTAACATCTCTGGAATAAGTTGAGCTTGAATGTGTTCACCCCTTCACTCACTTGCTCATTTGTGTGCTCATACTTGTGTTTCTCTCTCTCTCTCTCTCTCTCTCTCTCTCTCTCTCTCTCTCTCTCTCTCTCCCCCCCCCCCCACTCTTGGCTGAAATGGACATGCATGGTTTTAATTCTTCTTTAACAAGTTTCCTTTTGTGAGACCAACTCGATGGGGCTTGCCAAATATTAAAATGTAACATTTCCAAAATGGAGAGCAGTGGACCAAGAGGTCACAGTTATTAGCTGTGGAAAGAAAGTGAAATTAATTTTCTATAATTATTTGGGGGAATAGTCAAAGTTTAACATTAAAGCACAGCAGGACTATTAGGTAGAGTGAAAAGTTGAGGGTCTACAGAGATAGTTCAGTTGATCAATTCCTATCTTTCTTTACTTTTCAAAACAAACTTATCATATCTAAATCAAAATTTTACTTCTACGAACCTTAATCTGGTATATCCTTATATTAAAGAAAAGTTTGATGAGTTATGGATCCTCTAGAAATTCCCTATGTATTCATTCTTTAATTCATATATCAAAAGTATATTGAGAATTCACTTTAATGGTGAATAATGCCATCTTGCCCCCAGAGATTAACGTTTAGAGGAGAAGTAAGCTAAGGGGTAGTTATATTGTAAGTGATAAATGCTGTCAGGGTGGATGTCTTTGGAACCATTCTACCTTGAGATTGAGTGCAGACATGCAATCAGATAATCTACATTAACATCCCAGTCAACTTCAAAGTTCTTCACAATGAGACTTTGATAGTTCACTTTTTCAAATTCTGTTTCCAGCAGGAATAGGAATGCATATTACCTGCCAGAAAAGTAATGGAAAACCATGGCTAAAAAATAGTCCATTACAATATACCCAAAGGATGTGAAACTACATATAAAGTATAACTGTGAAATAGAATTGCATAGACAAATAGCCAGAAATAGAACAGAATGTTAATAGCAGTTATTTCTGTGGTATCACATATTTTTCAGTATCTCCCACAATTAACAATTAAAGCCAATTTTATTATTCTTGCTGTTGTTGTTAGGGGTTGTTGTGTTGTTTTGTGATGCTGGGGAATCTAACCCAGGGCCTTGCGCATGGTAGGCATGTTCTCTGCCACTGAATACATCCTCAGCTCTGTTGTTTTTAAAGAATGCTTGAACTATCTACTATTTTACAGGAGCCTGAAACTAACACTGGAAATTAAAAGTCAAATTAAAAATAAGTGTAATCGTTTTTCACAACCTAATACTTGAAAACAAGATCTTATTACAGGGAATTCTGTGATTCTAATATAGCATCTGATACTGATACTATGTACGAGTGAAAATTGGTGAGTATGATCACTTTTTGAATGCACCGTTACTTGTTACTGGGCAGTGAGTTCCTCAGTTCTTGTCTTCCCTAAAGAAAGACTTTGTTGAGAGATACAGATAGAATAATCATAAAGGATTTATTCAACAAAACAAAAGCACACTCCAGAGAGCATGAGCAGGCAATCCCAAAAGAGGGGGCCACCTGGGGTTTTCCATGTGGTGGGTTTTTATATTCGGTTTGGAAACTCTTCCTCATGTATTGTGTATCCAGGGCAGTTACTGCGGCTTCCCACTATAGGTTGGTGTGCCTGTGCCGATTTCCCTATGTTGGAAAATTTCGCCATGTTGGAAAATTTCCCATAGGAAATCCATGGGGGTGTGTGTGTCAGAACCACAAATGTAAATGATATTACAGTGAGCCCAGATTCACCCTTGGACAGTGTCTCAGTGCTCTGCACATGCTCCAAAGTTGAAGGCCAGTTCCTTACACTGGTCACACCCAGTTCTTTTTAGTTTTAAGAAGGCAGTTTCTGGCCGTGAAGGAGGTGGTTTATGAGTGGGGTTCTCTATCTCTCAAGGTGAAGTGAGCTTTCATCACTGAAGGTGGAGTGAGCCTGTTCCTCATCCCCTCATCCTCTTGCTCTTGTCTGCCTTTCTATCTACTTTAACATTACAGACCAGCTCTTAATCTACTTCTGGGAACCATCACAGTCTGAGAAAGATGGTAAAGCCTGCGTGGGATTAACCTGAGAACCAAGTGAAGTCAGAAAAGTCTAAAGCTAAACCTGTATTTAACCTTTTTGGCCTTTTCTTACCTTTGTAATTCTCTCCTCATCAACTTTAAGGCACACCCTGGCCCCTCCCAGTTATGTAACAACCTGCATTTCCTCATTTCTCTGGAATGTAACCAGTCAAGAACCACAACCCTTCCCTTCCCCATCCCCTTTCTTCCTTCTCTCCTTCCTTCCCCCCTACTTCCTCTTCTTCTTCTTCTTTTTTTTTCTTTATTTCTTTCAAGTAAAAAGGCAGAAAAAGAAAAAAGAAAACCCTGAAATCTGGAGGAAGAGATGGATGAGCAAAGAAGCACCCTGCCTGGTGGTAATAATATTGTTAGACATTCATACATCCTGCTTTCCAGAAGAGATTTCAAGAAGAATCTAGATCTTCAATCCATCTTAAAAGCAAGAAAAGCGACTTTGTGGATGCTGGAAATATATTTTCAAACTCAGCAATCTTTAACCTTTGAATGAGGCATCCCAAGTTTTGTTGTTATGGTCTAAATCAACGATGATTCCATTTAAGATCCAGTTCAAGGAGCCTGCTATACACCATGAGAAATTTTGTATTACCATTTTGAAGAACATATCATTTGAATTTGGTCTTTGGAGCCAGATACATTGTAATCCTAGCCACTGGGTGGAGAGGCCTGAGGCAGGAGGATCTTGAGTTTCAGGCCAGCCTGGGCAACATAGTAAGAACTCTTCCCACAATAAATAAATGAATTTGGCCTTTGGATATAAAGTGTACTGTCACCCTACTCTTACATATTTAGTTGTAAGGGTCCAGCGAAGCGTCGGAGGAAGAGACCACCAAGAGACTGACTCATGCAATTGCAGAAGGGGAGTTATTGGGGATCCATTCCAGCGCGCTGGGGCTCCGTGCTCACTCAAGAAGGGAGAGCAGCCCAGAGCCCCGAGCAGAGGTTAAGCAGTGCTTAAGTACACTTTTTGGGGAGGGCGGAGGCTTTGCATACATCAGGACAAATCATCATGAGGCGCAGGAAAATCAAACAACAATTCTTAAACTTGATTAGTACATTCATTGGCGGGAACAGGTCGGGCGGGGGTGATTGGTCACTCCTAAGCGGGGTACACATTCAAACTGATTGGTTCGGGCCCTGTATGCCTATATGACAAGCTGCACAGGGCCCTAGGCTATTAATCAACTAAATGGCCAGTAGGGCTGTTGTCTTAACTGCCTCAGGAATTTCAGGTTCTGGGTGTAGCAGAGGAACTTAACAATACCTGGTCCTTCACTTTTTTAACTCAGGCCTTGCAGCTTAGAAACTTTACCCTTTCATAGTAAGAATGAAAACATCATTTAAAAACAAAACAAAAAACTGGTTGGGGTTGTAGTTCAGTAGCAAAGCAGGTGCATACTTGAGGTACCGGAGTTGATCTCCAGCACCACAAAACAGAGCAAAAACAACCAAAAAACAAAAACAAAGAACAGTGTACAGTGTACAGTGAAGTCCAGAAGTTAAACTACTCTATACTTTATATAGTGAAGTTAAACTACTCTATACTTTATAGACAGAGATAGTCAGGATCTTGAGATAAGTTTAGAAACCTTTAAATTAAATATAACAATGTCTTATAAATTTTTATTCTTTCAGAAAAAATTGTTTATGGTACTGGGGATTGTACCCCAAGGCACTTTACCACTGAGCCACACCCCAGCCCTTTTATTGTTTATTTTGAGATAGGTTCTTACTAAGTTGCTTTGGGTCTCACTAACTTTCTAAGGCTGTCCTGGAATTTGCAATCCTCCTTTCTCAGCCTCCCGATTATTGGGATTACAGGTGTGCTCCACCATGCTCAGCTCTTTCAAACTTTTTGAACTATTTGAAAATACTAAACATGTTTTATGTTTGTTCTACTGAATCTAATGACATTTTCTTTTTCATTCTACCACCCTAACCTCATCTTTAATTCATTATACTGATGTGACTCTGGTCCTATTAAGTGTCCTTTATCTGAATCATTGGAACTAGAAGTATTGTAGATTTCATATTTTTCTGATTTTTGAATATTTACATGTACATAATGAGGCATCTTTGGATAGGACCGAAGCCTAAACACTAAATACATATATGTTTTCTACACCTTATACATATAGCCTGAAGGTAATTTTATACAATATTTTTAGTGCACCTGCATTTCTACTAGAAATCATAACATGAGGTGAGGTCTGGAATTTTCCAATTGTGGCATCATGACAGAGCTCAAAAAGTTTTGAATTTTAGAGTATTTCAGGTTTTGGATTTTTGGATTAGGGATATTCACCCTATACTGATTTAAAAAAATGCATAGATTGAAGAAATTTAGGACAAAGATTTATGACTTTAGAGCAAGAATTTCAGCATCAGTGTGTTTATATATATATATATATATTTTTTTTTTAATTTCTCTTGATTAGTGTATAGTAAGATAGTCAGAGAAGAGACTATACACTGCCTCCAGCCCAAGCCAGAAGCCCTGGAAATTTATGGAGATTCTAAATAAGTTTCTGGCATTTGAGAATAGAAGAAATCTGAATCCCCATTACAAGTAAAGCCAAAGTTAGCAAGATCACAGAGTTCCAGAATGTCACAGGAAAATAGTCAAAATGATATTATGAGCTCACACTTTGAATTTCTATATCTTCTCCAAGAATTTCAATAAGGAAAAAAATGAAAAGACATCTCTGGGTTCATTATCATAATAATCGTCTCTGGGTATCAGAAACAAAGGAGCAGCACAACTGGGTTAGTGGGGCTACAGTTATGGCTCTGAATGTCTTCTGTGTCTGGAAGCAGGTAGAAGCTGGCTGGGAATTTGAATCTTTCAGAGGGGTGGCAATCAAAGGCAACCCATACAGGCTATAGTGCCTTTATCAGTTTCAGTGTAAAACTGGGATTTGGGGAAAATGTGACTTCTACCCTGGGCTGGATTAAAAAACCTAAACAGTGGCTTAGGAGGCTGAGGCAGGAAGATTGCAAGTTTGAGGCCAGCCTGGGCAACTTAGCAAGACCCTTTCCCAAAATAAAAATAAAAAGGACTGGGGATGTAGCTCAGGGGTAAAGTATCCCTGGGTTCAATCCCCAGTAACAAAGCCACACAAAACAAACAATTGCTTGGCTGGGGTGGTGGAAGAAAGCCGAAAAATCAGTGCACACAAAATGGGCCAATCTGTTTTCTA
Organism: Spermophilus citellus; assembly: GCF_964194105.1. Classification (NCBI taxonomy): domain Eukaryota; kingdom Metazoa; phylum Chordata; class Mammalia; order Rodentia; family Sciuridae; genus Spermophilus; species Spermophilus citellus. The sequence continues at coordinate 150,803,108 of NC_138187.1, forward strand.
CCTCAATAAACAGACCTACCATGTCCCCAGTATCCCTGAGAGACAGAGTCTTGAGCTACTTACTTCTGGACTAGGGCTTCTCAAGTCTACAAGGAAGCTACACTAAAATAGGAAATGGGTGGAGTAAGTAGAAGAGTAAAGAAAATCGACCACTTACAAATGAGCTGCAAATTACAATTTGTGTTCAAGGAAAATTAAATTAAAAAATTAGCCAATCTTTCAAGTTAGTTTTTATATAATCTGTGAGTTTCTAGTTAAGATTATATTAAAATATCCAATGTAGTTGTTGGAATAATTTTTCCTTATAATTTTGTTAATTTTAGTTTTTTTGTTGTTGTTGTTTTGTTTTTGTTTTTGTTTTTGTGGTGCTGTGGACTGAACCCAGGGCCTTGTGCATGTGAGGCAAGCATTCTGCCAACTGAGCTATATCCCCAGCCCTAATTTTAGTTTCATATCACGGTTAGCTGCACAGAATTTCTTTTACTTTTTAATCTTTACCATTATGTAATTTATATTTATCCTTACTCATTTTTCTTTGCTATATACTATTTTGATACTAATATTAAACTTTGACTTTCTTTTTATTGGCATTTGCTTGCCATACATTTTTCCTTTCTTTATTCTTCCCTTTCTATATTATTTTATTATGACCACACCTTTTGTAAATAGCAAATAGCTGCTTTTTAAAAAAATTCTTGACAGTTTATGTTTTTTAACTGAAAAGTTCAATTCACATGAGTATAATCACTTTGAAATTATCTCTATTATTCTCTGATATACTTTTGATTTTCTGTTTACAGTACTTTTTGGGTTGGTTATTGTTGCTTATTTATTTGCCCTTTCTGTCTTCATTGGATTGATGATTTAAAATTTTCCTTTCTTTTACCTCTGCTGATTTGGACTCTGTAGATTTTATTTTATTGTTTTTTAGAAGGTACTCTTGAAACTTTGGTGTGCAAATTCAACCATTTACTTTCTTAGCAATTTCTGAAGTTTTAAAAATACAACTCTCATTTTGCTCCAACAAGACTATGTTTTGCTACTTGATGCATAGAGTGGTTATTTATCTGGAATTTTAGTTTCATATTTATGAGAACATAAAACTATTGCCACACAATCAATTGATAATTATATTTATCAACATAATTTGTTAAATTTTGTGTTTACCATTTATTTACTTAATGCTACAATTTTCTTCTGAATTCACTTCTTTTCTTTCTTTCTTTTTTTGGGGGGGAGGGGGAGGACACAGTCTCACTAAGTTCTTTGTATCTAGCTAAATTACTGAGGCTGGCTTTGAATTACAATCCTCTGCCTCAGCCTCATGAAAGGCTGGGATTACAGGAATGCACCATTACACCTAGCTTCACTTTTTTTCTCGTTGCAATATGTCCTTTAGTAGTTCTTTCAATAAAAATTTATGGTTGGGGGTGGGGCTGGATAGTGAGATGTAGAGATCAGTGTTGCCAAATATTTCCCCCTCAGTGCTATGGAGATGTTACTGAATTGGCTTCTGGTTCTCTTGCTACTGATAACTCTGGTATCTAATTATTCTCCTATGGGTCATCTGTGTTTTCTCTTTGATGGCTTTTGAAATTTTCTCTTTATCCTTAATGTTAAGCATCTTCATTACAGTTCATCTAGGTGGGAATTTACTTTCAGTATTTTGCACTTTATATGTAATTTTATTTCAAGAACCTTAGGAAATTTCCAGTATCATCTCTCCAAATAGTACTCCAACCATTCCCTTTTTTCTTTCTTTCTGAAACTATTAGATATGTCCTTCATGTGTTCTATATATTGCTGTATAAGAAAACACTCCAAAACATACTGGCAAGAAACAGTACCCATTTGGATAGATAAATCAGATGAAACTTGACTCTGCTTCACAATGTCCAGGGTGCCAGATGAGAAGACTTGAACAACAGATGGTCACTTGAAACTGCTGGGAGATTTTTTATTCACATATCTAGAGGAACAAAGTGTGGGCCAGGCTGGGATAATAGCTTGGAATACTTGCACATGTCTTCATCACAGTGGCCAGAGGGTATCAGACTTCTTACATGGTGGCTCTGGACTCCAATAGTGAGTATTCCAGCAAACAGAGCTGAAGCTGCATGGGTCTCAGTTATCTAGCCTCAGAAGTCTCAGATTATCCTGTCCACCAGTAAATACCATAATACACTGAGGACAAATAGTTTGCCAAAAATGTAACAATGGAGCAACAATTTAGAATCTACCTCCTTATTCCACTAAGAAGAAGACCCATAGTCTCCTCTCACTGGATACAAATAAAGCATGAAAAAGTTAAGAACCATAATTGAAAACTAAATCTCTTAGCTAACTAGGCTATTAATTTGATATGGGTATAAACAAAATGAACTCTTCAAACATATTTAATAATGAGATTATAGAAGCATTCCTATTAGAGTGAGGACATGACAAACCTACTGTGACTTCTACAGTTAACATTATACTACACGTTCTAATCCTTGTATTTAAGACAAGATGAAAAGGTACTTGATGATTAGCAGGGAGAAGTAAAAAATATTTATAAGTAATATAATTTCTTAGCTAGAAACTCCAAGAGGTTCTATAAGAAAAAAATTATATAAATGAGCAATGTTGTTAAATACATGATCATTATGATAAAGCAATAGCAATTCCATATATATACCTAAGAAGTAGGAAATCCATACACCTATGTAATCATGGAGGAAAAGATCACATTTACAATTGCAACAGGAACAATAAGATTCTATGGAATAAACCTAACAAAAATGTACAAAGCCATTATAAAGAATGTTATGAATATCAAAGGGCAAAAAAGAAGATGGTAATAAAAAGTACATAATACTAAATTCACAGAACAGAAAATCAACAGTGTAAGGATTATGATTACCCATAATTCATTGCAGTTTCAATCAAAATCCCAACAAGGCTTTTTTTTAGAACTTGACAACTTGATTCTAAAGTTATTTATACAGAGAAAAGGTCTACAAAGAGCCAAGATAATTCTAATAAGTAAAGGAAGTATAATTTGTCCTCCCTGAAAAGAAGACTCCTTATAAAACTACAGTAATTAGATAATGCAGTGTTAGGATATGAAAAAAAGCAATGAGGTAGATACAAGTATATATGGGAATTTGACATCTGATAGAGAAAATATTAAAAGTCTACTAGGTTCAGAGGATGTTGATTTTCTGTACAAAAAAAAAGTACAGCTAGACCTCTATCTCATACCTTATACGACCACTTATTTTTTGTTTTTTGGTATCAGATTCTTTTACATTCTTAAAATTTATTGAAGACCTCATAGATTTTTTTGTTTGTATGAATTATATGCATTGATATCTACCATATTATAAATTAAAATTCATGGAACACATATGAACAAATAACACACATTTTTCATTAATCATCAGAGTGATGACATCATTACATATTTTTAAACGTCTGGAAGACCCCCCCACCCTGCTCCTGAGAGAATGACTAAAAAAGACAAGTAACATCTTACTAATATTACAGAATAGCTTTGACATTGCAGACCTCCTGAAAGAGTCTTTAGAGGCTCTCACTTTCCTCTTACTATAATTTGAGAATTTTTATAAATTAAATTCCAGATGAAAAAGATCTAAACCTGGGACAAAATTTAAAAAACTTTATTCAGTTTTAGAAGTAAAAGAGAACACATTTTCAATCACAGAGGAAGGATTACTTAAATGTGACATCAACAAATTACAAAGGAAAAGCTTAATAAATTTATACACTCCATATTTAGTAATTCTGCTTGATAAAATATCCCATAAATAAAATTCAAAGAAAATTTTGAATAGCCTGGGAGACGTTAATTGTAATATATATATATATATATATATATATATATATATATATATATATATAAAACAAAGCATTAGTATTCAGACAATATAAATTAATTTCATAAATAAGAAGACAACCTGATAGAAAAATAAGAGAAAATATGTAATCCGAAAAATAGAAGCAAAACATCCATTAGACAGTAAAAATTTCTAAGTCTAACAATCTCATGTGTTGGCAAGGAACTAGGGAAGTAAGAAATCTTAACTATATTGCTAGTAGAAGTATAAATTGGTACAAATACTTAGGAGAGTAATTTAGAAATTCCTTGCCTTGTTGAAAATGCATACATTCTGTGATCCAGAAATATCTCTAATTCTAGAAAAATGTTGAAAATATTCATAAGGAAATATTGATTCATTTATTTAGTAAATAAATGTTTATTACGTTGCCATCTAAACCAAGTATCATGCTAGACCATGGGAATAAAATGATGAACAATACTACTCTTGTGAAAGGAAAGAGACTTATAGGTAAGCACATATGTTAATCCTGGCAATGGTGAGTGCCTGGAAGTAAGTTTATTAGGGTGAAGGGATGGGGGCTGGAGATACTATTTTAGGTAGGATGGACAGGTAAGGCTTTCCTATGAGAGAAAATTTGAGGAAACTTAGAGAAGTAAGGGAGCAAGATCTGTGCTTAAATTCTGAGGAGAGTGACTGTAAGACAAGAAGGAAAAGCAGTATTAATGCTTTGAGGTAGAAATAAGCTTGAAATATTTGAAAGAAAGAAAGAAAGAAGACCAGTGAGGTGAGGTGGAGATACTAAGTAGCAAGTGGGAGAGAAGAATCCGGAGAGTGGGCAAGAGCTGGGACACAGAGGCCTTTAAGAATAGGTAGGGAGTTTGAATTTTCTTTTTAATTAAAAAAAATTATTGTTGTTGTTGTTGTTGTTGTTAGCTATAGATGAACACACTACCTCCATTCAATTTACTTATTTTTATGTGGTGCTGAGAATCGAACCCAGTGCCCCACACGTGCTAGACAAGCGCTCTACTACTGAGCTAAAAATCCCAGCTTGAGTTTAGATTTCTTAGTGGAATGCTAAGTCATTGGAGGGTTTTGTGCAGAGATATTATTCACTTAATTTTTATAACTTTGAAAGATCAAAACTCCTTGTAAATGCTGGTTTTATAAAGGCTTAGGGAAGTAGCCACTCACAGTTGATGGCTGTGTAAAGGATTAAAGAGCAATTTGGAAATATCTTTCAAAAGTAAAAAATGAACATACCTATGGGCACAAGTTTCATTTCTAGATGTTTATCCAGTGAGTCTACTCAATGCAATAGTAGTAATAATGTGAACTATTGGCAATATTATCCTTCAAAAGAATGGTGAAATAAAATGGTACAAGCATTCAGTGAATGCCAAGCAGCTATTAAAATAACCAAGACACTAGCTAGCTCTCCATGTACTGTCCTAACATGGAAGAATATCCAACATATATTGATAAGTGAAAAAAATCAAAGTATAGAGCAGTATGTATATCATGCTCTCATCTGTGTGAAATAAAGAGAAAGTGTATATTTACAAATACACAAAGTACAGGTGAAAAGAAACTGGTAAGCGTGGTTCTATCTAGAGAGAATTGTTTTAAGGGATAGAGTGAGGAATGAAAAATACTTTTCTTTTTTTTAATTTTTTTTCTTTTTTTTTTAAAGAGAGAGTGAGTGAGAGAGAGAGAGAGAGAGAGAGAGAGAGAGAGAGAGAGAGAGAGAGAGAATTTTTAATATTTATTTTTTAGTTCTCGGCGGACACAACATCTTTGTTGGTATGTGGTGCTGAGGATCGAACCCGGACCGCACGCATGCCAGGCGAGCGCGCTACCGCTTGAGCCACATCCCCAGCCCCATGAAATATACTTTTCATGATATACTATTTTGTGCCTTTTGATTTTGTATATATATAGTAGTGTTAAGGATTAGATATGAAGTGTTCATTAAAGGCTCAAGAAAGTTTAGAGTGAAATGATTAGGTTATAAGAGCCTTAAACTAATCAGTGCATTACCCTGCTGATAGGGTAACTGTAGGCAGGTAGGGTGTGGCTAATACAGGTGGGTCACTGTGGGCATGCCTTTGGGGGTTTCTTCTTTCTTTTTGGTGGTCCTGGAGATTGAACTCATGGCTTTGCACATGCCAGGCATGCTTTCTACCAGTGAGTTACACCCTGACCCTGCCTCTGGAGTTTATATTTTGTCCTTGTTAAGTAGAGTAGTATCCCTCTGCTTCCTGGTGCCATGACCCTAGCTGGTTTCCTTTGCCATGCACTTCCGCCATGATATTCTGCCTCATCTCAGGCCCCGAGGAATAGAATCTGCCATCTATGGGCTGAGACCTCTGGAACTGTGAATTGCAATTAATAAACTTTTCTTCCTCTAATTGTTCTTGTCAGATCTTTTGATCATACTGGCAAAAAAAGCTGACTAAAACAGCTACCTATTCAAAAATAAACCAAAATTAAAAACAAAAGAAAAATCTATAGTAAGGCAGAGATAGCCATTTATTTAGTCATTCAATGTAAATAGACACAACCTCACCCACTTAAGTTATTCATGGAACACTACTGAAAAACTATACTATACAATCAAATTTGACTCCTTAGAAAGAGCACAATCCTGCAGACTCAGACCCTTTCTCACACACACACACACACACACACACAAAAAAAAAAAAAAGAAAGAAAAGGCAACTTCTCAAGTGGTATCTCTGTGGATCATTAAAGAATCATCTCACCCAAAACATTTTGTCCTGTTAACTTGTTCCAGCTCTGAACCTTTTTTTTTTTTTTTTTTTTTTAGATAAGGGCATTACATTTTCAGGAAACCCCTATTATGCAGCACATATATAACCCTGGCTAATCTGGAAACATTAAGAGGGGTTTCTTTGTAGGTTGCCTAACATCTATTTCCACAGAAATGAAGTTGGCTTAGTGGGAGGCAGTTTAAAAAATCTACTGCATGAAATCCTGCAAAGGAGAGTTACACCCTGGAGATTTGCCATATGAGAGTTCCTAACAGATCTCATGAACACACATTTAGAAGAAGTGGGGAAAAGAATGGAACTTGTTGAAATTATCGAATACAAATTTATGAAGTGGGGGCTGGGGATGTGGCTCAAGCGATAGCGCGCTCATCTGGCATGCGTGCGGCCCAGGTTCGATCCTCAGCACCACATACAAACAAAGATGTTGTGTCTGCCGAAAACTAAAAAAAAAAAAAAAAAAATATATATATATATATATATATATATATATATATATATATAAAAAAATTTGGGGGGGGCTGGGGTTGTGGCTCAGTGGTAGAAAACTCACCTCTCATGTGCAAGGCCCTGAGTTTGATCCTCAGCACTGCATTATAAATAAAAAATAAAGGTATTGTGTCCAACTACAACTAAAAAATTTTTAAAAATTATAAAAAAAAATTTATGAAGTGACCCCTGACTATAGACTAGGGTGAAGTCCTACACTGGAATGACAAGAAGATCAAAATCCACAGTTATGCTAGGTGTGTTGGTGGTGCACGCCTGTCATCCCAGAGGCATGCAAGACGATTGCAAGTTTGAAGCCAGTCTCAGCAATTTAGTGAGACCCTGTCTAAAATAAAAGATTTAAAAAGGGCTAAGGATATAGTTCAGTGGTAAAGTACCCCTGGGTTCAATTCCTAGTACCCAAACTGCCCTCAGTATTATGGGCAGGGATTTTCCTCTTGTAATAATGATATAGCCTGTTATAAAATAGTTTTCTATATATCATCTACCCTAATATTAATTGATGCATATTCTGGATTAATATTAGTATCTCTGGATGTTACAAAATGTTGCTAAAATAATGTGTTCCATAATCAAATAAGTCTGGGTAATAATAGGGTTAAAGTAGGATTTTGTTTTTATTTTCATTTTGATAGGATTTCTCAGAGCCTATAGTGTAGGCAGAGAGAAAAAATGTCCCCAAAAAGTGTTCCCAAAATTATCTTCCCACAGTGCATCTTATGGACTAATGTTGTATGGGACCTTTGGGAACTGCTGATCCTTCCTACCCTTATCCTGGCCTCCTACTTCTATATTGATAATCATTTTTGTCCTGTCTTACCTTTTTTTTCCCCTGAGTTACTACATATCCTCTATTATGATGTTCAGACCTGGAAAATATTGATGACATCAGAAGTGATGCTGAGACCTTCATACCAGGTCTTCTTTAGCATTTATTATCATCCTCCTAGGCATGACTACAAGAGAGGGGCTGTGCATTTTCTGAAGCACATATAATCTGTAATGAGACTCAGAGATCAGTATCAGACTGGAGTGAGCCTGAATGCCACATCTCATTGTCTAGGAGGCCTGCCTGTCCTGTAGGTGTCACAATGCCGTGTGTAACCTTGTTTTTTGCCTTCTATTAGGCCTCAAAGGCTGGGTCCATGGCCTGAGCTTAGGCCTCCCCAGAGCGGTGTCTATTTCCACTCTTAATTTTTTTGTTTGTTTGTTTTGGGTTTTGGTTTTGGCAGAGCTGGAGATTGAACCCAGGGCCTCACACATGCTAGGCAAATGCTCTACCACTGGGCTCTCCATCCTTCCTTGTTCCATTCACCTAAATTCCTAAAATCCATGTGATTTTGTCTACTAAATGATGTGAATCATAAAATAAAACTCCTTTAAGTTTAAAATTAATTAGAATTAGACATTCCAGACAATGGAATGCCACCTCTGTCAAAATATTGCCTGATTTGAAAGTAGAGCAATTCTGGTCAACAATCTCCAAGGGTAAGAGATTCAGGTCAACGGGGCCCCACTTATTATTTTTCTCATGTGCAGGAGCCAGGCTCATTCCCAGCTCTGGGGAAAAAACAATAAAGTGGGGAGGTTCTGATTACATATATATTTGTTCTTGTTTTTGTTTGCTTGTTTTTTTCAGTGCTGAGAATTAAACTCAGGCCACTGCACATGCTAGGCAAGCATTCTGCCACTGAGCTACATCCCTGGCCCTCTGAGTACATATGTATTTGTAAAACCAGAGCTTTCTCCAGCCTTAATATTCATCTGAATATTTTGTTTCATTGAAAAGAATCACAAATCCATCTTTAAAGAGCTTTGAAAAATAATTTGGGTTCACCAAAATCTCTTGAAAAGGTAACAGATCGCTCACATCACATAACAAACAGTAGAACTTAGTTAAAATCCCCCTTTCCTATTCATTTAAATGTAGTCCCACAGAACAGCTGCTTCCATATACCCCTGCTCTTCTTTTCTATCGTACCTTTACTTTCCATTGTTCTACTTTCTCTGTCCCCTCCCTTTTCCACAGATCTTTTTTCACTGTGGAATATACATACACTTTAGCATATTTCCCTGTTCTTCTGTTTCTTAGCACTCTTTCTTTCTCTTACCTTCCCCCACTTAGCTCATCAAATCAAGAAAGAAGCTGGAAAAGTGAAGATGGACAATTCTTACAGGTACACTTTGTGTCTGACCTACATATGTTATATAATATAAATTATGTCCTATATAACATGTCACATTCAATATACATGAAATATACATTGTGTTATACCATATATCCAGCAGAATGTCAGTTTAACATGTATTTGTCATCTGTTCTGTAAGACTGCCAAATGAATGGACTGATCGGGTTGTTTCTTCTGATCCTCTAGTAACTAGCTCATTCATACCCTGTACTCAATTCTGCAGCAGAGCAAATGGTGTTCTTCTAAGGAGTTTCTCCAAAGACTGTGTAATTAAGCTGTGTGTGAGTAAAGCACATGGACAAAAATATTCAGGTATTTTTCATTTATGTGGATAAAGCTGCCCATCTATCTTCCTCTGGTCAGATAATCTGAGCTCACGTGGGAAGTCCTTTGTGTCTCGCTTGTGCTAAGCAAGATAAGAGAACCATTGAGTAGGAACTAGGTCAGCTGCCTTCCACTGCTTATCACAGTCATCAAAGCAAATTTCTTAGGCTTAGAAGTTTCATGTCTTTTAAATTGATTCCTTGTTCTCTTTTCTTCTATCCAAACTAGAAGATTTATGCTTTTAAGCAGGTTTATACATCATTGTGTGTGTGTGATTTTTCTCAAATTATTATTTTTGGTTTGCATGTCTAATTATTTGCTGAACAAATATATGTAAAATATGCAAATATATATTCAGGCTGAATATGAAAGTTTAGAATCAAAAGTAAGAACTTCTTCAGAGAGAAACCAAACTTGAAAAAGGAGAGAAAATGTCAGAATATATTCCCTAATGTTCCTACTGCTTGATCTTGGTCAGAGTAAAATCAGGATTCAGTGGTGAGGACCACACACTGTTGCCATGGAAATAATTGTGCTGTCACAAATTTAGTACTATGACTTCATGATGAAGAGAAACAGATGGTCTGGAAGAGAATGAAGACCTAGGGGTTAGCACAATTGTTTGAGGAATAAGCCATCTTAGGTCTTTTTTGGTAGTGGGTGGAAATAAATAATAAGCAAAACCTAGTCATTGTAGCTTTACAAAAGTCACTGAGCAAGAAAGCTTAGCCAGGGTAAAATCACAGAGCTCTTTCCAATGAGAGAAAATAACCAAACATTTTAACTTAGAGGGAAGCACAGGTAAGAAACTAAAATAGCCTACAATAAGTCCATATTCCAAAGATGCTTCTCCACCCTTCCCCACCTCTCACTATATCTGACCACTAATAAGGTCAGTAATATCTTGAATGCTTAGGGCCAGCAGTGAGGCCCACATGTGCCATAATTTCTATACTGCCACATTTTTAGCATTTCATTTGTTTTCTGTGTTAGTTTGACAGCCTCAAAGCACAGACTTGGGCTTGAACTTACAGTTGGGTTGGTAAGTTTAGAGACTACACAGTAAACTCAGGGGCATATGTAGCTTACTTATCTTGCTCCTGAGTAGTCAGAGGGCCAGACCAAATTCTCCAGTCATGGAAACAAGTCTCCACTGATAGGGCAATAAAACTAAGGTATCTCCATCTACTCAGTATTGACATTGATCAAAAGTACCAACTTTTAAAATTGTCAGCCTGGTATATTTCCACCAGGATTTTGTTCATGTAAAGGGTGAAATCAATTTCCAAACCTATTGCTGTGTACTGAATGTTTGTGTCCCTTTAAAATTCATATATTGAAATTCTAACCTGTAAGGTGATGGTATCAGGAGGTGGGCTTGTGAAGAGGTGATTAGATCATGGGCCTTCACCAATGGGATCAATGTCCCTATAAAACAAGCCCAAGAAAACTCTTTCACCCCATCTACAATGTAAGGACATTCCTTTGGTTGTTGTCAGGCAGAGAAAGCCTATGTAACTAGTCCCCAAGAAAATTTCTAAACCCTGAGTCTTAAAATGGAATTCCCTAGGGGAAATATTAGCCACAGGCTGCTACATTTTCACTGGTGGAAAAGGGAGTATACCTGACGTGTGCTCTCCTGGGCTGGGAGGGAAAGTCTAGGAAACCCATCTGAATATTTCTCCAGATGCTGATTTTCTGCCTAATCAACCTGCTAGGTAACTTTACTGTGTCACTGTAATAAACTCTCGTGTTTGTGCAATTTTGTACCGAGTCTTTTGAATTCTTCTAGCAAATCACAGAATGTATGGGTGATCTTGGATACCCCCAAACATGCCCAATTCTTTATTTATTTATTTGCTCCAGACTCATCTTGTATTTTCCTTGTCCCAACCATAGAAGGAACCATTTCTTCAAGGAGCCTTGGTTTATTTTATTGGAGGATGATGATACCTAGAAACCAAAATGTGTATACTCATTGCTATTGGGATGTCATTGCATCTAGGCATTTTCAGCAGATAGAGTATGTGCGTATGTTTATTAACACATTTGTATATAATTTTAAAAATTTATTTCCATATTTTTCTACCTTTGTACACACACCACACACACCTACATATACCACACATACATTCATATATGTTTACACATACAAACATTTTGAATTCATACTAATATTGTTTTTTTTTTTTTTTGGTACCAAGAATTGAATCTAGGGGCACTTAACAACTAAGCCACATCCCTAGCCCTTTTTTTTAAATGTCACTTGGAGACAGGTCTCACTGAGTTGCTTAGGGCCTTGCTAAATTGCTTTGGCTAGCTTTGAACTCACTATCCTCCTGTTCAGCCTTCCACGCCCCTGGGATTATAGGTGTGTGCCACTGCACCCAGCTGATATTTCGATCTTTAATCTGGAACCACAGTTTCAAAGAAAGAATGTGTTTTCTTTCTATTTGCCCATATAACTTCTTTTCTGACAGTGAGAAACCTGTTCTCCATTGGCTATAATGTATTTTCCTCTTTATTTAGCCTTAGCATATGTATAAAATATATTCAGAATTACTAACTCATACCCTTGTGTGACAGAGAGTTCTAAACAAAGAAAAGTTATGTTCAGTGTGTTTTATTTCAGCCTTACAGTATCCAGTCAAACACATTTCCAAAGTTACTTAGGTCAGCTCCATTTTCCCCAATCATTTCAGCCAGGTTATGTCATAGATTTATAACAGATTTGTCAGCCTGAATTCTATCCTGGGATTCCCCACATCCAGGTTGATTTTTTAAATTACATACAGTAAACTTCATTGTTTTAAATATGTTTGAACTTAATTTGAATAGGCACAACATTCTATGGATGTTTGTAAGTAAATATAATCATGTATCCATGACCACAATATCATACACGAAAAGTTTTGTTACCCTAAAAATTGTCTCAGGTGGTCCCTTTGTAGCCATCCTCTTCTCACACCCTGGAAACTATGAACTGTTTTCTACATCTATAGCTTTGCCTTTTGCAGAATATCATATAAATAGAATCTGTTTGTGGCCTTGTTACACTTAGTAAAAATGCATTTAAGATTCATCCATGTTGTTGTGGGATTTAATAGTTCATTGCTTTTTATTGCTGGGTAGTCTTCCATTGAATGGGTGTGCTGCATGTTGTTAATCTGTTCACCTCTTGAGAACATCTCATTTGGTTCAAGTTTCTGGTGATTATGAATAAAACTACTATAAATACTCATTCTTAGTTCCTATATGTACAAGTTTTCATATCTGTTTGGTAATTAACTAGGAGTGGTATTGTTGAGTCATATATGTTGGACATATATGTTACCAGTTGTACCATTTTATAATCCCATAAGCATTGAATGAGTGTGCTTGTTGTCATAACCAGCATTGGAACTACCAATTTAAAAAACGTAGCCATCCTAATAGGTATGTTGAAGTATCTTATTTTCATTTACATTTCCCTAAAGACTAACAATTCTGAGTGTCTTTTCAAATGCTTACATGTTGTTTGTCTATCTTTAGAAAATAAATCTTTCTTCCCACTCCAGTGGATTTCCCTGCATGTATTATTGGCTAGGACTGGGTCATATAGTACACAGGCCTCAAGGAGAATAGGGTCAACAGCCTTGAAAAGAAGAAGAAAGATGGAAACCAACAGTATTGGCAACCATACTCATGAAGAAAGAGTGTATTTTCTTTCTGTTTAAAAAACAGCCTTGTGGTCTTATGAGCAAATAGTATTGCAACCACCCTTCTCTTAGACTCTGAAATTTCTTTCTTTCTTTTTTTTGGGGGGGTGGGGTGGGGGGAGGGGGGATGGGTACCAGGAATTGAACTCTGGGGCACTCAATCACTGAGCAACATCCCCAACCCTATTTTTGTATTTTGTTCATAGAAAGGGTCTCAATGAGTTGTTTGGTGCCCCTTGCAGTTGCTGAGGCTGGCTTTGAACTCACAATACTCCTGCCACAGCTTCCCAAGCTGCTGGGATTACTGGCGTGAGCCACCACACCTGCAGGAATTTCTTTCTTCAAAAGCTTCATAAATATCAATATTTTACAGGTTAATTGGGAAGAAGGTAAGTCTTAATTTGTTTCATATAACAAATTATCAAATGATTTTAGGAACTTGCACATCTACCATTTTATATTGCAGCTTATCAGTAAGTACTGGACTGAACAGAGAAGGCCAAGAACTAATTGCTAGAGAAAGCTATGATGAACAAACACTAACCCCTGGGATGAACACTCCCTGTGTATACAAATCCATCTGTGAGGCTTCTTAAGCATTTTTCCCTGGACCCCACCCCTTTCACAACTCTGTTTAAGATGTGTGTCTTTTGTGTATACAGGGAAAGCAGAGATGTTAATCAAGGACAAGTGAAAAAAAAAACATAGGTAAATTAAGTTATATGGGCTTCTTAAAGTATCCATACTTAGCTTTTGTTTATATAGAAAAGCTCTTTCTGTTAAAGATTCATTTTGATTCACTCCATTTTAGTTCTGGTATCTTTTTCTACTCAAAAGGTATTTGTGTCTGAAAATTTAAGAGGCTAAATTAATTTTTCCTAAATCTCTAAGCATGAATGTCTATTCAGGAACTTGGTAATTAGAGAAATCCTATCTGTGAGTCTCTGTTTAAAATAAAAAATTCCACCATTAAATCAACCAATCGGAATTATCTCTTTTGTAAACACTGATTTACATATGTGAAGTTTTACTGATATATGGTATATTTTTCTGACTTGGTTGTCTTTAGTTATTTTAATAGTGTTTTCCTTTCTCCATAACAAAATTTCCTGGTAAAATTTCAAGCTCTTTTTTTTAATATTTATTTTTTAGTTGTAGTTGGTCACAATACCTTTACTTATTTATTTTTATGTGGTACATGAGGATCGAACCCAGGGCCCTCTCTCTCATGCACATATACATGGGCACTCACACACCCCAAACCCCACTTGATGTTCAGAAAAACCCCATCCTGTACAAACTTGCTTTTTTTTTTTGCAGTGAAGCTTTTGGGAAAAGGTATGAGTGAGGTTCATTCCATGCCCCCCCACCCTGAACCCCACTTCTAGGACTAACACTTAAATCTGATCTGGGTCAGTCTCATGTGAAAAGTACTTTCTTTTCCTTCAGTATCTGGTTTTGCTAAAGAGTACAATGGTACTTTTACCATTGAGAATAGTGTGTCAGAGTCAGCCACTAAGAACGGTCACTTACAATCGCATTGTGGAATTGCCTCCTTTTTGATAGCATATTTAATTCTAATTCATATTATGGCTCCTGCACTTTTCCCAGAGAGGCTGACAAAGTAAAAGGCCTGCCATTCCTAATTATACAAAGTTTGATTACTTCAAAGTACCCTTTCAGTGTCATTGATATAAGGAAGTGAACTCTCTACGAGGTTACATAGAAATGCCTCCTCTAGGCCTGGAGAAATAGCTTAGTTGGTAGAGTGCTTGTCTTGCACGCACAAGGCCCTGGGTTCAATGCCTAGCACAAGAAAAAAAAAAAAAAAAAGAAAGAAATCTTCTATGTGATGAATTTGCCCAAATGGTGTTAGAAATCTTTACAGGGCCTAAGGAAGATTTTAAAGTATTTCATCACAAATGGTCTATGCTTATCCTCTGTCAAGAGTCATCCTTGAAAGAAATGTGTTATGCTAGAGAGCCTCAGAGCTGAGAGGCGATGGGTGGAGGGAAGCACAGCAAGGCCCTGATGATCACCAGTTAGTTCTGCCTTACCTCTCCCACAGTCACTGGGATTTTATCTGGCAGGACTCTGGCAGCAGTCACTTCTGGATAAGCTGATGCCCTCAACTTCTGTCTGGAAATGTCATTAGACTCCAAAGCCAAAAGCACAGTTATGCTTTCTTTCCTTACGGAGGCTATCATGTTTGAGGGTCAGGAGAGCTCCAAAGAGAGTTGAAAATCCTCACTAAATTTACAGTCCCACTGTTGAGAGATGCAGCTTACCCTGAACCTTGGTCTTGCTTCAAAATGGCAGCATGGGACTTTGTAATAGGAACAAGCCCTGCACTCAGGCAGGCCAAGTTCAAATCCTGGCTTTGCCATTGAAAGTGGTTTGATAATGTTGGGCAAATTATCTGATCTCTGATTCTTCTCATTTGGCAAATGACAAAAATAATCTCTAAAACTCCTCTGTGACACACACAGGTATAGAGAAAAAAGTCAGAAAGCATATGACTTTTAACACTCCTAATGGTTTTCTTCCCTTCCTTCCATTGAACATACCTTTCCTGAACTGTTGTGGAGAGTGAGCAGCGCTTCCTTCTAGAAAGATGGCAGGAGGAAACTTTGTGGACATCTTGCCTGTGCAGGCTGGTAGAGGTGAGCAGAGGGGAAGGTTAAGGGAACAACATGACTAAAAAAGCAGCCTTAAAGGTGAGTCATGTGACATACCCTCCACGCCCTCCTTACATGATGAAATATCAGAACTTCCAGGACTTGGAACCTCTAAGTGCAACTTTTCACCTTCAGCTCAAACAGCCACATGGCCATCTGTTAGTCTTAAGACTGAGAATGTCCATTTGTATTATTACGGATGTCCAATATGAAGAGTGTCCTCTGCACATGTCTTTTTAGCTTAAATCTGCTGGTAACTTTTAAAATTTAAAAAGACCAAAAAACATATACACATATAATAGCTCTCCGTTCCAGATTCCTTCTCCTTCCTGAGTCCCCTTTAGATCCTCTTTCCTGAGAGACAGTTGCTGGCAAGGTGAGCCCCTCCCTTCCTTTTTCTCGCATTTTCTTTTCTATCCAGGGCAACTCCATACCCAAATAACCCTTAGGTGACTATCAGCTGTATTTGCTGGGATAGGGGGCCAGTCAGGGCAAATGCCACCAGACCTGACAGAATTGGGGGGAACCCTTGCTCTATTGTGTCTCTCAGGAAATGTTTTCTTCTTCCCTTTAATTTGGAGGCCTGGGCTAGATACATGAATATTTATCATCGTGCCTGTCACTCAAGGGACAGAACACTGCCTTCCTTTTGCCTGATCCTACAGTGTCCCCCAGACAGGGGAAATAAATAGTAGAGCCAATTCTTTTTGGTTCCCCTAAATAACTGTTTGTCCATGTCCCCCAAACCTCTTTTGAACAGCTATTTGTATGTGACGCAACACTAGTGGGGAAAGATCTGTCTTTTACAAGATCTGTCTTTTACAAGACCCCTTGTAACCACACCTTAAAATAGGAGTGACCAGGGTGAAAGAAAGTGTGAAGCCTCTAGGGAGCCTATGCAAGGCAGAACACAAACACCAGGATCTCTCTGCAAAGAAGGCGGACCTTCACCACCTGTCCTGACTCAAGCATTCAGGGGGAGTCCTCTTTAGATTAATGTGGCCTTGGAACCACAGTTTAGTCTCTCACTTAGCCCTAGGGCCCTTCTCTAAGCTAATTCAATATGTATTCAATCAAGCTCTAAAGCACCAGATTGACAACATGGGAACATCTAGCCAAGACTATTTACACAATGCCAGATTTTATCCATCCAGCCTAGAGATTGGCTACTTTGATCTTTAGCTCAAGGCCAATCACTCAGGTTCTACCTCTCTGGGACTAGCCACAGAGAAAGAATAAAGAAAGGCATCTCTTAGTCTTGATAAGGACAAGGATCTTTGTAACTGGGACCTACAGTCTTTGTGTTCAGATTGAAGATAGCATGCCTATTGTCCTTGACAGTTTGAAGTCCCCAACTCTCCCTCTTTCTTAAACCAGCAGTATTGTCAGCTGCCTGGAATAGGAATCAACTTGGAATCAACATTCTGATGCAGTCAACACCTTGAATAAGTCACTAAAACTTCCTGAGCATTGCTCTCTCCTCATATGCAACATCTGTGACAGGGCCTGCCCACGTTTATCCCACAAGATCAGTCATTTGTAAAGACCAAAAAACATAATGTGTGAGGGAGTACTGTGAGCTCTAAATAACTCCACTCATGTAAATAATTATCAGATTGGAATAATAATATTTCTATTATTAATTCCAAATCTACTCTGCTATTCTCATATACAACCCTAGGCTTCTCTGTTCCTCTCTCTCTCCCCCTCTCCCCAGTCATCTCCATCGTTCTACTTGATTCATTCTTTCCAACACAAACACTCATGAAACACATACACACACACACTCCCTATAATTCTTCCATCCATTATTCTAATTTCTGTCAATCAATTTCTTATGAATCACACATTTACATTTCCAAAATAACTACATTTACATGTAATTTGTTCTTGCCCTACACAAAAAGTGAGTACAGCTGGATACAGCAATTAAGGGGGTGTGTCAGTCAGGCTTCAGTTCAGGAAACAGAAACAATTCTAGGTATTTCGAGCAGAAAGTGGATTAAAAATAAAATTAAGTGCTCATGGAATTCATTAGAAAAGCTAAAGAAACTGAATTCTAGGTTTCAAGGCCACAGTATAATAGCTACAGTCCAGAGGTCAGCTGCCAAAACTGCCGTTAATACCATAACTGTGGTGACTAGAATTTTCTTACCACTGGAATGTGGGTACTAGCCTCAAACATACATCACAGTGTGGCAAGAGCAATAGGAACACAACTTCCTTCTCACTGCCTTCTAAACCTTCTAAACAAGTGCATCTTGGTAGAATCTAATTAGTATCCAGAAATCTAGCTGCAAGGGAGTCTGAAAATGTAGTTTTTAATCTTCTAGCCATTAAAGTTCAAGAATGTACATAGAAAGCTTTGAGGATAGATGCCTACTTCTTGTGTGGTCTCTCCAGATTCTCCATGGGAGCTAACATCAGAGGTTGCTTGTGAATGCACCTGGTGGTGTCACTTTACTGAATTCTGGTTGACAATATCCCGCACAAGGCAGAAACTCTGTTCCTTACAGAGAATGAACAACACAGACATGGTATAAAAGAAAGCTTTAGGAGAGAAGGGAGAGGGTGTATAGATCTTATAGTTGCAGGCTTTACAGATGCCTATTGGGATTTATTTTGGGCAGTCTTTTTCTTGAATTTTAAGATGTCTAACTTGAGTAGATTTATTTTTTTTAAAGAGAGAGTGAGAGAGGAGAGAGAGAGAGAGAGAGAGAGAGAGAGAGAGAGAATTTTTAATATTTATTTTTTAGTTCTCGGCGGACATCACATCTTTGTTTGTATGTGGTGCTGAGGATCGAACCCAGGTTGCACGCATGCCAGGCGAGCGCGCTACCGCTTGAGCCACATCCCCAGCCCAGAGTAGAAATTTTTAAAAATGCCTGGGTGATGGATCTAGCAATGAGCAAAAATCATACTTTATTAGACAAATATGCTTGAACACTTGCTGAGGACTAGACTGTGGTAGACACAGGAGGTAAAATAGTGAACAAGGTAGAAGCAGTTCCTGCTGTCCTGGAGGGGTTGGGAGAGTAGGGTGTTAGGAAAACCTGACTGACTTTCCAGATACAGAGCCCCCACTCAGTCCCTTATGGGCTGTATAGCTTGAACGAGTTATTTAACTTCTCTTACTCTATTCTTATCGTCCGTGGAACAGATACAGAGAAAATTAAATGAGATAACCCCTGCCAAGTGCTAACCATACTTCCTGGTACATGGTAGGGTCCAAATAATGATGGTAGAAAGCAGAAGGGAATCAAAAGGCAATTGCAATGCAGGGCACCATAAGAAGTTCCACAATATAGGACAACAGCATATAGGGGAGAAGTAATGTAGACCCAGGGGCTATCAGAAGACTCAGGAAGTAAATCAAGTAAATTCTGAGTTGAGCCAGAGCTAGCTATAAGGGAGGGAGATGAGAAAATAGCATTTACCAGCTAGGAGAGACAATGTCCTACTTGATGATTGCAGGAAGTTCAGAGCATGGCTGGAGTAAGGAGAGTGAGAGGAGGTTGGGAGCCAGATCATGAGGAGACTTATGAGATTTTTTAAGACTTTAATTTTACCCTGAGGGTACTGGGCAGCCATTGAAGCATTTAAAGCCAGAGAGTGATATGATCTGATTTATATTTTAGAAAGTATCTTTGGCTGAAGTAGGGAAAATGGCTAAAAAGTGGGAAAGATTACTGGCAGGAAGTTCAACCAGAAGAATTCTTCAGTAATTCAATCAGAAAAGCCTGGAAAGGGACAGAAAGACAAGAAAAACGGAACCATTTAGTAAGTAATCGGCTGGAATGGGGTATGCTTTTTTCACGATCCTCCATCTTCCTTTACTTTATTCTACTTCTTTATTAGTTTTAATTAGGAAACAATAGTCCTTTAGATAATCTATCTTCAGTGCTGGGGTTGTGGCTCAGCACTAGAGCGCTCACCTAGCAGGTGAGAAGCCCTGGGTTTGATCCTCAGCACCACATAAATAAATAGAATAAAGTCCAACTACTACGTAAAAATAAATTTAAAAAAAGATATCCTATCTTCTTAGGTAACAAATAATGCTCTCTCTTTTGTTAGAGGTTTTCAGAAGCTTGTTCCCATGTTAGTCACTTTATTGCAAATGTAGGGCCATGCAGAAAAATTGAATGACACTTGCATTTGGCTTTCACTTTGGTGGCCTTCAAAACTTGCAGTATGGTTTAGAAATGATCATCCATTCTCTTTTTAGGATAATCTTTTACTTTAAGATACTTCTCTCAGCAGTCACCCTAGGGATAACAAGAAGGACCATGTAACACCATCCATTCTGTCAAGTTCCTGGTCTGGTGGAGTTTAATTCTGGACATGTTTGGTAGTATTAGAAGTGTACCAGTGCCCCCTTAAGAACCCCAGTGACATAGTGGAGGTAGACCAATTTTTGGCCCCAGGTGAGTATACTAAGAGTGTCCCATGACTCAAGTTGAGCTAACAGAATTTTCCATCTACAATGTGAGCCAAGACACAGAAACTAAGGTTAGTGGATGTTGAAAAGCAAGAAATTTTCACAGAAGAATGATACTGAAGCAGGGCCCAGACAAAGATTATGGAGGGAGGTGGGGAGAGGGAAAGAGACTGTGAAGGGGTTTAGAAGTTTCTAGATGCCAAACTCAAGAGAGAATTTCTAACATTGTCCTCAATCCCTGAAATTGCAGCATAAACATCTTGGATTCATCTAGAACCACATTTACTTTGAAATGTTTTGCTCCTTCCCCATTGTTTTCTGTTTTTCTCCCAAATCAGTTTCATTTACTCCTACAATGTGCTAGAGTTCTGAATATTAAAAGAACATTTCCAGATTTAATCTGATTGTTGAACTTCATATCTGTAAATATTTTCTTCTTACAGCAGTGACGGCAATATTATTTTGTCAAAATTCTTTTCCCTACTCTATAACAATCCTGCCTCATCCAGGTAGTTTAGATGAAGTTAACTTTCCTTCCTGATCAGTTTGGTCAATTTAGAATATTTCCTCTTTCTAGTCACAGTGATGATCAGGGATGGCACATCATCAGTGCAGTTGTAATCAAAGTTTCCCTTGAGACTTTTACTGGCATTTTTGTGAAAGATGCTCTCTCTTTCAATGGGATGATGATCTGTAAGGGACAATGTCATACAAGGCTGCCAGCAATCACTTTGCTTTAATGAGGACAACCTCCATTGTAGAACAAAGCAATCAGAGAGGAAAGTAAACTGGAGATGTGGAGAGAAAGAAACTTTTATTTGAACTCTTGGATACAGCTAGATCTATCCTTTAGACTTCCCAATCATAAGAATCCATAAATTTCCTCTTTTGCTTAAAATCTAATTTGAATAGAGTTTCTGTCATTTACTTTTGAAATAGTTCTGAGTAAAACAAGCAACCGATAAAGTCTAAAAGTATACATTTATTAACTTTGAGCCACCTCATTACAGGAGTAGAATGAATAATTTCTGAAGATTGGGACTAGCAGGTTCAATTGGTGCAAAAATTTTATGCCTCCATTTCATCTGAAATTAGTTTAGATATTACTGGATTACCGGCAAGTTGTTAGTATAGCTCAGCTGCAACACTGTATTGTTTTCTACATCTAATTTGGAGAGATAATGGGATGGAAATTCCAGATAAGATAAGACTTATCTACATAGTGAAGTATTGACCTCCTAATGGAAAAAATATTTTGTATTTTAAGTTCCCTATTCTTTACTTAATGCTCCCTTGAGTCAAATGTATTTTCCATTTGGGTGACTTAAAGGAGGGAGGCAGAGATAGTCTCAGATGTCATTTCAGGGAATAATTTTACTTCTTAATCATTTATGCTTCTTTCCAAGTCTGTTGGAACTGATTTTTCTATCTCCTATTTATGCTCTTGGGAAAAGAAATATAAATAGCAATATCTTTAGTCTTCAGATGAAATAATTATTTGTACAACTCTAAATATCTGAAAGAAGTCATGATGAATAAAACAGCAAATATTCGAGTTAGCTGAAGAAATTTACTTATTTAAAAAATTTGGGGGGGGGTAGTTGTAGATGGACAGAATGTGTTTAATTGTTTATTTTTATGTGGTGCCAAGGATCAAACCCAGTGCCTTACATATGCTAAGCAAGTGCTCTGCCACTGAGCTATAGCCTCAGCCCAAGAATTTTCTTTCTTTCTTTTTTTTTTTTTTTTTTTTTTGGTGGGGCGGGGGGATACCAGGGATCGAACTCAGAGGCACTCAACCACTGAGCCACATCCCTAGCCCTATTTCGTATTTTATTAGAGACAGGGTCTCACTGAGTAACTTAGTGCCTTGCTAAATTGCTGAGGCTGGCTTTGAACTTCCATCCTCCTGCCTCTGCCTCCTGAACCACTGGGATTACAGGTATATGCCACTGTGCCCAGACAAGAAATTTATTTTTAATGGCATACAATGCTTATTGGTTATAGAGATCTTCCCACTTTTCTCCCTTTGCTATGTTGCCAGCAGTATAGCCATGTTTATAACTGATAACCAGGTTTTAAAATTCAGGAACATATATCACTTGTGAAATGTGATTTGAATAATTAGAGAAATAAATCTGCGTGAGATTTGGGGGATCTAGAACTGGAGGAAGGAATGTTGATCTAGGGACATATTTCACTCCATGAAGGTGAAAACATTTATTGGTAGGGAAGAGGAGGAAAGTAATGGCCATCATTTTAGCTCTACTCCTGATGAGTTTTCTTGAAGAGAATTAGAGAAAGCAAAGGAAAGGAACTATACAAATGTAGCAAACTCTAGAGACTAGTAAAACATCATGGTTTTCTCAGAATGTTTTTATTAGGAAAACATAAAATAAATAGTCAGTATTATATTTGATCCCATGAGCGGAGAGAGCCACAATTTGCATATATCTTTTTATTCTTGTTATGAAGGATGACCCTCAATATTATTTTCAAAGACAATTTATAAACATGGAATATTCACCCCCTGATTTGTGGTGAAAACACATGAGTAATCTTTACTAGGGAAATAAGGACATGAGTGAGCATTAGACTCTCCATATGCACATTTCAAATCAGACCCAACAGACACTTAAACCTGCCCCAGCAGGGAAAATTCTGGGTTGTACTGTCTGGCTTGTGTCATTAGGACACTAAACTGGTTGGAGCAGACTGCAAGGTTTAGGCAGTGGGATTTCTTCTTTTCAGCTTAAAGCAATTTCTTTTTCTTTTTTTTTAAAGAGAGAGTGAAAGAGGAGAGAGAGAGAGAGAATTTTTTAATATTTATTATTTTTTAGTTCTCGGCGGACACAACATCTTTGTTGGTATGTGGTGCTGAGGATCGAACCCGGGCCGCATGCATGCCAGGCGAGCGTGCTACCGCTTGAGCCACATCCCCAGCCCTTAAAGCAATTTCTAACTGTCAGAAAGTTTTGAAATATTGGACCAAATGATGTTACTTAAGTTAAAAAAGCCCCCCTGAGAATAGATCATGATATACATTAAGGTATATCTATTAGGCAAGGGTTGATATTCCTATTTCTATATCTTATAAGCCAGTATTGTAATCTTCATTGAAGATAAATTCATTGTTTTTTGTTTGTTTGTTTGTTTTTGTTTTTGTTTTTTGGCTATTTGTTTTCAATGGTTGCTCTATTAGCACATCCCTAAAGTCATTACCTTCTAAGATGGACCCGTCCAAAACATCCCTGATAAACCCATCAATAGAAATAACTAAACACTTAGAAACAATAGATTTTTTTATAGAGCAATTGTGCAGTTTGACCTGAAGTTGACAATATGCTTTTAAAAACCTCCTTTACTCACTAATTTGATCCATACAGCAATCCTGTATGGATACCCCATTTTATACTAATAGTGTGGCTGATTTTTAAAAGTGTATATTATCTTTCAGGCTTTTGATAATTTCACAAAATGTTATATTGATATAAATGTATAGACATAGATATATCTTAACTTAGAGGCAGGCAATTTTAGTTGACAAAATGAAAGTTTAGCAATGAAGGACTTGCCCTATTAGCAAGGAGCAAAGCCAGTTCTTACTTTCCGTGTTTTCGTATTCTAATTCCAGAACCCTCTTTAGGCATACAAGAATTAGAGACAAGAATAATGAAAATTACAGGAGACTATTAGGATTGCAATCTAATTTTAGAATTTAAACTATTACTTATGATATAACCTACAAGACTAAAAATATGTTTATTGCCTTGTTATAAGTACTCATCTCATTGTTACTCCCTGGACACTGGGCTGGTAAAAAGAATTTTTTGTTTAATCCATCAATATTTACTGAGCACTATTCTGTATGGGAATTTGAGTTGGATGATTTTTTTCTTTCTTTTTATTAAAATCAACTTGAGGAGTTAAGTAAATATCCAGTCAAGTTATTCAGAATATTGTGGCCCACTTATCCATTTTTCCTGGATAAAGAGGAAAGGAAAACTTGAAGAGGTGGTGTATTAGTCCATTCAGACTGCCTTAACAAAATACCATAGGCTGGGTAGCTTATGAACATCCATTATTACTCACAGTTCTGGAGACTGGAAAATCCAAGTCAAGGAGCTGGCAGATCCAGTGAGGGCCTGTTTCCTGATTCATAAATGGCACCTTCTCACTGTGTCCTTTTGTGATAGAAGGGACTAGCTAGCTCTCTTGAGACCTCTATTACAATGGCACTAATCTCATTCTGGAAGGCTCTATCCTAATCACCCAAACCCTAAAACCCTACCTCTAAATACTATTACACTGAGGATTATAATTTTCAAAGTATGGATTTTAGAGGAAAGCAAATATTCAGATTGTAGCACCTAGTAGGGTAATCTCTGTCTATTTTTCAACCTCTGCTAAGACTTCCATTATATTGACCATCTGTGATACCCTCAGTGTTCTATTTACATTACGTCTAATCTTAACATCCCTGTGGCTTGGTGGATACTGTTATCCTCATTTTAAATATGCAGTTCATATAGGTCTGGGGTTGTAGCTCAGTGGTAGAGTGCTCACCTAGCATGCATGAGGCACTGGGTTCTATCCTCAGCACTACATTAAAATAAAATAAAGATATTGTGTCTACGTAAAGCTAAAAAATAAATAATGTATTTTTTAAAAATGCAGTTCATTTAGCATAAGATTGAAACAATGTGAGAGTGACCTTGGATGATCTGGAAGAGGACTTTCAGTCAAAACTACCAAGGTTTGAATCTGGCTTCATCAGTACCAGTTACTTGAACTCAGACCAGTTACTTATTTTCTCTGTGCCACTATATGCCCAGCTCTATTAGAGATAGCAGTCTTATAAACTCATAGAGTTATTGAGAGTGTAAAATAAGTGAAAGAGCTTTGAGTGCCAGGGCCTCTAGTAATATCCAATGAATATGAGCTACTATTATTAACTTGGTGTGCCCCAGGGCTGAATCTGAGGGCCTTTTTTCTTGTCTGTATATCTGTTCCTCCCTAGGTGACCTCATTCAATCCCATAACTTTAAATATAAACTATACTGATAACTCCAAAATTTCAATACCAGTGCCAAACTGGTACTTTCCAAATGTAAATCAGCTCATGTCATTTCTCTACTCAAGAGCACTCCAATGTCTTCCCATCTCATTGAAAAGCCAGATTCCCAACCAGGGCCTATGAGGCTCTACGTAATCTGCCCTACTTTTCTGATCTGTCTCCAACCCTTTCCACATGGTTTTCTTCAGCATGTTGAACTCTAGTCTTGCTTGTTGAACACCCCAAGCCCTGTTCTTCTCTGACCTGCTGTACTTGCTGTTATGCCTGCCTTATGCATCTTTGGATATCCAGATGACAGATTCCTTCACTTTATTCAGGTTCCTGCTCAAGTACTGTCTCTTCAGAGAGGCCATCTCTGATCCCCTTAAATAATAGAGGAAAGAGAATTTCCTTTCCTTCTTTATTCTTTTCAGCTTTGTTTATTTTTCTTTGGGGCATCTATTACTCTTGTACCCATTCATTCGTTTATGGGCATTTGTTCTTTAGAATGTGAGCTGGATTAAAGCAAGAACTTTGTTTTGTTCACAGCCCCTAAATCAGTGCTTGGTGCATGGCAGACATTCAATAAATATTTATTGCTTAACTATAATTATGTTAATTGCCCAGCTAGTGAAATCTCTTGCTCTTCTACCCCACTAATCTGCATCCATATGAGGGAAGATACAAACTTCATTATGAATATGTGTTAGTCCTTAAGACTTTTGTGGGGCTTTCTTGGTTGTTTTGTTTATTTTTTTCATTTTGTTTTTAGTTTTTGCAGTACTAAAAACTGAACCCAGAGTCTCTCATATACTAGGCAAGCACTCTACCACTGAACTACACTCTCAGCCTTTAAAAAAATATTTTCAGGCAGGGTCTTGTTAAGTTGCCCAGGCTAGCCTTAAACATGTGATCCTCTTGCCTTAACCTTCCGAGTTGGTGGGGTTATAGGCAAGTGTGCTGTATGCCCAGCTTAAGACTCTTTTATTTGAACTAAAGAGTTTATGAATTTTAGGGTTGATTTGCTATCCAGCACAATTTTTATTTATTTATTTATTCTAATTTGTTATATATGACAGCAGAATGCATTTCAATTCATACTACACATATAGAGCACAATTTTTCATGTCTCTGGTTGTATATAGAGTCACACCATTCATTTCTTCATACATGTACCTGAAGTAATGATGTCCATCTCATTCCACCATCTTTCCTACCCTCATGTCCTCTCCCTTCCCCTTCATCCCTTTTGCCCTATCTAAAGTTCCTCCATTCCTCCCATGCTCCCCCCCCCCCCCCCCGCCATCCCCATTATGGATCAGCATCCTTATGTCAGAGGAAACAGCTGGCATTTGGTTTTTTGGGATTGGCTTACTTCACTTAGCATAATATTCTCCAACTCCATCTGTTTACCTGCAAATGCCTTGATTTTTTTTCTTAAAAATGCTGAGTAATATTCCATTGTGTATATATACCACAGTTTCTTTATTCATTCATCTACTGAAGGGCATCTTGGTTGGTTCCACAACTTAGCTATTGTGAATTGTGCTGCTATAAACATTGATGTGGCTGCATTACTACAGTATTCCAGCACGATTTTTAAAGAATTTACAGCATTCCTACTACATTCTCTTGGATAAAACAGTGAACAACTCGCTACTCCAGGGTAGAAATTTACCCAAGATTGTCAAATCCTAAAAAGACAAATATCTGTACCTGTAAATCTCAGATTACTGGTTCTATTGTGTAAGAATAGAACATTTGGTCATCCCTCAAACTTTTCCTTCTCCCATTTTTCTGAATCTCAGTCCACACATTTTTTTTTTTTACTCAGATTTCTAGATTTTTCTACATTTTCCTAGATTTCTCTCCTTCCCTTTTCCTTCATATCCTACCCATCTGCAAAACCTGTAAACTCTCTAGAAACCCTTGTCCAGGGCAACTCCACTTGCATAGGCCACAAGCAGGGTTTCTTAAATGCCTTCCTCATCTTTCCATTTGTACCTTTTCCCCATACAATGGCTAGAGTACTCTTATAAAAATGGAAATTATATATTGCTCCCATGATTAAAAGCTTCAGCAACTTCCTTTTGTTTTTCTACTATAGGTTATTCCACTCAGAAAAACTTCTGACCCATTATCCTAGCTGACAAGCCCTATTTAATTTTGCCCTGATCACCAATACTTTTTATTTGGTACCAGGGATTGAACCCCCATGCTTAACCACTGAGCCATATCCCCAGCCCCCCTTTTTTTGGAACAGGGGGTTGAAACCAGAGCTTTGTGAACACAAGGTAGATGCTTTGCCACTGAGCTACATCCAAGCCCCCCAGCCTTTTTTACTTTCTATTTTGAGACAGGGTCTCACTAGGTTGCTTACAGCCTTGCTAAATTGCTGAGATTGGCTTCCAAACTCGGATCCTCCTGCCTCAGTCACTGGGATTACAGATGTGGGCCACCACGCCCAGCACCAACACAGTCTCTAGGGCTTCCCCCCATGCCCATACATTCTAGCCAGAGGAACTTCTTTCATTTCTATAAGCACAGGACACCTTTCCCTGTCCCTGAATATTTGTACTAGCTACTATTGTCTAAATGATCTCACCTTAAATGTTATTTCCCCAGAAAGGCCTTCTCAGACTACCTGATTTCCCCTTCTTATCCACTCTGTTTTTGTCAGAGTGAATTGCATTCCCTTACAGTGTATTGCACACTAGCCATTTAATATTGTCTTTCTCTGTTTGTCTCTCTTCTTCCAGTATAATATAAACTCAGTAAGGAAGTGGGCTTTGCTTTATCAGCAGGATTCAAAATAGCACATAATACACAGTGAGCTCTCAAGAAACATTCATTGAATGGTAAATCTTTGTCTCAATATCATATGTAGGGTCCTAATAGTTTTCTAATACAGATATAGCAACTCTACATATTCTCTCAAACTGATGGGGTTGTGGCAACCTGCACAAAACGGGCCGATGTAGCAGGGGAAGAGGTTCATGTTCCTCCCTATTTCTTGATAAACACTAGGTAAAGATATGGAGCCAATTCACTAGTTCATAATCATTAAATATAGAGCTCACACCATGCTTTAAGTATCCATGGTTCTGGACTTGAGTACCAAGCCTTCCTTGTAGATAAACTCTAAGGAACCCAGTGATGGAGTTAAGTGGGGTGGGGAGGAAAGAAAGGGTAGGGAGGGGCATCAGAACCAGAGATACGAAAGAGGCTGGAAAGGAAAGAGAAGAACTGAGGATAGACAGCGGAGAGCAATACAAAAGCAGACTCGCATCTCGCCGGAGCTGCAAGCGTTAAGGGGAGGCTGGGAGTGACGCGGTTTGCGTCTGGAGCGGCTCCTTGGAGTCCACAGCATCCACCGCCGGAGCCTCGCCTTCCTTTCTCCCTCTGCAGACAGATCGAGACACAAAAAGAGAGGCAACCAACCCTTAGACCAGGGAGAGGGACCTAGCCGCACCATGACCGAAACCACCAAGACCCACGTTATCTTGCTGGCCTGCGGCAGCTTCAATCCCATCACCAAAGGGCACATTCAGATGTTCGGTGAGTCCTCCCGCCTACCCCCGGAGGCGGCTTCCGCTCTCCTCCTTTCGCCGGCACCTGTGTTTTCCTGGGCGGCTGAACTGCAAGGCGTGTGCAGCTCCCGAGGGGTGCGCCGGCTGATCCGGCTAGTGCTAGGTCAGTCACCAATTCCTGGCTCCAAGGAGGGGACGCAGACTGCATTTACCAGACTTCGCTTGCTCGGGGCCAGACCGTCTCGCAGGGGGCTACAGGGTGGGGGAGGGGAGGGGCTGGAGGTGAGTGTCTTTTGGGGTCGGGCGGGGGTTCTAGGTTGGAGAATTGGAGTGCCGCGGTGCGGTGGTTTGACTTCTTGGCGGGCGAAGATCCGAATGGGGACAGAGGATGGGGCGCGGAGAAGGGATGAGAGGGTTGGAGATAACGTGCTGTTTGTTTAGGATGGGCAGAAAGCTCGAAGGAGTTAAATATGGACACAAGCACACTCGCACATGACACCAGCGACAGGGACTGGGGCTTCAAGGAGATTAATATAGGGTCTGAATGATGGTTGGGGGCGGCCCAGAGGCGAATGTTTGGGGATTGTGGACCGAGTATTGCTAGCGCGAGGTGGATACTGAATGGGGCGCAGGGTGGAGGTGTTGCTGGCCTGCGAAGATTTGACTACGTGGACCCGCTGCCTAGGAAGGGGAGGGGGCGGGGCGGCCTCTGCGGGAGGCAGTCTGCGAGTCGGTGTTGGCAGATCCGGGCCCAAGTTGGCCGAGGCTCTGCCCAAGGCGGCGATGGCACGCGAAAGGCTCGCGCGAGTGTATGTATGAATGTGTGTGTGTGTGTGTGTGTGTGTGTGTGTGTGTGTACGTATGTGCGCGTGAGTGGTGGGATGGGGGCGCACCATCGCGCGTTTGTTTCTTAGAGGCTTTGGGGCGTGGAGAGGGAGAGAGCGAGCCGGGGCTTCTGACTGCTGGTTTAAGGTCCAGCAGAGACAGGGGAAAGGTGATCGATCAATGCCTGTTGGAGACCTCTCGCCACCGGTGGGGAAACCATGCGGCTTAGCTGCTGCTCCAGTAGGACCCAAAGGGGCAGGGTGTGCGCTTTTAAATCCTAAGGGAGGGACGCGAACGTAGCTCTAGAAGCAGAAATTGAGGAGAAGTTAGAAGTTGGGGGTGCTTTTTCCAGGGACTCATGGAAATAAGGAGTAAGCAAGAGTGAGTGCACTGGAAATGGATGGGACCTGGTGGGCGGCCCTCACCCGGCCCTAGTGTAAGGCGCTCTCCAGAGGC
This sequence comes from Spermophilus citellus, assembly GCF_964194105.1. Taxonomy (NCBI): domain Eukaryota; kingdom Metazoa; phylum Chordata; class Mammalia; order Rodentia; family Sciuridae; genus Spermophilus; species Spermophilus citellus. The sequence continues at coordinate 150,833,449 of NC_138187.1, forward strand.
GGCGGTGCTGAAACGCAGGGCGCGACAAGCTGGCTGCGGGCACACGTGTTTACCCGAGTCTGAGAATTGCGAGAGATTTCTTAGGGCTGTTTGATGAAAGCCGGATCGTATCTGTAAATCCGTATCTGTAAAGACCCCGCGAGGTGATTTAGGCTAAAAATACTCTTGCCTCTAAAACTGAAAGGTGTGCCAAACTGGGGCCGCTTTTCAAAAATCCCATGAAAAGAGTATAAGACTACATTGAAGCAGAGGGCAGATCTGGTAGGCATTTTTACATGATCCAAGGAGGGAACCTAAGAGAGAAGTAGCCATCCCTTCCTCGCTATTCCTTCAGCTTTTCAAAGAGTTTTATTTGGAACTAATGCCAACTTGTCTATTAAATAAAAGCTTTTGTTCCAGCATCAGGATAGATCAGAGCATCCTCACCAGTCTTCTAAAGGGTATGGGTGTCCTAGGAACACTTTACTTTCACTTTCTTTTGATTCTAGTCTTCCACTTAGCCTCCTTTACCTCTCTGTCCATATTTCCTCTAGCCATTTTATTTTGATTATCTTTATGTTTTTCCCTTGATCAAGTAAAGATTATCTTTATGCTTTTCCCTTGATCAGGTAAGGATAGGCTTTCTTCGGAACCCCTTAGCTCTAGGAATCTAGTGGGTCAGAGGGTGCTCCTCCTTTCTTCTTGGAGCTAAGGATGTGGTTAATTCTGCTTGTTTTAGATCAAAAAAGGGAGTGAGATTTAGAGGGAGAACTAGGGACTCTGTCCTGCAGCTGAAGAATCACTTTGTGGCAGTGATAAAGGCTTTTGTTAGGGAGATGCTGAGCTGCCATGAGCTTTGAGACTAGAATATGTGAAAAGAGATGCAGATTGCAACAGAATAGACCAAAGGAGACTTTTGACTATGGTGATTATTTACTTGGTATCAGCAGGAGGACCAGGCAAGAATATCTGTCAACAAAGTTGCCCATTAATTAAGGGCAATTCAAAGAGCGACCCAGAAAAAAGATGTGATGTGCTTTCTATGACTTTAAGGAGCTTATTACCTAATTAAGGATTTAGCTCACAAACATGTGAAAAGCAAAAACAAGAAGACAAAATAGATATTTAAGAATATGGGGTAAAATCTCTTATTGGGATCTTTGAACTCTTAGTAAATTTTGACATTCACTTTTTTAACTTTATTACAGCTACTATTTTTTTTTTATCATTATTGATTTATTTTATGTGGTACTGAGGTTTGAACCCAGGGCTTTACACATGCTAGGCAAGTGCTCTACTACTGAGCCACAATTCATTTTTGTAGAGCAGTTTCTGGTTAACAAAGCTTTTTACATCTGTTATGTTACTTATTCCTATAAGAACTTTATAAGAAAGGCATCATTATCTCCATCTTACAAATGAGAAACTGATATCAGAAGTTAAGTGATTTTCATGAATCCACATGGAGAACAGGTAACAGAGTTGTCTTGAACCCCACATTCCTGGTCCTTCTTGTAGAGGCCTGTGTACTGCATGAAAGGCAGAAGAATGCTCACGAGTTTACTGACTGCTAATCCCACAAATACTTTATTTCCTTCAAACATATACTAACAGATTAGAATGAAATTGACCATCAACCACATGGGTTCCTAAATATGCATCTCCTTAATAGCTTTTTCCCATCTCTAAAGAAAGAAATTATCCATGAACTATTTCCTTCTTTGAAATGTTTTGAAAATTTTTCTACTCCAAAACGCAGAAATATTTAATGCAAGTAAATTATCAAACTTTTTTTGAGGTGACTGAAATTTGTAACAAAAGTTTTTAAAATAGGTAGCCAAACAGGACTTTGAAATTAGATACCTTTTTTTAGAGCCCATCTTTTAAAATCCAATTACATACCAGAGGGAAAAAAGAGAAAGAATACAAACAAAAGAGTGGCATTTAGAACTAGATTCATGCTTCATCTCTGTAAAGTAGCCTTTGTACAATTCTCCGTACATTTTTGAATGAGCTTTCCTTTTACTCTGAAAGAGAAAGGGGTGTTGATATTATTTCTTCTATTTGTGACTACAGAATTATATAGGAAAAGTGTGATAGAGATATTTGACACTTCCAGACTCAACTGTAACTAAAATGTTTTCAGGGATGAGTTTTGGGCAAAGTAAACCTATAAACTAATGCTATCATATTTGAAGGGTTTGCCTCATTTCATAAGAAGATAATGTGAAGCTAGATGTTGATTTTTTATGTTTTTTTTAAAAGGATAGAAAGAGAGAGAGAGAGAGAGAGAGAGAGAGGGAATCTTTTTTGTAGATGGACACAACACAATGCCTTTATTTTTATGAGGAGCTGAGAATCGAACCCGGTCCCACCCGAACCCGGTTCCCACCCGTGCTAGGCGAGCGCTCTACCGCTGAGCCACAATCCCAGCCCTAGATGTTGATTTTTTTAATGTAAATTCTTAGTTTTTACAACTTTAAAGAAAGATATGCTAAAGTATAATCTGTACCATATTAAAGTGTAACTTCTACATACTTAAAATCTAAGAACTTACACCAAACATTTTTATTGCTGTATTTGTCAATAAATTCACCACTGGGAAGTCAACAAGTTTAAATACAAAAGTAAAAAAGGACTAATAGATGGGTTTGACCATAAAAACTAGAATTAGGGGAATTAATCACAGCAGAAATATACCCTGTTTGTTGATGATTTTGCAAAATAACTGGATTTTCCAATGTTTCTGTTTCAAAATATACTTACTTTGAACTGTTGAATCCATTGAAAAGACACACTATCAAATACTGCTCCTCTTAAAGGGTAATGAAGAGAGCTCTCTACTTGTTGCTGTTGCTACAGTTAGAAATTGTAAGAAAAATGAATTTGAGTTGCTACTGATATATAGAGAGCTGTTAGAAATCAACAAAGTGTTAAATATGCTTGAAATGCGTATGTAAAACATCAAAGCACAGTATTATACTTTAAACTTTTATACCACTATCTCATTTGCTCCTACCTTAAGAGATAAACTGGATAACATTATCATCCCCTTTTACACATGGCAGAGCAGAAATACAGACATAAGTCATTTGGTCAAGGTTATAAGCAAAAAGCAGAAAGAACCAGTTCAGGATATCTAGACTCTCATCTATGATGCCCTTTCTTTATTCTCCTATAATGGCAAGAATGATATTGAGATTCACCAACACTTAAGGAGAGGAGCCATCTGAATTCAGCTGTCAGCAAAGGGTAATGGGAACTTCACAATTTTTTCCTTGACAACACAGGCCCCCAACAAAATATGTTCAACGAAGATATCTGTTCCCAGTCTCATATTTATAGCAAGAAAAGACTTTTCTTAATATGCTCATGTTTTCTATTTAACATCCCTTCTATCCATACTTCCTCCCCACTCCCAGCTACCTCAGCTAACACCTGTTCACCTTTATTTCTCCAATCATTTTCTCTTATTTTACATCTCAATAAGTGGCACTACCTTCATCCTGTAAATTGTGTGTGTGTGTGTGCTGGGGATTAAACCCGGGGCCTATATGTATGAGGCAAGCACTCTACCAACTGAGCTATATCTTCAACTGTTCACCTTTAGATTTTAGCTTCACCAGTAGTTTCTCAGAGAACCTCCACTGACCCCTACATTAAGTTTAACTACCCTGACATTTGCGCCCACATCACTTTATATTTTTCCCATGCTGTGAGTCTCAGCTCATGTTTTATGACTGTTTTCCATGCTAGAGCTTAATCTCTACAGGGTCAGAAACAATGCCTGAAACAGTCCTCTGAAACTTCTTGCACTGTCTCACACATGAGCTTTTGCCTGGTTTCATCATTGGTACATTTCCTAGTACCTAGTATGAAATAGGCTCCCCCAATGGTTGTTGAATCTTGTGCTAAACAGAGGAATGAGCCTCTTCAAGGGCTGGGATGATGAAACAGGGAGTCATGCGTGGTATGACAGAACAAAGAAAAGTTCAGGATGGCTCGAGGTAAGACTAGAGAAGTAGGTGGGAGTCTGATCAATTATGAAGGCTTATAAGTCATGTTAAAGTACTCAGACTTTATCCTGAAGATATTGAGAAGACATCACATTGTTTTTTAACTAAAGGAGTAAAATAGGTATATCGTTTAAATTAAGATTTAATTGGATTTTGAATGTAGGTTAATTAAGGGTAAAAATGTGATGACCACTTACGTAGATATCTCAGCAACACAGGTTTAAGACAGAGAAAATAGTCACCCAGCTTTATTGGTGGTATTCAGAGTACAGAGTGAAATTTGTATGTTTCTGTTCAAGGTAGATAAATAGAAAACTCTAGAGGAGTTTGGTTGATAGGAAAAGTGAAAAACTCCTATTTTTTAAATTCTGAAAATTTGGAAATACATGTTCTAACCAAGCACTGATGCAAAAGAAGAAAATTCCTAAATTCAGTCTCTTTGTAGCCAGAGATATCTGAGTCTTATAATAAAAGCTCCCAGTAGGCTCCTGTTGAATTAAAGTTCTTGACACAAGAAAGACATTGAAGTTCACTAAAAATATGAAAATTGAAAGATAAAAGAATGGATTTTTTTGGGTTTGTTTTTAGTATGAAATGGGAGAGAATCAAGATCATAATTTTTAACATTGAGGTTGGGGAGTTGGGCAGAGTTGATAGAGTTCACACAACCCATCCAAAACTTACCTGTCACTAAGATGATGGCTGTAATGATATGCTCAGGTAGATGTTTTGGAATCTACCCCACTTGTTGTTAAGTGGATTGTCCACCAAGGGAGGCATATGGATCACTTGTAGTAGTTTCCCTGACAGTAGCTGTGTCTGCTTATGACACAGAAGAATGGACCGAAAAGGGAAATGTTGATATTTTTGTTTACACAGATTTGCTTGATTTGCTTCTGTTGAATTCACTGACTGAACCTCGTGTTGACAGAAGCAAATCTCCCCTCTAGGGTTCATCCCAAACTAAGAAACAGGATATAACCAAAAAGATTGATGTTTTAAGTTTCAAAATGAAGAACTATTTATTTTCAGTTTCTCTTCTCTTTTTGTTTTACTTGATCTCATTCTACATATCAAAGCTTTTCAATTTAGAATTAAGAGACTCAAACATACACACACACACACACACACACACACACACACACACACACACGTTAATGAGGATTGAACCCAGGGCCTCGCATATGCTAGCCAAGTGGTTCCACTACTGAGCTACAACCCCAGCCTAATTTTATTTTATTTTTATTTTGAGACAAGACCTTGCTAAATTGCCCAGACTGGTCTCAAATTTGCAATCTTCCTGCCTGGCCTCCTGAGTAGCTGGGATTATATGCTGTGCTATGTACCTAATTTCATATGCTTCTTAAGAAATAGGTTGATGCTTCCTACTGCAAAGAAATGATGAATGTTGAAGAGAGAAATGCTAACTACCTTGATTTAATCATCATACATTATGTACATGCATTGAATTATCATGCTGTACACCATCAATATGTACAATTATTATGTGTCAAAAAAAGGAAACAGTTTGAGTTCTTCTTTGGTAGGAACATCCTTTGAAATGTTATGAATCTCACAGAAACATTTATACACAAGTTTCCAATGTTAGACCAACTCAAATGAACAGCCTAAAGTGTGGAAGCAAACTAAAAAGCATAACCTGCCAACACTCAAGTTTGAACCTCTCTGTTTCTAAGATACCCTCAGACATGAGAGGATGAGAGGAAAATGTAAAACTAGATGGAATGTGGATATGTGTGTGTGTATAACATGTATATATACACATATAAACTTACACATAGTTATTTTTCTATTGATAGCCAGGAGTTGTGGAAATAGTCTGTGCATGACTGGAAAAAAGAATGATGAAAACACAATTTTAAAAATGTTTCTTTTTAGGGCTGGGGATGTGGCTCAAACAGTAGCGCACTTGTCTGGCATGCGTGCGGCCCAGGTTCGATCCTCAGCACCATATACAAACAAAGATGTTATGTCCACCGAAAACTAAAAAAAAAATTTAAAAAATTTCTCTCTCTCTCTCTCTCTCTCAAAAAAAAAAAAAAAAAAAAAAAAAAAGAAAGGAAGAAAGAAAATGTCTCTTTGAAAAGATTCAAGTCAGTCCATGTATGTGACCTCACCCCATCTCCACACTGCTAGGCCAGTGCTTTACCACTGAGCTACACATGTAGTCCTAAGATTCAGGTCTAAATTTTATAATATCCTTGTTCTCAGAGCCACCCATACAATGTTCTATATGTGGTCATTGCTTAATTAATCTTTGTGATACTGTAAAAAACTCTTCCCAGTACAGTTCTCCTTCAATTTTAGAGTTCAAATTCCATGCTTAATTGCTCAAAAAAGATCATAAATACATAAAGGAATGCATTAGAAATTTTTCAGTATTTTTTTTACACCCCTTAGTACACAAAATTTTTGTTTAACTGAAGATATTTAGAGTAATTCTTTAAGATTTTACAAACTAAGACCTAGGGTACAGAAGTTCATTTTTACAGAGAATTATTTAACTATGGATATGCTCCTTATCTCAATATATGTAAATGCAGCATCAGTTCACAGGAGAGAAGTTTTCTATTGCCAGAGATAATCCAATTATAAGCATTCAATTGCTCGGAATGCATTTACTTTTTTTGGGTACAGTTTGGCAGCTAGCCTCAGAAGTATTTTAGCTTTAAAAGATGTTTCAACAGCTTACATGGTGCGACCAAGGCCATTCTCCTGACATTGGCTCCCTCCTTTTGTATTTTATATCTCCATGATTTATGAACTCTGCAGCAAAGGCAAATGCTATAACCACTACTACCAGCAGCATCTTCCCCTTATTATCCTAATAATGGAGCTATCTTATATGAGCTTTTTAAAAATCCTACTACCATTCAGCTGTTTTCTAGTAAATTATGTATCACATATTTTTCTTCAGTCTTAGACAAGTAAGCCAACCCAGAAAATTCTTATACTTCTGGAGACAAGGGTTAAAAGGAGGAGGGAAGGAGGGAAGCAGACTCAGAGGACAGTCATGGGAAGTGGTGAGTGGTGGCAGCCCCAAATCACTCTTCTGCTTCACTTTCTCCTGCATCCTGTAGCCATGCTCCCATACGTGGGCCTCATTTAGTGCTTACCAGACAATAGGAACATAAGCAAAATATGCCCCTGGATAAAGCTGAATGCTCATAGCTTTTCATTTCTTCCAAATGCTTAGGCCAAAGATCTTGAACTAATGCTTACTTCTTCCCTCTTTTTCACCTCTGTCTATGCCAGCAAATGTTTGGGGACCTATCTTCAAAATATAACCAGGATCAACCATTTCTCTCCATCTCTACAATGCTGGTAAAGCCACTGTTGTCTTCATCCAAATTATAGCAGTAAACTTTTTTTTTTTTTTTTGTATTTGGAATTGAATCCAGAGGTACTTTACTACAGTGCTACATCTCCAACCCTTCTAATTTCCCCTTTTTAAAAAAAAATGTTTTTTTTTTAAGTTGTCAATGGATCTTTTATTTTATTTATTTATTTGTTTGTTTATATGTGGAGCTGAGGCTGGAATGCAGGGCCTCACACACGCCAGGCAAGTGTTCTACCACTGAGCCACAACTCCAGCCCCTTAATTTTCATTTCTTAAAAAATTGGAGACAGGGTCTTGTTAAGTTGCCAAGGCTGGCGTGCGATCCTCCTGCTTCAGACTTCTGAGAAGTTGTTACTACAGACACACACCACCACAACTGAGGAGTGTTTTGTTGAGAGCACCAAAAATCGCTGGGATTAAAAGCGTGCATACCATGCCCAGCTCCATCTGGATCTTAAACTGCTCTCCCTTCATTGGACGTAATACTCAGTTCTTTTTGTATGTGTGGTGCTGGGGATTGAACCCAGGGCCTTTTGCATGCCAGGCAAGCACTCTACCAACTGAACTATATCCCCAGCCCTCAATACTCACTTGTTAACAAATAATCAGATCAATCATTAAAATGTAAGTGTCACCATATCTCTTCTACCTCATTTTTAGCCACCCTCACTGATCTTGCTTCAGCCTTTCTTTGAACTTAATGTTCCCTCTGCCTGGAATGCCTGTGCCCCGAGTCTAATTCAGTATCCTCTAAGTCTTTGCTCCACTGTAAAATCCTCCTGCTCATCCACTGGATGGGTCATACTCTACCCATCGCAGAATTTTAATTGCACCTTGCACACTCCCAGTTCCCTGACCCTGCTTGGCTTATGTCTCTTTTCCCTTAACTCTTATCACCTCTTTACAAATATGTTGTTTCCCTGTTTGTCATACTTATTTAATGTCTGTCTCCCCAGTGAGAATTGAGCTCCTCACACACAGAGGTCTTTGTTTAGTCAGCTGACAAATGCATCTCAGGCTCCTAGAACAGCACCTGGCACAGAGTGGGTGCTTGATTATATGTTTGTTGAATGAGTGAATGAATGAAATCTCAACATCACCTACCATCCTTACCTCAAGACTCCAGGAGACTTTTGGCAGAGGGTAGAATCACGAGAGGACTCAGTGGCTGTTAATTCATTCAATACATTTTATTGAGTTTTATGAATGTGTCCTGGCACATTAATAAAAGTAATGACATTCTTTCCTATGTCTCAGGGGATGACCTCTAGATCTTGCACTTAACACAGCAGTTCAGGTGACTGGTATAATGAAACAGGTGAGAACCAGGTAAACTGACACATAGAGGAGGAAGCTGTCACTCTGGACATGGGGAAAGGGCCTTCAGAGTAGTTATTAGTGAAAGCATGAACTTGAAAGTCAGAGCTGCCCATATAAAGGATGAAGATGGCATTCTGGGCTGAGAGTAGGATAAATGTGGAGCCCCTCATATCGTGACATATTGAGAACTTCCCAGGAGTTGGTTACAAACCTGGAGTGTATATGGGTGGGCAGAGGGGAGGACAGAAAACAGGTTGGGAGAATGCCATATCAAGGGGGTCAGATTCTACCTGGCACTTTTAGTGAGCCCTGGAAGGATGACAGGATGTGGCAGATGTTGGGCTGCCACCCAGAATGTCAACATTCCTTCCATTAGCACTTTACTAGGGATATGCCCCTGTGATATTATCTAAACATCTTAAAAGTTATTATTTCTGTATCATCCTTTGAAATAAAGAGGGTTTTTTCCTTTTTTTCACAATCTAATTTATTTTCTGAAATGGAACCACTGAACGTTGTATAAGCCATCTCTACTAATGGAATAAATAGGTAAAATATAGTGCTATATATCCCCCCAAAACACCAAGAACAAACAAACAACAACAACAACAAAAAAAACCAAGGATCCCACATCCTGGATGAGAAGCGCTTCTCTCCTGGATTCTAAACTTACCTCCTCTTGTGCTTCAGTGGATGGCTCCTGTTGTTTGAGTCTTCTCAGACTTGGCGAACTCACTTTACCCTAATCCTATTTTCTGTGATTTTGTAAAATTTGGATGTGCATGCCTGATTTCTTTTCCATAGGCTAAATTGTCTGAAAACTAAGTACAATGGAGACCCTTTCCTTTGATACTTGTTTTAGTTCTAATTCTAATGATTTTGAAAAAGATATATATTTCTAATCTTGCTATAAAACTATGATTTTTCATGACTTTTTGAATTATTATAATATCATTATGAAAACTCAAATAAGTGACATTCCAATGAGAGTTGGGCTTCACAATGCTTTATTCCTCAACATTTTTCTAACCCTTCATCTTGGTACTCATTTTAAGAGGTGGAATGTTCATTCCATGGAGCATTGAGATGAAACTATATCAATAGCTATTCATACTATTTTTGAAATAGTTATGGGCTTATAATACTTAGCAGCATGTGACTCATCATGTGAACTACAAGTGCTTTAAAATAAGGCAATTTTTTCGGGGTGTGATGGCGCATGCCTATAATCCTAGCTTTACAGAAGGCTAAGGCAATTGGATCTCAAGTTTGAGGCCAGCCTGGGAAACGTAGCAAGATCCTGTCTCAAAAATAAAAATTAAAAAAAGGACTGGGAACATAGCTTAGTGGTAGAGAGCTTGCCTGGAATGGACAAAGTCCTTGGTTTAAATTCCCAGTACAGAAAAAAATAATTAGAAAATTTTAAAACAAGGCAATTTTTAAGGAATTAAAGATTGTTATTGATTACAAATTAAAATGAAGAAAGACAATTATTTTGTAAATATAAATCCAATAATTACTTTATTTACCACGAGCCAATCTTTCTAAGCAGCATTTGAAAGTTATTTACATGTTGTGACCCAGGGAATCAAAGTTGATAGGTAATATATGATTTTTCCATGCTGTGAACAATGTGGATAAACAGTGGGTAAATGTTTCAGTTTGTCCTATTCATTTCTTTCTCTTTATATGGAAACTAGTAACTGAATTGGTTTGTGGATACATTTAGTCTCTTGGACCCCCATCTGTAAACCAATATAACTGAGGAGCTGACAAACTGTGGCCTATGACCCAATGCAGCCACCTATCTTTGTAAGACATGAAACCTCAGAATAGCTTTTACATTTTTAAATAGTAAAAAAAAAAAAAGTAAAAGAAGAATATTTTGTGATGCATGAATACTTTATGAAATTAAAATCTTATTGTTCATAAATAAAGTTTTATTGGCATATAGCCAATGCACATTTATGTGTGTATTACTTATGGCTGTTTTTGTACTAAAATAGCACATTTGAGTACTTGCAAAAGAACTATTTGTGTCCATGCTTCATAGTCCCCATAAACAGCAAAATCTAAAATATTTACTACTGGACATTTTTTATAAAAAGTTTTTTAGTTGTTGATGGACCTTCATTTAATTTATTTAGTTATATATTGGTGCTGAGAACCAAACCCAGTGCTTCCCACATGGTAGGCAAGCACTGTACCACTGAGCCACACCCCCAGCCCCTACTACTGGACATTTACAGAAAAAGTTTGCCCACCCTTGATAGAACCCAGCCCTGGGGGTTGGAATGAAAGTGAATCAAGGGTTCTCAACATAGGAAGTGCAGTTGAAGTCCATTATATGGACAAACTCTTTAATGAGCAATTTTCAGTCTAAACTAATCTCTAAAAAGACTCATTTAAGCAGCAAATGTAGTTTCAATTTCATGAGTATCATTTTTCTGGCTGACTGGGTAAATGATCATGTTCACAATGGGGATGATTTTCTGGCGTTTGGTTTACACTGGACGTTGATTAGCCCCTCTGGCTAATATTGGACATTTATCTGCTATTAAACATTAGGTATACTTCCCCATCCTTTTCTTGATTCTCCACTACCTCTTTTTTTTTTTAAATTTACTATTTTATATACCTTGTGTTTGAGAATTTGAAAAACCTAGCACACCATTTGCATAAGGCTTTTACAGGCGGCTCTTGCAGTCTCATCAGTTTTTCTGCAGCCTCTCACCTCCTTTGGAACTTTGATAGCACTTGGTTTGTACCTCTGATATAGCACTTAGCACACTGTGCCAAGAATCGTAGCTATTTGTGTCCAGGCTTCATAGTCCCTCTCGGACTTAGTCCCTTGCCAGGATCTTTTGACTTTTTAATATCTCCCAAGGTGCCTAGCACAGTGCTCTAAGCACATGGAAGATACTATAAATATTTAGCAAACGAATGAATTATTAAACTGTTAGGAACATTCATAATTGCAATACCAAGGCAAAATAGGTAACTAGAAAAAAGTCAAGTATTTGGGAACCAGAGATTCATGTAAGACAGGCTCAGAAAACAAGACAGATAACAAATACAAGGTGCCAATGATTCAGGGTCTTTAAAGGTGAGATAATTCTTGCCTTCAGATAAGAAAGTTAGAGCTTGCTATGCTGGAACCCCCCTCCCTGAGTAGAGTCTTCACAAGTATGGTGGTCACAGTGGGAATCTGCAAGTCATGTTGGGGAGCTATTAAGTATGCAACTTGGCAGGAATTGAATCCTAACACTGTCCACTGGAGGTTTTAGTCAGATGCATGGTACATCTAGAAATGGCTTCTCAGTGAGGTGGAAGTAGGTTTGAGGTGGCAGAGGAGTTGAATTTTCTCTTTTGTATATTCACAGTTTTTTTTTTTAAAGATTTTATGTACATGGTACCCACTTTAAAATTATTTACTAAGAACAAACAAACAAGATAAACATTCTTGGCTTGTCAATTTTAAGTTTTCATTTTCAGAAATCCCAGAATCTCCATTTGAAGGAGATTTCAAAAATCATGCTGATATTCATCCAGTCCTGAAATCCTCTGTAAAACATCTGCACAGTGTCTGTTCAATTTCTGCCTGACATAGAGGGGATGTACTATCTTTCAAAGCAGCCAAGGAGAACTTGGCACAGTTGTGTTTTTCATGATTGTTCCTTCTTTTGGACGGACACTGGGTTTCCTGAGACTTTCATGCATTGGCCTTAGTTCTTTCCTTTGAGATCCAGGGAGCAGGTCTCTTTGTCTTGTACTTGGGAGACAAATAGTCAACACAGCTAACTCCATCTTCCTGGTCACTCTTTAGGTTTCCTTCAGCTGGACATGTGTTACCATTTCTTCACAGCACCCTGCTCATCTTTGAACATATCCTCATTGTCTTTATCACTCTTATGTTTAATTCACGATGCAGTATTGATGTGGTCTGATGCACTCTGAATTACTGAATTTAATGTAGTGTTTATTCCCTTTATTGGTGCTGTGTCTCTCTTTCTACTTGAATCAGGTGAGATAAGCTATGACTTACCTGCATAAAATGTCCTGACACTGTGAATAATTGGTCAATTTGGCAGATTGAACTGCTAAACTAGTCCAATTTATTTTTTTAAAAATCTAACTGCTATATTGTCAAGATGTGCTGCCTTTGGAACTTTGCAGGTCAGAGCACATGCTTAATTGTATGAGATGTCAACCACACACTGTGAATGACATCCTGCCTTTGAAAAAAGAAAGAAACTCTTCAGGTTCCTAGACAAGGAGTTTCTAGATTCTGGAATCAAATTTGATTACAGAATCAAATTTATTGATATTTCATTGTTGTCCCCCCCCGCCCCAGTCCTAGGGATTGAACACAGGGCTTAGTGCATGCTATGCAAGTGCTCTATCTCTGAACTAGATCCCCTCGTCTTTCTTAAAATTTTATTTTGAGACAGGATCTATATACATTTCCCAGGCTGGCCTCAAATTTGTGATCCTTCTGCCTCAGTCTTTGGAGTACCTGAGATTATAGGCACACGCACTACAACTGATTGGGCTGTATGTTTTTTTTAAAATATATTTTTAATTGTAGGCGGACACAATACCTTTATTTTATTTTTTAAAATTAATTAAGTTATTTATTTTTGTGGTGCTGGGGATTGAACCCAGGGCCTTCTGTATGCGAGGCAAGCACTCTACCAACTAAGCTATATCCCCAGCCCCCTTTATTTTATTTTTATGTGGTGCTGAGGATCAAACCCAGTGCCTCACGCATGCTCGGCAAGCGCTGTACCACTGACCATTGTACTCAGTTTTGGAAAGTTCTGATTTTGTGTGTAGCTCCTTCCCTCACCACCATCCTGTGAATACTGCCCTATTCCAGGATTCCCGTGAGAGTGGAAAAAAATTCCCTTGTTTTCTGCAATGGTTACTTTGTCCCAGCAGAAGTGGGCAGTTGTCGCGAGCAGCTCCCGAAGCTGGAGCGGGCCTTGGTCTCGGAGGTCAACCGCAGGCGGGTCCCCGGCCGTGTCCTACCCGGACCAGAATCCCCGGCGACACGAACACACCACACCGACTCACGGAGATGTCTTTCCAATGCTTCGTTTATTCTCACAGCAGTCCTCACACAGCAGCAGCGGAGCAGAGACCGGACGGACCAATCAGGCGGCTGGTGTCAGTGCCTGACCTGAGAGGTGCTGCCTGTCCTCCGTGCCTTATATTTATACTAAGCTTAAACCATTACCTAATTTGTTTACATCTTATTGGGGTTTTTCCCTTACATCATTTGTTTTTCACTACCTTATCCATACCTAACACACTTCGCACTCATCACTATCTTATCTATACCTAACACACTGCACACTTGTAGCACAACATCAAAACATGTTTACCTAAAGTTAATATTATCTATACCTAACATGCTGCACACTTGTAGCACAACATCAAAACATGTTTACCTAAAGTTAATATTCACTCCATACAATACCTAATACTTATTTAACTACTATTCACTCCATACAGCAGTGTCACATTTAAATTGTGCTGGTGGAATCTTCAAAAAAAAAAGTCATTTTTCTTATGGAAAATCCCAAACAAATGCAAAAGTAAACAGAATGACCCAATGAACCCCAATGGACCTGTCACCCAACTTCATTAATTATCAGTTCGTTATCAATCTTGATTTATTGATTCCCCTGCGCACTCTCCGACTCCTTTCCTGTATTATTTTGAAGCAAATCCCAGACATCTCATGTTTCCGGGGGAGACCCTTTTCACTGGTATATAATTGCTTCTCTTTCTGTCTTTTCTCCATTAACAGACTGGGTCTTTTTCCTCCCTGTATTGTTGCTTGACAGTTTGGGTTGCAGGTGGGGCTGGCATGGGGACAATGTCTAATTCCCAGCTTTGAGCAGATAGAATGCCTCCACTCCAGTCAACAGTCTGTGATACTTTAACATCAACATTGCCTTTAAAATGTGGGATTTATGGCCATTCCCATCTTTCTCCCATCGTGGGGTCCTCTCAGGCTTCCCTCCAGAGGAGGGCTTCCATTAAACACAATGGGCCATTCTTCCTTGACTTGGAACATTCAGCTCTTTATCCCTTGACATTCAAAGCCATGAATGTGTTAGATGTTTCTACATCAGTGGTTCCCAAGATGGGGGTCTCCAACACCCATGCTTTCTCATAAATCAGAATATGGATCTAGGAACCGTTTCCAGTGTTTCTAATCACACATATTCACCCTCAATAAGGCATACTTGAGTTAAGTATCAAGTTTCTGAGCTTTTGCTTGAATTATCTGTTTGGTTAGGTGGATTCATACTGATCAGGAGTCAGAATTGGTAGCCATGGCTATCTTTGGTGAACAAAAGAATGGGAACAATTTTTCTTCCATTCCTTCACAGGAGGAGAAAAATAATTAAACAAATCCTGTTTGGTGACAAATTTAGCCCCTGTAATACCATTGGAATTCTTGACTTGTTTGGCCTGACTTTAAACTCTGTATAAAATTAAAATAAAACCTTTTTTTTACTGGTTTCTTAATCCTTCCCTTCTGCTGCTTTAAATCAACTTTTCAACGTGTATTGTCTTGCGTTTTGTTATCATTTGCATTTAAATGTCATGAATAAAGAACTCCCCAGAGAATGTGAAAGCCCAACAGCTAGCCCAGTAAATCATAGGGCTATGAATATTCATTTCAAAGGTCTGACTTTGAAATTTGCCCCTCTTTGCTGCGCTTGTTTAGACTGGTCTTTGGTGGTTTGGATAGAGTTCATACTAAGCTCAGACAGTGGGCATGGAAGGAATTGGAGAGGAAGTAAGGACAGTCTCCCTTCTGGCCTCACTAGCTCTGGGTGCTCTCAGGTGGCTCCCCCACTTGCTCCTACTCCCCACTCAGTGCATCTCTCTCTTAGATGCAACTTTGTTTACTTCAGTCTTTTGTGACTTGTAAAAACTTTTGCTTAAAGAAATGAACAGGAAAAAAAGTATTTTTGCAATCATGAAAGGCCTAGAAGGTGGGGAAAAGGAAGAAGAAATGTTTATAAGCAATCATTTAATTATTATATGACAATAGCTTGGGAGTATAGTCTGAAATTTGGGAATTAAAGAGACCTGGAAAGAAAAAAAGAAAATTCAACATGTCGGTTAGAGCACCCTCAGCCCCTTTTCTGTTTCCCTTTTGAACCTGCCTCAGAGGCCTTTGTGGGAAATGGAATCACCTAATGAAGCTCATTTTGTCTTGGGGGAGCAGAGTGGGGAGCTTGTTGGCCTGACATCCCTGACACTGCAGCATTTTCTGGCCTGTGTTGTGACCAAGCTTGTTCATCCCTTTCAATAATCACTGTAAACTCACAAGTGAGCTAATATTTACTGAACTCTACTATGTGCCAGTTGCTGGTTTAATTGCTTTCCTTTTCTGAGCTCATTTCACCCTGAAAACAATTCTATTATCATCTGCCTTCAACTAATCATTAGAGAGTTTAGGTAAGTTGTGTCAAGAAACACAGCAAGTGCATGGCAGACAGTAATGTGAACCTGACTTTTAAAATTTATTTATTTATTTATTTTTGTGGTACTGAGTGTTGGAACCAGAGATGCTCTATCACTGAGCTACATCCCCAGGCCTTTTTATTTTTAGATGGTCTCACTAAATTGCCTAGGTTAGCCTCAAACTTGTGATCCCGCCTCAGCCTACCAAGTTACTGAAATTTCAGGCCCCCCCCCCACCATGCCCAGCCTGTATTCTGACTCTTGAGGTGATAGTTTAAGCTACTAAAGATGCTGTCTTGCTTTGGTGTTGAGTGCGATGCAGTCCTCAGCACTGAGTTAAGGGCTGTGACAATGCAGAAATAGGGGTCAGGTCTCGTTTGGAACTCGCATCTACCAAGTGGGCCGGCACCAAGGTTTAGATGCAGAGAGGCTGGTGCTGCTCTGGGGAGCTTGCTGAAATCAGCTGAGTGTGCAAAGGCAGAAGACTCTAGTCCACCAATGAAACCTGTAGATAAGTCCAGAGGACAGAGAGAGAGGAGCAAGAGAAGGGCACAACCCAGAACCAGGAGCCACTGGAATATCACCCCAAGAAGCTTGGGAGCAAATCAAGAAGGGTCCTGGGTGGTGACTGTGAACAAGCCACACTTGCCTTAGTGCTACTTCAAAGACCCAGAGTCAGAATAGATGGATTCTTTTACACTGAAGTTTTTAATTTCATTTATTTTTAAATTTTTAATATTTTTTTCTGAACCCAGGGTCTTATTCCTGTTAGGCAAGTGCTCTACCACTGATCTAGATCTCCAGTCCTCTTTTACATTGTAGTTGATTAGATTATGCACAGATAACTGTTCAATAATCTCTCTCCCCCCACACACTGTAAAATCAGTATACCTGCCTGGGCCATTGTGAGGATTAAATGGAATAATGTGCATCTCCTTGAACTGCCTACCCCTTACCTTGGGCCCAATGCTCTCTTGCACCCCTACAAATTCCTAGACCTGAGCTCTGACGAGTGCTGTAGGTTTTGCTAAGCAGTTTGGGACAAGATGGCAGAGCTTGTGGTGCAGTCACCAACAGCTCTCTGAAGATCCCACTCAACTCTAGGGAGGGGAAATTCAGTTCTTCTCCATAAGGCAACAGGTTTGTCTCCCAGTTTTCCCTACTTTCCCCCACCTCCTCTCAGTTTTCTTGGTCCACCTGCCCTTCTGTCAATTTTCCCATCTCTAAATCCCTTAGCTGGCTCACCCCACTCCATAAGCTAAAAATCCTCTGCTGGTCAAACTCTGACAGCTGTGGTTTTCCAACCATGTTCCTGCCCCACATACAAAGATTACAGCCCATGATTTCATAGATGGTGTAATGGTGAATACAAAGGGGTAATATTGGCAGTCATTGCCAGTGATGTCTTGCCCTGGTCCAGCATGCACTCACTCTTGGGGGTCTGGGTGCTTGTGTTAGTGGAGGGTTGAAGTAGCTGAGGCAAAGGAGGGCAGGTGCTCAGCATCGATAGGTGGACGTTGTCAGTGAGCATACAGAAGCCACCAGAGAGACAGACTCCTGGCTGGGACAATTTACTCTCCTTTTTGAGGCTACTGGTAGCTTAACTGTCAATGAGAACATTGGGACTGCCTGTGCCCAATGGATGGAGGACCTCATTTAAGTGTGAGCCTGTGGTGGGTCCTGCAGGGAAAGCTGGGGAACTTTTGCCCTTAATCTCCCTGCAGAAGGGGTGGGCAGCTTCTGCTGCTGCTGGAAGGACCAGAGCAGCTGTCAGGTGACTGCTCCTCCTCTGGGAGGGCTGGCAAGAGAATCACGGTTTGGGGCCAAGTTTTGGTCCTGTCCTCACCCTATTGACTCTCTCACCCTTACAGAACCTCTCACTGGAACTAAAGGTGACTTAGGGTAGACACAGCCTCCACAGTACAGAAAATAATCAGATTTGCAGTTGGAAGGGATTTGAAAGGTCATTCATTCATTTATTGGATACTTTCCATGACAAAGAGCTCACTTACAGTCACTTTCATTGCTGGGCAGCTTCATTTATTAGAAAGCTCTTCTGACTTAAACAAAATCTGTGCCTCATAACTTGGGTTTGTCCTATTTCCACCTTCTGAAGCTGTCAACCAGGCTCTGTTTTATTTAGCTTTAATATCACCCCATTTCCTTGGCACATGGACTGGGAATCTTGAACATCTTTTTTTTGGGGGGGGGTACCAGGGATTGAACCCAGGGGCACTCAACCACTGAGCCACATCCCCAGCTCTAATTTGTATTTTATTTAGAGACAGGGTCTCACTGAGTTGCTTAGTGTCTCGCCATTGCTGAGGCTGGCTGTGAACAGGTGATCCTCCTGCCTCAGCCTCCCAAACTGCTGGGATTACTGGCGTGCACCACTGCGCCCAACTTCTTGAACATCTTTGATACCCAAATGTATAGTAACACATATTGTAGCATCCCCAGACAGCTATGTAAAGCATGATCCACCCCATTACAAGATACAGGGTTTGTGAGTGGCATGTTAATGACTTATTACTGGATATCTAACATGGTTCATCTATTCTGCTCCCCATGAATCTCTTTCTGTTTCCCCTTCATGGCACTATCCTCCCCTGGCAATTAATTTTTTTTTTTTATCGTATGTCTTTTCTCAAAGAACATAGACTCCATGAGAGCATGACCTTGTCCTGGTCTGTATTATATCACATCCCACATTTAGAATAATGCTAGGATACAGGGAATAACTCCATTAGTATTTTTTAATACATCAAGAGCCAGATTCAGATGGTGAAGATCTTAGATTCCATTAGTATTCTTTAGTGCTCCAGAAAGGGACAAGTTGATTTTTTAAAAGACTGACTGGTAGAGCAGCAATGAGCCTAATCCTGAAGTAAGTGATGTCTGTTCACCCCAATTTTGCACTTGTCATCTGGGTGACCCTTAAGCTGGATATTTAATTGCTCTGAGGCTTACCTTCCTTATCTGTAAAATGGGACTGGCATTCTGGGGATGAAATGTGACTTTGTAGGAGAAAGAATTTTTATGAGCTGGAAAGCATTATGTAGATATGAGTTGTTGTTATTATGATTGAAGTTGTAAAATCTTGATCTAGTAAAAAGTGTATTTGGGGCTGGGGTTGTGGCTCAGCGATAGAGCACTCACCTAGCATGTGCGAGGCCCTGGGTTTGATCCTAAGCACCACATAAAACTAAATAAAATAAAAATATTGTGTCCAACTAAAAAATAAATATTAAAAAAAATAGTATATTTGGCCTAAGAATGAATTGATCTTCTACTTGAGGTGAGTTAATTTCTGGAGTGCTAGGGATCATGTAATTTTTAGAAATGCTCTTTACGAGTTTGCTTACTAAGTCTGCCGTCGACAAACACTTGAGTGCCTACTATGTGGAGGCTTTATTCCACTTGAGGTACAGCAGAGAACAAAACAGGCAGAAATCCCTGTCCTCCTGGTGTTTACAGTCTAGAGGAAGCAGAAAGACATGAATAATAATTATGTGGTACAGTAACATTCTAAATGTCAAGAAATAAAAAGAGAAAAAAGGAGGATAAAGGAATAGAGAGTACTGGGGTAGGGGTTGGAATTTTGGGATATAGTCAAGGGAATATCTCACTGGAGATGATGCTTGAGCCAAGACTTGAAGGAGATGAGAATCTGACCATAGAGACGGTGGGGAAAGCATTTTAAGGAGAGAAAATAACAAGCACAAAGGCCCTAAGCTGAGAGTTTTCTTGTATGTCCAACAACAAATAAATAAAAATGAGACTAGTGTGGAGGAAGAGAGATGGAGGGATAGGTGGCATTAGAGAGAGAATGGATGGCCAGATTGTGCAGGGCCTTATTGTTAGGATTTGGCTTTTATTCTCAGAGGAAAGAGCTATTTGAAAGACTTGAAGAGAATTGTTACATGGTCTGACTTCTCACTTGACTTATTCTGGCTACAATAATAAAAATAGAGCATAGATGTTGAGCACTGAATGAAATCTAGAGGAGAGACCATGATGGTTTGGACCAGGGAAGTGGGGGTAAGAAGCCACAGGATTCTAGATGTGTTTTGCAGGAACTGCCCTAGGATTTGCTGATCTGTTTTGGTCAGAGGAAAAAAAAAAAAAACAAGACTAAGGATGAGCCAAGAGTTTTAGCCTGAGCCCTTGGAAGAATAGAGCTCCCTTTTACTGATGTGGGGTGACTGTTGGAAGAGTGGGTTTGGGAGAGAATATCAGGTGCTCAGTCTTGGACATGTTACTTCTGAGAGGTTGATTAGACGTTCCAAGTGGAGATGTTGAGTAAGCACAGAAGAGCCCGAGCCAAAAATAAAAAAATAAAAATAAATAAATACATTGGGAGTCATCAGCATATTGTTGGTATTTAAAGCCACAAGACTGTCTGAGAATAACCAAGGGAGTAAGTGTGGATGCAGAGGAAGTCAAGGGCTGAGTGCTCTGCCATGGTTAGAGGCTGCGGAGACGGGGAAGGGACAGCCAGGCTGACTGGGAGAGAGCGGCCAGCGAGGCAGAGGGAAGTCAGGAGACTACGATGCCCTGGAAGCCAGGGGAAGTGCAGGCTTCAAGGGGGCTGTCAAATGTCACTGAGATGTCAGCTAAGGTGAGCAGAGAAAAAGAACTGACAGCATCCCAAAGAGGAGATGTGGAAAGCTTAGACAAGAGTCCATTTTCCAGAGTGGTGGGGACAGAAGCTGTGGGTGTAAAATAGAAGAGGAACATAACTGCAAAGAGCAAATTTAGACACTCTAAAGGAGGATGGAGAAGGGTATAGCTGGTGAAGGACATGGGTCAAGGGAGGGTGTTTGCTATTTATTATTTTTCCAAGATGGGAGAAGGGATGGCATATGTGT
Organism: Spermophilus citellus; assembly: GCF_964194105.1. NCBI lineage: Eukaryota > Metazoa > Chordata > Mammalia > Rodentia > Sciuridae > Spermophilus > Spermophilus citellus. Next base: position 150,854,487 of record NC_138187.1, read on the forward strand.
ATGCTAATGGGAATCATCCCGTAGATATGATCAAATCTCTACTACCAGCCAGACATGGGAGAAATCTTGGACAAATGTCCTTGAGTAAGTGGGAGGGGTTGGGTCAAGGTGAAATGGAGAAATTGGCCTTGCCTACAACCACCAACCACATATCCATAGTAGTAGAAGAGAAGGTGGAGAATGTGGGCTCTCGTGCAGGTGGGTGGGCAGATAATGGAAGGGGGGGCATGGGGAAACTCTCCAGAGAGCTTCTGTTCTCTCAGAGAAATAAGGAAAAAGGTCATCCTTGCAGAGGGAGGCCAGGGATGTAGAGGAGGCATTGGAATTTGAAGTGAAGAGAGGAATATGAAAGAGGAGCCGGGACAGCGGGACAGCGCCCAGGGATTTGGTGATGGAAGTGTTTCTCCAAGGACTCTGGGAGGGAACCCTTCAGTGTCAGTTTAGCTTGCAATACCTCGGATGTTCCTATCCTTTCTTCAGGCTTTCTTGGTTAAATTTGTATCAATTTTTAGGCATAAGTTTTGCCTAAAACTCATTTGCACATCACTCCAAATGATTTCAGGTTTATCAGAACAGCCATGGTGTTTTACAAAATTAACTTTATAAAAATAAAAAAATGTTATGTACTAGCCTACGCTGACCTTCAGAATGTTCCAAATTTATGCAGCATTACACGGTTCAGTTTTGCCTTCACATCATTCATTAGGAGGTCAATCTTGACCTGGGAGAAGAATTATTTCCTTTGTTTTGGATAAATGTGTTATCCTTTACATTTTTTCCTCCCTGGTAAAACGGTTTCTCTGGCAAGGCCTGAGTTATATTATGTATCTTAAAAATTTTAAGTGCTCATTTGAATCACTACCTTTTAGATAGCTTCAGAGTCTCCAATTTTGGTTTTAAGTATAATTTGTATATCAACCATTAGACTCAAGTAGTCAACCAGTGTTTGTGAGGCAATTATGATGCACCTGCCTGGAAATCATAGTGTGCAGTGATAGCAGGTATGTATTTGGCATTAACAAAGTACCATGAGGCAGGGTGGGATGCCTTTTCGGGCTGCCTACTCATAAAGGAAATTGAGGATTGACGGAGTGGTGAGTGATAGTGTATGAAGGTAACCTTGGCTGTGACTTTCCCTGCCCCCCCCCCCCCCCCCCCGTCTTTGTGCTTAATTAACCATTAAGATACATGCTCAATTCTTTTTATTATTATTTTTTAAATTTTGAAACAAGGTCTTGCTAAGCTGCCCAGGCTGGTCTAGAGCTTGCCTAGACCTCCTCCTCCTGCCTCAGCCTCCAGAGTAGCTGGGTTACAGGCATGCTTGGCTTGCGACATTTTCTCACTGTAAGCACTAAAGCAGGCATATTTCTTCTGGTCATGAAGATGTGTTTGTCTCTTTTCTAAGGCTGACCCATATCAGTGGCATTTTCAAGTTGCTGTTTTAACAAGACGTGCACGCTGCTCACCCCGCTCAGAAACTTCCAGTCCGTAAATGACCGTGGGGACTGTGGCGCTGCTCCCCACCTCCCTTGCCACTGCTGCCCGCAGGAGCTGCCAGCACAGCTGATACCCTCCCCACCCCCGCCAGGCCCTGGCACCACAGAAACCATCTTCTAAATGGCGATATGTTTCCGTCATGCTGTTACCACGACTCTCCTTGCTTCCCGGTTTCTTTTAGATTGTCGAGAATTTACTTCAAGGACAAAGCAAAAACTAAAGTCTTCCTTAATGTCTACTTTGCACAGGTGCTTCTGCCTATGTTGTCCCATTTAATTCTCAAAACAGCCCTATCAGTTGGGTTTTATCCCCATATTTACAAGACAGGGACACCCTGTTGGTGAGATTTATGTGATTTGACCAAGATCATGCAACTTCGAAATGGGACAAACTTGGATTCAATGCAGGTATTGTGTCAGAGTGGAAAAATAAAGATATGTGTAAAGAAAAAAAAATATTGTTAATCCCCTCAGTTCCTTCTAAGATGGGTCCCAAGGGGTGTGTTCTTTGCTCAATAGGGATGACAGGTGTGAGGGGGTCAACCCGAGACCCTACATTATTCTTCGAGGTAAGAAAAGGGCTATAGAGATGCAGGAGGAACAATTGTGACCTGCAGTGGTGGAGGGGGCGGCAGCGTGAGAGGGTAGAGGGGATGGCCAGCTGGCAGGCCAGGGGCTTGCTGGGGACGTTGGCCCAGTGGAGATTTAGAGGAGAGCAACTGCTGTGCTCTGCGGGAGGTTGCTTCCTCTCTCCCTCCCCACCCGAAATCTCCAGCAAAGCCCTTTCTTTTCCTTGGGCTCCAAGACACGTGTGCTTCTCAATGTGAGAGTAATGAGATCATGTTGGTACCCTAACTCAGAATGGGCTGGCAAAAAACCAGGGCTGCCTACATGGGTCTGGTGCACATCTTCAAAGCCCATTCTTTTTAGAATATTCACTTCATGCATATTCACTGAGAATTTCTATGTGCCAGGCATTGTTCTCAGGTGCCAGAAATACAATGTTAAACAAGAAAGACGTCTTTGCCTTTCTATAGTTTATGTACTAGTGGGAGAGACAGACAGTTTTAAAAAACGAGAAAGTACTATAAAAAAAAAAAGACAACAGAATCAATTTTTAAATGTTGAGAAGAAAATTTCTTAACTTTCTTGGACATGTGTCTCCTTTAGTAAACGGAGACTACTGAACCTAGGAATAATGGTTTATGGACATTTGTTTAACAGTGTTTTATTGATTAATTCTAGATACTTAGTGCATTAAACATGGATGGCTTATGTCAAAGATGTGGCTGGTTTATTAGTAATTTTAAAAGGGAGGGGGTACCTAAACTGTGTGGACCTCCCAATGTATTTGGCTAAGGCATATTTCTTTAGGACCTTAAATTGGCCCAGAGCATGGAGAGAGACCTCACTTGGTTATCCCTGGGCCTCCTAATGCTTCACCTTTGCTTCCCCAAGCAAACCTGTGTGCCTCTGTATCCGCAGCCCACCAGCCTGCCTGCCTGGTAGTCCTCACTAAGGTACCACCATAGTGTAATGGTCCTGTCCATGGTTTCTCAGCTCTGCAACTTATAGCTGGGCCATGTTGGGTGAGTTACTAAACCTGGGCTGCAGTGTCCTTATCCTGATGTGAGTTATACTATACCTGCTCCTGATCTTCTTGTGAAGATCAGATTAACTTATGAAAAGTAACTAGAAGAGCACCTGGCACATAGAAAGCTTGAGGTAGACTGATCACTTATTACCCTGGTGTTATTTGAACTGACCTCACTTGCCACTGCCTTAGGTCCAGTCCTGCTGACTGTCTACCTCCCCTCTTCACCCCAAAACTGAAAGGCCACCAGTGCTGAGCTTTGACACTTCGAAGTTGGGGTTACAAAAAAAAAAGAGGATTGCTTCTACTTGAGACCCGTGAAACAACAAGAAAGTGGTGTTTTGAGTTGGAGCTTGGAGATGGGGAGGACAAAGAGATGGGGAAAAGGAGAGGAAAGCCATTCTAGTCAGAGGGAACACTGATGTGGAGCCAGCCCTGAAGTACTGGGGGTTAGGTTTGTTTGCTGAATGTATGAGTTCAAGTCCAAGAGGCAGGCGTGGGAACGCGGCGAGCTAGTTCAAATTGTGGAGGTAACTGAAGGATAAGGTTGTTGGTATCAGACTTTATGGGAAAATGGGGAACTATTGTGGATTTTTAAGGATCCAGATTTGTTCTGTTACAACGTATAGGTGCAGGTACAGGGGCCATTAACCCCAATGTCAAATGACACAAAGCTATGTAATTTTTAAAAATCTCCAATTTATTTTTTTCTAACAAGTTTTATGCGTCTATTAGCTACCCCACAAGAATTGGGCAAGGAAATCTAAGTAAACTTATTACATATTTATCATTTTCTTAATAAAAACAAATAAAAAACCCATAGGGGTTTTCCATCATAGATATATCAACTTTTAGGGCTGTAGATGACCTTTTATGTAACATTTAATCCATAAATATAACTACTCAAGCAGATTTAGAATCATGTACATTATGAAATGACATATTCATTTATAAATATTGCCTTTCTTCAAGTACATTCCATCAAATGCTCTTATTCAAACTCATCAGACAGGCCTTTTTAACATCAATGTTTTTGTCAAAGTGAAAGTGAATTTTTGAATCATCAAAGCACTTTTGAATACTTACCAGAGCACAAGTCCTCATGAATAATTATATGCATGTTTAAGTTGTTTGATATGAAGCACTTCTAGCATCTGTGTATAATAAAATTTTATCCTGTCAATTGGTATAACACAAGAACAAAGAATAGATTTGATTTGGCACTTACCCTATAGCTAGCTGTTCAAGATCTCCACAACATAGGTACTTACTGGATTGCTCTTTTCAGTTGCTAAAGAATTTTTCATTTTGTACAAAATGTTGACACAGTGATATCAAGTAGAAAAGGCAAGATACAAAAAAAAAGGAAAGAAAGAAAAGGTAGGATATATACTTATAGAAAGATAGAATAACCTCAACTATGAAAAAAATAATATCCAAACACATATTTTGCTTTTTAAAAGTGATCTTTAAAAAGCTCCTACATAGTACCCAACCCTTGCTCTTGTGAGGTTATAGCCCCAGGAATAATCATTGCACTTATGTTACTTTTTTTTTTTTTTTTTTTTTTTTGCTTCTCCCTCTTACCAGTCTCATTAGATGTTTCCCACAAGTACCCGAACAGCAAAGGTAGAGGTTATTTTGGATAAATATAACATCCTCCAAATGGTATATCGTTATGACTGAAAGAGCACATCAAAATATTAGAGACTGTAGGATTTTTTACTTAAGTTAACCCTGTGTTTCCTGAGGGATTTGATGTGGGGGAACCTCACCCTATATTTTGGACATACATGTTCTTTCCTGTTGACAGTGCCTGGTCTTGGTCCCTTTGTTTAGAGTCTTGATCTTTTCTAAGTGGTTATAATTTTGCTTTAAAGATAGTCCTTCAAATAACATAATACTAGAGCAAAGTTAGGTAAACAAAAAGGACACAACAATTTAATTTCCTAGCACAGCCTTCTCAACAGTCATCCGGTCTCGGTTCTTAGGTTTCTTCTCTCTAGAGTTTCCCTGACGCGTTGCTCAGTGCTCTCCTGTGCTCTCAGCTCCTGGGGCCTTCTCCTTGGGCCCCTCGTCAGCTGACCTCAGATGCACCGATTTACTTGTCTGGCTCTCTAACTGGATGCTAGGTGACCTGAGGGCAGGCACCATGTCTTGGTCACTACTTCAATCCCTGGCACAATGCCTGAGAAACGAACGAAACAAACAAGACCACACACCCTCATATGACAAGGAATCATTCCAATATCTTGGAGAGTTGGTGCAAATTTCAGATGATGCCATATGCAGACTTTAATGTTTGTTGATTCCAACTATGTACACACATTCGGATCGCTCCCATCTGTTGCCTAAAGGGATTGGTGGCCAAATCTCATGCATGAGGTGATGAAGGGAGGACAGGCAACGCCTGCAGCTTAAATATGGAGGCTCTTATGAAAAGAAAAAGAAAAATCCAGGCTCTGTTTGTTTACACCAAGGCTTTGGTTTTGTGACAGTGCCAAGCCACACCCTGTCTTCCTGGATTTTATGCAAGTTTGGCCTGTCGATAGACTGGTAATCAGCTTTGGCTTCTTTTATCTCTGCTAGACCTGCACCCACCTTCTTCCAGGGCTGTCTTTCGTAGGAGTATTTTTAGATGGTTAGATAGCTGGGGAATGTTTTTTCCAGGAACTTCCGGCATCTGGGGATTTTAGGCCATCGCTTCACCCACCTCAGACATTGTCAATAGCTCACGTTTTCCGACCACGCAAGGACATGCATACCTATAGGCTCTCATTTGCAGTGTTCTTCTTCCATCTGTTTCTATTTTATGATGTCTTCATCATACCATATATGCAGCATTCTGCCCAGCACTCTGCTCAGTCACCCCTAGTGACTGGCAGGGCACCCAATATACCATGGGCATTCATCTTTAGTGTTTTCTTTCTCGTTTTCTATTCTCTCAGCCAGGAATATCAGCACCTCCTGCTTCAGGGCAATGAGAAACCCTGTCTGGGTAGAGATGCGAGCCGGGAAATTACTCCTCGGGCCAGTCACCAGCCTTGGAGCATGATGGCACAGAGCCCGGACTCTGGAACCAGACGCCTGGTTTGGATCTTATTTCTGCTGTTTACCAGTTATGTGAGCTGGGGCAAGACTTAATTCTTTCTGTTCCTCAAATCTCTCATCTGTTAAATGGGTATATAACAGTCTCTATTGCATAGGAATTTGGTGAGGAGTAAATGGATTAAAATATGTGAAATGTTTCATGCCGGGTTTCTGTTCTCCCGACTAAAAGGCTCAGGGGTCACTCCAGTTGAACTGGGCTAACTAGGGCTGCACAAAATAACCACACAAGAGACACAAATACCTTTTTCTTTGGGGTCACTGTGACGGCTCCTCTGACCTTAAGGGTCCGCAGGAAGAGAGAGAGAGCACGGGCTGACCCTTTTTATTGAGGAGAAGCTATTCAAATGAGGCAAGGGGTCAGGTTTCAGGGGCTGAGTCTATCTTCATGATGTCTGCTGTCAGCAGGTTGACTGACACCTGGGTAGGCCACACCCAAGGGCACAGTAAGAGAAGGGGACACACACAAGGTGCTTTCATGGAAGGTTCTATCCTTAAAAGGGCAAGGAGTTATATTACAAAGGAACAGGTGAGCAAGCATAGCTTCACCCATGGGGCTGTAGCAAGACACACCCATGCACGAGACACCGACCCTCCGACCCTCGAACCCAAGAAGGGTGGGGAAAGCTCTGCCACATTTCTGTGACTGAGTATGACCCAGTCATGTGCAAGGTTGGTCTCCCACAGTTTCACACAGAGTAATTGTTATTTTAAGTTTTGTTTATTTATTGTAGTAGATCAGTACTGTTGTATTACGTATGCTATTGGCTCTTGCTAACTGGAAAGGAGCTGACCACTATCACCAGTCCAAATGGGGTCAGTGCCTTCCTGGCAAGGTAGGGGTCAGCTGTAGTTTGTTTGTGGAGGCTGAGAGAGGGAAGACACAGAGCCTATCAATCAGTCTGGAACGGCAATGATTCCCATCCTCCCCATCATATACATGATCAGTCTTTCAGGCTCCCTCCTCTGATCCTTCTTAGAAAATTCTTGCCACTGGGCATCCCATGTCACCTCTCCCTCACTCTCCCAAGTGGTTAACCCAGGTCCTCATTAAATGGCTACTCGACCATTGAAGAAGCCTCTCCACTCTCTTCTCTACCTTTGGTTCCAACATCCCATCCATTGGGAAGCTTCTAGAACGATCTTTCTAACACAGTTCTCATCTTCCTTCTCTGATGAAAACTTGCACTGGCTCCCTATTTCCTGCAGTGATGTAAGATGCTATGTGGCCCTGAGAACTGCCAGTGGGTATGACAAGAGCCTGATTTCTCCATCCTTCCGCTGGCCTTCTACTCCGGCCAGTCCCTATATGTCTTGCTTCCTACTTTTATTCAAGCCATTTCCTATTCCAGATAATCTTTCCAGCTATATAGTTCTTTGAATTTCTACCATTAAAATTTCAAGGAAGCTTTCCTGCCAAGATTCTTTACTTATTCAGTTAAAAATTTTTATCTTCTTCTATACTCCACGATAGATGATTTTTTTTTGCATTGCTTAGTGTAGACTGCCTTATGTATTTGTATTTACTTTTACTTACTTCAAAACTGATTTTTAGATGGCTAACAAAATGATATGGTGGGGCTGGGGAGGTGGCTCAAGCGGTAGCGCGCTTGCCTGGCATGCGTGCGGCCCGGGTTCGATCCTCAGCATCACATACAAACAAAGATGTTGTGTCCTCTAAAACCAAAATGATATGGTAATATTTGTCAAAATTCATTGAACTCTACATTAAAAATAGGTTCATTTTATTACTTGCAAATTATACCTCAATAAAATTGATTTAAAAAAGAAGAAATATAGTGAAAGCATAGCAGAATAAAATAAGTGGAAAAATTGGTGTGAAATTAAAAAAAAGATGGGAAAGTAAAAGAAGTTCAAGGGAATAGTATAAAAATGTATGCTAGGGCTGGGGATATGGCTCACGCGGTAGTATGCTCGCCCAGCATGCACGGGGTGCTGGATTCGATCCTCAACACCATATAAAAATAAAATAAAGATGTTGTGTCCACCGAAAATTGAAAAATAAATATTTAAAAAAATGTATGCTATAGATTTCCATGGCTACAAACTTTCCTCTGAACTTCCCAGGTGCCAAAAGAAATAGAAAATTATGACCAGAGAAGTAGAGATTTTCCTAGTTTTGAAATCTGATCAAAATCACGGGCCCTTCTGAAGAGAACATTGTGTGATCTGTCAACAGTTTTCTCAACAATAACCCATGTTAAATGCAATAAAGAGTGGTATGGGTTGTTTCTTATAACATCTCAGTTTAAATTGCTGGCAGAGCATCAAAGTGCAATTTAAAAAAGAGTTCCATGAAGGCCTACAGTAGTACAATTTAAGTGCACAGCTTTCTAATGGTTTGGCTGGACTAGGAAATAAAAATTAAAATAACTGTAAAAATAGGTCGACTGCTCTTCAAGTAAGCCCTTAAATTAATGTATCATGAATAAATTTTTTGTTTAATATTTGAGGGAGTGTAAAGCTACAGAATCTGTGGCCAAATGTTGGAGTACAGGTGACTGATGACATCAATCAAGGGCAGACCTTTGTTTTTGAAACTCTGTTGTCAGGTGCATAGATGTTTAAGATTGTTATGTCTTCTAGCCAACTTGATCACTTTTATCATTATCTTTATTGTTGATAATATTTCTTTGTCTGAAGTTTGCTTTGTCTGAAATTAATACATCTTCTTGATTTTTTTTTCTTTTTTGGTCAGTGTTCATGTGTATATCTTTCCCCATCTTTTGTTGTTAACCTATGTCTTTATATTAAAAGTGAAATTCCAGAAGATAGTGTAGAATTGGAACCTTTTAAAAGAATTCCATCTGTTAATATTGGATTTCTTTTCTTTCTTAAAATATATATATATATATATATATATATATATATATATATATATATATATTAACCAGGAATTGAACCCAGAGTTACTGAGCTATATCCCCAGACTTCTTTATTTTTTATTTATTTTGAGACAGGTTCTCACCAAGTTGCTGAGGGCCTTGCTAAGTTTCTGAGGCTAGCCTCAAACTTGTAATCCTCTTGCCTCAGCTTCCTGAGCTGCTGGGATTATAGGTGTGTGGCACTGTGCTTGGCTCAATATTGATTTTTTTTAAACAACATCTTTATTTATTTTTATGTGGTGCTGAGGATCGAACCCAGTTCCTTCTAAATGCAAGACAGGTGCTCTACCACTGAGCTACAACCCCAACTCCATTAATATTCGATTTTTAACTAGTTTTTAAACTAATGTGTTTAGACTATTCACATTTAAAGTGATTATTCATATGATTGGGTTAATTTACCATCTTCTTCAGTGGTTTCTATTTGTTCCAAGTATTCTTTTTTATATTTTATTTATTTTTTGTCTTCTCTAGGTTTGATTGGAAAAATTTCATGTAGTGCATTCTGCTGTCATATAACAAATTAGAATAAATTTTAAAAATGTTAAAAAAGAAAAAGTTTCGGGATTCTATTCCATCTCCTTTATTAGCTAATTATTTGTTAGTGATTATCTTGGAGCTTTAAAATCCCAGCACGTATGAGCCACTACTGTAGAGCATGGTTGCCTTTTCCTGTAACTCTGTCTTCTATGTTTTTGTTATGATGCTCTAGAAAGCAGGATTATGTCATGTTTACATTTATTTCTCTAACTTGACTCTCAAATATGGCCCATCTAATAGGTGCTCAGCTAATAATATATTAACAATGTATTGATATTTAATGATTTATTAGGTTAATATATGTTGATATCATCATTTGGATATTGTCATTTGGATCTTTAATGTTCCCCAAAGGCCAATGTGTTAAAAAGGCTTAGTCCCCAGCCTGTGTGCTACCAGGAGGTGATGGCTTAGTGGAATGATATTCCGTCATTGGGTGTGTGCCCTTGAAGGGGCTACTGGGACCCCAGCCCCACTTTCTGGCTCCCCTACACTCCCTACCATGAGGTTCTGCCTCACCACAGGTCCTAAAGCAACGGAGCCAGTCAACTGACCATGGGCCAAAACCTCTGGAACTGTGCGCCTAAATACATTTCCTCCCTCTAAGTTGTCTAACTCAGGTATTTTGTTATAAATGACAGAAAGTTGGCTAACACACTTAACACACGATAAATATTAATGAAACTGAACTGACATCCTGGCTCACCCTGTCCAGCTCTCCTTATGTCCTTTCCTTGTTTCTCTCTATGCTGACCTAGAAGGATGGGCATTTAATTATTTTACCTTTCATCCTGACAGCATGTAGTGGGTGCTCACTTTTAGATACTGTGGGAGATTTTTTTTTTTAAAGATACATAAGATAAACATAAGACAAAAATTTTGCCCTTAAGTAGTTTCTGATTATGTCCACAGGGATCCATAGTGCCCAGCAGAATAAGATTAATGCTCTAATTATGAACACAGAGAGCCACGAGAACAGAGAAGGAAGCATCCATGTGCCCATTTTCTCACGAATACGCCTCCAAGTGGCTGCTTTGTTCTGGATTTATATGGAGGGAGAAGAACTCGCCCTTTGCTTTTGATGGATGGTCGTCAAGAAATAATACCAGGAAAGTGTAAGGAAATAACAGAGGGACATGGGAAAGTATGTTAACAGAAGAGTATATGTGTGGGTGGGAGGGAGAAACAGTTCCTTCTTCCAGAGGACAGGGGAATGGCAAGTGGTTAGAGAAAGAATTAATGCTAACTTGAGGCATCTGAGAAGGTTATACAGAAAAAGTGGCATTTGAATTGCCCCTGAGGCTGAGTAGAACTTGAATATGTGGGTATGGAGGAAGGGAATTTGCCACAGGAAACAGGCTGGGCAAAGACCCAGAAAAGACCCAGGAGATGGAAGGCAGGGAAGTGTGAGTGGGGAGTAGGTATGGGGGTCAGAGGTGGGAGTGGAAGACATGGCTGGAGACGGTGGCCACGGCCGGTGGGGGGCTGGCACAGTGCACATGCTCATTAAATAGTTTCCAAATGACTGGATAAAGAAGTGGAAGCCGTGGACATGTTAGGACTTTATTTGTTTTCCAATCTTATTATGGTGGCAGCTCTGTGAGAGACAGGATGGGAGACAAGGCTGAGAGGGGCAGGGACACGAGGCAGGAAGCTGTGGTGATTGTCTTAAATGGCCTCCCTGCCCCCAGTCCTGCAGTTCTGAATTCTCTGCCTCTGAAAAGCCAGGCTGGAATGCTTCCCTCTTCTGAAACGTTTATGGGTCAGTGAATGTCAGCACTCAGGCTAAATGCAGAGCAGTTTAGATGCACCCTGGAACATCAACACAGCCTATTCTTAGGGAGGGGACCAAGGTCTCCCAATTACATTTGTGCCAAGGTCAGCCTGACTGCACAGGATTTATACGGAGAGGCAACACTTAAGGTGACTGTCAGCCCTGAAGATCGTCTTAGCCTCAGAAAGTCCTGAGCCTGATGGTCCTCATTTTTGCCTCTTCAGGGAAGATTGAAAGCCACCTGATTCTTCTAGTGCTTTTCGTCTATTTGATATTGACATTGATGTACAAAGGAATCACAGGATCCAGATTAAGTAAATCTGTGTTCTAGCATGTGGTACAACACAGTTGGAAAATGCAAACAAATCAAATGTTCTGAAAGTGAAATGAATGCAAACTAAGGCCTGGAGAAATCTGTCGGGATCCAAGCATTTCTTTTGCTTTCATCTCCCCTTTGAATTAACACCATTTTCTGAAGCTCGGATGTGAATCACTGCCCCTTCTGGAGTGAATGATTATGCCTCAGGCCTAGTTTAAGTAGATGATCCCCCACAATGGGGAAAGAAAGGCTGTTGCCCAGACCTTGGGATATATGGACAAATCCCTGGAGTCCATCTTGAATCAGTCTGTCCTTTCCTCTTATTAATGCTTCTTCTTAAAATTCTTAAATGGCATGACAGTGTACTGGTTAAGAGTGTCCAGACTGCCACCCCTAGATGAGTGATTCTGGGACAGTTATTTAATCCCTCCAAACTTTGGTTTTCTCACCTGGAATTTGGGGATAACAGTATCCAACATCTGGGTCATTGCCTAAGGGTTAGCTGATATGGTAGCTGAAATGTATTGAGCAAAGAGACACATAGTAAGCGCTCAATCTGAGGTAGCTCCTCTCTGTTATTAACCAAAAGTAAAGCACAGCTATCTTTAAGGAGAAGGCAGAGGGCTTAGAATAAGTGCAGACTCTTGTTGTGGACACTTGCTCTTTCCTTGGCATGTGAAACATTGTGGGCATTCATGCAGTGGTTTTTATAGGAGCCAAGGTAGGTCCTGCCAGACCAAGAGCTGAGCATGACAGTCAGACCCTGCTGCATCCATACTTATTCTCCAATCATAGGGGAGAAGAAAGGAGAAGGCTCTGGTGGTGCATTGAGATCTATAGAAAAGGCCCTTTTGCAACGAGGCTCCTCAAACAGGACCTCAGGAACCTGACTCATCTGGAGAGTACTGACTTTTAAAGAGAGTCATACATTGTATTTGGCAGTGTTGTCCTATCTTTTCCTGTTTAAGATTACCAGGAATGTTGGGCACTGTGGCAAAAGCCTGCGATCGCAACTATTCAGGAGGCTAAAGCAGGAAGATTGCAAGTTCGAGGCCAGCCTTGACAAGACCCTGTCTCAAAATAAAAATAAATAAATAAAAGGGCTGGGAATAGAGTTCAGTGGTAAAGCCTCCTGGGTTCAATCCTCAGTACAAAAAAAAAAAAAAAAAAAGAAAGAAAAGAAAAGAAAGAAAGAAAAGAAGGATTAACAGGAAATGACAACTTCAAGGGCACACAGATAAATAGAGAATCTACTCTCAGGAAGTAGGGGAAGTGGTGGCCTTGGCCCCTCTCATCTGACTTAGGGTGGAGTGCAGCAGAAACAGCCCACCTGGCACCATCCCAGGTACTCTGACCCAATAGTTCTGCTTAATCTGTGAGCTACAGAGGTGGGATGCATGGGCCTGGACTCTAAAGCCTCCCTGGGAAGCTGGTCCTTCCTATATGGAATCCAGAAAGACTCTGGACCTTCCGGTGTTCAGGAGGAAATCCATGGAGGGTGCTTTCTACCCCCAGGATCTGGGGGATTAACCTTTGCTACTCATTCCTGGTCTCAAATTCCAGGCTGAGCTGCTCACAGGGCTTCAAGGCCAAATTCTTTTTGATGTCATAGACTATCTTATCTCTATAATAACATCCCTGGAAACCCAGCTGCTCAGTTGGTCATTTTCCAGGCTCACTCTTTTGGATTTTGATTTGCAAAATCTCCTTGGAAATTATCTAACCATTAAATTAAAAAGTGAGGGCATTTTTTTTTTTCTCTTGTGTTAGCAGAAGTAGAACATTTGAAGACAGGACAAAGAATCAAGCAGTTTTGCAGTAGGTTCTTGGACATTATTTTCATGCAAATTTGTATCTATTTTTTGAGGAACAGGAAGGACCTGGGGCTCCATCTGCTGTTCCACACAGGTGGCCCCACTCAGATGACAACTAATTTTCTGTAGTTGAAGGCCCAGGCTGTAGTCCATTTGCCTCTTCCCTGCTCTGTCTTGGTACCTTGCTTTCACTCCTGGGCTTGGTCTCCCCTGGCTTCGCCGTGCCCTCTGGTGTCTTTCTTCCCTTGTTTGCTGTGGCTGGCATCTCCTTCTGTCATCTCTGTGCCTGTGTCTTTCTGGTGTGATGACATCTTCTGCTCCTCATTTATGTTCACTAGCCCAGTTCCTTGGGGCATGCCTTTGTTTCTGGAACTGCTTACTGGCTTCACAATTCCTTGTGAACCTCCCCCTTGTTTTCTGAGAGAAGCAGGTATTGCTCGCCCTCTTCACCGCGCTCCTCACCAGGCAGAGAAGATATTTGAGATGCCCAGAAAGCAGTTTCCTGTCTCCTTGCCCTCCAGCCACCAGCAGGCCCAGCAGTGTTCAGAACACCTGAGTTTCAGGCAAACTCTAACTTTTTAAGAGCAGCCCCTCATAGCAAAATTGAGAGGAAGGTACAGAGATTTCTCAAGTCTCCCCTGCCGCCCCCATTCACAGCCTCCCATATTATCAACATCCACCACCAACACGGTGCATTCATTACCACTGGGCTCCATTGGCACTGTGGTCATCACACAGAATCCATGGTTTACATTCGGGCTCTCTTGTGGTGTTGTGCATCCCATGAGTCTGGACAATGTATGGGGACATATAACCACCATTATGGTATCCACTGCCCTAAAAAATCCTCTGTGCTCTGCCTTCTTATCCACCCTCCTCTCAATCACAGGCAACTGGGCATGTTTTTAAGAAAAGGTTTATTTTGGCTGATAGTTCTAGAAGTTGAAGGTGGAGGGGCTGCAACCTCTTCTTGCTAGTAAAGTCCCAAGGTTGTGCAGGGCATCGCACAGTGAGAGACGAGGGAGACGAGTCTGTGTGTGTGTGTGTGTGTGTGTGTGTGTGTGTGTGTGTGCGCGCGCGCGCGCCTGCGCACCTCTGATCGCTCTCCCTCTTCTTATAAAACCACAGTGATTCCATCATAGAGGCTCCACCTGATGGCCTTATTCTTTCCTAATCACTTCCTAAAGGCCCCGCCTCTAGATACCAGGGCCTGATTAAGTTTTTGCCCTCCTAACACCTCACAATGGGGATTAAACTCCGAATGAGTTGCAGAGGGGACAAACCATTTCCAACCACAGCAGCAGCCTTTTCCAATTGGTTTCTTTCGCCAGGTGACGCGAGCTCCTTGTATTAACAGTGATGAGAAGTTTGTCTTCAGTTGGCTAAAAGTGTCAATCACAACCACCCCACCCCCTTTTTTCCCCTTACTGAGGTCACCTGGAAATCCAACCGGAAATGTTTGTCAGGCAGTTGATCTGCTTTTTTTCCTAAGTAAAAGCACAGAGGCCCTGTGGTCAGGCAACACGCACTCACCTGCTCATTGGTTCGACATGGTTTTCCCGCTGCCCAGCACTCTAGGAGGCCCCGCGGACACCGTGGAGAGTGTGCTGCTCCTGCAGCGGGAGCTGTCAGGCCTGCCTGCAGGGGTGCTGGTTGGCATAGCATCGGTATAATTGGGAGTCACCATGGTCTCCTGTGATTTTCCTGCCAACACTTGAGATTCCAGAGGCAGCACATATTTTTCTGGGAATATTATTTTATTCCCTAGGATCGAAGCATCCCAGCCGGTTCCTTCCCCTCAACTCCTCCTCCTCTTCCTCAGTCCTCTCTCCCAGCACACTTGATGTGGAGAGCAGCCTGCTGGCTGGCTGGCTCCGTATGCATGGAGGTTTTTCAGTTTTCCTCCAGGAAAGGGTGAGTGGAGAAGGTGGATAGGAGTTTGAGCCGACTGAGTCTCTCCTCTTCTCCTCTGTGTCAGGTCCTCTGCCCTTATCCTATGCATACCTGGTGGGTAGATAATTTCACTCCCACATTAATGAAGAGGCTCAGAAAAGGCAGATTGTCCAAGGGCAGACACTTGGTGCATTACAGAACTGCTTCTGGAACCCAGGTCTGTCTGAATCCTGAACTCAGATTCTTGCCAATACGGTAGTTTGGTGTATACATGTGGGAGGGGGAGTGGGGGGAGCTGGTGGTAGTGGTGGGAAGCACTGGGAGAGGATAAATCAGGGTGTGAGAATCATCTCTCTTTCCACCTTGAGTACTGGCTTTGAGGAGCACCTTGCTGCTCTTCTGCTCTGGCTAGAGTGCAGCCATGTGTCAGGGCCATGTGAGGCCCTAAGGACACAAGTTCCCAGTTTCTTTCCCAAGAAAGACCTCCCTTCTTTTCAGCAAAGCCTAGTGGGCTCCAGAGTCAGATCTTCTGAGTTCTAATTTCAGCTCTTCCTTTTGTTAGTGATGTTACCTTGGGCAATTTTTTGTTGTTGTTGTTTTGTTTAATACCAGGGAATGAACCCAGGGGCACTTAACCTGAGCCACGTCCCCCCCCCCGCCCCCCCCCCCCTCCTGTATTTTATTTAGAGAGGGGGTCTTTCTAAGTTGCTTAAGGCCTGGCTAAGTTGCTGAGGCTGGCTTTGAACTTATGATCCTTCTGCCTCAGCCTCCTGAGCCATTGGGATCACAGGTGTGCACAGCTGCAGTTGGCTTGGGCAAATTTTTAAAACAGTGCTCTGGTTTTCTCTTCCATAATGGAGATAATAATCCTATCCTCCTTCCTAGAGTAGTCGAAATCGTAGAGAAAGAAAGTAGCACGGAGGATGTCAGGGGCTGGTGAGTGAGGAGCTGGGGGCTTAGTGTAGGGTGGGTGTAGAGTTTCCGTTTGGGAGGATGAATCTTCTGGAGAAAGGGGTTGGTGATAGATGCCCAATAATGTGAAGGTAGTTAGCACCACTGAACTCTAAAAATTGGTTTAAATGTTGAGTTTTTACGTCATGAATGTTCTATCACAGTTAAAAAACAGAATACCTTCCTTGAAGGATCTGGGGCAGGCTAGAATGAGATACTACATGTGAAGTACTTGGGGCCAAATCTGGCCACAGTAAATGCTCCATAAATGGCAGCTTCTTGTACCCTCCAGGCAAAAGGGTACTACCCTCTGGGTATCACCTCTCCCAGAGAAGTTCTGGAAGCTGGGGCAGAGCTTTGTAGTGCAGGCTGCCATAAGAAGGGATCTCACAGCTGTACCTGGAGCAGTTCCCTATCCTGAGAATAGGCAGCTGTTGGGACAAGGGCTGGTGACTTCATTTCAGTGGAATAGCATTCACTACCGAGGTTGAGCATCAAGGTCACAAATGGAATGTTGCTTGCTCAATTGTCCCATTTTGCACAGACTCACCCCATGGGTGGCAGGCTCTGATGTGTGGCTGAATTTGGTGGCTAAGCTAGAACAAAAGAATTACCAACCCACTGAGGAAAACACCCAATTAAATGACCTCACTGTAATGTGTCTGAGAAGAGAATGATGTTTGCATGTGTTCCCCGTTCTTGCCAAAACATATTTATGGGGTGTCAACAGGAAGGGCAGAAGGTGCAAAGTGCTTAGAGTTCAGATCAGGAACAGCAATGGCATGATGTGGAAGAGAGGACAGAAAGCAGACACATACAATAGATCTCCAACAGAATCTGCATCCTGGGAAGGGGCTGAGTTCCTTCAGACCTACATGCTCCCTCTATATAATCTGCCCCACACACCCAATTCTGTTCAGACAACCTTTATTGTGTCTTATACAAAGACCTTGGGAGCAGAGAGAGCAAACAACCCAGCCCAGTGGCAGGGAGCAGTCTGGAAAAAGACTTCCTTGTCCTTAGTATGGCCTCCAGGAATCCATCTTAGTGCATTGCAAGCAGGATGGCTGCCCCCAGTTCTGAACCCAGAGGACCCTGGCACTCTGTGCAGACTTGGTCTCCAAGGCCTTTCCGGCAAAGGAACTGAGACTGGCTGCGTGATCTAGAGCTTTCACACAGTCTGAGGTGAAAGACCAAGTTTTTATTTTGTTTTCCTTTGTTCTTAGTTTCCAATTCACTGTGAGTTCAGTACTTTCATATATTAAACACCAAGTGAATAAATGAAGAAATAAATTATCAAAACGAATTCAGAAATAAAGGAACTCAAAATGCAAGACCGTGTTTTTAAATCATTGCCTTCAGCAGACATGCACTGACTGGTCTTGTTGCTGAAACAGTTTCTAGGTGCTCACTCTTCATTTTTGTGCTTTTATGTGTGTGTCACAGAGTAACAAAATGGTTTGCACGACCTCACTGTGAGTGATTCTCTTCTATATCATGGTCTGCAAAGTGGTATGCCAAGACAAATCCATCAGTGACAGGAAAAAAAACATTGAAGGTCTACGTGACAGCACGTCCTCTTTTAATTTTTATTTTTGTTGATATTTTCCATGTACATAGCATAATAGTGAAATAACCCATAGATAATTTATATATACAGAAACTTTATAGGCACAGAAATCATATATGGTGAGTTGTTCTCAGTCTTCTTACTGAAGGTTATATGATTAACAATGTTTGAGGTCTGCTGCCCTCAATTAGTCACGTAAAAAGTTACTGCTGTGCCTCTTTGGACATTTCTTATCTTGCATTAGGCTCCTGTTATTTAAGATTTCATATATTTAGGGCTCTCCTAAAATTATAATACAATTATGCGTTCTTGCTTATCTATGGTTATTTCCTTATTCACTAGGCAGAGAAAAGCTTAGATGTGATGTCTCAAGACACTGGGTTAGGATGTGGGAAAATGATGATGGCCAGGAAGTAATCTCTGTTCCTTAGGATGTACATGTCTAATTCCGGACAGAGACTTGCAAATTGATCATTGCTTTTGCTGGAATGTGCAATCAAATAATCGTGTATAAGAAGCAAGCCTGAGGCATTAAAAGTGGGAAACTATGGAGAGTTGGTGCTCAGAAAAATGTGCCCAGAGGAGAGGCTGAGGAATGATGAGGCTTTGCTTTGGCAGAAGGAGGTACTCTATTGGGGGTAATATTAACATAAAAGGCACGAGGTCTTCCCACCCAGTGCCCACTCACATTTCCTCCGGCTATTGTTAAAATCTCGAAGATCCCCAAATTAACATCTCTATCTAGAGCTCTCATTTTAACATAGGATCTGTTGATTCATCCTCCCCTTATGTGTCCCTCTGTCAGCTCATGCACAGTGGCACCGCCATCTATCCTTCTACCCACATCTGACTCCTCCTATTTCTCACCCCCATATCCTTTTTGTTAATATGTTTTTTTTTTAAAGAGAGAGTGAGAGAGGAGAGAGAGAGAGAGAGAGAGAGAGAGAGAGAGAGAGAGAGAGAGAGAGAATTTTTAATATTTATTTTTTAGTTCTCGGCGGACACAACATCTTTGTTGGTATGTGGTGCTGAGGATCGAACCCGGGCCGCACGCATGCCAGGCGAGCGCGCTACCGCTTGAGCCACATCCCCAGCCCTAATATGCTTGATTCTACTTCCTTAGCATGTCTTAAATGCATTTCCTTTCAATATAAACAATGATAAAACTTTTTATAAAGCTACTATTTTTGACCACTGCATGTTCTTTCAAGGCAGGAACAGAGACTGAATCATCTAAGCCTCGGTGACTAGCATCTGGCTATACAGACTAACACTAACTGCAGCTGCTGCTGCAATCTAATGCTCATGTGGTTGCTTAATGAGTGCCAGTGTTCTAAAAACTTTGTATGTAATAGCTCACTTAATTCTACAAAAAAACCTATTAAGGCAATTTCTATTATCATCCCCTTTTACAGGTAAAGAAACTGCGGCACAAAGGTTAAGTAATCTGTCCAAGACCCAAAGCTTATAAAAACCCACTGTTGGCCAGGCATGGTAGCCCATGCCTGTAATCCCAGTGATTTGAGAAGCTCAGACAGGAGGGTGAAAATTCAAGGCCAGCCTCAGCAATTTAACAAGACCCTCAGCAACTTAGTCAGACCCTCTCTCAAAATCTAAAAAAAAAAAAAAAAAAAAAAAAAAAAAAAAAAAAAAAAATTAAAGGGCTGGGGGCTGGAGATGTAACTCAGTGGTAAAGCATGTTTGGGTTAAATGCACAGTTCCAAAACCAAAACCAAACCCAACATTGAATGAAAGATTAAATGAATACGAGAATGGGGTAATAAATGAATGAGGCCCGTAAGATGGGCTGGGTCCTACAGTAATGGCTTCTGCTCATGTAAGTAATTATTACTAGATAGTAATAATACTATCTCTATTGTGTGTAGTTTATAGATCAAGAGCCATTCTTTGTGTGTCTTTCTCAGGAGGCACTAATTGCTATTTTGGCAGTTGTAGTTTGACCAGGGTTTCGTGATGCTTCAGAGAGAATAGGAACCTGATATATATGATCAAAAGAAGTAAAGGACCAAAACATTCTGGATGAGCAGGCAAGGAAAATGGCTGGTCCAAGGTGTTATTTTGGTTGGAGGTATGAGTCAGGGGTGGCCTATTTGCAGCCTGTGCCTGCAGAGTGATGCTGGCATCCTGCCTCATTGAGCCCTTGCCACAGAAACATCGTGACAAGTATCCCCCAGGGAGCCACATACCTGGGGTTTATACTGCACAGTGCCACCTGCCATTGTCCCTTATTTAAACAGCTCATTCTTGACAACGACATCTCATCTATCACTTTGGAGCTTGGTTACCACAAACACTTGGCTGTCCATTTTCCTAATCCACAGCAATGGTGCTGCCTGGACCTGTTTGCTGACGTCCTAAATTACTAATCCTCCCGGCTTCCTTTGGTTGCTATGGGGTTCCAGGGTCCTGCCTCCACCATTGAGAAGAAAACTCGATGGAAAGGGTCCTGCTCTCTCCTTCAGTGCCCTTCATAACTAAGTAAATGTGAAGACACCTCCACTTCTCCTGATACTCATTTTCTTCCTTTGTCCCAGCTAAAAATAAATACACGAATAAACAGCCCACTCTGATATACAGACTGTCAGAACCATAAGAAATCGTCAGGACATGCTGGTTTGATCGCTTCCTTTTAAATATGGGCAAACAGGGGTCTAGAGAAGACTGAGGATCCTGTGTGGGGGCACAGGTTGAATGGGAACCTTTGTCAGATTCTGGGGGACATGGGAGATAGAAATAATTCTCTGCTTTCCTACGTTTCTTTCTGTAATTTCTACTTATACATAACAAAATTAAACTAGAAACTGATTTTATTACTTTCCTGTGATTTTTCCTAATCTCTTTCTGTTTACAAAAACCATTTAAAAATCTATTTTCATGTCTTCTTTGCTGTTCCTTTCTCCAAAATATTCTTTAACCTGGAATGATGAAGGAGGAGTGGGTTATGCAATTTCACTCTTCTGTTCTAGTGATTCTCTGTTAATGGAGGGCAGCTGCCCCGGATCCCTGAAGTCAGATGATACTTGATTCTCTGCTTTTCCTGCAAGTTTTACTCTGTGAACTCCAGTGGATTAAAATTGCTTTATGGCAATCATCAAAATATGGCCTTATATGTAAATATCTGGTTTACCCAGGCATCTCCCCCAACATATTATGAGCTCTTTGAAGGCACAAAGTATCATATTTCCTTTTGTGTCCATAGTACATACTGCAATGTCTTGCACACAGCACATGCTCAATAAATGATTGCAGGATTAATGAGTGAGTGTAATTTTCAGTCTGGCCGTCATTCACTTTGGGCTTACACGCCCCCAATAAGGAGGACTACTTAGAGGAAATGGCCTTTGAACTGAACTTTAATGGAAAGAAAGACAGCTCATCATAGCAGAAAGAAGAAAGTTGTTTTTATGCACATAGAACCATCCACACAAAGGCTTGGAGCAGGAGACTAAAATTACTAGTTGCCCATCAGGAAATTAAACAGCCTATCCATTCATTAGAGAAAGAACAAATGACAGGCCTGTGCATTGCCAGACAGTTAATAAGCAAGAGCCAGACTTGCTATTATGGAAAGCCAGACTCTGAATGTCATGTTACCCAACCCTCTCAAGCCACCCTGTTCTTAAGGTCTTGCTATCCAACCTTGCAAAGATGAAGCAGGGTACTGGTGCAGGGTTACAATCCCTCTCTCATAACTGTCTCTTTCCCCTATTTCACAAGCTACTGAGTAACTTATTTTTGTTCAAATGATCTAATGCGGAGATCAGCAGGGCTATGTCACCCCTTAGCCCAAAGTGGTTAGAAGTCCTGTGCTGTGTGTGTGTGTGTGTGTGTGTGTGTGTGTGTGTGTAGGGGAGACCTCGTAATATACCCACTGGCCTCTTCTAGTTGAGAGCCCTGCCTTTCAGACTTCCTTTGGCCATGTTGAAAATGGTCTGCCAAGGTCAAAGACACTTTCTAAGGGGAAACATGTCTAAAAGGAAGACAAAGGAATGAGAGAGTCTGAAAGATGTTGAGTGTCTATTGGGCACCTCAAACTCTGCCTGATGCTTTAGAGATCTCATTTGTTTCTCAAAATGGCCCTGGGAGACAGGGAGATATGAACCCTCCCACCATCCTTCACCCTTTTTTCCTCAACTTCTTTCCTTCCTACAGTTAATAAAGCTAAGGTTTAGAAAAGTGAAATCATCTTTCTCGAGCTCACATAGCTAGGTGATGGAGCCAGAGTCTCATACAGGCCAAATATAGGAGAGCCTGGGATTCTCCTAACACAGAGCAGCAGGCATAAAAGTATCTGAGGCCAGAATAGATGTTTATTCAGAAAAGATATACAAATGACCAAGAGGCTTGTGAAAAGATGATCAAATCCAGGCTTGGTGGCACATGCCAGTAATCCTAGCAACTCAGGAGGCTGATATAAGAGGATCTCAAGTTCCAGGCCAGCTGGTAACTTAGACCCTATCTCAAAATTAAATAAGAAAATCAAAAGGGCTTGGAATGTAGAATTGCCAGACAATAGCAAGAGCCAAACTGGCTATTATGGAAAGCCAGACTCTGAATGTCATGTTACCCAACCCTCTCAAGACACCCTATTCTTAAAGTCTTGTGTTCAACATTACAAAGCTCCTGCAGAGTACTGGTGCAGGGTTACAATCCCTCTCTTATGACTGTCTCTTTCCTTCTGTTTCTTAAGCTATGGAGCTACTTGTATTTATTGACCCCTCCTGAGTTCAATCCCTAGTAACAGACACACATAAAACAAAACAAAATAAAACAGGGCTGGGGCTGTAGCTCAGTGGTAGAACGCTTGCCTCGCATGTGTGGGGCACGGGGTTCGATCCTCAGCACCGTGTATAAATAAATAAAATAAAGTCATTCTGCCCATCTACAACTACAAAATAAAAAAATTAAAGCAAAACAAAACAAAAAACAAAAAATAAGGATACTCAACAACATTAAATCATCAAGGACGTACAAATCAAAACCACTTCACACTCACTAGAATGGCTATGATAAAAAAAATAGATAATATCAAGTGTTGGTGAGGATGTGGGAAATCTCAACACTTAGGCTCTGCAGGTATGAAATGTAAAATGGTTGTTTCAGAAAACACCCTGTTTATTTCTCAAGAAGTTAGACATAGATTACCACATGATCCAGAAATACCACTCCTAGGTAAATACCCAAGTGAACTAAAAGCATATGTCCACATGGAAGCTCTTACATGGATGTTTATAGCAGCATTACTCGTAATAGAAAAAAGAAGAGAACCAGCCAAATGCCCATCCGCTGATGGTATAAGCATATCATGGAATAATATTCAGCCATAAAATGAATGTGGCACTGATCCTTGCTACAATATGAATGAACATTAAAAGCATTATTTATGTTAAGTGAAAGACACCAGTCATATGATTCCATGAACATGAAATTCCCAGGAAAGGCAAATCTATAAAGACCAGACTAGTGATTGCCAGGGATTGATAGGGAGAGAAAATGGCAAGTGACCTGCTAAGGGGTGTGGGGCTTTTCTTTAGAGTGATGAAAATGTTCTAGGAATAGATGGTGACGATGGCTGCACACTGTAAACACACTAAAAACCACTGAACTGTACACCTTACAGTTGAGGGTCCATTTGATGGTATATGTTTTGTATTTCATTAGAGCTGTTATAAAAAGCAAATCTCAGACCAGAGGGCGGGCTTTAGCTTCAAGTGTTAGCTAACCATACTTAGGAAAAACGCTAGGTGTTGAGTGCGTGCCACCATGATTTAAGCTTTAACAATAACATGATTGACAGGGTGTTTCTGAGAGTGCTTGGAAATTAGGCTCTTGATAAACAGTCAAAAAGGAGAAAGCACACCCCTTTTGGTTCTGCTGGGAGGTACTTTACCCACTACAAGTCGTATTAATGCATCTCACAGGGGTGAAGATGCCAGGGAGTATCCAGTCAGTAGGCAAGACATCCATCCGTTATTTGTAATTCAATATGATAAAGGTAAACATTACTAGGGTCCATTATTGTCACTTTCATTTGTTAATTTATTAAAAAGTATTTATTGAGCACTTGCAGGGTGCCAAGTTCTTGGCTAATTGTGTTTTAGTCTTTGCATTTATTCCCTCAAACCCCTCATGAAGTATCCCACTCTGCAGATGAGAAAACCGAGGCTCACATAAGAAAATTGTCCAAAGTCACAAAGCTAGTGAGTGCTAGAGACAGAATTTATGCCAAGATTGTCTAACTCCAAAGCTAAGGGTCAGAGTGTTGGCTTGGAGAGTCAAGAATAAGCAGTGCCCGGTCAAGTATGGGCAATGTGAGGATTGGAGGTGGGGGGTATCAGAGCCATGGTAGGCAAGTCATACTTGGCCCAAACTCAGAGGTCAAGTGCCTGGGTTTGAATCTTGCCTCTGCTGCCTTATGGGGAGGTTGTGCAGATTTAATGTGCATGAGCGTGAGACGGCCCTCAGCAGAACTTGGCACATAGTGCACACTCACTCACAGAGATTTTATTATTATTGCCTGCACTTGTTTGAGGTCATGGATCTAAGAGAAAAGCCTCTCTGAGCTTTGGAGTTGTCATGTGGATAACTCTGGGCTGTGGGTTTGGGAGAGAGGCAGAGTAAATAAAGAAGATGGATGGTTTCTATCTTCATCATTTTTATAAGGTTTGAAATTTTTTATAATCATGCATTGCTTTTTGAGGGGGGGAAGGGTACCAGAGATTGAACCCAGGGGCACTCAACCAGTGAGCCATATCCCCAGCCCTATTTTGTATTTTATTAGATATAGGGTCTCACTGAGTTGCTTAGCGCCTCGCTAAATTGCTGAGGCTGGCTTTGAATTCATGATCTGCCTCCGCCTCCTGAGCCGCTAGGACTACAGGCATGTGCCACTGTCATGAATTACTTTTTAAAATAAAAAAAAAGTACAGTGATAAAAATGCTTCTACCCATAAAAGAACACTTACAATGGCGAGGAAAGCTACCCTGGGAGGAGGTGGGGGATCCGTGTTTATTTAGTTCTTCAGGAACCCCAGAGAGCTTGTCTTCTATCTGCAAGCCACAGATCAAAGTCTTTGCGGGAGGGGCCCCAGGCCAGTTTATAGATTCACTTTTGCTCCTTCATTCTGTTTTCCATTATAGGTAAATTTGCTGTCATTTGATCTTGACAGATGACCTAGCTGATGTCTCTGGACCTCAGCTCTGCACAGGGCATCTCTCAGATGCCTTCCTGCTGAGTACTCCCCAGATGGGTGACATTTGCAGGACTCTGCAAGCAGGGTCTTCCTCCGGGAGACTCTTGGGGGGCTGGGGGGGGGGAGACTTGTGGATTGGGAGTCTAAGAATTTCAGTCAGGGGTGGGATCTGGGACTGAGTTGAAAGAAAAGGTGAGCGGCCAGCGTCCTTCTAGATGTAAGATCAGCTGTCTCCACTACTCATCTGTGAGTGAATCACAGCTACGCAGTTTCTCTCACTCTTCCCTGAATTTTCCATATCAACTCTCTAAGCTTGTTTTCTTTGGCTGAGATTTGGCTTTCTCATCTGTGAAATGGGCTTAATATTTTCTTTGTTCAAAGGATTTGGGAAAATCTACTTAGTTCTGGTCTGAAATGTAAGGCTTCTGTGAGCAAAGTATTGAGCTTTTTTTGGGATGGAGAGTGCAATGATGAAGTAAGAGCAAGGCCAATTGAATGACTCATCATTGGGCTTAGAGGAACCGGAGGGTGTATAAAGACCCCTAATTCACATATAGATTTACAGCCCCCCAGAATTTAATATTTTATTTCTAACTTTTTCTAGAAGCAAGGGTATGGATGGTGCAAGGACCAAGGATATTTATTTTAGAATATTGTAAAGAAAAAAAAAACAAGCAAAAGCCTAGAGTCTTGCAGGTCTCTTTACAAGAAACATAACTAGAAATTTTTATATCCAGGCTAAAGTTCTGAGAACAAGTGCCTCCCAGTTCTTCCTGCTGAGCCAGATCTTGGCAAGGCAGGAAAAAGGAGGCAGCCTGAGGGCTTTGCTCCCCTGCCTGAGCTGTCTCCATCTCACACAGCCCTCCAGATGACAAGATGCCTCTGCCTGGTCTCCTGTTCTTGGACAGAGGTTTACCCCAGGCCAGTGTAGCCTCACCCAGAGAAGGAGCAGAATTCAGAGACCACGTGGCCCGAGTTACAGATGATTCAGGAAATCAGGAGGTCAAAACTCTCAGAATCTCCCACTGCTTCTCCTCTGATGTGCAACCAGAGGGTACAGGGTTAGCTGCAGTCCTGTTCCAGCTAATAATCAAAAGGGATTTTCTCTTTTTATTAATTCTTAATCTTCTATGGAAAGATTTCTAATGGCAGAACATATATGTGTGTATTATGAAAAGTTCTTATTTTATTAATGTCATAATGTGGGACTGGGGGAGCTCCAAGGAATGCAGGGTGTGTCCTAGCCCCCATTTCCAAAAAAAGAGGGGGTATTTTTGGAGATGTGATAGAATTATTAAGTTACATATTCAAGTCAACTATATGATGATGACAGTTTTGCATGTCTGTAATTGGTATTAAGTCTCACCTTTTAAAATTTCCTCTTTAAGTTAGGGTAGGAAGAAAATCCTAGAAGCACATTTAAACAACTCAACTAGCAATGAGACTTTAACTGAACCATCTCTGACCTGGTGTTTTATGCCAGCTTATATGCTCAAGCTTTGTTCAGATGAACACTTTCTTAGCTCTGTATCATCAGGATGCTCCTGCCTCTGGATCATTTGTGCAACTTAGCTGGAATGAATTGGGAGCAGCTTGGCAGGGTGCCTGCACCCCACACCTTTCAGTTCATTGCCATCCAGAGAGGAGGAGATGAATGTAAAAAGGCAGAAAAAGAGTGAAGCCATATCTTCTTGGCCCGACTGAAGAGTTTGGAAATGCTTAGGACCCAGCATGCTTAGGAATCTAGAGCTGGCAGACCATTGATGAGGGAGAAGTGATGAGACACATTTGCCCCAAGTTCTCTTTGGTGGGAGCCTCTCCCGCTTCTCTGACTTGCCTTCTGGTTCTCTGTTCTCCATATGAATACGCAGATCAGGGTATTGCAGAAGGTGCTTGTACAATTTCACCTTTACATCTTTACTTGAGCCTTTTCTCTTTCCTCCCTACCTTTCAAGGACCACCTCACGTTCTCCATGAAAGCACCCCTGGAATAGCCTATTGAATTTGGTATCTCTCTTCCCTGAGTCACCTAAGCATGTGTCCTTGGTATCTTTGATCTTCCTAGTATTGTTTTTCTGTACCTCACCAATGTCCTCTGTCCTCTTTTATCCATTCCATGCCATAAACTTAAACTTTTGGAGGTCAGGGATTTGGTCTTACTTGTTTTTATGCTATCCAGAGTATACAGCATGAATTCAGACCACTGTGGGCACTAAAAATTAAATATTGACTGTGAATTCCCTCAATAGGCTTGATTCTATTAGTGAAAAGTGGATATATAGATGCAGATATATCTAGTTTAATCTAGAAAACACCATCTTTCACTGCCACAAGAGGCCCTGGAAGCCTGACAAAGTTTCAGCACCTTCCAAAGGTGAACATTTGTCACCTCCTTGCTGGTTAACACAGCTTGTTTATACACCATGAGTACAGCAGTTGTGACAACTGGCCCATGTTTTATCCAGCTGATCTTGTCTCTGGCTTGACATTAGGGGATCAGTGGAGATGTAAGATCTAATTGGAGTTGGGTCTCAGCCAAGTTGAAACAAAAATATTTGGGATCTAGAACAGATATGTGTGATGGTGGTGCCACATTTTCATGCTCTGTGATTTAGCAGGGACATGCTAAACTGTACATCTGGCTGGGTGGGGGCCTGGTACCACAGGTTGTTCCCTAGCATTGCCAATCGGAAAGACTTCAGGAGCCAATTTACTGCTTAGAGAATCCCAAGAGACTGGCATACACCGAAGTGGCTCTAAGAGTCTCTGACTCATGTGGAAAAGTGTGCGTAAGGGTTCTGGCTTGGACAGAACTAGGTTCAAGTCTGGCTCCACCACCACTAAAGGACTGAGACAAGACAAAATAATTACATTAAAATTCATTTTTTGGAAAATCAGTAAAATGAGGAAATAGTTCACTTCATGGCATTATTTTTATGATCAGATGAAATGGAGTGGCAGGCATGTAGTAAATACTCGGTCTATCCTCGCTATTATGGGCTGGCTACTTCCATATGCTGAGTGACAGGCTCAGCCCTCCTCAGCAGCTCTCCATTTGTTCTGGCTTTGAAGCAGGAGACATTGTTTTGGGAAGACTTTGCAGAACCCCCTCTACCCTCAGAGACTCTCTGAGGTTCCCAGAGAAGGGTCTAACAGGTGTAGAGATTAATGGTGTGTTGTCAAAACCTTTTCTGAGTGCCTGAAACTAAGGGCAGCAGATCTTCTGTCTCTGCAGCAGGGACTCTCTGGGTTGCGCAGCACCACCCACACAGGACAGGAACATGCTGTGAGCAGAATGTGGCGGGGCATCTGCTGGAGAGATAGCCATTAAAGTCCATGGAACAGAGCAAGCTACAGGAGCCCACGCCAAGGCTACAGTTCTGATCTTGACCTCATTAGCATCTTTCCTGACCAATATAATGCGTGTCTATTAATTCATTCACTCAACAAAATTTTATTAAGTACCTGCTCTGTGCCAGGCACTGAGAGGCTCAGGAAGTTTTCATTCAATTAGGGGAGTCAGATGTTAATCAGTTTGCCACAGGAATAACACAGCACTGGTTCTCAAACCTTACTGTGCATCAGAATCACCCAAAGGATTTGCTAAACACAGACTGGGGGCCCAGACTTGCCTTCTGATTTAGTAGGTCTGGAGGGGCCCAAGCATTTACATTCCTAACAAGTTTCCAGGTGATGTTGCTGCTTCTGGGGTAGGAACCACACTCAGAGAACCACTAATATATAGTTACAAACTGCGGTAAGTTCTCTGGATAAAAATATAAAGGGCTATGGGAAAGCAGATGAGGTAGTGGTGGTCCTAATTCCCATCTAAAGAGTCTTAAAAGGCCTTTCTGAGGAACCGGCATTTAAGCTGAGTCCTGAAAGAGGAGCAGGTTTGAGAGGATTGGGGTGTGTGGGGAGGGGGAGATAAGGCAGCCACAAGAAAGGAGCAGGGTGACTTGGAGAAAGGAGGGCAGTGTGGTTGCAGCATGTGGGGTGGGGCTAGGGAAGTCCCACGGTGATGTCAACACGACAGGGTTGGATGGACCAGGCAGGACCTGGGGATGAACAGAGGGTTGTGGGTCTGTGCTAAGGTCAGTGGGGGAGACTTTGTTGAGCAGAGAAATGACAGGCTGTGATTTCTGTTTTAAAATCTAACTTATTGTCACTGTGTGTAGGACGGAGTGAAGAGAGGGACAGTGGTAGAGAGACAAGGAGGAGGCAGGAAGCTTTTAGAGAAGTCCTGGCCTCAGGTGGTGGCTTGGCTGTGGGTGAGTATGGATAAATATGGGGTATCGCTTGGAGGTAAAAATGATCGAATTTGGTGATGGGTTGGATGTGGGGGAAGAGAGGAAAAGGAAAGAATTAAAGATGGTTATAAGGAAATATAATGAAATTATAACAGCAAAACAGATGAGAGGATCTTCCTTAAGTGCTGTGTCCACTTTTGCTGAAAGTCTTTATTTAACCCCTTTCATTTCTTTGTGTTCAAGTCAGCCTGTACACCCCTGTTATTCTGGGGGCCTAGGTAATTGCTGAAGCAATAAGCTACCCTAAAGATAAGGGCAAAGCTCTGGCAAATTTGAGGCTGGGGAAGTCGCACGGTGTCCTTTTGACAAACATGGTAGGGAGAAAGGATTGTCCAGAAATGTGGACTCTCAATTCTTTCAAACTTTATCTTCTAAACTCTTAAAGAATTCTCCAGAGAAAGCTTAATACTGTCATCCTTACTGAGCTGTGGCATCCCTGTGCCTTGCTCCCTGGTAGAGCAGAATAGAGCGAAGTCCAGGGTGGGGGCGAGAAGCACCCTGGCTCCCAGGTATCATAGTGGGGCCTCTGGCTCCAGCAAGTAGAAGTAGGTCATGAGCTGCAATCAGGACAGGAACAGGATGTTCCCAGCTGGAACTCTGAATACCGGTGAGTCAAAGTGGAGGTTCCCATGGCAATGAGAATTCCGCCTCTTTTTTTGAGACCAGCAGCCCAGCAATATGGGGGTGAGTCAGTGGTTTCTTTGAAAATCTGTTGAATTTGTTTTTCATTTTTATGTCTCAGATTGGGAATATCTATGAAGACTTGGGTCCTGAGCATTTGTAGTTTCCGGTGGTTTCCCACATGGCGATGCAGTCTTCGGAGAGCAGCTCCAGCAGCAGTACCTCTCAGTGTGTCTTTTCCCCTATCCACTGCACGATCCCCAGAGAATGAGGGACTTCAAGGCTCCTATGGCATGAGATTTTCTTCTAGCTTAAAACTCTTTCAAGGCAT
This sequence comes from Spermophilus citellus, assembly GCF_964194105.1. NCBI lineage: Eukaryota > Metazoa > Chordata > Mammalia > Rodentia > Sciuridae > Spermophilus > Spermophilus citellus. Next base: position 150,884,928 of record NC_138187.1, read on the forward strand.
TTCAAATGTTCCAACCTTTCTGAATATATATATATATATATATATATATATATATATATATATATATAACAGAAGGATGAATAAAAAAGATCCAGCTGTTTCCAAAAGATCTCTGAGAACCTCTGAAAACCTCTGCCCTGCCTTTTCTATCTCTTTAGGATGTATTCAGAAAAAGATATGGCTGGGGCCCCTTCAGATAGCCTTGCTCCTCTAGTTAGACTGCATACCCAGGCCACTCAGGCACCCCAGTGCTCTCTCTCAGGATGAGTCGGAGGATTCTTGAATCATACGATCTCAGAGCTGAAAGTGCTTCACCCCATAGCAGGTTCAGCCCAGAGTTGCCTGAGACTTTAAAACTTCAATTGAACAAGGCCCTCCCTATAGTGAAGGACTTCCCTATAGTGAAGGTATGGTCACTGTGTTCTTGGGATCTGCCATTAGTTTTTATAAGTCCTAGTCTTATAGACTGATTTCACAATAATCAGGCTCGAGATTAACTGACATGTAAAACCAAATGACCATATCTGCTTTTTTTTCAGTGAAGGATAGTCAATTTCAGAGACCAGAATTCTCATACTCTCTTATCCAATGTCAGAGCATTCAGGAGATTGAATTAGTAAGATGAGATGCTTGCTTAGTGATCAAAGCTGCAGAGCATAGGGAGGTGAATGACCTTGAAGGATCTTTGTTCTGGAACAGAAACCCCTGATAGACCATCCCAGTGCAACAACACTCTTTTGGGTAATAAAAGATTGCTCAGGTGCTCCCTGAACTGGCTTTTCTCTTCCTAGGATAGCCCTGAGAAAACAAGTGTTGATAAATTCTGTTCCTTTGGGTTTATATAGTGTGCACTGAAAGATGGCCTGTTGGTAGCACATTGCATTTTATTGGTTTTCAACTGTCTCAATGCTAATATAATTTGCAGTTATATTCTCTTAAATCACATCCTGGTCACCGTGACTCTTGATTTATTGATTTTTCTCTGAGGATGAATTGATTGCTAATAGCATCTCTTTCCACCAGTCCTGAATTTTCATATTCTTTCAGGAAGCCCACTGAAGTCCCTTCTAGCACTAGGAAAGGACCAGCAGCTCACCCTGTCCAACAGTTGAGAACTTGGATCCCCAGTGCCTTATCCCCAGGGCAGTTCACCCCTCTATTGGAGGCTCAGTCCTTTCAACCAAGTCTTAGTCCAAAAGGGATGACCCAATTAGAAGATATTAGTAATGTCCAACTGTTTGTCCAGTACCTGCCTTGTGGACAAAGTTGTCTAAGTACTGTGGGGGTTATAAAAGAAGATAAGTGAGATCAGGAGCGGATAGCTGGCCCATCTCCAAAGTTCTGAAGGCAAGGAGGGTTCAGACCTTCACAGACTTGGCAGTTTGTATCTCAGCATCCCCAAAGCTCATCCAATCACGTAGAATGACACTACTCCTGTCTGCCCAGACAGAAGTAATAGCTGCTATTCTGACTTGTCCATCAGGGCTTGTCCATCAGGACTCTGAGTGTCTGACACTCTGATGGAAAAACCTGAACCCATGGCCCATGTGAAGAGTTGTAAAGGCAAGGTTAGGTTTGGCACAGAGGGAATAGGCAGCTCCCAAGACCCCAGGAGGCTTGTCAGAGTGTCTGAAAATCCTACCATGCCGGTGGATCCTTTTTATTTTATTTTATTTTATTTATTTATTTTGCATGGGGGGTGGATTATAGCACTTTCTCCCAAAGAGTCCCATTATAATGCAAATCAGTTTATATGAAACCATCAACAGGAAGACATAAGTGATGGAGCAAAGAGCAAGACGTTAAGCAAATAGGGCCCAGATACTGAAGCCCTATCTGGAGTATGAGGAGCAGGGAGATTTTGATTGCTGATAAGTTGGTTGGTGGCAGTGGTGCGGACATGGCTGCCAAGAACTTCTCAGTCCCCAACGCAAGATCCCATGGTGAAGTTTTAATGTCATTTTTGCTGACACAATTCTGGAACTGGGAGGTTCCCTTCCAGATCCATCCTGAACTCAGTGAACTAGCTCATGGTTGAAATCCCAGCTCTCTACTGGAACAGAAGTCCGAAGGAGGTCCCCAAAGGAAGGTTAACCTCAACTCAAGCTGTGAGGATCTTTAATGTTGTAGAAAGGAATTTAAGAAAGGGTCAAAGTGACGCACAGATGGACTTCAATTGAGAGAAAGCAAGAAGTACACATTCTGAGAGGCAGGATAGAGTGTGGGTGTTGGAGAGAAATGCACTGGCCACATCTTAGCCTGGCATATTGATGTAGGTAAGATCTAGAGTGCTGATCTGATCTCATAGGGTATTTTTAGTCCTCCTTTGTGTTGGTAACTGCATATGTTAACCATGACCACTAGGCACTATTCTTTGTTTTTGGTGAAAAGTCTTTAACAATTTCCCTGTCAGGGGTTTTTATTGTTCTGCCTTGTGAACAGTGTTATATTCATGTAACATTGAAGGTTTGATCAAAGTCTGACGTATAGATCAAGTAATCAGAGCCTAAAAATATAAATCACAAAAGCATTTACTTGTTGAGCAAAGGCGTTCTCGGACCTGTTTTTCTTTTAGGTCCAGGTTATGAAAGAAGTTATTTATGGACTAGTGATCAGGCCTAATAATCGATTGACTAGTGCTGTTTGTGATCGAGGTGTGCAAAAGCAAACTTCTGGACTTTCGATTCAGGTGAAAGTGGACTTTAAATCTGGACTTTTACCATGGCCACTCTTGTCCCACGTGTCTCTTTTCTACCTACTTTTTCTTCTTTTTTTTAAATTTTAATTTTTTATACATGACAGCAGAATGCATTATAATTCATATTATACATACAGAGCACAATTTTTCGTGTCTCTGGTTGTACACAAAGTAGAGTCACACCATTTGTGTCTTCACACATGTACTTAGGGTAATGATGTCTGTCTCATTCAACCATCTTTCCTACCTTCCTGCCCCCTCTTCCCCTCCCTCCCCTTTGCCCTATCTAGAGTTTGTCTAATCCTCCCATGTTTTCCCCCAGACCCCAGTATGAATCAGCATCCTTATATCAGAGAAAACAGTCGGCATTTGGTTTTTGGAGATTGGCTTACTTCACTTAGCATTATCTTCTCTAACTCCATCCATTTACCTGCAAATGCCATGATTTTATTCTCTTTTAATGCTGAATAGTATTCCATTGTGTATATATGCCGCACTTTCTTTATCCACTCATCAACTGATGGGCATCTAGGTTGGTTCCACAGTTTAGCTATTGTAAATTGTGCTGCTATAAACATTGATGTGGCTGTGTCCCTGCAGTATGCTGTTTTTAAGTCCTTTGGGTATAGACAGAGGAGAGGGATAGCTGGGTCAAATGGTGGTTCCATTCCCACTTTTCCAAGGAATCTCCACACTGTTTTCCATATTGGCTGCACCAATTTGCAGTCCCACCAGCAGTGTATGAGTGTGCCCTTTCCCCCACATCCTCACCAACACTTATTGTTGTTTGTATTCATAATAGCTGCCATTCTGACTGGAGTGAGATGAAATCTGCCTACTTTTATGTCTTCTCTCTTATCTCGGCTCTACAACCTAATGACTTTGCAATGTAAGTAAGGGACTAAATTTCTCTGAGCCTTAGTTCACCTACCTGTAAAGACAGAAAATAATACCCAGTAGGACTATTGGTGAAGATTAAGTGAAATTGCCTGTGAAGTGTGGACGTGCAAAAATGGAAATTGTTATTCTCCTTTTATGTCTATTGCAGTTTCCATTAGCAATGTCCATGAAGAATCCCTTCTACTCCATTTTCAAGGGCCTTATCTAGATGTAAAATTGCTTACTTAAATATTCCAAAGACTGAACTGTAATTAAGAATGAATTTTGACAAATTAGTATTGGCTTGGAAGGCCAGCCGTGTGTATTCTCTATTACAGATAACTTACATACCTGAATGGTAAACTGTGCTAATAAAATTGTCCTCTTCCTGAAGCAGGGGCTCATTCTTCCCCCTTATCTCCTTCTTCCCTTTATCATCAAGACTGCCAGCCTTCAGGGCATCTTTAAATAATTTCTCTCAATTTGATCAGGGCTGAACAAAGCAGTTTCCTGATTGGGGTGAATGAGTGGGAATGAGAATCCCCTGTTCTCCTGGACTCTTTAGGTCACCACTCTTGCTTGGTGTTTGAGGGAAAGGAAAAGAAGGTGGACCCCAACCGTCACATCACTTGATATCTTTATTCAAAGCTTTTCCCACCCTTGGAAGGTGAGCTCTGGGAGGACAGGCTGCATCTCATATACCTCCATGTGCTCCGTGTGCACAGTGCCTGATGCACGGCAGGGATTCAATATGTGTAGATTCATGAATGTATGGGACTATGGCCTGGTGGGGCAAGGTTACAGGGCAAGTCTGGGAAGGAGCCAACTCTCTAAACCTTCAGACCACACTCTGCCAGTCCAAGTAAGGGAACTTCCTATTTTGGTCCCGTGACACACATCTTCCAGCAACATCAGCATCTGGGTGGTTCTTGAGCTTTCCTTCCTTCCCAGAGGGTTGAGCCTCCCAGTTCTCCCTCCCCAGGTTCCCAGCCTGCGTGGCCAATGTCCATTTTGAGGAGGAAATCAGAATTTGCTGTCCCTTCCTTCCCCAGTGTTGGCTTACTGCTCTGGAAATTTCCTGCCCCCCTCACACCAACCACATGGGAGATTTTTACTTTGGCTTTTACCTTCTGGGCCCAGGCCACCCACTGATGTTGAGGATTTTAGCCATATTATTTTCTGTTGCTCTGAGTGCCAACAGCACACTCAGCAATAGACCCAAACATGCAAAGACACAGCTCTCGCCTGCCCCAGAGGCTTGCTGGGTAAGTTAAACAGACAATAAAATGCAGACTTCAAATATGCCAGAGGAGAAGGCATTTAAAATTCTCAGCGGGGGCTGGAAACAGAAAGCTTTTAAAGTCTTTTCATTTCTTTCTCTTCCTTTGCTTTCAGCATCGGAGCTGCTTGGGAGTTGTCCTGAGTCTTCTCTGTCTGTGTGACCATTTAAGGATGACTGACTGGTCCTTTTGTGAGCAGGCAAAGGCCTCGCATTGCTGACTATGAGCGCAGAGCGCTCCTCCCAGGCTGCCTGAAGGAGCAGAGGGAGGCACCTAAACTTGGCAGCAAACATTTCCAAGCCTGCTTTCCACTCTCCCATGCAGGATGGTGTTATTAAATTGATGATTCAGGATCACAAACCAGCACAGCTCTGTCCTTTGGGGGAACATAATCCTTATGACAGCTTTCACGGAGCTATTTCTGAACACTAGAAACCAGTGCCCAAGACAGTGTAGATCAGAAAGCAGGTGAGCCAGGTGCTGTGGGTCAGGTGGGCCTGGGCTGGAGTTTCACAGGTAACTCTCAGTGCCTGACTTAGCGACAGATGTAACTGAGGCACCCAGGTGCGCTGAATCCGCGATATGTCCACTCTGGTGTCCTTTCTCCTAGCAAAGACCTAACTTGGGATCACATCCCTCCTGAGTGATGTGAGGAGAAATTTCAATGACTTCTAAGCATTTGCTTCCTGATCTTCTGGTGTCATTTCAGGAAAAGTCATGCATCTGAATAGAAGTAAAACAGTGAACTCAATGTCAGGTGCTAAGATCTCACCGAAACCGTAGAATGCACAATACTTCCTCAGATCTGAAATGAGTGGCATGACTGGATGAGGGAAAGAAGTTTTAGTTTGGGTTTCATTAAAGCAAAGGGTCGCAGCCACACTGGGTTTCAAACTGATCTGTTGTGTTATGCGAAAGCATTTACCTTTTTCTCTATCATTCCCTACCCACTCCATTCTCCCCCTTCTCTTATTCTGTTTCTAGTATATTCACATCAGCACAAAGGTCCTAGGAGCAAAGAACATAAATATCTCGGTTACTCTAATCTTTGTGTTTGGTGCAGCTCCTTGTACATGGGTACTGATGGTGAGGAAGTAAGTACAGATGATTGAACCACTGTTGTTACTCCTCATTCCCAGAATACACAATTTCCATTCCAAGTCACTCCTGTGTGTACATGTACATTCTCATGCATGAGTACATATGTGTGCACATGCATTAGGACCAGGCAAACCATGTTGCTTATTCAAGGGACCAAAAATCCTCTAAATGATGCCTTTTCTTAGTTGACTGCTGTAACTAAACTTCTAGCCAAACTGAAAAGGATGTTACCCAGGCTGAGAAAAAGAGGAGAAGGAGAAGGAGAAGGAGAAGGAGAAGGAGAAGGAGAAGGAGAGGAGGAAGAGGAAGAGGAAGAGGAAGAGGAAGAGGAAGAAAGGAAGAAGGAGAAGAAGAAGATTTTATACTAGGTCTTGACATTGTAAAAAAGGTAGTTGAGGGCACACTTTCTGAGTGGGGGGAGAAGGAGATATATAAGGAATCCTTTTGGGGACACCTTTCCACGTTCATTCATCCCCTCTCTCTGCCCAAGTTACCATTGAAGGTCGCCATGTTTCTGAGGACACAGTGTGCTGTCTCTCAGAGTTGGCATGAAAAAAAATGGTTGAAGTCAACTGGTCTAAAAGAGCATGATGATTAGGGGGCCTTCTGCTGTGGTTGGATGTGGTTTGAGTGTGTCCCCCGAGGGTTTACATGTTGGAAGCTTGGGTCCTCCATGTGGTGATGATAAGGAGTAGTGGGACGTATGAGAGATGGAGTCTATTGGGAGGTCATTGGGGGTACTACCTTCAGAAGGGAATTGTGGTGGCTGCCTTCAAAAGGGAATAAGGTATTTCTTGTGTCCAGAGTTAGTTTATAAAAGAGAGAGCTGGCCCCTCTCCTCTCTCTGCCTTCCTGTCTTGCAATGTGGTCTCTTCCTCTTACACAAACTCCTGCAGTGATACCAAACATCTTGAGGTCCTCACCAGAGTTCAGTCCATGCCTGTGCCCATGCCCTTGAATCTCGAGAACTGTGAGCTAAATAAACCTCCTTTCTTTATAAAGTACCCAGCCTCAGATATTTTGCTTTAGCATCATAAAATGCTCAAGTACTCCATCCTAACATGAGGATAAGGGTAGTTCTCAAGAGAGAATAGTTTCTGTTATAAGATCTGAGAGGTAATAGGAATCCTTGCTATATGATGCATGATATCTTAAAAAAAAAACAGTGCTACCACAGTCACTCAGAGGCCCCAAAATATTTCCAAGTAATTTCTATTCTAGTACTAAGTGATTGATTCAAAGATACAAAGATAATACTAATAACAGCAAATACTTTTTTTTTTTTTGTACCAGGGATTGAACTCAGGGGTGCTCAACCACTGAGCCACATCCCCAGCCCATTTTAAAATATTTTATTTAGTGACAGCATCTTGCTAAGTTGCTGAGGGCCTTGCTAAGTTACTGAGATTGGCTTTGAACTCACAATCCTCCTGCCTCAGCTTCCTGAGCCACTGGGATCACAGGCGTGTGCCACCATGCCAAGCAGGAAACACTTTTATAACACTTATGTGTGTCCAGTATATTCTTAGGCATTTTCCATATAATAATTTAATCTGATTTAATCTTTTCAAGTGCCCCACGAGGGAGCTACTGTTATCATCCCCAGTTTAGAGATTATGAGCCAGGGGTTTGCAAATGTCTTTGTAAAGAGAGAACCCTCACAAGAGAAAGTGATCATGGGCCAGAGGAGGAGACTCAAAGGAAATGCCATAGTTGCTTACAGGAAGGAAAGATCACTTCCTACCTGGAAGGTCAAGGAAGGCATCATGGAGCAGGTGGCATCAGAACATGGTCTTGCTGTGCCATGGAAGGAATGGGGTTGGGGGTGGGTGTGTGCAGGGATGCTCCAGGCAGTGGGCAGTAAGAGCAGATCTCCTAGTATTAGGAGGAGACAGACGTGCAGTCAAACAATTATATGGAAACAAGGTGTGTGCCCCCATGGGAGTTTGCATAATCACCAACTGGAACAATGGAGAAGCAGCCCAAAATGGCGGTTGAAAGAAGCCTCTTTGGAACTGGTCACCCTGAGTTGGAATCCCAGCTGTATTCTTACTATGTCACCTGGAGCAAGCAACTTAACTCCTATGAATCTCAGTTTCCTCATCTATAATACAGATAATTATGCTTGCTTCATTGTGCTATTGAGAAGTAAATGAATTTAGCACAATGGTAACACAAAATAATTAGTCAGTAAATGATAATGGATGAGACTACTGCTGCTGCTAATGATGATGAAAATGATGTCTGCCTGCCTGGGGTTTAGGAGAGCTTCAAGAATACCATTTAATCTGAGCCTTGAAGGACGAGTAGAAGTTTGCTAAAAAGTAATGGAGCAGCAGTATTTTAGACACAGAGAACTTCATGAGCAAAGACCCTGGAAAGAATATGTCAGGCCCTTTTAGATAGCTCCATGCAACCACAGTTTTTTAAAAGGTGGGGTAATGGCAGGGTGTAGAATTAGGGGAAGATAGGAAACTGGATAAGGAGATGAGGTCCCATCTCAAAATGCCTTTTAATCAATGCCAAAGAGCTCAGCTTTTGTGCTAAAAAATGTAGAATAACTGGAATATTTAAAACAGGAGGTGAAAAGGTCAGAATTAGGAGTTTGGGGAAATTAATTACTCTTTCTGAAGCTTGCAGGATGGGTTGGAGAAGGCCAATAGACATATAAAGACACTTTTGCAAAAGTCCAAGGGAGAGAGAGGGGGTACTAACAGCTAGTTCTTTATCTCAAAGTCCAGTCTTCATCCATTCAAGTAGTTTTTATGGAGCATCTATGCAGTTCTATCTGATAGCATAGAGACTGCATTCAATTGAGATAGACATAGAATAAACAAGAAAAAAATGGCCAAGTTAAATATTGTAGAAGAATTAAGTTAGACAGCATAATGCAAGTGAGTGGGAGAAGCAACTTGAGGCAAGACGTCAGAAAACATCCCTTTGAGCAGATGCAGGTAAACTAACACCTTGTGATGATAGCATTGTGGTTGTTCAATGGGTATTTGTTGAATGAATGAATGACCAAATGAAAGAGGATGAAGGAATGACGGAGAACATGAGTGGTAGCAGAGGGGAGGGAGAAGGAAGAGCTTGGTGGTTGCTTGCCTAGGCGGGTAAGAGAGAGAGAGGCTTCAGTGACCCAGAGGTAACATCCACTGAAATAAAGAGAAAGAGACACATACTTGAAGACAAAAGATCTTGCATTAAACTCTGGTAAAATGAATTTGAGATGACTTTAGAATGTTCAACAGGATATGTTAAGAGACTGTTTGAATGGAGGGTCTGAATACCAAGAGAGAGCTATTTGAGGACCAGGACTTCGAGAGCCACCATAGGGGTGTCAGTTGGAGTGTTAATCTGAGAGGGAAAGTGCATCAGTAAGGAGAGTGGAGGGCAAAGCCCTGAAGAACCTGGCCAGTAAAGCAAGCATCTAGTCCCTTCTTAGAAAAGTCTGAAGGGCTGCCTCTCACAGTGGGAGCACACAAAAGAAGAATGTACACTGTGATTTTCCCACAGTGGGTCCAGGCTTCCACCAGCCCACTTCAGAAAGCACTTTAAGTAGCCCTCTTCAGCGGCTGTGACCTGCGAGCCTGAAAAGCAGGGAGCCACCACTGTGGAGGTTTTTCCAGCAGCATGGGAGATTTGTCACGTGGAGATTCTGCTTTGTAGGTCTGGCCCACAGCAAGACCAGCAGGCAGGGGTCCCTACATGGCAGGAGGGTGGGAGAAGGGGTGAAGATAAAACAGTCACAGGGACAGTCTAAGGGAGCCCCCCAAAGGAGTTCATAGATGAATTTTATCCCATGTAAATGTCTTTGGGGCCCAGATTCCATAAATTAATTTGGTCATTGTGTCCAGATGAAAAGAACCTTTAAGGAAATTGAGAAAATATGGACTGGGGTTAGGGCTCAGAGGTAGTGCACCTGCCTGGCATGTGTGAGGCACTGGGTTCAATTCTCAGCACCACATAAAAATAAATAAATAAAATGAAGGTCTATCGACAACTAAAAAAATGAAAATAAAAAAAAGAAAGAAAATTGAGAAACTATAAGTATTCTGATTCACCTTTCTGGGCACTCCTGAGATGACTCGATCTGAGTGTGCTGGATGGAATTAAAGCCATCTTAAACACATGAGTCTGGAAATAACCTGAGTTGAAGAAAACAGTTTCTCATGGTTACCAGTGACTACCATTTATTGTGTCTGGCCACCTGTTCCAAAATGCTTCACTTACATTATTTAAAGATATCATGGCTGTATGTCACCACTAGGGCAATTGATGAGTAAATACATGACAAAGACCTGGTATTTCCTGAATCTTGCATTGAGCCATGGTAAAATGCCTTTCTTGTGACTCAGCGCTCAATTCTGCCAAACTGCCACCAAGAAAAGGGCCAAGGACTTGAAGTTCACAGACGTGGGTTCAGGTTCTGGCTCAGCTACCCACTCACAGCATGACCCTGGGCAAGCCACTTAACCCATAGAACCTCCGTTTCTTCCTTGGCAACACGAGGACATGTCTAGCTTAGGTCACAGCTCATCATCAGGACCTCATGAAAGAATGCACGTGGGGCCTTGTGTACCACGGTGAAGGATATTCATCTAATCATCATCACCCCACCCTTAGCATAAATCTAGGTTGTTAGGTGGGACCTCTGGTCACAAACACTTTGCTCCCCCGCCATCCGGGCACGTGCTAGTTGCTATAATTAAGCAGCAACCTGGCAGATCATCCTTGGATTGCCTTTGTTTGGCCCAGTTTAGTAGGCCTGGGAGGACAGGTACCTCCCAGCACCCAGGCAGGTATGTTTACACCATAGTCTGGCAGGTATTTGCAAATAGATAGATAGATAGATAGATAGATAGATAGATAGATAGATAAAAAAAAAAATCCCAGTCTGACTATCTGTGAAAAGCAGCCAGTCAGGGAACACTTTACCACCTGGGTACCAACCAGCTGCATCTGTCTGAGATGCTTCTTCAGCTGGAAGCCCAGATGTCTGCTCTTCAGTGCTCTGGCCCTCTGCTGGGAGGCAGCACCCAGGAAGGGAGGAGCCAGAAAGGCTGATTCTCTAGCCTGAAGGCTCCTTGTGAGGCTGGCTGGCAGCTGACCTTAGGGAATGTGATGGGACATGGCTGTCTGCTCAACCTAATTATAATCGGCCCAACAGGCTCAGCTGGTCTTCCAAGGTCTTAGAGCCACCAACACTCCCCACTGCATGGCTCTATGTTTTCAGGATCTGGGTTCTTAATGGTACTGGCCTGACCTCTCAGGACAGGCCTGTGTGTTTCAGGCATTAATGAACACTTCCAGCTTCCCTCAGGCAGAAGTGCCTCCTTCAGGGCCTCTTGCCGGCCACACAGAAGGTAGAGATAAAGGGACCTTAACTTTAAGGGTGCACATGGCTCTCCCTGGCTGCCAGGGTGATTATCAGACATTATCAGAAAAGGTGTTGCATGAGGACTAAATGAGATCATTCATGCCGAGTGCGTAGAGCAGTACCCAGCACCTGGTAAGCATTCGATGAACACTGACCATTATTTTACCTTCCTCGCAGCAACCCTGTAAAGAAGCTAGTATTGTCATCCAGGAAGCTAGACGGGTAAATCTCTTGCCCCAGGACCTTTAGCTTGTGACTGATGGCCCCCAGATTCCTCTGGGCTGGGCTTTCTCCCTGCTGAAGGGACCACAGCAGTTCTTTCCAAGCACTTCCTCTGGGCCCTCAACCCTGATTAAAACTCTGATCATAGGAACTGATGCTGTCATGCCTACCCATAATGGGATATATGTTCCTAGGGGAGTCCTTGTGGAAAGGACAGAGGGGCAACTGGCAGGACCCTAGGAATCTAGCCAACAGCCAATAGAGGCACTTGGCTCTGATCCCCTATGACTTTCCTTGCCTACTCCATCCCCAAAGCCTGAGACAGAGTGAGGCTTTCTGGCCAAATCTTGGAACCCAGGGCAGTTTCAAGCTGCTTCCTGCTCTCCCCAGCCACCCTGCTGTCTACTGTGGGGTCTGCTACTGCTCCTCCTTGGCAGCCTCCTGAAATCAGATGCTGCCACCTCAGTCCTTAGATGAAGAACAGATTTCCGTCTGTGGTCAGCTGTGGAGTCTAGGAGCAGTTTCTCAGACTGATGGAGTGTACTCAGGAGACTTGAGTTCCAGTTTCAGCTCTTCCATTTACCAGCTTGGGCAATAGTAATAACAAACCTTAACACCAACTTGACAGAACAGCCTCTTAAACTTTATTTCATGAGATTCTCATAAGACCATGTGAGTAACCAGGACAGACTGTCTTACTTGCGTTGTATTGAAGAGAATCTGAGGTCAAGCACTTGATCAAGATCATCCCTCTAGCAAGTGAGCAACCAGGACCCTGGCCTAAGATTTTAAAACTGAAATTCCAATACTATTTCCACATTGTCATTCTCTCTCCCCTTCCCCACCCCACCTCATTTTTCTTTCTTTTTTTTAAATTTTTAATATTTATTTATTTTTTTTAGTTCTCGGCAGAACTTTGTTGGTATGTGGTGCTGAGGATCGAACCCGGGCTGCACACATGCCAGGCGAGCGCGCTACCGCTTGAGCCACATCCCCAGCCCCCCACCTCATTTTTCATGTGCAAAATGAGGGTATTTGGAATGGACGATCTCTGATGTCCCTTCCAGTTCTCAAACAGAATTAGTGTCTGTCATTTTCTGTTGTACCCATATTCATCTGGAGTTGTAACACCTGGATCAGAGTTGAGATCTTTCAGATCTTTTCCCACTCTTCTATCTGTGTCCTGTAACGTCCACTTTTATAGTGACATACGCTTTGTTCAGGGAGAGGACCTATTTGAAACCAATAATAAGAGAACTAGTAGCTTTACTTCTTGGGTTCTGTTCACAACTGAAGAAGCATCCCTATCAGAGTGCATGCACCCCAGCATTCCTGCCCCTGGCACAATGAACATCGAAACACAGCACAGACTTCTCTATGTAAGGAAGCCAAGTTGGTGACATCTCTAGCATTAAAGGCATTTAAAGGCATTTAGACTCTTGGAAAATGGCAGTAATAGTGCAAATGGATTGGGGAGTATTGATGGCACGAGATATCTAAGTGATGAAGAATTTTAAAATGGAGCAGGAAATGATTAATGCCAGAGGCAAGGCATTCCAGCTGAATCCTGGGTCCATTAATTGTAAAAGCTCACAGACTGATGGCAACTCTCGCTTAGAGATGCTTCTTAAACAGATGGTATTTTTTTTTTCTGCAAAGAGGAGGTGATGAAGATTATTGGTAGAAAACCTAGAGTTAATATCTTATTTTTTTTAGTAAATGACTTTACCTCTTTATGTTTTAGGTTTGTGATTTATAAAATCTATATTGTAATAGTAATAAAATATGTATCAAACAATGGTATAAAGATTTTAAAGATAAGTTGATATTTTCATCAGAGTAAAACATATTCATGGCTTAAACAGTATAATGTTATTTACAGGTAGTAAGCAACATTCTCTCTCTCTCTCTCCCTTCCCATCTATATTTCCAATTTTTTCTTATTTCCTTCCCTTCATGAGCTTATTCTCGCTCTCTCATTGTGGAAATGTTTTTATCTTAAAAGTTTTTTTTAAAAAATTACATAGAGTGGCAAACATTCACTGAGTTTTGATAAGTAAATAACTCCTAGGTAACCAACTATACCTATATACATCATTTATTTCCATTGCTTCAGAAAGTTTTCTTTCACCCCTTCCAGCCAATTCTTACCCTTCATAGATAGTCATTGTTCTGATTTTTGTCACCATAGGTTAGTCTTGCACCCACAATCTTCATGTAAATGAAATTACACAGATAGTTTGGTATTTGACTTTCTATACCCAGCATAATGTTTTTCAGAGTTATCTGTGTTCTTCCAAGTAGCATAGTTCATCTTTCTTATTGAGTCATATTCCATTATTTGAGTATATCACTATTTAATTTACCATTTTTCTGTTAATGGAAATTTTGGTTGTTTCTGACTTGGGGGGCTATTATGAATATACCTGCTATAAACCTGAGGACTTCTCTGATCTTTGTGTTCAATTTATATATATATATATATATATATATATATATATATATATATGGAAATGTTTTTATTTCTCTTTGCTAAGTATTTAGGAATGGAATTACTGAGTTTTATGGTGTTTATTTGACTTTATAAAGAACTACTACTATATGGTCTTCTTCAGCAGTTGTCATTTTACAATTCCACCAGCAAGATACCAGAGTTCCGGTGCCTCCATGTCACCAGCAGATCTGACATGGTCAGTCTTTTTAATTTAATGTCCTCATATTGGTCTAAGGGATATAAGATATATGCAGAGGGAGAAACTGAGTACTCTCTCAGTGCTCTTTTTTGCAATTTCTTGTGAGTCTGTAATTGTTTCCAAAATAAAAAAAAATTAAATATATTGTCATTGTTTTAAAAAAACTGGTGTGAAGTGGTATCTCATTATAGTTTTATTTTGCACTTCTCTGATTACTAATGATGTTGAGAACTTTTTCATATGTTTTGGGCCTCTTGTATATCTTCTTTACTAAAATATCTGTTTGATTTTTCATATACTTTCTTTTGATGGGGTGTTTGTCTATTATCAAATTGTAGGAGTTCTTTATATATTCTAGATATCAGCCATTAGATTAACAGTGTCTTTTGATGAGTAGGAGTTTTAATTTCATTTAAAAATTTATCATTCTTTCTTTTATTGTTAGTACTTTTTCTATTCTAAGAATAGAAATATTTGCCTATTCAAAGATCACATTTATTTTCTTCTAGAAAATTTATAGTTTTAGCTTTCATATTTAGATAACTATGCTATGTTTCAACTCAAATTAATTTTTGTGAATGTTATGGATAGGATTTGAAGGTATTTTTTTCCCACAAATTTATCTACTTGTTTCAGCCAATTGTTGAAAAGATTTTCCTTTCACCATTGAGTCTCTGTTGTTGAGAATCAATTGGCTCTACATGTATGTGTCTCTGTAAAGCCTTTTAATCAAATTGGACCTCCTGAAATCTTCTCTCTCTCTCTCTCTCTCTCTCTCTCTCCCCCCACTCCTTCCTATCCGCCTCTCTCTCTTCTGTTGTGCTTTGCCTTCCTGATTTTCAACCTCTTCCAGTGCTTTTTAGAATTTTCAGTTTGGGCTGTAATATTTTTAATGGATAAGAATCTTTTCTTGTCCTATTTGTTCCCTGGCCTCTGTTATTTCTTCTTTTCACATTTTTTATGGGTACATTAAGGTTGCACATAATGGTGGGATTTGTTGTTACATATTTGATCATGCACGGAATATAATGATATGATTTAACCAATATCACTCGCAGCACCATCCCCCTCCCTCCTTTCCTCCCACCCCCTGGTTCCTTCCTTTACTGATCTCCTTTTGATTTTCATGAGATTCCCCGAAAACTTTATTTTCCTTCTTCCTCTCCAGCTTCTGCATATGAGAGAAAACATAAACGACCCTTCACCTTCTGAGTTTGACTTATTTGGCTTAACATAAAGGACTCTAGTTCCATCCATTTTCCTGCAAATGGCATAATTTCATTTTTCTTCATGGTTGAGTAAAACTCCATTGTGTATATATACCACATTTTCTTTATCCATTCAACCGTTGATGGACACTTATGGCCTCCATCATTTCAATGTTCACAATTATGTTCAATGTAAACTTGTTGGTGAGGACTTCTCTGATCTTTGTGTTCAATTTATACAATCCCCTCTGCCTCTGCTAGCTTTCCCTAACCTCATTCCTTGCTATTTTGTTTTTCTCCATAGCATTTTTCATAATATGTTATATTATACTTTTTTTAACTTGTCATGTGATTCATTCCACTAGAATGAAGCCTTCATGAAAGCCAGAGTGTTTAAATGTTTTGTACACAAGTGTAACTGCTGTGTTTCTTATATCTGGAATAGTGCCTTGCACAAATAGATACAGTAAATATCTAATGAATTCATTAACAAATAATTATTTCCTCTTTATAGCATCTGTTCTTAATTTGTGGACACAAAATCTTTTTATATCCCTCTGCAAATATAATGATAGCCTTTTCTTCTACTTTCTTCATTTCCTCTGTCACTTAGAGCTCCTCCCCACCCCATTTATTTTGGTTCTCCCCTTTATGTTGAGTGTTTTCTTCAAGTGATAGGTGATCCTTGGCGGTTCATTCACTGGGCCCTGTTGAGTCATGGATGGGGTTTGTTGACTCGAGAACTCTATGGATGTGTGAAGATGTTTCCACAGATATTTACCTTTATTATTTTTTTTTCTTGAGCTATTCAGTTTCTTCAAAGAGAGGCCTCAATTTCTGGCTTGTAGAATATAAGCCAATCTGCTGGTAGTCTGGGAGCCTCAGGGGAAGAGGGCTATGGATCTCATTGTTTAGTAAGAGATTTTCATTTAATCAAGCATATGTTCCCAAGAGCACTTCTCTTCTGCACCTTACTTTGCCTGGCTTCTCAGAGAGTAGAGCCTCTTAGGATTATTATTTACTCCATGCAATGATATGCCATCAAGCAGGGCAGCAAACCCACTATGTGGAGAAGTCAGGGGAATGGGGCTTAACAGCCTGATTTTTACCCATTCCACCTGTACTCAGCTCCACCCTTTCTAAGGTAACTGTACCTCAAATCCTGAGTCTGTCTGAGGTCTGAGGGTGCGGCTTGGCTTGCTTGTGATTGGCGTTTCCATCTTTGGCACTGAAGTTTTGAATTTCTCCATTCTACCGACTCGATCACCACTCACGTGACTGTTTTCCATCTTCCCAAAATGTGTTGACATCCTTTTCCTAGTGATACCTCCCCTCTCATTTTCTTTCTTTGATATTTTTACCTTTTTATTCCTTTACCATACTTTTAGTGGTGATTCCAGTCTGCTATGTATAACAGCATAAGGATTAAATAAGAAGTGAAGGAGACAGTGGCTTATACCTGTTAATAGTTGTCATGTTTCATCTAGTCACCCTAGCTTGATTCCTAATCTAATCAACCAGGTTTTGATTCAATTATGGTACTGCTGTACTCTAGTAACACTACGGTACCAGCGCAGGTTACAAACCAACAAAGTAAGTTCACTGTGGTGATTCAGGAAGCCATTAGAGTCTGTTGCCAGAGAATAAAGTTGATGTGAGAGGAAATCACATATATTTAGGGAGCAATTTCTGACTGTACTAAATGTTCCTCCCAGAAGAGAGTTTCACAGAGATCAAACACGAAGGTCTCTGCCTCCTGCTCCCCTTGGAAACCTCTTTATCTCCTGAGAGCGTCTTGTGCTCAAAGGATCCCTCGGTTGTATTTATAGGTCTTTACCCAACAAACTTTGATGAAAGCCTATAGTGTGCAAGCTACTTGTGACGCTGGGGATTAAAAAATAAATGAGACGTGACTTCTGAGATCCTACAATCGAGTTGGAAAAGCATATATTAAAAAATAATAAAATAAAAAAAATCACAGAACATAGGGATAACTTCTAAAAAGGGTTTGCATAAGTTAATGTGGTACCAGAGAGAGAGAGGTGCGCTCATCTAACTCTACCCTGTGGTGCCAGCCAAGTTATATTTTTTCCTAAGCTTCAGGTAGGTATCTGTTTTAGTCAGCTTTTTCACTGCTGAGACTAAAAGACCTAACCAGAACAACTATAGGGGAGGTAAAATTTATTCGGGGCTCATGGTTTCAGAGGTCTCCATCCATACACAGCAGGCTCCATTCCTCGGGGCTCAAGATGAGGCAGGAAATCATGCCAGAAGAGTGTGGCAGAGGGAACCAGCTCACATGATGATCAGGAAGCAAAGAGAGAGAGGCTTCACTCTCCAGATACAAAATCTATACCCCATAGCCATACCCCCAATGAACCACTTGCTGTGCCTCCAGCCCCCCCCCCAGTTAATCCCATCAGGGCTTAATTCACTGATGAGATTAAGGTTATGACCTGATCATTTATCCTCCAAACCTTCTTGCATTGCCTTACACATGAGCTTTGCGGGGACACCACATCCAAACCACAACAGCATCATGTAGTTAGGAGAAGTGTCCATCCAAGGAGACATAGCCAAGCTGTAACTGAAGGTGACTACAGCAGAAGTACCTTCAAGCTTGCCTTCAGCAAAGGATCAGAAAAGGTGCCCCCAATCACTTCACCACAGAGGAGGTACAGGGGAGACCCTGCTGGTGGCCATCTTGGTCATCCATTCACATATACTAAGGAGTGAAGGCTGTCTCCCCACCTGCAGGTATGCATTTTGTAAGTTGTACATTTTTGAAGATGTAGGGATGGAATAGGTCGAACCTTGTCATTTCTACCAGATATTTTTAAATTGGACATCTGAATTCATGGTGCTGCCATTAATAGAGATAGGATCTAATAAGGAGAAGGAAACTTGTCATTTAGGAGTTGTTATTTTGGTTGTGATTGTTCAGAGACTTTTCACAGAAGCCCTCTTAAATGGGAATAATGGAATAGCTGAGGGGATCCAATAAGAAGACATCTGTAAGGTGCCCAATAGCTTATATTTCACAGTCATTATTAATCAACCTGGTGAGGCATTGAGACCTGGCTGAATTGGATTTCTATGATAACCTTTCAGTGGGGAAGTCAGCCATTGTCTTGCTGGAGAGTTCTTCTGCCCAGAGGAATACCAGTCACTCTAAATGGCCACCTTAAGTCTTAATATCTCAAATAATTAAGCCATCCTAAATTTTAATATATCAGGTAAGTAACAAATAATAAAACACAAACACTCAGAACTATATTTACAAAAGCGAAGCCCCTGGTAAAAGAGAGAGAGAGAGAGAGAGAGAGAGAGAGAGAGGCTTCAACCCATCTAGTCCAGATGGGTTCTTGAACTAGACAAAGACAAAATGGCTCTTGGGGTTTATTTAAGGATGTATGTCAAAGAGACAGGGGTAAGATTTCAAGGGCGGAGTCTTGCTTTGTGATGTCAGCAGGTTGATTGACATCTTGTCAGTTCACACCCATCTCAGGTGCTGTGTGGGATTTTAGGTAGAGTTTGAGGGGGAAGTTCACCTGCTTCAGGCAGTCAATCCCTGTGGCGAGTGCCCCAGGGAGTTCCCAGTGCCAGACTTATCCCCTTAGGAGGCTACAATGCGCAATATAGTCCACACACAGCCCAAGAAAGGCTTGTGACAATAACCGAACCCCAAACTATGCTCTAGTTCCTTAATTGTCTCCATTCAGGACAATATCATGTGACCTACTCCTAACCTGCTAACCAGAGTGGACAGGAAGTGCAGGGATTCCTCACTAGGGCACACTGAAGCCCCCCAAACACCAGTGCTCAGCTGTCCTGGGTGTCTAAGTCAGGACCTGAAGGGTGCCTGGTCTTGTACTCACCTGGACTGCCTTCCATGGGGCTCATGGCAAGAGCAGACCTGGATAGACTCTGGAGTGTGTTGAAATTCATCCAGCTGAATCTGGATTTTCATCCTCAATAGGCTTTCATAGAAAGCATAGATCGTGTTGAAAGGCAAGAGGAATCAACTCTCTTGGTGGGGTCCTAAATACTGAGAGCTGTTGCATGTGGTGGGAATATTGGTGTAGAAGAGAGTGACTTTCACAAATGGGGCTCAGAGGACTTTGAAATGGGTTTTAGCCTCTGCAAGGGGGAATAGAGATGGACACTTGCCACTTGAGGTTTCCTTTGACATGTGTTTAACCAGATTGCCCAGGTGACAGCTGGGGTGGCTGGGAGACCAATGGAAGAGAAGTCTGATAAGTTGTTCTGCTGGAGGGGATCCTTCCCGGTGCCCTCTTCATTCAGGAAGGAAAAGGCATCATGACATTTCCTAAAGTGTTGGACTTATATTTATCATCACCCCCTCTCAGCTTTCCAGCTTACTGGGAACAATTAGATTGTGCTGGGAGATCCCTGGGATAGCTGAGGAGGGCGAGTTCACAGCCGGAGATGATAGCACTAATAGCAGTCAGGACGGGGAGCATGAGCATCAGATTCTGTGAGGAAACCAGAGTGTCACCCAGAAGTGGCTTGAGTCAAGGGGAAGTCAAGTCCCTTAGCAAGTGAGTATTTCCTATTATTACTGTAAAATATTGCCACAAGCTTAAAACAATGCAAATTTGTCATCTTGCCATTGTGGAGGCCAGAAGAGTGAAATGGGTCAGAAGGGCTGGTCTTCCTCTTGGAGGCCGTATGGAGGAGTCAATTTCCTTGCCAATTCCATCTTCTAGAGGCTGCTCGCATTTCTTGGCTCATGGCCCCACATTATTCTGATTTCTGCTCCCTTTGTCACATCTTCTCTAACACTCCCGCCTGGCTGGCCATGAGGCTGGGGAACAACTTTTTGCAGTTGTCATCTCTGGGCGAAGTTACCCTGAGATTTCTGATGGCTGGTGGCCATCACTGCTGCAAACAAAAGGAGAAGAAATGGCAGACATCAGCAAGAAGGGTGGGTGGGCAGCACACCCAGACCTGGGTGAGGCTGGGAATTTTCCATGGATTCCTAGAGAAATGGCTAGATCCAAGGAAGCTGTGGAATTTCCTTCTGGGATTTAAAAAGTGATTCTGGGGTGGTCTTCCTGGGCTTGGCTAGCATGTTGTCCTTCATGCTCAAAGGCAGGCGAGTATCTTTTTGATGTTTTTAGAATCTCTACCCCTTCGCTCCCTGTGGTGCAGGGCTGGCTGGTGACCTGTCTGGTTGCATCTCACTTTCATCCCAGAGCTCTTGAAGATTCCAAGCCTCACTTTCCGTCTCTTCTCTGTTCTTTTGTCCTCAGTTTCCCTTCCCTTTGGTTCAAGTCTACACAACCAAGTCATTTATTCAGCATTTGATGCTTTTTAAACGGAATATTCTCAGTGACTAATATCACATTCTGGCCCTTATAATTTAATTCTGCAGTGTATCCTGGACTATCATTTCCTCCAAGGACAGATAAGATAAGGCTGTCATTTTTTTTTTTTTTAATGCCCATATTGGTGAGATCAGAGAAGACAGAAAGGAGCAGGCTTACTTTGAGTCTGGGCTCTGCATACAAATTCTAGAAAAGCCTCACTGCCCTTTATCTATGGTAAAATAAATAGTTCTCTAACAGAAAGCTGGACCTCCTGGCTGGTTGGCACATGCAAGGCTTTGGCAGGGCTGGGATCTGAGGGTACAAGTTCCATTTGGAGGGTTACCAAAGGGTGGGTGCACAGTCATCATGCTGCTGGCCAGAGGGTCACCTGGGTGGGGGTGTTGGATGAATTGCCAGCAGTGAGTCTTGGTCAGGCTTTCTGGAAGACTCAGTTCTCACTGCAGGGTGCCTGAGGGAGCATCCACTCTGAGCCCATCAGGAGAGACAGGGAGTTCAAAAGAAAGCCTGGTGGCTTTTCATTAGGGGAGAAAATGTTTGCATTCCAGGCTCCCAGACTCCCTTGGCCACCCCTGGAGACCAAACCTGCCTCTGCTTCCTTCTGCCACTCAGCCTCTGGCTGTCTCCTCGCCTTTCATCTTGCTTATCCAGCAGGCGCCCTGCCAGCTCCTCCCCCTCCAGCCTCCTCCCCTCCTCCAGCAGGCCTCCTCCTCAGCCCTACTCCTCCTCAGGTCCCCAGCTGAGAGCTGAAAAATAGGCTTTGGCAGCCCTCCACCAGACCCCTCCTCGTCTCATGCATGTTTTATGACAGCAGCTGAGATTGATGTCTGCCCTCTTTCCAGTTCCAGTGCTCCATACGTCACTGCCACCCCACTCCACACTTGCCCCCCAGTTCTGCATGCGTGTGTGCTTTCACTGGAAGAGCCGGGAGGGGCTCATTTTGCAGGAGATCCCAGCTGAGTCTCAGCCTGAAAATTAAGCCTGGATCTTGAATAAACCCAGGGGAATGGGGGCTGGGGTGGGGGGACAGGGGCAAAGAGAGCAAGTGTAGAGGAAGAGACAGGAGGTCCCTTAGAATTTCTGAAAGGTTGAGTGAAGATCTGGGCGAGGTAGCATCACTGGGCAGGGATTGGGAGCTCTGAGCCCTGAAGGAGGAGAAAACCTTTCTTTGCATATTATACTGTAGATGTCTAAGAGCCCATGAAAGGAGGAGGAGCAGTGAATAGGAATAGACTTCACCTCCCTGATCCTGTTTGAATTAACCCTTAAAGATGCAGGTTGGCAAAAGAAAATGCATGTGGAGGTTAATAAGAAACATCTCTCTATTCAAGAGTTCCTTTTGTGACCCAGCTCCATATTTGGACCTTGACTCAGGCTTCCTGACGGCTCAGGTCTCCCTCTTGGACATTCAGTCTCCCTGCTTTGCGGGGAAGAGGACGTGTGGCAGTGAGTAGAGCATGGAACCGGAAGTCGATAAACCTGGACTATAGTATGGTTGATGCTGTTGCCTGATCAGGTGACCCTGTACAATGCACTTAAGCTCTTAAGCTCCAATTTCATATCTTGCAAAGTGGGGACGGGATTAGATGACTTTCACTGGATGCTTTCAGGGTTGCCATAGAGCACTCAGCCATGGGCCCAGCTATACTGAGGCCATCTGGACCCCACCTTGGTGATTACCAGGGGAAAATGGGGCATACAGAAAGGTGAACACTCTTATCAAAATTGAAGGGTGGGCAGCCTCTGATGTTAAGGTGGATAGCTCAAGGTGGTCTGATAGTGTCCCACCACGGGAGGGATAGTAAGGCCTTAGACAATGATCTTAGCAGGTCTGTCACATGGCAGGCTCATTTGGAAATTGCTAAGAGCCATTCCTGGCCAGCCAAAGGTTATCCAAGTGGTTCTCCTCCTAGGCAGGTGGCAACAGATAGAGTATAACTACTCCTGAATGACTTGGAGACACGTAGCTTAATTGGGCTAAAAGAAAACATTTTACTTAATTAAGAGTCAGCACCAAGGAGTTTAAGATTAAAGTATACTATTTCCTCAGTGCTAAAATATGTGCTTTTCATGTTGTACATTTCTGAAATTGGAATAAGTCTTACAACCAACAATATTTATTTTTAATGTGGAGTTTCTCCCCCAACACATAAACACACACGGCACGTACGCACATGTGCTCACGCACAGGCACTGTTAAAATTGATGGTGCTGTTAGAATTAAGGAAATAGACTAGTATTACATTGCTCTAGACTATGTTGGTGGTGGGAATAGAAATCACTTTAGCAAGAACAGGTACTTTATCAATAATCATTTATAAATGTTTCTGCCACAGGCAGAAATGGGCCTCAGGAAGGCTCGAAGCCCCAATCTGGAAGGCTGTGGGGAGTCCCTGGAGTATTTCCACCTCTCACCCTTGCCTCTGTCTGTGTGTCTTTCTACTCACTTGCTTCTTCTGGTTGTACAGCCCCAAAAGGGCCAACTCTAGCCTCAGGGAAGAGCCAGATCTCTCTGTCTCTGTGTTTCTTTGACTCTCTCTCCTCCAACTGAACTATCAGTGAAAGGATTCTGCTGGCTATTCCAGTTCAATCCACAGAAGGTGGAGCAGGGTCACCTTTTATAAGCCGGCTGCCAGCTTCCTATCAACTGGGCCCATAGGGCAGTACAGAAGGACACTGTGGATAAAGCGGACACCTTGCAAACTCTCTCTCCATGGCACTGGTGTTGGGGTTGGAAAGGGCAGTGAGAAGGACACCAGGAGACAAATCTCCTGGATGCGAGCCAGGAGATCACTAGTTCCTGACACCAAACCTGATGGTCAGATCAACAATGACCACGCTGACTCAACCTGGGGCTGGCAGAGCTTTACTCTGATCCCTGACTCCCTCAGACAGGACTATAGGACAGAGGACTGTTGCCCAAGGGCATCACCCAAGGAGGCAGAGATGGTGAATTCCAAAAGACAATGTGTTAACCTTTATGTTAACACCAAGGAGACCTTTCCAAAAATGCTCTCTGGGGCACCAGATTTTGCTCATCTCAGCCTCATACTGTGTCCAAAGAAAGTACAGCCCCTTCACAGTCTCTGGAGGAGAGAAGGAGTGGAGCAAGTGGGTAGGGAAGAAGGCAGGAAGCCAAGGTCCTGGCCCCTCACCTTTTTTAGGGCCTGCCAACTCAGTGCTGGAGTCCAGCCTCAGCACTGTGTGGACTGCAGTTCCAGGACCAGGTGATATTCCACTCATATCACACCTTCTGTGCCCCTCACCGCCCTGAGTGCTGACTATAGCCACTTTCCTGCTGCCTGGGGAGCTGTGGGGGCAGCTGATGTGATGAGCCACCAACCTAGAGATTTGGCAGAAAAGCTGCTTACTAACTTGGAGAGGCTGTGAAGTGAGAATGAGTGGCATTCAGTGCCAGCTTCTCTGAAATCTGGGTGACCAGGGAGCAGTCAAGGCCAGGGAGGAGCAGAGAGGACAAGCAGAAGTTTCCCAGGGCAAAAGAAAACCAGCAGCCAAAAAAGACTATTTTTATTTCCAATTCTCTAGGCATCCCTCCCAAGACTGTCCAAGTCACTCAGAAATGTCCTTGTGGCTTTGAGAAATCACCCAGTGTGTGAGCACAGAAAACCGTGCCATCATCGAATGAACATTTCCACTCATCTTTGGCCACTCACCTCTGCCACCCATCCATGGGAAATAATTGTTCTAGCAAATGCTGGTCTCTGTGTAGTCTAGAGATGTTCAAATTTGGATAGAGTTGTTGGAACACAGAACAGAAAGAAGTACCAATGTAGACGAACCGCCAATGCGATAAGAAGACATGCAGGCAAATCAGCCCATTCAGCTTGCTGGATTGGTGGTTCTTACGTCAACACATCTCCACACTTTGCTGTGTGAACCAAGAGAAGTTGTCTCACCAATTTTTGTCTCCACGTTTCCATTCAAAAAAAAAAAAAAAAAAAAAAAACTCTGAACACTGTTGAGAAATGATCTTGGTGACAGTTATCCCAATGGTTCCACTTCTAGGTGGTGTGATTGGAAACTAATTCTATTCGCCTCATTTTCTTGTTCCTCCCAGTCCTTTTCCACCCGCCATGTTCTCCACTCCCTTCTCCACACTCAAAGCCAATGCTTCAGCTGAGCTTTTTGTTTCCTTCAGTCTACATCCAGAGTCCCTCCTCATAATGGACTGTGTCACCTTGGCTACTATGATCTTTATTCCTTTCTTAAATGCCCTTATGGCCTTACATTTCCCATAGAGTATGTCCAACAGAACACGGTGCCTGCTGACCACTCCAGTGACACTAGGCTCTTCCTGTTCTAGAACTCTTCTTGCAGTCTTTGTACATGCTGCTACCCCCACTTGGAAAGCTGAGCCTCCCAATCTCTAACCCCTGCATCCTTCCTTTCACTTATATCTCCAAGTAAAGCTATTACTTGCTGCATATCTTCCCTGACAACTATATCTACATAGTTCTCCCCCCCCCCCTGTCCCAAGTGTGCCTGATTACTGCATTCTGTTACTTGCTGCATATCTTCCCTGACAACTATATCTACATAGTTCTCCTCCCCTGTCCCAAGTGTGCCTGATTACTGCATTCTGTTCATTACATTCTTACCATTTTTATTCATTTATATATGTGTTTGTGTATGTACTTAAAATAAATGTCCAAACTGTATGTGTCTCCCTCCCCTGAGTGGTAGACTCCACGGGGCAGGGGCTGTGTCTGGTCCACCTCTGAATGTCAGCGTCCAGGCTGGGTACTTGGGACAGAGCAGGCACTCAGTAAATATCTACTTACTTCTGTTTTGAGCCCTCACTGTGTGTAAGGAAGTGTACCGTGTGGGAGCAAACAGTGAGGAAATACAACGCACTGCCTGCTCAGGGCTGCCCGTCACACCGCATGATGTATTATTTGAGTGTGAGAAGAGGAAAGATGATGGCTCTTTTAATATTCAAAGCACACTGAAATTACATTTTAAAAACAAAAGCAGGAGCAGAAGGCTTATCTGTTTAGCTATGTGTGCAATGCTCCACTGGGGAAATACAAGGTGAAAGGAAATTTTATTTAACGTCGCTCTAGCCCAGGTGGAAAACTTTGGGCCTATTGAGCCATTTTCTCTATAGGGTTCTGGAGTGATTTTCTCAGTTAAGCCTTCACAACACTAAAATAGCTTAAAGATGTCCCAGAGTCTCTTAAAGAACATGACACTGTTCAATTTTTTCCATGCAGATACATGTAGGCACCTCTCCAAAGTATTCATGGATTTCAATCCTTTTGCACTTTGTCCGTGTTTGTGTTCAGTTGAAGCAGAGGAAGAAATTGAATTGAGGATGAAGCTGCCGAATGTGAGGAACATTGCTGAGTAGGAATTGGGTTGCTCGGAGGGTAGGTCCAGTTCTACCATTGACCAACTGGCAAATCAGCTAATCTCAGAGCCCTCGTTCAAGGGGCTGAACTATATTTGGTGTCTTTCCACTAGATCAGGAGGGAAACTCTGAGCTAGGCTCCCTAATCATAAACTGTGCATCCAGATAGACAGCTGATGTGACTTCTGGTTTCTGGGTGGACTTGGGGGCTGCTTGGTTGGGCCATAGCCACGGAATCCATGTTTACCTTGTGTTAGACACTACTGGGTGCACTTAGGGGTCCGGAGATTCATTCATTTAGCAAATATTTGCCAAGAACCTCCTACACGGGCTGGGGATGTGGCTTAAGTGGTAGCGCGCTCGCCTGGCATGCGTGCGGCCTGGGTTCGATCCTCAGAACCACATACCAACAAAGATGTTGTGTCCGCCGAGAACTAAAAAATAATAAATATTAAAAAAATTCTCTCTCTCTCTCTCTCTCTCTCTCTCTCTCTCTCTCTCTCTCTCTCTCTCCCCTCTCTCACTCTCTCTTTAAAAAAAAAAAAAAAGAACCTCCTACACACAGTGTCGGCAGCTGGGCATAAAATAGTGATAGAAGGAAGGCCTAAGTTCCTGCTCTCAGAACTATCGAGCCTAGTGGGGAGACAAGTATCAAGAAAAAGAGAGAGTGAGAAAGGAAGGGAGGGAGAGAAGTTCAATATGAAGTGCTAAGAGGATAGACATGAGGTACTGAGATAGAGGGAGCATGGGAAACCATTTAGAAAGTGGCCCAGCAAGACTTTCCTTGAAGGATCAGGAAGGAGGAGGGAAGATGGAGAGCTGTCCAAAGCCAGGAAAGGGTTCTGAGTGTGGGAGTATTGAAGAAACTCCAAGAAAAGCCGAATGGTACAAAATGGAGACTTGACCCACAGATGGTTAAGAAGTTGGAAGCCTGACCATGCAGGGCCTTCTGGGTCAGAAGAAGAGGTTTGAAATTTAAGTAAGAGAAACAGTATGACTGGATTTACAGTCACAAGTGTGAAATTTCCCACTTCAAACAGTCCAGTGGGCAGAGATTTAATTTTATTTTGCTAACGGGAAACTGAGCTTAGCTCGTGAGGGTTGTTTCTCCCTCGTCCATGCATAGTTATTTCTGGTACCTTCTCAGCAATTTCAGAGTCCTTCCCCTCCTCTTCCTTCTCCCTTTCTCCCTGGACATGCTCAAAATTCCAAGGGTGTGTGTGTCTGTCGGATGCTGCAAGAGGACCATCTGCCCCCGTTGATGCTCCGTTGGCTCCCGCTGTACTAACGTTCCTTGGCACTTGTTCCCTCACCCTGGGCAACAGGAAGAGAGTTCTCAATGGGGCCAAGGGATCTCCACCTCTCAGCTCTGCCCCTTCTCAGCTCTCACCACCGTGCCCCACTCAGATGCCCATTTGGGGCATCTGCTGGAGGCTTCTAACACTGGATCCCCTGGCCCACTTTATGGCAATACCCCAGCACCCCCTAAGCTCTCAGTCGCAGCTAACTTTGGTCCCACGTTGGCTTAACTCTCCAACTTTCTCCCCCATTTTTCTAAATAAGCTTCTATTCTACTCCAGCCTCCCAGGCTGCTGCTGCTGCTGCTTTCTGTCTATCTGTCTCTCTATCTATCTGTCTATATGGTTTAGCCTCTCTTAGGAGGAAAAAAGGCCTCCTTTTGCATATGGGGAAAGAGGTTTTATATCTACCTTTGTCAGATTCCCAGTGTCCTAAGAAGCAAGGATGACAGGGGTTGGGGACACTATAGTGAAGGTCGTACCTCAGACCCTCTTTCTCCCTAACTGCTCATCTGCACTAACAGAGCATCTCACGTTGGTGCTGGAATCTCCTTGCAGAGTTGTGGAGGGGAGTAGGGCCAAGGGTTTTCCATTCTCAATTACCAAACATTTGGAATTTTGATCCCATGCAATAGGGTGAGGGGTGGGGGTATCAGTGATCAGGGCTCACTTTCCAACCCTCCCCAGCTCCCTCTACCCTTTGATCATCCAGATGAGACATGGGGCCTCTTGGAATATGGTCATGGAGATGCAAGAAGTTGATGGGTTTTAGAGGCTGTTAATGGATGGGATATAGGGGCAGAGGGAGAGGGAGGAGCCAAGGGTAACTCCCTGGTTTCTGCTTCAGCAGCTGGGTGCTGGGTCATTATTGCAAGGAGGAAAGAAGTGGGTGGGTGGGAGGGTGGTGGTGGTGCCGATTTAGGGATGACTATGGAGAATCTAGTTTTGTATTCATAAGTTTGAGATGTTTGTGAGAGACATCCAAGGGAGGGATACCAGGCAGATAATTAGATTTCTGAGATCAGCACTCAGAGGAAAGAAAGGTCTGGGAGGTGATGTAAATTTGGAAGATATCAGCAGACAGATGGTATTTTAAATCATGGGACTAGAACTCAAGTAGTCTCAAGTGTTGGGGTGGGGCTTACGCTTCTGTGTGGTCTTAAAGTTTCACCCCAGGATTTGGGTGAGGAGAAGAACTTAGGCTCCAGATGGCTGTTCCCAGGGGCCCTCAGGACCCAGGGGGTGCATCACAGATCCCCTGACATCTGCTGCTGCTCAGTCTGTAGACCATTAGTCTGGTGATACGTGGGAACTCCCAGCTGGGGCTAGCAGTTGGGACAGGGCTGGCTTTTGAGGAGCAGGGAGAGCAGGGGTATAAATCTGCCCAGCTGGTGGGCAGGTAGAGGAGTGTTTTCAGATGAGAAGGAGGTGCTGATCCCTAAAAGATTTCATTTGTTCCTTGAGCCTCAAGGCTGCAGGCACAATGCAAGAGAATGAAGTCAATCCCAGAGGCTGCTGCACCCAGGTCCAAGAACAGCCTGGGACCTGAGCTTGTTCTCCCCTCAAGGATCTCAGAGGCAAATGACCCTGTCCTCACTTTTTAACTCTTGTACTTTCAGAAAGCCACAGTTCAATCTGAGAAGGTGTCATATTCAGGAAAGTCATTTCAATCTTTCCTTATAATTTCAAAGGAATTCCACCAAAGATATTAAAGGCATTCAAACAGAGTATAAGTAACATTGTTTAAATTCTTATTTCCCTGTCTGTGTGTCTGGCACATTAAAGCTGCTCTGGTACCACCATTCTCAAACCCCTCCCTCACTCCTCTTCTCTAGCCTTTGAAGCATATCTGTTTATCTTTCTGTCTCTCTTTTCCCTTTTTTACATATATGGGTTTGGCCTGCAGGTACAGATGCCTTGACTTAATGACGGGTTATATTTCCACAAACCCACTGCAAGTTGAAAATGTATTCGACATGCCTAACTTACATCATACTCAGCAACACAGTGCTCTTTAGAGTGTTGGTGGCTTACTCTCCTGACCACTTGGCTGACTAGACTGCAGCTTACTGCTGCTACCCAGCTTGGAAAGAACACATAGGAAGGCAACTTGCTAGCCAGGGACGAGATCAAAATTCAAAGTTTGTTTTCTACTGAATGCAAACGGCTTTTGCATCATCCCAAAGTCAAAAAATCATTTAAGTGGAACCATCATAAGTCAGGGACTGTCTGTACATAATAAGAAGATCAGAAGGAAAGAATTCTAACTTTCCATGGAATTAGGTTGAAACTAAAGGCCTGTGGTGGGATAAAGGAATGGGTGTTTGAGTGTCGACTCACACTCAGAGGTCAAAGGACACTTCCATGATTTCACATGAACTTCCCTGTGTGGGAGCAATCTGAGGTTCAGATGTGAGGTAATGTGCTTAAAGCCACACAGCTGTAGAAAGAAAGGTGTAGCAAGACCTAGAGCTGCTTGTCAGCGGTGGTGTGGGGTGTACACAGACGGTGGAATAAAGAAACAGAGAAAGAGGGCTCCTCTCTCCTCTCTCACCAGTTTCCCCTCCTTCCCCTTCAGCAGCAGCAGGATGGAGGCAGTCCCACCCTTTGGTCAAGAAATAAGGTAGAGGGGGCTGGGGTTGTGGCTCAGTGGTAGAGCACTTGCCTAGTATGCATGAGTCCCTGGGTTGGAGCCCCAGCACCACATAGCCCCCCTACACACATGTGAGAAACAAAGAACTGGGACTTGTCTGTCCCCTAGTTTCTTCATCCATGTAAAACAAAGAGGTTAGAACAGATGGCTTCAGATTGGATTCGGTGAACGTTGATGTAACCCACAGAAAATGTCACAGCTGCCTCGTGACCCAGTGCTGACACGGCCAGGTACATGGAGAAACAAATGCCAGGCATCCGAAAATCAATTCACAAGAAGTTTAATCTCTGCCAAAATCTCTCAAAGAACATGTCAAAATGGTCAGAAGCAAAATGGAGTCCCTTTAGACAAGTCCCAACCAGAAAGAAAGGGAAGAAGAAAGCAAGCAAGCAGGTTATGGAGGAAAGGGTTTCGTACGCCTGAGAACAAGAAATAGTCACAGAAAGCCTTTCACAAAGGCCAGAATAACCATACTCCAAAAACAAACAGAAACACAAACTTCTGCAAGGACATCTGTCCAACAATGATCCGTTCAACCTCAGATCGATACCACTGTTGTTATTAACAACAACATGATGATGGTTTCAAAATATTTTATGTAATCCTCGTTCACCTTTAAAGACTTCCCCCGGCCTCAACCTCTCTACTCTTGGAGTTTACAATAGCTTAAGTGTTCTCCTTGAGGTGCTCTGCTATTCCCAAATATATCCCATTATTCTTTGGAGAATCTCTCTCTATTATTCAGGTGGACCAGTCTTTGAAAGAACACAACTTCAACACCGTCACCTCTCTCCACCTCCTGAAAACATGAAGCCCAGAAGGTCCCCATTTTTCTTCCCCTTTCATCTCACCCTCAGGATTATTTATTTCGCCTTCACTAGTAATCCAGAGAGTTGCTTTCCAGAGGACAGTCAATCTCCTGGGTCTGGTTTCTCTCAATTCTCTCTTTCCTTTTGCCCCGTTCAGCCAGGATGTTGGTGGTAATCCCAGAATCCCCCAAGGCAGAGAAGAGAGAGGCCATTGGTGGAGACAGAATGCTTTTCCTGTCACAGTGGAATAAGTCAGAGCCAGGAGCAAGAGAGGGGGATCTCTTTTGCACCACAGATGCTCAGAGACGGGGCGGATGGTGGAAAACTTTCTCATAGGGTCTTCTTAGATTAGATCCTGCTCTCAACCCCATAGCTGTGGACACTCCCAATTGCTGTCACTTGTCAGTTGGAGGAGGGACATAGTGCTGGTTTCCCTGGTGAGGGCTCTCTGTGAATACTCAGAACAGGGGAGGCAAAAAAAAAAAAAAAGGAGAGAGAGAGAGAGAGAGAGAGAGAAGAAGGAAGGCAGGAAAGAAAGAGAGAGGGAGGGAGGGAGGGAGGGAGGAAGGTTAAAGATGGCATGTTACCATAGCAGGTGGAAGCAGGAAACAGCCCTGGCCTGGGCACTGAAACACTGCTGAGAAGGCAAGTCTTGCCCTGAGACATTCTTGTAGAGCTTCTGGTCCTGCTCTTCATTTTCCTTCTGTTTCTAAGAGAACTGCTGTTTTTAAACTCAAGAGAAATTGGGGTAATACTTGGCTTTGCTAAACACTTGTGTGTATCATCTTATTTAAACTTTACAACCACTTGAGCATGTATGCGTTGTACTGAAATGATCTGTTTATAAATCCTTCTCCCAACTTGTGTGTAAACTTCTCCAGGGTAGGATTTTCATTGTACAAATCCTTAGATAAATTGTATAAATCCTTCCTAGCACTCAGCCTCATACACTGGCACATAGTAGGTGTTTGATACTCGTAGGATGGAAATAAGTGAAACAGATTGTTTTATGGGAATTAACTAAAGTCCAGAGCCACCAGCCAGTTTCTGGTG
Organism: Spermophilus citellus; assembly: GCF_964194105.1. Classification (NCBI taxonomy): domain Eukaryota; kingdom Metazoa; phylum Chordata; class Mammalia; order Rodentia; family Sciuridae; genus Spermophilus; species Spermophilus citellus. The sequence goes on from NC_138187.1 coordinate 150,916,924, forward strand.
AGTCAGGACCTGAGCTTAGCAATCTTGACTTCTACCCTCAGTGTGGTTTCTATTGTGGCATAGTCCTGGGGAATGTGTAAGTGGGGGTGTAAGATGTGCACATACCTGTGTCCCCACAAGGCAGTAACATAACAAGGAGAATGCAGGGGCTCTTAGTCCAGACCTGGTGTGATTCCTCTTTCTGCTCTTATAAGCAAGAACCTTCTTTCCCATCTGTGAATGTGCTTAATGATATCAATAGAGCTGAAGTGATGATTAAATAAATAATAGTGACAAAAAGGTGATTTAAAAAATTCTTAGCTGGGGGCTGGGATTGTAGCTCAGTGGTGGAGCAGTTGCTTGGCATTTGTGAAGCACTAGGTTCAATCCTCACCACTACATTAAAAAAAAAAAAAGGGTATTGTGTCCATCTACAACTAAAAAATATTTTTTTAAAAAATAATCCTTCTGTCTCTTCTGCTCCAGGCCCCAGGCCACATAAGCATGCATCTGGGTCACAAACAGCCTCTGCTTCTGTATCCAGTTTTAGGAACTCCAGCTAAGTTGAAAGTCTGGTCAGTAGTGTGGGCTGTTTGGTGTGTGTCTCCACAAGCCCTCAGCAGATGGAGCCCGTGGCCTCTGGCTCACTGGGAGTAGGAAGGACTTTTCCCAGGGAGAGGGGGTTGTGCAATGATTCCCTTCCATGGCCCCTCCCCTTTTGCTTCTAGAGACTCCCTGCCCTCAGAAATTCCTCCCACCACCCTGTTGGGGGATTTCCTTTCTCAGGGAGAACAGGATGACCTCTCTCTGGTTTTCCAAAACTGGCTGGGAATAAATCTTCCAGCGCTGACCTGGCTTCCAACACAGAACCCAAATGGCTTCCTCCCTTCCTGTGGGTCACTGGCTCCACATCCCCCCTTCTCCAGACCAAAGAAGGAGCTCTGCTCCCGCATCTGGCCTGAACTTTTAACCTATCGGGGTCTGCAAACAGGCAAGAAGACTTCAGGCTGGAGGCCCAGAAGGCCCAGGGAGACAAAGTGAAAGGAGCTCTCAGGATCTGGGTTCAAGTTATATCCTGGGCCTCCCACAGAGATGAGGCTGAGGCTGCCTGAGCCCGGGGCTGGGGCCTGGTTGAGGAGCTCCATTTTCAGCTGTGTCTGTGGCCCTCAGGGCTTCCATAGCACAGGAGCACACCTCAGCCATAAAGCAACCAGTCACTCTAAGGCCTAAGAGGAGTGGCCAGCAGATTGAAAGGCACTCAGAAGTTCTTCTGATCCTGTTTCGTTTGTCTATGAGTCTTCAGTGCTTAGCATAGTCTCCAGCTCACAGTTCGTGCTAATAAAAAAACAACAAAATTCAGACACCAGTCAAAAATCTTTGAGTAGCCCCTTGGGCAGGACAAGAGCCTTGAGGTTAAAAGACCTGGGGTGGGAGGTTCAAGAATCCTTTTCCACCCAAGGGATGCTCTTAGACAGTATCTGGGCCTTTGCTACTCTGTCAATAAAATGGGAGAGGAATTGGTGTCTGCACTGTAGGGCTTTTCTGCTTCCAAAGACTAGCAAGAGATGACTTGGTTGTGGATGATAAGGGTGTCAGCATACAGAGAAATCCATGGGAAGGCTCACAGTGGGCTGTGAATCTGGGGCTGAGCATGGCCCTATGGCTGTCACTTTTGAGGTATGACATGAGTTTTCCAATCTAGAGGGGTTGCCCCACTTTGACACAGGTGAATGAAATTCCCATTTTAGAGTCACTCTTTGGGGGAGAAACTAGGGGCTTTTGTTAAAATGTGTTTTTTTTTTTTTTTTTAATGTATGTGCTTGTCATGGAGCAGGTAACATTTATTAATACATGCATGTCTAGTGACAAAAAGTGCCAGATTACTGAGCAACTGAAGGAATGCGGCACAGAGATCTGGACATGGGGCATGCCAAGGATCTGAAATGAGGGACTTTTGACTAGTATTTGGACTTGATGCTGCTGGGAAAGGACCTCAATTTCTATATTAGGAAAGAAGGGGAGTCAGGCAAAGAGTGGTCTCTAACTGATTTCTAACTCAGGGTTTGCTAAGTATCAATAATATTTAAGGTGCTCTGCTAAGGGCTGGGGCTGGGGCTGGGTAAGGCAGCGAGCTGGATGAGATACAGGTCCTGCCCTTCAGAATGCAAGCTAAGTGTCCATGTCCCAGGACAGTCCATCAGTACCTGTGCCCGACCAACTCTGAGGCCCAAGATGCCCAATGGGCCGGTGTACGCTGGCACTGGAGCTGGCACTACGGTGATCTTTGGAGGAAATCTAGGACTGTCATCTAGCTTGGCATATGATCTCAAAGGACATGAAAGAGAAAATGGGTCAGAAAGAATGTGTGTGCATGTGTGTCTGTCTGTCTGTGATGGAATCTGCTCCCTTTTCAAGCTGTAAGGCCTGGAGGGGAGAGGGGCCAGCCTTCTCCTCTTGGCCACGTCCCACAGAGCAGCCATTGATCTCAGGAGGAGTTGGGACCACAGGCCCCGGGTGACACAGACATTTGGCCTGCCACCCACTCCCTCTTTATTGTTCACATGGCTCTCCATGACCTGTGCTGGAATGAATTCCACATTCCAGGGAGGAATATCCCTGGGAACTGAAGCATGTGGGGTCAGAGGGGACTCTGGGCCTGTAATGTCACCACCACTCCTTAGCAAAGCATGTCTCCATGTCTGAACACCCCCATGTGCAGATGACATCAGGATTGGGCAGAACCTGAGCCCAAAGAAAAGAAAGCCAGGCTGTCCACCCGCCATCTGGTAGGAGTGTTTGATTTCAATAATCATTAAGAAGAAAAAAACCTCGAAGAATCAAAGGTTGCAGAGTTCAGACTTTGGTTACTCTGACTTGGGTGGTTTGCTCAGTTCACCGTTTAGTCTAACATTTTAAATGTAGTTTGGATATGATATTTTTATTTTTAACTGGATTGAATTAAACACACACACACACACACACACACACACACACACACACACACCATGGCTTGTCCTCTCTGAATTACGACATCTAAAGAAATCCAGGGCCAGTTCTGGAACATGAGTGATGTGTTTTTGAGTATTCACTAATGTGGAAATACTTTTCCAGTGGTGAACTTTGTGCTTATTTTTTCCTGTTGTTAAGACAATATGTCTGATAGTATTTTATTTCTGTTATGTCCTCCCTGAGTGAGTTGAGAGTCAGGGATGGACAGCCACTGAAGTATGATGTTGGCCCAGTACATGTTCTTTTGTTCTTTTTTTGTGGTGCTGGGGATTGATCCCCCTGGTACTCTACCACTGAGCTGCATCCCCGCCACCTTCCCTACCCGCTTTTTTTTTTTTTTTTTTTTTTTTTTTTTAAGAAAAGTTCTCATTAAATTGCTGAAATTGGCTTTGTACTTGCAACTCTCCTGCCTCAACCTTCCAAGTCTCTGGGATCACGGGTGTGTGTGTGCCACTGTGCCCAGTTCCCAGCCCTTTTAAAATTTTATATTGAGACAGAGTCTCACTAAACTGCCCAGTTTGGCCTCAAACTTGCAATCCTCCGGCCTCAGTCTCCCTCTCTCCCCAGTAGCTGGGATTAAAGGCGCACACTACCCTGCCCAGCATGAATAGTCTCTTTTATTTTTTAATCAGCAGCAAAACCTTTCCTGTTGAGGTAGACTATTAATCTGAATAACATGAGAAAATATAGAATTGGTTGGAATATTAACATGAAGCATTTAATTTAAGCTTTTTATCAGTGATTATTGTATGTATTTATCTCTTAAAATCTGCATGAGGTGATATTAGGGATTTAAATTCACAAAACTACCACAAACAATGTATCCAATTCCCCCCATAAGTTACTGTACCTGTATATAACAAATTCACTTTTAGACTGGAAATTCTGGCATAAGATCTTGAAGGACATGAAAGCAAACATGAAAGGATCTGTGTTCATAGCCTGTGTGACTGTGGTGGAATCTGGTCCCTTTTCAAGCTGTAAGGCCTGGGGTCGGGGGGCAACCTTCACCTCCTGATCACATCCCACAGAGCAGCCACTGATCTCAGGGAGGTGTTGGGGCGACAGACCCTGGGTGACACAGACATTTGGCCTGCCACCCACTCCCTCTTTTAAGTTGCCTGCGCTTTTACACACGTGTGTGCTGTAGCTGAGCACAGGGCTGCACACACCCATTAAGTATTATTGGATATCTAGGTGATAAAGAGGGGCCAGAAATGGAGAGACATCCCATGGTGGAGGCATCTCTGCCCCCATCTTCCACACCCCGTGTCCTTCTGTGTAACCTAACCAACTTAGGTGAGCATCAGTTAGGTGCCAGGCTTTGGACCAGGTGCTGGAGAGCAAAGAAGAAAGAGTGAACCACAGTCCTACCGTGATAGGTAACTTGACCCGACCTGTCCTGGTGAGCCTAGAGTTGGGGAAGGACAGAATCAATTCCATACCTGAGGGTCAGGGAAGGTGGCATGGTGAGTTGGATTTTGAATGGTTGGCAGATGTTACCAAGATGGGGAAGAGCCTTTTAGGCAGAAGGAACACGTGTGTGAAGGCACACATTGCTGGGGGAAGAGGTACAACAACGAGCTGAAAGTCTCAGATATAAAGACTCCCTAAATATGCTGCACTAGGGAGGGTGGGCCTTGTCTTTCAGACAAGAGGCTGGGGAAGGGCTGCAGGCATGTAAGAGTGTGAATGGTACCTCTGGAAACCAGCAGAAAGGTCCCTGTGGGAAACACTGGGGACTGCTTCTGACGTTCAGCAGCAACTGCTGTTGGCAGAACCTGCTTCATAAACATGTGGCCCAAAGCTGTTGCTCAGCAAAAGCCACCCTGTTCCCAGTGGTTTCACACCTAGCAGGTCCCTGGAGACAAATCCCAACTGCAGCCGGAGCCCTTGAAATCAGAGCTTTCTGCTTCAAGTCCTTGAATCCAGTCTTCTCCACTGGGACTGTACATTGGTAATAATTAGTGATTAATTAGTGTGTGCTGTTGATGCTGGATTTTAAGAGGTCTGTTTGTCAAAAAGAAACGCTTAAAAGTGAAAATATCTAAACATCTAGCCACAGTGCCAGGAATACTGATAAGTCTCTGGTAAACACGTGTTTTCTTTTTCTTACTAACCAAATTCTCAGTTATCCATGACAAGGGAAAGAAAGTTCATCTGGTCGATCCAGACACCAGAAGCTGGACTTAGCTCTCTCTCTTTTCAGTGGTGATTACTCAAGTCACAGCCCACTGCTGGTTAAGAGATATTGGGGGCTGGGGATGTGGCTCAAGTGGTAGCGCACTCGCCTGGCATGCGTGCGGCCCGGGTTCGATCCTCAGCACCACATACAAACAAAGATGTTGTGCCCGCCGATAACTAAATAATAAAAATATTAAAAATTCTCTCTCTCTCTCTCTCTCTCTCTCTCTCCCCTCACTCTCTCTTTTAAAAAAAAAAGAGCATATTAATTTTAAAAAAAAAAGAGATATTGGATCTCAGGCAGGCCCCTTAGATTCTTTGTAGTTGTCCTGTTTTAAAGCACAGGTTCCTTAATAACCTTACAAGAAGATATTTCTTTCTTTTCTATTCCATGCTATGATTGCAAATTTCTAGATTTGTCATGGTTAAACTGAACAGAAGGCCAAGATGTGTGTGTGTGTTGGGGGAGGGGGGCAGAAATTAGGGACATTGTGTCCAGTAATAACCGCACCATTGAACACTGGGAGTAGGCCTCATGGGAAAGGAATAATAAATATGAGAAAGAGAAAGTACTGGGAACTGAACTGAAGCAAATTATATTCCATGCATGTATGATTGTGTCAAAACGAACCCCACTTTCATTTATAACTAGGATGCACTAATAAAAATATTTTTAGAAGAATAATAAATCTGAATAATTAAAACAAAATGAGAAAAGAAAAAGAGATCCTAGTATCTAATAATAAAGCAATGTTGTTACCAAGCAGGGGTGTCATAGGCGTGTTCAAAATGTCCATGCATAGTTGTAACTTAGTTCAATTGATCGTCACAGCAATCTATGAGAGGCACTATCATTAGCCCCATTTCACAGATGAAGAAACTAAGAACTAAGAAGGTGTCCAAAATCACACCACTGAAAAATAGTAGAGAGAGGATCTGAACACAGAGATGCCCAGAGGTCCCTGGAAAATCCCATTCTGTAGGCCCAGGCCTCTAGGTCATTTGCCAAGTGTTCATCCTTCCTGCAGCTAGAAAGAGAGGAACTCAATCGACTCACCAATATGTCCTTTCCCTCAAGAAATACATGCAGAAGTGTTTAGAAGTAAAGAGGCAAATAGTTTACTATCAAATGGCTTAAAAGGTGATAATAATATGAATACACAGACAGCAAAAATGACCAAGTAAATTCAGTAATATATTATTAACAAATGAGGAATCTAGGAGAGTGGGATATGAGAGTTCTTTGCACCATTTCTGCAGCTCGTTTGTTTCTGAATTTTTTTTTAAATAAAAGAAATGACCAAAAAACAAAACAAAACAAAACAAAAACTCTCTAACTAATGTACCTAGAAAAAAATACCCTCTTTCTCTTTCATAGTATGATTTTAAATTTCTAAATTCATTGTGGTTAAATTGGGCAGAACCAGAATGTGTGTGGGGTGTATGCCTGTGTGCATGGTGTGTGTGTGTGTGGGGGTGTGGTGTAGTGTATATGGTGTGTGGTGTGATGTGTATGGTGTGTGTGTGTGTGTGTGTGTGTGTGTGTGTGTGTAGCGCCTGAACTGTGAGATGAATTGTACAACTCATGTTTTTACTCTCTTCTGAAATGAACCCCATTTCTTGGATCTGCATGAGAAAAGAATAGTAGTGACTAGATTTCACCACCATTAATCATCAAGGGATCTCTTGAAAATAGAAGGGAGAGGGGCTGGGGATGTGGCTCAAGCGGTATCGTGCTCTCGCCTGGCATGCGTGCAGCCCGGGTTCGATCCTCAGCACCACATACAAACAAAGATGTTGTGTCCGCCGAAAACTAAAAAATAAATACTAAAGAAATCTCTCTCTCTCTCTCTCTCTCTCTCTTAAAAAAAAGAGTGAATATGAAAAATGTTATAATTCAATAAATTTGGGAGACAGTAAATAAAAAAAAAGAAAATAGAAGGGAGACCATCAGGATAGAAGAAGGGGATCAGGAAGAGGAAGGAGGGGAGGATGGAATGAGATTGGTAAAATTATATGCATGTTTAAATATGCCACAATGAAACCCACTATTGTAATAATTAATATGCACAGATAAAACAAATCACCCCGATTAGAAAGCCCATCCCCTGAGAGGCAGGCAGTAGGCTCTGCTGAGGAGTTTGGCTGGGCTAAGCCTCTGTCCACCCGCCAGGAAACACAAAGAGGACTCTGCTGTTGAACTTTCAGGAGAAAAAAAAAAACTCGGCTAGTAGAGAGCCAAGAAACCAGGGCAAAGAGTTTTACCTGATTATTATGTAGCATTATTTTAAATCTAGAAAATAGAAGACTGCAGAAAATCCTTTTAGTGCCATTTGTCTGAATTATTCCTTCGCAGCTTTTTCACAAAGAACCAATTAAGTAATTAGGGCCTGTATGGAGAAGGGGTCTTCTCTGGTCTTTGGCCAGTAATTCCCCCCAGTTGCCCAGTAGCTTGGAGGCCTGACACCTGAGTCTGAGCTTTGGCTTGAAAAGCAAAGGCAAGGGAGCAGATGGAGAAGAGAACTGGAAGGTGGGCAGCAAGGAGCCTGGTCCCGAGGACGGCTCTTCCCTCCAGCAGGGGCGGATCTCAAAAAAGCAGCCTCATGGGTGAGCAGGAGCCTTAGGATCAATCTCTCACGACCCTCGAGGATGGTTTGGAAGCCCCTTTGACATGCAGAACATTTGTCATAATATTATTCCACTTGGTCACTTTTTCTTTTTTTTTTTTTTATTGGTTGTTCACAACATTACAAAGCTCTTGACATATCATATTTCATACATTAGATTGAAGTGGGTTATGAACCCCCAATTTTACCCCAAATGCAGATTGCAGAATCACGTCGGTTACACATCCACAATTTTACATAATGCCCTATTAGTAATTGTTGTATTCTGCTACCTTTCCTATCCCCTACTATTCCCCCTCCCCTCCCCTCCCAACTTCTCTCTCTACCCCATCTACTGTAATTCATTTTTCTCCTTGTTTATTTTCCCATTCCCCTCACAACCTCTTTAGTCCCTTGTGCTAAAAAGGGGCCGAGTGGCAGATTCTGAAAGCCCAGCGCCCTCTGGGGGTCAGGGTTCCTCCACCTGTGTTAGCCCTGTTGGTTTCCACTTCACCCTGCAAATGGAAGTCTTGCTACCTTGACCTTGAATCTGTGAGAGGACTACATTACAGAAGTTTAGTTTAAAGATCTTGCTTGGCTTTCTTTTCTATTCTAGAATAGGGCAACACTTCATTCCATAAAACAGAATGTTTTCACGAGCTGAGCAGATGAGTTTGGTTTTGTAGACAAAAAGGACTTGAAAGAAAGCCGCAGCAAGCACAGAAAATCTGATTGGCCATTTCAGAGTTATTTTCTTTGAAAGGCAGACAGGGAAATAGAATGACTGAAAAATAACTGATTTGGTGAACATCAGGTTATTTTAAGTTACCTTTTCTGTGAAAGAATCGAGGCAGAGAAAACTTCATTGTGTCAATTAAAACTGATTCGTTTGGGAAATTTAGCTGTTAATCTCTCTCGTTCTGCTCTCTCAGGTCAGATAAACAGCCTAGTTTCAGCTTGGCGATGTGGAATCTTAGGGAGAATGGCTCCATTCTGAATTTTAGTCTGGTCTGTGAGGCCCTGTGCAAGAGCCTGGTGAAAAGCAATGTCCTCGTACTCTTTTTAACAGTACTATTAACCTGTTGGACTAGATAATTCTTTATTATGGGATTGTCTTGTGCATTATAGGATATCTAATAGCACCTGTGACCTCTGCCCACTAGATGCCATTTATTCTTCCACCCCAGTCTTGACAACTAAAATGTCTTCAGACGTTGCCAAATGTCCCCGAGCGGGGGCCAAAATCAGCCTTGGTTAAGGACGATGGATCTAGAACCTCTTTATCAATAGGGGTCTTTTTGGTCTTCTTGAAGAACCTCTGGAGACAGGAGAGGGACCAGTACAGACTGAGTGGCACTGGATTTAAACCCAGGCTAATGCAGGGCAGAGGAGGAGTGGATTTGCTATCTGAGGCATTCTGGAAGAAGGGTTTGAAGGTTGCTAGTTCTCACTGGAACATAAGAGATTCTGCACTGATCGTTCATGCAGGGAGTTTTTAAAGTAGTCCTAGGATCGGATGGTACAGGAAGCTAACCTAGAGATATGAAGGTTTTCCAGGCCTTGGTCTTTGAACAATTGTGGATGTGGCATCCTAAGAATGTTTGGGAGAGTCTATCTGAGTCGCACCCAGACTGACTGTCCAAATTCACTGATGCTGGCAATCTTTCTCTTTCCTCTCTAATTAAAACTGCCCTCTCTGAAAAAGGTCACAGAATTCACCTTTTACATTCCAAGAATAGAGCTTTGGACTGCCTGGGGCAAATTTCCATGATTCTTCAGGTGTCCACCCTGTATTTTTAGAATAGTTCCAAGAGGGTTCACCTGAGAGAAAATATTTGCAATGCTTTAAATTAGAGTGGAAAAAATAAAGTCTAATCTTCTAGGGGGCACTGCAACTGTAGCTGAAGAATGAAGCGAAACAGAGTCAGAGAGAGAGAGAGAGAGAGAGAGAGAGAGAGAGAGAGAGAGAGAGAAGTGTGCTAACCCACTTAATACGTTTGGCATGAGAATACGGGGCTATCCTCCTTATGGATTTTGTTTGGGTTTCCCTAGTTCCTGGGGTCTCCTTTTGACTTTTGTGATGGGGGGTCAGTACTGCACTTGTTTCATAAGCTAAGGCAATAACACCAGGTTGATGAATGCCATGCAGAATTCTAGGAGTGAAATTCACCCAGGTCACGTACAATCATAACAAAATAATCTGCATAATTAATGAACTGTGACAAAATTCAGTTCTATTAAAATGCAGTCATATGTCATTCAACAGGGACACATTCTAAGAAATAGTCCTTAGGCAATTTCATGGTTGTGCAAACATTATAGAGTAGACTTAAGTAAAGTCAGTTACAACATCAGTAGGCCACCTGATTTTACGGGACCACCACTGTGGATGTGGTCCGTTGTGGACTAGATGTCACGTGGAGTATGACTGTTCCCTCCACTCAATGTAGACATTCTGACTTTTAAAAATAATATCTTGTTATCAAATACTTGAAGATGCTCACAAACGTCTCTCAAAGGTCAAGGGTGGGAGATCTGGAGATTGGATCTCTCACGCCTCTGTTATTTCTTCCTGGACTCTTGTAATGGGCTCCTAATTGGTCTCCCTGGCTCCACCCTTATTTCCCACCCAACCGCCAAATAATTTTTTATAAATGTGAGATTGGATCATTATTCTGCGTAAGCCTCCCCTTCCTGTCTTCTCCTGCTGATCTACATTTGGCACCCACAGTTGTCCTAATACCACAGCCACATGGCCTGACTCTCCTGCCTGAGAGAACCATTTTCTCCCAGGCCCTGCCACTCTTCCCATTCTGACTGAGGGGTGTGTTGGAGAAGCCAACCCACACCACCCAATCTTCCCTGCTCCCAGTTTTATTTTCTTCACTACTAGTATTGTCACCATCCAAAGTTACCTTATATTCATAGTTTTATTTAAATGTCACCATCTTACAGGTATTGAACTATAACTTAATTTTTTTGTGGGGTGCTGGGGATCGAACCCAGGGCCTCATGTATGCTAGGTAGGTGCTCTACCACTGAGATATATCCCAGCCCACCACCCTTTTTAATTTTTATTTCGAGACAGGTTCTTGCTAAGTTGCCCAGGCTGGCCTCAAACCTATGATTCTCCTGTGTTGGCCTCCTGAGTAGCTGGAATTACAGGGGTATACCACTATACTAGCTGTAACTTGATTTTTACCCCCTCATCTAACAGTAAGTTTTGGACTACCCCATTCTTTTTAATGGTATGGGCCACAATTTTGTTTAACTGTTTCCTTATTTAGTTCTGATTTTTTACTATTACAAATAATGCTGAAGTGAAACATCCTCTTGGATTCATCTCTGTGCACATGCTCAAGTGTTTTCTGAAGTATGGATTCCTGGAACTAGAATCTCCAGGTCAAAGGTTGTGCCCATTTGTCATTTTGATGGATGCTGGCTGCCATATTGTTCTCCTAAAAGGCTTTATCCATTTATCCTCCCACTAACTATGTGCTAGTATGTACACTTCCCCCTCATCCTCACTAATTAAAGTCATGTCTAAAAGAGTTTTTACTTAATTGACACATATGGTGTCTTATTTCCCGCCACAATCCTGAGGGTCATTTTTATACTGTTTTGTGCTGATGTCTCCCAGAGTCTTGCCTCTGGGTCAACTGGGAGAGAAGTAGCAAAACTCTCTGTGAGCTCCAAGAGTTTCACAAGACAAATGAAACCTTTCAAAGCAACCTCATCCATCGCAGCCGAAGCCTCCTGTGTCCCACCGCCAGCAGAGTTCAATCAATAACCTGGTGAGCAGTGGGCCAGCCGACATTTCCTGCTCCAGCTCTCTCTGCCATCCATCATCTGAACACGCCCGAGACTCTGAAGTGAGCCAATCTGCCCAAGAGCAAGCAGCAGAGCGCCAAGCCTAACGGTGGCTTCTCTGGCATTACTCAGAACCCTTTGTCTGGTTTCCCTTAAAGAGGAGCGAGGATCAGGGTCTGGTAATAGTCAGGCCTTCTGTCTCTGCAGATGGCTTCCCAGGCCCAGAGGGGAACATCTGCTCTCTGTAAGGGAGGGCAGGACAATAGAAGCAAGGAGCACCAAGAAAAACATCTTCTTGGGGCCGCTGATGAACTTTGCTAGCCAAAAATACGACTTCTTAGATGTAATGTTCTCGCTTTGGCAAGCTGCATATTTTCATAAGGGTTTTTGAGTTTTCCTGGTCCTCCTCTGCCTTCTTCCCTGGAGGAGTTGTTGGACTTCCACGGAAATAAAAATATGGCCAACATTTTCTCAGTGCTGATCTTTTGTTAAGTTCTTTGCATGTAAGGACCCTATGAGCTGGATATTATCACTCCAGGATAGAGGTGAGTGGGCTCAGTAACTAGTGGGTAACCCAATACCAGTAATACCTGGGCAGGATTTGAACAGAGGCCTATTATCTTATGCTCCATTGTTTTCTAGGTGGGGGCTGGGTCCTAACTTAATTGCAAGAGTTTATTTGGGGGTGTTCAGAGGTTATTGTAAATTTCTTTAATTTTTGTGTTTTTTTAGAGTAAAGCCCAAAATAACTGGACTTTATATGTATGTATGTATGTAGACTGGGTCTCCCTATGCTGTCCAGGCTGCTGTTAAACACTCTGAGCTCAAGAGACCCTGCCACCTCAACTTCTCCAGTGCTAGGACTACAGGCCTGCACCATCATGTCCAGCTGGAATTATTTTTATTTATTTTTTCAAATTTTTTATTGGTGCATTAGAGTTGTACATATTAATGGGATTTTTGTTCTGTTTTCATACATGCACACAATAAATTTGGCCAGTATGGAATTATTTTTAAATGGTGTCCTTTCTGTGTCTTCAAAACAGTCCTACACATGGTACATTTTTCTGAGTGGACTCCCTTGCTTCACTTTGGTGGTAGCTGATACATACCTGTTCTTTGGTTCTGTGCCTAAATGTTTCACCAGTTCATTGGGCAGCCTTGTCAAGGTGGGGAAAGGGCTTCCAACTGACTATATTAGCTTCTGGTTGCTGCTGCAATAAATGATCAAAAACGTATTGGCGGGGCTGGGGATGTGGCTCAAGCGGTAGCGCGCTCGCCTGGCATGCGTGCGGCCCGGGTTCGATCCTCAGCACCACATACCAACAAAGATGTTGTGTCCGCCGAGAACTAAAAAATAAATATTAAAAATTCTCTCTCTCTCTCTCTCTCTACTCTCTCACTCTCTCTTTAAAAAAAAAAAACGTATTGGCTTAAAGCAACACAGATTTATTATCTTGTAGTTTTGGAAGTCTTAAAACCAAGGTGTGAAATATACAATAAAAATTTAAAATGGTAATAACAACAACAAAAAAAATCAAGCTGTGTTCTCTCTGGAAGATCTAGGGGAAAATACATTTCCTCATCTTTTGCAGCCTCCAGAGGCCATCTGCATACCTTATATCATGGCTCCTTCTTCCTGCTTCCAAGTCAGCAGAGTAGCAGCTTTAGATATCTCTCTCTCTCTCTCTCTCTCTCTCTCTCTCTCTCTCTCTCTCTCTCTCTCTCTCTCTCCTTCTGTTGTCACATCTCCGTTTCTGACTCTGACCCTCCTGCACCCCTTTTATAATGATGCTGGGCCCATCCAGATACAATACAGGATAATTTCCTCATTTCAAGATCTTTAAATTTCATGTGCAAAGTCCCTTTTGCCATGTAAAGATAACATTCACAGGTTCCAGGTGACTGTCCTTGGAGGGCTGTTATTTGGCCCCACAACCATGGTCAGGGACTAAAGTCTCCTGGGACCTGGAGCTTTTTGTGTTAAAACCAAGAAAGTCTCCACCAAACTTGGACAGTTGGTTATCCTAGAAAGAAGCTTCTGGTTGTGGAAAAAAATATTTCTTCTTGGGAAAGTAGAAAGAGAAGATGAATACCAATAACAAAGCAGTAAAAGATCCACTGTTTTCCCAACAGCATTTCTTAGGGCAAAAGCAACGTTTTTGTTTGTTTTGTTATGGTCCAGGGCCTCACACATGATGGACAAGGCTCTATCATGGAGCCACATTCCCAGCTCTTTTTATTTTACTCTGAGCAGGGTCTCACTCAGTTTCCCAAGCTAGCCTCTAACTTGCAATCCTCCTACCTCAGCCTCAAAAAGGTTATTAAGGTGTGGAAAAATAGATTTGTGGTTTAAAATAGAGCCCAATTCCATGCAGGTGACAGAGCTGTCACCCTATCGTGAAGCCATGGTGGGCTTCCTGCCTTATGGGTCCTCTTCCTGCCTTTAGTCCTTCCCCCTCACCTTCCATCCTATCCCCCGCCCCAGTCTACCCACCCACCCTGTTAAATTTAGACTTACAGTCTGTGGGTTTCTAAAATAATTCTCTCCTGTGTTTTTGAGTCTCACTGAAGGGAGAGCTTCATTCTGTGTCATATTTTTATGTGTATATTTAGTTTGTGTCATATTTTTACCCCTATATTTAGCTTTCCACTTCTGAAGAAATAAATATGTATATTAAAAAAAATCTTTTTCAACAATGGGTGAACTCCAAGAAGCCAGAAGGTTTTAGGAGACTGGGTCGGGGATGGGAATCTGGATGGTTTTTGCAGTGGAAAGGATTTAATAGGGCCAAACTTCTGATGTGGCTCTTCAGGGCTGGTTCATTCCACAGGGCCTGTCAGAAGTGACAGGTGTGGAAGTGAGGTCATAAATCACTCCTCCTCCCTGAAGACAAAGGGACTTGAATTCTCTCCACTAAAGGTAGTGGAACAAATGGGATCACCAGTAATGAGGGAGCAGCGTGGCCTCCAGGTTACTTCCTGACAGCTGGCGCAGGACTAGGGGCAGTGGCTGTAAGAACCAGAGGAAGGGCTAGAGATCGGGAACTAGAGAAGGTCAGGATTCCAGGGGTTCTGGGAAGTATTTGTACTTTCTCTGGTGAGTTCAGACAGCCAGAGGCGCCTGTAGTGGGGCCAGGGGAGCTGGAGGGAGGCAGAGATATTCAGAGTCTCTGGGTCTCCAGTGCATCTTCTTGGCAGGCTGCTGTGTGCCTGGGTATCTGCTTAGATGCATCCCAACCCCTGAGTCTCCACTGGCCACAGAGACTGGGCAGATGGACACACCACATCTGGGTACCCCATCATCCCCTTCGAAAAGCTAACTTTCATCAGTTGCCTTCCTGAGTCAGAGAAACAGGACCCCAAAAAGAGGTCTCTCACGCTCAAGAAAAAATCTGTGGCCTTGTAACCTCAAGGGACTTTGTATGTCATTGCTTCTTCTATAGTCAGGGGTAATGGGTCCAAGGGAGAGAGAAGGCATCGTGCTGGTGTCCTGTACTCCCGGTCCTCTGAGGTCTGATGACAAGCATCTGCAGATGGCCAGCCATGCAAGGGGGAGCAAAGCTGATGGCTTTTCCTGGAGGGGGCACATCCATAACTGGCCTGTGCTGACTGGGGATGTCAGCCCACCCAGCTAATCCTGTCCAGGGGATGCCAGGGAAGTACCCATGGCCCCACCTATGGGTCAGATATCAGAGATAATACCTACTCTTTCATACTTATTTCAGACTCAAGTATAATTTTCACTTATGACATGATTGGTACACCTTCCTCTCCCGGCTGTTGGTTGTCAGTTCCCAGTTTAAGATCACATATGTCAGGGAGGTGTCCTAGGCCACCCCATCCCACCGGGATAGCTCCCTCCTGGAGTCCTACATCACTGAATATCCCTGCTGTTCATTTGGGCATCTATTATCTATACTGTGTCCACTCATCAAACATCCAAACTCCTTTACGATGAGGACTGTGTCTTGTTTTTCTGAGTCCCTCCCAGCAATTGGCCCAGAGCCTTACACATAATAAACACTCATCACATATTGTTAGGGGATGTTCAAGGTTCAGCTTGGTGGCCTGGGGTGGGGGGCTCAGTCTCCTCTACATTTTTTTCCTTTTAATCCATAAACAGAGATAACTCTCCTGGAGGGACTCAGCTTGATTTCTTCCTTTATTATCCAGTGTTTGATCTTTCTACAATTTAGAATGTTTACAAATCCACACAGCCTTTGTGAAATTCCCAAACAAGGAAAATACAGCCAGCTCCAGCTGTGAAGACGGCTGAGAAGGGGTCATTTCTAATTGCAACCGAAGGGTAAAAACTGAGTTAGTATTGATGCCCTGACCACAGTGTTTCCTCCATTAACTCCCTGGAAGGGGAGAGGAGATTACGCACCTCAGCCAGGAACCAAGGTATGTGTCTCATGAATTTTTATTAACAGAAAAATCCTGTGTCTTGTCTGTCTTAGTGGGTCAGTCCAGCACTGGCTACCAGGAAGGGAGATTTAACTGGGTCCTGGTGGCCTGGGATAAGCCGTGGGACACAGTAGACTCTCAGGGTCCTGAGGGCAGGTTACAGAAATGGTGCTGCTAGCTGTGGGCATGGACCAGGTAAACCAAAGAGCAGGTCAGACCTGAGTGTAAAAATGTTGGAGCAATTTGGCTCCTTCCCTGGGACAGAACTGGTGGACAAAAATAGACTACATTTTTGGAAGCCTGGCATGAAATTAAATTCCAGGGCCCAAGCTACAGCTCTGCCAATGGGCTGGCTTCCTGCCAGTGTCCAGAAAGTCTCTGTCATGCAAGGTGGAGGTGGTGGCCCAGTGGGAGAGGAAGGAAAGCCTTTTTTTACCCCCCTTAACCTTGCAGGGGGCTGCTCTATCTTTAGTGTATATATATATATATATATATATATATATATATATATGTTGTAGTTGGACACAATACCTTTATCTTGTTTATCTTTAATGTGGTGCTGAGGATCAAACCCAGGGCTGCACACGTGCAAGGCGAGCGCTCTACCACTGAGCCACATCCCCAGCCCCTATCTTTAGTCTTCAATGTTCAAAACATAGTCCTGTAGTCCAGCAGCATTAGCTCTTTTGCAGGCGAGAGCGAGTATGTCAGAAATGCTGATTCTCAAGCAAGTGAGGTAAGGGGACGCCCCTCAAGTGCAAAATTTAAAGGAGCACCCAAATGCTCAATAATTGAGATATACACTATTTTAAGATATCAAAATTAATGCAAAAAAATCATGATGAACAAAATACCAACATTTTAACCAAAGGCATGCTCTGACCCAGCACTGGAATAATCTCACCCTGCTCCCCTCACCCTCGTCTCAGCTTTGATCTCAGGCTCCACCCCAGACTACAGAATAGGAATCTACTTTCTAACAAGATCTCCCGCAGGATTCCCATGCACATCAAAGTGTGAGAAGCACTAGAGGACACCCTGCCATGCCTTAACAACCCCAAAGCTTGGCATTCAGAGGGCAGCAAAAATGGAAAGGGAGGGGCAGAGAGAAAGTTCCAGAAGCCCCCAACTGGAACCAGCTTGCTTGCCACCTTAAAACTGCAATGTGTGAATTAAAAAATCTTTTTTAAAAAATAATTATCAACTCATGGGGGAGTTGCAAGGATAATACAGAGAGATTCCAGCTGCCCTTCACCAGTTTTCAACAGTGGTTACCATCTTAGTCCATTTGGACTGCTGTAGTGAAGTACCTTAGATGGGGTAACGTATAAAAAAACATGAATTCATTGTTCACAGTCTGGAGGCTGGAAAGTCGAAAATCAAGGTGCTGGCAGATTCCATGTCTTGTGAGATTCTTCTCCTCATAGACCTTCTGTGTGTTCTCACTTGTTGGGAGGGCAACAGCGGAGCACAGGAGCTTCCTTGGGACTCTTTCATACTCTTAAAATCTTTCTGGGATGTTGATAGGAATGCATGAAATTTATATAGCATTCTAGGAGGAATTAACCTCTTTACTGTGTTGAGTCCTCTAATCTATGAAAGCTATTTACTTAGATCTTTTTTGATTTCTTTTATCAGCTTTTTGTAATATTTAACATACAAGCCCTGTATCTTTTTTTTTAATTTATACCTAAGCATTTCATTTTTTTCTGAATGACAAGTTGCCTTGTATTTTTAGTTCAGTTTCCATGTGTCTGTTGTTAGCATATAGAAATAGAATTCATTTTCTTATGCGGATCTCGTATCTTATGACCTTGCTGAACTCAGCTCACGTCTTAGTTCTAGAAGTTTCCTTGTGGATTTCTAAGTAAAAACATCATCTACAAATACAGATAGATAGTTTTCAAAATTTCCCTTTTTTTGATTCTTCTGTCCTTCATTTCTTTTTCTGACTTTACTGTGCTTGCTAGACAGCTGGTACAGTGTCAAATAAAAGTGGTAAAAGCAGAGGTCCCTGACTTGCTCTTGATCTTAAAGGGACGCGCTCTTTCGCGCTTGACGTTAGTTGTAGGTTTTTATAGGAATTTCTTTATCAAGTAAAGGAATTTCCTTTTTATTCCTACTTTACTGACAATTTTTGTCATAAATGAAGGTTGAATTTGTCAACTGCTTTTTCTGCATCAGCTAATAGGATCATGTGATTTTTCTCCTGTAAATATGGAGGCTTACACTGAATGATACCTCAGATAGTGAAACAGCCTGCATCCCTGGAATCCAGGCCTCTTGGTCATGGCATAAAATTATTTCTTTTTATATATGTAGCTGGATTCTATTTGCTAATATTTTGTTAAGGATTTTTTATGTACATATAGTCATAAGTGATGTTGATCTGTAGCTTTCTTTCCTTCCTTCTTTCTTTATCTTTGCCTGGTTTGGGTATCGGGATAATACACAAAATGAATTGGAAAGTGTCTCTTTTCTATTGTAGAGTTGGTAATTCATTAAATGTTTGATGGGAACCTCTAGTAAAACCATCTGGGAATTGTGCACATTTATATTCATAAATATAATTTATGAATTATATAATTTATATAATTTATAAATTTGAGTTGATCCTCATTACCATCTTGCAAAGAAGGCATTTTAAAAATATGGAACTTAAAGCTCAGAGAAATTAAGTGCCTAGCCCAAGGTCTAAAAGTCTTCTTATCCCAAGTTCAGTGTCATTTCCAGTATTCCACAGTTCTGGGTTTGTCTAGGCAGACTTTTCAGGCATTTGAAATCTCTTTGGGAAACAAGGAAAGAGAATCATTGGACGTGTTCCCTGTCACTTTTGTTTAGCTGGGTGCCAGTTCTTTCTTGCTTGACATGCCTTTCAAGGTAGAGAACAACAAGACAACTAGCAAACTGCAGAGTTTAAACCTAGGAATCTCAGTAAGATCTTATAAAGGCACAGTCTGAAAGGTGGATGCTCCTTGCATGGCTGTGATATTTCCCGCTGAAAAGCCCAGGGCAAAACAAGAAAAAATATCTGGATAGAGGAGTAAATCCTGCTTTCTGTGTCCCTAAGCATTTTCTGGAAAGTTACCATGGGTCATCTCCCTTATCTACCCTCATCACCCACATCAAAATTTCCATCTTAGAATGATTATCTCTCTGTGTGTGTTACAGATCTGGGATTGAACCTTGGTCTGCTAGGCAAGTGCTCTGCTACAGAGCTTCATGCCCCATGCTTTTTTTTATTTTTGAGATGGGATATCACCAAGTTGTCCCGGCTGGCCTCCATCTTGTGATCCTCATGGCTCAGCCTCCCAAATCACTGGGAGCACCAACATGTTCCACCAGGTTCTGCATTCTGCATTTTTATCTCTTTTAAAATAGGTCTTTGGCACCCTAGACATTTTTCACCACTTTCACTATGCCTTCTGTGAATTTTTCTTCCAACTCAGAGCATGTCACATCCCTGTTTGACAGCCTTCAGTGATTCCCTGTTGTCCTTAGAGGCCAAGTATATGGTTGGTATCTATGTATGTTTATGGTTCTCAAACTTTCCAGAACAGAAGAATCACCTGGGAAAAACTACTTAAAAATGCAAAATGTTAAGTCCTAACCTCAGACTCTGGTTCAGTTAACTTTGGACTTGGGACCTCAAATCTGCATTTCAGTGTCCAACTTCCAGATGATTCCCATGCAAATAGTGTACAAAATACATATGATGCAATAGTTACCCTGGGTAAAGTTCACACCCCTTGACCTGCTTTCTGGGTCCACAGCAATCCAACTTTCTCAGCCCACAGCACCCTTCCCTTGCTCCCTGCTTCCACTCCCAGAAGACCAGCCACAGCCCAACCATCATGCTGAGACTAAACCTGTTGGGGAGCCTGCTTTTCACGGTACAATTTCTGCACATCAGCTGGAACTCCTCACTCTGCTTAGAAGACTCACCTTCACTCTGTCTACTGAAGCCCTATCTTTCTTCAAGGCCAAATTAAAAGTCTACTTTTTCCAGGAAGTCATTCTCGGCTCCCCAGGGGAAAATTCCTTTTCTCCTTCCTCTTAGCATCTCAACGATGGCACATAGTAGTTCAAACTATAGCTTTGCCACCCACTGATAGGTCATGACCAGCTTTTTATTTAAATTTATGATTATTAGACTAAGAATACACTGGAGAATAACAACGCCTAGTACAATAATGAGGGTCTTGTAATATGTTCCAGTTAAATATACATATGTATGTTTTGTGTCATGATTTCAATGCATCCCAGACTGTAGGTCATAGTAAAACAAGAACATTGAAGGCCACTGCTGTAGCACTCATCCAATTCAGTCTCGTTAGAACCATCAGGACGACTTTCTGTTTCCCCATTATGTGAACCTTTGAAGAATAATAAATAAAGTTCTCCTCACCCTCACATTCCTGTAGCATCTGTCAGGAGGGTTTTATGCTCAATAAACATTTGCTAAACTGAATTGAACTGCATGATGACAGTAACTCTTCTGGGTTTAACTCTTCAGGGTTATAGGATTGGGGTGATTCCTTTCAGAAACTGTCTCTTTTCAAGGCAGGGAAGGTTGGAGCATTGCCTGGAGAGGGGGTTCTTTGTCTTGTCCAGGAAAAAGCCAGCTTCTGAGGCAATTCATTGGTACAGTGGATTTCCCTGAGAATTCTAGAGTGTGGACTGAGGAAGGGAGTGGGCGTTTCTCTGGACAAAGAGAGATGACTCAGCAGAAGGACACCCTAAAGAAGCAAGAATAGGGACAGGCAGTTCCATAAGTGTTCTGGGTGTGAACATTTAATGAACATCCACTGCTCAATCAATAAGTCACTCTGCTGAGTGCTTAAGAACCAAAGGAGTCTTTAGCCTGGGTGACAAACTGGACCATGCTTGGACTACTGTTGTGTTTTCTTAATCCTTCCCAGTGCTTCCGCAGGCAGTGTCACTGTTTGACCTACGTGAAGCTACGTGCAAATCATTTCATGCTCAGCTTGCTTCTCGCTCCTGTGTTAATTGCACATCTCTTTGAGCCTGAGTTGGGAACCTCTTTCCTACAGCTAAGAAGAGCCCTGTCTTTGAGGAACTCGAGAAGAGAGGAGAAGTTGGGACAACATCTTTCAGAGACAATTTCCAGGCCCCTGGGACTGAGTGCATAGGAAGTAGTAGGGCAAAGTCCAGAAGAGGGGACATAGGCCCGAGAAGGCAGACTGGAGTGGAGTTGTTTTCTAGTGAAGTGCTTGGGTGAGGAAACAGTAAGGAGAGGGCACTTTTTGGAGAGAAGGGCCAGTAAGGCAGTCTTGGCTGATTGCGGAAGAGGACCTATGACAGCCAAGGGCCAGATGTATATGATCATGAGGAAGACTGGGATGTGAAGAGCCAAGAGAAGGGAAGATGGGCTGTGGAATTCATTCAAATATCAGAAGAGTTTAATTACAAGGCCTTGAACTTGGCCTCAGCATAAGACTTGGAAACAAGTGAAATAATATTGCTCTTTTAAAAAGCAAATGTGACACAACTATTAGAATAGCTAAAACCCATAAAACCAACAACATGAAATGTTGATGAAGACATGGAGCCACAGGAACTCTCATTCACTGCTGGTGGGATTGCAAAATGGTACAGCCACTTTAAGACAATTTGCAAGTTTCTTACAAAACTAAACATACCCTTAACCATATGATCCGGGCCACATTCTAGATGTTTACCTAACTGAATTGAAAAACTTATGTCTACACAAACACCTGCACATGAATGTTATACCAGCTTTATTTATAATCATCCCAAACTGGAAGCAACTAAGATGTCTTTTTGGCAGATTGATGGGTGAACAAATAGAGGTGTATCTAGATAAGGAAATACTATTTAGTGATAAAAAGAAATGATCTGTTAAGCCCTATAAAGATATGGAAGAAATTTAAATGCATATTGCTTAATGAAAAAAAAATGTCTAAAAGGCTTTGTATGATTCCAACTGTATAGCGTTTTAGAAAAGGAAAATCTCTAGAAAGGTTAAAAAAAAATCTGTGGTTTCCAGAGGTTGAGGTGAGAAGGAGGGACAAATAGATGGAGCACAGCAGCTTTTCATTTATTTAATGAATACCCTATATGATGCTATAATGGTGGTACATACAGAGCTCTATAGCACAGAGTGAATCAGTGTGAATCATGAACAATAGTTAACAATATGTTAGTATTGATTTGTCAGGTGTAGAAACACTCTATCCTAATACAAGATGATCAATATAATGAGGGACACTGTTAGGTGAGAGGTAAAAGGAGGGCTGAGTATATGGAATTCTATATACAATCTGCTCAATTATTTTGTAAATCTAAAACTGTGCTCAAAATAGTCTCTCTCTCTCTCTCTCTCTCTCTCTCTCTCTCTTATTATTATTATTATTTTTTAATCAAAGAGATTTCACATTGAAAGAGTAAAAAGAAGCAAATGTGGTGGGAATTATTTTTAGGTGTTAAGAGAACCAGTAAGACAATCCTGGAGAACGCTTGTCAAATGCTCAGCCAGCCTCAGCTTTCACATCCACATTCCTTCACTGTAAGATCCCCATCCTTTCTCTGAGATGCAAGCTCAGGCCCTGTTGGGATTTGTATAAGGAGCCCCCTAGGAAGCAAAATATGGCTAGACTTTCAGCTCCTTCCTAGTTTGCTGAGCTTTGTCATGAAAATACAATTGAGCTTGTCTGATAAATTTGGATAAGCAATATCACATTCCTTCCAAAGGAAAAAAGACTTTTCTCTGGCCAATTTTTTTTTTTTTTTCTCAGCCAAGGGTAATGACGGTGGACTTGCAATTCTCCATAATTATGTGAAAGGCCCTTTACCTTGTTTTGGTGGTTTTTCTCTTCTTAGTAACTAGATGAAGCAATCAGCACATCTTTCATATCATAAGGAGCCCTTTCCCCCCTTTCTTTTTAAACTACTGCTTCTCATCGGAATTTCTGCAAGTGACAATAGAGGTAAATTCCAACCGGTTTCTCTAATGGCTCTTAATGAGGTGTTTGTTTTAAAGCCCTCCTTGGGCTTCTCTGACAGAGAACCTTTAAAACTGGATTAATCCTCTTGAGTTCTAAATCCTTTCGCTTCAGGGCCTTCCATAACCTTTTGAATCACCAGCATTTGCTTTGAAAGTTGACACTTCCTATTTAAATGGCAAGAAATAAGCCTTAGCAGTAGAGAGCTGAACATATTGATTTCAATTATCACCTTTAATCCACACCTTTCCTCTTTGTCACGTGTGATTTTCTTCACTTAATTAGAAAGAGCCAGGGATTATCTGCACAAAACTGGAAGGTTTATCGTGATTGGCGGGATCGTCTCCCCGGTCCATGACTCCTATGGAAAACAGGTGGGTCCCATCCTTTGCCCTCTGCTCCTTCACCCCACCCCTCTCACCTGATTGCCCCTCTGGATAAAACTGCCCCCATGGTCTGCAAAGCTAAGATCCTTGAAAATGCAAAATACTCCAATACAGAGTCCCTTCTGAGTCCCCCTTGTCTCAGGACATCAGTTAGACCTGAATGAGTGGGTGTTGGGGCAGCAGCTGGGAGCAACTGCTGCCAGAGACAGGCAGCCACACACAGTGCCATGCCCAGACAGAGCTCATTAGAAGAGGAGCAGGCACGCCCGCATGTTGTCACTTGGCCTCAATGCCAAATTGGCACCTGGTTATGGGTTGAGCAGCCCAGGGCAAGTCTTTGTTGGGATTTTAGGAGAAAATAGCCTATGCCTTTAAAAATCTGATTTAAAATTCTTTTGCCTGCCCCTACCTTCCTGTGTCACTTTTCCTGGTCATACCCCTTCCTCCCACAGACACCTATGGTAGGCGCTGGGGGAAGCCACCTGTGCTGCCGGGCTGTGCCATAAGACCAGGCTGAGTTAGGGCTCCCCTCTGTGCAGGGCACACTCCAGCCTGGTTGGGCTGGTACCCTCCCACATCCGTCTTCCTTTTTCCTTCCCCTCGCCGCTCCATGCCTGTCTGTGGGGCAGATGGACAAGTAAAGGGGTCACAGCTCTCATTCCCTCTCACCACCAAAAACTGGTGGCACTTCGGTAACGGATTGGGCTGCCGTTCCAGGGGTGCTGTGGGGAACAGAGGGGCCTCCCAGTGACTGCTCTGTTGCTTCCCAGGGCCTCGTGTCCAGTCGACACCGCCTCATCATGTGTCAGCTGGCCGTCCAGAACTCCGACTGGATCAGGTAGGGCTGGCCGCAGGGGGCCGGGCAGGCCCTGAGCTCACTGTGGGTGAGGCTGGGAAACAGGAAGAGCCCGGCAGTACTTTGGACTCCAGGAGGGCAGGGCGGTGGAGGGAGCTCTATCAGCCATGGACAGGTCATAGGCAGGTAGACCTCCAGGGGTAGCCCAAGTGAGAGCTTTAGTTTTGCCCTCAGCGATTGAGATTTTGAAACTACAGGGGGAACTTTAAAGGTTTCCTCGGCTTTGGCACATCTGGGTCCTGGTGTGATTCTTAGAGCTTCCATAAGCATCGCTGGGTTTTGGGGGAGACCTGGCCAGGAAAATCCCCAATACCCCCCACTTTCAGTCCTCTTCACTTCCAGTAACTCTCATTTCCTTTCGGAACGTTCTGTGCCCTTGGCAATTGCCCATTCCCGGGACCCACATTGACTCCGGGACAGAGGTGTGGGACCTGTAAGCATTGCCCCGAATGGTGTTCAGACTAAGTCACACCCAGAGAGGGCCTTTCTGCTCCTCGCTTTCCCAGTCAGACATGCCCCTAAGATGGCAGTGTTCCCCTGACCCCATCTGCCAAGCTTGCAGCGTAATTAAAGCAAGCTTCCAATAATTATGCTAATTATTCTCCCCTAAATTCCTGCCGCTATTATTTGCATGAGACGATGATGTTTTTTAAAAAGTCGAAGCACACCATTTGTGCTCTAATTTCCCCTCTGGAAAGATAAGCAGCACCTCAAGGTCTCCACGAAAGGAGGAAAGTGAAGCTGGGCTCAGACCAGGGGGGCAGAGTCAGCCCAGGAGGGACAGTGGGCGGGCAGAAATGAGGGCAGCCAAGGGAAGCGACAATGACTACACGGTGGTCCTGGCCACTGGAGCGCAGTGAGTTGTGTGAGAAGCATGTGCCCTTTATGGACTTTCTCACCCCCTCGAGACACAGGTAGGTAGAAAGACAGCTGTTCTTTCTCAGATGGGACACAAGCCAGGAGAAGTCAAAAGGCCCGAGCGACAGTCCATCTGTGGTCGAGTCAGGATTAGAAATGAGGCTTCTCCAGGTCTCCCAGGGAAATGGAGTCCAGTAGGGAAAACATTAAGCAGGAGGCTGTTCCTGTTTGGATGTGCTTAGAAGATTCTGGAATAATTTCCTTATTCATTCAGTAAATATTTACTGGGTGCCTACTGGCTGCCTTACACTGTTCCAGGCACTGGTTAAATCAGAATTGAAATCACCACCAGAATTGAGATCTCCAGGGAGTCTAAGAAGGAGCTGTAGAGATGGGAGCTGGCAGGCCCCCAACCCAGGGAGCCTGTGTAGCCAGGTCAAGTGTCTGGTCATCTCTGGCACCTTGTGCACCCAGAACAGGGAGGGGGGCTGGGGATCTGGGAGGAACAGGCTCTGGGCAAAACCCTTTCATAGCTTTCAGTTAGTGTGATCTCATTTGAAAACCTGAGGTGTTTGTGCATGGTAAGGGGTGGACAGGGAATGCTCAACTGCTAAAGAAATGTTTGAGAAATATCCCAATTTAGCAGCTCATTAAGTTGGCAATTAAGCCCGAGAGCCTCATCAGTCTGCTTACCTCACAAGCTAGCGTGCAGGAGGGGTGACTCTAGGCCTGAGCCTAGGCCTGGTCTGACTGCTGTGCCTCATTCCCAGGCCTGCAAGATACCCCAGTGCTCAGGGAGGCAGACCCAGCTGATGCTCCAGGATCTTACCTGCCTGGCAAGGGAAACCAAAGCCCCCATCAAGTGGGGGCTTAATCTTTGTCACAATCCTGCAGGATTCAGAGGATTTGCTTTTGTAAATAAGAGCAAGACACTCCACTAAGTACTATACATATAAAATTTACTAAGTCCTTCTAGCAAAACCATAAGATAGTTGCTACTGTTATTCCCATTTTATAGATGGGAAAATGAGGCACTGAGAACTCACCTACCCAGCTGGAAAGGCTGAGGCTGGGGATTTAACCCAGGCAAATTGGCTCCAGCATCTTTTCTCAGAAGCTTATACCAGACTCCTCTCATTTCACAGAAGAGAAAGCTGAGGTCAGTTTCACACTCAGGTTTTATCTGAGTAGAGATCTAAGCCCTTGATGTGACCAGCTTTGCCCCCTGAGCTATGGTGAGCCCCTGAGCTATGGAGGGAGGAAAGAGTGTGGAAATGGAAACTCTCTCCATGTTAGGGTGGACCCGTGGGAGTGCTACCAGGACACCTGGCAGACGACATGCAGTGTGTTGGAACACCATCGGGACCTCATGAAGGTGAGCCGGGCCCCAGCCAGGGGACGGGTGGACTACGGGGAGATAGGGGAGGGGCTGTGCCCACAGAAGCCAGGCATCAGGAACAGGGACTGCTGCCTCCTAGCTGAAGAAGGCTTCCTCCTTCTCTGCTGGCTGTAAGAGGGGCCAGTCAGGGGGTGGGGGGTGGCAGGAAGGGAAGTGGTGAATTAGGAAGGAACCTGGAGCAGCTCGGGGTGGGGGGTGGGGGCTCCCTGCCTTCCACCCTCTAACTCAGCCTCCCATTTGGATGTGACATGATATTGTTGCTGCTGCGTGTGACTTGGGCAGCTTTCAACAACTGGGAGCAAGTTCAAGGTGGGATAAGGAGACCACAGCTGCAGGACTTCAGAAATCGAGGAGAAGGGAAGGCTGGGCTGAGAAAGGCAGAGAGAGGTGCTGGAGCTGGTTTGGGCAGCCAGGCCCTCTGCTCCATCCTTTGCTCCATGGGTCCCCTTACTCCAGGGAAGGCGGCTGCGGCAGGGCACCACACACCTGCTGGCCAGTGCGCTGTCAATCCCATTCATTGCTCCTCACAAAGCCTCAGGGCAGATGGTGTCTGATCCCTGCTTCATTACCTGGTAAAAGGAAGCCCATTTACCTGAGGTCACACCATGAGTGCCCAGTGAGCACTGATGGATGATAACTCCCATATTCCTGATTGGAGCCCGGGGCCTGCGTCTGGGGCCTGTGTGTGTCTGGGCTGCAGACTCAAGGACTGGCTGCCAGGTTAGAGTGGGCTATCCACAGCCAGCAGCACCGACAGTATGCACAGAAAGCACCCGTCCCAGATCAATACCAACCCATCGATCCCACCCACAGTGACAAGATGAAAATGGCACCGTCAGTGGCCAGAACCTGATGAACCAGGATGACAAACCATAAATTGGGCTCTCTCCCCTGACTCTGATGTAGAGCCCTCCTAGGCCCACACCACCATCAGCAAGCTGTGGTTCCCATCTGGGGAGAGCCTCCATCCCATCTCGGCCTGTCACTGTCTTCTCCTTGGGGAGCGCCCCCTGGCCCCTCACTCCACCAGCCACCCTGCTGAGCTTCCTTTCACTAGACATGAAGCTTTAAGGCTCCAGACCATCCTGGGGAGCCAACAGCAAGAGAAGTAGGGAGGCCAACTGGCTGTTGCTCCATCTATTAAGCCCTCCCCCCCTTGAAAGTGAGTAGAACTGATCTCCTTTCTGTCCACTTTTGGAACTCTTCACACACATCCTGACTCTTTCCTGATTTCCTGATAGGTCTCTGACACAGAGTCACCCTGACATGCTCCTCTGTGCTGGTCTCAGCAATAGAAATAAAAGACACACCATCTTTCTGCATAAGGATGAGTCAGTCAGGATAGGCTAAGATACGCTTAAGTGACAGGCATCCCTACATTCTCAGTGACATCAGACAAACTTATTTCTCACACTCCATGCCAGCCTAGGGGGGTGGTCACCTGGAGGTCTGCTCTCCTTCTAGTCACAGATGCCTCAGGATCCATGACAAGAGGGAGGAATCAGGGGACCTTGCAGGCATTTCTTTTCTTCTTTTTTTTTTCCCTATGAGCTAAGCACTCATCAAAAAAAAATTTGATGAGTTAACATCAGATTATTTATTTTGCTTACACAAAATAAGGACAAGGGAACTTCACTATTTCACCTGTTCTCCCCCCAATCCAGATTTCTCTTGGAGGACCAGATGTGTCAGCTTGGTTTGATTGACTCCATGTTGTTCCCCCACCCCCCCTGGAATATTGTCTCTGTTGAAAAACTGGCTTCACAAAGAAGGTAGCAGCAGGAAAATTTCAGAATCCAAAGCTTAAAAATAAGTCTTTGCAGTGTGGGGTTATTTTCAGTCTCTGGGAGGGATCATCCGGTGTCTGAGGCCTGGGGATAGAGGCAAAGTCCCCAGCCGCCCATCCAGGAGATGTCACTCTCAGTAGCCTCTGGTGTCCTGACCTGTGCTCGCCCAGGATGACAGAGGGTAAGGAGCAGCAGGTCACAGGGGCCCCCTGACCCTCTGGGAAACAGAGCTCTCCCTGGGCAGACCCCAGGGCTGAGGGTCAGCGGCCAGGGGAGAATCATGTCATTGTCTCCCCACCTGTGGTCCCTGAGGTCCCGGGGCAGGGATGCAGGAGGCAGCTAGTGTCACAAGACGACCCCATCCCCAGCCAGGTTGGGCGCCTGGCTAAGCGAGGAGAAAGTTGGTGTTCCTCCTCAGGGCCTGGCCCCTGCGCTTGGCACCGCCTGAAAGGGGACGAAGTGACACCCAGGGGAAGGCTGGGAAGTGAGGCCACCACCATCACATTCAAGTTCAGGGTGCGACAGCTCAGTCTGCCCCACAACAGGCCCCATACTTAGCTCCCCTTCATGGGCCACGTCCCTTCTGAGAGTCACGCCCTGCCCTTTATAGGCACAAGGACCCAGAAGTTCCAGGGACACGTCCATGTTTAGGCCCTCGGATCCGGAAGTGCCTCAAGCGTCCATATTTAGGCCACCGGATCCGGAAGTTCCTCAGACATCCATGTTTAGACCCCCGGATCCGGATCCAGAAGTTTCAAAGGTGCACGTCCATGTTTAGGCACCCGGATCCAGAAGTTCCTCGGGCGCACATCCATGTTTAGACCATAGCATCCAGAAGTGCCGCAGGTACACATCCATGTTTAGGCTCTAGGATCTGAAAGTGCCTCAGGCGTCCATGTTTAGGCCCCAGGATCTGGAATGCCTCAGGCATCCATGTTTAGGCCCCTGGATCCGGAAGTTCCTCAGGTGCACATCCATCTTTGGGCCCTCGGATCTGGAAGTGCCTCAGTCCTCCATGTTTAGGCTGTGGCATCCGGAAGATCCTGAGGTGCACATCCATATTTAGGCCCCCAGATCTGGAAGTTCCTCAGGTGCACGTCCATCTTTGGGCCCTCGGATCTGGAAGTGCCTCAGGCGTCCATGTTTAAGCCGCAGCATCCTCCTTGCAGGCATTTCTGAGCGCTGGTCATAGTTGTGGCCATTAAGCCTGGCTGCTGTTTTGTTGTCCAAATGACCTGTCTTCCTGGACACTCCCTCTTTTACTCTTGCCCAAAGCATGAGTCTGGACCAGAGAAACTCAGCCAGAAGCCCCAGCTGCTTCTGGCTGATGGGCAGAGGCTGGCTGACCATTTAGGTCACAGATGGTCCCCTGCCTTGGAGCAGAAGCTCGGAGCCGCTTCCCAATCCCCCTGAGCCTTCCCAGTTGTGGTGTGAAGCCAATGCTCCTGGCATGGAGAAGAGATGTGTCAGAGAGACAGGTGCTTGGGGCTGTTTGGAGAGGTCTCTGAGCCACTGGGAGTTGACAAGGGCGAGGGTGGGACATACTGTCAGCCATTTTCTTCTCTGGGAGAGAACAATTCAGTGGGGTTTGTCCAGCAAGCGGGAGAAATTCCTCAGCTAGTTAATAACCAGACCAGTTATTAAATGAGAAAATGTGCCACTTTCTTTTCTGGTGCTAAAAGAATAACAAAAGGAGGCAGACCACGCTCCTACTCCATCAGCACAGCCGGGCAGAGAAACCCACAAAGAGACTGAGAAGATCTGAGTCCACAGCTCCAGCTGGCTCCCAGATGCGGCTGCATGCTGCTGTGACCTTTGCCTATGAGGAGCATGACAAAAGTGACAGGTTTCCCCACAAGACACAGGCTGCTTTTCCAGGGCCCAGAGGACTTGCGAGCCATTCTGCCTGCAGGGTATCTGTGGGAGAGGTGCTTAGACGATCATCCCAGCCCTGGAACTTGGGGATCCTTTAACACTGCAGGACTCTGATCCAGAAAGGGTGGTGGGCGGGAGTGGGTGGTGGGCACCATCGCTCTCCAGATGCTGCCTTCAGGGGAGGGATCCTGAGTAAGAAGTGGCCCTTGTGAAGCTAAGGGACTGAATACTGGTCCTTTGTTTCTGCTGCACCATAGCTGGTCTCCCACTCACTCTGAGTGAGGGAGGGTTGCTTCTGGGTCAGCTGTGAAGAATGCTGTGTGATCAGCTCTACGTTTTCTGCAGCCCTGGGGAAAGCAGCAGGCCTGATAGCACAGGATAATGAAGAATACACATCGAATTTCCGCTTGGCTCTGGAATGTGTATTCACGCCGCTGAATAGGCCAGAGAGGGCTCAGAACCCACCCACTCGCTTCCTGCAACACAAACACAGCCCATTCTGCCTGGCGCTGCTCTCTTGCTTGGCTGTGTTATTGACATCTCTGGCCTGAAGAGGCTGCAGGTGGCCATAGTACCTCGTGTTTGCATGACCTTTCCCAAGCTCACGGAGCCCTTTTGCAGACATGATCTCATCTGAGCCCCATGAAGCAGGCAGGGAGAGCCGATATTCACGAGACACAGAAGGTTGTCCTTTCGGCTGACGCTCACAAAGTTTCTGCCATCTGTCAAGCCCTCCATAGGCACAATGCATGTGCTCAGTAATCCTACCACAGTCAGAAAGGCAGGTAAATTGTTAGACTTGAGTTGAGACTCAGGACAGATGAAGTAACTGTCCAACGTCATGTAGCTCAAGGGAGGCAGAGCCCAGATTTGAATCCGTGTTTGTATAGTGACATATCCCATGCTTTTTCCTCTGAGCATCCCTGTCACCTGACAGCCTAGTGACCACATGGTGCAGTTGGATCTAGAACTGATGCCCAGGGCTCTCCCTCAACTCTGCATACTGTGATGGACCAACTGATGACCATTTGGAGATAACTGGGAAACGCTTTTCAAAGTCACTTAGCTAATGTCACAGACTCAGTCCTTCTCCTTCTCCCTAGAGGGTGACCGGTTGCATCCTCTCCAATGTCAACACACCTTCTATGACACCTGTGATCGGACAGCCCCAACATGAGACCCCCCAGCCCATTTACCAGAACAACAATAACGTGCCCGCCAAGCCCACTGCAGGTAGGAGAATGTTGGTACAGTTCGTTTCAATCTTCAGAATCACTTAGAGGGCGCGATAAAGCACTCACAGCGGGCCCAACCCAGAATTTGATTCAGTAGGCCTGGGAGAGGGAGGAGGATTTGTATTTTTAATAAGATAATGCTGATGCTACTGGTCCATGAACTGTGCTTTCAGAACTGTTAATAGAGAGCATCACCATTAGAGAGAGAGAGAGAGAGAGAGAGAGAGAGAGAGAAATGATGGTGTGCATTCTTCCTGTGCATTTAAATAGAATTACATTAACTAGAAATTAAATATACAAAAGGGAGCATTTTTCTCTGCCTCTGCCAGGGAGGTTGAAGGTCTTGCATAAGGTCACACGGTGAGGAAGTGGCAGGGACAGGATCCATACCCAGGCACTTTTAGTCACCTCCTTAGACAGAGAACAAAGGCCACCAGCACTTACTGACCACCAAATACTGTGTGTCTGAACAGTGCGCAGAGCTTTCTATATGTTCTCATTTACCGCAGTGATTCTACCCACAGGTGCTATATTCCCATTCACTAATACAAAACGGAGATTCACAGTACAGGTTGCTAATTGCCTAAGGTCGAAGGGCTAGAGTTCATACTAAGTACTGTCAGGCTCTAAGGTACACACTCAAATTATTCTAGGCAATTCCAAGAGTCAGATACTACTGCTTTTCAAGTCTAGGGATCATAAGCTGTCATATTTTGGTCTATTATAAACTGGGTAATTTGCAAAGAGTCAGAATCTCAGTTTGCATACAGCTACTTATGGGGGCTCAGAAAAAATTTCTGGACTGGAGCCCAGAGAGATAATTGAATACCAGATCTCTCTCAGCCAGATGAGATTTGGGTGTTACTTACTGTCCAGTGGATAGAGCCTGTCCTAAGGATAGACTCACGACAAACCCAGCGAGGAAATGCTCGTGATATAAAAATGAGAAAAGCCAATAGCATAAATACCCTTTAAATGTAGCATCTGTTCACTTATGTCAAGACACCTGCAAACATACATTTTAAAAATGGAGGAAAATCATAACTACACCAATATATTAGTGGTGATTATCTCTTGAGGTGGGATTAGGGCTGCTTTTTGTTTCCCTCTTTATATATTTTCCTCTTCTAAGTTTTCCAAGTTTTCAAAACTGTAATGACCATGACTAGGAAATAGATTCCAGTCTGTGGCTCACCATGCTTAGGCGTTGGGTTCACCTTGGACTGTGATCAAGGAGATGGAACTTTTGTTGTGATCTTTCTGTTCTTTCTCTCCACCCTCCTCCTGCCTTCCGCTCCCAGCCCCACCCCCTCCAGTGCACCCCTCCTGTTGACAGTGGGCCCCAAGTGTAAGTTGTGAGTGGTTCTCTCCCTCTGTCCCTGTCTGTCTTGCTCTCTCCCATAGCCAAGATCTTGGGGAAGGTGGGAGAAAGCCTCAGCCGGATCTGCTGTGTCCGCCCACCCGTGGAGCGCTTCACCTTCGTAGGTAAGGAAGCCATGGTCTTCCTTTCCCGTCCTGTTTCCTTTCTCTCCTCCCTTTGGTCATCAGCAAATAGCCACAAGCATCTACGCTATGATCTGAATGTCTGTGTCCCTCTAAAATAGATAACATTGAAATTCTAACCCCCAAGGTGACAGTTTTAGGCAGAGGGGCCTTTGGAAGGTGATTAGGTCACAAGTGGAGCCCTCATGAGTGAGATTTCTGCCCTTACAAAAGAGGCTCCATCGTGAGGACACGGTGAGGGGTGCTGTTCACGAACCAAGAAACACGTCCTCAGCGGTCACCACATCTGCCAGCACCTTGATCTTGAACTCCCCAGCCTCCCGAATGGTGACAACTACATTTCTGTTGTTTGAAGCCACCCAGTTTATGGCATTTTGTCAGAGCAGCCTGAATAGACCAAGACAACTTATGGTCGAGTGACCATTTATAGAGCAATGGTTGGAAGAGGTGAGCAGGACTATTCCAGGCTCATGGTGCCCATCTGTAATGGGATCCCAAAAGGCATGGCCCCCTGGTCTTGCTGCCTGGGCAGATTTCATGGCCTTTGCCCTCCTCCAGGCTGTGCTCATTCCTTATCCCACACCCCACAGAATGTGTCTGTACACCTATAGGGTTTTGATGAAGAAACTGTCCACAGGTCAGAATCTGCTCCTGGCTGGCAGTGCCTGTCCTACAAGAGGCATGAGCTTTTCCTTTCAGCTGTGTCTTTTTCCTGTTCCCCCAAAGCTCCTCATGGAGGAGAGTATCAGAGTCCCTGGGACTTTCTTCTGTGAACCCCCAATTTAATTGCAGACCCTAAGCCCCGGACTTTGATCCCTTTATTCTTGGGAGCTGACTTCCCCCATTTCTGAGGTTTCCAGTTTCAGGCATGATGAAAAAGAACTCAGGGATGATCGAGGAGGCGGGGAGGCATGGGTGAGATAGCGTCACGCCAGAGGCTCTGCTTTCACATCTTGCTTTGTGCTGTCACTACGCTCTGCCACACAAAAATGACAATGTCCCCATGTTTCCTGGCTCTTCAAACCAGGTAGCCCTCAAGGAGGAGGGCAGCCTCCTGTGACTCCAAAGCTGTCCCCCTGAGTTTTGAGGCTATTGGTTTGGGGAAGCCTCCGTAAGATACTACGCGTGTGCGGGCACCTTCTCATCAATGGTTCCCCAGGAAGGGGTCTCGCTCTGAAAATTCCAGAAATATGAAGTCCTGCTCGGGGAATGGAAGGACACGCTCCCTGTCCATTGTGGGCCAGCCTGGGCTCCACTCTCTCCTCAGATGCCCCTGTGCAAGGAGGCATGGTCCCCCCATCCCATCCCAGATGCTCCTATCCAAGGGGGTCTCCCTCCCTGATGTCTCTGTGTCCCTCTTTCTTTCCTCCTCAGATGAGAACGCCAATCTGGGCACCGTGATGCGGTACGAGGAGATAGGTGAGTGGGGGTGCAAAAATGGGGCAGTGGGGCCACCTGCATCCACGAGTGGCACCCTGGGGAGGACAGAGACTTGCAGGGTTTGCAGCAGGATCTGTTCTCTAAAGAGTGCTCTTTCCCAGGCTGAGATCCCATTCTTACTTAGCTTCTCTTCAACGTCTCCTGCCCAGACACAGGCCAGTTCCCTGGAGGTAGAACTGGATCAAGTGGCAGTTTTCCTTCAGAGCCTCCCCTCCCTCATCTAAAAGAATGAGAGTTGAGCTTTGTACCAGCTGAAGGGACCTTTCTCTTGCCCACAGACACTGCACACAAGCAGGGCCCAAGAGTCACCTGCCTTCCATATCAGAGGTTTTTAGTGCTTGAAGGCAGAGAAGGGGCAGGGGTGGCAATCACCTCTGCAGCCTCCCTGCAGCCCTGGGCTGGGCGAAGGCATCCCCCTGTCTCTGTGAGGCCCTGTGCCCAACCCAAATCCAGAGCAGGTAGAGGGCAGTTGCACAGAGCTGCCAGGATGAGAAGGAACCTGTAAGTCGGAAAGTCACTCAGCAAACTGAAATCTCTCCAGGGTTCAACGGTGGGAGACACAGTGAGGGACCAAGTGCCTGAGCTGGGGAAGGGGGCAGTCGGTGGAGCTGGAGCTGGTAGAGGTGACAGGCAGGGACAGTGACAACAGGGATGCCTGGATCTCTGGAATGAGAGGACACTGGGTGTCCAACAAACACATTCAGTCTTAAACTTCCAGCTGAAAAGATTTTTTTAGACATCTTCTGCTGCTGCTCTGCTCTCCCAGGGCCTAAGTGACAGCTCCTACCATGGTCCAGAAGCCTGGGGATGTACCTGAGATCCTCCGGGATCTCCTAAGAGGGCCAGGAGTTGTGACATCATTTCAAGGTGCTTCTCTGGGTCTCGCTCTCTGATCAGATACACACTGGTGTGCCTGAGTTGGCTCATATTGGTTTGCTTGAACCATGTGAAAAATTTTAAGGAATTTTGCAAAACAATTATTCAACAGTATCGTTACTAAAAAATTAAGTTATAATAACTTATAATTAAATAAATTGTATTAAAAACAAAGATAATGAATACTCCTCACTTCCTAATAATTTTACTGTGTTTTAATATCTTTTACTCATCAATACATCACAGTCTCAGGCTGCAGGAAGGAGCACCTGGCTTCCTAGGTTGCTCCCCTAAATAAGCAGGGGAGCTTGGCTCCAGGTTTGAGAGCCCCAGAGCATCCCAAGGCAGAGATGGGAGTGAAGATGTTCTACCTCCCTGCAGCACCTGGGCTCTGTATTGGGCCATCCTGCCCAGCTCAGGGAGATGCCCCTCCCCTGCAGAGGACCCCTGCCATTGCCCTGTGCCTTCACTTACATTAGCTCACAGTAGCCCTGTGAAAGGCAGAGGTCGCCAGGCCCAAGTGCGTACTCTTCTCACCCCCAGCTGCACGGTGAGCCTATAGTCACTGCCTGTAGATGGAGCTGGAGATGGGTCCTTAACGCTCTGGCCACCCACCTTAGCATACCCTCTGCTTCCTGAGAGAGAAGGGGTCTGCCAGTATCTGACAGGAAGGCCGTAGGGGAGGAAGAATTCTTAGGTTCTGAGAAAGGAGAGCTGTGTCCACTACTGTCAGATGGACTCAAGGTGTGGCCCAGGTAGCCATTGCTTTGGGGTGCCCTGAGAGCCGGGATGGGCCACAGGGCCTGGTCTGCACATAGCTGGGATTCCTGGGCAGGGAGTGTGGAGGGAGAGGTCTCATCCTGGCTCCTGGTCCTGGATCAGGGTGAACTGGGGAAGGAGGCTGGGTTCAGCAGAGGAAGAGGGAGCCACCCTGCCTCGGGCCCTGGGACTCACAAGGCCCGCTTTTTAAAATCCTCTTGCACACTTCACAAGGAAAAACCATCTTCCAGCTCCTTCAGCACCTGTGATCCCATTTCCACATTCCTAACAGCAGGCTGCTCCTCCAGGGCTGCCCCAGGCCAGGGGCTCCTGTGCAGGAAACAGGAGGCTCTTCCAATAAACCGGGAGAAATCACTGCTGCCCTCCAGTGGTTGCACATGGGACTTCAAGTCCTGCCAGGGCTGCCTGTAGGTGACCTGCAAGAAAAGGCAAAGACCTCACTCTAATTATTTGGTGCTTTGACTCATGAAAATATCACACATTATACTTGGGTGAGAACATGAGTCCCTGTCTTGGGAATAGGAAGATTCATTTTCATGGCTGTGAGCAGGGTTTTCAACCTTGGCACTACCGATGTTTGGGAAAGACAATTCTGTGTTGCAGGAGTTGTCCTGGGCACTGTAGGGTATTCAGCAGCGCCCCAGGTCTCTATCCACTACGTGAGAGGAGCAAACTCCTCTCCTTCCAAGTCTCGACCACCAAAGATGTTTCCAGACACTGCCAAATTGCTCTTGGAAATTGTAAAATTGCCCCCAGCTAAGAAGCACTGACATAGGGAAAGCCAAGACCCAGTACATCCTCTGGATGTGGCCACTGAACTGAACCATTAGGCAGCCAGAGTTTCAGAGCCTCTGGTTTTCAACAGAGAACTGACTTGGAACTCTGCATGGCTCCAGGGAACAGCAGAATTCCAGGGATGCACCCATCTGGCTCTTCTCCGCCATACCAAGCCCGGTCACCTCCACAGTGGGGGTAGATGGGCCAGCAAGTCCATGTGATGACATGGACGGGGAGATGCCACCAACTGGGCAAGCATTTCCCCAGGCGCCCCATGCCGCAAGAGCGGAAGTACCATAGATAGGCACCAAGGCAGGTGGGGGAAGCTCCAGGCAGCCTGCGCGGCCTCTGCATCAGCTCGTTGTTGGCTCATTCACTCGCCAAGTCTGAGTGCCTACTGTGTTCCAGTCACTCTATCAGGAAATATAAAAAATTAATTAAGATTCCTGCACATAACTGTTCATTAGATTGCAGTACACAGGGAAAATGCAGGAATATCGAGGAGTTAAGATTCTAGCCCTCAGTGAGGTCCGCAGAATGCGCAGACCCTGGGACAATGAGATGTGATGCTGGCACCATCTGTTGTCAGCCAAGCACTGCCTCGGAACCATCTGGACACCTGTCCACAGCAATGGAAAGTCCTTAGCTAGCTGTGGGGTCTGAGGAAGGCAGAGCCCTCAGCAGGAGAGCTCATTAGACAAGAGGCCTGATAGCCTTGGCTTTTTTTTTCTTTTTAAATACTTCAGGATTGAACCCAGGGGCACTTAACCACTGAGCCACATCCCTAGCCCTTTTTATTTTGAGATGGGGTCTTGCTAAGTTGCTTAGGGCCTTGCTAAGTTGCTGAGGCTAGCTTTGAACTTGAGATCCTCCTGCCTCAGCCTCCTGAGTCACTGGGATTCCAAGAGTGCACCACCTCAAGCAGCAAGCTTGGCCTCTTGTTAGGAGGGTCTGGGCTGCCTGGGACCCATGAGCAAACACTATCCTGAGCCACATCCTGGGCACGGTGTTACAAGATTCCCTGGATTCTTTTTTCCCCATGGCTCAGTTTACTGCCTGTTTAAAAATGACAGTGGGTCTCACGGGGAGAATTCAGAGTGGGCTTAATGAGGGAAGGAAAACAACTGAGAAGCAGGAAGTCAGGGTGCTGGGAAGAGCCTGGGGAGGGGAGGGGAGGGGGCCTCAGCCTTACTGTCTCCAGCCTTTTGCTGATGACAGTGGTGATGCCTGTTGCTGGCCCAGTCTCTGCTAGGTCTCTTGGGGCGACCAGCCATTCTGGTTTAGCCCAGAAAGACCTGTGCTCTGGGTAGGTAGGAACAGCGGGCCACCCTTGTGCTCCACTCTCCCCATGTGAGTAATTTCCTTGGGAGACAAGGGTGGTCTGTAAATGAGCCCCAGCAGGAGGGAGGTTCCTGCACTGCTGTACCCTGGCACGGGCTGCTGGGAGCCCTGGGCTGTGCAGCCCCCAGGGCCAGAGTGCAGGACGTCTGGGTTCATGAAGGAGGAAGGCGAAGTGGAGTACTCCTAGGCCTTCTCTTACTCCCTCTGCCAACTTTGCTCCCTCCTCAGAGCTGCGGATCTTGCTGCTGTGTGGCAGTGACCTGCTGGAGTCCTTCTGCATCCCAGGGCTCTGGAACGAGGCAGATGTGAGTAGCAGGTTCTGGGGCCCCACATACCTGGGATGGGGAGGAGACACTTGACTTTGGTCTTCCCTCCTCCAACTGGAAACGCTTGCCTCCCCTGAGTTCCCAAGAGGGCGAGCCGTGCACATCCCTTTGGAAGAAAATTCTCACCCACCCCATACTATGCTGCCCCTCGGGGTTGTTCCCATGAAATGCCTGGGGAAAAACATGGTGTTCAGAACACCAAGCTCCAAGTGGTGCTTAGGGTGTGTGTAAGGGGGTGGGAAAGGGAAGGATCAAAAAAAACCCTTTGCCCTTTGGAGATTGTAGTGTGTGTTTTATTTTCCTTTGATTCCTTCTGAAGAGGTGGTAAAATGCACCCCCCAGAATACCACTGATGAGAGAAAAGGGGTCAAGAGGGGAGATGATAATGGTAAAAGGTCAGGAGGATCCTCTGGCTATTGACTTGGAAAGAAGCAGTTAAACTTACCCCACTTAGAAGCTCTTGTGGAGATAGTCTAACACCAGCCTGATTCATAAATTCCTCCCTTCTCACATGTACTCCTTTTTTCTCTTTCTCGTTAATTTGTCTGGTAGCCTAAGCCCATGCTAGCTCCCAACCTCCAGCCCCAAGCAAATGGAATTACCAGGGCGGCAATTCCAGACTTAGTGTTTTTTTAAATGAACTCGCTGTGCTGTGTAAATCCTCCAGCTCCTCTGGTGAGGGAACCCATGAGGCCCCCATGGCCCACAGCTCAGATGCCAATCACAGAAATGATGAGTTTTGCAGGAATGGTTAATTAACGAGATAGCCAAATCTGAGGAGCAGGAGCCCCAAGTCTGAAAGAGTGTAGGGTATTTACAGGACAAAGAAGCAGGTTGGTGTGAGGCATGGTGACATCTTGGCCCTGTGGTGTCAAAAGGTCACCCACTGGACATCCATGCAAGCCCAAGTGGAGGGTCGGTGGGTTCAAATGGCTTGTGCTACCTACGAAAACCATGTAGACAACCATTTCTACATCAGAGGTGTCATTCATAGCAAAGCTATTAGGAGTGAACTGTTTAGCCTAGGATCTCTGAAACTGGTGATAGATGTCAGTAACTAAAACAAGTGGAGTTGGGGGGCTCATTCGGGGGTTCCCTAGGAATCACCCAGATCCTCAGTTATTTTTTATATCTGTTAAATCTATGGAATGTTATTGACAGCATTTTGAAATTTTAAAGAAATGTGGGCTGGGGCTGGGGCTCAGCACTAGAGCGCTCGCTCGCCTAGCACGTGTGAGGCCCTGGGTTCCATCTTCAGCACCACATAAAAAAATTTTAAAAATAAAGGTATTGTGTCCAACTACAACTAAAAATAAAATATTAAAAAATAGACAATACAATCCCTGCCCCCAAGTCTTAGGAGGCATGACATATACATATGAAATCTTTTCCTGTACATTTATGTATCTCCGGAGAAAGAGACATAGAGGCAACCTTCAGGATCAGACGCAGATATCAGTTCTACTCCACCACAGCTCATGACAAAATATATTCTGAGCTTCAGTTTTTCCCATCTCTAATAATCATAGGCATAATAATAGTACCTGCCTTGTATAGTTTTGGAAGTCTTAAATGACAGGGTCTATTTAAAGTGCCCAGCCCAGCACATGTCACCTAGCTGTTCAAGTTGAAGGGCACTGATGCTAATCTACACAGGGGTGGGATAGCCAAGAGAGGTGGGAGGGTTCTAGGGAAGCCGATGATAGTCCTTTCACCTCCACCCTGGAACAATTTCCTGCAGGTGAAATTTTAAACCTCCTTTCAGTTTTGGATTAAGTGGCTTAATTAGTTTCACTTTCTCCCTACTTCACAAGGTACTGTGAAAGCAATCAGCAGACCAAGTTCCGTGCAAGGTCTCAGCAAGGTCCTGCCATGAATCAAGGCAGAGCTGGGCAATGCCCATGGGGCCCCGTGCCATGGGGAGGCTGGCTGTCATGGAGGAATCTAGAAGGAGGCACTGGGCAGCCTGGACTGCAGCCTAAAGGAACCCTGAAGCTATTTGCTAAGAGTGACCTGCGGGAGCCTCCATGGCAGGCGCGGGCAGGCTTCCTGGATACCAAAAATAAACTGGGCCCTTGCTGAGTGGCCCGTCTCTGTCTGCCCTCCGGTTAGATTGCTGCTGAGGCGGTTCTCTTACTTGCCTCTGTAGCGGTGGGTGCTCTTGGTGTTGATGGAGCCAAGATTTGAGGACCAGGAGTAAAAGCCCGGGTCTCTCCTCTTCTGGTCGGTCCCCCGTGCTGAGACCAGGGTTGAGCGGTTAATATGGAAAATCAGAGAAACCAATAGCTGTTGATTTTCTAGGAATGTGACAGTGAAGGTGGATAGTCCTCACCTCTTCCAATGTGTCCCCACTCTGTCACTTGGCCAGGTCCCAATCCCAACTTTCTTGCCTTTCTGGATTCCTCAGGGAAATCCTAGAATTTCAGCCCCTCATGGTTGCTTGTATAAAAAGGGAAGAGGTCCTCCTATCTCATTCCCAATCCCCAGTCTGAGTTGGGTGATTTTGGAGCACCCTGCGGAAGCCGGGAATGGATAAGATAATGAACCGACGACAAGATAGGTGATCAGCTCGTCCCAGTTTTAAAACTGGAAGTCCTGGAGGTGGGGTGCAGGTCAACGGTAGAGCACTAGCCTCTCAGGGTTGATCCCCAGCACTGCAAAAATAAAACAAAGCAAAACTGAACGTCTTACATTCTTAAAACTCCCTCAATGTTGGGCCAACTTGGATGGTTGGTCACCCTGGAGACCTAAGACATCCAGCTTGGCTCCTCAGAGGACACAAGTGCCCCTCTATCTGTCCTGTCCAGGGTGGTGAGAATTCGGTGTTCTATAGCAGCAGCAGAAGGATCAGCATCAAGCAGCCCCTCACAGCGGGCCAGGGAGGACTTTCAGCCTCCAGCAGACCTGCATCCACTCCCCACCTGCCAGCCAATCGCTCATCCCCCTGACTCACCCACAGCCAATCCGTGGGGTCCTTAGAATCTCATTGCATCTGAGATAGAGGGAAAAAATATCCGAGGAGCCGTTTCCATGCATAATGTGTGTGAGTGACTCTCAGCCTGCAATTGAGGTGTGCCAAAAATATCACATTCTATTCATTTAAGTCAAGTTAAAATTCCATTCCAAGTCCCTACGCTCCAGGATGGTAGAGGTTTTGTCTCATTCATGACTGATTAGCAGACGGGAGAGGCTCTTGGGGTCATTCACCAAGGACACCACCTCTCCCCTGTTGCAGCCTTTGTGGCTACTTGAGGGTGATGGGGCTCCTCCTCCCCACCTGGGGCAAGGGACTCCTTGATGAGTCCCCTGATCCCACTGATCACCAGGCCTGTTCTCATTGGGGGTGTGGCCCTCCGGGTGCTGTTGGGTGGGAGACTTCTTCCAACTCCAGCCTCTTCCTGTTGTGACAAAGTTTCGGCGTGGGCAGCAGAACCTCTTCTTCCTTCTTTCTATCCTGAAAGAATCTTCCCTGTTTCTCTCCTCTCCTCAGGACACCTAATGAAATTTCTCCAGTGAATTTAAAGCCATTGACTTCAAAATATTTTTATCCTACAATTCCTCTTTCAGAGCCTCTGGCTCTCTGCTAGAAATAGGGGTAGGGCTAGGCCACCCTGTCCTTATTTGGGGAAGTTGGAGCTCAACCCTCTTCCTCTCAAGGAACCTCTTTCTAGACGCTCTAGGGTGAGCCCTGCTTACACTATGAGCGAGTTCCACCATCTGGAGCTCCCCTGGAAATGGCCCATTTTAAAGGATCTCGATTTCTCACCATGAGATTCTCAGGAATGGGATAGGTGAGAGCTGCTTGGGTTTCATTCATTCTCTCCTTCACCCTTTTATCAGAACACATGCTCTCATTGCCTGGGGCCCACATGATGCCTGTTGACCACAGACCTCTGCTCAGAGACCAGGAGCCCAAAGCCCTTCATCTGCAGGGCTGGGAACAGGACAGCAGGGAGAAGAGCACAGGCCCCGGAGCACTTTCCAGCACCTTGTGTCTTCTGCCGGATTCTCAGAAAAAAGGCAGAGGAGAAGCCCCTGGTTCAAACAGGTCTGGGGGGGAACGGGAGCCCTGCATCCTCTGTAAAGAAGGCTGAAAGACAGAGGGCCTTCTTTTCACCCAGGCTGAGGACCAGCTGCAATGGCCTCTTGGATGGCAGCATTGCCAGGGCCTCTCCCAGCCTCTCCCTGAGTCAGGTTTGCCCTCTCTGTTGCCTTGGCTTCTTGAACCAAAGCTCTCCATCCAGAAATCTAATTTCACAAGGAAAGGGACACTCCACCCCCTCCAGGCACATTCCTTATGGCATGTCCCATTAGTCACAAGGATCCATGAGCCCACAGTGAATTCTGACCTTCCCCTTACATTCCGCGGGGAGAGAATTCCATACATATTCATCGAGTCTCTTTCAAGGGGAATACAAAGGAGCTCCTGTGTGGCCCTGTAATGGACATTTTTATTCTTGATTTCTGATGGAAATCAAGACCCAGGATCAGGCTCAGATCAGGACCCAGTCTGATATGTGATCATCCCATCTGGGTTCTTTATTAGAGAACTAGTCTCCCACAAGAGCCCTGAAACTGGCTTCCTGCGCCCTCACAAGCACCCAAGCAGGTCTCCAGGCATGGTCAGGAATTGTGGGGAATCAAGACCCAGAGCCATGGGGTCAGCCAGGACTGATTCATGAAGCAGAAAACGTTTATACTCACTCTCTCCCGACAAAAAGCCTGCAGGGTGGGGACCTGATGCCACCAGCTTCTTTGTCCACCATATTATAATGGAAGGCAGGAAAATTAATTCTAATTTTAATATTTCTTCTTTCAATCAATCCTTCAACATACAAACATATAATTTGCCCTGGAGACCCATGCTGTCTAAAACTACCTTTTTATTATATCTTTCCTTTATAGAGCATGAAATAAAACATGAAAAATTTATAAGAGTTCCCAAATCCAGTCAGCACTTAATAACTGTTGGCTGTCTTTCATTCATTCATTCATTCATTTTAAAATATTTGCTGAACACCTACTATGTGACAGGCACTGTTTTAGAAATGGAGTAACAGAGAAAACAAAACAAAGTTTTTGACCATGGACTTTACTTCCTAATGGGAGTATCTCATGGGTTATCTCATTTAAGAGCACTTTGGTGAAATGGAGTCTCTGTTTCTGTTTTAGAGATATGGAAACTGAGGTTTAAATGGATCATGACTTGTCCAAGAGCATACAGCTATAAAGTTCTGGCTGGTTGAAATAGGGTTGTCTTTATTGGCTTTACTTGGAAAGGTATGGACTTTTGAGGAAGCAGGCAAAAACCATCAAGTGTACCGATCACCTGTATTAGCTGGTCCCAAGGGTATTTGCATTTTAAATAAGCAAGCCTCAATATTTATCCCAAAGGAGTGAAACTCTCAAGGTGGAACATCAGGCACCAGAAATCAGCTAGTGAGGGAACTGATTTTTTTCCCCTTTCTCTTTTTGCACTCCTTAAAGACATTCCACAGGTTGGTTCTAATTGGCTGCACCTTACATTTTTCCAGCCAACCCATCAGGGGCTAACTGCTTCCTACATCCATCAGCTATGGGAGAACAACCAAAGAAAATAAACAGAGGAAGAGCCTCAGGCATTAGCCACTCCACAAGAAATCCCAGGGCCCCTAGATAAATGGAGCAAAGACAAACA
This sequence comes from Spermophilus citellus, assembly GCF_964194105.1. Lineage (NCBI taxonomy): Eukaryota > Metazoa > Chordata > Mammalia > Rodentia > Sciuridae > Spermophilus > Spermophilus citellus. Next base: position 150,961,024 of record NC_138187.1, read on the forward strand.
TTCAGTGATTCAGGCTCAGATGGTTTTGATCAGACAGCCCAGCTCCGGTGGGGAGGCCTAATGGACTCTTCTACCCCAGGGATTAGGCTCCCCTCCCACTGATAAGCCCACTGCTGAATTCACAGGCTGGGGGAGGAGCCTCAGCTCCTGCCTGGGGGATTCTGGTTGTTCTCATGTGAAAGATGCAGTTGGTTTTCAGGGCTTTGAGTCTGGAAACCCCTGCCTTCCCACACTCCCAAACTGGCAGTGGGAGTGCGGGTGATTTCCTGTGGGAAGCCCGTTGGAAGGCTCCTCCTTGCATTTGCATTGAGAGCATCCATGAGCAAAGTAGGCCCATGCCAGCCTACCTTCCCGCCAGAGAAGTGTGAGGGCCAGAACAGCTCCGGGCTTCTCCACTGCAGTGGATGGAGGTGGATGGAGCAGCTGCTTCCAAGCTCCCCACATGCGGGCGGCTTCTGGAAACTCTCTCTGTGCCTCCTTTCTCAATCCACTCAGAAGAATGCACCATTGTATACTCTAGGGGGTGATGTGGAGCAATGAACTGAGAACTCACTGTAGGGTAAGCTAGTAGAAAAAAGTAAGATCAAATAAGATCGAGTGCCTATTGTCAAATTGTAATATTTTTAAACCAAACAAGTTTTTCAACACACTAAAATATGATTTTTTTTTTTTGGTATTTTGGATTGAACCCAGGGGCACTTAAACACTAAGCCACATCCCCCCAGCCCATTTTATATTTTATGTAGAGACAAGGCCTCACTAAGTTGCTTAGGGCCTTGCTAAGTTGCTGAGGCTGGCTTTGAACTTGCAATCCTCCTGCCTCAGCCTCCCAAGTTGCTGGGATTATAGGTGTGGGCCACAGCCCCTGGCTTAAAATATGAATCTTCTCAATGGATCTAGAAGAGGCATGAAGCAATGGAAAGTGTCCTTAAGGGAGATCAGAGTGGGTTCAAATTCACTTAGTAGCTGCAGCTTAGACACATCACCGCAACTCACTGATTCTTGTTTTTTTTTCATCATGAAATGAGAATGGAGACACACGTCTCAGAAGACAGAGGTTATGTTATAAGGACTAAGGGACAGTAAATGAAGCTCCTAGTATTGTGTCTGGCTCATGGTTGATATTTTAATAAATGTTTCCTCCTCTCATTGATGGCCCCTGACCATCCTTCTCTGGAGACACACAAGTGGGCCCAAGGCTCTGTATCTTGAAAAGAGAGAAGTGTTTGGGAGAGAAGGCCAGGATTCTGAACCCTGATCTAAGAATGATGATCTTACCAGTTAGACTTGCCAGGGCAAGTCAATGTATCTTAGATTCTCTTGAACCCTGTTTAAAAACACTCAAATGGTTTCTCTCTGCAATAGGAACAAGATCCCATCTTCATTGTGATCTGGTCCTTGTTTATTTATTCTGCCTCTCTGTGCTCCAGTTTCCCATCCCAGGGCTTCTGCAGAATGGTGGCCTCTTCCCCAGACAGCCCCAGGGCCCAGTCCTTTCTCATTTAAGTTGCAATTTAAAGGTCCACGCCTGTAATCCCAGTGGCTCAGGAGGCTGAGGCAGGAGGATGAAAGCCAGCCTCAGCAAAAACGAGGTGCTAAGCAACTCAATGAGACCTTGTCTCTAGAAATAAAATACAAAATAGGACTGGTGCCCCATAGTTAAATCCCCCTTACCAAAAAAAAAAAAAAAAAAAAAGGCCATTTTATTCTGTATCAATATTGTACTAATATCTTCCAAATGTTTTCTTTTTTAATATATCTGTTTATTATTGCTTCCCACTCAAAGGTAAGGTCCACGAGTGAATGCCTGTGTTGTTCACCAACACCAGAACAGTGCCCAGTTCACCAATACAAATTTACCACATACTCAGTACAGATTTGCTGAATGAAAACAATGACGGGGTACCGGAGATGACTCCATTGGAGGAGCGCAGCCCATAGGATAATTTGTCACCTGTGCCGCCTGTGGCCCAGACTTTTGACAGTTACCTATAATCCATTAGCCACCACAAGATATTAGTCACCAATGGAAGGTAACTTGCCCCATCCTTCATCACAGTAGATACAACTGAAAATGACCTTTTATTTAATGTCACCCACTAGATAGTGATCTAGCCTAGAGAGGAAGTCATTTCTACCCTGCCCATCCTTGCACCCCTAGTGTCCAGGAAGGTGTCTGGCTAAGACTACAGGGAATCTACCCACCCAAAGCATCCCTGAAGCTCGGCAGGGCAGGCTTTGGAATCCCGCCTCTTGGAGTCACAATGGGAACCCCACATTTCTCCTAAAGATTTGCTGCCTGGGCCGAGTGTCCTCTCTCCCAAGGCCAAGTTGCTTCCTGCCTCAACATGTCTCATATCCTTCCTTCAGATTCCCCACATTTGGAGAAGCAGGGTCTGCCCCTCCCACTTCCTCTCCTCCCTGCCATCCCTATCTCCCCTGGGAAACCTTTGACCAGAAAATGAAAAGATATGATCAAAGCTGTGCCTGAGCAGGAAGTCGAAGCAGGATGAATGGCACAGCCCCCCACCCCTGAGGCTGACGCAGGCCAGGGCTAAACCGAGAGGGCCATTGTGTGCTGCACAGAGAGAAGACCATGCCCTGAGCCTGCCCACCCAGGTCCGGCAGTTCGAGGGCACATGGGCAGGGAATGGGATTTGCCAGCCGGGAGGGCTTTGCTGCATTGACTACTCCCTTCACCTCCCCAACCCCAAGGGCAAGACCCACAGAGAACTCTCCAGGTCGGCAGGAGGTGCTGGGGCAAGAGCTCAGTTCCAGGGACCTACACACCCTGGGCTTCCTGGGGTCAGATGTCTGCCCTGACCATTCTTCGGGAGTCAGGGGATTCTTTTGCTGGAATTTCCAGAGATGCTGAGGTACTTGCTTATCCCCAAATCAAGCCAGAGTGTTAGTAGTAACAGCAGTTAGGCCACCGGTTGTGTGATGTACAGTAACAATCCCCACAGGCAGGTGTGCAGCTGAAGGATTAGGGAGGGATTTCAAAATCCCTGGGGTGAGGTCTGGAGAGTCTGTTTTGTTGTTCATTTTATTTTTTCACAAATAAGACTTCTTGTCGGTATCAAAATTCTGAATTTCAAACAGATGCTTGGGCTGCTGGCTCATGTCCATTGGCTTGTTCAATCTCAGCTGCTGTCTCGTCTCCAGCAGTTTTTCCAGAACTACTACCTTCACCATGAAGCTCCGTGAGTTTTCTAATTCAAACGGGGCTTCGTTAGCATTTGTACTTTTCTAACAAAGACATCATGATGAAGAAGATGTTGAGGACGTTAAAAGATTGGCAAGCCTTTTCTTAGTCTTTCCCAATGTTTTCTGGATTCTTCTTATTGACCCCTTCTTAGGCATTTGTCTGTACTCCTTTGGTCATGAATCCCATCATCTCCAGGATCTTCTGAACACGTAGCCCAGGCCAAAGCATAAGAGGTTTTCTGTACATGATTCTTGGCTAATTTTTCTTTTCTTTTTCTTTTTTCTTTTGTCAGTCCTGGGGACAGAACCCAGGGCCTCATGCATGCTAAATAAGTGCTCTACCACTGAGCTACATCCTTAGCCCAGGCTATATTTTTAAGTAATATAACAATACAGAGCTGATGAAGCAAATAACCTTCATAGTTTTGACATCAATGTTAGCTTCAATTATGGTCTGCCACTTTTTGACCATGGGGCACATTTTGTCCCCAGTAAGATCCATGCTAATGAAAATGAGTTAGGCAGCTTTTGCTATAAACACTCTCAATAATTAGCTTGAATTTTCTACATGCATCATCATCATTCTGCAGATCAATAAGGCTCACTTCAAACACAGAACCCCTGAGGCCATCAGATGCTATTTTGGTTCCTTGAATCCTTATGACTAGTGCTTTTCCAATGTTTCTTAGATCGGACATAGCGGGTGCCATCATACCAATCTTTCTTAGAAAATGGATCCAGCGCTTTCTTCTTGGCTTCACTCTTGCTGCCTCCTCTAAGGCATTTGTTCTGGCCAACCACTGTGGTGCTGCTCAGAGACCCAAAAATGTGAAAATGAAACTCTCATGAGAATTTAGACCTATGGGATAGGTGCACAAGGGGTGCAAGTCTAAATAGTGTGGCCATTTGCCCAAAAGATGGTATTTAAGTGAAGGGCTTTGAGCCAAGAAGGAGTAGAATTTGACTTATATTTTAATATTATCAGTCTGGATGTTGGAAATAGACCGTAAAAGGCAAGAGAATAATGGGAAGACCAGAACAATTCAAGTGAGAGGCAATAGAGATGCATTAGGTGCTATTACTGAAAACTTGATAGTTTAAAGCAATGCCTAGTTATCATCTTCTAGTTCGGAAGCCAGAAGTGTGAAATAGGTTTCAAAGAGCCCAAACTGAGTATTGGTGAGACTGCGCTCCCTCCAGAGGCTCTAAGGACAATCCATTTGACTTTCCCAGAGCTTCATTTGTGGCATTCCTTAACTCGGGCCCCTTCCTCCATCTTCAAGTACAATGGTATAGCATCTTCAAAACTCTCTCTGCCCCATGTTCACATTATCTTCTCCTGTGTCACATTTCTCTCTCCCTCCCTCTTACAAGGATACTTGTTATTGCCTTTAGGGACTGCCCATATGACCCAGGATAATCTCAAGATTCTTGGTTAAATCACATCTGCAAAGTCTCTTTTGCTATATAAGGTCATGGGTTCCAGAGATTAGGACCTGGGTGTCTTTGGGGGTCATTATTCAGCTACCAGAGGAGATTTGGAACAGAGTAGAAGTGAGGAATGAGCAGTTTTACATTTTGTTTCAAGATAGAGTTAATTGGATTATATTAGGGACTGAATGTAGGATGTGGGAGAAAGAGAGGAAATAAGGAAAATGCCAACGTCTTTGCTCTGAGCAATTATAAGAAATGAAAAGGTCTCTAGGAAAAGCATTTCTTTGGGGAGAGCTGTCTATTTATTTGTGTTAGCAGGTCCACAGGCTCATGGGCGTATGAAGTTTGAGATACCCCAGCCAAGTGGCATGTTGCGAAGACAGCAGCTGTCACATGAGTCTAAAGTTCAGGAAAGAAGTCTACGCTGGAAATATTAATTCGAGAGCCTTTAGTGTGTCTCCAAAGCTTTGAAATGGAATGAAATCATTAAGGGTGTGAGTGTTGATAGAAAAAGAAAGAGGGCCAAGGACTGAGGTCTGGTGGAGTCCAGTGATTCAAGGTCAGAGGGAGGAGGAGGAATCCACACAGGGAGGCCAAAAAGGAGCTGCCAGGAAGAGGAGGAGGATGCTCAGGAGAGGGCGGTGGTGTCTGGAGGCCTGGTGAAGACAGAGGTGGGGGTGGAACAGATCTCTAAGCCCCCGAGGGAGGTGGGCGTCAATGAGGGCACCTTTCACCCACCCTAGCACCTAGCGCCCCTGTTCTTCCAGCAAGAAAATGAAGTCCATTCCCCACTGTCTGGCCGAAGGAGCAGGCTTGCAGCCCTGCAGAGAAGCTGCTAAAACCTAGGGGTCTTTTTTCATGAACCCTGTCTCCCTCACCCATTTGTGATTCCTAGGGGCAAGTCTGCCACCTGTTTCTAGAAACGAGAAACATCTCAGGCAGCTAGGTCTCCATCTGCTTGCCACCCACAGAGCAACCTGGCACAATTATTCATTGGGTGTCAGGTCATTAGATCCTGAGTGGAGAGAAGTAGCTGGGCAGGTGTCATGTACAGGGCAGTTCCCCCAGGAGGACTCAATGCCATCCTGAGCTGTTATCTTTGAGCTTTAAACTGAAATGCTCACTTTAAGTAGCCCCGTTATCACATGCACCGTTTATCAAACATCTACGCAGCTCTCAGAATCAGTAGGAAGGCAGATCCTACATCATGCAACCTACACCCCATCATCTCGAAACACCTACCTAAGCAGGCAGTTTAGGAACCTCCAGGTATGTCCTTTGGATGGATGCTGTCTCTTCTCTCCTCCCCTCTCTCCCCTCCCTCTTCTCTCTTTTCTGTCTCTTTGTCATGCCAGTTTTTCCAGAGTTTTAATTCAGTAAGTAAACCACGGACTCTCAAATCTGGTTGCACACTGCAGTCACCTGGAGATTTCTAAAAAATACTGACCCTGGGTCCAATTCTGAGAGATTCTAGTTTATTCTCTGGGGTGTGAGCTGTGCATGGGGATTTTTTAAAGTTCCTCAGATGTCTCTAATGTGCAGCGAAGTTTGAGAATCAGTTACTGCATAGTGAATCCCAATCCCTAAAAGCAATGGCAAGAGAAGCTGAAGCCCCCTCCAACTCCCTGCCCTGGCTCTCCCTAACATTCCTGGCCTATAGGACAAAAGATCTGATGCCAATTTACCCGATCTGAATACCTCCAACAGATGCAGTGTGTGGTAGGATGCTCTGTATCTTCCAACTGGTAGGGGTGGCAGGGCTCTGATATTCCACACCCCACTTGGAACTTCTCTCCACAGCTTCCCTCCTCGGGTACTCAAAGCCTTATTTCAGCCACATCAAAGTTCCAGTTGCGATTCTAGGTCCAGTTGTGAGCAATGGGAAAAGCCATCAAAAGTGGATGGAAAAAAATCCAAGGATATGGGCACACACACACACACACACCATCCCATAAATCAGTCCTACAAATGGAAATCAGTGGGTAGGAAGATCTAGCAGAGGAGAATGGGTTATGATGTTCCAGAATGTCTGGTTTTGTGGTTTGAAGAATTATGGGGGGAAATCTGGGTCTCTTCCGGTCAGAGTAGATCTTGCTCAATAAGCTACACTGCCTAGAAGCAACTCATGTCCTCATCCCCTCCACCATCTGGGATCCATAATTGGCAAGATCTAAACAGTAATACGCTAATCCAAGTCTGTCAAATGCCATCATGTCCAGGCTCTTTGAAAATAAAAATTGGCACCAATTTCCAGGAAGCCTCTTGGTAATATGCTTCAAGACCTTGAAATAGGTCCAGTTCATTTCCTTTTATGCAATTATCTTATTCCTTATCCTAAGGAAATAATCAGAGATGTGATAAAAGATTTATGTATAACAATCTTCATCAAAGTGTTATGTACAATTGCAAAAAAGAATCAGAAGTAATTGTATACTTCCCACAATTTAGGGCTGGTTTCATATACCATGGAGTGTCTTGCTGCAGCAGACAATGAAATATATAGATTGTTAAAACTTGTTTTCAAATAATTTTTATTCATGTGAGAAAGTGCTCACAATATAATACTACATGAAAAAATGCAGATAAAATGACTACTTTTGCATGAAAATCCCACTGTGGATATAGACACCTGCCTATAGAGAGGGAAACACTAGGCAGAAATACACTAACATGTTAACAGTAACCACCTAGATATCTCATTCCCCCCTGTCCCCGCCACCCTAGATCTTCTAAGATTGTATTGCATCCATAGTCAGAAAGACAAAGTAAAAATATTATTATGTTTTCAATGAAAGGAGGGTTTATTTCTTATTAAGTGATTCTACTACAGTGATCTCAGAAGTGACCCCAGTAATAGTCATGACTATCTTGTCTCTGTATGTGTGCACACAGTGATACCTCCTCTGCTTGGGCTGCCCTGGGTCTACCGCAGCTTTCAAATGGGTAGGCGAGAGGAGTGCTCTAGTCCCTCTCCTGAGCCCAGCTGAGGACTGATAGCTCTTTGCTGGACATAGGGTGTCTACTGGGTGAGAAGTATATGTCATTCATGTTTTTCTGCACCATTATGAACTCAACAGGAACCTCAGGAATTGCAGAGGTCTTGTCTGGACACACAAGTATTTATTAAGGATCTTCTGGGTGCCAGGCAATGTTCCCACTCATTCTGCTAACACTATACTGGTTGTCACTTAAAGTTGCTGACTGGTGGGGCTGAGGCGGCAAGTTGGGGATTAAAGTTTGAAGTTCTGCTTGGAAGAATAGAAGTCACTTGGTCAGGTGTTGGGAACATGGTTTTCACCAAAGTGTTGTCTTTCTCTTTCTCAGATGGAGGTCATAGTTGGGGACTTTGGGATTGTGGTGGTGCCTCGGGATGCAGCTGACACAGATCGAATCATGAATCACTCCTCAATACTCCGCAAATATAAAGTGAGTCCTCTCCCTCCCTGCTGGTATATCTCTGTGATGTGGCCCTTCCCCAGGGAGGAATGGAGGGGGCTAGCAACCTGCTCTTTCTGCTCTATCCCCAGAACAACATCATGGTGGTGAAGGATGACATCAACCATCCCATGTCTGTTGTCAGTTCAACCAAGAGCAGGTATGTGTGACACGTGGTCAGACAGACTTTGGTCAAATTGGCTTCCAAGTGTCCATACAACTTTCCTCAGTCAAATGAAACCCTTTCAATTCATGTAGACACTTGCTGCCTCAGCATTCAGCCCTCTTTTGGATCTCATCTGCCCCCAGCCATTTACTTTTATAAGAGGGCATAGTACATTAGGTAGTCTTAGCTAGTTTGAGAGGAGAGGAGGATTCTTGGTTTGAGGTGCCCAAGAAACATGATATTAATAAGGATATAGATGAAGCTGCCATAAAACCAATATTCAGAGTTCTAAATAAGGTAGATGTTTAGTTCCCTCTTCCGGAAATCCAAAGGGATTGGGTCTCTGGTCTCTTCACATGGAGCTTCCAAGTCTGGTCCGCAGCTGCCGTGATGACTTTTCTCAGCCACTGGGCAAGAGCAAGGTGAGGCCCAAGGCAAGAAGTTGATTCAGAGCAGCACATACAACTGGCTTTGCATCCCACAGGCTCAGAGATGGAGGGAGGTTGGGAAACAGCCTTATCCCTTGGCAGCCAAATGTCTAGATGCAATTCAGGGGCCTCTATTGACAACAAAGAAGGAAATAATAAATAATAGGGTCCACTTAACAGTGTCTGCCATGAACCCTAAGTAGAAACATCCAGTGAGAGGGCGAGATGTAGCCTAGAGAGGTCTGGAAGTGTAAAACTGAGCAAATGTGTGTTCATTGAAATTCTGGGTATAGATGAGCTCACAGAGAGAGTCAAGAAGAGAAGGAGCTGGGTACATTGGCGCATGCCTGTAACCCCAGCTACTTGGGAGATTGAGGCAGGAGGATCACAGGACCCTGTCTCAAAATATTAAAATGGCTGGAGTCATAGCTCAGTGGTAGAGCACCAGGCCCTGGGGTCCAACCCCAGTATCACAAGAAGATGTCTTCACAGTGGGGGAGGATTTGCAAAGACAAGAGGGCTCTTCCCAACGTGGACCCAAGGGAAGGCTGGGGATGTGGTTTTGGACTATTAACCTTTTTCCTGAGAGACAGGCCAAGACGGTGTTCCCAACGTAATCCGGATGTGGATGTCATCTGATTGCTGTCTCTTCTCCTGCAGGCTGGCCCTGCAGCACGGGGATGGCCATGTTGTGGATTACCTGTCCCAGCCAGTCATCGACTACATTCTCAAGAGCCAGCTGTACATCAACGCCTCTGGCTAGCAGCCGCACAGCTCTCTGCTCCACCCTCCCCTCGTCCTCTACCGACACACCAGCCCCGCCAGTCTCTGTCAGTCCCCTGGTTTCTCTCCTGCCTCTCTGTTTCTCTGCATTTTCATTTTGACTGTTCTCCGCACTTGCTGACTTAACCCCCCACAGTGTGGGGGACCTGCAAAGAACCATGGCATTCCCAAGTCCACCATCTTTGGACTAACTTTCCTCTAGTCTCTGGGTTGGGGGTGGGTGAGGGGAAAGGGTGGGAGTTGGGGGAAGTGCAGTCCTTGGAGATGTTCTGGCGTCTATCTCCCAGCATGCTCTAGAGAGGCGGCTCTGGTGCCCATTCTCCCAGCATGCTCTGGGGAGGTGGCTCTGGTGCCCATCCTCCCAGCATGCTCTGGGGAGGCGGCTCTGGTGCCCATCCTCCCAGCATGCTCTGGGGAGGCGGCTCTGGTGCCCATCCTCCCAGCATGCCTTGGGGAGGCGGCTCTGGCTCTCTCCTTCCCAGCATGCCCTTTACCACAAAGGGCTCATTTTCTTTCTTTTTATTGATTTATTTTTCTTCGTTGACTTCTTGTAGAACTTGGATGAAATCAGTGTCTATGGTTCTTTATGTTTGTAGTCTTGATACAATCCCGTGGTATTACTTCCCTTTTGATAGGACACTATAGCCAGCCTCAGCACTCAGTGAGTGCACGGAGGGCCATTTCCAGTAGAGAAGACTGAGCCACCTCCGCTTCTCCAACACACACACACACACACACACACACACACACACACACACACAAGCAGCAGCGGCAGCAGCAGCCTTTGGTCTAGAGTAAGACTTTCAGGTTCTAAAGCCTGGGAGCCGAGGCTGGGAATAGTGGGGATTTTCAGAACTGAAGTCTATTCCTTAGTTTCAGTCCATTTTCCTGATGGTCTTCTCACTTCCCAATGACATCTGTACATTGACTTCTGTGAGCTGTGGCCGATGGCACTATGTGGGTTCTCTGCCAGCCCAGGCATTTCCAAAGAACCTTCAGAACCACTTAAGCCCTCGGAGACCATGCTTAGACATGTTCCTGCATCTGAGAAGAATCACACAGGCAAGGCCAAATCCTGATAATCCAGTCATTTCTTTAAAAAAAAAGAATGCTAGGAATTCCTTCTACTGTAGAGATCTTTGCTAATTGGAATTATTTATTACCCATTTGGCTGGGATCTCTTTCGTAATGTAAGTCCAGGATGACCTAGGGGAAAGCATTCTGTTACCCTGAGGGGAATCAGTGATTTTCACCTACTTCCGCTGAGGCCCCCAGACCTGAGGCCCATTCCTTCCTGAGAAGCAGTACCTTGGCTTTGTGTCTGGGCCTGGTCCTCTCTCCTGCAGAGCCCCACAGCTGCAGGTGCCACCTGAGGAAATCTGCCTGACACAGGAACGGGTTCTTGGAAGAGAGATCATGGAGCAATCAGGAGCCACTAAGCTATTTCCCCCTTTTTCCTCCCTAATTTCCTGCCTTCCTCTCTGGAGACAATTTTGACAGACTGTGTTCAACACCTCACTCATGCCTGCTTAAAGAACTCAAAGGAAATCACACTCCTGCTCTGTGTCTCTCATCCAGTCTCTAGCTCTGGGTTTCTCATTGTCTTTGAGGAGGGGTCCCCAAGTATTGTATACTTTGATCCAAATCTATTCTGAGTTACGCCCCAGGTGGGACCTGAGTCTCGGGACGTGTTTCACGTCTACAGTACCCTTCAGTTGCCTCCAAGAAAAGGAAATGGATTCAACAGAGGAATGTGACAGAGTGGCCCCCAGAGGAGGTGTATTGCTCTTGAATTATGGAAATGACCTTCAAAGGAAGAAAGGGAAATATTGTTCATGTCTCCTGGGTTAGGAACCATGGAATGAGAAACTGAAAAACCATCAGAACTCATGTGCTCCAACACTTTCCTCTATAAGTTGAGGAAGCAGAGATCCAGGGGATTGGTGCCTGGTCCAAGGTCACAAGACAAGTGCAGAGCCTGATGAGAGGACGTTGACTCCTGACACAGACAAAAACATGGAGCTGAGTGTCCTGGGGTAGCATGGCGTTTTCAAGGACCTGAAGTTTATGGACAGAGTTTATGAGGATGCACAGGAGCAGACCTGAGAAAGACAAGATTCCTTTTGTTCCTTTGGTCCACTCTGTTATTCTGCTGGACTCTGGACAAACCCCATCAACTCCACAACTCAAAAGAAGGAACCAGGCTGACTCTGTACCCTCCGTGTAGGGGCAGGAGGACATGTAGGAGTGGGAGGGAGAGTGAGATGCACCAAGGAAAAGAACAGGTACAGGAGAAGTAGATTTCTAGGAAGCAGATGGAGCAGGTTACATCTTGGTATGGCACAGGGGTTGTGTTAAAAATCACTTTCCTTTAATGAAAGCAAAGTGAATCCCCTTTCAGGGTAGAATTGTCCATTCCCCACTCTGCTCTGTTCTTCCTTTGCTGGGGGAAGATCAGAGAACCTTTCTGAGGCCAGGCCAGGACAATGTGACTGCAACCCAGTCACAGCCACCACCAGAAAGATGGAGTTTCAAGTGGCACCCCAGGCATCAACAGGATAACTACTAAGCCCCGACTTTCCTTCTAGGAGTGGTCCTTCCTATAAAGACCAATCCAAGGTACTATGGCATGGCTCAGAGATAGTGAGAAAGTCAGAGCCTCGATTAATCATGTCTACAGGGATCTGGAGCCTCATTTCCTGCTATCAATAATCTGCATCACTCCCATGTTTCTGAAAGTGGCTGATGTCAGAACAGGCAGGAGGGAGACCATTTGTTTCAATGACTCTCTCCTCAAGGAATGGCCCCCTGGGGGCCCTGTGCTGCTAGCAGTCTCCTTAGTCTCACACTCCTCAGCCCCAGGCAGTCTCTGGGCTACTGGCTTTGGTTTTCCTTGAATGTACATCAGACCAGGAGGAAAGTCTCTTTCTGAAGTGCCTGAAACCAGAGATGGAGCTTCTAGAGACACTGATCTTCCTGTCTCAGATTAGCCCGCTTCCCCAGTGTGCTCTAAAAGCTCCAGCTTCTCAGACAGAATCAAAGAACTTGCCGGTGGAACCGAGAAGAAAGTAAGACTCAATAATCAAATGACAGCAAAAGGCAGAGAATGACAGAGAGAAATTTGTACTACAACCCAAATCTGCTCTTTCCCCAGGCGGATACACAGACACATTTTTAGGGGACTAAGAGAGAAAAGCATGTTATCGTGTATGTTCTATTCATCAAAAGAGTAATACAGAAATGCAACCGTCAAGTATGAAAAGCTCAGGATCTCTCCCAAGGTTATGGCAGGAGAAGATGGGAACAAGGTGAGATGGGAAGGATGGAAACAGGGACTGATTTTGTAGCTCATAAAGTTAGGACACCTTAGAAATAGCATCGTGGTGGTGATGATGCATCTGCCAAATTCACCCAGTCTGCACTTTCCCGTAGCTGCCCTGTAAACTAACTCTTCCTGTGGTTTCTTTGTCGTGTGAGTTTGGAGTGTCCGTTTCGTCGGCTCCAGTTGATAAGGAGTGAGGTACAGCTCTTTCCCGCCACTTTTGGTCTAGTCGCAGGCCCAGAGCTCCGCACGATCCTCGTGGTCTTGAGGGTTGGTATGGGGAGGAGGCAGCTCTCTTTCTTTCTTTTTTTTTTTTTTTTAATCACTTTTTGGTCATCTATCTGCCATTTTAAGGGTAAATTTTGCTTTATGGAAATCAAATCATCAATAAAAATTACATTCAAGTTGCAATACCATTTCCACAGTGAAATATTTTGAGTAAAATTTTGTTGCTAGAATAGTCATGGACAAGAATTTTATCAGCAAAATGTTTCAATTATGTTAATAAATAAGACAATGCTACTGCTAGAGTCTTGTGTCTTGGTCTAGAACCTTCCCCTGTGTGTTGCTCTGAGAAGTAATCACTTTTTCTTTATAATCTTATTTGATAGGAGACAATAATTATAATATTTCCTGCCTGGTTCAGTTGATACTATACATGGCACAAATGCCTATAATCCCCATGACTCAGGAGTCTGGGACAGGAGGATTGCAAGTTTGAGGCCATCCTCACCAACTTAGTGAAACTCTGTTTCAAAATAAAAAGGACTGGGGGGCTGGAGTTATGGCTCAGTGGTAGATCGCTTGCCTAGCACGGGTGAAGCCCTGGGTTAGATCCCCAGCAGCACATAAAAAGATCAATAAATTAAATAAAGGCAATGTGTCCATCTACAACTTAAAGAAGAAGGAGGAGGAGGAGGGAGAGGAGGAGGCTCTGATGCTTTAAAAATAAAAAGGGCTGGGGATGGAGCTCAGTGATAGAGCACCCTTGAGTCATCTCTAATACCAAAAAAGATAAAAGAAAAAGGAGGAGGAGAGGAGAAGTAGTATATATAACCACACCCAAGGATAATAACAGGAAGAATAATTAGCAGACTTGTAAATCATGCCCAAGTTTTCTCAGTTTAAAAAAATAAAATGAAATCTTAGATCCTGATTAGCCCACATGGTCTAGGATTGTTTAAATTTGGTTCTTAAATGAAATTAGTACTTTATGAATTAAAAACATGTTTATGAAAATTCAAAATGAGTTTGGCCTGAAAGATCTTAACTAAGACAGAAATTATTATAATTTGGCAATGTAAGCAAATAAAAGTGAATAATTTGTTAATTGCTCAACCCTGTTGAAATTATTCATTCTTATTTCATCTTTAGTTGTACATCCTGTATTGGTTTTGGTCTAAATGGTGATTGGCACTGGCTAATCATCAGCAGTGATTTGGAGGGGAAATGGCCGTCCCCTCTTAGGCCAGCTCACTTTAGAGTCAGGAACTTGTTTGTCAAAAAAAAAAAAATTTGTAATCACTTTGGTTCTTAGGGTTCCTTTTTCCCCTCTTAAATTGGGATTAGCTGGCTTTGTGTGTATCCATGTGGGTTTTGTGGCACATCTTAGTGATACTTGATATGCCTTATAAATTGATTACTTGAGTTTATATTTGCTACTTTGTACACAAACCTAAACACTGCTTTTTTTTCCTGTCCTAAGAATGCGTAATGATGACACATGTTTAAAATTGAGTATAAATATTGATTTAATTTGCTAACTTATACTAACTTTAAAATGTTTACACTAAGTATGAATTAACACACATATACATAGGTATTTCTTTCCTTACAGTCCATAAGTATGCTTCACATCTTTGCATCTCCTAAGAAATTCTGTGTGGCCAACGCTACAAGAAGGCAGAGGAAAAGTCTATTCGTTGTTTTTCATGTTCGGCAAGAACCCATAACATTCCTATGACCATGCAAAACACTAGGATATGATAAACATGTTCCTGGCCCTTGAGACTTGTTCCAAACACTGGACTGAGCTAAGCATCTTCTTACCATTTTGTCTAGCCTCCCCACGAGTGCTGGAAAGAAACCACTTCCTGGGATAAGATCAGAAACACATACACTGACAAGTTGTAGTCTATGGGCGGTTTCATTTCTAACCCCTTCTCCTCTACTTTGAGTCATGGCTACTAATAGCACAATTAATAAGAAAGCTCTCTGAGGGGAAATATGAGAAATATTTCACTATAGGTTAGATACTGATAAGAAATCCCTTAACTTGGCAGGTTCAGGCCAAGACTGGCAACCAGTGGCCAGGTCCTGGATAAGCTACATCCTCTTCTTCTCAGGGTCCATTTGTCAGGTCCTCGGAGATGAGGAAGTCCCAAGAGTCACTTGTCCATTCCCCAGTCTCTCCTGGGGGATCATGTCCCATTTGTCAGGAAAGACCTTCTTTTGACTTCCTGAACAATTCATTGCATCCGGGAATCTTCTCCTGATGGCCTGCAGCCTGGCTATTAACTAACGGGATTCTTCACCAGGATCCCTAGAATGTGGAGTCTAACTTACACAGAGACAAATAGTCCATCAATAATGAACTCTCATGAAGAATTATCCCTGAGAAATGGCTTTCCACCAAGAGGTGGCATCTTCCAGACCCCTGACAAGTGAGATGTGGTCCTAACAGTGGGTTTCAGACAACAGTGGGTTTTAGTGGGAAGGTGAAGCCTCGCAGGCCTGGCCCACAGAGACCTCCCACGTGCCCCTTTCCTCCGGGTTCTTTCTCTTCTGCCCAGCTGGAATGGTGACAACTCTGCCCCTCCCCAATGCAAAGGCAACCTCAGAAGTCACGTGGTATAAGAAGCAAGGCCTCTGAAATGACCATATGGAGTCCCGCTCTGCCAGCCTGCTCCCTACCTGGTCTATTACGGGACAAAGAAAAAAATAGTGTATTCTGTTTAAGCTATTGCATTTCTTTAGCTCTTTGTGGCAGAGCAGTTAATCTACCCTAATTAATATAGACACATTTTCTGGGATTTAGTTAGTTACAAGAAATTTGTAGGATGTACGATTGAGCAGGCCATATCAGGATTATAAAGTCAGAACAAAGTGGTCAGATTTATCAGAATTTGGGGGTCAATGTGAACAGAAGCAGAATCCTTCCCTCACTCACATGGGTAGATGGCCAAATCAACATCTTAATTCGTTGAATTTTAATTTGTTAAGAACATGAGCTGTATACTACTAACTACAATGCTCCTTTTATTTTAGAGTGGATGAAAGATGGCAAAAACATCAGTGACACCCTCAACCCAGACTGCATTGTTCTAGAAATAAACCTCCGTGCTTAGGATAGAGCATCCACTAAGCTTCATCATGCGCTTGTGCTTGCAAAGGGCCAAATAAGATACTTGGAAATAGGACTTAAAGATGATAACTCTAGGACCCAGTGGCATGTCGGTGGTATTTTCATTTCCATTGTTTTGGTTCTTTCAATCTCAGGCTTAGAGTTTAATAAAATTAGAAACTGACCTCAAGCATCTAATGATAATTCTTTATTTTAAAACAGTCCACAAACAACCAAGGAAATATGGAAGCGAGGCAGCGTGAAGGTCTCCTGGGTTGGGGTGGAAGCTTCTGGATCCTTGGGCAGTTCCCACCGGTGTTATGACTCAACAGTCCACTGCCATCAGCTGTGGAAAGGGATGGAGGGACAGCTGGAATGTGCAGCAGCGTGGACAACCCAGAGCCATTCCAGTTTCGCTCAAACTCAAGTGGCCCCGTGGGAATGTCTTGCAACACATGTTCTGTTGAGTAGGAGGTTGCAAAACAAAGGGGTGACGGCAATAAATACCACTTATGATGAGCAAGGTTCGTAAGTTTAAACTTACAAAGTTAAGACATTTGTCTTCCTCACTAGACGCTCAGCTCTGTGGGGCAGAGGCTATGTCAGAACTGAATCACCCATACTTGCACACAGTAGGGACTCAATAAATATACTTTGGAAGGATGGATGGAAGGATGGATTCTACCCAGCTCAAGAATAAGTAGGGATATTCTCTGCTAGAGGGAAAGGAAATAAAACACATAGAGGCATATAATTTCTAGTGTTTAAAAAGTAGGATTGAACTAGGACTAATAAAACTTCGAGATAATTTCACCTCTTTCATTGCCCAAATGACATTTTTCTCTCACTTTGAGATCCAAACGTAAATACCTTCCCAATGTTTGTTTTGATGGTAGGAGATGCTTTAATAAAAACATAGTCTCTAAGATGCCATGGCATCATTAAGAGAAAGGGTATCACTCCCAGGCCCAGGGTACGAGGGTAGCAGGTCACCAGCAGGCACCATTGCTCCAAACAGGCCAGCTTTGCAGGTCCTCAATCCATCACCGCTCACTTCTTCCAGCCTGAAAGTCGAGTCCTGCTCAGGTGCTGGGCGGTAAGTGGGAAGAACTCTGGTCAACAAGAAGCTTACGGCGGACAGCACAAAGCAACAGTACTTCCCTGGTCACAGTGTGATAGGATCTCACTCTCTGCTCTCACATTAGGAAGGATTTGATGCGTGGGCCAAGTCAAAAATTTTTCCTTTAGTTGCATTACTTGCAGGACAAGATAACTATAATCCAGTGGCACTTGTCCGGATTCCAGGACTCAGTTTATGACTCTTCTGAGGCAAACATTTGCCTGTGCAGTTTTTCCTTCCAACCAGTCTACTCTTGGGTGCTGAGAGCCTTGATCAGTCTCAAACCCAGCACTATTTGCCTCATTGCACAGGAAACAAATAGTACATTCTGGTGCCACAAAACGTCTGCTTGGCCACAGTCTCAGGGATGGGGTCCGATTTAATTGACCTGCGCACACCCATTAAACGTGTTCCAATATCCCCATCCCACCCCACCCACACGAGGAAGCTCCTGAGCCCTCAGATCTGTATCCCAGGAATCCCAGTTGAGAAGTCTCGGAGGTGTCTCACTGTTGCTCGAGAGCCTGGGTATTGTAGCAGCCCGGGGGCAGGTTGTCCCTAATGTTTTCCAGGTTCTTCACGTCCGCCAGAATTCCATCTATGCTTGTCTCCAGCAGATGGAGGTGGCCCTTCTGTCGACGCGCCCTCTCCTCCAGCTCTGCCATCAAGGGCCTCAGCTGGCTGTTGATCCGGGTCTTGGCACGGAAAAGCTCCTCCTCCAATAAGATCAGTCGCTCTTCATCCACAGCATTAGGCTGGTCTATTTGAGGGAAGGAGAAACGCTGCAGTGAGATCCCCTGGCATGAGATCCCTTGGCACTGGCATGAGTGCCGTTCTGCATGCTTAACAGATGCCTGTTTCCACCTGCCCAGAGTAAATAGTCTGCTATGCACTTAAAAGGCTTATTTTTATTAGAAATGATCTAGAAAAAGTTTGAGTGTAGTTATTTGTTAGGTAGAACGCAACAATGCTGTTCAATACTCTGCAAAATGAAGTTTGGAGTTTTCCTTTCACATTAGGCTCGAAAGATCATGCTCTCAAAGAGGAAGGCTGAAGGTCACAGGGGTCTAAACATGAACCACGATATCTGCCTGCCACAGCTCACCCCTAGGATTAGAATCAACCCCAAATTCTGCTTTCGGAGTCACCCTTAGGAAACGTCTCCCTGCTTTGTATTGGAAGATCTTTAGAAACTGGCTGAGCTTCAGGGTTTCTAGAGGCCAAGGTATGCTTTGCTATTCGGAGGACGGATTCCAGCTGTTAGAAAATGATGTAAGACTTTATTCTGGAAACAGTGGGAATCTGGCTAGGTATCCGTTTATTCCCAATGTGAAATGTAATCACATTTGTCCAGGTATGTTTAACCCATAAATTAAATAAAAGCTAATGTCAGCATGAAGGGAACCCGGCCAGTCCTGCTTAGTTCAATTAGGTTGAGTGGCCCTTAGTCAACTTAAACTCAGGGTCAGGTTGCCTCCCACGTCTGGGCTGAAGTGGTAGTATTTCAGTGCCTGAGTATATTATACACAGAGCAATTAATCAGTTATTGCTCCAGAACTCAAGAGGACACAGGGGGTAGAAGCAACAACATAACAAAAATATTGATCCAGTGAATCTATCCTTCATGGGGCAGGGGAAAATTCAAGAATTTAGGGTTCTCTGACATGCAGAGAAAGCTAAGCAAGCTTGGGAAGAAACAAAAGATCTATGGGAGGGACCTAGGCTACTAGAAAAGAAGAGGAATTTTTGAGGCAAAGAAATCTCAGTGTGAATCCTGCCTACACAATTTACCATGGGATCTGCAGCCTCAGTTGATTTCTCTGTGAAACACAATCACAAAAATATTTCAGACCCACCTCTTAGGACTCTTATGAGACTTAAATGGTCTTACACCGTGAAAAAACACTGGGGTAGCACCTGGCACATAGCAAGTGTCTCATGTTCCCCACTACCCGTCTCTCCACGCTCTCTCATTTTCTCTTTAAAGGCTCCATTAGTTTCATTACCCTTTTTAGGAGACTAATAACGCTGCTAAAACGGGGAGTGTTTGATCCACGGAGAGCATTTCACTCTTTGGGGCTTCACTGGGTGGCAAAGCAGACCCATTAGTAGAACAACATTGACTACATTGGACTCTCAGGGTGATGATGATCCTCCACAGAAAAACCGGGCTTTAAAGTTGTTCTACTGAACTGGAAAAGTAGAGTTAAGCCTTTTTCTGAGTGTCACTAGAATCTGTGGCCAAATCCCTACTTTCTTAAGCCACTGCAATCCATGCTTGATTGAACAGGCCAAATGAGGATTTGATATCCGCTCTACCTAAATCCAGAATTTTAATTAAAATCGTTTTTTGTTTTTTTTCTGGGAGTGATTCTGTTAGGAAACCTGATTCTCTGCCACACTGGTCTGTTGGATCTATTTTATCCTAAAATGTTGCAGTATCTTGTGGATCTACTGTCTTTGCATTTCTTCTCATCATCTACCCAGACAGCTCAGGTTTCCCTAGCTGGGTTCACTACAGTTTCCCTTGGGTTTGGGGTTGGTGAACAGCAGAATCAGCACACGGTCCTTCACTTCACAGACCAGGAGCATCCACCCCTACATCTTCCCCTCACCACTCCTGCTGCCTCAGACTGGCAGAATTCTAACTGGCCTCCTGTCCAACTCCCCTTTATGCTCCCCTGCATCAGCTACCCAATAACAATGTTATTCTTTTGCTTAAAACTGTCCACTGGCTTCTCAGGATGAAGGCCAGCCTCCACAGTAGGACTCTCAAACTGTCCAATCTTCCCATAAAGTCTCCAGAATACGTTCAACCACTTCTTCAACCCACAGACCTCCACCTCTAAGTGCAATAGGTACTCAGTGACCCATTTTAGAGACAGTAAAACAGAGTCCAGAAATACAAAACAGACTGCTTAAAGTATCTGGACCTGGAAATAAAGCAAATTTCCAGACACCCTTAAGGAAAGTGGCGATTCCCAATCCCAGGGAGGTTGTGGAGACTCCACAGACCTATCAGATGTAGAATGCCGTCCAGGGTGCTGAGCGTGTCTTGGATTGTAACGCCTGCATTCTTGGCTCTGGTATCAACTCTCTGGGCTTCTGTAATCACCTGAGGAGAAAGAAGAACAGACTTGTCTGGGATGGGTATTTTCCATATTGGTGACTTTAAAGGGATCCCCCAGGGAAAGAAGCCATGGCTCACCATCTGCACCGCATCCCTGTCCGTGTCAAACTCCAGCTGCCTCCTGGCCAGCTCTGTTTCCACCTCCCTCATCTCGCTCTTTAGAGTGGCCAGTCCCTTTTCCATGGCCAAAGCCCCATCTGCAGTCACATTGGCTTCCAAGTTCAGACTCCCTATCTCCTGGGAGAAGAAAAGGAGCCAGGGACGGAAGGAGAGAGGGGGGTGAGGTTCAAAAACATCCCAAGGACAATTGTAGAAAAAATACAGCTGCAGCCAAGGTCTGATGGGTAAGTTGGATGAACAATGAGAGAGTCAAACTGGGGACACACCCTTCCCCAAGCTCTGCCTCAAACAACAGAATCTGGGGTATGTCTCTACGGGCTGGGAGGGTCAGCACCGAGATACTGCTTCCCTCTCAGTGTTCACCAAACACTGAACACAATTAGCAACGATTTGAGAAAGTCCAAGGACAGGGAACTCACGTGGCTCTCTGTCATGTTCCTGTGCTGCTGTGGTCTTCTGAATGATTTTACTAGGACCCCCAAGGCAGCTGAGTTTGCAGTGGGGAGAAGGAATAGGGTACCCGTGTGGAGTTTTTGTTTTTAAAAGGACAAAGCGTATCAATAAGTTCCTCAATAAAGTATTAGTAAGCTTCAAATTGCTGGTGTCCTTATGCTCTAAGCTGTATGAAGAGAGGTACATGAAGTTGGTCATATACTCAAGGGGCTTAACATTAGAAATTGTTTTTGCAGATTACTGAGTGATCTCAAAGTGAGGTCAAATAGCCCAGATACTTCTAGAGATCCCTCTGGGCTTTCTAGAAGCATAAAATTTCTAGCAGTCATGTTTGCTTAAGAGCTAAGAGGCCCTCTTCCAGCTGAGCATCTCTGCTATTGTGGCACTTAACACGCGGGTTGCTGGTGTAGCTTGTTCATATGCCCCATTACCCTGAGTGCTCCTTGAAGAGGCGAACTGGGTCTTCTCCTCAGCACCAGGCAGAGTGAGGCCAGAGAAAAATGAGTGAGTAGACCTCAGACACAGGATATGGACTGGCATAAAAGCTCTAGAGCTCCTGAATCTCATCATCTGGTATCAAAACATTGATGACAGGTGTTACAGGTTGAACAGTTAACTCCCTAACAGGTATGTTGAAGGCCTAAATCTCAGTACCTCAGAATGTGGCCTTCCTGGGACACTGGATTGCTACAGATGTAATTAACTACAATGAGGTCATTCTGGAGCATGGTGGGTCCTTATTCCCATGTGACAGATGTCCTTATAACAACAGGCAGAGACTCAGAGGTGGGAAGCACCATGTGATGGCACACACAGAGATTCAAGGGACAGAGATGCGAACCAAGGGACATCAAGGACTGATGGCTACCACCAGAGGCTAGGGAGAGGCAAGGAAAGATTCTCCCTGAGAGCCGGCAAGGGGGGCAAGGATGGCACATTAACTTTGGATTTCTAGCTTCTAGAACTGTGAGAAAATAATCTCTGTTGTTTTAAGCCAAAAAAGTTTGTGCTCTGGAAAACCAATACAACAGTCTACATAAAAACAATCTTGAGCCAGGCACGGTGCCTGCAATCCTTGCTGCTCAGGAGGGCTGAGGCAAGAGGATCGCAAGTTGGAAGCCAGCCTGGGCAATTTAGGGAGGTCCTGTCTCAAAATAAATAAAAAAGGCTGAGGATGAAGCTCAGTGGTAGAGCAGCTCTGGGTTCAGTCCTATAAACCAACCACAACCAATCTTGGGTAGTTCTTCTCAAAACTGTCCCAAAGGGAGATGAAAATGGGATCTCTGACACTTAGTTGATTACAGTCCCACAAATCAATTTGACAGTAGGGATGGCCATGTGGATCTGGGGCTCCAATGATGGACCACCACAGCCTCGGAGCCCTCGGGGTCAAAATGAGCCTAGTGCTCTCTCCCCTGGGGCTGCCTGGGCCAACCTGCACCTCATCTTCTCTTTACCTGTTCTATCTCGCTGGAGATCTCCAGGGCCTCCCTGGCCGTCTTCTCTGCACTCTGGGCGTCCGCTGAGGCGCTGCCCAGGGCTGCTTCGGCCTGCTGGGTCTTGTCACTGGCATCTGCAACTCTCTGGCTGATGTAGGAGAGTCTCCTCAGTGCCTCTTCAGCTTCTGCCTTCCTATCTTCAACCTGCAGGTCAAACTCTGAAATAAAGAAGGAAATTGCCCTGCAGATGAAAAGAACCTGGAAATGAGCGAGAGGGGCTGCTGGTTTAACGAGGAATGCCTGAGAGAGTGTCAGTACAGACCGGGGTGGGGGAGTGAGGCGAGGAGTACTCTTTCTTTTCCCAGAGGCCAGAGTCAGTCACGAGTCCCCACCATGCAAGAGAATCAAGGCCCCAGGAAATAAGCAGGCAGAATCTCTGAGGCCCAAAGCTTCCATCCAGAGCCTTAAGTCCCAAACTGTCAAGGACAAGAATCAGGAGCTAGGTAGAATGGGCACAGAGGGACTTTCAATGAAGGAAACTGGAAAAATTTAGGAATGCCCATCTTTGATTTGTTACTGAAGATGCTGAAATTTTAACCAAATCGGCAAGGCATCCCCCAAACCTCCTGAGGTCTCGATTCCATGACAAAGGGGGCTCTGTCTTCTCCACAGAGCAACCATAGGGGTTCCATATTGGAACCAATCAGGCAACAGAAAAAAAAAAAGAAAGAAAGAAAGAAAAGAAAAAGAAAAAGAAAGAAAAGAAAAAGGAAAATATCTGTAGAGCAATGAGATGTTGGATCTGTGAGGAATCATATCAATCATTTCTGTTCGGGTGTAGAAAGGGTATGTGAGTTGTCTATGGTCACACAATGAGATCACCCAGGTCACCAGACCCAGCAAAGAGGGGAAGTCAAACCTTCTGACATTTAGTTCAATTCTTTCCACTACTTACATTGGATATTAGTGAGTTTTTTCTTTATAAAGATATTTATTAAGCATCTATTAAAAATATCCCAGTCTACTCACCATTAAAGAGATACATGAAGACTCAAAACCCATCAGCCATGACCCTAACCTTTAAAATACTCAGGTGACCTGGACCATGAAGCACTAACCTCTGAGGTTCTTTAGGATGTTCTCAACTTCATAAAAAGTGGCATTGCCCATACTTAGTGCTTCTTGGGCTCTGCTTTTAGCAAGGTTGGCACGGGAAAGCAGCTGATCTGATTTCTGTAAATAGACAGAACAAGATTAGAGAAAGTACATTCCTGCTGGCAAAGTCACCCTGACACATTTCTCTTCATGACAACAGAGTGCTGTGATTCACCGCACAGTCTAGGGGTACTGGAGCAACCCCTCTACAATCTGGGATGGAGCAAACTTTATAAGCCAACTACAGGTGCCACCTAAGGAGACTTCTAGTCCACCCACAGGGGATGGGAATAGTCTTGCAAATCATTTTAAACTCTAGGTGCTTCCTGAAGTCAAGCTAATAGACAGACCAAAATTAGACCCAGGAGGCTTGGGTCCTATTCCAAGGGTTGAGTGCTGACTCAGTGGGTGGAGTTAATTACATCAAGGTCTGTCTCACTTCCTCCCTCTGTGAGCCGTGGCACCGTGACCTTCCGAGAGTTTCAAATGGGTCTTCTTGCCATATTCTTCCCACGGTAGGCATTTGATACTGCTTATTGAACGGACGAATTAACAAAAGGATACCTGTCTCTCATTTTTTCCATTCTGTAAGAGCTGCTGGGTTTCTTTTTCCCAGTTTTCCAGATTGCTCTGCACACGCTTGAACTCATCCATATGCCTGGTCACCAGGCTAGAGAGAGAATCAGCTTTTTGTCTGATTCTCTTCGCTTCCACCTGTGGGCCCAAAGAAGTGAATGAATCTTGCCCATTACCACACCAGCCTTGTTAAGACCTGGCACCAGTGTTTGAAAATAACAACAGGTTTCAGAAGTCAAGAAAACCATCCCTAACCATCCAGGCTCAAAGCTTAATAGAAATGAGACCCTGTGCCCAAGGGAAATCAGGCGGCAGCAGGGCCCTTGAGCATCAAACAGGTTTTGCGTGTGTGTTCCTTTGTATTTATTCAATTTTATCATTTTAGCTTATATATTCATGGGAACGTGTGTCCATGGAAATCACTGGGAGTGCTTTTTGCTACAGGTAGAAAGTGGATTCTTCTTCACTGAATAAATTGGGAACAGTGAAGAGGATTAATGGCAGAAACGATGCAAAAACTTTTGCTAACAAAAGTCCTCTGTACAGAGAGATGCACCAAACTTTACAGTACTTCCCCCACACATTCCAACAGTCCCCAGAACTAGGGAAGAGCTATAAAGGTTTTACCCACTAAAAGGCTCAGGATGAAAAGTCCAAGGGTGTAAAAGTTGGGGTTTAAGAATAAGAAGATGGATAATAAGAATCATGCACACTCTTCCTACTTTAAAGCAAGAAGGGTAAATGCTGTGGTCTGACTATGTGGGGGCTGTTGAGGGCTTGGTCCCCAGTGGTGCTGTTGGAAGGCCGTGAAGCCTTTGGAAAGGAGGACTGAGAGGGAGGTCCTTAGGTCATTGGGATGTGCCCCCCAGAAGGATTGTGCAATCCTGCCTATCCTCTTCTCTCTGTTCCTGGCTCAGGGGTGAACTTTTGCTCTGACACAGCTCCCTCTTAGTGCCATCTGCCACTCTTTCCAGAACTGAGCCAATGCAGGTACCATGCCAAAATCATGAGCCAAATAGACCTTTTCTCTCGATATGATAGTTGCTTCAGGAATCCCACTGTAGTAACGAAACGCTGGCTAATACTGTGAACATGGAGCAAAAGCTGAATGCGTTGAACAATATGATGGAATCCCTATCGAAGGAAGCATTTTTGGCCCTTCGTAATCAAGCACACAGGCAAGATGCCCTCACCTGAAAGGACTGATCATCCACTATCTGAAGCCCAGACAGGGAATCCAGAAGGCCGAGACTGTGTTGATAAGACCTATCCGCTTCCATGTCAGTTTGGGTGGCTTCCCTTGACAACTGCTGGGCCAGGGTCTTAGTTTTCTCCAATCTGTGGGGAGGAAGAGAAGAGAGTTGAGGGGAAAGAAGGACTTTCAAAACTTAATTTTATTTTTCTATTACTAGGAATTGAACCCAGGGTCTTGAGCATGTTCTACTACAGAGTTACAATCCCCAGCCTTTTAAAATTTTATTTTGAGACAGAGTTTTGTTAAGTTGCCCAGGCTGGCCTCAAACTTGCTTATCCTCCTGCCTCAATCTTCTAAGTAGCTGATATTACAGGAATGTGGTAAGAATCACCTCCTTTTATAAAAGCCAAAATTGATCCTGTTACTTTAAAAGTACATAATCAGAATACTCAGAATAGCCATCAAGAGGGTGTTTGCACATACCATTCATATGCTGTAGAGGGTAGTCATTTCTGCAAGTACTGCAATCTCTCAATCTAATCATAAATTTTACTAAGGTTAATCAACCTTCTTCCAGCCTTGAAGATATTTGCTTTCCCCAAAGTAACCAGCTCATTCTCTTGTCCCTCTTATTAACATACATTTGAAAAGAAGCCTGGTGCATTACATTGAGAGGATCCAGGTTTTATGGGCCGGAGGGAGAAACCACTGAAACTTGCCTTCCCCTGAGTCCTTGTACCACAGAGCTGTCTGAGACGCCACTTCCGCCCCCTTCACTCAGACCCTGGTGGGGCAATGACAGCGCTTGTTTGGAATATTTCTCTGTTTCCCTTGTTAGTTGCTCCATGCTCCTGGCTGATTCGACATGGCTGAAAGGATTAAAAACGGAAGAATTAGTTTTCATAGCAAAAGGGCTCCTTTTCTGTCTTTCGTGTAGATAAAGGGAGAAGAGTAAGGAGACTGGTTTGGTTTTCAGAAAAAAAAAAAAAAAACTAAATCCAGATTCGATGGCATCAGAGGAACTATCAAGAAGCATGTGTTCTGGAGATTTTGCCTCCTGTCACAGGCCCCGTGGTCTCTTCTGTATATGACACGCTTAGTGGAGGTGGACCCTGGGGAGGAGTGGGAGCAGTCTCAGGGTGACAGAACGTTGCCCCTGTAAACTGTTTTCTGCAGGGAGAAACCCCTGGATCTCATTTTGTCCAGGTCCAACTCCCTACTCCTTTGAGCCCAGGCCTGATAGGACAAGCTTGTGAGTAAAAGTCCCCTGTAAGCTCCGTTTTCCAGATTTTACAAAGTGATATTAAAAAATCAAAACAAACAACACCAGGGATCTGGAGGCAGCTCAAACTATGAAAATCCAAGCCAGCCCCCTTCTGCTGACTGAATTCTTCTTGAGATTAGCATGGTCAGCCCCTCCGCAGCAGACCTCTAAAACACAATAGGATTTAAAGTCAAGGCAAGCACCAGGGAGCTGCCTGTTAGCAAGCTCCTGCAAGCTGGTTTCCAGGAGGAAGCGCCCCTCTGTACACTTGCAGACACAGAGCAAACAACTCCTTGCTCTCCATTCCCAGGCTTGGTGTGGGACCCTAGGAGTTCCTGAAAGCTGCAGGATTTCCTTTTCCAAAGGCTAATTCATTTCACAGGCTCCTAGGAATCACATGGGACAGACACCAAAGCCATATTGTGAGTCACAGAGAAGTCTGGGAAAGAAACACTCCCACCCCACAACTCTGGCCAAGGACCCCGTCCAGGGTCCACCTACGTATACTAAAAGCCAAGCAGTTGAAACATGGCTTCAAGGCAGGAGACGGCTGCAAAGGAGGCTGGAGGGAATGAACTTGGTGCTTGGGTTCTGAATACCCCACAGTCTTGTTCAAGTTTAGCCTGGAGGAGCCACCTGGACCAGAGGTGCCTCCACTGCTGCTCACCTGTCTGCCAATCTTGTGGCCTCCTGAGCCAGACTTTTAAGGCCATTGGACCCCACATAATGGTCTACGGGAGGAATTTTCTGTGGAAAAAGGAGACTTAGTTAAGACTTTGCATTTGACTGTGGAGCCTAAGCAGGTGCAGTTGAAGTGTGAGAACCACTTGTCATTGGCCACAGATTTCACACCCTGACACACCGAGAGAGTCTCAATCCACCATGAACACGCAGTTTAAAAAAAAAAAGTATGTGTAGATAAGAACAAAGTAGAACTCCAAGTTCCAAAAAGTATCTATAAAGATAAGGATGCATTTAAAAATATATGCATGTACATTCTTATCTCTATATCAAGTCCAGTAGCATATATCAAGTTATAACAGCAGCTGTTTAGCAGTAATAGGATCATAGGGGATTTTTATTTCTTTTCTGTATTTTATACAAAAAAAATTTTTGTAACCTTGGAATAAATTATTTTTACATGTGATTTCTTCATCATATTTCTATTTCTTGTTTCCTTTATTCATCTTCTACCCATCTGCTTTTATTATTGTCACCATAGCCTTCTTTATTCAAAACAGAAGAGTGTTCAATCGAATCCCTCCCTCCTGCCACACTGCAAATTACATCATTAAGAGAATTGTTGTGACAACATTTTTCTTCCATTTGCAGAACTGTCTTTATTGGGCCACTTCCTTTCTTCCTGCCCGACTTCCTTCCTCCTTCACTCTCTCCCTCCTCATTCATTCATTCATTCATTCATGCAACTGACATGTGCAACCACCACATACCACGCTGTGGGCTAAGAAGGCAAATTTGAGCAGAGCTAAAATAAATGAAGAGAACATGATGCAGTCAAACAGGAAATTGTAGGAGGCCAAAGACACAAAGAATAGGTGTGACTGTTGCAAGGAAGAGAGGTCCCACTACCTGCCAGGTGGACCAAAAGCCCAGAGAGACAGAAAGTGAGCAGGGGGAGCTACTGGTGGGTCCCCCGAGCAGTGGTTCTGAGTACCCCAACCCAGCCAAACCTACGGTGTTTTTCAGGGAAGCTTCGCTTTCCGCCAGGCTCAGGCGCATCTGGGTGACGAGCCTGCGGGTATCCTGGACTCGGTTCTGATACTGACTGCTCAGGGCCCGAATCCTTTCCGCTGCGGTCTTGAGGTCATCCAGGCGATTGCGGTAGCTGTTCTCTTGGCTCCTCACCTTGTCCAGCTGGCGACTAAGGGTCCTACTAACACCTGAACCCAGAGAAGAGGGAAGATCAGCGCTATTCAGGTTGGCCCAGAGCGATCTAAAATGATGGAGGGTTGACTGGCCAATAGAAACGCGCACGAAAACTGCTCTTGAAGATCCATCATGCAGGTCTCAGAGGAGTGTCACTGACAGCCCTTCTACCTGGGCAAGGGCTGGTGGACACACCTGCTGAACCAGTGTCCAAGGAAGAGTCTAGGACGTGCGTCTAGCAATTCTTTCTAGACATCAGTCCTCTTCTGGCTAAAGGGAAGTCAGTCGGCCTTTCTCACCTTCTGAGATCTGCGCTTCTCTCAGAATATCCCGTAAGGCCTGCTCCGCCTGCTTCATCCTGCCTTCCAGTTCTGAGCCAGGTACTGTGGCACCACCACCACCCTGAGCCTTGGAAATCAGGGCCTCCAGGCTCTGGAGCTGCTGCATAAACTGATCCATCTGAAACCACACGGGAAAGAGGCTCAGAATGGAGGATGGAGACCACACCCAGCACCAGGTACCCAAGAGACAGCAGTGGCGAACCACCCAGAGACGCTCGCTATGTTCTGGTGGTTCAGTTTAGACTTTAGAGACTGGAGTCCTCTAGCTGTGTGGCCTGGGACAAGTCACTTTCCCTATCTACTCAATGGGGACGATAAACATAATGATACTGCCTCGTAGAATCATGACTTGCACTACACGAGTTAATATTTGTCAAGTGCTTACAGCACAGCTGGAAGAAAGTTCTATGATAGCTTGTTCAATAGACAACATTTAAAAACAGGTTGAGTGTGTTCCACATTCGAAGTTC
Source organism: Spermophilus citellus (assembly GCF_964194105.1). Classification (NCBI taxonomy): domain Eukaryota; kingdom Metazoa; phylum Chordata; class Mammalia; order Rodentia; family Sciuridae; genus Spermophilus; species Spermophilus citellus. Next base: position 150,990,292 of record NC_138187.1, read on the forward strand.
TGTTTGGGAATTTTATTCCCCAACCCCTCACTCCAGAAAAAAAAAAAATTAATAATAACAACAAAAACCTCAAGTCCATTCTTCTTTGGAACTTGGATGGGGGAATTTCTGGAAGCCACTCTTGTTTGCAAAGCCTTCATCCCCTCCTGGACTTCACTTATCTTTGATATGCTTATGCTTTTGTTTTTAATATTTTTTAGTTGTATATGGGCACAATACATTTATTTTGTTTATTTAGGCTTTTGTTGTTGTTGTTGTTTTCTAATGTGGTGCTGAGGATTGAGCCCAGTGCCTTACACATACTAGGCAAGCGCTCTACCACTGAGCTTTATGTTTTCCTGCATTCGTTTTGCAAGGGTTTCTATTGGAAAAATGTCTAGATGGAGAGTGGCATATTATAATGGCAAGAACTGAACTCAGAATCTGGAAGACAGAGTGGCATTTCCCAGTTCCAGCTGGCTCTATCACTTTGAAAAATAGCAAGTATTTCAAGATTTTCTTAGATCAGTGAAAACTGAGGCCAGAATATCTTCCAACTCAACTCAGTCATCATGATTATCAAACAAGACTATATTTATAGAAGGGGGCTTGAAAATAGTATATATAAGAAGTAAACCTGTATTATTATTATTATTATTATTATTATCATCATCATCATCATCATCATCATTCAGAATCTTTTTAGTACAACAAAATTTACTATTTTCAGTACTAGGAATTGAACCCCGGGGTGCTCTACCACTGAGCTACATCCTGAGCTCTTATAATTTTTTATTTTGAGATAGGGTCTCACTACATTGCTGAGGCTGGCCTCAAACTCGTGATCCTCCTGCCTCCATCTTCTGAGTCACTGGGATTACAGGTGTGTGACATGGTGCCTGGCTAGTACAACAATCACAAAAACAAAAACAAAGATAGCAACTTCCCATCCTCAGGAGACTAGGGGGTAGCTCCTAGATCCAGGACAGAACCAGTCAGTGGGCATATAAAGGTTCGATTCTGTGGGGTGGAAGGTGGTTAGGAGCAGCAGGCACACCTGAATCTTCACTTGATTGTAGCAAGCTGGACAGCTGGTTAATGCTTGGTGCTCACAGTTGAGGCCACCAAATCCTGGCTTGCAAACACAGCTGCCATCACTTCGACACTCCACAGGCTCCGAGCCCATAGGGTTGCAGTTGCAAGCTAAAGACAGAGACAGACAAATGGAGCATGCTCATCAACTCATCCCAGCAACCGAGAAGGTGTAGCCAAGATAGAAAGGAAGAAGATCAAGTCTCCAATGGGGAAGAGTCGTTTGTGGCCCTGGCCATCGGTCTTGGGTTAGATTCAGTCCTTGGCTATGCCTTCAAGCACATTCCCAAAATATGTAGACCTCAGGACTCACCTGCAAGTTTGTTTGGTGTGTGTGGATGAAAAGGTATCACTGTGGTTCCTCTTATTAAACTGTAAGCCTGTTGGATATTTTGCTGTCTTTGCTCCTAAGGTAAATAACATTTCTTCTGGGCCTATTATGTGTGAGATGTAAACATCTCTCTCTGTTTTACAGATAGGAATGGGAGCTCTGAGAGATTGAATAATCTGCTGCAGTGAGAGCTCAGAAAAAGCCAGTGATGTAGGAAATCTACACCATTGATCTAGGAAGTGCAGTAAGAAAGTAGTACTGTTACTCATTTGATCAAATTTATTAAGTACCTACTACATACTAGGTTCTGTTTTAAGAGTCAAAAATAGAACAGTAAGTGAGACATTGCTCTAATGATCCCAGTGATTCTATCTTCAGTGCTCTCAAAACACTGATCCTTGGTTTGTACCCAAAGGACTTAAAATCAGCCTACTACAGTGATGCAGCCACATCAATGTTTATAGCAGCTCAATTCACAATAGCAAAATCATGGGTCCAACCTAGGTGTACTTCAATAGATGAATGGATAATGAAAATGTGATATATATATATTCCCCCCAATGGAATAACTCAGCTTTAAAGAAGAATGGAATATGGCATTTGCCAGTAAGTAGTTGGAGTTGGAGAATATCATGCTAAGTGAAATAAGCCAATGCCAAAAATCTAAAGGCCGAATGTTTTCTCTAATATGAGGATGCTAATTCACAATGTGGTGGGTGGGCACTAGAGAAAAATAGAGTTACCTTAGATTAGATACAGGGAAGTGAAGGGAGGGGAGGGAAGGGGAGGTGGGGATAGGAAAGATAGTGAACGAAACAGACATTATTACTGTATGTATATATGTGACTGCATGACCAATGTGATTCTACAACATGTACACTCAGAAAAATGAGAAATTATATCCCACCCATGTATGATATATTCAAAGTATGTAAATGCATTCTACTGTTATGTATAACTAATCAAAACATTAAAAATTTAAAAAACCGCACTGATTGGGGGATGTACTACCATTATTTGCATACACATTTGTGACTTCCTTATCACCATACAAGGACCTTGGGACCCGGGACTGACTTGTTCATCATTACAACCTTAGTATCTAGGCCCACATTAGATACATGGTTGGTGCTTGATGATATATAGTTGAATGAAAACCAATTTCTTTGGAATTGTAAATTGTCAGTATTAATAACACTGAATAACTAGAAATACAGCGCTTACAGTGTGCTTTCTCATATGCCAATTTATTTTATCTTTCCAAACATTTTGAGTTAAATGTTAGTCAAACATATGAGGACACTGAAGTTCAGAGGGATTAATTGGCGTGATCAGCACAATGCACTAGGTATGTCACAAAACCGGACTTGAATTCAGCACCACTAGTGTCATCTAGAATCTTCTTATCACAGGATGTTTTCCAGAACATCATAGCCAACTCTAAGTTGGGGTCAGGGCTGGTCTGGCCCATGAACAAGTCAGTCCTGTCATGCTCCTGGGTGAGAAGGCCCCTCTGCAGAGAGATGCTCCGGCCTTTCCAGGTGGAGACTGTGGCGTGAGGCTCTTTCTGGAGACAGGCTCTTGAGTTCTGCTCCTCAAGGTATCTGGGGCCTTTGGGACTAAGGAGGGCCTGGGGCAGGCCTGCCCCTCTAGATCTGAACTTGCCTCTGAAATACAACCTGTGCAAAGGAGAGCTGAGGACCCATCCGATCCGTGCTTTGATCTGAAGCAGTCCTTAGGAATGCTCAGCCCTGGCTACTGCTTTGAAGCTGAGCCTCCCTTGGAGGACTTTCAACAGTGGCCCTCCATACCCCAAGCATGCAGACTTCCTGAGAGGGTCTCTTAAACTTCTCTGCAGTTTGCTCAGACTTGGTCTCAAGTCATTCATTACTCTCCAGTAAGAGGTCTGGCAGCCACTTCCCCCTACTCGCCTCGGGATTGGGCATGGGACCTGGCTCCATTTTATCTCCTCTTCCACTTAGGAATGTAAACCTGACCTTTTTTACATCTCCCACCCAGCTTTAACCATTTGAGAGCCTCTGGCTCTGCCTTCCAGATTCCTGGGAGTTGGGGGGGGGGGGGGAAGCAGTCTTAAGACCAACCTCTGAGGGAGAAAGGTGGGCTGTTTCTGGGACGGTTTGATCAGAAAACCAAAGCTGCATCATGACATTCCCTAGTAAACAGGGCAAGCTCGTACACACACGTACACACAGACGCAATCTGTGTGTGGGGGTGGGGGTAGGGAGCGCAGTCCTACCTCGACACTTGTCTGCTGGGTTGGGAGCCAAAGGGTCCCCGAAGTAGCCAGCTTTGCACTGGTCACAGTTGACTCCGGCTGTGTTGTGGATGCACTTCAGACACCTGCCCGTCAGCCGGTCACAGTTCCCAGAGGCACTGGGGTCGATGTTGTTGTTGCACTGACAGAGCTGACAAGGCCTCACCGGGCCCCGCTCCCCGAAGGGGTCCCCAAAGTAGCCATCAGCACAGAGTTCACAGCGAGCACCTGGGAAAGAACAAAGGAACAAATGGCCAAGGCCAGACGGTCATCTGTTGGCAGCAAGACTAGACAGAGAGGCCTAGAGTGCGAGGCACCCCCAGAGAGCCAGGGAAACGTGCTTCTTCCGTGACCCCAGAACAGTACGGGTCAGGAGCAGGTGCATGACAGGGTTGGCACCACCCCGTCCACAGTCACCACAGACTGTGGAACACAGCGACATCGCTAGGAGGCCTAACTGGTTGTTTTGGGGAAAGCCAGTAGCAACGTAGGAGTGGTGAGAGTCTAGAGATATCACCAAGGCTGCTGCTGGGTTTTCTTTCAGACTGACCAGCACAGGGATGTGACATTGAAGAGGTGACTAAGATTTCCTTTTTTAAAAAAATGTTTTGTAGTTGTAGATGACATCATGCCTTTATTTTATATTATTATTATTATTATTTTTTAATGTGGTGCTAAGGATTGAACCCAGTGCCTCACATGTGCTAGGCAAACGCTCTGCCATGGAGTACAACCCCAGTCCCTAAGACTTCCTTCTTTACTTTGGGTCATTAAAAAACATTTCAAACTATGCATTTGGTCAGCATCTTCTAACTCCAAACCTCCCAAAACAGGAGTCCATGTTTACTCCCATAACTGTGCTCTCTGTCCTTGCCCAATCCACCTCCCCTCTTGGTATCGAGATAGTCTTATCTTTAGAATAAGCACATTTAGATTAACCTAAAGTCATTAAAATTTTCTAGAAAATTCCTAGGAGTAGATTCTCTTGACATGGATTCACAGCCCCAGGACAGGAAGAAGCTGGCTGCAGAGCAGGACTGTGGTCTTACCAGTGACTCCGAGCGGACAGTTGTTGCAGACCACCTCCTCTGTCTCTGGCATCACCGAGCAGCTGAACCCATTGTGACAGGGGCATGGCTTGCAGCTGCGGGGGTCATGGGGATCATTATAAAATCCAAGGGGGCAGTCGGCACACTCGATGTCAGGATTCTCATCCCCTGAATAACAATCTCCTGGGAGGCAGAAGAAGAATGGAGGGGCAGAGAAATGAGCAGGATCAGATAATGTGTTTCCTTCAGAAGAGCAGGGGTTGTGTGCAAGCCCACAGCCTTCCTTTCTAAAGGTTTTCCTAGTACCTGGGCACTGGCATTCACCCCTGCCTCTACCAGACCTTGAATTTCAGCTTCACTCTTCTATGCTAAGCAATGTACCCTACCTCCACTATCCACAACTTAGCACTGTCCCTTGTCCTCTGTGGCCTGACACCATTGATTGCCCGGTTCATTGAGACCCCCACTTGCCTTTGATCTCCCCACACAATTCTTGGAACTTGATACCCACTCCCCCACTGCACTGAATCAGGACAGACAGCCGTTTCCTGTAACCTAGCACCTTTCTCACAACCTTGTGGCATTTCCTTAATGAAAAGGACTGAGTATAATAAGGCGCCCTGTCCATCCTCCCCGACTCCAGCCCGCCTCTCCCTAATCCTTCCCCATCTCTGAAATGAGTTCAGGCATAGTATTCCTCACTCCGCTCTTAAGTTTCACAGGAGACTGTGGTCACCTGGCTGTACCCCCAGTCACCTACTGGTCCAGGTGTCATTTCACTCACCGGTGTCTGGATCGCAGGCCCCTCCCCCTTGGCAGTTACATGGAACACAGGTGCCAAAAGGCCCCAGTCTTGCTGAATCTCTTTTGTAGCCAGAAGCACAATCCTGGCAGAACTGTCCCTTGTACCCAACGGGACATATACAATGTTCAACCCAGGGTGCTGGGGCTCCAGAGACAGGGCGGGCTGAAACCAGGGTCACATTGTCAATGTACCCAGTACCTGCAATAGAGAGGAGAGGCTAGAAGTAGCAAGTGGTAAGGCTAAAAGATTTGAAATCAAGCCAGGCATGGTGGGCACGTCTGTAATCCCAACAGCTCGGGAAGCTGAGGCAGGAGGGTTGTGAGTTCAAAGTCAGCCTCAGCAATTTAGTGAGGCCCAAAGCAACTCAGCAAGACCCTGTCTCTAGATAAAACATTTTTTAAAAGGGCAGAGGATGTGGCTCAGTGGTTAAGTGCAACTGGGTTCAAACCCCGGTACCAAAAATATAAAAAAATAACAAATAAAAAATATCTGAAATCAAGCCTCTCTAGATTTTATTTTTCTCCACTCCTGACAGATGGTGTCACACAGAATTGGGACTAAGCACACAGGCTCTGGAGCTGGAAAAATCATGGTTTAAATTCTGTCTCCACCCTCACAAGCTGTATTAACTGGCAAATCGATAACCTCTCCACAGCTGCATATCCTCAACTGCGCAAGAGAACGGTGCCATCTATCTTCTAAATTTGTGTTGAAATTAAATGACAGTGTACGTTGTAATGCACATAATAACAGTTCAGTAAATTGCTAGCAAACACCTTCTCCACTTACTACCTTATTAGCTGCATTAGTGACATGGAAATGGGGCAGGCCAGCCGTGCTTCCTTTTTACAGAGTGCTAAAAAATACTGGAACTCTCTCTTATATAATTCCAGCTGGAACCAGGAGGCCCCAACATGTGAAGTTCAAAAAAGAGAATTAACAGGATACACGAGGATGTTTAAACATGGCAGCAATAAGTACAATCCAAGAGGAAGGGTCAGTCTAGGAATGAACCGGTGTGCCCTAGAGCCATTTCTGAGCTGGAGAAATACACCCAGGTGTTGTAGCTTATTTTCCTCAACAATCAGCTTTCATGGAAATTCAGAGACTCTTATAACGAGGTGATGTCATCATTATTCATTTACCGGTTCTGACCTCTTTAAAAGAGGAATGTTCCCCTTTGAGAAATTTCTAGAATGTAAAAATTTAGACTTAATCAGACTCTGAGTGAAAACCATCAAGCAGTTTATCGACTTGTTTGGAGACAGCCCACCTTCTTAGAAAGCTTCAGCAAATTACACTAACACCCAAGAAGAGAGTTTCATTTCTCCCAGGCCCTTACTGTATTCTCCATACGTAGCCCGGATCTGAAGGGCCGTGAGGTTCCGCAGTAACCTTCGAAACTCAAAATAGCTCAGCTGGGGGCTCCAGTTACTGCTTGGATGTTCATTTAATCTGCATAATTCAAAATAAAAATCTGTAAAAATCCAACTCATATCACATCACCACCTGATACAAATCATGCCCAAGAATGTGGGAACAGCTAGGGCCCTTGGTAGTCCTGCTTAGGGGATGCGGGACTATGAGCTTTATCTCTTCCTAAGCAGGAACTTAGAGCTTTCTCCCTCCATGGGGAGGTCAAGTCTGCAGGAAGTGATGGAGGGCAGATAGCGGGCAAAGTCAAGCTCCAGGGGTCATGCTGCCTGAAGCAAGGTTGGTCCCAAATCCTCAGACACCACACTGTATTCTGGGCCATGTAGAACCTAAATTAGAAACATCTTTGGGTTCCAAAAGTCCTGACCCTCAAGCACTACCATTCGTTCTTTGTTTTGTTTTATTTGAATGACTTGTCATCTGAGCACATTTTACTTACTCCTTTCTAGAAGTTTCCATCTTCTACTTTGTCCACCATCTAATACATCTAATACTTTCCCATCTTCTACTTTGTCCACCATCTAATATATCAGAGTGTCTCACTGCATCCTGTCACTAGTCCCTGGACTATTCTTTCTAGTTAGGTTTTGTTTGTTAGTAGAATATGCTTCTAAGAGCAACCCCTACCCCTTTTTGTTTCATTCACTGATTGGTTTAACAAAAGTAGACTGTGCACTTGGCTTGTGAGGCTGCAAGAAAAGACAACCAGGGAGATGATCAGCATTCAGCTGGGGGAAGTTGGTGGGCAAACAGTTATAAATCTCTGGGGTGAGCGTTATTACAAATGCACGCACAGAAGGCCACGGACACACACAAGGAGCTGTAACTTCACCTGGGATGCTGAGAAGGGCAATAACAAGGAAGAACAGGTAAGCTGAATCTCAAAGAGAAAGTTCACCAAGACATGAAGGGTGGAGTAGATATTCCAAGGAGGAAAATTGAGTATGTACTGTCAGAATAAGGAGCACTCGGAAATTTAAGTACCCACCTTGTGGGGTATGTGCTCTGGGTCTTCCTTTCTCCATTCCTAGTATCTCTGCTCTGGGCAACCACCCTCAGGTAAGCCACTGTGGATGTCTTCTGATGGCCCAGTGAAGGACCCTACCTGAGCTGCCTTCCACATGGCATCTGCTCCTCTCTCACACCTGACATTTCTCAGCATACACTCTCTCAATGGCTTTCTACCATCTTTCCAGCACAGGCAACTCTAAGCATTTTGATACGCAACACCACCATGATGGGTCCATTTTTAGCTTCTTCCACCTCATCTGCCCACCTCCCCAAACCACTCTGTGTCCCCGCCATAAGTATCTCTTGCCCCCTATTATTACAGCTTTTCACAGCCCCACATATCTTCACATATGGAGGTTGTTTGATAATGTTTCTTGCTGGCAAAGTCCCAGGCATCTTTTCATTCTCGGTCTCTTTCTTAAAGCTTTTCTTGGCTCTTCTAGATAGAATTAGGCTCTTTCCAAGACCCCATGAGCATGTTCTACCACTAAAGCAATTGCCATACTCTTTTATGTTCGCTTGCTTGCTTTATTTATTTATTCCTGTGGTGCCAGGAATGCAACCCAGCATCTAGTGCACGTTAGGCAAGCACTGTACCACTGAGCTACACCACCAGCCCTTTATGTTGGCATTTTGATGTGTTCCATGGCCTACTAGAACAGGAGCCCTTTAGGACGAGGACCACGTTCCATCTTTACTTTCCAGCCTCTAACCCAGAACTGAGCACATACTAGGCACAGCTGCCTTCCCTGACCTCTCTGAACATGCCAATGGAAATCCTCATTGTATAAGCGCAGTCTCCACGGACAGTACCGTCCAGGGCCCCACATGACCTCATTCTCAGATCTCATTCCTCACTGCCCCCCACTTCATGCTTCTCATCCACCAGGAATTTCCTAAATATGCAGCCTTCCTCAAGCATGGTGTTATGTTTTAGATTTGTGGTGTCCCCCCAAAGCTCATGTGTGAGACAGTGGCAGAAAGTTTCGAGGTGAAATGATTTGGTTATGAGCACCTCAACCTAACTGAGGCATTGATCCAGGGACAGGGATTACCTGGGTGGTTGCTCTAGGCAGGTAGGGTGGGACTGGAGAACGTAGGGAGTTGGGGGCATGCCCTTGGAGTATGGCTTTTGTCCATGTTGGGGGGAGCTCTCTCTGTTTCTGCTCCCTGGTGCCATTTCCTGAGCCGCTTTCCTCCACCACACCCTTCCACCATAATGTCCTGCCTCATTTTGGGCCCTGGGGAATGGAGCTGGCTGTCCATGGACTGCGAACTCTGAAACTGTGAGCCCCAAATAAACGTTTTTCTCCTCTAAATTGTCCTTGCCAGGGCTTTTGGTAGAAGCAGCAAAAAAGCTGACTAAGACACCAGGTATTTCCTCCTCCCAGCTTCTCTTTCCTTTGAAGCTGCTCTGCACACTGTCCTGCCTTCTCGGGAAGCTCCCTTTGATCTTCTAAGGGGTGGGGGGCAGTTGTGCCTCCATGTGTGTTCAAAGCGCCTGTACTCACCCTGTCTCTCTCCGCCACTTGACAGTCTGCCTTGCTAGCATCTGTTTATTTTCTCTCCCATTAGCCGCCAGCTGCTAGAGGGAAGGAAGCACGCCCTGTCCTGATCCCACACCCGCGTGCTAAGCCAAACGTGCTCAGAAAAGCTTGTTGACCGAATGAACAACTGAATGGATGAAAAAAGGGCTTGGACGTCAACCACAGTTCGCTCTATTCCACCCACTGGAGATCTCTCTTTTCACCTGAACACGTAAGTCTTGGTGATTCCACAAGGCAGCGTCTTGCTGAGGGGCATCAAGGGAGCTCTGATCCGCAGACCAGCGCCTTCCAGGATCACATCATGGGCAGACGGGTGTCGGCCTCCCCGGTCCACACGGTAGTCGAAAGACAGGCTTTGCCCGTAGCTCACCTGCTGATTCCCAAGAAATTTGGCTGTGAAATAGAATTTTTAATAAGATCAGTTGGGAAGCCGGGAAGGTAAACCCATTTCCAAGTCTGCATCCATGTGGGTGACCTCTCATGGAGTCTCACGTTACCCATCCCACACCCCCAGGCCACCCTGACAGAAGTCAGTGCCCAGCATTGGACATGATCATACCATTTGGGCTATGAAACAGGGTTTATTACTAAAACACTACAAGGGGCCGACAATTCCATCTATTAGAGGGTCCACAGCCTGGTTCTTAGGACACACAAGATCCAGGTAAATCAGCAAGAGTGCCATTGGCTACATAATGCCTTGTGGTTTATAGAAGCCTTTCATGAACATCAGCACATTTGATGCAATAGTTCTGGAAGGCTGGTATTCCCATTCCCATTTAATAGTTAAGAGATCTTAAGTTCAGAGAGGTTAAAAGAACAGCTCACCCAGGAATCACTTTTTGGCCAAGGATATGATCAGAACTAGAATTCCAGTCAGAATTCTTCTACCCAGACACAGACCACTGACTGATATATGTGTCTGGATATATGTGTGTATGTATGTACATATTTGTACACAGACATGTATATATTTATGTTTTACACATATGAATTTATATTTACATATATTACATAGACTATAATGTCATACATTACATGTATAGATTTGAATATATAGTTATGTTTGTTGTTATAATTAATTATCCAGTATTTCATATATTGATTATATGAGCTTTAAAAAATGCCTTGTTTTTGCTTTTCCACCTGTTTCTTGATAGACTCACAGATTTGACCACACTTTTTGATTTCTTGCCTTGGTGGGAAACCTAGAAACTTTCAGTTGATTAAAGTAGGCACCTCAGCCAGGTCTGCCCTCCAGGACACCCAGTTTTCTCCAGAGTGCCATGCCTTAGTGACTTCATTAAATTGGGCTTAAGCCCAGATGCCTCCTGGAGGCACCCCTGCCCTGAACACCAAGCGATATGGATTCCACATTTTGTAACTCGATTTTTCTATCCTGACTTCCTAGTGCTCTCACTTGGCTTCTGGAGGAAGAATTCCCCCTCACATACCAGGAGCCACAAAATAGATGGGGTCTGATCGTCGGGCTGAGCTGTACACATCCCTGTGGCGCTGCGACCAGTGGAGCTTCGCAGGGGACCCGTTTCTTTGGATGGCCTTCCAGCCATCAGCATCTGGAACACAAATAAAACCGCTGCACTGGAGACAAACCCTCCACCCCATTGAGTCATGGCAAGATTGCTTGTCCAAAAGTCCTGTTGAGGTAAAAAGTGGGCTTTTCCGAGTGTTTCCTCATTCCTTCCTAGAGTTCAAAATTCCCCATGCGCCTCTCCACTTGGATCTCAGCTTCATTGGCTCCCACCCCACAGCTGCCTTAACTCCTTGAGTCTGATCTTGAGATAACAGAGCATGTTTTCATCTGCCTTTAATTTGTATCTTTATTAGAGTTATGGAAACAAGGTCTGGCCTAGTGAGGTGAGAGGGTCCATCAGATCCAAAGAGAAATGTGAACAAGTTGAGGTGATATCCATTCCCGGCGTGTTTACAGTGCTCTGTAGCTTGGTAACTCATTTCGGATTCATTAGCTCAGGTGATGCGTGGGAAAGGAGTGTGATCAGTGAATGTGGCTTCCAGGGGAACCTTCATAAACCCCCAATCCAAATGAATGACTCTTTTGTGACTTTGAAATAGATGTGGGTGGGAAACGCAGGAAGATAAAAAGTGAGTCTCTTCTAAGTTATTTTTTTAAGTCATGCCTACGCTGGTGTGAGGGAGCCATTCAGCTGTGACTTTTTCAAGATGTGGGGGTTTGTTTTATCACCCTGAAAAAATGATGAACTCTTAAAACTACGAAACAGTTGTTAGACATGATTTGAGACTCCATTCAATGGACGGAGAGGGGTTTGTCTGTAGGCACAAATCCCTATACAACCTTCAAAAACAGAAACAGAGAACGGGGCGCCTTACCTTGATGGAAGGTGGAGGTGATCTTATGGACACTGTAGTCCACAGAGCTGCGGCACTTGGCTGAATGTCCATAGCAAAAACACTGGGTGCAGCCCTCAGGGTTCCCTGCATCCAGATGATAGTAACCTGGGCGACACCTGGATTTTAGAAATTGGGATGATATAACAGGTTATTCCTTTTCTTTTTTTTCCCCCTTTGGTACAAGGGATTGAACTCAGGGGCACTCAACCACTGAGCCACATCCTCAGCCCTATTTTGTATTTTATTTAGAGACAGGGTCTCACTGAGTTGCTTAGTGCCTGGCTTTTGCTGAAGCTGGCTTTGAACTCGTGATCCTCCTGCCTCGGCCTCCAGGGCTGCTGGGATTATAAGCTTGTGCCACCGACCCCAGTGGTTATTTCTTATTCCATGTAGAGAACATGCTGGTTGATTCAGCCTCTCTCTACTTTCTTCCCCTCTTGGCCCTTTTAATTGTCAGAGAAGGAAAATGGCAAGTTTCGTGTACCACCTCCACCCAGACCATCTGGTGAACAACCACCCTCCCCGCCCAAAAAAAAGAGTGTGAGGAATGTTCTGTCTCTTCCTAGGTGCAGCAGAATCAAGTTTGCCTTGGTGTTCTGGAAATAGCAACTGACCCATCTTTAGTGATGGATGGAGGTCAGATGGGGAGGGCAGGGAGGAATGGGGCAGGGACATGAAGAGCAGCCCTGTCCTGAAGCAAGTGTTTAATGGGGTCAAAGTGAAGACCAGGAGGGCAAGGCTCCTGCCTCAGCATCAGCTCCCTGTCCTGATCCACAAGAGCACTAGGTGTCGGTCATCATCCCTGCCCCTCATACCCAGGCTCTGGTCCACCAGGGAAAGGGCAGGTGAGGACCTGACAAGGAAGCAGGATGGCCAGAGCCCATCTGCTACAGCAAAGTGCAGGCTGGCCGTCCACCTCTGCCCCTGCCCAAGCCCTCCAGTGGCTTCCCCAAGGACAACTGCAGGCCAAGTCTCAGCTGTGGGAGCTGCAGGGAAGGCAGCGGGGAAGCTGGGGAGGCCCACTTCTCTATTGAAGTTAGCTGCCTCCTTCCACATGAAACAATGAGGGTTTTAATGATCATTTACTTAGCACTTATGTTGTACCAGCCACCTTGTGTATATTCTCATTTAATCCTCCCTATAGCCCTAGGAGATAGAGATTGTTTTTTCTCCAATTTCTTAGATGAGGAGACCAGAGATGTTAAGAAACTCATCTGAGGTCAGAGAGCTGGTAAGTGGTTGAGGCAAGCTTCATGTCCATCTGCCTCCAAATCACATAGTCAAAGCCACTGGACCATCATGTATCAGGGGTATGTTCATTGTGTCACATCCCAGAAAAGCAGGTTAGCTGAGAACAACAGATACTTCAGAGAACATATGTAAAGCAAGCACTGTGTTATTTTCTGAGAGCAAGGGTTTAACAAAATCACTGTGGGGGCTGGGGTGTGGCTCAGTGGTAGAGCGCTTGCCTAGCATGTGTGAGGCACTGGGTTAGATCCTCAGCACCACATAAAATAAATAAATAAAATAAAGGTTTGTGTCCACCTACAACTAAAAATAATGTATTAAAAAAATCAATCTGTACATTAGAAAACAAGAAAGGAAGGACCAAATGGAGGGATGAAGGAGTGGAGTGGAGAGGAAGGATAAAGAATGGGAAAAAATCAGGCAAAACTAAATGGTGGTTTTTAGGAACACATCAGAATTATGAATGAATTCAGTTACGAATAATGCATACCAACTTATGAATAACGCATACTAAATTACAAAGAAAAGCAAGGAAAATGACTACCATAAAAGCCAGTATAGCAGTCATTTTTAGGGACCCCTTGTGGCATTGGGATGGCATATCTTTAGCAGAGGTCTACTGATTGGTGGTGGCACTTTTTAATGTAACTTTCTAATTCTGTGTTGGGTTCTGAAATGAAAAAGGCTCTCGCAGCGTGGATTCTCTTAACACTTAAGGTATTTCTCCTTGTCCTCACTTTAGCAGCAGAGAACCCCCTGAAAACCCAAGCTAGGAATGTATTTGGCATTTCCTCCGCCCAGGTAGAAGGGATTGGCAGGGTGCCAGGAACTGCTTTTTTAAGGAAATGGGGAGGAAGCATTTACCTCTGGGGCCAGCCTCACCGCCCCCTCTAACCTCAGGACAGGAAGAGGTGAGTCTGAGCCTGGTTTGTACTTAAGCAATGTCCTGCAGTGACAACCTCGGGTGGAGGGCTCCTGGCTGTTCCACCTGCCCCAACATGGCACAGACCCAAGGGGCTCTTACCTCATGCCCCGGCTCATGTGTGTGCATGTAACTACCCGGGGCTGCTCCTTTTCAGTTGACGATGGTTATATATGGCCATATGCTGTGATATTCCCTCTTACAAGGACTTTCCCAACATGCTTAATTAGGCCAGGCGTTTCCCAAGACCAGGGGTGTCACGTGACCTCATTATTGCATACCACCTTGTAGCCGCTCACCTGGGATTCAGAGCCAGCTGGCAAGGGGACTCTCTGAGGCCCCTGCCTCTGTCACAGTAAAAACAGAGAAGGGGCCCCAGAGTACAATATGGAGTAGAAAAGTTGTGGAGGCTCCACTGTATTTTATTTATTTATTTTTTTGGTACTGAGGATTGAACTCAGGGCACGCAACCACTGAGCCACATTCAATCCAGCCCAATTTTGGATTTTATTAGAGACAGGGTCTCACTGAGTTGCTAAATGCCTCGACATTGCTGAGGCTGGCTTTGAACGCGTGATCTGCCTGTCTCAGCCTCCCGAGCCGCTGGGAGTACAGGTGTGCGCCACTGCGCACGGCTCCACTATATTTTAAAAAGAACAAAACAAAACAGTTTTCGAGGACAGAGAGCAGGAGGAAGGGCATCAGTACTTGTTTGGGATCCTTTCTCTATAACTGCACTCAAAGGATTAGCTTTCGTGCCAGTTGCCCAGGCACCACCCCTGCTGTCTATAGGGACACGGTACACACAAACCTATCACAGCGGTCTCCAGTGACAGCTGGCTTGCAGACACAGCGGCTGGCGTCACAGGGCCCTGCGATGCCAGCTGGGTCACAGTCACACTTGGAATCTCTGGGAAAGAAGAAAAAGGAAATTAGGGATGGGCTTCCAAATGCTTCACCACTGAAATCACAAAGATGGCCCCACTCAGGAGCAAGCGTCGCCAAGCTGGGCAAAGTCTGCTTCAGTGAGGCTTCTCCCGGCGGTCCCCACTCCTGCTAATCCTTCTCCACTCTCTAAGGACACAGCTGTCTATGCCGGTGCTGCTCACAGGGCGGTGTGTGGGTGGCAGCCAGTCCATGAACGGTTCGTTACCTACTCTTAATGAGGGGCTTGTGCCAGAATGCAACCCAAGTTCATTACTAAACTATTTAGTTTAGTTTGGTTGACTTTTTTTTTTTTTTTTGGATACTGGGGATTGAACCCAGGGGTGCTTTACCATTGAGCTTTATCCCAGCCCTTTTTTTTTTAATTTTTAAAATTTTAAGACAGGGACTCACTAAGTTGCTCAGGGCTTCCCTAAATTGCTGAGTCTGGCCCTTCAACTTGGGATCCTCCTGCCTCAGCCTCCTGAGTTACTGGGATTACAGGTATGAATCACATCAACCAGTATCAGAATCAAACAAAAGCACTTCATTGAGAGTCCTGCTACTAAAACAAAACAAAATTCAACCAAACTCCAGCAGTTCCACTCCTAAGTACAAATCCAAGGAAAATGAAAATGTATATTAAACCTCTGGGTTCAATTCCTGTACAAAAAAAAAAAAAAAATCATTTGATTCTAGCATAATCTCCCTGTCTCATGATTAGCACTGGTCTCCATCACTCATTTTGACACACAATGAGGTGTCTATTTCATGGGTCTCAAACCAAGGTCATTGTCTTTTCCCTACTGATCTCCTTGTCCTCTGATGGCCTGTGACTATATCCAAATTCTGCCCAAGGCTGGATCGACCTTGACTCCTCCCTCTCCCTCACACCCCCACCCCACCCCCACCCCCACCCCACTCTAGGTTCCGATAGGCTCAGGGCCAGGATTCCTTTCCAGGCTTTGTCTCTCAATTCCCACGGGCTCCTCCTTGTCTTAGCCCCTCCATTACTACTGACAAATATCACCTTCTGTGCACTAAGAACCAAGGACACTAAGAGAAATGGGAAACAGCCCCAGCCTCTTAGTCTCAAGGCAGGGCAGGTGTGTGAACAGCAATGGCAAATAGCACCTTCTAGGGCCTCTGCCCCCTCAAGCCCCTGGGGACCCAGCAATGAACAAGACAAAGCCGTAGCAGGACTCACATTTTAGGGGGAGGAACGGACAAGCCAATGCAGACAGAAAATGAGAGATTTGAGGGGTGAGGGATGCAGACTAGTGAGGGGGGGCCCTGCAGGATGATGAGGTGAAACGGAGCTCCACAAGGCACTGCATGTCTTTGGGTGCTCCAGGGGTGCAGGGCCACATGCTTGTGGCTCCTTTGAAGAAGGGAAGGCAGGGTGCTGTGGCTGGAGCATGGAGCCAGGAGGGTGGAGCCTGGGCGGCAGGTGCAGAGGGCAGAGGGTCCTGCAGGCCCCACAGGCCTTCGGAAGTGGGGAGGGGGAGCTCAGGGAGAGCTTCGAGCAGAGCAGCAATATGATCTCCTTCGTGTTTCAAAAGGGCTGCTGAGAGGGGCCGGGCCTTGGGGGGAGTCTCTGAAGATGGTCTAAGAGGTCAGAAAGGGTTAGAAGGGACAATCTGTGCAAAAGCCCAGAGGTAAGAGAGCGGGTGACAACAATAACTAGGACAGCACAGCTGAGACAGGAGGCTGTGCCATCTGGGCAAGGGGCTGAAAACACGGGCAACAATGTCACCCAACCAGGACCATCTCCAGGCCATTTCTCTTCAGAGTCAAGAGTACGCTGTGGCCATGTGGCACTACAGGAACGTACCATCTTTTTCCTTTCCATGACAGTGTAGCTTAAAGTCACCTAAGTTTGGAGAATGCAGCCCAAAGGTCTGCGTGTGGGAACGGAATGAACAATTCCCAGTGCTTCAGAGTTTAGACAAACTGGATCAAAAGTCCATACTTGTGTTATTTATGCCAGAAGCAGATCTCAGAATCCAAACAAAACCAAGAAAACTTCTAAGAGTAGAGATTTCCCTAATCCTTCCCTAATAGCAGGCATTTCCCCAAAACAAGACCCTCCACATGAAGGCCAAACCAGAGGAGGAAGGAGAAACGGGAACTCGTATCTAAGTCACTCACCAAATAAGACATCTCCCCAATCCAGAAATGGTTTCTCTATCGCAATAGTGAAATTATGTGCTCAAGGTTGAAAGTTGGCAGCACCAAGCCAGAGAAAGTCCCAGGATGGTCCCTGGGATCAATGGCCCAGGCAGTTAGCTCCTCGGACTCATCCATAGGCTCTCAATACCAGTAGGGGTCTTCGAGTCACTGGCAAAAGGCCCATCTGGACTACGCTCCTGGCTGGCTTGCCAAATTGTCACCAAACCTAGCCCTTTTCACCCACCATGCAGTATGCAAATCACTGAACGATGAGTTTTGCCAAAGAGCTTTTGCACAACGTGGCCATGCTTGACAAGGGGAGACGGGAGCAAGTCTCAAACCCACTTCTGGGAGGATAGAGTTCAAGGATATTTATGGGTTGAAGCATGGGGACAGGAGCTTGGAGGTGAAGAAGTTGAAGCTGAGAGGCTTTAATCAGGCAAAGTGGGTTTATTTGGGTTTCCCGTCAGTTGTAGCAATTCCTCTGTCAGTAGCCTTCTAGCTAATGCTTTACCACTCCCCTAGCTCAGCATCTCTGCAGACTGGCTGGGGTTTATGATGTGTTATTCTCTATGTTCTTCCAAAAATGAATTTGAGAGACAGAGAATGTTACAAACTAAGGGGAACCGAGATTAGGTAGAAAAGTTTTTCTATGCCAAGTTCCTTGGGTCCCAGGTTAGAATGTGATGGACTCTGTCCCTCCGTCGTGGTTCTTCACAGGAGGCAATGGTCAGGGTGAAGAAAACAGGTTCAGGAGCCAAGAGTCTGGGCTGGAATAGCAGGCCCACCCTACTCAGTAACGTGGGCCAACTTAGCTTATCCTGGTTTAAATTTCTGATCTTTACAACGAACATAATGACACCCCCAATCCCTTAGGGTTGGTGTGAGGATTAAATTAGATAACCCACATGAAGTACTCAAAACAGTGTTTAGCACACTACAGATGCTCATAAAATCAAAGTGATCACCGATGGAATGTCATTGTCATTATTCCCATTAATGACAGCAATGGTGGGGTGGGGATGCTCACAGTTGTCTCTGGTCTCGGATGCACCCAGCGTCGGTGAGCGTGTGGAAGCCTGTCAGACACCGGTCACATCTGTCTCCTGTCACACCTGGCTTACAGCTGCATCGTCCAGAATTGTCACATCGAGCACTGAGAGAACCTGCAACCCACCAGGTGGGGGGAAAGGGAAGATGAAAAGAAAGTATTTAACTTACAAGGCATTAGGAAGCAACTTCCCACCTGTGGGAGCTCAAGACACCTAGTAATATCCAGCACCTGCTGCCTCGAATAATTATTTCAAATCATCTGAGCATTCTTCCACCCAGTAGAGATGGTTTTGACAGATGATGGTTCTGTTATCTTCATGAACAGAAATGAAATTGCTCATAAAGTCATTTTTATTTACACATCTGCCCTGATTTGGCATTAGGGAGCATCAGCCTACGGCTTTTCTGAAGCAGTCCATCCAGTCATTGAGATCTCAAGAAAGAAAATCTGTGACTGAGCACATCTGCCTCGTAGGAGTGAGCTCATAGCACAGACTGAGTGACATCCCCCCTTATCTCTAACAGACGAAAACCACCTTTCAGGAATCAGTGTTTGTATGGCAGGGCCTCTTAAAATTTCTTATGTGCACATGGCATAGATTGGTCTCATTCATTCCCCTGTACCTACCTCCCCTTCCCCTCCCCTTCTCCTCCACATTCCCTTTCTCTGTTCTACTGGTCTCACTTCTATTTTTATGGGGTCCCTTTTTCCTTGTTTCTCTCTAGCTTCTGCATATAAAAGAAACACATGACTCTGGACCTATCTCACTTAGCACGATGTTCTCCGGAACCATCCATTTGCCTGCAAATGGTGTAGTTTTGTTTTCTTTATGGCTGAGTAAAACTGTCCCATGTATATATAGCACATTTTCTTTACCCATTTTCGTCTGTTGATGGACACCTAGGCTGGCTCCATAACTGGGCCATTGTGAATTGTGCTGCTATAAACATACAGATGCGTGCATCACTGTATATGATGATTTTATTTCTTTAGGAAAAACACCTAGGAGCCCATTCCTGGTCTTTTGAGGAACCCCTACAAATCTCCACAGAGATTACGCTAATTTACAATCCTACCAACAGTATATAAGTGTTCTTTTTTTTCCCCCTGCATCCTTATCAACATTTATTATTTTTTGTGTTCTTAATGATTGTCATTCTAACTGGAGTGAAATAAAAATCTCAGCGTAGTTTTGATTTTCATTTCCCTGATTACTAAAGATGTTGAACATTCTTTCGTGTATTTGTTGGCTGGCATGCTTTTTTTTAATATTTATTTTTTAGTTGTAGTTGGACACAATCCCTTCATTTTATTTACTTATTTATTTTATGTGGTGCTGAGGATCGAACCCAGGGCCTCGCATGTGCTAGGCAAGTGCTCTACCGCTGAGCCATAACCCCAGCTCCTGGTAAGCTTTTTAAGAGCACAAAAAGGCCCCTTCACCAAAAACATCTCCACCTGTCTGGAGAGGGGCCCCTCACCCTCACACCTTGCTGAATGCATCTCATGGAATGCCGCTCTGTGCTGGCCTGTTAGTGCCTTAGAGTGTGGCTCTCACCTACTCAGTTTTTCAGGGACATGCTCTTAGTTGCAAATGCATCCTCTCAAATTGAGGGTTGATGAAAAATGAGACGCTCTCAGGGTGAAAAAAAAAAAAAAGAAGAAGAACCACTGTGGAATGTCACCACCTCTCACCGCCTACCTGCCTTTGAGCCCGCCCAGGCTAAGCCTCCATCTTCTCTCACCTGGGCCCCACCTCACTTGCCTCAGCCTCCATCCTCCCCTCTCCATGCTCCAGTCTCCATATGGAAGCCAGCGTGCTCTTTTCAAAAGGTAACTGAGATCGTGTTTTATTGAAGTCCTCTGGCTTGGACCCCACTAGAAGCAGAATCAAATGCAAACCCCACGCCCCGGCCTGAGACCCTGCCTCCCTTCCCTCATCTCTTACCCTGGCTCACTAAGCTCCTGCCACCCAGCATCCCTTCCTATTCCTGGAAGGTGCTGAACTGCTTTCTCAGCATGGTTGCACCTTCTGCTCCTTCTGGAATGCTCTTTCCCCAAACTTCTCCTCGTTGGCCCATTTGCAACACTCTGGTGAGACTAGATGTTACTTCCTGGAGAAATCTTCTCCGACTCCTGTATCTAAACTGTCTGCCCCCCAGCCCCCCACCACCCCCACTCTAGTCCTCGGCCTGGCTTTACTTTTCACCATCCCTGCTTGGGTTGCAGCACAGCGCCCCACGCAAAGCAGGCACCTGGAAACCTGCAGGGTTAATGTGTGTTTGTCAAGGAAGAGGGAGGGGCTTTTGTGACAGGAGTTGACCGAGAGCCAAAAGATGAGGTAGAAGGCTAGCTACTTTCATAATGTCCCTGCAGCAGGCAGAACCGTAAAATAATCCATATATTTCAAATAACTGTGATCATTACGGTGGCCATAATCCACAGAGACCAGAGAATATCAGCCAGAGCTACATGTTTGTTAGTGAGTTTGTTAGTTATCTTTCTGTGAATTTTTAACCCACTAGTAGATTGAATTCAAATCAATAAATGCATTGGCTCTGTGCCTATATAAAGGCTTTTATGAGGCATGTGAAACACGAAAGAAATTAGTCACCTTCACAGTGAGAGTCTGTGAACAGCTCCATGTCACCTTGGCAAGGCTTGAAGGAGCGCTCTGTAATAAGAGTGTAAGCGACATTTTTTGAACACACAAGAGATATTGAGTTAGGCAGCTTCTCTATGCTAGCTCATACTACCTAGAAGTGGATTAAAAGTTTTCAGCTGGATGACAGATCAACTTTTGGAGAATAAGGAGCTCTCAGAGGTGCAGGCAGGTAGTGACAAGAGACGTCCTGCCGTTAAGACCCTCTGGAGCAATCTGCTGATGGCTTGGAAAGGGCAAGACCGGCCTGCATCCACCCGTACCATGATGGCCTGGATGGAGAGCCACAGCGGGGGTGGGGGGATGTGGCAAGAGCCATAGTGGACGCAGAATGAACAGGTGTGGGCAGCTGTGGGGTCACGGATGCTGAGGAAGAAGAGACCATCTGGATGACACCCTGGTCCCACAGTTCACAGCTCTCGGGACTGTGATCTATTTACCCAGCTGAGAAGGCCAAAGGACAGCAAGACCCTGGGATGAATCCTAAAGTGAAGGCAGTGGGTTGAGCTTCAGACATACGAGCTGGCCTTTCCAGTGGCACATCCAGGAGGAAGTACTCATCTGCAGCACCAGAAAGAGGCTGGCGAGGAAGGTGTAGGAGCCCTCAGCACACAGGCTGACTAAGAAGCCCCAGTAAGCACGAATTCACTCTGGGGGCGCCCAGAGAGAGGAGGGGAAAGCTGTGAACAGAACTGGAACCCCACAAATTAAGGATGAGGATGTTCAGAAAGGAGAAAATCTCAGGACAGAGTCAAACCAAGTAGAGGAACCCAGGGATGGGAGGTCTGGGAATCAAGAGAGGAGAATGAGAGTTCTCAGAGCTGAAGGCAACAGGGTGGAACACGGAGAGGCTGCTGGGTTTGGGTTTGGAGACCACCACACTCACAGCTCTATAAGCGGTCAGCAAAGGAAGCTAGGAAGAAAAATTCCTTTTAAAGTTATGCTGTCATTAGTAACATTAGATTTAAAAAAAAAAGTCTCTCTGTAATGAGATCGGTTGTTTTAACATAAATGCATGTTGACTGGGGAACCCAGAAACACATTTTTTTATACCTTTATTTTATTTATTTATTTTTATGTGGTGCTGAGGATCGAACCCAGGGCCTCGCATGTTCGAGGCGAGCGCTCTACCCGAGCCATAACCTCAGCCCCAGAAACACATTTTTTTTCCATTCAAATTAATGATAATTATACTTTCAACTTCAGAATATTCTCTCTGCAGTAGTTATTTAGAAGTGAATTATAAATTATAAGAATAATAATAAGAACCTTATAGGGTAGAAAATATCATACTTGGCCCAAATAGTCCCAGACGGTATTCTACAAAGCATTCTTCTGAGAAGTATTAACTATGTCCCAGGAAAGTAAGTATTCTGTGGTCAACGGTTTAAGAAATGGTGTAAGCTAAATCTTTTAGAGATTGATAACATAATCATACATTCAGTAGGCAAAAAGCTTGCTCAGCATTTTTTTTTTTCTTTCAGTGCTGGGGTTGGAACCCAGGGATTGCACACACTGGACAAGCACTCTATCCCTAAGCTGCACCCTAGCCCTTGTTTAACTTTTTTAAAAAATGTATTTATCTACTCTAATTTGTTATACATGACAGCAGAATGCATTTCAATTCATAGTACACATACGGAGCACAATTTTTCATTTCTCTGGTTGTACACAAAGTAGAGTCACACCATTAGTGTCTTCATACATGTATTTAGGGTAATGATGTCCATCTCATTCCACTGCCTTTCCTACCCCCATGCCCTCTCCCTTCTCCTCCCTCCCCTTTGCCCTATCCAAAATTCCTCCATTCCTCCCATGCTGCCCCCACTCCCATTGTTTAACTTTTAATGCCAATGTTTCTGAACATTATTGGACATCCTAAGGCAATACCTATTATTATCCTAAGGGTCACAGTGTTCTGTGGGACACTGTCTAGAGAGTACTGCTAGAGGAAGCTGGGGAACCAGAAAACAGCCCAGGTGTTAAAGACCAATAGATCTCAAGTCAAATGCCAGCTCTGGCTCTCACTAGCGGTGTGTCCTTGGGCAAGTTGCTTCCCTACTTCTTTTAAATGATGATGACAACAGATACCTTCTAGGGCTGTTGGGAACTGTGAGTTAATATATATAAAGTGCCTAATTCAGAGTCGCACATATAGTGTAGGTGTTCAAAAAAATGTAGTTCATAATGCTCTAAGAGACTAGTCTGTTTCCTACATTATACTGTCATTTACCCTGGAGGCCCCCTTCAAGCCTTCAAAGTTGACATGTTAACTTTCTGTGAACATGTTAGCTTATTTCATGACACAAAATTTCCAGAAATAATAACGCTGGGTTTTCAAAGTGTCTCACGAAAATAAAAACATATGCCCCAACTTTTAGATTATAAGCTAGTCTTAGGGACTATAAACAATTGGCTTTAAAGAACAAATTAAGAAGATCTTTCTGTTTCCATAAGCAATAATTGAATCAATGCACACTTTCAGGGCTTATGTAGATAGAGTCCACATGAGGACTCGGGAAGGTGTTAAAAATTATTATTATTTAAAATTTAATCCAAAAGAGTTTATTTCCTTTTGAGAACACTTGAAAATACATGTGTAAGCAGGTGCCATGATGCACACCTGTAATCCCAGCAGCTTGGGAGGCTGAGGCAGAAGGATCATGAGTTCAAAGCCAGCCTCAACAATTTAGCAAGGCCCTAAGCAATTCAGTGAGACCTTGTCTCTAAAAATAAAATATAAAAAATGGCTGGGGATGTGGCTTAGTGGTTAAGTGCCTCTGGGTTCAATCCCCAGTACCCTCCCCCAAATACCTATACATATGTACACTTACATTTAAAGACACGTTTTAAACAATAGTTCAAATATTATGATATGAATAATCCCTCGATCAGATTCATAGATATATAAGTGATAATAAAACTAAGAGAACAAGTCCATATCAATGATGTCCACACAGACCTCAAGAATTTAGGTGTCATGGGAGGTAAAAATATACATTCACATAGGGTTTCAATATGTGGTAATGAGTTGAAGACACTCATTCCTGTTGCTGAGCCCATAACACCATTACCTAAAAAGAAGCCTCACTTTGGAGCATATGAGAAATTGACGTGAAATCCAAAATCTGCGACCACCGTGGGGATTAGTGGAGCTGTGGGGTTTGTTTGCCACACATGGAATGAGCGGCTTCTTTTGCATTTGAAACTGAATGTACAACAAATTCCCTTGCCAGCTGTGACTTCAAAGGGGAAATGATCTCCAGCTGATTGTGAGACTGAGAAATCACACAGGACATTATATTTGTGCCTCTGGTTTACTGAGCAGCACAGCTGAGGTGGAGCAGGAGTAGTAGGTGGCAGGAGCAGTCTCTGCCACTGACCCAACACTCAACTTGGGCCCGTTAGACCCTGAAGCTTTGGTCTTTATAACGGGGGAGGCAGGACGTGTTAAATCATAAGGGTTGTCGGGCTGTTATGGGAGCCAACAAAAGATACAGTATATGAAAATGCTCAGGAACAGTGTCAAGTATTAGTCAGATCTTAGAAAACAACGTCCATGATGTTTTCCCTGGACTCCTGCGGTCTCCCCTGGATGTCACCTTTTAACGCCCTTTTTTTTTTTATTTCCTAAATTTTTTCTTTCGTGTGGAGGAAACAATAGGTAACTGTGTCCAGGACGAGGAGGTGGGTTAAACATTAGGTCTGGCTGTCCCTTGCTAGGAGACTTTAGGCCACTGGTTGACTTTCTAGGTCAGCTTTCCCACTGTTGAAAAATATTTAAAAATATTCACTGCCAACTGGGAGATGTTAATAATAAGTAATAGGTTAACTGACAGTTTCAGACCAAATATGTGGCTTCTACAAGGCTTCTTTCATGCTGGAATGTAATTTTTTAAAAAGGTCAGCGTTCCAGGAGATTGGGACCTTGACCTCCATCTTAATTATACCAACTACAATCAACTCCAATTTGTTGTCAAACAAGCATCATTTTCTTTCTGCCAGATTCTATGATGTATGACTTTTCTCAGATGAGGATACTGGAGCAGGGAGAGGTTATTGAATGTGTCCCAGGTGCCCAGAGGTAGCAGTAGTGCCAAGATTTGAACTGGATCCAGGCTGCCTGGCTCCAAAATCCACCAGTATCCTGTAGGCTATGACTCTGATGTGAGCACACGTGGGTTTGAGCCCTGGCTCTGCCCCTTAGCTGTACAGGCTTCTTCCTCTCCCTCTCCAAGCCTTTCCTCATTGATAAAATAGGGGGAAAAAATAGCACCGCCCCCTCTGGGATGTCATTGGTAATGATTGATTAGCACTGGATGAAACGCACTAGTAAAGGGCCTGGCCGGGTCAGCACCTGCACACAGATAAGAGAATCACACAACACATCAGGTAAGAGCATCATTGCTGGCTCCACCGCTTGCTCCACTTTGTGGTTCACACAGGGTCTGGGCGCTTGCCCTCCACGGGAAAAGATAGAGCCAGGCTCCCTGCTCCTGGGCAAGCAGAGGACTCCACACTGAGAAGGAGGAGATGGTGAACTCCTCCCCACCCTTCCTCTTTGCCGAGGTTCAGTCTCCTCTGAAATTATAACCTGTCTCAGGCCTTCCAGGGCAGCCAGCTGAGTCTCTAATCACACTCTTGCCGACCCCTCTGCTGGACTGAGCCAACCCCAGTGACTCTCAGAGAAGTTGCATGCTCTAAGTAGCTGGGGGCTCCTCCCAGAGGTTAAATAAATGCTCATTAAAGCAGAATACGTTTTCTTCATGAAGTTCTTTGATTCACAGGGAGAACTGCTAACTCCAAAAGATTCTGGATACTGATTCTATACCACAAAGCTAAGCAAATCTGACCCAAATCACATGAGAATTGCAAATTGCATGAACTTGGGACTGACTCCTGGGGTATGGGCTATATCATCACGGGTCTCCCCAATTTTCTATATAACACATTCAACCAGCAACTCATTTGACTTCACTGACATCTGCCCACTTTTAGATTCTTTCAACTGCTGCTCTGAATTGGGTTTCCAGAAGGGACACGCAAGTAAGCCACGCAGTACAGCTCTCCCCTTTAAGTGGATGAGTGTTTATCATGCTTTTTAACATTTTCTAGCAAAGAGAACTAAACCATGACAAGAAAGAGGATAGAACAATAAGGCAACAACAACAACTAAAATACCTTAACTTATTCACAGAACTATCTGCCTCTCCTTGTTTATATTTACTAACTTGTTTTTACTGTCTGCTCAGGATAAGCAGAGCAGGGTGTGCCCACCAACTGGAGCACTGGTTTGGGGGGGGGGTCACTTAAAAGAAAAGCAACTAGCTTTCCTATCAACCTGCCTCCCTGTTAGGAGCTTCCTGTTGGTTGTTCTATTTTCTCTTATAAACATCCCATGAAAGACTCTAATCTTCCTATTTGCTTGTCGTCTCTCTTGTGGTTACCACTTCATATTGCTAGCACAAGGCAAAGCACAGAAACCCATCTTTTGGGTTCCTATTTTTCAAGAAGCTGGGCAAAGTGATGGTTATGGAGATGAGGGACCTTCGCTGCAAGCAAGCAAGCTTCCCTTGTCCCTGACAGCTTCACAGACTGTCATCTACCTGAAAAAGTTAATCATGGGACTCTCAGCACTAGAGTCCAAGTCAACGAGGTCCAAAGACACCAGCTGTTTCCACCAACCCCAACTCAAAAGAAACACATTTCCTTTCAGGTTGAAATTGCTCCAAACTCTAGTGTCTGCCGGATTCCCAGTTTTCTGGAAGCTGCACACCTTCCTCTTGGCCTCCACTTTCTTTTCCTCTTTCCCTCCCTCCTCTTCATCAATCCCTCCTTCCTCCTTCCCTCTCATGCCCCCTCCCCTTCTTTCTCCCCAGCCCTTCACCTACCTTTGGGGTTACAATTGCAGGGCAAACAGCGATCTCTGTCTCTGTGGCGGTAAAACCCTTCCTTGCACCTCTCACAGTGGACGCCATCGGTGTTGTCATTGCAGTTGAGGCAGCGGAATCCGTTGCCTGTCTGTCGGTGAAGCTCCTGATCGAAGATGCACTTCCTGGACTTCCCATTGCAATCGCAGACTAGGAAGAGTGGGGGGAAAGGCATCATCAAGAAAAACCATCAGGAACATTCTTCCAGGTGTTTTTGCTAGTAGTAGTATAAATGATGCCGGGTACCACCAGTGGGTTTAAAGTTCTCAATGCAGGAATGAAAGGCACCGTCTGGGGACCATGAGGACTCTTGCTCCTCCTAAAGAAAGCAGCTCTGACACAGTGCTGCTGGGTTGCTGCCTGGGAGAATGTGAACTCAGGTTGCCAGAGTGTCCTGTTCTTTAAGAGGAACCAAACATCTTAAATGATATGTTCTTATGCAAAAATTCATGATTTAAGTATCTGCGAGGAATTGACTTCAAAACACTCTGAAATTCCACACAGCAAGTCTACGGGCTGCAGAATGCCCGAGGCTTCCAGCTGAAGGCTCGGGCCCCACTGTCTAACAACTAGTGATGTTCTGCGTTCAAGATACACAGCACCTGTCGCTCCAGTGGCGGTCAAGGCTGGAGAGCCCATAAGACTGTCGGACAGGTACCTTTTCTGGTCCTCACTTGTGCCCTGAATGCCCCTCCCAAATCCAAGCATCAAAGAGAACCACAGTCCAATTAAGAAAGACCTCCCCTATGGTGTCTAGGAAGCTCATCCTGAAAATGTTCCTAAGAGACTCAGGGAGTGACATCTCCATGGAGGACCTCAACAGCCAATGAGGTGACACATGACCTAGCACCTGGCATACAGTAGACACTCAAGATGTTTCAGTCACGATTTAGAAGAGAACGATGCTGTGCCTTGAGGTTGTGGGATGTGGGTGATACCAGGGCTGCTCTTCCCTTGGGAAATCCACTTCAGCTTCCAAATCTTGTTTCTTCTACAAACGTAGACAGCACATTACCTGCCTCCCTGGATTGTTTAGAGGATCCCCTGAGAAAAGAATCCCCAACACCTTTGCCCACGGGATTCATCCCTCGCTCACAGGAGCAAAAAGGCAGCCCAGGAGAAAAAGGCAGCCCAGAGGCAGAGGAATGTGGCCTGGTGGAGAGCTGGGATCTGAGCCCCTCTCTGATGTCAAACCTACTTCCTTCCTCCGTGCGCTCGTCTCCATTGGCCACGCAGCCTCAACAAAAGCCTATTTCTAGAGTGCCCAGGGCCAGGACTTATCCAGAGTGCTGACCATAAAGTCAACAAATGGGCCCACATGTGCTGAGCAGCTGCTCTGGGCAGGGCCTGTGTCAAAATGGGAACCAACAAAGATGATGAAGTGAGTCTAATGGACTTCCTAAGTACTGCCTCTCAGTAGTTTCTAGAACTTTCTTCTGCTGCTTTAAAGGCCATCTCATCCACAGGAAGTCAATGACATCTACCCAGAGTCCACTGTGTTTCGAGGGCTTCACGTTCATCAGCTCAATAATTCTCACCGTAACATTTTAATGTGAGTTTATTATCTTCACTTAACAAATGAGAAAACGAATACTTAGAGAGGGTAGTTGTCTTGCCTAAAGACACCCAGCTAAAAAGCAAAGGTATAATTTGCTCCCAGGTCTGACTCCAAAGCCCTCGCCTCTCCATTTAATCTTATTCTCATGACCCTGATTTAGCACTGCATGTAGGCACTCTTACAAATCAAACAGAGGCTCCTGCCACCTCCCCTGGAATCTGTCCTAGTCTGGTAAAATGACCTGTCCTTCCCTTGGTACCACTGGGGCTACAAGTCACTTTTATAGTGTCTCACATTTATCTCTTTCCCTGGATTTTCACCACGTGTTCTTTTCTTCTCTAGAAAACACACACACACACACACACACACACACACACACACCACACACACACACACACCACACACACACACCTACTTTCTTTCCATTCATTTATTTATTCAACAGATACAATCGTCAAGACACAGTTTGACAAGGTCCTGTATCAGTCAAGCCTTTGAGTATCCGAGGACAACCATGGAAAATCCTTAGTTTTCTCCTCTTCAGGTTAAACTGGAGACCTATCACCTCTGGTCTCTCAGCCATTGCCTGTGTCAGGATTTCTAGGTTCTTCTTGACTATCTTCTTAGCAACAAACCCTAATTTTCGACATCCTTGTTAGCACGATGAGGGTTTACTGGAGTACTTTAGTGCGGTTTGAACAGCTCACTCAGCTGGTAACGGGACTAGATATTTTCATTCCAAGGATGGAGAGTAACATTTCATTAAACTCACAGCCTGTTCAACTTGCACTCAGTTTAAACTCCCAGGGCCTTTTTGCGGACCTGGTGCCAAGCTGAATCTTTCCCAACAAATGCTGTGAAACTGATTTTTTGGACTCCAACAGATGCGCCATGCAGCTGTCATATGCTGTGAAATTTCTACCAAGGATATGGTTGTTCCCATTACAAGAGCTAAATGCGCCCGCCAACGATCCTTGAAAGGTTCTCCAGCTCAATCATCCAGTGAGCCAATGCCCTCCCTGTTCTGCATGCCTGTTGGGAACAAGCTCAAAATAAGTGCAAAAATAATTCTTTCTTCTTTCTTCTTTTTTTGGTGGTGGTGGTACTGGGGATCAAACCCAGGGCCTCAAACATGGTGCATGCTGGGCAAGTGCTCTATCATTGAGCTATACCCCAGTCCTTTTATTTTATTTTGAGATAGAGTCTCACTAAGTTGCTGAGGCTGGCCTCAATTGTGATCCTCCTGCCTCAGCCTCTGATTACAGGCATGTACCGCCTGCCTCGCTGCTAACTACAAACTTTGCATTGAGCCTTTCTAATTCAGGACATGCTTTTTGCTAGTCATATTTAACTTTAAAGATAGCTCATGATACATGTATCAGGGCAATATTTTAAAAATAGATAAACTTGTTATAATTTTTTTCTTACCACTTTTCGCCCCTTCTGTTCTTTCTCCTCTAAAGCTCAACTTTGGAAAAAAAAAAAAAAAAAGGAGGAGGGGAGGGTGAGCGGTGTTTTCTTTAAGATTCTCAGCCTTCAAGGGGGGTACACTATGTTCCAGCAAGGGAGGCCCTTAGCCAGCATCTCTAGTCCAGAACTTGCCCAATAGGTTACCAATCTATTGCCAAATTATCTTCTCTCCAAATAGGTTTCCCTTAAGCCAAGGACTATGCCACTGGATGAGGGCACGTAGGGGTCTCGTGTCCGGGACTGGACTGGTCTTGGGATCTCCATGTGATACTCTCTCACGGTGCCTGCAGGACTTTGAGGTTACCAAGAGACACTGGGCTCAGATGCTTAGTTACCAAGCTGAATCTAGCTCAATATCGAGTCTTCCACATTCACTCTCCAGAGAGCGAGGGCAGAGTTCCGTGCTTCTTTTGTGCTGAACGATTCTTTTCTTCATTGATGGGTATTTGAAACATGGTCTCTCTCAAATCATCTCCCAGGTTTAGCCTAATTTCCCTAATCCAACTATTATTAATTTTCATTACTGCAAAAGCCCAACTATGACATTTTAAATTCTAGAATATTCCTGCACATAAAAGGGCTTTAATGAAATGAACATAATATGGCTTGTGAGTGGTCTTTTTATTCTAGGACCAATTCCTGCCCAACTGCTACCATGAGCTCGTCGGTTGCCCAGGACATTGCCTTGTGAGGAAGGAGGCCACAGGGAGCAGGGGAGACGGTGTGAGAGGGGAGACCAAGCCACACAGCACCAGCTTCCACTGTGGTCAGTGTCCATGTATGTCCCTTAAGGATGAGGGAAATCTGGCTCTGTGTGTGAAAATCTACTGATTTCTAAATGTTGGCCAAAATTTCCTTCTCCATTTTCTTCTTGAAACAAAGGTGTGTCCAAGGGCAAATCTCTGTATTTGATTCTGCACTTCTAACAGGCAGAAAAGTCAGGAAAATAAAGCCCTGGATACCACACAGTGCCTGTTCCATAGTAGCTACTTAGTTTTTATTATTCTTATTAACATTCTTCTTAACTCCAGGAAACCTATACATGATTCTACTATTTAAAGGACTCCAAATCTCCACATAACTGGAGATTTAAAATGCCAACACAAACTTTTAGCAGTCATCTCCCTTCCTCAAGGGCTCTTCTTCTTCATGGAATCCCATCTCAGAAAACAACCTTTTTTAGTAATTTATAATTTGTTTAGATTAACAAACAAATTAATCCCATTAATCCACATTCAATCCCATGATAGATTCTAAAACAAGAGGAAATTCTACCAGTATTTTTATTATTCTTTCCTTCTCTTATGTTTAGACTTGCTCAGTTTTACATCTAGAATGTTGGTTTTTTTTTTTTTTCATTTTTATTTTCTTGCTTCCAAATTTTGGGCCAGCTGTGAATTTCATAAATATCTTGTCCAGTTTTCATCAGGGATCCTTGACACAAATGTAAGTAATGGAAGTACAAGGGTGTCTTGGACATTCCCCAGGTCAGCTGTGAGCCATTAACCAACAGTGCTTTCATTCATAGTAGAAGTTTGGTATGTATTTGTTGAGCAGCTATTATGTGCCAGCCCTGTTCCAGACACTGCAGCAAACAAAACCAGTAGATGTCCCAGCCCTTGTGAAATTTACATGAGATTTGGGGAGTGAATAAATAAGATAAATAAGGAATATATAGAGACAATATTAGGATATTGATATTTGTTAAGGAAAAATGCATGAAACAGCATTTAGCAAAGTTAGGTACGTAAGATGGGTGGGAGAACTGAAAGAGCTATATGCTGGATTACTACATAATTTCCATGCTGCTACTTGTCTGGTTTATGATCTTTGTCCACTTATTTATTGAGCACACTGATTTTCTATTAATTGTCATGAACTTAAAACTATAAACTACTTGCTTATCATTTTGTTGCAGATTCCCTCCCCCCCCCCCCGCCATGATAAATTCTTTTCAAAGTACTTCATGGATATATTTTTGTTTCATTGATTCTTACTCCTTTCCCCTTTCCTTCATCTGTCCTTAGTCAACAAGATGTACACTTATTTCCTTCATTTAATAAATATCACCTTATCTAACAGGGAGGCTATTCAGGGTGCTTGGACCCTCAGATTTTATGAGCCAGAAGGTTTCAAAAAAGGGTTTCTGGTGTTTAATTTTGCCAAAGAAGTTATTAAACAGACATATTTATTTGGTGTTGTCAAATATTGAGTGCATTATCCATGTTTGTCTATTATTTCCCCATGAGCCGGCCTGGATCCAGGACCTGGTATTAGATCTAATTCCCATATCACCATATCAGAAAATATAGAAACAAATCAGACTTGAACCCTGGAACAGGCCCAAGCCTTCACTAGGTCGAGAAATCAAAATAGGCAGGGTGCCTGGCTCCTTTCACTGAACTCTCGGCATCACTGAACTGGTTCTCACCGTCACTCTTCTCTGACAATTGATTTATCCCATGCTCTTCCCAAACCTCTCATCCTATGCTCTCTCTGTCCCTCATTCCAACTCCCCCAAATCCTTAACTGTCGGCCAGGTTCTTCCCACAGCTGAAGGAATGCAATTCATCAAGTTCACTTCAAGCCCCACATAAACACTGCTGAAATGCAGTCATTTTATGCAGATTTTTACATATTTCTGTAAGGCTCACAAAGCGTGGGTGGTAATTGTGTCTGGCTGTGTGGTGTGCTGCTTCGAGGCTTCGCTGGCACTTAAGTATTTATTATAATAATAACCATAATAGCACAGGGTTGCTGACCCACAAGGTGCTTCTTAGGAAAGACCCAGAGGCAGCCAGATGCAGGCTGATCCGCCCACTGCCACCCACACTCACCGGGAGACTCAGATCAAAGGAGTTGGGATCCCTCTGTAAACAAAGGAGCCCTGCATGCAGAATCCCTCGGGCTCCCACCCCTCACTGAACACACGAATCCAACAGGTTGGGACAGGAAGCAAAGGGGCAAAGGCTGTTTCCAAGCTGTAGACTTTGGAGAATGAAAGGAAACAGAAAATGTTTCCTAGGGTTGGACTTGGGCGAGCCTTGGAGGGGGACTGCCACCAATGGTAACCGTTCATTGAGAACTCATTTTAAATTTCCCATCAGAAATATTGCCCTTTCCAGGCAAGGAATTACCAGAAATGGTAATGAACTGGCATAAATACAATCATCTGTATCCGGCAGATCCTCTTTCTATTGTTCCGAACTTAAAAACATGCCAGTTTCCACCAAGGTGATCTAATTCCCATGTTTGTACGATTTGTGAAATCGTACTTTTGAGAGCTCTCACAATAATAACAAAATTAAAAATCCTAAGTTTTGTAAAACCCTGAAGGTGTGGCCCATGCCACACAAACTTACTTCTGGCCTCTTCCTCTCTCTAGGTCTCTGGACCCCAGGAGGCACCAGCTCTTGGCCACCACCTGTGGCCTTCAGGCTTGCCTTTGCCTGGGGCACTCCCTGCTCCAGCTCTCCCCAAATCCATTTTCCACACAGCAGCCAGAATGTTCTTTTTAAGACTGTGCATTTCCCTTGGATAACCTTCCAACAGCTCCTCCCTTCTCTGCATGCTTGGGGCACGCTAACCTTGCCTCTGTCATAGCATCTACCACTTTCTATCCTGGATCATAAATATTTTATGTTTATTACTTAGATCCTTTTAGCATCTCTCACTTTTACACTCCAATGGTACCAATACAGAGCTTTACCGTGGTTGTTGGAGGATGCATTCATGAAGGGGTAGAGAAAAGAAGGGAGGAACACAGCAAAGGAAGGAAGGAATGGAGGGAGAAATGCAGGCAGCCAGACTCTAGGAATGGCCCAACGAGGACCTGAAAGCCCTGAAATTGTCCAGACTAGAGTGACCCACTTGGACATTTCCCCAACACAACTTCCCAACAAATTTCCCCAGTGCAATTCACAAAGATTTTTGTTGTTTACATATGTAGCATTCAGTGTTTTAAAAAAAAGCAATATTTCAGAAAAAAAAAAAAAAGAAGAAGAAAGAAAAAAATCCATGGTGAGATGGGAACAGAAAGAACCGTGGGGGGAACTGGTATTTTCAATTAAAAGGAGTGCCTGTGACTTTCTGCTCACAGCACGTGAATGGTCTCTGCCCAGGAAGTGCCCTTCTGCGGTCTGAGCCTGGGGCTGCATGCTCTCTGCCCCCACCTGGAAGGAGCCTGAGATCAGCGGGCAGCCATCGGGCAGGTAACAGGTAGCTTGCTTGGCTGCTTTGGGGCTGTGTCAGGAGCTAGGAATTTGGGCGTCGTGTTGGAACCTGACAGTGTGTGCCGGCTGTGATTACGTCGAGTTCTGTGGCTCTCGCTGCCATTTCAGGTGCTTAGTGCATGAATATCGATTCAGTGAAACAGCAGTTCCATTTAGGTATAAGTGACCTGTAATCTGTGAACGAATCCAAGTATGAACCACTTAAAGGTGACATTCAATTCCCTTCCTTGGCCTGGGGTTGTGGCTCAGCGGTAGAGCACTTGTCTAGCCCGTGCAAGGCCCTGGGTTCTATCCTCAGCACCACATAAAAATAATAAAATAAAGGTATGATGTCCATCTACAACTAAAAATAAATATTAAATAAAAACTTCCCTTATTTAGAGGAAAGGCGTGTGCCTGTGTTCCCTGAGACACCAAATCTTTCCCTTGGATACGGTGACAACTCACTCCGGGTTTCCTCTGGCTTCTGACCTCTCCATGGAGATCCGTTAGCTGCTTTCTTCCTCTAGCTCTAGGTGTTGGTGAACCCTGGTGACTCCTCACCCTATCCTCCCTCCTTGGCCGATCCCATCCAAGGTAAGGGTTTCCATGGACTGATAGGGGCTGACTCCCCAAGATGCTTCCATCGACTGCTTCAAGTGGTCAGCGCAAAGCTCTTTAAACGAACAGGTTTAAAACCAAATCCAAGACTGTCATGCTTCAGGTTGAAAGCTGGAGGCTGTCTACACAGGTCCCCACCTTTCTCACCTGCTTTACTGAATCATATTGCCATAACCTACTAAAGTCTCAAATCCTAGTCTGCTGCGTTGGTCGGCTTTTCATCACAGTGACAAACACGGGAGAAAAACACCTTGAAGGAGGAAGGCTTTATTGGCTGTGGTTTCAGAGGCTGCAGTCCATGGCTGCTGGCTCCATTGCTTTGAGTCTGAGGTGAGGCAGAACACTATGGCCAAAGGGCATGGTGGAGAGAACTGCTTACCTCATGGCAGCTAGGAGGCTGACAGAGAGAGAGAGAGAGAGAGAGAGAGAGGAGAGAGAGAGAGAGAGGGGCCAGCAACAAGATACACTCCCACAGGGCACCCCTCCCAGTGACCTACTTCCTCCAACCACGCCCCACCTGCCAACAGTTTCCTCCTCCTCTCGTAGTCCTTGAATCTAAGGAGTGGATTAGTCCATGGATGAGGTTAGAGCCCTTCCTTATCCTTCAATCACTTACTTTCCAAAAACCCCACCACTGGACATTGCTGGGGAACCAACTGTTCAATGCATGAGATTTGGGGGGACGTTCCAAAGCCAGACCCTAACCCCCGTCTCACTATGGCCATGCTAGGCCAAATCCCAATCACCTATGGACTGCTATGGCTTCCTAGTGGAAATGACTGCAGCTTCTCTCGCCTGCCCCCACTCCACAGCCAGAGAAGCTTTTCAAAATACACATTTTCAAAACCTCTCTGCTTCGAGCTCCAAGGTATCTCCTTTCCTTTCAGGTTCAACACAGAATTCCTTAGCATTGCCTCCATGACTACCATGGTTTTATGCCACCCATTTTTTTCCAGCCTAATTTTGTGTAACATTCCAAACAGGGACATGGACTTCACGGCTCTCTCACTCATTCACTTGTACTTCATTTTATGCCCTTACTTCCTCTGCTTCTTAAAATTCTTGATTTGTAAAGGAAAATCATAATAGTGGGGAGAGGTAACTTGGAGCTAAAAACTCAACTAGCTTACCCTTTGTTTGTTAAGGAGTTACACAAAACTAACTGAACTGAACTATGGGACACTACCCCCTACTTCGGAGTCCAAGGACTGGTCTGTAAACTGATCACCCTTTTATACTTAAATACAGTAATGAGTACTTCCATGAAGTCAGCTCTACTGAGGTCCTTCAATAAGAAGTCCAGATTATAGCTCAAAATGGTGAATGGAATTTAAGTTGAAAATAGTTGGGTTTTTTTTTTTTTTTTTTTTTGTGTGGTACTGGGGATTGAACCAGGGGCACTCTGCACTGAATTATATCCCTAGACCTTTTAATTTGAGACAGAGTCCCACTAAATTGCCCAGGTTAGCCTCAAACTTGGGATCTTTTTACTTCAGCATTCAGAGTCTCTGGGATTACAGGCATGCACCACCACACCCAGTTTATCCTAACATTTTAAAAATTATTTTTACAAATATTTGAATTGCACAGTACTTATGACTAAAGAAAGACACACCTGCTATCTATCGGTTTGGCATAAAAGGCACAGCAAGCTATGATCTTATTTGTAAAAACCAGTCTTCGAACCTGAGCTACACAAGATGAAAAAATATTTTTAATATTATACTTACATGTGATCATGAAAATGTTTATATGTATTTTCTAGTTTGAAAACATCTTGCATGGAATGTTTCTTTCTAAATTTAGTGTGTTTCTCGGTTTGAGTGAATACTTCAAAACAAAAGCTGAATATTTTGTCACAAAACCAAACTTCATTTGGTCTTGAACTTTATGGTTTAGTGGGTGAACACGTACTTCCAGTTTTATCTTTTTAAAGAGCACCACAATGTGTTTTCTAGTTAGGATAGGGTATTTCCCTCGCTAAGGGACCTTTAATGCAATCCTCTCTCTCACGTTTTGGCAGCCAACACAGCCAGAACCCCAAGTACCTACTTTGCCTGATCCATTTGCTTCCAGGGACATGTAACTGTCCCCCAGTGTAAGTGGGGCTGCAGCCTGATGCACAGTGAGGAGCCAAATGACAGCTTGGCTCTGATCACATGGGCAGCTCTGGGTGATGGAACATGGGTAAATCTTTTCAACTCTAAATTGTCTAAGTCATCAAGAGTCTATGAAACTGAGATCACCACATTTTCCTTTTGAATGGTTATGAACTAAAAGGAGGCGCCTATGATCAGCCAAGGGTTCATAATACATTATGTCACAAGCCAGACTTGCAAACTCGCATGTGCAGTGACTCAGCCCGGGGAGGACTGCGCCAGGAGACCACACCTGGAGATGTTTCCCCTAACACTGGGACACCAGTGCCCAGGTGAACTGTGTGGAAAGGAAAGAAAGTTCCAGTAAACAGGGGAATTAGGGGCAACAAAGGAACATCATGAGGATGAAGGCAGAATCCGAGGGCTCAGTCTGAGTGGGTTCAGAGGTAAAGAGAAGCGAGGAGTAGGGCCCAGGGGATACACCGGGCACCTTTAAAGGCATCAGCTACAGTGCTTGTGGTAAGGAGCTATATGAAAATATTCAGCCTCCAACATGGCACCCCATGCCCCTCTGATCATAGAAATAGAGATTTCTCTGTTTCTATGAGGTTATCTATTAAAAAAAGTCATTCCAATATAGAAAGACTATTTGACTGTTATAAAGCATTTGGGCCTTTCCTACCCAGCCTAGAAAGAGGTCACATATGCCCCTTTAGGAAGCAGCTGAAATAAAGGAAATTATAGAGGCCCGTACAGCAAGAGGTGACACCTGAAGCAAATGAGACTAAAAGGGAGTCTGAATAAAGAAATTTTTTTTTTAAAATCTGATTTATATGGAAAAAAAATTGGAGATAACTGAACTATACATTAAATGTGATTTTTCAACCATTTAAATTTGTGTTCTGTTAGTTCCTTTAAAAAAAAAGTTATCTAATGAACAAATATTTCTCTTTAAACCTTTCATTAGTTTTGTGAATAATATGTTTTCATACAAGGAAGTTAGCCGTGGATTTTTTTTTTTTTTTTTTTTGGTACCAGGGATTGAACTCAGGAACATAACCTCTGAGCCACATCCCCAGCCCTATTCTGTATTTTATTTAGAGACAGAGTCTCACTGAGTTGCTTAGTGCCTCACTATTGCTGAAGCTGGCTTTGAACTCACAATCCTCCTGCTTCAGCTTCCCAAGCCACTGGGATTACAGGCTGTGAAACTGTGCCCAGGAGCTACGGACTTTTTTCTTTTGCTCTATCCTTCACAGACACACTTAGATGTGTATGTGCTTACCATGCACTATTAGAATACTCAGTTTAGCTGGGAATGACGGTGACTCGTGTTCATTGGGGAAATATGTTTGAAGTGCATTTGGAAAATAATCTTACTTATTTTCTGAAAAAAAAATCCATTTGAAAACAACAAATTAAAACCACATTGGTTGAAGTTAGAAAAATGAATTAAATGGGCTCTTGGGAGCTTGGCCATCAAGAAAGGAATGACAAAGTTTGGCCCTTGAAACACTTGGGAAACTCTGAATAATAGAACATGGACAATTTTTTCAACTCAAATCCAAAGCCATCAAGATTTAGCAACAAATATCCCAGTAGAGCCTGGCCACAAGTCTGCATCGGGGAGTAGGAGCAAGGTGTCCTGCACCTCAGTGGGACACCCGTGCTGCTTCTCCACGACCACAGCTCAGCTATGTCGGCTGTGGCCTTATCTCTGGTCCCTAGCAGACCTCAGCTTGTGAAGACCCCCTCCTACCATGGTACAAACTCCTACATGAGGCCAGAACAGCAGCTTTAGACTACTGTTGGACCCTCGGCTGTTGCAAAATAGAACTGAGACATAATCTTTAAATATTCGGAATCCCCTCTCACCAAGAGCAAAGTAGGCAGTAATTTGAAATAACAGTATGTGCAGAGTTCATGTGGTCATCATTCTGGCCATGAAACTGAATTCTTCCTGAAAGACTCCAATAGTCTCCAGCAGGGACAGAAAAATAACCTCTAGACACAGCTTCGCGATGGTACATGCCTGTAATCCCAGCAGCTCAGGAGGCGAGGCAGGAGGATCGCAAGTTCAAAGCCAGCCTCAGCAAAAGCGAAGCGCTAAGCAACTCAGTGAGACCCTGTCTCTAAATAAAATACAAAATAGGGCTGGGGATGTGGCTCCGTGGTTGAGGGCCTTGAGTTCAATCCCTGGTACCCCCCCCCAAAAAAAAAAAGAATGTTCCACAGGCAACTAAAGAACTGAAGCCTGGCCCAGCCCTTCAGTGCCTCCAATTCCCATGTGTGAAAGCAGTACCCCTGCCGGAGCCCAGCTCTGCTGTGGCCCATTGTGAGAATCTAGGCAGTCAATGAACCTCCCTGGGTGTCATCTTCCTCATTTACAAAAACAGAGGCTCTTTCAGAGAACCCTCAAGATCTACTCTCATTTTTATTCTGAAATACTGTAGTAAGAGAAAAAAGTGATGAAATGTAAATCTTTCTGTAAGAAATGTTCCATGTAAGTGCAACTGAACATTTGGATAATTTATCTACTTTTTTAGTTAGTTGTAAGAAATGATTTGGCAACAGCTTGATTTTCTTTTTTTTTTTTTCAAATGTAGAAATTCATATTCCCACAATAAGCAAAAATAAAATCTGGAAAAGACACAGTTGGAATTCTATAAGTGGTCTGCAAGCCCTGAAGAAGTCCAGCATATGGCTACCTTGACCAGCTGATTGCCACCTCTCTCCTCTGATAGGACAAAAAGGAAAGACTCAAGCCCTTGCATTAATCAGTGTTGGAAGAAAAAGATTTTCTTCTACTTTCATTACTGCGATATAAACAAATGCATGTTCGTCCAGCGGGGAGAGACATATACAGACACAGTCACCCTCAGACACTGAAAAGACAGCTTTTGTCCTTGAATATGATTCAAATATTACATCATCTATCTGGAGATTATATTGGAACACAGCCCCAGGAATGATTCCCAAATTTACTAGGCTTAATCTGCAACTAAATTAAAGTATCCTTGTATTGATAGAGCTACTATTTCTACACTGTTCTGTAATAGATGATTCAAGTCTTGTCCTTGCAAATTTCTCCAGGAAAAACAAATGTCCATACAATTGAGCCCTAAGAACTTAAATAAGAAACATGTTCCCAACATTGCCTCAGTGCTTTGATTTCATGCTGATGTTCCCATAAACACTGATCACACGTCAGCAATTATCCTCCTCAGCTTCTTGGACCAGTGGAGCTAAACCAGTGGCTGCCCCCGGTTCTAGAAGTCCCAAATTTATGCCTACATAGGAATTTCCAGCTCATGCACCAACCCAATTCCATACTCCTGTTTACTTTATGTGCTTAAATATAAGGTAGATGTTTTTGTTTTTCCAAAATTATCCCTCAGGGGAAAAAAGAGATCACATTTAAGTCCTTTTAGAATTTCACATATTATAAGGCACTTTCCCAGTGACTTAAGTGTTGTTTGAGGAAGACATGTTAAGCTAAGTGTCCTCCATCACTGTATTGGGTACTTATCAGTAAGAAAGAGGCCAAGCCCTCAACACAATTCTCATAATTGTGCATCCTCCTGAGTGCTGAGATTGTCGTAAATAAGTTCAAGATGATATGCTGCAAAGATCACAATGAGTACTTCAGGATAATTTGTAAGCCTTTCCAAAGTTTTGGAAATTGCATACTTTCCAGTGACGGTATCCAAAAGAGATTTAGGACTTCTATCAAGTCATCTATCTTAGAGTAAGAGATTATGAAAGTGGCTTTAGAAATGACAGATGTGAATGGAAAGAGTGAATGTGATTACTTCATGAAATGTGAACAAATCAATACGGATATGTTAGTATTTATTCTATAAATTACTGACTTTAAATATGTCTGTGGGGCTAATTTACTAAATTAAATACTAAGAGATGTTTAACTACTGCATCTATATTGTTAAATGTTTTCAACATCAAGTTGGCCAAAATTATTTTGAGGGGAGTCAAGGGGGAACCTTTCCATTAAAAAGTGGGGTCACCTGGTGTTCTGGGCATATCCTAGAGTGACCGATTTGATGAATCTGTATGATGAGGTCTATGAGTGACAAAAGGGAAGAATGACATGAAATCTGATCTGGGAATCCCAATCTGCTTTGGGTCGTCACTTGTGTTACTGAGTAAAAATTGGGGCTCATTTCAACCAAAGTAGAAAGACTCCTGATCACATTTCTTAGAGGTAAAAGCCTTGCTATAGTTTTGATTTGGAATTTCCTTCAAAGACCCAGTATATTGAAGGCTCATGGTGCTACTGGAAGAGGTGGAGCTTTGGAGGTAGGGCCTAGAGAGAGGTTTTACCTAAAACCTCTGGGGCAGTCCCCTTGAGGGATTGTGGGATCTCTCTCTGTCTCTCTCCCTTCCCATCTCTCCCCACTCACCATCAGGTGAACAGTTTTCTGCACCACAAGATTGATGTACCCAAAGGCAGAAGAATCAAAAATCATGGACTGATATCTCTAAAACTGAAGCCCAAGTAAATCTTTCCTGTTTTTAAGTTGATCATCTCATGTATTTCGTACAATAAAGGAAAGCTGACTAACACAGGCCCTTTCAAAAAATTCACCACTTGAAGCCTAGAAGGCAATTTGCTGGCATTTGGCCCTCACAGGGTGGTAGTCCTCACAGTAAGAGCACTAAGGACGGACTGGCTGTTTGCCAGGCACCAGGCAAAGTGCTTTTCATGTAAAGATCACAATAATTCCTCATGCTCATTTTAGAGAAACAGAAACTGTGCAACAGATGGAGTAGTTTGCTCAAGTCTCAAGGTAAATGTGTCACAATGGTCAATGACGGGGCTAGGATTTGAACCTGTGCAATGCCTGCACTTCTCTGCACAACACTCTAGCACTTCAACTATTTAAAGAACAGGATCCACGAGGGAGCCCACACCTTCCCGGGGATCCTTTCTCCTATCCACGGCACCTCTTTCCTAGTATCAAAGCATAGGAAAAGCCAAATGAATGATCTACAATGATCACAAATTCTGAATTCACCAATCTTAAAGAAAAAATTGCTTTCAAGTTTACCTGATGGTGCGTAATGAAGTAACCATATTTACACTTTCCATTCACATTGATCATTCTTAAATGACCAGTGTCCTTTAAGTCCCCAAACCTTGTACAGACACATTTGGACATCTGATGCCAGCTATTACGCCTCAGCTGCTGAAATTCCTCCTCCCACTAACAAAGCACTGGTCTTCTTGATTCTCCTCTAGCCTCAGTGCCGTGTCGTATTCTCCGTCATTGTTCCTCTAGCTCTTTTTGGATGTCCAGCTCGTCTCCCTCTACATCCCAGGCTTTGCTTTCCACTTGTGGGCTCTCAAATTTCTCTTCTGTCTGAAACCATAGCTCTGACCTTCATGGGCACGGCTGCTCATCTCCACTGGCGTCTCTGATTCAGCAGATCTCCACTCATGGCCCAAGCTTGTTCCCAAATCGGATCTTCCTCTTACAGTCTTCATTCCCTTCACACAGACCCAAAGCCTCAGATCCACCCTGGACTCTTCCTTATTTCTCTCAATTTCCCCTTACTCCTAGCCTTAGTGCACACTTTCTGGATTGCTGAATTCTTTATTTTACCGTGTGAGCGTTTCTGTAATCTGTTTCTTCTTGCGTTTCCACCACCATGATGGTATCCCTCACCATCTCTCACTCGGATTACTACAGTGGCCTTTTATTTGGCTCTCCTAGCTCTATCCCATCCTCCAAGCCCTGAAGTGAGTGACCTTCCGAAAACAGATCCAATCATACCCATCCAAACCATCTGCAGCAATTCTGTACCCCCAGGGCACCATCCTAACTGCACAGCCCGCCCCCAAAGGCCCTTCAAGACAGACCCATGGCCTGGTTTCTCATCTCACTCCTGTCTCCCCACTCCTTCTCCAGCCATGCCTCCCCCTGGGAACTCTGGTCCTAACCTCTGGAGCTGGACGCCACATGCTCTCACCCCATGAGCTCCTGAAGCGGAGCCCTTGCTATTCTCACTGGTCTCTGGGCATTAAGTTCATTACACCTGTGCTGCTGCCTGCAGACTTTTTAAAGAAATGGGGTTCCGGGCATTTTAAGACCATTCACCATAGTTCTCCAGCCTCTCAACAACCCTGCAAGGTTGTATAGTACTGCTGCTTCCACTCATCAGGCGAAGAAGCAGACTCCAAGTAGTTGAGGAGCCTGACAACGTTCATAATAAGGAACCAGTAAGTGAATGGGTCAAATTTGCAGCCAGGTCAGGCTGACTCCAAAGCTTTTATTGAGACCAACCCCGAAAGTCTTGCTGGCCACATCTGTTATCACAGCTTTACCTGCAGCAGAACAAGCAGTAAGTAGCTTCAGCTTCTACATGGGTACAGCACACAGGACCCTCAGATGCAGGTCACTCTGAAATGGGGCAGGTACCATACCTTCAGCACATGCCAGCATGCCATGAATGGAAAAGTCTGAGCACTCTTTCCCAACACCAACTTGTTCGCATTTTCTTTGAGCCCCCAAATGAATCTTTTTGAGGAGGGAAACTAATATCTTAAGCAGACTACCTCCAAGATAGGAGAAAGGCTGAAAATGAGCCTGAACATTGCTTCTAACTTTGTGTCTACATGGGCCGCTCAGAAGCAGTTCATTTTTGCCAAGGGATCTCCCAGCT
Organism: Spermophilus citellus; assembly: GCF_964194105.1. NCBI lineage: Eukaryota > Metazoa > Chordata > Mammalia > Rodentia > Sciuridae > Spermophilus > Spermophilus citellus. Next base: position 151,033,761 of record NC_138187.1, read on the forward strand.
TTGTGCCAGGGAGTCTGATTTTATTAAACAATCTATAGCAGTCCACATATTTATTTTTGTTACCTAATGCTAACACACATGTATACATTCAACTGAAGTCAAGGGGAAATTCGCTCCAATAATTATCTATCAGGTTAAAAAATATATATATATATAGGTTGGGATTGTGGCTCAGTGGTAGAGCTGCTTGCCTAGCGTGCATGAGGCACTGGGTTCAATCCCCAGCAATATATAAAAAAAACTAAATATACAAAATAAAGGTGTTTGTGTCCATCTACAACTAAAAGTATTTTAAAAAATATATATGTAATAGTGTACATTATGTGTGTGCGTGTGTGTGTGTGTGTGTACCTTGTTCCCTCACCTTTATAATGTGGTCAAAAATAATCTCTAAGAACCTCTGGATCAAAAGCCAGCTCCATCGCTGCCAGTAGCTGCCTGTGTGCTCTGGAGCAAATCTACTTCCCATTTCTTACTTTTTAAATCAAGGGATTCTAAGTAGTTGATCCATAGCTGTCCCTTTTTAATTCTAGTATTCAGAAAATATTCCTACTTTTATGATATTTCCTACTAGGATACAACTATTATCCTAACCCTAAGGGAATCTACCCTTCATGGCCATTTTCATACATTTAAACAATTTTTATTGTATATATTTAAAGTATACCACATAATGTCTCAATATACTCATACATGGTGAAATGGTCCAAAGTCAAACAAATGAACATATTCATTATTTCACAATTGCATTTTTTGTGCATGTAGCAATCATTCATGGTTTTTAAAATTAATTAACTTATTTGTTGTTATGGTACTGGGACCAAACCTAGAGCGTTATTCATGCTAGGTGAGTGCTTTACCACTGAGCTACAACCCCAGCCCTTTTTAATTTTTTAAGACAGGGTCTTGCTAAATTGCCCAGGCTGGCCTCAAACTTACAATTCCCCTACCTCAGCTTCTCCAGCAGATGGGATTAATTACAGACATACATCACCACACCTAGTTCATACATGGTTTTTAAAATAGCAGTCAGGATAATAGGGTGAAAGTTCATTCCAAGACAATTTTAGGGGGAAAAAAAAAAAGACTGTAATCAATACATGGTGTGAAAATGGCTCTTGGATCTACTGAATCAATTATTGAAATGCCACCAGAAAGCAATATAAGTGTGAAAACTCAGGGTAATTACACACAAAAATATCATGGATAGCGATAAAACACCTGTTATGTGTTATATGTGGTCTGAGCTGACACACGGGTACAGTCAACAGTTGCTAGGTTCTCAAAAAGTTTTGTTTACATGAACTTAACTTCTCAAGACATGACAGCCACTGGGTGCCCTAGATAGGATCAAATGATAGGACACAGGTGCCCTATAAATGTGCGTTGAATGAATAATGCATGAAAAATTATAAAAAGTAATCTTATACAAAAGTTAAAGGATTTCCCATCCCCAAAATGGAACATGAATTACACGATTACTGAAGAAGTTCCTTTTCAACCTTCGTGACGTTCATAAGCCTGGCAAAATTCCCACCCGAATCCCATTAATAAAACACACCCTGGGAAAACATTCCTATACCTATTACTGATTAAACAGGGGCCTCTTGGGGAAAAAAAGAAGAAAAAAAATCAAGAAGAAACATTTTAAAAGTAAGGAAAACACACTTTTTAAATCGGGATTTTTCTAATATTCCTGTTATTTGAAACCCATCGCTGGAGGACCCCCATATGCAGGGAAGAAGGGGCTGGGAATCCTCCGAGGTGCTCAGCCCTCACGATCTGCAGAGAGAGGCAGGTTCGCAGCCAGGGCTGTCGCGGAGCCCACTCACCTTCCTTCCTGGAGGTGGCCCGGGCTGCGGGCAGGAGCAGCGAGACGCAGAGGCAGCAGCTGAGCCAGAGCGCGGGCATGGCCGGGCTGGAGTCGCTGCCCGGCGCCTCGGCCGCCGGGAGTCCTCGGCGCTGCGCTGTGCCTTCCCTTTCCTTGATCAGGTGGTTTTATCGACTCTTCTACCTGACTCAGTCCTGACAGGAAGAGAGCCTGTGTTTCAGGGCGTGACTCACCTGTGAACAAGGAGGACCCAGCCCTCCGAGGCAGACAAACAGCGCACGCGAGCTGTAAACGCGCTCCCCCGCCCGCTCCCCACTCGCCTCCCGCAAGGAGCGCGCACACCTGGCCGAGCCAAGGGCGTGGCGCAGACACCGTGGCCCCGGGATCCTTCTCCGGGAATGTGCCAGATCCCTCTCCCGGGTGGTCCCAAGCAGAATTCACTGAGGTGCAGATCAGCACCCCCTCCCTCAAACTGGGAGGCCCATTCTCAAGTGCACGGACTCAGAAATAAGCCAGCAGCCCACTTTGGGCTCTGTTCTAAAAGACCTTAGGGAAGACTGGTCAGTCCCAGAGTCCCAACAGGACTTCACCCTCCCAAGGAGGGTCACCTCTCTGAAATACAGTAGCAGTACCTCAGCCCATCCACTCTGCTAAGACCGCACTGCCCCCACCATCACCAGGCTGGACCAAGGTTCCTCTCCTGGGCCTCCCTGACTCTTCAGCCCCTGGGCTAGCAACTCGTCAGGTCACTGATTGACAGGAGGCCTCCCTGGGAAGACTAGGTATCACACTTTGCAGCCCTGACAACCAGGACCATGATTTGCTCCCATCCAGTGCTCAATAGATGTTCTGTTCAATTGAGTAAGAAAGAGGATCTGGATTTCATCTTCCTTTAACATTTCAGAACATATTTCTCATGCCATTTTCCATGTTCTCATTGGAAAATGTTTCTTGAGACCAGCTGTGAGCATCATCCAAATCCACTGTGCTGGGTGAAATAGTACCCAGAAAAACTGCAAATCTTGGTAGGATCTATACCGTCTCTTCTCCTGGGGATAAGAGAGAGAGAGAGAGAGAGAGAGAGAGAGAGAGAGAGAGAGAGAAAGAGAGAGAGAGAGAGAGAGAGAGAGAGAGAGAGAGAGAGAGCGCACAAGCGCTGTCAAAGAAAAAGCTTTGCTTCCTGGTGGAGACAAAAGTTACCAGAGTTTATATATACACAGTGTATGTATAGACAATCTGTCCAAAACAACCACGATGGTTCCCCATCACTAAGGCCCACAAAGGCTCTTGATAAATACCTGTGCACTGAATACACGAATGACCGTTCTCTAAATAGGTCTATGGATAATGATCTAAGACAACTAGCAATTCAATCCATACATGCAGTGTTGTCAGAGGTGTAAGAATTTCAGTTTGTGCACATAACTGAGACCCGTGTGGGCTGCCTAGGATAAGTGTGGATGGCTTTGTACAGAATATGGAGCGAGAACTAGATGTTCAGGCATAAGCAGGATCTGAATAGAGCACCAAAGAACAGCAGGGGCAGGGCAAGTTCCAGCAAACTGGCTGGCACCACTCTAAAATCTCCATCAAAAAAAAATGAGAAATAGAAAGGAAATTTCAGTTTTTCTTATCCCAGGCTTGATTCTCTTCTACTCTGCCCAGGATCTTGAAACTCACTGTCCAGTTACTGCTAACATTTCAATTCCCAGAAACCAGGTATCTAGAATTTCCCCTTCCAGGAGCTGGTGCATGATGGAGACTGAATCTCTGTGTCTGAGTACCATGCTCCTTGCAGGTCTACACATCCATGGTGCTCAGCCATTCTACAGAAGCAAGAACAGGACCCTGCAAAACAAAGCCTTGAAGATAAATTTCATTTTAGCATAGATTGTTATAATTTCTCATATCTGGAAAGTTGGAACAGATATCTTCATCTATCATCATTTGTGGACAGTGATAATAATAATGGTGGATACATAGGTAATGCCTACTATTTGTCAGTTACTGCTGTAAACCTTTACACATATTAACCCTTTACTCTTTAGAATAATCCTAACAATAAGTGGACTGTTATTAATTTCCTCATTTCACAGATGAGCAGACACAGGCATGGGAAGGTTTACCAGGCTTAAAGTGGCAAAGCCAAGATCCCAAACCAGGCAATCTGGCTCCGCAGTTTATAAATTTTTGTTAGATTAAAAGGCATCATAAAAAAAGACAAATTCACAGTACTAAATAAGTTGAACATGAAATCAAAGATTATTTATTGACAGTCATTATAAGATAGACAGATTGTGGATGACTGGCATACATCCATAAACCAAGAGACTTTGAGCAAATATTTCTGATTTTCTCAAGCTATTAGCTCTGAAAAGACCCCAGAGGTCAACTGAACCAGGGCAGAAAATGAGCAGCAGGTCCTTAGGGTCCAGGTCAACTCACAGCTTCTCTTAGATGAACAGTACAGGATTTTAAACCATTTTGTAAAATGCAAAATGCCTTAGGCAGGCACTCTCCAGTTTTTCTCAGCTCCTACCTCTTTGCCTTATTCTGGGCCTCTTCACACATCTAAGCAACCTGTCTGGCTCAGGCTGGAGACTCCTGCTGTGGCTTCATCCACCACCTTGTCATGGACAAAACCAACTCCCTTTACCACTCTGGGGGCTGGGGTTGTAGCTCAGCAGTAGAGCGATTGCCTTGCACATGTGAGGCCCTGGGTTTGATCCTCAGCACCACATAAAAATAAATAAATAAAAGCAAAGACTGAAAAAAAAAAAAAAGAATTCTTTTCTGATACATTGCTCAGGCAGAGTGCTGCAGAGTTCCAGGTTCAAATCCTGACTTCACACTATTAAGGCAGGGTGCTTAGTTTTCCCTGAGCCTCAGTTCTTCATCTGTAAAATGGGGATAACAATAAAACACTTACCATAGTGTTGTTGGGAAAATTAAATAAGTTAATGACCTGTATATTGCTCAGAAAAGCACCAAGCACATATCATACACTACATAAATATAACTATAATTTTTACTTTTGTAATATTAGTGATGTTGTTGTTATAATTATTACCACTAAGCACCAATCAGTTTTTCTTTGCTATAATTACTAACAAATATCATATAAGAAAGATGGGATTTTTAGTTCAAGGCTTCTCTTAATTGATTAATCATAATTTTAAATATCTGTGGAACTGTGGACATAACTCAGATTAATTTCCAGATTATTAACAATTACTTTGGAGTTATTAATAAATTTATATTTTTTGCTATATATATGTAAATTCCCTTTACACACAGATTTTCTTGTCTAATGTATTGAAATTTTGCATTTAAAACTTCACTTAGAACAAAGTCAGTTGGGATCTTAGATTTCAAGTAAATTGTAAATGTCAAATGGATTTAAAAATTTTTTTTTTAGTTGTAGATGGACATTATTTTATTTTTTATGTGGTGCTGAGGATCAAAACCAGGGCTTCACGCATGTGAGGCCAGCACTCTGCCACTCAGCTACAACCCCAGCCCTTAAATATATTCTTATGATCAACTTTAATTAGCATGCTTTTCAAAAAAACAACAAAAATATATTTGTTTTCCTGTATGACCCTAATATATCTTTTTCCTCAAATTCAGACAAAAGTCAACTTGATACTACTCAGCAATAAAAAGGAGTAAACTACTGATGTATTTTTCAAACGATGTCTCAAGGCACTGTACTAAGAGAAAGAAGCCAGACAAAGCGACCAGATTCCATGTGTGACGATTTATATGAAATTCTAGAAAAAGAAAAAGAAAAAAAAAAAAAAACTACAAGGCCAGGGAACAGACTGTGGTTGCCAGTGGTGAGAACTGATTGCCCTGGGGCATGAGGAGACTTTTTAGGGATGAAAGAAATAGTCTGAAATATATATATAATCCAATTGTACATTAAAAAGAATAAATTTGCTTGTACATAAATCATAGCTTTTCAGTATATTCAAAAAAAAAGGAAAGAAAAAATCTAATAAAAAGGAAAAACTCACCCTTTTAAGACCAAGCTTCAATCAAATATGCAAAGGACAGGTATCCACTGAAAACACATCAGTATCTGTGAGAGTTGTAACAAAACCCCCACTCAGCAGAGTCCAGCCCTGACAGCTCTGCTAGCTCTGAGACACCATCTCAGGCCTCTAGGCCAAAATCCCACCCAAGAATTGCACAGGACCCTGCTTCTAGAAACCTCTTACAAAAGGTAAGAATGTTTGCTTAGGGGCACAAATTTCAAACCCATCTTGAACTTGTTCTAGGAAGTCAGCCCATGGATCATCTTCCCCAAAGTTGCCACAGTCACCGGGAGCATGACCCCTGGCGTGGGTGGGGATAATGCTCCCCACAGAAGCTGTCCGGCCACAGAGCTGGGAAGGAATGGGGCATTCCCACAGGGCGTGGCCATCCGGACCGAGGCCTTGGAAGTCCCCTGGGTCCACTGTTGTGTTTGCAGCTCAATCATCACCAAGGGACTTTTCTCTTTACAATGCTGTGTACATCATTTCACAGAACTGTCATCGCTCCTCCTCAAAGCCCACAATAGAATTACAAGTGACATGTTGATTTTTGCCTTGAGTTCCATCATTACCTCAGTTAACTCACAGAAGGAATGCCTGGCATGCCACCCACTTCCAAACTCACTTGTGATAAAAACTGAAGCACTGGCTGTTAACAGGCCAGCAAAAAAATAAAAAAAAAATGGGCCTTTGGTCCCTGCCCTTTAAAAAAAAAAAATCTCCCCCAGACAGTTTTAATTGTGTCAGCATTGACATTAAAATTTTCAATATAAAATATAGCAGTCAGGAAGAAATTTTTTTAAACTCCCTTTTGTTTTTAATTGTTAAAGGAAAATGTCCATAAATGGAAATGGTTCAGAGTTTCCTGGATCCTTTGCATAAATTCTCTGAAGCTGGCTGGACTCCAAAAAACCATGCTCGCTGAAGCAAAGCCCAGCCGCAGTGGCCAGTTTCCATTTTATGCAGAAACATATAAGGTGTGCCCACAGCTGGTTTTGAGAGAGCTGAGGGGCCAGGCCAGAACAAAAGTGATGAGCTGACACTTCTTCTGTGGTGGCTAGGGGGTACATCCAGCCAGCAATGTGCTGGGAAATCAGTGCACAAAGAACCATCTCATTTGCACCCTTTTGGGTGTAGCTCTTATAGACAGAAATATTCAAATTTATTGTTTGCTTAACAATACACCAGATGAGGAGGAGAGGGACACCTGCTTAGAAAAAGACAAAATAGACAGAAAACACAATAGTGTGAAAAGATTCTTTGGGAAGTTTAGTAGATTCTCAGGGGCATGTGAGTTTCAGCTGTTGTGTCCCCTTAGGCTAAAATTTGGTAGTCAGCTCAATTGTAAAATGTTGATCAGTAAGTGAAATACTCCTTACTGTCCTTGGTTCTCCAACCACCCTTATGTGTAGCATGGATATTCAGATTTGACTAAGACAAGCAAAGGAGCCCATGTAGTGAGAAATCTCTGGATTGCAATGGTGAATTGCAAGAGAGGCAGCCACCCGTAGGTCAGAGGTCTGGAAATGAGTCTAGGAAACAACGAACGTTTCTACATGTGCTTCTAAATTCAAATCTGAAACGTTTCCACCTTTCAAATTTAAATTATTAAGTCTAAAAAACTCAAGCAACAGAGAGTCCAGTCCTCTGTCTTAAATAGGAAACTTTGGACGCACTTTAAATGTCTAATAATAATTTTGACAATTGCAGAACTGACCGCCAAGCTGTACTGAATATTCTGCCGTGCCAGAGCAGAGCCAGGAGCCCAGGGGTGAGGAAGCTCATCCCACTGCCAAGCAGGTGCGACTAGCATTCCCATTTGAGGTTACCCAAGCTCCCTCACTAACCCATACCAACACCTCTCTCTAGAGTTATTCCGATGCAATATAGAAACAAATTCAACCTCACACCAGATAAAATATACCTTCTCCAATTTAAAAAATGGATTTGATCTCAAATAAAATATGAACTGCCTGGTCCTTATACCTTCTCTGTTCTACAGTGAGCAGTCTCCTGTAGACTGGCTCTTATTCCTCTCCATGTTACCTTTGAATATTCCTCAGCGTATGACTCTGGATTCTTCTCCAATGTCCCTTTACGTCATCCAATCAGATCTCACATGGTTTCCTCTTGGTCTGATACCTTAATCCAGGTATAAGAGAGCACTTTATTAAGTCATTCAATTTAACTTCTTGGAATAATTGGAGGTTATTTTTGGCATAGTGGAAAGAATCTGAGCAGTCTGGAAGAGCTCAAGAATTCAGTAGCTATATCCCTGGGTTCAGCTTTTCCAGGGCTTGGTTACACAGAAATCCCCCGAACATTCCTGGGTGGTTCTTTTGCAGGAAGCTTGCAGATTGGGTCAGTTTGTTTAAAATATACAACCGCTCAACTGTACTGCAATTATGGAGAGAGTTTCCATCATAGAAAAATCTAGAGACCCTACTCACTATCTTAAAAATTTATCAGGGTCTCAACATGTCTACTTAGATTGATTTTTAGGAGAATTAATGAAGTGATCCAGATAGCCTCAACCAAAATGACACATTTGCCTCAACTATTTGTCTATTTTAGATGAATATATTTTAGGCTTGAATTATCTGAACAATTGTTTCAATGGTCTGCTTTATATTGTAGGAATACACAGAAAAACAAGGTTTGCCATTGCTTTTTTCAAAGCTACTGATGTCTTTTCTCAGAGTTCTCTAGTACTACAACTTTTAGAAGTAACTTGGAAAAAGCAAAATATAGCTACTTGCAATAGTTGTTTATATGGAATTGAAAAACATCTTCTGTACCTTAGGTAAGCTTAAAATAGATTATGCCCAGGCTAAAAATTTTACACACATATGGATATATATTGCTTGAGCTCTAGGTAGAACACTCTCCTTTTCAATAGGTTTTTGGATTTGTTTTTAGATCTTAATCATGAATTCCATATTTTCTAAGGAAAGAGCAATTCTGAATCTTCTAACCCTCCAAACCCTGAAGTAAGATCCATCTTAGGAGAAATTGGACTAATATTATCTGCATTCTAATCTTTCCTGTCAGAATTTTTTTATAGAATTCTATTAACTTTTTAAATAAAATTATTTTAATAAAATTATTATTTGAATGAATTTACTCTCAGAACCAGATCTTGTCTAGCCAGTCAGCCACCAGGTTGCTTTTTCTTCTGGGTTATAGACAGAGCTGAAAGTGACAACACGTCAATGCCATGGCTGGTGCAGACCAGTGTCCCCCTACCAGAACTCGGCTGTATCTGACAGAGGCATCAGTGGGTGTTCATGGAGTGGGTTGCTTCATGACACTATCCTTCAATGTTTTGGAATGCAGCCTAGAATACCATGGCATTGCCTAATTGACACACTATGTAATTATCATCTGTAATCTGGCTCTTACATATATATATATATATTTGCTAGAAGTTTTTGGTCCACCATGTGAAATCAACTTTTCTCTTATTACATTAAAAGTATCTGTTTATACTCACTTATGTTAGTACTTAATTGTGACTCCCTTTCTTCAATCCCTTGTGTCTTTAGAAACTTTATTATAAAGGCCCTTTGTCTTTCTGGCTGAAAGACATTGTTAGACCTTCTAGGAACCTGTCCTGGTGATGATTTTGGTTGCTCTTCTTATGTCTCCAAGCTTGACAAAGAAAGACAAGATTTTAAGCATTTCTTACATTCGGGCGCTTTGTGGCTTGCATGGACACTTTCTGATGGAGGGTGCATGCCAGTCTCCTAGACACCCAGCTGAGAAGAGGCTGGGATAGGGCAGTAGAGCCCAAAGCATCCCTTGCCAAGCCGTCCACTGTAGTGCAGGCCTATATGTGTCCAGAGGGAGGAAATCTTTTCCCAAGGTGGTCTGCCCACAGAGGCTCCTTTTTGCTCTCCTTCTGCCCAGACCAGAAGAGGTATGTTCTCTGATTTGCACAAGAGTTTCTGCTGAGCTGGCCTTGGCCCTGCCTCCAAGCCATCAGCACCAAGGGGAAACCAAAAGATCATTCTACATGCCTGCTTGATTTTATCCTTGATATAAGCTGATCATTTGGATACTATCACTTAGTAATTCTAATTTGGATCATTTTCCCTCCAATATAAAAATCAACACATTTTCAGTGAGTTTCACTTTCCCCTTTCTGCTTACTTTAGTTCTCAAGAGCTGTCCCCAAAACTTGCTTTTCTTTGCATTGATGTTAATATTCAGCACCAAGTTCATTGAAATACCATCTGGAAGATTAAACTGTGTGTTACCCATTTTAGGAAATACTGCTTAACATACCACCAATCTTTGGAAGCTATCTCTTTCACTACATTTTCCTCCATCCTTAAAAAAAATGCCCATTCTTCCAAGCTGATATGGACAGATGAAATTAAAATTGCCTCTGGTTCTAGGATAACTAAAATTTAAAATAATTTCTGGTTTGAAGGTTTAGCAAAATTTTTTTTGGTCATCCATACAAACTAGTACTATCTTATCTTTAAACTACTTGATGCTCCCAAAGAGCCATTCTAGTGTGACCTGATGTCCTTTTCCAAGAAACTAGGCTTCCTTATCCACAGCGAGTTCCCTGTCTGCTTGATTAGAGATTCTATTAACCTGATTTTTAATCTGTAATTTCTAAGGCAGCCCTATCCAGAAGAAATTTCTGTAAAATGAAAAAAAATTCCATATTTATGCTTAATAGGGTAGCCACTAAGCGCATATGTCATATGACTAAGTAGTTAAATTTTTAATCAATTAAACTGAATTTTAATTTTAATAGTCCCATGTGGCTAGCAGCTATCACACTGGACATCACAGGGCCAAGGCTGTGTCTGGAATCCTCTTCATGAATGCATATCACTAAGTACCTCCTTCACAGTGATCATTTAAATGTGGTATCTGGTGGTCAGCAGTCTTAATAATTTCAGCCTTGAGTTCTTGTAAAATTAATGAGTTGGTAAAATCACTTTAGATGAAAAAAATCATTTTTGAAAGCAAATACCTAATAATTAATTGTTTGGCTATTATAATTTTACCCAGCATAAACTTTACCTGGTGTGTTATGTAAATTCTTTGGATCATGAATTTCTATTGGCAAATATCACTTTTATAATGACTAACCAGAAACTCAGGGGCTAGTTCCTTGCTCTAAAATTCTTAGTTTCACCTTTTTAAGGTCTAATGTTTAGAAAGCTGAACATAATTTTGTTTCCACAATTGTGAAGTAAAGCATCTACATTGCTGTGTTTGAAGGGTATTCTGTGAGAAATGCATTTACAAGTGTTTGCAAAATCCTGGAAAAATAAGTTTTAAATTACTTTCTAGAACAATAGCAGGTTCTGAATATATAATTTAATCTTAAAATAAATGTATCATGTGTTATATATATATTTTTAATATTTTTTTTAGTTGTAGCTGGACACAATACCTTTATTTCACTTATTTATTTTTATGTGGTGCTGAGGATCAAACCCAGGGTCTCACAGGTGCAAGGCGAGCACTCTACCGCTGAGCCCCAATCCCAGACCACTCACATAACTTTCTGTAAAGAATTTTGTATCTCAATAAAATTTTCAGTTGTGCTCACTTACTTGTTTCTTTCATTTACTTGTTCAGTGAGTATTTTTTATTATTTCTACCGAGCCAGGCTTTGGGGCAGACATTTGGTAAACAGTACTGTGTGTCTCTAGGTAACCTACGGAAAAGGATGAGATCCGCGGAGTGCTACAGACACACACTTCCTTAGCAGGAAGGGAACCAAAGGAAAATCCACATGGTACAGATTCAAGGTTTGTCCTGGAAGAATAAGTTGCACTGAATTATTCCCTTAGTCCCAAGCAGTCAACTGTTCAGACAATAAATCAGTTCAATGACCAGTAAGACATCTGTAAAGTTACTGTCTCTGGAATCGCTGGGGACATATGGGTTTGTCAGAGAATTTGTAGGCTAGTGACCCCCTTGGTGGCTCCCATCTTTCTCAGAATAAAACCCAAAGTCGTTGTGTGGTCTCCAAGGTTTGGGTGACATGTTCTGCCTGTCTTTCCTCTGCAGCTCTCTTTCTTTCACTCGTTCCACTCCAGCCATTCTGATCCTTCTATGTGTCACCTCAAAACTTGTCCCCAACTAAGGTGACTATGACAAATGCCACCTCAAATTCCTGCCCAATTGTTCTTCAGTCCTTTCATTTTCTTTGCTTTTCCTCTTATTACTTATCACCACCCAACGTAAGATTTCTGTGTTTATGGCCTGTCTCTCACTGTAGAATAGAAGTTTTGCGGCAGAGAGACTTTGTATGTATCCAGGCTTGGAATCCTGCCCATCTCTTAGCAAATCCTCAGTGATATCCTTTGGAATGAGTGAATGATACATTTAGCCTTTAGTTTGCAAAGTTGAAACCATTCATCTTTCTCTATCGCAGTTTAAATGCTAATGTGACCAGGGAAATTGTATTTCACATAAATTACACCCTTAAAAGAATAGAGAGATTATTAAGTTAATACCATGCAGATTTGACCTGACTGGGGGACTATTCTAAAGCTTAAGTTCTCTTACTTGGTCAAAATAAAATGAACTCGGGGCTGGGGTTGTAGCTCAGCGGTAGAGCACACCTGGCATGTGCGAGGGCTGGGTTCAATCCTCAGCACCACATAAAAACAAATAAATAAAATAAAGGCATTGTGTCCAACTCAACTAAAGAAATTATTTTAAAAATAAATAAATAAATAAAATGAACTCATGTTATTGTAGAATGAGGAGAGACTAAAATCAATATAAAGAAATGGCATATAGCTATAAGAATGGTATAAAAAATAACATAGCTCAAAATGAGAAGATGCTTATGAGAAGTTCTTTCTGATCTTTAGAGCTTAAAGATTACGAAGGGAAGACCTCGACAGAAGACTAGGAGTATTCATGGAAGGCAGAGGAGGAGGTCCAAATCGTCAGTGCCTCTTTGCCTCTATCTTCTTGGTCTCATCACAGAGAACCTGTTCCCCAATCTAGATATTCTACAGTTCCACAAACTGAAGGTCATCTAATAAAGCCTTCTCTGTCCCCTGGAAAACCACACTTACCGATGTAGGCAATTAAAAAGAGGCTTTTTTTGTTTTGTTTTGTGTTGTGTTTTGCAGTACTGGGGATTGAACCCAGGGCCTTGGGCATGCTAGGCAAGCACTCTATTGCTGATCTACATCCCCTGTCCCTTTTTATTATTTTATTTTGAGTCAGGGTCTGCTTAGTTGCTGAGGCTGACCTCAAACTTGTAATCCTCCTGCCTCAGCCTCCCAAGTAACTGGGATTACAGGCATGTGCCACCACTCCCAGCAAGGAGTTTTTATTTCCTAGGAAATTTTATGGCAGCAGGGTTAACTCATTTCAGTGTTTGCAAACTTTGAGAGTCATAAACTTATTTTTAAATATTCCATCAAATAGGATATACTTGGCTGCAAGTAAGAGAAACTTCACCAAAAGTGATTTTTATAATAAACACATTTATAGGCATATATAACTGAAATTTCAGTCCAGGGGATGATTAGATTATCGTATAATACAATGATGCAATCAAAAATCCAAGTTCAGGTCTGGGGTTAGAGCTCAGCTGGTAGAGTGCTTGCCTCGAATGAACAAGGTCCTGGGTTCATTCCCCAGCACCGCAAAAAAAAAAAAAAAAAAAAAAAAAAAATCCAAGTTTTCTCCTTCTCTTCTAGCACCTAGAGTCCACTTCATATGAAGCCTGGTTTCCCCTGTTTTTGTGGACTTCTTGTCAATCATAATTGGGATTATGTGCTTGCTTTCTTTTATATGTAAGTGGGAAAGATCCAACCTCTCTTCAAACATTAAACAAAATCTTTCCCCTTCTTCAATGAACTCATTATCCATCAAATGTCTGTCTCCAAACCAGTACCTATCACCAGGAAGATGTCCTGTGCTGACTGGTTTAAGCCCAGGTGTTAATCACTAGCAGCAGGGATGGAATGCTGCAATCAGCCCAGGCCAGGGATTGGAAAACTCTGACTGTGGGTCACATCCTGCCTGCCAGATGTATTTGGAAAGTTTCTTTAGAACCCATTCATATTCTTCCTCTACATACTGTTTATGGCCACTTTTGCAAGATAGTGATAGTGACAGTTCACTAGTGGCAGCAAAGACCATAAAGCCCATAAAGCCCCAAGTATTTACCATCCTCCTCTTTACAGAAAAGTTGACCCAACCTTACCTTAGGCTACCCGGGCCCACTCTGGAGCTGTTTAATCTTATGAACTTTGAAGCTGTTGCAAAAAGGCAGAAAAGTTGGACTTCATGGTATCAACATCAGTCCCTAAGGTTGTTTTCTCTTGTTCTTTCCTAAGAAGAAATGAAACAGAAATAAACACACCAGCTTCAGATCAAAGGCCCTCATTTCTGAAGTTCATAGGCACATCCCCATTTCCCTGTGGCAGACTGATGGGCATCAATTCTTTGCATTGATCTCTGTCCCGGCCTTGGCTGGATGTCTTTCGCAGAGGAGTCTTCAAGTTATTTTGTGGTTCCATGGACCCAGACTATCCAAACCATCTGCCAGATCTTCAACCCGCCAAGTGTTAGATGGAATGTCCCAGAATCCTGCTGTAGTCATTGAAGAAACAACCCTAAAACCAGGCATTGCTCTGCCGTGGCTGGTGGGTCTCAGACAGGATGACTCCTATGCACGTTGGCAGTTCTATTTCCAGGTGAGCAATATCCTGTCCAAACGGCAATCAGCTCTTTCTTTTCATAATATCATTTCTTGTTTATTTTCATTATGACAGGAGTAAAGCTTGTCTTTTGTGGAAACTTTAGAAACACAGATAACCAAAGGGGGGGAAAAAGAGAACTTATCACCATCCCACACCCCAGGGAACTGTGAAAGCAAACAGGGTGTTCCCCCGGAGGCAGTCTTCCCTCTGAGGGGTCTGAACTGGCCTTGACTTTCCCAGCAGGATGTTGAGATGGAATATTTTATCTTTTAGCTCTGGGTTTGTGAAGTTACTGAATGAGTCTCTTCTTTGACTAGCCTTTCTAAGGATCTTTACTAAACTGTGAACTTTCTGATTGTTTAAGGAAATTGTTGGAAAGGGCCAAGTTTGAAAAGTTGCTGTTGCAAATAATTTGTCTCATGCACATCATTTAAATTATTTTTTAAAAATTCTAATGTGTTATATATGACAACAGAATGCATTATACATATAGAGCATAATTTTTCACGTCTCTGGTTGTATACAAAGTATATTCACACCATTCGGGTTTTCACACATCTATTTAGGGTAATGATGTCCATCTCATTCCACCATCTTTCCCACGCCCATGCTCCCTCCTTTCCCCTCCACCCCTCTGCCCTATCTAGAGTTCGTCTATTCTTCCCATGCTCCCCCTCCCAACCCCACTAGGAATCAGCCTCCTTATATCAGAGAAAAAAATCAGCATTTGGTTTTTTGGGATTGGCTAACTTCACATAGCATTATCTTCTCTAACTCCATCCATTTACCTGTAAATGCCATGATATTACTCTTTTATTTCTGAGTAGTATTCCATTGTGTATATATGCCACATTTTCTTTATCCATTCATCAACTGAAGGGCATCTAGGTTGGTTCCACAATTTAGCTATTATGATTTGTGCTGCAATAAACATTGATGTGGCTATATCCCTGTAGTATGCTGTTTTTAAGTCCTTTGAGTATAGAATGAGAAGAGGGATAGCTGGGTCAAAAGGTGGTTCCATTCCCAGTTTTCCAAGGAATCTCCATACTGCTTTCCATATTGGCTACACCATTTTGTAGTCCCACCAGCAGTGTATGAGTGTACCTTTCCCCCACATCCTCGCCAACACTTATTGTTGTTTGTCTTCATAATAGCTGCCATTCTGACTGGAGTGAGATGAAATCTTAGAGTAGTTTTGATTTGCATTTCTCTAATTCCTAGAGATGTTGAACATTTTTTCATATATTTGTTGATTGATTGTATATCACCTTCTGAAAAGTATCTGTCCAGTTCCTTGGCCCATTTATTGATTGGGTTATTTTTTTTTTTTTTGGTGCTTAGCTTTTTGAGTTCTTTATATACCCTAGAGATTAGTGCTCTATCTGATGTGCGTGTGGTAACATTTAAATTCTTATATACATCTCTTGCCAACATGAAAGAGACCCTACCTCTCTCCATTTGGACTGATGTATGCAATTTTACCTCACTTCATAAATAAAAGGGAACCAACTTTTCTGAAATACAGGGTTGCAGGAGTGCATCCGGTTTCAGGAACCTCATTTAAGCAGACCTGTGAGTTTACTAATGCTCATTATGGAAACAACTTGAAAATGCCCCAAGGTAGGTAGTTGCTAAGACATCAGAAGGGTACAACTTGGGTTTAGGCTAGAATTGACTTTAGGGTGGGATATGGCATCACTCCAAGTCCCTGTGGGGATGTGAGTATAGGTTGCAGGTGAGGTCATGCTGAGAAGCCAGGCACAACTGCAGTGTTGCCCCCACCCCCCGCCATGCCCACCCCACCTCCACTGTTGCTCCATGGAGTCTACATGGTACAGCTGACACCATGGGTCATAGTAAACCTGGCCGTTCACTGCTAAAGAAAATTCTTGTTGGAGAGAGTGTGAGCCCATGAGTGGCTGAAATGGGAAGAACCAGGGAGAGACATACACAACTGCTGGAGGCTCAAAGCTGTCTGGCTCTGTGGCCCAGACTGAGTGAGTGGAACCCCAGCTCCACCCTTACAGGCCAGGTCTCATTTTCTGAATAGATAAATCCCCACCTACTCCATCGTGTTGGCTGCCATGAAGGTGAAGAGCAATGAATGGGTCAAAAACAGTACAACGTGGGATGGGAAGTATCTTTACGAGGGGGAAGGGATCCAGAATGAGGCACTGGGAGGTTTAAAACATGCCTCTCCTCACAGCGCTGTGTGTCTGCATAGTCCATACACAGTCTATATTTATGGCTTTCCAACTGCCCGGAACTTCCCAATTCATGACCAGACTTGGTGCGTCAGACTTAACGAGAGCAGTGGAAGTCACATTTCATTTTTTTTCCTTAAATAGATTCTGTATTTTAGAATGGCTATAGATTCACAGAAAATTGGGAATATAATACAGCAAATTCCCATATACCCATACTTAGTTTCCCTATTATTAATATCTTACATTAGGATGGTATACCTATTAGAATTAATGAATCAATATCAGTACATTATTATTAACTAAATTTCATACTCTATTCAGATATTCAGATTTTCTTTAAATTTTAACCCAATATCTGGTTTTTGTTTTGGTTTTGGTTTGGGTGCTGGCAATTGAACCCAGCTATTCAAACATGGTAAGTACATGTTCTGTCACTGAGCTATAAGCCCCATCAATGCCCTTTTCCTGTTCCAAGATCCCAGCCAGGCTGCCACAATACACAGAGTCATCCTTAGACTCCTCTTCACTTAGTCTGAGGATATGGAATGTTCTCATACTTTCCTGTTTTGACAAACTTGACAGTTTGAGGAGCAGTGGTGAGGGGCTTGTGAAACACCCTGCACTGGGATTTGTCTGCTTTTCTTCTCATCAGTAGCCTGAGGTTATGGGTTTGGGGTGGAAGCCACAAGTACCCTTTTTATTTCATTGTGGAAGAGTGCAGGCTATCACACGACTTATATCGCAGGTTCGTTTTAGTTTCTCCACTGTCTGGTTCCTCTCCTACCCCTCCCTCTGTCCTCTGGGGAAGGAAGCCACCATGTGCTGCCCACACCTGAGGAGTTGGGTAATAACCTCCCTATTATTATTATTATACTGTTATTAATATAGAGGAGTTGGGCAATAACTATTTGTAATTCTGTACAGCGGATTTGTCTTTTCTCCCCAAGTAAATTCTCTAGACTAATCTTTGCTTTGAATGAATTATTTTGACTCAACACTATTGAAAAATAGTCTAAACTCAACTTCCTTCAAGTTGTGGGATTTTGTGTAATTAAGTTTTAATATGTCGACTGTTCTTCAGCTGGGCATGGGAGGAAACACAACAAAACCGAGTTTCTAAAACCTGACTTAATCTTCTAGTTCAGTGTCACAAATGGCAGCCCCAGAATGAGCAGCTCCTTGCTAACCCTATAAGGAAAGGCCTGAAAATGAACAAGGAATTAAAAAAAATAAAAGGAGTGGGATGGTCAAAACCAATGTGAATGAAGAGCTATGAGCCAACTGCAAAAGCATCCTCTGGCAAGTTTTAACTGGTTACTTCAGTACATCTTGAAAATGTGCTTCCCGTGTTCCAAGCCATTGGACGCCATTTTTGGCATGAATCCTGTTCCTCTTCAAAAAAGGAGACTCTCTCCAACCCTCTCCTAAAACACACATCTTCAGATTGACCTAGAATCATTAGCACGCTCTTAAAAACTCACACACACACACACACACACACACACACACACACACACATCCCAATAACTTGAGAATAAAATTAGTATCTTAAAATAATTTGCTAAGCAGCTGAAAATCCACTTGCACTTTTCCTTAAAGAGACCCCTAATAAAACCAAGAAGTATACATCTGGGGAGTGGTGTTCCTTCATAAGAAAAGTGGGACGATCATTGTTCATCAGCCTGTTTAGGTTTGTTTGGTCAGATCCAACAGTCATTACCATTGTCACCATTCCAGCAGGACTTTTTTTTTTTCCCTCTGAAAGCATTTCTCCAAAGCTTACCTCAAAATGAAAAGCTCCCTGTAGTGCTCAGAGGGCTGCTCCCACTCCACCTTGGCGGGCACAGCCCCAGTTACAGCATGCCATGCCTCTGACACACCTCTTTGGAAACCCACCCATTGCTTGGGCTATACTACCTGCATTTCCCGGAGGTAGAGGCCTGGCTCCTGCCTTATCCTGGTCCACTCTGCTTTTACACTCACCTGACGACTGGCTCTCATTCCATCTGTTATCTCAGACCACTAAAATGGGCAGCAGGGAAAAAGGCCCTTGAACAGCTCCAGTGTAAATGTGGGGAAGATTCTTAAAAAGCATTACCATGGTGCCTCCAAAGCCTCATTTCCCCCTTCCTGTGAATGCAGCAAATGGAGAACAGCCTCGATTAAATACAAAGTTCAGGGAAGACGACTTGGGGGTTAAATGCCGACTAAACCCCTGATAACATTTTTTTTCTAAAGAATGGTACTTCACTTTTAAGTTCACAAAATAAGGCATCTGCTGTGTGTCCCCAGGTTGCCTAGTCTGATTACTGTCATCTTTTGGGAAGATTTCAGATCTGGTTCATTCTTAACCACCACTTTTATTCTTCTGTACTGTTATTAATATAGATAGTGTAGGCCAAATTTTTGCTCACCCTTTGATTCTGCTTGGAAATTTTGGATAGTTTTTTGTCTTTTTTAAAAAATGAGATTATTGATAGGAATTTATTGAGATAGTTGCCTTTTCGATTAGTTCAATTGTTTAAAAAACAATCCAGCCCCAAATGAAGGTTTGGGGGGTACATGGTTTGCCTGGAGGGGTACATTAAGCACATGCCAATTTGCAGAACATATGCGGCAACCACAGAAGGGAAGTATAGTGATCTGCTATTTGGTTAGAGTAAAGCAAATATCCTTATTTAAACCACTGACTTTTCAGAAATTCCTCCGGTATGACTTCATCGGCCCCAGGTATGGATGCCAGTGTTCATTTGAGATTCACATCCATCCATTCGTATCTGAGTCCCATCAAAGTGTCTCATCATGTGTCTGTGTGCAGGATGGAAAGAGCAGGGCATCCATGAGTCACAATGTGTCATTCATGACCTAGGGGCTGCCAGCAATCACAGAATTCATTAGGCTTCATATGAGAAATAAAATTTCAGGACAGTTTGCTGAAGTGGCTTCAATAGGGGCAAATTGAAAGAGAAAAAGTGTGACGGCTTAAACAAATAAAGTCTCTAGGAAAACACACCCTACCCCAGCCACTCACTTCTGGATGGCATGTAGATGGCGCCATGCCAAGCAACCACACCACTTTAGGACCTCAATCACAAGCACCCGCTCTAATCATCACCTCCAATTTTTGAAACTAAATCTCTCTACTGCCCAAACTTAATTGATTCCTCAACCCACTGGGGCCCGCCATCCATGGACCCTGCCATTTTGCACCTCTCTCACCCTCACCACCCACTCATCCAGTTTAGATCTCAAGGTCAGTCAACAGACTCCCTCCCTTGGCATGCCTGTGACTTTCTGCTTCACCTTGAACTCAGGTTTATCAGCCTCAGTGGGGTTCTTGGTGCCACTGGAAATTCAGGCTCCTCTTCCCTCCCCCAAGGGCTCTCCCGTTCTGGGAGACCATTCCACACTTTCCCTTTTCATCAAACCTCCCAGGCCTCCTCCACAGGGTACTCTATTTCCTAAGACACCGAGAAAAAAGAAGCAGTTGGAAGAGAGCCTCCACCACACACTTCTACCCTGTACCCCGCAACCTTCCCCACTGTTGACACCTAGTTAAGGCCAACAGAAGGACAGTACTTGGCAATTCTCCATTTTCTCTCCTGCATCATTGATTTTCTTCTCTCATCTGGATGTTTCCTCTCTTCTATAAACATGCTATTGTTTGTCCCATCTGAAAAACAAAACCAATTCCCTTGAGTCCAGGTACATTTTAACTTCTGCCCTATTGGGCTTTCCTTTGGAGAAATAAAAGGTCCTCTAACTTGCTGCCTCTTTGTCTCTCTTGAAACTGCTGCAAAGAGCCTTCAATAAACCTCTTCAGTCACTGCAATTAGGACTCTGCCTCCCCCACTGAAACTGCCTTTGCCAAGGCCCCCAAGGACCTCCGTGCAAACCCAATGGTCAGTTCCCAACTTCTTGAATCCATCAGCATCATGGATATAGCTGATCTTTTCTTTCTCCTTAAAACCCTTTCTTTTCTTGGTTTCCAGGACATCATCTCATGTGGCTTTGCTCCCTCACAGATCATGCTTTCTCTAGCTACTTGGCTGCTTACCCCTCTTCCCTCTGGCCTCTTCACAAAGGAGCAGCCACCCAGGGCTCAGGCCTTGGCCTCATCTCTTTCCTGTGTACACTCACTCCCTGGACTCTCCCAACTAGTTCCATGCTTTACAGGTATCTTCTGAAGGCTTTCACTCTGTACCTCTGGCCTGCTTGCACACTTCTTCACCAGATTGAACTCTCCATCTGGGTGGCTGATTAGCGTCTCTGTGTAACACACACAAACTCAGCCCCTGCTCTTCCAGCCCCCTAGACTTCCATCTCAGTCCTCCTTATCCTTTCCATTGCTCGGCCTCAGCATCTTAAACTCATTCTTGATCCTTCTCTTTCCCTCGCAGCAAATCTTGCTACCTCACGCTTCTGACATCAGAATTGGGCCATTTCCTGTCAATGGCCTTGATCCAGGCATCCCGTGTCTTGGACGAATTGTTATAATACCCCTTATCTCCCTGCCTCAGTCCTTGCCCCTCTTTGGCTTGCCTTAACATAACCACTAGACTGTCTCTGACCTATAACTCCGATCCCGTCACAACTTGTCACGCACCTCACTTTCAATCACTATGGCATTTGTCTCACTTTCAATAAAAGCCCAAGTCCTTGTCTCACAAGGCCCCCAGGTCCCACAGCATGTGTCCCCCTCCACCTCCTAGCCGGCTGCCTGACTGCCCTCCTTCTCACTGGGCTCCACCCATGTGATTTCATGACCTTTGCACTTGACCTTTGCATCAGTGCCTCTGTCTGGAGTGTCCTTTCTCCAGATATCCTCAAGGTCCAGCATTCATCCAAGTGCCATTTCCTCGCTGAGGCTTTTGTTCCTTTCTGTGCAAAGCTGCTAGGTCCACCTCGCCTCCGGACATTTCCTTTCCCCCTTTCCCGACTTTTCTTCCCTAGTGGACTTTGGTGTGTAGTTAGAGGTAGGCTAATGTGGTCATAGAGGGACATGCAGGCCCTCCAGTCGGTGTGCCCAAGTTCAAGGCTTCATTCACTGTGTCACTTACCAGGTATTCAAGAAGGGTTCCATCTGTTCTTTTTTTTTTAATATTTATTTTTTAGTTGTAGTCGGACACACTATCTTTATTTTTATTTATTTTTATGTGGTGCTGAGGATCGAACCCAGGCCTTGCACATGCCAGGTGAGGGCGCTACCGCTGAGCTACAACCCCAGCCCTCCATCTGTTCTTCACTTTGCTCACCTATAGGATGAGAATAACGACAGGATCCAGGTTGTCAGGTTGTTTACTTAGTATTTAGAACCAAGTCTGGGTCACATTAAGCCCATCTACTTTTTGTTCATCAGGCTTCCCTTGGAATCTCAGTTCCACAAGGGCAGGGTTCCCTCTGTTCTGTGCACTGCGATAGCCCGTCATGTGGAATTGTGCTTCATGCAGAGCTGGTTCTCATTAAGTAGTTGTAGAATGTCAGGTCATTACACTTTCTTAGATAGGAAAGAATCAGTAAAAAACAAAAACCTTACTAAAATTTTTCTTAATATAATAGTGTGCCTATGAGTAAAAACTATAGAGTTCTCCGATTGCAGGGGTCTAGACACATTTGTGTCAATCATTCACAGGTGGCAAGCCTCTCCCAGGTCACTTCGGAAAGTCATGGAACAGTCTCTCAGCATGCTAGGTGGACATGCATTGGTTCCATTTTAGTACTAAATCAATGGCTCCCAAAGTCAGTATTTTTCTCGGATTGCAGTGACATACCTGTAATCCCAGTTACTCAAGAGGCTGAGGCAGGAAGACCGCAAGTCTGAGGCCAGCCTGGGCAACTTTGTGAAAGACTGTCTCAAAATAAAAAATTAAAAAGGGCTGGGGATATAGCTCAGCCATAGAGTGTCCCAGTGCCACACAAAATAATATAAAATAAATTAAAGGGATCCAAGTTATTTTAGTCTTAAATCAATGTTTTTGCTCAGAGTTTTCTGACCAGAATATTCTTCATAGAGCCATGAATGAGAATAAATATCCACAAGGTACTCTGGGACCCTTAGTGAAATGAGCCCAAATACGAAAACTATGACTATTCTGTACCATCTTATGGGCTCTGGAATAAAGGTACTCAGGAGGGTAAGCTTAAGAGTTCAGATCTCTACCTAGCATGCCCAAGACCCTGGGTTTGATCCCCAGCTGCGCAAAAAATAAAAAGAAAGAAGGAAAGAAAAGGAAAGAAGAGTGAAAGAAAGAGAAAAAAGAAGTTCAGATCTCACAATTCATAAAAGTAACATAGTTCTCTTGGTGGTTGCTGTTCTGTTAATTTTAATAAAATATAGCCCTAGCACCAAGAGCCTGCATCCTCGCCGTTCAGTTCCGTTCAGCTCCGTTCATTCTGTATGGTGTATAGGGTGCATTCAGAGCAGGCTCAGGCCTGAGTGGGTTCCAACTACTATTTCTGGTATGCAGTCAGATGAGGGCCAGGGAATGGGGTTCTATTTTAAGAAGTGTTCTTTGAGAATTGAGTTTGCAGCTTCCATCCAGGAGATAAAACAGTTTAATGCAAAAAACAGTGAAAGCTCTGCTTACAGAATCCCCGGAGCCAGTAAGCCAGGGCCTGGGGCACCCTTTCTTCCAGTGGGTCTGATTCTGCAGCCTCTGGCCACATGGGGAGGCCGGGCACTCCCTCTTGAGCCGCACCCAATGTCGTCATGCCATGAGTGCACCAAACAGGTTCTCCTGGCTAGACGGTGGCTGAGGTGTCTGCAGGAGAAGGGAAGTACAGTCATGCACACACCCAATGACCAAGACTCTCTCCGACAGAAAAGCCCCTGCACTGCTTTACCCTGGTTTAAAACAAACCAAGCAAGCACCCGGGTGTGGATTTCTTGGTGAGGGGGACAGGACACCGGCCCCTTTCCTGCTCTGCACTCACTTTTTCATTTGCACTGCACTTTTTAAGATGACCCCCAGACTGTACAAATTTTAAACTCTGCCGAAACTTCAGTTTGCCCTGACAGTGCTGAAGTGTGTGTACTGCTTCATATACTTAACACTTATGGGGACTCCCTAAAGTTGCGCCATCCCTACTTACTGGAAATGCAGGCCATACAGCTAAATTGTCCATGCACTGTGTCCACTCTGTGGGGCCCATGCTTTCACTGAAATTTTGAAGTGTTTTGGAGTACTTAAAGGTGTTTCTAATTTTCAAATGCATGCCCCTCCACATTAATTCATATAAAATTCTGCTTGCAGAACCGTTCACTTCATAAAATGATGCTTTTCTAAATAAGTACACAACAGATATCTCTTATGGTAAGTTTTGTGCGCCAGCTTGGCTAGGCTATAGTGCATACTGGGTTATTGAATCAAACACTAACCAAGGTGCTGCTTTGGGGGTAATTTCCAGATGTGGTTAACCTCTACAATCAGTTGACTTTTAACTAAAGGCAATTATCCCCAATAATGTGGGTAGCACTTATCTAATCAGTTGAAGATTGGGCTTAAAGCAAAAAATAAATAAATAAAATGACCAACACGTATCATAATTTTAATAAACCATCCATCTTAAAAAATAAAATAAAAATGGGGCTTTAAAAGCTTTTTTTTTTGTAGATGAATCAAGACTGTAGATTATATAGTTAACAGAATGTAGTTAACAGTATTGTATCAACATTCGTTTCCAAATTTAGGCAAATGTACCTTGTTTATGCACATGCAAACACCAGGGAACCTGGGGTGGGTACAGGAGAACTCTGTTTTTCTTTATGTCTCTTCTGTAAGCCTCAACCTTTTTCAAAATAAAGTGTTAGAGGTTAGAAAAGAGAAAAACAATCTCGAGTGCAAAACAATCTGGTCATTTACAAAGTGTTGCGGCACATGGAACTTATTCAAAAGGACAAAATTCTTGGGGCTGGAGACGTAGCTCCATGGTAGAACATGTGTGAGGCCCTGGGTGCCATCCTTAGCACTGAGGGAAGGAAAAATTTCAAAACTGATTAAAGTTATGAAAAAAGCAAACGGAATAGGGCTACTCCAATGAGAGTTAATTTCATATGACTTCATCATTAGGCAAAATTACCCAGTTGAACTGGCCTTGGGCACTTGTCCCTGAGTCGAGTCAGGGAAGAGAAGGGAAGGGAGATGCAGCAGGACGGGCAGGAATTGCGTGGTGTGGCTCAGGTTTCTGGAGGACAATCAGATTCCACTTAGTAATTCTGCTTTGCTATCTTCAAAAAAGGGATACAACGTAACTTATGATAAATTATGATTATATAACAGGGGTTCTTAAAAGGAAAATGAATCAAAATCATGAGAAGGAAGAAGACAACTACTGACACAGGGGTAGGATGCAGCAGCTTACCATGCTTTGAATTCTCTCGTGGGTCAAACTGAGACCCTACTCAAATGAGATGCAAATGAAAGAAAATTATTAGGAGGGTGCTTTTTTTTTTTTTTAAAAAAAATCAAACTAACTTGGTAGTACCACTCCTCCTTGAGTCCCTCGGGACTTAGAGAGGGCAGCTCATCTTAAATCTACGTGGCAAAACCGGCCAGGTCTGATCCTTTGAGCCAGCCCAACCGAGACAGGAGAGAGCAGACTGTCTGAGCTGAGAAGGGTAGCAAGTCGCGACACAAACTCTGACCACGCGGAACGTGTAATCATAGAAATCATAGCTGTGCCTCTTGAACCTTTATCCTGGATGCTGGCTCAGCAGCCGGGGACTTGTAATCTACTCTCGGATGGCACATCTCCCAGACAGATCTGTTCAGGGCTGGACTTGTGCTTGCTCGGCACTAACCCGCACTTAGAGGCCATGGTCAGGAGGAAAGAACCATGCCTGGAAAAAGTGGCTGGGGTCAACTACCCAGGAAAGTAAGGACAGTGAAGACTACATCCCAGAAGATGGGCACTGAATAGTCCGAAAAGATTTGCACTAGAAAAAATTTTAACTCTAAAAAAACTAACATGTAACAGATTTGATGGTTGCAGAGGACCTTGGTATGAGGGCAGCTGGATGGTGCATATGCCAAGGGTTCATAGGATGGGCCCCCAAAACATTGGTCTGAGGTTCAAGTAGAGTATTTTTTGTTACTAGCCATGGTGAAAAAGACTTATGGAACAATGATGTAATAGATTACATTCCTGATCAAGGGCCTGATGCTTAATTTTCATGGAAATAAATATAAACTGTTAATTTTATGGCCTGTATTAATTACTTATGGCCTATATTAATGACCAACGGGATAAAATAACTCATTGGCCGAAATTTACTGGCATCATTCCCAAAAGTTAGAAAAAAAGAAAGGGAATTAGTGCTATGACTTGGGCTGGGCTACTGAAGGGTTGTGAGTACATCCCGCAGAGCTAGATAGCACAGGCCTCCCAGACCAGACTGCGCTAGCAGGATGCAGACTACATGGAAGTGTGGGTGGCGTGTTCTATGCCTTTGGATGCAGGTGGTTTTGCTTATCTTGCTGCAAACAAGTAGCCAGTCTGTGCCGAGGTGGGAGTACCGAGGGTGCAGAACGCTGTTGGGTGGAACTCTCTTCTCTCTGCTCACACTAGGAAAAAAGAAACAGGCATGGGATGAGGAAAGCCAATCCTCTTCACACTAGCTGAAGGACTGCTGTGTGCCTCTGGGCCCTGAGGATGCAAACAGGAGAAGCACAGACCCTGATCTTGGTGATGCAGCAAAGAGATGGGGGAAATACGGGTGAGGCCACCTGAACAATAATCCTAGGCCCAAGGGCCTTTTAGAAGCAGTGCAAGGCTGGGAGGGTGGTGACCCAGGAAGTTGACCCATTGCAACAGAGAAGGTGACACCCTGACTTGAGGCCATACTTGTCCTGAGAATGCTCTAGGAAGAAGAGTAAAAGCAAAGATAAGCATGTGTCAGACAGCTTTCAAAATGTTAACAGGTTTCTCACATTTGAATTTTAAATCAGGGACTTTTTGGCTTTTCACTGGACCTTGGCAAACACTTCTTCTTTCTTCACGCATTTGACTTCATCATTTAGAATTTCACTCATTAGTGTAGAAGGGGAATGGCCATTTTAGGAGGCCAATGCAAACACAGGCCACAGGCCTGGAGAGAGCTAATCTTTCCTTTGGGCTGGGCCCCTCTTCCTCTTAGGGAGGTGTCCGCAGCTTTCTCACCTCCTGACCCTACTGGGTACTGGGGCCTCCTTCCATCATCTCATTTTGAGTCTAATGGAAGTGGAGCTGGTTGAGTTCAGATTTACCAAGGGCTGGAATGTTTACTTGAGGAGTAAATTCGCAGGGAAATTTTGAATCAGATTATTAAAATTTGGTAGCAACTTTTGAGAAGTTGCTGTCCCTAAAATGACAAATGGGGTAGGAAAAGCTTTTAGAAATTCCACTCCTAACTCTGACACAGTAAAGGATTTACATTTGCATCTCAGACCCTGCAATGGGGGGGGGGGGGGAACCACCCAGGTAAAGAAGGGTAAAAAAAACTAGTAACTAGTGCCTTCTAAAGCTTCCTCCCAGGAAGTCCGATTAGAGTGTTCAGGTTCTTCTTTACAGGTACCATAGCTATAACAATTTATAAGATTGGGAAAGTGGCAAGGACGCACAGAGACCCAGGGCAATATGCAGAATATTGAAGAGCAAAGGGAAGGGCTCTGCAGGCCCGGAGCATTCCTGCTGTCTCTGGCTCCAAAATGCCTCCTCGAGTTTCGGGTCACTTCAGGCAGGTCCACCCTCTAGGAGGGTCGAGGTACGATGAGCTGCTCTGGGCCTGTTTGGGCAGCCCACTACTTTTTCCTTTTATTCTGTCATAGGTTTGAGAGTGTTTCCAGTCTTCTAAAGAAACTGTCTTTAGCTGAACACATGTGTGCATGGAAAGGTGGAAAGACACATTTTACATGCATTTACTATTTCAGGTAGCCTGTCATTAAACATAGATCTCAGTCATCATGTATTGAGACTAAACCAGGCGTCCAGTGAACTCCAGCCCGCAGGCCCCTGACCTGTTTCTGTGAGCAGTTTTACTGGAGTACAGCCAGGCTCATGTGCTGACATATGGCCTAGGGCTGCTTCTGTGCTACAAGACCGAAACTGAGGGGCTGCAACACAGACTGAATCTACAAGCCTAAAATACTTACTGTCTAGCTCTTTTACAGAGAAGTCTGCCAACTTAAGGACTATATTGAAGTATCCCAATTTAAAGAAGGTATATACAAAAAAAAAAGTCTTAGATTGTTCTCAAGAAAAGAGTTCACCCAAAGACACAACGAATAGTTTTTCATTCATCATATCTTTAAGAACATCTATATATCCCCAGTACCACACTCAGGCCACACCAAATTGAGGGTTACAAATATTCAGATTTTATTATAAATAAAATACTGTTCTTTTTTTTTTTAAACATAAAAAATGCCAAGTGTTGTGTTTTTATTAACCACCCTGGAGAGCATGACTGTAGAGATTAAGGCAAACAGCTAAAGTGAAGGCACATACAAAAGGCCACAGTTGGAATCAAAAGGGAAAATTCCAGGGAAAAATAACAGTTTCTATCCCCTGTGACACCCAGCAATCTGCAGCAGCCATCTGTCCGTTTCATAAGACAAAGACAACTGCAGCGATACAATAAAATAATGGCTATATTGCAGGAGTGGAATTAAGGTATTGTCTTGTAAAGAACTTTCATTTTAAAAATAAAATTCTGTTTAAAAATATACCACACAGATGGAGGAGAAAACCTCTCAAACAAACCAAAACAACAACAACAAAACCCCACCATGGCCTAAGACTTGCTGGAGTGAACCTGTCCCAATTGTCCTTTCAGTCCTTTCTCTGCAACTGTGACCAAGATGCACAGGTAAAGTTGTGGCCACTTAATAAGAGGAACCAGCCGGGAACCACTGATGGGAAAACCTGGCAAGAAGGGGCCATCCCTCTGTGGTAACAGAATGGGCAGAGGAGAGCAAGAGTGAAAGTGTGGGCAGGCCCAGTCAGGACCTTATGGGGGAGTGTGGTACACCCCAAGGAGACGGAAACAGGAAATGGGACCAAGAAGTGTGCACACCACCCCTCCCGCCTCCCCATCAGCAGCACGGCCCCAGATGCCCTCCAAAGCCCGTCATAACGCACTCCCTTATCAACGCCTTGCTAGAAAGGGCATTTCTAGCTCATTCCTGGCTAACTAGATAGATCCCCCTTGGCAAACTTTCCTGATCCCATGCATACTGGAACGGGAATTAAGAACAGTGAGGGGTCCTGGGGATGCCGTGGAGGAGGCCCGACTCCCTCTATGGAGGAAAGCGTGCTGATGTCGATGTTAGACAACGGACAAGCTGCAAACACGAGGCGGAGAGCAGCGTCTGGGACACAAATACAACCCAAGGAAGTCTAGATGGAAGGAGAGGCGGCAAGGCAGGAATGACAGGCCGGTGAAGAGGAAAAACTGAGCCAAGATGTGAACAGACAGTGCTGTTCTAGAAACAGGACCAAGCATATTTACATAAATTCCTTACTTTATAATCATGATAAACGAAAAAAAATTCACACAAAAATATAAATTTGAAATAATTAATAGCACCAGTGTGTCAGATAATAGTTTCTTTCCCCCCGCTACACAAAGTACAAAGTTGCATAGTGTTAAAGGCTATATGTGAATCTCAAAGGCAGGTTGGTAGGAGGGAGGGGGCGTGGTAGGGAACTGTCACACTGTGGTCTTAGAAAACCACAAAGCTGAGGACCGAAGGCTGAGAAGCCCACTAGGAAACTCCACACAAGGTTCTCCCCTCTACACCCACAGGGGAGGTCTACAGTGGGTGAATCACAAAGTGCAGGAACTAGGGTGTTGGCTGATGCATGAAACAGTGCAAGCATTTGCCACCAGGATTTGGCAGACAACAATGTGTTCTGAGGAATTCCAGAAGGCGGAAAAAGAAGAAGACTGGAGCTAAGGGTCAAATGTTCCATCTCTCTCCAAAAGAAGGAAAAAACATGCACATGTGAGGTCCCGACACTATAGGTTCCACCTACGTTTCATCCCTCTGCTAGAAAAGACTAGGACGAGGAGGTTGTTCTTGTGTTTGTCAAGATCTTAGGGACCAAGTGCTGTCTGACAGGTATTTTAACACTAGTTCCAAGAGTAACATACTAAAATAGCTCTGGGATGTTTGATTTTGAAAGAAACTTTAGTGGTTATCATCTCCCTGTTTCTTCAGAGTAAGGTCCATTTATAAGAATATCAGAAGAGGTCTACTGGTCTAGTGGTGAGTGCAAGCTGCCCATCCAGATTTAAATTATCAGCTGCCCAAAGATCTGAAAAAAAGCTTATCTTCCTAGTCAATTATTAACATAAGAGAAAATCTTCAGCCTTGTCAGCCACGTTCTCCTGGGACTCTCATAAATAACTATACCCTGACCCATGGATGGCTCAGTTCCTAAACTTAAACAGCGAGCAGGACTGATGGGATGGCTACCCACATTCTAAATGACCAGTCCCTTTGGCACAGGATATTTATTTCCTTTTGCTTATAAGGAGGAGGTCAGAAGATGCAGACGCACTTTCTTCATCCGTGGACTGGGTATACTGGCCATCACAATGCTACAACTAGTAGCCAGACTTCTCCTTCATAGAAACAAGAGTACCGAGACTGAGGAGCTCTGCTGGTGTCGATGCAAGAGGGGAGGGATGCTGCCCTGGCATTCGAGCATTCACAGGACACCAGTGCAGGATGTCACGTCCTCCTGCAAACTGGAAGGGAAAATGTGGGTAAGGTAGCAACAGGAGTGGAAGAGAGACTTTATTAGATAGAACCCTTTGTTCCCAGTTCAGGATGTTTTAATTGCTTCTCTTTAAACTCTGACTTTTCCTGGTTCAAAAGGACAGTGATGAAGAGCAGCAGAGAAGTGGGGGTCTGAAAAATGTAATCTTTGTGTCAAGGCACTCTGTGGCCTCACAAATGGTCCCCCAGCAGGGGATGCTGTCTTCTAGCCCTCTCGATGCTAGGGCTTCTCGATGGACGGGGTGTTGAAGCAGCCGGACGGTAAGGTCTTCTTGATATCCTCCAGGTTGTGGATGTCCTTCAAGATCTCCTCGATATCGCGGGTGTAGTCCATGATGGCAGCCTCCTGCTTCCTGGCTTCATTCTCCAGGTCGGACACTTTCCTGTCAAGGTCACTGGCCTTCATTTCGTCTTTGGCTTTGTTCAGGGTACCTTCAATCTCATTGAGCTTGTTCAGGTCCACTGTGTCCAGCTGACCTATAGGGCCAGAAAGCATAGAGAAGAGTACAGACACCTTCAGCAAGACCTAGAACCTCACTCGGGTACCTCCGGGAGCCTTTCTCAGCATTAACCCAGCAGCTGCCACCACACCATGGCGGCCCTGACCTGTGGGTCATCATTGTGTACAAGGGCACAGACACTGCAAGCCAAGCACAAACACTGACCCGGCCCAGCAGAGGTGGGTCAGAACTTATATAAGATATTGGGCCAGAAGCTTTTTTCTGAGAAGACAGTTCTTTGCAGAACATTTTCTCAGAGCACAGCTACAGTGTTCTGTACCCTACACTCCAAGTGTGGTTCGGAAGGTCACCTGGTAACATTTAATGCCCTTTCCAGGTTTCTACAGGTAGTCTGTGTGTCATTTTAGTGCCATCTGAAGAATGCAAAAATTCCAAGGCAGGGAGAGCCTGAGCCCTCAAACTCCTAGATTCCAGGGAGGATGGGCTGGCTGGCTGGGGCACTGTCTGCTTTGGGGAACTGGTCACTGTTGGGAACCTTCCTATGGAAAATGGCCAAGGCTGAAATGCTGACATAATTTCACCAAAACCTCACTTTGAATGAAGCAAGAAAAAAAAGGCTCTGTAACAAATGAAAGCAGATACAAGTGACAGCACTTCAGGCATATTCCAGCTGATCAAGTTCTCATAAGACCATTTACCTCAGTGATTCTCAGATATTAAATAATTTGCCCAAGTATGTATAACCTATTGGCCAAAAAGATTCTGACCCAAGTCTGACTAATTTTAAAGTCCAGCTCTTTCTTCCACGAACATCTCTCTCTTCTAGCTAACTTTCATTTTAAACCCACCAGCTGACACATTGTTTATTATTCTTGACATTTGAGACATTAAAAAAAAAATTCCCCCTCAAAGGGAAAAAAACAAAACAAAACAAAACAAATAGCACCAAACAAAACACACCAATCTGTAAAGGCTAGCAAATTAAAATACAATGCCTCACTCTGAAGAGTCCAGGCTAGAGTACTGCCACCTTGTAATGGAATTTGGTGACAAAAGTACATCTGTCCAAAATGAAGGATGCTCCCTATCAAGATGGGAACAAGGTTTCCATATGCTTATCTTTCCTTAACAAATCAAGTTTCTCTCTCTCTTTTGGCATAAAATAATTGTGCTTTAGTCGGCAAATGAACAGAATTCCAGGCAATGAAGTCATGCCCAGTTTAAAGTATTCTTTTATTTTATCACTGAAATTCTTTTAAAATTCCTCAAAGACATTCTGCTAATGGAATTAGCTAAGAAAAAAAAAATACTGATTAATTGCCCCATGAACCTGGACCAAAAATGAACCCTACAAGCTGGCAGTGTCTCTTCAAAATTTAAAGACAGTCCCCAGACTGTACTGTTTTCTTTGGATTAGGGTCCATAGAATGCACCTAGTAAGCACTAGTGGATTAATACATCTGAGTCATAATTCATTTTGCTCTTTAAAGTTGATGAACATGTGAATATTATAATTAATAATTCAGGTTGCTCTTAAAGGTTCCCTTGTGCAAGACACATACTTATTTTATATGGCACTTTTAAATAAGCAAGAACTAGAAGAAGTATTCATAATTCAATGGGTGATTTTAAAGGGATTCATATATTAGTCTGCCTTTGAGTGAACGATATCCAATCCCAGGTACAGTGTGACTTGTTCACACAGAAGAAAAGGACTGCGTGTGGTCACTTACCCAGTTGCTCCAAGAGGTCGTTGATCATGTTGAGGAGGCTGTTCACTGAGTTTTTGGCCTTTCTGGCGTTGATCTCAGCTTCCTGAGCAGCCTGGGAAGCCTGCAGGGGAAAAGGATAAGCCATACAAACAGCTCTGACGCTATGTTTTTTTTTTTTTTTTTTAAGTATTTATTTATTTATTTTAGTTTTTCGGCGGACACAACATCTTTGTTTGTATGTGGTGCTGAGGATCGAACCCGGGCTGCACGCATGCAAGGCGAGCGCACTACCAATTGAGCCACATCCCAGCCCCTGACGCTATGTTTTCATCTTCTTTGGGTATATTCTGTTGGCCCAGTGAGCCAATAAATCGAATTTTCAGATGCTTTCCCCTTCTCTGATCATGAAATAATGACCTCTCCCTGTAGGTTTTTGCTTTCCTGGGACCACATCTTCAGGTTGAGGGTACTGCTAGTTCTACCCCATGGAACCATCACCAAGAGGCAGTCAGCATGCCTACACTCGTATTTGTATTAAAAAACAACAACAACAACAAAAAATCACTATTATCCTCTCCTCTCAGGTTCTCGCTTGAGAACACAGGAAGGTGTATTCATTATAAAACCCATCACACAGAACAAGTTATTTTTTAAGGGTGAGTGTAAAAACTCCATTTTAGAACCAAAACATGTCCTTAAGGGCACTCTTAGGGACTTGATTATTAGAAACTACCTATTCTTAGAACATTTTCATTAGCAACTGAAGCTTTTCTGTAAATTCCCCCTCAACCTGCAGCCACCCAGCCACAGCCACACACTCCCACGCTCATTTACTGGGACAATACAATTTACATCTTCAAAACCAACCAAACATTGATATTTGGGAAAATTCCATGAAACCTGAACAAATACACTGAGCATGAGTCACAGGAAATAACAGTGGAAGAGGAAGTGTCTCAATATCAGAAAACAGATGCTCTCACAAATAAATCCAGTCAAGATAGAAATGAGTGGCTCAGAGCTCCCTGGTTCACTTTTCATAGTTTTCAGGGTCGAAGTATTAAAACACTTTGGGATCCATACAATGTGAAAATTTTAAACAGAAAAAGAAAGCAAGGCAAAACCCCCTCCACAAACACATGATTAATCTCTGCTCCGAGGGCAGCTGTTCTCACTGAGCCGCACAGGCTTTTCTGAATGTGCTAGGAGGAGACAGGACCCTGCTGTGGCCGCCAAGAGCAATCGCATCTGTCCCGTGGGCTGCAGCCTCCTCTCTCAGGAGCCACCTCAACCTTCAAGCTTCTGCTTTACAAAATATAGTTACAGACCCAAACAGTACTAGCTAAGTGCTGGCCTTTCAGACTTGATAGGAACACAGCGGGATAGTGTACCTGAGGGTTGTTTATGTTACTCAGAAGTTATTTACCAAAAGTAACAAAAGACGGATCTTCTTTCTATTCTTTAAACTAAATCCATACCCTTTTCTGAAAATGTAGTGTCTCTACGACCAGATTAAAAATGAAATCACTGACTCTCAGCACATTATGAGAAATCCCTATTTTTACCACATGGGAATTTCCACTTGAGCCACTCTGTCTCACAGAAAATTAAAACAATCCAAACAAAAAAGGAAAAAGTACAATAAAATCAGGTGTTTTCACAGAGATGCTTCCTGTATCAATTCTTCAGGCCTTGTGTTCCTCCTTCCTATCCCAAGGTGAAAATGACCCACAGTGAGATGCCCTGTTTTTCTTTAGCATCAGTGAAAGAAAGAGTTCCTTCCTGACACTGAAAGTATATAAGTCAACAAGTTCCTGAATATCATTACTGTGACTGCTACAGTCAACTGGGCAGGAATATTCCCACTCTGTGTCTTAAAGTCTTCCTGAAGCAAAATACAGCACAGAACAGAAAAATGGACCCTAATTCCTCCTTGTTCCTTGGGCCATGTGTTCATAAATCAGTTTTGTTGCCAATGGTGTTATGTACACATGTCCTTACAAAAAATAAAAAAGTTAAACTGAACATGAAGCTGGTGTGTTTTGGTGGGGTGATGGTAAATGCTACCTTCAAATTTTCTTATACGAAAGAAATTGATCTTTGCCTCCAGGGAGCCAGCCATGGGAAGGACTAAGAAGGGAACTGACTTTTCATTGCATTCCCTTTTATCCCTTTTGATTTTATACCACTTATGCATTACTCAATCAAAAATATAGACATTTTAAATGTCCTAAAACCCCAAGTGTGTAAAACAAAGTTTTGTTTTTAATTAAGAGCAGTTTTGGGACAGGACCATTGTGCAACAGAAGTCCTGGCAGAAGACCCAAATTCTTTGTCTTCTACGTAAGCTACTAACCCAATTCTTGACCAGCAGATGCAATGAAAAACAGACTCTGTATCAAAGACACTCTTCCCCTCGAGATGGGGATCTTTACTATTGAACACCCTTCAACTCTCTACCCACTCACAAGTGTGCCAAGCCTCTTACCATCCCTGCCATCATCATGTCCTGGTCGGCATCGTCTTGTTTTCTCTTCAGCTCTCTCTCTGCTTCCTGTAGCTGCCTCAACATACCGTTCACCTCGTTATCCAGATCTGTAACTTCTGCAAAAGTCCTTTCAGCTTCTGCCTTGGTGCTGGTAGCATTCTAGGCACAAGATAAGCAAATTGCTAATTTTTAAAAGCCTTCCCTTATCCGGAGTATGGCCCCACTCCTTTTATAATTTGTAAAATGTTTCAAAAATATAATTCAGAAAGAATAGCACAGTGATTTCTACCAAGGCTTCTACTGTATCACCTAATAACAGTTATTAAGAAAAACATGAATACCTAACAAAACAGCATTTTAAATTTTATAAAGTGCCTTTCTTTGCATTCTCTTTTTCAGTTTCTGAAGTTCCCTGTTACTGCTATTTTTAGTGGAGGTCACAGAGCTAGCAAATGATAAACATTTTATAGAGTACATTTCCAACCACACCGGGTCAATTAGATTCTTTCCCTTGGATACATTTTAAATTCAAAGCTAGCCTGATTCTTCTTGGCAGTTGATTATAATGTACAAAAAGGCCTCCATCCTGAAATATGAGTATATTATAAACATACTTAATTAAAAATCTTCTAACTGTTCTAAAGAAAGACATTTATGTGACCTGAGTTTTAGAACCAGCTCCAATCTTGCCTTTAGAGAGGATAAAGCCAGCAGAGAGAAATTACTGTTATGAATATAAAGGATCCCAGTGCAGCAGCTACGGAAAGTCTATACAGGGGGACTTGGGAATGACGATGTGCTCGAAAGGGGCAGGAAAGCTGTGTTCATACAGCACTCTACGGAACAGTGAGAAAGATGTCACCTGTCCGGGTTCAGGAAGTATGTATGTCTGGGAAGTGCGGAATTTTTTGTAGAAGGGCTCCAAAGCCCTCAGCAGCTGTCCCACTTGGACAATTTGGATTCCACACTGATTTACTATAGAAATTTTAAAGGGACCTTTTTACTGATTCTTCCTTTTCAAACAACATGGTTACCTACTCTAAAGCCTGGTTAAAAAATAAAATAGGGATGGGTCAGGACAGATTTGCTGGAGCTGAGAAAAGACTCTGCACAGGCCTGAGGGCCTGGACAGTGGCTGGAGAAGGTGTGAGGGGCTATTCTGGCAAGGAGGAAGTACACACCTGCTGGACGGCGCTGGCGATCCTCTCAGCCTCGTGGGCCTTGTTCTTGGCCTCGGTGGCATCTGCTGCTGCATTGCCCAATGCCAGCTGCACTTCCCTCGTCTTCTCGTTGGCTTCCGCGATGGTCTGGTTGATAGCGGGAATCCTCCTCAGTGCCTCCTCTGCAGCTGTCTTGTTATCGTTCACACGTGTATCAAAATCTAAAAGGAGTTCAGGGAAAGCATCAGAACGCAACTCCCAACAAGCAAAAAGGAATTTTTCAGGGACCTGCAATTATTTCACAAGCAATAAAAATCAGGAAAAAAATGAAAGAATGGCTTGAGTTGAAATCTTACAAAGCCAAGTACATGCACATCTCTACATAGGTTTCCCAAGAAAAGTTGTAAGGATGTGCACCTGTTTCTGGAAAGAGAATTCTCACTTGAAAATCTGTTTTGATGCAGAGTGTTTAGCATACCATTGCTACCACCCTGGTGATTTTACTATCAGGACAACTGAGCTAAGAGTTCTGAGTACCTGTGACGCAGGTGCACCACTTTTAAAAATAAGAAAAAAGGATGACAAAAGAGGTCAACGTGTGGAGCAGGACTCGAACCCAGGCCTGCAGACGCCACACCAAAGCCCATACTTACAACTATTATCCTATAAATCTTCCTTATTGAACCTATAATTTTTATCAGCAGAGAATCCATTGCTGTGCCGTAAATTGGGCATATTTCTTTTCTATCCAGGGTGAAGAATGAGATGTCAGAGAAAATGAAAGATGACAGCCTTCATTTACCAACATGGGTCAGCTAAAAAGGCAGAACTTGGTTATCAAGTAAGTCATTCTCATGAAAATAAGAATTTTCATTCTCAAGAAAATGCTTTTTGTTTGTTTCTAAATTGAAGTGTGCAGGGGTAAAATGACATGAGCATTGGGATTTTTCTTGGAAACACTTCAGCATAAAAAAGTAGTGTGTCAGAGATGAACTAAGTGCGGTGACAACTATGGCGACTGCTGAATCTAGGTGATGAGTAGATGGGACTCACTATGCTACTGTCTTTCATTCTGCATGTTTCCAGAGATTATCATTCTAAGAACTGAAGGAATGAAATGGCCCAAGTGGAAGAAATGTCCCAAGAGCCCCATCATGCATGACCTCTCATACCTTTCAGGTTGTTGAGAATGTCATTGGCTTCTTGTAAGGTATTTCGTCCTTTTTTAGCAGCTTCTTCAGCAAGAGCCTTGGCAGCATCCGCTCGGGCCAGGAGTTGATCGGCAGTCTGCAAATGCAAGGCATATCAGAGGACAACCTGCCAAAGCCACCCCTTCCCTCTACTAGCAGACAAGGTGCCTCAAAGCTTCTGTCCTGAGACGCTGCAGCATAGGGCATGCTAGCCGCCAGCTGGGACCAAGAAGAAGGTCCTGCACTGAACACTTTATGGTTTGCTACCTCTGCTGCTATTGGACTCAGATGACACCTGGAATGTTACAATGTTGCCTCCAGAAATGAAGCAACCTACAAATCAAACTGACCTGCTGTTCAATTTTTCCATTCTCCAGAAGGTTCTTTACTTCAAGCTCCTTCCCTCTCATGTCTTCTCTGAGGTCTTCATAATCCTTTAACTTCTGGTCAATCAGACGTTCCAGGTCCGCAGCTTCTTTCTTTATTTTATTTGCTTCATTCTGTGAAAAGCAAGGAAGATGACATAAGTGATATTTTTAGAAGAACAGCCCAAGTCAAGATTTTGTCAACCTTTTTAAAATTTAAAATGAGACACACTTTTCACCTAGTGAAATTCACAGTGCTTACATAGTTTCATGAGTTTTGACAGATGTAGTTACCTGTGTAGCACCACCTCAATAAAGATACAAAATGTTTCCATCACCCAAAGAAGTTCCTTTGTACCCCTTCCCAGCCCCTCCACCTGTCCCTCCCTACTATGGCCACTGTTCCAATATCCTCACACATTCATCAAATTTTGTGTGCACAGACAAGAGAGTACATGTATGGCTGCAGAGATCTAAACCTTCAGCTGTCAAGTCAACACCTCATATACAGAAAGAGAAACAGTGAATTTCAAGTTCAATGTAAAACACATGTTTATCTAGGACTTTGAGAAAGCATGATTAGAACACAGATATGAAATAAATACTGTCAATTCCCAAATACCTTTCATGCCCAGAGCATCCTGACACAGTGCTTTCATTAAACCATTACCTTTTGTTGCTCCTCATATCTCCATTAGACAGTGCCTGGGAGGAAGGGTCTAGGCATATGGTGCTTTAAGTAACTGAAATGTGCTATAATTTACATTTATATGAAAGATATAGAATGATTATTCATATCATTAAAGTAGTCTGCTATTAAACATTTATAATCAGAAGACTCTTCACCTTGATAAGATCTATTAGTGCACTTAAAATAGAACTTAGCTGTACTGGTGAGTCAGGGCTGAGGAGGGAGGAGTAGGGCAGTCACAGGCTCTTCTACAGACTAGAGGGGACAGCACTGGCAACCACATCATGCGTACCTCCAGAGCCTCTGAGTCCACGGGAGCTAGCTGAGCCACACTGGCGTAGATCTCCACAGCTTTGTCTCCAGCACGCTTGGCCTCCTCGTGGACTCGGGCGGCTTGCTTTTCTAGATCCTGTGAGATGTTCTTTGCTTGTTCATACCTAAGGAACAAATCATGAAATTTAATAAAAACAGCTCCTTTTAGCATTTTAATGTTAACCAGATTCAACACAGTTTACACCACCAGGATATCATTCCCAAAACCTCAAAGGAAATGCTACATTAAAAATGCTCTCATTTTAATGCCAACGTTTAGCTAAAATTTAATTTTGTCATCACTTTCTATTTATAACATAGTTCCTATAAACAGTTTGAGTATTCCTAATCCCCAAATCCATAATTCTCCAAAATCAAACCTTCTGAGCACCAACATAACCTAATAACGTAACAAATGAAAAGCTTTACACCTGACTTAATGTGATGGGTGACAGTCAAAATGCAGGCACACTGAAAATATGTATGACATTTCAGGCTATGTGTATGAAATGTATATGAACATAAATGAATTTTGTGTTTAGGTTTGGGTCCCAGTCACAAGTATGTCATTATGTAACTGCAAATATTCCACAATATAAAATAATCCAAAATTCAAAACACTCTGGTCCCAAGCATTTCAGATGTGATTCTCAAACTTGTACTTTCTTATTTAAGACCCCTTTAAAGATCTACAAGTATATTCTATTTGCTCTATTACATTTTCTCCCTTCTTTTTCCAGTTAGTATGTAGAATTTTAAGTATCATGACTAGTCTTATTATCATTCTCTACAGTTACAGTAATTGGATCAAACAAAATCTCTGTGGCTGCACATCCCCTGCTTTAATTACTCTGCCATTTCAAAAGCTCAATTAACAAAAGAAATCTTACTGCATGAATGCACATCCTGAATCCAAAGCATTTAATTCCTCATTGAATTGGTGTTATTTACAAGAATATTTGAGGGTCTGAAAGCCACTGTTAAATTATACTCACTTCCTATTAAGCTCTTCAATCTCGACTGCTGTCTGATTTTCTCCTGCCAGTGTTCTCAAAAGCAGATTATATGCCTCAGTTGATGTATCATTGGCTGTTTTTGCCACTCGTACAATGTCATCAGCTTCTTGTTTATGGCTAGACACATAAGAGAGAGAGAGAAAAAAAATCAACCACAGAAGAGACCATCTGACAGGAAAAGAAGTAAAATTTGGGTAATGCTTATTTGATTATATATGCGTACACTAATGTGGGTTGAGATCTCCAAATATTGGAAAATCCCATTCATTTGGAATTTTACAATCATTTCAGTGGGGCTAAGTTTACAAAAAGTGTTCTATAAATTGAAAAAAAAAGCGGGGGGGAGAGTATTTCCCAAGATGATTAATGATATAAAATTTATAGGGACAGTAAAGGGAGGTACGGGGAGCAAATATTTTCTACTGAGATATGAAAATAAAGCATTTTTGTTGTAAAGTTAACATGAAAAGAATTTAAAAATTGAATTCTACTGAGCTGCTTAGACTCTATCAACTTTAAGACTCTGAAGTTAAAAATCTAAAAAAGTATGGGTTTTTTTGAGATATGCAAATATAATCTTGCTACAAACCATTGTATTCTAACTCTTCAAGTGACCACTCTAACTTCAAAGTAGAAAGAAGAAGATGGTACACAGAGCTGATGACATCTCAGAAGGGAAAGTAAGTCTTTCAGAGGGACCCATCTGAGGGGTGGTTCAGAACACCCAGCTACACCCTGGGAAGCTACACCTTAACCACTAAACAGAATTACCGTTCAGCCAACTTTCGGGCCTCTTCTGCCAGAAGAGTCATGTTGTTTGGATCCCCTGTAGACTCCGGCTGAATGATTGACTGAAGAGGAAAAAAAGCATTTATTCTCAAAGGACTGAAGTGCTTAAATTTCAGAAAGCAAGTGTCAAAACTAAATTTTTGTTAGTGTTAGAGAGAAAAAAGACTACTTCTTATTTTCAGAGATCTTTATTAAATGATTTTACAAATGATTTCTATTTTCAGCAAAGGAAGATTAAACTGCCAGTGGCAGAGAAAGAATAAAGTGAGAGGAAACACAGGTGTCCCTTGTTTTTACCCAGTGGGTACTGTCTCGAGACAAGGAGGGACATGGCTTTCTGGCTCGGGGGAGCAGCAGGGGAGGAGCTGAAGAACGCATCACTGCCCCTAACACACTTGCCACAGTTTTCCAAAGGGCTCCCCAATCTGCCCTCCACCCCTACCTTCCCACACACTCACCACATTGGCAGCTGCGATTTTTGCTTTCTCAAGTTCTCTGGAGGCAATTTCAATCAGCCGCTCCGTGCTCTCCACTCGGGCCCGTGCTTGTTCAGCCAAATTTCCAGTCTCCTGGATGGTGTTCCGGATGTTCTGCAAACGGCCGATTTGGCTATGCAGAGTGTTATTCACCCTCTGAAGGCGATCCATCAAGTTCTGGTCCACATCTGTAATGGTATTGCAGAAGAGACACCATCAATGATCTGAAGTGGGCATGATGTCTCACGAGAAAACTGAGGCACTGTGTATCTTGACCCTTCCAAATCCAACCTCTTCCCGACAAGCTTCCCCACAGCAGAGCTGAGCAGTCTGTACCGCTGCCATCAATGGGTCTCCAACTGCCTGCCCGTGAGTCCCACCTGACTTCAAGGCCCTCTTTCCCACTCACCACTATATCCGCAGCCTTACAGAGAGGTTGGAAAAGAGAAAGCAACCAAGGATTTTTTTTTAATATTTATTTTTTAGTTATAGGTGGACACAATATCTTTATTTTATTTTTACGTGGTGCTGAGGATCGAACCCAGTGCCTCACGCATGGTAGGCAAGTGCTCTACTTCTGAGCCACAACCCCAGCCCACCAAGGATTGTTTGATGAAGGAAAGAAAAATTGATTTTGATATTCCAGCACAGGCCAAATTTAATCATAAATACACAATGTTGTTAAAAATGCTGCTAGTCTTGGAAGCTAAATGTACTTCAAAACTTGGGGAAAAAATTGTGTTTAAAAACATATCGACATACGGCATATTCAACTCACTTTGTATTTTGAATTAAATAGACTGTTGCTGCAACCCTTTCCCCCTTGTACATACGTAATTCTTTTAATTGGTCTCTGCTTTTAAATAGCTCTTTAAGTTGCTCTTATTAATAATACTCAACTTAATACCTGGATCCTAATAAACCAAAAGATATATATAAGCCCATGCAAACATAAGCCTCCCAGTATTTGAGGTTATATTAATACACAAAAACCATTGAGTAGCTGGGTGCAGTGGTGTATGCCTGTAATCCCAGCTGCAAGGGAGGCTGAGGCAAGTGGATTGTGAGTTCAAAATCAGCCTCAGCAATGGTGAGGCACTAAGCAACTCAGTAATACCTGACTCTAAATAAAATACAAAATAGGGCTGGGGATGGGGCTCAGTGATTGAGTGCCCCTGAATTTAATCCCTGGTACCCCCCCCCTAAAAAAAATCATTAAGTCATACTCAAAACTGACCAGTGAGGGGAACAGAATAGAAAGCAAGAAATAAACTCCACAACTTCAGCCAACTGCTTTTTGGTGAAGTTGCTAAGAACACATGTTGGAGAAGGGACAGTCTTTAATAATGGTGCTGGGGAAACTGAATATCCACATGCAGAAGAATGAAACTAGAACCCTACCTCTCATCAGTTACAAAAGCAACTCAAATGGATTAAAGACTTAGAGGTAAGACCTGAACAATGAGACTCCTAGAAGAAAACACAGGGGAAATGCTTCAGGACATTGGAATGGGGAAGAATTTTTTGGACAAGACCCCAAAAGCAGAGGAAACAAAAACAAAAATAAACCAATGGGATTAGAGCAAACTCAAAAAGCATGGCAAAGGAAACCATCAACAGATTGCACAGAAAACCTCCAGAATGGGAGGAAATATGTGCAAACTATCCATCTGACAATGGCTTGGTATCTACAGTATATAAAAACTCCAAAAATTTAATAGCAAAAAAACCCAAATAACCTGATTTAACAATGGGGACTTGACCTGAATAGACATTTTCAAAAGAGACATACAAATGACTAACAGGTATATGAGAAAAAATTCAACTTCACTAATCATGAGGGAAATGCAAATTAAAACCACAGTGAGGGGCTAGGGATGTGGCTCATCGGTAGAGTGCTTGTCTAGCATGTGCAAGGCCCTGGGTTCGATCCTCAGCACCACATAAAAATAAATAAATAAAATAAAGGTACTGTG
This sequence comes from Spermophilus citellus, assembly GCF_964194105.1. Classification (NCBI taxonomy): domain Eukaryota; kingdom Metazoa; phylum Chordata; class Mammalia; order Rodentia; family Sciuridae; genus Spermophilus; species Spermophilus citellus. The sequence continues at coordinate 151,076,946 of NC_138187.1, forward strand.
TCCAACTACAAATAAAAAATAAGATATTAAAAAAAAAACATAGTGAGACAGCATTTCATCCCAGTTAGAATGGTTATAACCAAAAGACCAAAGATAATAAATGTTGATGAGGATGTGGAGAAAAGGGATCCATTACACACTGTTGGTAAGAATGTAAATGAGTACAGTCATTATGGAAAACAGTATAGAGGTTCTCCCCCAAAATTAATAACAGGCCTGCCATGGTGGTGCATGCTGTAATCCCAGCTATTCAGGAAGGCTGAGGCAGGAGGATCTCAAGTTCAAGGCCAGCCTAGGAAACTTAGTGAGGCCCTAAGCAACTTAGCAAGACTCTATCTCAAAAGAAAAAAACAAAAAGGGCCGGGGATGTGACTCAGTAGTAAAGAGCCCCTGGGTTCAAAATATAAATAAATATAAATAAAACCAGATACATAGTGCAGCAATGTTTATCTCTCTAACAAAATAGAAACCAGTATGTGTAAGAGCTGTCTGTGTTCACCATGAGTAAGAGATGGAAATAAGCAAAATGTCTGTCAACCAATGAATGGACAAGAAAATATGGTATGCATAATGGAATATTATTTGGCCATAAAAAGAATGAAATCTTGTCATTTGCAACAACATGGATGGAGCTAGAGATAATTATGTGAAGTGAAGTAAGCCATGCACAGAAAAACAATTACCACACAATCTCACTCATATGTGGAATGCAAAAACAGTTGATCTTGCCAGGCATGCTGGTGCACACCTGTAATCCCAGCAACTCAGGAGGATGACAAGTTTGAGCATCTCAGTGAGACTCTGTCTCAAAATAAAATAAAAAGAGCTGGGGGTATAGCTCAGTCATGGAACACTTGCCTAGTATATGCAAGGCCCAGGGTTCAGTCCCCCAGCACTACAAAAAACAAGAATAACGTTAATCTCATAGAATGGTAGTTATCAGAGGATGGAGAGAGTAGTGGGTGGGGGGAATAATGGAAAGTTGATAATGGGTACTAAGACATAGTTGCCTGGGAGCAGGAAGTTCTGGTGGGTATAACAAAACAGGGTGGCTATAGACAACAATAATGTGCAGTACAGTTCAAAAAGCCAGAAGAAAGGATTTTGAAAGACTTTACCCTAAAAAATAATAACATGTTTGAGGAGACAGAGAAGTTTAACTTGATTTAAATACCACATCATCTACACATATATCAAATAATTATATTAACCCATAGTATGTACAATTTATATGGTTTTAATAAATAAATTTAACTTTAAAAAATGAACCAGTTCTTACTTCAGCATGATGCTCAGTGTAAATAAGAGGTCAAAGTTAAAAACAAATGAGATTAATAGTTTTAGAAAACAGCATTTGAAGCAGGGCCACCAAATATATGTGCAAAGGTGATCCATTGCACAACCTTGGCCTAACCACACACAGGGGTCCTGCCTGGAATGTCACTTAGGCAATTCCTGAACAATCTTAAGAAAGTACTAAGAACACAAGCTTAGATCAGGGAAAATCATTTAGATTTAGGAGGGAGATGCAACCAGTAACATCTGAGAAGCCCCTTCCCTTTAGACCTTCAAGAATGCAATAGTTCTTGATCTTTTTGTCCAGTTCTTTACAGAAACAATAATATCTGAAAAAGGAACAGATAACCTAACTGGTAGGTTTGCTTCAAATGCCTTCCAATTTCAAGTGTCTACTTGCCAGACTTGAGGCATCGTATAATCTCCTTTTAAATTTGTACAATAAACACTAGGTTCAACTACAAATGAATACTAGGGGATAAAAAAGATAAATAATTACGAAGACACTTTCATTCTTGGCTAGTTTGAACCTCGGCAGGCAAGGGCAGCCAGGAACTCTGTTCATAACTAAGATCTTAGGGAAGGTGACACTAGCCCCACCTGACTAGGATGCTTCTAGAGCTTTCAGACGCAGCAGCCCACTGTACTCTGGCTCAAAGAGGTATGATGGCTCCCATCAGAGTTTCCATCCAACTTAATCCCCTTCTAGGGCAGAGGAAAAAAGGTAGCAATTGGAGCCAAAGAGAGTTATGGATAGCTGGGCTGCATCAAGATGCTTGGAATGTAGGTGCCCAAGCTGGGTCCCTTCCTTTCTTGCTCTTTGACCTACTCCCGTGGTTGCCAGTGCTGCACCAGAGCTGAGTACTAGACCCCTGCTCTTTGCTGGACTGATCAGCACTTTGGATATAACCCCATATTCAATTTCTCATATATATGACAAGATAGATGTGAATCAGCTGTCCTATCTAAAACCAATACGAACATATAAACACTTTATGTTAAAATAAGCTATTGACCTCTCATTATATTTTCAGTCTCTAAAAACTGACCTATGGAACAAAGTCTGGACTCTCATATTAAAATCAAACTGGCCCAAACGAGATACACTCAATTACTTCCTCCTCTTATCCAATAATCACATAAAGTAAAATTTCTATACATTTAAAATATTTAAGAGAAGAAAGGAGAAACGTATTGTTTGTGTTGACCTATGAAAGGAAGGCCTCTTCATGCAACTCCAAATGGACAGATTTATAAGCTCAATGGTGAAGTCAATCATTGCCGTCTCAAGTATACTTTTAATGTACATTTATTTTGTTCATCTGTGAACTCTTGCATATCAGCGATGGGAAGCCCCATAACATAGCTGGCCTGATGGAGCTGGGTCTTTCTATCTTTTCATTACTGGTGTGTTGAGCAAGTGCCTGGATTACTATGGTATTCAAAGAGTGCAAAAAGGACTTGCCTGAGTTTGAAAATGCTTAATTCAGGGCTGGAGTGGTGGCTCAGCTCTAGAGTGCTCATCTAGCATGCATGAGGCACTGGGTTCCATGCTCACCACCACATAAAAATAAAAAAGATACTGTGTTTACCTAAAACTAAAAAATAAATATTTAAAAAATGCTTAATTCACAGAGTCAGAAACAAGAACAAGACTTTGAAGTGATTTTTTTTAAAGCCAACAATCAATTATTCAAAATACTTTAATGTTTAAAAAACTAAGTTGTCTCTTAAAGTATATAAAATATTTTAAATTGTTTCCTACATCTTAAGCCCATCTCTTCTTTGTTATCAATCTCATCAGATAATGTGCAAATGACTAATTTAATTGCAAAGGACCTTAACGATAACATAAGATGAAAGCCTATGCTTTTCTATAATGTTACTAGTACATCTGTTTGCTAATCAAATGAAAAATTTCCTAAGAAGGCACTAGTTTGTAATGTTTACTAACTGTTGCATAGTCAGTAGCTAGATATTCAGTCAATGCTTAAAGATCATGATTTTTTTTTTATGAGCGTCCTTACTAAGGAAGTAGTACATAAAAAAAAAAAATTAACTTACAGGAGTACTTTAAACATTGAGCTTCATCTCCAGTCCTTTTTTATTTTGTTTTGAGACAGGGTCTTGCTAAGTTGTTGAGGGTCTGGCTAAGATGCTGAGACTGGTGTCAAACTTGTGATCCTCCTGCTTCAGCCTCCCAAGCAGCTGGGATTACAAGTACGCACCACTGTATCCAATTCAAACTACATTTAAAGCCATGGTGTAATGGAACAAATCTATGAAACATTTAAATCTGAATAGCAAATATTTTTGATACATTGGAAAATTACCTTCTATTATATCTTTTTTTAATATTTATTTTTTAATTGTAGATGGATACAATACCTTTATTTTATTTCTTACGTGGTGCTGAGTATGGAACCCAGTGCCTCGAACGTGCTAGGCGAGCGCTTTACAGCTGAGCCACAACCCCAGCCCCCTTCTATTATATCTTAAAGCATTAAATTGATGATTGTTTTTTGAAATACTATTCTGTAAAAATACATATTGTACAAGTAGTTTAAAAATTGAGAAAGAATTTTATAGAACCTTACTAATTAAATGAACTAGGAACTACATCACAAATTTACATTTAATTATGTGTACCTTTGACATCCTGGGCCTCACGAAGGAGGTCCATAACCTCTCTCTCTGCTTCCTTTAGCCTATCCTCAAAGGCTTGATCTGTCACCATCTCATCCCCAGTTCCAAGGTTTGCTATGAGACTCTCTAATTCCTGGAGTTTCACTCGATGATCAGCAACCTGAACACGATGGAAGAGAAAAGGGAATGAGCTCCACTGTACTTACTGCGGGAATTTCAGAGGCACTCTGTGAGTATGTGTTAAATAGATGTGATGGGTACTTTTCCTTTTGTTTCTCTGGCTTCAAAAAGAAGCCTTCCGGAGTGTCACTTCCTGACTTTAAACATCACCTGCAGACAGTTCTTCAGTTCTGTCCTTTCCCGAGTGGTAGATGATCTTCTTGATTTTTCCACTTACCTCTGACAGTATCTCGAATTTAACATCCAAAACCAGACCTCTAAATTCTGTTCTCCCTGAGCATCTCAGTGTATAGCATATCTAGCTACCCTAAGCAGAAGACTCAGGATCCATCCTTGAATCTCCTCTCCCCCAGTCATGCCCTTAACGCAGGCATTTATGCAACAGGATGGTGGTTCCTCTTCTGCCCCCCACCTATCACCATCCTAATCATAGTAGTCAGAGTGCTCCTCTTCAAATGCAAACTGGATTCCCAAGCTTGGAAGAGTTTTCCAGTGCCTTCCCACTGGATTTGGAATAAGGTGTGAACTCTATTCTAGGGTCACCATGGTCTTACATAACCTGTCCCTACCAAACACTCCAGGCTTGTCCCAAACTACTCTCCCTTCAATCAGGAGGCACCAGCTGCCCTGGCTTCCAGGCCCTCCCACGCCAGGTTCCTTTTGTTGGGAATAACCTGTGATTACTTGGCTTATTCCTTTTCACTTATTCCTTCGTACTTGGCTCATTCCTTCTCATTCTGAAGCTCTCACTTCACAGGAATTTCCTGAAAGAGGTCTTATACAAAGTAGTTTCCAACAGTTATTCTGTTTATATTCTTTCTGGCACTTATCTCAATATGTCTTGCTTATTTTTTAATTTTTTATTATTTCCCTCCTGACTAGAACATAAGCATCTGAGAAGAGGGATTATGTCTATGTTGTTTACCACTTTTTCTCTGGAGCTGTGTGTGTGCTAAGTTTTCATCCAACATCTGCTGAATGAATGAACGAACGAATGAACACACTATTGACAGCTTACCTTATCCTTTACCAGCCGGTAACAAGCTGGACATTCCTGGCAGCCAGGCCAGGAACGATTGTAGAAATAGTTCTCTTCGCACTGGTCACAGCGGTTTCCCACAAAGCCTTCTCTGCATTCACAGCGACCATCATCTTTGCACTGGAGTGAACGAGACCCCTCAGGATGACAGTCACAAGCTGCAGTACGGGAAACAGTACATAATAAGCAAAAGGAGGACAGGAACATTTCCTTAACTCAGACTGGTAACAATAAGCTAACTCTATTATGATTATAAGTCGACTTTGTTTTACAGACCTATTTATGAGAAACTAAATGGTTAAGTCCACTTATCAGAGAAGACAGATAATTTTATTTTAAAGTAAAAATAAGCCTTAAAGTAAAAAAGAGGTCAAAGTTAAGAACAAATGAGATTAATTTGTAAACATGCATCCTTTAGGACATGCTTCATGTTATTTAATAGTTACAGAAATTATTAAACTAATAAGTGCACCTTTCACGCACTTCAAGAATTCATCTATCTTCACCTCTCCACTGCCTAACATTTCTCTGAAGAATGAGAAAACCCAAATGCTAATGCTTCTCTTGCATTATTTTATAGTTTGTTTACTCACTTTGTTCTCTGAACTTAGTCAGTGACTTATGCTACATTCCACAGGAGAAATGAAGGAATTCCGAAAGCAAAAACACCAAATTTTTCCAAGGCCTAATTCCAGGCAAGTGTTTATGCCAAAGCGAAGCAGATGTTTATATGCAACCGTCCCAAAAGGGGCCCCAGGGTGGGAAGCAACCATGGCCAGTAAGTCAATGAGCACACTGCGAACAGGATCCTTCACTGTTTCACTGTCGGCACTAAGAATGGGACCAATAAAAAAAGCTCCACTAAACATAGTGAGCAAGCTCAGGAATCCAAAAAAAATAAAATAAAATAAAATAAAAGATTGAAAAGAATAAAAAACATTTAAAAAGAAATATGAATAAGGTAGTTGCAAAGAAATCAGGGACGTCCTTAATTTCTAGAGTTTTAGACAAGGAATATTCATGGAATAAAGCATCTATGATGCTTTAGGAATGGCCCTGACCATAAACCAGGGGGCTGAACAGAGGCTTGTTAAAGTCCTTTCTTCTCTCCTACTGGAATCAGGGGAGACTTGGCATTACATGCCACCAACATGTCTTACGTTTGCAGCCTTCAGGTCCAAACCCAAAGTGATTGACCTCACAGCGCTCACAGTGCTGACCAGTGATGCCCGGCTGGCACTCACACTGGCCGGTGCGGATGTCACACTGCCCGTTGGTGGAACCCAAAGCATGGCAATTGCACCTGAAAATGAACACAGGACACTCCTAAGGTAGGAAAAGCAGACTTTAAACAAAACTTTGTGGCTTTGTTTCAGGATAATATTGATTCAATCTGTATGTTTAAAGGTTGTTAAGACAGAATGTTAAGGGTTACTAAGCCCCCAAGGTTCAAGTTATTTTTATGAGAGCTACTTAGAACCTCTTTTTCTAGCTTAACCAATACCAGTGGCTCTCCACACTGGTACTGCATCAGCCCTGCCCAGGAGCTTTGAAAATAGGAATTCCCAGGTTGCAACCCTGGAGGGTTAGATTCTAAGTTTCACAGAAAGAACCTGGTAATTTATAACTTTATTAAGACATTGCTCAGTTGATTCTGACACAGCTGGGGCCACTTCTTTGTCCCATTAGCCTATTGACAACTGTTCAGTATTACCCTTAAGGGTGATTTTCTGTATCAGGCACTCAAATCATTCCTGAATAAAATCAAGCCATTATTAATTATAACATAAAAATTCACTTCTTAAAATACAAAAATAGCAAAGATGACTTCCACCTATCACCGATGCCTCACCTCTCACAGCCTTGTCCACTCTGTAGGTTGTAGAAGCCAGGGTCACAAGTACCACAGTCCCGGCCGGACACATGAGGCAGGCACTCACACTGACCGGTCACAGGATTACAGCTGCTCTGCTGCCTCACAGTGCCATATGGATTGCAACTGCAAGCTAGGGAAGGAAGAGAGAGAGCAAAGGATGGAAATCACCTGAGAGAAATACCAAATACAGAGCCACTCAAACGGCTTCCAATATGGAAGCTGCTGGGCACATGTGGCTGTTGAGCACCTGTAACGCGTGGGTGGCCAGTCTGAATGGAGAGGTGCTGTAAATGTGAAAACATGCTGGATTTTGAAGACTTAGTGTGAAAAAGAACATGTATCTCATTGATGATTTTTTATTAATTATTTGTTGAAATTATAATTGTTGGCTACATTAGTTTAAATAAAATATATTAAAACTGCTTTCTCCTGTTTTATTTTTAAAAATTAAAAAAAAAATGTGATGGCTAAGGGCTGGGGCTGTAGTCAGCAGCAGAGTACTTGCCTACCACATGTGAGGCACTGGGTTCGATTCTCCGCATCACATTTTAAAAAACAAAAACAAATAAAGGCATGTTGTCCATCTACAATTATAAATTTTTAAAAAAAAAATATGATGGCAGAAATTTTTAAATTATGCAAGCGGTTTACACTGTATTTTATTGGACAGGGCTGCGTTAAACCAAACAATTATGTGTATTTAAAGAGACACACAACGAATCTGCAGAACAAAGGTGTATACCCGTGACAGGATTTGACCAATGGCTGATTACCTTTGCATTTGTCTGCTGGATTGGGAGCCAGGGGATTTCCAAAGAATCCATCTTTGCACCGGTCACAGTAGAAGCCCGCAGTGTTATAGATGCATTTCAGGCACTCTCCTGTCGAGCGGTTGCAATTTCCCACAGCATTGGGATCAATGTTGTCATTACACTGGCAGAGGCGGCAAAGCCTCACAGGGCCATTTCTACCCAAGGGGTCTCCAAAGTAGCCATCATCACAGAGCTCACATCTCTTACCTGGGGATAAAACAATCTGATGTTATGATAGAAAGGTCTGGTGCTCAGTTACCTGGTCACAAACAGTGTAGTCTAGCTATCAGATGTGAGATGATATAGTACAGTGGGGGGTAGGAGCCCTGGGTTGCAGCCCCAGCACTGGGCCAGATCAGTGGAGTGACCCTGTGCACATCTCCACTTCCCCATGAGAAAGACAGGCTCTGGTTTGCCTGCCTCACTACAAATGTTCTGATAATTAACCAAAATCATATATTAAAAAGTGCTCTGTAAATGAGTCAGGCCCAAGGATTATGAACCTCTCCAGTCCCAAAAGATGGCAATGCATATATGTCAGTCTTGGCTGACACTACTAAAAAAGATGGAGTGCCACTCTCAATACCCTGGGTGTCCCAGATGACAGGTTGAGGAGGATCATCCTCTCAACATATAACAGGCCCTTGCTGTCTCTAGTTGAGCAGTGTCAACTAATAAAGAATCAGAGATTTCTTGAAGAGAACTTAGAAATCATACACTGCCACCTGCTCCTATGAGAGCTAAGGGCACAGACAGGTTAAATAACTTGCCCACAACCAAATAAATGACAGAAAGAGAAGCAAAGCCAGAAACGGGCTCTTTCGCCTGATACTAAACTCCCAGCTCCTCATTCTTCTTTTTCTAGTTTCTGACCATCATTACTCAGGTATTAAAAGTGCAAAGGCTCTTTCTATCTTTGTATTCAAAAGGGTCTAAATGAGCCTAGAGGTTTTGGAGAACTGCATGTTCATTTATTCAACAAATATTTACAGAGCATCTGCTGTAGGCCAGCATTGTTCTAGGTTGTCAGGACGATGCGAATGAGGCGGTCCTTGCTCTCCTGAAACCTGCTGCAGCTGGGGGAACCAACACCCAAACATCCAAATAAACAAGACTATTTCAGATAGGGATAAGCATAAAAAAAAGTTAAAAGAGCGCAAACAAGATAAGGTGATACAGTAAGAGTGACAGTGACTTTATATTGGATAAGAGGAAAGTCTCTTTGTGAGGAAACACAGGGATGAAGATGGAAAGTCAGAGGGAATAGTGTTTCAGAAAAACCAGTCAAAGCAGAAGCAGTTAAGAACCAACCCATGCAGGAGACTCTGCAATCTGGATTTCAATTTAAGTGTAGGGAGAAGCTCCTGGGGTTTTAAAAGTGCTGTGATCTGATTTACACTTAAAAAGGATTATTTGGGCCTCCACATGGAGAATGGTTCTTAGGGGAGCAGGTGAAGCAGGGGAGGCAATTCCAGGTGAGAGATGGCAGCAGCTGGAACCAGGATGGTGGCAGGGGAGGTGGTGAAAGTGATCAGATCTGAGACAGTTAAGACCTGCAGGCTGTTTCTGGGAAATGAAAGACAAAGGATCAAGGACAAGCCCTAGGATTTTAACTTGAACAACTAGGTAGATGGTAGTATATTTAATGAAATGAAGAAGATTAGGAAAAGAACAGGGTTGGGATTGGAGGAAAAAAGAGACAAAGATTTACCTTTAATTTGTTTACTTTGGGGATTCCTTTAGCTATATGAATCAAGATCACAGCAGAAAATAGTTGGCACATTCAAATTAGCAAGACTTGGGCAGAGTTTAATAAAGGTGCCATTACAGAGTCTGGGGAGTGTTGGAAGCCACAAGGATAGTGCAGCACCTCGAACAGGCTCCAGAACCTGCCTCTCAGGTGCAGATAGACCAACCAGGCACCAGAGCCTAAAGATAGAGCTGTCTGGAGAAGGCTAGCTGCCAAGAGCTAAAAAATTAAGTTTTGAGTCACCAACACAGAGGACCCCACAGAAAGGGGGGCTCAGAATGAATACCCTGCCCTCACTCTCCTCCTTCTCTTTGATCACCTGTATGTGCTTTCTGCCGTTTCTGAACGCTAATGGAAACTGGCTCTGATGTAGTACATACAGGTCTCATCCATAGGGGACAGAGAGTGGATATGAAGGGACAAACAGATGCGTCCACCCCATCAATCACCCAGGCAGGGATGGGCAACAGGTAGCTGGTGTTCAGTGCTAGAGATACAGAATTTACAGTCATAGGCTTTTGAATCCCAAAGAGGAGCTCTGACCGCCTCCAGGTCAAGCTAACATGAAAGCCCCTGTTGAGAAACAGGGGGGAAACAAAGGATACACAGAGGAAAGGAAGGAAGGAAAACAAGCAGTGATGTGGCATGGAAGGCAGGAGGGGACAATGTCTGAAGCAGAGGGTGGTCAATGGTGTCCAGCACTGTTGGGAGACCAGGTAGGATGAGGACTGAAAACTGACCCCTGGATTTGACAAACACCAACTGATAAGCTGAACAGAAAAAATGTGGGTGGAGGTGGGGCAAGAGGGGAAGCCATGTGGCCCTGAAGTAAACAGCCACCACACTCCTACTCAGATCCATCTCCAGATCAGCCCCAGGCAGCAGGCATTCCAGTTATGCTTCTCATCAGATAATTTCGCTATTTCAGATATGACCCGTATTTTAAAAGTTTTGAAACTAGATTTGAATAAAACTTAAACTAAGATTATGTGGAAAAGCTAAAATAGAAATGTCTAGTAGTCTGTGAAAACTCCAAAATACTCTCTGGCAGCTACAACTAGTCAACCTTATTTTTTAAAGTTAGCATCCAGGTTCAAGTTCTAACTGTATGACTTAAATCTGGGCAAGTGATTCACTTTTCTGAACCTCGATTTTCCTTATCTTCCCTCCCCTAGAGAGGAGAGGTGTCCTTTCTTCCCCCACCACTCTGGTGTACGCTCTTTTATCTGAACTAACTGTGCTGTATTCAATTATCTGTTTTCCTCCATAAATTTAGCCTCTGAGGAATAGGAACCATCCTTTCCTCATCTTTGTATTTCTAAAGACATGCACTCAAGTTTGCAGGAAAAGGGATCATTGCTATTTCTTTACCTCTGAAAACCATGTTAAATACTAAGTCACATGTAGAAGGATGCCACGTGTGATTTTTAGCAGCCAGCACACTTGAGGCACTAAAAGAAGCCCAAGAGGTCTGGGGCCTAGAGTGCAGGTTCAAGAGTGGGTGCTGGGGACTGAAGCCAGAGAAATCTGTTGGGTCATTTGCTTAAAAAAAAAAAAAAAGTAAGACACTGATGCATGTGTGCACTCACACATACAAACACACTGAAACTCACATGGTACCCTATTAACATATACAATTTTAAGTGTGCATTATCAGTTTGAAATAAAATTATAAAGAAACACCAGAAAGTCAGAAATATGAAATTTGACACTCATTTCCCTCATTTGCTCAATTGCCTTAAGCAAATGAGTAATTATTCTGTGCGGCCGTTCCCATGGTGCAGAATGAGTGTAGCACAGAAAGGTGCCATGTTGTGATGTTTCCTGGTGATACAGTGGCAGTATTTTCTAGAGGAAAAGCCTTTAACAGGGTCAAAGGCTGTGCCAGAAGGCTGGCCAGAACCTCTCCATTATGGTGCTGGTGGAGTGGCAGGGCAAGGGGAAGGCCTGAAGTGAGCCTCAGTCTGCCCAGCTGGTCAGTATGGGCAGTTGTCTGAGTAGCTCTGTAAGATAAAGTTTTATAATACTTTGAAAACAACAACAAAAACTAAACACATAGACCGGCAGAGGGACCTATTCAAAGCTATAAAATGCAAATATATTTTCTACCAAACGTGGTGGCACACGCCTGTACTCCCAGCCACTTGGGAGGCTTGAGGAAAGGAAGATGATAAGTTGGAGGTGAGCCTTGATGACTCAATGAGACCCTGTCTCAAAATAAAAAATAAAAAGAGCTGTGGATGTGGCTCAGTGGTAGAGTACCACAGGTTCCATCCCTAGTACAAAAAAACAAGCAAACAAACAAAAAACTCAACCAAATGTAAAGGACTCTGATGTATTAATATAAACTATTTTAAGGAATAATTTTAAAATCATCTCTTTATATCAAGAATTCCAGGACAATCAAGCAAACTAAAAGTCAAGTTTGACTTCTCATCTTATAAGAGCGAGTATGCTATAGTGATCATTATCTCTGGAGCAGGACTGCCTGGGATGGAATCCCAGCTCAACCACAACTGGCCACGCAGCCATGGACATGGGACTCCATGCCTCCGTGCCTCAGTGCTCTTGTCATATCATGGGAGGAATGGTAAACAGTTATGGGGTTTAATGAGGAGGTGTGTGTACGGTGCTTAGAGCAGCTCTTGGCCACAAATGTTAGCCGTAATTAGTAATCTGATGTGCATTTTATGAATCCACAATCAACCTGATTTCTACAAAACCTTTTCCTATGAGGAAAACCACAATCACCGAACTAAACAAAATACTCCAAAAACGGGGGGGGGGGGCATCCCCCACCCCTCAGAAGCCCTTTCCCCCAAGTCTTCTAAGATGGAACAAGACAAAAAGCACAGACTTACCAGTGGTACCAGTCGGACAGTTGGTGCACACTACCTCCTTTGTCTTGGGAACAACAGCACAACTTGAGCCCCCAGGACATGGACAAGGTTGGCAGTCAGAAGACGTGCCCACAGTCGAATCTCCGTAGTACCCATCACTACACTTCTCACAGTGGGGGCCAGCAGTATTGTCTCTGCAGTTACAGACACCTATTCAAACAGCAAGTGTGAGAGGACAGGCAAGAGTCCAAGAACATAAGACAATGAGCATTTCCTCCCCAACCACCAATGAAAAGTCAGGCCCAGCAACTGTCAATCATTCTCTCACCTGTCTCAGGGTCACAGGTCTCACTGTGTCCATTGCAGGTACAAAGCACACAGGGACTGTATGGTCCGAGACTCGGAGTTTCTCTTCTGTAACCCGGGAGACACATCTCACAGAACTGCCCTCCATAACCCACTGGACAGGTGCAGGTCTCCACCCAAGTTGCAGGGACCCCAGGCCCAGGACGAGCACTTGCCAGGGTGACATCATCCAGATATCCAGCACCTGTGTATACGGTGTGGAAGAGAGAATCACTGAAGTGCTTTCCATTCCCCAAAAGATTGTGAAAAGTCAAGTCACTCAAGAGTAGCCAAATTCCAAAGAAAATTGGTCACTGGCTTAATTTATCTGCTGAAGAAGATAATTAGAAAATAGCATTCAGGACAACCATGTGGTACTGGGTGCTAAATTTAGTTCAACATTTTTTAAACACACACACACACACACACACACACACACACACACACCCCACAGATTTGTCAGATTTTTGAGTTCTCCCAATCACTAATGTGAAAAATAAAAGCACTGAACAATCATTTGTGGCAAAAAGAGATTCAAGCAAGAGTGTAGAAGGAAAGAACAGTACAAGTCTATAGCAATTAAGTAGTGTTTTGCTCTTTTGCCATAAAAACAGGCAGAAACTACAAATTCAAGGATAAGAAAGAAGGGAAGCAACTGTACAGGTACATTAGGTTGTATTTTTTGCCCTCCATAGAATAGTAAAGATCAAGTAAATTAGGTCTAATGTGCACAATCATTCCAAAGCCAACATGCCATATGCTGCAATGCCTTCCCATTTTCAGAATGAAAACAGAAGCAGCCTTAAATCAACTGAGACCAATGTTCACGCCATCTGGCAGTGTCTCTGGCAGCAATGCTCTTTGGGCAAAGTGGGCCTTGGTGATCGCCACTCAGGTTCCACTCCACTGTAGCCTTCAGCAGTCTCTGCTCTAAGTAGGTTTTTTTATTTCCCCCATCCAAGTTACAAAAGATGGCTTGCTATTTACATAATTCACTTGGAAACTGACCACCTAAGGTTGAAGCACACCTCTTATATTACTGGCTTAATTTAACCTTTCATACATTTATGGCTTTTTTGCCCAGTCAGATCATGAGATAAGCCTCCAACTCTAAACATTCTTAAGTCTCCCTATTCTAAAAATACTCTCTTCAGTCTTGTTCCTACTCCCAAGTTACAGTGCGGCTCTTTCCCTTCCCTTACAGCCAAACTTCTCTAAAGAATAGTCTTTATTTTTCTTCTTCCCTTCAGTTACTTTTCAAAGCACTGCAATCTAAATTTAGTTTCAACACTTCTGAAAAAAAAATCAAAACTACAATCGACAAAAAGTCCCTTGCCAATGATTCCTTATTCAGCCAATCTAAAACCCAGTGGTGCTATCATCTAACCTGTTTATCCTCTGTAAAATTCCTTTCTCCTCTGGGTCTCAGAGCATGGACCTTAATTAACAGTGTTTCCAGGACTCCATCCTCTTTCTCTTTCTATATTTTGTATCACATTTCCAAATTTAAAAATTATTGCCCATTTGTTGACAGACTTCTAAATCTAGATCTATTGTTCTAACCTCTTCCTGGGGCCTAGGTTCATATTTCTAATTACTCCCAAGCGATTTTCATCTGGATATTCACACAAGCATCTCAAAAATCAATACGTCTAAGCCACTGATGGCACTGTCAACGTCATCCCACCACACTGACTCAATCTCCTTCGAATAGCTTCACCTTCCTAGAGAAGTACCTCATTAAAAAAAAAAAATTAAAGGAAAATAATTTAAAACATTATTAAATTCTTATTTAAAATTACAGCAAATGATTACTGAATAATCTATAATTTTTCATAATTTAGCCAATGATTCAAAAGACTTGATAATTACAGAGCAGCAAAAAAAAGAAAATGAAGAGTAAGCATCTTGAACCAGTAGAATTATTAGGTTTTTAAAGAAAATCTATATTTACAATAACTTCAATTGACTTACTAGTGACAAAAGAATTCTACTTATTAATTTTAGTGAATTTTCTCTAGGTCCATGAAAGTAGGTTAAAACTATATTATTTTCTATATAATTCATGTGTAATAGGGTAGTTTATACTGTTTCTTTATAATCAGTGTTACAGTAGTATAAGAGAGAAACTCTACATTATCAGGAATCCTTCTACCCAATTGTCTTAAACAATTCTTCTAAATGACATTACAACTCACTTCTCTCACTGTATGTCCCACGGATCTTGATAGAAGTCAAGTTGTTTAGTAGCTTCTGAAATTCAAAAGGGGAAAGAGCAGGCCTCCAGGGGTAATCTGTTGCTTCATGGAGCCTGGGGAGATAGAAAGAGCTGCCTTAACCTTTGAAGGATAACCCTGGGTGCCGGGAAAGCATTTCTCATTCATCTTATCCATTTATACCACCAACAATGCAATGCTCTGACAATCTTACCGAATCAGAAAGGAGATTGTTGGTTTGACAATACAACTGGAGGAGGGAAAGATAAACAAAGGAAAGCTCCCTTCTTCAAAGTCTCCTTGATCATCCAAAAGTTCTTTAACACACACTGGGGCGGTGAGTATAGATAGAGAGACCGCTTTCACAATGCAGGTCACGCCCGACTTTACAAAGAAGGCAGCCTCACCTGAAGATGTACTTCACAGTGGTCTCGCTTGGGTAGGAATTGCCCTGTGCAATCAATGGCACGGACACTCTCAAGCCGGCTCCCTCCAGCACCAGGTCTTCTGCAGAGAGGCGAGTGTCTCGTCTATCCACCCGGAAGGAGAAGGAGAGGTTCTGACCATAACTCAAGACCTGGTTGCCCAAGAACTTTGCTGGAAAGCAGACACAATGGTGGACAAGAACATGAGAATGAGGTGAAAGAGATGCACCCAGCAAGTCACACTGCTTCCCAGCCTCACTTACCAGGGGCAATGAAGTATCTAGGAAAGTAGCTATCTGAGATCACGGCGATATCTTGCCTCTCAGAGGACCACTCGAGAGATGCTTCAGAGCCATCCCTCTGCTCCACGCGCCACCCGTCCTCATCTGCAGACAGGATGAAAACACAAGCACTGTTACAAGGCAAACATCCTGAACCAGGCCCTCTATAATCCCACACGCAGGTACGGCTGCACCCTGCACACAGTCATCAATAAAAATTTTCAATGAATGTTTCCTACAATAGTACCTATGTATGCTATGCCCCTTAAGCTATATACCACTATATTATTTATGTAACGTTTGAACTCACTGCTCACCACAGTAAACTCTACAACCATATATATATATATTTTTTTTTCCTATTAAAGGACCAAACAAGAAAAATCATGCATGTTAAGTAACATGGAATGTTTCCTCCATCAAAAACTCTCAAAGAGGAGGGTGAAGTGGCACATGCCTATAATCCCAAGCACCTGGGAGGCAAAGGCAAGAGTCTCTCAAGTTCAAGGTCAGCCTGGGTAACTTAGTGAGACCCTCTCTCAGAATCAAATATAAAAAGGGCTGGGGAGGGTCTGGGGCTATAGTTCAGCGGTAGAGTGCCTGCCTAGCATATTCGAGGCCCTGGGTTCAAGCCTTAGCATCACATAAAAATAAATAAGTGGAATAAAGGTATTGTGTCCAACTACAACTAAAAAATAAATATTAAAAAAGGTAGGGGGGCTGGGGATATAGCTCAGGAGTGGAATATTCCTGGGTTTAATCCCCAGTACTGCAAAACAAACAAACAAAAACCCTTAAAGACTTACTAATTCAAAAAACAAAAATATATTTTAAATTACAGTCTCAGAGTCCTAGGGATACTGGGGGATAAAGTCTAAATTACCAATATGAAAGGTAGAGGATATAGAATAAACACTGTAGCCGATTGCATTTGTACAGACAGAAGAGTGCCCAAAGCAGAAGCAGGGGGTGCAACCCTTAGGATTAGATGGTTCCAGATTAAAAAATCCAGGTTTGCATCTGAAAAAGATTAAAATGCAATCAGTTATTTTTTTTTTACTTGAGATATGAAAACACAATAAGAAAATGATACAGCTAGAGAAAGATGGGCTACCTCTCACAATTGAAGCCTTCCACGTTGTCTTTGCAAACACACCTTCCTGTTTCCACGTTACATTCATCTATGCTGCCAGAAGGATTACAGGAGCACGGCCTATTCGATGGAAAATAGAATAAAATCATAAGAGAAGAGAAGGAAGGAGAGACTTCACCCTTAAGTCAACCTTTGCTTTACATGTTAATCAATTCTACACATGGAACAACATGAACTTCTAAAGTCATCTTTCTGTTGGGTTTGGTTTCAGTCCAGGATTTTATCAACTTAGAATTGAAACTGCTCATTCTGTATGAACCAAACTCCGAGCAGATAGCTCATCACCACTTCTAGTCTTGAATCTTGTTGATGATTACCATGGGGAAAACGTTCACACTGCTGCCAACAAGTCACAGATCTACTGTTATGGACTGGCCATATATAGATTCTGCCCCGTCTCTGTTTTGTTTTGTTTTGACATTTATTTTTTAGTTGTAGTTGGACACAATACCTTTGTTATTTATTTATTTTTTTATGTGGTGCTGAGGATGGAACCCAGGGCCTCGCACACTCTAAGCAAGCACTCTACCGTTGAGTCACTCACTCCGACTCCCCATCTCTACCTTTGAGAACATTTTACCTGCATCCTGCCTCCGTGAGAGAATGGAATCCAGGCTGGCATCGGTCACACTTGTCACCCATCACTCCTGGCTTACAGCTGCATCTGCCGTAACTATCACACTGTGTGCTGAGAGAACCTGAAGTTTAATGAGTTCACTGTCAACCACCAATCCAGATACGGAAGTAAAATCAATGTGTCAAAAGAAAGACAACTGGTAACTAAAAGAAATGCCTGACAACTGAAGTGTGATCTCTAGATGATCTCTCAAAATCCCACCCTTTTACTCCCTGACATTTAATCTTCCAGACATACCCGAAGTTGATTCTACTCACTTACGAACCACTCTGCCTGCCACGGCACACCTGCGCAAGACCTGTCACTTCTCTGGAGGTGAGCACAGGCCCTTTAAGGCTCGTGCCTAGAATTTAGATATGTACAGGAACATACAACAAAATGATTGTTAAACTCCTGAAAAGGTGCAGTGGACTGGATGCTGTGCACCTCTAGATACACACCAAATGCTGAAAACAGTCTGGCCCCTGAAGGAGATTAGACTAAACAAAATCATTAACAAGAAAGATCCTTTTACAGTCAAAGTTCAAATGGTCTGCATGACCCAGTTGCTAATTATTTACAGAACCATTGCTTGGGCCACCATGCACTTTCCTACACATCACGAGAGCATGCGAAAGCTCAGCAAGGTTAACGACAGTGAAGGTAGGGGGTAGAGGCAGATTCTGAGTTGTTACATGCTACAGTAATGTGTGCACCTCCGCTGATGGTTGTTCAAATGTGCAGGAAGCCAAGTTTTACTGGGCATTAGGGAACTCTTGTCTCTCAATCCATCAGGGTGAAATGGGTCCCTGCTGTCACCTACCAACAGGACTGCAGTGACATGGTGAGCAGGCTTCATTGTTCCCCAGGCGGAAGAAGTTCTCCCGGCACCTCTCACAGTGGGCACCATCAGTGTTATCCCGGCAATTGGTACAATGGCCGCCATGGCCCGTGGAACGGTAGAGCTCAGGGTCAAAGTAGCATTCCTGCGATCGGCCACTGCAGTCACAGGCTGTCAAGCAAGACACATGAGTAGTGTCAGATCCATGTACTTTAAAGAATGGCATTTTAAAAGATGTCAATAAAATCAAACGATAACTTCCCACATGTCTGTGAGAGATACGTGGTGACAGAATAAGAATGACCACCAGATGCATTGTTCCTTGGAAATAAAACAAAAAACCAGTATGTCAACAAAAAGTTTATATAGCCAGATTATCAGCTTACCAAGAAATATTCATCTTTATTTTTAAAAAATAGGGTTATCATAAAATATAAGGAATTCCCATGCTCAGAAAATAATTTGCCTCCAGGTAGCTATTCATATACAGGTAAAAGCCAACTCAAACTACAATTTTCCTGGCTCTTTATGCTTCATTTCCAATTCTAACTCCAAGAGCAAGGTGCCAATTTACATACAAGCACCAATTCTACCTTTTTAGACCTCAGGCAATTTAAAGACATTGAGACATTAACTTTCCAAGTGCCAGATTACTTGCATATCCATTCTGGGAAACCTGAGGTGCATGGACCAAGATCATTTCCTCTGTGGATGGAGCAGAATTAAAGGGAATATATGCTCCTGACACATCAACCTCCCAGGAGCCACAGTTCCAACAGGGTTGTCTGTTAAGTACAACCATATTTTAAGAACAAGTGTCTTTAGTCACAAAGTCTTTGCGACATTTATGTTAAGGTGATTTTTCTCCCAATTATTGATTCTGCCCAGAGTATATAGTAGTATCTTGAGTGCTAAATAAAGTTTTGTTTGATTTCTAGATAGAGCAGGACCTGTTAACCTTTTAAAAATATTTGAATATTCTTTTTTCCTTCCCTTCCATATAATCAGTTCTTTTGTGGTGTTGCAACTGAAAACATTTTTTTTTCTTAAGAAACTTGAATCACGGCCCAAAACCTATAATTTGAGTTTTGTTGTTAGTCGTATAGTTCCCTTTCCATCTTCTATTGCTCCTTCTCTTCCCTCAAGCTGCCCAATTACCCCTCAATCAGTCCACCCCACCTACGAGGTCTGCTGCTCTGAGACTATGAAGCAGAGCAATCTGTGTCCACACTGATCCAACCCAGAGCAAAAGCAGATCTGTGCCTCCCTCAACAACAGCTCGTATGAGAGAAGGAAGCTACCATTTTCTCTTCCCTAGCTTCAGCATCCTGACAGGACTGCAGTCCTATCCCAACTCCCCAAAACTTCACTCTTTGAAGCACCACGGTGTTGAAGAGAGACCAAGGAGGAAAGCAAATTGACTTACTTCTTCATTGAAAGTTCTTAACTAGAGCAGCCAGTTTGCTGGCTGTGGTAAGCTGGCAGTGTTTCATTTGCTTTTCTTATAATTTCCTGCGTGGACTAAAAATATAATACCATTAAGAAGAATACTTTCCAAAGCTATGAGGATTTCATTTTTGTCTTTTGCCAGCCTTTATTATATAGCTTCCAACACTGGGTACTTCAATACAGTGATGGAATTAAAAAAGCTCCACCAAGTGCACAGAAATGCTAGAGGAGGCTGTGAATTTTATCTGTAAGTCTGGAATTTGTTTGAGGGAAAGAAAAGATGAATAAGAAAATCTGCTCCAGGCACATCAATGAAAATACTCATGAGTCAAAATAAACCCTTCCCAAGGTTTCTGCCAATAATTTCTGCAAGTTCACAGTGTCTTCTTTCGTATTACATTTATTCCCAAGACAGTATGATGAAAAATATTTGTAAGGGCAAAAGAACATCATGGCTGTCTTAAAAGTTTGTTTGTGTTAATCCCTTGGCAAATGATGATTCCATGGTTTCTTTCCTGGGAGGTTTCTTTCTCTATCTGTTCAGAATAAATCATAACACTATAAAGAAATAAATAACGTTATCTTTTTCATTTTGCCTTTTTCAAGACTACAGAACCTACTCTTCCTCCCAAAGCTACCAGTTCTCCACAGTGGCAACGGGAAAATTTTCCCCACTGTACTTGTTAGTGAGATAAAGGAAAAACAAGTTTTGAGAAATAATCTTTTGATTAGTCTAGAATTCACTGTACCTGACACATGCTAATCAAGTTGTCTTTTTTGAGTAAATTAAATTAGCATTGATAGGAAGAACAATGTAATAAGCCTTCTGTATCTGTGGGTTCGAAACCCAGAGATTCAAACAACTGCCAATCAAAAGTGTTTGGGGGGAAAAAAAAGTGTCTGTATTGAACACATACAGATCTTTTTCCTGTCATTATTACCTAAACGATCCATTATAAGAATTACCTATACAGCATTTACAATGTATGGGGTAACAGAAGTAATCTAGAGTTCATTTTAAAAGCATATGGGGGGGTGTGCGTAGCTTACATGCAAATACTATGCCATTTTACACAAGGAAGTTAAGCATCTGCAGATTTCAGTATTTGAGGAGGGTTGTGGAACTGAATATTGAAGGAAGGTTGTATTTTAAAGGGCATTAAGGAAAAGAGTAGCATATTTTAGTGGGACCTGTATGTCCAGTATTTCAATCTAAGCAAATTTCCAAACCCCGATGCTGCTGCTTCTGTGCTGGTACTCACGAAGGAGACACAAATGAGCCCTGTTTATCTTCACAGCCAATTGCTTTTGTCTATGATTTTCCTCTGACACACATGCAATTTGCTACTCTCAGACTGCAGAAAGGATACGCCTTTCACAGTTTTCCTTTCTGGGAGGAATAAAGAAAGGCTGGTTCCTCCTTCTACCTCTGGAAGTCCTTAAGACAACAGGCAGACAGCCCAGGGGCACTCACGCAGGCACTCGCTGGCACTTTCAGCAGTTGCCCTCCTCCACGGCCGGTCATTGAAGAAAGGCAGGCACTTTTCACAGTCTACTCCATACGTATTATGTTTGCAATTACACACCAGCTTGTCAAATTCATTCTTCACACACTCGCTGGCATGTCCGTTACATTTACACCTGGAAAGAGAAGAGACGTCCCCAAGAATGAACTCCTGCAAGTTCCCAGAAATGATGCAGAAAAACTATGTATACAGAGAACCAGAAACAACCAAAGAATGCTTTTGAGTTTTACTGTTCAAAATGTAAACTAAGGAAATGAGCAAGACTAAGTTAAAAGAAAGAGTAGCTTTATTTAAAAGGGAAAAGGCCTTAACCAGGTGTGAGAGGAAAGCCCCTCACAGTTGCTGAGGACACCTGTAGGATCAATTCCTGAACTCAGGTGTGTGTTGAGAGGCAGCAGGGTACTGTGGTTAAGAAGGCTACAGTGGTTAAGAAGGGCAGGGAGCAATCCCAGCAACTCAGGAGGATTACAAGTTTCAGGCCAGCCTCAGCAATTTAGTCCCTAAATAAAAAATTTAAAAAGAACTGAGGATGTAGCTCATTGGTGAAGTACCACTGGGTTTAATCCTAAGAACCACAGCAATGTAAAAAAAAAAAGCTCGTGGAGTAGGAAGTCAGGCTGCCTAGGTCTGAAACCCCTGTCACTCACCAGAGTAACTGAACCTCACCTGTAAAGCAGGGATGACGACAATGTCTACCTTGCAGGATTATTGTGAGGATCAAGGAGTTGCCTCATTTATGTGCTCAGGATTGCACAGGCACATATATCATATATTGCCAATAATCTGGCATACTGATTTCAATGTGCAGGTGGTGAGACACTAAATTAGATATGTCATCCTCCATGTGAGTACCCAGGAGTGAGAATATTCCCTCAGGCTGCATGGGACAAGACTCCTTGAAGGATTCCCGAGATGCAGGTATGGTCATAAACTGGCACCCAAGGGCCCTCGTGAATACTAACTGCATGGTGGAGCAAGGACACTCCCTCACGAGTTTCCTTAAAGACTGTGGCCAGTTTCATAGCTCAACTATCATTTGAAAATACATGCAAACACTCTGGAATCATCTAAAGTGTGCCAGGATGAGTCACAAATTCAGATTTCCTGCTCTCGTCCTTCCCCTGAGCTGTTCTCCTTGGTTGCTGCACAAGCTTAGATGTCTACTGTGACCTAAAGTTTTACTTGTCTACAGCTAAACTCATCATCTCCACCAAATTAGCCCATCTTCTTCACTCATTGTGTTAATGATAGTACTTTTCTCCTAGATCACTGAACCTTAAAATCATTTTAGACTAAGTCTTGACAATCAGTCCTACATAAGAAAATGGATCTGTATATTCTTTTCTATTCCATTGTCTCCAACACCTGATATCAGGTATGTGTTACCTAACACTTGACTATACAGCATCATAACAGAAATATGAATTCTCTAATTATATCCTACATTCACTCTGCTTGATACTAATCTCCATAATCCACTGTTTTGATATCACTGCCTATTCCAGAAAGTATGCCTGATATCTCATTGGTTACAGTTTTCATTACTTTCACTAAGCATCATTACCAGGAACACAATGTGCAAAAATGATGTTTCTGCTCTTGATATGTCATAGGCTCATACAAGGTAAAAAAGTACAAGATTCTTGACGTCCTATCTAAGGTCTTGGGCCACTAAATTATCATTCAGGTTAATAGTTCTACAAACTTATATAAGACATTGTTATGGTTTGGATGTGAGGTGTGTCCCAAAAGCTCATGATGAGCCTTAACATAGTTGATGAATTAATCCCCTGACCAGATTACTGAGTAGTAACTGAAGGCAGGTGGAGTGTGGCTGGAGGAAGTGGGTCCCTAGAGGCATGCTTTTGGAGTATATAATTTGTATTTGGCAAATGGATTCTCTCTCTGCTTCCTAATCCTCATATGAGCCGGTTCTCTCCATCATACTCTTCCACCATGATGTTCTGCCTCACCTCAAGCCCTGAGGAATGTCTATGGACTGAGACCTCTAAAACTGTGAGCACCAAATAAATTTTTCCTCCTTAAAATTGTTCTTGACAGTTTTAGTCACAGCGGCAAAAGAGAGCTAAATGAACTAAAATGAACATTTTTCTTACTTCAAGTAGGTTTATACTCTCCCATCTCTGACTTTTGCTCCTGGCCATGGCCATCCTCCTGCACCCAGTCCAGATGTCTTTCCTCCTTATCCAAGTCCTACCCATTCTTCAAGGCCCAAATAAGATCCTCCTGCTCTTCTAGCCTGACAGTTCTGGGTCATTCTTGATATATGGCATTTTTTCTATTGCTGCTTGCTATTTTTATACTTAAAACATGTGACCATACTAGCACAGGTAGAACATTCTTATCCCTTGGGATGAGAAGAGTTTGGGATTTCAGATTTCCACAGATTTCAGAATGTCTGTATACACATAATGAGAAATCTTGAGGCTGGAACCCAAGTCTAAACATAAAATCCATTTAAGTTTCATATACACCAGGGCTGAAGGTAGTTTTATGTCACATTTGAAGTGTGCCTGCATTTTGACAATGACCCATCACCTGGGATCAGGTGTAGAATTTTGCATCATGACAGCACTCAAACAGTTTTAGCTTTTGAAACATTTCTAATTTCTGGATTAGGGACTTTCAACCAGTATTTAAATTTCTATGCATTCATTCATGACCTGCCGCTTTTATTTGGAAACTTCTAGAAGGTGAGGCCTTCTCAGAAGGCCAGTCTTACTCTTCCTTAGCAGTCTTGCTTGCCTGTGCTGGGGCTCTGCATTTAAATGGTCAGTGTGTGCTAAGGTATTGGTTTGACAAGGTTTTGTTTTCTCTGGAAACTAATCACTTAGTTTCCAGAGAAATATTCTAGGTTGCTGCCTGTCCTTCCAGATATGTATTATCCCTATGTCCTGCGACTCTTGCTGTTAGTAAGGAAAAAAAATCTAGCAACAGCATGGATGCAGCTGTAAACAAGGCGCTACAGTCACTTCTATAGCAGAGCACGTCCAAGGCAGATTTAATAGTTTGCTTACCTGCCACCCACAGCGAAATCAGAGATTGCATAATAATAGGACTTGAGAACTTTGGGGTCATTAAACACTTCATCTCCAAAAGTGTTCAGGCGATTGAGAGTCACTCTGATGTCAGTAGCTGTTACCCATTCCTGTCAGGGAGCAAACACAGAAATATAAGAGAGTACAGGAACTCTGATGAGAGACATAAAAGTGATGACGTTTTCTCAGTAGTTCATGTATAATCAAAGGTTTGTCCTTTTCTAGCACTAAATCTATTAAAATACTCAATGACTCCTTAATTTCCTGATGTTTTTCTCCTCCTAGATTCTTCCCTTCTTTGATTGACACTGTTACTTTAACATTCAGGCTAGAAGAAGCAAGACTAGTTTCTTCCACTAGACTGTTCAAAGGTTTAAGTGAAACACATATTTAAAAGACTGGTGTACGGGCTGGGGGTTGGCTCAGTGGGGAAGTACTTGCCTAGTGTGTGCAAGGCCTTGAGTCCCACCCCTCGTACCACAAAAATAAATAAAAGGCTAGCATATATTAGGCGCTCAATACATGTGTCACTTCTCCCCATTCCACATCTACAACCCAAATGCAGAGACCAGCTCAGAGGTCACAGACCACCACACTGTTCTAGATATGCCTCCCTATTCCTGTTCTGTACCATCTATCCCTCCCCTCCTGGACCCAATCCCTACTAACAGATCTGGGGGAAATACCCACGTGTGAACTTGGCATTGGTTTGGAACAATGAAATGTGGCCTTTTGTCTTGACCTTTCCCACAGCATCACCTTTTCCATGAGGTCTTCCCTGGCCACCCTATCTAAATGGCTATCCCTCCCCAGCTCCCTACTTTCCTTTCCTGTGCTATTTGTATCATCTGCTCCCACCATCTGACTATAAGCACCAGGTGGCAGGCAGTCAGTGTCTGTTTTGATTACTGTGTTCAGTGAACAGTAGGTATGCCAAACGAATAAATGAACCTGAAGAGCCCACGTCTGACCACGTTGGAACAAAGGTTCCACAGCTTTCCCCCAGGTTTCACCAGATCTGAGCCCTGACACCAAGTGCCCCTTCACTGAACTGACTTAATCAGACATTTATGTGCGTGGTAGACTGGTACAACAATGATCCCATGAATCCCGCCTGCCAGAACCTCGCCCTGTGCTGACATTTTCCACACTGTGCTTGTGTGTCTGGCTGGTTTGGGGGAGGAGACATCAGCAAAGGTGACACCAACAGGCTCGTCTAGCATTTACACACAAGGACCTGCCCTCCCGGGACACTTCCTCCCCTGCATGGGAAGCCAGGTCCTGCCTTCTGAGGACGGAAGATGACCTGCTGTGTGAGTGAACCCAGGCCAACTAGAATCACGGAGAAAAATAAACCACAGATGTTCAGAAACATTATGTTTTGGGATGGCAGATCATGTGTGACCACCCAAAGGTACCATTTCTGCTCTAAGTCCTGGGGACCTTCCTAGGCATGACAGGTCAGAGTCACCTTCAGAGGTGTAATGAGCAAGTGCAAAGGTGCAGGCACCTATGCTTCCAGAAGGCTCCATGTGAGTAGGGTGACACACCTCTGCTTAAGAACCACTGCCTTAAACTATGCCAAATTGGCACACAGAGCAACATGGAGAGCTCATAAAAGCTAATCTCTTTGACACTTTGAGTATAATTAGAAAGAAGAAGAGATGATGACTTCACTGCATCCAGTCTTGGAATTCCACAACAACTCCCACTCGCGGTCACAACAGTTGGAATTTGTTAGTTGTCTGTAATGTAAATAGCTAAACATACCCCTGCTTAATGCTTTTATAACTTCTACCACCTGCACCTTGATCACAGCTCTCCATGAAGGAGGGCTGACGCTAATATTGTTTCATCATGAGCATCTTAAAAAGAGCAGACGCTAGAGCTGGACTTCACAGGGCCTGAATCTCAATTCTGCCACTTAAAACTGTGATCTAGGGCAAGTTATAAGCTTTCTCAGCCTCTGATTCCTCATTTGTAAAATGGAGATAATGAAAGCAACTTACGGAGCTATTATGAGTTAAAAGAATCACTATCTCTTAAGAGCTTGGATTAGCACTTACCACATTATAGCACAAGTGAGTAATAAATGCTGTTATTACAACAATGTATGCTTAGAAATGCTTCTGTACAGTGAAAGCAGGAAGGGCTGCCTCCTCCATCTGGGAGCCTGCAGCTTCTGGAAGGAGAGGACATCTGTCTCTCTCCTCATGTCAGACCAGCTGACAATCCAGCCCACTCTCCTTGGCCATGGGACATGCGGACCACAGCTCTTACATCCAGAAACACATAATTAAATGAAATGACCAAATTATGCAGATGCCTATAGCATTTTTACCACATGCATTCTCATTAGTTTCTATGGGAATAAATAGCAGCAGATGAATTTCTACAGCAGGGGAAGCTGCTCAAGACACGTGACACTAAGACACATAGTTAGCACAGGCACCAAGAACCACAGCCACAACTTCATTACACATCTCTTGCCTGCTGACCACACTGTTGCCCGTCCAGGACAGGAAAACACAGCAATCTGCTGCAGGAGGAAATGAGGCTGGCAAATGCTTCCTGGTATGGCCTCCCCCCAGCGTTTGATCTTCTGCTTTTCCATCTATCCGAATCAACTGTTCTTTCTGCCATTCATTTTGAACATGGCCTACTCCCATTCCAAGAAACATTTTTCTGAAAGGCCTCTGCAAACATATTCACTGTTCACCATAACTTCAGAATTTACCAAGTACTTTCACATTCGCCATCTCCCAGCAACCCTCAAAGGAAGGAGGGAACTAACTGGACCCACCGAGACACATACTCTTTGATTCGGCACTGTTCAAAACCATACAACCAAATTAGTGAGAGTCCTTGAACATAATAAATTTCAGAGAGGAAATAATGAGAGAACACTAAAGTTTTCAGAAGACTCAGAAAAACAGCAGGATTTCCTATTTAGAAATCATAACAGGTTTTCATAAAATGTACCCAGCATTTGCAAATCCACATCCAGTCTTCCTTGTCTCAGTCGATGAACACAGGCCACCCCAGCTAGATGATAACCGCAGCCACATGACAGTAGTGTCTCCAACTCTGTGTTCGTGTGCTGAGACAGGCACAGGGCTCAGAACTCTTTCCCATTATCCAGCTAGATCATACAACAAGTTTACAGAAATCTAAGTAATAGAAGATTCCAAATCAGGGTACACAAGGAAAGCAAATATAGAATTGGTTAAAAAAAAATCTTTAATTTCTTCTGCCATTAGACAGGGAAAGGTTTCTATCATAACACTTAAGTGCAATACCATGGGTACCTAACTGGTACCTCCACTAACACCCATCCTTTCAGATGATGAAAAATTCTTATAGTGATTGGCAGAAGAGTTAGACAAGCCCAACCAAAATCTCCCTATGTAATAATGGAGGAAGGTGGCATTCTTAAGTATCTTGCTTCAACTGTTCCCCTTTGCTAACTTAAAAAAAAATGCTTTTTATTTTTGTCAAATCAAAGAGGTAAGAAAAGATGCAAGAGTACTTGGGTAGATTAGGTCCCATTATCTTCTTCCAAAGGTCAGAGGCAGAATATTTCTGCCTCAAGTGCACAGACTAAAATCAGACTTGTTCAACTTGTTAAAAACTTGTAGTGTCCATGCCAGGGTATCTTTGCAAGTACATAAGGACGTGAGAACAAACCAGGCGGTAGTAAGAAAATAATTTCCCTGGCACAAACAGCAGAAAACTCAGCTGTCCATCAGAAGTAGGTTCCACTCTGATCCCCACCTCAGCAGTGGGGCTCCAGGCCCACTACCTGACCTTCTAGCACCTGGTACGTGGAAGAGCTACCTGGTCCCCCCGCCACGCTGAGGCTACCTACCTGCAGCACAGGACTATTGTCAAAGTTGTAGGCACTGGGCCTGCCCTCCAGGGTCGAGAAGGCCACGTTGCCTCCGGTGAGGGGAGAAATGTCACTGAACTCATCGGTACACAAGGCCTGCTGCTCATCCCCTCCTGTCCTGATAAAGCCACGGCTGGCCTTCAGGTAGGTGTTCTCGCAGGAGCCACTGTAGTACTGGTAGGGGATCCAGGGCCCATCCTCCCGCGTGCGCTTGTAGATGGCGAAACTCTCGGGGCGGCTGGTATGGAACTTGAGGCGCACGTAGGTGATATCAAAAGCTTTCCCTGTGGGACAAACACACGAGAGTTCATGAGCCCTAGGAGTGAAGGCCAGGAAACCCCTCCATTCCTAGTTTGGTCTGGAGGATACAAATCTCCTGTGCACATTAGACCAAGACAACCCCAGAGCACACCACATGCTGGCTATGTCAAGTAGGACATCCTAAAACTGCAAGCAGTGTACATTTTCCCACAGAATGACAAAGTACAGATAGGTTCAAACATCAGCTCGTAAAGACCTGTTCATGACATACATTGCTGAAACTCTGTTTGCAATGAAAACTGGTTGCATCAGTACTTTAAAAAAAAAAAAAAACTAAATTAAAAACATTTATTCTTAAATCTGGTGCTTCAACAAAAGCTTAATTAACAGATACAAAAATATTTGCTGACTTTCTAAATGGTCTACTTGTAAGACTTTTAAAATCTCATTCTTTATTAAACATTAATGTCATTCTTGATGCAATACTATTTACTTATCCAAATTAAGAAACAGAGATTTTAGGAAGGGAAGTAGTGTATGGGAGATGGAGCAGGAAGTAGAACAGGAAAGAAGAAAAAAAAAAGCTCTCCTTCAGAAGTTCAACAAAGAGATGGGAAGAAAAGAGGCTTAAAGATTGTACTTGGATGTGTTCAAAAGAGAATACATGAGTCGGAAACTCTGAGAAGGGCAGGAAAAGGGAGGAGTCGATGGGCTGCCACCCCTCTGGAAGAAGAGTCACTAGGTCAGACAGTTCCCTGCAATAACTAGTGCACAGTCTTATGGTCAGGATGGCTTGGCTGCCAGCCAACGCGTTCAGATGGGTAAAAGAAAGAATGTGCAACTGTGTTTAGTCACCATTCACTCACACACTGGGTCTTTTTGTTTCTATCAATATCGCTATTTTGTTACTTTTATGTTATAGTACAGATCCCAATTTGGTCAATAAGTATAGTTGGGCAAAACTAACACATTCGGACCTGAGCCATATACTGGGGGACAGGAGAAGCTTATTAAACTTGAGACAGTCTTCTCACAAGTGAATTAGCTACTCAGGAATAACCATCCCGACCTCTCTGGCAATGCCCTCTTATTGGTGATAAGGAGATTCACGGTGTCTGTTCAGGCCACGCTCTTTAAAACTCAGCTTTATCCACAGCAAAACTGATATGATGAGCTAAATCTATTTTTCAACTGGATCATATTTCTGCTCTTGCCATTTTCTCTTCTGTAAAAATGAGGATGATAGTACTGGCCAAATTCTATTGTTATATTGTGTGCATGTATGATAAGTAACAACAAATTCCTCCATCATGTACAACTATAATACACCAGTTTTTAAAAAAAAAAGTAGGGAAAAAAATTAGGATGATATTCCCTGCTCCACCCACCTCAAAGGGTTGTAGGAAGGTCAAACTAAGACCTTGCATGTGCCTGATGAACTGGAAAACTTGATACAGATATAAAGCATTATTATGGTAAGATATATGGAAAAAAATATTAGACTAGGCCCCTGGATATGTTCACACATAAAGACTTTGCTGTAGCATGGACTACCAGGGTACAGGTGCCAAAGGATATATATGAATAAGGATCTGGCACCTAGGATGTAAGACAAGGCTTTGCCTGGACACAGACCACCTACACACAGTTAATGCACCTCATTAAAAGAATGCAAGTTTAACCTTTATTGTATCTATTGTGTCAAAAATGTCAAGCCCTCACCTCTGAATGAGACTCATTATCTCAGACATTCAAGAATGGTAAAACAGTCTAATTGTATGCAGGAGCAGTTAGCTCAGGATGTTCAAAGGTGTCCTCACTAATCTGTGGATTACAGATTACCTTGCTTTTCTATTCTCTCTCTTCCTTTTGGACATCCTATTGTTCTTTAGCAAGCTGACTGCAGCTGACTGGGCCAAAGGAGAGAAGGTAGAAAGGACCAGGGGATCTGTGTTCCAGATCAACTTCTGCCTCTTCAGGGAGGGGCCAGCAGCCCAGCTGAAGTCCCCCTCCACTGCACCATTAAAAAGCCATATTCTGAAGTAAATGGGCACATGTGGCCACTCTCACCGTGACCACATCGCACACCCAGGGATGGCAAAACATCCAGAAAGTAATTCTGCCTGCATCAAACTCTGGGGCGGCCTAGCTCACGGGCACTGGCCTGGCCTGGCCATCTCTGAGCATGTTTCGGAGCTGCGGTTTCCATTTTACCCTCTTGCACACGCTCTGTGGTGACCTCAGTGGAGGCTGCTTCCTCACTTCCCCCCAAGACAGCCACAGGCACTGCCCTCAGAGTCGCAGTCAATCCAGAGTGGACACAGACAAGTCCAATTCTGTGGTGATTCTAGAATAGGGGAAGGGAAGCACGCAGGGGGACCATGGAGGAAGGTCACCCAACCCAGTGCATGAGGTCAAGAAATGTTTCCTAGAGGAAGTGGCACCTAAATCCAAGACCTGAGGAATGCTTAGAGTTAGCTAAGCAAACAGGGGTCAGCTGCCCAGACAGATAAAATGCCCCGTATGAAAGTCTAAAGAACATGAGGCATGATCCGGGAAGAATAAGGGCTGCTCAACACATCAGAACAAGAGAGAGGCTGGAGGGAGTCAACAAGAAGCAGAGCACGGAACAAACTCGGTGCAAGGGTAATGGCCAGCTTCTGAAGGGCAGACACCAGGACACAAGGCCACATTTCATGCTGTGGGCCCAGCGTGGATATTAGAAGGGATGGAGCTGAAGACAGAGGTTAAGACAATGTGGTGGTGGGGGCAGGGGCTCAGGGGTAGAGCGCTTGCCCACTATGTGTGAGGCACTGGGTTCCATCCTGAGCAGCACACAAATACATAAATAAATAAAATAAAGGTACTGTGTCCATCTATAATTTATTTATATATATATATATATATATATATATATATATATATATATATATATATATATATATATTTAAAGATGATGATGTGCTGGTGCTCCAGGGGAGATGGCAGAGGCTGAATTTAAGGCAGGGACACTGGAATGAAGAGAAGCAAAAGGATCTCAGGAGGGGTAGGAGGAAAGCCCAGCTGAAGGCCCCCTCCACTGCACCGTTATCACTCTGCTTCCCTCAGCCGCTCTATCCCAGTCCATGAGGTGGAAAGATTAAGAACAACATTCAGTTCTCTAGTTTAAAAACAACCAAATGGAGAGTAGCAGCATTCACTAAAACAGAGAACAGGGCAGGGTAAGCAGGCAGGGATGACGATTTGGGGTGACTTCAAGTCACCTAGACAAGAGGAGATGAGTAGAAGGGAGCTGGATGTGGGTGGTCTGAAGGCCCAAGAGACTTCTGAAACACACAGCTTTGGGGGCCATTAGCATGTCAATGGATACTAAAGATCTGGGCAAAGGGATGATTTTCCCCATCACCCAGGCGTAAGAGCCAGCAGAGCAAGCTACAGGAGCAACCGTGGGTAAGAGAAGCCGAGGAAACTGACCAAGGAGCATCCATTGGCTGAGCCACAGAGAGGCCAGTGCTGCACCTGAAGCAGTTCCAAGCGCAGGAATCACAGACCCTGGAACGGAGGATGGACAACAGGAAGGTGCAAGATGCGTGGTCAGCCTGCTCTGGCACTGGGCCAAAGGGCAGCATCAAGAAGGGATGAAAATGGGGGGAGTTTCCTTTTCCCTTTTTCAATGCGCTTACTGCTGCTGTGCTGGGGTCCGCAGAGAAGGAAGTGCTGAAATACAGGCTGAGAAACAAGATTCTTTGCTAGTTGAAGGATGGTACTCACAGAGTAAATGTGCCTCTTCACTTTCTGGGTGCAAATGCAAGCAACTTTGTAAGTTTTAATGGACAGAAGTTGAAAGAGTTCTGATAACTTTCTTTTTTGGGGGGTGGGGGGTAACTGGAGATTCCCAGGGGCACTTAACCACTGAGCTAGATCCCCAGCCCTTTTTTATATTTTATTTAGAAACAGAGTCTCACTACATTGTGTAGGGCCTTGCTAAGTTACAGAAGCTGGCTTCGAACCTGTAATCCTCCTGCCTCAGCCTCTGGAGCCACTGAGATTACAGGTGTGCACCACCACACCAAGCTAACTTTTTCTTTTCTTGAAGTAAAAACAAAGGGCACCTGCACTAAGGGTTGAGGAAAATCTGGGGGGAGGGGGGGAATATTTAGAGAGTGTAAACTTTCTAATAGTCAGTAGAGATCAGCAAAGAAAACTCACTAGAGAAGAGGAGCCTTATTGTGCAGGTAGACAACCAAGAAGAGGCCATCCCTGGGGCGGTGTGGTCCTCACAAGAGCATTTAGCACCCCTTGCCAGTGACATGGAAAGACAATAAGACAAGGGGGCTGAAGTCATATCGAGGGACTTAGAATCTAGTCTGAATTAATAAGAAGAAAATACAGAAAAACAGAATGAGTTATCTGTGTTATCTGAGATGACCTGTAACCATGGATCATCAAGAACTGGAAAACTAACAGGTGCCACTGAGAGCTGCATGTCCTCTTTCTCTCCCACCCTACGTCCCTACTCTTCAAATGTCCATCCTACTCTTTCCACAGGTGACAAAATAAGAAGATCTGGTGTGAATCAGGTGAACAGAAAACAGGTCCCATCTTCCAAGAGTGACTCTCTAATTCTATCACTACACTTTGGGAGCAAGTAGTCGACAGTGTGACTTTGAGGTAAAGCAACCAAGCCCAACAATGAAGGAAATCAGTAAGTACAATCCTGGGAGGAATTCCAGCAACTCTACGAGTAGAACATCTTCCACTCCTCACCTCATGTTCACGCACTTGAAGACTAACATGGATGTGTACGCCTTGAGAAAGTACTTAGCTTCTGAATGTTCTACTGTTCTCCCCTGTCCTGCCTCACTGCTTCCATAAATTAAGAAAAAAAAAATCTCAAGTGCAGCCGTTTAGAATGAAGCACACAAAATTAACTAATATCTTTTGCTCAGCATCCCACTGTTCATGCTGGCTGAGGGAATGAGAAGGGCCTGACTGAACAATGAGAATCTATCCATTGTTCAAGCAGGGCCAAGCCAAGAATTCCATGTAAACCTCCTACGTGGGGAAGTATTTCTAATCTCTGAGTAGGAGCAAGACTTCTGCAGGATTGGATTCAAGTCCTGACTGCTGGGGAACATAAATGCTTCTCTGTTATGTGCAACTCAGAAAAATTCCATGAGAATCTTGTGACACAGCCTCTTTTACATTTTAGTAATGAATGACAAGAGCCATGCAGAATTTTACAAAATTTCAAAATGCCCTTCTATGGCTTGAATTAGAAGAAAATTAGCTCAATCTAAAATATCAAATTAGGAGTCACTGGTTCACCCTTGTTCTTCTATGCTAATTCTATAGAAATCTTTCATGCTGACTCTTTTAGAAAATGGAAGTTCTTCCCGCAGCCAGACTTAGGAATATAAAACTTAAATAAAGTTGTAGTACAAAGTCAACTGGAGATGGTGTATGTTTAGGCTACTAAATAGGATTCTCCAAACAGTTAACACAAACAGTAGACACAGAAAGCAACTATTTGAAAACGTTTTCAATTTTGTTAGCATAACTGCTGGCCGAAACAAGAGTTCCCAGGACAACATGTCCAGCTGCATACCAGCTGTTATTGTTCCACCTCAGCAGACGGACTGCACAAATAGAGCCTCACCAGTCAAGATGACCCAGAGCCAAGTTAATGCTGCAACTGGGATCCTCAAGCGGACCCGGGCAATCAGAACACCAAGAGAACAACTGAGCAAACATGGGAAGGCCCGAGGTGATCTGAGTACAGTGCAGCCTTTCCAACTGCGGGAAAACTCACCCTAACTGCGGGTTGGAGAGCTGGTTTCTACTGCCCCAACCCATCCTCAAAACCGAATGCTCTAAAATCTCACCCTGTTCCTTTCCCCTAAATTTCAGTGCTTCTTGTTCAAGGTCTCTCCCTTGTCAATCAGCCAAATGACCACAGTGCAAGGGGCTAAAAGTACACAACCATACAAATGACCAATGAAGACAAGTTACCTTTATAGCTTATTTGAGTTAATTGTTATAATTATGATTACAGCAAATGTAATGGAACTTATAATTTAATAGTCTCTCTAGAATCAACAAAAGGCTGACAGCCATATTTTTAGTACAAGCAATAAATACTTCCATCAACGACACAAAGACATGCTGAGATGAGCAGAGCTGGAATATGGAGAGACTCAATTCTATGTGGCCTCAGTGATAAAAGAAAAGATAAGCACTTTAGAATTTTTTAAAGCTAATAAAATCCTATACACCAAAGGCTCTTTATAAAAATAATGGTATGGTTAAAACTAAGGCGTCACAAGGAAAACAAGTTTTGAAACAGACTATGATTTTGGAGAAGATAAATCCGTAATCTCTTATGGAAACTAGATTTTTCCATAAAGATCAAATTTAAAGTTTAAGTCCTTTAAAGAATACACTTCTAATCCCTCTCTATTGTTCCCAAAATACCACTTGATGCTATCCTTCAAAAGTACAATCTTTCCGCTTGCATTACCCAAATACAATCTCCAAAAATGCCATATGCTCTTCAGCAAACTGAAGGGCCAGAATTAACTAAAGATGAGTTCACAGGACATGAGAACAGAGAGAATATGAACACAGAACATTCTTAACTGAATCCAGAATATCAAACATGCTTGGAGGGTAATGTAAAAATGGATGCAAATTAGTTAGAGGCTACGGACATTTTCTATTATCTAGACGTAAGGTAAATCTACCCCAACATACATGTTTTTGACATTTTACGTGATATTTTCACTGAAAGAGACAAGACTGCGAAGTGAAATTCTAAGCCAAGCACTGAGGAATAAGCCTTTTTAGCCCAAACCTCCCGCTCACAGGATTTAATACCAGCCCTAATTCAGGCCAGTAGGTCACAGACGCCTGCCATCCTCCAGCCAGGCAGGACTGAGGCTGCCTCCTCTCCCACTCACACTAGCTGAGCCGAAATCCCACACACCACCAAACACAGCCCTAGCTATGGTAACTGACAGACATGCAGGACTTGAGGTCACGCAGGACAAATACAGTAACACCAAGGAAACAAAACACAAAGGCAATGACACAGGAGCTATGTAAGTAAAACCTACATTTAAAAAAATGTATAACTGTTAAAATACAAAAGAAAACGACGCCGAGTTTTATAGAAGCTCTTTCATATTCTGCAACATTCACACACACAATTGATAATGGATTATAGTTTGGCTGGAGTCCATACAGGAAGGTGAAGAATGGTAAAAGAATGCTGAGAAAAGAATAACCTGATGAGAGAAAAAAAAGGTTTAACATCTGATCATAATAGTAAAGTAACAGACCAACTCTAATCACACACAAAATGCTGGTTAATAGTGTGCCTTTTTTTTTTTTTTGGTGCTGCTCGGGATTGAACCCAGTGTGTTGTGCATGCTAGGCAAGCACTCTACCAATTGCGCTATATCCCCAACCTTAATAGCATGCTTTTAATCATACAACGATTATTTGCTAAGAGAATCTGCCTGAAAGTCCACTGTGGCAGTACCATGCTCCTCCAATCCCTCGTTTTGTTCGAATGCCTTCTCCTCTCTAGATTCTTGAGCTCCTAATAAACTTGACCCTTCATCCCACTAGATCCATATACTATTTGCATCTTTCTTCAAAAGAAAAAATAGCTACAAACACCATTAGCTGTTTTAAATATACAAACGGCTCTCTTAGTTTTCACAGTGGCGTGTTGACTTCTCTAACGCCTCCCTCAAGCTCCAAGGCCAACAGCCATGATTACTCTTGATGACTGCTCAGTCCAAATTCTTCCATTCATTCAACAAATATTTACTGAGCACTGCTATGCCAGTCTGTCACCGTTCTAGGCACGGGGGCCACAGCGGAGAATAAGATAAGGTCCCCAACTTAGTAAGCTTACAGCCCAATATGGAGAAGGGTTGCATTAAGGGATGAACAAATTAGTAAAAATAAAAATTTTAGGTGTTAGATGATGGTGAATCACAAGTTGGGATAGACAGTATGGAGGAACAGTGCTATTCAACCCTGTGTTATCAGAGATGGCCTCCTTGACATGGATAAGGTGACAGCTGAGCAGAGACCTGGAGAAGGGGAGCACTGCACCATCTCAGAGGGCATGTTCTAGGAAAGACAAGTACAAATGCCCTGGGGCATGAGCACGTGGGGAGGTCCCTGGAAGTAGTGAGGAGGTCAGCCTGGCTGCCTCAGAGTGAGAAAGGTGGAAAGCATCATGGGAAAAAGTAAGAGGAGCAGGGCAGGTGAGGGCCTGCCAATCATCTGGGGCTTTGCAGCCCACTGTAAGACCTAATTTTTACTCTGAATGAGGTGAAAATCCACTGAAGAACTTTGAACAAGGGAATAACATGCTCTGGCTGCTGTACTGGCTAAAGACAACAAAGGGGACTGTAGAGAAACAAGAGGACTGGTTTGGTTGCAATAATTCAGGCAAGAGAAAATGGTAGCTTGGCTAGAATAGAAGTGGTGAGAAGTGGTCACACTCTAGTCCTACTTTGAGAAAAGAACAGATCTGTTTTACTGATAGAGGGGACACAGAGTGTACACTGTGGCTTCTACAACTGGAAAGACAAAGCTGCCACTTGCTGGTACAGGGATGGAGGGCGAGGAAAGCGGGAGTTCAGTTGTTGGTATAATAAGTTTGAAACATCTGAGTTGAAATGTCAAGTCAGCAATTAACACACGTAAGTCCACAGTTTAGGGACAGGTTCAGACAGGAGAGAGAAATCTGGAAGTCATCAGGACAGAGTTAGTATTCAAAATCAGGGGTTAGATGACAACCATCCTTCCTCAGTTTAACAGACAAGAGGCAGGCCAGGCAGGTCTTAGGACATATCAATTTTTCGAGTGGGGAGATAAGGAGGATCCAGCAAAGGAGACTCAGGAGAAATGGCTACTGAAGCAAAAAGAGTATGAATGAATTAGGCTCTCCCGAATGGTTACTTTGACTTTCCCGTGTCATGCATTTCAATGTAAAATGCATTGCAAGTGTCAAGTTTAGGCACCAACAGTAAACTAGAACAATAGTCCTCCATCTATCATCTTCTTCTTTTCTCCTTTTTGGCAATAATGGGTATTGAACCCAAGGCCTCATTCATGCTAAGCAAACATACTATCACTGAGCTATACCCCCTGCCCTATTTTATTTTATTTTTAGACTTGGTTTCAATAAGTTGCCAAGGAGAACTTCAAACTTGGACCCTCCTACCTCAACTTTAGAGTAGGTGGGATTACTGACGTGCACCATCATGTCTGACTGCAGTCTGTCTTAAGTCATGTACAGATGTTAAACTCAACAGGGGTCTGGCATGACTGAACCCAAACTCCCCAATGTTTTTCTCCATGCCAGTTTCCTCTTATTTAACTTAAATTCTCAAAGTCCTACTTCCCAGGCACTTAAAACTATACATTTGACTTTTAGAATACTATGCAGGTTTTCACAGTGGTATTCTTAAACCTGCAGATAGTGGTCAAGATTTCCTGCAAACCAAATCCCCCATGCCCTCTGGCCCCTGTCCTCCCCACCCGCAATTCCTAATGTGTTACAAAATAATCAAGGACCACTAGCAATTCTCAATGGTAAGGGACAAATCTGAAAGCAAAGAGTTAACTTCTGCTTCAGCACACTCAAAAAGATAAGAAAACACTTTTTCTTCTTTGTCTAGAAGCCTAGACTTGTTTAATCCCAGTCTGTGTCGGGTAGTGTTGGCATTTTCAGGGAGGGAGTTACACTCTCTGGGTTAAATACCAGTATAGAAATATTTATGTTCTAGAGAAGAAATTGCAGATATTTTAAAATATCATATGTATAGATGTTGTATATGTGTACGTGTGTAAACAGGGAAATTAAAGAACAAAGTACCTAATGCTTATATAGATGATAGAGAAGGAGGGGGAGGAGAAGCAGAGAGAGAAAGGAAGAAGGGTAGAGAATGAAGAATTAAGAACATTCTGGAAGCCCAGATTTCACATCCTGGTTCTAAGTTATTTCACAACATTCACACCTCATCTACAGGACATCCTCTCTTCCCCTTTTAGAAACACTTTGTGTCACTGATCCCACCTCCTTCTAGACTCAGGCCTCAGGATGCACCTTCAATAGCTGGGATCTAGGATGAAGGCATCCAACTTGTAGTCTGCCTATTTCTGTAAGTGGAATTGTACTGTACAGAGCCACATCTACGCACTGTCTAGGGTTGCTTTCTGGCTGTAGGGGCATGACTGAGCAACTGTGGGAGGAATGCATGGCCAAGAAGCCTAAAATACTTACGACGCAGCCTTTCCCAGAAAAAGCTGGCTGATCCCTGACCTAGGAAATCAAAGAACATAAGAACAAAGATCTCTACTCAAACGTCTTCTACCTCTCATCTGTGGGGCCCACTATTTTAAAAGTTGGCCCAAGAAAATCTGAATTTTTCTTCTATTATCACATACACCACTGAAGAAAGAAGTCTATTCAGAAATTTTACAAGATCAATGACAATTCAAATACACATGATACCCAGAATTACCTATTATTTCATAGAAGGGGGAGGGGCCTCTTTTTTGCTGGCATATAAACAGGCAAAAAGATTAGCAGTTAAATGGAGAGGGGATAGAGATTTGCATCATTGTAAAAATCAAATCTGTAATAATATCCTTTAGCTCTTATACAGCTTATGAAAATAAACCACTCAAGCAGAAACCCAAGGAAAATAATACTGTTGGAAAAAATGGCACCATCGTTCCAGTGATGCCCCCCTCCCAGGCCACCCAGAGAAGCAGCAGAGAAAGGAGGGAAACATTCGACCCAGCAATCATAGCTGGGAGAGCGGGAAAAATGACACGCTGAAAACTGCAAATAAAATGGAAAATGCAAGCAGATCTCATTTAGATCTCTAGAACCTCCCTCCCTTGTCCTCTGGGTAGGAATTCAGTCCTCCACACAAGGCCTTCTTGTCCTCTGCTCTTCTGAGCGGATGGACGATTTACATCACGAAAATACCCTGCCAGCTGGCACTCTCTCTACAAGCGACTGATTGTGAGCAGATGCCTTCATGAGATAAGTATAAACGAATACAACCCCTTCTTCATTTCTCATTCATCCACCCTCTCTGCAGAAGAATGGGAACACACACTACACACACTCCTTCAGAAACCAAAGTCTGTGCTCTCACATCCCGTCGTCTCTCGTGAGCTGTGCTTGGACTTGCTGTTACATTCCTGATTAAATTATGCCCCTGTCAAATACCTATGATGTAGGCAAACTCCACAGACTAGAGGAAGAGAATCTGACATTCCTAGATGCAAGCGTCTGTTTACCATTTTTCTAATGGCTTGGTTTAAAAATTGAATAATTTCTATTATAACCTCAATTTAGAACATTTGATAATCTGCTACAACAAAGAATCGAGGCTTCCAACTGAAGGTTAATCAAAATTATTGATGCAGTTAGTGTTATGGGTTCTACAGTCTTTTAAAAATATTTTTTTCTAGTTAAATCAATCACCTTCCTGTTGATGTGCACTAGCATATCAGAAACTATTAAATTTCTCTTTAACTGGATAGTAGTAAAGAGTTTATCAGATATATATTAAATAGCCCTTTTCAAAGCAAGGAGAAACTTTCTGTGATCACTCCCCAAACTCCTTTATAAATTATGTATACCAGATTCAGTGAGGGTGTGTTGAGGGCAAAGAGAAGGTCACCTGACAAATTACTTACACAGCCTATTTCAGGTAGATTCCCAGTACTTCAAAAACATGAGCCCTTTTTATCTGCTTTTCCCTTGGCATGAAGAGCAAGCCCTCAGCAGTGCTATCAGAAGAAATGTTCTTCCCATCTTCCTTTGTGATATTTCAAACAGACAGCACTGCAGCTCCTCTCCCTGGGAGTATCGCACATGCACCAACAATGGGACCTGTTCTACCTTTCTATTTACATTCTGGAGAACAGCCAAAGTCCTCTCTAGCTCACTTTGATCAGATGCCAGAGACTTGGTATCCAAAAACCACCTAGAAGGAATTCCCTTAGCCCATGAGCACAGGGGAGTTAGGATGGAGATGGAAAATATTCTATAAATTCACCTTCTATGGTATCATGCCTAGGCATCAGAATCCTTGCAAGTTACCTGATCTAATACAAACTCTCAGGCATGTGAGTGCAAGGCATCCATAAGCCTTGGATTTTCTATCTCCAAACCATAATCTAAAACTCTCCAACATAAATCAAAACCTCTGCTGCAGTCTTGCTACCTTCATCATCACACACCAGTTCTCGCCTACAAGCCATTCTCCAGCTCACTCCTTCCAAACCCCCACCCCCCATGACTTCAAGTATCATTGATCTCCAAGGGCTTCTAATTTTATTATCTCACTTTGTTAAATACACAGCACTTATCCTTCAAGCCACACATTTCAGTACTTTAGTATTCAAGAGTTGAACTTATTCAAGAGCAAGAAGCCTCTCTATAACTTTTGGTATCTTCTACAACAGTTATTTGTCAATAATGTTCATCACACATAGTAAAAACCACACGTCATATTGCAGGCCTGAGAATGAACATACACACACAACAGAAACTCAAATTTGACAAAAAAAAAATACTATTTATGATGCCATCTGATAGTCATTGTATTCTCTATTTCATGTGTTAGAAACTGTTGGTCACAGACCACTTAATTATTTGGTGGCATTAGGGAGTTGTAACCCACAATTTGAAAAACACCACTCTATGATTCCTGGGGCACTGCCTTTAGTATAACCAGGTGCTCAGTAAGTGTTGGGCAAGGCTGACTTGTGCACCACATGCAAGAGGTTGGAGTTTTACCATGAAATGCTTTCTGGATATCAAAATAAAGCTGGATGAGCATGCCTTTCGAGACCTTCTTCCATTGATTTTTAAATTTTTTTTTTTAGTTGTCAGTGAGCCTTTATTTTATTTATTTATATGTGGTGCTGAGGATCAAACCCAGTGCCTCACACATGCTAGGCAAGCGTTCTACCACTGAGCCACAACCCCAGCACCTCTTTCACTGATTTTTAAAACAGAACAACTAAAAAGAGAACTTTGATATATGACAACCTTTAACAAATCCAAAGATGATGTCCTTCCTAAAGCTAAACTGCAAAAAATCCATTTACTAACACAGCATCCCAAAGGGGGCCTGAAGCCTCCAACCCTGCATTAATTAATCTTTTCAAATAAGTTGTTTTTAGCAACTCTGGTTCCCACATCTGCTTCAGCCATGAGCATGTGGTAAGCCTCCACGGCAGTAGCAGGATTTCCTCTCTGTGGGATAGATGGACTGATGCCCGATGCTTGGGGTTAGATTTCTACTGAAGTAGAGATATCTGGGTATTTATTGGGGAGTTCAATTCCCCATGTCTTGTGTTCATGACACTTTTTTCAAGGGATTATCAATACCTGTATTTTTGGATGTATTTATCCTTTGCATTTAGTGTATGTCATACATATACAACTATAAGATTTAGAGTTCCAATACTCTTGTCCTGTCTTCCTGCTATCTCTTTGAGATATATTTTTGTTGCCTTTTATAAGAAGAAAAGGTCTGACTTATAAAATAACCAGCAACCCAGTGGGAAAGTGAACCAAATTGAATCAGGTTTGTTGCTAGATACATTCATTTTATAAACATACCCTAAAGCTTACTGTGTGCCAGACAGTAAATTGAGCCCTGAAGACACATGAATAAAATATGAGTGGGTCCCTGCCTGAAAGAAATTCCAATCGATAGGTGAAGGGAAACACAAATAATGAAAATACAAATGAAAGAAGTACTATACCAGGAAGTAAGGAGCAACTATACCTCTGCTTTCTCATATGTAAAATTGTTTACACAAGTTGAATTTTAATGAATACATTAAAATGTTGATCCTACAATCTTACTGTCAGGATCAATTCTGAGAATACCTCCTCCACCAGATTTTTTCAGTGTTTTCCTTTTTCATAGTAATGTTCTAAAGAAATGCCATAGGAACTGATTTGACAAAGATGAATGGCATCTAAGACAATGAATATCAGCAGGTTTGCAATGAAGATCAGTTCCTTAATGACTTAAATAATCTTAAGAACCTCCACAATGCTTTGCCAGTATTCTCTGCTCAATCAAGTGCTACAAAAGATAACAGAAGGTTCTATTTTAAAAGGCAAGATTTTCTAAGTGACTGAGCACAGAGTTCTCCAACAGTTGCTTCAGTATTTGAATGAGAAAAAGATAACTCTTTTCTTCTATATCCATAAAAAATCACTCTCCAGCCTCCCAACAAATAAATGTCTCTATTTACATTCAACCATGAGGGACAAGTGACATGCAATGCTTTGGAATAAGTTCTTCAAAAGCAAGAGAGAATGGATTTTCTGCTCTTGCTTCTATTGCTTAAAAAGTAAATAAATAAATAAATAAATAAATAAATAAATAAATAAATAAATAAATAAATAAATAAAAATAAGTTCACCCAATCTACAAAACAGGGGACCTAAACTGAACTTCCTCTACTACTTGGCTCACACATCCTTCCACAAGTTTGGAGCAAAGACCCCACTGACTTTCGCATGTAGGTGGATTAGAACTGCAACTCGGCCTGCAGCACATCACTGCAGTGATTCCACCCTGACAGGTCCAGCTATGCCTCCCACTCTCCTTCTTTCCACAGAAGTTTAGTTTAAGGCAACCACTTAATATAGTTGTGCAATTTAGCACAGAACAGGCCTACCTATGTATGTTTTAAAATAGACCCAGCATTCTGGTTTTCATCTGCCCGCTCATACTCACTGCTCTTCCCAATCCATCTTAGAGCGCTCCTAAAAGGCCAGACTAAGTGGACACAAATGCATGTTAAGAGCCACATACTCCAAGTTCTTAAATGCCCAGTGAGAACCTAAAAAGAAAAATATGACTGAAATGAAAGGCACAGGAGAAGGGGAAACAGGGCCAAGTGGCAGCAGAGCACCACTTACAGTTTGATAAGGTATGGAGGTAGACTAATTACCAACAATTTTCTGTATCTTTAGAATTTCTAAAGCACATATTTTTTTTTTTAGTAGCACTTACTTCTGAGTTTAATTCCCAAGCATGCACTGAATGCCTACAATAATGGAAATTGTAAGAAGGACAAATGCACTCTCTGCCATCAAAAAGCTCACAACCCACCAATAATAATAATAATTATATATATATATATATATATATATATATATATATATATATATATATAACACAGTATCTTAGCTTGTATTACTATGGGGCCACCATATATAAACAAACAGTGTCTTAGCTTGTATTACTTTGGGGCCACCAGCCCATCACTACAAATGACTTCATGTCACTTTCTCTATTATTATGATGATGCCCTTTGAGATCTATATGCACAAAAGAAATCATGTACAGTAAAAAATAAAGAAGGATTTAAAAAAAATTCATAACCCACCAGGCACAGTGGCCCACGCCTGTAATCCCAGTGGCTTGGGAGACTGAGACAGGAGGATAAAAAGTTCAAAGTCAGTCTCAGCAACTTAGCAAGACACACTCTCTAAATAAATAAATAGGGATAGGGATTTGGCTCAGTGGTTAATTACCCCTAGGTTCAATCCTCAGCACACACAAAAAAGTTTACAACCCAGGGAAAACACCAACTAAGGTGCAACTGAGAGCAGGGGTGCTGAGGGTTAGGAAGGGTACAACAGGGTGAGCTGCACACAAATGGATTTCAC
Organism: Spermophilus citellus; assembly: GCF_964194105.1. Lineage (NCBI taxonomy): Eukaryota > Metazoa > Chordata > Mammalia > Rodentia > Sciuridae > Spermophilus > Spermophilus citellus. The sequence goes on from NC_138187.1 coordinate 151,121,197, forward strand.
AAACTTTTAAAAAGTAGTTGCCATCAAATTTAGATTTCTTCTTCCGAGTAGGTAATGAAGTATGAGTGGGTGGCTTTGACACAATGGAACAATACAACACACACCCTCAATGGCATTTTCTTACAGTGCTTCTCCTGATGTTTTAGTATATGAATTTTTTCAGAATATTTGCATTGAGCAAAATGCCTGGTATTGTCACTCTTAATGCCAGAATAAAAAAAGGCAGCATTGTAAGAAACCCACAAAGAAATTATAGGAACATATGTACAGATAAGAACAGAGACCAACACTAAACACCATATGTTACATGAATATAATGAAATACTTTCTCTCTTAAAATATCCTTTAAGAGAAGAGAGAGCTGCTCTGCTCTGTCTTCCAGTTCTTATAAAACTCCCCAATTACTTCATTTTAAACCACATGTTACCGTGGAAATCAAGTTAGCTTGAAATGACCTCAAATAAATAGAGGTTTTGGAAGTTTATATAGCTTGCATCGTAGAAGGGTTTTGGTTTTGTTATCTTTTAAGCGGCAAAGAAATGAATTCATTTATGGAATTACTCCTGGGTAATATGGCTTTTAAATTTAAAAGCGCTGAAAATTATAAATAATAAGCCTTTTTAGAATATAAGGCAGGGCAGTAAGTGGTTACATTGTGAAGGCCCCACATATAAGTTTACAGGGATTCCATGTGAAAACTAACCAACATTTAACTAGCAGCACCTACTCCAAAGTTCTAATCTCAGAAGACACAGGCATTGTGGGTAGCAGGCCAGCCACTCGCCCAGGAATGCTCTTACTGTTCTCAGATAGAAGTTGCAAGTCACCCAGGGGAAGGATGCCTTGCTCAAGATGCTTCTATCCCTTCCCACTTTATTCTTTCTTTACAAAAGGAAAGTCATCTTTAAAGACAGATCAATCATCATTGACACTAACACAATCAAAGAGCATCTCTACAGAGCAGCAGTGCAGAATCCATCCTGAAAGTCTCTCGGTCTCTCCCTCCCTCCCTCCCTCCCTCTCTCTCTCTCTCTCTCTCTCTCTCTCTCTCTCTCTCTCTCTCTCACACACACACGCACACACACACACACACATGCACATCAATTTTTTTTCTTTATCTGCCCTGCATCAATTCAAAGAATGACTTAACAACTTTCTTCAAGTCCTCCCACCTGCACAAGTCATGGTGAAGGCCAAAAATGTTGAAAAAGTTATCACAGATAGCAGGAACAAGACCATTTGCCTAACATAAAGCTGTGTTACCAAGGCCAGAGAGCCCTTTCCACTGCATCATTAACAGTACAAATAAACTTCACAGGCATTTGTGTCCAGAGTCACAGTTTTCACTCCAACTCCCAGCACTGGGATGTGGCTGCCACATAGTTAACAATGATCCTAAAAACCCTAAGTTAAGCCATCTTTTACCAGGGATTGAACTCAAGGGCACTTGACCACTGATCAACATTCCCAGCCCTATTTTGTATTTTTATTTAAAGATAGGGTCTCACTGAATTGCTTAGTGTCTGTCTGTTGCTGAGGCTGGCTTTGAACTTGTGATCCTCCTGCGTCAACCTCCTGAGCTGCTAGGATTCAAGCATGTATGCGCCATGGCACAGACAAGTTAAGCCATCTTTAAAGGCCCAGACATATACCAAAAATAATAGAGGTTTTACATCATCAACACTAGTAAACAAATAACTTCAATGATATAATAACATTGACGTGATTCCATTTCTGACAATGACTGAAACATAAAACAGTTTCTGGATGAGCTGCAGTAATTTTCAGAATAGAAAATCTTTGGTAAATCCTTACCCTTCAATCCCCCTTTACTAGGTCCCCTGTATCATCCCTCATATGCACACATACATACACATACTACAGTCATATATCACAGGAATGCACTTTACCCTGATCCTTTGAACTTCATGTTTCCTTGCCATGTTGATATCCCTATAAGGAAGTAATCAAAACACATTTAACATACCAACTTCTTTAGGATTCAAAAGCATTACTACTCTTTCATTACTAGTGGGATACAAAATGGTATAGCCACTTTGGAAACCAATTTTACAATTCCTTACTGTGTGAATATGAGGTGCCCCAAAGCTCCTATTAATACAGGAATATCCAAGGCAGATTAGTCCATCCTCATTTGAATGAGCCAGTGGTAACTGTAGGCACGAGGGGTACAAACAGAGGAGGTGGGTCATTGGGGGGCATACCCTGGAAGGGTGAATCTTCCCTGTGGCCTCTTCCCTACACACACACACACACACACACACACACACACACACACACACACACATTCTCTCCCTCTCAGCTTTCTGACCCTTCCCCCATGCTGTGCTGCCTCACCTTGGGCCCAGAGCAATGGAGTTTGTCATCTATGGACTAAGACCTCTGAAACTGTGAACCCCCAATAAACTTTCCCTTCTCTAAGCTATTTTTGTCAGGTATTCTGCTCACAGTGACACAAAAGCTGACTAAAACAGAAATTGGTACCAGGAGTGGGGTTGCTGCTGTGACTAACTTGATCATGGGGTTCAGAAATCTTTCAAAATGGTTTGCAGAGGAATTTGGAAGAGTGTGAAAACAGACTGGAAAAGCCTTAGAATGTAGTAAGTAGAGATTAATGGGCAATTCTGGTAGGAACTCAAAAGACCAGGATGCCCATAGGAGTGTAGACTGTTTATAAGGTTTCAGAGGGAATTGAGACCTCTACTGGGAATTGGACTAGAGACCACTGATGTATGCTTTGCCCCTGTCCCACAACTTTGTCTGAGGTTGAATTTAAAAGTTATGGACAAATTAATTTGGCAGAGGCCATTTCAAGGCACCACAGCATTTAGTCAGTGGCACAGATATTACTGGCAGCTTCTATCCAGGCTTACTGTGAGAAATAGGAGCAGAGAAAAGAGCTAAAAAATTTTTAAAAACATGGAGTTTGGCCAGAAAAGTTCATATAAAGCTGGATCCAAGGAAGGGATGCTTGTTACAGAGATTACAGTTGCTAAAGAGATGCTAAGTACATTGCACAGAAACAAAAGGAAAGATGCTTCAATAGCATCTAGGAATTTGCAAGACCACACCCATTACAAGCTCCAGGGTACAGGAAGAGAAAATTCCTTTGAGAAGGGACCTTGGAGGTGCCTTGTTTGAAAAGGGTTGGCGGGGTGCTAGAAGTTGTTTCACCATGCTGAGCCATGCAACCACTCAGAGGCCACTGCAGTCATGATGCCAGTAAGCCCAGGTATTGTGTAAGCTGGCAACAGACCCTGGTATCATCCACATGGTACTATTTCTGCAGAAACACAGGATATTAGAATTAGGTAGTCATGGAGTCTTCCACCAAGATTTCAGAGGAAGGCCTGGGAAGTCAGGCAAAGTACAGCAGGGTTGGAGTCCCTGAAGGCAGCCTCTGAGCATGCAATATATTAAGTTGTGAAGGTGATACCAAAGCTGGAATAGAGACCCCAGGAATTAAGAGGTGCCAGTAATGTGGATGGTGGACATCCCCCGCCCCCAAAAAAAAGAAAAGTTGCTGGCTGCAAAGAGAGCCAGGCTAAAAGAGAGCTCCTGGGCACAGCAACCAGCAAGACCAAATGGGCAGGGCTGCCCAAGCCTCTTGGAGAGCACATCACCCAGCCGTGTGACATAGATGTTGTACATGGAGTTTCAGGACCCATTTGCCCAGCTGTGTTTCAGTCTTACTTTGGACCCATCCCTCCTTTCTATACCACTTTTCCTTCCTTTTTGAATGGGAATGTTTATTCTATGCCACTGTATGTTGGATATATGCAACTTGCTTTTGATTTTTACAGGGGCTCACAGCCAAGAGTTTGCCTTGAGTTTCACAGGAGACTTTGGACTTGGGCAATGCGTAAGGGATTCTTGGGGATGGACTAAATGCATTTTGCAGTTTGTGATATGGACATGAATTCTGGGAGGCCAAGGGCAGAGATGGATATGAGGTGTCTCCAAAAAGCTACTTTTAATGCAGGAATATTCAGAGCTGAAATTATTGACTTATGAGAACTATAACCAAATCAGTCCATCCTAGTTTGAATAGGTGGTAACTATAGGCAGATGGGGCATGGCAGTAGATCACCGGGCGGGGGGAGGGGGGGGGCGCACACCCTGGAAGGGTGGGACTTCCTGGTGGCCCCTTCCCTACTCTCTCTGTTTCTTAACTGCATCATAAGCTGAGCAGCTTTCCTCTGCTGGGCCCTTCCCACATGATGTGCTGCCTCACCCTGGGCCCAGAGCAATGGAGTCAGCAGTCTATGCACTGAGCCACTGAAACCAAGCCTAAATAAACTTATCCTCCTGTAAGTCATTCTTGTCGTGTATTTTGGTCACAGCAACACAAATGCTGACCCTTCTGATTCAGCAATCACGCTCTTTGGATTTGCCAAAACTTATATCACCACATGAACTTATACATGGAAGTTTTTAGAGAAGCTTCATTCACAACTGCCAAAACTTGGAAGCAACTTGTCCTTCAGTAACTGAATGGATCAATAAACTGTGGTGCACCTCCATACAATAGAACATTAGTCAGTAACAAAAACAAAGAGGTCATGGCAAAGGAAACAATCAGTAGTGAAGAGACAGCCTAAGGAACGGGATAACATCTTTGACAGCTATTCATCTGACAGACAATTGTATCCAGAATATATCAAGAACTCAAAACATTAAACAACCAAAAAACAAGTAAGTCAATGAATAAATGGGTAAAAAAACTGACCAGATACTTCTCAAAAGAAATTCAAATGACCAATAAAACTATAAATACTCAATACCTTTAGACATCAAGGAAATGCAAACCAAAAAAAAAAAAAAAAAAAAGGAGTAAGATTCCATCTCACCCCAGTCAGAACGACCATTGTCAAGAAAACAAAAATAACAAATGCTAGTGAGGATGCAGGGGGAAGGAACCCTCATACACTGTTGGTGGCAATGCAGATTAGTACAACCACTATGGAAAACAGTATGAAGGCTCCTCAAAAAACTAAAAATAGAACTACCACATGATCCAACTGAACACTCCTGCGATCACCGAAAGGAATCAAAGTCAACATAAAGATAACTGCATACCCATGATTACTATAGCACTATTCACAAAGATCTACTTTAAGAACCAGCCTAGATGCCCATCAACAAATAAATGGTTAAAGAAAATGTGGCATATATACATAATGGAGTATTACTCAGTTATAAAGAACAAAAAAATCATGTCATTTACAAGAAAATGGGTGAAAGTGAAAATCATCATGCTAAGCAAAATAAGCCAGACTAAGAAAGATAAGTATTTCATGTTTCCTCTCATATGTGGACTCTAGGGCATTAAAGACACTAATTAAATGACAATAATGATAATAGAATGGGAAATTAGTAGAGAAGAGCAAGCAGATCAGAGGAAAGAAAGTAGGGAAGGAAAGGGAAGTCACTAGAGAATAAGGTTGATCAAATTGTGTGCATGTACAAATATGGCATAATAAATCCAGTAAAATTATTAACTATAATCAAGTACAATTATTAAGCATAATTATACTGTACTAATGAAAATGTATAAAATGTTATATGCATGTGTGAAATTGTCAAAATGAGCCCCATTATTATGCACAATTAATATGTGCTAATAATTATAATTCTAAAAGATTCACCAAGTCAAAAATAATTAATATGGTATGTTCAGTAAGAAATTTTAAAAAATAAATAAGCCATTAAGCACAAAAATATGTGGAAGAACCTTCAATGCATATTACTAAGTGAAAGAAACCCATCTGAAAAAATGACATACTGTATAATTCCAACTACATGATGATCTAAAAAAGCAAAACCATGCAGAGAATAAAAAGATCACTGATTGATAGAAGTTTGGGAGGACAGAAGAATAAACAGGTGGAGCTCAGTGGATTTTTAGGAAAGTAAAAACTCACTACTGTGAATGACATCAGACTGGTAGATATTCGTCATTATACACTTGCCCAAATTCACAGAATGTACACCACCAAGAACAAATCCAAACCAAGGGTTTGGGGGATAACAATGTGTCCATGGTTTATCAATGTTAACTGCAACAAACAGCCCTCTCTGGTGGGGGATGGTGATCACAGGGGAGGCTGTAGGTGGGAGCCGAGGAGAGCTGTCAGCACTTTCAGCTCCATTTGGCTGCACATCTAAAAAGGCTCTCAAGTCTACTAGTTTATAAAAAGAGCATAACTAGGTTTTACTTAAGACTTGTTTTAGGGGGCTGGGGTTGTAGCTCAGTGGTGGAGTGCTTGCCTAGCTTGTGTGAGACACTGGGTTCGATTCTCAACACCACATTAAAAAAAATAAAGACATCGTGTCCATCTACAGTTAAAAATATTTTTTTTAAAGAGTCTTGCTTTAGAAGTCAAATGAATTTTGTTACAGCCTTATAAAGGCAGTTTGCCTTCAAAAATATTAAAATCAGAGAACATTAGTACTGTCAAAATGTTGCCCTAAGGCCAGCTTTTAAGTCCAAATAGCAAATGCTAAGAACTGTGCAGAAAAAGACAACTAAAAAATAAAATCTTACCACACATTCTAACAACCTAAATTTCTCCATTTAACACAGTATGAAAATCTCTAGCATTGGGCTAAGGGTGCACCTCCAAGGCAGAGAAGGCGCTGAGCATATGTAAAGCCTGGGTTCAATCCCCAGCACCAAAAATATCAAAGGAAGAACCACTAGCATCACACTATAATGGTTAAGATTCAGCTAGCTACCATATATTAAAAAAAATAAATAAACAGGAAGAAACAAAACACCTGACCTCCAAAAGGCAGGACTCAACCCACAGACCATGAAGTCCAGGGGTGTTACCAAAAGTCCTAAGGCTCAAGACTGCAGTCCCAGGAGGTGAGAGGGATCCAGGAGGCCTTAGCTTCCTTTGGGAGGACCAGGGCAAAGTCGTGAAGGTGAAGGCAGTGGTGCTGAGCTTCTGTGGACTCCAGGTATCCCAATCTGCAGCCCAACCCATCCCACCTCTTTAGCAGCAAATCAAAAACAGGTATCTACATCTCCACTGTCCCCTTCTCTGGAAGTGGATCATGGATGAAGCCTAGAAATTGTATCTTGATACCTTAAATATCATTGGTGGGAGGAAAAAGCAAGTAAAATTAAAAAAAAAAAAAACACACATTTTCATGGCATTATCATTAGTGAGATATCCTGTCATTACAAACTGACTACAGAAATAAAAATCTTTTTCTTTCTGTTTGGCAGATTCTGTGGCATCTATTGTAAAGACTGGTAACACTGGTTATTTATTTTAAGTAAAACTACCTGATCAACAGCTTTGAAAATTCAGAAATTCACTTTTATCAATGTCTCAAATGCTGATTACTCTACAGAACTGACTTGTGCTAACTAAACTCAACCAAGCTGATTGTTATGACATAAACAACTCCATGTAAGTTTCCAGCGAAAGCTATTTTTGTCAAAATAATGGGAGCAGATATCTGCCCAGGGCAAGTCCTCACTGAAGACCAAACTGCAGATCAGAAAGCTGCTTGTCTTTAGAGAACTGAAGCAAGTGAGATTCCAGCATTCTTAGGCAACAGTTCTACCAAATAATGGCAAAATGCCCTCCTCTGCTCTAGCAATAGTTCTCTAAAAATAATCGACTAAAATTAGAGCAGCCTCTCTCCCAGAGAGTGGGACAGAAATGAAAATTTTTATTCTTCATTCTCCATCTTTAATACTCCTTACATATCTCTCAAGCTCATTTTTACAGTTCCTTACATTAATTACATGCCATGATCCCCTTCATCTCACAATGCTGCCTTGAAACATTTAACAGTATAAGGATGAGTTAAAATTACTCCATCTATTAAAGGTTTAATTTTCCCATCTTGGCACCAGACTTTGGGATTTGAGGGTCCTATCTCATTAATTTAGCTTTGTGGCTTAAGTGTATTTTAAAAAACACAACTAACATTCCAATGTGATAGATATACACCTTTCTAGTTAACGCCTTATCTCCAGATGTAGAAAATTATAGAATCTATAAGGAATAGCAAATTCCTATTATAAATAACCTTTCTGAACCAATATCTTTTATAATTTCAATGTGTATAAGACACCAAGGAAAAAAGTACACTAAGGCACACACACACACAAGCAAACAAAAAGCAAAAAACAACTCTTAAAGATTAACAAAATGACCCTAAGTACATGTTTAAAAAATTTTTTTAAAAAAGTTACACAAAACACATTAACTCCATAGAGAAGACTGGTAAGCACCAGTCAACAAAAAAACAGTGCTGAGAAGCAACTTGACTTTCAGGGAAGAGGCTATAGGAAAAAGGCATTCTTACAAAGTTGCTACCACAGCCTCCCAGCTCCAAAACAACACTCGATTTTTCTTTGGGGTCACAGTGTAAAAAGAAAATGCTATTGAAGTATTCTGCCAGGTACTTTAAAGAAATCCCTACTTCTGTAAGATTTAAAGCAAATGTACATACTTTTCAAAAATCTAAGAGACGCACAGGAGCAGTCTGGGTTTGAGACTATTTTCATTACCTTGTTCTTTCTTCTGCTTTCTCTAATTAGGTAACCATAACCCTCACTATGCTTCAAAATGTTTTTTTTTTTTTTTCCGTTTTGATACTGGGGATTGAACTCAGGGGCATTCAACCACTGAGTCACATTCCCAACCCTATTTTGTATTTTATTTAGAGTCAGGGTCTCACTGAGTTGCTTAGCACCTTGCTTTTGCTGAGGCTGGCTTTGAACTCACCATCTTCCTGCCTTAGAATCCCGAGTTACTGGGATTACAGGTGTGCACCACTGCGCCTGGCTCAGAGTAGCTCTTAATTATGACAGTTCCCAAACGAACTCACGAAGCACCCTCTGGGTTACTTCTAAAGACCTTAATGAAAAGGACAAGTCACCAGGTAACAACTAAAGTCAACAGGACCTTCCTCATCTAGTTGAGTATGAAGTTAAAATATTTTTCTGTGTTTAAATATTTAGGGTAAGGTATTAGAGGATGAGGGGCACACCAGGGAGTCTAAGAGAAAAGGTGAACTTTTTTTGCACATGTACAAGTGATTTTTGCAAATGCCAAATGATTTTCCATGAAATTTTTTTTTAATCAAAGCTTCAACAGTTAATGGTAAAACCCACAATATTACCGAGTATCCACATGATAAACTGACAACTGAGACACTGTCTAATCTACTGATTCCAGATGTCCCTGGTGCCAAGAGGCTCAAAAACTGTTACTGAGCTGTCAGAAGTAATACAGCACAAGGAGGAGCATTCCCTCACATCTCTCATTCTTCATAAAAAATTAAAAATTAAAAAATTTTAAAAATCCCATGACAGCACTCTTCTATTCCTTGTTGCTAAAAAATAAAAACAACAAAGTTCAATAAGGTAAAATATCCCTCTTCCCTGGTCAGGGGCAAAGGCTAATCAATGAAAGGGAGCTGAAAGCCTTAATTAATATGAAGAGTGCCTACAAGCAATGCAGCAAGGGCTTCCAAAGGGTGGATGGATTTCTCACTTCCATCCGGATCTTCCACTAGGAAGGCATATTTATAGGTGCACCCACGGAGAGGAGCTGCTCAAGAGAGAAATTAAAGTTTCCTCTTTACTCGCTACTGTAAGATCTGGTAAAATGACAGAATGAGGCTTTATCATACATTGCTTATGACAGCTGAACAAACTTTTATAGAAATTGGCCAGACAACATGATGTCAAATCTACCAATTCCAGATGTCCCCATGTGCCAAGAGGCTCAGAAACTGTTACGGTGTTATCTGTAACTCTTCCTCTCCATACGGGAGGCGCTGGAATTCACAACCCAAATGTCTCAAGCACCCAGAATTTGAGGATTTGTTTGAAAGGGAATGAAATTTTTGAAAACTCTCCCAGGATATGAGAGCACTTTCCTCCATCAAGTGCTTGTAGCTATTCCTTCCAATCCACTGTACCACACAATTAACCACATGCCTGAAAAGGCTAACTCTGGAAGACACAAACTCCCTGTCCCTCAGGGGAAAGAGAAGGGAGGAGTCCAGATCACTGGTATCCACAATGAAAAAAATTCCACCAAGCAAATCATGGTTGAACATTTGGACCATGTCCAACTCAGGCAAAAGTTGAGGACTTGTAGATATCTGATTCAAATAGAGCACATGTATCTCCTCCATGCTCCTCTACCACACAAGAATCTAGATTAAACTCCACAATCAGTATTTTTAGTTTGACACCATCTAATCCTTTTTTAAAGTTTTCACATATATTTGATTCTTAAGTCTAGTATAGAAAAAAATGTGTTTCAGATAATAGTAAATGAGACAGAGAAAGCATAGATGAAAAGTGAATTTAAAAGAGCAAAACTCCAGTTGTAATGCTATTATAAGAAAATTCTGCACAATGATGTCACAAAGACGTCAAGCTCACTCTGTCCTCTCATCTGCATCACTCCAAAGATATTCATTCCCCCACACATACTGTCCCACACCTCCTAGTTCTAACAATAACATGAAAAGATTCTCTCCCACCATTTCTCAGCTTCAAGTGAGACATTCCCTCTGGAAATGACCATCCCCATAAGGGTTTCTGCAAAAGGAATACAATGTCAAAAGCAAGTGGAAGAAAGGACTCCTTACTGTCCACTCAGGACCTCTAAGTGAAGCAGAGATATACACAACAGTCAGCCAGGACTTCTGAAGTTCAGGGTATTCAAAGAGCTCCCTGGAAATCTTGGAAGGCCTACTTGAATCAAATGTCCCCAGACCCCACAGTCTTTGGAATGTGCTGTAACAAGATTTCATCAAGGTCAGTTTGCTATGGTCAGTCACATTATCACAAATGGTGCCCCTAGAAAACAGACTTAAGAAGAGTTCAGAAAGTCTAAACTTTACATTAAAAAAACAAACTAACTATGTGCTATTATTTGTTTTAACCTACAAGCTAAATAGTTCCTTTAATTTTCAAGAGCCAATTTTAAAAAATATACTTTAAAAAGCATAAAATCATCCATGTTCACCACACCTCTTAACTATGACTAAGAATTCTATGACTAAGGATCTTTCTCTCCCCCGCCCACCCCTGAACTTCCAATAGAGAGCCTTGAGACAGGTTTCCTGGATCAGCCTTTTGTGAAACAAAATAACCAAAACCAGCTTCCTGACATATAAAACACATTTCCTAAACAGCCATCTTTACATGTACTGTTACTTTGTATAGTGACACAGCAGGTGGCAGGCTGGGATGCAACAGGAAATGAAAATGAGTGTCTCCCACGCACTTGCAGACCACCAAGGGGACATAGGAGCGCAGGATTCCACATCTCCCCCATCCCACGGCCATCATCTGTAGGACTTCTCTTCCTTTAATTCACCCCTGCCCACTCTCAGTTACCCTTCCACCTGTCCGGCAATTCTTTATATATTAATCAAAGAAATTTGACAAGAGTGACATTACAGTGGGGGAATGGAGAACTATTTTGAGAACGACCCCATTGAATGCAAGTACAAAAAAGAAAAAAAACTAAAAACTAAATCTCCTTCAGCCTTAAATAAAAAATACCAATAGTTCAAGGGATGGTTAAACTCTCCTTTCCTAACCGCTTCCAAGTAAGATATAGATATAATACTTATTCTAGTTTTTAAAATGCAAATCTGGTCATTTCATTCCCTTGTTCAATAATTTCACAAAGCACTTTGGGGGAAAAAAAAAAAAAGATGGCCAAGTCTAAGAGCCTCTTACCTAATTCTCTACACACCCCACCATCCAGAACCTCCGTTTATCTGTCCGCTCACCACTACTTGAACAATTGTTGATGGAGGGTCCTTGTGCCTGGGCACTGTGCCACCCCACCAGGCCATTCTCTTCTGGGGCTCGGTACCTTTGCCATACTGTCTACCTGGAATGGCCCCATGACTTTTCTCCTCTTCCAGTTTGATTTTCCACTGGTGGTAGCTACCTGGAGAAGTGCTCTACAAAGCAAGCTATCCCAGGAAGCAATACTGAGACTGGCAAAGACCTGACATGGGTTGGGGTGGTGCCAGGAGCATTCGGCTCTCCCCTCAAACTCAGAGTGGCTGCTGCAGCTGGACTTACCCAAACTCTCTGGGATCTATTTCTATAAGCTGGGACATTCAAACTCTCAAGGCAGCTGGATTATATACTCACCTTCAGAAGGAAGCCGTCCCCAACACATGGGACCCCAGATCTCTCCCCAGGCTTCCTAGGTAACCTGTCTTCCTCTCTTCCTCCAAACCCCACTGGAACAACACAATAAACAGAAGAGTATGCACCTCCAAAGGAACTGCAATCTGCTTGAGGACGACTGGACTTATTGTTCTGGAACCTCCCACTGCACAGTACAGTGGGACATTAAACTACATTTTTAAGTGATGAGGTTTCTAAACCTTGACGAATAGCCACCATCTGTCTTGCTTTGAACATGCATTAGCACAAGAGATAACAAAACACCATGTTTTTGGTTTCCACACATATACAAAAAGATTTTGTAAATATGACAAAAAACACTAGTTAAAATGCCCATATGTCAGTATACAGAAGTACCTGGAGTCCTGACAATGAGCCTAAAACCACTCACTGAGCTGTTTAGAAGTTGCTGTAATATGCATTACACTAGGTATAGGCCAGTTTGGGATAGGAAGATACATACAAGTTTTAAAAATACATAAACTAGGGCCCATGATGTTCAAAATTAAAAAAAAAAAAAAAACTTATCATGAGTTCAGTCCCTAAATTAAATCTTCCTAAAATGGGAATAATTTTAACCTTATTGGTTCAAGCAAACTTTATTTTTCCTAAAATTCAACCAGTAAGTGGTAAGGTTTACTAGCAATTTGATCACCAAAGAGTAGCCTACCACCTGGGTATCATCTCAAGTACTCCAAGCACCACAAGGCTGACTACCACATTTACAGCAAGTTACTCCTGGAGAGGGCTTTGCTTTTGGGGTTGAAAGATAGTAATGTCTAAAATTAATAATAGCTCAAGATTAAGGTTACCCCATTCTTGAGTGACACAGAAGACATCCAAGTCCCTAACACCCTAGAGTCCTCTTTTCCCTCTCAATAAGCTAAACCTGAAGCTTCCCAGGTTTTTCCGATTACAGAAACCCACACTTTGGGCTGGAGGCCTGGGTAACCAGGGATTGAACTCAGGAGCACTCAACCACTGAGACACATCCCCAGCCTTTTTTTGTATTTTATTTAGAGACAGGATCTCACTGAGTTGCTTAGCACCTCATTGTTGCTGAGACTGGCTTTGAACTCGAGATCCTCCTGCCTCAGCCTCCCAAGCTACTGGGATTACAGGCATATGCCACCATGCCGGGGTTCATGCTTTACATTTTGACAAACCCTTGAAATATAATTTTGAAAGCCTTTTAGGCCCAGCATAGGCATTATCAAAGTAGAACTAGCATAGTGTTGGATTCATTATTTCTCTCAAACATTTTCAGTCAGCACAATGGCTCTGAGACAGTATTTTCCAATTGTTGTCTTCAAGGGAATCTTTCATTCCCTTCAATATTTTATAAGGGTCCTCCAGAGGTACAGAACTAATAGGATACATACACAAAAATAATAAGGAATTGGTTCATGAGATTATGGAGACAAGCAAGTTCAAAATCCACACGATGGGGCTGGAGTTGTGGTGGCGCACTTGTGGGTTCGATTCTCAGCACCAAATAAAAATAAGTAAATAAAGATACTGTGTCCACCTACAACTAAAAATATCCACAGGGTAGTCCCTTAATTGGAGACTCAGACCGACGTGATTCTGCAATCTGCATTTGGGGTAAAATTGGGAGTTCATAACCCACTTCAATCTAATGTATGAAGTATGATATGTCAAGAGCTTTGTAATGTTGTGAACAACCAATAAAAAAAAAATTGGAGACTCAGGAAAAAGACAATACTACAGTTCAAGTCTGAATGTCATCTGCTAGCAGAATTCTTTCTTGCTGGGTGTGGGTGGGGAGTCTTGGTAAGACCTTCAATGATTGGATGAGGCTCATCTATACTATAGAGGGCCTCTGATTAAAAAAAAATACCCTCACAAAAAAATCCAGCATAGGGCTGGGGATGTGACTCAAGCGGTAGCGTGCTCGCCTGGCATGCACACAGCCAGGGTTCGATCCTCAGCACCACATACAAAGATGTTGTGTCCGCCGAAAACTAAAAATATATATATTAAAAAAAATTCTCTCTCTCAAAAAAAAAAAATCCAGCATAATGTTTGATCAAATATCTGGGTACCAGGACCCAGGCAAGGTGACACATAAAACCAACATACCTAAGAGTAGGACTGCTGGGTCATACAGTAACTGTTTAACTTGTCTGCCATCCTATCTAAGAAAACAGTTTTCCAAAGCAGGTGCAGTATTTTACGTTGCTGCCAACAGTGAAGAGGGCTGCACTTTCCCCACACCCTCATCAGTGTCATCTTTTTGATCACAGCAACCTTATTGGGGGTAGTGTGAGCCTCAGTGTGGTTTGGACTTGTGTTTTCCTAACGACTGAAGCTGAGCATCATTTCATGACCTTGCTGGCCATGTGCATATCCTCCCTGAAGTAATGTCTACAAAAATCCTTTACCCATTTTTAAATTGGGTAAAGGATTTTTAAATTTTTTAATTACCCATTTTTCTTAAGTCTGTATATTCAAGGTTCAAACATACCTGTTAGTGTTGTCATATATTCTGGATACTAGGGATCCTTCTTGTATATATGATTTACAATTCTTTTCCAATCTGTGAGCTATCTTTTCACTTTTTTAAAAAAATTTTCTTTTAGTTGTAGAAGGACACAATATCTTCATTTTATTTATTTATGTGGTGCTAAGAATCAAACCCAGTGCCTCACGCAGGCAGGGCAAGCACTCAACCACTGCCCCTCTTTTCACTTTCTTAATGGTGTCCTTTGAAGCAGGATAGTTTTTAATGTTGATGAAGTCCAATTTATCTGTTTTTTCACTGGCTGCTTGAGCTTTAGGCATCTTACCTAAGAAAACACTGCCTGATCCAAGGTTAGGAAGATTTATTCTTTTGCTGTCTTCTAGGAGTTTTATAATGTTGCCTCTAACTCTTAGGCCTTTGTGGTGTAAGGAGTCCATCTTCAGTCCTTATCACACGCACGAGGATATCTACTTGTCTAGCACTCTTGTTGAAAACACTATTCTTTGCCCATTGGAGAGAACATTATTCTTACTACAGTGACCATGGTGACCTGGCGGTTTTGAAACCACTGGTCCGGGAAATCGGGATGGATATAGGACACAATGGTGATGTTACTGATGAGAATTCTTATCATTTTTAAATCAATGGGTCATTTAAACATTAATCTTCTTAGCAAACTCCTACACATCCCTCAAGAAGTTAAACCTTTTCTAATACCCCTTGGTATCTAGAGGTGTACTCTGAACATTCTTCTCATTGAACTCATCCAACTGCGTAAGAGTTCCCCATACAGGAGCTTTCTGGGCTTAATCCCTGGAAGGCATATATATTCAGAGCTTCCTGTAGTACCTGGCACATACCTAGCTTTCAGCAAGTATCTACTCTATTAATGAATATTCAAAAATCATGTTGAGAATAAAGTTTAAGATCTAGGAATATAGGGCTGGGGATGTGGCTCAAACAGTAGCGCGCTCGCCTGGCATGCGTGCAGCCCGGGTTCGATCCTCAGCACCACATACAAAGATGTTGTGTCCGCCGAAAACTAAAAAATAAATGTTAAAATTCTGTCTCTCTCTCTCTCTCTCTCTCTCCTCTTTCTTTAAAAAAAAAAGAAAAAGAGAAAGATCTAGGAATACAAATACTTTTTTTCACCTTTGCTAATTCCTACTCTCCCTCTAGGAATTGTTTTTTTAAAAAACTTGGAAGTTACCTTTTGCCAGTTATTCTTTCCATTATCTGAAACACAAATATTCAAATGTATCATGATTGGTAACAGTAACAAGAGCTAACACTGGGTCTGCATGATGTGTCAGGGACAGTTCTAAACCCACTGCAAGTATCTCTTCATTTAATCCCTCCTAAGAACCTTCCAAAACAGGAAGTATTACATTTTAAACATAAATACTGAGAGGAAAGCTGGACATGAACCCAAGAAACTGGGCTGTAAAGCCCTCAAAGATTTTTCCCCTAAGAATCTACTCTGAGTTCTGTCAATTTTTCCCATTCAAATCCAATCAAGAAATCGAATTCTAATTACATTTAAATATGGTCCAGTCTATTCCCAAGGAAAACACTATCAGATATGTTTTAAACCTTGAAAAACAAAGTAACATGTTAAAAACTATATTGTTTCCATATACAATCTAATAAACATGTACCAGTTTACTGTCAACGAAACTATGTGGGCATTTTGTGAAAAAGAGACAAAGAGATCAAACTAACAGTGGAAACTAACAGTGGAAATTTTCTAATTAAATACTCTCATGGGCTGAGACCCTAAGTTATAAAGAAATTTTGAAAGTATGTGGAGTAGGAACAATATATGTAGAAAACAACAAATGTAAATTTTATCCACAGTACTGAAATTTCTCAATATTGCACTAAGACTGGGTCAAGATGCATATTAATATAGATGGAAAATGATGAAGTGGGAAAGCCAGTACTGTTCTGTCCCAGAAATTCAATGACATATGGGAAAATCAGACACTGAGGTAACGACAAAAGGTAGAAAGAGAATGAAATAACTTGTATGTATCTCCTTATTCCAGAAATACCATATCTTGTGCACATGCATGGCAAATATGTTCAGAAGATTATTTTTCAATGTTGTTACTTTCATAACTGTAAAAATAGAAACACTGACCCATAATCCCTTATCCTCAAATCTGAAATCTGAAAAGTTCTATAAATCAGGCGATGCCGGGTTCTATTTTATTTTTTTTCTTTTAAATTAGCAGCAAACTCCTTTGGCAGGAAACTCATTTGTAGCCAAACCTGACCTGAAACAACATGGAGCTATTTATAGTCATTATCTCACCTAAGTGTGGATTTTTCTATACCTCACTGTGGAATGAGTCATGTGTTCAATTATGGGTGCTTGGCTAAACACTGCTGGGGGGTGGAGAACACAATACAAAGTAAACACCTTCCATCACTGTTCTAAAAATCTAAGAACCTATGAATTTTTGAGATGCATTTTGCTCCAAGAGTGTTGGCTACATGACTACAGACCTGCAATAATTAAATACCCACTTTATTTAGCGGTTGTGAGGATAACGAACATTCAGTACTAGCACAGTGTTTGCACACAGTAGGTCTGCATGAGGCATGAGTGGCTGCTGCTAATCCTCCCAGACAGATCTGAGGAACACTAATATCCCTAAACCTTTCTAGGTTTGATTTCTTTATTCCCACCTCAACGGAGGTAGTTAACCTACTCCTTTGCTTATATACTATAAGTGAGTGCTTGCTTATTATTTTTTTAAAAGAATGAATTTATGGTATGTGAATTATATTTCTTTTTACCTTATTTTTATTTATTCATTTTTTTATGTGGTGCTGGGGACTGAACCCAGGGCCTCATGCATGCAAGGCAAGCACTCTACCACTGAACTACAACCCCAGCCCGGCTTATTATTTCATACCTTTGTAATATCCTAGGTGCTACTTCAATTTACCTTTACACTTCAAAGTCATTTAAGTGGATGAAACTAGGACAACAGTACTCAGTGTCATTACACACACACACACAAAAAACCTTGGAATGGGTTACCCAGGAAACTGTAACATCATCTTAGGCAAAAAGGTGTAGCAAAGCCTTTCTTGAAAAAATATATCCCATTTTCAATTTGGTACTAAGAAACTCAGTACCACCAGATACTCTTGATCCAGCTCCTAAGCCTCTTGAAGGTTCCTAGGAAATAATTCCCATATGCCTTGGGAGCTCAGGTTAGCAGCCTCCAATCCACTCACTTTTTGGGAGATTCATCCGACGCAACAGTGACAGTGAAATCTCTGCTGCCATTCATCTTATCATATCACCAAAAAATGGATTTTCCAAAGTCCTATCATGATACTACCAACATTGTAAATATTAATAAGGTCAATTTTCAAAAAAGATAATTTCAAACAAAATTGAAATATGTTATAGATCAAAGATTTTTTTTCTTTTTGATTTCTGAGCAAAATCCCATAGCAAACCAGAAACTCATCAATAATTAGGGATTTCACAACTAGGACCTTGCCTAAGAGTATGATCTGCCTTAAAGCTTTTCTAGGAAATACTGTTCCATTTCTAGAAAATACTGTTCCATTTCAACAAACAATGGTATCAAAACAAGAAAGGAAACTCACCATGCCCTCTTAGAATGTACTTAACAATAACCCATGACTTCAGAAAAATTACCTGCCAGTGACTAAAGCACAATAAACCAAACACTGTTCCAAGCTATGCTTTTTCAGGACACTTTAGTTAACCTTCACGCAGCCCCCTGAGGTCACAATATCATTCATATTGTTGAGTTGTTCAATTACAATATTCCTTTAAAAAAGGAAGAACAAATTAAAAGATGCTAGACTTTTATACCATTTTCCCCAATAAGCAATGCCAAGTATATTCAATAGTACACTTGTACACAAGGCCATAAAATGAAAATGACAGAAAAGAAATAAGAAACTAAAACATCGTATAAATATAAATCTATAATAATCAATATGATAATGATAGGTTACCATGTAAATGCCACTATATTTCAGCCACTACAAAGGAGTTCTGCAAGCATTCTGTCATTTAATTATTAAAGTAGCCTAATGAAATAAAACTTCCCTTTATTAACATGGAAACTGAGACTCAGGTTTAAGAAATATGACCAAAGTCACACAAATTATAAATGGCAGAGCTGGAATTTGAGCCCAAATCGCCCAGCTCCAAATCCTTGGCTCTTTAAATAGCATCTGTCATAGTAAGTAAAAACTTTGTATTCTTTTAAAGAGCTCTGACCTTCCACAGACATCCACTGAACGAAATTTAATTTTTAAAATATTTGCTTAAAATCTTATAATTAAAAATACACTCCGTAATAGCTAATCCTATGGATCATCTTGGCTAGGATATGGTAGTGTCCAGCTGTTTGGTCAAACAATAGTTTAGATATTGCTGTGGATGTCTTTTTAGATGTGATGAGCACTAAAATCAGTAGACTCTGCATAAAGCAGATTAACCTCCATAATGCAGATGGAACTCGTGTAATCAACCAGGGGCCACATGAGCAAAGATGGAGGTTCTGGAAGAAGGATTCCTCTGTGTTCCCTAAAGGTCCATGCGTTAAGCACCTTGTCCCCAGCTTGGCACTATTGGCGGGGGGTGGAATTTTAAGAAGTGCGACCTAGTGGGAAGTCTTCAGGTCACTGGAGAAGTGTCCTTGAAGGGGACTGAGGGACTCTGGTACTCACCTTTCTCTTGCTTCCCAGCCATGAGGCAAATGGTTTTGGCCCGCCATGCATTCCTGCCACCATGCACTACCACAGGCTCAAAGCAACAGGGCCAAATGATGATGGGCTGAAACCTCTGACACTGTGAGCCAAAATAAACCTTTTCTAAGTTGATTATCTCAGCTATTTGTTGCAGTGAATGCAAGCTGACTGGCACATGCCTCCAAGTGCAAAACAAATACTGGCCAAGTTTTCAGACCCAAAATGGCAACATCCCTAAAGATTTGCCAGCCCCCAGTCTTAAGATTTATCTCAATTCCTTAAGATAAATATGTATTACATACACACACAAACACACACACACACACAGTTTCTCTAGGGAACACTGACTAATACACACACTTAATACATTACATATAAAAAATTAACCACCAAATACATTCACTTGCACAGACAAGTCTGCTTTTATGTAGACCTGGAAAACCTCTTCATCTCTGCAGTATATCTGAACTTATTTAATTAGGTAGGTCTTAGTTCTGCTTTGTCTTCATGCGAATTCAGTTTGGGGCATGTTCTCTTGTTTAAATTTTATTTTTATTTTTTTATAGTTGTAGATGGACAGCATGTTTTATTTGTTTATTTTTATGTGGTGCTGAGGATTGAACCCAGTGCCTCTCATGTACAAAGCAAGTGCTATGTCACAGAGCTACAGCCCCAGCCCACTTGTGTAAAATTTTATAAGCACATCATGATTGCTACACTTATATGCCACACTCAAATGCCAGGGAAGGCTCAAACACACTTGCTCACCTGAAACATGCACCTACCACAGTTAAAGAGTCGATTCTACAATAATAAAGTTTACCCATTTTGCTTTACAATAATTGAATACAGATTTCAAGTTTCAGGCTTCACTGTCTTTTTGTGCTTAAAACTTGACAATAAAAATTTAAGTGCTTTTAAGTACTTTTTCATTCAAAGTAAACTGCCATATCACAGAATGAGCTACAGGAGAGGCAAACATTATTCAAAGAAAGAAAAAACTGCATTGAACATGATGAATGAGCAAACTATTATGGAAATAAAATTAATAGCATTATCTCATTATACCACCCAGGGAAGATTCCAAGAGAACCCTGCGCATTTGATAAGTCAATTTCAGACATCAAACGAACTTAACTCTTTATAATGATTCGATTGCCCTGATGAAACAGATGTGCCTCTATCTTGCTTGTTTTTTTACCATGTTTCTGTGGAAACAATATAAGGGAGATTTATAGGTTATTACAGCAGACTATCTAAAGCAATGCTAGGAAAGATCACGGGGGTAGCACAGGCCCCATCGGAGCATCTGCTGTCAGCATCTTCCAAATAGTAACAGAAGATGCCAGAGAGCTGTCGGTTTCACTGAGGCATCTCTGAAGGGCTTGCCTTCCCTAGTATCTATACCCATAAACACTCCTACATTTTTTTTAATATCTAAGTTTACTTGTTCTGTGGCAATGTGCTCATTTGAATATTTATAAGGAGGTTTTGGGTTAATTACTATTAACTATCTCTGAAATAAAATACATATGCATTAAGTTACCTATCTTGCTGAATAAACTCCAATCTCACAAGGCTAAGGACTGCAGAAAAGTGTCCATTGGACTCAACAGTCAAAACAAATTTGACTATTCCAAAACTTTGAAGAGCTGACAAACTTTTGATATTAAATAACCAAGAACGTCTTAAAATATTGTAAAGTATATTCAAGAACTGTTTTCTGCCAAACAATACTGAAACTGGATACGGAGGCACTCACCAATCCCTTGCCTACTTCTCAAAAAGAACTTCACTAAATAACATACACATCAGTAGATACAAGTAACTTTAGAACAGAATTTCCTCCTAATTATCTTTCAAGTTTTCTGGATCAGGGTAATCAAACACTGCCCTGAAATTTCAAAACAAGCTACTCAAAAACTTATTATTGAAAATTTTAGCATGTTCTGACAAGAATAATAATACTGAAGCAGCAAAGAAATCCTATTAGAATTCTGGTAACTGTGTGACTTTGAACTGTGTGACTTTGAAATTTTGCAAATCAAATATACAGAAATAGGTCATAAGATGACACTTGACTACAGGCTGAAACGTGACTCTTAGCCTCGACTTCATGTGCCAAAAGCACACAACTGAACACCATCCTCGTCTGTTGTATGTGATGGAAGCCTGATTTCACGGGATGAAGGATTCTGTTCCCAAGAAAGTGTGGGAAATGTGTGTAAATGTGCAGCCAACTGGCACCACCATCAGAAAAAGACAAAGAATTCCTTCTCTGCCATTTCCTAGTTATGCACATAGAGACAAATTAACTGCCCAAAGCCTTCATTTCCTCAGTAAAGTTGATTACTAATTTACTTTACCTGCTGGTGTGAGCATTCAAAATAAATAATTTGTGCAAGGCCCAAAGCTGGGAGAAAAGCCACTTATTAGCTTTCCTTCCTTTTCGTTCATGGCTTGTATGTTTTTTACCTCAATACTAAATACTAAAGAACTCATTAAACCATGTATTTTTCAATGTGGAAACTTACAGAGCAAAACAGATTTCTGATGAGAATCTGACATTTTTCGTAATCCATGGAAAAAGACCCTTCAGGAAAATATCAAAGGAAACATAAAACTTTAAAAATGTAGGCACTAAAAAAAATAAAATAAAATAAAAATTAAAAAAAACTAGGAAAAAAGACCAAGGTGCTATTTTCTAATAAGCACCATCCACAAGAGCCATGTCACAAAGCCATGTTGTAACAAGACTATAGGAACATCTTGTAAATGCCAAAGAGAACTGACAGACTATTACCTGAGTTTCCTTCTGGGCCCACAGCCCAAGAGAGGAGCCTGGGGCAGGGTGCTGGGGAAAGGAACTACCACCAAAACAAATTTCAAAAGACAAAAGTTATTCTGGAAAGAACTTTTATTCTTTAAAAATTAGAGTAGACAGTTTAGGATTTAATGGGCAGGACATGACCTTTGAAGGGGAAGAGAGGTAAAATTCTTGGCAAACCAAAACATGAGAAAACTGAACAAGAACTAGTTTGCCAGAGCTTGGCAGCAGCTGTCCAAAATACATTTCTTCTTGCCTTTCTGATTGACATTACCCAAGTCCCAATCCCCGTTAACCCATATCTGGTATTACAATACTGTACCCAGTATTCTGGGATCCAAACGTTTCCTCATTCCAGGCCCCCCAGACCCTAGACTGAACTCCTGTAATTCTGCTATCAAACCATGTCACTTCTCTGACAAAGACTCTAAAATGGCTTCCCACTGAGGTACATCTCAATCTTCTACTTCATTCAAAGCCTGCCAGGAAGTGATCACCTCTCCCTAGTCCATCTTACACAAATCTCCCTCTCAACATGAACCTTCTTTCCAAACTGTCTCATTCCTCCCATCAAAGTAACTAAGTGTGCACCCTCATCTTTGCTCCTGCTATACACCGACTTAGGATAACCTCTATTCTGCTGCTTTTCACGCAATCAGACAATCATCCAGTGAGCACCTACTATATGCTTGGCACCAACCTCTAGTAGCAATACAAAGGTGACTAAGGCCTAGCCCTTGTCCCCAGGGAATGCAATGGTAATTAAATGAGTCAGACATGTAAACAATTTGTTAGGACACAGCTTGGTAACTGCCCTACACTGTGTACAGGGTGCTATGGAAACACAACAGGAGTGGTGATTCACAGGAGGTAAGAGACGGCAAAGCCTGCTCCAAGAGACTTCATAGAAAAAAATGAGATCCAAGTAAGTCTTGAAGGGAGACAAATGGCAGGTGAGCATAAAAGGGGCAATTGCCATGTAAGACAAAAATGCACATTCCAGAAACTGCAGGAGATTCAGCATAACTGGAGTACAGTATGCAAAGTGGGAAAGGTATATCCCAAAGACTTAAACTTTTAGAGAAGCCAAGGGTAACTTTCAAGCAGTGACATGAGGGCATGTGAGGTTCCTAAGGGCTTATTCTAAAAGGACGCACCTCTCCAAGTCAATGGCGCCCTCCCTGCTGTTTCAGGCTTGTCTTCCCTCCTCACATCCCTCCCTGCGCTGGGGCTCAGAACAGTAATGGCTGTATTATCCATACTTGCTGCAACCTGGGCACAGTGACACACACTTCAGACATGTCATCTCATTTAGTCTTTACAACATCTCTAAGATAAAGGAATTCATTCAGAGAAATTGATCATCTTGCTACAATGTCACACATTTTCAAAGTGATGGATGGCATCAAAACCAACTCCGGATTCCAAGAGCTCTTTCCATGATGCCACACACAATCCTACCCTGCACTACAACCCTCCCTGTCCTCTCTCTGGTCCACCTTTGCGTCCCCTCCATTTTACCTATCTTGTAAACTGATGACGAGTCTCTAAGCCCAGGGCTGCCCTTAATAAGCTGCTCACTTACACTGGCCAAGACTTAACCTGGCTATTACCTAAGATGAGATGAAGAATGAGATCAAGTGGCCTCTCAGATCACTTCTGTTATCTCCTGCTAAACATTCAGGGTCACTAATACAAACCACAAATGCTGGTGCAGAACTGGGCAAGAGGGCTGCTCCAGCCCGGGATGTCTGGTCCACCGTGACATAACTTATTAACAGCCCATCCACTGGCACGTATTTAGAACCTCTCTCAAACCAGGAAGCCAAGCGTGAACTAACGAAATAATGCACCACGGAAGCCTCCCCTCTCACGTCTGGTTGGCTTCTTGCTCTGCTAGCACAGCCTCCTTGAAGCAAGCATATTTGGCTTGTGAAGACTTGAACTAGAGGCCGATTCACTACCAGGTGAGTCTAAGAAAAGACACAGGTGAGGCTGCAAGGAACGCAGTGAAAGCAGTTACCCAGGTTACATTCATGGTAAACTGAGACACAAAACCTCAATAAACCCTGCCATAGTATAGCTACTTTTCAAGAAAAATTTTGGGAGTATTTTTTTCCAATGAAATTATATGTTGCAGAACAGTTTGAAGCTGATGGATTTTACCCTTTGAAAACAAAAGCATGTAAACATGAAGGTATCTTTTTGTTGGTAGCTTTTTGCAAGATTTTTTTTCTCCTCTATTAATCATCTTCTCTCACCTGCCAGGGAAACCAAGTAGGTGGGCAAAAATTCCTGGATGCTTTCTGGAAGGTACTTAGAACACCCACACCCTCAGACATAAGGATCACTTCCAGTCTACATAAACAGTCTCAGGAGGGAATCTGGTCAACAAAGAACATCAACATGAGTGAAGATAAAATATTTACCCAAGTCGGCGTTACAGGAGAACTGGAAGAACATATCTGAACTAGAGAACCCTAACCTGAATCCTTTACGATGTATTTGCTAATACTTCTTCACATGCCAGATTCTGAAACCACCAAATCCATCATTCAACACTAGTATTTTCTGGGGACAAAAAAATCACTATGGGTTTCTATTATGAAGTAACTGCAGAGGAGAAACAAGACGAGACTCAAATATAGACCTGATAAGCATATTAACATAGCCACAGAGAAATCTTTATCACAAAAAAAAATGATGTGTTTATTTCAAGAAGCAGACAGACATAAAGATGTAAAAAACTGCAAAGCATCATAAAACTAAATTGCCCCAATATGCCATGCCATGGGCATGGAATAAGATGGACCAAAAACTCCTATCCCTTCACACACATGATCAGCAGGCCGGAGATAAAATCCCTACGCTGCCTCTTTCAGTACATTTCCAAGAAATCACATTTAGAACAGAAATAAAGCAGCCAATAGAGGTAGACTTTTGGAAAACTACATCATAGACAAAAAATAAATGTACTCCCGTGTTAAAAGAATGGGAGACAGGCTCTTTTTAGACGGCTCAGATATATTCAATGACATAAACTGATGGTTTATTTTCAGAAAGCAGTGAAGCCTGCTATTATTTGCCAAACAAAAGAAAATCCTTCTAAGGATGACTTTTGATTATGATTCAGTTTCTTATGTGTCGAACTGCATATAAAAAAACATGAAATGTTTAATTAAGACACATAATATTTACATAAGAAACAAAATAGAAAAACTTCAATACAGATTAAGAGAAGGTAACACATATAATGGACATTTTTAATTCCCAACCCTGCCAGCTTGGGCTACAGTTTAGCAGCTGGTAAAATTTTTAAAGAAACTTCTATATGGTTTGGAAGTGGTTCAGGAAGCTTCCAGAGAGACAGGCTGCCCAAACTGGAGCCTTGCCTGCATCACAAACAAAACCTGTTCACCCATAAAGATGGCTCAGTAAGGGGTAAGGAATGAGGATTGACCAAGTAAAGTCCCTTGCCACATCCAGAAACTAGAAGGTGGGCATCATTGTGGCTCTGATGTATCAGTAAACACATCTGCTACTAGCAAACACCTTTTCTTGGCATGACGGAGAGAACAAGCTAAGAAAAACCAGCTTGTGTTTCTCTGAATGTCTCCTTTCCATTCCTATGAGAAACAAGGGTGACAAACTCAAGAACTCAACCCTGCTCCAGTCTCTGTATCCGCGGGTTTTTTGTTGTTGTTGTTGTTGTTGTTTGTTTGTTTGGTTTTTTGGTACCAGAGATTAAACCCAGGGGCACTTAACCACTGAGCCACATCCCTAGCCCTTTTATTATTTTGAGACAAAGCCTCGCTGAGTTGCTGAAGCTGGCTTTGAACCTGCAATCCTCCAGCCTCAGCCTCCCGAGCTGGTGGGATTACAGGTGTGCCCATGGTGCCCGACTCCCCAGAGCTGTCAAGTGTTCCAGCCGGCTATGGGCTCCCTGGAGGTACAGACTCTCTTATGAAGTTCACAGCAGATGCTCAGTAAATTATGATTATTAATCTTGTGTTGTGGATTATAAACAAAATATTATACTTACCAACTGAAGTAAAACAGGTATATAGCTTGTGAGCAGGATGCAGGATGCAAACCCAGAAGAGGATCTCTGTGCCATAAGGCACAGGTCTCTGTATATAATCTCCTGTTTCTGGGATTTGAGGAGTGTATCCATGTGTATGTGTGTGTGCATATGTGTGTGCATGTGTGTGTGCATGTGCACATGCAAACGCACACTCACGTATTCTTACTGGCTCAAAAGGAGCCTGGTACACAGGGTGGTAGATAGAACACTAATTCAGAAGCAAGAAATCTGACCTTAGGCAATCACACCTCCCTGGAGATCAGTTTCCCAAAAGAGATAAAATTAAAGTGGTAGGTTAGATGACTCCAGAGGTTTCTGGGGACCCTTTATGCTGCCTCACAGGGCTGCTATGTACCAAAACAGCAGTGGTGCTACAGAAATTCAGGCAGAAGGTCAAGGTCAATGAGGAAGATGGGGGAACAGGAACTGAAGGATGGAGATGGCCCGAATCAGGCCTTTGAAGTTGTCCAGCATACAAAAAATACACCATATTTTGTATGATTTTCCAAGGGAAAAGGATCTGTATATGAACCATAGGTACCAGAGGAGTGTGAAAGGAAACCGAGAGTAGGTCAATAGTGGGGCAAGTCCTATCAAGACTCTTCTGTGTTCATATCTCATTTAATCCTTACAATTCTATAAGGGAAATACTATACTATGGCTCACTTTTAATACCAAGGAAATTAAGGAACTCGATACCCAAAGAGACCTGTCAAAGATCACATGGCGGCAAGCAGCTAAAGCAAGACTGGCATGAGGTCCATTTGCAGATATAGCCTGTGCTCTTGCCACCACATGACATTGCTCTTTCACAACACTGGGCAGCCATACGAATGACTAGAATATAAAAATATGACAGTACCTAATGTAGTATATTTTTAAATTGTTCCCAACTAGACAACCAATTGTATTAAGATCATTAAAAATAATCAGAGATGTTTGTTTTGTACCAAACACCACACAAACACTATTAATGTATTTATTACATTTAGTCCTCCCATCAAACCTATGTACTGGGTGCTATTATTGCCTCATTTTTGCAATGGGAAAACCAAGTGTTAAAGAGACTAAGTCACCCTCAGCAAGTGTCCAGAGCTTAGCTCAGTAATTACTAGTAAATGGCTGGACAGATCTGCCACGTCACTTCACAAACTAGTGAAAGGAAGGTTTGAGACAGAACCCGAGGCCCTCAATAAGCAAAGGAATGAGATGGTAGAGGAGGCAGCCAAAGCGGAGCACAAGGAAGCAGGGTCTGGAACCTGGGGGAGCCACTCATGGCCCGCTCATGTCCCAATCAGTAAAAGGGAGGCTACACATGAATTTCTGTAGTTTCAGAGCCAGTTATGGTATCTAGCACAAATAAATAAAATGTTCAATGTCTTTCAACCAAGAAAACTTCAAGCTCTGAGAAACTTCAGCAAGACATCATATATGATAATACAAAGTAGAATAACCTTGAACCCCTAAGCAACACCATCTACTAAAATATCAAGAGACGTATTTATCTTCGATTTATTCCCAATATAATCCTAGAATATCAACATCAAGTTTTGGTTTAGCATCTCTGTCATTAGAATGCTGGAAATGACCCCAGATTTTAGGAATGAATAATAAGTAGCATCAGTCCCCAAAGCCAAGAAGAGCATAAATGCATTTCACAGGAAGCCTTTTATTCTAAGAGAATCACAGCCTGCTACAGAGAATGGCTCTGTGTCCAAACCCTAAGGTACACATCCTATCTCCCTCCAGACAGATGTGTGACCTCTTTGTGCCTCAGCTTCCTCCTCTGTAAACTGGGAACATTCACCATCCTAGATGGGTCATTCTAAGTATTAACGTAAGAAAAGCAACTTGGCACCACATATGACACATAACTACTACTCAATAAATGTTAGCTCTTAAGTGCTGGTACTAACAATGCTAGTGCTTTGAATGCACCTAAAAATCAGTGACTTGGAAATGAAAACTGGAGGTAATAAAATTATTTAGGAGAAAACAAACCTAAAAAATAAATAAATAAGTCTGCCTTGGGGGCAGTGCTTTGACTTTGTTAGTGGTCATGATGAGAAACAAAAAGCTCTCCCTGAACAAAGACGAAAGAGTCCACCCACTTTATAGTCCTTCTTAACAAGAAAATCTATGGTTTTCGTATGACAATTTTGACTTACATGATGTCTTCATAAAATGTGACTGTTCTGACCAGAATCACACACCAATGCAATCTTTAAAAGCACCCATTCTCCCCAAGATGATTAGTCTCAGAATCAAATCTTTAGCACATCAAACATCTACCTCAGTATTTTCAATTACTTTAACCTAAAAAAGAAAAGAAGGTCAAAACTGCATTTAAAAAAAAACTAAAAATTAGAACAGAATAAAGAATAACAGGTAAAATAACAACAAGTCTTGACTTGAGAAACTTGTTTGTTTACACGTATTGACCAGGTGGCAACGTGAAACGTATGTCATGGTGGGCCACAGTAAAAAATATCTGGAGCAAACTCATCTATTTCAGAAACCAACTTTTCCAAGTTTTTACATCTAATGTGCTATAAAAGCTTAACAAAAGATTTGATTTACAGCATTTTTGTCCCATAAATTTAAACAAATAAATTCAGAAGTGACCGATCTTCCCCTTCCTGGACAGGAAGCAGGATTACAGAGAACCCCAGCCAACACTAGGAAGAACAGAGCAGCCATTGTGTGAGTCCCCTGCTCTTCTACCTGTGTTTGCATAAGGAAACCCACAAGCTCTCAAGGCAATTGTTCCTTAAGTTCCCTGCCTCTGTGCACATCCTCCCAGAGAATATTTATGTAGGTTTTTTTTTGAAAGAAGAAAACGCACATATAGAAAAGGTTTCTACTTAATCCAAATAAGTTAATGAACACTCTTACCCATTATTAATGAATAAGACCTTTTGTGTCAAGCTGTTTATAATCTACTAAGGGATATAATATATGATACACACCCCAAAAGCCAAGCAGACTGTGCTCAATATGAGGAAGGACAAGGGACAAAGAAATGAAAGATTTTTTTAAAAAAGAAAGAAACTGAAACGAACCTTTCAGTATGAGAATAACATTAGTACAGTTTGGCAGAGACTGGAGGAGTGGAAGGTGCAATGCTTTGGAAGGAGGAAAGAAGAGTAAGGAAAAGGCATGGACGTGACACACCCATGGACAGGGGACCAGTTCACAGGTGGAGCACAAGAGAGCTCAGGCCCTGGTGGCCACAGTGCAGAGTCTTAGGCAGCCACCTGGACACCAGCATTCTTGTTGACAGGTAATGAAAGAAAGGTTTTTGATTAGGGAGAATGGCAGGAACCCATGGACACCAAGAATCTGAACACAGCTTGTTTCCTTGGTTACTCTACTCCCGGCTCTGTTTGAGATCAACTTGCAGATGGGTCTCTGTACCTGTCTCCCATTCAGAAGAAACAAGGTATTAGCCAGAAGAATCAGATTCTTATGATAGTAAGAACAGATTCCTATGATAGTAACTCAGTTTGAAATTTCTGCCAAGCTCCAGTCTCACACAAAAATGCATAGCCTCAGGATACCTCTCCTCTCCCACGGCTCTCTAGCTGAAGCCAAAGGGAAGTGCACCTTCCGCTGGAAGACCACAGGTTCTTTTCCAGCAAGCACTCCTGGAAGGAATAAAGGCCACTGGGGGGGGGGGGTAATAACCCAAGCCTCCAACTCAGTAACCCAGACACTCCAGCGCTGTTTTAATTTTCAATCACTGCATACCAAGCTACTCCAAAGTTAAGTGACTTAAAGCAAACACCATTTTAATATCTGATGATTTTGAGTCAGGAATTTGGGGAAGGCTCAATTGGGTGACTGCTGCACTCGCACAGCACAGACTGATATCATCTGGTGGTATCCGGCTGGCAGCTAGGCTGGTCACGCCTAGTGCCTACGTGGGGATGGATGGAAGACTGGACACAGCTGGGAACACTCTTGAGCATGCCCACCCGTGTCCTCTCAAGCATAGAAACTCCAGGAGACAGACAGAAGCTTGCAGTCCACTAGAGGCTCAGCATGGAACTGTCCCACCCTCACAGCTGCTATACCAGGTCCACGAAAGAACTGCAGGCCAGAGAGTCCACAGGCACAGGGAGGAGTGCCCAGAAGCATTCCTAGCCATCTTTAATGCATCACAAACACCAAAAACCAGAGCCACATCCCAGGCAGCCATGACTTGCCAACTACTGAGTAACTTGAAAACTCAGATGAAGAAAAATTAATTTGACTAACCCACATTATAAGGAGAAGAAAGAAACTTTCAGAGCAAAAGATATTCTCATATCCTGCTACTCAAAGTTTAAGACTGTAACACCCAAAGGCCTTAAAAATATTCATCCTTTTAATTCAGTAACTCCATCTTTTAGAATTCAATTTAAGAAAGCAACCAGAAAGATACATAAAAGTTAGGTAAATATATTAAATAATTATTTACAATAGTCATAATGTAAAAGGAATTTACATTTCTAATAAGGGATGGATTAAATGTATAAATACAGATTATAAGACTAAACAACAATGTAAAGTTTACATGGAGATGAGCAGGTAGTAAAACCCTATACAATGCAACTCTGAAGCCTGACTTTTGATAAAAATCAGATGGTAGGTAACACCGCCTAGAGTGGGGAGTTGTATATGTAGCACTTAAGATGCTACAAGCAGTAGGCAAGGAGACGGAATTTAAAAGAATGATGTGCAGAAACACATAAAATGCCTCTCACTATAGATCCAATTTGCTGTTGATACTTCCCAAACTGTCCCTGTTACACCCAAGCAACTGACACAGTTTAATAGATGGTCCAGAATAATGTCTTTTTAATTTAGTGAGGATGGGAAAGTCTGGTACTTAAGGAGATAAGAAACAAATTCCCTCACCAGGAAACAAAAGCAAAAACAGACACAATTAACCATATTTTAAGTTAGAGAAAACAGACACGACACGTGCGCACGCACACACACACACACAAAAAAAAAAACCCTCAAAAATATAGTGCTAACATAACCTTTTTACATAAACTTAAAATTCAAGACTTCTTTTACCTCCATTAAACAGATTTTTGAAGAAGAAGACTTCTTCCACAATTTATTCTAATACAACAACTTCAATCTGACCGGTATAAGGCCTTTCCATTTCTAGGTATCTTCTCTAACTGGAGGGGATATAAATGTTATTCCAACAAGACTAATATTAAGATGATATCCACTGAGGAGATCCATTTAAAAAGCAGTTGTAGGGGCTGGGGCTCAGTGGTAGCACACTTGCCTGGCACGTGTGAGGCACTGGGTTTGATTCTCAGCACCACATATAATCAAATTAATAAAATAAAGGTCCATCAACAACTAGGGAAAAAAAAAAGAGCAGTTGTAGGCTGCCTTTTCCTCTGGAGACAGCCTCCATTCTCCCCTGAATGCTATTTCTCACTTTTCCCTAAAGGCATCTCTCGAGATGGCCCCCATTCTCCCTTAAATTTGTATCCACTTCAAAAATAAACCTGTCTGTGCCTTTGTTTGGCTCCTGCTGAAATTATTTTCCATACCAAGAACCCTCCCTGGTCCTGATAGAGCTCCCCCTCCCTTCTGGGAACTCTTTGGCCCCTTCTCCAGAAACATCTTTTCTGTGGCAATTCTTGGTGGCCAAAAGGGGATTTTCAGAGGCATCAACTTTGGTTAACAATACAGAACATGAAGACTTTTTTGCCACTTTTCCCACACAAAAAAATTGCAACCATTCCAGGTTAAGAGGATGGCAACTCAAGAATTCCAATCCATCGCCACTAATGAGACCAGTGTCTGTCTCCTTTAGATCAATCAGGATGAGACTTGTGATCCCAGACTAGGGAGGATAATCACCACTTGCCAGCCTGAAGCAGCCACAGAAGATGGATCTTTATTCCTCACCAACCCTTAAGATTAAGGGATGGAATTCTCAGAGGGGCAGCAGGGATATGAGACAAGGATTTAGGATAGAGAGAAAGAGATACTGACTTAAAGGAAATGCCCACAAGCCATTGAGTTGCAGAAAGCACAGCTGTAAATCTTGAGTGACATGGCCTTGACCCATGCCCCTATAAAATGAGGGAAATGCGCAAGCAAAGGGAAGAGGACTCAAAATTGTCTAACCCCACCCTCCCCCTCCAGGCCAGGCCTTTAACACTGGCCCTCTATAAATATTAACACCCCACACCAACGGGTTGCCATCTCTCCCTTCAGACACAGCCAATCTGCTCCCTTGAATGCGTTCGTATTCCTTACTTTACCAAAGGTGTCTCTCTTTCAAGACCTTCTGCATTCTCCCTTGAATGTGTATCCACTTCCTAAATACACCTCTGTCTATGCTTTTGGAGGGGGACAGTTATATACAACAAACACAGTATTTAGTAAAAAAAAAACAGATTTTTCTCCAAATTTAGTTTCTACTCTAAGGGCAGGCAGGTAGATTCTTAAGAATATACTGGATACAAAAAACTATGTTATAATGGAAATACAAAGAAATCCTGGATACAGTCCCCACCTACCATGTCTCCTGCTGGCCCAACAACACATACATCAAAAAGTTAATCTGAGATAACACATTATTGTTTAGGGACAATAAAAGCAATCTAAAGCAAGACTAACATAAGATCCAGGATTGTGGATTCCTGGGTGAGAAGGGTGTGAAGAAACACTCCCGAAGTCACTTGTCTACTTTGTAGGGAGGCTTTTATTCCATAATTCTGTTCCATCAACTTGTGCGCTATAAGAGAATGCATGCAGAACACTTTACCTTTACCTTGTATTTACCTGCAAGTACAAGTCAACAATTAATACTAATCAAGTTTATCACCTATATTAAAAAACAGAAACAAACTCCTGAGACAATTCTACTTGTTACTGGTAAGTGCCGGAGAACCATCAGCATAGGTAACTAAGATTTCCCCCTGAGGAACCATCCTTGGGTTTACTAGCAACCAGCATTAAGAATTTACCGGGAAGTGGGCTGGGGATGTGGCTCAAGCGGTAGCGCGCTCGCCTGGCATGCGTGCGGCCCAGGTTCGATCCTCGGCACCACATACAAACAAAAACGTTGTGTCCGCCGAAAGCTAAAAAAATACATATATATTAAAATTCTCTCTCTCTCAAAAAAAAAATTTTAAAAAAAAGAATTTACAGGGAAGTATTACGTTGTCATTACCTTCCGATGACATGAAGAAAAAGGTTTTAGTGTTCCTTATTTAAAAAAAAAAAAAGTATTTGAACACCAACTTCATAGGGCCCTTGTGTGCATGCACTGGGGACTGATCCCAGGGCCCCACACTTGCTAAGCACACACTCCACCACCAAGCCACACTCCCAGCTCCTGAGAATTTCTAGTTGGTGAAACAGAAGCTGTTCAAGTCTCAGACTGAGAAACTACTAAGCTAAAAAAAGAAAGATATTTAACTTGGCATTGTGGGTCCTGGAAAGAGACTTCTTTTAAAAAAAGAAAAAAAAAAGTATGGTTGGTTTCAGCTATTTTCTTGTTCTCAAAAGAAAATCCAACAGGACAAACAGGCAGGTCTTCTATTATAACTGTCCACAACAAGGAGGATGGCTTCAAACAGCTCTGTGGACTTCCTCCAAAGCTCAGAGAATGCAGCTCTTTCACACACTTCCAAAGCCATGCTTGGGTCATATTTAATTGTTGAATTATTAGCCCTGTGCTTCTCTGTCAAGTTTGCAATCAATTCTGATTCATAAAGACAACCAAAGAATATTCAAATGCCTGTCACTTCACAGGTCAAGTACCTAGCTCTAAATTACTGAACTCTTGGTTTAAAATATGGCTCCTACCTCCAATGAGCTCAAATTTAAAAAGATAAATACACATTTAAAAGATTCCAAAAGAAAACAGAATGCTCAAGTGACTAACAAGTGGTACAGTAAGTACTGCTCTATCACTGTCTAGAATGTGTGGAAGAGTTTATGGAGAAGGAAATTTCCTTACAAGAGAAACCACAATGCTAAAGCCCAGAGGACACCGCAAAATATTCTGAGCAAAGGATGATAGTAAAGGACTCTGAGAAAATAGAAAATGAGACTGACCAAGAAAGAAAATAGAAGTCAATTCAAGATCACAGTCATTTAGAAAGAATCCTCAATTTGGGGGGGGGGGGCTGGGGTTGTGACTCAGTAGTAGAGCACTAGCTCTTCTGAACACCCAGGGACCCTGAGAGTTCACAGAGGGCACATTTGCTATTGCCTCAGGTCCATTTCTAAAACTGTTAGCCACAGAATGGGATCCTCTGAAGAAGACTCTCCACACAAGACCAAAACAGGAGAAACAGGACTTGATGGCACAGGAGTGAGAACTCACAACGCCAGGGCGGAAGGATTAGTGGGGCAGAGCCGTGTGCCCAAATCTGTTCTTCCGTCACTGTAACAGACAGACAATACAAATAAGGTCTGACACTTCAGGTCTGCCATAACGTTTGGGCACACATTGCTCAACAGTATGCTCCTATATGGAGCATGGAGAGCTATGCCCTGGTGGCTGTCAGAGCCGTCACAAGCTCCGGAGCCCCAGCCTTTCTGTACGGAGAAGAGTTACCTTTACCTGCTGCCCTGAACGGCTTCCCTCAGGACTAACTCATGAAAGAAAAGCAAATGCCAATGCTTTCTGAACTAGTTTACTGTTGGGGCTTTTTGGTGCAGTGGCTCAGTCTTTACCCAACAAAACTAGTTCCCATTCCACCCATCCAATTCCAACAACCCTATGTAAAATGTTTTCCATCTTGGGAAAACCTAAGCAAAACTGCTGTTTCTTATACTTACTTCACAGCAGTAGAAATTCATTCACTCAGCAAATTCTGTGGGCTTCTACCACCACATAAAAGTACTATGCTATACACCAGAAGCATAAAAGACAGTGGGAGGGGAAAGCCAACGCAACCCTACCTGCTCAGGTCCTCTGCACTGTATGCCTTTTACCCAGAATGTGAGCTATGGTCTTCTCTACCTGTCCCCAGCACTTTGCAATGCCTTTTGCATAACAGGCACTCAATAAATACCTGTTGGATGGATTAAGAAATCAGTGAACCTGTCTCGTCCTCAGTGAATCCTGTACAATGGGGGAAATGGAGAAAACAATCCAATGAAGCACCTCCTCACACACAGGCACACAGTGTGCCCACTGAAATTCAAAAGTGGATGGGTGAGTGCTGGGGTTGTGGCTCAGTGGTAGAGCAGTGCCTAGTAGGTGTGAGGTACTGGGTTCAATTCTCAGC
This sequence comes from Spermophilus citellus, assembly GCF_964194105.1. Lineage (NCBI taxonomy): Eukaryota > Metazoa > Chordata > Mammalia > Rodentia > Sciuridae > Spermophilus > Spermophilus citellus. Next base: position 151,156,837 of record NC_138187.1, read on the forward strand.
ACCATATTAATTAATTAATTAATTAAAGATCCACTGACAACTGCTGTTTCTTATACTTACCTAAACAGAAATCCAGAGCAGAGGAAGGCACCCGCAAAACTCCTTGGAGTTTTGAACACTGCTGTTTCCATGAATTAGGCCCAGCACCCTTATCCCCAGCATTTCTATCACCCCTCATGCTTCATGTGAACTGCTGTGAGCTTGGACGTCTCCCTTCTTTACCTTCCAGATTTAATCTTCATTTTTAGATCTACTAGTTTCAGGAAGCCCTCTGCCATACAAAGAATCTCAAGATGGGTGGGAATCCTAAAGGTCACCAGATGAAAGTGGCGGGAGGTGCTTATCTTGATGGATCAGCTACAGTCCTTTCTCTTCTGCAGGCATGGGCTTTCGCCCTTCCCTCCCAGCTCTCTGCACAGAGCCTCGGAGTGTGCCTCGGAACTCTGAGGACCCACAGTCCTGCTCTCCCACTAGACCCTGGGCTCTTTCGAATGCAACCTACACATTCTTAGTCTTACATTTCTCCAGTGCTCAATAATGAAGACTCTGCATCTTTTGATCCACCCCTCCGCTCTGGCAGTCTCTGTAAACTCCACAGTCAGGATGAGGTGCTAGGGCCCCCTCCCAGACTGCAGCACAGCCTCTGCCCCATTTTTAACCCCAGTGCCACATTCTTTCTTTTTTTTTTTTCACCTCCATTTTTGTCTATTCTATGGATTAGGGGTTAATAGTTCAAACATTTCTTCACTGTTTAAACTTTCAATAAAGTTTTTTAAAAAATCTTTGGGACAAGTTTCAAATAAACTCTGTCCCCTTTGTGAGCCACAGAACGTCTGCATCTCTGAAGCCATCAGACATTTCCCTGCAGATGTTGTCGGTCTCGAATCATCAATGGCCTTTCCTGTCCCATCTGTTGTTCTTCTGACAAGGTTACTGTGCTTCCTCAAGACTTCCTGTTTGAATAACCACCCACTTGGGTGTTCAAACTCCCATGTGTCCATTATTCACCATAAAAGGGACCCGAGGAAGGAACCAGCCAGTTGAACACAAAACGACGTATGAACAGAACAGCTGTGTGCAAGCAGGACAAAAAGACAGCGGGAGCTAAGCAAGGCTGCAGGTTTCAAAACAAGCTCTATTTAGTCGGGCTCGGTTAAAAGGCTGCTGATCCAGAGCATTAGAGGCCCGTTTTGTAACTGGAAATCACTGGAGATGTGAATAAGTCTCTTTTTAGTTACTTCAGAGGTCACGCCCAATGCCACCCCTACCAACAGCCTCTCTCAAGGAAACAAAGCGGCCTCTCCTTCCTCTCACAGAAATGTCAATACCAACTCCAAAGGCTTCTCCCCAAACTTAATTATCTACTTTATTTCCCAGCACAAAAAGCAGGTTCCTCCCCACTTCCCCAAGGGAGCCATGAGAGTAAAAACAGAGGAAAGCACAAATCGACACACAAGAACACACAGAAAGCAGCGCAGAAAGCAAAGGAACATTCTCCAGACATCTGGAAGGTGTGCTCATTTCCAGAATCAGTTCCTATGGGGATGGCCAGGATTCGCCACCGACTCTGTGCCAGGACATAACAGCTTTAAAGTGAACATAAGTTTAAAACCAAAACCTTATTAGAATAACCACAAAACTAAATGACTCCCAAGTCCACCAGGAGTTGATGCTAACTTACTCCTTGCCATGTGACAAAAATGCTGAAAACAGCAATAAACAAGAAGGCGAGAGCCTTTAAAGCAATCCTGATAAAGTAAACAAATTTATTACAGCTGCATTACAGATGTTCCCACCAACTTTCATAATCTGTAGAATTCTAGGAATTTGTAGTCTCTAGCAGACTTTCTATCCCATGAATTTATCTAAAATATTCACTATAAATTCAAAATTATGTACAGAGTTCTTCTGAAGGTTAATCCCAGACACACAAGCCCACCAAACACAGTCCTTTTCCCAAGCAGAGGCAAGCACGCCCTCAAAGCAATTAAAGATACTGCTGTTCTTCTGGTTTTCAAGTCCCCTCCTTCCCTGAGCTCCTTGCTTCTCATCTCCAAAAAGAACATTTTCAATGAAAATTCCAGAGCGCTCACCTGTAGCAAATTGTGACCTGGCACGAAATAATAGTCCAAGGACTTAGCAAAGGTGGTATCACCAGTCCTATCAGAATAGTGTCCCCAACTCGCAGGAACCACAGGGAGAAGCAGCACAACTGCTAACCTAAGCAACTACGCCTACCTGAACTTCTTGGTAAGAGATTAAATCGTTTAAACCAGGACCCATCCTGGAAACATTTTTTTCTTTTACATTTTAAAATTTACCCTAAGTTTCTTTCAAACTCCAAAATTTCATGATTTTATTATGCTAGTTAGCCGATGTGCTAGTCCATTTTACACTGCTATCACCAAATACTACAGACCAGGTAATTTACAATGAACAAAAACTGATGTGCTCACAGTTTGGAAGGCTGCAAAGCCCACGAGCCCAGTGCTGGCCTCTGGGGGGGCCTTCTTGGTGTGTCCTACCACAGGGAGGGCATCACATGGGAAAGAGTACCCAAGCAAACAAGAGGGGGCCAAACTCACCTTCACAACAAACCCACTCCCCCTAACAGCGAGAACAGACCTAATCCCCTCTTCAAGGTCCCACCCTCAACACTACCTCTGGGGATCAAGTTCCAGCACCTGAACTTGGGGGGGGACACAATCAAACCATAGCAGCCTCATGTTTTAAAATGTCCACTGAATGCCAATATTCCCAAACACTAAGGGACTCGATGTTGTAAGGGATAGGGGCAGATAGCTTGAACCCCAATCTTGATCCAATCTTTGTATGTTACCAAATTAATCCAATTTAGTCCTTAAGAGCTTCTAAAGACAAGGAGGACATGGGCTTGAAGAACATGTGGGTCAACCACTCCTGCCTCTAATTAGGACTTGTGCTGCCAGAGCAGGAAAACACCGCTTCCCTATTCCTGCCAGTGAACAGAAAACTCAGAGAAAAAGAAGCTCAATTCACTTCATCAAGCTGTCCCTACCCGCTTTCTGAAAGCTGTAAAGTTCTTCTCTGAGAAATAGTGAGGATCTTGTCATCTTAAGAAAATTGATGGAATCACTTGAGAAAATAGTACATTTATGTTTCTATATTTTATCAATGTGGGGGGCAGAACCAGGGGGGGTTAAACCTGACCTCCTCCCTCCAATAGAGCAGCAGGGTGCATCCCACCCAACCTCCTCACAAGCTGGGAAACCCAGTACAAGCATTTAAAAATCCTCAGGTCTCCCTAGGCAATGTGTAACCACATTCATCACAGAAATGCATAAAATACATATTAAGCAGGTCTTAAAGTGTGAAAGGCAGAAGGACAGTGACAGTGATACCATAATCAAGCAGCAAACTCACACCTGTATAGGTCTAGGGAGTTTTGCTTTATTTTATTATTTTTTTTAATGTTAGGTCCTAGAAGTAGAGGTAGAATTGGTGGGGAGAAGCACAAAATAGTAAATACACTTCCTAAATGGGGACTCCTTTGACAGATAAATAAAAAGGGAGGGAAAATGCATGGGAAAGACTCAAGGAGTGGGTGTTGACTAATTGATCGATCTGTATACACAGGAATCAAAGTGAATGGCGCCACTTCTGGGTCTGAAAGTTGGAAATGGTGACAAAGAAAGTTCTTGGGGCCACAGCAGTTATCTAGCCATCAATCGATAAAAGGTAGGTTAGACCTATTCAGTTAGCAAATTGACTAAGAGCATTAAAAAAAAAAACACTATGTAAGGGTTTACTCAGAGCAGAGAGGAGGAAACAAAATAGAATCTGGAGATCCACTCTTATCTTTGACGATGTCAGATTAAGTAAGCAACTGCATTGAACCCAGCAATCCTCAACAACCAGAAAGCAGTCATGGATAAGGCAGAAAGGAGATAAGGAGGGAGAGTCCCCTGTGTGGCGTAAGCACTGACCACCCTTCAAGACATGGGGTATGGCAGTTTTCCTATCAGTACACACTGACAAAACCCAGGGCTTCAATCTGAAATTCAATAAATTCCTTAGAGATTTCCAGAGGCATTAATGCTGAATAATACACAACTAGAAGAAGTACCCAGAACCTAAAGTTCTTCCCTTGAAAATAGCCCTCTGTCTTTCACAAATATGTGCGAAGCCCCTTCTGCAGGCAACTCACCCTATGGCAAAGTCCTCCACCCATGTCCTTTACATCTCATCAAGACCCAGGGACCTTCGGCAGGCTATGCTCAGTCCACACTCTACAAGGTGCTCTGTGAGAATTCCCTGCGCACTTTAAAAAGTTCCAACAGTATTATTTTTCCTATATGTGAATGTTTTTATCTTGTCTCCTCAAATACATTACAAATCACCACAGGATAAAGAAAATGTCTTCAATAACCACTGATTCTCACACATCCCATTTACAATGCCCCAAAATGAAGAATTTTCTCCCCAGCTACCTTATTTATATGACATCTTTGTCCGCTAATTAGAAGCCCAATGCAATATGCTCATCTCCTCTCCAGAGGGCAGGTCTTTTCACACAGGTACAGAAAGCACCATAAGCTTCCCCAAGAAAGCCACACAATTCAAGCTTCAGACTTATTTTTTTTTCCAAAAGGCTCAGTGAGAAGTAGCCACTACCTGGTACCTATTAAAGGAATGAAGACGGTGTCCTCAGAACTTAGACTGAATCTGTGGAACACTTAGGTTTTATTTCACCAAATAGCAAGTTATAAGACAGACACTGTGACCATAGCACAAGCCACATTCTTAAAGAATTCTCTATGCCTGCAGCAACAACCACAGCCTTGCCATTCTGCCACATCAAACCATGAAGCACTGATCCAAACCACTACCTGCTCTGAGTAGGTGAGAAGAGCCAAGATGACTGTGCCTCCCGCAGGCTCCCCTGGCTGCCTCTGCAAACTCCACTGCTACTTCCACTCAAACAGCGGACAGCTCAATTAGACTCAGCAGGCTTACTTGTTGGCTCACTCAACAAATATTTGCTAATGCCTAGTAACACCAGAGACTTCTGGTAACGAGGAAAAAGATGGTTTAAAAAAAAAAAAAACTTGTCTGAGATGTGTAAGCCTCAGGTTCTGTGCTCTCCTACATTCGGCCAAAAATCATACAATAAATAATCAGATCCCTTACATATTATTTTTTACTAAAGTGTCTTAATTCCCTTTTGAGGAATAATTGACATGCAACGAGATGCATGCAAATACATATAGCTCTGAATTTCTCCAGATCAAGATGCAGAGCACAAAATCAGAACCAAGAACAACAACAACAAAAAGACTAGCCCCTAACCATGTCTCTGGCAGCACTGACAGACTGTTCATCACTGCCATGGATAATCATCTGGTCAGCAGAGAGCTTCATGTACATTGTGATTTATCATCATGAAACAAAAGGTACCGAGTCCCTAACTCTACGCAGGAAGGACCATGTGCCAAACTCAAAAAATTCAAATTAAGAAAAAGAAACATGAAGGCTGATTTTATATAAAATAAAAATCCAAAGAATAACAGTTCAGTCTTTCCTTTAATATAACAGGAAAGAGCCACCAAGATGGAAACAGAAGGTAAAGGAAGAGAGCTGAGGAGCTATCATCCCTAAAGTTTTAAAAGGAAGTAAGGCAAGGCCCTAATTCATCCCTCAGACTCTCCACAAGGTCCTCCTCCCACAAGAGATCTGAGTGCCATTGTCCAAGACAGAGATAAGTTGCTTTATTTCATGAATATGTAGCTGCAGAAGGCACCAGACTGACGGGGGCCCAGTTATTTTCAGCTGGCCCTCTGGAAGGGTACATGGAAAGAAAGTCAGACACTCTTATTTAGTGTCGCCAAAGTCTGGAGCCATACTCTAAAACCTCAGGGACATTTCCATAAATGAGTTCTCTAATAGCCTCCATTAGCAAGCCATCAATTGAAGGCCCAAATGAACAAACACCTAATTTTATTATAAGAAAGATGCTTACAAATGCCAGCAGGGCCCTCTTACAAATCTTAGGGCAAGAAACCCCAGTGCACAATCATCTTGAAGTTTTACCCTCTGAAACTGTTTAACAGACAAATTAATCCCCAATTTTTAACTCTTCCCAGGAATCTGAGTAGTAAAAAATAAACAAACAGCTCTGCTCTAAACTTTGACACATTTCCATAAAACCCAAACAGGACAGCAATGGAGCTGTCAATCAGGAACAGCTGGCGAGGAAAAACAACTAAAGAAGCATGTTGGGCATGAGTCTGTTAAAGCTGGACAAACAAGATGACACCCGGCTCCCTGCTCACCTGAGTGTGGGCCACAGTGGCAACCTGTAACCCATGCTTACCCTCACGTCCTGAAGACAGGGCATGCCTCGGTATGCACGTCTTCTAATTCTACTCCTAATAGACTAAAGAAACTAAGAAAAGATGCAAATAAGACATTACACAAAAATCTTCCTCCCCAACTACTTAACAATCCCCTTAAAGAGTCTTTTCCAACAATGAACATATACATTTCCAAAAAACTTTCTTACGACCATTTCTAAAGAAAAAGGCAAATTAACATTAACATTTCAGTCATACATATTTACAAGTGTGAACTTGTGAGTTTTCTCATAAAATTGATCTAAAATGACTTTAATCACATTAACAGTCTAATTTTTACTCAAAATAGTCACGGATCTTTCAATTTCATATCACTTTCACAACTTACTCAGTACTTTTCTAAAAGCTATAAAAAGAAAACCACCACATACCACACTTAATATTAGCTCCTACAGTGGTGCATACCTCATGAAATGGAGAGATGGCACCGATAAAAATAAACACAAGTCAAAGGTATGGCTTCAAAGAATTTCAGTTAATGGGCAATGTGCTGGGACATTTATAATTCAGCTATTGGCTTATTCACTCACACTACACCGATTTAAGAACACTCCACCAGACGTACTGCTAAGCACTAGAAATACAGCACCTCCCACCTCCACCCAAATGGTAAATTTAGTGAATCTTCTCTGTCTGCATTTCTCACTTAGAAATTATATGAGCATTCTAGTCAAGAGCAGAGGTCACCAAACTTGTGCACTGAGGGATACATAGTAAGTAGTTTAGCCTTTGTGAGCTGGGACATAAGGAATCTGTCACAATTACTCAATTCTACATGTGTAGTACAAAAACAATCATAAACAACATGTTATTCTATGGGCTTAACTGTGTTTCAGTAAAGCTTAAGATTTTTGTTTTTTTGTTTTGGTACTAGGGATTGAACTCAGGGTCATTTTATCACTGAGCTGCATCCCAGCCCTTTTTATCTTTTATTTTGAAAAAAGGTCTCACTAAGTTACTGAAGCTGGCCTTGAAGTTTGATTCTCCTGTCTCAGCCTCCCAAGTCACTGGGATTACAGGCCATTCATTCAATTTTCAAGTGTCACACAATATTACTCACCTTTTGACTTTTTTTCAATTAAAAAAAAATACTACCATACCTAGCTCCCAGCCCACACAAACAGGTGGCAGGGCTAGGCTGAATTTAGCCAGGGGGCCATGATTTGCTACCCCCAAATCTAGAGACATAAATTTCATTTGACCTTATCTGTTATGGTTTGAATATGAGGTATGCCCCCCAAAGGCTCATATGTTCAGCAATGAGTGTTCAAAGATGAGATTATACTAGATTATAAGAGCTGTAATATCATGATTGGGTGAATCCATTTGATGGATTAATAATTTGAATAGACACCTGGGTGGTAACGTAGGCAGGTAGGGCATAGTTGGAGGAAGTAGGTCACCAGGGCATGGCCTTGGAGATGAGAACTTGTCCCTAGCTCCCCCACCTGCTCTTTTCCTGCCTCACAGCTACTATGAGCTGAGCAGCTTTCTACCAACCATGCCCTTCTGCCATGATATTCTGCCTCATTTTACGCCCAGAGGAATAGAGTTCGCTGTCCACAGACTAAACCTCTGAAACTGTGAGCCCAAAATGAACTTTTCCTCCTCTAAGTTGATCTTGTCAGGTATTTTGGTCACAGCAAAGAAATGCTGACTAAAACATCATCTAAGCCCAAGGTCAGGGCAGCATTCTATAAATCACTATCCATCCAAGAATCCACTTGGTGCCAAGGCACAAAAAGCAACAAATTAAGTGTTAATCATGTTATACTGAACTCAAAGTTGACTAAATCCCCATCCTGTCTTTAACCCAGGTTAGCTGAGTACAGTGGTGTGCCACTCAGCATACTGAGGCAGAAAGACCCCTTGACTTAGGATTTACTAGCTTTACAATGATGTGAAAGTGATACACATTCAGTAGAAACTGGACTTTGAATTTTGAATCTTGATCTTTTCCTAAGCTACCCAGACACAGTACTACAGATTCAAGTGATGCTGGGGTACTATAAAGAACCACAGCTCCCTCTCATTCACAAGAGTTAACGGATACACTAGCTGTGTTGCTAAGCTATGATGTTGGAGAGACTGGGGATATAACATTACAATGTTTTCAACTTAAAACAGATTTATTGAGACATAACCCACAAGTTGAGAAGCATCTGTATAAGGAGCAAAACAGGAGGAAGAAGACTACCAGACAGGAGGCCACTGCAGTAAGCTAAGGCTGGGACAAAGAAGATGGAAAGATAAGCATTTAAGAGCCACAGTGATAGGAATAGGAAGCAAAGTATATTAAAGATGGGTGGGAAATAAAGGAATGGAGATACAGCCGACCAGCCTCACAGCGGTCACCCTATAAGCTCACCAGAGTAATCTTTCCTGGTGAAAGCCTGTCAAGCATGGTTCTATTTCAGAGGTGACTTGGGAAGAACTGGTTGAGAGCCTCAATGTTAGACAGTAATGCATTCCCTGATACAGAAAATCCAAAACAGCTTCAAGTTAGGTGAGACAATAAGGAGTGAATTTAGTTTCGATATGGCCTGTGGACAAACCCCAATTAATCATATACAACAAGTCTTTAGGTCTGCAGAAAAAAAACTAGAAATACAAAGTACAAATTGAAAATCTATAAACAGTACATAAACCTTGAGATTAAAACTAATTCATTCAGGGACAGGGACAACATGAAAACAGGACCATAGGTACAAAGGAACAGGCCAAGGAACGTCAAGGAAGATAACCAAAGGAGCCTGATGTCACTGAATCAGGGTGTACATAAACTTTTATTTTAAAGTTGCCACGGAATAAACTAAACATTCTTTTGAGAGATGAAGCTACAAGCTGCAGGAGCTACTGTACTCAACTACAGAGCAAGACCTACCTCCACTATGACTTTTGGCAAATCCCAACCACAGGATCCTCATCTTTGCCTTCACTGAGTTATAAAAAATCTAGTCAGTGATAAACTGGAGGCTTTATAAACTTCAAAATATTATAAAGATACCCTTGGTTTATTATTGCAATAACATTACAACTGAGTGTGTAAATTCCACGTAGCAGAGAATAAGCTCCTGAAAACAGGGCCTTCAATCTTCTACATCTTTCTATCAGGCACAGTGCTATGTATTTCATAGATATTTTTAAAACATTTGCGGGGTACTGGGCAGAGTAACATGAGAATGTATGCAGGGAACAAGGAGTGCATAGCAAAAGGCATAACCAACTTCCTAAAAGGGTTTAGAATTGAAGTGATCAAATTTTATTCCTTCCACAAATGCAATTAATGACAAACTGATGGGATAAAGGGGATGCCTGATAGTTCTGACTCCTCCTCTAATGTGTGACTTTTTTTTTGAGTGCCTTAGAATGGGAAAGGAATTTGCAGAAAAAGCAGTGAACTATAGGATAGGAAAAACAGCCAGCAGCAACTTTTATAAAACTGTTCAACAACTACTGGTCATTAAAGAACATCTCTTTAACTTCTCAAGTTGAAACCTGCAAAATGTAAATCAGGCCTTTGTGAGACAAACTAAAATAGTGTCCCCTCAGGGTGCACAAATACCACAGTGAAGTCACCAGAGCGAGCTACTCCCTGACACAGTCAGAGCGTACCTTGTAAAGATTTTCCTGAAGAAAAAAACTGCTATTCATTTCAGGTTAAATACACTCATCAGAGGACCAAACAGAATAAAATGCTATAACCTTATGTGTCAATCTTCCTAATTTATACACACAAAAGGAAATCCACATATGAAGAATTTTGTTTAATCGCAATTCATTCCTAAAGTTTATAAGGAACTTGGAAACTAATCTGGTCTCTGTTAATTTTGAGTTCCATAAACTTTGATTTGAGTTGATTTTATAAGCACTCTTTCCTTAACCTAATTGTTTCAAGAAAGAAGGAAAGCTACCTTTCTCCAAGTTCAAGAACCTGTCTGCCAACTTTGTATCCATAATGTTTATCAAATTAATAAAAGGGACTGTTTAATAAAAGACAAATCCTCAGCTACACTCTTACAATCTTACCCTTGCATACTGATAAAACTTATAACTTATTAATATAAGACATAAATGTCAAACTTCCGAAGAGCAATTGAATGATCCATACAGAATTTAGAAGGAAAACAAAATAAGAAAAAATTATTTTTAGAAAAGGATACCTGGCTGAGCAATTTAACTATATCTGAAGATAGTCTGCACCCTGGATTACTGTATATGGAGCTTAAGACCTGATAGCATTCAGAATCAAGGCTGATTTTCCTGGCTTTTGTAACAGCAAGTGATGATACTAGTACAATGATCTAATTTGTTCCTGCCAGACATTAAAATATGTCTCTGCCACTTCCCAAAGAGGTACCAGTTAAAATGATCATATAATCTGATATGTGTATGCATAAAAAAATTTTCTGAAGGGTTACATAAGAAATCATAAACGGTGGTCTCTGGTTGCTAAGCAACTGGAGACAGACCACATACTGTATTCACTGTTTGAGTATACCATGTCATGTTTCATTTTTATAACAAAAGGTGACTTACGACCAATGCCAAAACATGTGTTTCTTAAAACTACTTAAGTGTGATATAACTAGGCTTATTTTACAGCTTACTGTGTTTAAAGTTCAACATCAAAAGAAGGCTAGCACAGTGGTGGCAAGACCTAGTTCTTTTACACTGCTCACTTGGAGTTTCACATGCTCTGTAAGGGCAGAGCACAATATGCATCACTTGTTGAAGGGTATGTGAAATTTGAACTGGGTGGGAGATTTAATAGATGCACAAAACAGTCATGGTACTTGAATTCATGGGAAATAATTAGTTAGCTAGAGCCCAAGGAGTAACTGAAGTTAGGTAGTGAATATGCTGAATACCAAAACACACACTGATAAATAAAGCCTTGCCCACTTACCACAAATTGTTGATCATAACATTCATGCATACATATGTCCTTGTCATCAAAAAGAAAGTGAGGAGAGAAATGAACATCAACCCCACTACCTACAAATCTCCCTCCCCCTTCCACCTCCTCCATCACACACAATTTCCTCTAGGACATCGCTTCTGATCCAAGAACAAGCACAGTAAGTTCCAGTCAACTTTTATATAAACCAACTAAAAAGCTTAAAGTACAAATGATAAAAAATTATATCAAATATTTCAAATAACTTAAGATTTTAAATCTATAGTTTTATGAATGCCACTTAGCAAAGATATTACCAACAACTTAAGAATATTACATCAAAAACAAGTCAAAGCACAAAACATTTTTAGAGTTAAAAAAAAAAAAGAGTCCTAACTAAATGTACCCTGAAGATCTCTTTTGAACTCGTTATCATCATGATCCAAAGTTAGTATCTATCTGCCCCCCAGCATTAGCAAATTAACTTGAATGATACTCTCTTACTCTACCACATTGTCTCTGCAACAAAGAAGTGAGCATTGAGTACTCCATCTACCTCTGCAATCACCTGAAATAAATGTTAGCTGAAGCCTACAACAGATTGACAACCTATTGTTCAGGACTCAACAACTGAATCTCAGGCATTCAGAAACATCAAGGTAATGTCTTTTCTTTGAAATTTTTTAAATTTGAAAATGGATAATGTAAGAATTCAAGAGTATTCAAAGGTGAACACAGGAACTTTAACAAGCCAAAATTCAAACAAAAGTAATTGGATATAGGGCTTGGGTTGTGGCTCAGCGGTAGAGCATTCACCTAGCATATTCGAGGTCCTGGGTTTGATCCTCAGCACCACATAAAAATAAATAAAATAAAGGTATTGTGTTCAACTACAAGTAAAAAATAGATATTTTTTAAAAAGTAATTGGATATAAATTACAAAACTAATGTTGGCCAACTTTAAAAACATAACACTTGGGAGAGACAGTTAAGACAGCATCCCTTCAAGATCTTGGGAAACCCTGAGTCTCTTGCAATGCCTTTAGATAGGTACTTTTCCAAGACACCACTGCTTCTATAAATTTCCAATACCTTTAAAAAACTGAACTCAAAGTAGTTTATTTCTTCAACAAGTTGAAAAGCAGGTGCCACATGGATTCATTCATGAACTTATTTCCAAAAAGTTTCATCTTCCCAATGACTCATCTACAAACAAAACCTTAATTACAATAAAGGTGTTAAATACTGCTTTTCTAAAACTTATTCCACTCACAGTAATTTAATTACACTTCTCAAGCACTTTCCCTGTAAGTATTCCTTCTCTGGAATCTTAGTAACTTATGCAAAGTTTAGTGTGCTAGAGATCAGTACAAAGGAAAATACAAAACCATGATCAAAAGAACTATTTGCCTACAAAATGTCCCTTTCAAACATCTCCCAATGATGTTATGAGTCCTATAGAATCACCCTGCTTTGACAGAAGAATGGCTTGGGGCAGTCTGTTCTCAGGAACTTCATTAGTACCAGCTACTGGTAAAATCAAGTCTCGAAATGCAATGAAAAATTGAAGCACTATAAATCAAATGTCAGTTTCACATACATGTTACTTTGTTAAACACAATGAAATTTTTTTCTGCTTGTTTCTATATCTTGATAATGAAGGAAAAATTACCAAAATCAAACAGAATTTCTGATACTTTCAAATGAATGTCCTTTCTCATCCACAGCCCTGCCATGCAATTTTCTAAACATCCCTTTCCCAATGTCTAAAAAGGTCACTTAGGTGTGTTTCGGCACTTGCTCTGACTCAAAGCAAGAGGAAGACAATGTGGAGAACCTTTATACAAGGGGACAAAACTGTTCCCAGCAATTAGTGAGTAGGTCACTTACTTTTGTTTTCTCTCTACCAGGATTAGCAGTGAAATAGCTTCGTGGCTCTTAATTAAGGCTGAACAATAACTTTTAAAAGTGAATTTCTATTTTAATTACACCTAGGCAATATAGGCAGTAAAGGTATTTGCTCCTCTCTAATGCCCCTAACAAACAGCAGTCATCTTCAATTCTGGAGAAAAAGCCACATTTAAACTTTTTAAAGGCAAAAGGTGGATCTTCCTTTCTCTGATCCAAGCATTCAACCATGCCTTCAGATGGCCTCGCTAGTACAGCTAAAAGGAGAATGGGTGTTTTTGATTAAAGCTTCAGAAAAAAAGGGATCACAATCCTAACTGCTGAAATGGCAAAGAATTCCTTGAAGAAGCAAGAATCCCTTTAAGTTAGAAATAATAGGAAAGCAAAGAGACGCAGCTGAGAGCATCTCGGCCCTCACCGGATGTTAAGGGATAGATCAATTATAGAAGTTGGAGAAAGGAATTTGTGTGGTCCCCGCTGGGGAGCAGAGAGCCAGCACGCGGCGTTTGGGCCCCTCATGCTGGACCAGGGAGTGGAGACGGCCCGGGTGCAGAGTTGTTAGCGAGCAGTAGTAAGGGACAGGGCTGTCACCGCTTACCCAGGTGCAGCGTGAGGTTGATGGAGTTGGGGTACTGGACCCCGGCCAGCATGGTCTGGCTTTGCCACCAGGTGGTGTCGGCCTGGTTGTTGTAGTCGGTCAGGAAGGCTGCCCCGTGCTGCAGGTGGGGCTGCCCGGCGTCGCACAGGTGACAGGACTTGGTGACCCCGGTCACCCCGGTCTGCACACAGTACTCCTCGGGCGGAGTCCCACACGTGTTGGTGGCCACCACGGTCACGTTGAAGGCGGCGTTGACGAACTCAGGCATGCAGCGCTGCGGCCGCCCGCCCTCGTCCGTGCACTCGTCCATGGCTGCCCCGGCACAGCCCGCCGCGGCTGCCGCCAGCACAGCCAACACCGTCCAGAGCCGCCCCCGGCGCCTCAAGGCCAGCGCGGCCCGCTCGCTGCCCCTCATCCCACCGCCCGCGCGCTGGGCCACTGCAAAGGCCAGGGCCGGCGCGTTCCCCTCGCCCCACGACGTCCCCGGGAGGCCGCTCCGCGGGCTGAGCCTGGGGGCCCCCGAGCCGGACTCTCGCGCGGGCAGAGGCTCGCACGGGAGAGACTGGCGGGTGGGCGCCCCTAGCGAGGACTGTGCGGCTCCCTGGCCACTGCCCCCGCGCACCGCCTCTGCGCCTCCCTCACCCACCCTGGGAGCAGCTCGCACTCTGAGCCGACCCCCGACTTCCGAGCGCGCACCCGAGCGCGCGCTCCGGGAAGGAAGGAGCAGGGGGTGGGATCGGCCGGGTGGGGTGGGGTCCGGCTGAGGAGAAAGCCCAACCCCGGCCTCCTCTCAGCACCGCGGCCCCCGTAGCTGCTCCCCCGCCCTCAGCGCGCCAAGGACTGCGCGTCCGCCCAGGCGACTAGCGGCGGCGGCGGGGGCGGTGGCGTCTCGCGCTCAGGCCCGCAGCGCGCGGTCGGCGGGAGGGGCGCGAGGGTGGGCGGGGAGCGGGGAGAGGGGAGGAGGAGGGAGGAAGAGGAGGGAGGGGCGGCGGGGCGATGCATGCCGGGAGGCAGGGGAGGCCGTGAAGACCCGGCAGCCGGCACCGGTGGGGCGCGGGGTCCGCGGCTCTGCGTCCTGGGGAGACGCTCGGTTGGGTAGGGAGCGCCTAGGAGGAGCCCTTAAAGGGGTGACGCGGGTCCGTGAGGTCGCTCGGGGTTGGCCTACCGGCCTTAAGGCAACTTGGGCCGCGAGCGGCTGGCGATTCCCCGCCCTGCCAGGTGTCAGTCCTCGAGTCCACCGCCCCGAGGCCATGTCCGGAGGGACGCATCAGTGGGGCTGTCTGCGTGCCCCAGCTCTCGGGTGCGGTCCCGGGGAGTGTCCTCTGCTGCGCGGGACCCGGCTCTAACCCCCTACGAGGAGAGAGAGGTCCCGGGTGTCTAGGGGCCTGACACGGTCCCTGGAGAGTAAAGGGCCTGGTCGCAGCATCAAAATGAGTTTTGTGAAGCGATTTCCTGCCGCTAAATTAAAGTATAACCAGTCGTTTAACCCGAACAAGGAAGGAAGCGAAAAGGCTGGGAATGGAATGACATTTTTCCCCTGGGTGCGCAGACCTACTGTGAAATTCTTCCACTGTGTTGTTTGTGTTCCCCAGCTTGCCTTTAAAAGACTTGAAATTATCTGGATTCTGACGTCCTCCTTTTCGGGCCTGCTGAGTCACGGAATATTCTCAGTGCCAGAATGACTCAGTTCGCAGAACCTGAGCCAGAAGATCATGAGTTTTAGTCCCAGATCGGAACCCAGGCACTTACCCAGTGCTGATAGGGCAGGCAAAGAATGGATAGGGCGGGTACCTTGGTTGGACCAGCCGAAGACAGCGGATTTTAAACCCCCAAGTGGATGCACCAAATAAAACTTTCCAGGTCCTTAATGACAAAATGACAGTAATACACAATTTTAGACTCAGCTATCCCCTTAAAATAGGGACACAGGATTTCTGAAACAATAAAATGTTAGGTGGTTAGGTGATTATGATTAGGGTCAGTGCTAGCCCCACACAGTTCCTAATTAGGAGGGTCCTAAGGATAATGATCTATGGGGATGAGGATGAGAGCCAGTTTACATCCAATACACAATGTTCCTTTTTTTGATGAGACAAATGGAGTTTTGCATGGTTAAATGTCTCTAACTCCTCACTCCTGGCACCTTCTCTTTGGAAGAAAAAGGGGGGCTAAAAATAATGTTTTAATCTTTCATATTTGAGTTGAAGCAAAATAAATATATTCATTTCTACCTAGAGAGGATGATATTCTCTCAACGTTCTAAATTTGAGAACTAACAAGGGCAATATAGGTCACAGATAAGGATGTAAGTTGTCAATAAAGCTACGGATTTTAAGAAGTACGTTAATAAATATATTAATGCATTTGCCTTATTATAAATTTTCAGTACTTTATTAGATATTGATAGACAATGGATGGATCTCATCTGGTTTTCTACTAATAATCAAAACAGATGAAAGAAGACCCTAAAGGCTGCAAAATCAACCTAAATGTGTTTCCTTGTCACTGCTCTCAAAGTTAATTTCAAGCCATTATTTATGCCTGCATGCTCCATAATTTTTTTTTTACCAGAACCTCATCTGATATTTGCAAAGCACATAAAGAGACCTTGAGTGACTCTCTAAATTTTATTGTTCATGGGAATGTGTTACAGCAACAAGGAAGTACCTATTTGAAAAAAGGTAAAATGTAACCAACCAGTATGCTGGATGATAAAAATTCTATTCCATTGCCTGGCCCTGGATTCAAACAAACCAAAGATTTTGTTAATAGAATTGTAAAGACAGTTCAGAAAATCTTTACACCAGGTATTTGATGCTATCAACAAATAAAATATTTGTTGGAACCTGGGGATACCATAGTTAACTAAACACACCTGGTATTTGGGGGGAAAAAAGCAATGACAAAGTGTGAAGGTTTTGTTGTTTGTTTGTTTGTTTACTGTAGTTACCCTGTTTTTTAGAAAATCCCAGAGCCTTTTAAACACATCTTCTTAACTGCTTGAAAACTTTTATCTACTATATAGATGTGGTGTTCAGAAGAAAAATATGAAGGTGTGGGGAAAATTGGGTTCAGATCTCTCAAAAGATGGTCTTAGTGGCCAATCATCAATGCCTCCGTGCCACAGACAGACAGGATGAGGTTATGTGGTTGTTTACAAACAGGAGAGCCCCAGTTTTGTTTTGTTTTGGAATCAAAATTTTTTTTAATTTTTAAAAATTTGTTCTTTTTAGTTATCCCTAACAGTAGAATGTGTTTTGACATATACATACATGGAGTAAAACTTCCCATTCTTGTGCTTGTACATGATATGGAGTTATACTGGTAGTGTATTCATTCATGAACATGGGAAAGTTTTGCCTAATTTATTTTACTGCCTTTCCCATTGAGAGCCCCAGCTTTAAAAAAAAAAAAAATCCATTTAGAACTCCAAAGAAAAGAGGATCAGGATCTATATGGATTATTTCAAGGAAGGATGCTTATTGGTCTGGCTTTGGTTTCCTGCAGATCCCTGAGCATATCCCGCATTAGAGGTATGAGATTGTCAGTCCACCAGAATACTGGGGAAAGCAGTTCAAAGAAAAAGCCGCTGTTGCCAGGAAGGAGCAGGTTACAAGGCAGAAAAAACAACAGATGTCTACTACATCAGGACTCAGAATGCATGATATAATTAGAAAAATTGTTTAAAAGTTTGTATAGACCTTTCAAGATTACAACGTTGTCCCTTTTTAATCTTTTGTGGTTACCAATTTGTTTATTTTTCTGTTTTTTAGTCTTTCTGACCTCATTTCCCTATATTCTTCCCAAGCCCAAGCACTAGGATATTATTATATGCTTCATCTTTCATATTTAGAAATGCAACATGTAGTTATTATTAAAAATATAAAATGTTTGCCTATGTTTACATATTATTTTTCACTTTTCAAAATCAGACTGAAGCAGGGGATGTTATTGCCTATATTGACTTTTAGAAACTAAGGTTCCAAGAAATTAGCCTCTGTAGACTAGTGGGAAGCAAAGCCGGACAAGAGCCTGCCCTTTCTGGCTGCCTGTCCATAACTGTTTCCTTCAGTTGTGTAAAGGTCACTCATGATAGGGGAAAGGGTAAAGAAGAGCTATCATATACTTCCAAGGTTTTTAGGCCATCAAATGGGAATTTTAAATTGGTGAAAATTAGTATAATACTGAAAAGAATTATAATTCCCCTCTTCAAAGTTACAGTAACTATGCATGCTACTTTGAGTTGGGTTTATAGATCCTACTGAGTCCTTGGTACAAGTCCAAACATAACAAGATAAGATATCTTCTGTGGCCATGCTCAGGTAAAGACAAGATTCCTCTTGCATGAGGTAAAGGTCTTGCTTCCCACTCAGCCCAAGTGCAGGCCATTTTACATTGTGATACTAGTTTTAAAAGGGAGGGAAAAAAAAAGGACACCTAATTCATAAGATTTAAAACACAACTTCATTTATTCCAATATACAAATACAATAAAAAAGAGGTATTTCCAAAAACAAGTAGCAAAACCCACCCCCATCCAAAATCTTCCCATCCAGAAAAGAGAGAACTTTAGTTCTCAGGCATTTTTTTCATTTCAACTAAATGTGAACTACATCTCAACTATAGAAAAAAAGAGATTATTTTTATATGCAGAAAATATGATTGTATCGTGGGGACTCAGGATATCTTTAATAAATTCTTGACCCTAATGGTTAGTTGCTGTTAAAAAGAAAAGAATTCTTTTGGGGGAAGGAGGTACTAGGGATTGAGCTCAGGAGTTCACATCCCTAGTCCTTTTTTATTTTTTATTTTGAGACAGGATCTCCCAAGTTACCTAGGGCCTTGCTAAATTGCTGCGGCTGACCCCTGATTTGTGATCCTCCTGCCTTAGTGTCACATATTGCAACAGGTTTGTTTTTTGTTTTTTTTAAGAATATGCCTGGAAGTTATGTTGTTTCAAAATTAGAAATTCATAGCTCTTTTAGTGATATTCTTTTGGGAACTGTGGAGGAAGATTATAACAACAGGTTTAAATTTTTTCCTACTGAATTTATTACAATTCCTGGCAGAACTCTGGCGGGCCCACAGAACTCATGGGCCTACATCTCTAGTTTATATGCATATTTGAGCAAATGCTAAATTAATTTTCCTCCACCTGTATTTTTATTGTAACAACCAAATTAAATTAAAACAAGATATTTTAATTTTTAAAGCATAATTCTGCTACACTAAAATGACTTTTCATTTATCAGAATTACTCTCCTGGGTTAACGGTATAGCTTAGTTGGTAGAGTGCTTGCCTCTTATACACAAGGCCCTGAGTTCAATCCCCAGTAACTCACACACACACACAAAAAAAATCCTCTCCTAACCCAGATAATTCTTTTTTTCCCCCTTTTTTTAATTCTTATTTTATAGTTGTAGGTGGACAGAATGCTTTTATTTTATTTGTGGTGCTAAGGATCGAACCCAGTATCTCACGCATGCTAGGCAAGAGCTCTGCTACTGAGCTACAGCCCCAGCCCTTGTTCTTTTGGTACAATAGGCACATCTTATTGAAATATGATATACATAAAGAAAAATGCACAAAATCAAGATATAGTTTGATAGATGAGATATCACAAAGTGCACACACCTGTGCGATCACCACCCAGGTCCAAAAATAGAGTTTCCCTAATCCAAAATTCTTGTCATGTCCCTTGCTGATCCATACCCCCACTTCCCCAAAAGTAACTTCTACTCCAGTGTTACAACACATTATTTCTGCTGTTTTTTCGATGCCCCTTAATTGAAATCACATAGTACTTTGTGTGTAGGTGACTTCTTTTGTTCAAAATTGTTTTTGACTGTGTTCATATTGATGGATGTAGCAGTAATTCAACTGTTTGTTATAGCATATTCTCATGTATAAATAAACTACAATCTATTCATTCTACTGTTGATCAGGACAGTTCTGGAGTTTCTAATTTGGAGCTATTCTGAATAATGTTACTATGTTATTATCATCATTCTCACTTGGCCTTTGGAGATATATTTTACACATACACACACTCATACACACATTGTGGGTGGGTAGATACATTGGAATGGAATTACTGGGATATAGGCGTAGGAATATATTCAAATTTGGCAGACACTGCAAAACTGTTTACCAAACTAGTCATAACAGTATCCCCTTCCACCAGCTATGGAGGAGTTGCTTCATCACATCCCACCAACACTTGGTATTTTTAATCTTAGCCATTCTGGGTTAGTGTGGGTTTTTCTTTTTCTTTTCTTTTTTTTTTTTTAGTTGTTGATAGAACTTTATTTTTATTTACTTATATATGTGGTGCTGAAAATCAAACCCAGTGCCTCACACATTCTAGGCAAGTGTTCTACCACTGAGCCACAACCTCAGCCCCTGGCTTAATGTTGTTATGGTATTGTTACAGAACTTAACATCCTCTGGCTCTACTTTGCTTGTATCAGTGGGTGTGTAGTATTGAATTGTGACTTTAATGTCTAACTCCTTGGTTACTGATTGGCTTCACCATTTCATATATTTATTAGCCCTTTGGGTGCTGTTTTGTTTTTGTTAATTTTTCTATTGAGTTGTCTTTTTCTTCTTGACTTTAGGAATTCTTTATACATTTCAGATATGGGCCCTTTTTCTGGTTCTATATCTTCCTTCACTATGTGGTTTCACTTCTCCCACTTTGATAGTGTCTTTCCTTTTTAGACTTGTATCATGGGAAAATTCAAACATAAACAAAAATTCAGAGAATCACGCAAAGAAATTCCAGCTTCAACAAAATTCATGGCCATTCTTATTTCAGCTCTGCTCTCTTTCCTGTCCCCCACCTTATTCCAAATACCACTTGATTATTTTGAAGCAAAATCACAAATATTGCACCATTTCACTTAATGGTGTTCTTTTTTTGCCCAGATGGCGGGGTGGAAGTGGTGGGAGGTAGTACCCAGGACTGAACTCAAGGCACCATTGAATCACATCCCCCAACCCTATTTTGTATTATATTTAGAGACAGAGTCTCACTGAGCTGCTTAGCGCCTTGCTTTTGCTGAGACTGGCTTTGAACTCCAGATCCTCCTGCCTCAGCCTCGAGAGTCCCTGGAAATACAGGCATGCGCCACTTCACTGGCTTAATGGTATCCTTTGATTAAAATAAATCCCTCATTTTAATGTAATCCAATCATTGCTAAGGTTAGCAATGTTTCTATTTTCATTTAAGAAATCTCTAATGTCATTAATATATTCTCCCTCTATGATCTGAAAATTTTATCTTTCACATTTAAATTTGTTTTGGCAAGAGATGGTGTCTCACGATGTGCCCAGGCTAGCCCTAAACTCCTGGGTTCAAGTGATTCTCCTGCTTCAGCCTTGCAAGTAACTGGAACAACAGACACACACCACCACATCAGGCTACATTCAAATCTTTAATCCAGAATTGACTTTTGTGAATGGTGTAAGGGAAAGATCAAGGTATATTTTCCATGTAGCTACCCTATTACCAAATCATCTGGGCTGAAAAGACTGTTCTTTCCTCCATTACTCCATCACCTATCCAGTATTAAGAGGTCTGTTTTATTGTTACTCTATAATAAGGTTTGATATCTAATACTAGTACAGATTCTCCAGCACCTTTTTTTTTCTTCAAACCCATCTTGGCCCTTTTCATTTCCATATAATTTTAGGATTAGAATTAGGTTGTCACTTTCTTTTTTTTTTATTTTTTTATTGGTTGTTCAAAACATTACAAAGCTCTTGACATATCATATTTCATACATTAGATTCAAGTGGGTTATTAACTCCCATTTTTACCCCAAATACTGATTGCAGAATCACATCGGTTACACATCCACATTTTTACATAATGCCATATTCGTGACTGTTGTATTCTGCTACCTTTCCTATCCTCAACTATCCCCCCTCCCCTCCCCTCCCCTCCCATCTTCTCTCTCTACACCATCTACTGTAATTCATTTCCCTCCTTGTTTATTTTCCCATTCCCCTCACAACCTCTTATATGTAATTTTGTATAACAATGAGGGTCTCCTTCCATTTCCATGCAATATCCCTTTTCTCTCCCTTTCCCTCCCACCTCATGTTTCTGTTTAATGTTAATCTTTTCCTCCTGCTCTTCCTCCCTGCTCTGTTCTTAGTTGCTCTCATTATATCAAAGAAGACATTTGGCATTTGTTTTTTAGGGATTGGCTAGCTTTACTTAGCATAATCTGCTCTAGTGCCATCCATTTCCCTGCAAATTCCATGATTTTGTCATTTTTTAATGCTGCATAATACTCCATGGTGTATAAATGCCACATTTTTTTATCCATTCATCTATTGAAGGGCATCTGGGTTGGTTCCACAGTCTAGCTATCATGAATTGTGCTGCTTAGGTTGTCACTTTCCACCAGAAAAACTACCCAGCATTTTGCTTGTGATGGTATTCAGCCTATATATTAATTTTGAAAGAAGTAACATGGATGTAATATTGATTCCTCCACCTCCTAATATCTGCCCCTTTTACTTAGGTCTTCTTTAGATTCCCTTGGTGATCTTTATAGTTTGCTTAGAATCTTTCATCTTTTATTCATTTTATTATCATTTTATTCATCTTTTATTAGATGCTTTGCTAGGTTATTTGCTTTTTATCTTATTTTTTGTTATTAGAATATAAAAATACAACTGGTTGTAGATATAGGTCTTATGGCCAACAATCCAATAACCTGCAAAATTCACCCATTATTCCAATAGTTTGTAGATTCTTTTAAAGTTTTCATCTACACAATCAGGTCATTTGCACATAAGGACAGTTCTTTTTTTAATATTTATTTTTTTAGTTATACATACTGAGGATTGAACCCAGTGCCTCACGAATGCGAGGTGAACGCTCTCCCTCTGAACCACAATCCCAGCCTCAAGAACAGTTCTTTATCTTTTTTTTTTTTCAATTTAAGTACCATTTAGTTTTTTTTTTTTTTTTTTTTTTTTTTTTTGTCTATTTGGCCCTGCTTAGAATAAAAATGGTGACAGTAGACACCATTATCTTGTTCCTGATCTCAGAGGGAAAGTTTTCAACACTTCGCCATTAAGTGAAATGTTTGTTGTACATTTTCTGTATTTACCTTTTATCAAATTAAAGAATTTCCCTTATGCCCCAGTTTGATAAAGAGTTTTTTAAACTATGAGGAATGTTGGAAATGGTCATGATTTTTCTGCATTTGTTGAAATGTCCATATGATGTTTTTATTATACATATCATATATTATTTTGTTAATGTGGTGAATTACACTGATTAATTACTAAATGTTAAACCACCCTCATTCCTAGAACATACCAAATTTGCACTGTTATGTTTTAATCTATCACCAGACTTTGAGTTTCTAATCATTTATTTAGGACTTTTTCATCTTTGCCAGTGAGAGAAATTACCTTCTAGTATTTCTTTTCTAAAAAAAATAATAAACATACCTATAAGGATTGAGCATGAAGATTATGCTGGCCTTCCTTACTATTTTCTGGAAGAATTTTTAAGTGTTATTTCATCTTTAAACATTTGGAAGTTTTTGTCAGTGACACCCATCTGGGTCTATTTTTTTAAATTTATTTGTGATAGTAGATTCCTTTTTTTTTTACACAAATATAGTACTATTAGAGTGCTCTTCTTGAGAAGAAGATCAACATTAAACAGGGATGAGAGGTGGGAGGGAAAGGGAGAGAGAAGGGAAATTGCATGGAAATGGAAGGTGATCCTCAGGGTTATACAAAATTACATATAAGAGGAAATGAGGGGTAAGAGAAGAATAATACAAGTGGAAGAAATGATTTACAGTAGAGGGGGTAGAGAGAGAAGAGGGGAGGGGAGGGGAGGGGAGGGGAGGGGAGGGGAGGGGAGGGGAGGGGGGATAGTAGAGAATAGGATAGACAGCAGAATACATCAGACACTAGAATGGCAATATGTAAATCAATGGAAGTGTAACTGATGTGATACAGCAATCTGTATACAGGGTAAAAATGGGAGTTCATAACCCACTTGAATCAAAATGTGAAATATGATATATTAAGAACTATGTAATGTTTTGAACGACCAACAATAAAAAATAAATAAATAAATAAATAAAAGAGTGCTCTTTAAAATTTTTATTTCTTCTGAAGTTGGTTGTTGTTATTGTTTTCATTCATTTTGTGGTTGTTATTTGGTAATGGGGATTGTACCCAGGACTACTCTGCCACTGAGCTACGCCCCCTAGCCCTTTTCATTTTGTATTTTGAAGTATGATCTCTCTAAGCTTCCCAGGCTGGCCTTCGATTTTCAATAGTCCTGCCTCAGCCTCCTGAGTTGCTGGGATTATAGGAGTGCACCAACAACCTCAGCCTACAATCAGTTTTAGTAAGTTGTATTTTTAAAGGAATTCATCGATTTCATCTATATTTAAAATCTACTGGCACAGAGTTATTCATAATAACCTCTTACTTTCTTTTTAACAATGGTTGGAATCCTCTTACTTTCTTTTTAACAATGGTTGGAATTTTATTCATTCTGGACATTGGTGTTCTCTTTTTCACGTATTAGGGTTTATAAGTTTTATTAATCACTATAAATGACCAACTTTTGGCCTTATAATTTTCTCTATTATTGGTTTATTATATCATCCATTTCTGGTTTTTTTATCATTTCCTTTCTCAGACTTTGAGTTTGATATCCTGTTCTAATTTCTAGACAAAATCATAGATGATTAATTTAAGCCATTCATTTAATTCATATACTTATGAATAAAAATTTCCCTTTGAGTACTGCATTAACTACATCTCCTAAATTTTTTGTGTATTATTATTATTATTATTATTATTATTATTATTATTATTATTATGGACCTGTGGTTTGAGCAAGTTGGGAATTGAAGACTGGCACCAGCCCATGTCTAACCACCACACTGGGCTCTACTTCAGGTGAAGTAATGGGTTTTATAAAGCAGAGAACATTCATCAAAGTGGACCCCTTGAGACTGAGTAAAGATTCCTGGACTTACCATGACATGGGGACCCCCCAAAAGAAAGACATTCTTATAAAATGCAAGATGGACGTTCGCAGTCATTACTACTAAAAATATGTAACTCTAACTTATTCTCCAAGATGTTGAAACAGGATATAACATTTTTCATTTGTATCATATTTATCATTTCATATTTCTTTCACTCTTCAGGAAACATGTCCATGGTTTGGTCTCCCTAATGTGATAATATCCATAGCTATTGTTCACTCAGTTAGGCCCTCTCCTAAGCATTTTGCCTGTTGTTTCAATTAGTCCTCATATTTGTTACTATCTCCATTTTCAGTTGAAGAAACTAAAACAGTACAATATTGAGGAAGTTGACCAAGGTCATTGGACTCCTGGTGAAGCCTAGATTCAAACTCAGGATGTCTGGCTCTTTGCTAGCTGGTGACCATACCTAGACTTGCTTTCCTCCAACACACCCTTCCGCCATGATGTTCTGCCTCACTCAGGCCCAGAGCTATGGAGTTGGCCCATCACAGACCTCTGGAAATGCCTTCAAACAAGCTAGAAATAAGGGGGATCCAAAGATAATGTTTCACAAGAAGTATCATGGCTGTATGTGGTACTTGTGTACTGGTTGTTCTTTTGAGAGTTCAGTTAAACATAATTGGGGAAATATTTTACATGCACAGAACAGCATTTGGCCAAAAAAAAAAAAAAAGGCACAATTTTTCATGAATTTCAGATTCCAATACCAGTGTTTATCAAGTATTCCACACCTCCTTGGAGACAGCTGACAGAATTGATCAATGTCAATAAACAAGTTATGCAGAAGATTTTAGAAGATCCAGATTTTAGTATGGTTTTGAACACCTGTTTAAACTGAGGTTTTAGTAGACTTCTAGACAACAGGGCTGAGTTCTTTCAATGAACAGATTATGCAACATGGTAACTCCATGAATAATCTTTCCAGTGTCAACCTGCATTTAGCTAAAATAATCCCAATAATAAATGAACAAACAGATCCATTGGGTTTGCAGTGAAATACCTAGTCATTTTGCTCAGAATCTGTTGATGATGGAGCAAGTGAAAGACTTTGCTGCTAACATGTACAAAGCCTGTAGTGCCCCTCGCAATTGGAGAAACAACTTTTCCTTCAAGAAAAACTATAGTGGGATTCACTTACTTTTTAAAAATACATGGAATAAATCAACTATACCTAGAGTGACAGTTTGTTATGAAAATGCCTAATAAAAATACCTTCTTAACCAAACTCAGGATGTCTGCCCACAGCCAATGTTCTTTCACACTGCATCATAATAACAAGTGCTTATTTGATATTTTCTACATAGCAATACATTTTAAGTGTTCTGTATACATATTGCTATACCCAATCTCTGCAGTAATCCTATGAGTAACATATTTTTTACTATTATTCTATTTTATAGATGAGAAAACAGAATCAGGGAGGCTCCATACTTCACTCCAGATCACACAGCTAGCAAGTATCAGGCTGAGACTAAATACAGGCAGTCTGGCTATAGAGTCTTAGGGCCTCTCAACCTACACTGACTCATCAAAGCCCTGACAAGTGTCAAACATCAGTTTACATGGATCCCCATCCAATCATCACAAATGAACATCACTTAGGTTTGATAAACAAGTCAGAAATGATGAGACATTTATTTCTACCTGGATGTTTTACTTGCCAATAAGATCTTCATAATTTTTAAATTTTAAAACATATTTTACAAAATGGATTGAAGACCTAGGAATTAGGCCAGAAACTATACAACTCTTAGAAGAAAGCAGAGGGTCAACACACCAGCATAGAGACATAGGAAATGTCCTTCTCAATAGGACTCAGAAAATAATGCCAAGAGCTAATAAATTGGATGGTATCAAAGTAAAAAGTTTCTGCACAGCAAAGGAAACAAGTAGGAATGTGAAAAGAAAACCTACAGAATGGGAGAGAAATCTCTGCTAGCTACTCTTTTGACAGAGGATTAGTATCCAGAATATGTAAAGAAATCAAAAAATTTGAGGGCTGGAGATACAGCTTAGTTGGTAGAATGCTTATCTAGCATGCACAAGGCCCTGGGTTCAATCCCAAGCACCACCAAAAAAAAAAAAAAAAATCATAACATCTAATCAAATAAGCCAATTAATAAATGGGTAAATAAATTAAGCCAGTACTTTTCAAAAGAAGAAACACAAATGGACGACAAATACATGAAAAAATATTCAACATCAGTAGCAATTAGGGATATACAAATCAAAACTACACTGAGATTTCATCTCATACCAGTCAGAATGGCATCAAGAACACAAATAATGGGGTTGGGGTTGTGGAGCACTTGCCTGGCATGTGTGAACCACTGGGTTCAATTCTCAGCACCACATGAAGATAAATAAATAAAGGTATTGTGACTATCTACAACTAAAAAATATAGACACTATTTTAAAAAATAACAAATAATAAATGCTGGAGAGGATGTGGAGGAAAAGGAGCACATTCACACTGCTGGTGGAATTGTATATTACCACAACTACTATGGAAATCAATACGGAGGTTTCTCAAAAGACTAGGCATGGAACCACCCAAGACCCAGCTATACCAGTCCTTGGTATTTATACTAAAGAATTAAATTCATCGTACTGTAGTGTACATGCATCCCCATGTTTATAACAGCACAATTCACAATAGCCAAACTATGGAACCCATCAACAGATGAATGGATAAAGAAAATGTGGCCAGGTGTGTTGGCACATGCCTGTAATCCCAGCAGCTGGAGAGGCTGAGGCAGGAGGATGGCAAGTTCAAAGCCAGCCTCAGCAATAGCGAGGTGCTAAGCAACTCAGTGAGACACTGTCTCAAAATAAAATACAAAATAGGGGTGGAGATGTGGCTCAGTGGTTGAGTGCCCCTGAGTTCAATCCCCAGTACCAAAAACAAAAAGAAAATGTGGTATATATACACAGTGGAGTTTTATTTAGCCATAAGGAAGAATGAAATTATGTCATCTGCAAGAAAATGGAGGAATTAGAGATCATTATGTTAAATGAAATAGGCCTGATTTAGAAGGTCAGGGGTCATATTTTTCTCCTGTGGAAGCTAGAGATGAAAAAGGAAAAGAAAGGTAGGGGACAGGGATCTCATGAAAATCACAGGAAGATCAGTAGAGGAAAAGGGACAGGGAGTAGGAGGCAGAGAGGGAGGGGGAAGTGCTTGGGAGAGATATTGACCAATTTATATCATTATACTGTGCGTGTACGACTGTAACAACAAATACCATCATTATGCACAACCATAATGCACCAATAAAAAATATGGACCCAGGTGCAGTGGTATACTCCTGTGATCTCAGAGGCTCGGGAGGCTGAGGCAAGAGGATCGAGAGTTCAAAGGCAGCCTCAGCAAAAGCGAGGTACTAAGCAACTCAGTGAGACCCTGTGTCTAAATAAAATACAAAACAGGGCTAGGAATGTGGCTCAGTGGTCGAGTGCCCCAGATACCAAAAAAAAAAAAAAAAAAAAGGAAAAAGAAACATAGTTTATAGATATAATAGAAATAATCTTCACACTATAATATTGACAAATATCAGCACCACATAAAAATAAATAAATAAAGATAAAAAAATTGATAAATATCATTACACAAAATATTCATTACTTTCTTGGTTAGTATTTGTGACAAAAAGAAATGACTGTTATAGATAAGATCAGCTGAGGGAATGCAAAATTCAATTTATGTTAAATTATGCATACAAATTATTATTTATTTTATGATTGCAAACTGAAGTAGTAAAGTTAAACTTTAATGTTAAATGCTAGAGGACTTCATAAATATGCTGTGGTGCCAAGGCTTTCTTAGTATTGATTCCCAGTGAAGCAAAATGTCTCCATTCTCATCCAAGTTTAGATAGAGCGCTGCCTCATAACCAAGTCCGTTTAATAGCAGCAAAGCCAAACAATCCTCTCCCCCCACATCATGTTTTTTGAACTGTCTAGTAAATTGTGCAGTAACTGAAGTCCTTAAATTGTAATAGAAAGCTCTTGCTTTTCAGTTATTTGTGTGCCAATTTTAGACACAGGACTTCAAATCCTTTACCCAATCATTTTTGACTAGTGATAATTTTCTACTCAACTTTCACCTTTTATCTTTGATGTGTGTTCACTATATCCATTTGTAGCCACGTAGGGTATGTTCTTCCAAAGCAAGGACTCGTACTGACTCAAACTGATTTTATAGAAACCTCATAACAGGAAGTAATTGGACATCGGAGAACTCACGGAATACAAGAATGACATTTTCTCCCAAAGAGCTGGACGGTCTTGGGGATGTCCAGTTTATACAAGGGTCGGTAGCACTTTTCAGGCGTAAGGCACCTTGTTTATCTTTTAATAACATCTGAATGTTAGTGCTAATGGCAGCATTGATGACTTATTCTGGATGAGTTATGGAAAGGATAGTCCTAATAAAAGAACCTCGATGACATCGTTGCAGTTTTGGCCAAGAAAATAATCCAGTCAATAAAATAGGAATATTGTGCAATCACTGTAAAAAGCTAGTAAACAAAAATATCTCATGAGTTTTGAAATCTTAAGCAGAAAAAGAAATAACCACCTCTAGTCGGGCATAGTAGTGAACACCTCTAATCCCAGAGACTCAGGAGGCTGAGCCAGAAGGATAGAGCAAATTCAGGGGCAGCCTCAGCAAGTTAGTTGGACTGTGTCTCAAAGAAGAAACTGTTTTCTAAAGCCTGAGGGTATATAGTTCAGTGGTAGCGTAGCCCTGGGTTCAATCCCCAGGACAAGAAAGAAGAAAGAAAGAGAAGGGAAAAAAGGAACACCCCCCACCAACACCAAATGATTTTTCACAGTGTAGCACCAAAAAGAACCCATGACACTCAGCAAGGTCACAGCAAATAAAAAACTCTTTAAATGACTGGACTGAATGTTTGTGTGCCCTCGCCATGTGTTCAATGTCCAACTCCCAATATGATAGCATTTGGAGATGGGACTCTGGGATAGTAATTAGGGTTAGATGAGGTCATGAGGGTGGGTCCTAGTCTGATGGGATTGATGTCCCTGTAAGAGAAGATCAGAGAGCTGTTTCTCTCTGTGTTCACAATGTGAGGACACAGTGAGGCTGTCTGCAAACCAGGAAGAGAGCCCTCACCAAGAACCAAATTGGTTGGTACCCTGGCCTTAGAACTTCCAGTCTTCAGAACTCTGAGAAGAAAATTTTGTGTTGTTTAGGTTACCAGTCTACAGTATTTGTTATATGGCTCAAACTGGCTAATACAATTATTTTTTAAAAATAACTACCTTGCAAGTTCAGGAGCCAAAGTGAACCTGTTACATCTCAGAATTGTGACTCTGTGTGTATTAAAGATGAGCCTGCTTTTTTCCTTAATCAGTTGTGAAACATAAAAGTAGAAGTAATTAATCTTAATATGCCACAGTCTGTCACAGCCTAATACTCCTTGCCCTCTAATATACCAATAAAAGTTGTAACTCAGTAAAGCTCAAGTGATTATCACAACAATAAATCAAAATACTGTGTGCCTTTAGCTCTAGGTAAGCTTCATCTCTGAATCTTCTGGTTTTAGGTATTTGAAGTTTAATTTTAGTAATTGTAAGAATGACTTTCTTTGCCCAGGATGTATAAATTCTATTTTTTTCCATACTTTTCTTGGTGCGTTATAGTTGTATATAACGATGGGACTTGTTGTTACATATTCATACATACACACAATATAGTGATATAATTTGCTCAATTTCATTCCCTAGTATTTTCCCTTTTCCTCCCCACTTCTGATACTTAGTTTCTTCCCTCTCTCATACTGATCTCCCTGCAAATTTTCATGAGCCCCCACACACACATCTTTCTTCCTATTTCCTCTTTAACTTCCACATATGGGAGAAAACACTTGACTTTCTAAATTTGAGTTACTTTACTCACCATAATGGTTTGACGGTCAGGATGTACAGACTTAACATTGTCATGCAGGTGAGGTATATGAGCTCTGAAAAGTACTTTTTCTTCATTATAAGATCATTTAAAGCAATAAACAGTTTTATATTATTCTGAAATACTGAAATATTTCTTATTCTGGAACTTCCTTCTTAAGATACTCATTATAAAAACATCCTATCAATGTCTGTCAAGCGTATGAAAGAATCATTCACTAGGCTGCCCTCTCCATCAGTCTTATCCCCTCATCTGCAGTATATAATTACTTGGTGGCTCTGAAGCTACAGAAAATGGAATGCTTTCCATCCCTGTGGTGAAACCGCCAAGGGAAAGGTTCCCTTGGCACAGACAGGGCAGGGCAATGACCAATGACATCCAAAGAATAAATTTGCCAGGATGCCTAATTTCATTCACATGATATGTCTCAGACTCCACAAGAAATTTGGTGTTTGTTTTGTTTTAAATATTGATAGTACAGAGAGGCAGGAGAAAGGTTATAAGAAAAAAAAATAAGCTAAATGAGATCTCAATGTTAACTTATTTCTAATAAATAAATGAAGTTTACCTGGACTGTTGCAGGTTTTCAGTAAATTTAAAATAACCTTAGAGACACTTAATTTTCTTCTCCATTTTTGGTTTTCACTCGTCTTAGTCTAATAAGGATCTATTAAATATGATTGGGTCATTAAAAAATGCATCTTGAACTAGAGCTCATCAAAACTAAGACAATGAACACTATGCACAGTATACCTCTGACTCAAGTCCCAGAAGTCAGACCCAAAGTTCATTTCAACTCCAAGGCAGAGCAGGATCCATTCCAGTGTCTAACTGCAGAGCATTTTCCCATCCATGTTTCACACTCACAGTCTGACTGCTCTAATCCTGCCATCACTATTACTAAGGGATCTTTGTATGCAGAACACAAGTCTAGGAGCCTGGTGCTTAAGGGAGTGGGGAGATGCCAGCATTTCACATCACAAAGCTCCTGGTTCCAATTCTAGTGGAATTTACAGTTCAGTCAAGAAGATGGAGTATATAAACATAAAAAATATTCTAGCATATTTACAAAATAATATAAAATTCTCAATGATGTTATGTAACTCAAATAGAGGTAGGCAAGAAATAATATGATGTGTCTCTTTCCCCAATAAACGAATACATAATGAGCCCTGGATTTGAATTTTAGAGTTTGCAAGGGCTATAGGTTGGCATAAAGAAGGGAAAGACCATTGCCAGTAACAATTTGTACTGATAAAATGCTTCAGAATGTGTTGAAAGTCCATATTTGCTTGAAGATATGTGGTTGCTTATCTGTTCAGTAAGTACCTATTGAGCACCTACTGTTTTCCAGGTATTCTTTCATCCATTCATTCAATGAATATTTACTTACTACCTATTGTATGTCAGAAGCTAAATATATGGGGTGGGGTTGTAGCTCAGTGTTACAGCGCTTGCCTAGCTTGTGTGAGGCACTGGGTTCAAGCCTCAGCACTGCATATAAATAAACAAAATAAAGGTCCACTGACAACTTTAAAAAAAAGATAAATATATAGTGGTAAGCAGGCAAGACGGGGCTATACACTGAACACACTTGAAAACTAATGGGGAGGATAAAAATTTAAATAATTACAATAAAATAAGATGATGTATGATATAGAAGTATAGAGACTACTATAAATACAGAAACTACTGAAAATTATTGAAGAGAATATTATATACTAAATGACAAAGAAATATTTAAGCATGGAAGTAATGTGTTAATAGTTGCAAATTTTAAAATTAATTTCCCTTATTGCAGAAAAATAAGGAATCACAAAGAAGCAGTAAAAGAAGCCCATTTAGAAGGCTCATGACTGCCATCCCAGTAAGAGAGAGAAAATGCTGGATACAGAATGGAAAAACTTGGCAAACTCAAGACATATTTAGGAGGCAGAATAAGAACCTCCTAGGTATTTCTCCCCTGAAGAAGCTTAAGAGAACAGTAAGAAAGGTGTTTCTGAAATCAGGTTGGTGGTGACACCATTAATTGCTAGCGGAAGCCCTGGAAGGAGAAGTTTTAGAGATTAAACTTGAAGGATACTGAGCTCAATTTTCAACAAGTCCTGTATGGGTCGTAACATTTTGTTAGATGCAAAATAAGGTATAGCATCTGAACCTGAAAGCTCCCAATACAAGAGAAAAATACATTATCATAACTAAGTATAATTAAAGGTTAAATACAGACATGTAACATGTTGAGTTGGTACCAATAAACCCCACAGCTCAGTGGTACCAATAAACCACAAAACAAGTTATCTCAGATAGTTTATATTTTGCATATATGCTGTCTAATGCAAGTTCAGAGAACACTCCAGAGCACCTCCCCCACCGTAGTGTGTTTCGTTCCATTTCCGTTGTGTGGTTTTGCTCCTATCACCAGACCTTCCTAATTGCCAATAGCAGAAGGGAGTTGGAAGTTCATGTACCAACTCTTCAGGGTTTTGGACAAAAATGTCACAACTTGCTTCCACTCACAGCTCTGACCAGAACCAGCCATGGTGCTCTACTTCATCAGAGGGCAGCTAGGAAATATGGGGTATCAAAAGATCATTTAGGGGCTGGGGCTGGGGCTCAGTGGTAGCACACTTGCCTGGCATGTGTGAGGCACTGGGTTTGATTCTCAGTACCACATAAAAATAAATAAAATGAAGGCCTATCAAATATATATATATATATATATATATATATATATATATATATATATATATATATATATATAAATTTTTTTAAAAGACCATTTAGGGAGGAACAAGTTCCAGCCACATGGTAATCCCAGCTACTCAGGAGGCTGAGGCAGGAGGATTGCAAGTTTAAAGCCAGCTGGGACACTCAGTGAGACCCTGTCTCAAAATAAAAAAAATTAGAAGTGCTAGGAGTGTAGCCCAGTGCCCAGGGCTTGACTAGCCTAGCATGTGTGAGGCCCTGAGTTCAATTCCCGATACTGAAAAAAAAAAAAAAGAAGAAGAAGAAGAAGGAGGAGGAGGAGGAGGAGGAGGAGAAGAAGAAATGAAGAAGTCTCTGCCACAGATGTGAAATGCGAATGATTACTTATGTGGGGGCATCAAGATATGTGTCAAAGAGGCCACATGTGGGCTAGGATTTGAAGGACACCTCAGGGGTTAGCCACATGATGAAGACAGAGGCAGGACTCTGCAGGCTAAGGGAACATCACATCCAAAGACACTATAGGCAAAGGTAAGTGACCGGTGCTTTTAGGGGATAATAAATAATTTTATCAAATTGGTGAGGGAAAATAACCAGAAACAGGAGCAGCGAATCCTGCAAGGAGACAGTAATATTGTCCAGGCAAGAGGTGGAGAGACAGCCTGCAGAAGAGGCCATGGAGCTTAGGATGTATTATACATGTTGATACCCTAAGATTTTCTACTTAGAAGATAGGATGGGCATATGAAGAAAGCCACTGACCTAGGACAAGGAGGGTAATGAGCAATGGAAAAGGAATTTGAGATTTCTAGCTTGGTCATTTCAATGGATGGTGAAGCAATTAACAGAGGTAGGAAAAACAGTCATGGAACAGATTTAAGAGTAAAAATAACTGTTTCTACAGTTAGAAATTCAAGCACCTTGGATCATCCTTTGTTGAAGTTGTTTACCAAGAGCTTATCTATGACTATGTTGTAATAATATTTTTCTTTTATAAAAAGAAAATCATTGTCTATGGAAGAATTGACTGTTATTAGCTAAAAAAACACCCCCTTTCTTTGAGTTTTAGCCCAGTTTCTCCTGTCTACTAGATCCAATGTGGCGTGGCTCATGGAAGCATCTGGAGCAGCCACATTTCCTTATTCAGGCCAAAACAAGTTAACTCATCTGTGGCTTATCTCACATCCGCCCTGTAGATCTCATGGGAGGATACAGCCCTTATTACTAAATAATGTGTAGAAAACAAAAATAGCAAGGAAAGAAGCTTCTGAACATGATATGTAGAGTCGATTTTCAAAATAATTTACTCATATAAAATTAACATAGTGAATGCTTTGTGTTTAACTCTTGCTTGTTTTTCATAAAGTGTCATCATGATTTTTAAGAAAAGTTTGGTATTCTGATGGGTATTAATTTAGCTTTGGAGGGATCATTTTTTGTAATAAAAACGGAAGCCCCTAGATTGTTTTTTTTTTCCCATCATTTACTGACTTTATAACTTGTAATAAGTCATTGGACCCTTGGACAATTAAGT
The DNA here is from genome assembly GCF_964194105.1 of Spermophilus citellus. NCBI lineage: Eukaryota > Metazoa > Chordata > Mammalia > Rodentia > Sciuridae > Spermophilus > Spermophilus citellus. The sequence continues at coordinate 151,191,852 of NC_138187.1, forward strand.
CCTTGATTTTGAAACAAGGAAAATAATGTTTAACTCTCTTCCAATTGGATTTACTCAACCAAAGGTTTTTAAACAATACTGTGCCCTTGGGGGAAGTATATTCCTGCATACTAAGTATGAATAATTACTGCCATTTACTTTGGGTCTAATAATTCATTGGTCCATATTAATGGTCCTCTGTTTTATAACCTAGTTACTGAAGATAAAAAGAGAAATAATAATGGTTCCTACCTTCGAGGAATTCCTTGTTTTAGTAGAGGAGATTAACAATGAGATCAAAAGGTCAGCAAAATGGAGCACATTTCCATGAATGATCAAGTGAACCACCGGAAGAAAAAAGGGAAAGAGGAAAAGAAAAAAAAAATCAGAAAGATCACCTGAGCTGGCTCTTCTAAAAAAACTTCAAGAATCTTGGTTGGCTGTTTTCTCAACTACCAACTTGTAGTAATTTCTGTAGCTTTCCCGGGATGGCAAGCTGTTTGAGGCAAACCTTGTTTTTCAAGTTAATACCTCATTTATCACAAGGAAGTGGTTAGGAGAACTGGCCTGGATCTAAACCACGAGTATTGTAATTGCCGGTATGTGACCTTGAGCAAGCTTCTGAGTCACTTAATGCCACAGCTTCTTTATCTGTTAAATGGAATAATGATGCAACACCTTTTAGAGTAGTTGAGGTCTAAGCAAGTTATACATGCGAAGTGCTTAAGTGATTGCCACAGTCAGCTACAGCCTCGCTGAGAACGGCTGTACTTGGCTGGGGTTTAGCAGTGTTTGATGTGGAGCGGAGATGACAGAAATCCCTTGGTATTATATAAAACAGTGCTTCGCAATCCGATTAGACCCAATGCCCCCCTTTTTGGATAATTTTGGTAGTCTTACCATAAATATGGTAATACCCCCTTTATTATTCTCAAATGAAATTCAGTTAATATAACCTACTCATATACATTATTTTAAAATATATTTTCTTAGTTTTCAATGAAACTTTATTTTATTTATTTATAGGCGGTGCTGAGAATCGAACCCAGTGCTTCACGCATGCTAGGAAAGCGCTCTACTACTGAGCCACAACCCCAATCCTCACATACATTATTTTTAATTGGCAGAACATCCTAACTATAACATATAGAAGAAATGAAAGTATTATTTCAATAGATGATTATTTAGGCACAAATCTACCAGAAAATACGACAATATGTCTGCATCAATATATAGAATCACCTTGACTATACCATCTCTGGATGCAGACTGATACAGATGTGTTCTTTTGAAGAAAAACTTTTGCAGAATTTGTTGCAGTCAATGATGAAATTTTTTCCCCAAAATGATGAGACAACTAGATAAAATTCTGATCGAAACAATATATAGATACCTTTATTTAATAACTTTTGCATTCCAGAAAATTTAGTGTATATTTAAAACTCGAAGAACACTTTCTATTTATATATTAATTGATGTTATAGGGTCTGGGTTCAGATTATTATAAGCAGATTTTTTTTCACGGGAAACCATATATAGTGGACCTCTGGACAAGGGAAGGGATATAGGACAACTCTTTGTTGAATGAGTCTCTTCCCATGAATTGTAAGACGTTTCCTATTCCAAGCCCCTGCCAACAAATGCTAAACAACATCTCTAGTCATTGTGATATCCAGTGTCCCTGCAGATTTCCAAAATTCCCTCAAGAAGTGACTCCATCTCAGGACTCTTACAAATAGGAAAGAACAAATCAAAAGACCCAGGCAGCTGGGTATGGTGGTGCACACTTGTAGTCCCTGCTGAGGCAGGAGGATCACAAGTTCAAAGGCAGCCTCAGCAAAAGCGAGGCACTAAGCAACTCGGTAAAACCCTGTCTCTAAGTAAAATACAAAATAGGGCTGGGGATGAGTATCAGTGGTTGAGTGCCCCTGAGTTCATCCCTGGTACCAAAAAAGAAAAAAAAAAAAAAAAGACCCAGGCATGCAAGGACATTGTACTTGATTGTTAGTATATGACCAGATCAACAGCCCCCTACTTGGTCCTCTCAGGAAGTCCCGAGGGATATTTCCTTTACTTGGGTATGAAAAAAAGCTTAAGGAGAAATTACTTTGGCTCCTCTCTCCTCTGAGAGGGAGTAACTGTCCTTTCTAGGCTAAGAGTGAGGGAAGGAGACCCTGCTATTGAAATGAGCTTCCTAATGTCCCCTGGGCTGGTGAGATGCTGCAATGGCAGAGCTAGCTGGCAGCAGTGAACATCAGAATGGGCTTAGTTGTTGTCGAGCAGCGGGAGGGAGGGATCATCAGAATGGCTGATTCTCAGGGGACTTTCTTAATTCACCATGGAGTCCTGAGGATTAAAGAGCTGGGCAGCCCACCCAGGTCCTACATGACCTCTCTAACCAAGGCACATTAGACCACCAGAAAACACTTTAGGTCTAATGTACAGAGCCTTATTTGAGATAACCCTATTGTCATGACCCCTCCCTGTTAATACTGCTTCCGACTCAGAGCTCCTAGCTTTTTCTAAAAGGCCCTGTGTCATTTACTGAGGCCCGGTGTCACTACTGTGCTGTTTACTGGGGAAAAAGAAAAACACCTTCAAGGGATTATTGGGCACTGGCAGCGCTATACTGCTGAGAAATCCTGGGAACTGAGATCATTTCCGTGGTCATTTGATTGAGTTAGACTTAATTGGAGTCAGAGGGTCTTGCCATGATTACTTCCTGTATTCCATAGTGTATTACTGAGATCACATCTCAGCAGCAGGTAGAAGTCTAGCACTGGCCAGAACTCAAGCAGTGAGGGTTATAGTAGAAAGGATCGGGAAAAGGGCCCCTCCCAATAGATACGGAAAATCAAAAACGATCTGTTTTACTGGGAGAATCATAGAAATTAGTGCATGAAAGGGTTTAACAGACTTTAAAAAAAAATCATAATCCCTGTCTTTTTCTGTTGAATTTGACATTGACCCATGCCAAAGACATACAGGTCTTGGTATTATAAGAGCTTAATCAGGAAGTTTACGGCTGCAGCTATGATCTCTTTACTGGATCAAATCAACAAAATACCATATGTTGCAAGCAGCTGTTTATCTGATAAATGCTTTTTTTTTTCTTTCTTAATAAGTAAAAAAAAAAAAAAAAAACACTAGAATGAACTTACTGTCACTAATGGAAAAACCATAACACCTTAACTATCTTGGTGAGTGATATCACACCTAAGTGACATAAGAGTACATGGTCCTGCCTTGTCAGACAAGTTTCTTGGATTCAATGATTCGAGTCATATCAAGATATCTCCTCCAAAAGGAGAGATACCTTGTTGTGCTTTGCAAAGTTACTCTGAGAGAAAAGGCACAATCCTTGCTAGGACTGCTTACATTTTGAATGTGCCATAATTGTGTGTACAGCTTTGACCCTTTTTGAGTAACTATAAATCTACTGATGTTGAATAAAACCTACTAGAATAAGAAGGCTGTCAGCTAATTCCTGCTGTATGAAAGTTCTTGGTCCTTGAGACCCAGAGGACACAATAGTGATTGACGTACGTGTGGCTAATTTGGAATGTGGCCTAGGAACCTGTGGCAGGCCTTAACAAGAGAATCATATCAAAGCCCCCTTTGAATTTTATCACAAAGACATTCTCTCTTCAACAAATAACTACTCTCCTTTGGTAAAAAAAACCTCTTAACTTGTAACTGAATCCTGATAGAGACTATATTATATGCCTGACCATAGGACATGGATTGATTAATTAGCTTGGTTACTCATCACAATCCATGGCTGGTTTCTTATCTAATGCATGATAGTGTAAAGCTGGGCATGACCCACTGCATTCCATCATCAAGTAGAAGCAGCCACTGAGAGCGTGGTATGAAGTCGGTCCTTAAGGCACAGGCAAGTGGCGCTTGGGTCCAATGCACCCCTCAGGCTATGCACTGGCTCCCCTCCCTCAATCCACACATATGGCTTAACAAAAATCCAGTGTCACTAGTTAACTGAGGAAGAAAAACTAAAGATTGACTTACCAAGGATTCTGAATTTTATCACAAAGACATTCTCTCTTCAACAAATAACTACTCTCTCTTCAACAAATAACCAGCACTGGCAAGTTGACTGATATCGAGTTAGACCTCCACCCCAAAGTGTCTGTGAAAGATAATCCTCCTCCTGGTGGGAAGAACTCTAAGCAGCAATAGGTTACCTGCTTGGCCAGGAAAGATGGATAGCCAAAGGCTAAAATCAGCAATGATTTTGGGGGCACTATCCAATGGTTTGGTTGAATGGCCAGGGACTTGGGAATAATGCCCATTGGGAGGATTAGTAACAAGGAAGTTTGGGGAAGCTTTGTACAGTACATGAACTTCTCAGGCCAGATAGATAATCTGAGATTATTTGTGCCCCTATGTGAATGATCATCTAATTCCCTACCCCAAAGAGAAAGCTATAAATAATCAGGTGAGCATCCTGCTTTGTGGATGTGAGGCAAACTCTTACCCCAGCCCTGTAGTGGATGTTTAATTGGCTCAAACAAAATTAGCTATGATAGGAATAATGGAGATTGTGTATGGGCTCAACAAAATGGATTCTCCTTATCAAGGCTGGTTTGTGATCCCCTCTAAGTACCTGTACAGGTTAGGTTACAATTAGGTTGAAATTACAGTAGCGTAAACAAGGCAAAAGAAATAGGAATTTCATAGTGTATTTCTTTCTCCTGTAAAAAATCCCAGTAGGTAATATCGATTTATATGGCAGTTTTAGAGTGTTAGGGGTCCAGACATTTTCCTGCTGGTTCTTCTGCCACTTTCCTGCTTACATTTCTGGATTTCATTTTGTAATTCAAGGTGGCTACTCCAACTCCCACACCCAGTTCCACACGTTAGCCAGTTTAAATTAAGAAAAAGGAGAGGGGAAACCACTACTTCCCTTTAATGGCACACTGCTTATGCTCATGTCTTATTTGCTAGGACTTAGCTGTGAGGTCAAACTGCAAGGGTAGCTGGGAAATGCAAACTTTATTTTGGGAGTGATATGAGTAGGTCAAAATTCTACTGTTGTATAACCAAGGCAAAACACATTGGGGACAACTGTGTCTACCAACGCTGAGTGCTGCAGAATCCAACTCTCAGATCCTGAAATGACCCACTCTTGGGGGTCCAACCATTGAGACCTTCCACTATGGTGAAAATGAAGGTATACCACGTTCAGAACAAATATGGATTTCTCTTCAGTATCTAGCCTGCTCCAGCCGGCAATGCTATCTACACATTCCCTGGATATCTTAATCCCCATCATGGTATCCCACACAACATTGCTTCTGTCCAGATAATTCATTTTACAGTCAAAGAAATAAAACAATGATCCTGATAATTTTTCGATAAGGTTATCTCACCATGTATTTATTTCCCTCAAAGCAGCTGACCATATAGAATAGTGGAATGAACTGTTTAAGATTCAGTTATCTCCAAACTGGGAGATAAAACTTTTTAAGCTTATAATACACCCTCCTCAAAGTGATGTGTGATGTGGTTTCTCCCACAGCTAGAAAACGTGGCCTCAGAAACCAAGAAGTGGTAGTGGCACTTGTTACTGCACCAAATGAGTCACTTTCAAGGTATTTGTTTCCTAACCTCACAACTCTGGACTAGGTTAGAAGTCTTAGTGGCTCAAAAGGAAAATGTTTACCTCAACAGTTCCATTACACAAGCTCATGAGATTCTCACCTGGTCACGTAGGCTTTTTCCTGCCACTGGATTATAGACAAATAGGAGAGTTAGTTTGTTAGTTGAGGCAATTATAATTATTGCACACTGGGCCGGGGAAGAATATGTCTAGAACACAGAGCGTCCTCTGGCATGCCTCCTGGTACTACTATGTACAGTTCTAAAACTCAATGGAAAACCAACCCCCTCAGTATTGATAGGACCCACAGAAGTTCAGACACCTCAGGAATAAAGATTTGTTCACCCTCCCAGGGAAAAACCTTCAACCAGCATGAGAATGACTGAAGTCACAGGAACTTGGAATGCTTATGGAGCAGATGGTGGTGAACATTAATTATTCTTCATAATCAGTTACAAATATTGGGCAGTAGGGAAATGGATGGCACTAGAGCAGATTATTCTTAGTGAAGCTAGCCAATCCCTAAAAAACAAATACCAAATGTCTTCTTTGATATAATGAGAGCAACTATGAACAGAGCAGGGAGGAAGAGCAGGAAGAAAAGATTAACATTAAACAGAGACATGAGATGGGAGGGAAAGGGAGAGAAAAGGGAAATTGCATGGAAATGAAGGGAGACCCTCATTGCTATACAAAATTACATATAAGAGGTTGTGAGGGGAATGGGAAAATAAACAAGGAGAGAAATGAATTACAGTAGATGGGGTAGAGAGAGAAGATGGGAGGGGAGGGGAGGGGGGATAGTAGGGGATAGGAAAGGTAGCAGAATACAATAATTACTAATAGGGCATTATGTAAAATTGTGGATGTGTAACCGACGTGATTCTGCAATCTGCATTTGGGGTAAAATTGGGGGTTCATAACCCACTTCAATCTAATGTATGAAATATGATATGTCAAGAGCTTTGTAATGTTGTGAACAACCAACAAAAAAAAATATTGGGCAGTAGTACTTTTGTAGATTTTCCTATGTACATATTTTTATATAATGACAATTTTCCTTTTTCCTCATTTCCACATTTTATGGAACATGAGTTTATTTAATCCACGCGTCACAGGTTATTAAAGGGGAGGATCAATAACTAAACCAGAGGAGGAAAGAACATCACTTAGAGATGGTTGCATGACCAAGAAGATTTTGGGTCTCCTTTTTGGGGAAGATGATGAGGATATTTTCATTTATACAACCTTCTACTGTACTTGCATTATGTTTAGTGGAATATCTTGATGGGAGTTTCGACATAGGAGGAAGGTGTATATGGATATTTGGTAACTAACAGGGCTGTGGCACGTACCATGGAATAGCATACACAAAACCTTTTCAACCTGTCTCAGAGTGTCTTCCTGTAATTCAGAAACTGGAAAGCTGAAAATCAAACATCCCAGAATCCCTTGAAACAAAGTTTCCGGATTCGGATTATTTGGATTGAGCCAAGCAGATATATTCTTGAAAATTCAATTTGGAACTGAGGGTGGAGACATATAGACTGGGGACAAGTGATATGGTTCTAGAATGGCAGCTGTGGGTAAAAGCATGCTGATTCCCAGACATCCTTCTGCTTTGGCAGGAGGATTTCAATTTGCAACCTCTGTTGTAGTAGTGGACTGGTTCTGGTGCCAGCCATGGTGGAAGCAGGTTTCTGACTCAGTGGCTTCCTGGCTTCCTGATGGTGGTCCCTTCCTTGACAGGGCAGTTCTATGGTGTGGCCTTGTGGGAGGTACTGGAAGCTCCACCTAAAGGCTCTTCCTTGAGCTCTTTTAATGATTGTATAAGCCAAATAAATCCCTAGTGAATCTGTCAAAGAACCATCCTTTAAAACATATAAATCAGTTGTATACAATTTATTCATTTAGTTTTAATAATTTCTATGCTCTAGAAAATGTTCAGAAATATGCTTAAAAAATACATGTTTAAAAAAATCTTCTGACACATTCTATCAACCTGGTATTATCACCAATTTAGTTTTATAATATAACTATAGCACACCAAAAAATAAAATTACAGGCCAATGTCAGTGCCTATAATGTCAGTGTCGTGACATTGTTCAATGTCATGAACAACGTTGTGAAAATGCTAAATAAAATAGTAGCAAATAAGATCTGCAGTGTATGGAGAGATGAATGCATTTTGCCTAACTAGTTTTATCCCAGGAACTTTGTAGAATCTAAGCATGTTATTCACTACATTAACAAATTAGAGGTTAAAGAATGGTTCTGTCAAAAAATAATACAAAATAATTTAATAGAATTCCACACCTGTAAATACCTTTATTGAGTTAAGACTATAACTTGATAAAAGTAATATATTAGTCTTTATGGCAAACATAATTTTTAATGGTAAAATATTTAGTTAAATGTAAGTTGATCCCACACAAGGCAGAAAAAAGGCAAAGATTGATGTTATCAGCGTTGTATTAGTGGTCCTTTTTTTTATTGGATGTTCAAAACATTACAAAGCTCTTGACATATCATATTTCATACATTAGATTCAAGTGGGTTATGAACTCCCATTTTTACCCCAAATACTGATTGCAGAATCACATCGGTTACACATCCACATTTTTACAAAATGCCATATTAGTGACTGTTGTATTCTGCTACCTTTCCTATCCCCTACTATCCCCCCTCCCCTCCCCTCCCATCTTCTCTCTCTACACCATCTACTGTAATTCATTTCCCTCCTTGTTTATTTTCCCATTCCCCTCACAACCTCTTATATGTAATTTTGTATAACAATGAGGGTCTCCCTCCATTTCCATGCAATTTCCCTTTTCTCTCCCTTTCCCTCCCACCTCATGTCTCTGTTTAATGTTAATCTTTTCCTCCTGCTCTTCCTCCCTGCTCTGTTCTTAGTTGCTCTCATTATATTAAAGAAGACATTTGGTATTTGTTTTTTAGGGATTGGCTAGCTTCACTAAGCATAATCTGCTCTAGTGCCATCCATTTCCCTGTAAATTCCATGATTTTGTCATTTTTTAGTGCTGCGTAATACTCCATGGTGTATAAATGCCACATTTTTTGTATCCATTCATCTATTGAAGGGCATCTGGGTTGGTTCCACAGTCTAGCAATTGTGAATTGTGCTGCTATGAACATCGATGTGGCAGTATCCCTGTAGTACGCTCTTTTAAGGTCTTCAGGGAATAGTCTGAGAAGGGCAATCGCTGGGTCAAATGGTAGTTCCATTCCCAGCTTTCCCAGGAACCTCCATACTGCTTTCCAAATTGGCCGCACCAGTTTGCAGTCCCACCAGCAATGTACAAGAGTAGCCTTTTCCCCACATCCTCGCCAGCACTTTTTGTTGTTTGACTTCATAATGGCTGCCAATCTTACTGAAGTGAGATGGTATCTTAGGGTGGTTTTGATTTGCATTTCTCTGACTGCTAGAGATGGTGAGCATTTTTTCATGTACTTGTTGATTGATTGTATGTCCTCCTCTGAGAAGTGTCTGTTCAGGTCCTTGGCCCATTTGTTGATTGGGTTATTTGTTATCTTATTGTCTAATTTTTTGAGTTCTTTGTATACTCTGGATATTAGGGCTCTATCTGAAGTGTGAGGAGTAAAAATTTGTTCCCATGATGTAGGCTCACTATTTACCTCTCTTATTGTTTCTCTTGCTGAGAAAAAACTTTTCAGTTTAAGAAAGTCCCATTTGTTGATTCTTGTTATTAACTCTTGTGCTATGGGTGTCCTATTAAGGAATTTGGAGCCCGACCCCACAATATGTAGATCGGAGCCAACTTTTTCTTCTATCAGACGCAGAGTCTCTGATTTGATATCTAGCTCCTTGATCCACTTTGAGTTAACTTTTGTGCATGGCGAGAGAAAGGGATTCAGTTTCATTTTGTTGCATATGGATTTCCAGTTTTCCCAACACCATTTGTTGAAGATGCTATCCTTCCTCCATTGCGTGCTTTTAGCTCCCTTATCAAATATAAGATAGTTGTAGCTTTGTGGATTAGTCTCTGTGTCCTCTATTCTGTACCATTGGTCCACCCACCTGTTTTGGTACCAGTACCATGCTGTTTTTGTCACTATTGCTCTGTAATATAGTTTGAAATCTGGTATCGCTATACCGCCTGATTCACACTTCCTGTTTAGAATTGCTTTTGCTATTCTGGGTCTTTTATTTTTCCATATGAATTTCATGATTGCTTTCTCTATTTCTACAAGAAATGCCATTGGGGGGCTGGGGATGTGGCTCAAGCAGTAGTGCGCTCGCCTGGCATGCGTGTGGCCCGGGTTTGATCCTCAGCACCACATACCAACAAAGATGTTGTGTCCGCCGAGAACTAAAAAATAAATATTAAAAATTCTCTCTCTCTCTCTCTCTCTCTCTCTCTCTCTCTCTCTCTCTCTCCTCTCTCACTCTCTCTTTAAAAAAAAAAAAAAAGAAATGCCATTGGGATTTTGATTGGCATTGCATTAAACCTATAGAGAACTTTTGGTAATATCGCCATTTTGATGATGTTAGTTCTGCCTATCCATGAACAAGGTATATTTTTCCATCTTCTAAGATCCTCTTCTATTTCTCTCTTTAGGGTTCTGTAGTTTTCATTGTATAGGTCTTTCACCTCTTTTGTTAGGTTGATTCCCAAGTATTTTATTTTTTTTTTTTGAGGATATTGTGAATGGAGTGTTTTTCCTCATTTCTGTTTCAGAAGTTTTGTCGCTGATATACAGAAATGCCTTTGATTTATGTGTGTTGATTTTATATCCTGCCACTTTGCTGAATTCATTTATTAGTTATAGTAGTTTTTTTGTAGACCCTTTTGGGTCTTCTAGGTATAGAATCATGTCATCTGCAAATAGTGATAATTTAAGTTCTTCTTTTCCTATTTTTATGCCTTTAATTTCTTTTGTCTGTCTAATTGCTCTGGCCAGTGTTTCGAGAACTATATTGAATAGAAGTGGTGATAGAGGGCATCCCTGTCTTGTTCCAGATTTTAGAGGGAATGCCTTCAGTTTTTCTCCATTCAGAATGATGCTAGCCTGAGGCTTAGCATAGATAGCTTTTACAATGTCGAGGTAAGTTCCTGTTATCCCTAGTTTTTCTAATGTTTTGAACATAAAGTGATGCTGTACTTTGTTGAATGCTTTTTCTGCGTCTATCGAGATGATCATATGGTTCTTATCTTTAAGTCTTGTATTAGTGGTCCTTACCACTGCAATAAAAAATAAAATGACATACAAATTTTGAAAAACTAGTCACTACTTACAGATAATAAGTTTCACAACAATTACTCAGAAAATGTAATGAAACAAACAGTGACAAAACAATTAAACATGCAGAAGCTCATGTAAAACCAAAGATGAAATATATTAAGACAGGGGCTGGGGATGTGGCTCAAGCGGTAGCGCCCTCGCCTGGCATGCGTGCGGCCGGGGTTCGATCCTCCAGCACCACATACAAAGATGTTGTATCCGCCAATAACTAATAAATAAATAAATAAATATTTTTTTTAAAAAAGAAATATATTAAGACATGAGTAAGACCCTATGTGAAGGTAGCTACACGATTTTACTCCAATCCAGGAAAGACAACCTGACCCATGAAAAATGGCTCATGTTCCTGGATAAGAAGACAAAAAAATCATGAATGTTCATTCAAAAAAAATCTATAAACTCTATCAAAGGGCATTTATTTCCAAAATTTCATTCCAAGTTAAATTTCATATGTCTCTGTGAATATTGACACGATCTATTGCTGGTCTAATTATCTTTCCTTTTTAAATAAGTGCTTTTCTTTCTTGAAGGATATAAAATTTCTTTATCTTGATTTATAAATTTTTGATATATTTCTTTATAACGTTTTTGTTGTTTATTTTTACTTCTCTTCATTTTTTTGCTTCATTTTTTAAGAAATTAAATTACTTACATCTACACCCTATGTTTTACCCTTTTATCTAATTGTTTCCACCAGTCTTTTTGTTCTCCATGATGAAAACACTGACCAAGACCTAATTTACACATTTAATTTTTCATAATTTTGGGTTTATTTAGTTACCTTCTATTTCAACTGGGCTTATTTGGAGTGTATATTTTATCTTTCCTATTCTCAAATTGTTCCCTCTGAGCAGGGGCAGAGCCTGTCACTGTATAGACTGAAATCTCCCTGAAGCAAATCTCCAAGCAGCCTTCCTCTTTTGTTGAATGGTTTGAGAGCAGAACTGGGCTTGTCCCTCCCTGGGGGCAGACTATGATGGCACTTCCTCCAAGGTGGGAGGCTAATAAGTATTTATGAGCCAGCCAGTTCTCATAGCAAGTAAAAAGGATGTGAGTCAAAGCTATCCTTCTTACCTTTTCCTGGTAGAAATGGCTTAAGATACATCACTAGTAGTTTGGCTTCTTTCTCCCTTGTTAGCTCAGTGAAAATCCTTGAGTCTTGAGATATATAGGTGAGGTAAGTCTTTATGTTGTAAGGCAAATTTTATCCTCTGTAGCAGGTACTTGGAAAGAGAGGTTACCGAATGCCTGGGCTTAATTTACTATTCTGGCTTCATCCTAGAAAAAATTTGCCCATATCACATGATATTAAATAAAAAATAAAAAAGATGTGCAATTGGAAAAACAGTAACTCTGGTTTATTTTTACTTTTTTGTTGAAGTATATCATACATATTATAAGGTATAAAAAAAATCTTAAGTTTATCCCAATTAATTTTTTACAGCATTAACACACCTGTGTACCCATCATCCAGGTAAAGAGGCCATTAAAAGTGTTGGCTGTGTTCTTTGTTTCTCTGGGAATCCAGCCATCAGGCTGAAAGAAGCTTAGGCTAGACTCCTGAATAATGGCGCTCCATGTAAGGGTTGGGGTGGTGTAAATGGAGGAGCCAATGATCAAAGACTTCTTGGAACTTCCAGCCCAGACTATAGCTGAATGCAGCTGAGCTTGGACCTCAACGTTTGCTACATGGAGCACAAAACTGTTCACCTAAGTCCCACCTGAATTCCTGACCCAGAGAATTATAATAAAGTCGCATTCTTTGTCTTTGTACATCATTTAATTTTGATACCATCTGAAACTTAGAGAAAAGTTGCAAGTTTGGTATTAAGGACTTAAATTTTAATTTGAGAGTAAAGTCAATGCCCCATCACTGGGACAACTTTATGAATTCATAAACCACACTACCACCATCAAAATGGCTAAATTGACACTTAAAATCTCCATTATGAACAATGGGTTCAATCCAAAATAACCTATTAAATTTACTTGTGATGTCTCTTTACACTCCTTCAGTATCCAACAGTTCCTCAGTATTTTCTTGACTTTCATGGCCTTGATATTTTTGAGAATTACTGGCAAGTTTTATTGTAGAATGTCCTTCAATCTGGATTTGTCTGAGATTGTCTCCAGAGTTCAAAGATTGTTATCTTTGTGAGAAACATCACAGAAATCATGTTCTGCTTCCGTGCATCCACGAGTACAAAATTTTTATTTTTTTTTTACATTTAACTCTGATCATTTGGCTAAAGTGATGTCTGCCAGGCTTCTCTATTTATCAGTTACTCCTTTTCCCTTCATCATTAATAAGTATTTTGTAAAGTCACACTTTGAATCTGAAGTTTCACCAAGTCTTCAATGTGTTCATTTATTAATTTATGTAGGTATTGTCTCATGGATTTATAGCCTGTTACAAGTCTGACTTACTGGGCTGTTCAACTAGTCCTTATTTTTGGCCAATGGAAACTTCCTGTAAATGGGCTTCTGTGTCTCTTTGACATGTCTTCATCTTTTTTTTTAATATCTTTTTTAGTTTTAGGTGGACACATTAGTTTTATTTATTTCTTTATTTATTTAATATGGTGCTGAGGATCGAACCCAGTGCCTCACACACGCTAGACAAGCACTCTACTGCTGAACCACAGCCTCACCCCTGTTTTCATCGTTTTTGAGTGTTTCCTTTCCTTTTGGCACAATGAAATCTTCCAGACTCACCTTGTACCTTCCCTGTACCAATCCAGTAATCAGATACTTTTAGAAAGAGTCCTGGTTCTTTTTAGTGGAAAATGGTATATAGAGGAGGCAACTTCGGACACTTGGGGTTCACCGCTATCTGGGAGTTACTGCGGCACACAGGAATTAGGGGAAGCATGTATGTTAGGTCTACATTTACTTCTATGTAGATCTGAAATCTTCAACTTGACACCAATACTTCTAATTCAGTGTTGGAGTTTTTCCCTTTTTGTAACTCTGACAGCCACAAAGCTGGCACCCGTCACCATGAACATGTTGTTATTTGGTGGATACCCTGTAATGCAGCCATTCTGCATTACCTCTACCGCGGGCCTAGTTTGCTCCAGGAACAGAAGGAGCAGGAAAGTGAGGGGAAATGAACATGTCACTAGTATTCTAATATTAAATCATCTAACAGGTATCATATAAGTGTTAGGTAAATTTAACTCAAATGAAAGGTGATTTCTCACACAGGCTTCATCTCTACGCATGTACATTTTCCTCTGTGTTTTGTCTTTTTTAAATTATTCTTGTCTTATTCATCTTCATAATACATAGCAACTACCCTGTACACTTTTTATTATTTAATTGAAATCTAAAATTTGAATTTGTGCTTTAAAAGCATAAATGAGTGATGTTTATTTTCTACATTGGTATTTTGACTGATTTTTTTTTTCATAAAAGGACATAATGATTTGCAATATGATTTGCAATTCAGAGGAAACTGGCTTATTTTTATATATTCTTAAGGTTTTCTTTTTTAAGCATTCTATTGTTTTTGAATATGTACCTTAGGCTCTTAAAAATAACATTTCCTTCCCCTAAATACCAATGTATTTACTTTTTTTTTTTCCTATTTGGCAAACACCAATTTAAGGCTTCCAAGGTTTACAATAGAACTAAAATCCACCTACATCATTCCTGAGAATTAAAATTAAAACAAGGGCTCTCTTTTCAGAACTAGGTAACATCTTCTTAATGCTATAACTTGTTGAGAAAATGTATTTTGTAGAATATAACAATAGCATTCAGTCAGGAAATGGAAAACACCCTAAGAATTAAAACAAAGGGACTTAAATACAAGGAATTGTTTCTGTGGGTGGCAGAGGAACTGAGAAGCATGTATCCTGGGGGACAATGTGGCAACCCAGGTGTCAGCAGGGGTGACGTAATGGGGAGGCCAGGGAGTAGCGGGGACTAGTGAGGGTTGCCTAGGGGATGCTGGGACCCAGCAGGAGAGGCACATCCAGCAGGCACAGAGAGACAGTGACTGCTGGAGATGGCACCTGAAGTAGGGTGAGAAAGAGGAAAGTCCCTCAGTTTCTCCCTTCTTCCTGCCCTCTGGTCTTTTACCAGTGCCTCCCACGTGGATGAACCTCAGTGGTCAGCAAGGGAGCCTGGGGAATGAACTCCCTGTGATACAGAACAGAACAATGGAGAGAGAAATGGACACGAGAACTAACAGCAAACCTGCAGATCGGGGCATGGCGTTCCTAGCTTTGAGTATACCCACTATGGCTAAGCAATGATTAGGGTCACTACTGACCACTCTGAGGCAGGCAAGGAGCAAAGACAAAGGAAGTGACTGGCTGAAGGAGGAGAAATATATGGAAGAAAATAGAAATTGGGAAAGAAATAGATATTGATACATTCATGTATTCATTCATCCATTGAATTAATAAATGTTTATCAAACCCCAAGGGGTATCCAAGCTATGCTTAGAGGTATGAAAACACAAAGCAAGCTAGCCATGTACCTGCCTGCCTACCTACCTGCCTATCAGGATGATGATGGGATTCATTATGCCATATTTACGCAAGTTCATAATTGATCAATCTCATCCCCAGGACCTTCCCTCTTCTCTCCTCTGATCCACTTGCTCTATTGGTTTATCTTCTATTCTTTTTATTTAGAGCATTATAATTAGATACAAAAATGAGATTCATTGTGGTGTATTCATACATGGACAAAGCATAATTTGGAAAACAATATTCCTTTAAATCTTCAATGTTCGCACAAGACAGGACAAAAGACCCTTTTGCAGCCTGCCATATGAACCAGATTCTGTAAATGGAAAGATTCATTTTCTCCTGGAGAGGTACTTGACATACCACTATGGAAGCAGTCATTGGATTTAAAACTCAGAGTCATAAAACAGCAATATCATTCCTAATTCTAAGATTTTTTTTTAATATTATATAATTTGTCCCCTGTTCCAGTCCTTACAGTGTTCTCAACACTGAGAAATTTAAAGGTAGCTCTTTCTCTTATAGAGGAAAGAATTCATGAGCTTCTTTGCAAACAATGTTTTATAAAATATGCTAATTTCACGAAATTGTAAAGTGCCAAAAAGCCAAATAAAAGAGGAATCCCACCATTCTCAATCATTATTAATATACTGACATAGAGCCTTCTGATTTCTTTTATACTCATAAATTATATTTTAAAAAATAAATGTGAGATGTTCTATATT
This sequence comes from Spermophilus citellus, assembly GCF_964194105.1. Taxonomy (NCBI): domain Eukaryota; kingdom Metazoa; phylum Chordata; class Mammalia; order Rodentia; family Sciuridae; genus Spermophilus; species Spermophilus citellus. The sequence continues at coordinate 151,207,943 of NC_138187.1, forward strand.
CACGTTTTGTAATCATCAGTATTTATTTGCTAATAGATCAACAACTTTGCTATGTAATAGAACACTTCACACAGCATGGGGCAGGGAGAGGCCAACTTTATAGACCATACTTAGAAAGTCCAGGTAAAAGCTTATATTTAAATTAATCTACTAATATCATATTGTAACAAATGTTGAGTGGATACATGTTGGTGAGGAGACTTTCCCCTTAATTCAAGATGATCCCTGATTTTAGAATTTGCCTTAAAAAGAAAAAGACACATATCCATCGTTAGCTTTTTAGTACACTGGATTCTAAGTTCCTGCTTACTTGTCATAGGTCTGTTCACCAGTTCTACCCTGTGTCGAAAATGCCCTGGGAGTGGGGACAACATTGTAATAATATAGCCCCATTTCTAGGACAATGCTTAGAATAAATAATGGGGAGGCCATTATTTATTATGCTCAGTAAATATTCACAGAAGAAATGAATCAAGCATTTCACTGTTGTCAGTGCAAAAGGTGAGTCGACAACTGAGTTCCTGTTATGCCCGGTGTCGCATTATGCCAGCTTCTGGGGATGAGAGCAGGACTGGAGAGATAAAGGAACTGTATTTAAACTGCAACTAGAAGGCTAAAATTTGTGCAGATAGAAAATGAACATATAACGAGACGTTTCATTGAATCTGATCTAATATGTTAAATACCCACCACATTCAACAAGCATTTATGGAACACCAAGTTCTAATAATGTCTTTTCTCAGTTTTTCACTTAGCCTACATGTTATTCCACGTGTTCTTATTCATCTAAAAGTGTTTTCCTCACTTTCCAAAAATATGAATTAACTGGCATGATTTGTTCACTGAGTAGAAATCAAGGCATATTAAACTCATTTTCTTTCTTTCTTTCTTTTTTTTTTAAGTGCTATTCTTAGTAGTGAGAATAAAGGTGGGCATGCCTGTAATCCCAGTAGCTTGGGTGGCTGAGGCAGGAGGATCATGAGTTCAAAGCCAGCCTCAGCAACTTAGCGAGAGCCTAAAAAACTCAGTGATATCCTGTCTAAATAAAATTTAAAAAGGGCTGAGGATGTGACTTAGTGGTTAAGTATGTCTGAGTTCAATCCCTGGTACCAAAAAAAAAAAAAAAAGAACAAGTAGAAGAAGTAGTAATGTTAACCTGAAAGACCATCCCTTGCAAAGATTGAAGCCAAGCATCGAACACCCTTAAGCCCTGAATGAACTTCCCCAGCCTCCACACTTGTCAGAAGCAAAACAACACTGCGTATAGGAAAAGATATTATCACCCAGAGCCTTAAACTATCTTTAAAATTTTTCATACACAATATCTGGCATTCAATCAAAAATAACTAGACCTACAAGCCAAGAGAGGTGAGCTGGCATTAGAGACTCTTGTTTGTCATAATGCAACTGTTGACTATGAAACCAAAGTAAGAGTTGACAGGCTTCCCCCAGGTAAAAGGTAAATACAATGAAAAAGAAATTCTCAGAATTCCAGATATTGAATATAGTGATTCTACTATAACTGATATGCTCACAGAATTAAATAACAAGAAGGAAAAAATTGGCAGAGAGCTAAAAAGTAAAGATTGCAAAGAATCAAATAGAATTTCTAGAACTAAAAAAAGTTGAAATTAAAAAAAACCTGATACATATACATAATTGTATATTACTCAGCCATAAAGAAGAATGAAATGATGGCATTAAATGAAAGGAACTGAAGACTATCATGTTAAGTGAAATAAACCAATCCTAAAAAACAAACAAAAAAAAAGTTGAAATTAAGAATGAAAAGGGTATATTTAACAACAGAATAAACAGATTCAGAGAAAATTAGTGAATTGGAATATAATCAGAAGAAAACAGAAGATGGAAATATTAAAAGAAGGAAAAATACCAAAATGAGCATAATAAACTTATGAGACTCAGAAAAAGTCTAACATGCATAAATGTGGAGATTCAAAAGGAGAAATAGATACAGGGAGTGGGCAAAGGTGATATAGTTGGTCCTCCATATCCCTGGGCTCTGCATCCATGGATCAGCCTACTGCAAACTGTGTCCTATCTAATCAGGCCTGTGATTGTTTTGTTTTGTTTTTTTTTTAATATTTATTTTTTAGTTCTCGGTGGACACAACATCTTTGTTGGTATGTGGTGCTGAGGATCGAACCCGGGCGGCATGCATGCCAGGCGAGCGCGCTACCGCTTGAGCCACATCCCCAGCCCAGGCCTGTGATTGTTGTATCTGTGCTGAACAAGTTCAGACGAGTTCTGGTCCCTCAACAAGACACTATAACATTTACATACCATGTACATTGTATGATATTAGTAATGATTTAAAGTATACAAGAGGAAGTGCATAGACTATGCAAAACCTATGCCATTTACAATAAAGGACTTGAGCATCCACAGATTTTGGTACCCACAGGAGGTCCTGGAACCAATCCTCTGTGGGTATTGAGGGATGACTATATTTTTGTTCTATCATCATCATCATCATCATCATCATCATCATCATCATTATCATTATTAGAAAAGCAGAAAGGGCTTATTTAGTAAAATGAAAGTCATGCTCTGAGGTTGGTGGATGGGCAGACTGCCTCCAGGAGAGGAAAATGGCCAGGATGGCTATATTTAGAAAAGACAGCAACTGAGGATTTTCTAAAACTGTTGGGGAAAAAAATTAAGCCACAAGTTAAAAAAAAAAATAGAGTCCTTGGCTAGATGAATACAAAGAAAATCACACCTAAGCACATTGTAATACTATTGCCAAATATCAAATACACAAGAAAGAAACCCTTAAAAGAAGTCAAATAAACCCAGATGTCTGCAGGAGGGCAATAACAGGACTGATGACAGACTCACAATGGAAAAAAATGGAAGTTATAAAACAATAGAATGATGTCTTCAAAGTGATAGGGGAAGCCTGCCAAACTAGAATTCTATATCCAGTAACAATGACCTTAAAAACAAATGTGAAATAAGGACTTTCCTCCCACACACAGGCACATGCATGCCAAGAAACCAGTAGACAATGCTAAAGGATATTCTTGTTACAGAGGAAAGATGATGGAAGACAAATTTCTAAACGAGGGAACAAATTACAAAGCATGGAAAGTGTAAATGTGTCAGAAAATAGAAATCAATACTGACAGAATGAAATCGTAAAAATACCCTGAGGGATTTAAAAGCATATCTAGAAGCACATCATATAGTGATAGCAGCATAGAAAGCAGGAAGAGGGAACATGGAGGTCAAGGGTTCTGAGGGTTTTTGCCTATCTTGGAAGAAGTAAAAGTGATGATTTGAATTAGACTTTAAAAGGTCAAATAAGGTTCATCATCACTAATCATTAAAGAAATGTAAATCAAAACTACAGTGAGAGTCCATTTTGCTCTCATGGGGATGACCATTACTAAAAAAAATACAAATAACAAGTGCTGGCAAGTATGTGGAGAAATTGGAAACTTATACATCACTGTGAGAATGTAAAACAGTGCTGCCTATGGAAAACAGCATGGAAATTCCTCAAAACATTAACTGTAGAATTACAACATGATCAAGCAATTCCTCTTCTGGGTAGATACTCTAAATACTGGAGAACAGAGACTTGAAGACTTGTACACCCATGCTCATAGGGATAGTATTCCCAATGACCAAAAGGTAGAAGGAACATAAATGTCCATTAGAACAGTATTCACAATAACTGGAAGCAACTGACATGCCATCAACAGATGAATAGATAAACAAAATGTCATCCAGACATACAGGAAGAGCTTGTCAGCTTAGTAAGGGAGGAAATTCTGACATGTGCTACAGCCTGAATGAAACTTGCAGACATTATGTTAAGTGAAATAAACCACCACGAGAGGATAAATACAGTATGATTCCATGTGAGTGAGACACCTAGAGTTGTCAAACTCATGGAGACAGAATATAGAATGCTGGTTTTGGGGGGTAAGATGAAACATTCTAGAGATAGATAATGGTGATAGCTGCACAATAATGCATAGGTACTAAATGTCACTGACCTGCACACTTAAAAATGTTTCAAATGTTACATTTTATACTTTGTGCATTTTACATAAAAAAGGAAAAAAGTCAATAATACACATTGTTAATTTCTAGTACAACCACTAGAAGAATAAAGGGGATATAACCAGCAAGCTACTTGAGAGATAAAAAAATTTTAAATTCATTTTTAAGTGTCTATGTATAATGCAATAAAAATATATTCAGGTGAAAATATACTGAAATGTTAAACTAAAGTAAAAGTAAAGATTGTGTCAGGACATTGATATTGTGGGTGATTTGTTGGTCTCAGTTTTCTCAATTTTCTATACTATGGCTATCAGTTAATATATTACTTAGTCATAAAACTGCCTTTGTGATGTAAAAAGTCATGCTTAAAAAGTAATTTATTATTTCAAGTAGAGATTGGATCTGAGATTCTTGTGAAACAATTTTTAAAAGATCTACTCATGAACCCCATCATTTCTATTGCCTTTTGAAACAGGTTATCCCTGTTTCTTCTAATCACGGTTTGGAGTATGCTTCATTAAAAAAGTTGTATTTAAGCATTGTAGATAAAAGTAGGTAACTCATTTGGGTAATTTACTCATAATATGCTCACTTTTCATTTTCTAAAAATGTTTAACCAATATATGATCAGTACTAGTGGAAATTCAGTCCATGTATAAACACATTAGACACAAAAAGGCAAATTCCTCTCTTGTCTGTTGTGAATTCTCTTATTTATTTGCAGTTACAACACAAATGTTCAATTTGTTTAAGAACAAATCCTACTCTATGAAAAAGCATGTGTTGATTCTCTTCTAAAGACTGAAAATGGTAATGACCCATAATAAATGATCTGAAGTATATTATTTTATGGGCCTTTTTCCCTCCTCAATCTAATTCCTATCTTTTATAATAATGTGTTTTGATTTTACTTTAAAAAACAAAGGCTTCAGGCTGGGGTCGTGGCCAGTGGTAGAACACTCACCTTGTACATGAGAGACCCTGGGTTCGATCCTCAGCACCACATAAGAATAAATAAGTGAAATAAAGCTATATATATATATATTTTTTAAAAGTAACAGATGTTTAAACAAAAACAAAGGCTTCTTTCACTTGCCCAAATACCTGAATGCTATAATATTTCAAATTATAAAGCATAAGTGAAGGGAACAGAATAGAAAAACCAAAAACAGATTCATTAATATTTGGGAACTTGGTATATACTACGAAAAGCTATGTAAATTAACAGGGGAAGAAAATGATGAACTACTCAAAAAATGATCTTGAAACAATTATATAATTCATATGTATTTTAAAAACTATTAGATCTCAACTTTAAATCTTTTTTTAAGTTGTAGATGAACACAATACCTTTATTTTACTTATATATTTATTTTTATGTGGTGTTGAGGATCGAACCCAGTGCCTCATACGTGCAAGGCAAGCCAAAATCCCATCCCTTAACCTTAAATCTTACACAACATCAGTTCTAGAAGATTAAGGTTTAAATATGAATGGTAAAATCTTAAAACATTTATAAGAAATTATAGAAGAAAATTTTTATGACCTTAGAAGAAAAAAGTTTTCTTAAACAAGACACCAGCACTAGAAATCATGAATAAAAATGTCCATGTTTGACCATCTAAAAAGTAAGAATATCTATGTGACAAAAGACATCACAAAGTTAAAACACAAGTGACGGCCTCAGAGAAGACTCAACTTATGTGAATAACAAACTATTAGTATTCAGAACTTTTTTAAATTTTTTTTTAGTTGTAGATTGTCACATGTCTTCATTTTTATGTGGTGCTGAGGATAGAACCCAGGGCTTCATGTTTGAGGCAAGTGCTCTACCTCCGAGCCACAACCCCAGCTCAGTATTCAGAATATTTAAAAGCACACCACCCAATAGAAAATTAAGCAAAATACCTGAACAGCCAACTCATAAAAAAGGAAACTCAATGATCAATAATAAAGATAACCAACCTTACTTGTAATTAGGACAATATAAATTAAAACAATAACAAAACCAACAGTCTCCAATCTGGATGCACCAGGAGGCTTTCATTTCATACCCTGTTTTTGGTAAACTCCAACCTCATATGAGCCACTGGTCCCCTCGTCCAATATTATATTGTTCCTTTCCCTTTATCTTTTGTGCTTGTGAATTTATGACTTCAAAGTTCATACATGCATGTATATATTTTTCTGTCACTCCAGTTTGAGAGGAAACAAATGCAATCCGTTATTTAAACTCATTTAACTAATTAATTTAATTAATTTTTACCCCAAAGCAAACTCATTTTCAATGTGCAAATATTTTAACATGACCAAAACACTCTTAACACACATAAAAATACTTAATTTCTTAATATCATAATATACTATCATAACTTAGTATTCAAGTTTCCAATGATCTTACTATTTCTTTAAAAACTTTAGTAGTTTTGTTGGAATCAGAATCTAAATAAGGTCCATCTATTGAAATTGGTTGAGATATATTGTAACAGTCTTTGAATTTATATTCCCCTAACATCTCTCATTTCTCCTTTCCTAGTTTGTAGTTGCCCTTTTTGATGGAAAAAAAAAAAAAGTTGCTTGTCTTTTAGAATTTTCTCGGATGGTATACCTGTGATGTACGTGAAGCTTCTCCTCTGCTCCTCTAGAGGTTTCATGAGAGTTAGGTTCATTGTCTTTTAGCTTGAAAGACATCAGTTTGTGTTCTTCTATTGGGATGCACATTATGTCTGATTCTTTTTGTGAAGTTAGCAACAATTGATGAGCAATGCCTAAACTCATTAATCTATTTCAAATTACAAGATGAATTTTCCCATTTCTTTGTCATTTATTCTCTGTTATACTTCATTTACTATTTGGACAACAGTAATAGTTTATGTAAGCAAAACTGGATAAGTGTATTTGATGTGTTTTTCAATCCACTGCAGTAATTATCCTTACAGATGCTCAAACTTTCCCATCTTTGCCCATGGGAGCCTCTTCAAGTTGGCTTCTGTGTTCTTTAGTCTCAATTCTAGCAGTCCTGAAATCTTCCTTGCAGCCTTCTAGACTTATCCTATATGTTATTTGTCCTATAACCAAAATCAGCCCTTTTTCCAGAGAGTTCTTGTTCCCTTCAGTAGGAAATGGTACCTAGAGCCCATAGTCTGAATACTAGCAGTGCTTATTAGTACTGAGTTGGTCAATGTATTTAAGCTTATTAGTTGGGACCAAATTAAGTGTGTGTGTGTGTGTGTGTGTGTGTGTGTGTGTGTGTGTGTTTTATATATATATATATATATATATATATATATATATATATTTTTTTTTTTTTTTTTTTTTTTTTTTTTTGTACCAGGGATTGAACTCAGGAGCACTTAATCACTGAACCACATTTTGATTTTATTTAGAGACAGGGTCTCACTGAGTTGCTTAGGGCCTCACTGTTGCTGAAGCTGGCTTTGAACTTGTGATCCTTCTGTCTCAGCCTCTGGAGCTGCTGGAATTACAGGTGTGTGCCACAGCGCCTGGCTTAAGTAGATATTTTTTTTTAAATACTTTTTCTAGTAGATGGACACAATGCCTTTATTTTATATTTATGTGGTGCCAAGAATCGAACCCAGTGCCTCACATGTGCCCGGCAATTGCTCTGCCAACTGAGCCACAACCCCAGCCTGTAAGTAGCTATTTTTAATAAAATATTTTATATGCATCAAAAAGCATGTAGTTTAATGAATATATTTTATATACTTTTTTAAAGTTGTAGATGGACAAATACCTTTATTTATTTATTTATTTTTTATTTTTATGTGGTGCCAGGGAACAAACCTAGTGCTATGCAAGCACTCTACCACTGAGCCACAGCCCTGGCCCTGTTTAATGTATATTTAATAAACATATATAGTTTAATCCTGGAGCATTCCTATATGCCCCCAAATAACATCCCTTTTCAATTTTTATCATTTCTTTATTTATATACACTTAAATAATATATTGTTCAGTTTTTCATTTTTTGAACTTTATGTAAGTGAAATTACACTACCGGTATTCTTCCCTGTTGTGGTTGATGCTTGTTTTGGTCAACATAAACTTGGGAAGTCTACCCATGTTGAAGCATTCATTTTTGCTACTGTATACCATCCCTTTCTAAGAATATACCACAATTCATTTGTCCATTCTCATTAAGATACAAGTTTGGATCATTTGCAGTCTTTTGTCCCAGTGACCAAAGCAGTTATAAGATTCCTTTGTAAGTTTCTCTTGGTGCCCTCATGTAAGAGTTTCTCATTTGCTATAAATTAGAAGTAGAATGTGTGGGTTACAGGTTCTAATCCAAATTCTGTCCCTTCAACTACACGGAAACACCCTTGTCAAAGCTGGGCTCCCAAACAGTGTGCGATACAGCATTTCCCTCCTTGGGACACACCTGTGCCTCCAAAGGCAGCTCCACCTAATCCCTAGCTCAACCATTTCCATGACTCTAGGTACCATTTGTCTTAGATCCTAATTTTATTGCTCTTCAGTTTTCTTCACTGGACCCCAGTTGTAGAATGAATTGCTTAGATGACTCAGTCATCTCAAACTTAACATGCTTGAAGCGGGATTTTGAAAATTTCCCACAATATGCACAATTTTACAATAGTCTTCCTTATTCCAGTAAATAGCACCATCTTTCTCTCAGCCGCTATTGCCAGAAGCCTAGGACTAACTCTCCATGTCTCCCTTTCCATCACCCTACCCATCCAATCTGTCACCATGTCCCGTTGGTTCCACCTCTAAAACATATCCTGAAACTGATCACCTGCCCCCACCTTGGTTGCTACCACCATAGCTTCAGCTACTATCGACCTTGACCTGGGCCTCTCCACTTTTCCCATATCTGGCCCTCCCACTTCCATTTTTGCAATCCTTCCATCCATTCTTCTTACAACAGCTAAAATGACCTTCTCATCAATAAGTCATGTTTCCCTTTCCTTAAAGACTTACAATAATTTCCCAAACTTTTCCCACTGGCCCACAAGAACCTTTATCTACAAGAACTTTTTTTTTTTGCAAAAATCCATTAGTTAGATAAGAAATCAATTTAGTGGGTAATATTCAGCTTTAAAAATGAAATTATAGGAGCTTGCGTTGTGGTTCAGCAGTAGAGCGCTCGCCTAGCACATGCAAGGCCCTGGGTTCGATCCTCAGCATCACATATAAAATAAATAAAATAAAGGTATTGTGTCCAACTACAACTAAAATATAAAATATTAAAAAATGAAATTATAGAACAGAATAGAAAATATCATAGGCATTACACATCATGAGGGTAGGGTTTTTTGTGCAGATATTTTGTTTTGAATACTAAGACATAACATATATTTCCCACTGTGAGCCATGGTCAAAATTTTTCAAGAGGACTTGAGATGTAGCTTAGTGTAGAATGTTTGCCTAGCTAATCAATCTCCAAAACAGTAAAAAATAAATAAATAAATAAAATTCTGCCTGTGTTGTTCCTCCAACCAGCTTTTGGATGGCTTCTTTTAATTTTTCAAGTCTTATGTTGAAATTTCCCAACCCAGAGAGAACTTCTCTGACCACCCTATTTAATTAGTTCCCCTGTGTTATTTTCTATTTCCTCTAAAACATGAATAATAACTTGTTTAAAAAAATCTATATATTAAAAATATGTTTGCAGTTGGCCTCCTCCGTCAGAATATAAACCCCATGGGAGAAAGAGCCTACCATGCTTTTTGCTGCTGGTTTGCAGCATCTTACAAAGTTAAACTTGATGTTTAACTTCTCACAGTGAACATCTGCAGGCCACGGAAGTGGCTCTTTGCAGGTTTCACATCACTTCAGTTGGTGAGGGAAAGACAATGGAAAAACCAACATTTGATGTAGGTATCAGTCCCTAAAAACTTGACTGTTGTAAATAAGATTCACATCGCATCACCAGATATGCCAAAAAATGAATATGGCCAGGCGCAGTGGCACATACCTGTAATCCCAGTAGCTGGGGAGGCTGAGGCAGGAGGATGGCAAGTTCAAAGGCAGCCTCAGCAAAAAGTGAGGTGCTAATCAACTCAGTAAGACCCTGTCTCTAAATAAAATACAAAAAAAGGGCTGGGGATGTGGCTCAGTGGTCCAGTGCTACTGAGTTCAATCCCTGGTATGGGGGTGGGGGGTGACTATGTATGTTGTAATGTGGTAATGGAGGTGACTTTCCTGATAAATTTCTACCAGACTCAATCTATCTTGTTGATTTTCTTTGTCAAGAATGCTTGACCAGGGCTGGGGATGTGGCTCAAGCGGTAGCATGCTCGCCTGGCATGCGTTTGGCCCGGGTTCGATCCTCAGCACCACATAAAAACAAAGATGTTGTGTCCGCCGAGAACTAAAAAATAAATATTAAAATTCTCTCTCTCTCTCTCTCTCTCTCTCTCTCTCTCTCTCTCTCTCTCTCTCTCTCTCTCTCTCTTTAAAAAAAAAAAGAAAAAAGAATGTTTGACCAAAAAGAAGAAGAAGAAGAAGAGGAGGAGGAGGAGGAGGATGTTTATAATGGCTTCCCAAATGCCATTAAAGCCTTGTTTAAAATTCTATCTAACCTCTTAGCTTGGCCACACTGCACTGATCAAAGTTCAGTCCTGAGGAAATGAGGCAATCCTTTTATTTTCTTGGCCTGGAGTCCATCTGGACATCCACTAAGGGTCTCCTTGGTTGGGCAGTTCAGCTTTATGAATGAATAGCCCCTTTACCAACAAACAATAGCAGAGACCTGGCCATCAACCTGTTGTGAGGTGTTAATCTCCTTGCAGATAATTATTTCCAGAAATCTGGCAACTATTAGAATGTTTTGATTCCTACTATTTGTTACCAATTTAAAACACAAGTCAATGTTTTAAAAACTCTTTAAATATTGTGTGATATTTTTTCTGTTGTGAACTTTTTAGTTTCAAAAATCATGGTTTCATATTGAAATTCTCAAAGTTATAAATATTTTCCTTGTAATTATTATGAAGATTTAGAACCTAAGAGCCTGATTTCATTCATAATTTAATTTGCTTTTAACTCTAAATCAATCATGGGGACTGATACATAGATCAAATGTGGAGTTTTCCACTAAGACCTTTCTCTCCAACTGAAAATCCACAACATAAAAGCCACACCGAGGCCCCCCTTGCTGTGACCTGCAAATGTTTACTTCATGAAGCTAAACATCAGACTTGAACAGGGGTTCGTCTGCAGTTTATTTCTAATAGCTTGCTGACAAAGACAACCCTATTCCACATCTTTCTAAAAACCACTGGTTGGTTCCCATCACTTCGTGGTGAAAACAGCAAGTGTGCCTTCCTCAGTATCCCTGCAAACCATGGAGTCACTGAACACCAAAAATCAACTTTAGGATGAGAGAACAACTTTTCAATTCGACACCCCCACCCCAGCCTGTAAACCCAGGCTCCTCCCCCACACCTCCTCATGAATGGGAGCATTTCACAGTGAGTAAGAATGTGCTGGTAATGAACCACGCTGGCTTTAGTCCCTACCTGAAAAATACCACAACCACTCTCAATTGTTCAATGTATTTACTTTCTGGTTAGAAAGAATTTCCAAAGAATTTCTCTTTCTCTGTCTCTCTTTGTCTTAGGCTCTGGACTTTTGTTCACAGCGGTATCACTGTTTATGTGGGACTACAGTTGGTTCCAAAGCCGTAAAGGCACAATTAGATTTATCTAAAATATATCATCTGAAAATACTATTCATATCTTACGGGGTCTCGAATTCATCCCAGTCCATTTTTAGGCAAGATTTCTAGCAAACTGATTTAATGTTTAAAACCTCCTAAGACCTCAGATTAAAGAAGAAAAGATAACAAAAAAAAAAAAAAAAAAAAAAAAAACCCTAGCAGCATGTCATTTCTGATTTAATCTTGTTACCATTTAGATACTAAGCTCTTGTCCAGAACAAGACTTTACATTCCTTGGCAGCATCTGTCAGTATTCCATTAAAGGCCTGAGCTACTTTTGGTTTCCTCGGTTGATCTGCAATTTCTCTTCTGGTGATAAGCAAAATACAACTGCTGAGCTACCCACTGCCTTCCAACACTGATAGAGGGACGGCCTGAACACTCTCCTAAGGCGTGCCATGTCTAATATCACTGGCCCGGAGCATCCTCCAATAGGTTCCGTGATTGGTAACATTTCAGTTTGACATTTCCATTTGCATTTATGTAATCATACACTTTAATTTTTAAAAATTACATAAGTCAATATAATATGAGTGAAAAGAAAGAAAGTGTTTTGGTGGAAACTCAATTGAATGCTTTGGAAACAATCAACTAAATCACTTAAATTTGCTATTTCGTTTCACTGGGGAAATCAATATGGAGGTTCCTTAAAAGACGAGGCATGGAACATACTATGATCCAGCTAGACCACTCCTTGGTATTCATCCTAAATGACTAAAGTCAGCATACTACAGCATTACATGCACGCCCATGATTATAGCAGCACAATTCACAATAACCAAACTATGGAGCCAACCGAGGTGAGTATGGATGGATGAATGGATAAAGAAAATGCAGTGTTTACACACAATGGGGTTTTATTCAACCATAAAGAAGAATAAAATTATGTTATTTGCAGGAAAATGGATGGAATTTAAGACATTATGTTAAGTAAAATAAGTCAAATTCAGAAAGTCAAGGATCATTTGTTTTCTTTCTTATGTAGAAGCTAAAAATAAAAAGAAAGGTATGGGGGAGAATTCAAGGGAGATTACTTGAGTAGAGGAAAGGGACCAGGGGAAGGGAGGACAGGAGGATAAAGGGAACTAGTGGAAAATGGTGTTGGTCAAATTGTATTGTTACATTGTGTGCCGGAATGAATGTGTCACAGTGAATCCCACCATTATGTGTAATTATATTGCATAAATTAAAATACGGAAAAAAACAATTATTAATCCACTGATGGTGTTACAGCTCTTATAATTTAATCTTTTCACCTCTGAACAGTCCTGTTGTTCAGGGGACGCCTCATATCCAAACCATAATAGTTTCTCTGTTGGAGAAGCAGAACTCCCAGGCCACAGATTTCCTAGAAATAGCAAGAATGATCCAAAGATGCTGGGCAGCCTGCATGCCTATAATCCCAACTACTCAGGAGGCTGAGTCAGGAGGACCACAGGTTCAAGGCCAGCCTCAGGAATTTAGAAAGGCCCTAAGCATCTTAGGGAGACTGTCTCAAAATAAAAATAAATAAATAAAAATAAAAGGGCTTGGAATGTGGCTCAGTGATAAAGTACTCCTGGGTGAAATTCCTAATGCCAAAAAAATAAAATAAAAATAAAAAGCCTCCATCAACGATTTTCAATTTTCAATGGTATAGCTATACTTTTAGCTATACTTAGTCAAATTCACCTAATGCAGTACTTATGATATCAGAATTCATCAATTCCACGTCCAACATGTGACTTCTCATATCTCTGATTTCTCCAAAAGAATATAATAATTTAGATCATGAGTGATTATATGCTTCTCCTAATGATGAAGAGCAAGCTTTCTGGAATTGGACTTTCTGGAATCAAATCCCAGCTTTGCTACTTATTAGCTCTGTGAACCTTGAGCAATTTAAGCAACCTTCCAATTTCTGCAACTGTAACCTGGGGATAATAATGGCAACACTTTAATTTGGATATAGAATACCCCCAAAGGCCTGTGTGTTAAAGGCTTGTTCCCCAGGATAGTGCTATTGGGAGGCAGTAGAAATTTCCAGAGGTGTGATTTAGTGGGAGGTCTCTAGGTCTTTGAGAACCTACCCTCCAAGGGGTTTTTAGGACCCCAGTCTCTTCTTCTCCCATTTTGCTTATTGATTCATGAGGGGACCATTTTTGTTCTACTACATTCTCTCTGCCATGATGTGCGCCACCCCCCAGGTCCAAAACAACAGGGCCAACGATCATGGACTAGAACCTCCAGAACTGTAAGCCAAAATGAACCCTTTCTCCTTCTGACAATCTCAGGTATTTTGTTATAGCAACAGAAAGCTGACAAACACAGTAGCCAACCTCACACCACTGTTAGGGGTTTTAAATGAGTCAACACATGCAGAGCTCTTAGCTATGCTTCTGTGAATAAGGGTTATTGTTATGGGTGGTGAACAAATATTCTCAGGAAATGGGAATGGGCTGAACATATATATGCCCGGTATAACACCTGCAAAACTCACAGATGAAGGCCCAGGAATGAAAGATTTGTGATCTTTGCCTTCAATGAACTGGAAACAGTGTGGAAGACAAACACATAAATAACTATGACAGAAAACAGCAGTAATTGTACAGCACTGGCACACATAAAATATTATGGGACTATTAAGAATGGTAAGATTTTGCCAGGCACAGTGGTGCATACCTATAATCCCAGTGGCTCAGGAGGCCGAGACAGGAGGATCACAAGTTCAAAGCCAGTCTCAGCAACGGTGAGGCCCTAAGCAACTCAGTGAGACCCTGTCTCTAAATAAAATACAAAATAGGGCTGGGGATGTGTTTCAGTGGTTGTGCGCTTGCCTAGCATGTGTGAGGCACTGGGTTCAATTCTCAGCACCACATACAAATACATAAAATAAAAATCCATCAACAATTTAAAATATTTAAAAAATATATAGGGCTGGGGATGTGGCCAAAAAAAAAGATAAAAAGAATGGTGAGAGGGGCTGGGGATGTGGCTCAAGCGGTAGCGCGCTCACCTGGCATGCGTGCAGCCCGGGTTCGATCCTCAGCACCACATACCAACAAAGATGTTGTGTCCGCCGAGAACTAAAAAATAAATATTAAAAATTCTCTCTCTCTCTCTCTCTCTCTCTCTCTCTCTCTCTCTCTCTCCTCTCTCACTCTCTCTTAAAAAAAAAAAAGAATGGTGAGAGTCTTTTCTACAGGACCTCGTGGGACATTTTGGAATAGTCAATTTGAGTGATGCCTTAATAAAGATCATAAATTTGATATCAGGGACAGGGAGAGGAAGAGGATGTTCTAAGCAGGAATGAGGCAGTTTGAACAAAAAGAAAAGCCCAGAAGTAAGGGACAGTATCAAAGAAACCAGAGGACAAGGTGAGAAAAGGAAGCGTTGACCACCTGGTGACGTGCTCTACCTGCTACCCCGGGAGATGCACCCAGCTGTGAACTCCAATTACTTGATGCCAGGAGTCATCCTGATTCATTCTACCACAATCCTTTTTTTCCTGGTCCGCTAGTGACCTCCGGATTCTAAGCTCTTTGGAAAGATTCACTTCTCAA
Organism: Spermophilus citellus; assembly: GCF_964194105.1. Taxonomy (NCBI): domain Eukaryota; kingdom Metazoa; phylum Chordata; class Mammalia; order Rodentia; family Sciuridae; genus Spermophilus; species Spermophilus citellus. Next base: position 151,223,228 of record NC_138187.1, read on the forward strand.
GGCTGCACGATGCACTGAATCACGTCTGTCATACAAACTGGAACCTTCTCTGAACTGGCCTTGATTGGGGCTTTCTTGTCCCCCTTCTTATGCTCCTGCCTGAGCTGACTAAAGGTGGCTTTGGTCATCTCCACAGGCAAGAGCCAGTTTAAAACCATTCAGTGATTCGAGTTTCCCAGCATTTATAAGGCAAAGACATGACAGCTCTTTTCATTCCCTCTCTTCTAGAATGCTTCTTTCCTCTTACTCCTGCTCTCTGAGATCAAAGAGAAGGGCATGGAGGGATTATATTTGAGTCAAGCAGTTCCTTATCTAAAACGTGTGCACTTCTCTTGTCCTTAGTGGCAGGTATGTTCCCTCCAGCAACAAATCGACAGCAAAAAAAAGATGGGTGCGTGACTCCTTGAACAGCGCTTGTTCACCTAAGTTCCCTGGACTTGAGTTCCTCGGCCAGGCGGGGTCTGGCAGGAGTCCCAGTCTTGCCCAGCGCCAGCTCTTCCCTCTCTTGGTGAGCCTTCCAAGCCTGCAGCCAGCAAGGGGACTTGAGCAATGTATTCACCACCAAACACACTTACGCCCAGACTTCTTTTTTTTTTTTTTTTAAAGAGAGAGTGAGAGAATTTTTAATATTTATTTTTTAGTTTTCAGCAGACACAACATCTTTGTTGGTATGTGGTGCTGAGGATCAAACCTGGGCCGCACGCATGCCAGGCGAGCGTGCTACCGCTTGAGCCACATCCCCAGCCCCCGCCCAGACTTCTGAAACATAGGAAATGAATCTGAGCTAAAGAGCACTCAGAGGGAAATAGGATTTGGACTTGTTAGTGATAGGGAACAAACGTGCCATTGTAAGGCCTTGGTGAGACTCTGCATAAGTCCACGCTCCATCAATTTGGTTCTATGACTGAAAACCAAAGTAGGAAACTCACTTGTTCTACCAAATACCTGGCTGCTTTACTAGTAAACACAATCTGAATAGTCAATTATTTTTTTAAAAATAGAGGGACTCACTGGCCCACATAATTGCAGAGTCCAGAGGGCGGGCCCAGCTTCAGGCTTGGCTGGGTCAGGGGTTTGGCTTTCCTTTCTTCCTACTCTATCCATGCTGGTTTGTACCCTGCTGCCCACCCTCTTGGTTGCAAGAGGGCTCTCAACAGTAGGGCACTTTTTGGAAAATGATTTTAGGCTTTACTGTAGGTTCAGTGGATTGCTTTACTTTCTCCTCTGAAATCCAGCAAGTGCTGCGTTAAACACGGCGGGGCTTTCCACAATTGGTTCTTCAAAGAATCAAGGGCTGAAGCACCGAACTTGTGGTGCAGGACAGGAAGAGAGGGTCTGGTCACTGTGGGTGCTGGGGCTGTCCTCCCTATCCAAGCTGATGTGCATCCTAATTCTGGAAAGCTCCGCTGGTCCCATGTCAGGGCAGCACCTGTGCCTTTGCTTATTGGGGAGCCCTGGCAGAGGACCAAGATTTCTTGGATGGCCACGAGGCCAATTCTCTTCAATCTCCTTAGCTGCTATTATAGACTATTTTAAAGGGTTTGGATAAGTAAGGCACTTATTAATCCACTTATAGGCATAGAGGAAGCCTAAACAATACAGTGAAAACTTACCTCTTACATGGTGGGGGGGGGGGGTACTGGGAATGGAACCCAGGTGAACTTGACCATGAGTTATGTCTCCAGTCCTTTTCATTCCTTCTTTTGAAACAGTGTCTTGCTAAGTTGCTTAGGGCCTCGCTAAATTGCTGAGACTGGCCTCAAACTTATGATCCTTCTGCCTTAGTCTCCCAAGTCACTGGGATTCCAGGTGTGCACCCCAAAACCTGGCTTCTAACATCTCATTTTAAAATGTGTTTCTGTATTTTAATATGCAGAGTTGCTCTATTCTGAGTCCAGTTGTTACTGAAAGAACCGTCAAGGCTTGCCGTAGGAGAAAATGCTCGTTTATTGAGGAACAGCTCTGCATATTTATAGAGCTGGGGGTGGTTTGACAGTTGGCATGGGGTGCTTTTTTATTGATGGGTAAGGATCAGGTGAGCAGCAGGGCTAGTCTGATTGGTGGGTAAGATCAGGTGAGCCAGCAGGGCTAGTCTGATTGGTGGGTAAGGATCAGGTGAGCAGCAGGGCTAGTCTGATTGGTGGGTAAGGATCAGGTGAGCAGCAGGGCTAGTCTGATTGGTGGGTAAGGATCAGGTGAGCAGCAGGGCTAGTCTGATTGGTGGGTAAGATCAGGTGAGCCAGCAGGGCTAGTCTGATTGGTGGGTAAGATCAGGTGAGCCAGCAGGGGGATGGGGAAGTTAGTCTTTGGAGCCAGGGCGATTCCCAACAGTTACCACACTCACTGATTACCTGAAACAGCACTCAAGAGGTTCTCTCTATGGTACTGCCTGGGTTTTCAGTGAGTCCATCTATGTATGTGGACTATGTAGAAGGGGGAAGGAGGTGAGAATTCAGTTCTGCTACTGATCCAAACAGAAGGTAACACAAACAAAGCACCCCGATGTGCCAGACACAATTTTAAGTTCTTTACACATATTATCTAATTTAGTTCTCCTAACTACCCAATGATGTAAGTTCAATTATTCCCAGTTATGGATACAGAAATTGAAGTTCAGGAAAACAGACACATCTCTCAAGGCTGCATAGTTAAAGAGGGCTCCACGATAATACAATTTTGTCTCCACAGCCTGGTGGATAAACTGCTAGCCTGTACTAGCTCCCACAATCCTTTGCCCTAAGGTGTACTGTCTGGTACTCCCTAATAACAGGACACAAGATGTCTTCGGCCTCCAGGTGCCCCCTGGAAGCCTTTTCCCTGGAAATTCTATGGTCCTCTAACTCAATATCTGGAATGTAAGAGCTTGCCTAAGGCTTCTTCCCTTCAGGAAATACTTCATTTCCCAAGGTATAATGGCCCTCTTCCCTTTCCATATAATCCAACAGGCTTCCAGGCTTAGACAAAGGGTTACTATTTGATTCTTTAAAATATATTTTTCTGGGGCTGGGGTTGTGGCTCAGTGGTAGAGCACTTGCCTTGCACATGTGAGACCCTGAGTTCAATCCCCAGTACCACATAAAAATAATAAAGATATTGTGCCCATGTATAACTAAAAATTTTTTAAATATTTTTTCTGATTGTAAAAGATATGCAAAATTAAAGTTTTTTTTTTTTAAAAAAGGCAAATTTGGAAATATGTAAAGAAACACGTAAAACTTCCTAACACTCCTGAGATAATAACTGTTACCTGTGTCATGCATTTTCTTTTAGCCTATATGGTTTCCTATTGTGTTTTCTTTAAACAGCGATGTGGCAAATATTCTTCCATAATTCTTGAAGGCAACAATTATGTGTATCTGACCAACATTATATTTTCATGGTCCTGCACAGCACCTCGTATAGAACAATTAGCACATAATTAGTCCTACTTAATTATTTGATTTAGTGGTTGTTGAATGAATGGCTAACATCATGTTCTTCCAGAATTTTTTAAAAGGTCACACAATTATGAAATCCATGAAATACAGCGTACTGTGAAATCACATTAAGATATGTGTAACTCATTTTTGGAAGTTTCACCAGAGTAAAGGACAACATGATGCAACAGGAAGAACTGGAGCAGGAGCCAGACAGGCAGGCTCCGGCTTAACTCAGCCCTAGCACACACAACAAAGCCCTCTCCATTCCACTTCTTACTGCCTCAGTTTCCTCTTTCATAATTTGAAGGAGTTGATCAGACTGCTTAAGATTCCCTTCTAAAATGGGCATGGTGGTGCACACCTGTAATCCCAGCAGCTCCGGAGGCTGAGGCAGGAGGATCACAAGTTCAAAGCCAGCCTCAGCAATTTAGGAGGGTACTGAGCAACTCAGTGAGATCCTGTCTCTAGATAAAATATTTTTAAAAGGGCTGGGGATGTGGCTCAGCGGCCCTGGGTTCAATTCCCAGTACCAAAAACAAACAAACAAAAAATCCCTTCTATTTTTACATGAAATCATCACTCTTTTAAAGGGTTCTCTTGTTTTTTAAAAGTCCAGAAGTTGTACACAAATATAAATGTTATGGTTGGGATCTTAAATGTCCCCCAAAAGGTCCCCCATCGGTGGGGGATGGCAGGACCTCTAGGAGGTGGTGCTGGGTAAGGGAGCTAGGTCATTGGGGACGTGACCTTGGAGGAGATACTGAGATCCCAGTCCCTTCTCTCTTTGCTTCCCAGCTGAAACCATGAGCCAAAACAAATCTTTCCTATTTTTAAGTTGGTTAGTTCAGGTATTTTGTCACAACATGTGAAAACTAACACATAGATTAATTTAAAATACTTAAGTAATACAGAATTATATAGGTAAAATATGAAATGCCCTTCTACAACCACCTCTGCTCCAACACTACTTCTCCTTTGCAAAGATTACAGCTGAAACAGTTTGCTCTGTTTTTTCTTTCATCCTTCTTCTTCGCTTGCTGTGTATGCCCAAATTCAAATATATAATTTTTAAAAAAACAAATGGGATCATATTATATGTATTATTCTGAAAATTGCCCCCCCACCATTTCCCCAGATCTTGTCTTTGAGGGGCTCTTTCCAAGTCAATGTATCCTAGGTTAATTTCACTGATTATTTATTCCAGTAACAAAAGACATAGGTTGCTTCCAGTTTAAACCTCTATAAACGATGTTATAATAAATACCTGTACTGCGTAGCATGGTACTTAAGAGAATGAACTTTAGAATCAGACTGTCTGTATTTGAATCCTGGCTCTACAACTTCATAAATGTGATTTCACCTGTTTCTGCCTCAGTTTCCTCACCAACAAATAAGGACTACCAAGTTTGTCTTAGACTTAAAATCAACCTATGTAAAACACCTGGCACATAGATAGCATCACTAATTATAATCATTATAAATAATATTTTTGTGCACATGTGGCAGCATTTCTGGGGAACTGATTTCTAGAGGTGGGATGGCTGGATTGAAGTTAAAAGTTTTGAAAGTTTTTGCCAAATTTCCCTCCTAAGGGCTTTTAACAGTTTCCACTTGTACCAACAGTATTGGGAGCACCTGTTATGTATCTCACACTTTGCATCACCTGTTGCTATCCATGTTAAGTGTTTACCCTATTGTTTATGAGATTTTTATTCTCTTTTCAAATAGCAGGCTAGTTAGCTGCTGTCAGTCATCCTTAGTGTCCCTTGCCTTGAAGGTTGAAATGCAAAATCCCTTAGGCCATTAAGCTTAGGCCATTAGCTTTTTACCTCCGGCTTTCCTCAGAGGTTTTAGGTTGTGCCTCCTCCTCCTACCCTCTCCTGCCTCTCATTAGTGGAGTTCTTGTGCTCTTAAACCTGGTTGGAGATTTTTTTCTTTCGTGTGTTTATGTAAAGTAAAATTAAAATCCTGTATTGACCTCAAAAAGAGCTAAGGACATAACAAGTATGAAAGGGTTGGCACACCTCGTTAAAGGCTGAGGATTCAGCAGAACATAAGGCTGGAGTTTAAGGAAAAGTTACACCTTAGATAGATGCGTCCGAGCTTGTCCCGGGGCAAGGCGCTGCTCGGTCGGCTGGGGAGCTGCTGGGGCGCAGGAAAGCTTCAGGCCCCGCCCAGCCCTTGGGGACCCGGCCGCGCCAGCCAAAGCTCTCCAGTGCCCCCCTCTGGCCAAAGTCAGGAGATACATGCTGCAGAGGTCAACGTCCAATAGGGGAGGAGGAAAAAAATAGTGTCCCAAGAGAGAAAAATAAATTATTAGAGAATAAATTGCTGGCTGGAATGTTTGTTAATACTTATTTGTCTGTTCCATTGAGGAAACATTAAAAAAATTAATTAATTCACAGCATCCTCTTGTGTGTACCTGCAAAATAGTAAAAACCAAGTCTCCACCATACAAAACTTGAAAATTCCTAGATCTTCAGGTACACTCATTTAGTGTTTTCCAGCCAATGTCGGAAAACTTCCTTAGGTCTTTGCCACATAGAGAAAGATGGAAATAAGATGTTAGTTGGCATTTACTTTATAAAATGTAGTTACTCCTTATTTGCCTATGTTCCTGATAACTGAACTGCCCTTTAGGAACCATTTGCTGATGGAAAAATACTTCACTTGAAGCTGTCCAAGTCCAAGAGTTTCTCTGAAACTCTTTCCCATCTTCATTTAAAGTCACCTTGTGGGTGAGAGCTTCCCCTCCCTACTCTACATAAAAATTGTTATTCCCAGGCCCACCCTCCAAAGCAACTCCCCCATTCCTGCTCTGCTCCACCCCCTCTGCATTTTTATCCTTCTGCAGGGCTCTCAGCATCATTCAACAATACTATATATTTAGCTTTTCAAATTGAGACATAAGGCGCGTAGGTCTAGCACACTACTCAACGCTCTCTAGTTTTCAGAGTCTTGCAGTCATCATCACAATAAATATAATCTATTCTCATCACCCCAAAAAGAAACCTTGGGCCCATTAGCAATCATCTCTCATTTCTTCCCACACTCTGTCCCTTCTCCCTCCTCAATACTCAATAGCCCTAGTCAACCACTAATCTATTTTTGTTTGTCTGTTCCAGACATTTCATATAAATTGAATTATATATTATGTGGGCATTTGGGACTGACTTTTCTTACTTGACATGTTTTCCAAGTTTGGCCGTGTTATAGAATGTATCGATATTCCTTTTTAGGACCAAATAATATCCTGTTGTATGACCATGGCTACATTTTACCAATCTCTTTGTCAGTTGATGGATGTTTAGGTTCTTTTTTGATTGGGAGTTATTATTAATAATGTTGCTACAAATATTCATGTGCAAGGTTTTTTTTGAGGGGGGATAGATACAGGGATTGAACTCAGGGACACTCAACCACTGAGCCACATCTGTAGCCCTTTTTTTGTATTTTATTTAGAGACAGGGTCTCACTGAGTTGCTTAGGGCCTCACTAAATTACTGAGGTTGGCTTTGAACTTGAGATCCTCCTGCCTTGGCCTTTTGACCCACTGGGATTTTACATGCAAATTTTGGGGTGATACATGTTTCCATTTTCTTCACAATTTTATGGGCTTCTAAAAATACATATATTTATTATCTCCCCTACAGGAAGGCAAGCTCAGAGCATTTTATGTTTTGCTATACCACCAACACCAAATACCATACCAGCAGAGTAGGTGCTCCATACACATTTGTAAATTAAATTAACTGTTGTTCTCCTTTCTCCTCTGTGAACACTCAAGCTTATTGTTGGTAGGATCCTTCAGTTTCTCTTAATTCTGGTCCTAACTCTTTACCTAAAGCCATTTTGGTAGTCATCAGAGGACAAAAGGAGAGGTTATCCTCCAGGCCCAGGATACTCCCCAATTCTCCAGGATACTCTCCAATTCCAGATCTAGTTATACAACACTCTGGTCCTGGATAGATCCACATCAAGTGGATCTGCTTTGCTCCTGACCTTGAGTCCCTATTGTAAGGAAATTCTGTGTCTAGCTAGATCTCTGAAATGCCAGACTCATCTAGTTATTTCTTTTGGGATTTGTTTACTTGTTTTTGTTTTTCATAGGGTCAACTGTTATTACTTATCAGAGTCTTACTATTTACTTCTAAAGGAAAAAAGATCTTGAAGAGTTATACATTCACCAGGGAACTACAGGGTGAAAAAAATTTACAAGCCTACTTTTTGCTTCGCAGTGAACTAGGAAGAAAAGAAGTTTTCTTCAGAAATATTTTTTCTGGTAGACAATAATGAGTTCTGAGTTTTGAATAAGGTTTTGTAACTTGTACCATTTCTATGTTGCAGACAGTCTATGGATTTAATCAGAGCTCCACCAGATACCTCCTTCCCCCAATATATACACACTGATCTGTAGAATTTAGTGTACATATGTTGACATGCTGTGATGTGACAGCCCTGAGCAGAACTTGATACCTGTCAAGAAGGTAACAATCTGGTAGGAGAAGAACAGATGTACATTTCTATCCAAAAGTTGAAAAAGAGGGCTGGGGTTGTGGCTCAGTGGCAGAGCACTTGCTTCACACGTGTGAGGCACCGGGTTTGATCCTCAGCACCACATAAAAATAAACAAACAAAATAAAGATTTTTTTAAAAAAGTTGAAAAAGAATTTTTGGTACTTACTGTGCCCTATTGTTATCCACAGCTTAAAACTTTCACCAGTTAAATTCCAAGCATTGTGTTAAGTATTGGGGATAAAAAATATAAATGTCCCGGGGCTGGGGATGTGGCTCAAGCAGTAGTGCGCTCCCCTGGCATGCGTGCGGCCTGGGTTCGATCCTCAGCACCACATACCAACAAAGATGTTGTGTCCACCGAGAACTAAAAAATAAATGTTAAAAATTCTCTCACTCTCTCTTTAAAAAAAAAAAAACTTTAAAAATATATATATATAAATGTCCCTGCAGTAGAAGTGTTTCCAGCCTGCTCTAAGAACATTCTGAGAACATGGAGGAGGGAAAGGTTAATTTTGATTAGGGCCATGTATTGGAAACTGGCCCAGAAGAATTCTGACAGGTGGAAACACACAGGAAGGGCATGCCATGTGAAGAAAACAGTGCGAGCAAGGTAGGAGCAAGGTAGGACAGTGGCTACTGGTCAGATCCCTGAAACAAGAGATAAAGACTCCCAGGGCCTTAGAATTCTTACATTCAATTCAGCAAAAACACAGCATCCCAATCAAGAGCCTTCTGAGAAACAAGGCCAGACCAGGAGGGTGTTGTTTGTTTGTTTTGGGGGGTACCAGGGATTGAACTCACATCCCCAGCCCTGCTTTGTATTTTATTTAGAGACAGGGTCTCACTGAGTTGCTTAGTGCCTTGCTGTTGCTGAGGCTGGCTTTGAATTTGCGATCTTCCTGCCTCAGCCACCTTAGCCATTGGGATTACAGGAGTGGGCCACCACGCCTGTCCAGACCAGGAGGTTTTGGCCACAAAAACCCAATGTGCAACTATCCCACAACTGCAGGGACTCAAGAGTCTCATGTTGCTTGTAGGCCAATCTGAGCCCTAATGCCCACTCAAGACCAGCAGCAGCCCACCCTTTCCACCTATGCCCCATGCAACTAGCAAGCTCATGCATCTTCCACTTGAATGTCAAGGAAGAGCTGGTACAAGGGGAAATCTCCAAGGCAAAAGAGAGGAAATGCCCCCTCCCATGCCAATAGCACTGAGGGCTTGCTCATTAGAATTGCTAATAAAATGTAAGGATTGCTTTGGTGGCATTCCTGTCAAATGTCAGGCACCATGCTAGTATACACAAAACTCATTAGCACAACACTGCCATTTAAGTCCCATTTTACAGGCAAAGAAAGCAAGGCTTTAAAAGAAACTTTATGGTTACACCATAGGCCATCGACCCAAGGCTGGCTGACCAGAGAGCTACATTCCCAACCCTATCTTGTATTTTATTTAGAGTAAGAGTCTCACCGAATTGCTTAGCACCTTGCTTTTGCTGAGGCTGGCTTTGAACTCAGGATCCTCCTGCCTCAGCCTCCTGAACCTCTGAAATTACAGGTCTGAGCGACCATGACCAGTGAGTTAATGCTTTTGATATAATGATACAATATAATTTCAGCAAGGAAATGAACTGAGAGAAAGCACTGGAGGAAAAGAGCAAGACATGAAACCAAATAAGACCAGCTTTCAGAACCTTCAGTCAGCCTTTCAAGTTCTTTGCATGTCTCCATCCTCTATTTACTTGAGTCCTAACCTAACAGATGGGGGAGGGGGGACTAACACTTTGCAGTCTTGTATAGTGGCCTAGTTTTTTGTCAATATCCAAACCTAAGATGGATTGGCTTCCAGACAGTAATCTCAAAAGCTCGTACTAACCCTGGCTTCCAGGCCAAGAGCTCAGATGCTAAGTCAGCATTAAATATACTTTTTGCCAAGTTCTAATCCCTCTCATATCCCAGGTCTGATAACTGCTTACAGTGCTGCGGTGCCCCAGTAGTCTTTTTAGAATGAAGACATTCACCCTCCTGACTGCTGGGATGGTAGATTGTTAAAGGCGCTCACAGAGTCCCTGTCTGGGAGGGGCCTTTGGCCTGTGGGAACTGATGAACAAGGTAACTCATCTTTTCTGCAGCCCTTATTAGATAAGGCAGCCCTTATCTAATGACTGGTAAATGTAAAGATGCAAAAACCTCCTCCTGGAGCTAGGTAGGAGAACTCCAAAGAGTCATTCCAGTTCAGCGCTCCCAGTAAGAATGCCTGAAAATGTGACAAATGCTTCACATTTATAAATAACTTCCACAACTTTCTCTGCCTATTCCTGTATTTCTTGTTCCTTTGCAGGTGAGATTTTCCAAAGCACTCCTCCAAATCCTCTTCTTGCAAATCATAGCTTTAGAGTCTGTTTCCTGGGAAACCCATCCTAAAACAGTTGGTGTGGAAGTAGATTATATGTTGAGGCTGCACAGCCTTGCAGCCAGCTGTCAGTGAGGATCCTGTCATTTTTCTGTAGAGTACATATTATGCAAGTGAAGTTGTTAAAATCCTCAGAGTTAGTGAAAGGAAAGGGAACGTGCAGGTGCTGTAGTATTTCAGGAGTGTGGAAAGCTTTGTGGGAGTAGCTGTTGCTATAAGGACAATGAAATCAAATGGCTCTTGCTGGGTCTTATTGAGTCACTGGCAAAAACAAAAGAAGGTTGAAGTGATTAATTGCCAATTTAAAGAGAGTCGTGAAAGTCAGAAGGTTTACTTTGTCTAAATATTTACTTTTCAGTTGTAGTTGGACACAATACCTTTATTTATTTATTTTTTATGTGGAGCTGAGGATCGAACCCAGGGCCTGGCACATGATAGACAAGCACTCTACTGCTAAGCCACAACCCCAGCCCTGAAGAAGACTTACATTTTAACACATAAAAATACCTATTTCCTGCTAACGGGTTAAAAAAAAAAAACCTGAGTTCTAGGTTTTTATATGGATAATATTGTTTCAGGGAAAGATAAGCACTTAGCCTGAAGAGGACTGCTACACCAAAGTCAGATTCTAATGGGGAAGAAATGGATGCTGAGATGGTCTGGGGACATCTTGATTGATGCACTTGAAAATATCCAATCCTTAGATTTCCCTGAACCTTTGAGCTCATTTCTCCCTGTGAGAGGCTAATATTCGCCATGTTTAAAGGTGAGGCATAGCATCTGCCTCTGAAGACCACATGCCATTATACCTGGGGATCTATCTTTGGCCACCAATCTGATAAAGAGGGTAAGGTAGCCAGGGAACTGCTGGGTTGGCTAAGGAGGGAAAAGGACTTCACACGGAATGGACTGGTCAATATGAGAATGGATACTGAGAGTAATGGAGTCGGGAGTGGAACACAACGTTGAATAAGGGAGTTTATCAATATGACTAGAGTTCAACAGTTTTTTGTTCCTTTTTTTTTTTTTTTGGTACCAAGGATAGAACCCAAGCGTAGTTAACCACTGAGCCACATTCCCAGCACTTTAATTTTTTATTAAGAGACAGGGTCTCACTAAGTTACTTAGGACCTCACTAAATTGCTGAGGCGGGCTTTGAACTTGCCAAACTCCTGCCTTGGCCTTCCTAGCCACTGGGATTACAGGTGTGCGCCACCACACCTGGCTTAGAATTCAACTTCTTAACATCATATGTATAACCCTCTGTGATCCAGCTTTTGCATAGCTTGCCAACCTGAGATTTTGTCCCAATTTGTTCTTTCTAGTTCAGTTATACCAATCCACCTAGACCAAGTTCTTTTATCTCTCTGTAAAACCACTAATTACTCTCTGCTGGAATGTTTACCCCATTCCACCTCCATTATGCCCCTGCCTTAGATTCCTATAATGTAATTCTCTTTCAAAACTCAAATTTCAGGACAGCTGGAAATTTTATCTGTCACGAGAAGTGTGTGTGTGTGTGTATATATATATATATATATATATATATATATATATATATACACACATACATACATATACATATATATTCCGTGTACATATCTAACTAGTTAGATAGATAGATATAGATATAGTTGGGTCTTTTTTTTTTTTTTCAGTACCAGGGACTGAACCCAGGGCTTGGTGCATGCTAGGCAAGCATTCTGCCACTAAGCAACATCCCCAGCCCCCCAAACAAACTATTTGTTTAAGGAACACTAGAGTAATAGATCTTAGTTTTGGTGAGTGAAATCTATATAGTTAGGTATAATTTTTTTTTGAAAAGTCCAGGACTCCTGACAAAAAGAATAAATTTAGAGTCAAAACATGATGCAGCTTGTAATTACTCCCTGAACTACAGCAACAAGATATTAATTAACACTAATGTTTTCCTCAAAATAAACTCAGAGTTTAACAGTGTCCTTCCAAATGACTGAGAAGGCTCGCAGGTGTTTTCCCAGCGCTCAGCCCGACTGTAAACAAACGTTATTCCAGGTGGCTCCGTGTGCATTCCACCGGTAAACTACCAGAAATGAGTCGTCTGTGTTGTTTTCTGAAATATGCTATCTTGGGCAGACTTTCATTGTGAGATTGTTTGCACACATTATTCTCAGCTGGACACTTGTGTCCAGTTGAACACTTACATAATGTACTATTTCATGTGAGAATTTTTGAGCAGCTCAACAGAGACAAGAAAGCAGACTAACTTGTTCTGCTCGGCATCACTACATCTTGACAAAAAGCAAGCGTCCTGATTAAAATGCAAAGGACATCTTGTTTGGGAACCCTGTGAATAGATACAGGGAAACCGAGGTAGGCTGGATCCTTCACTGGCGTTTGTCTAGTAATAACCAGAAGATTCCAGTCACAATCGCCTCCCAGCATAAAAATATTCTTCCTTCAGGTTGCGTTTGTGCAGATAGGTGTGTAGGTAGGTGGGGCATTGGTTAGGTCAGGGTGACTTGGAGGGTGACACAATCACCCTGAAACATGTGTGACCCTAAGAAACACCGGCTCCGGCAGGGAATCGGGGCTGGCAGGGTGGGAGAGCGAGGGTGGGGTGGGTGCCCAGCCGGCTGTGGGCAGCGCGAGGCGGGGGCACAGCACCGTCCCAGGCGCCCTGCAGCTGCCCGTGCCCGCGCGCCTCGCCGCGTCCCGCCGGCTGGGCACCGCGGTCCCCAGAGCCGGGCCCCCTGCCGCTCCCCGCGCAGGCGCGACCCTCGAGCCCCCGCGCCCGTTGCGGCCCCGGCGCCCGTGCCCACCGGCCGGCGCGGCCCAGCGCGGGAAACGCGGCTAACGGCTGCAGATGGCCCCGGGGTGCCGCGGGGATGGCGTCGGGGTCCAAGGCTGGCGGGCCTGAGGACTCGGTCCGCATCGTCAGCCCCGGCAGGCGAGGCGAGAAGGCTGCCTGCGCGTCGCCCGGGGCCTTGGCCACCCTGAAGGACGCCGCCGCGTCCCCGGTGCGGTCGGTGGTGGCCTCGCCGCGCCCGGTGAAGGGCAAGGCCAGCCGGGAGGCGGCCCGGAGGCGGCTGCAGCTCCCGCCCGCGTCGCAGGCCGCGGGCCGGGCGGCCGAGGAGGAGGAGGAGGAGGAGGAGGAGGAGGAGGAAGAGGAGGAGGAGGAGGAGGAGCCCGAGCCCCTCCTGTCGGCGCCAGAGGAGGACGCGGAGGAGGCGCAGCCGCTGCCCGCCGTCTTTGCGTCCCCCATGAGGGGAATGTGGCGGGACGAGAAGGTGGCGCTGTACTGCGACCAGGTGCTGCTGGGCTGTAAGGTGAGTCAGGCGGCCCGGCCGAGCGGACCGCGGAGCGCCTGCGCCTGGCAGAGGAACGCCCGCCTCCCCGAGGGCGCCGGACCGTCCCAGGGGACTGGACCGACGGCTCCAGGGACAGCCCCGGTGCGCGGGCGTCTGAGAGTCCTGGCCTACATCCCAGGCACACCCTGATTATTTTCAGTTGACAGTAAATTAAGCTCATAAAGGTGAGGTTGACTTGACTTTTCCACCGTGTTTTGCAAAGAAAATACCTGTCAACACCAAGTAGAGCAAAAATTGTGTGTTAAATATATATGTGCGATATATATGTGATATATCATATATATATTGGAGTTATAGCAGAAGAATTTGAATGCAAGTATACTCACTGCGGTGATATTATAAAATTTTAAGAATAGAAACTCAATTTCCAACAACCGTAAAAAAAAAAAAAATTTACAGTGGCTTCATATAATGGAAAACCATACAGCTGTAAAAACTGTTTTCAAGAATTGTAGAATGAATTGCTTTAAAAGAAGAACAACAACAAGACAAAACAGAACATTTCCAAATGGATGGGTAGATACATGCATAGAAAAAGTACTGAAAGAGGGCTGGGGTTGTGGCTCAGTGGTAGAGGGCTCATCTCCCATGTGTGAGGCACTGGATTCAATTCTCAGCACCACATAATAAAGTAAAATAAATAAAAGTAAAGGTATTATGCCCACCTACAATTTAAAAACTACTAAAAAATATTGAAAGAAAATACACCAAAATACCCATACCAGTTATCTTTGACTGCCAGAATTAGGAATGATTTTTGTGTGTGTGTATTTTTCAGAAACTTTACCATATTTTATAATCAGAAGAAATTTTTATTTTTAAAGGCACCATTATGGTAAAACTAGGACTGCAAATAACCAACTTACATCTGATATTGACTTGAGGGTTGGAAAAGGTCAAGTCTGTTAAAGGCAATAGAAAGATATTTACATAGATTTTTGTGTCATTAATCAGACAGGGTCTATGGACTGAGTTTTATACTAGCTTAGATTATCACTCTTGAAGTAGCTGAATTTCAGTTAAAAAAAATCAAAAGGGCATTTATTGCATGCCTCATGCTCATTTATTTTATAAAATGGTGTGCTATTTTAAATTTTTATGAATTAAATATGTTTTCTTTATTTTGGAAGGGGCAGAAGGATTGGGCATTGAACCCAGAGGTGCTTTAATACTGAACTACATCTTCAGTCCTTTTTATTTTTTATTTAGAGACAGGGCCTTGATAAGTTGCTGATGCTGGCCTTTAACTAGAAATCCTCCTGCCTCAGCCTCCTTGGTGGTTGGGTTTACAGGTGTGTGCCACCTTGCCCAGCACTGAATATGACTTAAATATTTAGGTCATAAATAATTTCTCTGTTTTAAAATATAATTGCTATGTTTTAATATGTGTAATTGCATTCCTTCTACTCAGTAGATTAATAAAACAAATGACTTGAGGACCCCAAATAAAAATGTAGATAGCCTGTCTCTGAATTACTGTGCCCAGTGAGTAGATCTCTTAAATTTATTTCAATTTTTTAAGGTTTATGATACTTTCCATTAAATATAGTTTCAATAAAAAAATCTATAAATTTTTTACATTTATCACTATTTAAGAGGATATTGATTCCCCATTTTTAAGTAGGAGTCAAAATATTTGTTTTATACTTGTAATTTCATATATTTTTTTCTTTTCTTAGGCAGAAGATGCTGATGAGGCTATGAGTAAATACTTATCAGAAAAGTTAAAAATAAAAGACAAGTGGCTTGGAGTCTGGAAGACTAATCCTGAGTTATTCTTTGTGAAATATGAAGAAACGTCTATCCCTTATGTTGGTATACTGGTGGAGGTAAATAATTTTACTTCATTTTTGTTCTTTGAATTCTGAAATTATCTGTCCTTTCAAAGACTGAAATATGACTATTAATTTGGGAGTTTGAGATTTACACAAGTTTACTTTGGTTTTAAGTTTCTAAGCAAGTTAAGATTTAAAAAGAAGATAAGGGTGAATATCAACATACGTTTTTTTTGTAAACAGTTATAATTAAGTGGAATCCAGTAGTATCAGACAATATTTATTAGCCTAGTCCAGTTGCTCCAATAACATAAAAACAGCAAAAATAATCTTGAAAATTTGGTAATTTAGCCTTAACAAACTTGGCCCATTGTTTCCTTTAATCTTCATTGATTGAATTATGAGGTTGGTTAGTTCAGAGGAGGAAAGAAAAATGGATCCAAAAAATGTTGGCATAATTTAAATTATTGAATCAGCCTAGGTATCTATTAATGGATGAGTCAATAAAGAAAATGTGTTGTATACACACAACGGAGTTTTATTCAGCTGTAAATGAAATTGTCATTTTAGTTAACCAGGGGGAGGGAAAAGGAGGTACCATGGAACAAATATAATTATATTGTTATATTTTGTGAATGTATGAATGTGTAACAATGAATTCAACTATTATGTATAATTATAATGCACCAATAAAAAACACAATAACCAAAGACTATTGGCAAAGTTTGAGATTTTTTTCCTTTGAAAAATACCTTTTTTAGTAAATAATAATCAATGTGTAAAACTGTCATCTAAGATTCTGCCCTGTTAGGTCTATAAGCTAAACATTGTGGCATATTTTATATTGTAAGTTTGATTTTCTTAAAGGTCAATTGTCTTTGTATCAAAATTTCTATTTATAAATACAACTGGTACCCCTGCCCAGGTAGATATTTCAAATCTGTAGATCGAGTCACAAGAAAAACTAAAACTCCTGACACCAGACAGTACTTGAAAACAATTTAAAAATACCTGTTCTATGGAAAAGTAAGTTAGTGGCAGTTTTGCAGATAAAGAATGGCATGTTTCTAGTCATAGAGATTACAAAAGAATACAAAAGAGTCTTGGAATTAATTTGTCAATAATACTGCTTCTTGGAGATTTGCTCATCTCAGATCCTGAACACTCTTTTCCTGGATTTTTTATAGCTTCTCTCACTTTCTTCATCTGGATAAAATAAGAGGAGAATGTGCTTCAGGAAACGGGGACTAGGAATGTAGCTCCATGGTAGAGCCACTGGGTTCAGTCCCCAGTAAAACACACACACACACACACACACACACACACACACACACGTAAAAGAGAGGGCATAGGGAAAAGCAGATAGTATGTTGGCGAGTTCTAATTCTTTTAATTATGTGGTAGTGAAACAAGATGAGCTCTTGGGACCTCTTGAGATAGTGCTGCACAATTCAGACTGCTGTTTTATGTGCCTTGACTTCTCTATTGTTACTTGAGCTGAAGTGTCAGCAGTGTCACCCAACGTGCTTCTGAAGCCACAATAATTTATTCCTATGGATCCCAGTCTGTCATATTTTTTTTGTTTTGTTTTTTAGTTACTCTAATATTTTTCTATTGCTGCCTCAACAAACTACCACAGACTGGTGGATTAAATAATATAAATTTATTATCTTACAATTCTTTGGGTCAGAATGTGGCATGGGCTTAACTGGATTGAATCAAGGTGTAAGGCCAGACTGTGCACTTTTCTGAGGCTCTGGGAGCCCTGTTTCCTTAGGTTTTCCAGCGTCTAGGAGCTATCTGCACTCTGTGGCTCCTGGCCGCCTTGTTCTTCAAGGTCCTCACGTGGCATCCCACTGTTCTCTACAGTGTGGAAACCACTCCTCCCACCTTTTTCTTGTTTCTTTCCTTTGTGGTGTGTGTGTGTGTGTGTGTGTGTGTGTGTGTGTGTGTGTGTCTAAAGATTAAACCAGAGCACATGGTAAGCATGTGCTCTACCACTGAGTTACATCCCCAGTCCCTTTTATTGTATTTTGAGATAGCGTCTCACCCAGTTACCCAGGCTGATCTCAAACCTGCAGTCTCCCTGATCTAGCCTCAGGTAACTGGGATTACAGGTGTGTACCACCATACCTAGCAATTTGCTCCTCTCTCTCTCTCTCTCTCTCTCTCTCTCTCTCTCTCTTTCTTGAGAAAAAGGAAAAAAAAGTTTTGTTATGCTAGCAAAGGAGAAACACAGGGAACTTCTGTTCCAAAGGCTGTGATTCTGCCTATCAGCAGGAACAGGGGGCTTTTAAAGAGGTGATTCAAAGGCTACTTTCCCACATGTTCTCTGTTAGAGTTGTAATTCACTTGTTAATTTGGGAGATAGTCATTTCTTCTGGTACCATCCCCAAAGTCTGGATTACTTCATTCCCGTGGTGGGTGAGTGCTCAAGGAGAGACAACTCTGTCTAGGATGGAGAAGAAAGGTAATTCTGTTTCCCCTGAGATTAGGGACAGGGAGAGATTAGGGAGGAGCAGGGAGAAAGGAAGACAAACATGCCCATTTTTAAAAAAGTTTATTTTTTGGTATAGATGGACACAACACAATGCCTTTATTTGTATGTGGTGCTGAGGATCAAACCCAGGTCCAGCCCATGTTAGACGAACACTCTACCACTGACCCACAATCCCAGCCCCTAAACATGCCCATTTTAAAAATAAATTGCAGGGCTGGGGATGTGGCTCAAGCGGTGGCGCGCTCACCTGGCATGCGTGTGGCACTGGGTTCGATCCTCAGCACCACATACAAATAAAGATGTTGTGTCCGCTGAAAACTGAAGAACAAATATTAAAAAAAAAAATTCTCTCTCTCTTTCTCTCTAAAAATAGATAAATAAATAAAAATAAATTGCAGTGGCAGAGTAGCAAGGTCTATATTCAAAGTATAAAGCAGACCCCTGTTACATTTCCCCACTGTCAATTTCTATATTCCATCTCTATGGAAAAATGGGCAATGACATCTCAAAGATGCTTTCTATTGAAAGAGGGTGAAGTCCTTGTTCTCTATCAGGTAGAGTGTGGACGGTTAAGGATATTCAGCATCAAAACAGTCCAAAGGTCCACAGTGGCAGATGGCAGGTGACTGGACAAGGACTAGACATAGAGCAGGGATCATGCCAAGACAACAATAAACAAGACAGCAACGCATTACTTTTTTGTAAACAGCACAAAAGCAATTAGTATTATAGCCAGTCTTTGAAAACCATAAAGACAATAACTCATAATCATATCAAACTTGATCTGAAAAACAGATCAAGTTTATCAATGTGTAGGAGGTTAGGAAGGTGTGTAGATCCATGAGATCAGGCTCATATCAACTTAGGACAAACTTGTAACTCTAGAGTTCTCTGTGCCATTATTATTAGGAACCAAGAACCCTTCCTTTGTAGCCTCCAACTTTACTTACTTTTGGTAGAGCTGACATAAGTGTATATCTTAAGTTACATTTAAAAAAAAACACATTGTTTTTCCTTTTTTAAGTGTCCATTTAGGACCGTATAGCTTAGGCTATACTCTCCTACCATGTGTTTAAGATCAAGTTGGTCAAAACTGACTTTGTTCCTGTCTACTCTTAAGAGTCAGCTGAGATTCCTCAGAGATCACTCTTGGGGATGTGTGTGAAGCCTCTTGGCTCCTTAGCTTTTCTCTACCAGTGGTACCATCTGCCAAGATGGGTCAGGGTCCTGCTGGCCATATGTGGCTTCTCTTGGAAGCATCAGGGACATTTGCTCTCTAATAACCCTCCTCTTTGCCAAATGTGCACTGATTGGCTTCATGTTCTCTAGGATCTTCTCGATCTCCCTGATTGGCAGATCGGGTGACTCACCAGAGTTACAAGGCCCAGAGAGGGGTCCCATTGTTCTCTGGGCCCTGGCTGACCTCAGAAGTTGCTCCCCTCTTAAAGAACTCTTGTGATTAAATTGGACCTCCCTAAGTTATCCAGGATAACCTCTCCATCTCATTGTTCTTAGCAGTAATCATGCCTGCAAAGTCCCTTTTGCAAAGTCCCTTTTGTAAGGTGACATAGTCACAGGTCCCATAGATTAGGCCATGGACATCTTTGGGGTCCATTAGTCTTCCTATGGCAGATTCATTCAATTAGCAAAAAATTTGGAAATATAATACTGTATTGGAAGGGAATTTAGCATACCCTTAAATTTGGCTATAAAGTGGTCCAGAAATTAAGGAAACTGTTTTTTTTTTTAACCTCTGTGGAAAACATTTTGGCAAGATACATCAAAAACTTTAAAATAGTTCATTTGATTTCTAAAAATTTATTCTGTGGGAATCAGAAATACAGAAAAAGATATACATATTAAGAATTAAGCAATATGTATAAAATTAAAAAATGGTGAATACCATAGCAAGTTTCTTAATAAGATCTGTACCAAATGAATGATGATCTCTACTCAAGGTAGAATTTTTTTTTTATATTTATTTTGTAGTTGGACACAATAATTTTATTTTATTTATTTTTATGTGGTGCTGAGGATCAAATCCAGGGCTTCGCCCATGCTAGGCGAGTGCTCTACCATTGAGCCACAACCCCATCCCTCAAAGTAGAATATTATGTAGTCATACAACATTTATGACAGCTGGGTGAGGGGTGGGTACCTGTAGGACCAGCAGTGAGGAGGCTGAGGCAGGAGGATTCCTGATTCCAGGAGTTACCAGTCTGCTATCATCTCATACCCATCTTGAACCAGCAAAAACTGACTTAAGTTAGCAAAATAACAGACTAGTGACTAGTGACTTAGAAAAGAGAGAAAAGGGAGTCTGGGGATGTAGCTCAGTGGTAGAGGGCTTGCCTAGCATATGCAAGGGCCTGGGTTAGTTATATCCCTGGCACTACCAAAAAGAGCACAAAAGGTGGTGATCTCTGGTGATGGAATCACAGTTGATATTAAAATTGTTTACAAACAGTATATACAAGTCACCATCAGTAACCTTTTTTGTAGATACCTACCCTCCCATCCCCAATTTTTTGTCATCATGCTTTAGAATTTTGTTTATATTCCTTGCTGAGGCCCAGAGAATCTTTGATATGGAGATGTGTAATGGATTCTGAAAGCAGTTGTTTTCCTGATTTTGCTCTGAGTTCTGACGACAGAGGTAGTCACCTGAGCTTATCTCCACACTCACATTTTGCATCCTGGTTATTTCCATACTTCTTGCGATGTCCAGTGCATCGAGGGATCTGTCAACTAAAGAGAGGGGTGAACCGGCTGGGAAATTAAGAGTCTGAAGAAATATTTAGAAATAAAGATAAAAGACAAAAAAACTAGTTTCAAAAGCAGGGGTCTGGTGGGTAGATCAGTCCTGATGGGTCTGATTCCTCTAACAAAGAAAAAAGGCCTGCAAAATCTTTATCTAAAGAGAAATACATCAAAGGGATTTCTTGTCAGGAAGGGTTCTTCAAGGTAAACAGAGTCAGCAGGAAGAGGCTGACTGGGGCTTATCTATTCACCCAATGTCGTCTTCTAGCTCCAGACAGCTGGTGCCTCAAGGCCCTTGAGTGTGCCCATATTTCTTTCACCCCAGGGCAGCAGGCATCTGAATTCAAACCTATCAAACCAGGCATGGAATCTGCCCTGTTAACAGTGGCCACCTGCAAACGGGCTCCATTGTATTGAAAGAATCCCAAAGAGCCAGTCCAGCTGTTCAAGGCTATGGAGTTCAAAGCAATGATCCATTTGTTGCTCCCAACACATACTCTCAACTTCAGTAGTGGATTCTTGTGCCTTTTTAAAAAAGATATTTTTTTTAGTTTTTGATGGACCTTTATTTTATTCATTTATCTATATGTGGTGCTGAGAATCAAACTCAGTGCCTCACACATACTAGGCAAGGGCTCTACCACTGAGCCACAACCCCAGCCCCTTTTTTCCATGTTTTTTTTTTTTATTGGTGCATTATAGTTGTGCATAATGGCAGGTCATTTATTAGGTATTTTAAAACATTCTTCCTAGAGTCAATAATAACCTTCCTTTTATTGTGTTATCTTCTACGTACTCCTCACTAGTTTATCCCAAACCTCTTCCCCGATTATGGAAGTCTTCTCAGTATGGTCAGACTACTGGTTTTGTCTTCAGCTTTTGCATTCTTATGAGTTACAGTCTGGACTGGAGATCTGTGGACCTGCTGGGAGCCGCCCAGTCCCCCTTCATCGCATTCTAAGAGTTTCTTCACCATTCTCATTTGGTGAATAGTTTAGGTTATGATCTATTCCCCAGATTTCCTGTCTTTGTTTTCTTTCATTTTGGCTGTGGATCTTATTCTGCTGACTTCATGAGTTAAGAGTACAAAGCAGATAAAATTATTTGCATTTTGCTTGCCTAAAAATGCCTTTTTGGTAACTTCATGTGTGTTTGATCTTTTGGTTATATGAATTCTAGGCTTGATTTCATGCTCAGAATTTGGAAAATGTCATTCCATTGTCTTCAAGCTTCCAGTGTTTCTAGTTGAGAAACCAATGTCATCAGTCCTTTGCCAATGTCTATATTTTTTTCCTTCTGAAAATTTGTAGTGTATTTTATTTGTCTGTAGAGTCTTCCACCAAATTAAGGACAAAAAGAATGGGAAAGAAGACAGTGGCAACAAGATTTAGAAAGTGCAAAGCAGATAAACGGCAGAATTAATAGAGCTAAGAAGTGGAATTGTGGCTGGGGATGAAGCTCAGTGGCAGAGCTCTTACCTAGCAGGCACCACAGTTCCCAGCACCACACACACACACACACACACAGAGTTGAACCACGACACAAAGAAAAGACCACCGACACCAGTTTAAATCAAATTAAAGCAAGCTTGTAATGTGTACACAAAAGCTGGCCAGCGACTGTCTCTCCTAAACCTGGGCTAGAGATTAGCCCACCTGTCAGGGAAAAAAAGGTTTATATAGCGCAAAAAGTTACAAACGGAGGGTGTCTTGGGAACTTACATCTAATGGGGTTTTGGCAAACGTAATACAAGGGCAGACAGCAGATTGATGATCTACATGGCATGATATTTCAAGGTAAATTCAGATCCCAACATCAGAATTTATCAGGTGCCACTGAGGTTTTAGAGAGGGTTGTAATCTGGTCAAGAAGATGCAGGCATGGGTGAGTTCAGAGCACAGTCAGGAATCCCAAACAAGTTTAGAAATCTCAGTGATTTATAGTAAAATAGAAATTAACTTTTCATGACTTTGTGACAAGATGACTCCCAGTCTTAAGATGGAATTAGGCTGGGTTCATCAACAAAACACCACCTTATTTACATTTCATAATCCCGAAAGGCTCACAAATTTGTTCTTAAGACTCTGGAAGTGGGATTGAAGATGGAGTTAAGAACTGGTTGAAAGGCTATTTAAGAAACAGGGACTTCTAGGAAGAAGGGATGGACAGATTTTCCCATTCCTTCCACTGAGTACCTCTACATACCCCATTATCAAGTTCATTAATTAAAACAAACACAAGAACAGTTGGCTAGGGACCCCATGACCCAAGGAATGACAAGGTGGTGAGTCGTTTGAGTTTTCTTTTGGCTTCATAGATGTTCGACTGAGTACTAGAAGAGTGACAGCCTGGAAATACTAACAGTGGTAGGAAAGAAAAACCAAAAATAATAAAGACAGAGGAAACCATTATCAAGTTCATTAATTAATGAAAACTCGATGGAAATTACCTACCCCATGTATGATATGTCAAAATTCATGTATATCTAAAAAGAACAAATTAAAAAAAAAAAAAGAAAAATAGAAATTACCAAATCTGAGCACCAGAGAGAAAACAGGCTGGGAAAAAAAAAAATTGAACAGAACCTCAGGGATTTGCTGGACTGTGACAAAAGACTAAATAGTGATGTCTTCAGAGTCCCAGAAGAAAATGAAATGTGGGTAGAGAGATTAAAAAAAAAAAAGATATATCTATATATCTATATATCTATATATATATAGATATATATATCGGAAGAAATAATGGCTGAAAATTCCCCCATTTTGGCAAAAGACATAAATTTCTAGATTTAAGAAATCAACTTTGAGAAGCAGGGTTGGGGGAGTACCCCACTGAGAGGAAGGTCTACTGGTACTGAATCTTGGATCCTCTGCCTTCGATCTCAGTCATCTGCTAGGATGCTGGCAGCTAAGGCAGATCCCTCCAGGCATGAAGTTTGGAACTCAGATGATCAGACCAAAACCAAAGACTGATGATATGCAGTGGCATTCCCACGGCAAGATCCAGGGGCCACCCCACGGGGAGACACGAGGAGGGTTGTTTACCCAAATACAAGGACCCTCCAATCACCTGTGTGGTGTTCTGCTACTAAATATGAGCTCATATTCAGGTCATCAGATATTTGAGGAAATGTTCATATTGGTCAAACCAACATAAAAGGAGACATTTGGAAAAAAACAGAAATGATAGAGAAAAAGGAAAAAATAGGTATTTAAAAACTCAATAACAGACATATAAAGAAAAGATAAGGCTCGTGGTATATGCCTATAATCCCAGCAACTCAGGAGGCTGAGGCACGAATCTCAAGTTCAAGGCCAGCCTGGGGAACTTTTTGAGAGGCTGTCTCAAAATTTAAAAAAATGAAAAATGTCTAGTATGACTTAGGCCCTGGGTTCAATACCCAGCATTACAAAAAAAAAAAAAAAAAAAAAAGAAAGAAAAAAAGAGCACCTGAATGTTCAGTACAAAGTGAATTTTGAGAATACTAGAGACAGAAGATTCCAATAAAATAGACTCATGTAAAGAATCAACAGGAAGAAGGGCATTGGATTTCTCAACAGTAATTCTTAATTTTAAAAGGTTCTGAAAATATATTCTGTGCCTGGCCATACTTTTAAGATGACTAGGGAGGGAAAAGACATTTTTTAATATGTTAGGCTCAAAAGTCAAGCCCTACCTACAGTTCCTCAGGAGGTCAGTGAATGTTGTCTGAAGTCAAGGGGGTCCACCTAGAAACCTGAAGGCTCCAAGAAACCTGAAGGCATCCGATTCAGAAGGCAGAGGCCGATGTAAGAGAAGCTAAGGGGGTTCCCAGAGTGACAGGGACAAGACTGCAGCTGTGTGCCTGGCAGACACACAGCTCATGTTGGAACTAGTCAGAGCACTGAAGAAAAACAAAACCAGTATTTCATTTCAAACACAAACTTACTGCGTCTGAACACACCAAGAAGAGATTTATACAATTTAAGGAATCTGGGGTCAGATTAGTGAAAGGCATATAGAAAATTAAGCAAATGAATCAGGCTGTCTCTTTTTCCCATTTTTAAAATTTTTTATTTGTATTCATTTATTGGTACTGAGGACTGAATCCAGGGGCATTTTACCATTAAACTACATCTCTAGTGCTTTCCAGTTTTTGAAATAGGGTCTCACCAAATTGTCCAGGCTGACCTTGAGCTTGGTGATCCCCATCTCAGCCTCTGAAGTAGCTGGGATTACAGGCAGGCACCACCGCACCGGGCCTGGCTTCATTTTATTTAAGTCTCTTCCTTTTCTCTATCAATGTAACCTGCCCTAGTGGTGGGGGTCGGACACGATGAACAATCTGGTCCAGACTGCTCCCCGATTCTAGAATCACAAATAAAGCCATTTAAGATTTGTAAAAGAGGGCTGGAGATGTGGCTCAAGCGGTAGCACGCTCGCCTGGCATGCGTGCGGCCCGGGTTCGATCCTCAGCACCACATACCAACAAAGATGTTGTGTCCGCCGAGAACTAAAAAATAAATATTAAAAAAAAAAAAAAAAAAGATTTGTAAAAGAGAGGTGGGAGGGAAAGGGAGAGAGAAGGGAAATTGCATGGAAATGGAAGGAGACCCTCACTGTTATACAAAATTACATATAAGAGGAGGTGAGGAGAAAGGGGAAAAAAAAAGAGAAATGAATTACAGTAGATGGGGTAGAGAGAGAAGATGGGAGGGGAGGGGAGGGGAGGGGAGGGGAGGGGAGGGGAGGGGAGGGGAGATAGTAGAGGCTAGGAAGGGCAGCAGAATACAACAGACACTAGTTTGGCATTATGTAAAAACGTGGATGTGTAACCGATGTGATTCTGCAATCTGTATACGGGGTAAAAATGGGAGTTCATAACCCACTTGAATCAAATGTATGAAATATGATATGTCAAGAGCTTTGTAATGTTTTGAACAAATTATAATAAAAAAATTTGTAAAATTAGATTTGTGCAATTTTGTCTTTTAATACTTTTCCAGTATATTAAGTGTTAAATATTAAGATATAATCAAATTGGTGGATGGAAAGCCAAAAGAATGTGGGTCTTTGTGGGTGAGAAATGAGACAACTGAATTCTTATTTTTCAGAAAGGGAAATCAATATATAATGCCAAACACGAAAACAAATCAAAACTACAAATACAGCGATAGATGTATATAATTTAAATAAATGTCAGGGCTGGCACTGAGGCTCTGTGGTAGTGCACTTGCCTGGCATGTGGGAGGCACTAGGTTCAGTTCTCAGCACTGCATACAAATAAATAAAGGACTATCAACAACTTTTAAAATATTAATAAATTAATGTCAAAATGATTAGCTAGAAGAATAGAAAATGGTTGTCTCTGAGGAGCAGGAAAAAGAGGCTGGTGGAAGACGGTCAAGAAATTCTTTTTTAAAGTAAATTTTTATTTGATGATTAGTGGTGGTAAATACTTGTGGGATATAATATGTATTGAAATGCCACTCCTAGTTTTTTTCTGTCCCTTTACTGCTTTAAAGAATAGAATTTCTATTTAGTAGGTTATAAAATTTGTATTTCAAAGCTTGGGTTTGAAAATATTTGAAATATTTTTTCACTGATTTGAAAATATTTCCTATATGTAAATGGTCATTGCCACACATATGGATTGTGTAACACTCGCTAGACCTGTTTGTTCATCTTACTTCATCACGACACAGTGATATCTCCAGTACAGATTTTCAGACAAGTGCCGGAGACATCTCTGTACGGTGGTGAAATAAGACAAACACAGCATAGCATATTGTTCACGAAGATTAATTTATTCAGCCTGAATAATAATAATAATAATAATAATAATAATAATAATAATAATAAATGTCCTACTTTTATAAAAATCTGATGGCCTTTCTTTCACAACTGATTTAATATAGAAAGTAAGTATTTTTAAACTTGATTTTGTGGCAGAATTAATTTTTTTTTTTTTGCTACTGCTGTATGAAATACAGAAGTCTGGCAACTCAAACCTAGAAATACAGTAAATAATGTAGGAAGAGATGTGCAATTTCTTGCGTGAAATTTCACATCTCATGTGTTTAAGAAGTAGAGTTTGAAAAACTGTTATTTAAACTTGAAATGGAACGGCCATTTGATCCAGTTATCCCACTCCTTGGTATATACCCAAAGTACTTAAAATCAGCATGCTATAGCCATTTGTGCACATCAGTGTTTACTGCAGCTCAATTCAGAATAGCTAACCTATGGAACCAAGCTAGTACCCTTCAATAGATGAATGCATAAGAAAATGTGGTACATATACACAATGAAATATTACTCGGTCATAAAGGAGACTATCATGCTAAGTGAAATAAGCCAGTTGCAAAACTCCAAAGGCGAATATTCTCTTTGATAATGTAGATGCTAACACACATTAGGGAGTGGGGGTAAAAAATAGAAGTTCATGAGATTAGACAAAGGGGAATGAAGGGAAGGGAGGAAGGATGGGAATAGGAAAGACAGTAGAATTATTCAGACATAATAACTTTCCTATGTTCATATATGAATACATAGCCATTGAAATTCCACATCATGTACAACCACAAGAATGGGAGGTTATACTCCATGTGTGTATAATATGTCAAAATACATTCTACTGTCATGTATAACTAAAAAGAACAAAGAAACCTGTTATTTAATATTTATTTACAGTTTTTCTTATATGTTATTAGAGAAGTCAAAAAATTAAAAGAAACTATAATTAGCTCACATATGAGAATCAAATTGTAGTCTACTTGTATTTGGAATTACACATTTTATAATATTTATCTTAGGTAACTTGTAAACCACAACCAAATTCATCATCTTGTTTCAAAGTTACTGTTTCGGTGGCTGAGCCCTTTTCTTCCAACATTGCAAATATTCCACGGGATTTGGTTGATGAGATTTTGGAGGAACTGGAGCATAGTGTCCCTCTCTTGGAAGTGTATCCTGTTGAAGGACAAGATGCTAATATACATGATGTTGCTCTGGCTTTGGAAGTTGTAAGGTAATAGGACTTTCTACTTCTGAAAATTAAAATTAGGATATTCAACAATTGATTTAATGTGTAAGCTTTGCTCGTATAAGCACTTTGTAAATATTTATCAATTTAATTTTTACTGACTGATGGATTAAATTTCCCTTTTTAAAAAAATCGGATCTTCCTGTGTTGCCCAGCCTGGTCTGAAACTCTTGGGCTCAAAGGTCCTCCCACCTTAGCCTCTTAGAGTGCTAGGACTACCAGGCATGTGCCACCTCATGAGGCTATCCTTTTTTTTGGTGGTGGTGGTGATTGAACCCAGGGCCTTGTGCATGTGAGTCAAGCACTCTACCAACTGAGCTATATCCCCAGCTCGGGCTGTCCATTTTTAATTAACATAATGCATTTGTAAAACTTTTAGTTACATTTATTTGCAGAAGTAGTATATATGAGTAATGAAAAGTTTGCTTTTTAAAAAATCTTGCATTTTAGAGTAAATTTTTAAAAATTCTAGAAACTTCCATTCCTATGTAAGTATCTTAAATATATTAAATTTCACTTGTTAGATGTAAGACATTATGAATACTAGATGTCATCAACCATATTATGATTGTTTCTTATAAGTTGATGCAGTTAGGGAAGCTATTCATAACAAAAATAAAGGATATTTTTGGCATGTTTTTGTTTTTCTAACGTTCTACCTACAAATTTTGTTAGATTTTACATAATATTTCTTTGTTGAACAAAATCATAGTCAAAACTATGACTGAAAATTTAAAAGTGAATTTTACATTACCACTTCCAGAAACATTATCTTCCTATCTGCAGAATCTAAAATAAAGCCCAGATTATCTAATATTGAAAGTTTTTTCTCATTTTTGGTTCACTGGAAGGTCATTTTAAAATATTTTTCATGAGAATTGAGATTTATATACATAATTTGACATCAGAATATTTAAAATTCTAAACACAATGGTGGTTTTTCTTTATTACTATCATCTTAATTTGGTTTATTATAGGTTTTTTTATGACTTTCTTTGGAGAGACTGGGATGATGAAGAAAGTTGTGAGAATTACACTGCTCTTATTGAAGAAAGAATTAATTTGTAAGTACAGTTTTTAAAATTATTGAGCATTTTATTGATAAGAAACCTTGTAACTGTACTGATACTTTTCAGGTGGTGTGACATACAGGATGGAACCATACCTGGCCCTATTGCCCAGCGTTTTAAAAAAACTTTGGAGAAATACAAAAACAAACGTGTTGAGCTCATCGAGTATCAGAGCAATATTAAAGAAGATCCATCTGCAGCAGAGGCTGTTGAATGTTGGAAAAAATACTATGAGATAGTAATGCTCTGTGGATTATTGAAAATGTGGGAAGATTTACGCCTTCGGTAATAATTGGCTCTATTTTAAATAGAAATAAAAGATTATGTTTTCTTTTTTTTATAATAGCACTTGTCATATATAATGGTTTGATTAAAATAGATTATAAAATTAGATGTCTAATTCATGAATTAAGCACAAGGTACAACTGTAAGTTTTAGAAAATTATATTTTATTGCTGAATTCACTTGTCTTATTTTTAGCAAAAAAAAAATTTCCATAATTCAGCCCTTTCCTTATTTATCATCTTTACCTTTTTTGATTGTGGTATAGAGGCAGACTTTTTTGATCATGGCTTTCCTAAAACATAAAAAAAGGACTAGGTGGATTGGCTCTACATATAATATGTGAAGTAAATAACTGATTAATTTTGTCGGCTTTATAATTCCAGCTTCTATAACCAACATAAGCTGTTTTTGGTGATAAATAAAGCAATGTATATGTACTCACCATAATTCTCCAGAATAGTTCACATGTATTAAAATATTTTTGTACTACTCTGCAATGAAGAAAATCATTATTTCTGTCTTTGTTTTATAAATAAAAAAAAAAAACAGAATCTTGCTCATGGTCCAAAAATTGATGGAAAATCTTGAATGGAACTAAGTGACTATTCCATACCTCAATTGTGTAATCCCTATGTGTGTTCATTGCCCTTAGGAATTCTGAGCCACTTTTTATTTATCTTGCAAATAACTGTTAGCCAAAATCTTTTCTTTTGGCATTTTTCTCCAAGCTTGAACTCTATCATTATTTTAGTGCCTATGTTTGATATTTTATCGTTATTGGTGTTACTGTGACAAACCTTAGGACTGCTTTGGGAAACCAAGTAGATAAGATTTTTTTTAAATCCATTTATCTAGAAATCTGCATATTCATTTACCACAAGTTGTATTTGAATATAAGTTTTCATCACTAGGTGTAAAATGGCATTAAGGTTTCTCTCATCTCAAAGGTTAAAATCACAGACAGTTTAGTTCCAGGAATAAAATAAGTGGATTGGTCAAACACTGCTACCAGATAACTGTTATAAAATCTTGACGAAATATGTTACAAGTATCTGACTCTTTGAAGGAACTATAAAGTTGTCAATGCAACAATGAGGAAAAAAGTTTAGCCTGGAAATTGGCTTATCCTTAAAATGAGTAAGAAACAGGAATCTGTGACTTTTTGGTCTGGGAGTGATCTCAAATTCCCTTAGCTCTGGCAGCAAAAGATACAGTCTTGTTTTTTTAAGGTGACCAAGAAGAGAGTTCAGGACTGGCAGAGTGGCTGCTGGAAGGTTAAGGAGGCTATCCTGAAAGCCAGAGACCTGCAAAAGGATGGGGTCCAAGAGAGATGCCACCTAGAGCCTTGACTGACTACTAGCATGCTGGCACCTGGAGGAGGGGCAGGGATGGGGGGAACCACAGATGACTGACAGCTGCTCTGTACCTCGTGGGAACGTGAGCCAGGCACAACTTCCTTCTAGAATACAGAGCTGATGACCTGTCATGATAAAAACTTTCCAAAAACTTGGAAGGGATTTTCCTAATCTTCATTAAGACCATCTACGAAAAACTGACAGCCTCACACTTGATGGTAAAAGAATAGATGTTCCCCCCAAATAATCAGGAACAAAACAAAGACGTCCACTCTTGCCCCTTCTGTTCAAATTGTACTAGAGGCTCTAGCCAAAACAATTAGGCAAGAAAGCAAAAGAGAAGGTATCCCAGTTGGAAAAGAAGAGGTAAAATTATCTATTCACAGACGACAATGACAAGATCTTGTATACAAAAAATCCTACAGTGAAATACTATTCCTCAATGTAAGGAAACATATTGCTAATACACACAGTAACTTAGACGGAGCTAAAAAAAGAAGACTGAGGCAGGGAGAGGGGGATACCAGACACAAGAAGGCAGATCGTATATTATTTCATTTAAAAATTCCAAGAAAGGACTGGGCATGGAGTGCATGTCTGTCATCCCAGCATCTTGGGAGGCTGAGGCAGGAAGATCTCAAGTTCAAAGCCAGCTTCAGCGATTTATTGAGGCCTAAGCAACTTAGTGAGACCCTGTCTTGAAGTAAAATATATGTGGCTCAGTGGTTAATCGTTCCTGAATTCAATCCCTGATACCCTCCAAAAAAAATTTCAAGAAAGGTGTGAAACATTGCTGATAGAAATGCAAAATGGTGTAGTCATTTTGGAAGACAGTTTGGAAGAATCTTACAAAACTAGATATGCTCTTAGCATATAATCCAGCAGTCATGTTCCTTGGTATTTACCCTTGTGAACTGAAAATGAACGTCCACACAGAAACCTGCACATGGATTTTTACAGCAGCTTTATTCATAATTTCTAAAACATGGAGGCAACAAAACTGTGCTTCAGCAGGTGAGGCATGAACAAGCTGTGGTGCATCCAGACAAGCGATTTTCACACGGCACTGAAAAGAAGGAACACATCAAGCCATGAGAGATCACAGAGGAAATGTAAATGTGTATTACTATTAAGTGAAAGAAGCCAATCTGAGGAAGTTATCTACTACATGACTCCAACTACCTGCTGTTCTGGAAACAGCGAAGCCACGAGGCCAGCAAGAGATGAGTGGTTGCCAAGGGCTGTCGGGGAGCGGGGTGAATAGGCAGAGAACAGAGAGTGTTTAGTGTTTTTGTGTCACTTTCAGTGGAAGTGACACTAAAGTGGTGGCTGAACCCCTAGAATGGAGGAGACCAAGAGTCAGCCCTAATGTAAATTGTGGACTTTGGGCGACAGGGATGTCAGTGTAGGTGCACCTGTTGTAGTTACTGTACCACTCTGGTGCTGGTGCTGGGTGCTGGCAGTGAGGAAGGTGAGCAGGTAGTACACAGGAATTCTGGGTACCTTGGCTTAATATTGCTGGGGATCTAAAATTTCCCTAAGAAATACAGTCTGATTTCAAAATTCCAAAGAAGGGAAACTTAGCTGGGCGTGGTGGCGCATGCCTGTATCCTAGCGGCTCAGGAGGCTGAGGCAGGAGGATCAGGAGTTCAAAGCCAGCCTCAGCAAGTTAGCAAGATGCTAACCAACTCAGTGAGACCCTGTCTCTAAATAAACATATAAAATAGTTCTGGGGATGTGCCTCAGTGGGTGAGTGTCCCAGAGTTCAAGCCCTTGTACTGCCCCCCAACAAAAGGAAAGAAGAAGAAGAGGAGGAGAAATTTATAATGATGGAAAACAGATGATCAGTGTTTGAACTGCTTGGTGTGATAGAAATTTTCCATGTCTTGTTATCATTGAGTTTAATAGGTGTGTACATTTGTGAACCATCATGGAGTAATTCACTTAAAATCAGTGTCTTGTATGTAAATAGACCTTAATACATTTTTTAAGTATTTTTTTAGTTGTAGTTGGACACAATATCTTTATTTTATTTATTGTTATGAATCGAACCCAGTGCCTTGCATGTGCTAGGCGAGTGCTCTACCACTGAGCCACAACCCCAGCCCAGACCTTAATAAATTTATTTTTTATAAAACACATATTTACCTTTGATTTTAAAACAAGGACAGAATGATAAACTATTGTGGTTTCCCGAATGTTTAGGATGCTTTACTCTTGGAGCAACTAATAATCTGGTATGTGATGAAAAAATATGCCCGATATATTTATTTCTCGAGATCAAAACTACTTGCTTAAATTGATATAATGAGGGGTTTCATTTTGAAATGCTTAGTGAAACTTTTTATTTAGAGGACATTGCTAATGTTTTGAAATTCAAATGTTGATTACTTGCATGACAACTTGTTAAAAAGTTTCCTAAAAGCATGTGTTTCACAAAAATATTATTTAAGATATAAGCTTAGGGCTGGGGCTGGGGCTCAGCAGTAGAGCGCTTTCCTAGCACTTGTGAGGCACTGGGTTCGATCCTCAGCACCACTTAAAAATAAACAAAATAAAGGTATAAAAAAAAGATATAAGCTTAAAACTGGGCGCAGTGAGGCACCCCTGTAATCCCAGTGGCTCAGGAGGCTGAGGCAGGAGGATCTCGAGATCAAAGCCAGTCTTAGAAATTTAGCAAGGCCCTAAGTAACTCAGCAAGACTCTGTCTCTAATAAAATACAAAAAGGGATTGGGGATGTGGCACAGTGGTTAAGCACCTTGGGTTCAATTCTACCCGCCCCCCAAAAGATATAAGCTTAAAAATATTGACACTAGG
The DNA here is from genome assembly GCF_964194105.1 of Spermophilus citellus. Lineage (NCBI taxonomy): Eukaryota > Metazoa > Chordata > Mammalia > Rodentia > Sciuridae > Spermophilus > Spermophilus citellus. Next base: position 151,256,514 of record NC_138187.1, read on the forward strand.
GCTGGGGATATAGTGCTCGCCTTGCATGCACCAGACCCTGGGTTCAATCCCTAGCAAAACACACACACACACACACACACACACACACACCCCACACACAAATAGCACTAAAGCCGCAATCCCTTGGCATCAAGCAGTAATCAAATCAAAGTGCTGCCGAGGATGAAGATCACACCCAGGGAGGTTGCAGGACATTGGCAAAGGAGTGTTGAGTTGACAGCAATAATAAATTCCAACAGTTACACTCAATTTTTTTTTCTGACTTTCTTTTGGAGATGATGATTCAGAGACAAGAAATATAAAGAGAAGTAGAAAAAAGAAAAAAGAATGGAATTAAAATTAGAAGTGCTGATGGCAAATAGCATAAAACCAACTGAGAAACTAGAATAATTCTGCTAGGCTGACAATAGCTAATTATTCTACAGAGACCACAGTTTATAAAACAAGACAACTGATAATTGAACATAGCATTTCACATTAGGTATGTCCCCAAATTTTCTTATGCCTCAGTGTCACAAAGACATAAACTACCTCTGCTTTCTGTGAGTTTTAAACTCTGGATTATGAAAATATGATCAATTTTTTTCTAATCTATTGAAAAGCTGAGGTGGCTGAAGTGCTGGTTGTAGTGGATTGCATACCATCTGCTAGGGACAGCCCACTAAAATGAGAAGATCTTAGAGTTTAAGGGTAAACACAATCATCCAAAAGACCTTAATCACTGCATTGCCATCCGATTGCTCACTCAGAGAACTTAAATGGAACATATTTCTCAAAGATGCTTAGTTATTTTTCTTTACTAAACAAGGATCGATACTTCTCCATATTAATTCAATCACAAATGTTTTTACTATAGAGTTCATGGACCTTTCTTTCCAAGAATTCTGAGACGTAGGAAAGGAAAAAGAGACTTTGGAAAGACTATAACACATATTGTAGCCAAAGTGATGACTACTGAAATGGTAAGAAATATACTTTAGTCGTATTTAAGTTTTAGCTGCATGTAATCAGAAAAGAAGCCCCCTGCAGGTAGAGTTGTTGCTGACTCATTACCGCCTTGTTCCCTCCATCATATCCAGCTCAGTGACATATAGGTACTAAATAAATGTTGACAACTCTTTATTGATACTTGCCTTTTGCCAGGTACTATGCTAGCTAGTTGCCATGGTAAGGATGAGACACAAATATGAGCATGACTCATTTAGGGGAGATTCAGCGTTGAACCAGACCATAGTTTTGTTTCAGCAAATTTCAAGTACAGTAGAGATATGGACCAGAAAATACACAATTACAATGAGGAATGATAAATGGTACGATGGGGTGTGTACAGGGCACATGGAATGGGTACTCCAGACAGAATCAGGAATTCCGGAAGTGCTAGCTGGAGAAAATAACCAAGTTTACAATTCACAATAGTTAAGCTATGGAACAATTTAGGTGTCCTTCAACAGATGAATGGATAAAGAAAATGTGGTACATACACACAATGAAATATTACTCAGCCATAAAGAAGAATGAAATTATGGCATTTGCCTGTAAATGAATGGAACTGGAGGCTATTATGATAAATGAAATAAGCCAATCCCAAAAAGCCAAAGGCCAAATATTCTCTCTGATATGCAAATGCTGACTCACAATAGGCACGGGATATAGTGGGGAGTGGAGGTCCATCAGATTGGATGGGAGGAATGAGGGAAAGGGAGGAGGGATGGGAATGGGAAAGACAGTAGAATGAATCAGACATAACTTTCCTATGTTCATACATGACGACCGGCATAACTCCACATCAGGTACGACCACAAGAATGGGAAGTTATACTCTCCATGTATGTATGATATATCAAAATACATTCTACTATCATATTATAACTAAAAAGAACAGGGCTGGGGATGTGGCTCAAGTGGTAGCGCGCTTGCCTGGCATGCGTGTGGCCCGGGTTCGATCCTCAGCACCACATACAAAACAAAGATGTTGTGTCCGCCGAAAACTAAAAATAAATAAATATATATATTTAAATAAAAAAAAAAAAAGAACAAAAAATAACCCAGCTGAAACCCAGAGGATGAATATAAATTTAGCCAGTTGAAGAAAGATGCATTTCTATGTTGTAAAGCAAATATTTCCATCTAACTTGGCCTCTTAGAAGCACTTCACAACTCTTTTTGAAATATTGTCTTTTTTTGTTTTATGTTATGATATTTTCCTGTTTTTTTATTCTTTCTGGCTGCTTTTTTTTCTTTCTTTCTCCTATTGTCATCTGAACGCTTGGTACTTGGGTCTATTTTCTACACTTTTTTGTCCTTATGTGATTTATCAATCTTCTCCCATGACTTCATTCATATATACTTATATTCCAGAAGACTCTCAGACTAGAATTTTTTCTAAGCCCTAAGCCTTTATGTGTAACTGCCTATTGCTCATTACCCTGACTGCCTCGTCAGTATACAGCTGAGTCTGCAATTCAATTCAGTATCTTCCCTTTACTTGCTCAGGGTCTACAGTGCTTTGTTTTAGTGAATGGCACCACCATCTACAGGGTCGTTATTACAGTTTTCTGAAAGTCATCCTAACATCCCTGTCACATTTACTAGCTCACTGGCTAGCTTCCCTGGCTAGCAGAATATCCTGCTGTGAGCCGAGTTGTTTCTTTTATGTGCTGACTGGCTGCCCATCCCTCAGACTTAAGTTTAAATGACATTTTCACTGAAAAGGGCCTTCTCAACCTTTAGGACACATTAGACGCCGTATATGATCATAGCACCCTGCTCTTCTCCTTGTTGGCACTTTCCCTTCTCATGACAGTCATAATGCTTTTGCAGTTGTCCTTTAAATGTATCTGTCTCTTCATTATAACATGAGCTTCCTGAGAGCACTCATCCAGTCACCAAGCATGACGTCTGGCACATGGTAGGTGACCAACGGTTTTTGTTGAATCAATAAAAGAATGTAGTGTGGCAAGAGAACACAGAACATGCCGGGTGTGGAGGCACAGACCTGTAATCCCAGCATCTCGGAAGGCTGAACAGGAAGATTGCAAGTTCAAGGCCAGCCTTAGCAGTTTGAGGCCTTTAGCAACTTAGTAAGGCTCTGTCTCAAAATTTAAAAAAATAATAATAAAAATAAAAAGAACTGGGGATGTACTCAGTGATAGAGTGTAGGTTAGATCCCTAGTAACGTAAAAAAAAAAAAAAAATAGAGTACATATGAAAAACTAAAAGAAGTCCACTAAGGCTAAGAGGAGTATATGAGAGAGAAAACTTTGTCTGCTATCCTATTTCTATTATTTTGAGCAAAATTGATTTTTTAAATTGCTTATTGAATGAGATTATTCAATAATGTTATTCTACCAACATCTTTGTAAACAGTTTTATAAAAAGTAGAGATTCTGTTCTTTTCCACAGCCTTATTTTATCATTTTTACTTCTCATTTTGTCCTTGTATCTGTCTAGGCTTCATTTCTTAATTTTCCTACAATGTGACAATGAAAAACTTCTTTGATTTTTATCCCAGACTGTCTTCATTTGTATGCCATTACCCTTGAACTTCAGAGACCAGCAGAATGAGAGCAAGGCCACTGTGAGAAGGCAGCAGTGTCCACTACTACTTACTTAGACCTTTGCTTTTAGATTCACCTTTGAGTTGACAAAATATTTTAGTTTGGTAGTAGTCATAGCTACTCACATTGCCTTTAACATTGTAAAGTTTGAGGATTCTGTACTCAGAATTCTTGCTCAGTATTCTCTCTTTAAACACTTTATCCATGCCCATCATCTTTAGGTTGGTGATCAGTACATGCTACATAGGAAAGGAAGGGCATAGACTTTGCAGTCAGGCAACCTGATGTTCAAATTCACCGTCTCAGGGCACTTAATATCTGTGTGACCTTGGGCGGGCTGCATAACTTCTCTAAACTGCCATTTCCTTATTTGTAGCAACTTTTTAAAGAGAGAGAGAAAAAAATTCTGTACTAAATGGGTTAAGAGCACAAGTCTAAAGCCCAAACTGCCTGGATCCCTGGTTTTGCCCCTTACCTATGTGATTTTCAACAAGTTATTTAATCAGTCTTCAGTTTCTCTCCTGTAAAATGGGGTAATAGTAATTATGTTCCATATTTATAGAATTGTTGTGAAGGTCAAATGAGTAATTTGTCAGTAATGCTTAGCACGTGGTAAGCACTCAGCAAATGTCTGCTACTTGTTCCAGCGCATGAACTGAAGTTGAACTTGAGCATTCTCCTGGGTCTAGGAAGAACAGTGCTGTCCCCATTGCAGTGGTGTTCCTTCTTTTAGTCTGGAGACACACAGTGTGGTAGTGAAGGCCAGAGGCTTTGAAATCACAACAACCTGGGTTTGGTTCACCATTTTGCTTCTTAATATTTGTATGAAATTAATTACATGTTTTCTCATTTCCTGATCTTGTAAAAGGGAATAATGAAATCTGTCCCACAAGGTGTTGACTGAAGTGAAATCATTTATATGAATCTTTTAACAAAATGCCCTGCACATAACTGTCAGCTCCTATTATCATCGCCATTTGTCATTCTTGATCCAATAATGTAGTCATCATTGCTGTCAGATTTTTCATGAATTGCTCCAAAAGGTGGTAACTATGTTGGAAAATATGCCAGGCGCAAAGAATTTAATCAATTCTCTTCCATCTGTACCATGGACTCTGTTGCCACCTGCCTCCTCAAATATATTGTATTGTTGATTATTCCTTCACTTTCCCCACTCCTTTTTTTTTTTTTTTTTTTTTTTTTTTGGTGGTAGTGGTGCTGCTGGGGATTGAACCCAGGGCCTTGGGCATGCATGGCAAGCACTTTACCAACTGAGCTATATCTCCATCCCCTCCCCTTTTTTTTCCTAAAAAAAAATTAAGGTGAAATCGAACCATTTTAAAGTGAAGAACTCAATGATATTTAGTACTTTCACAATGTTGTGCTGCTCTATTGTTACCAAACATTTTTAATCACCTCAAAATGAAACTCCATACTTTGCCCTGTCCCCCAGCCCTGACAACCACCCATCTGCTGTCTCTACAGGTTTAGCTCTAGCTCTCCTGGATTTCATTTAAACGAACTCACACAATACCTGGCCCTTTACATCTGGCTGCTTTCACTCAGCATGCTTGTATCACACGTCAGTACTTCATTCATCTTTATGGCTGGCTGAATAGTGTCCCGTTGCCTGTACTTGCTTCATTTTGTTATTCCACTCATGGGGTGATGGATATTTGAGTTGTTATACCTTTTCTTTTTTTTTATTCCCAGTGCTGGGGATGGAAGTCTGGGCACTTGCTGGGCAAGTGTGCTACCACTGAGCTTCATCCCCGGCTCGTGTTTCCACTTTTTGAGCATTGTGATGGGCTGGTAAGAACATCCACGGACAAACAAGTGATTGTTTCATCATCTATTTTCAATTCTTTTCAGTGCATCATGAGAGTAGAATTATCAGATCATATGGTGATTCTACATTGAACTAACTGAAGAACCACTAAATGGTTTGCACAGCCACCAAGCCATTTTACATTGTCTTCTACAATGTATGAGGGTTCCAATTTCTCTGGTCTCACCACATTGGCTAGTAACTGTTGTTTTTGTTATAGTCATCCTGGTGGGTACAAAGTGGCATCTCATTTGGTTTGATTTTCATTTCCATAATGAATAGTGATTTTGAGCGTTTTTTTTTTTTTTCATGTGTTTGATGGTCATTTGTGTATCTTCTTTGCAGAAATGACTTTTCAGGTCACAAGTCCATGTTTTAATTGGGTTCTGTATCTGTTTCTTCTTGATTATAAGAGTTCTTTGTAAATCCTGGAAAATAGACTCTTACTGTGTGTATATTTTGCAAATATTTTCTCCCACTCCATAGACTTTTTATTTTCTTAATATTGTCCTTAGATGCACAAAAGTTTTTAATTTTGAGAAGTCCAATTTATCAATTTTTTTTCTTTTGTTTCTTTTGTTCTCAGTGTCATGCCTAAGAATCCATTACCAAATTCAAGGTCATGAAAATTCATCCTCATGTTTTCGTCCAACAGTTTTATGGTTTTAGCTCTTATGTTATTAGGTTATCAATGTATTTTGAGTTAATTTTTGTATTTAGTGTGAGGTCAATGTCCAACTTCATTCTTTGTATGTAGATATTCATTTGTCCTAATACCATTTGTTAATGAGATTGTTCTTTCCCCCACTGAATGGCGTAGACTCTCTTGTTGAAAATCAATTTGCCATAGTTGGATGGGTTTATTTCTGGACTTCCAGAACAATCCCATTGGTATACATGTTTATCTTGTGCCAATACCACACCGTTTGATTTCTATAGCTTAGTATTAAGATTTGAAATCAGAAGTGTGAGTCTTCTACTCTCTTCCTCTTTTGCAGTATGATTTTAGCTCTTCAGGGCCCCTTTAATTTAAAGATGAGCTTTTCCATTTCTTCAAAACAGGCTGTTGGAATTTTGATAGAAATTATGTTGAGCTGTTAGATAGTACACCCAGCAGCCCCTCCAGGGCCCTCTCGCTCTCTGGGAGTTCTGTTTATATCCACACATGAATAAATCCTACTTTTACACTCACTCATCATTGTCTGTGGATATTGTTTTTCAAATTCACAAGAGACAAGAACCCAGACAGAAGACACTGGCAGTGAGCTGCCGGGCCTGCTGCAATACATGCAGGTGTGTGCTCCACCACTGAACCACAACCCAGCCCCCTTTTTATTTTTTATTTTGAGACAAGATCTCACTAAGTTGTCACCCTGGTCTTGTGACTCCTTCTCCCTCAGCCTCCCCAGTAACTGGGATTACAGGCATGTGCTACAAAGCCTGGAAAAATGTTTATAGCTTTTGGTTCAGTAATTCTGGCTAGAAATTTATCCTGAAGAAGTAACTGGAGATATGTATTAGAACTCTTTGTTGTAAAATAAGCCATATAAATAAGAGAAAATTATAATATAAATTATGACATTTTATTATGCAACCACTAAAACTAGGCTTTGAAAAAATATTTAAAGACCTGAGGAAATGTGATATAATGCAATTAAAAAGTCAGACTCAAAACTAAATATAATAAATGATATGATGTATTCATACATAAATAAATGAATATATAAATGGAAAAATATTAGAAGGGAATATCTATATAAACAGGTTTTTTTACATAAAAATTTGCAATTTTTTCCTTTCTATTATGCTTTTATTTTCTGTTTATTTTTTATAACAAGTACCATTTTTATTATACTGAAAAACAAAATGTTGACAGGCATTTATTTCAGAATATATTTTTACTTTCCAACTTATTTATTTACTTATTTTTTGTGGTGCTGGGGATTGAACGAGGGCCTCATGCGTGTGAGGCAGAGCACTCTACTACCAATGAACCACACCCTCAGCCCTCAAATATTATTTAAAGTTCATTAGGTCTTTATGACTAATAATGAAGTTCTTTCCTTCCTGCTTTTCTATTCCCAAAGCAAATTTTTGGTATATTTTGTATTTAGCTCTAGAAACTTTTATTTATAAAATTTTGTTGAATTACCCAAATTGGAGAATCAGTTTGAGTTAAAGAAAATGAGGTAGAACATAGAAATAGAATGAGGTCTGGTGTTATCTGGGGCTGAAGCTTGGCCTCACCACTTCTAAGCTTGTGTCCTTGGGCAATTCCCTTCATCTCACTGAGCTTCAAATTCCTTGTTGTTATAGCAGGGATATACTAAGCTCAAAGAATTGTTGTAAGGTTTAGGAGGTACTATGTCACGTTCAAAATGTAACTTCTGGTATGTGTCTCATACTCCAATACTTAAGATCTATAAAAGTGTTAGTGGTCAAAAGAAAATTTTATTTCATCATTCCCTTAATTGATAAATGGAATGATCATCTGAATAAATACTATATAGGTAAGTGTTTAGGGAAAAGCACATGTCCAATGAGTATCTGATTAAAATGACATGTTTCAGTTAACCCTATTGCTGAAGGTACACTCCTTTTCTTCTTTTTAGGTAAAGGACTTGTCTTCAGACACACTTCTCCAACAGCATGATGATTTGGATTTGGCTTTGGATAGTTGTTACAGTGGAGATACAGTAGTTATTTTTCCAGGGGAATATCATGCTGCAAATCTTGCTTTACTGACTGATGACATCATTATAAAGGGTTAGCAGGCTGCCCTTTGCAGTTTTTTACAGCAATATATGCTAGATAAATTGTCCAGTATAACTTGTCCTGTATATAAACAGATAAGCATGTTTAATGCAATTATTAGAAATTACATGAATTTATATTTTACAAAAATCCCTTTAGGGCTGGGGTTGTGGCTCAGCGGTAGAGTGCTCACCTAGCATGTGTGAGGTCCTGGGTTCGATCCTCAGCACCACATAAAAATAAATAAAGGTATTGTGTCCACTATAACTAAAAAATAAATATTTTTAAAAATTCCTTTAGTGCTTTTTACAGTTAAGATCTGTTCATTAGATTCTCCTTTTATTTTTGTTTTTGATGTTTTGTTACTAGGGATTTAACCCAAGGTATTTTACCATGGAGCCATATTCCCAGCCTTTTTTTTAATATTTATTTTTTAGGTGTAGATGGACGCAACACAATGCGTTTATTTTTATATGGTGCTGAGGATCGAACCCGGGTCCGGCCGGTTCTAGGCGAGCGCTCTACCGCTGAGCCACAATCCCAGCCCCTCCCCAGCCCTTTTTAAAATTTATTTTTATTTTTTTTAAAAGAGAGAGTGAGAGACAGAGAGAATTTTTTTAATCTTTATTTTTTAGTTTTTGGCAGACACAACATCTTTGTTTGTATGTGGTGCTGAGGATCGAACCCGGGCAGCACGCATGCCAGGCCAGCGAGCTACCGCTTGAGCCACATCCCCAGCCATATTTTTATTTTTATTTTTACTTTTTAGATTTCTTTTGTAGTTGTAGATGCACAGCATGCCTTTATTTTATTTATTTTTTTGTGATGCCGAGGATCCAACCCAGTGCCTCACACATACAAGGCAAGTGCTCTGCTACTGGGTTATAGCCCCAGCCCTATTTTTTAAATTTTTGAGACAGTCTCACTAAATTGCTCAGGGCCTCACCAAGTTGCTAAGGCTAGCTTTGAACTTGGCAATCCTCTTAGCTCAACCTCCCAAGCCGATGGGATTACATACAGGTGCGTACCACCACACCTGGCTTCCTTCCCCACCTTTCCATCTCTCTTTGTCTCTGAGAGAAGGTCTCACTGTGTTGCCCGGATTAGTCTTGAACTCTTGAGCTGAGGTAATTCTCCCACCTCAACCTCCCAAACAACTGTGACCACAGGTATGCACCACTGCACCTGAAAGTCCATCACATTTCCTGTGTGTGTGTACATCTTTTTATACCAAAAACTATCTTTTTCTTATCCATCTCCACTGCACATCTCTTAGTGATGTGAAGAAAACCTAAACGGAAGGTTATTCTAAAATATACTTAGCATTTTCTCAAAAAGGCAATTCACGTGAGGAAAAACAAACAGAAAAAACAGGATTTACTAAATTTCTTTTATGTTCTCAACATGTTCAGTAACTTTAGTTCAGCCCTTTTATTTTATTTTTTGATGCCAAGGATATTGAACCTAGGGGTGCTTAACCACTAATCAATATTCCCAGCCCATTTTATTTTTTATTTTGAGACAGGGTCTTGCTAAATTGCTTAGGGTCTCATTGAGTGGCTGAGGCTGGTTTTGAACTTGCAATCCTCCTGCTTCTGCTGCCCAAACTGCTGGATTACAGGTGTGAGCCATGAGGCCTGGCTGCCCTTTTAATTTTGAAGTAAGGTGTTCCCATTGTCCGGCCAAAAGAAAAGAAAGTTGACCTAAACTCCACCTTTCATTTAAAAAAATGAAGCAAAATTTTCACTATATTTCCATGATTGTCATCAGTAGTGTTAGCTAACTATGTGGGTAGTAAGGATCATGAATGTAATTTAAGACATCTGTAGTCTTCTTGATACTAAATTGAGATAATTGTTTTAACTATTCTAGAGCACAATTATTGGTATGATTATATTAGTCTAAGCTAATTTATGAGTCAGTCTTATATGATGGTAATTAATTACTATTTGAAACCAAAGTTAAGGTGTACATATATATATTTATTTACTTATTTATTTATATAAAAATATATGTCTATAAACAGATATTTTATATTCTAGACATTTGTACATGATTGCTGATTATAAAATTTAGAGAGCTATTTGTGGAATTAGTATGTTGAATAAATATTACAGGTACATTTAAATTGATTATAAGCCCAGATTTTCCCATCACAGCATCAAAATCAGGAAAAAAAAGATTATATTCTAGTTAAATATCTACTTAGTTAACAACTGAGTAGTCTATCTTGTTAAAATACATGAAAGGAATAACAAGTATTACTGAATGACTAAAGGTCTTTAAAGTTTTAGATTACTGATTTAACTATATTTTTGTCCCTCTGTATCAGGAGTTGGAAAGCGAGAAGAAATTATGATTACTTCTGAACCTTCTCATGACAGTTTTGTGGTGTCCAAAGCTGACAATGTGAAACTAATGCATCTGTCTTTGATACAACAAGGGACGGTTGATGGTATTGTGGTGGTGGAGTCTGGTCACATGACTCTAGAAAACTGTGTATTAAAATGTGAAGGAACAGGAGTGTGTGTTCTGACGGGGGCCGCTCTGACAATCACAGACAGTGAAATAACTGGTGCCCAGGTACTCTACTCTTTAGAAAGTATGGCTTTAGAGGACAACAGCTAACAACTTTGGGTGATCTTAACATACAAAGGATAACAATTTCTTTATCTTTCCTTTTGAATGGAACAATAATTCAATTTATAAACTGGTAGAAATTAACAAAAGTGAGCAACTGCATACTTCATAAAAGTGAATTGCCCAAGCGTCCAAGGTAAAGAGTCAATCTGTGATTTGAGAATTATTTTTTTAAAATTAGAAATCAGCACTTATGATCATGGGTCAATTATTTGATAGTTTATTTAAAAAGAAGTAAGTGGGGGCTGGGGATGTGGCTCAAGCGGTAGCGCGTTCGCCCGGCATGCGTGTGGCCCGGGTTCGATCCTCAGCACCACAAACAAACAACGATGTTGTGTCCGCCGATAACTAAAAAATAAATATTAAAAAAATTCTCTCTCTCTCTTTCTTTCTCTCCCTCTCTCACTCTCTCTTTAAAAAAAAATAAAAAGAAGTAAGTGCTTACAAGCTAGAAGAAATTGTTTTTAAGGTGTTCAGACTAGTTCTGACCATTTACAAATAACTGGAACATAGAAAACTTTTAATATTGAGATAAAAATCACAAAGTTCATTAAAGCATAGGAGAACTGAGAAAAATGATGAAAAGAAACAGAAAACACAAGCAATTTTTTTAGGATGACTTTTTGTTAATTTCCACTAAAATGAGGAATATACTATAGTGCATTATTAAGGATGTATAGTAGCAATAAATTTTTGTAACTAGTAAGACAATTGCTTAACGAGGTTTTGGCCTGTTTTTTACAGAATTCATTTGAGTAGAAGGGTAAGGTAATGGACTATATTACTCAACCTTCTTTCTAGACCTGTTCCCCAACACAAATATTTACTTTTCAATATTTTTAAAGCATTCTCTTACTTGTGATGGCATATGCCTATCTGTTATCCCAGCTTCTGGGGAGGCTGAGGTAGGAGGGTGGCATGTTCAAGTCAGCCTTGGCATTTAATCCCCAGTACCACACAGAAAAAAATATCTCCACAATAAATTGCTGTCTGCATTATCATGAGTTTTTATGTAGCTTGTGTTTAGATTGCTAATGCAGAATTAAAAATTTCAAGCTGGGGGTGTTGCTCAGTGGCAGAGCACTCGCCTAGCATGTGCAAGGCCTTGGTTTTGATCCCCAGCACTAGAAAATAAATTACAATATTCAAGTCTAAAGAAAATTTCATAGAGGGCCTTGTCTATGTGTACATGATTGTTTTATTTGATTTTAATTTATAGGGTGCTGGTGTTGAACTGTATCCTGGGAGCATAGCCATTCTGGAAAGGAATGAAATTCATCACTGTAATAACCTCAGAACTAGTGACAGTTCAAAAAGCACATTAGGTGGAGTTAATATGAAGGTATTGTCTTAACTCTTAATGTAGAATTGTCATGGGAATTTTTTTTTTTTTTTTTTTTTTTTTTAATATTTATTTTTTAGTTCTCGGCAGACACAACATCTTTGTTGGTATGTGGTGCTGAGGATCGAACCCGGGCCGCACGCATGCAAGGCGAGCGCGCTACCGCTTGAGCCACATCCCCAGCCCCATGTCATGGGAATTTTAAGTATTAGAAAAGTAATAAAATATTAGCTTTAGTCTTAAAAGAATAGTACAAGTAATAAAATATGTTTTAATGAGGCTGAAGGGAAATACATTTAGCCCTCTAGTTTAATAATTTCAACCTAAAATCTTAGAAAATAAGCTGGAATATGAGCAAGTAGATATGCTTTTCTCTTATGAAAATATTGAGATTTTTTTCATTGAGCATATCTAAAACATTTTGGAAAGTAAAACAAATTAAGAAAATAATATATTAAACATTTTAAGTCTTTCAAAATTTGTAAAGCAAAACAATGAATATATTATTAGCAATAATTTACAGGCAAAATGCCTTCCCACTCTTTTCTGGGAAACATCTTTTTAGGTCTCTCTAGATTTAGGTAGTTAACAATGTTTTATGTTGATGAAAATTTGCCTAAATCGCTATAATTCTATTTTGTGAATGCATGTTTTCTTTCCTCAAATAGATTTTAAATTACATAAAGGCAGGCAACAGGTTGTGTATCCCTTATCTGAAACAATTGGGACCACAAGTGTTTCAGAGTTCTGATTTTTTAAAATTTAAAAATATTTATGAATACTATATATTGGATATAGAACCCAAATATAAACACAAGATTCATTTGTTTCACACACACACACTTTGTATGCACAGCCAAAAGGTAATTCTTTACATTATTTTAAATAATTTTGTGCATGAAAGTTTCATGGTGTGGAGATTCACTGGTATCATTTTAGCACTCAGAAAGTCTTGGATTTTAGAACACTTCAGATTTTGGATTTTTAGATTAAAGATGCTCAACCTGTACTAGTAGACCTCCCTGCCCTACTGCCCTCACCCTCAACTTGATTTTGAACCCTAAGACAGTTAATTGGTTGAAAATAAAGTACAGGGGCTGGGGATGTCCCTCAGTGGCAGAATGCTCATCTAGCATGTGAGAAGCCCTACAGGTGATCCCCAGCACCACAGAGAAAAAAAGAAGGAAAGAAAGAATAGAAAAAGAAGGTACAAATGATCATTGGACACCATTAGAGCAATTTTGAAATCTGATTTATCTTAAAACATTTTTTCTGTTCTTAAGTATTTTTCAAATTTTCAATGGTTCTTAAATGTTAGTACACCCCAGTTTCTGATTAACTCTGGGGTGAAGCCTCAGGGTTTGTGCTAGTAAGTTCCCAGTGATGCTAATACAGCTGGTCCACACACAATTTAAGAACCATATATATCCCCCTGCTACTCAAAAGTGGGAGCCACTGGCATTACTTGGTAGCTTGTTAGAACTGCAGAATAGTGAGCCAGGCGTGGTGGTTCATGCCTGGCATCCCAGCTTCTCAGGAGGCTGAGGAGGATCACAAGTGTAAGCCCAGCCTGGGAAACTTAGCAAGACCCTGTCTCAAAAAATGAAAAGGAGTGGGGATGTAGCTCAGCAGTAGAGCTCCCCTGGGTTCAATCTCCAGTACAATAAACAAAACAAAAAAAAACCCTGCAGAATATTGTCGTACCCCAGACTGATCCCAATGTTTAACAAGATCCTCAGAGGATTTAAATATATACACTGATGTTTAATAAACTTTTTAAAAATATTTTTTTTTTTAGTTTTAGGTTGACACAATATCTTTATATTTATTTGATGCTGGGGATTGAACCCAGTGCCTCATGCATACTAGGCGAGCACTCTACCACTGAGCCACAACCCCAGCTCTGAAACTTTTATAAATGTTTATAAACTCTGACAAGACTGTCCCTGGCCTTCTCCAGCCTTCTCTGTCCACTCCTCCTCTGATGTATTATATTCAAGCTACACTGGCTCTTTTTTGCTCCTAGATATTGTGAAGCTTGTTCTGGCCATTATTTACAGACCTATAGGAAACATTCTTCCTATAGGTCTGTAAATAATGTTTGACAACTTTATTATTTATATCTGAACATAATCGTTCCTTTTCAAAGAAGCCATTACTATAAAGAACACCAGTTAAGTAGTGACCCCTCCCCACACTTCCACCAAGTCATGCTATATTATACTACCCTATTTTGTTTCATAATATATATTAAATTGTTTTCATGCTTTACCTGTTAGAGGGTCACTTAAAAAAATTTTTTAGACGTTGATGGACCTTTATTTTATTCATTTACTTATATGTGGTGCTGAGAATTGAACCCAGTGCCTCACACATGCTAGGCAAATGCTCTACCACTGAGCCACAACTCCAGCCCTAGAGGTCACTTTTATGGGCCATTGCTGTATTCCCAATTACAATCAGTGATTTTTATCTAAAGCTGATAAAAATAAACTGACAACTTCATTTAATATTTTTACATTAATCAACATGAGGAAAACATGCTTGTTCAAAACTTGTTATTGTAAAGTAACTTGTTAACATATAAGGTTAACTTGTTTATATGTTCTTTGTATTAAAATTATTTAATAACTAATTTCCTCAATTAATTTAACAGGTTCTGCCAGCACCCAAATTGAAGATGACTAATAATCACATATACAACAACAATGGCTATGGAGTAAGCATTCTTCAACCAACTGAACAGTTTTTCATTGTAGCAGAACAAACTCTCAACAAAGGAGCTGCTTCAGGAGATAAAAAAGATGATAAAATGCTCTCCAAAGTGATGCAAAACCTGAATCTGGAAATGAATAATAATAAGATAGAAGCAAATTTAAAGGGGGATATCAGAATAGTCACCAGTTAAAGCATCTGGATAAATATTAAAGTTTTATATTGTAAGAATTTGTTTAATAATTCTCATGTCCCACAGAAATGGTACTTCAATTAAATTCAAAGATGATTTAATTTAAAAATTAAAACATTTAAATGCTTTCATTGAATGATTCATTTTAACATTTTAAAAAGCTTTATTGATATGATTCGAATACCATAAAATTCATTCTTTAAAGTGTATAAATCAGGGACTGGAGATATATAGATAGCTCACTTGGTAGAATTCTTGCCTCGAATGCCCTGAGTTCAATCCCCAGCGCCATATAAACAAAAATAATAATAATAAATGTGTATAAATTAGTTTTTAGTGTATGAGGTATAATCACCATTTAACTCAGAAACAAATATGGCTTTAAATAGTGTTTTTTAGTGCCTAGTCCAATAAACAGTATTCAGTGTTCTAGGCAGAGTAGATAAAATTAATTTTATAGTAAATTCCCAGTGATCTTTACAATAATGAGGCACTATATTGAAATAATATTAGGTTCAAGTTAAGGAAATCCAAAATGAGAGAAGTGAACAATATAGAAACATGTTTGTCCCTCCCTCATGTTTAAAAAATGCATGTGCATAGGCTGGGGGTGTGGCTCAGCGGCAGAGCACTTGCCTCCCAAGTGTGAGGCACTGGGTTGAAGCCTCACTCAGCACCACATAAAAATAAAGGTATTGTGTCCATTTACAACTTAAAAAAAAAAAAAAGCATGTACTTGCTTTGGTGGAACAAAGTAAAATTGGAATGATATAGAGATGATTTATCATGCCTCCCTGCATACACATAACAAGCACATTTGTGAAATGTTCCATGTTTAAAAAAATGCAGAGGTACTCAGTGCAGGTCTGATACACAGGTGTTTAATATTGTCACAAGTCCAAGCTTCCATCTTGTTTTAGCACTGTATGGCTTCTGTTAAAAATCACCCCACATTCCAAAACAAAGATTGTTGCTCAAACCGCGACGTCCAGATTCCAACCAAGAAGAGAGAGGACCTTTCTACTAAAGTGCACACATTTCAACTTTCAGTCCTCTAGCTAGAACCTAATTGAATGGCTAGACTTAGCTGTAAATGAGACTAGACCATAAAATGTTTGTGAGATTACCACTTGTCCTTTAAAATAGGGGGTTGAACATCAATAGATTTAAAGACAAGAATCACATGATTATCTCAATAGAAAAAAAGAACAAATGAAAAAATTACATAATAGGGGTTTAAGAAACAACAAATGGTCTTTATCACAAAACAATTATATTGACTTAAGGATACTAAAAAGAGCACTCAGGCACAAATATTTAAACCTTTGACTTTTACAGCAACTATGATACTGGGGTTTAAACCTGGGGTGCTCCTTCACTGAACTACATGAACTACATTCCCAGTTTTTTGTTTTTTTCTGAGAGTCTAAGTTGCTGAAGCTAACCTTGAACTTGTGATCCTCCTGCTTCAGCCTCCCAAGTAGCTAGGTCTACTGGTGTGGGGCAATGCACCCAGCTAAGAGTTTTTAAAGGCCTAGTTGTTCTTTAGTGTACCCACCTCCCTAAAGAACATCTGGAGGCATTTCTATAAGTGTTGTTTATACAAGGTCTTTGTTTACACATGGTCTTATATGAGTTTGTTATAATTCCAGGGGTTACTCATGGGATCCTTAACAAAATCAATCTAAGAATTTGATGAGTAATAAGAG
This sequence comes from Spermophilus citellus, assembly GCF_964194105.1. Lineage (NCBI taxonomy): Eukaryota > Metazoa > Chordata > Mammalia > Rodentia > Sciuridae > Spermophilus > Spermophilus citellus. The sequence continues at coordinate 151,273,251 of NC_138187.1, forward strand.
TAAGGACTTTTCTTTCCAACCCTCTTCTACCTTCCTCGGTTTTTGGTTTCAGAAGAAAAGATAGGGGCAAAGATCTTTGAGAGTGAGCAGAAGCAGCAGTAGGCTTCTGCTATCAAACTTCTTGCTCATTGATCATCCACCTCCATTCTATTGCTACTGTTGGTTTCTTTTTTCCCAAGCCAACCTCAGACTACATGATGCTGTTTTTTCTTATTCTTGCATCCCTAAGGGATGCACAAAGCATTTTTAAAATTAATAATTCTTCATCCTCCCACCTCTTTCCCCTATAACCCTATAATGAGAAACTTTATTTTACACACACACACACACACACACAGTGATGCTGTCATAAATTACCACAAACTTAATGGCTCAACACAAAGTATCAGTTCTGCAGGTTCAAAGTCTGACATGCATGGGAATCACTGAACAAATGCAAGGTGTCTGTCAATGAGTTTGGGTTTGCATTACTTATTTGATACTCTTGGGGATGATGTCTTCTTGTTCAGGTGAATTGGCAGAATTCAGTTCCTCAGGATTGGAGGGTAAAGATCCATTTCCCTGACATTTGTCAGAGGAGGGTAGGAGGGTCCTGGCTTCAACGGCTGACTTGGCTTGGCATTTCTTGGCTCATGGGCTCCTTTCTCTAAAGCTATCAACAGTGGATCAAGTCCCTCCCCTTTTCCACTTGTAAGAACTCGTGTGTTTATATTGAGGGCTACCTGGAAAAGCCAGAATAATTTCCACAACTCAAAGGTCTTAATCTAAATCACATTTGCCATGCAAAGTATGTAATCACAGAGGTTCTGGGGATTAAGACTTGGACACCTCCACCAGGACTAGCTATCCAATACACAGTTTATACATAATAATATATATTATACATATTTTATATAGTAACTGTGTATTGGATATAAACTGTGCATTGAATACCTGGTGTAGCACAGTGGCAGAGTCCAAATAAGTGCTGGGTATTGAACCAGAGCCTTGCGTGTGTAAGGTATGGACTCTACCACTGTACTACACTCATGGGCCCACAATGTGAATGCATTTGAGACTAATTTAAAAACAAAAGCAGAGATGATTCCCTATTTCTGTTATACATCTTATGGCTTCATAAAGATAAATGCACATATTTAGTTTTTCTACTAGGCTTTAAATTTCTTGTAGTATAGGCACTGGATTCATAATCATTATATCTACACTGTTCCGAGCATCAACAACTGTTCAATCGCTTACTTTTAAAATGCTATTGGTGAGTTTCTGCCCATGAAAAAAAGACCAAACTAAGATTTTACAATTAAGAACATTTTTTCATAGATGCCAGGGACGTAAATGGTAGAATTCTAGAAGTGAATATTGGCCAAATTGAGTTTAAAAGGGTGGCCATGAGCTGGGTACCCATCTGTATTCCTATCTACTAGGGAAGCTGAGGCAGGAGGATCGAAAGTTTGAGGGCAGCCTGGACAATTGAGACCTTGTCTCAAAAAATTAAAAGGGCTGCGGATGAAGCTCAGTGGCGGAGCACCCCTGGATTCAATAACCAGTACCAAAATGATGGTGATGGAGTGGGATAAGATTAGAACCTCTTTTTGCCTTTTCATGGTGGGCTCTCAGAGAGTGAAGATTTCCTTCTCCTGCTATTCTAGTAGCAGGTAGGGCAGAGCAACTGAAGAACAGATGGAATCCACAGTGCTAGAGCCTCTTCTCAGTTTACAAGGAAGTAAAAGTGGCAGGTGGCTTAAAGGCATGCTCAGGCAACCCAATTATGGGAACTGTTTTGTTTGCAAGTCTCCATTCTTTATGAGACATTTGAGTTGAAACACGTGCATATTATCATATATGTTAACAGTTACGTCCACTGGAAAGCAGTGAATTTGAACAGGTCTAATTTTCCCAATATATTAAAGCAAAAATAGGGCTGGGGATGTGGCTCAAGCGGTAGCGCGCTCGCCTGGCGTGCGTGCGGCCCGGGTTCGATCCTCAGCACCACATACCAACATACCACATACCAACAAAGAAAACTAAGAAAAAAAAAATATTAAAATTCTCTCTTCTGTCCCCCCCTCTCTATTTAAAAAAAAATAGCAAAAATAAAACAATTATATAGTTTGGGGCTGGGGTTGTAGCTCAGGGATAGAGTGCTGGCCTAGGATGTGTGAGACACTGGGTTCACTCCCTCAGCACCACATAAAAGCAAAAGAACAAAATAAAGATGTTGTGGCCATTTACAACTAAAAGTTTAAAAAAAAGTTTTCAGTACGTGGAAAAAAAAAAACATCTTCTTAAGCTGAAGTTCTTAAACAGAGTATGAACTACTTGAAATTCTAAATAAAAAATTTCGTGTACATGTTATTTAGTGGGGAATTTAGATTGTTTTCATTATATTCCCAAAGTGTCTTACTCCTCAGAAGCTTGAGATGACTGAACACATTGATCAATGTGTCCGTTTTAATATTATTTAATATTGACACCTAACAGTTATTTGTCTTTTAACAATGTGTGTTCCCTTCTCCAAAGAATGTCTAGTTTACTTAAAAAAATTAGGTCCTTATTTTTTAACAATCTGATTTAACTTTGTAACATGATGTATTTTAATAATTATGCTGTTACATTTTTGATAATTTTTCAGGATAACTTTGTGGCTACATATTCATTTATCAATGAAATTTAGAAGCCATTACAAATTTCATCAAGGTACTATGTTAATCTGGAAATCCCTATAACAATTATGAATGCCAGAAAAATATTTAGACCAACAGGTTAACCTAATCCTACTTATTATTTATTACCTAATAATCCTATTACTTTAGAACTATAAATTTTAATCATTTAAAATTACTATAAAAGTTTTAAAAGTAGGTGACAAGTACGTTACTTTTTGTTTATGGATATACTATTGAGAAACATAGCACACTGGATTATAAGACCATTTTCTTTAAATTTAATTGTAGATTTGAAAGAAATATAGGATTCCAAAGTTTCAAAATTCCTAAAAGTGCTTCCATTTAGGCGACCAACTCACCCTGGTTTGCTCAGGACTTATGGTATCTCAGGAAATCACAGGGTCCTAAGCAAATTGAGATATTTGATCACCTTAATTCAGTTTCCAGGAATTAAAAGTTTCTAACCTGTTTTCAAAATAATTCATGATAAACTCAGATTCTATCATGGTCCAGAAACCTTTTTTGTATGTAGTACGGCAGTCCACAAATAACAAAGTTATCAAATATAACTTAAAACTTCCAGTTTTCTGGACAGTAATAAAAACCTAGCAAATACAGTGAAATTCAAGTGCCTTTTCTCAAAATCAAAATATGTAGGTTTCTTTTTTCACATGGGATACACCACCACATCCAGCTAAAATATTTCAAATCCAACTATAAATTCCATTTCTGATGTCTTTACTATCTTCATGTTCCAACTGATTCCAAATTCAGAGGGACTATCTACTTCAATTCTCCACAATTGCCAGGCCTTCAGTCTCTGACTGGGGCTGCATCTTTGGTGCCTCTTGCTGGAGGCTCCAGCTTCTTTGAGCAGTTCCTCCAGACCTCTGTGTGCAGATGGCCATCATGGACTAAGCAATTTCTGATCATGAAAGCGAACTGTATAAATCCCTATTCTCATATATATACACACATATACATATATATGTACATATACATATGTGTAATTCCTTTTCATGCCACATTCAGTACAGAGGAAGCAAACAAGCTTAGAAGTGCAATGAAGGTACCAAGTGTACAAGCTACTCATGGACACAATGGGCTGCAAATCAGGTCCATGCTCAACCATCTTAACTTCTACAAGAGCTGACACAATTGTCCATGACAACTCACTGAAGCCTCAAACCCTGGTTTTTACCCCCAAATCCTCTCCAGTTTCCAGTCCCTTTCTCTCCAGCATGTTATCAGGGATCATTTTTTAGAAAAGTATTTTCTATGTGGACTATAAGGGGAAGTTGAGAAATGAAACACTGGTTGACACAAGATAATAATATGCCACAAAATTAGTCAACAAAGCAAAGCTTTGTGAATTTTCAGTTGTAATGAACTGTTACATAAAGATTCTCTGAATAAGGAAAACAAATGACACTTATCGTGCGTTTGGGAGACCTTGGATTCAATCACTAGAACAAAAAACAAGCCAACTATGAAAGAATCCTATGATGGAAGCACTTTTTGGATTACAGAGGGATAACACTACTGAGTTAGACCCAACAGTTTAAATTCACAGGGCACAGCACAGCAAAAACAAACTAATGGAAGCTCTAGAAACAGGTTCCAGGTCTTTAGCTTAGCTAAACACTTCTGAATGGTTCTTTCCATGTTTCCACTGGAAAAGTTGCTGGGGGCTAGAATTCAGTCAAGTGAGGCATTATTCATCTTATACCTCTTATGGTATTTTTCACAATCGTAATGTCAAAAGAAAGCAGAGTCCTCACAGATAGTCTTACTAACCACATATCAAACGTAAGTGGTAAAGAGATGTAGTCTACCTTAATTTAGAAAACAAAATGCTGATCTCAATTATGAAGTTTTTTCAGACACAGCTTCAGAGGAAGCAAAAATGTTCAGCCCTAGTTACATCGAGGTCCACTTGACTTGGGCACTGGTCAATATATGGTGAAACAGCAATTCAATTCCAAGACTATTTATTCTATTACAAGTACTAATATCACTTCCATATTTCTCAAAAAACAGTACAGAGTACAAAGAACAAATATGATTGGCATTGTAAACTTAATCAATTACACACAGTCGTCATTCAGTGGAATACTTTATTTTCTATTGTATTAAACAAAAGCCAAGAAAATATCAAGTTAATTTAGAAGGCAAATCTTTACTCCTTAAAGAAAAAAATACAAACTGTAGTACTTTTATAATAGATCATATTTTACATAATATAAACAAAAATCACTAATGTGTCTATATACTTGGTTTCCTTAAACTACAATGAACCACAGAATAGGTGGAAAATGCGTTTATTTTTTCTTTTGGTGCAAATAATAAACATCATGGGAAAACACACAGCATGCTTTTTTTTTTTTCCAAAAACGGTCTATGCACAGGCACTGACATAACCAAGTTTTAATAACCACCACCTCCTCTTCCCTGTCCAAAGTAGCCACCACCATAGCCCCCTCTACCACCACCTCGATGGAATCCCCCAGATCCTCGGTAGCCCCCTCCAGATCCTCTATAATCTCCACCACATCCTCTGTAGTCTCCCCCAGATCCTCTATAGTCTCCACCGGATCCTCTGTAGTCTCCACCAGATCCTCTGTAGTCTCCAAAGTTTCCCCTATAACCTCCTCGGAAACCTCCTCTGTAACCTCCACCACCACCACCACCACCTCCACCATATCCTCCTCGATAAGAGTTGGAGCCACCACCATAACCACCACCACCTCCATAGCCTCCGCCTCCGCTACCACCACCACCACCTCCATAGCCTCCCCCACCAAAACCTCCACTGTTATAGCCACCACCATAGCCTCCAGTGCCATAGCCTCCACCACCATATCCAGAAACTCCCCTTCTATATCCACTTCCATTATCATATCGGGCCATCTTGGGAGGTCGTGGACCATCTCCATACCTAGGAAAAGCACAAAACCACCATTTTAGTAAATCTGTTTTTTCCCCCTCATATGTACACGTGTTTTATTTATTTTGTAGAACTGGGATCAAACAGTCTTGTACATGTTAAGCAAGCAGTCTACCATTCATTAGCTACACCCTAATCCCACAACTTAACACTTCTGAATTACTCAACCAAATATATAAATTTAATTGTATTTGAAAATTTAATGCAAAACAGAATGTAGACCAAGGCACAAATACAAACTGAAATAAATCTAATATGCATTTTCAAAAGAGACAGTATCTACAGGCATCAACCATAAACAGTCTAAAATTTCTTCCTGCTTCGTTCTCGAAGGCCTTAAATTTTGAAAGTTTTGTCCTTACAACTTTTTTTTTTACTCAGTTCAATATACAATGTTCTAAGAAATTCAAGTATTAAAAATACACTAGAAGAAGTTCCTGGTACTGGCAATAAACCAAATATTTGGTATTTACCAAACACCAAAATTTTGGTATTCTCCTGTATTACCTCAGAAGTATTCTTGAAAAATGTCTTGACAATCTGTTTCATAGGGCGAATGAGGGCTAAAGGAAATCTGCACATCAAGATGCTTTGGAAAAACAATTCTAATTCAGCTTATTAATATGGAACACTCTGAAGACTGACACTAGCAATCCAATAGCTATCCAAGTCAGATACAACAGCTATGAATTCAGGTTACTCCACTGCTCACCTTCTATTGATTTTATTGGAAACCTATTTATGTAGTCAAATCCCCACTGCAAAGAAAAGCCATTTGAAAAAAAAAAAATTGCTCCAAAATGGCAGAGTGGTACACGCCTGTAATCACATAAGATCACGAGGTTGAGGCAGAAGGATTTGGGTTCAAAGTCAGCCTTAGCAACTTAGCAAGGGACTAAGCAACTCATTAGGAAGTGCTCCTAGGTTCATTCCCCAGTACCAAAAAAAAAAAAAAAAAGCATGAAGTACACTGATATAACGCCACCAAGTCTGCAACTTTACAAATTAAAAAAAAAGTCACAATAAAAAATTAGTGACCCTAAATGAAGACCACATGGGTATACATTTTATATTGTGCCTTTTCTGTAGGTATCAAATATTCCCAAAATAATAAGCTGAAGGCAAAGAAAAAAACAGGAGGCAAAAAAATTTTTTTTAATTAAGAGAAATTTCATCTTTTCATACTCTTATTTCCTTAAAATAAAGCCTGATGCTTTACATTTAAGAAACAATTTAACCTATCCACCTTTTTTCTTCAGAAATGCCAAAATAATGTTGTGATAAGAGAACTATCTAGGCTATATCACTTACCTGGTTAGGTGAACTACTCTGACCCATGTGCGTACACTTAAGGTTCTTTTCCATCTCTAACAGAGATGGGACAAGGTGAGGAGGTGGGTAGATGGTATTCTTTTGTTCTGAGTATGTCAGCCCAACTAATTTTTGTATTTAGGGCTTGCCTAGTTCCATCAACTAAACATGGGAATACTAGGTCTACAAGGAATATCCAGCCTCTGTTTGATTCAAAGAAAGCAATGTGGTACTCACCGTGCACTGCCAATCATAAGGTTTATACCAGCAGCTGATGGCCTAGAGATTTGGCGAATCATGTTAAGCATATGTTCATTTACAGGGTCCAACTGGCTGATGATATTAGGTTGTTTGCTTACTTCAACAACCAGAGCTTCCATTGCTGCTCTGAGGGCAGTGATACAGGCAGCGGCTTCATGGGATATTTGTAGTCTGATCCTAAAAATAAGAAAAACAAAAACTAAGAAAAGGACCACAAGCACCAAGACTACTTTCGATTCCTTAAATTCAGGGATTGCTTTTCATGGAATAAATCTAACTGTTTAACAAGTACAAGTGCTATATCCAAATGAACCAAGGCTTAGGCAAACACAGGTATGAGGAGTAATAATAATCTGTATTAACTTCTTAAAAAAAAACTGCTAGCTATTGGGAGTCTCATAACTCAGTCTCCAATAAATTAAGAGACTCAGAATGTTGGGATTGAGGAAGCAGCTCTAGTAAGACAGACTGCTTAGTATGCATGAAAACCTGGGTTCAATCTTCGTCACAAAAAAAAAAAAAAAAAAGAAAGAAAGAAAGAAAAAGAACAGAAATTAAGAATGGTGGACTCTTCTACATTATCCTACTGACTGCCCATCAAGCTCCATTTCATTATGGCAGAATGCACACCACAATGTCTTATAGAGCACATGGCACCCAAGCTCTAATTAGAGTCTACTTTGGTAATGACAGTATTCACGGTGACATAAGTGACAAATCTATAATGCATTTACTTCTACTGGGATAATCAATTTAAAATATACTTTAGGACTGGGGTTGTGGCTCAGCAGTTGAGCGCTTGCTTACCACGGGGCGAGGCCCTGGGTTCGATCCCCAACACCCCATAAAAGTAAATAAAGATATTGTGCCCAACTACAACTAAAAAAATAAATATTAAAAATAAATAAAATACACTTTACATAGAACAATATGACCAACATTTACCACTCTCCAAGAAAATATGTTATATAGAACCAAATATGGCCCACTAAGTCTTGCATTGTTTACTTTACATTGAAGTCAGAACAGAGCTGAGTTTGGGCATATCTCAGAATTCTAAGAATTCAGTTTGGAGGTCATATCTGAAAATCCATACCAGTCATCTACAAACACAATCTGCCCGTCAGATTGGACTCTCTTGGAAGCAAAGAGAAGCAACTGCAAGGGGGTGACTAAGGTCATGCCTTTAGCAGAGATGGCTCGGGTTCGAATCTGCAAATGGAAAAAGAGGCAAGAGGAAATCGCTGATATGCCAACTGTCAAATAATGCCTATAATAACAACGAATACTGTGAATATTAAAATTCACATTCACAAAAAGTGAAAAATTAATGTGCACAAAGGATAATAAAAAGAATTTGAATTTTTGAACTTTCTTAAATATACCTTTACTTACCTTTTCACCAAATACAAAGAAGGGAGAAGGGTACTTCATGTCTTGGCTGCTAAATGGACAATTAACAGATGATTTGTGGATAAGTGCATTACGCCCTTCGGTAGTAAGAATCTTTCTCTTTTCCTTATGATAGCATACATTAGGGTACACGCCAAAAGCCAGGAGAGAAATAACAACATCCAAATTATTATCTGGTCCAGTGTTAGTAAACACTTGTGTCAACAAACAATCTGTTAAAAAGAATAGTTTAACAAAAAGAAAAAACAAATCAGTTAACTGGCAAATCCTCATATCGCATGCAAACTAAATAGAATAATTCTTCCACTTTACAAATAACCTGGCTAAAAAACTTTCTTCTCAGAACCTTACTATCAAATTCAAGAAGGCCAAATTATATTCTGGGCAAGAACAAACATGCAACAACAAATCCATCGTGTACAACTCTAGTCCACCAGTTAAAAAAAAAAAAAAAAAAAAAAAAAAAAAACGAGGAAAAGAAAAAAATATTCCAAGTTCCAGGAGAAATTCTGCTTAAGTCCCCATAAGAAAACTAAAGTATCTGCATTCTTTTCTACACAAAACCAGAGCAGAAGCCAGGATGATTGCTGAAAATAATAAAAATCATCTACTCTCTGAATTCACATTAATCTGATAGGATCAAAATGTTTATTGGCTATTATTAGATAGCTATTACTTGTAGAAGATGGAGTTAGTGATAGATTAATCTAAGAGAATAAGGGAACCCACTGGAATGAGGGCTTTTTCACCCAGTCTATACATTTTGAATACATGATCACTAATAAGAAGCCTAACAGGGTAAGCTAAGAATAAGGATATATTTTGTTCTGACTAAATCTGAGTTCTAGTTTCACACCTCCTAATTAAATAAATCTGGATAAATAATTTAAACTCTGGTATTGGGTTAATAATCCATAAAAAGTGTTACTAACAGCTGAGGCTCAGTAATTTTTATAAAGAATCTAGCACATAAAATTGCCTTTCGCTTTCTGTTGAAAAAAAAATCCAGTCAGTTTACCACAGATGAGAACTACTTTATCTTTTCAGTAATGTACCTTTGCCCAACAACCAAAGGTTTCAACTAAACATGTCCTATTTATGATTATGCATGTCCTACTTCTATTTCTCAATGTTTAGCCTAGGTAGAAAACACCAACTTTTTATCAAAACAAAAAAAAAAATTTAGAATGTATCACACATCTTAATGACCCCTGTTTCATCTCTTAAGAGCTTAAATTCAAGTCACTTAAAAACTTAAATGTGGTAAATTTTACTTCAAATTGCAGCTAGCTATGGTGGCATATATCTGTAGATCCCAGCAACTTAGGAAGCTAAGGCAGGAGGATTCAAAGTTTGAGGCTAGCTTGAGCAACTTACAAAGATACTGACTCAAAATTAACCAAAACCACTTCAAATTTAAAAACGAATATACACTGAACTAATTAAATCACTTCTCAATGTGCACTGAACATCATGACTTTTTGTTTCCTTTTTAAAAGGGACTTCCATGTTCAAAGAACTAAGAAATAACTGGGTACATAGAGCACATGATTTGAGAGTGGGGTTGTACCTCAGTGGTGGAGTGCTTGTCTAACGTGTGAGGCGCGGGGTTCCATTCTCAGCACCTCATATAAATAAATAAAGCCCTATCAACAACTAAAAAATAAAAAAACAATCTGGGCATGATGCTGAGAAAGGAGGGTCTAGAATTCACAGCCAGCCTCAGCAAAAGTGAGGTACTAAGCAACTGAGACCCTGTTTAATCCCTGTGACCCCCTCCAAAAACAAAGAAGATTGAGCATATGATCTAAAGTCTGAAGGTTAAATATTCTATACTTTAAAATAGGCACATCAGTATCACTTCACAAATTACTGTAACAGAAGCTTACCTTCTGGAAATCCAGAATTAATCAGAATCTCTTTAAGCTGAACTTTGGCTTCCCAAGTCATTCTCAGTGTAGCCATATTGAGACGTTTATGTTCACAAAAACGTATCTCTGCTTCTTCTCCACTCATTCTATAAATTGGAATGGTAAAAAGACATTGTCAAAGAACAGAGAACTCCACACCGGATTAGAAAATAGAAACAGCTCACCCAACTTTTAGAACACTCTTTCAAACCCGTACCTCGCATCATCCCAGGCTTGAAACACTGACAAAAGGGCCACATGATCAGAAAATCTATTTCCAGCAAAGTTCCGATGGATATACCCCAGGCGCTTTCCCTCACTAATGAAAGGCTCAGGAAAGCAGGTAGCAGCAGAGATGGTACAGACAGCATCACCCACACTGAAAAACAAATTGACAGTTAAATTGAGACTAGATAATAACCTTGATGCCAATAGGTCAGGTAGCACTCACTGTGGGCTGTGGGTTTGAGTCTTTATTAGTTAAAATGATGCTTTTATCAGTGCTAAATTGGCTTAACCAGGAACATTTATATAGGCCCTTTCTCCAGAAGAAAGTGAAATTACCTCTGACAATAATGGCTGAACATCCACCATAAATTATGACCAAGAAACGTAATTTTCCCTTTCCCATTCTCTCAAAGAAATATCTTTTTATCTTCCAAACTTTATGATAATAACGTATCCCTTTTCATAGTACTATTTCCTTTCAAGGGACAACTAAACTAAAATCCTGGGGAATGCCATTCTCTTTTGAGAAATCAGTGCTTATCCCCCAGCTTGAAGAAATGCACTGGAAGAAAAAGGACTAGTTTTACTATTTGTCTTTGTATCTAGATATATCAGTTATTTTAACCAAAAAGTGTCTATTTTTCCTTAGTGGATCTTGCTTTCATGGGGAGTGGATTATGATTCTGAATTATCAACACTATCAACAACAATACAAAGTACTTACTAGAAAATACACCCCATTATCATCATTTTGCCAAAGCGAGGCTCAATGGGGAGCTTAGCCAGGATTCGTCCCAAAGGAGTCAACTCATCATTGACATCCAATGCATCAAGTTCTGTGGAAAAATATTTCTGTATGAGCAGAAATGGTAAGGAATACCCTTATATGTAAGTAAACATAGATTTGCTTCATAGATTAAGGGTAGGATAGGGAATTTAAGATCCCATAATTTTTCTTTTTTCTTTCTTTCTTTTTTTTTTTTTTTTTAGTGAGGAGAGAGAGAGAGAGAGAGAGAATTTTTAATATATATATATATATATATATATATATATTTTTTAGTTCTCGGCGGACACAACATCTTTGTTGGTATGTGGTGCTGAGGATCGAACCCGGGCCGCACGCATGCCAGGCGAGCGCGCTACCGCTTGAGCCACATCCCCAGCCCTCCCATCATTTTTCAAAGCAACTGCCAGCACCATGTCCAAAACCATCAATGCCCCACTTAACTTGCTACTATGGATTGATCCCAGGGACACTGAGCTACACACCCTAGCCCTATTTATTTGGAGACAGGTTCTCACTAAATTGCCAAAGTTAGCCTGAACTTGTGATTATCCTGTCTCAGGCTTCCAAGTACCTAGGATTACAGGTGTGTGTCACTGTGTCCCTCAGAGCCAATTCTTCGCACTCAAAAAGTAGAACAAAACTAAATTATAGAGCATCTAACATAAATGATACTAGAATTAGTTCTTGTGGAATATAAATTTACATACAGCCTACAAGAAGTCTATATAAACACAGTAATAATAATGGCATCATGAGTACCTATGTTCCATACCATTAGTCAAGACACAATCAGCTGATAATAATTTTGAAGAAAGCAATGAAATCTGGAAGCTTTGAGTTTGCACAAAAGGTGAATGCTTGATTCAAAACTCAAATGTGGAGCCTTCCGACTCCAATGCCCCTATTTTTCACCAAAGTACACTACCTTTCTAATATACTCAAAAAGAAAACAAATGTTCTAACACATGTACACCATACTAAAAACAAGGTTTAATACTATAAACCTTATTACCACAGCTCTTGTTGACTTTATCTTCATTCTTTAAAAAAAATTTTTCAGGGCTCAGTTGGTAGAGTGCTAGCCTTGAATGCACAAGGCCCTGGGTTCAATCCCCAGCATTCCCCCCTCAAACTATTTTTTAGTTGTAGATATGGTACCTTTATTTTATTTACTTAATTTTATGTGGTGCTAAGGATCAAAAACTATTTCACACATGCGAGACAAATGCCCTACCACTGAGCCACAAACCCAGCCCAGACTTCATCTTCATTCTGTTTCATTCAGTAAGTATTATCTGCTAATACTTCTGTGAGCAAGTCTGTATCTACAAGTACCTCTAAGAGTGTGCTCGGCTTCAATCACAGCATCCAAAGGTGGAGGTTCAATTGCCTTGGCCAGGAATTGGCCAATTCCTCCTAGACGCAGAAGTTTTATACTCAAAGCAATTTCATGCAATGGTGTTCGAAACATCTCTGGTGTCATGTGTGTTTCAAGTCTAAGAGAAAATAAATATAGTAACTATCCTGGTTGTAAACAGAAGTTATTCTACCAAAATTTTTGCAGAGATAGTCAGGAATATAAAGCTGCCCCCCGACTTTATTATTCAATACAAACTCTGTGGAAAAGTTTTAGTAGTTGTTTCTGACCTCACTCTTATAGCTTCATAGGTTTTCTCCCCACCCCCAACTGAGGAGTGAAGAAGAATGATATAGCTATACCAAATTCTTTATTATTAATCCCCATGAGAGTTAAAAATAGTTGTATAGCAAGATTTTTTTTTTTCTGGAGATGGGGGCAAACATCTTTCTACACAAACCATAAGTGCACATAATTTTAGTGGCTCCTGGAAAAGATCTTACAAATTAGTCTTTAAATTTCTAATAAGAGTTACTATTATAAATTTACAATGTCAACAATAAATGTTGGCTTTGACAAGATTACCACTCTTCTAAGCAGTTTACATTATTAATTCTTGTAATCATCCCAACAACTTATGGGTCAGATGACACAATACCTCCAACTTAACAACTGGACTCAAAGAAGTACCTTAATCTCAGTTTATACAATGGAAACAAAGACTTAATAAGTGTAGATGTATACGATAATGCAATGAATTAGTACTGCTGGCAAGACTTAGATCAACTTAAAATTAAGTTTACATAAAACTTTACAACATCTTTCCTCGCCTTGCTGAGAAATGAGCAAAAATTCCTTACTAAAAGGTAAATTTGTCATTGTTAATTTATTATTACTTTGTTTTAAGATTTTAAAGAATAACTATATTTCTATTTAGTCAAAGGACAATGTAAGTTTAAAAAAAGAACTAGATGGTCCCCAAATGCCACAGGCACTCAACAGTTCAATCTAATGCTTATCCATATATCTGTAATGAAAGTTACTTGTATAAAAACATTAAAAATCAAACTGATTTTTCTTCATATCATGTACATTTATGCACCTGGAGAATTTCTTAATGAATAGTTCCCATCCAAAAATGTTAAAAAAAAAGAAAGAAAGAAAGAAAAGGTCTATGTAATATAAATGAAAATGGATAGAACTGAGAGTTGGATTTGAGTCCTGACTCTCTCCAGTCTTGGTGAAGTCAGCTCAACTCCATGAACTTTGTCTTACCAGAATATCCTAAATTTCTCAGGAACATGAAATGCACTATGAAACAGTGAATTAATGGTAATAAAACTGAAAATAGAAATACTCTATAAATACAAAGGATCTTTTCACTTGAGTAACTATTTCATATCAGTAATTCCAAAATGACTTAAGTTATTGTTTTATCAAATAAGCTGTCATTAATTTCTTCTTTTCATTCTTACCACAATTTAATTTTCTAAGCTAAGCATCCTTCAGTTCTTGACTGTAGGCATGTATACATCAAGTTGATGGAAAGAAAAAGTACTTGTTAATCTTGTCTTACCTCTCAAATCTAGCTCGGCTACAGAGGTGAAAACAGAATCCAGGCCGCACGCGTCCAGCTCGGCCTTTCCGCTGCTCAAGATTTGTTTTGGATGCCCATACTGTAGCATAGTTGGTCATGTTATTGTGAGCAGTGAACAGTTTCACTTTTTGCCTAAATAGGAAAGATTGGTTTACTCGAAGACCCACAAATATTCCTAAAAACTATAGCCATTAACTAGTAGATGCTTTCCAAATAGTGATGCCTACTACTTGTAAATATCTATTTCTGATAGCACAAATAAGATCCAGGAATTTGAACTATACTCGCCTAGTTGTCAATCTACTAAAAAGTAATTTAATACAAATGAAACATTTATCACCTGTATTGCCATGGAAAACTTACATTATCAAAAATGAGTATGAGACTACCTACTTACAAGGTTTTTATAGACATAAGTGAAGCTAGCTTGGTGGTACCTTTCTGTAATCGAAGTCTAAGGTGGCTGAAGCTGGAGGATGTCAAGTTCAAAGACAGCCTTGACAATTACTGAGAAGCCCATCTTAAAAAGAACTCCCGGGCTGTAGCTCAAAAGTAAAGTGACCCTGGGTTCAATCTTTCCACCCCCATAAAGATTTTCATACATAAATTTAAAGCATGAAAATAAAATACTACACATGCACGTAAGAGAAAATTATCCAAGTTATCTCTATTCCAGTGTTAAATCCAACTTTTAGGGTTTCTATGATCTAAAGTTTATAAGCTGAGACAAAGCATATGGAACATCTCATACCCTACCTCATCTAATGGTGCCTGTACAGTATATGTGAATCCCTAAGTAATCTCATTTACACCTACAGGTAGTCAATAACTACAGGACTGGGATTAGAACAAAAGGCTATTCACCATTCTGTAAAATGCTCATTGGCAAATCACTTTTTTTTTTTTTGGCACCAGGGATTGAAATCAAGGACACTTGAACCACATCCCCTGCCCTATTTTATATGTATTCAGAGACAGGGTCTCAAGGAGTTGCTTACTGCCTCACCACTGCAGAGGATGGCTTTGAATTTGAAATTCTCCTGCCTCAGTCTCCTAAGCTGGGATTACAGGCGTGTACCACTATGCCTGGACAAATCATTACTAATAGCCATGACAGACTGGTGGACTCTATACAGAAGGAACACAAGGTTAGCCAGTAGAGGACTAAGTCTGGAGCCTTGTGCATACAAGCAAGCACTCTACCACTGAGCTATGTCACCGGATGATTTGATTTTTGAGTCAACTTGATTAGTTTCTAAGGCTGGTGATGAATTTGTGATCTCCCTGCTAGACAGGCTCCTATGTACCTGGGATTATAGTCATGTGCTATCACACTAGGAGAAATCCTTTAATTCTTAAAAGGAATGGGAGCATACTTAGGAAGAACATTTGTTTATGCGCTAAATGTCGGTTACCTTACATACCAAGCAGCTTTGATCAAATGAAAACAAGGAAAATGGTGGTGGTGGTGGTGGGGGGGGAACAGTGGGATGCACTTACAAGTTTTAATGAAAGGCTTTGTAACTTTGATTTGCGATTACCTCTAAACAGCATACACAGATGCCTAAGAATTTTCAAAGTACAAAAATACAGGTGTGTTGAAATTTAAGGTGTTTTTGATTCTATGCACAAATAGGTTTTTGGGAAACTTACTTGCAGGAATCAATGACATAAACAACATCATTTATAGTAATGCTTGTCTCAGCAATATTCGTGGACAAAATAACCTGCAAAAGATTCAAAAAGTATACTTATAGAAAACAGACATATCTGAAGCAATCATATATGCTTATATAGCAAATATCATAGTCTTTAAAAACATTTATACAATATTTATACCCTTCAATCCCATTAATAATGTTGACTGTTTACCTTGGTTACACCAACTGGTACAGGATCAAATACTTTGCGCTGTTCCTCTCGGGGTATCTGAGAATGCAGAGGTAGAATTTGATACCTGTGTGTTCCTATAATAATACAGAAACATTGAGGACTATTAATGGGAGCTGGTTTGAAACTTCATTATGGCCTAAGGTATATTTTCTTTCTCATATGTGAAAAATTCACAAGATTCATACCAAAATGTGGATTCATTTCCAAATGCTTTTGCATTGTATAAATCAAATTCCAGCCAGGTAAAAAAACCAAAACAGCTCCAGGAACATTGAGGGTTTCAATGTACTTAAGCAGAGCTTCAATGAGTTCAAAAGGAGTTTCCTTTTCATTCAACTGAGACATGCTCATTTTTGTTTCTGGACCATATTCATCTCCACAGATCAGGTTGCAATTTGCCTGAGAAAACAAAGGGGTGACACTTTTTTTTATTGTTTCAGTTATTACAGCTCATGAAATAAATCATGTAGATTTGTTCTTTAGGTTTGAATAATACCTAAAGTTATTACTATTATTCCTAAATGACTATAGTTATACTACTAGCATTAGAAATTTATTTTCCATACATATAGGAAATATATCAATACACTAAAATTTCCTGAGGACACCAAATTAATGTACCAACTTTTATATGATTTCATAAGCTATCTTGTAGCAAGTAAATTTCTTTCCTATGCCAATTAACCCTAGTTTACTTTCCTTATTGTCTTATAAACTAGTATGATGATGATGTGATCTTTAATTCACTTCATCTATTTTAAAATATAATGATTATGGGCTAGAGTTGTAGCTCAGTGGCAGAGCGCTCACATAGCACATGAGGTGATGGGTTCAATCCTTAGCACAAGAAAAATGAGAAAAAAGTTATTATAATTGGTCTTTTTCTCCTGCTATTTTCTAATTTGTTGCCTTCTGTTTTAGCAACTAACAGGAACCATTTCCTTAGAAATATGCCGTTATTTTTTAAAAATTATCTTCCTTCCAATTTCACCAATTTATTTCCTCATCTCTAACATCCAATTTTGGTATTTGAATATGTGAGGGGGAAAGTCCTTTGCACAAAATTATCTTTTGCTGTCAAGTTAAAAAACATGACATGTTTTACGTAAAAAGAAGATATAGGGCCAGGATTATAGCTCAGCAGTAGAGCACTTGCCTCTCACATTGTGAGATCCTGGGTTCAAAACTTGGCACCACATAAAAACAAATAAGTAAAATAAAGATATTCTGTCCAACTACAACTAAAAAATAAATATTAATAAAGAAAATTTTAAAAATGCAGACTCTGTCCTTCGAAGTCCTCCAGGTTCTTTTTGATGTGATACGGAGGAGGAACCTGTGAAACTTCAACCAGGCCATAGGACTGAAATTACCTGTAAAAATTTCTTTTTTCTCCACAGTTACTAGTAAAGGAGTTGAAAACTATGAAGCTACCATCTTTGTCCTTATGTATGCCCTTACCTTCTCAGAAGCTCCTCTCATCCCAGATCTTTTATCAGATTCTTTTGGGGATGGAACTTTTGAAAATAAAGACTTTCTTCCTTTGTCTTCAAAGTCAGCTTTGAATAAAACCTATTTTCCTGCCAATCTGATTCTCAGTATTTCTGACACAGCAAACATTGTGATGTTAAATTCTATTTAATTTGCATATAAAAATGAATTTTTAGACTTTTGTTTGTCCTCTTCTGAAATACACAGAAAATGTCTCCTTTCCTGTTCCTTCCCAGGATATTATTATTACTCCCACTATAGCACTCCCTTCACCTGGTAAAATCATTGCCTCTTTAATCTGTGACCATAGCTGCCAGGAATCACTTGGGATCTTGTTAAAATGGACTAGGGTTGTAGCTCAGGATTCAGGATTAGTAGATCTGGGGTGGGGCACAAATTCTGTCTTTCTCCAGTTTCCCAGATGTTCTCCTACACTTGGAGAAATAACACCTTAAAAAAGTTTTTAACCATGTAGGGTTTTTGAATTTTTTTTTTTTTGGTTGACACATATGCCAGAGATTATTTAACTGATGGCAGAAAAGAGCTTATAACTCTACCTACAAATAATCTAGAGATAGATAATCTAACATGTTTTTAATAAAATTAACTGCTTTTCTACATTGTTTACCCACACTGAAAATTCCAAATGAAATCCACTTACATCATCATCCTCACCACCATCATCCTCCTTGTCCTTTTTTTTCTTGTCCTTTGGTGGAGGAACAAACTGGGTCATCTGAATACAATCTTCCAGAAAATATTCTACAAGGAATATTTTAGTGTTAAGTCCAGTTAGTTATGTACATGTGATCTATCAACTTTCAGAATGTAGTAGTGTTAAATTCATTTGTTAATTCATATCTGAAGGTTCCTTAATACCCTTCAATGTGACTCTTCACAATTTCCAACATGTTCTAATAATAATTATCTTCTATTTTAATAGAACTTAGTAGTCTCTGCTCTCAGATCCTCAAGAACATGTATTATGCAAGCTCTCAAAAAGCCAGTGGAGGTTGTTTGTGTGCCAAGCATTCACCAAACTGCACATAAAGAAATACAATCACATCTATACCTATTCATTTCTTCCTATATTTAGCTAAACGTGAATCACCCTGATGCCTCTTAATTGTATTCCAATACCACATGGCTCACTCTAGCCCACACCCTTACTCACCTGTAACTTTTTCACCCAAAGAGTAAAAAAACCTGGCACCACCACTTCTATTCATTTGCTTGGTTTTTCAATTTCCGTACACAAACACAGCAGTTTTAGAGTTCATAACCCAAACTTATGTGAAATACAACTATCGTAACTTTTATTTCAGAGCTACACCTATTATTCAATTTACAAAATTTGGTATCCAGGCATAGCCATCAATTCATACCTACATTATTAATCTATTTTCATGTCTTCAATTAGACTGTGCTGTAAACTCATTGTAACAAATCTAAATGACAGTCTTAGAAAATAAATGGTGGTGATAAAAAATCTCTAAAAGAAACACATTATCAAAAATACTGTGTGGGCTGGGGATGTGGCTCAAGCGGTAGTGCGCTTGCCTAGCATGTGTGGGGCACTGGCTTCGATCTTCAACACCACATAAAAATTTAAAAAAGAAAAACAAAGATATTGTGTCCACCTAAAAAATAAATATTAAAAATACTGTGATATACTTCACTTCAAAATCTCTCTCTCCAACTCGATGACATTCTCAATGTGACCTAGACTGCTTAAATGTTGAATAAGTGTTCACAGAAATAATTACCTACTATATTTCTGATTTATACTTACCATATATATAGCTTTCCTCACCAAGACCTGGGTGAATATTTAAAATTTATGGTAGATCCTAACAATAAACAGAATCAAGAACGCTTTGATGCATCTAATATTCTAATTTTGCCTACATCCTAAATGACCTGTAAAAGTACTATTCTAATCTCTAGGATTTTAAAATTTTTGAACCTTCTGGGCAAAATATGCTCACCTTCCTACCCAGTTTCCATAAAATTTACCTTGAACTGGATAAGTCCTCCCATAAACTTCAATTATGGGGCAGTTGAAGAAATATTCACAGAACATGCTGGTATCAATAGTAGCAGACATAAGAACTATGCGAACTTCAGGATAAGCCAAAACCACATCACGCAGTACTACCAAGAGGAAGTCAGTCTATTAAAATACAAATAAAACAAGAAATCATTTAAGACATTTGGGCCATGAGATACATACACATAAAAGACTCCTTATGTTTTAAACACAAAAGATATTAACGAAATTCAGTTTATCAGGAGGCTGGCAAAAATGCAAAAAGAAAATGTTACAGTGAGCTAGAGTACCAATTTTAAGAAACTTTATATAGCCTAAAAGTTGTGGGGACTACAAATGAGTGCCTCGTGCCCTAGTGTGGTGGGGCACACAACCATAATCCCAGCAATTCAGAATCCTAAGGCATTAGGATTTATTGGAGGTGTGAGACACTGTCTCAAAAAGGGGGTGGGGAAGTGTTATTTTGCTTTCCATAATATTTTTCTTATTCCTCAACCAAAGAATTAACCTAAAAATTTAGTGAAATTTAAATTAGCAGGCACACAACTTTGGGAACAAAGGAAAAGTCCTCATAAGGCCAAAGTCTCAGTTGGAAAGGTAACATTTATTTTAAACCACCACCAAACCAATTTACTGCAGAAACATAAATCAACCCACCAATATTTTGACAACATTTTCATCTGGCTGCATAGTTGTAAATCTTCCTACCTTCTCCAACCATCACTATCCTGAATCTTAATCCTTTATGCGTGTGTACTAAAAATATACACATACATACTTTTTCTTTGAGAAGATCTCACTATGTAATCCAGGCATGCTTCAATCTGATAATTCTCTTATCTCAGCCTCCCCAACAGCAGAGATCACAGTTGTGCACCACTACAAGTTTACCCTTGTTTGCATTTTACTTTTTTAACTTCATGTATATTTTGTATCTTTTGGCATCTTTTTTTACCTTACTACAGCACTGCTAAGAGTGACCAATACTTGCTGCTATAGTCACTCTGAGAAGTGAGTATATTAATGCAAGTGAATTTGTGTGTTACTAATATCCAAGTTTCTTGCAGTCTTGTTTGTGTCTGTTGTGTATATCCAAGTTTCTAAGGGTAACTGTGCATAGAGAAATGCTGGGCTCTGTTATATAAATATTGAATTTACAAAAGATAAAGCTAAATTATGTCCTTTGGTGGCATTTAAATATCTCCCACAAGCCATAAGAAAGAAATTCTGCTAATCCACATGATCTCCAACACTTGAAATAATCATCCAAATTTTATTACTCCAATGTAGTGCCTTATCATAGAACTGATCTA
The DNA here is from genome assembly GCF_964194105.1 of Spermophilus citellus. Taxonomy (NCBI): domain Eukaryota; kingdom Metazoa; phylum Chordata; class Mammalia; order Rodentia; family Sciuridae; genus Spermophilus; species Spermophilus citellus. The sequence goes on from NC_138187.1 coordinate 151,294,475, forward strand.
TACTATCCCATTTCCCAAAGAGACTAACAACTCAATTTGGCATATGTATTAGTAAAATATTTCTTCTTTTATCAAATGCCTGTTTATATCTTTTTTTTTTTTTTTGCAAGGACTACCACTGAGCAACACAACCCCAGTCCATTTCTTTTCATTTTTAATTTAGTGTGTCTCAAAGATGCCCAGGCTGTCTTTTAACAGGGGATCCTCCTGCCACATGGTCTGGTTTTTCTGGGATTATAGGCATATACCACTGTGCCTAGCCTTCTTTTTATATTTTACTCATTTTTCTAATAAGTCATTTCAACTTTTTAAAAAAATGGAACTTTAAGAATTTAATGTCTATACTACCAGTGCAGAATTGTCTAGCTTTATAATATCTTTTGAATAAACAATAATCTTTATTTTAATACAGACTCATATTACATTCTTCAAGGTTTGTGACTGTTGCTTTCTTTAATCATTCAAAGTCTAGAACTATGCTGCTTGGAATAGTAACCATTGCTCATATGACCAATCACATAAAATGTGGCTAACCTGAATTGAGATATGTTCTGAATATAAAACATACACCAGATTTTTGAAGGATTCATGGGGGAAAATTAAAACATTAATCTATTCTAAAAACTTGCTTTACGTTTAAAATATTTGACAAACTGGATTAAATGTTAAAAATTATTTTCACTATTTCCTTCATACTTTCCAAAATATATTAAAAGCAAACTAAAATTACTCATGAAGTTAATATTGTCATTTCTATTGCGTAGTGGTATCTAAAAGATGTTTACGTTTTTGAACTAACAATTTTCAAACTGTATTGTCATTTAAGTCAAGTCCTCAATCTACCTGGAATTGATTTCTGTATCTTTTTATGAAGCAGGGTTCCAATTTTATTTACTTCCTCATGGATGATCCACTAGTTTTCAGTACCATTTATTGAATAATCCATTCTTTTCTCCACTGATCTGACAGTTTTAAACCAAAACACACAACACAATTTTCTTTTCAACTGCATAGTATGTCAAACTCATGAACCACAATGAAATATTGTGGATTCAGAAAAAATCCTGGTGTCACCAAGGAAAGAAACTCAGTTTTGTTATTCTTTAAAAAGGGCCAGTCGTTTCCAGCAATAAATGGTCCTCCGGAAGCATTTATAACCAGTTTATTAAGTTCTGTGGAGAATCCTGCTAGAATTTTGACTGGTTTTGAGAGAACTTGATAATTGATCTCAAGTCTTTCTATATGTTCTGTTCTTCAACATTTTATAACAACTCTCAAAAGTTTTCCTATGGAGAGCTTACATCTCTTTTTGCAGGGGTTTAATATCAAGTACTTCATTCAAATCTTTACCATGGTAATATTGACATCTTTTAGATGTTTCCTGTTTGCTTAAAAATACAAAGAATGCAAATTTTATATCTATATACCTATATTAACGTTTTATTCAATCATCTTGTTTTAAGTAATATCAGGATGGTGACAATTTGAATGAATAAACCACACACTGAAATGTTGCAGACTTATCTTCATATAGTGTCAATCTTTTAATTCATAAAATGATATACTGTCAACTTCATATGCATTTCATTAAGGTCCAAAAGAGGCAAGGGCAGAATATCTGTAGTTTCTACTTAATTCTGGCATGGCTGTCATAAATATCTAAAAAGACCAGATCTATATAAACATCCCAAATGGTTAATTACCGTCAAATTAAAAATAATGGCCAGGCACAGCGGCATATGCCTTTAATCCTAGTGGCTCATGAGGATGGGCCAGGAGACTACTAGTTAACCGCCAGCCTCAGCAATGGTGAGGTACTAAGCAACTTAGTGAAAGCATGTCTCTATAAATAAAATACAAAACAGGGCTGGGGATGTTGCTCAGTGTTACCCTGAGTTCAATCCCTGATGCCAAAAAGAAAAACAAAGGAACAGAGGCTGAGCATATAGTGGAGTTGATAAAGTGCTTGCCTTACATGCACAAGGCCCTTGGGTTTCATCTCCAATCCCCTCCCCCCACAAAAACAACATATAAATTTCTAGTGAAAACTAATAATAAAATTCCATTACCTATTAAGTCATAAAATCATTAACTTAGGTGTTTAATTATGCCAGTTTTTAGATATCACTTTATATATACTTATTTCAAAATACTTATAATATTCAAAATACTTTGAATAACTGCTGTGCGTTTAACAGCAACAAAAAAAGAAAAAAGCTAGAACAGACTTGCTAAAAAGATCATCTTAGTTTTTAAAGTTCACAGGTGTACATAGTAGCTAAATGATATAAGCAGCGTGAAAAGAGAAAATAAAAGCAAGGCATTGTATTTTGACTTCTCTGCATTTAGAATGATTAGCTTTAGTACCTTCTCTCTTCGTTTAGGAAAATTAGCTTTAGCAACCCTTGGGTTCCTCACAATTTACTTACATTGATGTCTCGTTCATGTATTTCATCTACAATTACATGACTGATTCCTCGAATGCCTGCTTCTAATTTTCTGAGAAGCACTCCTTGAAAAAAAAAGGAGAGCAACAATCACAGATGTGGTTCTATGTTAGAAAAAAGTAGTAAAGTTCTGAATCAAATAAGCATATTTCAAGACAACTATACTTTAATATTCTGCTTATTATATATTTAGCATAATAAAAAGGAGGTAGTATATGTTGAAATATATTTTTCATAGACTTAAATTTAATTTTCTCTGTTATAATAAGCAGCAGATACAATAAAAAATGCTGAGTTTTAGTTTCGAAGAATTGTAAGACTGGCTCATTATTTAGAGTCTAATTTTTTGGTTACTCAAATTATTCCTGACAAACATGACAATACAAATGCTGAACAAGAAATCAAAACACATTGGGGGTGGGGATGTAGCTCAAGTGGTAGTGTGTTCGCCTGACATGCGCAGGGCCCTGGGTTCGATCCTCAGCAACATATAAAAAAATAAAAATGCTGTGTCCACCCGAAAACTAAAAATAAATATAAAAAAAATTCTCTCTAAAAGAAAGAAAGAAAGAAAGAAAGAAAGAAAGAAAGAAAGAAATCAAAACACATGACTCACCCACAGTACAAAACATTATACTGGCATGAGGACGGGGAAGTATAGACTCAAATCGAACACTATAGCCACAGCTTTTTCCAGGTTCTTCTCCTCTCTCATATGCAACTCGCTCTGCCACAGAAACTGCACTAATTCTCCTGGGCTGAGAGACAGAACAAAAAAAAAAAAAAAAAAAAAATTAAAACCACAGAATTGATTACACTTATACAGGTTTTTCAAATTATCATAGTAAAACTGTCTACTTAGTAATTGAAACATAAAGCAGTAATGATATCTTCCTACACTCCCCAATTATTTTAAGATATTATGAAAGACTATAGTAACCATTTAATTCCATAGCAGAGTTATTTATTTTATATAGAATAATTTTGTAATTTGCTCTTTTTTGAACTAATGTAGATTGAACATATGAATGCTCTAACAATGAGCTAAACATCTCACTAAAATTATCCAGGCTGGCCTCAAACTTGCAATCCTCCCACTTTAGTCTTCTGAGAAGCTGGAATTTACAGGTGTGCGCTACCTTGCTAGACACAGTGTTTTAAGAACTTTGCTAACCATCTACAAAAAAATCCCATCAGACAAAAAGGTGGAATAATTCAGTGTATCTTCTACCTCGACTCAATATCATCCTATGAACAGAATAAAAACATGCATTCAATGGATAAGTGAAACTGATTTTCATGAATCAAATATAAAATAAAATTTGATCCACCACTGTACCATGTAGTTCACTGTTATACATTTGTCATAGACATACTCAGATAAAGTTTGATATTTGCATTTTACAAATAAAATCACTGAAAATGTCCAAATTGTTTGGGAAGGGACGCAAATTAGTAAGCAAATAATAAGATGAAAGGCAATAAAAAATTTATTTTTGTTTGAACAACCCAGTTCTGATATATCATGCAGGCACTGAAAATAATCCTTGTCATTTTGGTTGCAAACAACCTTTGAAAAGATTTGTCTTTAGCTCATTGGTTATATTCTGTTTTTCCCTATGACTGGACTGACTGAAAACAGGGTAGTAGTGGGGAGAACAGAGCAAAGTTAAGTGTTCCTCTTTAAAATGGTAACCTCTACAGGCTGGTGCTGTAGCTCAGTGACAGAGTGCTTGCCTAGCATGCGCGAGGCACTGGGTTCCATCCTCAGCACCACATAAAAATAAACAAATAAAATAAAATCATTATGTCCGCCTACAACTACAATAATAATGATGATGATGATGATAATAATAATAATAATAAGAAGAAGAAGAAGAAGAAGAAGAATTAATAAGACTTGGGAAGGAAGAAGAAGAAGCAGAAGCAGAAGAAGAAGAAGAAGAAATAATAAGACTTGGGAAGGATTAAGACCCTGCAATGTTTTACTGCATCAGGATCCTGGGCAGTTGAAACTTTCACCATGAGGCAAAAGACTCACAGCCAGTCTTGATTTGATTACCAAAATCAAAGAACATTTTGAGACAAAAAGATTGTTGGGATTCTCTAAAAACAAACTTACAAGTGAGTACTCATTATTAGAAATGTTTAGGACAAAGAATATTTTAGATTTTGGAGTGTATACAACCATAATCAGAAAATTAAGAAATGGAATTTGATACTTTCATGTATATTTCATAGACCTTAAACATAAAGACTGAGGATGCTTTTATGCAATAAAATGCAATAACTGCATTTTGAATGTGGTCTGTTAGAAAATGGAACTGATTTTTCTAGTATGAGTTGTCATAATGGTGCTACAAGTATTTCATATTTTGGAGCATATAAAATTTCCTAGAGAAACTTAATGTGCAATTTTTATTATTTTTTAATTATTTTATTATTTTATTTCAAGATTTATTTGTAAGCGTCCATTGGTTAAGAATCCCTAACAAGTCTGAACCCGACTGAGGAGCAGTATCTGGTGATTTGCATGCTCTCCATCCAAGTCTCAGAAGTACAAGGTTAGAGCTGAGCTGAGCACTGGGATAACTTGCCAGCACCGATTATTGAAAGTACAGTATTTTAATACAATTAATAAAAGGAAGACTCCTGAAGATAGGCATTTTGTTTTGAGTTCTAGTTTTATTCTGTGTTAACCTTGGGTCTATTAAATTATTCTGGGCCTTAATTTATTTAGTAAGAAATATTAAATAAAAGCTACCTATACCTTAAGGACATTTTGAACTCCAAAGAAGTTTTTAAAAACTCAACTATTTAGAATAGATTCTAGAATACAGGCAAGCTTTCAGTAAAAGTTCACCATTACCTGGTTTACTATCTTGCCTGTTCTTACTCAGAAGTTTTTACTCAATCATAAAATGATAAAATTGATAAGGCTATTATTTGCTATGAGCCAATTTTCTCCTTAGAAAGAACTCTTCACTCCTGTTTGATCCCAGGACTAAAACCTCCCTTTAGCATGGGATCCACTTTAACTTACCACATACAATACTGGAGATTAGAAAAACATCTAAGCTCTTTTTTTGGTTTTGTGTTTGTTTAAAATTTTTTACTATATTTATTTTTAATTTATTTTTGTGTGGTGCTGAGGATTGAACCCAGGGCCTTGCACATGCGAGGCGAGCACTCTAGTGCTGAGCCATAACCCCAACTCCATTGTCTGTTTAATTTTAAAGGGCACAAGCTGGACACGTGCTTGTAATCCAGTGGCTGAGGCAGGGAGATCACAAATTCAAGGTTGGCCTTAGCAATTTAGTGAGACCTTGTCTCAAAAAAGCGCTTGGGTGCAAGCTCAGAGGTAGAGAGACCCCTGGATCCAAGCATTAGTACCCCAATAGTTTAATAAAAAACTAAAACTGGAAAACAAACAAAATACAACTGCCAGGTGTAATGGCCCACACCTATAATCCCATTGGCTGGGGAGGCTGAGGCAGGAGTCCTTAGCAACTTAACCCCGTCTCAAAATAAATAATAACTTAAAAAAAAAAAAAAAGCTAGTGATATGGCTCAGTGGTTAAGAGCCACTGGTTCCAATCCCTAGTATTAAATGAATAGCTGGCCTATTATACTAGAGCTTTCAGAGTCTTATGAGACTACAAAGGGGGAGATATCAAATAATCAAATAGCAATAACCTGATTTCCAGGTACTTTCATTTCTTACTTTATCAACACACCTCATTGGGTTAAAAATTTGAGTTACTTACTTGAGTTACTACGATATTACACTCCGCTGCTCGGTCGTTCTGGATAAAGTCATCCAGAATGAACTGTGGAACCTGTGTGGTTTTACCACATCCAGTAGCCCCTCGGATAATGACAACTGAATTTTGACTAATTGCTTCCAGGATTTCACTTTCAAATTTCTTCACAGGTAATAACTCTCTCTCCTGCAAAACCTATTTTATAAAAGTTACATGTCAGGCAAATTCTACTTTTTATTAGGAGTAAATATATGTTAATTCCTTAATAAAGTGACATCTCTATATAACACTCACTTCCAATGGCTTAATACTTAAAATACTTTTTCCATAAACTAATATTTTATCTAATAGAATTCTCTTTTCTAAATTTCCAAATAATATTGTAATATTTTCTACACATTGATTTTCCTAGTTCTTCATGACCATTCAGCAAGCATTTCCCCTTACCATTTGTTACACAATGTTAATATCTGTTAGGTAACATCTGGTATTTAAATGACAACACAATGTTGTTTTCTTTTTGAAAATACAACTGACCAATTAAATTTATTTTTGTTTTACATTAAATTATATGGGGGGGGGTGTGTGAGATCTGTTCCTAGTCTTCTTACTCATAGCAATTACCCACAGAGGTAGCTAAGATTGGTAGTTTGGTGCATATCTCTAATCTACTTTTCTAGGAAGGACAAAATACAGTATTTTTCATTGTCCTTTTACCCATACCTAGAATGTTATGAACCTTTAGGCACCATGTTTAAATACTTCAAACTTACTGCTTGCAAGTCATGATCCTGTTCCAGCTGGTACATCAATTCATTCTTGAGGTCCAAACTTATTTGTTCTGGAGTAGCCTGTAAAATTGGAAGGCAATATTCAATTTATTGTCTAACATAGACAACCTAATGAAATATATTAAAGACCTCTCAAAAAACAATGCTGTACTTACATAAGCCAGGGGACCCTCATCAATGTTGCTACTAGTCCAAGGATTCCAGTTGGATTGTGGAGGTGACCAAGGAACCACACCCACTTGGTTTTGACGTTGAGATGGTTCAAAATGAGCCAATTTTCCAATGTTGAGCATAACTGGCATAGAAGGATCAATAGGCTATTAAAAAAATAAAATCCCCCCCAAAAAAAAAGAAAAAAAGAGAGAAAAGTTGCATGAGTCCACAAGTCCACTTGTCTATTGAGAGTTGTTCTATATAATGTAAACTAAAAAGCTAAATATGCTTACTGGGGGCACAATTTCAAGATTTAGCTCTTGAATCACATTTTGAAGTTGATGCTCTAAATCTTGAGAGATGTTAACTCTGTAAGGCTCCACCTACAGAAAAAAGATGTTGATAAAAATCATGTAACGTATACAGGAATACAACACAAACTTACAACAGTGGGAATAAGAGTATGCAACTGATATAAACATCTCATAAACCCAGAGCTAGTTTCTTTTTAGTAAAGAGAATTGGTTCAGCCTAGTGTCATGGCAGGAGGCTGATCTCAGGTTCAAAGCCAGATTGCAGAGGCTGGAGACTGAGCTCTGCTCTGTGCTTAGGCACCCATTGGTTCAAGCTCTGGTTACCAGACCCCAACCTGCTTCAATGATTATTTGTTCCCTGTTCACTATAAACACAGGCCATATACAGATGATGAGCATGGTCATTCAATTTACTGTGTAGTAAGATTTCACAAAATAGGAAACTAAGCTTCTTTTTAGCCAAAAGATTAAATGTAAGCCAAGTTTAATCTTACTACATCTCACTGGGCTAGGTTATTAAGTCTAAAGACTTACTGTCTCTCCTTCTTTCTTCTTTGTAAGTCCAGAGTAAGCTTCAATCACTCCAAGATGATAGAGCTGTCTGACAAGTGATAGGGCACAGGACTGTGCTGCCAATTTCTTATTTGATCCATGTTCACGTGCAAAAATCCCTGTAATATAAGGTCAGGATTACCAAAGCAGAAGTATAAAATGGAAGAAATATCATAAACAACTCAGCACTTAAAACCAAAGAAACCCTAAATACAGATTAGGCACAACACGCTTCAACTGTTTTATTTCTTAACCAAATGCAATTCCACAATAACTTGTGGACTAAGTAAACAACCATTTTGGTTCTAGGCTTATTAAGACACATAAATCAATGCAATGAAAACAACCTATTTTAACAAAGCTGTCATTATTACCACCATGAGGCAATAAAAGTGGATGACACCACATTTAACTTTTGAAAATAAAAATTGAACAATCATTTTGCATGGTGGTGCTAGCCTGTAATCCCAGGGAATCTGGTGGTTGAGGCAGGAGGATAGAAAGTTTGAGGACTTCCAGAGAAGTCAGTGAGACCCTCTTAAAAAAAAAAAAAAAAAAAAAAAAAAGTGTGGGGGACAAACACAAACACACAGAACAGAGGATGAACCTCTGTTGTAGAGTGCCCTGGGTTGAGTCACCAGCACTGCCACCCCACTCCCCACCTACAATTTAATGAATCACAAAATAAAAACAAAGATTTAGATTTCAGGTCTAATGACTGATGGTTGCAGGGGGGCGTGGTGCGTGTATAGTCAGACTGAGACAGGAGGATTCCAGGCTGGGCAACAAACAGAGACCCTGTCTCATAAAAAGGAGTAAAATATATATTTTAGGCTTTGCAGCCTTGTACCCTTTGTTAGTCTATCTTTAACATGTGAAAGCAGCCACTGACAACATTTAAATTAGGGTTTGATAAACAACAGGCCAGGGAAACTGTTTTTTATGTTTTAAACAGCTGTAAAAATAACAATGTATCCAGTCTTTTACCAAAAATGTTTGGTGTGCCAAATATCAAATGAATGGCTGCTGAGGTGTTCCAAATAGGCAGTTGGATTTGACTGGAGGGACACAGCTACTGAAACTATCTCATATTGTTAAAGAAAATACCAATGGACAATAGAGGTTTCTCCCCTATCATTCAGTTTTTGGACTGATGACTACAAAACAAAAAAAGGGAAACAATGATTGCCTTCTATTTACCGGAGTTACAAACTAATCCTAGTCAATGTGTGACAACAGACAACATTTAGAATGCTTTTATCCTCTTTTCCTTAACAAAGCCCCATCTACATAAAAATAAATTATTTTCCATGTCTAGGATAAGAAATTCAACATCTGATGAACTACTTAAATGTTGACACTATCAGCAAAGATTTTCCTCTGGTAAATTTAAATCAATAGAGTAAGTTAGAATTTTTAAGCTGGAAGGAACCTTAGGCCATTTCTCTCAATTTGCAGATAGGTAAATTGAACCCCACTTATGTCAGGTGTTAAGTTATTCAAGGTCACCCAATACCTACTACTAAAAAAAAAAAAAAAAAAAACCCCAGTTTTTTTTATCTTTCAAAACTTGCACAATGCCACTTCATTTCCAAGGAAAAAAAGCATATAGGCGTTGCATTTTAGCCTTTTAAAACTTCCTAAATGAATAATCCCAATCTTTGTGGGTAACTCTCACATTTTCTTTTTTCTTGGTATTTGGGAATGAACTCCCTCGAGCTTTGCCACTGAGATACATCCCCAGCCATTTTCATATTGAGAAAGAATCTCAAAATAAGTTGCTGGGTCATATTTACCTTGACTTTATGACTTTCGGAGTCTATTCATATAATATTAATATTCTTTGAAATATACATACTTTAAAATGCCTATGATAAAAAACTACAAACAGTATTAAGATTTAAAGGCAGCCATCTTGTAAAAAGAAATTCATATCTATAAATGAAATCTATCTCCATCGGTGAAGTTAAGAGCAAATACAAAGCATTTAAAAAAAATTGGGGGCGGGGCCCGCTACCAGAGATTGAACCCAGAGGTGCTTTAACAACTGAGCCATGTTTCCCAGCTCTTTTTATTTTGACAAGGTCTTGCTAAGTCAAGTGGGACTGAATTGTTGAAGCCAGTATTATAGAAATTGCTTGGATCACAGTTGTTTACCACAATATCCAGAATAAAAAACCTACTCTTCCCCACCCCATATCCTTTTGGTGTGTAGGAAATGCCTTTCCACTGGAAGAAGAGACTTGGGTCTAATAACTGGTCCAGGTCCAGCCATCATCATGGGTGGCTGGAGGACTTTATAACACGACAACTCTCATACTGTGAGAGCCTCATTCCTCTTTTCCTCATCCACCACATTCTTTCCTTTAATCTCTTTTAGCTTTAATCTAGCCCTCATTTGAGTGTAGTACTTTATATACTGCTATTGTGATTCTGCATATTACTAAATTCGTTAAAATTCTTTTCCTGTACATGAGTCTATTGTGTTTATTTTATAGACTAAAATACAAATACTTAAAAAGCACCAAGGAAGCAGTAACACTTACTTCTGCCCAGCTGCTTGATATAAATGGTCATTTCTGCAATAAAGCTCCTGTAACAACACATACAAACACGGTTAGGATTTTCACTGTCAGAAATAACTAAATCCAGATCTCCCAAGTCAGGCAGGCTTTCCAACTGCTTTAGGCCAAACTTAGCAAAGGAACATTCTAAACATTTATTTCTGTCCAATCCTAGAACAAAGTATGTAAACTTCAAATAATATACCACACTGCATAAGATATTTATAATCAAAGTTGATGAGCCAATGGTTCATGAAAAGAAAATGTTAGGGTTTCAGATTCTATATTTACTTACTTATTCCAAAGGCTGGAGCCTAATAGCTAGAATACATTCAATGTTAGAGCCCCCAAAACTCTTCAAATTATAGTTATGGTTAACTTAAAATCCCTGCGCATGGGATACTTTGTTTGGAGGGTGGAGGGTGGGGTGGTGCTGGAACCAAAGGTATGCTACCCATTAAAGACTACTGAGATAAACTAACACATGCAAACTCACACATGCACATACACTAAGGCAGAGTTCCATTATCTCCCTACAGTTGGAAGCAGCCTTAGTAACGAAAAATGTGACCTATTTACACAGCATTTACTTAAATCAGGTCCTAGAAAATAAAACTTACAGCTAAAACGTCAGGGGAGTCTACAGAAATTACATATTCACACAAGGGAAAAACTGCCAACTGAAAACTAAGCACTCTAGTCCTTTCACTGATCAGGCACATTCTAATCTTGTCTGCGTGCTGTGAATAAAAGGTTAGGTAAGGCTTAAGAAAAAACTGTTAGACTCCTTCCTATATCTCTTGTGAACTGACCTTCAGGCACAGCGGCTTCAGGGATCAAAGGCCACTGGCTTTCAGGGGAACAACATCCACCCTTTCATTAATGACACCGATGACAGTATGTTTCTCAGCCAGGCTTAAAGTCAGCACTCAATCTCATTCTCCTCCACCTAGGGGGAACAGCGACACCAGAAATCAGTTTACAATAGTATCCCATGTGATTGCTTAGTTCAGCCTAAGCAGCAGCACATGTGTGTATGAACACAGACCTCTGGTGTTGCTGTCTGTTATGCCTTTTAATAAAGGACATACAAAGAGCAATGCTGTCCCAGCTCCCCCAACTGTCTCTGCCTCCTACGTTGTCATGTCCTGAATTCTTTGCTTCTATGTATCAGAATTCAATAAGATTCTAATATTAAAAAATGTTTGCAAACAATGAGCTTCAAGTACACTTAGTTATCTTATTCTTAAAAATCACCAAGTGCTACTAAGCCCAATTAGTTCAGAACAATTTATTAAAGAAAACCAATCATTGACAAGTGTTATCTTTCAATTATATCCATAAGGTTTCAGAATATGACAGCAGAAATAAAGTATAAATTTGAGAATTCAGGACTGAATAAAACAGTGGGAAGCAGGAGGAGCCATGCTCTTATCATTTGGATTGAGTCAAAATTTCAATTTGGTAATTATTTTAGGGTTGCTAAATGCATCCAAGATTTTCAAGAAAATGTTTGTAATTTATTTTGACAATTTATTTCATATAATTAAGGACAGCAAATTGAATCATCTGGAAAGTTTCCATTAAAACTTTCACTCTCTTCCAATAAAAATAGTCCCCCCAGAAAAGTCTAATCCATATGAGCCTTCCTGGGAGTAATAATTACTACACCCTGGAATGCTCTTAGGAAGAACAGCAAGCAGGCTGAGAAACATACTGTCACATTAACAACTTTCCTTTATGTTCAGATTTATACATTAAACAACAAAAAAGTATGCTAAACCACATATAGTCTGAGGTCATCCTTAACTTTACAGCCCTTAAATGCCAACAACAGAACTCTCAAAGAAAGCCGGCGACGTTCAACCTGAAATAAAATGTGGATCTAGATGCAATACAATCAACCTGAGTATGAAACGTACATGTAATGTGACCCATTAAACACACAGTACTTAGAACTTCCTCTAAGAATACCACAATGAACAAAATTGTCACCTCTAGCTGGTTTTTAACTCAATTAACAAGCCACTACTAGAGGCTGTTAACTTTGGCCACTCAGATTTTAAATGTGAACGTTAAGTCTAGCATCACAAACAATGCCAATGAACTACTTAGTACTAGTGGCTGTAACTTTGGCCTCAGACTTAAATGAGAACCTTAAAAAGTCCAGCATATCCAGCATATCTTCTTACAACCACAACCACAGTAAACTGCTGATCCACACAATAAACCAGTTAACACAAAAATAGAACACATTCAACAACAAATATTCAAAACAACCTTAACGCTATAGAAAGAAAGAGCGAAACAAGCAAACCTGTTGTGATCCGGACCCACTTGGGTGTATTTATATTCTCCTTGGATCTTTTCTTTTTGGAAATACTGGTTCAGGCGAGCCTTAGCATTTTCCAAGGTCCAATTTCCATGAAGTCCAGCATTTAAATCTACTTCTTCTGACTCTAGAGTCTGTGGAACCAGTGATAATTAAATCTGGCTGCACCAATTTTAGTGAAGTTATTCATACTTAAGACACAAAAATGTTAACAGTATTTTTGTTTTAATTTTAAAAATTTGTTCTAATTAACGGTATCTTCTTTGCACTATGTTTTATAGTATAAAAGTTTCTAACCTTAGTCAAAACAATCAGAATCCATTGTGGTTTAAAAAAAATTGTTTTTTGGTGGTGTTTTTTTCTTTTTTTGGAAATGGGGTTGCATCCAGGCTTTGTGAATGCAAGGCAGACACTTGGCTACTGAGCCACATCCCAGCCCAGAATTAATTTTTAATGCACCCGAAGATCCTGTCTATCAACAAGCTATTGTATAGTATTGTATACTGTTTATTAATTGTTCCAAAACTGACAATTTTTGTGCTCACTACTTTAAATGTATTGAGAGAAAGAAATGTATTATTAATATATTTTTGCTTTGTGCTTATGAAGTGAGATTTCCTGAGATAATTACATTTCCTATAAAGTAGAAGAAATTTTTACATTATCACCAGGGATAAGTACTGTTTTTTTTTTCCATAGGAAATCTGCCCAGATTTAACTAGTAGTTTAGGTTTATGGTAATTCATGTGAACAGTCTTAAATAATCATTTAAAAGAGGGGCTGGGGATGTGGCTCAAGCGGTAGCGCGCTCGCCTGGCATGCGTGCGGCCCGGGTTCGATCCTCAGCACCACATACCAACAAAGATGTTGTGTCCGCCGAGAACTAAGAAAAAATAAAAAATATTAAAAATTCTCTCTCTCTCTCTCCCTCTCTCTCACTCTCTCTTTAAAAAAAAAAAAAAAATCATTTAAAAGAGTCACTGAATTATTAACTTGTTAATGTCATAAACATTGCTGTGAGTCCAGTCCCAAATTACATTTCCAGAAGTGAAAATAGTAGGTAACTTACCGCTTGTACTTCTTGTTCCTCCTTTCTTGAGTAGTAATCTTTCAAGTTGGCTCCCCGGTCCCAGGTTGGTCCAGGAGCACCACCAAAGCCAGATGCTCCCCCAGAATTATTTTCTGTTAAAGAAAACAATTGTCCTCTTGATGAATCAAGGTTAAAAAAATGAAAAGAAAAAAACTAAATATTTTAGAGTCTTCCTAATGTGGATTTTGGCACTTTTTAGAGAGAGAGAGAGAATATGAATTTCTTAATACTTATTTTTTAGTTTTTGGTGGACACAACATCTGTATTTTATTTTTATGTGGTGCTGAGGATCAAACCCAGCGACTCGAGCATGCCAGGCACACGCGCTACCGCTTGAGTCACATCTTCAGCCCCATTTTGGCACTTTATGTTTAAACTATTGGCGCTTTAAGTTTCAACAATTTGTTAAAAGACCTGAAATCTTCACAATTTAATTGAAGTGTTATATTGAAACATAGATTTAAATTGCAAATTTCCAGGCTGATGAAGCTATTTTTTTAAAATTATGAGCAACAGGGCTGGGGATGTGTCTCAAGCGGTAGCGCGCTTGCCTGGCATGCGTGCGGCCCGGGTTCGATCCTCAGTACCACATACAAAGATGTTGTGTCCGCCGAGAACTAAAAAATTCTCTGTCTCTCTCTCTCTCCCTCCTCTATCTTAAAAAAAAAAAAAAAAAAAAAAAAAATTATGAGCAATAGTTTGTGACAAACAATCCAGCATGTAAAGATTTGTTTTAGACTTTTTACAAATATGTAATAGATTCAATGTTTGTTTCTTTACTAAAGAACCTGACAAGAAAGTCAACTGTAGGACTGATTGCTCGAGGAAATAAGATGATGAAGAGGTGTAAGAAAGTGATGACTTTTTTTAAAAAGTCACCAGTGTCCCTCCCTCACCTTTTAAAATTTTGACCCTGGGTGTCTCACTAAGTTACTCAGGACCTCACTAATTTGTTGAAGCTGGCCTTGAACTTGTGATAACTCTTATGAGAAAGCATAACAACAGTGCTGATTACTAAAGTTGACTACTTTAGTAATTTTTTATTTACTCCTGAAAGCAATTTTATTAAGTAGATGCTATTTCCTAAATTTTTAATCTAAAAAGAGGGCTGAGGATGCAGACCAATGGTAGAGTGCTTGCCTACCATCCCCAGCATTGGGGGGGAAAAAAAAAAAGAAAGAAGGGGTTGGGGTTGTGGCTCAGCGGTACAGTGCTCGCCTAGCTCCTGCAAGGTCCTGGGTTCGATCCCCAGCATCACATAAAAATAAAGGTATTGTGTCCAACTAAAACTAAAAAATAAATATTAAAAAAAAAAAGAAAAAAAAATGGATTGTTAGCAATCTGACCAAAATCCTACTTATTCTTCCTTACAGTAGACATCCCAATAAAAGTATATGCAGAATCTGACAATGTTTGCTTACTTAATGGGTAGTAGATTTAAGGGCTGATTCATATGTAATATTTGGTCTACAATATAGCTGGTAGAATGAAAAACAAGAAAAAGCAAGCTAAGGGTTTAGTTCAATATTGAGAGAATTTGCCTAAATATGAAACCAGGTACGATTTACAGCACCTCCCACTTGAAAAAATTCTAAGACCCTTTAAATAAATGTTCTAGCCTGTACAAAATTTTTCAGAGGCAAAAATTAATAAAACACTTATGTTGTAGAACATTTTTTAAGAAAAATAAAATGATCTGATAGTAACTGACAAACTTAATGGGTCATGTCTCTTAACATCTTGAGTTTACTCTAGTTTTTTCCTCTCCAAATGAGAAAGCTAAGATGATAACCAAGAAAGACTTGAGTATCTTTAGTCATGCACACATATTCAAGTCCCTTACCTGCCTTGAGAGCCAAATGTGGAGGAAGAGGTCCTCCCATGGTTGTTGGTAATTCTCCTCCAGTACTTGCTGTGGTGTCAGATGTCTCAGCAGGAACAGTGGGTGGAGGAGGGGCAATCTGTGAGAGGAAAAGTCAAAGCAGAATCAGTGTTTTTATGTTCAGGAACTAGAAAATTCTTTTAATGTACTAAGGAGGTGCATGTGTCTTACCTTCTTCCCCACAATATTTTCCCCATCATTTAAAAATATTTTTAGTTGTACATGGACACAATACCTTTATTTATTTTTATGTGGTGCTTAAGATCGAACCAACCCAGTGCTTCACATTTGCTAGGCAAGCACTCTGCCACTGAGCCACAATCTCAGTCCCATCTTTTTTTAAGTCATCACAAAACCATTCAGTTCTCATTTCAGGCAGTAAAAATCATGCATAACTTTTCACCTGAGAGTGAGAGTGTGTTAGTGTACACACATTTAAAAATTATCTTTTTTTTGGTACCAGAGATTGAACTCAGTGTACTCAACCACTGAGCCACATCTCCAGCTGTATTTTATATTTTATTTAGAGACAGGGTCTCACTGAGTTGCTTAGTGCCTCGCCATTGCTAAGGCTGACTTTGAATTCAGGATCCTCCTGCCTAGGCCTTGTGAGCGGCTTGGATTATAGGCATACACCATTGTACCTGGCTCATTCAGTACATTTAATGAACAAACATTCAGTTAAGTATCTTTTATAGGTGCTCCCATGAACTAGACATCATTCTAGAGGGAAGATATGACAACAAAAAAAGGCAGATGTTTTATCTCCATGAAACTACATTCTAATGGGAAGAACTAGATAGAAGACATAGGGAATGTAAACGATCACTATTTTGAGTAAATATGGAAAGCCATGCTTGTGAAGTCAGATCTGTGAAAACATACAATGGAAGGAGCCAACTAAGGGCATATTTGAGGGGCCAAACATACCAAAGAGAACATCATTATGTATTTAATGAATTTCCTACTTCTTTAAATACTGATTTATGTAAATTTTAACCTTACTGATATGTTATAAGGATATACATACCCCAAGCAATAGCATATTGATGGACATTTGGATTGTTGCCAACTTTAAACATAAGAAAAAAATATTGCCACGAACCATTTGGACTTTGATCTATCTTCTTCAGGATAAAAAATTATGAAAGTTAATTTCTTGGGTTTAAAAGTGGTGGCACACACTTGTAACCCATCTATTTAACTAAGGAAGATGCTGCAGGAGGATTCCAAATTAGAGGTTATATGGGCAACTAGGGAGATCTTGGCTCAAAAATAACAACAGGTGGGATAGAGAGCAGTGGTACAGTGCCCCCGGGTTCAATAAATAGCCTAGGAAAGGAGAGAGGGGGCTTAAGAGATACCAATAGAAATCATTTGAAGCACAAGTTAAAACTGTAAAAGGAAAGGAAAAATGTTTATAGAACTAGAAAATCAGGATATTAATTGCATATTTAATGATATTTTTTGCTTTTTTGTCTATTTTTGATATAAAATTGATATGTTTAAACAAGGAATGATCTTTCAGAGGTCTAAAACAAATGATAGGATTTACTTCAAAATAACAAAAGGGCCAGTGTTGGCTACGCTGAAAAGTAAACATTGGGGTTTATTACATTATTCTTATTTTTATATACATCTCAAATCTTCCCCAGAAAATTTTTTTTGCAATATCCTTTATGCTGAGTAATTTGTAGGATGAAAGAACAAGTGCAGGACGAAATAAAAAATCTGAATAGGATATGCCTGGAATGGGGAGGTTAAACAGGATTTCTTACCTTGGTTTGACATTTTAGGTCAACTACTGTAGGAAGCTGTGGAGCTATAGTATAGGATATTAGCAGCACCCCTGATCTCTAACCTACTATCAAACAGTAGATCCCCTTCAATTATTACAAATATCTCCATTACGTTGCCAAATGTCTTCAAAGGACTGGTAGTACTGGTTTGAGCTAATAAATACTACATAGAAAAATGGAGGTGTATGGGGATAACACCTTGGATGGGGAAGATAAAGGTGGTAATTAAAATAGAAATAGACTTGTGATGTAAATTTTTAGTTTTTACTGGGGACTGAACCCAGGGGTGCTAAATCCTGAGGCACATCTCCACTCCTTTTCGTGTTTTATTTAGAGACAGGGACTGATTGCTTAGGGCCTTGCTAAATTGCTGAGGTTGGCTTTGAACTTGGGAGGATCCTCCTGCCTCAGCCTTCCGAGCCACTGGGATTACAGGCATGCAACATCAAGCCTGGCTTTAATAGGATAGATAGGTTAAGGGATAGTTTTCCAGGCAGAAGGAAACCTTAAGTACAAAAATTTTGAGGCATATAGGTGATGAAACATTACAGGAATTAGAATACCAGTAAATTAGAATACCAGCTAAAACAAAGGAAATGAAAGTAGGGGATGCAGTGACAGGAAAGATCAGGGCATGTTAAAAGACTCACTTCTGAAGTTAACATTCCAGGGGAAATGCAAAAACAAAACACAAAACATCCCAACTATGTGCAAGCACTGAAGAGTGAAAAGTAGGCTGATTCTGGAGGGCAGTTGAAATTGGGAATCAGGTTATAACAAGGGTGAGAAACCACCGAAAGGCAGCTTCTCTCCAGCTGAGAGTCAAAAAGTTTAAGGAAATTAAAACTGTTAGAAAGTGTGAAAGGGAACCTAAAAAGACAAGAGGAAGGAAGGAGGAGCCTCAAATTTTGTTTGAAAAATAGTCCAAATTTTTGGCTAAACACTGAGCCTCTTGTAGAGGGCAAACTCTAAGCCAATCGGCAACAGTTTTCTAATCTTCTAACATACAAAAGATTGTTTCAGTTTTCATCTAAAACAAAATTAATTGCACCTGATAAAACTACCAAATAAATACTCTTTGTAAGGAACTAGGGTTGTAACTCAGTGTGCAGAGTGCTTTCCTAGCATTCATGAGGCACTGGGTTTAATCCTCAGCACCACATACAAATAAATAAGTGCCCAGGATACAATCCAAATTTTCTGACAGAAGAAAATATGTAACCAACTCAAGGAAATACAATCAAGCCAGGCGTAGTGGTGCACACCTGTTATCCCAGCAACTTGGGAGATCCAGGCAGGAGGAGTGAAGTTTGATGCCATCTAAGTAAGAACATGTCTCTAAATACAAATACTCTTCCAGAAAGACGTCAATAGAAAAGTCTTCTGAAAGAAAACTCAAGACAATCTGCCACCAGAGTATCTACACTATAAAGCAATAGATAGGATGGATTTTAACAAATGTAGCAATAGCCAACGACTTCAGATACTTGAAAGGCATTTGCTAGAATTTTTTTTTTCCTTAGCCAGAAATCTTCCTTAATTCTTTTTAAATTAAAAACTTTTAGGTCAAGCAATGGGAAGACCTGAAACATGCATTTTTAACTTCATAAACAGATTGGAATAAATTCAGGGAAAGTGAGAACCCTATTAAAACTAGTATAGTACTAAGAAAAAAAACTAATATAGACAATATTCTTAAATATTGTATTTTGTGGTACTGGGATTTAAGCCCAGGCACAATCCACCACTGAGCTCCACACCAGTCCTTTTTTGAGAGAGGTCTTGCTAAGTTGCTGGAGGCTGTCCTTGAACTTGTGATTCTTCTGCCTTAGCCTTTGGAGTGCTGGGATTACAGGACTGCCCCACTGCACCAGGCTGCCAAAACCCTTTTATAAAAACCATCTTTCTCTTTGTTATCCCAGAGATTTCACATAAACCACGTCAACAATTCCTCAATATTTTGGAAAATGCTTAGCTTCATTTTTTAATAAATAAGAATTAAATTTAATTAAATACCAATAAAAAAAGATGTTTGGGTATTTGTTTTATTCTCACATAATACAATTAAAATAATTAGATGAGCAAAAAAATGATATTCCACTGCACAAAACACTTTCCCCTCTGCTAAGTGAAAAATTATGAGTCTAGGTCTTCCATACATACTGAGATTGCATAATCTTACAACTGAAAGGGTCCAGGAAGTGGCACCACAAAATATGCATCTTTGGACTTGAGGCGAAGGGCACTGGGAACTATCTGCCTATAAGAGGGACACCCCCCCCCCAAAAGGAACTCAATTGTCCTGAATCCTCTCTTCTCATCAATCTGGTAAAATTTTACAGTATCACTGGACAGGAAATTAAAGGTTGGCAACAAGCCCAGACAGACCACCTCTTCTTCTGAGGATGCAGAAGGATCCTCCTCAATGTATGAGGTTCTTACGTTACAATGAACTCATTGTAAGGCAAAAGGTAAAAAAATGAATTAATACACCTAAGTTACTAAACTTAATAGCTCAGCAACAGTATACTGTAGAATATTAGCTGTTTACCCTTGTGATCAGAGAGATGACTGGGAGCTGTGAGTTTCTTATCCTGTATTATTGGTAGTCTGGCCAAAATTCAAAAGTTGAAGTACCATTTCAAGTAGAAATGGTCAAAAGCCAGGTATCATCTGTACAAGCTTTCAGAACTCATTGAGTTCTGAAGTATTCACTGTTCATTCTAACTTTAGTATATGTGCTGTTCTTCAGTTATGCTCCTGCCTGTATGATAAACTGGTATTTTTTCTGGTAATCTGTTTTATATTAGTTTAATCTGACTCCCAAGAACCTAGAAGGATGAAGGGAAGCCACTTATCATTCCATTATACAACATACATATCAAGTACTTACCCCCATAGCCGGGACTTCTTCACTCTTTACTTCATTTATTCGAACCAAATAGTTAACAAAGTCTCTGGCAGCATTGCTCTGTGCATCTTTTTTATTGGTAGAGTTGCCCATGCCAGTGTAATTAAACCCTTCTACTCGAACCTTCAAGAGTCAAGGGAAAAAAAAGTGTATTAAAGCTGGGTAATTCTACTTAAAAATCTTATAATTCAAATAGTCCATTAAGAGATAAACAGCTAACTTTTAGTTAAGTACTCTAAAAGTACACTAAAAACTAACACACCTGAGAACACAAAGGCTACCCTATAAAAAAAACTTGAACCGTACTACTAGTGAGAAGCTAAAATTATAATAAAAATATTCATTTAAGTGGCTCAGATATTCTCATGTAACATGTTTAATCACATTAAAACCTGATTTGATAACCTCTCCAATTACTCTTTCAAGCACTTTGTTTCTAAAGATGTAGTAAAATTACAAACAGCTTATCTAACTTTTCTAATTTTTACTACTGTTGAGGAAGATTTAAGTTCTAGTTAGAATTATTTATCTATTATATTTTTCTATAAATAATGCTTTCTTGGAAATGATTTATAATGAAAGAGAATAGCAGTCAGTCACAATAAAAGAACTATTCTTCCCCACTGTGCAACCGATTTCTAACATTCCCAAACAAAAACATTCTTATTTTAACCACAAAACTAGCTTTATAATTCACATAAAGAAACTGTATTCTGTAGTACCTCACACATGAATTTCTGCCTGTTTTTGTTCCCTACTGCTCTAATTTCATACGCTGGGGTCATCTTCCTTTTGCCACACCAGGCATACAGAAAATTTTTAACGTCACCCATGATTCAGGAGTCTTCTTTGGACCTAAGAAAACAAAGTTGGTTAAAAATAGCATGATACCAAAACCTGGAAATAAAACATCACCTGGAAATTACTAAAATCTAGGTCAACAGATCAAGGTTGTAAAGAAATTTCCCCACAATGGTTATCTTTGGGGTCTAGTAATGGTTTTTATCTCTTCTTAAATATTTTAGGCAATGTCCTACATTCTACAAGGAGCATCTATTGTTTTAATTCATTTACTGATCAACAATGGAATTTATGGCACATTCTATTACTGTCTACAGAGGAAGAAACTAAGGCTTAGAAAACTTTAAGTAATTCATTCATGATGGAGGCATAAATTCAAAATACAGAATATTATATTAAAAAATAGGCTGGGTGTGGTGATGCATGCCTGTTATCCCAGGGAGACTGAGGTAGGAGGAATTAAGTCCAAAGTCAGGCCCAGCAACTTAGTGAAGCCCTCAGGAATTTAGGGAGACCCTGTCTCAAAAAAAAAGGTGGGGTGGGGATATAAAGTGGTAAAGTTCCACTGGGTTCAATCCTTGGTACAAAAAAAAAAAAAAAGAGGGAAGAAAGAAATGGCCATTAATAATTTTGTATAGTTGTCTCCTCTCTTTCTGACAAATAGCAGACTATCCTTCATGCTGCAGAGTACATATTATCTTGGGACATCCAAATACATTAAGCATCCCTTTCTTAACTGAGGACAGTGACCTATTAAATGTTAGGCACCAAAACTCTTTTAGGAATAGCTTGTAGAATTGCCAGGTGTAGTGGGTGCAGTGGGGCATGAAGTAATCCAAGAGGCTCAGGAGGCTGAGACAGGAGGATCCCAAGTTCAAAGCCAGCTTCCCAGCCTCAGGAAAAGTGAGGTGCTAAGCAGTTTAGTGAAACCCTGTCTCTAAATAAAAATACAAAACAGGGCTGGGGATGTGGCATAGTGGTCCAGTGCCAGAGTTCAATCCCTGCAACTGGGGAGAACTGAGGCAGAAGGATTGCAAGTTCCAAGCCAATCTTAGCAATTTAGAGAGGTTTGTCCCAAAATAAAGAAGCCTTGGGATGTCTTTCAGCAGTTAAATGCCCCTGGGTTCAATCTCTGGTACAAAAACAAAACAAAAAACCCTGTAGGAAGTAAGTTTCCTTGAAACCCAATGTATCATACTTGTTGGCACTTGTCCTCTACTCCAGACTATAAAATACTAAAAATGATGGAGAGTCTAGAATGATAGTCTAAATAATTATCAAAATATAAAACCAGAGGGAGGAATAATCAATTTAGTCTGCTGAGAAAAAAAAAAAAAAAAAAACCATTACCAGTGCATTTTGCTAGCATTAAGTCTAATAACATCAAGCTGGTCCCTACTATAAACTTGCCAGTCATCTGGTGAAGGGAATGGAATATCCCATTTTGGGAAAAATTGTGGAGATAAAGATGTCTGCTATGGTTCAGGTAAAACTCCAAAGACCCACCCAGTAAAAGGTTTAATTCCCACTCCATGGCACTATTGGAAGGTGGTGGAACCTTTAAGAGGTGGAGTCTAGTGAAAAGCCTTCCTGTAATAAGGGGAGAAGGAGCATGCCCTTGAAAAAGGGTATAGGATCTCCATCCCCCACCCTAGAAGGAGGTTATATTTGTTTTTTGTTTCACCAAGAACTCTCCACCATGTGCTAAATCACCACAGGCCAAAATGCAGTGGAGCTAATCTAATCCACCCTGGACTGAAACCTTGAACCAAAATAATCCTTTCTTTTTAATCAGATTATCCCTAGTATTTTGTAACAGTGATTGTAAATAATGCCCACCTGTAAATTCCATCCCTGTGTAATTACTTAAAAAAAACCAACTCAGTAAATGAGTAATTCAAAATATTAAATACTAGATCACTAAATTCATTTCTCTCTAGGTAGTCTCATCTAACTCGGTTATAGGGCCAAAATATTAAAAAGTTTAATCTACTTTGTCTTCAAGTTCCAAAGTCAAATTCATCTAAGCGCTCACATATCCATCTGCATGCAAACTTGGCATCTCAATCAAAAAGGAATTTTAAATTTCCTTCCCGGATCTGTTCCTACCACCCTCCATATCCATTAATGGCACTACCATCCACTAAATTAAATCAAAATTCGGGAGTGGGAATTCACTCCCTGAAAATCTTTTACTATGTGCCAAACATCCCCAAGGGATCATTTTAAGGACTACTTTTAAAATTTCACCTTTGCAATAAGCATTACTACGATTCCCTTTTCTCTTAAAAAAAAAAAAAAAAGAGAGAGAGAAAACTGATACCAAGAATAATTTGTCCCAGAAAATAGACCCCATCTGAGAAGCCACAATTTCATGAAGATGGAGCACGAAAACTGCGTGGTGGCGGAAACTATCTGTTCACTCCTCTCCACCTTCCCTGTACACCAGGCAACCGTGCTGCGACTCTCGCCACCTGAAGCCCGTTCTCTTAAGTTCCCCTCTCCACCCTCCAGGCCCAGGTCTCGGCCTCGGCCATCACTGACGCCGCCACCGCGCGGAGGCGGACGCAGCCCGGGCCCGAGGCCCCCTCCTCCACCCTCCCTAGGGTGGTGTTCCCGCGCACACGCTCAGTTCCTCTGCGGCGGGCACACCAAGACCTTTGTTTCTCAGCCGCCTGCTCCTCACCGCACCCGTCCACCACAATGAGCGAAGGGTAGGGGCCGTATCCGACCCACCGGGCCTGTGCCGATTGGTCGCGTGAATGAAAGAAGGCCCCACGGGCCCTGGGCACGTGCGGCGCTCCCGCGACAACCACCGTAGGCGCTTCACCCCCACCTTCCCTCGGCCGCGACCGCGCCCCGGCAGGCCCGGAGGTAGACGCAGCGGGTTTGGCGTGCAAGGGACTAGAGTGAGGGGGACAGGGAGAAGGCGGGGGCCTGGGCCACGCCAGGCCCGCGCACACCAAGTGCGCCACGGCGGGCACGCGCACACTCGCGAGCTGGGCGCCGGCCGCCCCTCCCCCACCGCCGCCGCCCGCGCTCCACACAAAGCCGCCGCAGAGCCGCGGCCCCACCACCCGCCCGCCACCCTGCCCGACGCCAGAGTCTCTTCCTTACCAGCCTCCGCTTCCCGGTGCCCGAGAGCACAGCCCTCTTAAGACCGTCTGCGACTCCGGTCTCCTTCAGAGACCGCTAGAAAGCACGCGGCCTCTTGCACCCAGGCAGCGGCGAAATGGCTCCGACCGCGGAGCTCGGTGGGCGGAGTTAGCGAGTGCACGCATGCGCAAAAGGCGAGGTCGGCCGCGAGGGCGCCCCGCGGGAGGGGGCGGGGCAGCAGCCCTTTCGCGCCTCAAGGCCGCGGTCGGCCGGAGATCGCAGCGCGCGGGGCTTAGGCCCTGGGTTGGCCACTTCCGGGAACGAGCTACCGGCCCCTGAGCCTTGTGGGGAATCGAGGGCCTAAGCGTTGTGATGCCCTAGTGTCTGACAGT
The DNA here is from genome assembly GCF_964194105.1 of Spermophilus citellus. NCBI lineage: Eukaryota > Metazoa > Chordata > Mammalia > Rodentia > Sciuridae > Spermophilus > Spermophilus citellus. The sequence continues at coordinate 151,319,363 of NC_138187.1, forward strand.
TTCTATCACAGCAGCCCGTGGTACCTCAAAATATGCCACCCCGGAATATATTTCTTGGGCGCGTTTCAAGATGGCTATTCTGAAAAACTGCGGACCAGACTGAGTCTAAAAGGCTGCCCTTTTGTAAAAGAACTTCCATCTATAAAGGAAATCTGCATTAGTGAAGTAAACGGATGTAAACAGGCTCTCCCCTTTGAAACCCCTTTCTGACTAAGAAAGACCTTTTCAGAGAAAGGGGCGGGGGTCTGATCCCTGGGCCGCAGATCTCCACCCATCCGGTTGCCTGGGAGATTCAACTTCGTAACCGGGCGCCACAGGGCTTCCACACTTCCTGGCTGCCCCAGGTCCCCAGCCCTTTGTTCAGCGCTATCTAAATTTCAACTGTGATGCCCTCCTTTGAGTCCCTGTTTGCAATTTATTAAGCTGTTTTTGCACATAAAGAAATTTATTATGTTCCCTCCCCCAAAACTCGAGTTAACCTATTGTCAGTTTATTTCACAGATTAAAATATCAAGAGGCTGGAGGCGTGTGGCTCAGTGGTAGAGCACTCCCGAGGCTCTTGTACCGATTAAAAAAATAAATAAATAAAGTGTTCAGGGTTATTGATGTTTAAAGTAGATGTCTCCCTCCCTGGGGGTGTATTTCAGTGATAGAGTGACTGTTTAGCATGGAGGGAACCTTACACAAATTTTCAAAGCACCGATTGAGCAGTGAAAGGGACTTATTCCTGGTTAAGACTAGGATAAGTAGAAGATAAAATTGCAAACCAATTTCCCACCCTTGGGGTGTTGTGAAGGTATGGATGTAGGGTAAAAGAAATAATGGTGAGGAATATTGATCTTTTTTCTGGGAATGGGAGGATACTTCCCTAATTTCTGCACCACCTCATTTTTGCTCCTTTTGTGTTTATTTCTGGTCATCCATATGGCAGTTTTCAATTCTCATGGTGCTTGGGGGAAGGGTGTTACTTAGCATGTGGGTAGGATTATAATGAAGTTAGAGATTGCATCATGGCCATTCTGGTAACCATCTTGCATCCAACCAGTTTCAACTAGCCCACCTGAAGAGGGACTCTGGCTTCAGGATTCTTGTCCTCAAAATTGGCAAGATTACGCCAGATAGAAATATAGCCAAATGGCCTAAAAATCTGAGATTAGGGCAGGTTAGCAAAAATAGCATACAAAAGGGATTTAATTCAGTACCTGGCACATATTAGGTGTCCAATAGGTGTTTTGTAGTCATTCCAATACTATAAAAACCAAGGTCTCTTGAAAGAATTAAGCACAAGTTATGGCAGGGACACTTCTTGGTCACTCACTGAAGTGCCTGGAATACTAAATTCTCAATAAATTCTTGTTTAATGTGTAAATAAAATCTGTAAGTTTTTTTTCTTAGATATCTTTTTTCTTTGGAGTATTTGGAATAATTTGTATCTGAAACTGTTGTAATAATCACTGTTAAATTTTGCTCTCTCCCCTTTTTTGTGGCACTGGAGATTGAGCCCAGGGGCACTTTAATTTAACAGTGGTCCACTTTATGCTTTGAACATAGCTCTTGCTCCCCTGTCACTGCAACTTTTTTGTAAGGACATGTTTCTTTCTCTTCCTCTTTCCCTAATTTCTCCTCCTCCCTACTCTCAGGCTCCATCCCAGGCAGAATTATCTATCCTTGAAAACACACACCCACCACTGGAACAAAGTAATTCAGACTTTTGGGATGGCACAGAAGATCTCAGAAATGACTAGTGAGTTGCAAATCTGACAGAGAACATGTGGGTCTTAGCCTTTGAATCACCTCTTTTAAAAGGCCCCTCTTCCTGATGATGGGCAGAATCATAGCCTCTGGGACAGGAGTCCCCTGTGCTTCTCCTTTGCTAGCAAAGCAATAAACCTCCTTTTTCCTTTTTCTCAAAACCCTGTCCTCCGTTATTAGATTGGCATCAGGGACAAGGACCACGCTTTTGGTAATACTCCTGCAAGTATTATTTACTGCTCTCATTGACTGACGTGCTTTAGAGGTGCCCATTCACTCAAGCACTAACAGTAAATCATTTGGTTTCACCATGGTCCAAGGACCCCAAGAAAAAAGTATGTGGTAATGTCGCGAGCAGCTCCCGAAGCTGGAGCGGGCCTTGGTCTCGGAGGTCAACCGCAGGCGAGTCCCCGGCCGTGTCCTACCCGGACCAGAATCCCCGGCGACACGAACACACCACACCGACTCACGGAGATGTCTTTCCAATGCTTCGTTTATTCTCACAGCAGTCCTCACACAGCAGCAGCGGAGCAGAGACCGGACGGACCAATCAGGTGGCTGGTGTCAGTGCCTGACCTGAGAGGTGCTGCCTGTCCTCCGTGCCTTATATTTATACTAAGCCTAACTTGTTTACATCTTATTGGGGTTTTTCCCTTACATCATTTGTTTTTCACTACCTTATCCATACCTAACACACTTCGCACTCATCACTATCTTATCTATACCTAACACACTGCACACTTGTAGCACAACATCAAAACATGTTTACCTAAAGTTAATATTATCTATACCTAACATGCTGCACACTTGTAGCACAACATCAAAACATGTTTACCTAAAGTTAATATTCACTCCATACAATACCTAATACTTATTTAACTACTATTCACTCCATACAGGTAATTTTAACATCTTCCCCAATTTTCAAAAGATAGGGCACACTGGACTTGGAATGTAGGTTCCGAGAAGAGAAGCTGACACACTTCCCTGCTTATGGGAAGCCATTTCCAGGGTCTCAGAGATAATTAGTCACATGCTTACAAATGAAAATGTGACAAAGCTGGTCCCTCACACCAAAAGTTAACTTTTAAAAATGCCTCTGTGCTTAAAGGGCCTCAGCCCACAAATGGCTCAAATGTAGGACATTCACATTTATAAAGAGCATTCTACCTGGGTGCGGTGGCACAGGCCTGTAATCCCTGTAGCTTGGGAGACTGAGACAGAAGAATTGCGAGTTCAAAGCCAGCCTTAGCAATGGCAAGGCGCTAAACTAAATAAAATTAAAAATAGGGCAGGAGATGTGGCTTAGGGGTCAAGTACCTAAGTTCAATCCCCAACACCAAATAAATAAATAAATAGAAGGCGTTCTAGCTGCTGTGTAGAAAATATACCAGAGGTCAACCAGGATGGACAGCATCCTCAGGTAGTTCATCTGGCATGAACTTGAATATTCTGGTAGCTGATAAGCAGATAAAGATAACTAGTCCTACTGAATACAATTTCCCTATGCGGTGTGTGGATTCTATTCCATTATATTTACTAGTTGTGTGAAAAAAAAATTTCCCGAAAATTCTTTTTTTTTTCTTTTGGTTGTTTAACTTAAATGCTAAAGTGTGCCCAGTAGAGTGGCATATGCCTGTGATCTCAGTGACTTGGGAGGCTGAGGCAAGAGGATTGTAAATTTGAGGCCAGCCTTGGGAATGTAATGAAACCCTGTCTGACAATAAAGGACTGAGGATGCTGCTCAGTGGTAGAGCACCCCTGGGTTCTATCCCCAGTACCACTGATACTGCTGGTTACCAGTCACTAGTTCTGCTCCCTCACATGTTGAAATATAACATTAGAGAAGCATGCCGAGGCAAGCATATAAAACAGGGTTTATTTTAAAAGGGGTAACATAAGACTTCTCCCAGGAGGGAAATGGAGGCCTTAGCTGGTACCCTGGTATCCCAAGAAGTGAGGGGTTCTGCCTTTTTTTAATAAGTCCTAGTCTTCCTTTATTTCCCTGCTCTCTTCCCCTCTCTCTCTCCTTCCTGCTTACATGACTAGGCTCAGGAAATGCTCAGTGGGATGGCCAAAAAGTGAGAAGCAGATGGATGGGGGAAAGGGCCAGATGGAGCAGCCCAGCATACATTAATTAACAATTTTATGACTCCCTTAGGGAGGGGCAATTCCTGGAACTTGTTACGGGTGCGAGCAGTGGCAGGTTATCTGCATAGGAAGGGCTCTGAAGGAATTAACATTTCAATTCCTCTATTCTCTGGATCCTAACCTATCTGCCTTGCCGCAGTCTTGGCTGGGCACAGAATCACGAGCCACTCAAGCAGGAACAAAACTTTATTTTGAAAAAGCCGCCAATACTCTGTAGGCGCTGGCAAGCCAAACCCGGTCCTCCCATGAGGGCCTCCACCGGTTTCCACCGGAACCGCGCCTCCCCCGGAACCCGGGGTCCCCCGGACCTCCCCCGGAATTCCCTCCTACTATCCTTCCCCAACCAATGGGAACTCTCCATGAGTCCTGTAACATGAATCCGGTAGCAGGCCAAGGTGAACAGCGGGAGTCCAATTTCCATATGAATGTAAATCTTAACATAATCATATCTCAGTGGCTAGCTGGCGTCACTTTACAACCAAAGGTGCCATACATCGTATATTTGCTTGTGGCTCCTAGCACTGCCTAATACTGGTTTCACCAGCACCACCACCACCAAAAAAAAAAAAAAAAAAAAAAAGATGTATGGAAAAGTCAAAGTGAGATATTAAGTCCTACCCAAATCTATTGCTAAAGAAAAGTGACTGTTGGGAAGAGAAATAGCACTGCTGGACTCACCATGGAAGGGAAGCTGGCTTGCCATGACAATAATTTAGGGCACTGTGTCTTCTTGGTGGCACAGGGGAACTTGTGTTGCCCCAGAGCAAAAGTCCTTTGGTGCTTTGACACTTTCAGCTCTGTCAGATCTCTGTATAGCAAGAAGCAGAGACGTGGAAAAAAAAAAAAAAAAGAAGAAGCAGAGATGTGGATTCATCTTTGGGGAAGGCCTTTCCTTTGGTATGAGAAAAAAGGGCTGTGAGTATTTGCCACTGTCAATAAAATAGTCTGTATTTCTTAACAAGTTTAATGTAATTCAAATCAGCCTGTGTGGTTCATTTCAGTTCCTTCATTGCCAAACCTGGGAGCGGACTGCTTCAGTTCCTCTGCCTTCTCTTTGTGATGATCAAGGTAAAAGATATTGAAGATATTGGCTGCATCAAACTTTTTTTTTTAATATTTACTTTTTTTTTAGGTGTAGATGGACATGACACAATGTCTTTATTTTTTAAAATATTTTTTAGTTGCAGTTGGATACAATATATTTATTTTTATGTGGTGCTGAGGATCGAACCTGGGGCCTCGCACTTGCTAGGAGAGCGCTCTACAACTGAGCCACAATCCCAGCCCCTGCTTCAAACTTTTTGACATTATTTTTCTTTCACTTAATAGTTGGGGGAGGGGTTTTCAGGGATTGAAACTGAGACAGGGGTTCACTTGATGCTTTGACTATCTCTCTTGTGGCTTTGAAACTTACCTATTATAGCCTAGGGGCACTTAAGCACTGAGTCACATTCCAATCCCCCCCCCCTTTTTTTTCTTTTTAGTATGGGGGATTGAAAGTGGGCATCAACCACTGAGCCATATCCCCAGCCCTGTTTTGTATTTTATTTAGTGCCTTGCTATGCTGAGGCTGGCTTTGTACTCTTAATCCTCCTGCCTCAGCCTCCTGAGCTGCTAGGATTATTGGCATTCACCACTGCGCCTGGCTCCCAGCCTGTTTTTCAATATTTTTTGAGACAGAGTCACCAAGTTACTTATGCTGTCCTTAAACTTGCCATCTTCCTGACTCAGTCTCCCAAATCAGTGGGATTATAGGTGTGTGACACCACACCTGGCTATCTTTTTCTTAGTAGATCTGGTATCCTTTTACCCAGCTGTGAGCACAAAATCCTTGATTTTCTTCACTTTTTGAAGCATGATGACAAGGCACGCAAAGGGTGAGAATCAGCACAGTAAATGTCTTTTTTTTTTTAATATTTATTTTTTAGTTTTCGGCAGACACAACATCTTTATTTGTATGTGGTGATGAGGATCGAACCCTGGCCGCACGCATGCCAGGCCAGCGCGCTACCGCTTGAGCCACATCCCCAGCCCCACAGTAAATGTTTAGAACCAAAGAGCAGCAACCGATGCTTTTGAAGTGCCTATTCACTCCAACCCTGTGGATGGATCACTTTACTTCACCTTAATTGGAGGTCAGTTTTTTTATCATTATAACAAAATACTTGAGGCTGAATGACTTTTAAAAGAAAAATGACTTGTCTCGTTTATTGATACTGGGGGTTGAACTTAGGAGCACTTTACTACTGGAGCTACATCCCCAGTATCCCTTGTTTTTAGAGACTGGCTCTCTAAGTTGCTGCAATTGGCCTTGAATTTGTGATCCTTCTGCCTCAGTCTCCCAAGTCACTAGGATTTACAGGCACACACTACTGTTCCCAGCTGAAAGGGTTAATTTAGCTCACAGTTCTGGAGTTCAAGGGTATGGCATCAGCTCTGCCCAGCTCTGGCTTCACAGCAGATGGCATTGTAAGGGTCCGGCGAAGCGTCGGAGAAAGAGACCACGAGACTAGCTTCATGCAATGGCAAGGGGGATTTATTGGATCGGTTCCAGCGCGCTGGGACTCTGTGCTCACTCAAGAAGGGCGAGCAGCCCAGAGCCCAGAGCAGAGGTCAAGCAGAGCTTAAGTACACTTTTTGGAGAGGGTGGGGGGCTTTGCATACATCAGAACAAATCATCATGAGGCGCGGGAAAATTGAACAACAACTCTGATACATGATTAGTCCATTCATTGGCGGGAACAGGCTGGGCAGGGGTGATTGGTCACTTCTAAACTGGGTACACATTCAAACTGATTGGTTCGGGCCCTGTGACAAACTGCACAGGGCCCTAGGCTGAATGGCCAGTAGGGCGTTGTCTTAACTATCTCAGGAATCTGGGTGTAACAGAGGAACTTAATAGTACCTAATCTTTTACATTTCAATTCAAGGTTTCCAGCTTAGAAACTTTACCCTTTCAGCATCATGGTGGCAGAAGTGAGAGGGAAAGATCACATCGCCAGAGAGGAAGCCAACTGGCCATTCAGAGTTCAGTCTTAAACTTTTGTAACAACTCACTCTACTCTGGAAAGAACTCACCCCAGGAGACCAGCATTCCCTTCCAAGGCAGCCAGAGTGATTCCCACACCTCCTGCTAGCTCCCACCTCTTAAAGGTTCTATTCCCTCCCACATCACCACCCTGGGGACCAAGTTTACCCCACAGGAACCCTTGGGGGATACACTACATCCATACCACAGCACCATCCTAAAGGGCTCTCCAGTTAATAAGAACTGGAGTGAATCTTCTCCTGACCCAAAGCTTTGGAAGAAAACTATGACATCAAAATTAACCTGAAAACAGTGCTTTTAGAGTTAGACTAAGCAGCCAAATGAGCCAGTTGGTTTATTAATATTTATAGTTGAGTCATGTTGTAATTTTGTTTTAAATGCAACAGCTGAGAGTTTTCCTAGATTCCAAATGAATATTTATTAAAATGAAAGTACATTATAGTGGTTTAAAATTAGAAGATTTTAAAATAGAATTGAGAACCAGAAATTAGTGGGAATTCCCAAGAGCAGATGAAATTAATCAATTACAAATTTCCCTTGATTCCATTTCTATATAAACAGTGATTTCTCTACCAAAAAAAAAAAAGTGATATAAATGACTAAGGGTCCATGATCTTTTTTTTTTTTTTTTCTTTATTTTGTGTTGTAGGGAGTACTGGGAATTGTGCTCAGGGGTACTCTATAACTATACTATCTCCACAGCCCTTTTTATTTTGAGACAAGGTCTCACCAAGTTGTGAGGCTGGCACACATCCCTAAATTGCTGGGATTGAGGGTGCATCCTGCTGCACCTGAAAGGGTAAAGTTTCTAAGCTGCAAAGCCCGAGTTAAAATGTAAAAGACTGGGCATTGTAAAATTTTTAAACTACAAAGCCTAAGTTAAAATGTAAAGGATAAGATTAAGATTTGTTTCAAGTTCTGTGAAGTTTTTAAAGTTCTGTTAAGTTGCAATTTCCTGAAGTGAAATTAAGTTCTGTTTTCCCCGAACCTGCAATTCATGTAGAAGCTAAAAACAACCCCCTCCCAGAAACCGTGCAGTCCAGCACGGACACACTTCAGGGCCCAGACCAAACAGTTTGAATGTGTACCCGCTGTAAGAATGACCAATCACCCCCACCCCACCTGTTCCCGCCAATGAATGTGCTAATAATGTCTCAAGAGTTGTTGTTCAATTCTCCCGCGCCTCATGCTGATTTGTTCTGATGTATGCAAAGCCCCCACCCTCCTCAAAAAGTATACTTAAGCACTGCTTAACCTCAGCTCGGGGCTCTGGGCTGTTGAGCCTGGAGCCTCAGCGCGCTGAACTGGATCCTCAATAAATCCTCTTCTGCAATTGCATGAGTCAGTCTCTTGGTGGTCTCTTCCTCCTTACACACCCAACTCTCACAGTAGATATTTATTTGCTGATTGATGTGAGATTTCATTTGCTACAAGAAAGTTTAGTTCAATTTCATCTAAAAAGTCCCTGAGAAAAGAATGTACTATTCAAGATGGATGAGGTCTCAAGATACACATCCTGATTAGATAGGCACTAGCTACAGGCTTCCAAGTTTCCATCTTTTACACCAGTGAAAGAGAGGAAATCCAGGCTCTTCAGTTTAGCTTCAGCGTTATCAGTAAACTCCCTGGTGGCTTTCTGCAGTGGAAGTCGGGGTGGGCCCATTGGAATTCCAGAGACCAGAGTCATGATGGCTTTGGTCTGAGATACTCCAAAACCTAGACAAGAAAAATAAATGAGGAAGCATATCTGGCACTGTCCACATCCACAAAAGCATCCCAAAGAAGAGATCTTATGCCAACAATGACTTCTACATTAGGATAAGATGCAAGTAAAAGGCACATTTCTTGTCAATACTGTCACCTTGACTGGGTAGACAAAGAAAGGACTTTTCCTGTTGCACACACACAGGAATGCTGGAAAATGTTAACAAACTATAAAACAAAACAAAGTAAGGCTCAAAGTCAACCTTTGCAAGCAAAGGAGGAGGATCCAAAGCTATCAGGAATACAGTTATAAGGATAAGAAAGATCTGAAACCAAATAGCCCTTGAGGATAATCTGACTTAAGGTATACACTGGTGTGATATTTTTTTTTGTGTGTGGTATAGCAGATTTAACTGAGATACCCAGCTCTTTTTATTTTTTATTTTGAGTTAGGTTCTCACTAAGTTGTTGAGATTGTCCTCAAACTTGTAATCCTTCTGCCTCAACCTCTCAAGTAGCTCAGTGGTATGTAGCTCAGTGGTAGGGTGCTTGCCAAGCATCTGTGTGGCCCTGGGTTCAATTCCCAGTATCACAAAAACAAACAAAGCCAGGTGTACTTGAAAAAATGCCAAAAAGAAAATACTGGAAATAAAATGCATACTGTTTGTTCAGGGAAATTAAACAGTAGAAAACACAGCTAAGGAAAAAAAATGGTGATTTTTTAAGAAGGCAAGCCTAAGGAAACTCAGAATATAGCACAGAAAGACATGTTAAATATTTTTTTAAATTAAAGCACAGGGCTGGGGATGTGGCTCAAGCGGTAGCGCACTCGCCTGGCATGCGTGCGGCCCAGGTTCGATCCTCAGCATCACATACCAACAAAGATGTTGTGTGTGTCCGCTGAGAACTAAAAAATAAATGTTAAAAAACTCTCTCTCTTTCTTTGAAGAAAAAAATAAATAAATAAATTAAAGCACAGATTTGAGAAGATCCAAAATCCATCTAATACATTTTCAGAATGACAGTCTTCAGTGAATGCAGTCAAGACAATATTCACAGCTGATAATAGGGACTTTTTCAGAACTGAGGAAAGACGAAGCCTTCAGGCTGAAGAAGCAGGTGAAGTGGGTGCCCTGTTAGTATGCAAAAACACAATAATCTTGTGTCATAATCCCTAATCCCTGTCTTTTAAAGTATCTGTCACTTGTTTTCTTAGCTACCTATTGTTATGGTTTCAAGCTATAAGAAGTAACTTCCTTTTATTAAGTGAACTTAGTTAAAATAACAACTGAGCATTGGGAAGGAAATTACTTAGCAGGATTAAACATATGGAATAAAATTTGGCAGATGCAAAATGGACTTCCAGACTTATTATGAGTAGGTAGAGCAAGGAGCTGTCTTTATGTTAAGACAAGTTTCTTTAATAAGTCTTCCTTTGACCAAGTCATGAAAACTTCAACTCCCATGAAGTCTGAAAAGATCTTTTTATTTTATTTTATGTATGTATGTATATATGTATGTATGTAAGTAAGTAAATAAGTAACAGGGATTGAACTCAGGGACACTCGACCACTGAGCCACATCCCCAGCCCTATTTCGTATTTTATTTAGAGACAGGGTCTCACCAAGTTGCTTAGCCCCTCACTTTTGCTGAGGCTGACTTTGAAGTTGGGATCCTCCTGCCTCATGGGCCACTGTGCTTGTCGAGCTTTTTAAAGACATGTTTTTTAGGTCATGAAAACTATCTTCAAGAGCTCCTCCACCCTTAAAACGCAAAGATTCAGACAAACAAGTAAATCCTTTCTGTTAATATCTTAGATTCACGTTTTACAAAACTGTTGCAGTAACATAGCTGGTAAGTAAGATGATCTTATGTGGCATAGAGGTCAACTTCTAGTTATTTTTAACCTTTCAGTATCATTTTTTTTTAATATGTAGTTTTTAGTTTTCGGCGGACACAACATCTTTGTTGATATGTGGTGCTGAGGATCGAACCCGGGCCACACACATGCCAGGCCAGCGCGCTACCGCTTGAGCCACATCCCCAGCCCTTTCAATGTACTTTGTAGGAACATATAACTATTATGTCAAACCACAATTTTGTGAAAAGTATTGTCCAGGACAAGGGAATTATAATAGGTAATTGATAGCATGGGCAGCACTCAAATATGACAAAAGTCATGACAGTACAAATGCAAATGGAAACACTGTCTTGGAAGGATTAAGAGAGCTAGTTGAGAACCTTTGGGAAGGAGGGGCTGGATACATAATAGGTGCCTGGGGAGAAGGAAGTTTCCAGGGTGAGGCAGAAAGGATCCGCATGGGGAAGTGGGAGGACTGCCAAGAAAACACCAGAAACTCTTCCTGGACTTGACCCAGGTTCATTTGGCTCAAGGGCCGGTCTCTTGCAGAGGATGAGTGAATGGTAGCATTTGTCATTTGTTGTGGGACATCATTTAAGACACTCTGGAGAGCTTCCTCTGCTCAGATTCACTGTATCCCCTCTCTCCCCAATTTTATTTTGTCATATTATCCAAACCTTCATCCATTTAAGCTTACCTGTGTTTTGGGGTTTTCTTTCTTTCTTTCTTTTTTTTTTTGGTGCTGGGGATGGAACCCAGGGCTTTGTGCATTCAAGGCAAGCACCCTACCAATTGAGCTATATCCCCAGCCCAGGCTTATCTGTTTTATTTTATTTTTTAAAATATTTATTTATTTATTTTTTTAGTTTTCGGCGGACACAACATCTTTGTATGTGGTGCTGAGGATCGAACCTGGGCCGCACGCATGCCAGGCGAGTGCACTACCGCTTGAGCCACATCCCCAGCCCCAGGCTTATCTGTTTTAATAAACTCTTTTTAAATTTCAAATGCTCTTGGGAGAGCTGTCAGTCATTCACAATTTAGTAAAATCTGTATTCAGACCTCCTTCCCCAAGTACTTAGGCTGAAGTCAGTCACAGTTCAGTAGCAGCATTTTAATGAGCAGAGGCAAGTGTTGACTGTTGAGAGAGAAGGTAGAGAAAGTGCAGCGCATATGGTGTGGGGAACAACATGCTAAACTGGAGAAGATTTGTAGAAGACTATCAAAGACCTCCCAATCAGGGTTACTGAACCGTTTTATTTGGTTGGCCCTGGAGGGTAGTATTAAAAACAGAACCCAGCTTGCGACAGAGCAGTCAACAGTGCTCTTGTTGAACCCTCAGAGAAAGTGAGGAGATTCTGTTCCCTTTAACACTCCCCAACAACAGACAAGGCAGGAAACAGATGTGGCACTTACCTAGTTTGACCACAAAGTTGATAAATCTCTGGATGCAAAACTAGAAGGGAATAAACAAATCTATAATCAACATTAGTGAACTGTGAAAGCTGAGGAGGTGGAAACTTACAACCCCTCAGGGAAAAAGGGAAACTGAGGACAATTTCCCTCATCTGTCAAGTTCCCCAGCCTGCTAAAAGTAAGCCTGCCAAAAGTATCTGACAAACTGCTCCCAAGATGTGGCCCTGCTAAACCCTATAAAACCCAGATCCTTGTAGCCAGTTGCCATTTTCCCCTTGAAAATGTGCCTCTCTGTTGCTTAATAAAGCATCCCTGGTCAGTTGAGGTGTGTCTCCATTTCTTTTTCTTTTTGTATTCTCTTTCATTTCCTTCCAAAAACAACTTAAGGAATTTAGCAAATTATGGAAATTTTAAAAAGTGTGCACATCTAAGTTTTCTGAAGGCCTATCGTAGTTGGAAGAAACAGACGATCCACCCAGGATAAGGTAGGATCTTTTCATGCATACAAACTTTATAGAATAGGCCCATGCAGAAAAAAGTGAAAACTGTAGAATGTTACAGGTGGTAAGATGGGAATGCATCCCTTATCCACCAGTTTATGAGGAAAACTTAGCAGCTAGTGTAGTGTTTTTTAAGTCGTGGTACACATATCTCCGAATACCTTCAAGATAACCAAGGGGTGCTTGGACAAGGCTGACTTGTTACAGAAAGCTCAGTCCTTGCAACTGATGCCAATCCAATAACAAGGACTCGGTTTTGAGAAAAAGGAAAAGAGTTTTATTGCTTTGCTAACAAAGGGGAAGCATAGGAAATTACTGTCCCAGAGGTTATGATTCTGCCCATCCAGGGGAACAGGGGGTTTTTAAAGTGATTCAAAGGCTGCATTCTGCAAGTCCTCTGTTGCAGTTGTAATTCACTTGTTAATTTGGGAGACATAATTTCTGAGATCTTCTGTGCCACCCCCAAAGTCTGAATTACTTTTTTTCTTGTGGTGGTTGTATGTTCAAGGACAGACAACTCTGGAAGAAAGGTAATCCTGTTCTCCGGGATTAGGGAGAGGGAGAGATTAGGGAGAAGGAGGGAGAGAGGAAGAGAAAGAATCATATCCTTTTAAAAATAAGTCACAGTGGCAGGGAAGCAAGGACTGTCTTCAAAGCATAAAGTGGACCACTACAATGGTTTTATGAGAATTAACTTCTAGTTATTCAACCGCTAGAAGTGCTGTATTCTAAAATAGATTAAGCCGGGCACAGTGGCACACACCTGTTATCGCAGTGGCTTGGGAGGCCGAGACAGGAGGATCACAAGTTCAAGGCCAGCTCTGGCAATTTAGTGAGACCCTGTCTCAAAATAAAAAATAAAAAGAGCTAGGGAAGTAGTCCCCCCCCCACCACCAAAAAAAGTATTGATATTGATAAGAAGAGTGATAATCCAATTCTTCTGATTAATGGATAATGTTTTCTTGAGGATCAGAGGGTTTTCCTTTTCCTTTTTTTAAGCAGTTCTTGGGGACTAAACCCAGGGCCTCATGCATGCTTGGCAAATGCTCTACCATTGAATTACATCCCCCGCAGTCCTTTTGATTTTTAAATTTGCTACAGGGTCTCACTAAATTGCTAAAGTTAGCCTCAAACTTGCGAACCTCCTGCCTTAGCCTTCCATGTAGCTGGGATTACAGATCACCATGTCCGCCTATATCTCATTCTCTGAAAGGGCTGCACATAATTCCATTGCTTAAATTGGGTATATTAAGTGTAAGCTCTTGGAGGGCTATAACCAGCCTTATTGAAATTCTGCATCTGGCATAAATCATCGAAATGCTAGCTCAGTCCCTGGCATATGAGTAAACGAGTAAATTTACCCCATCACACTTGCCTTCAGTAAGAAGCAGAGAATGTGCTAAACTGAATTCCTACTAACACTGCTTTTTTTTTTCCTTTTTTTAAGAGAGAGTGAGAGAGGAGACAGAGAGAGAGAATTTTTAATATTTATTTTTATTTTTTAAAGAGAGTGAAAGGAGAGAGAGAGAGAGAGAGAGAGAGAGAGAGAGAGAGAGAGAGAGAGAGAGAGAGAGAATTTTTTTTTTTAATATTTATTTTTTAGTTCTCGGCGGACACAACATCTTTGTTGGTATGTGGTGCTGAGGATCCAACCCGGGCCGCACGCATGCCAGGCGAGCGCGCTACCGCTTGAGCACATCCCCAGCCCTACTTATTTATTTTTATGTGGTGCTGAGGATCGAACCCAGTGCCTCACACATGCCAGACAAGTACACTACCACTGAGGTACAGCCCCAACACCCCCAGTCCTCTTTTTTTTATTTATTTTTTTGAGAGAGAGAGAGAGAGCGGGAGGGGGGGGATCTTTTTAATGTTTTATTTTTTAGTTTTTGGCAGACACAACATCTTTGTTTGTATGTGGTGCTGAGGATCGAACCTGGGCCGCACGCATGCCAGGCGAGCGCTACCACTTGAGCCACATCCCCAGCCCCTCCCAGTCCTCTTTTAAAATATACTTTATTTAGAGATAGGGTCTCCCTGAGTTGCTTAGGGGCCTTGTTAAGTTGTCGAGGCTGGCTTTGAACTACTGATCCTCCTGACTCAGCCTCCTGAGCCCCTGGGATTACAGGTGTGAGCCACTGTACCTTGCCCTAACACTGCTTTGAATGGGATGATTTATTTGATTAGGGACTAAAGGGAAAAAAAGATAGAAACTGAGTCAGCCACAAGAGAAGCTTGAGTGCAGGGTCAGTTACACAGCTGCCTCACAGTTTGCTCCATTTACGGTTTCCCTTTCATTTGGCTCAGAACAGGCTGGAATTTTCATAAATAAGTTCTATGAAACTAAAGAAAAAAAAAAGAAAAAGAAAACAAAGAGATGGCAGATTCTGCACAATTCAGACTCTTGAACCCTATTTTAAACCAAAGTCGTGGCATGATTAGTTAGATGACACAGCTTCTTGTGTCCTACGTAGTTTCTGCTGTTAGCTTCACCTAGTCTGGATCATAGGTAACTATTAAACTATTTAAACTGTAAGAAGGAAGTAGATTTATGCTGGCCCAATTTGGAGGCCTAAGGGTGGAGAAGAATCAAGCACTCCTTGGTACTGATTGCTCTTGTTCTCCTCAGGTTGGAGCTGCAGATTACCCTAGCTGCTAGAATATTTGTACTTTAGCTAAGTAATTCTCTAATTACCCTGATGGTGGCCTGTCCGTTCAAACAGATCCCTCAACTGAGCTTTATGAGGAGAATCCACTTGTTTTGCCTTTGCTTATTCTCCTTCACTGTCACTTATTTTCTCTGGCTGCTCCTCTCAGCACTGAATGCTATGCAGAAAACCCCATGTCTCCAGGCCCCACCCTGTTTGTTTCCTGAGAGAGAGAGAGAGAGAGAGAGAGAGAGAGAGAGAGAGAGAGAGAATTTTTTAATATTTATTTTTTAGTTATCGGTGGACACAACATCTTTGTTTGTATGTGGTGCTGAGGATCGAACCTGGGCCACACACATGCCAGGCGAGCGCGCTACCACTTGAGCCATATCCCCAGCCCCTGTTGCTTTCCTCTTCATCCCGTTTACCAACAATGCACCCACTCTCCACTTATGTCTCCATGGGTTCTGCCCTTCAGTGATGCTCTTCTTTCCCTGGACAGCTGGGCTGTCCTCTGTGCAGCATTCACAGCCACCATTATTGTCTCTAGGGCCTTCTCTGTAACACACCACACATCTGCTTTCTCCTCCTGTTTCAAAGTGTCTCCCTGTGGCTCCCCACGAGGTTTCCTGCCTGGTGGCTGTTTTCTATCCGGGCACATTTCCAGGGTGCTGACCTGCCTGCCTTTGGTTTAAGCCTTCCCAGTTTTAGGTTCCCAGCTTCATAGCTTCCTCCTATTCTCTGATGACTCAAATGAGTCCTCAAGGGGGCTGCATGTGGTCCATTTCCCAGAAATCTAGGACCATTTTTTTATAGTCACAAAACTACTTTGAAGATAGAAGTAAAAATAAGATCCTTTCCAAAAGGAAGAGAAGAGTCATTCCCTGTGAGGCCTGTCTTGATCAGACAGGGACAATGGGGACAGGTTCTGTTTGAAACAAATGAAGCAAAAGGGAGTGAGGTGGTTTCCATGGGGGCAGGTGTGCCAGGAATGCTGATGAGGGAGAAGATAAAAGACCCTCCTGTAGGAAAGGCTGTGAGTTTATATGAAGCAAAGAAAAAGTCTGGAATTTAACTCTTCTGTATAATTAATATGAACCAATAAAATCAATCAATAAATGGTTTACCTGATAGTTCAGGGCTGAAGAGAAGTCCTTCCTCTCAAAAGCCTCCAGCATCTGGTTTGTCTTTTTTCCTAGGTAGTTATAGGTGCTGGCAAGACAACAGCAAATACTGCAGGGTCAATAACTCAACTGGAAAGGTACAGATCTTCACCACTGCTGTTTAAAAAGGGGAAAAACAAAACAAAACAAAACAAAAAAACCCAGACTGCCGTAAGTCTATTTTTAGGTCCTAATCTATAGGGGACCAGGTTGTCTTTAGTTCTGAGCCCTCTAGCAACATAAAGCAGTGTCCTCAGAGAAGGCAGAGAACACCAAAAGGGACAAAGAAAAAAGAGAGAAAGGTTAAAATCAGGAAAAACAGAACAGAATGTAAAAGCTGGAGGTGTACTTGGTTGGGAATGATTAAGGCTAACACCTGCCTGCCCCAAGGGCACATGCAGGGGGAGATGCTAGGAAACTGTGGACAAAATGTAGCACCTGGGAAGAGTCCTAAAAGCCATCTGCTGAGAGCTGGGTGTGTGGAGCGCCACAGTAAGACCTGCAAATCCCAATAAAGTAGCTAAATTCCTCTCCCACTTACAATATGTTAATTTGGAGACAGGATTCCAGAGAGTAGAGGATATAAAATGAAGGACCATTTGTTAAATGCCTATCATATTCCAGGGGCTTCACACAAATCAGATTTAGTCCTCTCAGAGCTCTGGAAGGTAATTCTGGTTTCTATTTTGCTCAAAAAAGGACTGCCTAGTTGCCGTGGAAGTGGTAGGAACAGGAGGGTAAGGGAATCAATCTACAAAATGGGCCCACAGTGCTGAGCACCACAGGTTTTTTTTTTTTTTTTTTAACAGTCTCACAGTTTCTTTTTTTTTTTTTTTTAATATTTATTTATTTATTAGTTATTGGCGGACACAACATCTTTGTTTGTATGTGGTGCTGGAGGATTGAACCTGGGCCGCACGCATGCCAGGCGAGCGCGCTACCGCTTGAGCCACATCCCCAGCCCCACCACAGGTTTTTTTAAAATTATTTTTTAGTTGTTGATAGACCTTTGTTATTATTTTTTAATTTACTTATATTCGGTGCTGAGAATCGAACCCAGTGCCTCACATGTGCCAGGCAAGTGTGCTACTGCTGAGCCCCAGCCCCAGCCCCCAGGTTTTCACTTTCAAAAAGCATTTGCCTGAAGCCCTGCCTGGTGTAAGTCCACAGGATATGTTACATTCCTTAGTAAAAAAATTCCCTGTTATCTGCAGAAGAAATGCAGGCCCAGAAATGCACATAAGAGCAAAAATTACCCTCAAGAGAAGGATTTTTGTGACCCTTAAAGAGACCAAATCCCAGAACTTGAAGAGATAAGGATAATTTCCCCTAACCATAAAACCTGTAAGAACAGGTTCTGAATATGTCAAAATACACTTTACTGTCAGGTATATCTTTTTTTTTTTTTTTTTTAATGGTGCTGGGGAGAAATTTAATTATAAATAACAGGGCCTTGTGCATGCCAGGCAAGTGCTCTACCAACTGAGCTATAACCCCAGCCCCTGTCAGGCATATCTTTAAAAAAATTTTTTTTCAGCTGTTAATGGACCTTTTATTTTATTCATTTATTTATATGTGGTGCTGAGAAGCAAACCCAGTGCCTCACACAAGCTAGGCAAGCCACCACTGAGCCACAACCCCAGCCCCCATTGTTCTCTTTGGTTCCCATTTTCCTTGGGCAGTATACTTTGTTGGAGAATAACTGTTTAGATGTTAGTAACCATTCTTTCTTTTTGTACTAGGAATTGAATTCAGGGGCATTCAACCACTGAGCCACATCCCCTGCCCTATTTTATATTTTATTTAGAGACGGGGTCTCACCGAGTTGCTGAGCACCTCACCATTGCTGAGGCTGGCTTTGAACTTGAGATTCTCCTGCCTCAGCCTCCAGAGCTGCTGGGATTACAGGTGTGGGCCACTGTGCCCAGCTTTAATAGCTATTCTTTAACTTGTACTCCACTAGGGTCACTTTGATCCATTTCTCTTTTGATTATGATTATGGAAAATCCCATGAGAAATACTGAATGATAATAAAAATAAAATGATTAAGGACATTGCATTGTTTCACTAATGGCTTTATTCAGCTTCTGTACTCCTGCTCGCTTGCTGGCTGCTGTGTCAACCTGGATGTGGTTTTTGCCTTTAAAAACCCTAATATGTTGAAGCTCAAGGCTCTTTCCTGCAGAGACAACGTGGTCCTACAGAGAGCAGTCCTAGCCAGTCAGACAACAAAGACTCTTCAATTTGTACAAAACTGGGACTTGGTGTGTTTTCTGAGTGACCTGCCCCACAACAAACCCTGGCCCTTTGGGGGACACTTGACTAGACCAGGCAGTGCTATTTAATGATATTCTAAGGGGCCATTTTTGGGCAGCAATGACTGGCCAGGGGCATGCTGAAGTAAAGAAAGCCCACCTGGAGAGAGAGAATGAGAAGAGAAATAAAGAGGTGGAAAGGAGGCAGAGTGAGGGTCTTGGGAAGAATCCAGATGCAGGATGACTTGCCTTGGCTGTTGACAACTCTGTAGTTCCTGGTTCCTCTCTAGGGTCTGGTTTTTCCTCCTCATGGTTTTATGTACTCTCTCATTATTTTATAATAATTTTCCTTTTTTAAAAAAAAAATCTAAGGTAGTTTGAGTGGGTTTCTGTTATTTATAATTAAATTTCTGACACAGACAATGTAAGTACATCCTTGAGACACTGATCATCAGGGTCTGCAGCACTAAGGGCTGAACCCAGGAGCTCATGTGTCTCATCTCTAACTGCAATGGAAGCTTCTACGTAAGGATGACCTAGTTTCTAACCAACTGCTGAGCCCTACTTAATTCCCTTTCCCTGAACAAACATGGGAACAAAAGGTAACTTCTATTAGAAAGGATGTGTATGAAAGAAATAAAACTGCTCCAGTGATGAGTGCCTTCCTGTGGGACTTTAAATGTATAATGGCTGAGACAAATGAGTCATGCTTACCTGCCCACGGCTCCAGTTGCTCCCATTACCAGACCACTCAACAGTTGCTAATGAGAAATAGACAAAGAGAATTCACTTTTAGGAAAAAGAGAAGAGAAACTCCAGTATATCAATCATTACCTGAACTGGAGGGAAACCGACTTGCTGTGTCAGGGGTGACTTACCTCATCCACCCCAAAGAGCAAAGAAAACTGTCGTTGGTGATTCTGATCAACACACTGGCCGAAGTCTAAGAGATCTGTGTCACTGAATTTCAGCCCTTGGAAGGTGGGGATCTTATCCTGAATCCCATCCAACAATTCCTCTGCACGAACTGCTCAAAACAATAAATACCTCCTTAATCTACACAGCCTCAGAAAATATCAAACAACATTTCCTAGAGATCCACATCAGCCCTGAGCTGCCACTGGCTGCTGTCAGCTGGACTGGCTGTAGATGGCATAAAGGCTTGCCTCTGTCTAGTAGCTCCTAGGTACCTTTCAAATTATAATATTTAGCTTTCCATTCCTTGAGGGCAGTCGATGGATATTTGTGACATTGTCAATACAATATTTGGTTTCTGCTCCCAATTCCTGCAACAGAGCTCCTGAAACCTTTGTAGACAGAGGTGCTAGGAGGAGTTATTGTTCTTATATTCGGTTTTTGACCCTGGTTTCTTACATATAGCTGCTAAGATGTTTGGAATTTCCTGAGTGATAGGTGCATCTGACCATTTTTACATCCCTTAGAATTTTCTGGCTGATAGGAGCATTTTGTTTTAAGGAGTTGATTCCTGATGGGTTCTTAGACTCTGGATGCAAGTTGGTTGAAGACCATGTGATTAGAGGGTTGGGACTTTCAGTCCCATCCCTTAACCTCTGGGTAGGGGATGGGGTGGAAGGTTGAACTGAACACCAATGGTCAATAATGTAATCAAGCATGTCTACCTAATAAAGCCAAAGGACAAGGTTTAGACAGCTTCTGAGTAGCAGAACGTGTGGAGGTTCTTGGTGGATGGCACTCCCAGAGAGGACATGAACTTTTGCTTACCCTTCCCACATGCCTTATCCTATGCATCTCTTCATCTGTATCCTTTGTAAGTCCCTTTGTAGTAAGTAGATAAGAATAGGTAAAGAGTTTCCTTGAGTTCTATGAGTTGCACTAGCAAATTAATCACACATGAGGAGGGAGTTGTGGGAACCCCAACTTATTACCAGTTGATCAGAATCACAGGTCACAACCTGGGACCTGAGCCGGCATATAAAGTGGGAACAGTTATGGGACTGAGCCCGTGGGATCTGATGCTAACATGAGGCAGACAGTTTCAAAATATAATTAAACTACTAGATACCCAGTTAGTCTCCAGTGGAGAACCTGCTGTTAGGTAGGGAGAAATCCATGACCCCACTCCCCCAACCCCATTCCATGTTGGTGACCAGAGGTGACATGTTTGGTAGTATGTGTTGAGTGTGAGGAAAGAATGGGAAAAACTGTTTATTTCCTCTGAATGTTTATAATGCATAGCCTTCCATTTTTCTTTTGTGGAATTTGGAAAAGGAGGGGCTTTAAAAACTAATCTCCTAACAAATTTCATCTAATTGTAAAAGTCTTCTCCCTGGAGAAGAACAGTAGAAATGAAAGAAAACTAGAAGAAAATTCAGAAAAGAATACAGTACCTTGGCTCTGGGGAGGCACTGAGAGTACAGGAGGTAGAAGGTAGACGCAGTCCTGCCCTTGTGGGGCTTTTGGTCTTGGATCTTCTCAAATGAGAAGAAAGAGGTGTTTGCTGTTAAGGGCTGAGAGGTCAGTCCTTCTTTCATGCCTAAGAACTGGCACCATGAGGTGGTGTGAATCATGGCAAAGGGCTGGGTATTAGAGGGACTCACTTTGGAGTAACTGAAGCTGCCTCATCAATGGTGCTTATGGGTAGCGTGGGATGGAGTGGGGCTTTCTTGGGGTAAGGGTTGGAGGAAGCGTCAAGAGAACCAGTACTTACTCTTTACCCCCGTCAAGGCAGGAATGTGATAGTAATAGAATGGCAATGCAGGGGCAGATGCTGCCACCTCTTTTAGAAAATTAATCAGGACATCTGAAAGTACAGGAGGAAAAGTCATGGCGTGAACAAATGGAAAATAGTGGCTTTCCCTGGCCAAAAAAAAAGAAAAGAAAAAGAAAAAAAAAATCATCTGATGGACACAACCATCCTTCACAGAAGCTGAGCAGTCCTGATCACGCCTAGCTTTTCTGACATTGCTACTGCAGTATCTTAACACCTCAATCCATTCAAAGTTTTATTTCCCTCTCTGAAGAAAGGCTCAAATAAGATGATTATTTTCTTCCTATACATATTCAACAACTATTAAAAAATTAGGGCTGGAGGTGTAGCTCAGCAACAGAGTGCATACCTAGCATGGGATTGATTCCCAGAGCATTAGTGTGTACGCATGCGCGCGCACGCGCACACACACGGAGCAAAATATTAGTGCAAACTTACCCATGCTTAAGAGACTGAAAAGACAAATTCTAGTAAAAATCAAAATGCCCATCACTAGAATGCTTCTCTCTTGAGAAAAACAGTCCCATACATTGCCCTGGGTCTGACACCCTAGGTTACTGTCTAAGGCAGAAGTGGATACCTGACCCAAACATAGGCACGTACCAATTGAGGCTCAGTAGACAACTCAATCAGATTACTTGGTGAAACAACTGAAGTACTTTAATACAATCTCTGCTGTGGATCTAGGGGTAGAAAATATTCCAGAGAACCACTGTACCACTGCCATCTCCAGTCTGAGATGAGTTTAAACTTCATGAGTTTACACACAGTCTTTCTGAATGGAAGCAAGGAGTAGACAGTGCAAGGCACTGCGCATTCAGAGCCATCTACTTACCCTTGTTCCACGGCTTGAGAAAGAAAGGTGCAATGACAGCAATGCCATCAGCTCCAATTTCTGCTGCATGCTGGGCCTTTGTAATGAGAAAAGATCATACTAATGACCATCAGTGATTTATCACAGTCACCTACAGCTTAGATATTAGAGTTCAACAACAAATTCTTCAAATTTGCCAACTAATGCACCAGTAGAGAGTGGAAACAATGATTGAATATAATGAAAATGTCATTGCTAGGAAAATCCTAGGATGCAAACTAGAGATGCCAGGTAGAAGTAAGCTGGGTATTTAATCTTACAAATATTTGGATTTTTTCAGTACAAAACACCTTGCTGAGGAGACATGAATAGTTTATTATAACTGTTAACAGAGAAATTTCGGTATGTAATCTCTACTGTTCAGCCTACTGTATCATATTATCTTTCCCATCTAATGGCATGGCAGTCAAGTTTAATATTTATATTACAAATTGAGAGTACAGTTGAGAAAGTTAAAAGAAAAAGATTATACATACCACAAAAGATACATTGCACTAAGCTTCTAATGCTTCATCAAATTTCTCTTACTGGGCCTTTGTGATATTTTTAATCCATCTCAAGTAGAGTACCTAAACCCTCCATATTGTAAGAGAGCTGTGTATGGTCACTTTATACTGCACAGAGCCTGCTTCTCAATGGTGGCTTCCTAAGGTGCCACACCTATCTCCTCCAGCACAGCATCCACTACGTACCATATACCACATATAGCACTGCAAGTAATTTCATCATAAAAACGGAGGTCCCTTGAGTGGTCTCTCCAAAGTGGAACAGCATACATACCAGTTCTTGTGACTCCTTCAAGCTCAGTGCCCCCACATGAATCACCACCTGATCCAGCCTGCAAGGAAGAAAACACTGATGAGTTATTTGAAGTTTAGAAGAACACAGAGGGCTCCACCAGTCTGGTTTGTGCTAGTTTTAGCTGTTAGTTAATGCCTTACTAGTCTCAATAGCAAGACTATTAAAATTCTTTTTTTTTTTTAATATTTTTTTTTTTTAGTTTTCGGCGGACACAACATCTTTGTTCCTTGTATGTGGTGCTGAGGATCGAACCTGGGCCCCTATGCATGCCAGGCGAGTGCGCTACCGCTTGAGCCACATCCCCAGCCCCAGACTATTAAAATTCTACAGTGATCTAGCGCTTAATCACTGAGCCACACCCTCCTTTTTTTTTTTTTAAGAGAGAGAGAGAGAAAGAGAATTTTAATATTTACATTTTAGTTTTTGGCGGACACAACATCTTTGTATGTGGTGCTGAGGATCGAATCTGCCAGGCAAGCGTGCTACCACTTGAGCCACATCCCCAGCCCCTGATCTTTTTTTAAATAAAAAATATTTAATACAAAAATCATAATAAAATTAAAAAGTATTAACTGCATTACAAAGTGTAAGCACTAAAAGGTTACAGAGCTTTTAACTTAGTATTTATAAAAACGAGGCAAGAATGTATCTTTTTTTGTCCTCAGTAAATAAGCTGGCCACTAAAGTTATTTTAAATTGTCCCTTTCTTCCGATTTTATGAAAGCTCATTAGATACTGCTATTGATTCTATCTAATCAGAAGCACCTGGCAATGTTTAAGTTTTCTGTATACTGGCAGTTTTAAGCTACCTATTAAGTGTATTTAAAAAGAGAATTTTTGTACATCAAGACCAACGATAGCAAAGCAGTTCTCTCAGGATAGAAAGGCCATCTAAACTAACTCACACTTCACTCAAGACACCTGGAAACAGAATGCTTTCCTAGTCAAGAGCTTCACAGCAAGGACAGAATAGAAACATCCAGAAAAGGGCCTGTGGTAAACAATACAGGCTCTGCTAGGTAGGCACAAAGAATTGGTGATCAGTATCCCGGACACCCCAGAGCTTAGTCTACCAAAAGCCTAACAGCTTCTAATAGCTTCTTCAAGGTGTTATAGTTCACATCTGGAATGTCCCCAAAGTCTCACATGATAGAGGCTTGGTGCCCAATGCAACCATGTTCAGAGGTGAGGCTTTTGGGAAGTGACTGGGTCACGAGGGCTCTGAGCTCATCAATGGATTAGTCTACTGATGGGTTCATTGGGATGCCTGGCGAGGTAAACTATGGGACCACTGGGATGTGGTGGAATCTGTAGGAGGTGGGGCCTCCTACAGGAAGTAGGTCACATATCTTGTCCCTGACCCCTTGATTTCTCAAGGTCTCCTGCCTGTGATGAGGTGAGCGGATTTGCTCCACTGTATGCTTCTGGCCAAAATGCCCTATCTCACCATGGGCCCAGAAGCAATGAAGCCAGGTGACAATGGACTGAAATTGCTAAAACTCTGAGCCAAAATAGATCTTTTGTCCCTTAAGTTGATATTTCTCAGGTATGTGGTCATAGTGACAGAAAGCTGACTAACACACAAGGCAACAATAGATTTTAAAGTTGTTCCTCTATACTCGTTTTTTTTTTTCAATGCTGGGGATTGAACCCAGGACTTTGTGCATATGAGGCATGTACTCTACCAACTGAGCTATATTCTCAGCCCCCCGTTCCCCTACACGTGATCCTTTTAACAAACCACAAGTAGAAAAAGTTGGTGTGTAGGCTCATTTTATAGATAAGAAAAACAGAATTAGGGCTGGGGATGTGGCTCAAGCGGTAGCATGCTCGCCTGGCATGCGTGCGGCCCGGGTTCGATCCTCAGCACCACATACAAAGATGTTGTGTCCGCCGAGAACTAAAAAATAAATATTAAAAAAAAATTCTCTCTCTCTCTCTCTAGACTCTCTCTCTCTCTTTAAAAAAAAAAAAAAACCAGAATTAAAAAGTTCCAGACTAGGGGGCTAGGGGCATACCTCAGAGGTAGAATACTTGCCTAGCATGTGCAAAGCCTGGGTTCAGGACCACATAAAACAATAAATAAAGAAAAAAAATTAATTAATTTTAAGACTGAGACTCCAGGTTGGTGGGATAATTTTACTGCATCTCTATCTGGCAAGAGGCACTTAATAGCACTTAGCTATAGACTAACGAGCTCTGTTCAGAGAGTCTCTATGACTTTACTGAACCAAGTGCTGAGGAGGCCAAGAAATGTTTCATTTCCCCTTTAAAACATTTTCTATTGGTTTTAAAGGGGAAAAGAACAAAAGAGAGACTTTTGATTCGTATTAAAAGTGGAAAAAATGAGGCCAACTACAGGGAAAAAGAACCATCCTCCCAAAGGAAAAGGGAAGGCTGACCTCAATCTCAGTGCTGAGAGACAGGGAGCTAATCCCCATCCCCCCTTGGCACACAAAGGAAGCCTCAACTTCAAACTGCCACCTTACTAGACAACAGCTTTGACCTCTCCGCTTCCTCTCTGCCAAAGAACATTCCCCAAGAATGAAAGAGGAATCTCATGCAAAGATACTGTAGTTAAAACCATTCAGGGTGATGTGCCAACATCCAGAAATAGTAACTCTGAACTAAGAGGATAAAAGCGACAGTAAGGGGGAGGAAGGGGAAGTGTCTATTGACATCAGTTACCACTGTAAGGCCTTAAGAATACAGCCCTGGACCTGGTGTGGGGGTGCAGGGCTGTAACCCAGAAACTCCAGAGGCTGAGGTAGGAGGACCATAAGTTTGAGGAGGCCTCAGCAACTTGGTGAGACCCTGTCTCAAAATTAAAAAATAAGAAGGGCCATGGATGCAGCTCTGTGGTGAATAGAGCTCTCAAATACTATAAAAATTGGGAAAATAGTAAAGACAGGAGTCTGAGGAATTTAAAAAAATGTCCAGGGAATAAAATTTAAGGGTTAGCCAAGGGCTGGGGATGTGGTTCAAGCGGTAGCGCGCTCGCCTGGCATGCGTGCGGCCCGGGTTCGATCCTCAGCACCACATACCAACAAAGATGTTGTGTCCGCCGAGAACAAAAAAATAAATATTAAAAAAAATTCTCTCTCTCTCTCTCTCCTCTCTCACTCTCTTAAAAAAAAAAAGGTTAGCCAAGCAGTGAAATTTTGAGAATTAATAACTGATTAATCAATACTTGAGGACTTATTTTGATCAAGCATAGCCCCATATTTGACAGTGTCATAAGGAAGATGATAGGTAAAATATTGACATATTTTTGTTTGGAGATAAAGATGAAGACGTTCTTCCAAGATCATAACTAGGAATTAGTCTAACGAGAAATGAATTCACTGTAAAAAGCTGTTTCTTATCATTTAAGCCTCAGAATTTGACCAGAAGAGATGTTTGCTCTGAGATCCCAATATTCATCTTTGGGGGTGCTCCATGTGACCCTGGGGGAACAGCAACAGTGAGACTGGTCTTCTGCGGGCAGGATTAGCAAAGCTTGGTTGTGAATTCCATCACTGAATCCTCTGGTGATCCTTGGCTTGCTGAATCCTGGGGCCTTGCTGGGAAGTGACATGGTCAGGTTTGCATTTCAAAAGAATAGTAAGACTTCAAAGTGGAGGAAGGAAGGCTGACAAGCGGTTCTGCCCTCATTAGTAGTTTTTTTTTCCCCCCTTTTTTGCAGCGCTGGGGATTGAACCCAGGGCCTCACACTTGCTAGGTAAGTTCTCTACCACTGAGCCGCATCCCCAGCCCTCACCAGCAGGAGGCTCCCTCCCTGAGACGGAAAGGGACATGAACTGTTCAGTACCAGAGCTGGGCAGCCAGCTGTCAGTCACCACCCTCTAATCCACTTACCCCTTCATGCCAAGGACAGGTAGCCCTGAGGGGACTGGCCTTACGAGGACAAGGACAAGAGGCCATTTTCCAATAGTTTGCCAAGCAGTCTGGCAAGAAAGGAATGCAGTCTCCACAAGAAAGGAAGGGCTCACCTCGATGAGGTACAGGATGTCCTGGGCCCCTGCCCAGCTGACCTCCAGCTGGCTTCTGATCTCTGATGGGTGGTGGGGAGGCAGTGTCCCTGGGGAAGGCCTCAGCCAGCACAGGTCTGACTGGCATACTATGTTTTATCTCCACGGAGCCACTTACTTGTTCCTCCCTTGTGTCACCCACTCCTCTGCGACCTGGCGACGTTCAGAGACACTCAGGGACAGGCCTTCTCCAGTAGTGCCATTCACTGTTCCAAACAAAGAGTCACTCAGTGGGACCAACTCCTGCCTTCTGCTCCTCCAACCCCAAGGACAGAAGTGCAGGGTCACAGATCCCTGCCCAAGGGGGAGGGACACTGAACTATCAGAGGATGGAGGGGAAGATGCCATGTGCCAGTTTCCACTTCAGGCTCCAGGTTTTTCTGCCCTTCACTTTATCCAAGCAGTGGGAAGATTAATTGAGACTTGCAATTACATGTCTGTCCTTGTTATCAGGGACAGATGGCAAATATTTTAAGTAGAGGAGATAACTACCCACATTTAGGCCAATATCCAAACACATCACCCAGTTCTCTCTCTGGGCTTACAGGGCAGGAAAATCAACTCTATCCAGTATTGGCAGGTCATGGGCGGGGAGCCTATGTGGGTGCATTTGCATGCTGCAGATGCCAAGGGACCTGTTCACAGTCTGACAGTGAGCACAAGGGGTGGTAATAACTTTTGTACCAAAGAACTCAATATTCCCTTATTCTCACAGTCCAACAAAGCCGACATTCTTTTCAATTACAGTAGAAAATATGAGGTCAGAAACATGAAATAATTTAAACTTGAACCCAGAGCTATGTGATTCTGGAACTCATCCTCCTTCCTCTTCCCCTTCCATACAATCATGTCTCAATGATCAGAGGAACAGCCAATGCAGCAATGTGCAAGACAGAGGCCTCATGTGCAGGGCAGCACTTTGGATCTTGACCTCCAAGCCCTGAGTACTGGGCTGGAATAGGGCAGGCCAGACAGGTGAGGGAGGAGACAATGTTTTTATCCCTCCCTTGGGGGCTTGAGGTACTTCAGGTGTGCTCCAGTCCTAGGGATGCTCCTACTCCATTCCTACGTCCAGGGCAATCCTGGGACCCTCTGAGTAAGAGGGTAACTTGGAGCTGCAGGGGGACACTAAGTGGTTCTGTAATCAGGTCTTGGTTTTGACATGTGGCCTGGCTCAGTTTTACTCACAAATTTTAACCTGAGGTGCCTCCAGGGCCCAAGTATAGTATACTCAGAATGAAACCTAGTCACGGGTCAGAGAGCCTAGAACACCATACGAGAGGTAGCTCAAACACAGTTCTTAGGCTTACAGGGTCTGACTTTTTTTTTTTTTTTTTAAACCTTCACTCTGAAATAAATGGGGATAAGCACTCTTCCTGTTGAATCTTTTGTGTGCTTCGGCTTCCAGTCTTTCTTCCATTTGTAATTTGAAAGCTCAGTTGCAGACGGACCAAAGCCCACTCTTAAGAGAGCTAAGAGGGTTTTAGTTGTGACTTAAGAGGGCTTAGCTGCTATTCTCCCACATCTTAGTTGAATAACTTCATCAAAAGAGTATAATGGAGCCACAGATTTTCATCTCTCAATGGGAGTGAGAGCAACACCCTATCACTTGGCACCACCAAATGAGATCATCGGTTGAGGGGTCCTATAGGTCTAAGGGGAGACTATAAATTCACAGCTTTGAGTTAGCTTAGTCAGGCTCCACCAGAACTCAGTGGCACCTCATTGTGTTGTGTCATGGGTCAGTAATGAGGTGAGATCTATCTTCTGATGACTGAGCTCGAGAGAGAGATTTCAAGGCGACTTACCAAAAATGTTCTTCACTCCTTGTTCTTTCACCAGATAATCCACATACTGACCGATTACTGAAAAGTTGATTTCTCTAAAAGATATGGGAATAAATAGAAAGAATGCTTAGTCCTTTTAGATGGTTATTCGACCCATTCCCAGGTCTATGAATTACTCTCTTTTATTGACCAGTTTGTAAAATTCTTAGTCTGTTCTGAATAATGGCTGGGATGTTTTTTTTTTTTGTTCTCATTTTTCTGAATTTGGCAATTTCTCCATCCAGCTAAATGTGTCTCATTTACAAGTGCAAAATGCTATTAGGTGGTACATGCCTATAATCTCCAGGACTAAGACAGGAGGATTGCAAATTCGAGGGCAGCGTGGGAGACTTACTGAAACTCTGTCTCAAAAATGACAATAAAAAAAAAAATGACAATAAAAAGCCTGAGGTTGTGGCTCAGTGATAGAGCACCTGCCTAGCACTTGTGAGGCACTGGGTTTGATCCTCAGCACCACGTAAAAAATAAAGGTACTGTGTCCATCTATAACTAAAACAATATTTTTTTTTAAGAGAGAGAGTGAGAGAGAGAGAGAGAGAGAGAGTGTGTGTGTGTGTGTGTGTGTGAGAGAGAGAGAGAGAGAGAGAGAGAATTTTTTTTTAATATTCATTTTTTTAGTTCTCGGCGGACACAACATCTTTGTTGGTATATGGTGCTGAGGATCGAACCCGGGCCGCACGCATGCCAGGCGAGCGTGCTACCACTTGAGCCACATCCCCAGCCCAATATTTTTTTAAAAATGACAATAAAATGGCTGGGGATATAGCTCAGTAGTAGAGAGCTTGCCCAGCATGACCAAGACTCTGGGTTCTGTCCCTAGTCATGCAAAAAAACAAAACAAAAACACAAACAAAATTCCCCAACACTATTGGTTATAAACAGAGCTTTACTTTTTTTTTTTTTTTTTTTTTTTTGTGCTAGGGATTGAACTAGGAGGCACTTTATCACTGAGCCACATCCCCAGCTCTGTTTTGAATTTTATTTAGAGACAGGGTCTCACTGAGTTGCTTAGTGCCTTGCTTTTTGCTGAGGTTGGCTTTGAGATCCTCCTGCCTCAGCCTTCCTAGCTGCTGAGATCTACCTTCTGAGGACTGAGCTAGAGAGAGATCTCAAGGCGACTTAGTCAGCTATGACTAAGTCAAAAATTAAATGTATGGGATGACAGTGTGTGCACCCGGCGAGGCTTTACATTTAAACTTTATCACAAATAATATTTAAAAAACAGTTTACCTAATCCTCACTTGTCCTCTTTTGGGAAGAGTGATGATTTGGCATATAGTGTTATAAGAACCTTTTCTACCTGGTGAGGAATTCCTTAGGCTTGTAAGATAGAGAATTCCATCTGAGAATTTAAGAATTTTAGCACTTAATACCTGTGAAAATCAATGAAGGCTTAAACCAGTCTGCATTTGTTTTACTACTACTACTTTTTTTTTTTTAAAGAGAGAGTGAGAGAGGAGAGAGAGAGAGAGAGAGAGAGAGAGAGAGAGAGAGACAGAGAGAGAGAGAGAGAGAGAGAGAGAGAGAGAGAGAGAGAGAGAGAGAGAGAGAGAATTTTTTAATATTTATTTATTTTTTTTTTAGTTCTCCACGGACACAACATATTTGTCTGTATGTGGTGCTGAGGATCGAACCCGGGCCGCACGCATGCCAGGCGAGCGCACTACCGCTTGAGCCACATCCCCAGCCCACTACTTCTTTTTTTTTAATGGTTCTGGGGACTGAACCAAGAGTCTTGAGCATGTGAGGCAAACGTTCTACCAACTGAACAATATCCCTAGCCCTGCATTTGTTTTAAATGAAAGAGGACCAACAGTTGGAAAGGAGCTTTGCTGTCACTTTGCCTCTCAAAGGGTAGTCCAGGGAAGAGTCTGGTGGAGTTGATGGGAATGCAGAATCCCAGCCACATACACGGTCCTACCCAGCCAGAATCTGCATTTTCACAAGATACCTGGACAATGTGCCTGCACTGTGTAGTCTGTGGCAAAATGACCTTGGAAGGATCCAATGCTTAAGGTGATGAGGGTATTTTTTAAAATAAATACTGTGAGCTGATTGTGCCACTGGAACTCCTTTTTTTTCTTCATAAAAATCATACTGATTTTAAAACCTACAAACAGACTCACAAACAAGTTGTATTAAGTGTCTGACCCTAGTCAAAGGACAGGTGGGGTGATGGACAGAAATTCAAAGGAAAACTATGGCAGGTGTGGGTTAATGTTATGTTGCTAAAAAAAAGTACTAGCTGGCTGCCATTTGTACTTCTGTTAGGAGGGCCAGAGAATTCTAATTTAATTTTAGTCTTGTTAACATTCTTTTCATCTTTGCTTACTGTATTCCTTAAGAACAATAACAAAAAATCTGAAGCACCCAGGAATTGGACATCAAAGGAAAAGGAAATAGGAAGGAGACTGAAGAGAAAATAGCTGACTGTGAGATTAAAGGGAAAGATAGGAAAACAAAGAATGCAGAGGCAATTACTGCCCACAGGAGCCCAAAGGAGAGCCTGTTCACTCAGGAAAGGGGGTGCTTCAGTGCAGTCACAAGGTCACAGGTGTTGGCCTATATCCCTGTACGCCCCTGTCACTGCTCCTACCTGCCCTAGTCTGTGCCTGGTACAAGGTGGTGTTCAACCAAGGCTGGGCATTGGAGTGGCCACATGGACATTTACACTTGCATTATGCTTTCAGATTTCACTATCACACGTTAACTGAGTAAAGGAGATAGTGTATACGATTAATAAAATAGAGAAGAAAAAACAGCTATGACTAAGTCAAAAATTAAATGTATGGGAGTTCAGAAAAGGGCTGATAAAGCCCAAGGAGAGAGGCTGGGAAGGAACTGGGTCTGGAAAAGTAATGAGGACAAAACCTGATGATTCTCCTTCCCTCTAACAAGGGATTGAACCCAGCAGAGCAATACCACTTATTTACACATTTATTTTTTATTTTGAGACAGAGTCTTATAGGTTGCTTACAGCCTTGCTAAGTTGCTAAAGCTGGCTTTGAATCTTCGATCCTCCTGCCTCAGCCTCCCAAAGCCACTGGGATTACAGGTGTGTACAACCATGCCTGGCATCCAGCCTTTTTTATTTTGAGACAGAATCAAACCAAGTTTCTCAGGGCCTTGCCTAGTTGCTGAGCCTAGCCTTGAATTTGTGATCCTCCAGCCTCAGCCTCAGCCTCTAGAATGGCTGGGATTTATAGCCATGCACCACAGCATCTGGCTTCCTTGAACATTCTTGAAAGCTGCTCTCTGTCCGACCCTACGCTGATGTCTTCCTCTTTCTATACCCTCAGGCAGACCTAGGCCAGCATGTGAAACTCAAAGTCTCTTTCCTCAGTGAACTTCATACTGTCTTATGGCCTGAGTGGATCAGTCTTCCCTATATATTCAACCAGCCTCAGTCCATCCGGCCTTGCTGGGGGACAGGCTCCATCACTGGACAATTTCCCTCAGGCTAGGGATGCTAATCTATGATGCATCATCCATTCCTTTGAGAAAACAGAAAGCACAGCTTGTTTCTTATAAAATGCACCTAACCTACCAGAATGGGATCAATATTAGAATTTTTGGGGCGCTGAAAGAATTGCCCAGAAAATATTCTCGGACCCATGACCTTTTGGAACTACCAAATATCCTTAGAGAGACCACAGGTTGAAAAGGAGCGGCCTCTGGGCTGGGGATGTGGCTCAAGCGGTAGCGCGCTCGCCTGGCATGCGTGCGGCCCGGGTTCGATCCTCAGCACCACATACCAACAAAGATGTTGTGTCCGCCGAGAACTAAAAAATAAAAATATTAAAAAAAAAAAAAAAAAAAAAGAAAAGGAGCGGCCTCTAGATGTGCTCTATGACTTTCACAATGTTAAAATTTCTCTGCACATTAAAAAAACAACAAAAGACTACCTGTAAAGCCAGGGTGTCCAGCGATGCCAGGCTGTATTTCCACATAGATGGGAAGAGCAGTGGGGGGCCAACAGAGGCCTGCATGCTCCCTAGGCCACCTCAGGCCTTTCAGATCCCTGCCTGACTCGGCAGCCGCAGCCCTTGGCAGAGACTCGGCAGTTCCAGTCACAAGAGGACCCAGTGAAATCATCCTGAGACATTTTCATATTTGTCACAGAGGTGCCCCAAATGGCAGGTAGTCCTTCTCTTTTGGGACATTGTCTCTTCCCTATTTTCTCTCCCTATACTACTTCACTGTGGTAGCCAGGCCTAATTTCCATGGCCGAAGGCATGGTCAGTTGCCAAATATCAGGAAGTCATTAGAGAGAATGGAAATGAGACTGGATTATTCTTTCTAACCTCTAGGCATGTGGGGCTAGGTGCTCAAAGAAGTGAGGTGACACACTTCTATGCACATGAGAAGGCTGTGATGCCCCTTCTCATCCTGGGCACACAAGAACACACCTGATTACTGGCCACGTGGGGGACAGTGGCCCAGACCCAAATTCCATGCTTGCTTTTGCCATTCTTTTTTATTTGGGGGGGTGGTGGTACCAGGGATTGAACCTAGGGGGCACTTAACCACTGAGCCACCTACGCACGCCTTTTAAAAAATATTTAGAGACAGAGTCTCACTAAATTGCTTAAGGCCTTGCCAAATTGCTGAAGCTGGCTTTGAACTCCGAGATCCTCCTGCCTC
This sequence comes from Spermophilus citellus, assembly GCF_964194105.1. Classification (NCBI taxonomy): domain Eukaryota; kingdom Metazoa; phylum Chordata; class Mammalia; order Rodentia; family Sciuridae; genus Spermophilus; species Spermophilus citellus. The sequence continues at coordinate 151,352,809 of NC_138187.1, forward strand.
AGCCTCCTGAGACACTGGGATTACAGGAGTGCACACTGTGCCTGGTGACATTCTTAACCCCAAGCTACTTTCAATTCCCTTGGGTGCAGATTTGTTGCTTTGCATCTATAATTGATTGACTGATTTTGATACTGGGGATTGAACACAGTGGTGCTTTACCACTGAGCTACATCCCCAGCCTTTCTTTTAATATTTTGAGATAGGGTCTTGCTAAGTTGCTGAGTCTGGGCTTGAACCTGTGATCCTCCCACCTCAGCCTCCAGAGTTACTGGGATTATAGATGTGCACCATTGTGCCTGGCTCCATGATTTTATATACATAAATTTTTAAAACATATTTTAATTGTTAATGGTTCTTTATTTATATGTGGTGCTGAGGATTTAAACCAGTGCTTCACACATGCTAGGCAAGTGCTTGACCACTGAGTTACACCACAGCCCTCCATGACATTTTTTAAAAAAGTTCCTTTTTAGTTGTAGATGGACACAAGATCCTTATTTTATCTTTTTAATGTGATGCTGAGGATAGAACCCAGTGCCTCAGGCATGCGAAGGGAGCACTCCACCACCGAGCCACAACTCTGGCCCTCATGATATTTTTAAAAAATAAAAGTGCTTAACTTCTCACCCCCAGTACAGAGGCTACATAGATTATTTTAAAAAGCACCTGCAATCAGCCAGGTATGGTAGCCCAGGAGGCCGAGGCAGGAGGATCTCGAGTTCAAAGCCAACTTCAGCAAAAAGCGAGGCACTAAGCGACTCAGTGCGGCCCTGTCTCTAAATAGGGCTGGGGATGTGGCTCAGTGGCCAAGTACCCTTGAGTACTGCTGAGTTCAATCTCCAATACCCGCTACCCCCCATAAAATAAAGCATATACAATCAAAAAGGAATAAAGAAACCCTACTTGGTATCTCCCTGGAGATGATTCCTCTTATAGTTTGACATTTTTATATTCACAAATACACAGCATATTATTTTCTTATATAAGTATAACCTTATTATAAATCATTTTATAATATTTTTCACTTAGCATTCTAAATGGAGCATTCCTCCCACATTTTTAGACATTCTCTTGCTATCTTGACTAAATGACATTACATTTTCTGGATGAACATAATTTATTTAATCTTCTATTCTTAGACATTGAGTTTATCCAAACTACATAAGAGGAAAGAACTTCTTATCAAATTACTTTTGCCACAAACTGAGGCCCAAAATGGCTGAGTATGAAACTGCATGCAGATGCTACCGTTTTTCTCTCAGGGCCTAAGGATAAGACAATTTTTCTAACATGGTTATTCAGAGTGAAATCCCTATTGGTGTTTGTTTCCTGTCTGGTGTATGACACACTGTGAAAGATGGTCCTGGACAAGACAGAGTCAACAGAACTGGTATGATGAGGTATGGACATGAAAAAACCAGATTTTCCATTTTATTTTGCTTTTCTGCATAACTCTCAACATTCAAGAGCAGAGAGAAGTTACATGAGCCCTTGGCAAAATAACAATATGGCTGCTTCAGATCTTCTTGGGCAGAGAAGCATGCAGGGACCAAACTGTTCTACCCCGCAGGAAGTGGGAAATGTTCTGTTCCGGCAGGCTGGTGATCGGGACTCCAAAACATTGTCAAAGAGACAATAATCAATGTGACTCTGACCCCAGCAGGCCAGGCCTTTCCCACAGGGCTAACAGGTTTGTTTTAGGAGAGGGTGTTAGATTCCCATGGTGTTGCCAAGGGCATGGAAGAAAGAAACACGAATTTTTTGGGGATATTTTTGCCAATCTGAAATGGACTTTTTGTTCTAGTGACTGTGAACTTGCCCAAAAGAAAAGGTGACTTCTTGAAGCAACTAAGGAAAGCAGGTGTTTTTTTCCTACTGGAAAAAATGAAGCTGGGGCCTGAAGGTGCAGCTCAGTGGTGGAGTACTTGTCTAGCATCTGAAAAGTCCTGGGTTCAATCCCTAGCACTGGGGAGAAAAAAAGCAAAGAAAGAAAAGAGGATGGTGGGATGACTGGTGGGATGGTAGATAAAGACCTGTTTCCAGCTATGTGGCTTGGGCGAGCTTGTTAGTCTTTCATTTCCAAAGGTTGCAGCGTCTTCAACTGCAAAAATAGAGATACAGTGGCACACGCCTATAATCCAAGCAGCTCAGGAGTCTGAGGCAGGAGGATCATGAGTTCAAAGCCAGCCTTAACTAGTTATTCAGAGTGAAATCCCTATTGGTGTTTGTTTCCTCTCTGGTATATGACACACTATGAAAGATGGTCACATGGACTGGTATGATGAGGTATGGATTTTCTGTTTTATTTTGTTTTTCTACATAACAACTTAGTGAGATCCTAAGCAATTTAGCAAGACCCTGTCACTAAATAAAGTATAAACCAGGTGTGGTGGTGCATATCTGTAATCCCAGTGGGATTAAAGCCAGCCTTTAACAATTTAGTGAGACCCTGTCTCAAAATAAAAAAACTAAAAAGGGCTGGGGATGTGGCTCAGTGGTTGAGTGCCCCTGGGTTCAATTCTTGTTATGGGAAAAAAAAAAAAAGGTATAAGATACAGCTCCTTCACAGAGTCATTGTCAGGATTACACTGGAACACAACACATAAATAAAAATGCCCAGCACAAAGAAAGACACAGGGGATCTGATCAACCAACACGAGCTGCTTCTCTTCCTCTCTTTTTTATATTTATTTTTTTAGTTGTAGTAAACACAGTTTCTTTATTTCATTTTTATGTGGTGGTGAGGTTTGAACCCGGTGCCTCACATGTGCTAGGCGAGCACTCTACCACTGAGCCACAACCTCGGCCCTCTTCCTTTCTGTTGACTATTGGTATTAATCATCCGTGAAGTATGTTACTCCTGAAATAAAATCTACCCCAGTGCCACTAGATGCTGAAGATATAAAATAAGACACATGCCCAGTTGCATGTGTCTGACCTGTTGCCTGGCACTCAGTAAATACCTGACGAATAAGGCAAAACAGCAGGAAGTAACTTGGATGCTATGCAGAAAGGTGTGCATGGGGAGGCAGGAGATACCAGGGAAGGATCCTCTAAATCTTTTCAGGGGAGTAGGGAAGAATTCCCAAAGGACGGTGTTGGGGCCAGGAAAATGATGCCCAGCGTTTGGAGCTCTGGTGTGCTGAGCACTTTGAGCTAAAGAAGATTAAGTGCTTTTAGGAGCAGGCTGAGAACCATGGACTATGTGACCTCCTGCTCCTTCTCCAGGCACGGGGGAACACTCTGATGTTCCCTTATCAGAAGGAACCTAATTCCATTGTCATATCCTGCATGAAACCTTACTGACCAGGGAAGATTAAAGTCACATTGGCAGAAGAAAAAAGTGGGGAATGCTACCATACCAAAACACTGTCACAAGCTACTATCTGTTCTTCAGTGTCATTCAGTTTCCAGAAAATAAAACAAAAAAAAAAAAAACCATTTATGAATGATGGTTCACTTTTGGGGCCCCCTTTATTTCTCTGAAAAAACAATTTACTCTTTCTCTGAAAGTGCCTGCAGTCCCAATTCCCTCTCCACTGTCAAGAGGGTGTGTAGACCTCCAGTCACCTCGTCCTCCTTTGAATGTCACATTTTGTATGACTCCTGTGCGTGTGTCCACATTAAACAAATTTGTATGCTCTTCTCTTATTAATCTGTCTATCGCCAGCTTATTTCAACAGACTTAAAGACTCAAACCTTTAGAGAAGAGGGAGAAATTTCCTTTGCCCGGAAATGTTTTTGATGGGTAATTAGAAATGTTCCAGCAGAGTAGAAAGAGGAAAGGGTGATGGTGCAGAAAGACGGGAAGCAGATGCTAAAGGCGGAAGCCTGGAAGGGAAAAAGGCTTTGACGGTTAAGGGAAACAGACACAAAGCAGTAGAAATGAAAGGTAAATTGGGAAGGACCTCCTACGTCATGGGAATTTGGGCTTTCATCTTTACACCAGTTCATCTCAGACTTCCAGGCACTAAAGAATCATCTGGGACCCCTTGGTAACATGCAGGTCCTGGTTCAGTGGTAGGTGGTAGGGTCTGAGATCCCGCCTGCCTACTAAGTTCCTATGTGACACTGGAGCAACTGGTCCATGGGCCACAAAATGAGTGGCAAGGGCTTCACAAAAGGGAGTCAACAGAGATTCCTAAAAAGGAGACCTCAGATTTATTCACTAGGAAGCTCCCTGGGCTGCAGGGTAGAGAACGGAGGGGAGTTGCAGCTACTTTATAGTCTAACTGGTGATACAATACGGCTAATGACATAACACCAGGACACTGCGGCCTGAGTCAGATTGGGTCTTGGAGATAATGTGGTTGAACGCTCTATTTATTTATTTCCTGGCACTGGGGACTGAACCTAGAAGAGCTGTACTACATCCTCAGTCCATTTTATTTTTTAAGTTTAAGACAAGGTCTCGCTAAGTGGCTTGAGGCTGGCCTGGAGCTTGTGATCCTCCTGTCTCTGCCTCCTGAGTCACTGGGATTATAGGCATGTGTCACTGAGTCTGGCTTGAGACTTGCACTGTTTAATTCTTAAAAGTTCCTACAAAGAATTTTTTAAGGGTTTTATATATATATGTGTGTGCGTGTGTGTGTATTTAGTTGTTGATAGACCTGTATTTTATTTGTTTACATGTGGTGCTGAGAATCGAACCCAGTACCTCACACATGCCAGGCAAGTGCACTACTGCTGAGCCCCAGCCCCAGCCCCAGCCGGCATTCTAACTTTTGAATTTCAGGAAAGTGAGGTTCCTGGTTGAGAAAAGAGGACCTGATTTAAAAAAGGAAATGGTGAAATGGAGGTCGCAGGGCAAGACTTTGAGAAATGGGGAAAGATCCAGAAAAGCAGAGACCTTTTAGTTATCTCTACCACATGGGACCTGGGCTTCCAGGGAAACAGCTGAATAGGCAGGAGAACACACAAACACTCGCAGGGGGACCCAGATAAGCACTTCCAGGCTAACAAGAAGAAGCCACTTCCAGGCTAACAAGGTTCTTTTTCAGAGGTTAAAGTAGCACAGACCAGATGTAGGTAGTGTTTTCAGCTTACAGAGAGATCCTACTCTTTTGCAGGAAGTAAACTCTGCCTGCTCATGCAGTCACATGCCTTCTGTTTTATCTGCCCAATAAATAGCTGATGCATTGAGAAATAGCTGACTTCAGTCTTTCTCAGAACTTGCAGAAAGGGAGAAGTAACAAGGGGGAAAATTGTTATTCAGTTGACTAATCTAAAAGCCATTTCAGCAAGTTAGACCCAGTGAGGATGGATCTTTCTTTTTTCATGGATCTAGAAGCCAGATATTGGGATCCAATGATCTAAGAGAAAAATGGGTTGTGGCCAACTTTGAGGATACTAAAAATCATAAGAAATGTCATTCAGTTTAAAGGGTAAGGTTAAGGTCTACAAATTCAGCAGAAAAACACCAGAGATAAAGGCTTTTTAAAAATGTACCCTAAACAGCTCATGTTCCTCTTGCCCTTAACTTATATATAATGAAAGTTCAAATTACTGACCCTATGCTAGGCACTATTGTATGGATTATCTCATTTAATGCTCATAAATCTATGTCTGCCTGTCATTATTTTTTTACAGAGGAAGAAAATAGGATTGTCAAGAGAGAGAGAAAAAAAAAAAAAGCCAGAATTCTCACTGTTTTGGTGCATGCCACCTCTGACAGATTAAAAAGGAGGAGTGGATATCATGCATGGTCACCTGTGGCACATGACCATCGTCTGATCATCCAAGCAAAGAGACTGCAACAATATTCACCTAGAAGCCCAAATGCTGGCTTGGAGAGGATTACACCCCAGTCACGTGCTCTGGCTCTTTCCCCTCCCTTCACTCCCAATATTTAATCCATATTGAAATGGACTGTAAACATGTCCGTGCCTCCCTTTTGCAGACACCCATCCACCTTCCACAGGAAAGGTTATTTTATCAAGTCTGAGCTGCCTGTCTTTCTGTGGGTGTGTGCTGGAGCTCCAACCCAGGGCCTCATGCTCACCTCGTCAAGAAGGCATTCTGTCGCTGGGCTGTGCCTCCCTCCCTAAACAGCCTGGCAGAATCCTGCACCATGCAGACATCTAGCGATGAGATCCCCAGAGTAGCCAGAACAGCACCTGATGCCAAAGCATGCTAAAACGGGATTCTTCCCCCTCCAGTTCTAATGGCCCAACGTGGGAAAGCCGGGCTGTGGTGGACTCTGGGGAGACTCTGCTTAGTGGGGCTACAGACACTGGGGGGCAGCAAGCTGCCATTTTTTTGCTTCTTCCTTTCTGTGGGGTGATATAGAAAGCTCTTTCCTGACAAGGGGGTCAGAGAGAGTAAAGAGGGACAACTCACAGAAGCTGCCATTTGGCAAGGGCACTCCCAGAGGTGTGGGGCTTAAGTCACTGCTGTTCTAGAGTGCTTCCGTCCTTCTCAGCTGGATGAGAGCAGATCCCCAGTAAGTCCCGAAAGATAATTACCCATTCTCAGTCATTGGTGTGATGGTTGCAGCAACGAGACCCTGAAGTTTCTTCTTTGGGAAGGCCATTGAGCTGCTGGAATGTCTGGAAAACATACAATGTCATTTTGTCTCTTTCTTCAAGGAATGTCAATTAATGACAAAACTCCCAGGCAAAGTCCATTCCTGGTTTAGAGCTGTAAAATATGCTTACAAGCACACAAACGCACAGAGTGAGTGTAAAATGTTAGAGTTTAGTTCTAATGAGCAGAAAACTTTAAAGTCAAGGAGAGGGTGGTGGGCCTGGGAAAATCCTGCCTGGAAGGCCTCTGACTGTAGCCACACAGATGACTGAGGCAAACCAAAACCTCAAAGATTCGGGTCAATAACAGCAGACCCAAGAGAGAAGTGCAACCCGATTCAGGTAAGAAAAACATATAAATAATTACTAAAATTGAAATATGTTCAGAAACAAAATGCTCTTTTCTTTCTCCATGTTTTCATTCTGTTAAACTGGAGTCTCACCTAAAACCAGCACTTACAATCAGTCTTAAGGTTTCAGTGTGACTTATAACAATCTTCAGTTACATTTGCCTAATATCCTTTCATATTCCAATTTTGACCAGTCTTGCCCAGTTTTCCGAGTTCTAGTAGAACATGTAAACCTCATATTACCTCTCTCTTTCCCATTGCAGCAGACTTCCAAGGGAGGTCAGGGAATGTTCCACTGGACTTTTTCTCCCTGACTTGAGCCCTTTGCTTGATATCTATTATCAAGCGATAACTACTTGGTTGGATGAATGAGGTGCTCAGACTGTAGCAGGAGGATGAAGCCTCTTGGAGGGGACGCTCATTGCTAAGTCAACCCCACACTCATGGCAGCCAAAGGACCCTTCCACTGGCAGAATGCAACTGTCTGTAAACCGTGTAGGAGACCCAACACAGCCAATGGAGCACAGTGCTTGACAGCCTGGGTTCTGTGGGCAAACTGCCTGCTTCAACTCTCAGCTCTGCCTCTTGCTAGTTATAGACACATTATTATTTTTTGAGCTATAAGACAGAAAAGCCACAAATGTGATTTGAAGCCACATATGCAACGTCTAAAGTCAGAGAAGAAAATAAACAATAATCAGATAGTATTTTGTGACTATTATACAAAAGTGGGCTTCTAGCAAATAACAGTGATACAGACAAGTGATCAACAAGAGGAGATATGTTATAGTTCTGACATTCCAGGCACATTAAAAATCCAATGCCACTACACTGAGATCTGGCCCAGATAACATAGCACTTTTTTTTTTTTTCTTTTGTGGTGCTGGGGATTGAACTCAGGGCTTTGTGCATGCAAGGCAAGCACTCTATCAACTGAGCTAATCTCCAGCCCAACATAGGACTTAATTATGAACAAACTCATTCTGTCTGCTCATCTTATAACTGTGAACCTCATCTCCCTAAATGAGAATCAACTTCTGGACAGAGAGTCCTAGCTCAGGTGAACCCTTGAGAAACACTAATTGCTTCCGTGACAAGCCAACATACCTTTCCTTGCAAACTGACGTGTTCCCAGCAACACTAGCTCCCGACATCAAGCTTAAGCACTGCATGCAGTGCTCCTCTGTGCTGAAGAGCAATGAAGGAGAGCCTAGACTGAGCGACAGGATGCTAGGATTTCTCTGTCATTTCCTAGTTAAAACCTGAGACTAAAATTATATTGGAAGTTTATAAAGATAAATATAATCACCTGATCCACAGGGAAAACACAAGACAAGAAATCACAAGATGTGGTTCTAGTCCTTGGGCCTCCTATGACCACCTTCATTACTATGGGCAGGTCACTTGGCCTCTGAACCTGGGAGGCCCCACGTATACCAGAGGAATGTCAAGCATCACATGAGTGAGACACTTTGCCTGCTGTGTATCTTCACCTGGCACTCCTACAAGCATATTATTAACTCAAGATACTCCAAGAGGGCCTACCAGTTGTCCTCTAAATGCTTTTTCCCTCTGTTCCTTTTAGTAGAGGGATTAGAGGGCCAGCTCTGGAGTCGAACTTCATGGGTCCGCATCCTGGCAAACTTTGGCCTGTTACATGACCTCTCTGTGCTTAGTTACCCTTCTGTAAATGGGGATATGTTTCATAGGGTAGTTGAGAAATTAAATGTAACATGCTTGACAACAGTGCCAGGCACATAGCTAGTTATGTTCAGTGCCCTCCATGAAGTCTTGCCTGATGAACATAAAAAGATGGCACAGGTATTATTATTCCTTTCCCAGCACCATCTTCCCAGGTATACACATTCTGCTGGCATCTCCTCCTCAAGCCTCTCTATTCCTGTCTATTCAGGAACTGAGGCATTTCAGTTTTGCTATCTTTTCCCCTGGCAATTCTTTCTCTCCTTTACCGCCCTTCTCATGACTTATTTCTTGTTACTGCTTATCTAGACCAGTGGACATAACCCCTGGCCCATGGGGCCCATCAAAGTGCAACAAGGTTCAAATGATAGGAGTGCCGAGCACTTAAGCTGGCATCAAAAGTCTCCTAAATCAAACACTACTAGCAGGTTCAGGCTAAATAGACTTCTGGTTTCTGCTTAGGGCTGCATTTATTTCATACTTAGTAATCCTGATATTCTCAGGATGTTCTGTCTTTAGTTGAAATAAATCAAATTAATTGCCACTTGAGTAGTTCAAAACATAGGGCTTGGAGAATACTGGTTAGGGACTGGGAACCACTCTCTCCTTCAAGCCACAGGGACTGCCAGATCCATCCTCCAGGAGCTGGAACATTTCTGGGGCCAACTCCCTGGCCTGTCCCCACAGTCCAGTGCACCAGCCAAAACTGTATATTAACTGCTCCCTGTGGCTCCTCTTGGCCCTGGCCTGCTAGTCTTTGTTCCCAAGGTACTCCCACTGCAGTCCCCTCAGTTTAGCCACCTTTAAAAAACTCACTTTAAAAGCCAGTGAATTCCCTGGTCCTCCCAGCTGAAAATTATTTCTTAACCCTCAGAATTTCCCCCTAACACTTGCTTTTCATAAAAACCTCCTGACAGAGTTAGAAGCAGGAAAGTTTGGGTTCCTCTCCTCCACTGCCAGCCATCTGGGGGTAGGAAGAGCTTCAAAATTTTATCTTTGCAGAAAGCAATGCACTAAATAAAGAACACTTGCTGACTTGGTGAGGTGTTAAAATCCTATAGAAAAAGAAGGGGTACAAGAGCCCAATTTTAACACAGGATGATCAATATTTTCAAAATTCGAGTTTCAAAATACACTTGGGATGTTATCCTTTCTTGATAGCTTTTATCAAGAGCAAATGGTAAAAATGTTCTCCAGCCCAAGGCTTAATGTGAATTTAGAATGTAATTATTAAAACACTGAGGAGGGGGTAATACACTTAAAAACTTACACCTGTATTCACAGATAAGAACTGCAAAGAACTCAAGCGGCTTAAGTCAAAATTCTCTAGAGAAAGGCAAAGTTTAAAAAAAAAAACATAAAATTTTTAAAAGGGGAGGGGGGAAAATCTCGCTTTGCCCAAGGAGAAGAAGAAAGAGAGACATTTGAAAAAAAGAAAAGGCAGAAATAGAACCAATTTTTCATGTGTAATCGTTAGAATCCCTTCGGCTCAAGGGCTAACTGATCATTTTGAGACAAGGATCCTCGGAGACCCGACTACGCGGTCCCTACCGAAGCCGGGGGAGTGACACTTGCCCGGGCCGGGAGGGTGTCGCATTCACACTCGCTCTGCTGCATTCCCCAGTGTATCTGCTTCCTTCTGGGCTCGAGTCGCGCGGTCTCACCGACCCCAGCGCCTGTTCCCCGCGCCTCTGGGCAGGACCGCGAGCGCCTCGTCTGCCTGCGCCCGCCGGTCCTCGCAGCGGAGCCGCGCACGACGCGCCTTGGTCCCGGGCGCCCAGGACGCGCTCTTTAAGTCGGCTGGCGCAGGACCACGTGCCGCGCTCGGGCGCCTGGGGATTGTAGTTCCACGGCCCCGCCCGCGGCGCGCCGCCCGAGCCGGAGTGGCCCTGAGTCGCCTCCTCCGCCGGGGTGACCTTAACTGTGCTCGGAAATGCGGTCGGCGCCAAGTCCGGTGCCCCGGGAGTCAAAGCCTCCGACCAGGGGCTGGGGGCGCGGAGCCCACGAAACCTCTCCCTCCCTGGTATTGGTGCCTCTGCGGTGTGAGGTCCGGGCTGCCTTTACCAAGCCTGGGGAACCCCGCTGCCCATCAGGCCTGGCTCTCTTCAGGCCCCGCCGCTGCCCCAGCCTGGCTCGCTCTCCTGGGCGAAAGAGATGGCGGATTTAAAAATGGCTTAGCTACTAATGCAGGAGGTTTTCTGGTGTATGCTGGAGAACAATTGGAAGAGTTTTGAAAGGGAAACGTTTTGTTTTGTATTTTTTAAAATAAAATGTCTGTACTTGTAGAAATGTCTAGAAGCGTTATTTGTTTGTGATGCAAATGTGCTATTGGCGATGGAACCCAAGCCCCCACACCCTTGCTAAACTACACTGAGCTACATCTCAAGCTTTTTTTTTTTTTTAGATTATAATTATATATAATAGTGGGATTCATTACAATTTGATTAACCTCATTCCCCAGTATCTTCCAGTTAGGTAGAACTTGACACAGGCAGTCCCATTTTGAAACATTTCCTCCATTTTAGCAAGAGTCACTTCACGGTTACGCTGACTCAGCCTGACCTTAAAACCCAGACAATACTTCACCATCATGCAAAGAAAGGAAATTAATGTATCTAGTACTGAATCCCGGAAAACACATGGTTCCACATGGGGCAGTGATCACCTCAAAGAAAGTGACCAAAAGGCACTTTCCTGACAACCCCTAGCAACCGACTAATCACAAAAATTCCCCCGGTCCTCATGCCCCTGTATCTACTGTAAGTGGAAAAGGGTCCCAGTCTCTACTGGCCCTCATCCCCAGGTTTGTCCACAATAAACCTGCTACTGTTGAGCCACGGCCCCTGTTATCTTCATTTGCTTCTTTCCTTACACTTCCCATTCCCTCATTTCCTCTCTTCTCCTGATCCACTTGCTCAACTGATCTCCCTTCTACTATTATTTTAATCGGTGCTTCATCAATATATATACAAGTGGGATTTATTGTGGTATATTTGTACATGGACATATTTTTTTTTCCTTTTAATTAAAAAAAAATTGAGATAGGGTCTTTCTAAATTTCTGAGGCTGATCTGCCCTGGAACTTGCAAGTCCACCTGGTGAAGGCATTCCTGCACCCGCTGTCTGACAGGGTCACAGCATGGGGGATGCTGTGGCAAGGCATACCATCTGGAAACTGGAACCATTAGGAATGTTAAGTGTTTTGTTTATGATAACTCATATGATAACAGGGCATACGTCATCAATAATAAAAGTATGCATTGCCTGAGATTGCAGGAAAATTCTCAGAATGACACTAAGGGTACAATGGAGACATGCCCTGAGGTATGTTTCAATATCTCACAGGATACAAACAATGATGTTATTCCTGAAGCCTAAGCAACGAGAAATATTTATCCCATGGTTAACAATTTATACCAGCCTCCCGCAACCCTATCCTAAAACCACAACCTGTTCAATAGCCTAGCTACAGAAAAACAATTGCTGTGCCAACAGTACAAGGACCACCCTATGTAGCTTATGGTATCCCCTCGAGAACAAGAGACTAATAAAAATACATTCCCCAACCAATAGGCCCTCCTTTGCTTTTCACAGAAACTTATGATGAAAATGGAAAATACATAGTTAATATAAATGACAAATGGGTTGAGGTGTAAAGCCTGCCCTTTAGTTGAAGATTACAAAGATAAGAATTGGTGTGCTTTGACCAAGGATCAAGGAAGTTCTTTAAGAAAGCAGTTGAGGCTGGGATGTAGCTCAGTGGCAAAGAGTCTGCCTTGCATTCGCAAAACCCTGGGTTTGACCCCCAGTTCCAAAAAAGAGAGAAAAAAAAGAACCCCACCAAAAAAAAATAAGATTAAGAAAGCAGTTGAATAGGTCATATGAAAAAAAGGAAATTACCTTGGAAATTAAAATAGAATAATGTAAAATTAACATAGATATATTTTAGAGGCACTTCAGAGTAGTAGGCTTTTAAATAATAGACTTTCACTACTTTAAGTGTGTTTTACTGGGATTTTAGTTTAGAAGTAAAAGTCATTGTACTGTCATGTATGACTAATTAAAACAAATAAAAAAATTTAAAAAGAAAGCTTACCAATAATCATAAGTATGCTTTAAAGTTAAAGGTTAATGAAATAATTATAGGTATGCTTTAAAGTTAGAAGTGAATAATAGGTCAGGAGTCATGTAGTCTAGTTGTGTTGCCTAGCACCTAGTGATTGAGTAAAAACGCAAAAGCTTAATCATGATTGTCTAAGGTTACAGAAAAACATTTTGAACAATGTACTCAATATCTTAGGTAATCAATGTATGTCAGAAAAGATTGTAACCCTTGAAAATCATGTAAATCAAAAGAGTTTCAGGCTTTGAAGCCACTGGAGCTGCCTATAGTCTACTTTCTAATATTTGACATTGTACTCATAAATCAGGAGGAACATAGCCATAAACAAGTCCTCAGCTTTTTCTTGTTGATGTGAATGGATGCTTATTATTTCATTTAGAAAAAATAAAATTTCCAAAAGTATTTCTAGTTTGCAAAGTACTTTTAAATGCATTATAATTGCTCTTTCCATGCATGCAGCACCAGAGATAATTGCTAATAATTATAAATACCACATTCAGTGCTTACTCTGCCTGCACGGTTACTAGCTATTTAAATTTAATTCATAAAGCAATCTCATGTGGTAGGTACTTTTGAGAAAGTTCATATATTATAGATGAGGAGGCATCATTCCATTTCTCAGAACAGAAACAGAAGTTTAAAGAGCTTAGGTAATGTCAGAGACCATAGCAACGGGAAAAGTTGAGCTGTGATTTGATTTCACATAGCCTGGGAGCTTATAATTTCTTTCTTTTTTTTTTTTTTTTTTAGTTATCGAGGGTTGAACCCAGGGCAATTTTGTTACTGAGCTACATCTTCAGCCTTTTTTATTTTTTATTTTGAAACATGGTCTTGCTAAGTTGCTGAGGCTGGCCTTAAATCTGTAATCCTTCTGCCTCAGTCTCCCAAGTGGCTAGGAGCTTATAATTTTAATCACTCCTGCATGCTATTCTGTGGAAGGAAGAAAGGGAAAGAGGGAGGGGAAAAAGTTCTGGTTATATGAGATGACTTTTCCTAAGGATGTAGCATAGTTTTTATTTTTTAATTTGTTAATAATGTCAATAAGAATATCATCTGAACAGCACAATGTCAGTGACTTTTTAAAAGACCCAACTTAGGACTCCTTCCTTCTGTACCTAAAAGATATAGGTATTAGACTCAACATTGTCAACCAATTAACCCATATTCTAAATGCCTAAATGATCTACTGTTTATATAAATATAATATAAAGCAATTCCTTATAACCAGGTGTTAGAATTTGTTAAGAAGTAGATGCTAAAATGGGATTAGATGTGCAAGAGATTTACTGGGGGGCTGGGGATGTGGCTCAAGCGGTAGCGCGCTTGCCTGTTGTGCGTGCAGCCTGGGTTCGATCCTCGCACCACATACAAACAAAGATGTTGTGTCTGCCGAAAACTAAAAAATAAATATTAAAATTCTCTCTCTCTCTCTCTCAAAAAAAAAAAAAAAAAAAAAGAAAAAAGAAAAAAAGAAAGAAAGAAAAAAAAAGAAAGAAAAAAAACTTACTGGGGAAAAGAACTGGAGAAAGCAGGGACTGAGATGTAGATTGACATCTGTGGAAGGAGAGCTGGAAGGAAAGAGGAGGAAAGGATAGTATGGGGTAGGGAGAGTCTCACCAGAATGGGGTGCAGGTGCACACAGCGTCCATTCTGTGTGCTGACAAACTCAGGGCCTTTTGTGTGAATTGTGGGGGAGACATTGATCTTTAAAAATATGGTAAGTGTAGAGACAGATCTGGACAAAGATTACGAGAACACTGAGTGGGATCACATCTGGGCTGAGGCATGTGTGTGTGTGTGTGTGTGTGTGTGTGTGTGTGTGTGTGTGTAGAATGTTTGAGAAAAGTCTTCCTGGAATGGGTGACAACCCCCCCTAAGCTCAGACAATGGGTAGGTCAGTAGGGCTTAAAAGGGACAGTTAGATAGCAGGGGGCTCAGAACTGGGGTGCAGCCCTCGGACCCTTTCCTCATAAGTGGCAAGGGCTCTGTGACCTTTCCTCTGTGGTTATCCAGTATCATTTAATCATCAGTCTTTTTTTTTTTTTTTTTTTTTTGGTGCTGGGGATTGAATCCAGGGCCTGATGCATGTAGGTAAGGCAAACACTCCACCAACTGAGCTATAGACCAGCCCTAATCATCAGTTCTTAATCTTTCATGCTTATGTTTCTTGTCCCCCATTGCACCGTGAAGGACTCAAGGCCAGCACTGTGTTCTATTTCTTCATGTTCCCCACAGTGCTGGGCAGGGTGCCTGTTTACCTGCAGGCAGAGAAGGTGAAACCTGGAGATATTTACTCCCTTCAACTCTCCTTTGTTTTAAGAAAGTGTATTGTAGTTCTACATCACATTTTGTTTGCTGCAATTGAAGTAAGACCTCCATGGGCTGGGGGAAGAGCTTGGGGATCTGGTGAGCTGAAATCGATCAGACTGTTTCATCTGTGGAACAGCAGGTGGAGCCCATCACATGTTCTTGCACTTATTTCTTCCCCTTATTTCTAGTAGGGGTGCCCTTACCAGAAAAGAGGAAATGGATTTAGTCAGCTGAAAACTGGAACCTTCATGAAGGAAGAGACCTAAGTTGGGTCTTGAAGGGCTGCTATCTGTTGTAGGCAGTAGAAGCCCTGTCCATTGGTGAGCAACTCCTTTCTATTCAACTCTATTCTATTCTATATAGAATGTGTGAGGTCACAGGTGTAAGAGTTCTGGTTTGTATGGGTGTCCTTGGGGCTGGTGGAAAAGATGGAGTATCCTCAGAGAAGGGTTCAGGTCATAAATAGAAGTTGAATTGATTGCTGGCCCCAGGGACAAAGACCCTTATCCTTCAGGGCCTGTCTTCTGAGGATGAGCCCAATCAAGAGGCATTTCTTGAGGGGGTGGAAGTCCTGTGCTTAAGCTGGTTTCAGAGAACTCTGGAGTCACAGGGAGGGACATTCCTGACAGCAGTGTCTTGCAGCAATACTCTCCTGTCCCCTGGCTTAGCCATGTGAGACTCATACCAGTTTCCTAAGGAGAAAGAAAGGACTTGAAGGAAAACAATGAGTTGAACAAAAATGATGAGCTTCCATACATGGAATTCTTAGCCTGGGGTCTGTGACTCTGTTTTTTTTTTTAATAACAGTTTTATTGAAGTATAATTTAAGTATAATTCATCTATTTAAGTATACTTTTATTGAAGTATAATTTAAGTGCCATTTATCTATTTAAGTATACAATAGTTCAATGGTCAATAGTTCAGTATATTCAGAATTATGTAACCATTGTCACAATTGATTTTAGAAATTTTCATCAACCCTCCTCAAAAACCACATAACCTTAGTAGTCTCTCCCTTTTCTAGACCCCCTGCTGACCCTTAGCCCTGAGCAACCTCTAATCTTTCTGCTGCTATAGATTTGCTTATTCTGGACATTTCAAATCAATGGAACCTTACACTGTGTATGGCTGGCTTTTCTCATGTAGCACAATGTTTTCAAGGTTTGCCCATATACAGCACAGCAGGAAACAGTACTTCATTCCTTTTTGTGGCCAAATAATACCTGACTGTTTGGAGAGACCACATTGTATTTACCCATTCTTCAGGTAAAGGACATTTGAGTTGTTTCTGCTTTTTTTTTTTTTTTTTTTTTTTTTTTTGGTTATTATGACTACTATGACTGCAGGTTCTAAACTCCTGACATTTTGTGGTGTCCTTTTCCACTGGAGTTAGTTTATAGTATTTGGGCCTCTGTTCAGTTCCTCAGAGGTCTCAAGTCCTTCCCAAGGTCAGGGCTTTTCCATGTGCCCAGGATGCTCTTTATCTCTCTGTTTCTCCTTCTTCAGATCCTGGTTTAAATGAGAGGGTCCTGTCTTCAGATCCTCCCAGTTCAGGTCTCCCCAGCACCCACTGCTTTCCCTTTTGATCACCACGTGTGTTTGTTTTTTTCTGTTCTGTTCCATGTGACACCCAGAGTGCCTACACTCCACAAATAGTAGAATTAGTATGGATAGCAGAAAGGATGTGGATAACCTAGGGCAGTGTCAGCCCTGTGACCTGAATGTAGACTTCAGTGCTGATGGAGGAGGGGGCCTCCCTGTTGATTGGTGTTCATGCAACAGTAGGAACCTTGGTGGCCCAGAGAGATGGTGTTGTCTCAAGTGGGGAGCTGGGGAACTCACAAAGACACAGAAGATTATATTGCTTCATGAGTCTTTTCCCCAACTGGAAGTTTCTGGGACTATCCGGAATCAATAACAAGAAGTAATTCCTGGCAATTTGTGGAACACTTCCTCATCGCTGACTTTGTGACCTAGGCTTCCTGAATTGCATCCCTTGATGTTTGTGTCCAATGGGTCACATACACTGTTTGGTCACCTCCGAACAGTAGAGAAAAACTGAAAATGCAGGTCTGGTTTGACTATGAGTATAGGAAATGATGAGGGTACCATAGGTTGTAAACAGAAGAGAAAGTTAATATTAATTTTGCTTGACAGGGCTTGACAATATTCAGATTATCACAGAAGCAAATCTTCCTTTTGAAGGATGTTCAGCCTATATCAGCTATTGCCTGCATGAACACAGGCACTTTGGAAACACAAGAGAGATATATTCCTACAGTTCTCGGAGAGAATTTGCTGGTCTTGATTCACTGGGGGGGACAATTAATGTCCCCATTAGTGCCCAGATCAGAAACATAGTAAAAAAAAAAAAAAAGAGAGATATATTCTACTTGTGACAACACTGCACATGTTCTTCAGAAATCTCAAAGAGTAATGAGCTTGCCTTCAAAAAGCATCCCCAAACTCCCAAGCTGCTCCCATAACAAATAGCCTATGTCAAAAATTCACCACCAGGTGGCAGTCGATCAGCAGAAATTGCTTTTTTCTTCATGAGTCTTTTCCCCGACTGGAAGTTTCTGGGACTATCAGGAATCAATAACAACTAGATGATATTTCTCAGCTCTCCTCCTCCTCCAAAAATCTATGTAGTTTACATCTTGAGTTTTTAACATATTCAATCCGTCTTTTTCTCATTGATCTTAAATTAATGAAGGACTGGGGATGCCTAGAGTGCTCAAGGCCCTGGATTCAATCCCCAGTTCAGGGGGAAAAATGCATAAAAACAAAGAAATCAAACACAGGCAATTAAGTCCCCTGCTCCATATTGGTTCTTTGGGTTTTGAAGATAAACGTGACTATAACTCGGCTATTTATTTATTTATGAACCGGGGATGAAACCCAGGATGCTTTACCACTGAGTTATATCCACAGCCCTTTTATTTTTTATTATTATTAATGTTTGTACCAGGGATTGAACCCAGGGACGTTTAACCACTGAGCCACATCCACAGCCCTATTTTGTATTTTATTTAGAGACAGGGTCTTACTGAGATGCTTAGCACCTTGCTAAATTGCTGAGACTGGCTTTGAACTTGTGATCCTCCTACCTCAGCCTCCCGAGCCACTAGGATTATAGGCATGTGCCATTGTGTCCGGCCCCAGCCTTTATTATTTTTTATCTTGATACAGGTCTAAGTTGCTTAGGGCCTTGCTAAGTTGCTGAGGCTGATTTTAAACTTGCAAACTTCCTGCCTCAGCCTCCCAAGCTGCTGGAATTACAGGTATGCACACCCAGCTATTTTTTATTTTGAGATGAGGTCTCACTAAATTTTGCAGGCTGACCTTAAACTTGCAATTCTCCTGCTTCAGCCTCCCAAATTGATGGAATTACAGGCCTGTACCACTATGCCCAGCCAACCCAGCCAGTCTTGATTTTTTGATGTGTAGAGAATGCTTAAAAATTTTGTTCAAGTTTAGTTTATAAGCATATTCTCTTCATGAACAAAATTCTCTACCTCCTTCATCAAATTGAGTTGAAATGGGACACTTCAGAAAAATGTATTTTAGCTCTTAAATAAAGAATTTCATTGTATGTTACATATGTTTTGAATGGAGGAAAAACTTACTGGAAAGAATTTGATGAGGTACATGAAATTTCAAATTTAATTTGCTTCCACCCAAGGCTGGCTTGATGCTGGGTAACAATTGAATTTGAGAGCTAATGGTCCAGGATCTGGGAGACTTAGGCTCTTCCTGAGAACTCAAGGAGATTTTGTTTATCTTGTACCTCTTATTTCTTCCACCTAAGCTTTTAGGACATGGTCACCCTGGTGTGATACACACATTCCAGTTTTCAGAGTATTTCCATTGTCTCCTTCGGCCAGGTTCATCTGGCCCTAATGGAAAGCTTGTAGAAATTGTGCTAAAATCTCACGTTTCCTTCTGTTGCTCCATTTCTCAGCTTAGGTGTCTTAGCTATAGCCTAAATTATGTTATCTCCAAAAGAAATATACAATCTCTATTTAGTTATGCATTGAAAGTTGGGCCAAGTAGGTACAAAAAGGCAAAATGCAGAATAACATTTATTCATTTCTCCCAATTTTATTAAAAGAAAAAAAAGGGGGTATGTGTAGGGATACACCTGAATATGCATTAATATATTCATAACGGTAATGTTAAAATACTTACCAACTGGTTCAGCATGGGTTAATTGGCTCTTATTGCTAGGGGGCTCCTAAAGGTCCCCTAATGTCCATGCTTAGAGCCTTCAGTGATGAATGAAAAATCTAGGGGGCAGCACTCCAGGGGTGAGAAACAGCAGCTCTTCACCAACCTGTAGGGAATACTGAGCTATCTTACCAACTGTGTGGGCCCATATTGGTGCAGGCCTGCTGTCATCAGCTGTTTTTCTGGGAAAGAGGATAGAGGCAGAGTACTATTTAAAATGCTTTTTGTTTGAATCCTGTTTAACCAAATGCATGTGGTAGAAATAATTTTGTTTAGTTCAGGAGATGTATCTTTTTTTATCTGGCTCTTGATGTTTCTATCCAATTACTTGATGTCAACCTGCCTCCAGTCTCAGGGTTGATTCCTTTGATTCCATCTGATCAGATCCTCCACCAAGAGCTTTCCTCAAGATCCTCTACTTCTACAGGAAGAAGAAGCCTGGCTGAACTCCCTCTCAGCCTCCCTCAGTTCCCCCAACCCTCTTTTTGTTACTTATCTTGTCTACCTACCAGACCTTAATTTTATTATTACCCGTTCAGGCATCACTTTGCTTAATCTCATGATTGGAATATGGTTGTGTGTATCTTTCCACAAGTTTTATGTACATAGAACCTGTGTGACCTTAGGTTTTATCTCTGTACCAGCACTGGTGGTAATAGACATTAATTAGTGCTATTAACATCATTAACAATTAGGGAAATGCAAATCAAAACTACACTGAGATTTCATCTTACTCTGTTCAGAATGGTAGCCAAGAATACCAAAAAATAATACATGCTGGAGAGAATGTGGACAAAAAGGAAGTCTTATACTCTTGATGGGAATGTAAATTAGTACAACTGCTTGAAACTCAGTATGGAGGTTCCTCAAAAGACTAGGTATGGAATAACCATATTCCTGGCTATACCACCCCTTGGTATTTCTCGTAAAGAATTAAAGCCATCTTACTATAGCAATACATGCATACATTATAAGCACAATTCACGATAGCCAAACTATTGAACCAGCAAGGAATCCATCAAGGATGAATGAATAAAGAAAACGTGAAGTATATATATATATATATATATATATATATATATATATATATATATGCACACATGTACAGAGTTTTATTCATCCATAAACAAAAATGAAATTATTCATTTTCAAGAAAATGGATTAAATTTGAGACCATTATGTTAAATGAACCAAGACAACTCAGAAGATCAAATGTTTCATGTTTTCTGGCATACGTGGAAGCTAGGGAGGAGAAAGGAAAAAAAAAGGTGATGGTGGTGGTGGTGGGGGGCGGAGAAGGGGGACTGCACGTCTCATGAAAATCGAAGGGCCATTGGTAGAGTTGAAGAAAGGGACCAGTGAAGGGAGGGACAGGGGAAATATTGAAGAATGATATTGGCCAAATTCTATCGTTATATTGTGTGCATGGATGAGTATATAACAACAAATCCCACCATTATGACCAACTATAATGCACCAATAAAAACATGGAATAAAGTGCACTCCTCTATCACAGGATGTTAAAAAAAAATTGTGCTGTTCACTTGCATTACATAGGTTTGTGCCTCCACCTGCCTGGTGCAGAGCCAGCCTCCCTCCAAGTCTCTTATGACATGGTGGTAACTGCAGGGTGCTCCCTGCCATCCATCCTTTCCTGTTCTCCCAGGTGGAGCTCCTTGCTGATGTCCCTGCCCTGCAGCCTGGCAGGGGGCAGGGTCTCATCTCAGCCTAGGCTGTTCTCTCCTGGGCTCACAAGAGCATCAGCCACACCATCCCTAAACTTGTGGAGAGAAGCTCCTTCTCTTCTCTGTCTCATGTTTTCCCATCTGGGCCCCAGAGCAGCTGACTCTTGTCTGTCCTCTGGCTGAGCCCCTCCCTCCCCCTGCAGGGTTTCTCTCTGGGGGGCTCAGACAGGAGTGTAAAGAGATAGGTCAGGGAACCCAGTTGGAGACAAAACTTTTCCTCCCTGCCAAGGATGCCCTTTCCTATCTTTTCTCTGTCCCCAACCCTGCAAAACAGTCTTTGAGCAGTCCCCTGCTTTATTAATCAGTGCCTGCAGCAGGGAAAACTATTTCTTAGATGTATCAGACAGTGTTGGCTTTTAGTAGTGGGTGTAGGTAGTCTCAAGCTGGTGGCCTGGCCACAAGTATTCTATTCACACTCATCTCCGTGGGTGGGACTTTTCTGTTGACCTGCCTGCGTTTCATAAGATGGTGGGTTCCTTGAGTGGGAGTCCCTGGCTGGGTGGTGGTCATTGTTGTACCTCTAGGGGACCACCCCCTGCTTGTGACGTGGCCACTTTTGATAAATATTTTTGAAAGAATGAATACAGCCAATTAGCACAGATAGCAAAGGGAAACTTGGGTGACACCTGCAAAGGAAGAGAAGCTATTCTTAAAGGAGGTCCTCTATCTTATAAAGTGGCCACTCAGAGCTCTCTAAGCAACTTAGGTCCTCAGGGTGGGGAAAACCCAGGGTGAAAGCTGCACTTCCTGGAGAGGCTTAATTATCTTGTTTTGAGAGAATCACAGGTTGAACAATTATTTGACTAGCTACACTTTATTGTGCACCTGCCAGTTGAAAACCTGAGGACAAAAGCATGGAAGGCTCTATAGCATGACCAAACATATTGATTGTAAGGGGGAAAGGCAGGTGACACACAGGGACAGAACATTTTATTTACATCATCCCCGATTCAGAGAAATACAGTTAACCCAATTCTCAGTTCACTTAAATGTTTACAGCCGGGGTAAAAATGAAGAGCTGTGGAAGGGATTTGTTGGTGTGAGATACTGGGTGTTTCTTCTCTTATTATTTACTGAGGGCGAATCAGGTGTCATGTGATAGACCACCAAGTACAAATGACTTCATCCTGAAAAGATGAATTGTGTAACTCCGGCATGCTGAGAAGCAGCCCCCGATCACAGCCTGGGCAGACACTATGCTATTCAAGGAGTGTGTGGGACAAACAGAGGTATTAACTATATTTATCATGTTAATAATAATACTTACACTTCCTCCAAGCCACCATAGTGACAGAAATTGGGAAAAATAAGAACATTGCAGCAGGCTTCTGGGCAGTCTCACAAACAACCACAGTTACTGGAATGATTTCAGAGATGAGGAATCAAAGCTTAGCTTCAGGAGGGGGGAGGAAGGGATGAATTTGTCGACGACCACACAGCTGGACGAGTCTCTCTAATTCCAAGCACAACATCTGTCCCGTGCATGGCAGTGCCTCCTCAAGTAGAGAATGTGACCACGTAGGATCTTCAGATGAAAAATCTGTGATTTTTAAGAATGGTATTGTCTGGTTACCTGTTTTGGTCTCCGTGTCGCACAGACATTGGAAAGCTTGGGTAGAAACAGAAAGGCTGTGACTGGAAAGACTATGGTCCCTTCCTCTGTTACCCAGCACCTTATCTGTTTCCACTCAGAGTTTAGATAACTCGGTCTATGTCAAGTCCATCAGAAAGTCAGTCAAGCAGTCTCCCAAATCACCCACTCACTGCCAACCCAGAAACACCAGCATTTAAGGAAGAACTGCTGGCTTGTGCCTGGCACAGCGTGGAGGGTCGTGGGGAAAGGCAGAGCAGGACCAGACAGGGTCCCTGCCACCCTGGGCTTGTAATCTAGATGGAGAGATAAGACAAAAATACATGACACAGTTACAGAATCTGACAGAATGTAATAAAGTGCTAAATTGTGTGGTGCAGACAATTAGAGAACAAGACAGTATATAATAAAGTGCTAATTGTGTGGTGCAGACAATAAGTCTAATAGGAGTTCAGCGCAGGGATGGATGAGTGTGGGCTGCAGTCTTCAGGGGAGGCTTCTCCTCATGTCAGTGCTGCCCCGTTTATCCAATGCATGCCGGGAGAGGGAACGTGAAACAGAAGCCGGATTAGGAGCAGAACAATGGTGTCACACCATGGCAGCTCTTCTCAGTCTGGATGAGGACAGTAGCAGAGACAGTCCTTTGAGAGTGGCAGTCTCCATTAAAAAAAAAAAAAAATCAAACAGAGAAGTATTTTATTCTTGTTATTATGTTGAAGATTTCTGCAGAAACTTAGAATTATATTTTAAGTCTAATAATGTCTTAAATGTACTAGGAGAATGCTCTGTTTAAAGGAACCACGTTGTAAATCCTTTCCATAAATAGATACTATTTTTTTCATTCTAATCATTTACTAGTTTACCTTTAAACATAATTCCTTCAAGCAGATAGTAAACAGATATTTGTTATTCCTTAGAGCAGATGGTAAACAGGCATCTGTATACCTCGGGTAGGATTGGGAAACATTTTGCAAGATAGTTCAACAATGTGCGTCTCAAATCTGTACTATGTGCCTATTCTTCAGCCTATCAGTTCCACTTCCAGAAATCTATCCTAAGGATGTAATAATTATGATTGACAGAAAGAATAACTTTTCCACAGTCATAATTATCAGAGTTAAGAGAAACTGGGTTCCATCTAAAAGCCCCCACATAGAGGAATGATGAAATATTTATAAAATGCTATGTGTAGTTATTAAGATGGTACCTTGAAAGAATATTTAATATGGTGGAACATGTTTGCAATATTGAGAAGTGAAAAAAGCAAATTCTAAAACTTGTAGCGTATGATTCCACTTTTGTTAAAAAATACATTTTATGCAGAGCAACCTATCTGAGTGGCAAGATAGAATGTACTTTCTACGTTTTGTGTTCTGCAAAATTTTTAAATGTGTTCTAGGTTTCATGGTTTATTTTGTAATAGAATACACATTAAAATTCTATGATTCTCTGATTTAATGTGTTTTGAAAGTGTGGATGGTTATAATTTGAACTGTTCTACAGCAAGTTTTCTTAGGGATAGACCTGTCCAAGCTCTCTGCTTCCTGATTGCCATGTTCTGAGTTGCCTTCCTCTTTCACCCCCACCCCTGCCCCCCGTGATGCTCTGCTTCATCAGGGGCCCAGAGTAATGGAGCTGGCCATCTGTGGAATGAAATCTCTGAAACCATGAGCCAAAATAAAAATTTCTTCCAGAAGAAGAAGGAGAAGGAGAAGGAAGGAAGAAAGAAAGAAAGAAAGAAAAGGGAGGGAGAGAGAGAGAGAGAGAGAGAGAGAGAGAGAGAGAGAGAGAGAGAGAGAGAATATGAATCTGTTCTTTGTTCCAAGGGATGTCCAAGAAGGGGAAACAGGTATAGTCAAAGAGTCAAATAAGTTGCACAAATAAGTTCTAAGTCCAAGATGATCATCAGAAGCATTATTCCATTCTCTTTTGAATTATAAATAATTCCTATTAGCAGGATGTCTGCCTTCTTTTCTTGAACTCACATCCATGTAGGAGCTGTTTGGGAGGAATACTCACTGTAAGACTTGTACAATGTGACTTTTTAGGAGCAGAGCGTGCCAGAGGGGGCGGAAAGCCCAGGGCATGGAACGATTTTGAAGACTTCTAAAATACTTTAAAAAAAGGTAGATGTGCCAAAACAAGAGTTTCAAAAATTGTGACGTATTTTAAATGTTTATCTTGAACAAACTGATAACTTTAACACAGAACCTCAGAACAGGAAGTACCACTTCTGTGTGAAATTATGCCAAAGGTTTAAATTTGAGATCCATGGTGAATGTAAAGTCCAGGCCAAACAAGCCCTGCCTGGAAACCATGTGGAGGATGTGGAATTATTGGGGAAACTAATCTGAAAATATGTGGAGAAGATTTGGGAATTTTGGTTCAGAGGATTTTCCATGTCTAAAATAAGAACAAAACTGTCTTCTGTTCTAATAACTCTTTCTAGAGCTGTCCTGAAAGAGGGCTTTCTCTGAAACCTTCCAATACAAAACCATGTTATTTTCTCATCCTATGACTCGGTGTCTTCCTTTTTCCTAAATTTTGACTAATTTAAGGTCTTGAAATATGCATGTTTCAACTCCCTTTAGTTA
Organism: Spermophilus citellus; assembly: GCF_964194105.1. NCBI lineage: Eukaryota > Metazoa > Chordata > Mammalia > Rodentia > Sciuridae > Spermophilus > Spermophilus citellus. The sequence goes on from NC_138187.1 coordinate 151,377,977, forward strand.
ATAATTTTCTATTTTAACCTCTCCACCTAACTTTTCATCTTTCAATTGGCTCAATGAAGATACAATGTAGAAAGTCAGAATTTTACCTCCTCTCCTGTCCCTAAAGAATATAGAAGAAATCCTTGGATACCCAGATTTTGAAGTCAAACTTTAGCTGATACAGCGACATGTTTGCCTGTCTTTGAACATCCATCCATCCTATGGAACACTTCTTTTTGCTGAGATTGGCAACATTCTCGGAGGACGCTCACGAGGACACCCTGGACATATCTTTCTCTTCCAATTAATTTGGGTAGGTTGACCCTTCAAGTTTTTATCATTGGATGGCTTAGTACAGTGCTCACCTGGAGAATGAAGGACAGATGTAAACTAATGGAGGTCTTTTTGACAATACAGCAGACAAACTGACATGGAGAAGTCTTCCCTCTCACTATTATCACATAGAACGTCTAGATAAAATGTGGCAGCAATTTAAAATATCTGTGTCCAACCAATATCGAAAACAGTAAGAGGACCACTCTTGTTCTCAATGTGAGAAGGGAACTCGGAACCAGAAAATTTTAGCTGATGTTGCTGGATAGGTCCTAGGCTCTGGGGCTGGCATGCTGTCCATGTGGGGACACAACGTAGAGCCTCAGGCCAAATGTGGACAGATCACTGTGACTAGGGTTTGTTAGATTTAGCAAGCATAGATACAGGATGCCCAGTTAAATCTGAAGTTCAGGTAAATAGCAAATCATTTCGTAGTGTAAGTATGACCTACAAGTCAAATGGGACATCATTATGCTAAAAAGTAATTTGCTGTTCACTAGAAATTCAGATTAAATTGGGTGTTCTGTTTTTTATCTGGTTACTAACTGGAGACCAGCAGGGGTGCCTCATCCATGGAGAAGGGACTAGAAAAACACTGGCAAGTGCAGGGAAGCAGGAAGGAGCTTGAGTTGTACTGCAGCTCTCTCTCTCTCTCTCTCTCTCTCTGTGTGTGTGTGTGTGTGTGTGTGTGTGTTGTGTAGTGTAAGCATCCCTCAGGCCTTACCATGAATACGTGTAATATTGAAATTCATACTATCTGGGAGACAGAAAAGCCACAACCTGATAAATTACCATAAAAACCAGTCCAAGACTTTTGAACCCTTAGGTCCAGAAGCAAACAAACTGCTGTGTTGGGGGCATTTCTACAATTGAAACACATGGTTATGTAGTAGAATAACCATTCCTGCTAAAGTGAACTCTTAATAATAATAATAATAAATAAAAGTTACAAACCAAATGAGGAAATAAATCACTCTGGAGGGGAACCTGAAGATAAAATAAACAGAAGAATTAGGAACTCAAGAACTGGGTTAATTAAAAAATCTGAAAGGGACTATAAAGTAGGCATTGCTTTATTATATTTGAGTGGCTTATAAATAATGGAAATTTATTTCTCAGTTCTGGAGGCTGGAGAAACCTAAGAGCAAGGTGCTGGTGGGTTTGGAGTGTGGTGGGGGGATTGCTTCCCGGTTCATAGACAGCCATCTTCCCACTGTGTCCTCACAGGACAGAAGGGACGAGGAAGCTCTCTGGGGTCACTTTTACAAGGACAATAATGCCATTCATGAGGGCTCTGTCTTCCTGTAAGGAGTCACTTCACTTTGGGGGTTGTGATGTCAGCAAGTAAATTTTGGGGGTGGGACCAAAACATTCAGAGTATTGTAAGAATCTTTAAAATATCAGAGACACAAAGGAAGGAATAGAATGAAAACAGTTCATTATGAAAAAGAGCAGGTTTATTTGCAAAGGAACCAATTCAAAGTGTAGACCTCAAAAACAAATTTGTTGGTATTAGAAATGCTAAAGGAAACTCATTTTAAGTAGCATATTAGACATCCGAAGAAAACAATTGAATTGGAAGAAAGAACTGATTACCCCGAATGCAGAACAGAGAAATATAAAACATATGAACATGAATAGGGGAAATGGAGGCTCACATGAGAATTTCACATGGTGCCCAAACACACACACACACACACACACACACACACACACACACACATATATTAAGAAAGCTAAAAGAAAGGGAGAGTAGAGAGAACAGAGTTGCAATTGTTTAGATGTGATAGAATTTGCAAAAAATAAAAGAGGTTTGGGGCTGGGGATGTGGCTCAAGCGGTAGCGCGCTCGCCTGGCATGCGTGCGGCCCGGGTTCGATCCTCAGCACCACATACAAACAAAGATGTTGTGTCTGTTGAAAACTAAAAAATAAATATTAAAATTCTAAAAAAAAAAATCAGTCCTAGAGACTGACAAAAAAAAAATAAAAAAAGAGGTTTAAACAAGATAGAAATTAATTTCTCTCCTATATAAGCAGTCCAGATGTCGAGAACTGGCAGGGTGGCTCTCTGTTGTTCTCAATTTGCGGCTTTATTTTGGGATCCCCTGTGGATACTTTGGCTTCAATCCTCAGGTCTGCGTCCCTGGCAGGGGTGAGGGAGGAGGAAGTTTGCAAGGAAGGGGAAAGGGCATGTGGGCCTATTTGTTTTGAACGCACACACGTCACTTTTCCTATCATGAAGTCATTAGAGAAAGCGGTTTCATCCATGTTCGGAGGGGGGGGGGAGCGGGGAGGGGAAGAGATAATTTTATTACTAAAGTAAATAGAGAAAAATGGATATTAGATGGCAACTAGCAGGTTATCCCGCAGAGGTGTGGCAATATTAAGAGACAGCATGACTGGAAATATCCAGATTAAGGTAAAACAAGAGTCCTAAGAATGAATCAGAGCATGTTCTAAGCAGAATAGAAAAGAACAAACCTCACACTGGACTGATACTGCAGAATACTAAAGCAAAGGAAAAATATTAAAATAACTAGAGAATGAACAGATTAACCATAGAGGAAGAATAGGTCAATAAATAGCAAATTTATCAGTTACAACAGAGTCAAGAGAACAATAAAACAATATTTTTAAGGTGTTGATAAAAGTAATTTTTCAGATTAAAATTTATATCCAGCTAAACTATAATTCAAGAATGTGGGGAAAATAAAGGCATTTTCTGATAACTAATTTCAAAAATAGACTTTTGCTGAAGGGATTATTAAAGGGTGTGCTTCCGTAAGACAGAAATTGAATACCGAAAGATATGGGATGCAAGAAACAATGACAACATCCTGTCTGTATAATATTTTTGAACCCAAATGCACTTAAAAATTAGTTTCCAAATATATAAGGCAAAATGTGACAGTATTATGAGGACAAGAAATGTCATGGATTAGAACTAAGGATATAGCTCGTTGGTAGAGTTCTTGCCTTGCATGCACAAGGCCCTGGGTTCAATCCCTAGCATAAAAAAAAACCAGTACATCAAATTATAAATCAAAAGATTTGGTTTATGGTCTTCACTTTGACACTATAGCTTAGAGCTTCAGGTTAAATGAGACATTATGACAATTTATTATAACTTAAAAGATGAAAAAACTCAACTCCAACTCTCTGCGTGATCCTGTGATATATTCTTACATTTTGCCATGTGGGTTGGATTAGGACAGCCTGGGTTTAAATTCTTGCTCTGTTATTGTCTACCTCTATGACCTTGGAGCAATTTAACCTTTCACATTGTAGAAATAGGAACTGTAATTGTATCAAACAGAGTTCTTGGCTTCACACAAGAAGCTGATTCTTCTTGAATAAATTGAGGGGGATTTTATCTAAAATTTTTTTTTTTCGGTGGATCACAGAACTTTTGAGTAGAATGAATAAATGACTCAAGGATAAACCTTGAGGAGCAATATATAAAACCAAACCAAACCAAACCAAACCTAACCAATTCTAACTAAACCTAACCTAACAACCTAATCTAACCTAACCTAATCTAACCAAACCTAACCTAATCTAACCTAACCATGGGTGTAAAGGAAAACTACTGCTGCCACAAACTGTACCTTCTAAATCAGAAATACACCAGTGGCTTGTAATCCTGCCTGTAATTCCAGTGGCTTGGGAGGCTGAGGCAAGAGGATCATGAGTTTAAAACCAGCCTCAGCAATTTAGTGAGGTCCTAAAGAACTCAGCAAGATCTTGTCTCTAAACAAAATATTAAAAAGGGCTGGGATGTGACTCAGCGGTTAAGCACCCAGGGTTCAATTCTGCGTACCAAAACAAAACAAAACAAAACAAAACAAAAAAACCCCTTGTCATGCCTGAGAGATGCCACCACAAAAACCAAGGCTCCTCTGTCTCCCTGTCACCAGGAAAAATGGAAAGTCTATGCAGAGCTTCTTTTCTCCTGCTGCTTCTTTCTGAATCTGAATCTTATGATGGCATGGTGATGTCCTTAACTGGCAGCAACAAATTTATGTGCCTAAATCCTAGCTCCAAGAGAGGCTAGAAATTTGCATTCTGGCTTTTATGTTGGAGTGGTGATGACTCATCATTTGGATATATCCCCAGATAAACAAGGGAGTCTCAAAAAGATGATCGGCTTCCATGAATAGGCTAGATGAAGCTGCCATGGGAGAGATGGCCACAGTAATAATGATAACAACATCTACTGTTCAGAATTGAAACTTGTCCCTACATTTCAGGGATCTAGCCTTTTGTGAGTCTTGTTAGGTGGAGAATCTTCTTCCCACAGGAGAAACCAAAAAAGAACAGACACTATTTGGGTTGAAATCTAGCCAGCTAGCATGTGGTCGTGAGGCCTAAGCCCAGTTAGCCAGTGTTCTTGTCCTGGAGCTTTATGGCTATAAAGGTGATCAAAGAAGCAGGGGCGGCTTGACAGTCACAGTGGTGGCAGCAGTATTGATGGCTATGACAGTCAGCATTCAATATCCAGTAGCAATAACTATCATAGAGTCCAGAGTCCAGCAGCTCTTGTTAGTATGATGAGCATCTTTTTTTCTCAGCTGAAAATGGGCGCACTTTAGAAGGCATGTACAGGATTAAATGAGAATCACATACAAGAAAGGCTTCTGAGAAACATCAAACCCCTTACACATGCAATCCATGATTCTCTTCCCCTACCACAAGCACAAGCTTTAGAACATAGCCTAATGTTTGGAGTTCCAGAAGAAAAGGAACAATCCATTTACTCCCTAAGAGAACAAATAAAACTTGTAAGAGGTAACAAAGACCATTCATCCATCTGACCATTATGTATTGAAAGGTTATAAATGCAGAGCTACATTGGCTCATTGGGATACATATCAAGCAAGGACACAATTTAATTCCATCCCTATCACCTACTTTGACAAGTTGGTTTTTCCGTCATTATGTTATGCTCAATGTGCAATTGAGATGCTTGATTTCAGCTGTAATGTAACTTCTGAATATATTCATTTGGAGCTGCAGATAAAGCTGATTCATTCTCTGGCATATTACAGTTTCTCTCAGTTAAAAAAAAAAAGACAACTCAAAGACACTTCACTGCCAGATCTTTATGTGGCAGGAATGTGCCATTGATGCACCCGAGTTTTTTGGTTTTGTTTGTATTTTTTCCTTATCCTCATACTGTGTTTTTTTGCAATATTTCCCCATCTACTATTTGTGTGTGTGGCCACACTTCCTTTCTGTAAGAAAAGGAAGAAAACTGGAGGGATCTTTCCACTTTTGGAGCTTAGTCAGTGCTGTGCTGGTGAACTGGTTACTGGGGAGAAAATAAAGCACCCTGATTTGTAGCGTTTGCCAATTACCATGGTGTAAATATTCCTTCTGTGGTCAATTTCACGTCACTAGGGTGGCATCACTGAACATGGAGTTGGGAAGAGATGTGTACAATCAGCTCATGCTAACTGAAGGCCAGGCAGCTCTGGCATCCGAGTGCATCTTAAATGTTGGCTCTTAAGAAAACACAAAGGCCATAAGCCACACTGTCGAGTTTTATGTGTTTCAAAGCCGGAGTGTCCCCAAAGCAGATTTCAACTATAAAATTTTGTCCCATGGAAACCTCCAAGGTTGTTGTCCCCCTCAACTTCTTAAGAACTTGCTAATTTAAATGAAAAGGAGCAGGGATATCCCTCTTAGCCTTCCAGTGAAGAAGATGGAGAGGCTGTGTGTGTGTGTGTGTGTGTGTGTGTGTGTGAACTCTGTGAGTCCATATGTGAAGGAGCCTTCCTCGTTCATCAGGATAATTTATTAAGTTTATACAGTTTTCTTCATTTGAATCTCCATGATAAAGAGGAGGGAGAGAGCTCATCATGGAGGAAGGGAGATTGCATTCTTCAGATTCCAAGCCTGGTGCTTTCCCCCTGCTTCCCACTGTCTTCCCATAGCAGCTGGAGGCCACTCTGGTTTCCCAGTGACAATGCAACTCAGACAGGGTGTTTTCTTCTCACTGCCAGGAAGCTTCTGATTTCATCAATCCTTTTTCACTTTCGAAAAGGGGAATTTCCTTGACCTTGGATGGACTTGCTATTTTTAGTGTCTCCTAGGATCACATTCCTGCCAAGGCCCTTCTCTTGCAGACTGACTCCGACTGACCACTCACAGATCTTTTCTGGGAGCTGGGACAGGTCCAGCTGGGACATGTTGGAGTGATGCTTGAGAGCTGCCCAAGGAAATTTTAAGCTTCATCTCCATAGGTAACATGTGCTGGGTCAAACTCGTTATTCTCCCAAGGAAGACATTTATCTACTCTGTTAACAGGGCCAATAATGAATTTTTCTGATTCCAATGATTATCAAACAGGCTTTAAGATGGTGCAAAACTTACCCCATTTGCTTTAGAAGCAGCCACAGCAATAGTCCTTGCTCAACAGGAGGGGAAAACAGTGGCTGTAGGGGAAGCTTAAAAGTTGAGCAGCATTTAATTAATGCATTCATACATTAACCAAATATTTATTGTGTGTTTATCATATCCACGGCTTCATTGGAAGGCCCGAAGTCTCTTAGGGCAAAATGTCTGTCTTGGTCTTCCTCATACTTTTATTTTTCTTGGGGGCGTGCTGGGGATTGAACTCAGGGGCACCCAACCACTGAGCCCCTGTTTTATATTTTATTTAGGGACAGGGTCTCACTGAGTTGCTTAGTGCCTTGTTAAATTGCTGAGGCTGGCTTTGAACTTGCAAACTTCCTGCTTCAGCCTCCCAAGCTGCTGGGATCACAGGCTTGTACCACCATGCCCAGCTCATGCCTTCCTCATACTTTTGCATAGTAGAAAGGCAGACACATGCACCAACAGTCATAAATGAATGTGATACATACTACAGAATAAATTGGGGAAGCATGTGGGGGAAGGTGGGCAACTGCCAAGGGGAGCGGAGGAAACTTTTATAAGGGTTTAAAAAGTGCCAAGACTTAAAAGACAGTAAGTAATAATATTACTGGTGCATAATATTGCACCAATTATGCAATATCATGTGCCAGGAACGTCTGTCCCCTTTTTCATATATTCCATATATTAACCTGTTTAAATTTCCAAAACCTCCACAAGGATGTAATTGTCATCCTTATAGGAACCTGAGTCATGGAGAAGTTAAATAACATGCCCTACGTCACTCGGCCTGGGAAACAGAGCTGAGGTTTGAATCCAATCACTAACCTCTGTACTCCAGGACTCTGACTTGCTGGGATTGTGTAAGGACAGTGGGGGACAGAGGTTCAGAGGACATTCCAGGCAGAGGGAACAGTGTAGGCAAAGGCCCAAAGATGTGAGAAAACATGACATGTTTGTGTTTTGTTTGGAACCGCAGTGGGAAGGCAACATTCAGGCATTGATCAGACATGCATCATGTTTTTCTTTCATTACAGTTTTCCTAGAGAACATTTGGAAAGTGACTTATCACCACCATTTCTTATAATTATAGTGTTTTCCGGTCATCCTGCTGAGTTGTTGGCTGAGGGTGATTTTAAAAACATCCCCAGAATAAAGACTACAAATGTGTTGATTTCCCTGGATTCCTGAAATTTGACTGCTTGAGGGCAACATTATAAGATTGATTTCCAGAGAAGACAACGTTTCCTGAAAACAATTATTTTGTATAACCACAAAATTCCTGATCACGGCTGAGGTTTTTGCCAATGTCAGTTATTGGTCCCCAAGTGGGACAATGTACAAATTGACTCAGTGTATATGATGAGTACCCAATATATGTGCAAAAATTTTATTATGTAGTAGTAGCAAAAATAAAGCAAGGCAGAATTCAGCCCATTCTAAATGAAGGATAACCTGGCCAATTCTCTCTCTCTCTCTCTCTCTCACACACACACACACACTATATATATATATATATATATATATATATATATATATATATATATATATATATATATATATTTCTTTTGGCAGGGGGGATACTGAGGATTGAACTTAGGGGCTGTTGAGAGCCACAGCCAAAGGGGCCCCAGCAAACTTCTAGCTGCCAGCAAACTTCCAGCTGCCGGCTGATGATTGGCTCACAGCAGCCCCAGCAACATCTAGCTGATTGGCTCCTCTGCGGTGATGTTCATTGGGCTGTTTCCCTGCCCTTCAGACTGCCAGCTGATGATTGGCTCACAGCGGCCCCAGCAATGTCTAGCTGATTGGCTCCTCCACGGAGCTGCTCATTGGGGGACTTCTTTGGCTCCGCCCACGCGACCCAGCCAATCAGCCTCAAGAGCAGGAGGATTGTGGGAGGTGGTGAGGTTTGTGTGGGGGTGAGAGGCTTGGGGAAGCTGGTGGTGGCAGTTGGGCTCTGAGGGTTTTTTCCTGAGGAGCTGTTTTGTTTGGCGTTTGTAGTTCTAAAAATAAAGTTAGTTTCTTTTGACAAGTGGCTCCTGAATTGTGCCCAGCCAGACTGCGGCAAGGGGCACTCAACCACTGAGCCACAACCCCAGCCCTATTTTGCATTTTATTTAGAGACAGGGTCTCACTGAGTTGCTTAGTGCCTTGCTGTTGCTGAGGCTGGCTTTGAACTTGTGATCCCCCTGCCTCAGCCTCCGGAGCCCCTGGGATTACAGGCATGCGCTACCATGCCCAGCTCCAATTCCATATTTCTTGCATAATTTTCTGTTTCTAATGCACCAGAGGGTCATTCATTCATTTACTGATTCAGCATTTCCTAGGTGCCCATCATAATAAAAGCTGATAACAGCAGTTCGTGTTTAATAGAGAGCTTACTGTGTGACAGGCACCATGCAAAGCACCTTAGAATGCTCATATTTAATCCTCACAATAACCTCATGAAGTAAGAATAATATAATCCCCAGATGAGAAAACAGAGGGATTAGGAAACTTGTTCCATATCACAGAGCTGGTTGAGCTGTCAGAGCTTGATTTCTGTCCCTGACATCTCAGCCTAGGATCTGTCTGCTCTCACCAGCTCATCTCCTTATGGATCAGGTCCTGTAGTAGGCATGGTACTGCAGATACAACAAATAGTAATCACGTCAGAATGAACCAGATGTACCGCATTGGATCTCAGACTGGTGCCACTGACCAACCTGTGCCAGCTGATCTGCCTGCAGAGATGCGGCTCTGGGACAACACCAGCCTTACCATCTTCCTACCCATTTCACTTTGCTTCCTGACTCAGGAAGCATATTGGAATGCATGTGAGTAAGAGTGACATTATTATGGGAATGCTATAGAGTCAGCACTAATTTATGAAAGTGAAAATCTTTTGCACATTTTTGTACTAGAGGATGGTGGGTATAAATCTTAGGACCCAAATGAAAGTATCCAAGAGATATGATTTTTTTTTGTTTACATAAATCAACCTAATTTTGACTCTGGCTACCCAGAAATTGCCCTCAGTCATTCTAGGCTAACCTCCTCATGCCCTACAAACTTGTACCAAGATCTACAATGTTTTGTAAGTCAACACGTGTGTTCAACAATTATCTATACAGGTTCCACTGAAAGTTAAGTTGTCTTTTTTTTTTTTTTGTTAGTACTGGGGATGGAACCCAGGGTTTCACACTTGCTAGGCAAGTGTTCTACCCCTGAGCTACATCCCCAGTCCTTTGTATTTTATTTTGAGGCAAGGTCTTGCTAAATTGCTGAAGGTGGCTTTGAACTTGCAATCTCCTGCCTCGTGTGTTTCTGGGGTTACAGGTGTGAGTCACTATGCCCAAGAATTTCTTTGGAGACTTGGGCCGGAACCCAGCTCGCTGAGGCTGTGCATAGCTTTGTCCTCCAAGATGTCTTAAGTCTCTCATCTCCCTAACAAAAATAAATAAATAAATAAATAAAAGGCTGGTTTTTTTCTCATAGAGAAATCTCTTCTTTTCCCCTCTGAAGTATTTCCTTCTCATCAAGTCCTATTCTCCTCAATGGGTTTTGCTTTTTGTGAAAAAGAAAGCAAATCATGGTGTAAACTATCTTTCTTTTTTCTCTTTCTTGCTACAAACCTCTTGCAAAGTGAGAAAGCAAGAATCTGCTTGACAGATGGGGCAACATGAATCAGCAAATGAAGAAAAAGGCAAAGACTTGTGGACAGAAAGGCATGGGTGGAAGAGCCCTAAAAGAAGTTGAACCAAAGGTAGCCAAGCCAAGCCAGACCCAGGAGGCAGAAATGGGAGTTCCCAGCAGGACATAGGTGGCTTATGATGAACACACAAGCTATGAGACCAGCCCTCTGGCTGTTGGAGAGGATGATTTCCCTGACTGTTACATAGAATGCATAGTCAGTTAGATTTTATTGAATCTATCCTGGGAGAAGATTCACTTTTTAAGTCCTTTGACTGCCTGGAGGAAGGATTTTATTTGATATGTCAACCTACTGGAGATCTTCACATGTTTTAGAGATCACAGTGGCTATATCATGAAGAATGGATTATAAAGAAGAGAGATGGTTACTCCATCCAGTTAAGAGATGGCAGTTCAGGGGGTAGAGCGGCAATCAGGAAGGTGGGGAGATGGGCAGGGATCCTGGATCTGTTGGAGGGCATGTGGTCAGGCAGGCTGGATGTTGGATATGGGGGTCATAGGTGGTGCAGAATTGAAGATGATTTTTGGATTTAGGGCTTGAGTAGTTTTGTGGACAGTGGTGCTATCCATAAAGATGGGAAAGGCTAGGGGAGGGCGATGTGCTTCATTTCTTAAATTTCTCCAGTGGAAGAGTACTTCCTAACACCCAGGACCTTCTAAGGTTTTGAGCAGTGAATCGAGGTGGTGAATCCTCACCAGGTCGAGCACAGATGACCGAGAAGGCTGCGGGAAGAACATTTAAAACTTGTATTTAAGCCACATGATGGCAGCCTAGGTGCCCATCAACAGATGAATGAAGTACAAATATGTGGCATATAAACACAGCCATAAAGAAGAACAGAATTATGTCAGGAAAGGAGCTGGGGTTGTAGCCTCAGTGTTAGAGTGTTTGCCTAGCACACGTGAGGCACTGGGTTCAATCCTCAGCACCACATAAAAATAAAATAAAGGTAGTGTGTCCACCTACAAAGCGCGTGCGCGTGCACACACACACACACACACACACACACACAGAATTATGTCAGGGAAATGAATAGAACTGGAGAACATCATGTTAAGTGAAATATGCCAGACTCAGAAATTCAAGGGCCCTATGCTTTCTCTCATATGTGGAAAGAAGAGAGAAAAAAGGAAAAAAGGTGGATTCTCATGAAATAGAAAGGGGAGCAGTAGAATAGAAGAAGGGGACCAGAGGAAGGGAGGAGGAGAGGGGAAGGGAGGTAATGAGGAATGAAATTGGCCAAATTTTGTTATGTGCACATGTAAACATGTCACAATGAATTCCATTATTATGTATAATTATAATGTACCAATAAAATTAGTTAAAAATACAAGTCTAATAAAATAAAACTTCTATTTAAACTTGTTTTATTCCTCATCCTTTTAAACGTACATTGTTTTGTACATGCCTTGCCACATGCATGTCAGTACAGTGGTTTTTTTCTTTATACATACACTTCCATATGCCATTTATAAATAAATGATGATTGAATAGAGAAACAAATGAACTGAGAGTTGGGGCAGACAGCTAGCTAGATATCAAAAGTGCTTTTCATTTCAGAATATATGGTGTCAGCTGGTAATCACTGCCCAACAGGAAGCAGCTTTGCCCAGTTTCCTTGCAGTGGGTATAACCAGTTTTCCTCATCTGTGGAAGTGACATCTGTCAGTCTGGACCAAGACTTTGGAGGAGCAGGCACGACTTCTTGTGGACTTGCACGCAGACAATGGCCAGGTCCTGTGTTGAAGGCCTGAGATGGAGGGAACCTTCAATCCTGGTACATTGCTGAGAGGGGGCTGCCCACCTCGAGCTACTTTATGAGTAAGAATGTTTCAACCCTTTATATGTTCGGGAGTCTTTGTTAGCACATCCTAGCTTACAGGAAACATGCTTAACATTTTTTCTGTTGGCTGGATGCCACGGGAAAATTATTTGGAGGTTACTGGTCTGAGCACTTGCCAGAAGTAAATGAAGGGTCAGGGTTGTTTTGTCTTATCAGACCCAGGGGAGAGCAGCTCATCATTTCTCCCTCCATGTAATTGAAAACGTCACTGTCATGGAATGGTGTTTAAGCTGGCTGAGTTCTGTTTTGGTAGAACTGAAATTAGTAAAATATTCAGGAAGATTCACAAATTTGGATTATCATTAATTATAAAAAGCAACTAGCCTTAATTCAAGGGTCGTCTTGGAAGACATGGGAATATTCGATAAACATTATTGGAAAACATTAGTGGAATTCAGCGAGAGGGAACATTTGTTTGGCACAGATTTTGCTTACATTTCCACATACTTTTACATCCTTGGGTTTCAGTTTAAATTGTTTACTTCCAAGGCCCATGGACTCTTAAGATTCAAGTGTTTTCAGTTACCTTTGCCAATGAAATGAGAGTTCATGGTCTTTCCCCTTCCCTGGCCCCTGGGTTTAGATGGGGAGGCTTCGAGAATTCCTTAGAGAATTCAGCTTAGGGGAGGCACAGAAGGCTGCATCAAGGCAACGTTCTCAAAAGCAGAGACCAACAGACCATGATTAAAGTCAGCTTGCAGGTATACTGGCTGGAACTGTCATGCCAGCTGCTTGTAAGCCTCACAAGATGATGGATGTCTTCCCGTTATTCCTACTGCTCTCCAGAATTTATTAGCAGAAAAGAAAAATGGGGAAAGGCTGTAACTCCCAGAGGTTCCAAAATTGTCTTTGCAACAGCGAGCAGTGAAGGCCTGGGTGTCAGTCATGAGTGAATCACTGGGCATTCGTGTGGTTCCGAGGGAAGTGTCAGAACCTTGGAGCTGTTGCCAAGAGCAGTGGGGGCATCTGGACAGAAGGGCTGAGTGCAGTTTAAGGGGACTGGAGCTGCAGATCCATTTGTCAATCTGACCTGAGAACTGTAGCCGGAGGCTGTTGAGGGAAAACACACTGTTATGGCTCTCAGTGGCCTTGGAGGAATGAATGGTTACAGCACAGGGAAGCCCGCTGGGGCTCAGAAGTGTAATGCAGAAACTCTGTCACCGAGGAACTGGTGAAGGGCGGTAGGGGTTGGTGGGGGCGGGGCCAGCGGCTAAGGGAGGCAGAAACACGGATTTGAATCTGTCATCTTGGGTCTGGAAGCTAATTCCCCTCCTTCCCCCTTCCTTCTCTTTTCTCCTGGTAAGTAAGCTAAGAATAAAAATCCTGGCACCTGCTGCTTTATTTTTCACTCAAGAAACTGATTAATGAGGGCTGCTGGGTTTAATCAATGGTTGTCTATTTCAGCTTAGAAAACACTATTTTGGGGAGTGGAAGAAATATTGGCAATCATTCACCTTGCGGAGGGCCTGTATTATTTTATAAGTGGTTGAAAGAACAGACTTCGGCATTCAAGAATCTAGTGCTGGGATATGTGCTTCTCCACCTAGAGCAGGCTATTAATAGCTGTGTGACTTGAGTGGTTCTGGCCCCCTCACCAGGGAAATGTGGTGATGATAATAATAATAATAATAATGATAATAATAATAAATATAGCCTCTTAAGTTTGTTGTGAAAGTTAAGCAAGAGCCCTGTAGGAAGTAAATGTTGGAAAAATGTTAACTCTCTCCATTATCCGAATTTCTTTTTCCCTTTCCTCTTTTCAGAAGTAAGATAGAGAAGATATATGCCTATGGGCACTTGGGATTCAAGCCTCTGCTTTTGGTTAAATTTCCTGCTGTTTTTGGAACTCCTACTCATCCTTATTGAATCCAGAGAGTTAACATCACATCCATTCATTCTGTCTGAAGCATTCCCCTCTCTGTTTTGCCTTAATAAGTTAAAATGAACTGATAATAAAGAGAAGTTTGCTTTCATTTCCTGAGGAGAAGCTGTGGAAAAATAATTTGAGTACTTTTTATTTGTCAGGCCTGGTCAGTGTTGGGGACTGTAGGTTGTGCAGAGGTGACATCTCTGTCTCAGAACTGTGGAATTAAAGAGGAAGATTATTCTAGATGCACAAAGTTAGCTTTGTGTTCGTGGGTGAGGTATGCCTGCCAACATCTCAGCTCTTGTGGGTTTTTTTGGGTTTGTTTTGGTACCGGGGATTGAACACCGGGGAGCTTTACCACTGAGCTACATTCTCAGTCCTTTCTTTTTTTTTTTTTTTTTTTTTTGGATTTGAGACAGGCTCTTGCTAAGTTGCTGAGACTGAACTAGAACTTGTGATCCTTCTTGGGTTCTTGGATTAAAGGTGTGTGCCACCGTGCCCAGCTCAGTTATCATGTGAGATCTTCACCTAAGTATAACAAATCTTCGACTTCTTGTAGCCTGACTGCTCTCCATATCTAGAAAACAGGGTTAAAGTCAGTGTTTGAGTAGTCCAGGAAGCAGAAACTATTCCTGGTATTTAAGAAAATAAATGTAGGAGATTAGATGCTGAGAAATTTTTTGGAAGGATTAAGGATGTGTAGGCTCAAGGCTGGGCCTCTAAGGATGACCCCTAGAATATTGAGAAATGATATGACTGCAAGAGCTGTGACTCCAGGTGCCTTGAATAGGAAGGCCAGTTGAGGGTTCTGCTGGCACCAGTGATTGTAGTGACACATGGCATAACAATGATGTACAGACAAGAAGACAGATAGCTCAGGAAGTGGCTGCTGCTGCTCTTCTTCAAATTGTTGGAATAGTGGAGTGTGAGCCTGGATGTCTCCATTGCCCACCTGCCCCTCGACACCTCTGAAGGCAGACTGGAGACTGACAGCACTAAGTCTTTCCTGCTCGGAGAACATAGAGAAAGCAGCAGGAAGACAGCTTCTGTCTCTTTTCCACTTTCCCAATCTCTGAGGAGTGCATCTAATTGTCAGGACCCAGGTCATTCATATCTAGTGCCCTAACTGGAGTCTGGAAGATGTGGTTTGCTGTTTCCAGGTTTTGTGGCACCTGGGAATAGGTGAGAGGGGACGCTGAGCCACAATCTATGGAGTCCTGCACACTGTCCCTACTCGAGTCCCATCATGAACATTTGACAGTCTCTAATTCAACTATGAGTATTCAGCAAAACCAAACCAATTCATTGAGCAAAGCGGGGCGGGGAGGGAGAAAGAGAGGGAGAGAGAGAGGCAGAGATTTGCACATGGGGCAGTTCTGTTGGTGTACCACTGAAGGAGCTGGGCATCAGGACCTAAGTGCATGTGGGAGGAGAGATACCAACCTGCTTCCTCCTCAGCTATCTCAGTCCCTGGGTCTGCCTCATAATATGAGGGTCCTGCCTCTCTTATTCTGTAATCTGATAACTGAATAGAGTGATTAAAAAGCTGTATCTATCTGGCCAGTGTGGTGACGCACGCCTGTAATTCCAGTGGCTTGGGAGGCTGAGACAGGAGGATTGCAAGTTCAAAGCCAGCCTCAGCAAAAAAAGCGAAGCTCTAAGCAACTCAGTGAGACCCTGTCTTTAAATAAAATACAAAAAAGGGCTGAGGATGTGGCTCAGTGGTTGAGTGCCCCTGAGTTCAATCCCTAGTACCCCACCAAAAAAAAGCTGTATCTGACCAACACAATACCATACCCCTTCATGTTTATAAGATGACACAGTAGGCCAAAAGATACTTAGAAGGCAAATTGAAAAAAAAAAGCTGTTTATGAATTTTTAGCTTGCTGGCTGAAATTCTAGACCCTTCCTCCACACCCTCCCATTATATCTAACTTCACTGTAATTCACTGAGAATCATTAAGAATCAAAGCAAAGGAGCAGTCATGTGAAAGGATGTTATAAAGACCTACATAACTCAGGTAATATTATTATACACAGTGCCTTACATGGAATGGATGCTTTTAACCTTTGCTAAATTTGCTTTATCATTCTCTCTCTCTCTCTCTACACACACACACACACACACACACACACACACACACACACAGAGTTAGCTTCTGTGTCTGGAGTTCTGCATTCTTGTCTTCAACCAACGTCTGATTGAAAATATTTTTTTAAAAATTTGCACCTGTGCTGAACATGTACTTATCATTTTCTAAATAATACATATAACAACCATTTATATCTCATTTTTATTGTAGTAAGTATTATAAGTAATCTAGAAAGGACTAAAGGTATGTGAGAATATGTGTACCTTATATGTGAATGCTATGCCACTTTCTAAAAGGGACTTGAGCACCCTCAGAATTTGGAATTCATGGGAGCGGGTGGGGGATGCCCTGGAACCAACCCCACATGAATACTTAGGGATGACGGTATATTTTTTTTCCTGAACCATTTGACAACAAATTTTATAAATCATGCCCCTTTGTCTCTGGATACTTGAGTGTATATTTTCTAAGAAGAGTATTCACCCAGGATATTTAATATTAATAAACTATTATCTAATTTACAGACACTACCCATATTTTGCTAATTGTCCCCATACTTTTTTTCCAGCGATGATTTTTTTCCATGCAGAATCCAATTCAGAATCATATACCTGGAATGGTTTTGTGGCCTTTCTTTGATTTTCATGACCTTGACATTTTAAAAGAATTTAGGCCAGTTATTTTTTATAATGTCAGTCAAATTGGGTTTTGTCCAATGTTCCCTCATGATTAGAGTCAGATTATGTAATTTTGGTAGAAATATTAAATCTGCAGTTAATATTTCTTGAACTAAATAAAAAAACATAACCCCAGGTAGGTTCACGAAGTCGTAGTTTGAAGATCACTTGGATGGGGAGTCAGCCCCTTGTGGAAGCCAACCAAGTTCTGTCATCAGCTATTTGGTATTAAGATGCAATAATAAAACGATGGTGATGATAATAATAACTTTAGCAATATGCAAAGTGCTTTTATATGCATTCTTTCATAAAATCCTTCAATTATCTCAAGAGATAAAATGAGACTTTATGGATCAGGAGGGAGCTCAAGGCCTGTGCCCAAGGTCACACAGGTGGGAAGTGGCAGAGCCAGAGTTCAAACCTAGGTTTTAAACCAGACTCTGAATCTTTGGCTGCTAAACCAACATGCTGGAGTGGAAGTCATGTGCCTTGAGATATTCATCTCTCAAAAAGGGAGGAGTGTCTAAGTTAGAACTTCCGGCATTTGGGATTTCACAGAGCAATGAAAATAATTTAAAAAAACTGGATTCCAGAGATGAAACTATAAGCCTTTATATGACCAAGTAAGGATATTAAAATATAAAAACAAATGTTATCTAACATCAATACTGTTTCATAAAAGAAATGACATTTTAATAGACAAGGGGAAAGTCATAATCTCAGAAAAAGAACATTCTTTGGAATTGAATGTGCTAGGTTTGTAGTGTACTCTGTTCCTTGCCATTAATTCCCTCAGTTCACAGGGTCCTGTTAAAGATCTGCCCATAACAGTCCCCATCTGTGGCTTGTTACAGTGCCATGTGCTCTATCGTCCAGTGGCTTTGCTTTAAGTGACAAAACCGTGTGAGCAGGGAAAGCATTGGTACAAATGGAGCAGGGTTGGGGTAGGAAGGGGTGGGGGCCCATTTATTTTGTTTCCTTTTGCAATTTTTTAGGCACCTTTGATTCCTCTTCTTCTGGACTCCATATTTCCGTATGCAATACTTCTGCCTCCTCCTCCTCCTCCTCCTTCCTCTCCTTCTTCCATCTTTCCAGTGTCTCATCTCTTGTTCCTCTGCTCCTAGTTTTCATTTTAAGGAATAGGAGGCAAGAGATCAAATCCAACATTCTCATTTGGGCATGATAGAAACGAGACATCACTTGTTTTATGATTGTGGGCTCAGGGTAGAAGTTTCCGGAAGCTTCTGTCAGTGAAGTTGGGCATTCATCCTGGCACAGTTTTTTTTTTTTTAACAATTGTATCTTTTTTTTTAAAATCTTATTAATACAGGGCTTATTTGTCTTCCCTCTGTCAAACTCTCAGCCAACCACTTTCCCCAGACTGCCTGGGGAGGTATAGGAAAAGGGACGTACAAGGCAGACAAGATCTGGGAGAAAGAATGCCAGGGGGAGACTGCTCCTTCACATGGCTGGTGAAGAGGAGGAGAAATGCCAAGGCCAACGTCAGGCAAAAGAGCCCCACAACTTCTGAGAGGGCAAAGCCTAGAATGGCGTAGGAGAAGAGCTGTTGCTTCCGAGAAGGGTCCCTGGCATAACCAATGATAAGGCTTCCAAATACAATCCCAATCCCAGTCCCAAAGACAGCCACCCCTATTGTGGCAGCCCCAGCCCCAATGAACTTGGCTGCTGTGTTATCACCCTTGAGATGGTGCTGGTTTGGAAGCTGCAGCTAGAGATAAGTGAGCTCAGGGGGCGTGGGACTGTCAAGCTGCTGAAACTCTCATATGTCAGTGTCTCTGGTCAGTTCAGCATCGCTGCAGCTGAGAGGTGCTCCTGACCAAGGAGTGGGTGGAGAGGAACTTGGAGCAGGCAGACATTTTCAGTGGGTGAGGGGCTGTGGCAAGAGAGCTGCTCCCAGTGCAGAGAAGACAGAGGAAATTGTATCTTTTTTAAAAAAAAAATTTAAATATTTTTTTAGTTGTAGTTGGACACAATACCTTTATTTTATTGATTTATTTTTTTTTATGTGGTGCTGAGGATTGAACCCAGCGCTAATGAGCCCTTTACTGCTGAGCCACAACCCCAGCCCCACAGTTGTATCTTTTATTAATGTATTAAATAACTAGATCTCCAAGTGGGCCTAATAACTCCTCTAATTTCAGAATAGGGATGATTGTAAATAGTATTTTGCAACATTACATCAACATACTGGGATTTTAAAACAGCTGTGATTATTCCAGGCATCACAGGTTACTACTGCTGAAGTGGAAGGCTACAGCCATATTGAAGGAAAGGCACAATTTTGGTTAGAGGTGGGTGGAAATCGAGACGTAATCCACCCCTCTTCTAGTGCGTAGATTCTCTGACTTTTATCTATAGATCCCTCGGTGGTTTGTGTGGGGGCAGAAATCTGAGGATCTTAGATTAAAGCCCTTGTTTTAAAATCTCTATTCCCAGCCCACTTCCTTATTTTTCATCTGTGTCTCAATTTTATGAGCCCTCAAGCATTGGTGTTTAAGGGAAAGAAATCTTTGTAATATGGTTTCATAATTCTCGTTGAAATCACCAATGTTCTCCCAACACTGAAGGATCTTGTCCCACCTCCGTATTTCTCCATCTCTGTTGAAGCCCCCAAAGCCAAACATTCTCTCCTCGGAACTTTCTTCTTCCCAGGCTTCTTCAATATCTGTCTCCATACAGTGATTTCAAGCCTTCATAATGTTCGACTCACACTTGGAGCTTTTTGAGAACACAGGAGCTTTTTAAAAACACTCATTATTATGATATCTATTTTATTTATTTTAAGAGAAATCAAAATCAGAACATTTCTGTGGGCCCTTAAAAGATTCCTGGGTCTGTGCCTAATGGAGAAGGCAGTCCAGCAGAGGGGACCCATGAGCATCTGGAGCAGCCGAACATTTCCATTGAAAGTGACTTCTAATTGATGGAAAGTCCTTTCTTATCTTAAGCTGGTTTGCTTTACTATTTTTTTAAATTTCTATTCTTTTTCCCCTAGTTCTTTTCCCTAGAGTTGGTCTGTTCCTTCTTTCTCATGTCAAAGTGTGGGCCAAGGACCAGAGACATGGGCATCGCACGGAGGCTACAGAGACAGGAAGAAACTCAGGTCTCACCCTGTTCCCAAATGAATCGAAGTCTGCATTTTAGCAGATTCCGCAGGAATTCCTATTCACAGCAAAGTTGGAAAGCACTGTACCCGAGAAAATAACAGTAGCAAACATTTATTGAGTGCCTCTCTGTCCTGATATCATTTTAAGTTTTTTGTTTGTTTGTTTGTATCATCATTCAAGAAGTCTTCATCATTGTTTTTTATTTTTAAATGTTTTTGTTAGTGCATTATAATGACACATAATAGTTGGATTCATTTTGACATAATCAAACATGCATGGACTATAATTTGCTCTGTTTCAGTTCTGAATATTTCTTCTTTATCATTTTAAGTTTTTTTTAGTTGTAGACAGACACAATATCTTTATTTATTTATTTATTTTTATGTGATGCTGAGGATAGAACCCAGTGCCTCATGCATTCGAGACAAGTGCTCTACCACTGAGCTACAGCCCCAGTCCCTTATTTTAAGTTTTATGTGGATTATCTAATTAATCCTTTTGGTGCCTTATAGATGAGTAAATTGAAGCAAGAGACATGCTCAAAGTTTATGCCAAGAGAGGTGCTGTGCAGGAATTCAAGCCAGGCAGTGTAGACCCAGGATAGAGGCTGGATATTTATGGGTCAGTTTGCACATCCTCCTGTGCTCATCTCCTTTGAGGAGAAGTTGCTGCTGCCTTGTCCAGCCTTGATTGCTACGGTGGGTGCAGTTTTTTTTACACCTCTTAGCCCCAGGACTGGAGGATCCCTAATGGACAGCACTCTGTAAAGTTATTTTGCAGCTTATCACTCAGGCGGTCTGCTAAAAAAAAAAAAAAAAAAAAAAAAAAAAAAAAAAAAAAAAAAAGAAAAGAAAAGAAAGAGAGAGAGAGAGAGAAATAGTAAGCCTAGCCACCTGGACTCTCACTGGATGGTATTTAAATGAAGCAACTTGGAAAGAATTTGCTCTTTGTTAAGGGATCAGGAAGAAGTGGAGGGGTGGCCTGCAGGTGAGTCATGTTCAAGTGACTTATCTACACAAAAGATTAAGCTTCTGCTACTTCAGTGTCTAGAGTTCTTTTCATCCAAATCTTCTCTCCCACTCATTTCTCCAGGATTCCCAAGCCTATTATGGCTCTGTCTTTTGAATTTCCCCAGGAGTCCTTATTGAACCATGAGCAGCCCTACAACAACCTCACTTTACTAGAGTGAGCTCAAGTGGGTTTCTGTTTGTTACCATAAAAGCCAGACTATAGGAACACAAATCCACGTATTTCAAAGCACCTGTGCATCTCCCGAACTCCTCCTTTTCTTAAGGGAGCAGCCCTGTTCTTTCAGCTACTCACACCAGTGAGTTTACTCCCTCTCTTGGTTCTTACTCTCAGGACTATGCAGTCATAGCCTTCAGAAATGGACTAGTATGGGACTGGCTGGTATTGGAAGCTACTTTTATGGAACAATTTGATGGGTACAGAGTAGGCCTGCCAGCTTCAAAATTTCTTCCTTTGCACCTGGCAAGACTCTTCCCAGAAGTCTTAAAACTGGTTCTGTTTACAAGAGGGTTATGACTAACGGCTGAGAGCAAGACTGTGCAAATAGGCAGGAGAAGGCCCCTTGATGCAAAGCAGTAGAAATCAGGATTGGAGAGGAGGGATTTCTCCCAAGCCTGACCTGGCTTGATGGCATTTCAAAGGAGACACCCTGGAGCAAGACTGTGTCTCCCGAAGTCTCGGGAAGTAACAGTATGCAAACATATAGGTGACTAGTTTGCAGCCACCAACAGGAACTCTGGCACATCCCCCTGTGTGGTTGTTGTGGTCAGGTCAGTACTAACTTTAGCCCTGCCGTCCTCGAATGGGGACAGTCCACTAGTGGATTAAATCCTCCTTAAATGACTAAGAATCTTTTAGCCACAGATCAAAGAAAGGAAAGGAAATTATTTCATCTATTCTCTGCCTGGTGCGTGATGACTTCTGGGGGAGCCATTCTCCAGTGTTTTGCAGGGTAATGACACTTTCTATTCATATAGCACTGATGTCCCAGGAGCTCAAAGTTCTCTAGAAGCTGGGAGGGAGGAAGTCAGGACAATATTTGCATTATTTCCTTTTTGGTGCTTGCTCTTTTAGCCGAGACCTCTGCCCCTTTGAAGGAGACAGTGGGTGGAAGCAAAACCAAGGACTTTCTTTTGGTCAAAGTGACTCACAGAATTGTCTCTCTACCGGCTTCATGCTGGGTGTCCAACTACCCGCCACTAGGCAATTATCCTCTTTCCATCATTCATTTGCCTCATTCCAAGCTGGAGTAAATTCCCTCATTTTGAGTGGGGAAACTGAGGCCCAGAGAAGATGTGCATGTGGGATAAAGTTATCATGCGAAGCTACTGGTCAGCCTGAAGCAAGTGTTCCCAAACATCCAGAAAGATGTTTGTCTCTTCCTTTCTTCCCATTTGCCATGAGCAGGGATGGTTCTAGAGCTGACGATGGCTGTGCGGAAATCTGAGGAAATTTGTCCCGAGCCCCAGTTTGAGGATAAAAGGGCTGAACGCTGAGCTGGAAGGCATGACCCCAAGTTGACTGGCCATCTTTCAGGCACGGCTTTCCTCAGACCCACCATTCTGTGCAGTTCCTATCAGTTTGGGCTGCCTCTTTGGGACTTGAATATTTCATACAGGATCTCCAGGGCCTTTCAAAGGGTGCTGGGACATAAATAGCTTTCACAGAAGAATGTCGCCTCAGTGATGTGATGACTGAATCAACCACACCGAATTAGCAGCAATCTGGTGCTCAGGATAATGGAGTGATGGCCAACGAATATTACTGCCTTTTTACCCAGTGAATGAGTCCTCAGTAAAAAGGACAAGTGCCTTCCAGGTGTCTTGCCACAAGATTTCAACCACTGAGTCACCCAGCTGGATGGAAGAACATGAGAGGCAGCTCAGCATCTCCTCATGATTCAGCGGCCGCCAACTTGGATTGTCCCCAGTTCCAACTTTAGCATCTTTCTTTAGTCACTCGACTGCACAGTCAGTTCCCTTCTGTAGATACACAATGGGAGGAAATTCTACTGAAGGGACAAAGCTGCCACTGTCCCATCTGACCAGACATCCCCAGAGAGAACAGGCTGCCCGCTCCAGGAAAAGCTGTTCCTGAGAGGAACCACCTGGGAACAGTCTGCATCAGGGTTGCAAGGTAATCCTTCTGGAATGTTCCATCAGGTGGCTCAGCCCAGCCTCTGCTGTCATGGCAGCCGGTGGGATGGAGTGGAGGGGTTTGGGCTTGGAAGTCTTGTCCCTGTCCTTAACAGCTGTGGCATTAGATGGGTTAGAAGCTCTGTGGATCTGAGCTTTCTGTAGGTTAATGACCCAGTGAGGAGAGGGGCAAGAATTGGAGAGGTGAAATAACTAAATGGGTGGCCTGGATGTAAGACAATAGGCGGGGCGGGGCCTATGGGAAACTGGAGAATCAATGCCTTCCCTAAAGGTGTTCAAACAAACAAACAAAAACACCCAGGAACCCACAAGGTGGGTGAATACCATGCCAAGGGGGAATTTTCTAATCTGTTCTCAAAGATTGTGAAACTGAGGGAAACCTGAGTAAATTCTCTAGCTTCACTTGGTTTTAGTTACTTGCTTTCAGCTGACCTTAAAAATCACTAATATTGGAGGTCCCGCAGTTAAGACATAATATTAGTTTTTTAGTAGCTCCCCTGTCCACAGCACTTCTGACGTGTGGGTTGTGATGTTGATGGTTGCATATGTCATTTTTCAGTGATTTGAAAGGCGCTTATGTTGAAACCACAGACCCTTGGGCCTGCACAAGTGTCTAATGGGTAATTTTGTGAACATCAGAAGACTGAAAGTGTAACCCTCAGATCATTCCAACACCACCATTTTTTGGACATGAATCTCATGAAAATTGAGATAATGCACAGACCACTGATGATGTCACCTCCCTCACCTTTCACCCTTCTTCTTCTTCTTCTTTTGTTAGAGAGAGAGAGAGAGAGAGAGAGAGAGAGAGAGAGAGAGAGAATGAATTTTAATATTTATTTATTTTTTAGTTTTTGGCAGACACAACATCTTTGTTTGTATGGTGCTGAGGATCAAACCCGGGCCGCACGCATGCCAGGTGAGTGCGCTACCGCTTGAGCCACATCCCCAGCCCCTCACCCTTCTTCTTGATCCCATAAGTGTCCCCAAACCCTATCATGGAAGAGGTGGGCTTGGGTCTTCCACCTCCATGCTAGTTACCTTGAGAATAAACTCTTTTTCTTTGGCAAAACTTACTGTTTCAGTGGTTGACATACTGGGTGGCACAGAAAATGGGTGTAGTTTGGTGACAGGTGCTCCTAGTTTTAATAATCTAGCCTGTTTCTGGAAGCATGTATTCTTACAGGATTATTATATTCTTATATATATATAATTCCTAATTCAATTATATATTTTTTTGTATGTGAGAAAGTATAGGTATCTAATGCTGGGAACAAAATTCATAGGAAATGTAGACCAATATAGTCTTTCAAGGCCAAATCATAGGGAAAATGGTTGATTCAAAGTTATGTTAGAAAAATATTTTACCTGTAGTATCTATGTGGTGGTAGGATGTTACTCTGAAGTCATTTGAGTTCCTTTGGGCCACAACTCTAGGAAGACAGGGAAGACCAGCATTTAATCACAACTTCTCTGATGATCCTGATTGTCCCCCACCCAATGGCACAGAGGCACAAGTGCAGGGTCTGTGTCTGTCTTGTTAAACACTGGATTTGATCCTGGTGCCTGACACATAATAGGAACTCAATAAATATATGATGAATGAGTGAATAAAAATGGTAGTAGGCCTTAAGGGTTCAATCTCTTCTTTTTTTAAAAAAAAAAATCATCCAATAAGTTGGTAGTTGTGTAATTTATTTTAAAAGTATAAATGTAATCATGCCAACTCTTTGCTCAAGATCTTTCACAGACTCCACATTGCCTACTCAAATTTCAAGCTTCTTGGCATGATCTTCATTTCTCTCCATGTTCTGAATTCTCCTTTCTGTTTAGTTATTCCCTCAAATGACACTGCTCTCTACCCCACCCCCACCCCCACCCCCATCCCCAATATTCTAGCTCAGCTTGACCATTGGTTGTTCTCCAAACAGCTCTATCAGTTTCATGGCATTTCCCTCTGAAATGCCCCCCCTTCTTTCCCTCCATCAAAATTTCATTCATCTTTCAAGATGTGAACGTCCTCTTTCCAGGAAACTTCTCTGTCTATTGGAACCAAATCAGGAAAAAATTTCTTCTTTCCTGTGCTCTTTCTGCATATCTCAGTTACAGTATTACATCCTGCCTTGAGTTGTAGCTATTTATGCATGTGCCCGTTTCCTCTAGCTGGTAAACTTCTTAAAAGCACGGACTATTCATCATTCTTCGCCTCTTTCATAAACATAAGGCATTCAATGCATTTATTTTGAATGATAACACTGAAAAGTGGCACTTGTTAGTTAATTGCTTACCGATGGAGGAACTTGGGGAGCTATAGATCCACAGTCAAAGGAGCCACCAAGCAGATAAGTTTAGTGTGACAGCAAGATACTCCAAGGAAAAAGTGTCACCTTTTATGACTGAATTTTGAAAAAAGAAGAAGAAAAAGAAAAAAAAAAAAACCACAGCAAATCGTCAGAAGCAATTCAGCCTAAGATATGCGGAACAGTTTGCCAGTGGGCTTATCCTCCCCTTCAGGAATAAAACTCATCTATAAAGTCAAGGATCAGAACTTTCCTTGGTGTTAAGATGGATAGGGTTACAATGACAAGTGACAGGGAAGGATATTGGTCCCCGTGGAGCCTGGAATTAGGAAAATGGAACTGTCACCATATCTTTACTGTTGTCCAGGAAAGGGGACAGGCCACTCTCACTGGTCCCCATTCTGTAGATAGAGAGTAGAAAGAGGCAAAATATAGCTAGAGAGAGAGAGAGACAGAGAGACAGAGAGAGAGAGAGAGACAGAGAGAGAGAGAGAGAGACAGAGAGAGACAGAGAGCACACGCACACAAGCGAGCCCTTGAACACATCCCTCACTCTGCTCTAATCCTGTGTATTCACCAGTTTTCTGAGCTATCATTTGTTTGTTAATTGCTATTAACAAACACCTATTTGTCCGGTCCTGTTTAGAACATTTTATGTGTATTTTCTTTCCTAACTCCTCACAGCAACCTTCTGAGGTAGGTATTAAAAGCCCCGTTTTTAGATGAAAAAGCAGACAAGGGGGCTGGGGATGTGGCTCAAGCGGTAGCGCACTCGCCTGGCATGCGTGCGGCCCGGGTTCGATCCTCAGCACCACATACCAACAAAGATGTTGTGTCCACCGAGAACTAAAAAATAAATATTAAAAATTCTCTCTCTCTCTCTCTGTCTTAAAAAAAAAAAGAAAAAGAAAAAGAGAAAGCAGGCAAGGGTGGTTACATAATTCTCCCAAAGTCACTGAGTGTGGATCTGGAATGCGTTGAAAGCTTGTGTGTTAAAGTTTTGGTCCTTAGATGGTGACACTATCCTGAGATGATGGAAACTTCAGGAGGCCTAGTTAGAAGAGGAGCATTGCTGAGAGTATGTGTTTGAAGGGTATATTTTGTCCCTGGACACTCTCTCTTTCTCTCTGCTTTCTGGTTGCCATGAGGTGAGCAGCTTTGCTATTCCAAACCTTCCGCCATGATGTACCATTTCACTATAGGCTCAGAAACAGTGGAGCCAGATAAACATGGACTAAAACCTCTGAAATGGTAATACAAATAAATGTTTCCTCCTTAAGTTGATTTTCTCAGGTATTTTGTCATAGTGGCAGAAAGCTGACTAACATCAGAAAATAGTAGGACTATAAATGTAGACCCTCTGTGGACTACCTTTTAATGCTTGCTTGCTTTTCTGCTTGAGGTTGCTTGTTGGAAAGGAATGATTTCTGCTCTTGTCTTACTCTTGGATCAGAGATGTCTCTTAGGCTAGACATCAAGTAGTTGCCACAGTTGGTGAGACCCAAGCCCCCAAAGCCACAGAGGCTTTGACAAAAACACACTGTCAATCCTACCCCTTATAGTATAGAGCTGATTAACCACCAGAAGGACTTGAGAAGACACAAAACATTCTCTGTGTGGAATCTTTAAATGGAAAGCATACTGAAATTTACTTTTTCTTTTGGAGAAAGCTCCAAATTGAATGACAGTAGCTTGGTATTGTTGCTTTTGTTTTCACAGCTGTTGAAATTGTTCTGGCTCTCCTGGTTCAATTTATGATAACCTCAGTTAAAATTACATGTATCTAAAGATAGGAGATGCAGGTCAGAGCTCCTGAATGGATATTGCCCTTCATTTCAATGGGATCTGTTCATTTAAGCTCAAAGCAGCCTTTCACCACAAATGAATGTGAAAAGCCCACAGACAATGCTAGCCAGGGAAGTTTTCATTTATATCCTCTCAACAACATCATATTTTGGTAATTAACAAAAAGCATGGACCGTCCTGTTTTCATTAAAACACACTGGGTGAAGGTTCACAGTTAAATGACCACTTTGCAGGTTTGTACTGAGGAACAGCAGATTATCTCAAAGGTGGAAGTGGAATGGCAATAGTGTGAAAGTACAGAAAAGAGAGGCTATAAGATGACTTTGTGTTGTTTAGCCCCAAATAGGGGCACTTTGTGTAGAGACAGGGAAACTGACCCTGTTTAGAACATTTTAGGTGTATTGGAGGGGCTTGCTTGCCCTGAATAGGAAGAAATAATCTTCCTCCCTTTCACCCTATAGGTTAGAACTTGGACTATAAGAAGGTCAGTGCGGGAGACAGACATATGTATGTGGGAAAAATCTTTAGGATCCGTGGGGAGTTTATTATCAGGACCATATTTGGACGTGGATGCTGTTTGGAATGATGCAGGGGCTGCTTGATGTTCTCCACTGGGGTGTGTCCCAGCCAGGGAAGCTGTGGCAGGGATTCCAGCCCAGGCTGAGAAGTTAGACCAATGGCCTCAAGTTCCATTCCAATTCTAAGAACTTAGCTCATGGTTTAACTTATACACTGCTATCAGTTGCTCTTATGTGAATTAAATATGACAAGTAGCTTAGTGGTGTTTATTGGGAAACAGCATATCCCTGCACTTAAAACCTCATTAGTTTAAAATAACCGAAGGTGAAGCCAGTTTGGTTGGTGGAGTTGATTATGAAATGCTTGAAAATAATATCATTTTATTACTTTCAAGACCATAGGTTCATGGACTTATGTCTACCCAAGTTGCCTGCTCAAAGTTTATCTTTAATGAATAGAGAGTGATTTGTAATCAGCACACCAGAGCACCAGGCTTGTTGGTCCTCTGCTTAGATTAGAATTAAATCATTTCTAATTCAGAGTGTCTGAAAACAGTTGATTCTCTTAAGTAAATAAATAGGCCCTTCAGAATTTCATTTTAAGTATTTATTTGTTCTATCAACTCTTCCTTTTTTCTGATGATAGGGCAAAAGGAAGCTTCTATTCATCTCCTGTCAAAATGTCACAATTAACAAATAACAAAATGCATCATGAATAAATGTGATTTTTGCTGTTTTTGTGAGACTGATTTTTCTGTCTCCTAGATTAAATATTAGGATGCTCAAGACCCATGACATGAAACTCTCTGAATTTCATTTACATTCAGAGGATGTGGCAAGGGATTGGATCTATTTTAATTATTTATTTATTTTTTAAACGTTTTTATGCACCTTTATTTATTTATTTATATGTGGTGCTGAGAATCAAACCCAGTGCCTAACACATGCCAGGCAAGTGCTCTACCGCTGAGCCCCAGCCCCAGTCCAAGGTACTGGATTTTAATTTATTTTTTACTTATAGATGGACATAATACCTTTATTTTATTTTTATGTAATGCTGAGAATCTAACCCAGTGCTGCAAGCATGCTAAATGAGCACTCTACCACTGAGCCACAACCCCAGCCCCAAGGGATTTGATTTAACCATTTGTTCATTCGTTAACTTTGATATTCAAGAGATCACACATTGAACAATTAATTCTATTTATAGGAAATGTCCAGAATGGGAACATCTACATGGATAGAAAGTAGATAAGTGGTTGCCTAAATCTCGGGCAGGGAGAGGGAGGGCGATTTAAGGGGGAGCAAGCAGGGACGGCTAGAGTGGCTTTGTTCTTGGGATGATGAAAACATTCTAAAGTTGATCATGGGGATGATTGCCCAACCCTGTGAATATGCAAGAAATCATTGAATTGTGCACTTTAAATAGCTGAATTATATGGTATGTGAATTTTATCTCATCAATTATCAAGAATGTGTCAAGAGTCAGGAACTGAGCTGGGTGCTGTGGTACATGCCTGTAATCCTGGTGGCTTGAGAGCCTGAGGCAGGAGGATTACGAGTTCAAAGCCAGCCTCAGCAAAAGCAAGGCACTAAGCAACTCAGTGAGACCCTGTCTCTAAATAAAATACAAAATAGGGCTGGGGATGTGGCTCAGTGGTCGAGTGCCCTTGAGTTCAATCCCCAGTACCACCACCAACAACAATAACAAAAAGTCAGGAACTGTTGTGGGCATTGGGAGAATAATGTTGAATGGAATAAAGATCTCTATCTCTCTTGGATCATCATGTGAGCTGCTTCTCTCCACTACATAATGGGTCCTTCTGTCTATGGATTGAGACCTCTGAAACTGTGAGCCCCCAATTATACTTCTCCCCTAAAATTGTTCTGATCACATCTTTAGTTACAGCAGCAAAAGAATCTGACTAAAACACCCTCACAGAGCCTACAGGCCAGTGGGGAAGTCATGTGACAGGCATCTGAGCCAGCAGATAAAACAGTTTCAGGAAGAGGTAGTGTTCTGAAAAATGCAAAGCAGGATAAGGAAATTGAGAATGATGTGTGTTTATATATGTGAGTGTGTGTTTGTGCATATGGCTATGTGTGTATAGCATGTTTATATGTACACATGTATATTATGCACATATATGTGCACATTGTGTACGTGTGTGCATATATGTGTTTTCTCTGTTAGTGTGAGAAGAGAGATCTTCTGTGGGGAGTATAACTTTTTTCATTTTTAAATGTATTTTGATTATAATCTACACACAATAATTGTACATACTTATGGGTATTTTGTGATTTTTTGGGGGGGAGGTACTGGGGATTGAACTCAGGTGTACTTGACCACTGAGCTACATCTCCAGCCTATCTTTTATTTTATTTAGAGACAGGGTCCCACTGAGTTGCTTAGTGCCTCACTGTTGTTGAGGCTGGCTTTGAACTTTCGATCCTCCTGTCTCAGCCTCTGGAGCTGTTGGGATTACAGGCATGTGCGACCATGCCTGTCACATTGTGAGATATATATATATATATTATATATATATATTTAATATCTATTTTTTAGTTGTAGTTGGATACAATACCTTTGTTTTATTTATTTATTTTTATGTGGTGCTGAGCATTGAACCCAGGGCCTCACATGTGCAAGGTGAGTGCTCTACCGCTGAGCCACAACCTCAGCCCACATCTGATATTTTAATACATGTATACAATGTGGAATAATCAGGAAACTGGCATATCTATATCTCAAACATTTATTTTTTAACTTTTTACAACTTTTTGAAATTTAAGGGAAACAAAAAAATTAGCCATGCAGATACTGGGTGAGTTCACAGGAAGCAGTGCCAAGACTGAGGCAAGAATACATATGGCCTTGTTCAACCAAGAGGAGGGGCAGGAAGGCAGTGGGAACAAAGCTGGCTAATAATTCCTACTACTTGGCATTATTTTTTATGCTGCCCATGAGTCACTTCACAATTGCCATCTTGTTGATGCTCACAGCAACCCTAAGGAGTTGCCATTAGTTTTCTAGATAAGGAAAACATAGGAAATGGTCTACAATTTTCCTTGCTCCAGGAGCCTATGACCCATTTCAGGCCTTCCCCCCCCCCCCCCCCCCCCCAGTCTGGCTGGGCACAATTCAGGAGCCACTTGTCAAAAGAAACTAACTTTATTTTTAGAACCACACACGCCAAACAAAACAGCTCCTCAGGAAAAACCCTCAGAGCCCAACTGCCACCACCGGCTTCCCACAAGCCTCTCCCCCTCCCCCCTCCTCCTGCTCTTGAGGCCTATTGGCTGGGTCACCTGGGCGGAGCCAAAAATAGTCCCCCAATGAGCACCTCCGCAGAGGAGCCAATCAGCTAGAAGTTGCTGGGGCAGCTGTGAGCCAATCATCAGCTGGCAGCTGGAAGTTTGCTGGGGCCCCTTCGGCTGTGGCTCTCAACAAGGCCTAAATTCAGGCCTAATCTTATTTCTCCAAATTCTAAGCTTTTTTTTTTTTTTTTTTTTTTTGTGTGTGTGTGTGTGCAAGACACAGGATCATGTGTCATCCCATTAACCTCTTTGAGGCCACAGAGTGAGCAGATGGCTAAGCCTGGACTTGTTTCTGGTCATCTTACTCCACATCTCATGCTGATGGCCATGTGACTTTCCCCTTCCACTTAGGATGTCAAGTCCTCAGGAGTCACCTTCCCTTTAGGTTATACTAACATCCTCCAGGGCTTGTGGTGTTTTCAAGGACCCTACTGAAGGGGATCAATCAGCATTTATCATACAATCCCATTTACCCGAGGAGTAAGTGTTTTTTTCTTTCTTTCTTTTTTCTTTTCCTTTTTTTAGCACATTCCATTTGGTGATGTGATGTGAATGTAATTAATTTGTATCTTCTGATCCTTACATTTAGGTGATTTTCATCTCTTCCTTACCATCCACATTCTCTCTTAGCTAATCCTAACATCTCTCATTTTTAACTACATAAAAAAGGGGTTAAGAGCATGAGTTCAAATCTTGCTTTGATCTTAATAGATAAATGACCTTTGATAATTAGTCACCTTGAGCCTTAGGTTTCCTCATCTGAACAATGGATATAATAATCTTATTAAGTTTATAGGAAGTTTTGAAAATTGGATATGTCTGAACAGAGCCCTGTGCAGAGCCCAGAAGAGAGCAAGCATCCGTATGCCCTGTTACTGAAGCTGGTATGATTAGATACTGTGAATAGAGAAGTCCTCTGTGGGGAGTCACCAGCTGGTGTGATTATGCTCCCCTGTTGGTAGCACTTGCTGTAGAAATTGTGGCTTGGAGAGGCAAGAAGCAAGGTAACTGCTTGTCAGTGCTTTTCTGTACCCAGCATCTAGGACTCTATCATGGCAGGACAGTTGGGTAGTCACCCGTGGAGTGGACCACCACATGTGCACAGGTGGAGACTAGGGTTGATTAGGTTCTACACTAGGCTGAGGGAAGGGTGATTGCTGAGGCTATCCAAGTGTATGATTCCATATGCATCTCTGGGATGGTTATTAAACTCTGCAGTTGGAAGCTATTTTTACCCCATGATGATAGATATTGGAGATTGGGTTGGAGCAGGGAACGTGTGATTCAGGAGAATACAATGGGTGGGAACGAAAAGCCATTTATAAAGAGCCATCTGTCCCCCTTTCCTTCCTGTCTTAGCTTTGAAAGAGGCAGCTCTCTGGTCTCCACTGCTGTCTTGTCCCTGTTAGAATGATTGTTACTGTTGCCAGGTAACTGCTGGTGCAAGGGCTTCTGGGTCAGCTGTCCACTGGCTCAGTGAGCGGGAAGGAGGTATGGGGAAGCAGAGGTCAAGGTCAAAAGACATGGAAACAGCAATGATTATACACATAACTTAGGGCCATTGAGATCTCCTCTAGGCTGTGGAAGAGAGGAAGTTAAGAAAACATGCAGCTAACAAGGAAATCCTCAAGCAAAAAGCCAGCAAGTGTATAATACCTTGGAAAGGAATGAGGAATTAATTTTTTAATATATTCTAATTAGTTATATTTGACAGCAGAATGCAACTCAATTCATATTACACAAATAGAGCACAATTTTTTATGTCTCTGGTGTATACAAAGTAGAGTCACACCATTCGTGTCTTCATGCACATACTTAGGGTAATGATGGACATCTCATTCCACCGTCTTTGCCCCCTCCCTTTCCCTTTCTCCCTTTTGCCTTATCTAGTGTTTATCTAATCCTCCCCATGAGCCACGCCCCCAACCCAATATGAATCAGTATCCTTATATCAGAGAAAACATTTGGCATTTGATTTTTTGGGATTGGCTTACTTCACTTAGCATTATATTCTCCACCTCCATCCATTTACCAGCAAATGCCATGATTTTATTCAGGAATGAGGAATTTGATTTTTCTCTTATTCCTTTAAAAAGAAACCTTAGGGGCTGGGGTTGTGGCTCAGAGGAAGCCTTAGGGGCTTGCCTGGCATGAGTGAGGCACTGGGTTCAATCCTCAGCACCACATAAAAATAAAATAAAAAATAAAATAAAGCATACAACTAAAAAATAAATATTAAAAAAGGAAGCCTTAATTCCTTATACATCTCAGAAAATGCTTGTGTATGTATGTGATTGCTGCTGCTGTGCCTTTAAATCCCCCATCCAAAGAACCTCAGTTCCTCCATCTAGTGCTCAAGGTCAGGTGTCCCAATGACACCTACTGTCAGCATTAGAGAGAAATTAAGTTGTCTTAGCAGACTGTGCAGAGCCCCCAGAAAAAGCATCTTTTATGTTCTTTTCCTCTCATACACGAAGCACTGATTCTCTTCCTCAGTGAGGAGTAGCTTGCTGATGAAAGAGCAGAATGTGAAGCCCAACAGCAGCTGACTGGAACCAGTATGTTTCATTGTCCACCTGAAAGTTGAGCATCAGAACACTTGGGAGTGAATAATCTATTTTTCAATGGACAGAAGCCATGAATGTCAGCTGGAAGAGACCTGAGAGATGACTCAGTAGGATTCCCCTCACAGTACTGGGGATTGAACCCAGGGCCTCGCACGCACTAGGCAAGTGCTCCACCACCGAGCTACATCTGAGCTATGTTCACAGCCCTTTTTAATTTTTTGAAGCACAGTCTTGCTAAGTTGTCCAGGCTGGCCTTGAACTTGTGATCCTCCTGCTTCAGCTTCCCAAGTAGCTGGGGTACAGAAGCGCACCACCTCACCTGGCAACTTTCTTTACTTCAGGGATGAGGAGAGAGCACAAGTGCTTTTCAAATGCAGGGATGAGACTCAGTTCAAATGTTCCACAAGAGAGAGAATGACCCTGTACCTCTCTAGCTTCTACGTCTTTCAATATCCTCAATATTGCCCTTCAGCATCAGGCCCCACAAAGTGTTTCTGAGATGGTCTCCACAGCCCACCACATGATGGGGCCTTTGCCCTCTGCCCAGAGATAAATGGACCCGCCATTAATCTCTGAATTGTTTCTCAGACTCACACAGGTCTTAAGGTCCTTTTCTGGATTTCTCTTGTTAAGTGATTACATCATTTTTTCTTCATCAATAACTGTTTCACGGATTCTAGCTAAAATAATTTGGTTTTGATTTCTTTATTTTCTGACTTCATACCTTACAGTTTCAGCCATAAAAAGGGTACCCACCATGCAGCTGGCATAGCCCACGGAGATAATGTCTATTGTAAGAAGTTAGATTCTCTTAATTTTTTGAAATAACACCACATAATGGGCCTTAGGGATATTAAAATTTCACTGAAAATGTTAACCTGATAAGTCTATATTTAATGCTATTTTATTTTAATGTATTTTCTCAAGCTACATAATAATAGAGCTTACTCTTTGTAGAACACACACTATATAGCAGATTTTGAACTAGGCACTTTATGTATGTCATTTTATTAAATATTATAAACAATACAATTGGGCAAGTATTGTCTCCATCTAGCACAATAAGAAACCATGATCTCAGGGAAGTTGAATAACTTGCTCAAGTTCACCCAACAAGTGAGCTTTTTCAAACTCTACAGGTTTATACTCTTGTCAAAGTATCTGACTGCTTTTATCAATAAAATAATTTTGGCTGGATTGTTATCTTAAATCATGAGGAATACAGTATAATAAATTATCATTTTATGAGCCTTGAGTAAAGCATCTGATAGTTACCTGTTGCCATGTAACAAATTTCCCCACAACTTAGTTGCTTAAAATATCATTTATTTTTTCACAGTTTCTGTGGGTCAAGAATCTGGTTATTGCTTAGCTGAGTCTCTTGGAAACCTGCAATCAAGCCTTCAGCTGGGCTGTGGTCATCTCAAGGCTGGGCTTGGGAGGGATCTGCTTCCAAGCTCACTCACGTGGTTGTTGGTGGGCCTCAGTTCCTCAAGTGCTATTGAATGGACAGTTTTAGTTCCTCTCTGGTTGTTGGTCAAGAGCCACAGGAGGCTGAATGATGACACCCAAAGACATTAGGTCTGAATCTCTGGAATATGAGGGTGTTATCTTAAATGGTACATTTTAAGAAGAGATTGTTTAAAAATCATGGTAAAGTACACAAAACATAAATTTTACCATATTTTAAGACTTGCATTTTCACAAGGAGATTAAGGTAAAGTTTTTGAAGTGAGGAGATTATACTGGACTATCTGGGAGGGTCCCCTAATGCCATCAGAAATGTCTTCATAAAAGAGAGGCAGAGGAGGATTAGACACAGAAGAGGAGGCAGCAACTTGACCGTAGAGGCAGATTCTGGAGGGACACAGCCATGAGTCAAGGGAGGCCAACGACCCTGGAAACGGGAAGAAGCAAGATATCCAAAGGAAACATGGCCTTGCCAGCACCTTGATTTTGACCCAGGGAAATGAATTTCTGACTTTTGGCCTCCAGAACTGAAAGTATACATTTCCATTTTTTGAAATGGATTCAATTGTTCTACCAAGTTTGCAGTAATGTTTATAGCAGATTCAGAAAATAACATGCCACCCTAATCCCTCGCCACATGGGCCTCTTCAGAGGGCATCTCATAACATGGTGGCTGGCTTTATCCAGTGAGCAAGCAGAGCCAGAGAGAGCGTGAGCAAGGTAGAAGTTAGTTTCAGAACTTGAGCTCAGATGCAACGCCCCATCACCTTTGCTGTGTTCTGTAAGCTGGAAGCATATCTCTAGGCTCAGCCCATGCAAGAGGACACTGCTATAGGTGTTATCTTCAGTGTCCTCCAAAGCTTCATATGTTGAACCCCAGTGGGACATTATTGGGAAGAGGTGGAGTCTTTAGGAGGTGGAGTCTACCGGGAGGTCTTCAGGTCATTGAGGATGTGCCCTGAAGAGCACTGTGGGCCTTTTCATTATTTTCTGTTTTGCTTTCCAGACACGAGATGAGCAGTTTTGCTCCACTATGTGTTCTTGCCATGATGCACCATCATAGATCCAAAGCAATGGGGTCAGTCAGTTGTGGACTGGAACTTCCAAAACTGTGAGTCAAAATAAATCTTTTCTCTTTGTAACTTGATCATCTCAGGTTTTTGTTATAGTAACAGAAAGCTGACTCACACACATAGGCAAGGATCATTGAAGGCCATCTTAGAAGCTGTCTACACAGCAATCTACAATACCTGGTATGAGGTAAGGGAAACCAGAAAGCATCCTAAATTGTGAACAGGCGTCTAATAAGGGTTTTCTGCCCCTGGCTTTTTCCATGGACAGAGGAGTATTTACCTGGAGGACTTTGGTTAGGAATGAACTTATTTTCCTGTAGGATCCATTCTGTTTGACTCCATCCTGCCGAAAGGAGTCCAATTGCATACTGCTCCCTCTCTTTTTTATACTAATATGAAATTAGTATATTTTACATAGACTGTCAGGATTAAGTGGATTTTAGATAAATTTCCAGTACCGTAAACATAAAAAAACACACATGATCTTTGTCTTCTCTGAAAGAGGAGGAAATAAAAAATGATTCCCATGGAAATATTATATCTAGGTCTGACATATGTGGTTCATTTATGATTATCCACAGAGAAGTGGTTTTGTTTCTGGGTTTATGTGAAGTAAGTTGATTACTGCATCAAGCCTTGTTCTGCACAGGAACAGTCCACAGAACAGGGTGGAGTTGATGGGGTTGCTCTTCAGATCCTTGCTCTCTTCTCCTCCCTCTTCTTCCAGTCCTGTTGCTATCCCAGGACTATAATCCAGGACATAACTTCCCAGGGTTTCTCAAAGTGGGCTTTACTGACCCTCTAATCCTAATCACTGGAAGAGTTTGATGACCCTGCAGATATTCAACCCCAATCCCATTCTACAAATCTGGTGTGGAACCCAGAAACCTATATTTTAGATAAGCTTCCCAGGTAATTTTTATGAACAATAAAGGTCAGAACTCTGACCCAAACTCTATTCCCTGCTTGAACAATTTTTATAGCTACATATTTCTGAATGCTACAAAACTGCTCTCTGACATTCACATTTTAGCTGTTACTTTTTTGAAGGGAGATAGTATCCCAATTCAGCATTTGTTGCAAGATTAATCAGTATTGATTAATTAACTGTCATACTGAATATTGATTAAATTAATTATTAAAGATTAATAAGTGTTTATTAATAAACCACTGGAGGTAGGTAAAATGAATTCATGTGTTACATGAGTTTAAAATTCTAACGATGTTGTCTTTAGGGTACCTTTCTATTTGTGGTAAATTGCACGGTTTTATTCTTTACTAGTGATATAAAGTTTCCTTTATAGGTGTTTTTGTAAAAAAGGGGGAGTTCAATTAAAGAAAATATATGATCAGTAGTATTAATGGTATACAGTACAGACATGGCAAAAGCAATGACAGATATGATCAGATGGTTGAAGTTGGAAAATTACTGTCCTAACCCAAAGGAAGGCATCACTGCAGACCCTAAAGAAGGCGTTTGGGGCAGGAAGGCCTGCCATGGATTAGGGAGGTTATTGCCTGTGCCTCTGTGTGGGGAGGACCCGGGGGCTAGTGTCAGTCATGATGATGGTCAGATAAGTAGTTGAGCTATGCCTTTCTGTATTTCTCTTGTCATAAATAGCTAATGGATATCTCTAACCTCTCCCCTCATTTTTTTCGAGTCTAAAATCAAATTTCTTTAGAAAGAAATGTAGGAGTGACTTTTCTGTAGTTATATATGATTGCAATACTCTCTAAATAATTCAATGAGACATACGTTAAAACATTTTGATGTTTTTCAAAATTTGATTTGTCATAAAATATATTCAGTGAAGACTTTTATCTATTTGAGGTTCACTGCCCATTTGAGATTTTAGGACTGAGCTGTCCAGTGTGGTAGCCACTAGTCTCCTGGGACTGTTGAGCACAGGAGATGGAGCTAGTCTGAAATGAGATGTGTTGGAAGTGAACGTACACACTAAATCTCAGTGTAAAATAAAGAGAATGTAAATGTATTATTGATAATTTTATATGTCGATTGTATGTTGAAGTGATACAGTTTTGGCTGCATTGTGTTAAAATATACCATAAAATGAATTTCACTGGTTTCTTTTCACCTGTCTCGATGATGTGGCCACTAGAAAAGTTAGAATTACATGTGCGGCTCACATACTTTTCTAAGGACAGTGTCGCCTTAGAAAATACTCAAGTTCAGCTTGGAGTAAATGATGAGCTTTTATTGACTAGACACTAAGAGATCACAGGCTTGGAACCTCCCAATGTCTTCCCAGTGCTGACAACACAAAGTTACAACGCCTTGGTTCCTAACTTGGGTATTTAGGTCAATTCCCTCAACTCCTTGGTTAATATTAGTAGCTTCTATTACAGGAAGGTTGTCTTGGTCAAGTCTTATTCTTACACAACCATGCAACACAATAACACACAGCTGCAAAGTCAAAGAAGGACATGGGAGAATCAGACTTGAAAATATATTTGTAGCAATTCCAAAACATTTCCAATTATTTTTCCTAGAGTTTATTGATGAGAATCTTTTATTTATTTATTTTTTTGGTACCAGGGTTTGAACCCAGGGGCACTTAACCACTAAGCCACATCCCTAGCCCTTTTTATTTAGAGACAGGGCCTCACTGAATTGTTTAGGGCTTTGCTAAGTTGCTGAGGCTGGCTTTGAACTCACGATCCTCCTGCCTCAGCTTCCCAATCACTGGGATTACAGGTGTGCACCACTGCGCCTGGCTCTTTTAATCTTTTTACCTGGACAAATATTACCATCTCTTCAGGTGGTATGTCTTCTCATAACACTGTTTCTGCTGCTACTACCATACACTATGCACTCAAAATAATAACCATCATCACAGGGTTGAGTTTTTTAGCTTCTGATTAATCAATAATCCAACTGAGAACATAGAGGGTCAGATCATATCATGACTGATTTGCTCTTTGTTTACCTAAATCTTCAGTCAAAATAAATAATTTGACATTGAGGGCTGCCTCTTTTCTTTTGGCTATTAAACAGGACACTGATGACTTCAAGGGTCTTGGTTAGCTGGTCAGTGTGGTGCCTGCCTGTCTTCCTAATTCTACTGGACAGTGTAGATACTGTGGGTGGATCTGTCTGTGTCTCTCTTCATTACTGTCCTCCTTTCCCTGACTCTGGCTGGTCCTCCAGTGTAGCATCAGATTTGAGATGTGTGAGAGACACTTCAAGGCATTGTTCCAGTCCGGTCCTGACCCAAGCTTGTGCCTGGGCCAGATTTCCAGTCCTGGCATAATTCCTACCTGCAGGCTGTGTTTGTCCTACCCTGTCTGATTCCTTAGTCATTTGATATCTGATGCCTCTTGATGGCTAACAAGTCCTAGCAGTCGACAAAACCTTTGAACAAATAGCAAATGGATATTGAAATGCAGAATCACAGTCTCTGCAATCCTTCAGGAACTCTCCTGTATTAATTTCCTGGAATATTGAGCATGGCATATGATTTCTCATTCAACACTCCTGGGAAAAGCTGAAACACAAGACCAAGAATCTTTCCTCAAAATTGTGTTGAGATTTAATTAACAGAAAAAAATGTACAGTTGTTCCTCAATATCTGCATGGGATTTATTCCAAGACCTCCCACAGATACCCAAATCCTCAGATGCTCAGTTTCCTTAGTATTTGCATATAATCTATGCAAATTTTCCCATGTACTTTCAATCATCCCCAAATCACATACCCTGAACACAATGTAATGCTATATAAACAGCTATTATACTGTAATGTTTAGGGAATAATGACAAGAAAAAATGTCTGTACCTGCTCAGGACAGATAATTAAAATGTTTTCAGTCTTTGGTTGATTAGTTTCATAGATACACAAGCCACAGATATGGAAGGCTGACTATAGAACACGGTGTAAGACACCATGTGGAGTCACTGCCTTAAGCACAGTGTTTGGATACCTGAGACCTCTGTTGTGAAGTCCAGTCACCTCACTCATGGTCTTTGACATCTAAATCCCTTTTCACAGCAGACCATGAAACCATAAGGTGCACTTGCTCTGTGTTCAGTGTCCCTATGTGTCCCATGCATTGCATGTGAAGTTCCTGGAGTGATTGTTCAACTGTGATGGCTTTACTTTGAGATCTTTGGAAGCCATAATGGAATCTGGCTGTCTAGCCAGGAGATCTACCTGAGGCATGTGCCATAGGAAATCATCTTCAAAGTTGCCCGGATTCTTGATCCTTTTCCATGTGGCTGCCATCTTGCTTTTGATTCAAAGAATCCTCAAGGAGCTTCTACTCAATTGCTTTCTTACCATAGTACATCCTTATTTATCAGTCATTACCAACATCACACATAGCATTCAGTTTCTAATCTAAAATTATGTCTAGTCCAGATGCTTCACAATGACCAGCATCACTCTTAAGTTCTCTTGCCACCTTGTCAGTCGCCAAAGGATTTAAATTCTACTGAAGTTTTAACATTAGCCAGCAGGAGAAAGAATTTGGAGTGAATGGTATGAGTCTATCCTAGGTTTTAAAAATCCTACCATATAGTTGTTTCCTTCTTTGCTCACTGCTCATTTATTCATTTAACAAATATTTATTTAGTGCTTACTGCTGGACAGATGTGTGTGTGAGAGAGACACGGAAATGCACAGAGAGTTTGCTCTGCTCAAATTATAGCAAAATTCCCCGAATTTATTTGAAGATGGGAACCATCATTTCTGCAGAACACTGGTTAACACCCTGGGGGTATAGTCTGGGAAAGTACCCAGTCAATCACCAATGCTGTATGAATGACCTCTCATTGGCAAGGATCCCGACACAATCCCAGGATGTGTGCTGTGCTCACTGTTAAGTTGATGCCAAGTAAGATACATTAGTTGTGATGGGCTTTTGAGAAAAAAGTAGATTGAGGGACTAGGGGTGTAGCTTAGTGGTAGAGTGCTTGCCTAACACGAGTGAGGTTATGGTATCCATCCCCAGAAACACACACACACACACACACACACACACACACACACAGAGAGAGAGAGAGAGAGAGAGAGAGAGAGAGAGAGAGAGAGAGAAGCAGGTTGAGGATTTATTTCAATAATCCAGATCTAGAAGAAGTCTTCCCCATCTTTTCTGGCTCCAAGGAAATGTTTTGACTGTAATTGAGTTCACTCTATTTCCTTGGCAGGAGGATGGGCACAGATGAGTGGTACAAAGTTTGGAAAACAGGTGAAGGGGAATTATTCTACTATATCAGGTCAATAAAAAAATAGATGGAATCCAGCTGCCAACTGCAGTCAACCAACAAACAACAAACTGGAAAATCAGAAATTGAAGACCAGAGCCCAGGCACTTGGCACAGCTCAGTTTGCTGGGGCGGGAGCAATTAGGGTTTTGGGCTAATTTCCATCTAAGTTCTCCAGAAACTGTAGGTGCTTTTCTGAGTGAGTGTTAGGAGGAGTTACTGGGGAAGGGTTGACTAGTGCCCATACTTGGGAATGAAAAGACCAAGGCCTTTGAGGTACAAGTCATGGGTAAGAACAGGAGGGCAGAATGCAGGTTAGATGAACTCTTTTCTTCATAAAGCTGTGGGTTTCCCTATAGCACATAGAAGGGAAGTCTACTAATTCTTTTGCCTCCTAAGGCAATGCAGTGATTTCTTTTCCCCCAAAGTTCAACAACATTTTATTGATAAGAAGCAGAGATTAAAAGTTAAAAAGAAATATTCACTATATAACAGACATAAAAAGATTGTTTTATGTTGAATTTTGCTATATTATCATCAAAGTAGGTTTGAAGAAACAGTATTATCAGTTAGAAATAAGGCTCAATAAAATTTTAAAAATTTAAGAATTACATTAGTAATCAATAACAGTAAGATATGTAGAAAATCCCTCCAAACACTTGGAAATTAAACAATGTGTATCTAAACAACTCAGTAGGTAAAATATAAGAAAATGTATCAACCAAAGGCATAGATTTGAATCCGTTCTTCACCACTTACTATCATTGGTTTTCACAAGTGATTTTTCTTTGCCTCCATTTTCTTATATTTAAATCCAAGTTAATTGCTTTAAATCATTCCTGAATCTCAAAGGATATCAGGTTTATATTTTATTTCAATTCCTTCACTAGTAACTGATACAGATTGATTTAGCAAAAAGCTAACCAAACACTCAATAAAGTAGACATCTATAAAATATAGATTCTGGTATATCATTTTCCACAATTTTGAGGATGATCAAAATGTTCAGAAATGACATTAACTCATAGCAATAAGATACTCATGAGTTTTGAATGAATTGGTTAATAGTAGTACTATTAGAACTTTCACAAATTTCTTGCAGATCTCAAGAAATGAGACACTTTAAGTACAATGTCCTTTTCTTTTTTAAAAAAAATAATTAATTTTTTTAGGTGTAGATGGACACAACACAATGCCTTTATTTTTATGTGGTGCTGAGGATTGAACCCGGGTCCTGCCTATGTGAGGCGAGTGCTCTACCGCTGAGCCACAATCCCAGCCCTAATGTTCTTTTTTTTTATCCTGAGAGTTTTAAAATTGATGGTGAAATTCAGCAGGTCAATTGAATTAGATAAAACAATTTTCACAATTTCAGGTAAACCTAAATAAAATCCTGGATAAGAATTAAAGGAGGCGGGTGGGAAATGGAAGAAAAGAAATCCTATTTCTTCTTAGTTGTTTCCTTCTTTGATGCTTAGATTACCAATTATTCCTTTCAATCAAATGAAATACAAATAGTCTAGGCATGTTTGTGTGCCTGTGTATACACGTATTTATGTTTGTATGGACTTGCAAATATAGAGAAAATGAAAGCAAATTGTAGCGTTGTCATTTTTAAAATACCTGTTTAGAATTTTTGCTAGTTAGATGCTTTTCTTCTTCAAAGAGTCAGACACATTAAAATGTTGTATAGATCACTAATACCTCTATGTCTCTTGTTATTATAGACCAATGAAAATAAATCCACCTATAAAAATGATGCTTCTACTAAAGATCATATTAAACACACCAAGTTCTCCTTTATCTATCTATCTATCTATCTATCTATTTATTTATTATTTTAAAGTTTAAATAAAACCCTTTAGGGAAGGAGTTTAGCACAATGCTGGATTATTGAGGTCAATAAATGTTATCTACTAGGACTTTTGGTTGCATGTGAATCTGTGATAGTAAAGCCAAAAGTAACCAAGTTCTCCTTTAAAAGGAATATAAAATATGACAATTCTGTGGAAGGGCAAAGATTATGCTGACTGCACCATACTGCTTGGAACAATCGCAATGTCTTTTTTTTTTTTAAAGGGAAATTGCATGGAAATGGAGAGAGAGAATTTTAATATTTATTTTTTCTTAGTTCTCGGCGGACACAACATCTTCGTTTGTATGTGGTGCTGAGGATCGAACCCGGGCCGCACGCATGCCAGGCGAGCGCGCTACCGCTTGAGCCACATCCCCAGCCCCGCAATGTCTTTTTTTTTTTTAATTATTTATTCTAATTTGTTATATAGGACCACAGGATGCAATTCATTTCATGCTACACATCTAGAGCACAATTTTTCAAGTCACTGGTTGTACACAAAGTATCTTCACACCATTCTTGTCTTCATACATGTACTTAGGGTAATGATGCCCGTCTCATTCCACCATCTTTCCTACCCCCAGCCCCCTCCCTTTTACTCCCTCCCCTTTGCCCTATCTAGAGTTCCTCCATTCCTCCCATGCTCCCTCCCCATCACCATTATGAGTCAGCATCCTCATATCAAAGACAATATTCGGCCTTTGGTTTTTTAGGATTGGCTAACTTCACTTAGCATTATCTTCTCTGACTCTATCCATTTACGTGCAAATGCCATGATTTTATTCTCTTTTAAAGCTGAGTAATTATTCCACTGTGTATCTATACCAAAGTTTCCTTATCCATTCATCTACTGAAGGGCATCTGGGTTGGTTCCACAATTCAGCTATTATGAATTGTGCTAATGCAGTGATTTTTAAATGTGGGTCAAGGGATGGGTCATGTCAGAGTTACTTATAGTGCTGGTTAAAAATGCAGCTTTCTGGAGCTGAATCAAAATTTTAGAATTTCTGGGAATGGAACTGGTCAGGTGCAGTATTGCAGGAAATTCTTGGCCATGTTAAAATTTGAGATCTAATGGCCTTGAAACTTCCTCTGCAAGGTGGGGTGGGGAGAGGGGCAAGTTGCTAGAAAGATGTTAGTATTATCCTTTTAAAATCTGGCCAAATCATCTGTCAGAAAAGGTGATTACCCCTTGGTGTGAAGGGTGTGCGTATTTTAAAATTTACTGTTGCATTGCATGGGTTAAGCATTACTTTCTTCAACTCTTCTTTTGTAATATAACTCCCCATCCCCACCTTGCTGAGGGATAATAACCCATTAATTCCCTACAATTGGATGAATTCCTTCTGGAAAGTGGAAGGAACCTGGGTTCCTTGTGAGTCAGGTTGAAGGTCCTGAAAGACAGCTCAAATAATAAGAAGACATTAAAAGAAAGGGTAAGGGCACAAATCCAAACTTTTTGGACTTGACCAGTTGCTCCTGCTTCTGATACCCTTTGCCCATCATCCCTTATCATCTTTTCTAAACCTGCCC
Source organism: Spermophilus citellus (assembly GCF_964194105.1). NCBI lineage: Eukaryota > Metazoa > Chordata > Mammalia > Rodentia > Sciuridae > Spermophilus > Spermophilus citellus. The sequence continues at coordinate 151,422,818 of NC_138187.1, forward strand.
ATAGATTGCCGTTTGCCCTTTGCTTTCTAATTAGGGCAACTTTTTTTTTTTTTTCTTCCCCAGCCCTTTTAGGATGTGTTTGGCATTTTGCTGAAGCAAGGTCTGCCAAACCTGGCCTGTGTTATTTTTAGGATCTCCTTTGCATATGTGCCCTGAGGAAGTGGGATCCTCCTGGCGTTCTTTCTTCTGATGAATATTTGATTGGCAACCTTAAAATTTTCTTTGTGTTTAAATTATAAACTCACTGCAAGCACAAGGCACCTTTCATAGTCTTTTAAACTACATGTCAATATGTGTTCTGGTAGAGCTATAATTACCTATTATTTCGTAGCTTTCTGAATTAAATATTCATTAAACAAAAGCTGAAAATCGTATTAAATCTATAGAAAAAAATTTAATGTGCAAAAATTACTAGTCAGTATGTTAATATACCTTCATCAGGGTTTACTTAGGTGGCAAGGAAGGACAGTATACTTTTGAAATTAAGCTTTGTTTTTAAAGCCATTCACATTTACAGAACAATGCACAATTTCATAAAATAATGACTTAAGTGACTGAGGGAATTACTAAATGTAAATGAGAAGCAATTTTGCTGTACTGTCTTTGGGGGAAGGATATAATTTTTAAATAAAAATAGAAGTTTCCCACTTTTGCCAATACAGAGTTAACACCACTGTGGAAGGGAGTGTGTTGGGTAGATGCAGGCAGAAGAGATGCCCTTGGATACCAGAAGCATGGTCGAGACCTGCCAGGATTCACCAGTCCAGACCGACATGAACACCCTAAGAAAGAAGGTCCGTAATACAATCAGCTATTTCATTTTGAAAATTTTGTTAGTTACTTTCTATTTCTAAATAATATACTTGTCTTGCTAATTTTTGATTAGTTTTAGGATGTTACCTATTGATGCCCCTTATCAAATATGAGTATTATGCTATTCCTCTTCCCCTTCTAAATTTTATTTTTTTTGTGGTGCTGGGGATTGAACCCAGGGCTTTGTGTATGTGAGGCAAACACTCTACCAACTGAGCTATATCCCCAGCCCCCAGCCCCTTCTAAATTTTAATGCAGTTATTGAAAGGAAAGTGACCACAACACTCGGAGTGACCAAAAGATCTTTATTGCAGCAGTGCAACAAAGAGAAAAGAAGGAAGGAAAGAGAGAGAGAGAGAGAAAGAAGAGAAGAGATGAACAGGGAGAGAGCAAGAGCAAGAGAGACAGAGAGCGCGTGCAAAAAAGATAAAGAGCAAGAGAGAGAGAGCAAGAGAGAAAGAGCAAGAGAGAGAGGGGCCTGGCAGGAGGGAGTTTTTATAGCCCAAATCTAATGGGGCCTCTGGGTCTGCATGCTGCCTTGTTGGCCCAAGTGGGGTTGAGTGCTCAGCCTTGAGCGGGACTTGACACAAACAGGTGATAAAGGACCAGATAGAGGGGGGTTTGAGTGTGTGGGCTATCTTGCAGCCAACATCTGTTCAGCCTGCCCTGCAGACAACACAGTTCAGCCTGCTCTGCACCCAACAGTTACCATTAGTTCTGCTGATTTACTTGGTCAAATTTTTAAGGAATACGACCTTTTGGGTCCTATTGACTTAAGGCCTTGCATTTCCCTCCTTATCTGGATACTTAGCTCTTCTTCTAGCCTTCTTTCCTCCCTTTTAAGTTTCTGCTCTTGGATTTTATTGACATTATTGTCCAGTGTTTGCCCTTAAGCTTAACTTCCTTAACCTGAGTTAGTTATGGTGGGTTGCATTCTTCAGAATCCAAGAGTTCGAAGAGTTCGTAGGGAAACGGTTTGGATGACATTGTTCATGTAATTATCTTGTTTTCAGAGGGATTCTGATGCTATCATGGCCATTTCCCTATATCATTCATTTCTAGACTGCCATTTTTCATGTCTGCTTACTGTCCTGTAATATCAGAGATGCACTGAAACTTGGCTTTGACTTCGGCATTTTGCCCAATTATTCGATTCAGTCTTGGTTCAGCCTGAGTCTTTGGAAGCCCAGAGAGATGAGTGTCTACTTGGAAATCAATTCTGACATTCTCAACTTGAGTGTGAGCAGTGGTTAGGTAATCATGTAGTTTACCACCATAGACCATCATAACAAACACATTAGGCTATCTGGACTCGTCATTAATGTGCTACCAGAATATTAGAATATTCAAGTACAGGGAAGTTTTATTCTATATGTAATTTGGAAAAAAATAAAACTCCTTATAGGCTTTGTTTTGTTAAATCTCCCAGTCAAATAAACATATATTTCTTAAAGAACAAAATTCTGCAAGTTAACATAATAGTGAAACAATGAATTATATATAAAAATTACTAAGAACTTTCAAATAAATAAATAAGGAAAGGATGCAGATTAATATGCACAAGAGAATACATTATTAGCTAGATTACTTCAGAGAAAAGCATATATATATATATATATATATATATATATATATATATATATAAAAGTAAATATTTTTGAACCCAAAATATTTATAACATTAAATTAGTTATAATACCAAATAGAGAAATATAGATGATGTCATAATTCTCATCTGTATAGGATTATTTGGTGTTCTAAAATTCATAACCAACAAAATAACCTGTAAGAACTATATTTAGCTTTTAGTTATCTAATTCCATTTAGGTCATGAGTCTTCCACGAAAAGGTTCTATTTGGAAATTCTTCACATTTTATGAGAATGAATAAAGAGCAGAATGTCAGTTTTACTTCCTTGAAATGTCACGAAGAGAAAAAATCTCCGAATCATAATAAAAAAGACAAATTCACCATAAACTACCTTCAATCCAGATAGGCAATTAGCCAATGCTTAAATTGTTCTTATGTGCCAGGCACATGTTGTCTCTTATATTTAACTTATTTAATTGCTCCCAATGTCCCATAAATCTTATTATTAGTTGAAGATTAAGGCACAGAGAGATCAAGTTATTTATCCAAGGTCACGTAGCTAGGAAGTGGTGGAACAGGATTTGATGCCAGCCATTTTGACTCATGTCACGCCATGCCTCAACCATGGTGTAATCTCTTAAGTGAGATAGACCTAAAAATGCTTAAAAGGAGTTTTTGACATGTGTTAAACATTCATTAAACGCGCTTATCATTTGTTGCTGGGTTGGTGAGGAAGGTTGGAATGAGAGAGGGAGGAGCTGATGACTTATTCCACCTTCTGGAAGGTCTACAAGGTCCCGGGAGGCCAACAAGCCAGCTGTGGCCAGAGGGTCCAAGATAACAAAAATCCTTATCAAAGTTTCTCCCTGTCATGGCTCAGGGCTCCTGGAGGACAAGGACCTGCTGCAGGGGCCATGTTCCGTCAGGGCTTCTCCTTCTCATATGAAGACAGCTGCCACATTCAGTTTCATTGATGTTGGGTGCATTGTCCTCTAATGCTGCTTGGGAGGACAGTGGTGGAATGCAAATGACAGTGGAGTGGCATCTCCCCAGAACGTGGAGACTGGGGACGGCATGCTGCATTGCACTAAGAACTGCGAACTGCAAGCTGCAGAACTGTGAGGTGCTCAGAGGCCACTGATCAGCGGAGCAGATGCTGAAGGTGCAGGGGCTAGTGCAGCTGAGCCGAGCAGCTACGGAAACCGGGCAGCTGCTGCACTTGAGCCTGACTGTTCAGAATTTATTAACCTGCCTCCCTCCTCTGCACCCTTTAAAATGTGCACCAATGGTGTCACTCATGAATTAAAGTTTTATTACTTTAATAGGACTTTATTATTTATTTATTCATTTTTTTGGGTACTGGGGATTGAACTCAGGGGCACCCAACCACTGAGCCACATCCCAGCCCAATTTTGTATTTTATTTAGAGACAGGGTCTCACTGAGTTGCCTAGAGCTCTGCTACATTGCCGAGGCTGGCTTTGGACTGATGATCCTTCTGCCTCCTCCTCCCAAGCAGCTGGGATTATTAAGCATGTACCACTGTGCCCGGCTATTTATTCTTTTCAAAAATTTTTTTTTAGTTATCCATGGACCTTTAGTTTCCTTATTTATAGGAGGTGCTTAGAATGGAACCCAGTGTCTCACACATGCTAGGGGAGCACTCTTACACTGAACTACAACCCCAGTCCATACTTCATTTATTTCTAGAGTTCATTTAGTGCATCTTTCCTTTGCCTCTGCTGGAGAACCCTGGCTGATTGAGTCACATCGCATCATTGTGTGGCTGAGCCTACCAGAGTTCCAGACAAAGAGTTTAATAGAAAACATGCCATCTCTATAATACCAAGAATACCAAATGCACAAACTCAAACCAGTGCAGTAGTGGCTGACTAAGAGCACCAACTTCTGTTTTAAGGTCCTTCTCCCCATTTCTAGGGCTCAGGGAGTCTCAGTGTATCACACATCCTCATATGAAACGACTCTAGGGTTTCTGTCCCATCACTTGCCCTAATTCTTGTCCCCATGTCCCCCTCTTGTATGCTCTTTCTCTGGGTATGGCTGGATGACAAGCTGGCTTTGCTACTTTAGAAGCCGTGGGAACAGTTCAGATTCCCTTCTTGGTCTAAGTGCATGAAGAAGCCCGAGGACACATCCAGTCTTGGCCGCAGGAAGTTAGCATTCTTGCTGGGAATACTCTGAGCAAATGCTGTGTTTTTCATTCTGTTTCAGTAGTTAATTTTATGTCACGCTTTTATAATGCTTAAAAAATTTAGAATCGTCAATGATTCTGAGTAAAATGCAATTTAACCTGCAATTGAGGCATACAAAGGAACAATGTGGGTATCTTTAAAAATTGCTGTCTTGAAGTGTTGAGCTGCATTATTACTGCAGCAGGCAGCCTCCAGGAGGGCCCCAAGCACCTCCATTGTTTTAAGGTGTTAACTCTGGGGGTTATATAATTGATTGAATGGTGTCCCCTCCAAATTTATACACATCCAGAACCTTAGAATGGGACCTTATTTAGAAATAGGAACTTTGAAGGTATAATCAGTTGGAATGAGGTGCTGCTAGAGTAGGATGAGTCCTTCATCCGTAACTGGTTCCCTTCTAAGAAGAGGAGAGGACATATAGAGACACATAGATGCAGGTGAACATTGGCCAAATTTAATATTGTGTGCATGTCTGAATAGGTAACAACAAATCCCACCATGGTGTACTACTGTAATGCACCAACTGAAAAATATGGGGAAAGAAAAAGAGACACAGGGGGTCATGAGACAACTGAGGCAGCCATTGGGACAATGCTGCAGCAAGCCCAGACACCAGGGGCTGTCCTGAGCTTACAGAAACTAGGAAGAGGGAACCAGAGAATCTTCCCTGGAGCCCTCAAGAGTGTTCCAGTTGACACCTCGATGTTAGACTTCTGGTGTCCAGAACTGCAAGAGAACTAAGTTTCTGTTGCTCTAAGCCCCGCTCTTTGCTATCACTTGTTATGCCAGCTGTGGGAAACTAATGCAGGGTCATCTGAGAGGTGGCATTGGGTAACCAAATCACTCTTTAAAATATTCATCAACTTTTCAATTATTGAGAGTATGTGAAAAAATGTTGTTTCTCTAGGACATTTTCTTTCCTTTTTATTTTTTTTTGGTAATTTTGCAACTATTTTTTTTACTATCTTTTTCATCAAGATGAGAGGAATCCAATATGCTAAGGTGTGATACATTGGGATGCATAAAACATGCAACTTCATCCACAGATCTCTAGGATGCTCCAGATAGGCGCTCTGAAACATGACAATTCTCATCCATTTGATGGATCTGTCGTTATTGAGGGAAAAAAAGTGTAGTGATGCTTTTATAATTGTATGCATGTTAAAACTAATAAACATGCACACAGTTATGTGCATTGTTATATGAATATGTGTTAGATGCATGATTGGCATTGGCGAAGCCAAATTCTGTGCTTGGAATTTTATATATATATGACTTCAAGAATTCCCTGTAGAGTGGCTTCTGATTCTGTGTCAAACCTCATCTCTGTGCTACCTGCACACTTCCTGTACTTCCCATACTGCTCATTTTCATGTAATGAAGTGAACTCTGGCCCTACACATCTTTGCATGAGCTGATTGACTCAGCAGAGTGGGTGACAGGAATTTTTCTGGAAGCCATTCTTGCACAAGGATGACTGGAAATGACTTAATATACATGAAAGTGACTGAGAGACACTCAGAAAAGCTCAAATTAAACATCTCTGGCTCCATATACCCTCAGCAGATTCCTAAAACAGCCTTGCCCTGGGAAAGAAGCACCCTTATCTTTTTTTTTAAATTTATTTTTTTATTGGTTGTTCACAACATTACAAAGCTCTTGACATATCATATTTCATACATTAGATTGAAGTGGGTTATGAACCCCCAATTTTACCCCATATACAGATTGCAGAATCACGTTGGTTACACATCCACATTTTTACATAATGCCCTATTAGTAACTGTTGTATTCTGCTACCTTTCCTATCCCCTACTATCCCCCCTCCCCTCCCCTCCCATCTTCTCTCTCTGCCCCATCTACTGTAATTCATTTCTCTCCTTGTTTATTTTCCCATTCCCCTCACAACCTCTTATATGTAATTTTGTATAGCAATGAGGGTCTCCCTTCATTTCCATGCAATTTCCCTTTTCTCTCCCTTTCCCTCCCATCTCATGTCTCTGTTTAATGTTACTCTTTTCTTCCTACTCTTCCTCCCTGCTCTGTTCATAGTTGCTCTCATTATATCAAAGAAGACATTTGGTATTTGGTTTTTAGGGATTGGCTAGCTTCACTAAGCATAATCTGCTCTAGTGCCATCCATTTCCCTGCAAATTCCATGATTTTGTCATTTTTATTGCTGCATAGTACTCCATTGTGTATAGATGCCACATTTTTTTTATCCATTCATCTATTGAAGGGCATCTGGGTTGGTTCCACAGTCTAGCTATTGTGAATTGTGCTGCTATGAACATCGATGTGGCAGTATCCCTGTAGCATGCTCTTTTAAGGTCTTCAGGGAATAGTCCGAGAAGGGCAATAGCAGGGTCAAATGGTGGTTCCATTCCCATCTTTCCCAGGAATCTCCAAACTGCTTTCCAAATTGGCCGCACCAATTTGCAGTCCCACCAGCAATGTACAAGTGTACCCTTTTCTCCACATCCTCGCCAGCACTTGTTGTTGTTTGACTTCATAGTGGCTGCCAATCTTACTGGAGTGAGATGGTATCTTAGGGTGGTTTTGATTTGCATTTCTCTGACTGCTAGAGATGGTGAGCATTTTTTCATGTACTTGTTGATTGATTGTATGTCCTCCTCTGAGAAGTGTCTGTTCAGGTCCTTGGCCCATTTGTTGATTGGGTTATTTGTTATCTTATTGTCTAATTTTTTGAGTTCTTTGTATACTCTGGATATTAGGGCTCTATCTGAAGTGTGAGGAGTAAACATTTGTTCCCAGGATGTAGGCTCCCTATTTACCTCTCTTATTGTTTCTCTTGCTGAGAAAAAACTTTTTAGTTTAAGTAAGTCCTATTTGTTGATTCTTGTTATTAACTCTTGTGCTATGGGGCACCCTTCTCTTTGACATTATTGGCTGCAGGATGATTGAAGCAAAATGTTGACAGTGGCCAGTCCTTTATCACTCTGTGAAGGAATCCTGTCAGAGACTAAAGCATACCCGACAAAAGCAGAATTAAGATACGTTTTCCGGGGGAGAAGTGGGAGAGAAAGAGTAATTAATTTCTGATGACATCCTTAGATCCAGTTGTAGCTGAAACCAAATTTAGCTTCTCAGTTACATGAGCCAATACATTCTCTCTCCCCTGCTTTTTCTGAATTGAGGTTGAATTGTCTTTTTTTCCTCTGTGGAAACCCAACTCTTCAAACCTGAAACACGATAGGCGTGAAATAAATATTTGCGGGATGAATGAATAACTAAATTAGGGCTCTGTTACTCCAAAGTAGAGATCTTACTAAATCAGGGAGATTAAAATTTTAAATATAAGGGCTGGGGATATAGCTCAGGTGGTAGAGTGCTTGCCTCACATGCACAAGGCCCTAAATTCAATCCCTAGCACCACCAAAAACAAAAACAAAAAAATTTTAAATATGTGTGTGTGTGTGGGTGGTGGTGGTGGTGGTGGGTGTGTATGTGTAGATGTGTATACACACATAAACACATCCATAAAATAAAAACTAATTATGAAATCAAGGTAGAATTGAAGTGCTACAGGCCAAGTGCTAGAGTATGCCAGGATACATGGTTGAGCAGATTGGAGGGCATCTAGGGGAAGGAATGTACTGGGCATGCTCAGAACATGGAAGTGCAGTGGTCCCCTCAATGGTGGCAGTGAGTTTCTGAAGGAAACTCAGAGGGTGATGCTTAGTAGGCAGAGGTGGCACATCTCAGAGAGCTTTCACTGGCCAGTTGAAGAAGTTAGAATTTATTTCATAGCCAGTGGGGAACCAATGGATCATTTTGAGCAAAGACATGAAATATTATCCTTTCCAGGGTTTGTTTTCTTTCAACAAAAACTTCTCTTTCAAAAGGACGCAGAGTAGTAATTTGAGGCTGTAAAGCAGGTCAGAGGAGATGTTTGTGAAAGAACTTTCCAATCACACCAGGTAGGCTGCTGTTCTGACAAGTCATTTTCCTATGATAATCTGCAGTTAGACCCAGTCATCTTCAAAAAGTATATTTGTAATTTTTGATACTCTAAAGTAGAAATATGAAGGCCTGAGGGGAGACAAAGGAGAACAAAACCAAAAAAAAAAAAAAAGAAAAAGAAAAACCCAAGAAAAGTACTTTTTTTTTTTTTGTCTTTGAGTCCATTTTATCTTTTAGAAAAATTTAAAATGATGAATAAAAATTTTAAGATGAGTTTTCAGCAAGGACAAAATAATCCCCTGATTTAAAAGAGAGACAGCTCATAAACATCTTTCTGAAGAAGTAAACATTGTGCAAATAGCTCGGAAACTGATTGTAAACTGGTTGGAGCCTAAGGTAAGTCAACTGGGTTAGATGCAAAAAAATAGAGTGTGGTCAATTATATAAAGAACTTGGAGAAAAAAATTGACAATTTCCTAAGGAATCCAAGTTACAATGTGGGATCTTTTTTTTAAAAAAAATATTTTTTAGTTGTCAATGGACCTTATTTTATTTATTTATATGTTTTGCTGAGAATTGAACCCAGTGCCTCACACATGCTAGGCAAGTGCTCTACCACTGAGCCACAACCCCAGCCCAGCCTATATATATATATATATATATATATATATATATATATATATATATATATATATATAATGTATTATTTTAGTTGTAGGTGGAAACAATACCTTTATTTATTTATTTTTTTTTATGTGGTGCTGAGGATCAAGCCCAGTGCCTTACGTGTGCCAGGTGAGCACTGTACCACTGAGCCCCAACCCCATGGAACTTATTTTATACCATTGACCCTGAGTGGTATAACCACATCACATTTATTTTTATTCTCCTCAACATATTATTTTTTCCTCTTTTCCCAATGCATATAAGTGAAAAACCAGGTTTTCCTTTGATGTGAAAAATTTCCAGACATTTTACTTCTAGTCTTAAGGGGCCCTGATATCTATTCTGCATTGACCTCAATTTTCTTTTCTTTTGGGTGATACTTTTTGTAAGAATGCATTTTTAAAATCTGTTCTTTTTAGATGTACATGAGAGTACAGTGTATTTTGACATGTCATACATACCTGGAGTACACCTTCCATTCTTGTGTTGTACATGATGTGGACTTACACTGGTTGGTGGTGTATTCATACACGAGCATAGGAAAGTTGTACCTGATTCATTTCCATCTCCCCCTCCCTTCCCTTCATTCCCCTTTGTCTAATCCAAAGAATTTCTATTCTGTAAGAATGCATTTATTGCTTAGATTTTTAGAGTCTAATTATTTATTCTCTTTCCACTTAAAATCGTTTTTTTTTTTCTTTCTAGTTTTGATTTGGTGTTGGAGTAATTTTCTAATTTTAAACAAATTATACCTAGGGAGGGAGAGACGGGTCACAGCACTCTGGTCCACCGTCCACCTCTGGCAGTAGAGCTGCCCGTGTTTGACAGGGTCTCAGGCATTTCCCACTTTCAGATGCAGATATTGGTTGTCCACGGGTCCAGCTCTTGAATCCGCTGTGTCTTTTTGGGGTTTGCCTTGGTGCCTTCTTTCTAGGACTCAGATGTTGAGTCCATGGTTGTAGGACATCCTGGGGGGCTGTGGCAGGGGAAAGCCTGGCGAGGTCAGAAGTACTCCTTACTGCTGGTTTGTCCTGGGGCCTTTCTTACATCTCAGCTCTTCCTTACCTTAGTACTTCTATCCCAGGAGGGGCTTTGGCTCCTTTCGTGAGGCTTGTCACGTCCTTGGACATGTTTAGACATGTCTAATTCTCAGCATGCAGTTTAGGTCAAGGTGAGGCCCCCCAGTTTCATGGTAACACATTTCAGTGGAAACTTGCATTTTTATTCTTTCCTTTCATGAAATATGAATGAGTATATCATTAGGGTAATTGGGTTACTGTCTCACCCAATAAAAATTCCAGTTTAGAAAAGAGATGAGCTTGTCTCTGTTATTTAAATTGACTCATTCGTTGATTTCTTCATCCAACAAGTATTTAATTAGTAACTACTACACACTAGGGACGGTGTAGGGATTGAGGACATACCAGTAATAAAGACAGACAAGATTTCTCCCTTCTTGGATTACCTTTTAATAGAAGAGACAAACAATTGACAAGTAAACCAACATTGTAATTTTAGACGGTGGTAGGTCCTCTGCAGAAAATACACCAGGGGAAGAAATCAAGAGTGACCATGGATACAGGTTGGGAGGCCCTCTTGGGGACAGGGAAATCCGATGGGACAGGCCTCTGTGAGACCCTGAAGCACCCGACTTTTAGTTCTTTTAATTGTAGGAGAGTCCTTTCCGGGTGTCATTGATGAGATGGGCTGCAGAGCTTCTTCATCTGTATGCTGAGATCAGACGAGTCATCTCACTTCAACAGTTTCAGTTCACGGTCATCGGCATGTAAAGGGAAGGAGACACTCTGTTGGTTAGAGGAAGAAAAATGAGCTGTACTCTTTTCCATAGGAAAATGATGGATGTTTCCAGTAACCTCTCCTACCCGCCCCATCATTCTCCCAACCTCAGCCTGTTTTCCCCTGTTGAGGCTGGAGATGAGAATGAGTTTTACTTCCTTCTAATAGGACAGGGTGCAGCTTTCATTTAACCATTTACAGCTGTAGTGCAGAAGGTTATTCAAATAAAAGGAGATGTACCAGGCATTTTCTCAGAGCTCATTTAGTCCTTCTAGGTATTCTGTAAGGTCCTCATATTGTAGATGAGTGTCCTAGGTCACAGAACTAGGAAACGGTAATGAGATCCACTCATTTGTCCCCTGCCAGGGTAAAGTGCTCACCACATGTTCGCTCCAAATTTCCTGGGAGAGAGTAGTATAGTACAATATGCTGCTCATTACGCTTCCGAAGAAGTTGAGGTTGGACAGATTAAAAGACTATCCAAGTCACACAAGCACTAAGCATTTTTAATTTTTTTTCTGCTTGGCTCCAAAGTGCGTCACTTTCCACTACACTGTGATCATTGCCGAGGTGAAACCAGGCAGTGGCATTTATATGTGGCCCTGGATGATGATCTGAGGCACAAGAGAGCCGTTGGGTCATAGTACAAACTCACGTCCCCAAACAGCACTGCAGCCAACAGTATGGGTTGTGAGAGTTGCGTAGATACAGGTTTAAACACAGGCAACTGAGCTTGCTGGCTGTATGAATGTTAGCGATTTCTAGAGATTTTCTCATTTCCAAATTTTTGATCTGTACAAGGGGATAATATAAATACCCACTTCAAAGGATTATTTGGGGGAGTTAAAATAATTCTGTTTTTACAGCATTTTTGCTTCCTCTGAAGCTCTCAGTACATCCTAGCTAATATGGTACTTCACTGTGGCAGGCCTCAATTTTAACAGCCTATAGCCCAGTACCCTGCTGTTCCCTGCTGAGGGATCATGGTCCTGTATAGTTCTTAGGCCACCAAGATACCCGACAGGCTTGGCCCTCTCCCTATCCCTGGTAGGCAGATCACAATTTGTCTAAATCAGAGGTTCTCAAAATGTGGTTCCAGGATGAGCAGGACCAATATCCCCTTCCACTTAGAAATGCAAATTTTCCCTTTCCATCTCAAATCTACTGAATCAAATTTCTGGGGGTAGAACCCGCTCAGCAAGTTGTGAGACTCTGGGTGAATCTGATATGGGCTAAAGCTTGAAAATCACAATCTAAATCAGTCACGCTAATCTTATTCCCCTTCCCAGTACCTGGAGTCAGTAAGGACATGTGGCCCAACTTTGGGGTACAGGGCCCAAGAAGACAGTTGAGGAGAAGGGCGGAGTTGAGGCTTTCCTTGCTGATTGAAAGAGGTACATGAGAGTAACTGCCTTCTTTCAGGATGCTATTTGTTGTATAGGTGTCATTTGGAACAATTTGTGTCACTTTGAAACTATGAGGAAGATGTGTTCCAAGAAAGGCCCAGCAGAAAGTTAGAAAACACCAGGGCCTTTATAGATGCTGCTGACCTACTGATAAGTCAATCTCCAAACTTCCCCTGCTGTGCTAGCGTAAATACCGGTGATGGTTAAGTCACTTGCAGTGGGTTATTTGCAGCGGGTTATTTGCAGCTTATTTTTACTTGCAGCTAAAAACCAAACCTGCTAATAAAACAGTTATCTCTTATGTAAACCAGTGCTTTTTGGAATGTCCAAGGATCATGGTGCACTGGAAATGGGACTTTAATCTCATGATTTTCCTTTTCTCTCCATTGGTAGTAGAGGGGCAAAGCATCCATTTCTTTCAGACTTCTTAGAGTCTGAATGAGCCACGAAGATGCCAAAAACTTGGGTGCACAGACACTTGGTTGTTCATATGTGTCCAATTATAAATTCAGAAAATGTTAGGAAAGAAAAAAATGGTATGCCATCAGAGGGAGTAGCTGGGTGATGTAATTTACTATGAGGGGTCAGGAAAGGACCTTCTGAAGATGTGACATTTAAGCTGCAAACCTGCAGGGAGAGTGGGAGTAGTGAGATTAAGTATGGGGGAGTGAGGAGGAGGAAAGGTAAGAAGAGTCTTCTTCCAGGAAGTGGCATTTGAGCTGACGCTCAGAAGTCAAATTGGTGTAGAAAATGTCTATATCTGCCCATGGAAAGAAGATTGTTAAGAAAACATGAAAATGCGAACAGGATTTTATCTCTGAGTAATGGGATTATATGCACTTGTTTATCTCTATTCTTTTTTTTCTGTGTATTTCTTTGATTATAAAAAAGTTACTTTAAAAAGTAATCATAGGGGCTGGGGCTGTAGCTCAGTGGCAGAGTGCTCGCCTAGCACATGTGGGGCACTGGGTTTGATCCTCAGCACCACATAAAAAAAATAAAATAAAGGTATTGTGTACACCGACAACAAAATATATTTAAAAAAGTAATCATAAAAGGAGAGATGAGTGGTTTTTTGTTGTTGTTGTTGTTACTGGGGATTGAATTTCGGGGCACTCAACCACTGAGCCACATCCCCAGCCCTATTTTTTATTTTATTTAGAGATAGGGTCTCACTGAGTTGGTCAGCACCTCACTTTTGCTGAGGCCGGCTTTGAACTGGAGATTCTCCTGCCTCAGCCTCCTGAGCCTCTGGGATTATAGGCGTGGGCCACCATGCCCAGCAGATGAGTGTTTTTAAACAAGACATGTGGAGTCAGGTGTGTGTGTGTGTGTGTGTGTGTGTGTGTGTGTGTGTGTAGGGGAGAGGTGGTATTTTCAGGAGGAGGAAATGGCTTAGGCAACAGCTTGAGAGTTTAAATAGCTGCTAGTTGCTTGTTATAACTGCAGCATGGCAGTCAGGGTCCGGGGAGAGATGAGAAAGGGAAATTGGCAGGTCCTGGAGGCCTGGTGTTACCGGGAAGCTTCAAGCTCATCCTGCAGTGAGTGTTGAGTACATTGGTCAGGTGTGTATTGTAGAGACATCCTCATGGTGACAGTGAAGGGGACAGTGGTAGTCATCAAAGAGGGCAACATTAGGCAGATAGGGAAATGTTTTTGATTTTTAGAGTGGTATATTCAAAGCAGTGATGGAAATTTATTCTTAGATGCTCTTTGGCTGATTTAAATATTAAATTCAAATAATTCATATGACCAGTCTTATGAATGGGAGAAATCTTTTATGTTTCAGTGGACCGCTGCCCCAGGTTCCCTTCTTGATCTTTTCCAGGGGTCCTGTGTGCATCCTAAGAGGAAGAGAGCACCTGTCTGCTTCCTACCTCAGTGAGAGATGGGCATGAGGTAATGTCTGTAGAGAGAGTGATTTCCTCAGACACAAACAGCACTGAATTTGACACTGTCATTATTTGCTCCGATACCAACTTTTTGTGAGGGTTTTAATTTTGTCTGCTCATTTCAACCAAATCTGAGGTCTCCATGACTACAATAGAAGAACAGAAGGAAAAGAATACTTCTGTGCTGGAACATCCTAAATGGTATTGTTTATTATAAAATGTGGATATTTTAAAGGATGCCCACATTCCTAAAAGGTGTAAATGCTGTTCAGATGGCGTTCTAAGTCAGAGACATTTTTATGTTCTAGTCGTGGGTGATATGTGAACACGTTGAGAAGATACATCAATAAAAACTCTAGAAAGAGACCAAAGAGATAGCTGGATCTTGGGGTCAAATTCAGATGGAACAGGCTGTGTCGATGTTTTTACCCTCTAGGGCAGAGTCTGGGCTCTCTGATATGAGTCGTGAAGCAAGTGTGGTCATAGATTGAGTGCAAGTAGTTTTATGTATTTACATTCTGAACACCTGAGTAAAACTTCAGACAAAACATCACATTTTCATGGTTCTTCGTGGGAATATGGCTGGCCTGCCCACATGACCAGACATGAGATGTCTGGCGCCCTTTTCCAAAAGGATGTATTTAAAGTTTAGAAGTCAGGTCTGAATTCCAGCTCTGCCACTTACTATCTGTGTGATTTAGATTCCTCACCTGTTAAACAGGAGCAATAGAGTCCACTTTGCAGGGTTATTGTAGGGTAATAAATAAGGAAATATTTATCAAGGTCCTGATGCTTAATACACTTTCAAAAACTATTACTTTTATAGTTTTTCTTTTTGTACTAAGGATCGAACTCAGGGGTATTCTACCACTGAGCCACATCCCCAGCCCTTTTATGTTTTTTAAAAATTTTTAATTTTTATAATTGTAGACAAACAGAATGCCTTTATTTTATTTGTATATGGTGTCAAGGATTGAACCCAGTGCCTTTCACATGCTAGGCAAATGCTCTGCCACTGAGCTACAGTCCCAGCCCCCTTTTCATGTTTTATTTTGAGACAGGGACTTACTAAATTGTTTAGGGTCTTGCTAAGTTGCTGAGGCTGGCTTTGAAGGTGTGATCCTCCTGCCTCAGCCTCCTGAGCCACTGGGATTATAGGCATGTGCCACTGTACCTGGCTTACAGTTGTTTTTGTTCAGACTCTGAAACTACAGAAAGCTATGCATGCAACTCCCCAAGAATTTTGATTTCTAAGCAACACTAATTAGAATCGCTGGGGCGGTGGATAGCAAAGGCAAAAAATAGGGATTAACATGGTGGGAAGAGCAGATCAGGGTTTTTTGGTGTTTGCAGAGCTGAGATCCCAGGCCTGTGCAGCAATGGAGGCTTCCTGGAACTCAGCCAGAATCGGGGGCCAACATATTCCTGGCTGTCAATGCAGATGCCAAGTTCTCAGGCTCTCGGCTGACAGAGGATAGGGTGATGCCAGGCTGCAGCCACCTGGCTTAGCTGGATGGTTCCATGGCACACAGTGGGGACAATGCTGGCTGATCCTGGTCCATTGACTAGTTGTCTCAGTATTTGTCACTGGTGTGTGTCCCCAGCCACTTCTCAGTCCTCCTTTCCTGCCTCCTGGGTCTTGTCCTAGTCAGGTGCTCCGCTTCTAGTCAGGTACGAGCCTGTGTCCTATTTTGGTTCTTAGCTTAAGGAGAGCACCCGTCGGCAAAGGTTCACTGACAACGGGGGACCTGTGTCATTTTGACAAGGACTCTTGGAAATGAAGGGATGACATTTGAATAGAAGAATGATAGACAACAGGTTGACAGTTGGGGCCAGAGGGCTCTGTCTGGCCCTTGTGGTTGGGATACATCATGGTGCAGTGGCTGCTCTGCCTGTGAAGAAGGCCATCCTGGTCAGACACAGGGGCTCAGCCTCCTTGGAGGAGGAAATGACAGGGAGTGGGTCAGTACAGGGGGTACCAACTCATCACCTGTGCACTGCCAGCCTAGTGCTTTTGGGGGCTGAAAGTGACTTTATTGGCAGAGTGAGGTGCTCAGTGTGATGTGCTCAGGAATCCCGGCAAGCTGTCCCTGCCAGTGGCCCTACCCTCCCTGCATTGCACTCCACACCTGCAGTTGCTTTAAAGATGCCCCTGGCTCCTGGCACCGGGTGCTCTGCACTGCCAGAGAGATGCCGGGCAGAGGCTGCAGGGGAGGAGACGAAACATACTCCATACACGTGGAAATCGCTACAATGGGAGGAATCTTCTGAGAGACAGTTGATTTCCATGATGATGTGGAAAGAACTTGAACAGTTTTGGACAGAGCACTTTCTATTTCTCGGTGCTGTGTTAAACACTTTGCACGAGGTTATTTCTCCTCATCTTCTGACAACTACACCTTGATCTTTCCTCTTGGTGCCCACCCAATCACCTGAAGCAAGTAATCCTTGAGGGCCTTTTGTTTTATTTCCTTCCTCTTCACACTGTTGGTGAGGGGAGGGATTCCTGCTCTAGGGTTATGGGGTTAACTGGACTCTAGACCCCTGACATGGGATAGATGAGATTGCCAGTATCTTATTAGTCACACACATATATATTCACAGACAGGGGGAGGAGGACACTGCTGGCCACAGTGGATCACGTCAGAGTTGCCCTGGGGGGAAAGAGTGTGAACAAACAGGCGGTGGGAGGCAGACTTTGTAGTATCCAAAGGAAGAGATGCTTCTGTGATATATGAAGATGCTATTGGGCTAGCTGAATAGTTGCACCGGCCAGCAAGGAGCTGAAACTATTACTGAGGGGTAAGTAGAGTTTGTACTCTGCTCATTTGATGAGAAGTATAGTTTGGCAGGTGGGCCTTATTTGCAGGAGCACAGAATAAGAGGAATTTGAGGTTAAGCCATAATCTTGGGCCTCGCTGGACATGGTGGCACATGCCTGTAATCCCAGTGGCTCAGGAGGCTGAGGCAGGAGGATCTAGAATTCAAAGCCAGCCTCAACAATTTAGAGAGGGCCTGAGCAACTTAGTAAAATCCTGTCTTAAAATAAAAAAAAATAAAATAAAAAGGTCTGGGGATGTGGCTCAGTGGTACAGCACCTCTGGGTTCAATCCCTGGTTAGAAAATAAAATGAAAAAATAAAGTAAATTGGGCTTTATTTTAGTCCTTATACCAAACCTGTGAGTCAAAGCTCTGTGCTCTCCCCTGGTAAAGAGGATGGTTCATAACCTGTATTGGACCAACCAACTTGAAATAAGAAACTTGAGTGAATCAAGGATGGAAAATGATTAGGTCCGTTAACCCTGACAGGGCTGCCGGAAGGTACTGTGCCTGTGACTCAGAATCATGCTGCTTCTCAGGTTTTAGCCTTCCTGGGGTCTGGGCATTCACTTTTTTTTCTTGGGTTGGGGAACTGTGTCACTAGTTTAGCTGCCCAGCATTTGATTCTATGCTTTGCAGTTGAAAACTATAGCTGTTGAACATTTATTTGATGAAATGACTCTCAGGGATTGCAATTTTTATTATTCCCCTTTTACAGATGAGAAAATTGAGATGGAGAAATGCCATCTCAGTTTCCCAGGGCAACGGGAAAAGTTGACAATTAGAATTAGCTTCACAAGAGTTCACAGTGCTGCCTCTTTTTCATTTCTCTCTCTCTCTCTCTCTCTTTGGTACAATGTGTCGAACTCGGAGGTGCTCTATCACTGAGCTGCATCCTCAGTCCTTGTTATTTTTTATTTTGAGACAGGGCCTTGCTAAGTTGTTGAGGCTGGCCTTGAACTTGTGATTCTCCTGCCTCAGCCTCTCGTGTGGCTGGGATATAGGCATGGGTCATCACACCTGGCACCTTTTTCTTCAAGAACTCTAGATGCCAGCTAGATAGTGTCAGTGAAGATAAACTGACATCCAGTGACAATGCCTGGCATCCCCCTGGGTCATCTTTGGTCCTCTGTGTTCATTTTCAGTTCACCAAGAGCCATGGAACTGAGTTCTGAAGGCTATTAGATGTGAGGTAGAGGTTGTAATTAGGTAGAGAAAGCTCAGTGCTCTAGCTAGAAGTGTTCTGGCCTCAGTGGGAAGGGCATGTGCACGAGTGTACGTTATAGCTCATATTCTTGAGTATTTTCCATCAATAGTCACTTATGTCTGGACTTTGGCGAGCAGTCAGCAGGGTTGGGGAGAACAAAACTGGTTAGATCCTGGATTTCCCCACTGATGACTGGAACCATGAAATTGGGACTCTTGAGAGAAAAGTGAACAATGTCTTAGAAAGGATTAAAAAAAAAAAACAACCAAAATGCTACATATACATAATAGCACATCTACAGAAGGAGGAAGAAGGGGTGGGAAGAGCCACTAAGACCAAAGAGAGAAACAGCTCTTTGCTGAGGCCGTGCTTTCCAGGTCAGAGGTTGTCACTATCTTGACACCCTGCACAGGTCTTCCACCTGCTCAGCCATGCATCAGGGAGCAGATGCTGGGAGCAGCAGTGTCTCGTTGGGTGTTCAGAGGTCACCACCTCATGCCTGTGGTCAAAGAGGAATGGCTTCCTGCTGACACAATGGCTCTGGAACAAGGGGCAGGAGCTGGTGGTATCCCTGAGCCCTGTTCCCCGTGAGGACCAAACTTACTGTCCAGACTTTGAAGGCTGGTTCTTGGCGAGGTCTGAGGGCCTTGGTGCAGAAGGACATCCTCAGCCTCTGTCTGGGAGGCAGCCTTGTGGCAGGAGAGATGGAGCTAAAATTATCCTGGCCTGATTTCCGCGGCTGAAAGACATACTGTGAAAGTCATGGGTATTATGCTGTCAGTCCACTGACGGCCTCCAACCCTCCAGCTCCTTGTCTGAACCAGCATGTCATCTCAGGAGTGCAGGGAAGCCCAGTCATGCCTCTGTGGAGAGGGCTGCTTTCTGGTACAGGGGCTGATGGCAGCTCTGGGTCAGATCTGCCCCTCCTCCTGCATTTCCTTCAGTGACACCATAGGGACCAGGCCAGGATTTCCTTTTAATTGATACCTGTGAAGGAATATGGAAGAAAGTCCTTTTGTTGGGTCGTATTGTGAAGAGGTGAGACCTGAATGGAAGACCCAAGGAGGGAAGCAGATGTTTTCCTGTTGATTCTTGGACTTACCAGCATTTCTTCCCAAGGGCTGCTGCTACTTAACCATTTAGAATCAGATTGTCTGGGTTGAATTTCAGCTGCTCTACTTGCAAGTCCTGTGACCATGGCCTAGTACTTCTCTAAACCTTAATTTTATCATCTGTATGTGGACCAACTTAGTTCATGGCTTTTTGTGATAACTGAAGAAAATAATTAACATAAAAGACAAAGCACCATATTATTATACAGAAAGTACCTCATAAATGTTATTTATTGATTCTGATGTCCTTGGTGGCTCTGCCCTTGAACTTTTCTTGGTCACACCAAGGAGATCATCTGGCTCCAAGTTAGGGGGTTCCTGGAATAGATCTCCTAATGCTGGGGATAGGGAGCAAAAAGGAGTAAGGATGGTTTGACAAATGTTGGCATAAAATCTTGACTCCTTGGGTACATCCTACCCTGTTTTGTACTTGGATTAGGACTTCTAGATTCAAAGCCAAGTTCAAAAGGCCAATGTTCTTAGAAAGCTGGCTCAAACCACAGTTGGCTCCAGCTTTCTTGGTGGGCAAGAGGCCATATTCCTCTGCTGGACCAGCTCTGAGCAAAGCCGAGCAGGCAAGATTGCCTTAGCCTCTTCAGCACCCTTCCTTGAGGCCCCTTGTATAAGGGTGGTATCCTCTCAGGCACCATCTTTCTTATTCCAGTCCATACTTCATTTTAGAAAAGGGTCTGAAATAAGTTCATACCGAGGTGTAAACCACTGAGAGTATAAAGTGTTACTCTTCAGAATTTGGGTTTTGATGTAAATTAGTATACTCCCACATTAACTGTAAGAGTTAGATCATGGCATTCTGGGAACATCCTACCTAGTTGGCTAATTACCTACCATATCCTGATCTTTAGATCTCTCCGTTGTAGCTCACCCCTACAGTTGCATGGTTAGCAAGTGGCACCAGTTGAATAGGAGAGCCAAATCATTGCCCTGATTTACAAAGTGTATCTCCAAAGAGTTTCTTAGGGATGCTGGGGACTGAATCTGGTCCCAAGGAGAGGGCCTATTGCTTCAATGTCCATTCACTTGGAGGAACAGTTGTGGAAGTGGGTAGCAGCTGAATCCCTTATTGAGCTGGAAGTATTAAAAGCATTCTGGCCTTGTGAAACCCACCAAAAGATATCGAAGGGACTGAGACACCTCTCCTGTCCACAACCTTCATTCCAAAGGAACTCCACTCCTTGTAGTTTTGTTTACTTTGTCATTTGCTTGTACCTACTGCAAATATTTACTTCTATCTTAGTATTGATTCAGTGAGTATTATAGGATTGTTCCTGAGACCTTCTGCTTCACGCTTGACCACATCAATGCTGGGGTTTTTTTTTGGTACTGGGGATTGAACCCAGAGGTGCTCTACCATGGAGCTAAATTCCTAGTCTTTTTTTTTTTTTGAGACAGGGTCTTGTTAAATTGCGTAGATTGACCTTGGTCTTGTGAGTCTCCTGCCTTCGCCTCCTGAGTTACTGGGATTATAGGAGTGGGTCACTACATTCAGCCTTTGCTGTATTTTAGATAAAATAGCTTTTTATTTTTTCTTTTTGAAACACTGTTATGATGGTTAATTTTTTTGTGTCAACTTCACTGAGGTAAGGAGTGCCCAGAGAATTTGTAAAACACTATTTCTGGATGTGAGTGTGAGGATGCTCTGGGTGAGAGAGGCATTTGGCTTGGTAGACTGAGTGAAGGAGAGAGTCTCCACCAGTGCAGGTGGACATCAGCCAATCTGTTGAGGGCCTGAGTCAAAATGTGGAGTAAGGGAGAGTTTGCTCTCCGAGCTTGAGCTGAGGCATCCATCTTCTGCCTTCTGCTCTTGTTGGACTTTGGACTTAGATCAGGATTTAAAATATCATCCCTGGTTCTCAGACTTTCAGGTTAGGACTGGAACTACACCATTGGCTTTCCTGGGCCTCCAGCTTATAGACAGTAGATTCTGGGCTTCTCATCCTCCATAAGATGGTTCAGTCCTTCACAATAAATTTCTTTTTATATATTACGAATCCTGTTGGTCCTGTTTCTCTGGTTGAGCCCTAATGCCACCATGATTAAGATTAAGAATATATATAATGTTGGGCTGGGGTTGTGGCTCAGAGGTAAAGCGCTTGCCTCACATGTGTGAGGCACTGGGTTTGATCCTCAGCACCACATTAAAAAAAAAAAAAACATATTGTGTCCATCTACAACTAAAAAAAATATACATAATGTATATGTTGCTTTATATAACAATGCTCACTCTTTTTATATGGTAAAAAACATTGTTTGGCCTCTGAACCTGATTTCATAGGTCTCCATCTGCAGTTAAGTGGCTGGGACTCAAGTTTTGCACCTGTCCAGATCTGGAGGTGTGGTATGAGTCCCACCTGATGGTGCTGATGTGGATGATGCTGGTCCTGGGTAAGCCTGGCTGGAGGTGTCTTTTGTGAATTCTTGGCTCATCCCTAGTATTCCACACTCACTGCTATCAATATATCAAGTATGTCTTGGTTCTGATGGAGTGGAGGCCATGAGGGTGGGTCTTGGGACTCACATCCAGCAAGTAATACACACACACAATGCAAAAGGCCAATTCCACAATGGAAGTGGCAAAGAGAAGTTGGAAGAGGGGAGAGTCTGGGCAAAGGGTCAGCACTGAAGAGTCACACTTTTGTCCCACTCTGCATAATGGCCCAAGATGGCCCCACTCCCTTACTTGCTTTTTTCAACTCAGCACATTTTTCTTCTGTGGAAGACTGCATTGGGAGGGTCCTGCCCCCTGTGGGGTAGTACAGTGCGAACCAAAAGGAAGGCCTATGGTGGGTCTTGTCTGGGAGTGGTTTAATCAAGGACATTATGAGAAAAGGGTATTTGCTTTCTTAGTGATCACCTCCTCAGCACATTCAGACGTGCAGTTTCAAGGTGGAAAATTTCCAACCCATTATCATGAACTCTCCTGTACCCTGGGAAGTGATTCCTCTGCCATTTTCTACAAGCTGAGAAACTCATATTTTACACAAGCAGAGAAACACAGAAAATTGTAGTTATGGTTATTGGAGGAATCACCATTTATATGAGTCCCATGAGATCAAAAGCCACTTTGGACCTGTGAATATTTGAGCTAAAAACTACTATTTGTTTTTATAGTTGAAGTTACAGTGGAATCTCAAATGTATAAAGGTAAAGTCTTTATGCACTATCTTCCTAAGAAGATGGCAAGCCTCCTAAGGGCAGAGACAATCTAAATCCTACTTACATCTCTCATGAAACCAAGTACCATTTGTTGATGTTCAATAAATATTTGTTAAAGAATGATACAGTTTGTGGCTTAACTCCTACCAATTTTTATTTCAAACAAGGTTTTCTTAACACTCAGCCCACTCCAAATTACCCCTCCCTGACTTCCCAGTCAATGTGTGCTGAGGGAGTGTAAACAAAATGTTAATTAGGAAGGTGAATCTACTTTGAAATACACTCCTATAAACAAATGTAGGCCAAAGGCAAATTTAAATGATTTTCAGAATTGTCTGCGGTTATTATCCATGACCCTGTGCTGGCCCAATTTTTACAGATAATCAGGTTATAGTTGATATTGGTTCTGTATTTCCACTTCAGAACAGAGAAGAAAGTGGGAGGATATTGTGAGCATGGATTGGGAGAAAATAAATCACAAAAGCCTACGGTTGTGGTGAGTTGGAGACACAGAAACAAAGAAATTTTTTTTTCTTAGCTCAAATCTTTGCAAAGTTACCTTTAGATCATTCTCTTTCCCTTTGCAAACTCCATTTCTCTTTGCTATCTTATCAGGTGAGTTCAGGTTTGGGGCGGGATATGGGTGGCAGGAGAAATTTATTATTAAGATTAGTGGAATCTCTTGAGATGACCAGATTTCCTAGTGTTCCCCCTTCCCCCACCAAGATTCTAGTTTACAGCCTTTGCTGCCCTTGCAGGCATCTCTTCCTTGCCCTTGCAAGCACCTTCTTCTTTGGATTGCAGGAGAAAATGCTTCTTTCCTTTCCGAGAAAATTTGTAGGAGATAAGGGATCTGCACACTATAGGTCAGGACACAGACTTGGAATTGTATACTAAGACAGGGTCATTAAAAATGTCCCTGTGTTGTGGGTACTCAAAAAGGGAGACTTGCTGGAGGAATGATGAGTAGGCAAGGGTACAAATGAACTTATTGGAGACCAAGTGCCTCTGCCTTTTTGCCATCTGCCTACACAATACAATGACTCATTGCACTCCAATTTAGGGGAGGTGAATCACTGGGCCATATATGTGCAGTAAGGTGGACTATGACTTAAGTACAGTAGGTGGACGGTTATTGGATCTAAATCAAATGGCTAAAATTATTATCTCCCTCAACATGTTGACTCATCTCCCAGTGACCTATGCCATTGGCCTGGCCTGAAATTCCCATCATTGTTATCATTTAGGACTTAAATAACAAAGTGGAAGATAGAATTTTTTTTACGAAGTCATTGGACAAATGCATTTTTTAAGGAACTCATAAATAATGTAATTTTTTTTTTTAGGATCGAATCCTCAACCATCTCCCATTAGTTTGTCAGGTGAGCTGGTTGGTCCCTTTACCAACAGGTGTATGAAATATGAGACAAGCATTTTTAAAGAAGAGTCCTCCACAGTGGAAGAGGGAAGATCTGAGGATGATGACAGCTCAATGAGTGACTGGGCTCCTAGGATTGAGACCTACTCCTTCATTTGTCCAGCAAGTTGTCTTTCTAGAGTGCCTATTGCGCATTCTGCAATGTTGGAGAAGACAAGAGTGTTCTGAATGGCTCTGAGTTCCAAGCTTGTGCCCTGACCTGAATTTTGCAAAGACCTCTTTGCTTCCCTCTATTTAGACAGAGATCCTGCTTTCCAATTTCACCCAGACTTGGCTCCATCCCCAGCTGCAAGTCAACTTCCTTTGTGAGTGGCATTCAGTTTTCCAGGCCGCTGGACATGAAGCTGCATGTAAAGAATAACCTTGACTTTAACCCTGTAATTTTAGCTCCTCCTAGTAGCAGCTACCTTGTAGGAATCTCCTTTATGATATACTTTGAGGGACAAAAAATTGCATTTGTTCCCAAAGGAAAACTGGACATAGATATGGCCCAAGAGGCTGATAACTAGGATCTGCCTTCTCCTCTGAGTCTTGCTGCCTAATGAAGATTCTTAAAATGCTGCTGTTACAATATCACTTCTGCTCCAAGCCATGCAGTGCTTGCCTATTGTCCATCAGTTCCCAGCCCTATTATTCCACCCCTGGGCCACCCATTTCACTTATTTGCCTTATTTGGGACAGAGCTGCAGATAGGTCAAGAAGAAGGCCTAAATATCACGTTTGAAAGATTAAACATATTCCCAAGAAAACATGACAGACACATTGGGTAACTGTATACCACGGATTTGTTACAATGATTTGTAATACATGTAATTCATTCACTAAAATTGAGAAGCTTGGAAAAAATATTAGTCTGGGATTTGGAAAACTCGAATCCCTTGTCTCCATTACTCATTATGAATCTTTAGATAATTAGTTTTTTTTTTTCTGGTGTCTCAATTTTCTCTAAAGTAAGTAGTCTACTGGGTTGTTGTGATGACTGACTTAGATGAGTATGAAAGAGTCCTTTTGAGTACACACTTTAAAACCCAAGTCACTTTCAAATCCAACACTTCATTGGTGAATAAAAATTAGAGATGGCATTAATTTTTAAATAAAGGGTTGTCTCAGTTTTGTGTGTTAAATCAAGGAAATAGAACAGAAAATGTTGGGTCTTCCTGAGACACCCATGAATTCCAGAAACTCTGGTATTCCATGAGGTTCTAGAGATAAGGTGGAAGATTCATCCTGCACCTTCTGTGGCCAGGATCAGCTGGACCTGGGGTCTTATCTAGAATTCTACCCTGGACGGGCATTTCCTCTTCCCCAAAGAAAAGTCAAGAAGAGAGATACTTGCTGCTCTTGGTGCCTTTAGAGGGAATGCTGAGCTCTGGGATGGGCATGCACACTCAACTACCCAGGGACAAAGTGACCCACTTGATTGAGGAATGTGCAAGGGGGTGTTGGGGGTGAGGTTGGGGTGAATGCTCACACCTGCTTCCTACCAGTTTCCAGGGCAAATGGCTCCATTTGCTGCTCAGCAACAGCAGTTTCATAAAAGCCTTTGAGAGGAGCTTTGAAAATGTATCAGCCAATAGCTGAGCAGGACCCGGCCAGGCAACTGAGGGGGTCCCCTCCCCCTCACGGGAGCAGAGAATTGGGAAGGAGCAGATGGAGGCCTTTCTCCCTGTGGCCAGCTCTCCTGCACATTGTGTGCCCTCTGGACCCAGGAGAGGAGATCAAGGCAGACCCTTCCCGGTTTTGTCCTTGTCCCAAAGCTCCTGGTGGAATCTTCCAAGCCTCTCTGCAGCCTCCTCTGTGGGGTGTGAGGTGGCTGAGCTAATCCAGGGCAGGCCGTCTGCGAGGGGGTGCTCTCCTGTTAAATTCGCCTAGAGTCCTCTCACGTGTCATTAATCAAGCCACTGAACCGAGCTGGCTCTGCTGGAGCGTGGCATTCGTTATAGTCCCCAAGGGATCCCTTTCTTTAGCTCTCACAAGTTTTGACTCCAGGAATAGAGACATCCGTCCTGCCAGGAAGGCCCCAGGCCTGCAGTGTGATGCAGGCCACTCAAGGGCTTTCCCTGCACCCCTCCCGGGACTCACATGCCCCGTTGCAATCCCCAGGGCTCTGTGAATCCCCTTGGATTCCTGAGGACCCTGCAGCAATCACACTGACTTCAGGGAGCCACAGCACAGAGAGAAGAGGCCTCGACAGGAATCCGCAAGGAAGTTTCTGGGGACACAGACATACGGTATGTGTCTAGCCTGTTTCGTTAAATGTTTCCACTTTCCCTGTGGCAAGTACCAATCCCTGGGGCTAAGACTTGGGAAAATCCTCAGGCCTGCTTCTCTTGGCTCCCTGCCACTGAAGCCTGGCTTCCCAAGCTTGTCTTTGCTTCCAGGAAGTAGGGAGGAGCTATGTGTCTGCAGAAGCCCATCCTTTGCCTCCCTCCACTCCAGCCCCTTCCATACATACCACGAATGGGCCTTCTCGATTTGTAAATACAGGGCCTTGCCGAGAAAAATCCATGCAGCCATGGCTCTGCTTTTGGGGTTATTAATCCCACATGGAATAAATAAAGTGAAAGAAGGTCTGTCCTGTGTGAGGTGAACACCTCCCTTTCCCAGGGATGGAGGTGGACAGGGTGACACAAGCAGGGCAGGAGAGGTGGCATTTAACCAGAAAAGATGATTGAAACGCACAAGTCATAACTTCCTCTCTGCAGTAACCTATCTTCTGCCTTAACCTTTTCAGAATCATGAAAAACAGTTTGATTTATGTCTTTTCTGGTCTCTCTCTCTCTCTCTGCACACATACAGTAAGTCTCTAAGCAATTCCTAGACATTTTGAATGTATGTTAACTACACATCATTATGGAGACAGTACAAGTTACACGCACACTGTTCTAATTCATGCAGCAAACACTACACTAATGAAGTACGAAAATTATTTCAAGGTTAAACAAAATAATCATTAGCACCTCACTTGAGCCAGGGTGACTCTACTCTGTTCTTATTCATGATAGGTGAAATTTTGAACACTAAAATAAGAGAATGCTCAGGAGCAAACTCATCCTCACCCCAAAATATTGCTGATTTTTAATTTTATCCTACACCAAAAATACATCTTAGCGAAAGAGACATGTGCCTTTAATCTCAAGGGGAAAATAATCTTTAGTCTTAAGGGTCTCTAGGTTACTTCTGAGACATGATGGACTTATTTTTTTTTCTTCTTTAGAGAAAGGAATTATTCTTTTTCAAGGGACTTTCAAGTGGAAAGCAATATTAATAAATTACTTTCAAGTGGAAAGCAATATTAATAAATTATTAATATTAATAAAGTATTTCCATGTGGCAAACATTCTAAGTTACAATGATCAATTCATTTATAGCCCTGTTTCATGGATACAAAACTGAGACACAGCAGGGTTAAATCACTTGCCTAAAATCACACAGCTTTTAGTTGGTGGAGGTGGGATTTGAACCACGGCAACCTGTCTCTGGAGTCTGCCATCTTGACTCCTATGAAGAACATGGCAAAACAAACCAACCAGCCAAAGAAATCAACCAAAAATGCCAGATGATATCAGCTCCTTATTCAAAGGCTGTCAACCAGTTTGTAGATTTCACATGGCTCTGCCTTCTCTCTTTCCCTGGATTTTCCATTTTTCTCCCTTTTATTCACTAGTAGCCTTCATCCTAGAGGATAGCCGGGGAAGGGAGAGACAGGAGATCTCTTATCTATTCATTTTCGTGATCACCAGCATTCTAGTACATGTTGAGTGAGCAAAACGCTTGGTCCTCTGTGTCATCCTTCCTGGGATTGCCAGTTACCTCTCATTCCCTGAACTGGAAAGGTCATCCCACAGAAGCTCTCGGAGCACTACCAGTTCTTGTGGCCTTGCTTTCCCCTACTTCAGTCTGAATCATTCTAATAAGCACTCATTTGGAATATGGCAGAGGGGGACGGCAGCCTACTGCAGTTATATGGCCCCATCAAGGAAAAATGAAATATGTTTTCAATCCAGCTTTAGTTTCTGAGGATGACTGGTGGGGGTGAGGCTCGGTCACCAACCTTATCACAGTATAGGCACACACTGGTAGTAAGACATCGAAATGTTAAATGTGGGAACAAAAAGTGTTTTGGAATTGGGAGGATATAGTATTTTACTTCTGTCTTTCCACAGGATTGAGCCTTTTATAAGGGTTCTTCTTATGTGGTCTGCCCTCTCTGGGTATCAGATGTTTGATTACAGTTGTCAGCTGGAGTTCAGCCTGGTTCAGATATCTATTTTTAATAATAGCTGAAGGGGTTCTTTTTTCAAGACAGGAGAAAAATTACTTAATAATAAGGGAACTGGCTCATGAATGGGGTCTAAATTTCCTTCTTGAAAGGAAGGCTGATTTCAGGATTTACCCCCTAATGGGCTGGAAATTGAGTAGAGATTCTGATGGAAAGTCAGAGAATGGAGCCAGGTTGGACATCACCAGGGAAAGCTGGGAGACTTGGACTCTGGAAATAAGTTTAAGCTCCAAGATTATGGTAAAGTCAACTTAAAAACTGTCCCAATTTTCTTCCTCTCTTTATCTCTGGGCCTTCAGAATATGACTCTCCTTATATTCATGTCTTCAGAATGTCGCTTTGCAGATTTTATCATCAAGATCTGGAGTTTGTTTCCCTGTCTCTCGAATTTGGCTGATTTTATAGCTTGATTTGCCCGGTAAAATGTAGCAGAGCGAGGCTGTGCGAGTTTCAGACCTGGGTTTCAAGAGGTATTTGCACTTCTGCTCTTTCTCTTGGGACTCCTATCTCTTGTCATCAAGACAAAACAAAATAAAACTTACCTAGCCAGATGGATGATTGGGAGATGAGAAACATGTGGTTCAACCACCTCATCACACCGACCAACAGTCAGTCAAATGCTGGGCATGCAAGTGAGATCCTTTTAGACCAGTTGGCCCCAGCTGATCCGCCAACTGACCAAGTTCATGAGCTGGCCCAGGCAATATTAGCCAAGCCTGGCCCTGGTCAGCAGAATCAGCTAAAATAACTCAGAAGTACACCATCGATAACAGTGATTATTTCACTAAGTTGCTAAGTTTTGGAGTGTTGTTACATAACAACAGCTAACTAGCACAAAGACAGGATTGAGATTAGGGCGTTAGACCCAAGGGTTTAGAATCAGAGACTAGGTTTGGAGCAATAGCGGTTCAGAAACAAAAGAGCAGCTTGTGGGGTCATTGTTGAGAATGGGCTGGAGATGCCTATGAGTTGAGTGGATTTTTAAATTGGGTGGGTTCTGACAGAGGCAGGGCAGGGAGAATGAAATCTAGAGAGACCAAGGTTGTATCATTCGCGGGAGAAGCCCTGGAAAAGGTACCTTCAGCACAATCTCTAGCCCACAGGAGGCCCAAAGTAAATATAAGTTGATTGAATTAATAAATCCTCTCCCTGGCAGAAGGTTCATTCGTTCATTCATTCATTCGTTCATTCATTATTTTAACAAATTTTATATTAAGCACTATAATAGGTACAGATGCTCATAAATGGATGATGTCGGTGCAGAACTCTGGGGAAGTTTTGAAATCCCAAATCTACCAGACACAGATTATATATAACTACACATTTATCTTAAGCATATACATGTCTATATCAAACAGTTATGTGTTCAGATATTTACCTCTGGTCTTTCCTATCTAGACTGGCTGAACAACCCAGTTGGTGTGGACTAGGAATGTCTCTTCTGTTCCTGAAGCAATTCTTTTACTCCTCCCCTTGCTTTTGCATTTTCTAGCGATCTCTTCTACACCCCAACCCATGCAATATCAGAAATTAGTCTGGGTTGGTGGGAATAATGCTTTAAATGCTATTTGAGAGTGATCATAGGTAGTTTTGCCATTGCTCAAGTTAGACTGGCCTGTGGAGTCCCTCTCAATACATTTTTGCACTCTAATAGCTGCACAGTTCTGAGCATGCTAAAGTGGAGGATGGTTTGCTTTTCTTCAGAGTGCTCTGCAAAATGTAAGTTGTAGCTATTTATTACATGTTCATTTTTGTGGTGCTGAAAACTCGTCTCACTTAGATCTGCTACAGTGGAGGGAGACATCAAAACCTGCTCCAATGTAGGTTTTCAGAATCAATATGAAAAAAAATATTAACCTAGGAGATTCAAGCTGGTGGATTAGAGGAAGACTATGTTTCTAGTTGCTCCAGTGGGAGTACTGCTCATTCATCAAGGTGTACAAGAATTCACTGAATTCTTAGTCTCTTAGAGAGTCAAAAATTTGGGGGTATCAAGCGAAGAACAAGAAAGAGCACATTGGAGCCAAGCTGGTTGCAGCATTGGTAGCCATGCTGGTTCACTGCAGAGGGGAGGGATAACACAGCAGAGAGAAACACAATGAACACATTTGGCAGAGAAGAACATGTAGATCAGAAAAACAGCCAGAATGTAGTGATCCACAGGCTGCACAGTGAACTGGTGTTGAACAGTGCTCTGTTTCTCAACTGGCTGCAGAGAACTGAGGCAGGCGCCATCTTGAGGAGGCCATGCTGTTATATGCTGCTGTAGAGCATATAACAAAGATTGCCATACTGACCTGGAAAACACCTACTGTGTGGCCTAGGGTGTACCCAGCAGAATGTGAATGAAATAGGCACAGAGAAGATTGTACCCAGTGGGATTCAAGTTAGAAATATGTAGGGGAGTGCAACTTATTTTGCCTTTGAGTCTGACAGCTCATATGACTAGATGAACAGGGTTAGGAAACTGAACAGGTAGGTGTAAATACACTCATGGACTAGGCCTGGGAAATGCAGTATTCTTGGGCAGCAGAATTTGTGAGGCCTCTGGAGGTAGGTTCCCCTGTCCTGAAAGTAGAATTCATGGCAGGCTCCTGATATCTAGACTCCCAGCAGAGATTAGCATCTGCTTGACCCTGAGGAGTGTGTTGATCTAATCTCTCCAGAGCAGAAACCACCCAACAGAGTCCTTAAGGCCTGATTAGTCCTAAGCCCCAGCTTTTAGAACTTCACTCAGAACTCTGCAGTAGCACCACCTTGGGAGTGCATTGATCTGGTCTATCTTGACAAAAATTCAGATTGACAATGCCTCCCATTCTGTCCTACCTTGTACTGGTGAGAAGGGAAATAGAGAGCTATTTTGACCAGCTTCAGTTTTAGGCCAGTCCAGCTGGCAGCTTGGTAAGTAAAACAAAATGAGGAAGGACTTAACACGCCACAGCCCTTGCGTTCTCTCCCCGACCCTTCTCCTAGTACGTAAGGACACTCAGGGAGAGCAGTGACCCTATACCCTTGTTGACAGTTTTGACCACCTCACTGCAGATAATTATTTCATTTTTCATTAAGAATTTTTTTTTTGCCTTTTGTGTGTATATATGTTCTTGCTGTGCTAATTGGTTGGTGGATATATATATACACAATACACATTTGTTTTCCTTTTTCTCATTATTAGCATTTTAAATGATATTTTTCCTTATCTTTTGAGACTTAGAGGTTTTTTGTTTATCTTGTTTTTGTTTTGTTTCTGTTTGCTCTTTTCTCTTTCTCTCCTTTCTTCTCCTGTCACAAACGAATTCTCTTGATTTCTCTTTAAATCTCCCTTTAGTTTTTCTTCCCAATTTTTTCCTCCTTCTTTATAGTTAGCACTTGCTACATTTCTTCTGCATTTTCAGAGAATGCAAAATGTTTACATTTTGAACATTATAAACTTTCTGATTACATTTTTTTGTCTTAATGAACTGTATTTTTAACCATCTTTTAGAACTATTTGGTTTATATAATTACTACCCCCCACCATGCATATTGTTGCAGTTACTAGTACTGTGGGTGGCATAGTTGTCACCTTCTGTTTACTTTAATGACAGATCTATTTCACAGCTATTTATTATTTTGGCTATTGGCAATTGCTGACCCCATCATTCCTGTTTTTGTGGCAATTAATGTTGCAGATGTCATAGTAGGTACTGAATAGTTATTTTAATGCTTTATATTGTTTGCTTAAGTTTTTGTTTTGTTTGTTTCTCTATCTCTCTCTCTTTCTTTTTTTAAGGTGCTGAGAACCTACAGGAACACTACAGGTTTGCAGGGTAGATACTCTGCTGCTACACTAAACCCACCTAAGAGATAGCTCACCTTTCTCCAGACACAAATTAACCACATGCAAACTCAGCAATGCTTTGATACAAAGCATATAAGTGAAAAAAACAAACAAGAAACCAAAAACCAAAACCAAAACCAAACCAAACCAAAACAAAACTAGTGACCAAGCCCCAACTAGGAACAGCTGTTAAGTGGGGTTTTTCAGGCCCCATGCATAGGCATTTACTTCTACAGCAAAAACAAAATTAACAGAAAGCTGTGGATAATATACCTACAAGGGGCTTTAATCTAGATCACTCTAGGACACTTTGGCAAGAGAAGGTTGGCCCTAAAATGCTCAAATATAGGAGTGGAGGAGAAATCTATCCTATAAATGCATAAAACCCAACAGAGGAATATAAGAAATATGAAAAACAAAAACAAACAAACAAAAACAAAACAAAACAAAAACAAGGTAACATGAGATCTCCTAACATAATTCACCAGCAACTGACTCCAAAGATATTGAAGTGGGTGAAATATCAGATTAAGAATTCAAACGAATGATTATAAAAATGATCAATGAATTCCAAGAGAATACAGAGAAACAAAAAGAAAGGCAGTATAGGATATAGATAATAGATTCAATAAAGAGATAGAGATACTGAAAAAGAACCAAACAGAAATCTTGAAAATAAGACAATAAATAAAATAAAATGTTCATCTGAAGTATGTCTAATAGAGTAGATCATGCAGAACTCAAAGACAAAGTGACTGGCCTTAAACATTCAGACAATATTAAATAAAATAAATAATCATGATCAGAATATACAATAACTCTGGTCAACAATAAGAGACCAAATTTATGAATCATTGGAATTGAAGAGGGTTTTGAATTGCAGGCTAATGGAATGGATAGCTTCTTTAGGGAAATAATAACAGCAAAATATTCAAACTTTGAGAATGAAATTGACATTAAAATACAGGATTTATTTGGAATCTCAAATAGACAAGATTTAAAAAAAAAAAAGAAAAAAGAAACTCTCCACTACACATTGCAACTAAATGCCTTAACATACAGAACAAGGATAGAATTTTAAAAGCCTCAAGAGAAAAATGTCAGGTCACATTTAGAGGCAAGCCAATCAGAATCACTCACAATTTCTCAGCACAAACTCTAAAAGCCAGGGGGGCTTGGAATGATGTGTTCCAAGCCCTGAAAAAAAACCCAACTGTCAACCAAGATTGCTATATATAGAAAAGCTATCATTCTGAATTGAAGAAGAAATAAAAACTTTCCAAGATAAGCAAAAACTAAAAGAATTCATGACTACTAAACTGGCACTACAGAGAAGACTTAAAGAAGTATCTCATACAGAAGAAATAAAACAAACAAACAAAAACAAAACAAAACAAAACAAAAAAACCCAAAAAAACCCCAGAGCTCACAAATGGACAAATGTTATCTGAAGAGTAACTGAGCAAAGGAGGAACAGGACTAAATTAAACATTAGAAGTAAATCAAAATGGCAGGAATTAATAAACATCTCTCTATAATATCATTGAATGTAAATGACTTCAACTCTTCAATTAAACAATATAAGCTGGCAGAATGGATTTAAAAAAAAGACCAATCATCTGTTGTTTATAAGAGTCTCAGTTTATAGGCAAAGACAGTCATAGAAAAGTGAAAGGATGAAAATTGATATACCATGTGAATAGAGCATGAAATCAAGTAGAGATAGTTACTTTTGTATTTGACAAAGCATAGTTTAAGCCATAATTAATCATCAGAGACAAAGAAGGACACTTCATAGTAATAAAGGGAACAATCTGACGAGAAGGTGTAACAATAGTAAGTATTTATGCTCCAAATGTTGGTGCACTAATTACATAAAACAGGCACTACTAAAATGAAAGCCTCAGATAGATCCTAGTATCATAATACAAATAGGTCCTCCAGACATAAACTCAGTAAAGACTCTTCAGACCTAAAAAATATTACAAATCAAATGGGCTTATCAGACGTCTATAGAATATTTTATCCAATAATATCTGCATACACTTTCTTCTTAGCTGCCCATGGACCCTTATCCAAATTGACTATATTTTAGGCCATAAAGCAACTCTTAGCCCAAAAAATTAATATAATTTCTTGCATCTTATTTGATCATATGAAATGAAATTAGAAACCACCACCACCACCAACAACAACAACAAAAACCCCTACAGAAATTATATAAACACATAGAGACTGAATAATACACTTTTGAAAGATAAATGGGCAATAGAAGAAATTGGGGGAGAAATTTAAAAATTCTTATAATCAAAAAAGCTTTGTGATACGACATACCAGAACCTCTGTGACCCTATGAAAGCAGTCCTAGGAGGAAAGCTTATAGCTCTGAGTACCTATATAAACAGATCAGAAAGACCCCAAATAAATAAACTAATGAGACATTTTAAGGCCTTTGAGAAACAAGAACCAACCAATTCCAAAACCAGTAGAAGAAAGAAAATTCCTAAGATCAGGGCTGAAATTAATGAAATTGAGTATAAAAAATACAAAGGATTAATGAAACAAAGAGCTGATTTTTGGCAAAGATAAACAAGATTCATAAACTCTTATTCAAACTAACCAAAAGAAAAAGAAAACAGAAAAATTAATAAAATAAGAAATCAAAAAGGAGAAATAACTGCAGACATCACAGAAATCCAGAGGATCATTAGGGAATATTTTGAAAACTTAAACTCCAAAAATTGAAAAACCTTTAAGAAATGGATACCTTTATAGACACATATGACCTGCCAAATCAAATCAAGAGGACATGGGAACATAAATAGATATAACTAGCAATGAGATAGAAGCAGTAATAAAAAGTCTTCCAACAAAGAAAAGGCTATGAACAGACAAATCTCAGCTGAATTCTATCAGATCTTTAAAAAGAACTAATGTCAGTGCTCTTCAAATTATTTCATGAAAAAGAAAGGAATGGAACACTTCCAAATTTATTCCGTGAAGCCAGTCTCACACTCATACTAAAATCAGATGAGGATACATCAAGGAAAGAAATTATAGATCAATATCTCTGATGAACTTAGATAAAAAGATTGTTAATAAAATATTAACAAAATATTTTCAACAGTGTATGGGAGGATTATACATTATGGCCAAGTTGCTTTTATCCCAGGGATGCAAGGATGGTTTAATATAGGCAAATAAATAAATGTAATTCAACACATAAGTAGAATTAAAGACAAAAATCATGTTTATTTCAATAGATGCAAAGAAAGCCTTTGATTAAATTCAGCACCCATTTATGATAAAAATTCTGAAAAAAATACAGATAGAAGGAACCTACTTCAACACCATAAAGGCTGTATATGACAGACTCAAGTCCAACATCATAGTGAATGGGGAAAAACTGAAAGCAGCTCCTTTAAATTTAGAACAAGACAAGGATGTCCAGTGTCATCACTCCTATTCAATGTAGTACTAGAAATCCTAGCCAGAGCCATTAGGCAAGGGAAGGAAATAAAAGGGATAACAATAGGAAAGGAAGAAGTCAGGTTATCACTATTAGCAGATGACATAATCCTATACTTACAAGATCCAAAAAGCTCCACCAAAAGACTCCTAGAGATAATAAACAAATTCACAGAGTAGCAGGTTATAAAATCAACAAAAATTAATGTTTTCTATACACCATACATAAATAAAGAAATAAAAAACCTAATCATATTCACAATAGCCTCAAAGAAACAAATGAATAAATCTAACCAAGAAAGTGAAAGACTTCTAAAATTAAAAATTTTAGAACATTGAAGAAAGAAATTGAAGAAGACACAGACAATGGAAAGACCTTCCATGTTCATGGATAAGCAGAATTAATATTGTTAAAAATGAACATAGTACCAAAAGCAGTATACATACATATTCAATGCAATCCCCTTAAAATACCAATGACATTCTTCACATAACTAGGAAAAAATAATCCTAAAATTCATCTGAAAGAATGAAAGAACCAGAATAGCTAAAGCAATTTTAAGCCAAAAAAAAAAAACAATGCTGAAGCCATCATAATCCATCATAATACCTGACTTGAAATTATAGTACATAACTATAGAAACAAAAACTGCATGGTACTGTCATGAAAGCATATATGTAGACCAATGGTGCAGAGTAGAAGACCAGAGACAAACACACACAGATGCAGTCATCTGAAACTTGAAAAAGGTTCCCAAAACATACCCTGGAGAAAAAAATATCCTTTTAAATATATTGTGTTAGGAAAATTGGTTATCCATATGTAGAAGAAGAAGATTAAACCCTTATCTCTAACCCTGCACAAAAGTCAATTCAAAATGGATCAAAGACCTAGGAATTAGACCCAAAACCATGGAACTCTTAGAAGAAATGTATGATCAATATTCTAACATATAGACATAGGCAATTACTTTCTCATTAGGACCATTAAGGTTTAGGAAATAATGCCAAGAGTTAATAAGTGGGATCGCATCATATTAAATAGCTTCTTCACAGCAAAGGGAAAAATTAGGAATGTGAAAACAGAAACTATAGAACGGGAGAAAATTTTTACTAGTTAATCCTTTTTTTTTAAATTTTAATATTTATTTTTTAGTTCTCGGCGGACACAACATCTTTGTTTGTATGTGGTGCTCAGGATCGAACCCGGGCCACATGCATGCCAGGCGGGCGCGCTACCGCTTGAGCCACATCCCCAGCCCCAGCTAGTTAATCCTTATCTGACAGAGGATTAATATCCAGAATATACAAAGAACTCAAAAAACTTAACACCAAAAAAAAAAAACCCACAATAAATAAAAGAAAAAATGAACTAGACAGACACTAGAAATGCAAATGATCAACAAATACATGAAAAAATGTTCAACACTGTTAACAATTAGGAAAATGCAAATCAATACTACACTGAGATTTTATCTCATTTCAGTTAGAATAGCAGCCATCAAGAATACAAACAATAATAAGTGTTGGTGAGGACATAGAGAAAAAGGCACACTTATACATTGCTGGTGGGACTGGAAACTGGTGTAGCCAATACGGAAAGCAGTATTGATATAGTACCAAAAGCAGTATACATATTCATGCAATACCCACAAAATATCAATGACATTGGTATTTCCCTTAGAAAACTGGGAATGGAACCACCATTTGACCCAGCTATCCCACTCCTTGGTTTGTACCCAAAGGACTTAAAATCAGCATACTATAGTGATGCATCCACATCAATGTTTATAGCAGCTCAATTCACAATAGCTAGACTATGGAACCAACATAGGTACCCTTCAATAGATGACTGGATAGATAAAATGTGGTATATATACTCAATGAAACATTACTCCGCTTTAAAGAAGAGTGAAATTACGGCATTTGCCAGTGAATGGTTGGAGTTGTAGAATATAATGCTAAATGAAATAAGCCAATGCCCAAACACCAAATTCCGAATGTTTTCTCTGATTTAAGGATGTTGATTCATAATGTGGTTGGGGGGGGCATGGGAGGATTTGATGAACTCTAGATAGGGCAAAGGAGAGGAAGGGGAAGGGAGGGGGAAATGAGGATAGGAAAGACAGTGGAAAGAGATGGACATCATTACCCTAAGTACATGTAAGAAGACACAAATGGTGTGACTCTACTTTGTGTACAACCAGAGACATGAAAAATTGTGCTCTATATGTGTACTATGAATTGAAATGCATTCTGCTGTCATATATAACAAATTAAAATAAAAAAAGAATACAAACAATAATAAATGCTGGAGAGGATGTGGAAGAAAAGGAACACTCTTACACTGTTGATGAGATTGTAAATTAGCACAACCACATATAAAAATCATTATGGAGGTGGCTCAAAAGACTAGGAATGCAGCCACCCTATGACCCAGCTCTACCACTCTTTGGTATTTATTCTAAAGGATTAAAATCAGCATACTACAGTGATATGTGTGCACCCATGTTGATAGCAGCACAATTACAATAGCCAAACTATGGAACCAGCCTAGGTGTCCATCAATAGATGAATGGATAAAGAAAATGTGGAATATGTACACAATGGGGTTTTATTCAGCCATAGAGAAGAATGAAGTTAAGAACATTAGATGAGTGAAATAAACCAA
Organism: Spermophilus citellus; assembly: GCF_964194105.1. Classification (NCBI taxonomy): domain Eukaryota; kingdom Metazoa; phylum Chordata; class Mammalia; order Rodentia; family Sciuridae; genus Spermophilus; species Spermophilus citellus. The sequence goes on from NC_138187.1 coordinate 151,461,106, forward strand.
ACTAAGAAAGTCAAGAGTTTTATATTTTCTCTAATATGTGGGAGACAAAGAGGAAAAAGGAAAAGAAAGGTGTGTGTGTGTGTGTGTGTGTGTGTGTGTGTGTGTCTCATTAAAATCGAAGGGAGAACAGTAGAATAGAGGAAAGGGACCAGAAGAAGGGAGGGGGGCAGAAAAAGGGAAATCCTGGAGAATGATATTGGCCAAATTATGTTTTATGGTACAAATATGTAACAAGGAATCCACCATTAGGCACAACTATAATGCACCAATCATACACAAAAGAGAAAGGATTAACCTTTGTAGTGAAATGTGGGAATGCTAAGATATTCCTCAGGTGTTCTCATCAAGCAGCACTTCTGACTGTGGTCTTTTGGTATTCCAGGTGTCCTAGCAGTGGTTCCCAGGTCAAGTCCATCTATAGGTGCCAAAGATAAAGTAATCATTGGCCACAGAAAAATGAGAGAAAAAATGTTAGCATGATAGTGTGTGTGTGTGCACCTCCCTGGGCATGTTCATGTATATGTGGGTGTCTATGTCTCCACAGCAACTGCTATGTGCCTATGGGTGAACACAAGGTTAACTATGTGTTTGGGTGAAGAATTATGCTTTATTCTGAAATCGTGTCTTGGAATTTTTGGAATTAAGATTATCTTTTACAAAATGATGATGATAGCAGATAGCCATTTTTAAATGATCTTATTTGGAAGAATAAAAGGTTGATTATTCTGTGATTGCTGAGTAGGAACTAAAAAGAAATGTCACTAGGCGGTGATTCACACAAATCTGGATGTCACCGAAAGGCTACTTACTGTAGCATTGGAAGGATAAGAAAAAATGACTCCTCTCTAACAGTAGGCACTGCCTTTGGGGAAGACTAGATATTTGGGAAAAATTTATGGCACAGAATTATCTCCCAAAGCTACTTTTATATCTATGTCTATATCTATATCTATATCTGTATCTATATCCACACACATGTACACATATATATTTATTTATATTATGTATATTTATTTGTTTTAGTTGTAGATGGACATAATACCTTCATTTTATTTATTCATTTATTTTATATGGTGCTGAGGAGCGAACCCAGTGCCTCATACTTGCCAGGCGAGCACTCTGCCACTGAGCCACAATCTAAGTGGAATATGTCATGATAGGTGAGTAAGTTAATACACACTATATTTAAGATAAAAAATAATCATTCTGAGGAAGAAAAGCATTGACCAAAGTTTCAGAGGGCATGAACACAAATGAATTTTCTAATATAGCCCAGATTCCATTTACTTTCCTCTGTCAGTTTTGCTTTAATGTCAGAAATGAGGTTGGGATGGGTACATTTAAAATAGCTGGTATTCAGGGACTAGAGCTCAACTTTGGGCTGCTCCATGACATATTGGTGAGCTTTTGCTGTGTAACAAAGCATGCTAAAACTTCATACTAAAAAATTATGTGACTCATTTGGTCCCGCCTTCTGGTTTGGGCAGGTTTAGCTAATCTTGGTTAGCTTCACTCATGTGTCAACAACCAGCTAGTGGATCGGCTGGTGTCTCTGCTATCTAGTGTGACCTCACTCACACCTGGCAGGTGACTGGCTGTTGGCTGGTGCAATAGTGTGTGTGTGTGTGTGTGTGTGTGTGTGTGTATAAAAGTAGCTTTGGGAGATAATTCTGTGCCATCTGGATCACTTTTCTAACCGTTCAGTGAGCCACTGTAGGCTTCTTCAAGTGGAAGCTTGAGGATTCCAGGAGAAGCAAGAGGCAGCAAGCCTCAGTTTATATATAAACTTTTCAAGCCTCCATTGTTATTGCCCATTGACCGAAGAGTGTTACGTGAGAGTACCCAAGGGCATGAGTACAGAGAATCACGAACAAATTAAGGATAATGACATCAACAATTTACCATACCTGTTCATAATCGCATAACATCTTATCAATCACTCTGCTTCTTTTGTCCTGTTTTAACAATTTACTTCAGAAAGGTCATGAGGAGAAATGGAGCGCAGAATTACAGAAACTGAAAACAAATATACAGATAACTTAGTTTAGCCCTGTCATTTTACAGAAGAAGGATGGAGGCCCAAGGGAAGTAAAACAATTTGCTCACAGAGACAAAGCTAGGAACTGATACATATTTTAAACATCTGAGATGGTTAACATCTGATATATGATATCATACCATAACAACCCATAATGTATGATAACATACTATGGTATACATAGCATACAGTGACATGCCACGACAGGACATAACTTAAGATAAACAAATACACAATAACATACCATAAAAGATAAAATAACACAACATGACATAATATAAGATAGCATGTCATAGCAAGCCATAACATTTAAATCACAATGACTGTAACATGCCATGACATAAAACATGACACATCATTACATGCCATAGTGTAATGTGACTCACCATGAGATGCCATAACACATGACAACATGTTAACACACTGCAAAGTAGCATAATATACTGTAACAATGAAAACACTGTGGCATGCAACAACACACAAAAACATACCATGCCACATTATAGCTTAGACACTATGCACATAACAGCATACCATTACATATAATACACCACATGATAGCATGCTATATTATACGATAACACACCATAGCATGCCATAACAGAGACTAACACCCTTGTCATATATAAGATAGCATTCTATAACATGTGATAACAAACCATAATATGTTGCAACATACCATTACACACACAACAGCCTGAACATATCATAACAAATAACACTACAAGATGCCATGATGTACTGTCACCTACAATAATATTTACTATATATGAGAACATGTCAGACCATGCCATGTCATACTACACCATGCCGTACCTCAACATATCATACACATGATAGCATACTATAACACAAGATAACACACCACAACACATGGTAGGTAATATGCTATCATGTACCACAGCATGTGATAATATACATAATATATCCTAAGATGGCACAGTATAACACCCCATAACATATTATCACATACCTAACATGTCTTGGCTTCAGGTAGCACAATATAACATGGCATTAAATGTGACAATATTTAGTACCACAATATGCCTTAACCTATGATAACATATGTTTACATGACCTACTATAGCTTGCCAAAACATGCTGTAACATAGCATCCTCAAAATTGGCTAAATAATCTAGAGATAAATATGTAAGTTAAGATATGCTTGGACTGAACTCAGAAACTCACTTGTAGGACATGCGTGTGCATGTGTGTGTGGAGAGAGAGAGAGAGAGAGAGAGAGAGAGAGAGAGCGAGCGCACACAAGGGGGAGAGAGACTACTTTTGGGGAGATATTCAGCCCTTACATTTCACTGAAAGACAGAGGCCATCTAATTTCTAATTTTGGTTCTCAGGAGTCCTGTATATCTCCATGTTGTTATTAACATCCACCATCTTTTGCTTTCTGCTTCTGTCTAAATGCAGACATGCCCTTACTAAAGCCAAGAATGGCCTCTTAGTTTTCTGTTGCTGCCGCAGCAGTAGTACTGCCTAGGCAGTGACTTCTCAATGGATGACACAGACTTAGCTTTCAGCCTGGAGGCTGGGGTGTTCCTTCCCAAAGCTCAGGAAGGATCTACTTCTCTTTCTTTGGGTTGTTGAGCTGCATCCAGTGCCTATGATTGCAGGACGGTCTTCCTGGGTCCTTGGTGGATGTCACCTGAGCTGGTTTCCAGCGTCTGGTGGCCACTGTGTCCCTTGGCTCTCTTTCCTCCTCCGCTTCTCAGCCAGCCACCACAGGCGGAATGCCTCTCCTGCTGTGAATCTCGCTGGCTTTTCTTTTGGGTCTTATCTCCAACTTTCTTTTCCATTTTTAAGGATGTGTGTTGTTAGAGTGGGCCAGACTATCCAGGGTAACGTTCCCATCTTAGTCACATCTGCAAAGTCTCTTTTGCCATGTAAGGAACATGTCACAGATTCCAGGAATTGGGATGTGGACACTTTTGAGGGCCATTAATCTGCTGACCACACCCTCTAACTGTGCCCCTGCTCCCCAAATCCTTTATACTCTGCCTCCTTCTTTGCTTTTCCCTCCCTTCCTTTACACTTCTCCCCTCATCCTCTCTCCCTTAAAAATAAAGGATTTTTTTGGGGGATGAGGGGGACGGGAGTGATTATCTCCTGTGTGGATACTGGCAATAAAAAGACGAGCTAGTTACAGTTTTTGCCCTCAAATAGCTTACAATTGATTGGGAGATTCATTTCAATTAAAAAAAAAACCCACACAAATATCTAATCTCTTTAATGTCTCCCTCTTAATACTTAAGTCTTCCCATCCTAGAAAAGGATCATTATTATAACAGAAAATTGGCAGTGTATTAATAAAGGGATTTACACAATAGCAGAAGGTCTCCAAACCTCACATCTACAGAAGACAGTATATAACAACTAGAAAACGCTTGTTGTGAGTCTGTGTAAATGTACCACAGACTATAGTTTGGTTTGCAATTTCTTCCTGTCTCTCTTTGCGGATGAAATGGTGGAATTTCTTGGCCAGGGATAGGTTTAAAAAAAAAAAAGTGCTTTTTCAAACATGGATTTCTTTCTTCCTTATTTCTGCAAATTTTGGGGGGTATTGGTCCAGTTGGTAGTTTCTGCAGGCAACAATTTCTCCTGCTTCACTCTCCAAAAACAACTTGACCTTGATAGTGTTCTCCCTTCAAGCTAAGCCCTTTTCTGATCTAACTTCTCAATTCAGTTTATTCTAACAACCATCATGTCCTTGTACATGCTGGATACTTATTTGGTGCTGGAGATAGAAAGATGAAAGAGTTCCTCTTCTTGAAAGCAAAATCCATTTTTATTGCTCTGACAGCTGATTCATCCTCTTAAATTTTGCTATTTGACCCCCTTTTTTTCCCCATTCCTGTGAGCCAAACCTTCCCAATGCATTTGCTTAACATATACTTCTGTATGCTGAGATATTTCTTCCCTCAGCCTTTGGGCAGCCTGGCAGCACCCTGGGCTTCCTTGATTCTAGCATTCCAGATAAAAATTATTTTTGGCACGTGTCATGTTGTGAAAATCCAAGATGCAATACTCTAAGCCTGTAGTGCAAATCTGAGCCCAGCAACGTTAGCATCACGGTGAGTCTTTTCGAAACACAAATTCTCAGACCCTACCTTAGGCTGACGGGATTGGAATCTCTGAGGGGGTGGCCACCATTTGTGTTTTTAACAGGCGAGGATTCTCATGCTGCATGAGTTTGAGAATCTAAGTCAGTCACAATGCCTGGAGTTGAGGATGATTATCTTCCTCTCCATTCTGGGTCATCTGACCTGGCGAGGACGCCTTGGTTGCCTCTGCATTCCCCTCAGCACAGAGTAGGCTCCCCACAGTTCTTTGCTATATTGACCTGACTTGGTTGAACTGGTGCAGAGTTTTAGGCAGTGACACGAGAGTCCAGGGAGGCAGCATCCTGCTGTAGCCAACCCTGAGAGGTCATCTCCTGGGTCAGTGCCGGGCAGATCTCTGGAGATGAGCCTGACTGAAGAGAACCAGCTTGTAGTGGGTTCCCTAGAAATCTGCAGCAGCCTCGTTCTGTTCTTTGCTCCCTCTGCATCCTGTCCCCTCCCTCCAGAGAAGGCCCTTCATGAGCTGTGTTAGATGAGAGTCCCCAGCTGCAGCTCCCTCTGGTCTTCTCGGGCTTCCAGTGTTTGTTTATTTATTTCCTTGTCAGAATCTATCTCTGACTGTGGCTGTAAATAGAGCTGGTGACTCTCAGCCCTGGGCCTGGGCAAAAAACTTGCTGCACGCTGCTTCTAGAATGGATGGCAAGAGTCATCCCTTGCACTGGAAATTGACACCTGGCATGGGTCCAAACTGTCTAGAAGGTTCTGTTGCATCCAAATAGAATTTTACAGACAGGAGTGTCACCTGGCACACTCTCTCCATCCCCTCCTGATCCTCTCTCTTGCTACCTGTTCTTGCCACCACACTGACTCCCCAGTCACCGGCTGGGCAGGTGGCAGAGCAGGTGCTCAGGCTTGCTCCAACAGAGGGTGAAAAATGACAGGGAATGTTTCCTGCAGAACACTCATCTGTATCTCATTTTTCCTCCTCTTTGAGAAAGTTGGAGCTGTGCTAGATGTAAATTTCTTGGCCACCCAAGTCTTAAGCCAAAGTGGCTTTGGTGGGTCCAGAAGGCGAGAGAAAACCACGAAGCCAGGCAAGGGATGTGGGGCTTTGTCTTTTTCTCATTTCCATCTTGTAAAGCAGACGCTCTGCCCTGGTCTGATTTTGAGCAAAAGCAGGTCACCCTTTCTCCCCCATGCTGGTTACCCTGCCTCGCCTCCTTGTGCCCCAGGTGATCTCTGGCCCCCACCTCGGTGGTCGTCTGCCACCCCCTTTCGCTCTGCCTCTCACTGAATGCCAGAGAGCCCCTGGCCCCTTGGAGGAAGCTGCCCGTGAGCGAGCTGTCAGCAGGAGAGCCACACAGGCAGTGCCATCCTGCTGGAGCCTGCGGTCCTCCCCCCCCCCACTGCGTAGCAGTGCGCATCATCTGTCAGAGTGCCCCCTCCCCTCCCTCCCCTCCCCACCCCTTCCCTGCCGCTCGCTCACTCTTCCCTTTTCATGAGATGCAAAGCCTGGCGAGAAGAGCCAGTCGGAGCAGCATGTTGGAGCAGCTCTTTTAGGGGGCTGTGGGGGAAGCGGGCCATCCTCTGCCACCCTCTCCCATGTCCCAGGAGGTGGCCGACTCTGTCACTCAGGGCCTCATCAAGCCATGCCCAGCTGGGGCCCACACCAGCCACATCTTCCCAGCTGTGCTGCCCACCACCAGACAGGTAAGAGAGCAGCTGCTCCCAGCAGGGCCTGGTGGGTCCCTGAGCAGTCGGTGAGCCAGGAGTCTCCCTGGGAGGTTCAGGATACCTGGGAGCACCAGAGGCACTGTTCCCCTGACACAGTCCCAATTTATCCCTCAATAGGGTCTTCCAGGCTGGTAAGCCTGGCACTCGTGTCCAGAGCAAGGGAGCAGGAATATGTTTTCTTCCTAGTAGTTGGTGCTAAGGTGCAAGCTCTTTAAAACAATTTATTTATTTATTTATTTATTTCCTATTCTCCTCAACTCCAACTCCTCGGTCCTCTGAAACTTGCTTTCTGGTTGAAAGGAATCCCATTTCTACTCTTAGATCTCTTAGGGGGCTCTGAAAAGTATTGTAGGCTGATATCTGGACTGTGACTGGGTCTCCTTATTTTCTGTTTCATTCATGTTCTTTTCTGTTGTTTTGAACGGGTCCCCTGCACAGCAGCCTGCTGCACACAGCATCTGTCTCCCGTCAGTGTGCAGGTCTCCAGTGCTCCCGGTGACTAACACTAATGACACATTCCAGTGCAGAGGGACTCACAATCACAATGAGCTGGAGGGAGTTTAAAATATATCAGAGGTCACCAATTTCTAAGGAGCAGGCTGGGGCCACAGTTACTACTTCCAGGAGGCGACGAGTCCCTGGCATGTCTAGATAGTGATTTCTTTTCGAGTGTGGAGGAGAGGGGGTGGCTCTTGCTTTTGTTAGGACTACTCTGCAGAAAACCACTATTTGACCATGTACTGAAAACCTGGTTTTAAGGTGCTCATAGGTTCTAGCCTTGGGGTGCTTCCCTTCTGCTGAAATAATGAAGGAAAGCTTAACCCATTCCTCAATTTGGGTTAATTTTGGATCACTCGATCCTATAGATTTAGAGAATTTCAGGGGTTTCCTGGAGGATGGAGGAGGTGATTGGAAGTGAGAGTGAGATAACCATATTTGAGAGGTCATATCAGTGCAGGGGAAAGTTAGACACTCTGAACACGCACAGCGGTGTTATGCTGGGAATGATAGCAACCCTTCCAGTAATGTGGCTGTTATTAATTGTTTGCTCTGTGCTCATCCTTACAGTAGGTTTCCTGGAAGAAGCATGTGTTAGGGCTGGATGGGCCGGTGGGAGCAGAGTGTAATATGGTCTGCATCTCACCACGGTCAAGTTGATCAAGATGCGCTGCCCCTGGGTATAAGATCCCTTTAGCTTTTTCTTTCTTCTTCTTTTTTTTTTTTAATTTCCTTTAGCTCCTAACATAAAAGGGGCCTGGAAACTTGCTCATATTCTCTGTCTGGTTGAATTAAACCTGCTAATGAGGCTGTGGTCTTTCTCACAGAGGTCAGTGAACTCTGACCTGGAGAACTAGTTCTTTAGGCACAATAGCATGTCACAAATGCCAGGTACTCCCAGGGGACTAAGTGAGAGTGTGGATGAATGGCTGAACCAAATCCATTATCCTTGCATTAAGAAAACCCCTCCAAGTGTGGATCTCGGTGATGGGTCAGCATAGCAGCAGCAGCAGCAACAGCAATAAACATGCAGAGATGCTGGTGGGGTAGAAAAAGCACTGGAGGTCTTGGGTTCGAGACTTCCTAGGACCTTTCATTGAATTACCTGGGAACCTTCACTTAGGATCACTGAGCAGCTTCACTTTGGTCATCTGGAAAATGAGAGCAATAACAATGTCCCACTTCCTTGCAAAGTTTTTTTGTGAGGTTCAACAAAAGGAGCAATAACAGCCGCCCATGGTCAGGATGTGCTTTCTGGGCACTTTCCCTACATTATGTTGTTGAATCCTCCCAACTTCCTGGGATAAACTGAGGCTCAAGGAGGCTAAAATTCTTGATCACATTCAGCAGAAGTGAAAGCAGTTTATAAGTGGTGGCTGAGCCATGCAAACATAACTCTGATTTTACATGGTGACTTTTTGGCGTGGAACATTTATCCTGTCAATTCCATCCCAGGTTCTGTGTTTCGTGCTCTCTCATTTCCTCTTGGTCTGAACACTACATCTCTAGAGGTGCTGGCGATGCTCCTTTGCTTCCCCTCTGTGACTTGTAGATCAGGATATCCCACCGTCCAGGAATATCAGCAATCTCCCCAGGACCTTGGTCAGTGTTCCAAAAGGCTTTTGAATTCTTCAATTATAGGTCCTCTGCAGAAGAGGGTCTCAGAAAAGCTGAGTGGCTTGTTAGATTCCTACCAGGGCCTTGTCTGTTAAGGAAAAGTGTCAGGGAGAATTTGCTCAGCATCTCTGTGCATCAGGGAGCACCCACACAGCCCTCGTCCCTCCTCCCGCCCCCAGTGCAGACGTTCAAGTGCAACCGGCACATGCCCGAAAGCAAGGCGTCTCACTGAGAGCTCTCATTTCCCAGAGGGCTCTGTGAATTTAGGAGCAGATTCCAGCGGGAGACTGTCCCCAGGGTCCCCGTCTGTGCAGCACTGTTTCCTGCTGCCATTGCCGCAGTTAAACCCCATTCTTGGGTCGGATGGCTGTGGATTTTCCCTGAGTTAGGCGGCTGGCTAGAATGAGCTGGAAGGACATGAAAGCCGTCGCCTGAAGTCATTAAAAATGGAGGATTAGAAAGAGCTTATTTTATATTCAGAGGAGGGGGAGAGTGCTGAAGCCGCTTTCTGCCCACAGCTGTGGACCCTGATGGCTAATGGTAAAGCTTTTGTTACTGCCTGAGACGGGAAGAGATTGATAACCAGCACCCTGGCACTGAGAGATAGGGAGAGGGAGCCACATTTCAGTTGTGCTAGTGCGTCCCCCTTATATCTCAGCCCCAAGGCTTTGAAGCCAGGTTCTCCTGCTTCCCCATGCCCAGCCTCACTGCCCTCCCCCACTGCGGCCTCCACCTCCACTCCCATTTGGGGGTTGGGCTTCTGCCCTCTCTGACTCTGAGGCTCTCCATGTGACTTCATGTTTTCATAAGGCTGAACGATTTGCAACCCATATTTGCTTCTCTGTCTCTGTGAATTTTAACACAGTGACACTGGAAGTTGGTATGGCCTTAGTAATTCTTATTTCAGAGTTGAGAAAGCAAGGTCCTAAGTTAAAGTGAGCCTACCAGGAAGGGGCAATGTTGGAGCTTGAGCCTGAGCTGTCCACCCTGGAGCCGGTGCCATTTCTATGACACCCAAGCTGCCCTGCTGGGCCAGCCTTCTGCTTCAAACCCAAACTTAGTCTCACTTGTTTACAGTGACCGATTCTGGTCAGTTCAGCAAGCACTTACTGATTATCTCCAAGTGTCCGACACTCTGCTAAGATTTGGAGATACAGAGATGAAGAATACAGACTTTACCTGTGTATGGAATGTATGTAACGCACCCCTGCCTGGAATATTACTTGACATATAGAGATGCTTCAATGTGAGTTGAATAAATGAGTTGACTTCCTGTGCCCTTGATGAACTTATGGTTGGGTTAGGAAAAGACAGTTGTGGGTACTTACCTGTGCCAGGTGTTGAGGTAGAGTGGTATTCCAGGAGCCACAGGTACACAGAGGGCCCATTCCACACTGGGGTATTCTGGGGAGGTTCCTTGGAGGAGAGGTCTCTAAGCACAGTGTGAGGGGCCTGGAGGCTCTCATCACATCAAGGCCATTCTAGGCAGAGGGAATGGAGTAAAGGAGCCCTGTGAGATGTGCCTAAGACTGTATACAATGTGGAGTTTTGGAGTCTGGAGCCCAAGCCAGCGGAAGGGTGGGTGACTCTCAAGGGAGGCAGGACCTAGATCTCAGGCAGTTTATATATCAGGATCTTTATTAAGCTTGAACTTCATGCTTAGGCTAGGGGCCTTACAGGGTGTCAGAACACAGTCATATTTGATATTTAAACTGGTGATTATGGCTGCAGAATGGAACTAAATTTAAGGACATAGGCTGGATCACAGAGACCAGATACTGTGAGGACATGAGCCAGACACCCTGAATCAGCACCATGAGGACATGAACCAGGACAGTGGTAGTGAGGAGGCAGGGGAAGAGACAGATTTGAACGTTGTGAAAGAGAGGCAATTAGCATGGTTTGGTTGTTGGTGAAGGATAGGAGATTGGAGAAAAGAAGTCGCCTCTAATTACTTCTCTATTTCTGGCATGAATTACTCAGCGGATGGTGGTATCAGGAACTGATAACGGCAATTTCAGTGGAAGCCACTGTCTGTGTTTGTGTTTGGGTGGGAGAGAAGATGGGTGGGGAGGAGATAGATAAAATGGGTAAGGGAAAGAAGGGATATGAATGATCTGCTTACTTTTTAGAAACATATTTGCATCCGCGGTGCCTGTGGGATACCTGAGGAGTACGTTCAGTGACCCAGTCTGTAGGAGTCTGTATGATTGGGAGAGAGAACAGAGTTGGAGATGGGGTCAGTAAACTCAATGTGGTTGGTCTATGAGCCGGGGTGAGCTTGCCCAGGCAGCTTGACAGGGGAGAAGAGCAGGAAACCAAGGTTAGAGACAGGGAAATGCCTGCATTCATGGGGTGGCAGAGCCAGCTAAAGAGCCAAGGGGAAAGGCAGTCATTAGGTCAGAAAGTAGCCAATTAGTGTTTGAATTTTCCCGATTGTTTCATCAATTTTTTTTTATAGTTTTTGATTTGAATCAGGATCCAACATAAAATCCATGCATGTGGTTGATTTCTTTTTTTAAACAGCAATGAACATTGTCCGAGAGACAGCATGGTGTAATCCTGGGTCTGTCCATTCTGTGTCATCTTCCTCAATGTGGCTCTACCCTTTATTTTTAGGAGCTCTAAGGAACAATTGTCAGCTTAGGTATCAAAGTCCCCAAAGTTTAACTTTAAAATTCCTTTCCAGACACACTTAGAAGGGAAAGTTACAAAGATAGTGAATAAAGAAAAAAGGATAGAAAGAAGAAAAACCTACAGTGAGTGGTCAGGAGACAGATGAAGGCCCAGGAGGAACAAAAGGAAATGAGAAAGGTAACAAAAACTTATGTGACCCCATCCACTGGGATGCTTGGAAATTCTCATAAACGTCTTACTCATTTCTGTATCACCCCAGTGAGCAAGTGGGAAAAAAAATGAATCTTTAAATAATAATATTCTACTTCTATAGCACTTTTTTTTCCCTCAAACAGCTTATAAAGTAGCTGAACGGGCATCAAATAAGAAATTGCTCTATGTAAAGTAGGGAAGTAGTAGGAATTCTGATGCCCTTTTGCAGATGGTAAAATTTAATTGATAGGGCTGGGATTGTTGCTTAGTGGTAAAGTACTTGCCTCATTTGTGTGAGGCACTGGGTTCAATCTCCAGCACCACATAAAAAAATAAACAAACAAATAAATAAAATAAAGGCATTGTGTCCATCTACAACTAAAAAATGTTTAAAAATATATAACTGATAAGGCTAATAATATTTTTAGGTGCCCCAAGGAACAATTGTAAGTTTAGGTATCAAAATCAGTGAAGATGGTTCACATTTTAGAGTCACCTGCCACTTGCCAAACATGCTGGTAAATGCCCTATTACATCATCTAGTGCAATCCTGATAACAAGCCTATGACATTAGTACAGTTATTGTCACTTTACCTATGATAAAAATGATACAGAGAACAAGTAACCTGCCTGCTGTTACAGATCTGGAAAATTTTGGATCTGAGAATAAAACTTGGGACTATCAAAGCCACTGGACTGTTTTCCTTAGATCTGTCCCCCGTCACCTACATCAACAATCTTTCTTGTGCATATATTTGCTCATTGGCAAAATTCCACTTAAAAGGCCATCTCCAAATATAATAATAAAGAACTTTGTTCTGGAATTTACAAAGCATTTCCCACATAATTTCCCATTTTTTTTCTTATATTCACCCTGAAAAATAGACAGGGCAGGTGTATTAATTTGTATTTTGCAGATAAGAAAAGTGAAGTTCAAAGCTTTTGTCTTGTTAGCTGGTGATCATAAAGCTAATCAGGATAGCTCGTGTCACAGAGCTAGTTAATGACAGAACCAAAGACATCTTCTTGTGATTTCAAATCCTGTGCTTCTCTGGTTTTCTTTGCAAACCTCCTGGGCTCCCAGCTTTAGTTGCTGACCTCTCTCTCCGTCCCTTCTGATGTTCCTTATGAGGAGTTGAGGAGGGTTATTACAAATTAAATATCTGGATGCTCGAACTGATGAACAGGAAATGAGGCTGCGAATGCTCAGAGGAATGAAACTGAGATGTATTTTTTTTAAAGTAGAATTTTGGGCCAAGTGGCCTCTTTCTGTCCTGCCCTTCCCTGTGTCCTTCCAGTCTCCATGGAAACCCCAAATCAATGCAGCATATGTTGATCCATGTTGCTACTGTTACCAGGAAGCTACAAAGTGGAAATTGCTTTTAAAAGATTTGCAGAAGAGCTTGAGCATCTGACCAGAATTCAAATCTAATATCTAAATGACTGTTTTATTAAAAGCTTTTAATGTGGTCCTATTCTAGGTGGTATGTTGATTAAATAAACACACAGGAGGCATTTGGCAATAAACCTCCTCTTCTACAAGCCCAGCTTTTTAAAATATTATATTGCAGGCCTTAATTCTCTTTATCTTCAATTTAATTACATTTTCATGGCCTGTGTGGCAATGCCAGGTGCTCCTTTTGCTCTTGATTAATTCCACCCTGCCCTGACTAGGCTGTTGGGATAGTTTACAAAAGCCTTCTGTACCTGTACTGCTGCCCCTGAATTCCATTAGCATTCTGTTGACTTTAATACTGACCAGGATGTGCAGAAGTCTAACTCGTTTCTGCTATAAGGAATGCCTGGTGATCTTTCAGATTTTTTTCTTTTTTCATGAACACAAAATCAAATTCGGCGGACTTATTAAACACCTGCTCCATCTTAGGCAATGAGGATTGATAGCATGGAGTCTGTCTTTTTGGAGTGAATAGTCAGTTGGGAGGATCAGAAACCATCCATCAAAAGGGTCAACGAAGACTGATGGGGGCTGTTGGAATCATTCAGCAAGTCGGTGGCACCGGTATGAAGGGGCTCCTCCTGATTGAAAGAGTTCTGAGAAAGCTTGGGAAGGGAAGTTTTAGCTTACAGATGATGGGTTTAGAAAAGGACTGGGAGTCCCCGGGCAGATGGAGGGTGGGGACATTCTGAGCAGAGGGAGCTGCAGAGAAAATCAGGTGCCTGGGTGCCTATGTGTGTGTGAGAACAATGAGCTATAAAGCTGGATGGGTAAACCGGACCAACTATTGTCAGGCACAGCGTGGAACTGCAATGGAACCTACACAGATTATTATAGAGATGATCTGCTTTATGGTGCCTGTTCAGTGGGTAACTGACGGTTGTGCGGTGTGTGAGGCTTGTGGCTGGCTGGGGAAGGAATGGGCAGGGAGATCCAACTTGTAAAGGGGAGGATGCACACTTTATTATGAGCTGAATAACCTCTGACGGCAGGGCCCATGGATGGGAGGGACTGAAGTTAGGAAGTATTTCAAAAATAAAAAGAGATTTAAAAAACAATTCAACAAGAGGAATGGAGAAAAAGAAGTCAGAAATATTTGTACGTCTTACCCCAAGGGACTTGGGTAAAGTGACGTCGGGAACAAGCAGAGAGTCCTGCAGGAATGGGGGATTGGGAGAAGATGGGTGGTTCTTCCCCATACAGTGGCGCCTGCGGGTCTGGGGCATGAGGAGCTGTCCAGCACATCTCTGGATGAACAGCCTGGAGCTCCCTAGAAGCAGGACTGAAGACCTGAGGAGCAGAGGTGTGCACCTGGAGCGGGCAGGTTTCCCCAGAGGAGTGCTGTAGAAATAGCAAGAGCAGAGGGGTGCAGGGCAGCCGGAGGAATCAGAGTGGGGCTTGTCTTCAGGTTTCTGGGAAAAACCAGGAATCACAGCCAATTGGGATGTCCTGTGCCATCTTCAGCCAGTAAGCCAGAAGCAGCATCCAGAAAAGAATGGAGAACTTGACCTTTCTGGCCAGGGCTGTAAGCCTGGGGGCTGCAGAGGACAAATGGATGTGCTCCAACCTCCTGGCACTCAAACTCACCAGTCTTTTCCTGTCTCCTTCCTTCAGGGAAGAAGACCATGTTAGAGGACTTAACCTTAGGTTCAGCCTGATATCCCCCTGGAATTCCTTATGCACCCATCTCTTTGGAATATTACATTAGAGTTCTGTAAGAAGGTACCTGGACTAGGTCTGTATTTCTCAAACTGGGGTGTTTTGGAGTTCCCTAGTGTTTAAATGTTTGGGCTGGTTTTCATTTTTCTCTCCTTCTTCCTGTTCTACATATCCACACACTCTTGTCTCTCTGCTCTAAGCTCATTCTTTTCTTTAATGTGGCTTATTGACTTCCTGTGACTATATTATTTCTCTAAAGGCTAATTGAGGATTCTGATGGCTGGTTAATATTGATCAGCTTCCACTTGAGACTTGAGCCCATCTGCAGCCCTGCCCTCTCTCCCCAATCCCTTTCCATCCTGGATATCAGACTTGGCAGCAGGAGACTAGGAGGGGGTTTTCATGATACCACCTTTGTGTTAAAGTGGCAGGCACAGCAGCACTGAGTTTGACATCAGACCTCCGCTCTGCCACTTATAAATGACTTGTCTCTGTTTTCCTACCTGTAAAAGGGGCTGATAAAGATGCTGACCTTTAAAATTGTTGTGAGAATTAAATAACTCAAGGACCAACTATTGTCAGGCACAGTGTGGAACTGCAATGGAACCTGCACAGATTATTGTACAGGTGATCTGCTTTATGGTGTCTGTTCAGTGGGTAACTGACGGTTGTGCAGTGTATGAGGTTTGGGAATCACATTGTCTGGCCCATACTAAATGCTTATTAAACTTGACCTATGTGCATTAAATATTAGCTCTGTGAATTTACCTTATGTTTTAAATATACCTTAGTCTAGGGATATGCTTATCAATGGGCTTTTATTTATCAGTGTATTTTTGTATCGGTTTCCTTACATACACTGTGCCAAAAAAATGCCCAGAAGTGAAGGATTCTCTTTCTGCTTAAGTTCTAAATTCCAGCTAGCATCAGGGTTCAAGACAGGAGTTACAAGGTATGGAAAACTTTTGCATCTTGTTTTGTAGCACAGAGTTTCCTTGGCCTTATCGAGAAGCACTGTGGACATTTTCAGAGAGAGACAATGAGTCACTATGGAGCTAGCATCAGAATTTTTATTTCATCCTATCATCAGGCAATGAATAGTTGCGGCAGAATCATTCACTGTCAGAATTTAGGTTCAGCACCAATAGATCTGCCCAGAAAGACTGGGTTGTGGCATGACGTAGGAGAAAAAGCTCTGCTGTTAGAGTCACAAGACACAAATTCCTTGTGCTGCCTCTTATGCATTGCGTTGCTTTGAAAAGAGGCACTTTACAATTATTAGCCTCAGTTTTTTCATCTGTAACTTGGGAATAATAACACCCTCTCTGACCATGGCATGTGATTGACGAGTGTCAGTATGTGTCCTTTATGCATTGTAAGAGATTAAGCAAATGGAATCTATTACCTTTATTATAAAACCATTACTTTCTGTAGAGATTTCTGTTACCTGCTGGGTTTCAGAAATGACTTGCAGCTAGTCTAGGTGTACTTGGAACTGGTCGGTTCCTGGGGGAAAATGAAGACTCAGCCTTAGAAACCCAGAATGTAATGAACAGAAAGCAAGCTTTATCCCAGAACAGTGGTTTGCAAACTTCAGCCTGCATCGGAATCACCTGGAAGGCTGAGCACGGTCCCCAGAGTTTCTGATGCTGTGGGTCTGGGTGGGGCCTGAGAATTGGCATGTCCCACACATTCCCAGATGCTGCTGAGACTGCCGGTCTGGGCACCAGTCTTTGAGAACCACTGTACGAGGGCAAGCAGGAAGGCTTCCTTGTGGAACAGAAGCAGGCAGGGTGAAAATCCAGGTGGGTAAGGAGGCTTGGGAGAAAAACTGGAAAAGAGACAGAAAATGGGGAAGATGTGTGCAGATAGGGCAGAACAAAGAGAAAAGTCGCACTCCATCACAAATGCAAGTAGGGGAAGTTGCTAGGTGATGGATGAGGGAGAGAGGTGAGTTTCTTCTGTAGGAAAAACCAGGTGAGAGGCAGGAGCACAGGGTTGAAATATGCACGTTTGGGGAGGCGGAGGAGGTGGAAATTTCTCATTAAGAAGTGGGGAGCCGTGTGGTTGGCACTGGTGGGGGGTGGGAATGGAAATGGGCTGGGGGAGAGGTGCCTCTGTAGAGTAAGGGGACAGATGAGATGTGGCAGAGAGGGGTAATTTCAGGGCTGTGTGGTTTGGCTTGGTAGTGCAGCACAATAGAAATTGGGAGAAAGGGGGTGGAATTTAGATGTGTGACCTGCCCCATAGCTTTCTTGCTCTCTGCATTTATCACATCACATCACACCCAGCAAGACAGCCCCCCTCCTCCTGGCTCATTAGGAGATTTGATTCGTCTTGGCTCCTGCTGTCAGCAGCTGTCTGGGGCAAGATCTTTATGCTCCCTGCTCCCTGTGCAGCAACGAGCCTTCAACCAGCAGCAGAGCTCATTAGAAGAGGGTCCTCTGGACACTTGATTTTCAGCTCTTTGGTGGCCCGAAAGAGTTAATACCTACTCTTCGCTGGGTGCAAAGAGGCAGCTGTGGGCTATGGGGACTTCTCCCTGAGCTGCAGCCAGAGGAGCTGCAGGTTAGTGAGGCTGAGGAGGAAGGTGCGGGAAACGTGCCAGGTCAGCTCTGCTCAGGGGCACCTCCTGCATCCTGCCAATGAGGATGGGCGTGCAGACCGTGCCCGGGAGCCGAGCCGCTGCCTGCTGGGTGTAGGCTGCTTCAGTATTTACTGGATGTGACAAGCAGAGAGAAGAGCTTTCAGCGGGGCCGCTTGCTGCCTGGCTCAAGTGGTGGGAGGTGTGTTGTGCACGCATGCCTGTGTATGTATGTGTGCGCGAGCCTGTGTCCATGCAAACATGCCCTTCTCCTGCCAAGGACTTCACTGCTAAAAGCAAGCTCTACTCTTTCCTCAGAGCTCCTTAACCCACAGCCTCTCTCACCATCCAGTTGGTAAAGACCTGCAGGCCATGAGGACTGGTCAACGACAGTGAGTATTGCTTTTGCTTTTCTCTTTCCTCCCTGGGGTGTCTGTGTGCACCGATTGCATTATCCATATTTAATTAACCTGCCTCTTCATGCATATTGATTGCTTTCTCCCAATTGAGTCTCTTAGTTTCTCTCCCCTTCTTTATAAATCTTTGCTTTTAACCTGTTTTTTCCTTGAGTATCCTTTTTTCCATTATGTCCCATCCTGTCTGCCCCAGAGTCACCTGTGAGGTGGTGTCCACTTACCAGAGCATACTCCCTATGGGTGCAATCACATCTTTGAACTTCCTGGGCTCTGAGCAACCCCTTGATTCCACCCTCCACCCCCCAAAAGTCTAGGACCAATTGGGATAAGAGTCCCAAGCTGTCGAAATGGTCAGGGTGGCTGGGTTGGAGTATATTCCTAGTTCTCATTTAATGGAATTCAAGGTTGAGCTCATCAAAGGATCAGTGGAGGTGGGGGGCGGGGCTGAGGGGCAATTTGGGCAGAGCTGGATTTGGAAGACAGAGAGACAGGTGTCTGAACAGCATGGGCAAACCAGTGTGGGCTGGCAGTGAGGATGGGAAGGACAACCAGGCAGGAACAGAGGTTGAGTGGTCTCCTGCCCTAAATGACCTTGCCTGTCATATGTGGGTAGTAGTCTCTGGTTGTGCTCAGCTCCAGGATAATGGAGGCCACCGGCAGGGGCTTCCCCCACTCCTGGGGGAGAATCCCATAAGCAAGATGCCCCAGGAATAATTTGTAGGGGCCCTTACCATTGTAAAGGGCTTTGATTTCCTGACTTCTGGGCAAGCAGGTGTAAGCCCAGTTTGGACAATGATTGGGGGAAGTATTCCTAGTGTCGGGGAACACAATCTATGGGGATGAGTCTTTGCATAAAACCTAATTTTTTCCTCTTTTAGTTCTAGCAAAGCATTCTTTTTAAATTTGTTAATTATAGTATTATTAGGGGAGCAATTAAAAAAAAGTATTTGTAAAATGTTCAGGGTAATACCAAAATAATTTAAATGGCGTAGCTCACATAGGAGCCTTATCTATCTAAATTAGGTTTCTTTGAAAATGGATTCTATGTTTGGTGTCAGAGTTCCCCAGGGGAACCCTTTATGGATAGGCTGCTCTCTTCACGTGTTCCTTCCTATCAGTTCTCCTCTGTGGGAACAAAGGGCCTGAAGTGTTGAGAATGGGACCCTCAGGAGAGAGACTATAAGTCAATCAGCCTTCCACCTCAATATCCTCTTCTCCCCGCCCCCTGTCCTCCCTCCTCGGGTCAAGAGTAGGCCAGTCCTCAGGCCGAGGAAGGTCATGCAACCTCCATCTGGGCCTGAAGAGTGACTTGCATATTCATTTCTTCAGGCTGTGCCTGTCATCCCTGTAAAGGAGCAAGCAGGGTCCCTGAGAGGGCTCCCTTGGAGTTGCTCCAACCTCCCCCCTGCTCCCATCTTCCAAGCCTTAACACACTCCCACCTGGGACAGGTGCCCTTGGAGGGGAGCAAGAACCAGAGCAGCAGCCAACCATGTTATTCTGGAGCAAGGGCTGCCCCCCTCCCCCTCCCTTCCTGGCTGGTCACTTGGGCCCCACTCTAGTAAGAGAAAGAGAACAGTAATTTTTGGCTTGTCAGGCCTGGGTCTCCCTGGAGGCCCGTGTCCCACTTTCTGTTGATGGCCAGTGGTTGGGGAAATAGGAACTTCCTACCAGTGGTCAACAGAGTAAAGCCACCCAACCATTTGTTCTTGTCCATCCTTGGTGGGTCACCCCTGCTCAGGACAAGTAGGCATTTGTGGGAGCTGGGGTGTGGGGAGGTGCTCCATTAGTGGATAGTCCTCGGAAGGAAATGTGTAGTCAGATGAGAGAGGGTGGCCCCTCTTACAGCAGATTCTTTGATTTTAGGTGAGAGGACGTGAAAGGGTAAATCCCTGAGCCCCGCAGTCTTATTTGCTGCCCCGGCGTCCCAGCAAACCAGCCCAAGGGTTAACCGTAAGCGGATGCCTGTATGGCTGCCTTACTGATGCCACGCAGGTAATGGATCCATGACCTTTCTTGTCCCTGTTCCTCTCCTCTTTTCTCCACCTTCCCACCTCCCCTGCTGTGCAAGCCTGGCCCAAGCCTTAAGCCCCTGGGTGGTCCACTTGCCTCTGTCCCCCAGGCCTCTGTGTGGACTGAGCTGCTCTTGCCTGTGTGCTTCTTGCAAAGGTGGGGTTTTGCAAGCAGAACTTGCCTTAGCTCCACTCTCCCGCTGACTGGTAGGACCTCTTGGCTGTGACTGGTGGGGTGGAACAAGGGACTGTGCATGAGCTTGTATGGAACCTCTGTAATTTCCTGGGGTGGAAGACAGGGAAAAGTCTAACTTTTTATTTTTTAATATTATTTATTTATTTATTAGTACTGGGGATTGAACCCAGGGATGATCTACCACTGAGCTACATCCCTTTTTATTTTTTTCTTTTGAGACAGGGTTTGTCTAAATTGCTTGCTCAGGGCCTTGCTAAGTTATTAAGACTGGCCTTGAACTTGGGATCCTCCTGCCTCAGTCTCTTGAGTCTCTGGAATTACAGGCCTGTGCCACCATGACCCGTTTTTCTTCTTCTTCTTTTTTAAGTAACTTAAAATTTTACCTTTGTTTCTCCCATTATTTGAGCTCTAACTAACTTATTAGAAGATTATAACTTGGGTCTCAGCTAGGAAAGTAGAAAATAAAAATCATTTTGCCCCAAAGAATATTTTTAAATTTTTTTTAGTTATAGATGGACCCAATACCTTTATTTTATTTATTCATTTTTATATTATTTGTTTATTTTTATGCGGTGCTGAGGATTGAACCCAGTGCCTCACACATGCTAGGCAAGCACTCTGCCACTGAGTTACAACCCCAGCCCTATTTTATGTATTTTTATGTAGTGCTGAGGATCGAACCCAGTGCCTCACGAGTGTTAGGTGAGCGCTCTACCACTGAACCACAACCCCAGCCCCGAAAGAATATTTTGTTGAAGACTTTTTCCAGTGATTTGGGAGAGTCATGGTTGTCTTGGTAACAAGTAGCCCCCCTCACACTGGTCCCTGCTAAGCCTTCTTAAATGGCTTGTGTGGATTTGCCACTTTTTGAGAGTCCGTTAATTGCCCTTTGGGGGCAGTACCTGACTGTTTTATGACTAATGATCCCCAGGCCATTGGGACAAACTGCCTGGCTGGAAGTCGAGTTTGGTCTTGGTACAGCATGAGTGGGATCTTTAACTTCTATTCACAGAACTGGATGACTCCAGGGCCACTTCAGTCAGCTGCTTGCATGGCTGTTGTTGGGCACCCTGGGGTTTGTAAGAGAGAGTGGACACATGAGATGTTTGCTGTCTCAGGAGAGGCCATGGCTCTCTGAAATGTTTTGAAATGCCAGTAGATGACTCTGGTGTGGTCTGGCGGAGATCAGAGATGGGAACAGGGATGTGCAGGCCAATTTTCTGTAGGAGAGAGAATATTTCTGGAAACTTGGATGTTCCAGCCCTAAGAGGCTCTTTGGAGATGTGCTGTAGCATACAAATGTTGTCCATCCCTGCCAAATATAATGCCAACTCAGTGGAAGACATTTGTAGGATGAGATTTCTGTGAACAAAGAGAATTACAGGGTCAGGGATGGAAACCCATTTGAGCCAAAGGAAGTGATTGAATTGGATGATCTTTAAGGCCTCTGCCTAGTCCCAGGATTGGGAAAAGGAGGGAAAGAAAGTCTGGCCAAAGGACTTGCTTACAACGGGGAAAACGGCCATTTCTGTAGGTATTTGGACCATTTCCATGGTAATTGGCTACCCATGTGCACGTGGCAGTTCCTTTTATAAGTCAGTCTGAAGCCCTGATCTGATCATACCAAACCCCATCTACTTACCTTTGCCCTCAACAGGAGGAGTTACCATGGATAAAGGTCAGGGGTTAGCAAACTTATTTTGTCAAGGGCTAGAGAGCAAATATTTTTCAGTTGTTTGGGTTAACTACCCTTGTCGTTGAAAGCAGCTTTATATAATATGTAAACAAGCAGCGTTGTTGTGCTCCAATAAAACTTTATGTACGTAAACAAGCACCTTGGAGGGCTTTGGTTTGCCAACCCCTGGTTAAAGGTAAATAAGGGTTAATGTTGACAGTCAGAGATGGTGGAAAAATTTCTTATTGGATCCTGTCACCTTGTGGGTCCTTTGGAAAATAAAAAGTATGAGAAATTAAACAAAAGTGTTAAAAATTTAAATATGCCCATTGACATAAGCCAAAGTATGAATAGGAATACAGGAGTTTAGTTAAGCAAGTGTAAGAACTGATGAAGGAGATCTTGGTTCTTAATTGTGGATTGTGTCAACTGCCCTGCCGCTCCCCTGTAGACATCAATCCCTGAGGTCCGTAGCCATTCATTCCTATATAACCTATGGGTGGGATGAGTGGAGAGAACCCGAGAGGGAACCGACCAGCTTTCAAGCCCTAGGCTTTGCGTCCTGACTCTCTGATGTGCACTCTGCCTTCTGCAAGCCATCCTTCCCTGGTGGTGTGGAACTACTTCTGGGGTTTTGCAATTAGAAGCTACTACTGTTGCTGCTACTTTGCCCTCCTGGCAGGAAAGCAAAATGTGGATTGTTATTTTGTCACTACTGTATTTCCTTTCCCTACAGAGAATCCTAATTTAGAAATTCTTCCAAGCTAATGACCTTCATTGACTTACTATCAACTTGCCGTCTCAGCTTTAAAAAGCATTAAGCCTCTAGAGTAGGGTAGGGTACCTATTAGCAGTCACATTAAGGAAGGAGGAGAGCCCTAGACTCTAGGTACTCTCTTCTGGTTCTTCAGGGGTCCCCTGGGGGTAGGGGGACAGTGCTGGCTCCTGCAACCGAAGTTCCAGGGGCCCTTTGGAGCTGACAACGATGATCGTGACAGTCCCGTCCTTCTGCCCCCGTGCTTGTTGCAGGAACAAAGGCATGAGGACTCGACTGGGCTGCCTGTCTCACAAGTCAGACTCATGTAGTGATTTCACAGCTATTCTTCCCGACAAACCCAACCGTGCTCTCAAGTGAGTAGTATGGCGGCCTAGCGCTCCTGGGGGGCCCACTGCGGGGTGCCCACCATGGGGTTATATAATCCATTCTTTTCTGGTTGCTGACCAGATAAGCCACAGGACAATAAATTCCTGCCTCTTGGCAGCTGCTTTAATATCCCTGAGCATGAGTGAAAGGAATGTATGGCTTAGCAATGTTGGAATAGGAACCCTCATTTTCCTCCAAAGAAAACCATACCCCCCATCACTCACAAAGCTGTGGGTGGCAAAGGATACTTCTTGGTTCTACTTAGTTGTCAATCTGAGCTCTCGATTTGGAAATAAACACTCAAACCTACTCTAAAAATATGCTTAGATTCAGATGATCTGGATTCCCCGCCTATTCTGTGCAGGCACTGTGTTAAGTGATGTCACAGGTGTCGCCTCATTTAACCCTCACACAGCTCAGAAATGGGCATGATTTATCTCCGTTTCAGCGGGGAAGATATCAAGGTGACAGTCAGAGATGGAGTCACGAGCTGAGCCTAACTTTTCTGACTCTAAGACCAGTTTCTTTCCACCATTACTTTGATGTCTTTAAACCAGTTACTTCACTTCATTGTTTAGACTGAAAGTCGATATACAGAATTTCCCAAATTCCTACCTTGAAGTTTTTCCAACCATCACTTAGGAGTGCACAAATTTATAGCCACTGAATTGCAGGATTCAGGTCTGGTCTTCATTTGTCCCCTCTTGTGCCTACTTATCCCGTTGGGCAAATTTCAGTGGTGTTTGAGGGAGAGGAGGTCATTTCAGAAATATTCAAGAGTGGTGTCTCTTCTTTCCTAGGAGGTTATCCACAGAAGAAGCTACAAGGTGGGCAGATTCCTTTGACGTGCTTCTTTCTCATAAATGTAAGTAGAATTCAGGTGGCCTCACGTTTCAGCGAGTCATTCATTTAATAAAAGATTGCACCGGATGCCTCTGGGGCTCCAGGTACTGGGTGAGGTGTTCCAGACCTGTGTGGGTCCCCTGCTCACAGAGCCTCCTAAAAGAACATAAAGATAAGAAAATGGATAATTTACGTGTAGAGAGATGAAGGTCTTCTGTTTTCTGGGTTCAAATAATGGTCCTGCCATATTCCATGTTACAGCAGTTGAGTTGCAGGAATCCACGTATGTGGGCTGGGGGTATAGCTCAGTTGGTAGAGTGCCTGCCTCACATGCACAAGGCCATGGGTTCAATCCCCAGCACCACACACACACACACACACACACACACACACACACACACACAAATCCAGATATGGTCTTCATTTGTCCCCTCTTGTGCCTAGGTGTTCCCCTGAGCAAATCTTAGTGGTGTTTGAGGGAGAGGAGGACATTTCAGAAATATTCAATCAGCAATTTTAACAAAAGAGAGTTTAGTTTAGGGGATTGGAGTGATGGGCTCCATGTTCCATCTGGATCTTGTTTATAAAATTAAATGACCTCTCTGCAGGTCATCGAAGAATCTTGGGCTCGGTATTTACTCAAGACAGAATTTGGACTTCTCTTGTTCTATTTTGAGGGATGACTGCCTCAGCTGCATTGATCTCCCAGTTTCTGACTAGAACACAGCCTCTGCTATCCCTCTTCCTCTCCCATTTCTTCTTTCCTTGTCTGTGGTATCTTTTATTTGCTGCAAAGACAGAGAGAGTTGTCCTGTTGTGGTGTGGGGATGGAGTTTGCTATCAGTCCAACTTTCCAGCTCTTTCTCTATTTTCTCTCTGAGCAAGTCCAAAGTTGTTGGGCTTTGAAGTCCCAGTGTCATTAAATAACAGGACGTTGTACAGCAGGGGTGGGGAAGAAAAAAAGGGGTGCTGTAAGATTTGAAAGGTCTCAGGCAGGCATTTGGTGTTCCCCTTAAGTGTGTCATGTCAGTGACTGGTTTGGGAGCAGAGGTCTTTGGCTGTTGACTCCACCTAACTGGGGAACATGGTTTGTACAATTAAGTTAAAGGTGCTGGGTGGGAGTCAGACCTGTCCCCAATTCCAAGTCAGCTTGATATAGGTGGGTGGTCTTGATGGAGTCCCTTGGTCTTCAGAAGATATCTCTAGGAGTGATTTTTTTCTTTCCACTTGAAGAGTTTCCTCTGACTCTGCCCTTGATTCTTAATAAACTACTTTTGAATTGATTTTAAAATAAAATGCATAATCTAAGAATAAGCACATATTGTAACAAGTAATTTCGTGAGACAAATAGTCATTTTAGTATTCCATGGGTTGTACTTAGACAGGAAAATAAAGCAGCATAGATACAGCATACATACCATATGGCTAAACCCCACACAGCAAGCTTACGCCATGAATTTAGCGAGGTAACGGCATATGTATGGTAACATTTAGGATTCGACAGTAATGCCTTTCTTTCTTTTTTTTTAAATGAGGCTATTCTGAAGATTTTTCTGGAGTTGAATTTGCCAAAACAAGTGTCACTACCAATTTATGCCGCCTTTTCTGGCTGGTTTGGATTCAAGGTCATCCTGAAGTTGGATTTCTATTTCCGCCTCACAATGAATTCACTTAGATCAGGTCCCTGAGGCTGTTTCCTCATTCTAAAATGGGGTTAGAAATACCTGCTTGCTACCTGTCACCTGCATATGAGAAACTTCATAAGTGAACAGACGCCTTTAGAGGATTCTGGGCTCTCTGTTCAAAGATGTGTATAAAGGATAAGGTGGTATTTTAAAAAATGATTTTTAAAAATTTATCAAATGTAAAATAAATTATGCCTTGAGCATAAGGTTGCAAATTTTTGTAGTCAATGATTAATATTAAGCCCTTATAGACAAGTTTACGGAGGTGAAATTAAGTGTTGGAAGCTTGGGGTGCATTTGTATTGTGGCAGTGGCAATACCTGGAGATTTAAGAGGTTTAATTTTATTTGCTCAATTCAATATCTCTTAATCTGAAGATACTTGTTTCTGCGTCTGTCAGAGATGCTTTTGTTTTCCAGGAATGCAAGGACACTTTTCTGAGATGGGGTTTGGCTAAGGAGTCTCAAGCTGACACCAATTTGCTTCTTTGTCAAATAACGACAGAAATGGGCTTTTTGAGCTTTGAAGTTCTATGATCTTTCTTGGAATCTGATTTTCTGTTTTTATCTCTGTTAGTTTGGAATAAAAAGCCAGTGGAATGAATGTCCTTGAGAAGAAAGGAGTCCTTGTTAAGAATTACTGGTAGAATCTCAAGCTTTTAGAACTTGAACTTGAATGTTTACCCCTCTGTGGGGCTACAGAGGAGTTCGAGGCCAGCTTACTTTGAAGGGTGTTGACAACTTTCTAAAAGTCTAATGAATTTGGGTTGAAGTTGTGACTCAATCAGGACTGATTAGCTTTTCCAAAGGGATTGTACATGTGCTAGTCCCTTAGGAGGGACAGCTTTGATGAGATGTGTGCAGAGCTTTCAATTAAGACAGAAAACATCCTAAGAAGTAGAAAGTAGAGTCCCCGAATGACTGAGCTCTAGAAAACATACATTAGTCTGGAACCCACTCCCTGGCAATTCTCCACATGTGGGCGGCTGTCCTCCCTAAGATTTTTATTCCATGAAAATCTGGATAATTATAGAATACCTTTGTTATCCCTCCTCTGCCTAGATGTTTTGGCCACTCATTTATTTTCTAAAGGAGGTGCTTAGTATTCATTATGTACAAAATCTATACTATGCAGCTGGGATAGGGCACAAAAATGAACAGGACACGGTTCATGCCTGGTGGAGAATGTAGCTGTCAGAGGAGACAGGCATGCATACGAATAATACAAGAAAAAAATAGAGTGTGTGACCACATTGTAGGTGGCCTCGAGATTTCAAATGGAATCCTGACATTCATCGACCCTCTTAAATTCTGTCCTGTCCATATTAGAAGTGTTGGAGCACAAGGACTGCTTTTAGTTTAGAGCATGGTTTCCAGTTCACTGGAGAACAGGTATTTGAACAATTAAATGAATAGCACTGACTGAGAGTCAAATCTATGTTCCTGATTTTGACCCAGCTCTGCTACTGGATAATTGGGTGCCCTTGATGGAGTACTATTTAGCCTCTTGAAAAATCTGTTACCTCGTGTTTACAGCTGGATCTAGTTCTACCCCTTCGTCCTGGGGTGTTCTGTAGCAAATGTGGGGGCTGGACAGTAACCAATCACCTACAGCAGGTGGTTTGACTCAGCGCTGCCTGCAGGCTTATGTAAAACTGCCTCAAAGCTGAAATGGCTCCAGCTACCAGAAGGGGGACCGAGGTGCCCCTGTTCCAGGCTTCTGCCCTCCTTGGCACAGTCCCTCCTTGGCAGAGCAGTTCATGGGCTCAAATCTCAGGCAAAAGGAAAGCAACTTTGCTATTTCTTAAGGTTTAGAATTGAAAAAAAAAATCTGGAAGGCAAATATTTGGAGTAGTTTTATTTCCAATCATATTTGTTTACAAATGCAATACAAAGAGGAAAGGCACCCA
Source organism: Spermophilus citellus (assembly GCF_964194105.1). Classification (NCBI taxonomy): domain Eukaryota; kingdom Metazoa; phylum Chordata; class Mammalia; order Rodentia; family Sciuridae; genus Spermophilus; species Spermophilus citellus. The sequence continues at coordinate 151,488,474 of NC_138187.1, forward strand.
AGGAGGCCTGGGAGGTAACCACTAGCTAAGTGCTCATTTTTTTCTTTGTAACTGAACTTGAAATTGCTGATGGCTTCATTAACTAGGAAGGGTTTCTAATGTGTGTTAATTTGGCATCTTTTCCCACTAACAATCAGACTTGGTGTCTGTGAGTTGTGCACGTATTTGCCCTAAGGGGTATGTGTGTGTGTGTGTACAAGTGTGTATCTGTGCACACATATGAGCCCCCAGAGGTCTTTCTGCTTTGCAGCTCATACCCAGGAGAATGAAGCTTCCTCATTTGGGTGAGATCTTTACTGACAGGTTGCTAGAGGACAGGAACAAAATAATTTGTCTTCTGTTTTCATTCTTGATGCAGTTCAGGCATATGCTGTGATTTGTCCAGCTTCTCAAGGGACACGCTGTGTTGGAATAAATTCTCCCCTTCTCTCTCCATTCTTTTTTGTCTCCCTCTTCCATTTCTCATTCCTTTTTTTTTTGTACAAATAATTGGACTCATTCTAGTTTTAAGGTACAGTGGTAGGCTGCATTTCTTACCCTTTTCTTTCACCTGACCCCACACCCGGATGACCTACTGCCTCACTCTGGGCATTTGTTTGGAAGTTGGGCCTTGCTTCATCATTTGCACAGAGCATGGAGGGTCCATGCTGACCTGTCCCCATCTGGCCCAGGGCACACTAAGTGCAATAGGACAATGTTTTGCATTTGCAGAGTGATCATTTATCTTTGAGAAAATGAGACCAATAAAGAAGCTTTGAGTTTCTAAAAATTAGCTCCCTTTGAGATAATGATTGAGATAAAAAAATATATAATGACTTGAAGTGGCCACACAGTCACCAAGCAGAGAACCCCAATCAATCAAATAAACAAAGACCAAGTTATTGGCTCATTAAATTTCTTAAATTATTCATTTAAATGCCCTTTAAGTCTAGAACACACAGTTTCCATTCACTGCCCCGCCATATCCCTCTCTAAGCCAGAAGATTCTGGAACCATGTTATTCAAAGTGAGATCCAAGGAAGGTAGCACCAGCCCCTGTCCAGAGCTTATGAGAAATGAGCATTTTGGATCCTGTTTCAGGATCCCCAGAATCAGAACCCCTGGGGTGTTTTTTCTACCAGCCCCTTAGGAACGTCTGTGCACACTGGGGTACAGCAAGGGCTGTTCTCCAACACACTCAGGAAAACATGAGTCTGGAGCTTGCTGTTGGAGCAGGTGGCCCTGGCTTTCCAAGAAACACACAAAATACTGTATCTTGTATTGCTGCTTTCTGCAGCTCTCAGACTATGTGGGCCTCTAACCATCCAGCATGTGGCACGGATTCCATGTAGGCAGGGAGGAGGGTCAACAGGACATCAACAAAGATGGCCTGTGTGTTTTCTGGAGAAACTGAGGCGGAGGGCGTGGAACAGATAATGTCTTTGCTTCCTTGCCACCATCTCCACGTTGTTGGGTATTTACTGTCACCCAGGAACGTTGCCCATCTAGCCTTTGTGGAAGGAGTGCCTGGGCTGTCCCAGGCCACTTACCAGGCTTGGTGGAAAGGTCTGGATGGAAGCCACTGGACAAACTCCCTTACCCATTCTGTCTGACCAGCTGTGTGGCAAATGAGTTCACATCTGCAAACCTCACTCTTCTCGTCTGTAAGAGGGGGACGGGAGGACTTGCCTAGTGTCGTCAAGAGCGTTCGTTGTGACAGCTGTTGTGAAATGCTAAATGTGACAACTTGCACATAGAGGAGCTCAATGAAAAGTAGCTGTTTTTATTATTTTTGTTAGAACATGACATTAAAAACATGCATTTTATGGATCCTCTATGCCCAAGATTGTACCAGCCTCCTAATCCCCTGGGCAGCTAGAGGCAGAGGATTGGGGATACTATCACTAGCGGGACTTATTCAGTTTCTGTATCACCCACCCCATGGGCCCCTGAGCCTTTGGAATCCCCTCCTCATTCCTCCCTCTTTCTCCCATGAAAGCAAGGAAATTCTCCTAGGGATGTAGTTTTTAAAAGCCCAGCAAGTGAATTTGATATGTTCCCTCTTTGAGAGTCTCTGCAGTATTCCCCCATCAAACCAATTTGAGAAAAATCCTGGATACTTAATTTTTGAAATCCTTTAGGCTATGGACTGGTGCACATGAGGTTTTATGTTACTTCTTTATTAAACGAGTCATTTGTGAATGCTATGCTTTCACCCAATTAGGGGTATGTCTATTTTTTCCTCCATTGATAGAAAATTCCTTGTCAATTTCTTGCTGTAGTTGTAGATACCGTCTCTACCTTGTTTTTCTTGATGGCTTAGCTCAACTTCTGCTTGTGGATTAAGATAGAACATTGGAAGTGGGGTTGGAAGGCCCAGGATCTCCTTCCTCCTCTGCTCTCACATCCTAGGAGTAAGGTACATGCAGCCTTAGAGCATCCCTGTTTCTCTGTGTCCAACATAGAACATGATCAAGTCTTTCCTAGCACAAAGATTCTCACAGTTTTCTAGTCCTACTATGGTTAAAATATGTCATCTTGCTATATAAATATACACTAACAAAGTACAGATCATTGAAGAAAATTACATTACTCATAAGACTGAAGTATAATTAGCATACCTATTACTTGCCAATAAATAACTGGCTGTAGTTGTTATCTCTCTACCTAAATCTTGCTTAGCTCCAGTTATTTGTTAAAAACCTTCATTTCATAAATAGCACAAAATAAACATTCTGCTCCCGATTGTATTTTCATCACAAATTTCAAATCAGTGGCATGGTTCCCAAACAAGGACAATTTGATTTCACCACTGGTGTATATGTCTTATATTTTATAAATGTATTTTATTTCAAAGTTTTATCCTCTGTCTGACGTTGGAACCTATTCACTGGGCTATTTTCTCTGATTGATCAGGAATACAAGAGGACTTTGATCTTTGGGGGAGAACTTTAATAAGCCTAGAGCTTAATTTTTTTTTTTTCCGCCCTGAGATCTTGTATTTTTCCAAGTCTGGGAAGGGAGCTAGGCTCCAGCCCACCCCTGAAGCCAGCTAACCAGGGCTGCTGGACCTTGAACTGTTACCTAAGCCACCCTGCCTGCTGCACCAGCTGCACTGCTCATTCATAGTGACCCAGTTTCTTTCCTTATGTAAGCACCCTGCATCAAAGAACTAGAGGGAGAGAGCCAGCCGTCGCAGCATGTGTAGCTCCGGTATGTTCTTGGAGTTTCTGTGGATGCTCAAGAGAATGGCGATATTCTGTCCACTCTTCCAGGACTCCTGGGCAAGCCTCTCTCTTCCTGCTACTGGACAGGCACCAATATAAAAATTTTGTGATCTTCCTAAAGTCTTGATTCCTTAGAGGGTCACCCAAAGAAAACCCAAATGAAATGAAATGCAGTGACTGAAAGACAGATTTCCCCCCACCCCCCATTTCTTTCCCATTGTTTGAAGTGGCTCATCACCCACTGACCCCTTTAAATCACCAGACTGTATTTGGTATTGGGTGTGTTATGTTCTGCACTAGGCAAAACCAAAACACCACTGAAGCAACCGTCGCTAGCACGGATGGAGCTCTCTGTTCCACATTCTGCGTATTGTTGACATGTGTGAGCTCCTCGTACGACATAGCGCTCCCAAGAAGGTGCTGTTCGCAACTGCGTTTCACAGAAGAGGGAACCCAGGCACAGAGAGGTCGAGCTTCTTGCTCAAGCTCACATTTAGCTGGTGTGCGTCAGAGCCAGGACTCCATTCCAGGCAGAATGGCTTCTGGGGTCTGAGAAAAGTTGCTCTTTTCCGGTTCCCTGGGTCCAGTGTGCAGGGGGCATGGGCCCTGGCAGAGGAAGCGCAGTGAATGGTATTCACTGTGGCTACCAGTGTGGCCACCTTGAGTGATGCAGGAGGACACTGATGAGCTCAGAGATAAGCCAGCAGTTTATGGATAAGTTGAAGTCAAGGAGAGGGTCCTGGTGGGGAGGAGGGGAAAGATGAAAGGCAGTGGGGGGGGGCACAGGACAGAAGCCAAGGGAAAGGAGCTGAGGAGTTAGCAGGAGGAGAGAGCACAATGCTTTCAGGGAGGAGCGGGGCAGTGGATGGAGGGGAGAAGTGACAAGGACGAGAGGAGCAAATTCCACCCACTCTGGTCCTGTGCAATTTGTTTGCTAGGTTGCCTAAGCAGGAGGGGTGTGCATGTGGGGGGCAAGTGGTCTGTCCTGGAAGCCTGCTGCCGCCATCTGCTCTAGGCAGGAGGAGGGCTCTGAAGCAGTGGACGCCTCCTGTCCCTTCTCACTTCCACTGTTCCAGGCTACAGCTTATCTTTGCACAGTGACCTTCCACGGTGTGCCTTCCTCAGTGCTGGTCCTGGGAATGTGAAAAGGTAGGAGGAGGCCAGGGTGGAGAGGGGGTAGGAGGAAAAAGTGTGGAGCAGAGGGCTGAGGGCAGGTGCAATCTGCTGGGCCTTTGTGACTTCTGTCTATGGTGGCGTCTTGGCGGCAATCTGTTCTCTGCTGTTTCTCAAGATCCAGCCCTCCCCCTGCCCCCGGAAGGGCCTTCTAGAGCTGGGCCATTCTCTTCTCCTTCCTCATCCCTCAGCTCTGCCCTTGAAATTCCTGGCAACTTCCAAGTGCCATATTATGCTTGGGTTCCCCTCCTGTTCCCTCTGACCCATCCTGGCAATGCTGGCCTCCAGTTGGGTTGAGATGGTCTGAAAGAGCATCCCACAGTCCCTCGTCATAGGTGGAAAGACGCCTGTCTGCTCTGGGCAGCGCCACAGCCCCTCAGGAAGATTCTTTGGTCTTTCTAAGTGTAAGAGTGGAGCTAGGGCTGGTGGTCAGCATTGTGGGGGAGAAGAGAGGGCAGGCAGGTTCCAGGTTCTCGGTGGCACCTAATGGCCTCAGTTCTCACCACAGTGAAGGTGATGGCAGGTGTCGTCCTGCTGGAGAATCTCCAGGACTGTAGGCCAAATGCACATTGGTAGGGCTGCAGCATACATGTGTCCAGTGTGGTTGCCTAACCAGGGTTACTGTCCTTCCTTCCTTTGGGACAGCCATATACTAACTATCAGAGGAGGGGCAGGTAGTGTGGCCTCTGAAGTCACACAGATGTGCACAATCCACTTTCCTCCTTTTTCTGGCCAGGTGACCATACACAATTCAACATTCCACATTCCACTTTTCTTTTTGTAAAACAAACTTCTCGAAGAGCTCACATTCACTGACAGCCTATAATGAATACTAGGCACTTTTGCATGGATGGCCTCGTTTGATCCTGGCAGCAAGTCCTGAGATTGTTCCCATTTTACAGATGAGAAGACCTGGGCCTTAAAATGTTAAGGTACTTTTCCAAGGTCATACAGGCTCTGTACACTGGTAGAGGCAGCTCTTGGGCCCCACCATCGTGCAGATCTGGACCCTGGACCACGGACACACATGCAAATGCTGGCTTTGTAGTTTGGTATCCTTGCCACTTGCTGTGGGACCTCAGGCAACTCACTTCACTTCTCTAAGCTTTATTTTTCTCTCCTTTCAAATGGTGAAACATTAGGACCTCTGCTATGGATTTGCCACGAGGAGCAAGTGCCGTAGGGAGCATAAAACATTTGGTGTGGTACCCAAAGGAATTACTCATAAAGTGCTCACTGTGATTGTTTTAAGCCTCTCTGATTTTTTAAACTCCTGATATCTATCTTTCCTTTTTTCCCCTCAACTTCCAGTTCCTAAATCTTGGCTGTTTTCAAGGTTCAAGTTTCATTTAGAGAGGGTGGTCCTTTCTCTGAGAGGTAGATAACACTCTCAAATTAAAAGTTCTTCCTCCCTCTTGGTGCATGGTAACCCTCCCTTTTAGCATCGGGATTATTCAATTAATTATTTTATTATTTTATTGTACTTTTTCAATTAATCATTTTAAATTATTACTAAATATCTCTTACATTAGACTAGCCTGAAAGTTCTGTGAGGGGTGGCATTATATGATTTGTTCATGTCAGACACACAGCTCCAAAACCTAGCATGTGGATGTAGTCCAAATGGCAACCTCACCCCAAATTTATAAAGAGCAGGATTGTCCAGCTCCATGAATCTCAGATACATTCCTTTGTATTTTATATTCTGTCTTCATCTACCATTCTCTTTTTCTTCACTTGTCGTTAAGAAGGACAAGTTCCTCTGCTTCTTGGTCCCTTTTCTGTAAAACTTGCCTTCTTTCCAAATAACCATTCTTCTCCTCTCCGATCTCTCCCTCCTTGCTCCCCCCCGCTCTGCTGGCAAACACATCTGGAAAGAGTTTGCTTTGGAGTGACGTGGAACCGGCTGGAAATCTTGGTTCTCCTCTTACCAATGGAGTAGTTGAGCAATTGAATCAACTTCTCTAAACTTTTGTTTCTTCCTGTGGAAAATGGGGGTGATGGTATCTATGGAACAGCGTTGTGAAAATAAACAGAGCTGGGGTTTTGTAAAATCCCAAGCTACCAATGATATATAGTAAATAAATAAAGCCCCTACCCCAAACCCTAAATAAATAAGAAGAAAGACTCTGCCTCCCCTAACTCCTCCCTCCTTCCCCAGCTAACAGCAGACAACTCCTTCAATTCCCCACCTAATGCTAGAAACTTCTCTGCATTCACACATGGCCTTTCCTCTTTCTCACCCTCATAATTCTGCTTTCAGACCTATTTCTTCCACCTTCTTAGAGGCAGCATTTTTTTTTTTAATTAACCTTTCTTTCCTTTAACCTCAATTCATCTTGCTCAAGAAAGCCTTTTCTGATCCTATCAACCTTTAAACAGACCTAAAGCTAACTTAATAAACAAACCAATAAGCAGCACAAGTCTTTTCCTGATGGCTCCCTCTCAGCTGTGCTGGTTCATCTCTCTTCTTCCTTCTCAGCTCTTGCAAGAGACATCTGAATGGACGGTTTCCACTTCCTCCCTCTCAGTCACACTATCCTTACCACAGTATGACCAGGTCCCCGGCCCGCTGTGACTCGCATGGCTCTAACAACCCCTGGCTTAGCGCTCTGGGTAGCCCTAGACCCAGGGGCCACTCCTCGTCCTGGTAGTGATCTTTCCCTGGCCATCTGCAGGGCTGTGCAGGCCTCCCATCCCTCTGGCTCGTTCATGGGCCTCTTGGCGTAAGCCCATCCTAAAAATAAGCCCAATCATTTTTAGCCATTTGATTATTATCAAACACTGGTATTTCTAAACTCTAATTACTCAAATGAACTTTCCTAATGCTAGCCTTTATGCATGTGGTTCCCTCTTCCTGAGATTCTCTTCTCTATCTTCCCTTCCTTCTTTCTCTTAGCTTCCTTCTTAACTTCCTGTCTGAGATTAAAAGCTTGCTCCTTCTGTTGATCTTCCTTCCTGCTTCAGCGCTGGCCCAGGTGCCCTTCCTAGGCCCTTTCTTAGCCCTAGGTACTTTCCCTATTGTATAACTTCTCACACTTTGTCATGTTGCCATAATTATGTTTTGTTGGCTCAAACTGCCCTTTGATGGCAAGCGTATATAGGACACCCTGCTGCTGTGTCTGCTTTTAGCACTTAGCAGAAGGCCAGTTCATCTGAGGGTGAATGAATAAATAAATCCACGAGAATGGCATCATTACCACATGGAATCCGGGTTAGTATACCTTAAGTTTTTTTTGTTTTGTTACCAGAGATTGAACTCAGGGGAGCTTAACCACTGAGCCACATCCCCAGCCACTTTATTTTTTATTTTAACAGAGTCTTGCTAAGTTGCTTAGGGCCTTGATAAGTTGCTGAGCCTGGCTTTGAACTTGGAGTCCTCCAGCCTCAGACTCCCAAGCCGCTGAGGTTACAGGCATGGTGTTTACCTTAAATTTAATGCTGCATGTTATTGGTTGTGTGAAATCAGGCCAGCTGCTTCTCTCAGTATCAACTTCCTCCTCTGTAAAATGGGAAGAAGGACGGTAACTCTCTTGGGGGGCGCACTTTGCAGGCGTTATTTCTTTTAATCCACACAAGGCCCACCAAAGCTGAGACCTGGTTTAGAAGAGAGTCTGTTTGAACCTTGTCTCGCCTAGGGCCGGACAGAGCTTCCTTAGCAGGGATGTCCTTACCAATACCATGGAGGAAGGCAGCAAGGGAATTTCCCTTCCTTATCTTTAACTACAGTCAACTTGCTCAAAAACACCTGTTTTTGTTTGGTGAAAAAACAAAATAAAAACCAACACAAATTCTCCCATTCAGGGATCAAAAACAATAGACTCGTGAGTCCCTTTCCAGTTCCTCTTCTAGGTGAACACATAGGCTCAGAGGCCCTTCTGACTCCCCTTTCCTTCCTACTCTCTGACCTCAGTGGGAACTGTGTAGAGACAGATACAAGGCCCACGAGCTCCCTCAGAGGTGGATTCTGAGCAAGTTGGCCTCACAGAGTCGGGTGCTGGTAACCAGAGGTGGAGGGAGGGATCAGGAAAGACTGGTCAGTGGGTACTCTGCTACAGCTGGATAGGAGCAAGAATTTCTGGGGTGTTATTGCATGCATGATAGCATGACTACACTAGACAGTAAAGTATATTGTACATTTTAAAAAGTTAGAAGAAAGAATTTTGAGTTTTTACTGTCAAGAAATGATAAATGTTTCAGGAGTTTAACCTGATTTAAACATTACTCAATCTATCCATGCTTGAAACATTACATTACCCTACTAATATGTACGATTTTTATATTTTTATGTACCAATTAAAAATAAGTTTACTTAACAAAAAACAAGCCTGGAAAGAAAAGATGGAGGCAGGTGGACAGACCTCTGGCCTAGGGGCCCCAGGTCTTCTCAGGTCCTCTGTGGTCACTGCTCAGAGTCCTTCCTTGCTGAACCGGAGGGCACTGGATGTCCTTGGAAGGCTGGTCCAGGCAGCAGAGACCTTCTGGAAGGCATGCTTGCTCTCAGGCCCAAGTTTACTCTGCCGCCTCTGGAAACTTCTGAATCTCCACCATGGGAAATTTGGAGAGGCCCCAGTGTAGGAGGGGTATCAAAGAAAGCATCCATGAGAGATTTAATGGGAAGTAATTTTATGATTTGTTCTCTGATATATCCAGAGACCTTGGTCAGTACTTTTCACATTAATAACTTAAAACCACACTTGAATTGAATGCATGATTCTCAGGCCATCTCTGCCTAAATGTTGCCATGTTACTGTTCTGTGGTTGCTGGGATTCCCAATGTATCATGGATTCCTACTCCCTTCTAGAGTTTTGACCCCAGTGGGGGAATGGGGTGGGAGGTGCCCTGAGTAGACTTCTCATTTTAGCCTAAACCATGATTTTACTTCCATCCTGCTGCTGGGCTGTAACCCTACACTATACCCTGCTGTCCCCTCTCCCCATGGCTCAGAGTCTGGCGACCATGTGCTCTGGGTGTCATCTGTGATGGTCTTGGTTTATGCAGATTGTCCCCACGTCATTAACACGACATCCTTCACTTGCAGAGATGTCCAGGTGTGGATGGTAAATTAACCAGCCACCCTACTTTTCTTAAACACGTTAAATTCAGATCTCCAAACTCAAATCTCTTTGTGATTTAAAGCTTGGCTTTTGGGAGCCCCATGAAAACCCTCGTCTTTCTCAAGTCCCTAGTTCTTGCGATGCCAAGTCTTGGCTTTTATGACTGTTCCAATGTGGACATTAGAACGTCTGTTTTGAAAGACAAAAACATACAATGATTTTTTTTATTAGGAGAAATAAAAATGTATCAAAAAAAACAAAACAAAACAAAACATTTAAATATATCAACTGCCTGATGCCGACAACCTATTCGATGATCCTAGCCAACACCCTGACCTGGTGCCTATCCGTGGACATCAGATGTCCAAGTCGTCATCATCATCATCATCTAGAATTAAGAATTGTGAACAGTTGGTCCTCGTAGTGAACTTCAGAAAAGAAATAAAAGTTAACACCAGAGTCACTGTTAACCACCGTGGCACTTCTTTATTTTGGGTTGTATCTGCTCCTCTTCTGAGGACAGTATATGGAAAGCTGTAGCTGTTCCTGGATTAGAGGGGAGCCTTAAGGGTTAAAATAATTCATGATAAAAATATTTAAAACAAAAACATTTAACTGAAAGCACAGGGTGTAAATGAATGTCATTTTCCTTCTGCACTTGGTGTGGTGACCTTGATCACCTTGTGCCAATGGAAAGCTCTGCTTGGCAATGTGGATGACACTGATTAATAAGAATGAAAGGGGATGATAATTGCTAAATTATTTGGTAGGAAAATTATAATCTACCTCAATTAAAACATGATTTGATAGGCAAATCTTAAGTAAAGAATATATGGAATAAAACATCAAAAAAACAGGACCTCAAAGGTTTTCTAAAAGAGGCTGGGAATGGGGTCCATGCAGCAGGATGGCATTATCAACTGAATTTTGGTAGGGGTTTACTCAGATATTTTTCTGGTCACTGACTGGCTCTGAGACACACATGTTCGCCTCTAGTTGGTCTTGCAGCAGATCGTGTGTTTTCTCAGGGTATCGACTTGGATTAGAGTAGAGTATGGAATGCCTACATTACCTTGGCCTAATTAGCAACCAGCAGCCCCAGGGACCACGGACCCTGCATTAGGGAATGGGTCATAAACACTGAGGGCTGATTAGATGCAGCCAGGCCTCCCCATGTTTATGATTATGGCTTTTTGAACATTCCTCCCTGGTATCGCTATGATCCTTGGACGAGAAGCACAGTTTGCTCTCAGGGTTCCTATGTGTCTAAGAGAAAGCAGTCGTCAAGGGGGTGTGGCATCAGTGAGCTTGGACCCTTAGGGGCACCCCCACATACTTATTACCTCTCTATCTTCTCTAGTTCTTGGACTTAGGTTTGTCCTATCTCTTTTCTCTCCATCTCCCTCCCTTCCTTAGATGGGGTGGCCGCCTTCCGCGCCTTCCTGAAGACTGAGTTCAGTGAGGAGAACCTGGAGTTCTGGCTGGCCTGCGAGGAGTTCAAGAAGACCAGGTCAACCGCCAAGCTGGTCTCCAAGGCCCACAGGATCTTTGAGGAGTTTGTGGATGTGCAGGCTCCACGGGAGGTGTGTTGGCCAGGGCACCCATCTTGTCAGACCTCTGTCCATGGCTCCTGGCCCACATCTCTGTCCTTGGAGAAGGTTTGATGAAGGTTTGATGAGGACTTTCTTCTACTGAACTGAGCCTCATTACTCTGGTGACTCTCAATGAAAAGGGATTATTTTTTAGGAGCAGAAGCTGTCTCTGATACATATGCTATCAGGAACTGTGTTGCTGTAGGGATTTTGCAAGAGTAGATGCCACTGAGTCCATGTTTGTTTGTTATCCTACTACAAGACAGTAGAGTTTAATGGAATAAGATCTGCTTTGGGATTTGGTTCCAATCTCAGCTTCACTACTAACTAGCTGTATGATCTTGGTCAATTTACTCAAATCTCTCTGAGTCTCATTTTCCTCAGTGTAAAAGGGAAGAATATCACCTGTCTTTCAAGATTACTCTGTTAGAGATAAAGTACCTATTCAATATTTGCCACTGCTCATTAATGAACATTTAGAGTTATTTATATATATTTTTTAAATATTTATTTTTTAGTTGTAGCTGGACATAGTACCTTCATTTTATTCATATATTTTTATGTGGTGCTGAGGATCGAACCTAGGGTCTCGCACGTGTGAGATGAGCACTCTACTGCTGAGCCACAATCCCAGCCCTTATATATATATATATATATATTTTTTTTTTATAATTATGTATAATGAGGCGAATTTCTGTGAAATGCCATTCTGAGTTATCCTGCAGAATTTCACTTGGGAGAGTTTTAACTGAATAAAATACTTGTTATGAGTGCAGGAGTGCTGCATATCTGGAGCTCTTCAATTATGTATTGGCTGGGGAGTGCATGAGGTCTTCACCAGGTGAATGGGATGCTAGAGGATCCTTATAATGCTGATTGGAATAGAGCCGTACCTTCTGACCAGGGTCTTTCTCTACAGAGCACTAGTTACGGAAGTACAGTGGGGAAAGCTTACTTCAGCGACCCTGCATTAACACTTGGCTGGAATCTAATCCTTTCCTGAAATCAAGATGTTTGAATTAGGAGTAAATTGATTTGGGGTTTTAAAATTTGACTCTGTTCCTAACTTTTCCTTCTACTTGAGGCAAGCTTTGTAGTCTCTCTTTTCTTCAGTGTCCTTATTTACAAATTGAAACTAAGAATATCTGGTCTTCAGATGGCACAGGATTCCTGCTGTGATCCTCAGAAATGAGATCCATGATGGCAGCTTAAAAAGCCTATATCACCTTAAAGATATAAGATGCTGTCATTAGTGATAATCACATGGCTCGGCCCTTGGGGGTTTGTGAACTTGCTCTCTGTTTGTGTCTCTAGGTAAACATCGACTTCCAGACTCGAGAAGCCACAAGGAAGAACATGCAAGAGCCGTCCCTGACTTGCTTTGACCAGGCCCAGGGAAAAGTACACAGCCTCATGGAGAAAGACTCTTACCCTAGGTTCCTGAGGTCCAAAATGTACTTAGATCTGCTGTCCCAAAGCCAGAGGAGGCTCAGTTAGACCTCAGACGGGGACTCTTGGAAATCACTGGCCTTCCCCTCCCCTCGCTGCCAAGACCATAATCTAATGTGAATTGTCATGGATGTTCAAAGGCAGTGGCATTTGGGGTGGGAGGCTGGGGGTGAGGAGGGAACGAAGGGCCATTCCAAAGTGTGACCCAGCTGCCAGAGCTTGGACTCTTCCATTTACCCACGTTTGTGTTTGGTTAGTGGTAGCACCCTGCCGCTGTCACCCTTCTCTGGGTCAGCAACTTGCCCTTTATAATGCCTTGGGTCATCTCCACTGAGAAGGCAGATCCGCTGTGCTAGGCTAATCTGTAAATAGAGCAAATGCAGTTTCCACCACCTCCACACCCTCTCCAGTTAGGATTCCTGACTCTCCACTTGTCCCGGACCCTGGGAGGAGTAGCTGGAAGATTTGGCCTCTCGCTTGGGATTTGCTGTCACACCATAGTGGCCAGCCTAGGGTGCTGGGACCTCACAGCTTAGGAGAGAGATCTCTGCAGAATCCAGTTTTTTTTTTTTTTTGGATTGTCATATGGAGTTCCAGGTTTCTAGCACATCGACAGGTGTCCTTTGGGAGAGGGTAAACTCTGCGGAGTTGGCTCTTCCTTCCATTTCCATCGGACCAGTGTGAGAATCTGTGATCACTGCCCATCTTGGCCTAGGAAATTTGTAAGACTTCCTTACTCTTGAATTTCCAGAAAGGGTCTTGGGAGATTTCCTTTGGAATTGCTGAGTGAAGCTGTCATTAAGAAAGACACAGCTTGAGAATCTTCCTCAGTTCTACCAAGAACTTTTCCAGAAGCAGAATGACCAGGGAATGTAGCACCCGTAGAATTTTGTGTCTGTTGCTTAATGCATTCTCTGTCCTCGCCTCCCTGTGGCATCACATATCACCGATCTTTTAGGATGACAGAGAGCTTGGCAAAAGGAGGTGAATCCCATAGCATGACAGCTCTCCCAGTGCCTAATATTTTCCCTGTCTCTCCACGTCCCCCTTCCATGCAGGCTATGTCATTATGATGGGGGAGAATGGGAAATTGGACCGGAACTCCTTGCAGCTTGCTTCCTGGGAACATGCTTTCTTAGAAAGATCCTTCTCTTGGCTACTAGGAAACAACTTTCTTCTTGGTCTCTGGTCTTTGGGATTAAATATTAAATAGGTGTGGCTAAGAAGATCACTGTGAACACCTGGCTGTGGAGACCTTCCAACAATGCTGTCATGGTACCCTGGGGCTACTGTTGGAAATGTGTCAGGAAACGCTTCCTTGGAGGATGAATGAGCAACACAGAACCTTCTCTAGCTGCCCAGGAAAAAGCTGACTTTGCTGCAAGAGCAGTGTCAAGGGAATGAATCCCCAGCAGAACGATCAGAAGGTGGAAGAAGATCCTGGAAGACGCTCGTATCCAGGGGGAACTGACTTACCAAGAATGTGGTGGAGGTGCTACTGGGATAATTTATGACCAGTGGATTTGGATTCATTTCAGATCTACAAACATTTTGGCGTGGCTGACAGTGGATTTTTCACATGATCACACACACACTCTGGAGTACAGGGATGGAGAACTGTTTGATGGAGCACTCTTCTTTTGTGGGGTGCTAGGTCATTTTAGATTATACTGGGGCTGAATCACTCCTTTCCTTAATACCAACCACAAAAGGCCAAGAAGGCCCTTGAATCCCACTAGTGGTAGTGCCTGCTGCTGTGCCATGGCACCTTGTCATCTGTAAGTGGGGGTCGGCAAGTCTATGTGAACTTCAGGAGAGAGAGGACAATTGCTTCCTAGGCTTCACACTGAAGAGACCTGTGGAAGTTCACGTTCAAAAAACTCCAAAGCCTCACATTGTATTCCCAAATAGATCAGATCGTATCTCCCCACCATGATCAAAAACAATCCTTAGCTAAAGCTGCCAGAATTAACTTAATGATCAATTCTCTAACAGGGTATTCTGAACATTGTTTACATATGAAAAGTGCATCTGCTGCCAACTCTACTGTCGAAGATGAGGTGCATATAAATTGGGACTGCACAGAGATATGGAGATGTGACATGTCCTAGGAGAGCCTTTGCACCACTTCCACCATCCCAAGGAGAAAGTTCTAAACAAGAATGTTGTGTGGCCACTTCAACTGGGGCCTGGAGTCCTTGCCAAGTTCTGGTGGCACGAAGGCTGCAGATGGTGGTATCATGGCGCCCTGGTGACTCCCTCCCAACCGTGGGAGGTGTGAAGGACCATGCTTGGGTGTCTTGAATTTTGCAGCTAGACAAGGGCACGTGGGTGTGTGTCCATGCATATAGTAACATGATAGATCTATTCCTGGTTCTCCCGTGGAGTGTCTCTGTGTGCGTATGTGTGTGTAATAATGTGAACACTGGAGTAGTACATTGCAGTCATGATCTTTCTGTGAGGGTGGCTTCCCTCACACCCTGTAGCCCCTGATTCCCACAAAAGGCTCAGAGCTCTCTGCTCTGATGCCCACTTTTAGGCACTTTGGTCATGCCAACCTAGATTTTGGTCTGCGATGAAAGAGAAATGTTTACAACATCTAGAGCAATATTCAAGCATACCTCATCCCTGACCTTCCAGTCCTGTCACCAGTCCTGTCCCTCTTTCCTATTTCCTCCTCCATGAGCCTCATACACCTCATAGTCCGGCACCCCAGGTGCCAGTTCCATTGATCGTCTTCCTTTGCTCCTCATGCCAGGCTTGTGTGGATGGCCATCTTCTAGACTCAAGGGTTGGTCTGGTCCTGGAACCTGTGAAGGCTCAAGGCAAGCTTGAGAAGCAGGCTGGGTAGTACTGGGGCTTTGAGATCTGCTCTCCATCTCTGAGTGGCCTTTTGGTCTCATTGGAGTGCTAACCTGTTTTTCAGCTTGCCATGGTGGACTGTGTAGAATAGAGTCATCGACAACCATTCGCAACCCCGGGCACCACTGGGGTGAGGAGGGATCCTCTGATCAGTGCTCTTATTAAGCTTGAGCATGCACAGGAATCACCTCGAAGGCCTGTTATGAATGCTAATCCCCAGGCTCCACACCTAATGGTGTTGAGCTTATAGAATGGGGAGAGTGGGGCCAGAAATCCACACTTTTCATCAGCTCCCGTGTGTGTAGTGACCTGTGGACTCTGAATAAAGACGGTCGAACACAGTGGCTTTCAAACTTGGTTGCTCATTAGACTTACCTGGAGAGCATTAAAAACCTGGTAGACCAGGACCCACTCCAGAAGAGCTACATCGGAGCTCCACAGGTGGCTCAGGTGTGCGGAGGGGGTCAGGAAGCACTGGCCTGAGGAGTCAGGGGGACACAGCTGAGGGTGAAACAGCTGCCGGGCCTAGAGGACTGGAGGCCACCCAGATGCAAAAAGCACAATGACCAGGAAACCTGGCAGCTCTGCGTGGGACTCCTGGGGTAGCTGCCTTTACCCTCCCAGTCTGACTCACTCCTTTGAGGTCAAAGTGCTCTGGCCAAGCACATACATGGTTTGGCAGTCAGTGTGCCCGGCTGGGAGCTGAAGGGGACCTTGATCAAGACATGCCTCCCCACGCCTTCTGAGTCTCGTTGGCAGTGCTTCCTTCGGGCTGGCCTCCTGGGCCTTGTCCCCTGTTTGTTTCCCCATGCTCTGTGTTTCGCCATTTCATGTCAGGCTGTGCCTCTGTACCCGAGGCCATGCAATAGGGTAGTTGGAACTCAGGTAGTGCGTTCAGAGTGTCGTGGTAGTGACAGTAGTAGTAGTAACATAAACGACTTCCAAATTTTTCAGTGGAGGGTGTCACATCCTGGGGAGTATCAAGATCTGGGAAGCTTTTCCAAGATCTCAGGGGGTTTGGTCTTTGTTCCAAGCCCTCTGCTTTCCCTCTTGGTCCCAGGTTGGATGGGCAGCTGGGAAGCTGCTAGGTAGTTGACTCTCTGGTGCTCTCTCCAGAACTTGCTGCTCCGATAAACCAAAGCTGTGAAGGCATCCTGCCCAGATTGCAGGGCCAACCGCCGGGTGCAGGCCCTGGGCACTGATCTGCAGTGGGGCTGATGGGGCCTGTGACCCTAAGCCCAGGACAATAGAGAAACTTGGTGTGCTGTGAGGGGAAGGCATGAGCCTATTGTGCGGAGAGTTTGGGAAGGATGGAATGGGAAGACTGAAGAGGAAGGAGCAGGCAGGAGAGACAAGCTACGGATGTAGCGTCTGCTCCTCCATGTCCTAGAGGGAAAGGTGACAAGGGGCACATTCAGAGGCAGGATGGCCTCCTGCCAACAAGACTGCCCACTTCTGAGCCAGGCAGAGGAACCCTGGTTTCCCATCCTCAGCCTTGAATCTGCCAAGTGTCAGCCCTTTCAAAACCTGTATCCTCTGGGTTAAAACAAGAAAGGTGGCAAAGTCACTTCTGGCACTGAGAGCCTGTGCCACCATGCCACTTGGCATGAGACTGTGGAGGAAGAAGCCAAGAGCAAAGATGTCTTCCTGTCCCTGTGGCTGCTCAGGACTCCCACAATGCTCTGGGCCATGATGGGAGACTTCAGCATGGGGCCACTAGCCTTCCCAGGTTCGGGGTCTGGGTCTTTTCAAATAACTGTTCCTTTCTTGATTCTAACTCCCTTTGGACCCTTTTGCTCTCTCCCCTCTGCCAGGTGCGGAAAAGGTGGCTGGGCTCCGTGTGCACTCTAACTGCGGTAGCATTAGCTGGTCACTGGCCAGCACAACAGATTTGTAGACGCTCATCGCCATATAAACCGCTTGGCTGATGGAGTCCTCATTGAGTTGTTTCATTACCATGTAAAGTGGAATAATGTCATTCACCTTTACTAGCAACAAGGCTGTGAGAACATAATAAACAGAACCTGAACAAGCTGCCTGTTGCTCTCTGCTCACATTTCTGGTCGGCTGATTTTTTATGAGGAGACTCTTCCCAGAACACGTGGACTCCCCAGGGGAAGCACGTGGCCTTGCTCTGCAGAGGCTGGCACGGGGCTGGCCACCAGGAAGAGCAGAGGTGTGGGTGGAAAGGGGAGGTGAATGGTCTGGGATGAGTGTGGGGGTGGAGAGTAGCTTTGGGTTATAAGAGTGGCTTTGAAACAAATGCCAGGTGTTATTTTTATTTGTACCACCTACTGTTTGGATAGGCAGGGAGAGAAAAGGCTGGGGATGGTTTATGTATTTGTTTAGCTGGAGCAACCTGAAAATGGAGCGAGTTGGTCTATGGCTGCACCTCACTTTATACATTTGACAAGCCTCTGAAAGCTGCCATCAGCCTTCAAATCTTTGACTATTTGGTGATAAGGTCCCATGGTGTGGACCAAAGGAGAATATACCACAGCATCTACTGGCATAAAGCTCATTATTCAGGTGGGGTGATAAGGTAGAAATACAAAATTTTAATCATCCAAATAATTTAAAACAAAACCAGAGAAGGTCCATCTCTAGGGGAAACTTTCTTTCTTTCTTCTTTTTTTTTTTGGGGGGGGGGTACTGGGAATTAAACTTGAGGTTGCTTAACCACTGAGCCACATCCCCAGCCTTATTTTGTATTTTATTTAGAGACAGAGTCTCACTGAGTTGCTGAGTACTTCGCTTTTTCTGAGGCTGGCTTTGAACTCCTCATCTTCCTGCCTCAGCCTCCCGAGCTGCAGGGATTACAGGCATGCACCACCATGCCTGGCTGGAAACTTTTTTCCAAGGTGAATCTTTGGATTCAACGAAAAGCTTTTGTTACACAAATGATAACCCCCAAATTCCATTCCCCCCACATAGCTTTATTGAGGCAAAATCAAAGTACAGTAAAATGTACATATTTGAAGTATGCAATTTGATCAGTCCATATTCCGGTTTTGCAGACGGGTTCATGCATGGTGGCAGGGGGGGCTGCTGCAGGCAGGAGGCCACCATTGGGAAGGGGGAAGTGGCTGTTTTCTCTCTTTCCAACTTGGCTTTTCTACTCCTTCTATCCCTATTGCCACCTGGGGTTTCTCACCCCACTTTTGGGGCAGGAGGGGAGGGTGCAGGGGCTTGTGCCTGGTGTAGATGTCATCTGGGATAGGCTGTGGACTCCCTGGACCAGGAGTGCTCTGGTGGATCCTACTGCTGTCTCCTGGGAACCCCCCCTTTGCAGTTCCCCCCAGGAGGGCCAACATTCCCACTCTGGTGGTGGCTTGCTCTGTCCTGGACAATGCTCCAGCTCCTCTGGGAGACAGTCTGTTTGCTCCTGCAGTCTGTCCTCTTGGACAGGTCCTGAGATGAACCCATACCAGGCTTTCTCTTGGGACCCCCCCCCCCCCCCGCAACACACAAACTGCTGTCCCGTTAGGCACATTTAGGTTTTATGGGCCTCTGGGAGTTATAAGACAACAGCTCTCCCCGTTTGCTGTGCAGCCAGGGCCCCCAACAAGCCCACTACTCTCATAACTGAGTTTCCGGCTGGAATCAGATACCCCTTCGCCTGGTCCTCAGGCATCAGGGGCACAAGCCAGGCTCTCCAAGGACCCTGTGGAACTTGTTCCCATGGGAATGAGGCAGGAGGCGGGCAACCTCCCGTCCTCCTCCCAGGCAGGTGGGGCACACAGCATATGATCGGCTCTCTCCACAAACCTTCACAAATTCTCTCCAGCCCCTGGTCTTATCCCCTGTGGATCAGGTTTTCCGTGCCCTCTTCCTGGTTCTTCACTCCCTCCTTAGACTATTTGCTTGGTCTGGAACCCGCTCTGGTATTTTAGCTCTCTCTCCTAGGCCCTGACAGAGAGCTTATACACACATAGCACAATGCCTGGCCTCTCACTGACACACAGTATTCATGGAGAAAACGAGTCCTGACTCTTCATCAACCAAGAGAGAGCCATGGCCAGAGGCAAAAGAGGTAATTGAGATAACCCCCTTCTTCTTAGCTGGGTTCTGCTTAGTCTGTTTGAGCTGTTATAACAAAGTACCAGAGGCTGTGGCTTATAAACAACAGAAGTCTATTTACTACTATTCTGGGGCTGGAAACCCGAGACCAGGGTGCCCACATGATCAGACTCTGATGAGGGCCCTCTTCTGCTTGGTGGACTCCAGCTTCTCACTGCACCCTTACAGTGGAAGGAGAGCAAGCTGGCTCTTTGGGTTCTTCTTATAAAAGACACTGATGCCATTCCTGAGGGCTTTACCCTCAGGACCAGGTTGCCTCCCATAGGCCCCACTCCTAAATACCATCACATCAGAATTAGGCCTTCAACACGTGACTCTTTTGAAGGGAGCATAAACATTTGGTTCATTGCAGGCTCTGCCTTGGTCCTCTGTTCAGCAGATAGAAGACAAGCCCCTGAAGGCCTGAGGGATGTGTTGTAGGTGCCACCTTCAATGTCCATAGCTCTCTCCATAGCACAGAGGGGATTCTGAGCCCACCCTCAGGTCATAGTGCCCAGCTAGGCCAACAGAAAAGCCACACACCGTAGAAGACTGCTTTTGCCCCGGCTCCATAGGTGCTCTTCCTGATAATTTGAGCTCTAATACTAAACTGTCTGGGTTGGAATCTTACAAGTTGTGTGGACCTGGGGAAGTTCTCTGTGCCTCAGTTTCTTATCTATCTAAAACAATAATAATAAAGCCACTGCTTCGACCATTGTGAACCTTGAGTAGGCCGACCTGGGAAGCATGTGGCACGTGGTGGGCACATGACATGTGCAAAGTGGCATCTTTTATCACACTGGGATCCCCAGAAGTCAACCAGCACCTCTGTCTATAGCTTCCTTGCTTGCTTCTTGGTTGAGTGCAAAAGAAACCCGCTGAGAGCAAATGATATTTCAGGATCAAGGTCTCAGCACTGCCTGGCAGATGCTAAACTCCCTGAGGGCAGGGGCAGGGTCTGTCTTGCTTACTGCTCTGGACCCTAAAAATTAATTGAAAGAATATTGAATCCACAATGGAGTCAATGAACCCATTGAATCCACAGATCCAATGGGTGTTCCTTGGGGAAGCAGATGTGCTCAGGGTACCTCTTAGAGATCAGTTACTTGGATAGATTAGGAGCAAAGAAAGAAATCTCACCCGGGCCCTCAAAGAAATCATACAGCTCTGACAAGGACTTCCTGCTTGACCAGCACTAGCACTGAGCAAATAAGTGGTAGCAAAGGTAAGCAGTAAGCAGCTGCATGTGCACAAGCAGGAAAACTAGTAGGTGACACTCTGGAGCCAGGAACTTTGCTGAGCAAAGTGATCCGTCTATGAGGCTGTGCATTAGCCAGACTGGCTGCTAAAGCCAGAGAGTGCAGACAGGGCAGCCTGAACAGCTGAGCTCCCTGTCGCACAGTTCTGGAGGCTGAAAGTCCAAGAACAAGGTGCTGGTCAAGTTGGTTCCTTCTGAGACCTCTCTCCTTGGCTTGCAGATGGCCGCCTTCTTCTTGTGTCTTCACCTGTTCTTTCTGCTGTGTCCTCAGGCTTTTAGTGTCCCTTCCTCTTCTTCTAAAGACACTGGTCAGTCATGTTGGATTAAAGCCTTGCCCTGAACAGCTTTATCTTAACCTAATCTCATCTTCAGAGATCCTTTCCCTCAACTCTGAGGTACTAGGGATTAGGATTCAACACGTGGATTTCAGGAGGATGCAATTCAGCTCCATATAGGAGGCTGTTATCAACCCCGCTTACCAAAGAGGAGGCTGAAGCACAGAGAGGTTAAGGTACACCCACATTCAGACAAGGTGCAGGTGGCAGAATGGACATTAGAACCCTGGTGTTGTAAATCCAGAGCCGGCTTCCTGACAGCCGGCTGCTGTGGACCAGAAGGTTCTGGAAGGGACAGGGCGGGTGGAGGTGGCATGGGGATGTAGCTGGTGGTGGAGGAGTTTGGAGGTGCTGGAGCTAAAGTGCTCATAGGAGAGGAGGGGTGAGCACACACCATTGCCGGCTGCTAGGGGTGAGGGTTTGAGTAGAATGGGAATTAGTTTTCTGATTTGGGTTTACTCGGAAGACTGGCCTCCTGGAGAGGCTGGTGGAAGATGGGGGTGGCTGAAGACATGCTGGGAAGCCCACTTGAAGTTGGATTGGTGAATTATGTGCCAGGCTGTTCCCTGGCAGTTTGTTTTGTTTCGGTCCTGCCCTGTGTCCTCTCTCCATTAGAACGTATCTGCTGCTGTCTCCCACAACACAGGGAGACCAGCATCCTCACAGTTTGCTGTTCTTCCTGGGGAGGCTGAGTCACAACCTGGGACAAAGGTTGGCTCCATCTGTTGTATCTGCCACGGGTGAGCACATCTGCTAGGTGCAGGCTCCAGCCTCATCCTTCCCCAGGAGGGAGAGGCAACCCCATCCCTCAGCGGCTAGTTCCAGCCTAGTCAGCACCCACAGGGGCTGGGATCTCTCTAGAGCCACGTGATGGGGAAGCACATGGGATCTGGATGCAAACAGGCCAGAGATGGAATGTTGACATAGACAGTGTGCTCACTCTGTGAGATCCGAGGAAGGCACTAAAGAGAGTGATAAGACCTATATTTCTGGGCATGGTTCTTTTAAGGATTAGAGATGATTTTTACAAAGTATCTGGGGCAGGACCTGGTATTGTAGAGGTGCTCAAAAAACCATAGCTGTAAGCTTTGGAGGTCCCGGTCCTGATGTACAGCCATCTCAGCACTAGGCGCCTCAATTTTGTCTGGGGTCTGATCCTTCCCAGGAAGTTGGCAATAGAAGTTCTACCTAGGTGAGTGCACATAGGCTGTACCTGAGCAAAAACAGGACCTCTGTGAGCTGAGACCAAGACAGGGGGCCTTTTATTCAGGATGGTGCTCTACCCTGGCCAGGGCATTAGTGATATTCCTTAGGTGGCCTATGAGCTAAATATAACAGGGATCACTCATGGGTCACACAGCTAGCTCTTCAATGCAGCACCAAAACACAAACAGATAATCTGGATGTTTGAGTTGGCAGAAATCCTTGAGGCAAATCAACCGATCAGGCGCTTTGGGTGTGCTCTTCTCTAACTTATCCAGGCATCACTTTTGACCTGCAGATGTTGGAGAAACACAGGAAGTGGTGATGTGGACCTTCGGAGACTAGGTGAGACAGTGAAAGCAGCTCCAAGATGGATTGAAATGGAAGGCAGAATAGCTCTATGTAGGTTTGCGGGAATGTCAAGGGGAATGATTTTAATCATATGTTCTAAAAATGAAATTGTTGGGGTTTTCCAGTAAGGGCTTTGTCAGGTCAGCTGTGAACAACAAGCAAGGATGGTTTAAACCCACAGCGCTTCAGGCCTTCACTGGCAGCATCTTTCAGGAAATGGCAAGGAAGGGGTGAGAAGCCCGGAAGTGGGATTCTCAAGTGTGGCTTCACTCGAGATTAGGATACTCATGCATCCTAATTGCACTGAAATCACGGCAGCCAGGAGGTACTGGCATGATGGATCAGGAAAAAACCCTTTCCCTGCAACACAGGGAGGACACCCGACTCCAAATGAATGTGGGTAGTCGCTTACAAGTAACCTCACCCCCACTTTGGCCATGGCGGGGTTGAAGAAAGGGCAGGCCCATGAGGACTGATCCCTGCTAGGGGGCAAATAGCCTTTCATGCCTGACTTAGTCATTGCTAAGAAAAGGGAGAGGGTGCATCTAGGTAGCCAGGGGAGCTGTGAGATCCTGGCCCCTCCTCTGGCGCATGGCCCATTGCAGATGGTTCTGCAGAGGGACTTGTCCCATCCAGGAGGAAACATTCTCGTGTAGCGGGGTGGCATCTGGCCAGTTCTGCAGCCTTGGAGACACGCTTGCTCTATTGAGGGAGCAGCTGCTGGCCACCTGCTCACCAGCCTGGGCTAAACCCTCTTTTGAGCAGGAGTCGGGAGGCTTGGCTCCAAGAATAAAGGGCTGGAGGAACAGTGGAGAGACATCATGGTGTGTTCAGCGCCTCCTGCGTGGGCCATTAGTGCCTCAGAGTGAGCCCTGTGCAGTAGTAGGTGCCTGTCACGTGTCCTCCCCTGGCCTCACCTCAGGTCCCACACACAGGGCCCCTCATGTTCTGGCAGCTGTCCAGCCTGCTGGCCTTTTTGTCTCACTAACACCTGCCCCTGCTCCTGCTTCCCTGCAGGGTCTGTCCCAGAGCCAGGCCAG
The DNA here is from genome assembly GCF_964194105.1 of Spermophilus citellus. Taxonomy (NCBI): domain Eukaryota; kingdom Metazoa; phylum Chordata; class Mammalia; order Rodentia; family Sciuridae; genus Spermophilus; species Spermophilus citellus. The sequence goes on from NC_138187.1 coordinate 151,512,060, forward strand.
CCAGCAGCAGGCTGAGCGGAGGCCAGTGAGGCCTGGCCACTTTGGAGGGACTCAGGGACTTTGGCCTCCGGTGCTTGTCCCTCTATTAGGACACATGGAACCTATCCTGCAGGCTGCTGAGCTGAGCCAAGCACCCCTGGGGCATCTGTGCTGCTGTGTGTATGTGGGGTGGGGGGGGGCAGGGAGATGCTCTCTAAGGCTATGGAAGAAAATGCCATTGTGTACACATTTACCAACCACAAGAGTGGAAAGAAACAGGCCAGAGGGAAGGGGGAAGGGAGCGGTGCACCCGCTAACCTTGAGTGTGAGTCCAGGACTTGGTGGGGGAGGGGCCATTCCATTGCTGGGTAGGGATGGTCCCACTGTGAAGCCCTGTCACATGCCTGTATTTTACACGTTAGCTTGTTTAATCCTCACCGCGGCCCTAGATAGTGAGTAGGGTTATTCCTATGAAACAGGTAAGTGAGGCTCTCAGGGGTTACCTGATGATCCAGGTGAGAGGCTGGATGGGATTGCAGACTCATGCTTTTGGCAACATGGTGCTAATCTTCCCCTTGTCCCCCACCATCCTTGTGGCTGTGTTTGTCTTCCTGAAGAAGGCCCTGACTGTCTAGGCCACCTCGCCCACACCTGTGGAGAGCTGGGCATCTGTTTAGCTCCACTGGGGTCTCAGCTTTCAGAGGGAAGAGTCCCTCGGATGCACCTTGACGGGCAGCGCCTGCTGCCCCTTGCAGGATTTGGGATGGACACCTGAAGGCTCTGTGATTTCAGGCGATCCTGGACCAATCTTCCTGGGAAAGATAATTCCCTGACTCTTTATCTGTAGGGCTTCAATACTAGATGGTTTTTCCAATGGGAACCTACACTGTCTCCTCTAATCTCCCTTTAAACCTTCAGCAAGTTCCATTGGAAAACGAGGGTGTGGGTGAGAACAGGTCAGTGGGCTTGGGAAAGAGCCTCCTGCTCCTGACCTAAGGGGGCTGGAGGAGGGGTGTTTTAGGCCCTGCCAGGACTTCAATATGCAGGGATCTGAGAATCCTGTGAGCCTGAGGGAAGGGAACAGCTGGCTGGCCGCGGGCATATTTGCTCGGTAATTCTGATTTTTATTTGAATGCCCGTCTGCCCGTCACTGATATCACAGTGCAGCTGTGAGTCTTGTTTTCCCCTCCTGTTGCATGCGCCTCCAGCCTGGCCTTGCACTCAGGGATGATTAAATGGCTCTGTGGGTGGCCTCCCCCCAGTTGGCATGTGCTCAGGGGTGGGGGTGGAGTAGGTGGGGCCAGAGGGCAGTTGGGATCATGGGCAGAGCAGGAGCAACCAGGAGGCCCTGGCTCTGTGTGGATGCGCTATGGGTGAGGGGCGCCTACCTGGGGCTGTCTGGGAGCGCCTCGGAGAGGGAGGGAAGGCCCTGGGAGGAGGCTGTTCCCGAAGCCCACAAAGCTCTTCCTATAACAAAGCACTCAGCCCGGGGTTAAAGGACCAAAGGACTCTTTACCCAGAACCAAGGCCAGCAGTTCCCTCATCCTGTAAAGCCAGCACAGGCCAAAGCATATGGAAACAGATGTATGGCATGCTCAGCACCTTCGGCAAACAGAAGTTCCCAAGATAAACCTGCAGAGAGACCCTCCTCATTACTCTGATTGCCTCTGACCCACCTTTCCGCACATCTCTGTTGGTCATAGGACAGAAAATTTCTGTTCTTCGAGTCCTGATGCTGATTTTTTACTTGCTATATGATCTTGAATAGTTTCATTAGTCTCTCTAAGCCTCGGTTTCCTCGTCTGTAAAATGGACCCAGCAGTTCCAACTGCTGGTATATGAATCTTCGAAACAGAGGAGCACACCAGAAACCAGGTACCAAGAGGGTTCTTAGCGGCATTGTAGTAATCCAAAAAACTGGGTACCACACAAAAGGCTTTTACAAGAGGAACAGATAAATTTCGGCATATTCCCAGGAATATCATATAGCTGTGAAAATAAAGGGACTACAGTGACACTGTAGTGTACTTCTAGATGAACTTAGCAAAATAATGTGTAAAAGAGCAAATTCTTTTGTGAAGATTAAAGAACGATAAAAATGAAGAATACATGTGCAATATAACTTAGAGAGAGCAAGGAAGTGATTGATGGAGCATGGGGTGGTCTTGGGTAGCCAGAGCAAGGGGGAGGAGAGGGAAGGAGTGGGTGAGTAGATGTACATCAAGATCAGTGTTCTAGTTCTTGAGCTGTGTATAGTTTCAAGTCTGTTCATCACATCACTGAAACAAATGACTGAAAGAAAGAATAAGTAAATTATCAAGACCCAAGCAGGGACCCGTAAGGATAGTATAAAATAGATCAAGGGTTATAAAGATTAATTGACTTTGTGCACTGAGCTCCATTAAAAATACCATCATAGGGATTGCAGGTCTACTTTAAATTAGATAATATGCACCACTACCAACAAAGGCACTATCTTTCACCTGGAGGTGTTAAAGAAATAAATTCATCTCTCCATCCTCCCAGTCAGGCAGGGACTTTGCCTTGGTGCCCCACCTCAGGATTCTTAGTGCTTTGACGCTGTAGGGCTGAACCTTAAATCACTCACCTCCTTCCATTTCCTTCTCTTCCCAGAGCAAATAGTTTCTCATGTTACACAGAGTTAAAGAGACAGTGTCTATGAGAAGTTCTGAGACTGTTAAGTGCCCTGTGGACTATTTTCTTATAAGCCCTGCATTTTGTCAGGAGATGAGAAGAACAAGGCACAACTCTTGGGCCTGGGGAGCTTCCAGTACTTCTGAAGATCCACTCCCAGGTGAACTAGACGCGTGGCCATCCTGTTGGTGTTTAGCAGGTAAAGAGACTGGTGTGACCTGTAAGAGTCTAGGAGAAGGCTGGAGCAGGTGGCCTAGGATTTCACCTTCTTATGGTTTTCCCCCCAAATTTCATGAATTGCAATGAGGGCATGTTCAGAAGCGAATTGGATTGTGGGAGCGGTAGCCTCATTAGTGGATTAATCCATGAAGAATTAATAATTTGGATGGACTAACTGGGTGATTATCGTAGGCAGGTGGGGCAGGACTGGAGGAAGTGGGTCCCTGAGGGCATGGACCATGTTGGTCCATGGCCCCTTCCAGGCTGCCATAAGATGAGCAGCCTTCTTCTGCCTCAGCCTTCTGCCGTGATGTCCTGCCTCACCTTATGCCCACAGCAATGGAGTCATCAAACCAGGGACTACACCTCTGAAACCATGAGCCAAAGTAAACTTTTCTTCCTTTATGTTGTTCTTATCAGATATTTTGATCATAGCAGCAAAAAAACTGTCTAATACACACCTGGAACAGCATTTGTGGTCTAATGGAAAGAACCTTGGACTGGGAATTGTAAAGCATAGGTTAGAATCTTGACTTTCTTACTTATTCACAGGTTGAGCCCTGCCTCTTCCTCCTCCTCCTCCTCCTCCTTTTTTTTTTTTTTTTTTTTTTTTTTGGTACTGAGGATTGAACCCAGGGGTGCTTAACCACTGAGCCACATCTCCATTTTTTATATATTTTTTTGAGACAAGGTCTTGCTGAGTTGCTGAATGCCTCACTAAGTTGCTCGTACTGGCTTTGAACTTGTGATCCTCCTGCCTCAACCTCCAAAGCCTCTGGGATTACAGGTGTGTGCCACCATGCCTAGCTTAGCCCTGCTTTCTGCATCCATATGATGCAACTTGGAATAATATATATATATATATATATATATATATATATATATATATATAGAGAGAGAGAGAGAGAGAGAGAGAGAGAGAGAGAGAGAGAAAACCAATATAATGCTTGACACAGAATGGACATTCAAGATAGGTCTGCTGCAGCTGAATCCTACTTCCTCTCCAGAGCTCCATTTTCTCTCTAGGGGAGTGACATGGTTCAGCTAGAGGCAAAGTGGTCTAACCCAGACTTGGCTAAAAAGGATCATTTTGAGTCTCAACACTGATCCTTGGTGAGACAGACAGGCGACATTTGTCACAGGGCTGGGGGTGGTTTTCTGATTCCCACCCATGCTCCCCAATCCCCATACACACTGGACAAGATACTACAGGTCTTAGCACTGGAACCAAGGGAGGGAGACCACCAAAGCTGGCCCAGAAGGTAAAAGGAGCCAGTGAGAAGCATCTGGGGACTCTAATGGGGATGGAAGTTGGGGGGGGGGAGTTAGGATGCGTTGGTGATTTTATGGTTAGGCTTGACCCTAGAAAGATGCCTCTCCTTTCCCCCAAAAGTGACTTAGCCAGGCCCGGTTGCGTGATTCAGTCTGGGTCTGTGAGACAGACAGGAAGCCTGGGCTGAAATCTGCTAGTTATTTCCAAAACAGACTGAGTGCCTATTATGTGCTAGGCACTGATAAGTTTCTAATACTTAAAAAAAACCCATAGTATCTAATCATTGTGTATCTCCAAATATTCATTTCCTGCGTAAGAAAGAGACTTGAGGTCATTTTTTTTTTGGGTCAGATGGGGTTACCCGGAGATACATAATGAAACCACGGGCGGGGAAACCAAGAGTCGGGGTGGAGGTGGCTGATGGAGGTGGGTGCTGCCTGCTGTCACAGACAGGAAGTTCAGGCGCCTTTGAGCTCAGGTCGCACCTGCCTGTCTAACTCAGTGGGCAGTGTGTGTGTGTGTGTGTGTGTGTGTGTGTGTGTGTGGCCTCTGTGGAATTTGACCAGGCAGTTATGAGACTTGGGAGGGTGGCCTTTGGAGGCCCTGAGCTTCCTAGGTGGAAATGTACCTGCCATTACTGACCTTTTCATGCTGCCGATCCTGGCCCACCCACTAGAGGGAAGGCCGGGGGTCTGATGTCTGCCCAGGTGTAATGGGGCGGAAGCTTCGCCCTGAGAGGTAAAGCTTGGTGAGGCTTCAAACATTGGTCTGAATCTGTGGGGAAGGGAGAGTTATAAGACACCTTTGGGTGCCCTGCTCGGCACTGGAGGGGCAAGAATTCTGTCCTAGTTCAAAATGTGGGCTGCCTCTCCCTCTCCTCATCTCTCAGATCATTCTGGGGTACTTGCTTGTCTTTGTGAGCAGGCAAAGGCCTTTTACCTATAGGAACTTTTATTTTTGAGGTAAGATATATGAAAGTGCTTTATAAATAGCGAAGGTTACGTAAGTGTAAGGTGATGCTTTCATTACCCCTTCCTATGGAGGCTGCAGGCGAGGCCTCGGCTCCCACTCCACTGGAAGCCTGACCCAGATTGGACTCTCAGGAAGACGTCTTATGTAAGAATTGGCTAAATGGAAAACAGTGCCTCTTCCAAGTCCAAATTCGGTTTGATTTATTTCAATTAAAATTGTTTTTACTAAGTGTTCACCACATGCCCAGGCCTAGCTGACGGTAGAAAGGAACATGATATAAGCGTGGTTCCTGTCTTCACGGAATTTATCATTTAGTGGAGTGGATAAAAAAATAAAAAGAGTGGAAGTTGTTTTGTTGAATGAAATTTTAGTTAAAATGAAACGAAGAGGGGGCTTCAGTTGAGCTGGAAATGAAAGGAGCTGGAGGCCCTACAGCTGGAGTTCACCCTTTCTCCTCAGGGACCTTTGAGGCTTTCTCAGAGACCAGTTCAGAAAGCACTCATTTCCATAAGGCTTCTAGAAGAACACAGCAGTATGCTTCCGTGGCCTGGGGATGGGCAAAGAATTTTTAAGATGCAAAAAGCACAAAGTATAAAAGGAAAAAAATGAACAATTAGACTACATCAAAATTTAAAGCTTTTGATCATAAAATGACACTTTTAAACCAAATAAGGAAGCCAGATTAGGAGAAGATATTAGCATCACATACATCTGATAATAGTCTTGTATTGATCAACACATTGATCAAAAGGCTTGAACAGATACTTTATAAAATAATGTACATAAATGCCCAATAAACTAAATTTTAAAACTGACCCGTAATCATTCACTAGGGAAATGCAAATCAAACCATTTGTCAAAGTTTGTTCTATAAACAGTGGTGCCAGAATCTGAAAGAACTTTTTTATTTTTATTTTTTTTTAGGTACTGGGGACTGAACTCAGGGGCACCAGATCATGGAGCTACATCCCAGCCCTATTTTGTATTTTGTTTAGAGACAGGGTCTCACTGAGCTGCTGCTTAGCACCTTGCCATTGCTGAGGCTGGTTTTGAACTTGTGATCCTCCTGCCTCAGCCTCCCAAGCTGCTAGGATTACAAATGTGAGCCATTGCGCCTGGCTGAAAGAGCTTTTTGCCCTTACTGGTTCCCCAGATCCCTCTATATCAGTCAACTTTTCATGGCTATAATGAAATACCCGAGGTAATTAACTTATAAAGAGAAAAGCCTTGTTTAGGCTCATGATTCTAAAGCTTCCTGTCCAAGATTGGGTGGCCTCATTCTTTGGGCCTCTGGTTAGGGAACCCTAACAGGGTGGGATCGTGTGGAGGAGCAAAACCACTTGCATCACAAGCCAGGAAGCAAAGAAGAAAGACGGAGAGGCCAGGGTCCTGCAATCCCAGTTAACGGCATGCCTCTAGTGGCCTAAGAACCTCCCACTGGGCCCTGCCTCTCTGAGGTTCTACTGTTAGCACCATGCTGGAGACCAAGCCTTTAACACAGAGACCTTTTAAGGACACTCTCCCAAACCATAGCAACCCCCAGTGCATTTTTCTTTTTAGTTATGAAACTTTTCTCATATCCATCCTCAGCCTCCAAATTATTTTTATCTACAGCATTGAAGCTATGGGGACACAGCTAGATTCCATAGATGTCAAAGCTTACATAATTTTCCACTTCTGGCCTTAGAGACCTCTTTTCTAAATCCACAAGTGACATATTAATATTTCTCTTTTCCAGGGAGCAGTCTCCCACTGGGTCAGTTACTACCCTCTGTAAACATGCAAACCCACATTACTGTCCTGAAGCCCTGTACTGGGTTTTGCTTACCCATAAACAGCTGCATTTCTGGAGTATAAATGACAGCCAAAAGTAGTGCTGAGAGACCCCTTCTCGGAGCTCTGAGAAGCTATCCCAGGGACCGGGGAGCATTTAGAAAAACAACACCAAAACCCTCAGTGAGATTCCATTAAAAGCCCACCAGAAGGTGTAAAATGAACATCCTGATCACAAACGGGGTTGGCAAAGATGTGGCAGGCCTGAAATTCTTACACAGTGCTGGTGTGAGTGCAAAAAGGTACAAAGCACTTTAGAAAACAGCTTTGTAGTTTCTTATGAAGCTCGATGAATTGCTCCACTGTGACCCAGCCACTCCACTCACAGGCTTGAAAACCTGTCCACAAAAAGACGTGTATGCAAATGTTCACAGCAGCTTTATTCACAAAGGAAAGACTTTGAAACAACCCAGATAATTACTACTGATGTACTACTGATCAATGGGAATGTTCTACTGATCAATGCTCCAACATGGATGAATAGCCAAAGCGTGCTGGGTGAAAGAAGCCAGACCCAAAGACCACATTCTGCATGATTCCATTTGAGTGAAATTCTAGACCAAGCAAACTAATCTTAAAAAAAAAAAAAACATGAGAAAAGTAGATGCCTGGTTGGGAGTGGAGTGGGGTGGGATGGAAGGTCAGCAGGAAACTGAGGGAGGGGCCCAAGGGGACATGTGGGGTGTTGGGAACATTCCATATATCCCTAGTGATGTGGGTTACATGGGTGGATGCATTCCTATAACTCCTTGGGCTAACGCTGTTAAAATCTGAGCATTTGGCTGTCTACAAAGCAGACACTCAGTATTAGGCAGTGATATTCTGGAAAGACAAAACCGTGGCCATAGTGAAGGGGTCAGCACTTTACAGGGGTTGTAGGGAGGAAGGGTGAATTAGGCAGGGCACAGGGGATTTTTAAGGCTATGAAATGACTCGTAGGACACTGTAATGGGGTTGCATGTCACTGTACTTCGTCCAACCCACAGAATGCATGGCTATGTAAGCTATGGACTCTGGATGGTAACGGTGGGCCAACATAGGACGGTCAATGCCTGTACCACTCTGGTGGAGATGTTGATAAGGGGGGAGGCTGTCATTGGTGGGGGAAGGGAGTAGATGTGAAATCTATACCTTTTGCTCAATTTTGCTGCGAACCTAAAAACATGCTCTTAGAAAAGCCTAATAAACATGTTAGGGAAGAGGAATCCTACTATCCATTTTCAAGAAGACAGCTCAAGCCCTTTCCTCTATCTACTCTTTTCTCTGAAAAACAACCCACAAATAACTAGTAGAACAAATAATGAGTGGGCAAAACAAACTTGAGCTCAGTGAAACTAGATAAGATCTGTACTACACGGAGACAGAAAGCAGACGGGAGTGACAAATGACTTCCCAAAGAGGACAGAAGCCGACCTTGAGCCCAGAAGGAGAGGGGTGGAGGGGAGGGTTGTTCAATCAACAAGAGGCAGGTTGGGAGAGTCCCCAGAGGCTCAGGTAGGAGAGTGAGCAAGAGGTGGGTGAGGGGTGCTGACAGGGACTGTTTGAGAGCCTGTAGAGAAGGGTTCCCCTCACTCTCCCTCCAGTCTCTAAAACACCCTGTGTGAGAAGCACAAACCCCTCTTGCTTTCCTGCAAACCTGGATCCTTCTCAAGGGTTGGGGTTTAAGGGAGTCCAAAGCCAGGAATATCTGCAGGCCATTTCTGTTTTTCCACTCCATACAATACTTCCTGGGCAAAATAAGCTAACAGAGTTAGCTATTTACTTGAATGGAGGGTATCTGTTTCACAGGAAAACACAGGAATTACTTGAATGGAGGAAGGAAAACAGGAAATTTTAGGTAGGAAAAAAAAAAGAGGTTACTATTACCAAATATCATCTGACTACTTACACAGGCAGATGTATTCTACATTTTTTTTTTTAGTATTAGACTTTATGAAGTTTTTCCACCACAAATGAATCTGTGAGGTTGTGCAGACATTATTATTCCCTAACTGACTCATGTGAGGCACAGTGCCACATGACCTGTCCAAAGTCACAGGCTACTGCCCAAAGAGAACAATGGTCCTGGCCTCTCCAAACTAAGGTCAGCATGCATGTACTGTTTCATGATGACTGCTGACCATTCTTCAAAAACCTGGGCCAACAGAGAGAGAGAGAGAGAGAGAGAGAGAGAGAGAGAGAGAGAGAGAGATAGATAGTTGTGTATGGTTCCATTCTAAAAAAGTGCAAACTAATCCTTAGTGACAGAAAGCAGACCAGTGGTTGCCTGGAGCTGGGAGTTGGGAAAAGGAGGCAGAGATTCCAGAAAAGCATGGGAGACTATTGGGCAATGCGCGTGCTCACTGTTCTGATTGTGATGATTCCACTGAGGTTTACTTAGGTCAAAACTTATTGAACTTACCACTTAATATCCAGTGTGTTGTATGCTGATTATCTGTTAAAACCTGTTTTTAAAAATATGGGCAGAAATTAAGTCAGTAGCTACCTTTTCAGCCCTGACAGAACATCCAGGTACCTGCTAGACTCACAGAGTGATGGAGAGCCTGCCCTCATGGGGACGCGCTTGGAGAAGAGGACTTCAAAAAATGGAAGTCAAGGGAGCGAACATTTACTGAAAATCTAGCATCCTATCTTTTGTGATCTTCACCAAACCCTGTGAGACAGCCATTACCATCAACTCCACTGTACTGGTGAGGAAGCTCTCGGGTCAGTTATTGGAAGTGTTGGAAGGAACCAATAACTCACACTTCTATTTTCTACCCACTTCCTGAGTTCTGGCCCCTTTGACATAGGAGTCAGATATCTGGTGATGAGAATGTCAGCTTTATCACTCTATCACTTTTACCTAAGTTACAGTGCTGGCCTCAATGTCCTCTTCCAACCGTCTTTTCACGGGTTGATTCCTTTCGTGCCTTCTTATTAAACAGGATCCCTGGTGTGGAGGACTTGGCTGAGAGCAAAATGGTGCCAGAGGAGGCTGCCGATAGGTTCTCCTGAATGGGACTGAGCTCTCCAAGGGCAGGCTTCCCCTTGAGCTTCCTGGGGACAGGCCTCTCCTGAAGAGCAGTGGATATGTCCAGTTCTGTTTTTTAAATTCACCAACCGGGAAGTTGCTCCTTCCATGGATAGGATTGACTTTGGGATGAAAGTTGGGGAGAGGCCACAGGTGTGATTTTAGGGTATCTGTTTCACAGGAAAACCCAGGAATCAGAAAGAAGAGCTCCCTCGACTGTCAAGCAGGCGCCAGACCCAACTCCACAAGCCTGAGCATTTACTAGTGGATTTCATTCTAAAAGTTCTGTGACAAATAAATAATTTCTGTGTGCTGAGTCCTCAGTTACATGGACTAAGGGACATTTGATTTAAAGGAACCTAGTGGTGAACTTTTCTTAATGAGGTAACTTTCTATGTTCTTTCATTTACACACATTCACACACCTACTCTGCAGCAGGACCTGAGTTCTTCATCAGGCAGGCTAGGATAAAAGTCATGGTCCCTGTCCTCAGGAGTGTACCTGAGTTACAGTGCTGACCACAATGTCCTCTTCCAACCCGTCTTTTCCCTGGTTGATTCCTTTCGTGCCTTCTTATTAAACAGGATCAATAAGGGACTTCTACCCATACAACCACCCCCTTTTCCATCCCTTGCCGTTATTTATACCATTCCCTACACCTGGAATCCAATTCGATTAAGCAAAATGTCTTGTGCATGCTCTGGGTTAGGACTGAGAGGTGAACTATATCAACGAATAATATCTAGCTGCAGGATATTGCAAAGATCACCCCTTAAATGTCTAAATCCTGTCCATCCTCCAAGGTCCACCTCGTCCCTGAAGCTTTCTCAGGGTTCCAGCCGGCTGCAGTGTCTGGTATTTGCCTGCTGGAGGAAGGGACTTGCAGCGTTCACCTGCTGATGGGAACACCGCAGCCACACCTACCCACAGGAGCACAGTGAAAACACTCCATAATTCTGTGACTCACCTCCACAGCTGGGTCCTGGAGAAGTGAATCTTGTATTTCCTCACTTAGAATTTTGCTGCCTAGTGTACAATGGGCTGGAAAGGACACAACTGATGGTTGGCAAAGGTCGCCATGTGCTTGGCCTGTCCCTGCAACCTGCTTGGCTCCCTCCCCCTCTAATTCCCCTTTGCCTCAGTGGCAAAGGAAGACTTTCCTGTTGCCATGGCAATTGGTCCTCTCTACCCTCTCCTATGTTGCCCTTCTCCCACGGCAGCCTGAGCTCTTCTAGCTTGAATGAGCTCCTTTCTGGTCCAGGACCTCACCTTTTCTGTCCAGCCTTTCATCCATCCCATAGTCCAAATCCATCACCAGCCAGAGAAGCTGCTCTGTCCTGGACCTGGAGCCAGATTATACTTCCATGCAACACTAGGGACCCTAGGGACTCCCCTAAGTGTTTCTTAACTGACATTTGGCATAATAATTTTTTTTTAGTTGAAGATGGACACAATACCTTTATTTTATTATTTTACTTTTATGTGGTGCTGAGGACTGAACCCACTGCCTCAGACATGCAAGACAAGGGCTCTACCACTGAGCTGCAACCTCAGGCCCTAGTAATAGTTTTTGAGAAAGCCCATGTACATTCCAGTTGGCTGTGGTGCACCTTGGTCTTGCTTAGCATTTAAACCCCTTCCTCCTGCCTCGGAGTGTGGGAATCCTGTTTTGCTGGTACACTTTTGTCTGTAAGTCCCTAATTCATCACACCATGCAATCCTGGATCTGTCTGCCTCTTTCTTGGGTTTCTCCACCTCTATCTTTAGCACCCAGTTTTCCTGCACCATGTTTTTTTTTTTCTGAAACAACATTTGTATAAATATTATTTACTATTAAGCCAAGTAATACATTCTAATTTACATATCCCTTCTTGCACAATTATTTTGTTTTTTCTGGAGTTAATAATTGCCTCTTTTTTCTTTGTTTAGTTTTCTGTCCATACCTAAGTCCTCCCACATGCTCCCACGGCTCAGTGAAACACTGCTCAATAATATTGCCACATTGTCAGTCTCTCAGGTGTACATTTCCTCTCTCAGATGTCTCCCTGGAGCCCTCGGACCCCATATGCAAGACCAGTTGCCCTCTTGGTCTGCTATTTAGCTGTTTTCTTGCCCTTTCCTCTGGTCTGTCTCTTGTCTGCTGATTCTTCTCTTCCATCTCAGTCTTCTTGTTTCATGGTCTTTATTTCTACAGAATATATTTTTCAGAGTAGCTAAGAAAGGGTGCATGGGATATTTTTTCGAGACATTTCAGTCCAAAATTCTTTATTCTCTGCTGGCTCTTGATTTGGGTGGCACAGAATTCCAGGTTGATGATAATTTGAAGAACTTGGGGGGTGTTACTATGTTTTGTCTTCTGATTTCCGCATCATCTGTTTCCTGTCCCTAGCTTGTGGCCTGTTCCACTTCCCCTGTGCATCCCAGAGTTATGAATTTATTATGAGGCAGGAATTTTATATGCAACATGAGCTCTTGGTAGTCTTTGTCAGTCTGGAGACTGACATCTTGGGGACAGTTTGCTTGTATCATTTCTTTAATAATTTTTTGAACTTTGTTTTTTCTTTGCCCCTGTAGAAACGAGACTTCTTGGCTTTGTCCTCTAATTTTATTGATTCTTTCCTATTGTCCCTTCTTTTATCTTTTTTTCCCAACTTCCTGTAGGATTTCTCCAAAATTACCTTTGAACATATTAGTTGTTTTTTGTTGGTATTATATTTTTAATTTCCAAGAGCTCATAATTTTTCTCTGGTTCCTTAGAAAACAAAATTCTCTTCTTGTTTCATAGATGCAATATTTTGTCCTATTTTTTTTCCTGAGGATAAGTTTAGTTTTGTTATATTTCATTTGCCTTTTATTTTTCACCATGCTGAGGATGGAACCCAGGGTCTTGTGCATGCCGGTCAAGTGCCCTACTGTTGAACTACATCCCAGCCCAGTTTGTTTACCTTTTATTTTCCTGCTCCCTGCATTTAGGTTGGTTTTTGCCCCTTTCTTTCAAGCTTGTGGCTTTGCTCTAAGGTCTGGTGAGGCTTGGTCATTCACTCTTATTTAAGAACCTGACATTGGAACATGTTGGAAGCTCTGTGTGAGTGTGAGGTATTTTGGGGCAACCAGCTGTTTTTTTTCCACAGGGAACCCCAAACGTCAGTCTCTTCTCAGTCTCTTCTCTGGAGCGAATGATTACAGAGATTTCTGAGCTCTTCATTGAAAAGAGATGCCCCAGGGGCTGTGATGGGAAGGTGTGGAGAGTTTCCAGGTTGTCAAAACAGAGGGACCTGATTTCTAGAAGTGTCCCTGGGAGACCAGCACAACCCCAGAGAAGAATGGTTGGAAGGACAAATACAACCCAAAGACATTGCTGCAAAAGACTCCTAATGACCAAGAGAAGAAATGAAGCGGCAGACAGCCCCTGGGCCTGAAGGAGTTTTGGATGGGGATTGACTGGGGAAGGCCAAAGACCAGAGGGCCACTCATGCCTGCTCCTCTGTGTCTCGGCTTTATATAAAAGCCTCATGACCCTGTTCCATTCATAGAGAGGTATTTTGTAAAAGTCTGATTTCTTGTTTAATTTATTCATTGCCTTTGTAGCAGTCTGTGGAATGATGGTGAACTTAGAGTGTCCTGATTAAAAACTTAGGGTAACCAAGGGAAATAAAGAAATAGCAATTGTGGGCTGAGATTCATATGCACATTTGTGAATAAGCTAAGTCCAAGTGTATCAAATAATGATGACATGAAAGAAATTCCCAGGCCCCAAACTGGGTAGGCTTCTGTAGCTCCCTGGCTGCAAACCACCTCTGTAGTCTTGGTCTTCCCTGCATCCATCATTGGAGGAAGCCACCGAACATTTCTTTCCATTGAAGTTGTGCAAGGTTGAGGGCATCACCAACCCTCCAACAGAAAAAACAAGCAAATGCAGTTGAAATTGCTGATGTGTTTGGAGAGAATTTCAGTCGTTCAGTTTGGGAATCACACACATGTGGGCACGAATGTTCACATGCATGCACACATGGACTGGTTCAGCTATCTGGGGCAGGGTCTGTCTGATGGTTCCAGAAAGGTGGGGTGGATATGAGATGGAGTCTGGGCAGGGAGGCACCCAGGGGGATGGTGATAGGACTGGACACTCTCCTGAGCCCTGGTATGAAGGAGCCCTCCGTCCCCTCCTCCATCTCCCTCAGAGTCTCAGTGCTGAGGCAATGTGTCACCATATTTTCAGCAATTCTGCTAAATTGTGTCTCAGAGAAGCGAAAGACAAATCTCCAGAGGTTTGCATGTTTGATTCACACCTAAAACAGCAGCTGTCTGCTGCCACGGGAAAACACTTCTGCGTAGATTCCGGCAGCGGCAGCAGGGGCAATCTTCAGCCTCTTCACTTTATGCTTGTCTGGTTGCTGGGGCCTTGGAAAAAGCGTGAATGATGCAATGCCAGCCCTCCTTGCTACGAGTGACTCAGGTACTGGCACTTCTGGTAGACAGCAAGCTGTCCCAGGGGAGAGCACTTAGCAAGTGATGGCAGCGACCTCTTCATCATACTGGAGGCCAGAGTCTGCAGACTGCATTCTAATAATACCTGTACTGATCCCCAAGAAGCCTTAAAGAGAGCCTCGTTAAGATCTCACAGCAGCCTTCTGAAATATACAAAAGACTCTGCTCTACATTGCAAAGAGAGAAACTGAGTCCTAAAAGGTTGACTGGGTAGCCCACAAGTAACCAGTAATAGAAAGTTCCAGAAGCCCATGCTCATTCTCCCTTCCTCTCTCCATCTCTCTCCACTCTCTAGGACCAAATTCCCCGTTTTAAAGGACTGATTTATTACTCGATGGCTAAGCCTATACATGCAACGTGACTGAAAAAACAAATAAGAAGGCTGGGGATGTAGCTCAGTTGGTAGAGTGCTTACCTCGCATACAAAGGGCCCTGGGTTCAATCCCCAGCACCACAAAACAACAACAACAACAACAAAAAAAAAAAACAAAGAAGAAAAATATTCAGTTCACAATTCACAAAAGGAATGATCTCTCTTGTCCAATGCAGTTTTTTTCACTCTATAAAATCATGTCCCTTGGGACTCTATGAACGGTGGTACATTTAAATATGGGTGTATGAATCTGCTCACTGAGAAAAGTAGGGAAGAGGGGGAGCAATGGAACTGTCAGCTGAAGTGCCCCGTTGTCAATGGGAGTGGAAGAGCAGCTCGCTGATCAATACTTTCTGGAATGATGGGGCAAGCTCTTGAGCGTGGAACCGATTCACACTCACGCAACTCTTGGGCAGTGTCAGGGGTCTTGTGTTTGCTGTCCAGCAAGCCCTGCCTGTAGCGGTGTAAACCCAGAAGGGCAGACTCCCAAGAGCCTTTACGAAGGCTTATCAGGCAGGCTCAGCAGGCTCCTGGAGCTCACCTACCCAGGAGGCAGGGATAGCTGCAGTGGTCAGGGCATCAGGGCAATTAACTGGGTAGGGGCTGTAGAATCTTTGGCCTAAACCCATATGGAGTGGGCTGTCCTTTTTCCTGTGTATCATGGCCAGGATTCCAGGGGAGTTAGGGATCACTTCAATGCCAGTAATCTACCCGCCCTTCCTGCCAAGCCCTCCCTTGGGAGGGACCTTGTGCTCCTGAGAGCATAAAGAATCTAAGTTCAAATTTGGACTCTGTTACTTAGTGCAGAGAGCCAGGACAAAAGTCCTGACCTTCATTAGCCTTAGATTCTGCATCTGAAAATGGAGAGCGTCATTACCTTACAAGGAGATAGGTATGGTGTCTGTGAAGGATTTGCAGCTAATAGGCGCTCAAAATTAGTAGCTATTAGTTTTACTAACAGAGAGACTGAAATTCTATTGGGGGTAGGAGAAGAGGCTGCATCAGCCAAACTGGGTTGTGTGTGTGTGTGTGTGTATGAGTGTGTGTTGCGTCAATGAGAGTGGATGGATTATCTGTACCCTTTACTTCCTACCCCAAGCTATCCTACATCCAGGTTTGTGTGCTCAGCAGAGTGGGAACAGTGCCCATGGTCTGAACTCTGAAGTATGAGGTGGCAGTCAGACCCCGCCACACCCTCCCACGACCTTGAGTCAGGAGATGGTGATGCAAAGAAATGGGGTGATGGAGAATCCGCTTTGTGGTTGTCTGTGGCTGCTGCATCTGATTTCCGGGTGTCAGAGCCACAGGGCTGTCTGGGGAGTTCCTGCGTTGTTGTAGAGTAGGACGAGGTGTCTAGCTTCAGCCGCGGCACCCATCGGGCCCTCATCAAAGTGGTGTGGGGGAGGGATTTTTGGCTACCAAGTTTCCCTTTGCTCTTGTCTGTATTCTTAGATACCCTGAAAAAATCGGTGGCCCATCCGTCTCAAACTCCTTACCAGAGTTTGTTTTGTTTGTTTTCTCTTTCAGTTAGAAAAAGTCCATTTCTGCCCTCAGCAACAGAAACTTGATCAGTACCTTTCCCAAACCTTCTTACTCAAAGTAGTTCTCCTTTTCACACTCTGTTTCCTTCACGTCATTAACCATCCTTAGTAACATTTTGCCAATTTGGTACTTGCCCATTATCTGTCTTCTCTTCCAGAATGGAGCTCCTGACGGGCCTCAGCTGCCCTCCTTGCCATGCCCCTCCGCTGGCCGCTCCCAGAAGCTGCTTGGCACAGTGTGGTTGTCAGGATCCGGCCTGGCCTGGTGAGGCTGTGGGCCTGTGTGTGTTTGGGCTTCCCCATCAGCACAGCAGGGAGACAGCGGCATTGTAGAACTGGGAGAATTAAGCCAGCTAATGAGAGCAAGGGCTGCTGGGCATGGAGTGCTTGTGAATGGGTGGACTTAGAAGTTCAGAGGAATAGCAGTTGTTTCTGGATTTCGGGAGCTTCAAACCTCATACTTGGCAGTGACCCGACCCTAGAGTCAGCCTGTAATTTTACCAAACTGGCATTTTGGATCTGCTGGGCCCCGGCTTTATGGAGGGTCTCCACTTTGGGGCACTTTGTACCATCACGTTGTGTTTTATAAGCACTTCCTGGGAAGTCAGGTTTCTCTAAAACCATTGAGTCATGGGACCCCCCATCCCTCCAAATACACACCTCTACCCAGTGTGCTAGGGCCAGTGGGACTGCCACTTCTTTCAGGAAAAGGCACTTCTTCCGGGAGACCAGGCCTCGGAGCCTACCGGAGCATCAGAGCAGAGCATCTCTCCCGAGGGCTGCAGATGGGCAGCCAACCCAAACCCTGCATTCTTGGATGCTGGCTCTTCTCTGAAAGGCCTGCGTTACTTTTTCCATGTCCTTGGCTTTTCCCGAGCAGAGGGCCGGAGGCCACAAGAGCCCGGGTGTATACTGAGCCGGCCGGCTGATGGTGCAATAAGCCCTGGCCTGTGAGCCGTGGATATTTGCTGCTCTATTTTAAGATTCCCAGTGTTGTCCGTTTCCCAGCAGTCATCACTTGGTCAGAGGAAAGGGAAAGCGGGGGTGGGACAAGATGAGGCCCAGCCACATTACTTCCAGCTGTGTGGAAATTCCCACCCTTCATGGAAGCGAAGCATCTCCCCCCACCCGCCCCCCAGCCCTAGTGACTCAGGATTCTTCACTGGTCAGGGCAAAGGTCTCAGAGCACTTTGAAGTACTTTCCCCTGTTTGTTAGGTAAGACAGACATAACTACTCCCTGTTAACCAGTGAGAAAAACTAAAGCACAGAGAGGTTAGGAAATACACAGGGTCACAGAGCTAGCTAATTATAGAGCAGTCCCGGAGCTAGACCTCCTGAGTTTTAAATTACATTCTCTTGTTCAGTAAACAGCAATTGATTACCTTTCTTTCTTGCACACCATGAGGACTCTCCTGTGCTCATCTGCTACTTGTCATGGAGGACAAGGCAATAACTGGCCGCGGGTGGTGATTCTGGTGCCTTCCTATTCTGTGGCTTGTTTCTCCTCAAGTACCACCTCACAAGGGAGGACATTTGTTCAGGCAAATCAGCAGTTGCTGAATGCCTACTGTGTACAATACCATGCTTTGCACAATTTATGTGAGAAAGTTTCCAAGCACCTAATTATGATACAATGTGATAAAGCTGTTGGCAAATATTCACTATTAGGGAAGCGGAGAAAGAGGTAATTTGCATGGCTGGGGGGGCAATGAGAAGAATTTAAAGGGTTTTCCTTTGGCTTTTTATTATAAAAATTTTCAAGCATACAAAGTATTAAGAGGTGGTTACAAGGACTACCACCTAGATCCAACCATTGTTACCATTTGCCATATTGGTCTCCTGCTATATAGATAAGTAGACATAGACATAAAGACATACAGCTGAGGCACTCGAAAGGAAGTGAGGCATATCTGAGATTCACTCCTAAGCATTTCAATTTTGGAGTTTTGAGTTGGGTTTTGTCAGATGAATAGGAGTTTACTGGACAAAAGGAGAGGGTCGGTCCAGGTCATGGCAAATGGGTGCAAAAGCAAATGGGTTAACTACAGGGAATATTGATGGGGAAATTTGTTGACCATGACTGGACAGTAGGTTAGGGGGCAGCTGGAGGAGGAGACAGGAACAACTGCTGTGAAACAGTTGGAGTCCCCTGATAAAGAATTTTGGTATAACCCTGGGGGAGATGGGAAACATTGGAGGTTTCTAAAGTAAAAGATAAAACCGGGTGTGGGTGACACTCACCTGTAATCACAGCAGCTCAGGAGGCTGAGGCAGGAGGATCACAAGTTCCAGGCCAGCCTCAGCAACTTAGTGAGGCCCTAAGCAATTTAGTGAGACCCTGTCTCAAAATTAAAAATATGAAAAAGGGCTGAGAATGTGGCTCAGTGGTTAAATGTCCTAGTGTCCTAGGGTTCAATCCCTGGTACCTTAAAAAAAAAAGTATAGAATGACATGCTCTGATTTGTCTTTTTCTGGCACTAGAGTGTAGGACAAGGAAGAGAGGGGAAGACAAGTTAGGATGTGAGAGGGTGGCAACAGTGTGTGTGTGGAGGAGGGGGCCATTCTAGAGACCAGATTAGAACAAATAGGACGTAGGGACCAGAAATAGGAGGGAGGGACATGCAGGATCACTGACTGTGGGTGAGATTTCTTTGAAAAGCAGCTGAGACTCTATTAATTAATGTCCCTGGTCCATGTGGTGCTGGGTACAAGACACCAGATTAATTTGGGACAAGTATAAAGACACCTCATTTGTTGGTGGAAATGTGAGTCTGCAACCTTGGTAGAGTCCAGAGAGAGGGGTTTGGGGATCACCTGCTTATAGACTGTGGTTGCAGAAATAGCCACTGACTGGCAGAGGCTGCCGTTGGAGCAGAGAAGAGCGTCCAGTTCGCAGCCCTGGGCAGCATCTATAGAGCATGCAGTGCACAGATGGGTGACAAAGAGGAGCCCTGGTGGTGAAGAAGGGCCAGCGTGGCCAAGCCTCCCTGGCGGGTTTGCAGTGAGCGCTGGATGAGCTTACACTTAGGAGATGGATCCCAATCTCTGCGCTAGGGCTTCATAGTCGCTGGAGAAATGGGAAGACCATGGTTAGACACGGGACAAAGGTTCTAGGAGGAGAGGGGCCCCACAGCCAAAAGCTGCAGGGTTGACCTTCTGTAAACAGCACCCAGGAAGTCCTTTCCTCTGCTGCCTCTGACCCCTCCTGAGAAACGAAGACCACGTTGAACTGTAAGGAGTGAGCCCAAGCTCAGGGCAGGAAAGTAACTTCTGCCACCCTGGGAGATGGGAGAGGGGAGGGGGCAGGCTGCAGAGCGAGTGGGCACTGCGTGGACGCGGCAGTCAGACGACCCGGGATCACACCTTGCCTCCGTCCTTCTGTGTCTTCCTCAGTTAACTGAGCTTTGCCTCAGTTTCCCCCTCTGTAGAATGACAGCCAGAGTGCCTTCTCCAGAGGTTAGCGGAGGATCAAGTGACACAAAGGCAACGATAACCTTAAACACAGAGCCCAGAGGCAGTGCTTACTAAATGTTCCCAACTGTCATTGCTACTGCGGCAACCAGGCTGTTCGGGAAGCCTGGGGATTTGGACCTGGGAGGTTCCCCGGTGGCCACATTTGGAGCAGCACAGCCAGCGTCCGTAGGGGAGGAGTGACTCAGTCACACAGCTCCCCGCGTGTCTCCCCCTGCTCAGATGTGCAGGGCCCATTAGGGAGAGCTCATCTCTTTCTCTGCAAAACATCACGCGCCCCCCGCGGTGCTCCTCCCTCTGTCCACCTGGGCCAGTTTCTAGGACAGCTGCTGTGTCAGGGATGGCCCGGAGCTCATGAAAGGACCACCTGTTCCTGTTGCTCCCTCCTTCCCTCCCACACCCCAAGGCCAGCCCCACTCCCAGCTGCTCACGCATCAAACCACGCTTCTGCTCGGGTGCTGGGGCACATTGTGAGACGCACGTGTCCTCACGACTTGCTCTCATCGCAGCTGGGGTCCGTGTTTTAAAAGTAGCACCTCCTTTGTTTCCCTATAAACCACTTTTCTCCTGTGCCACCGCACCATCCCTCTCCATCCCAACCCCACCCTCCCTATGGACACAGGGGAAGCACAAAGGAGGAAGGGTGGGCACATTGAGGGCAGGTCCCGAAGTCCCAAGAGATGGCAAGGCCCTCCTGTGCCTCTGCCTTTACACCTCTGCCAGCACCAGTGGTGTCCACATGCTGGGGCTTGCTGTTCCTGGGGTCCTTGTGCCTCCGCTGTGGCCTAGGTGAGCCCCCAGAAGTCCCTTGGAGCAGTGTGGTGCAATGGCCGGATGTGGCAGCCAGGGCCAGGGCATGAGAGCTGCTTGGGGGCCAGGGGCACAGCACTGAGTAGCCCTGGGTTTGGCCCTTCCAGACCCAGCACCCTGTTTACCAGGTGTGTAGATTGCTAACCCATGGAGGTCCATCTCCCCCTCTGTAGGATGGTGTCTGTAAGGCATGGAACTCAGAGTTGGGTTAGGCATGGCCTAAAAATGGTAGTTTCCCTTTTTCCAAGGACCTTTCCTAGAGCAGAGACAGAGTTAGCATGGAAGGTCAGCTGTCCCAGGGTCCCCCTAACACAGGTATTTCTGGAGCACCTGGGAAATGGCCGGAAGGAGGCAAGGAGAGCTGAGAGCTTTTTGCACTAAGGAGAGTTGGCTCAGGTGCCCCGTATGTCTGGCTCTCTGTCTCAACCCCAGCTGAGCTCTGGGGCCCTGCTCTCTGCTCAACACTTCCCTACTTTGCTCCAGTTTGCTCTACTTGCAGAGACCCCCTGAGCCATAGGGTGGGCCATGCTAGAGGGTGCAGAGCAGAACTTTCACTGTGTAATCTGATCCATTTGGGACCCATTTCCAGGAAGTTGTCTGGCAGACGTTCAGCTGAGAATACTTGCAGTCCAGGGCCCTGGGGAGGCAGGGTTGACAGTGACTCTCCAAGATATTCATCATGTCTAGTGTCGGGTTCAGACGTTCACTTATTTAATGAGTATGTATTTTGTGTCAGATCCTTTGCAGGGCACCCAGATTTGGGGTTCCAGAATTCCCTGAGTCTGTTTTACCCCTGCCCAAGTAAGCATCCACATCTCATCCACCTCCACAACCAAGGACAGCACTGGAGAATCCTTGGGACAGGGGTAATTTGATTTTTGAAGTTTCCCCAGAAACTGTGCTTCCACTCCACCTGGTCTATGGCCCTGTTGTCCCCCTTGACCCACAGTTAGGCTGTCTGCATCTTCCCAGAGAGTTCACACATCACATCAGCAGTGGCCTGTGCCCTGGTTGGAGACTAGGGTGGATGATGGTCAGGGCCCCTCCTCTGTCTGGGTGGAGGTGGCATCTGTTAGGATTCCCCACTGCGTGCTTCTGCCTAGAGGCAGAGGCACGATCCAGGGTGCAGCACCTGCCTGCCTTTCTAGTTCAGAAATAAAAAAGTGCTCCATCCTCAGCCTGCAGAGAATAGGGAACAAGAAACCCAACCGTCACTTTTCGGTCATCTGTCAACATCAGGCCTCACTTTCCCTCCTCTACTCTTTTGTTTCCAATAGCTTCTCAGGGACTTGGAAATTCCTAAATGGAAAAAAAAATCTAGATTTTGATGAACTCTGTTTCTAAGTCTTCATAAATGTCCATAAATGGAAAAAGGCTAAGAAGGAGATAGGTCAGGTGAGAAAGAGGAAGACATTTAGAAACCCAGGATTCTTAGGTAACTCTCCTACTTTGGAAATGTCAGAATGTGGGGGCCCATTTATTGCTATGGAATGTATCAATATGATAAGGGGTGTGGGGCGGGAGTGTTTGCAGGAGGTATCCTGTAGTAGGTGAGGGTTGATAGGCTGAGGTCCCCCCCCCCCCCGGCAGGCAGGGGTTATGATGGACAGTTGGGTTATGGTGTAGGGTACAGCAGAGATCGCAGCCAGGCAGACAAGCCATGTGGGTCAGACCACAAAGCACCATGTTCAGGGCTTATGTAGGGCCAAGCCAGCAAGCAAGAAAGCATAAGCCCCAGAGGGCTGCTCCATCTCCCAGCAGTCAGAGTCCCCGGAGGATGGGCGGTAGAGAGGTCCTCAGGGCCCAACACTTCCTAAAGTTTTTAGAAACTGAAGGTCTGCTTCTCTGCAAAGCGACCATGGGCTCCTTCCAGGTGGAAACCAGGGTCTTCCAAGGGCAAGGGGTATGGGCTGGAAAGGGTGGCAGGGGAATGCAGAGCTCAGATGTTAACCAAGGGACTTCAGCAGAGGACGGGGCTTTCCCAGCCAAGCTTGGGAACTGCATACACAAGGGACTGGAGAGTGGAGAAGCAGAAAAATCCAGAGCCGGTGACGACACTGCAGCTAAGGGCAAAGACAGAAAGCGGAAAATGTGATTGGGGAGGGAGGAATGGCGTGAGCAAAGAAGAGGGGGAGGGAGAGGATTTGAGGAAAAGGGAGACAGCAGGATGAGTTGTAGCATCCTCCCATTATTCCCCAAGGACAAGCTTCGTTCTCCCAGAGTGAGCCAGTCCCGAGCTGTGGAGAACACCACACAGCAAGCCGACATGGTGCAGGTTGACATGGTGCATGTCCACAGGCTCTGGAGTTAAGACTCTGAGATCAAAACCCAGGTCTACTGCTGCCTAGCTTTGTGATCATACTCAAGTTCGTTCACCACTCTTCGCTCCAATGTAAATGAGGACAATATGTTACTTGTCTCATAGGGATGACTGTGAGAACTGAAACAGAGAATTCAGGTCTAAGTTCACAGAACAGGGCCTGGCACATAGTAAATGTTCAATAAACATTGACTTCAGTATATTTGTGTTGAAACACAGCCATCTGCCTGTCCAATAGTTATGGACTATGTGCTAAACTAAGCATGGTAGGAGCGACTGAAGATAAAAAGATGACCAAGGCAATGGTCCTACCCTCCAGGAGCTCACAGTGGAAAGTCTGGGAGTCAATTCTGTGAGTGAGCACAGAAGACAGATAATGACAGGGATGGCTCAAAGGAGGGCCCGGTCAACTCTGCTTGGAGACAGGGCACGGCAGTGGAATTAGGGAAGATCTCAGGGTGGAGAAGGCACGTGAGCTCAGTCTCGAAAATAGGTAGAAAAGCCAAGGAGAGTCTAGGACCCAGGCTAGCGGTCACTTCTGTCTGCAGGGGGAGCAGCTGGAAGGGATACGAGGGAAGTTTCTAGAGTTTTGGGTTGATTCGGCAGCTTGACTGGGTATTGGTCACAAATTGGTGATCCATTGGTGACTGGGTGTAGCATACATTTATCAAATTTCATCAAATTGTACACTTAAGATCTGTACATTTTTTATGTGAATTATATTTCAATATATAAACAAAATTAATGTGTTGAAATTATATACGTTTTAAACAAGTAGTCAAGGGAGGGAGAACCCTATGTGGAACCTTCAGCCAAAAGCACACATGCTCAGGGGCTGCAGGTGGAGGTATCCTGGGGAGACCTGCCAATTACTGAGTGTAGCTGGATTTTAGGGGGTTAGAACCTTAAATGGCACACAGAGGCATCTAGACATCCTCTTCCATGCTTTAGATGAAGGGGAGAGGAGAAGAACCCAGAGTGGACAGATGGGCAGTACATTGAGAGGCACCCTGTGCCGAAGGGTCACTGCAGGAAACTGTCCATTTCTATATCCAGGCTGCACTGAGGCAACTTCTGCTCAGGAGTGGAGGGCACCCAAAGTTTCTGTCATGATCTGGCTGGGAAATGTCTGCGGAGCCTGTCAGTGTCACAGCTGCTGAGGTGATCACTGCCTCCTCACCCAGCTGCCTCAGAATGCATGTGGGCTCCTAAACCTTAAAGTGGCATCCAACTGTGTCCCCAGAGCCTAAGCAGCTCTGCCAGTGTCTACGGAAATTCTAAACCTTCCTGCACCTTCACGCTACCTCCAAACAACAAGGGCTTTTCCTAGTTGCTTCTCCCATTTAAAGAATGCTCCCTCCTACCTGCCCCGCATTAAAATCTCGCTATCATCCCTGGCCACCAAAACCCCCTCACTTTTTAAAAATACTGCCCATCCTCTCTGATCCCTCCACATCTTTTTCAGCAACAGACAATAGTTCCTTTCTCTTTCCCCCTCCCCACCATGCAGTTGTTTCCTAGGCTAGATTATAAGGTCTTTGAGGTCAAGGAAAAGCCTTACTAACCGTTGTTTTCTACCAACTTGGGAATATAGGAAATTCGTTTTAAATATTTATTGGTAAATTGATAACTGAAATTCAGAGGATCCAGGCCACTGTGGGGATCATCTGTGCAAAATCAAAAATTGAGAAAGGGTTATTTCCCTTAAACATTAGCAGTAGACAAAGATCCTGTCTAGAATTCTGCTACTCTGAAAGGGTGGTATTGGGGGATAAAAGGTAGCCTGCCTGGGACACTGTGAGACATTTAATACTGACCCCAGCTTTGCCCAGATTGCTGATCCCAGATGACCCGGGCTGCAGAGCTGTGTCCCACACCCTCCATCAAAGAGATCGCAGCTGCGCTGGAAGTGCTGGGCAAAAATGAGGTCAGCTTTTTGTCAAAGCTGGTGCAATTCACAAGTGAGTTCAACTGGCTGGATTTACAGCAACTCTCAAGCCATCCACATTACTGAAATTGCACATACGAATCAACCTGCTGGGAAGAGAATTTGGGATAAATTGTGAACTTCAAAAAGTTTCTGCCTGGAAACCAAAGGGGTAACCATGGCAACTTGAGGCAGGTTGAACTCAGAGAGGGCTCTTCATCTTCAGCAGGGAGCCTGGTGCTCTCCGATTTGCCCGTCTGTGCACTGCACATTAATCCCTTTGTCTCTTTGCTTTCTTTGTCCAATAGAGACAGGACTAGCACAGGAATCTGGAGATGGGGCCCTCGGTTTCAGCTGTTTCCAGTTCCAGCGTCTCAGGGACAGCTGTTTGTTGTCTGCAAAACGGAAATAACAAACCTCCTCTGGCCTATTCACAGGGATGCAGAAAGACTAGAGGGGTTTGAGGGGATTCTCTGCATAATCAGTATTATTGTTGTCATGTGGCCATGTCCAGCCTGATTCAAACATGGTGCCACCAAGGGTGAGACTGTGGGTTGGAGCCCTCCCTAAACTCCTTTTTGTCACATGGAGAACAGCTGTCTCACAGATGACACCCACATCTTCCCCTGGCAGCTGCATCATAAAAGCATGCCTAGGGGCACCAGAAGTATGGGTGAACCAATTCTCACCCCAGCTGGCCAACCCCTCCAGCAGAATGCCCTGCTGACCGGCTGGGGCTGGCTGCCTCACTACGTGGATGAAGGACCGCTGAGAAGCACAGTGGTTCAACAAGGTGGCCCCCCCGTTTTGCCTGGCTGCATGCCGCTGCCTTGCATTCATCCAGCCCTGGACCTGTGAGGAAGACAGAGAGAGAGCCTGGCTGGCAAGACGGGAATGAGGGCAGACGCTGGCGTCTGAGATGGTACCGCCATGTGAGGGCTGCTGTGGCACCTGCCTGCACCAGCTAACGGGGAGGTCTGGGAAGGACTATGATTGGCAATTCAGAGTGCACGGTTTTGACTCACTGGGTCATCTTCCACAGGCCCTGGCTCAACCAGGGGATCTGCTTTGACAAAAGATCCCACACAGTATTCTGATTTTGGCTTCTGTTGCTGTAGCGGCCTCAACCACAAGCTCAACCCCCACCCCCACCGTGGTTTTCCCCTTCCTTCCCCTGCCACCTTTCCTTGGCCTGCTTGCTGAGAGCTCTCGGGTGGGAACCTCCGTGTTTCTCTCTTTTCTGACCCTTTACTTCTAGAAACACAGAACAGGCCTTGCTGAGGATCAGCAGCTGTCAAGATGCCTCTTATGAAATAAAAACCTACATCCAGAGAGACACAAAAATACTTACTATTTTCCTTATTCTCTAAAATTCCAGTATCCTTATAAGTAAAACTGAAAGCTAGCATTTATGGAGTGCCGACTGCATGCTGAGCCTGTTCTATGCACCTTACATGTTGCTGAGGATGCTGTGGCTTGCCATCCAGGACTCTGGCCACCAACTCCCAGTCTGGTGTCCACTGTAGCTTTTTTTCCAGGAGTTGTTCTGGATAGAGGGAAGCTTAAATAAGCTTAAATCTTATTTAAGATTAGGCCATTTCTCCAGGCAGCTGCAGAGATGCAGGGGTACAAAGATGTGTCCCCTCCCTTCAGTGGAAAACCTAATGAAGGGTCAACTGAACCCCAGAGCACCCTCTGGGCCCAGCTGGGGGTTGCTGAAATGGCATGGCATTCACTCCTCCTCCCTCTCCCCAGCAAACCTCCTCAGCCTCTGCCTGAGCATGTTTTCTGGGGGAACGCAAACCAAGAATAAACCGGTGTAGTCCTCACAACAACCTTATGAAATAAGTGTACTGGTGTCTCATCTTAAAGACAAGGAAATTGAGGCATGGAAAGGTGAAGAAGTTTGCTCCAGGTCTCCCATCAGCAAATATCAGAGCCATGATTTGAAACCTGAAAATCTAGCTCTGGACCCTGTACCCTTCACTTCACTTCAGCCTCTTAATAGCAATCCCCATAGGAACTGAGGGGCAGTGGGGGAGACTATACTTCTTTTATGGGAAGATGATAAGAGACAGAGCATTTATTACCTGTGTCTTGAGGATGGGGACCCTGAGCTAGCTTATTGATCCTGCTTAAACCCAGGGTCATTCAGTTACAGAGGTTCTGAGATTTTTTTTTTCCCGCTTCTCTTTCTCTTTATGGCAGTTGGAAAACCATGATGAACTCCTGAATTCCGGCACCAACACTTAACTAACTGTAAAACTTTGAGCAGTTTAACTTCTCTGTGTCTAGTAAAAAGTGCCCCTACATATCTGCTATTTCCAATTCTGATTGGGCAACTCTGTAGCTTTTAGAGCTTCGGTTTCTTCATCTATAAAATGGGCAGGATGATGATGAGGAGGATAATTTACTCAGCCCCGCGGCCGTCGTGCAGGAGCGCAGTAACTGGCAGCTAACTGTACAGTCACGGGCGAGCTCCCTGTGCTCCTGTCCTTCAAGATTCAAGAGGCTCAGACATTTCTGCGTTCGCCCCCGTGTCGCCCTTCCCGACCCGCCACCTCCACACGAACCCTCCTGACATCGCCGTGTCAGTTTCCAGCTTTTACTAGAGGTCGCCGGGTTTTTCCCTACCAAGCTGGGGCGGTGCGTCCCCCCTCCGCCTTCTCCCTGCAGCTCCTGGCTCGCCACGCTACATCCCGGGCAGGAGGGGGCGGCCCAGCTCGCCCGCCGCAGACCCCGAGTGTGCCAGTCTCGCCCTCCCACGTGGGGCCTCGGCCCCGCCTCCGCCCTCGCGGCGCCCAGCCACGCCCTCTGGTTGGTCAGCGGCGCCCCGCCCCGCCCCACCCCGCCCCTCCGAGGGAATAAAAGCCCGGGCAGCCCAGCCAGGCGCATGCAGGCTGACAGACCCGGCCAGTGCAAGTTAAGGCCTCCGCTTGCCCCTCGCGAGTCCCCTGGAACCCGCCACCATCCTCCCCAGGACGTGCTGCCCAGCGCCTGCAACCATGTGTCGCACCCTGGCCACCTTCCCTACCACCTGTCTGGAGAGGTAAGAGGAGTTTGCCTAGCTACCCGGAGGAAGGAGGCCAAGCCCCGCCAACTCTTAGGGAGCAGAGCGACAGGCTTGGGGACTTTAGTGGACGGGGGAATGGGACTCTAGTGACTTGAGTGGCGAGGCAGAGGGCAACTTGATACCACCAACAGGGAGTAGGAAAAGCGAAGGGAAGCCGAGGCCTGTTGTGTGCTGCATTGCGTTCCCCGTTCTCTGACAAAGGGCCGTATGCCTGCCCAAGATCTCTCTGCTGGAGGACCACGTTGTCGCCTCCAGGCAGCACTGAGCCTGTCCCAGTTTCTTGTGCACTTGGTTTTGATTGCACAGCGCAGAGATGGGCGCTGGACTTCTTTTGCCTCTGGGAGGGCAGGGAAGTCTTACTCATGTCCCACCAGTGAGGGATGTGTGAACTTCCTAGAGAGCTATTGTGCAGCTTCCATGGAATTGGCGTCTCGGGAAGGAAAAGTTGAAGATGAAGGCGGGAATCAATTTCCACGCAGTTCCACAAATACTCCTGACAAGCTTAGGGGATGCTAAATGGCACAAAGATCTTACTTTTTAAGTAGGAAAAAACTCTATATGGGCAGGACTGTAAACCCAGAAAGTGTTGACCTACAGGGCACAGTTCGGACATTGCTGCTGTTGCTTCAGGCTTGAAGATACTAAAAAGAGAAGCACAGCCAAGCATTTCCAGGAGCTCTTGAGGCTGAAATTTGGGTGGCAGAGCTCTTCTGGGACCCCACAAACCTGTCTGTGCTGACTGGGTAAATGGAGAATCCTTTCATGCTCATGATTTGTCTTTCAGAGCCAAAGAATTCAAGACACGTCTGGGAATCTTTCTTCACAAATCAGAGCTGGGCTCTGATTCTGGGAGTGTTGGCAAGTTCGAGTGGAACAGTAAACACAACAAAGAGAGGTAAGGCCTGCCATCCAGCCCAGGGCCCCTAGCAGGGAGGGAGCCTAAGAAGGAGAATACAAGAAGAAACTAGGACATGCTAGGGTGAACCTTGGCAACCCCTCCCTTAAGATATTAATGGGACTTCTTATGGGTCTGGTGGCCACTTGACTCAGGGGAGAGTGGGTTGGTGGCTTTAGGCTTCTAAGTCTACCAACAGTTGACTGCACTCAGGTCATGAACAGTTACTAGATGCTCCCTTCTGGGAATTCACAGTACATATAGCTGGGGATAGGACAGGGTTCCAGGGCCACTTGAAGTAGTTATTAATGACTCTCCTTCCATTAGTGTGCACCTTGCCTAGAAACCCTTTCATACTAACATCAACTGGGCCAGGAGCTGCACTGAGCTCTGGAGTGATACAATTCCTATACAAGGCCCTTATTCCTTGTGGAGGTGTACACAACAAAGCTCTCAGAGTCAGGGAAATGGAAGCAATTTTGGAAGCTAAGAAACAGCCTTAAAGATACTCACTGAGGATTAAAGGGTCCCTGACTTTGGTTTCTGATCACTGAATTGACACCACCATTTATCCTAGCTCTAGCTAAGAGTTTGAGGAGTCAGCTTGATAAATCACTGAGCAAGTTTTTGTGTGAATTATGCAGCTTCTCATCAGGGTTCTGGCTAGGATTTGGGCTATGCTTTTTTGTTGTTGTTGTTTTGCTTTAATTTTAAAATATTGACTTTTTTTTTTCCCTAGTAGAAGCTTCTCAGAAGATGTGCTGGGATGGAGAGAGTCCTTTGACTTACTGCTGAGCAGTAAAAGTAAGTAGGACTCTGTTGTGTCTGTCTGTGGATGACACATGTGTACTCATGTGCTTTGGAGCCAGTCCGAGGGATGCTGAAAGCACGGGCGAAAGAATAGTAGTAGTAATAATAACATGATCCCCTAGTGTGCCAGCCTCTTTTCAAAATACAAAGGCAGGTCCTTGTTTGAGAAAATTACATTCTAAAAATAGAGCCATTATTGCAATTGCTGTCTTTTCTTCTTTTATTCCTCACTGTCCCCAGTCTGACCTGTTTCCTCCTTTCTCCCCTCAACCCCAGATGGAGTGGCTGCTTTCCACGCCTTCCTGAAGACAGAGTTCAGCGAGGAGAACCTGGAGTTCTGGCTGGCCTGCGAGGAGTTCAAGAAGATCCGATCAGCTGCCAAGCTGGCCTCCAGGGCTCACCGCATCTTTGATGAGTTCATTCGCAGCGAAGCCCCTAAAGAGGTCAGGGCCCTGACATGGCCATGGATCCTCCAGACCCTGCCTGCCCCTCCCCCTTTAGAACAAGGAATAGTAGGAGGCCAGCAGGTGAAGGACTGGGTTTTGAATTGGAGAGGTCTTCTTTGTCACTGGAGGAGTGGGCTTCTGTGGCCAAAGACTAGAAAAACCAGGCGGTATGCTATTGCTCGGTGCTGCCCCCTTCAGATTCATAACCAGGCAGGATGGGTCAACAGGTTTTTCTGGTTTCTGCCCATGACCACCTTTGTAAATTGATTTTTTTTTCAACACACTTACTAACTGGGGAGACAAAGTCATGAACAAGACCTCGTGTAGCCTGGCTCAGTCCCTGGCTGCCCTGTCTTAGGCCTCCGGCTCTGTGTTCCCCGAGTCTTTTGCAATTCAGCCTTCCCTTCTGGCTGTTTCTGCATGGCGGCTGCTTTTGATAAAGAACATGGGGCCACCTGGTGGAGAAAGAAGGGATCGCATTTTGTATTTGGTGTTCTGACCACTTTGATTTATTCCACATTATGGAACACCAGTTACACACAAGGTACTGACCGTTAAAGTCTCAGTGGAGATAGTAGTGAACAAATCACCCCCTACCCTGATGAAATTTATGTTCTAATGGGGAAGATGCCAATAACCAATTAAACAAATATAAGTGAGCCGGTGATTTGTGCTGTGATAGAGACAAAGCAGGCAAGCGGAGAGAGGGAGTGGAGGTACGGAGCAGGGTGAGGGAGGGGAGGTCTTTCAGCTTCATAAAGGAAGCCATGAATGGGCTGTTGGAAAAGGTGATACAGGAACAGAGCGTTGAAAGAATTAGGGGAGGAAAGGAAATTCTAGCACAGGAAATAGGGCCATGTGGAGCAGGAAGAGAGAGTCGGACATGAGGACATGAGGTCAGACAGGCGGAGATGGCCAGATGGAGAGTCCCACAAGCTTTCACAAGCACTTTGACTTTCCTCTGGGTGACATGGGAAGTAACAGAAATGCCACCAGACGGAGTGAGTTTTAAAAGGCTCAGTTTAGTTGCCCGGAAGAGGGTAGAAGACAGAGACCAGTTGGGTCCTGTCACTTGAACAGGTGGTGATAACTTGAACCAGGGTTGTTACAGAAGAAGGAAATGAAATTAGATTTGCACGATCTTACTATATCCTCACACTAGTTCTGAGAGATTGGAGGCTAACAGTGGTTCTGATGTGGGCATAGGCCCAGAGCTGAAGAGCTAGCTAGTGGGCAGAACCCAGGTTCCTGATGCAGAATCTGTGCTGCTTCCACCACCCCACTGCCTGTTGGCCCTTCCCCTGCCCACAGGGCCATCCCTGGCCCTTCCCTGCTCTGCCCCCCACTCACTCCACGTTACCCTTTTTCTCACAGGTGAACATAGACCATGAGACCCGGGAGCTGACCAGGACAAACCTGCAGGCCACCACCACCATGTGCTTTGAGGTGGCTCAGGGGAAGACACGCACCCTGATGGAGAAGGACTCCTACCCACGTTTCCTGAAGTCTCCCGCTTACCAAGACCTGGCTGCCCGAGCCTCGGCCGCCTCCGCCTGTACCTCCAGCTGCAGCCTGGCTGAGCCCTCACACACCTGAGCCTTCCGGGCCACAAGGAAACTAGTGGGCAGAGAGGTGGAGTCACCCATCCCCGAGGCGGCCACCTCTGCATGGGAGGCAGGTTCTGCCCAGCAAGTGCAAGAGGACAGTGGAGGTGTCCCAGAGCCCGCATGGGAGCAGCAGGCTGTCCTCCAGAGACTGTGAACTGAGTGCCCGGTGGGAGAGGGCTCCCCACGTCCAGGAGCTGCGGGGAAGGGCAACATGGGGGCTGTGTGGGGCTCTCTGGGGACAAGATTGGTGGTGTGGCAGGCAGCACTGGCTCTTGGCCTTCCCACAGGGGCAAGCAGATGTTGCAGAGTGGCTTGGGCAACTAGAAAAGAGTGTGGGAAGAAGGTAACTGGGTGAGCTATTGGCCATTGGGCAGTTGACTTCGATCATGTCACAGAAAGAGCCATGGGTATGGAGTCTTCCCACTGTGCCCTCCTCTCCCACCTGGGCTCACCCCAAGGTTCATCCTCACAGTCCTCTCAAGGTCAACATGATTCTTGCCTAGAATGAGATGTTTATACCTCAAAAACTGGTCTTTGAGCCCCTTTGCAGGTCAGTAGCAAGTCCGGAAGAGGCCATCTTGCTCTTGTGGACCCAGCCTGGGTGCTGTTGATGGCCTCTTGCAGGTGGCTGCTGTCATATTTGCAGCAGGCCCACCTGTGAGCCGGGACTTCTGAGGAGCTTCTGAGCCCTATGCTGCCCTTGAAGGTAGGGCCAGGAGGAGGGACGAGGGAGGCCTTAGGGGCAGGTAGCCCAGATGTCACGCCAACAGTGTGGAACAGGGAAGAGAAGGGTAATGAGAAGCTAATCCCTTGGCAGTACCTGAAAGTCCTTCTGAAATCAAGCCACTATTTCCTGTGGGCACAAGATGCACCCCTGGGGTGTTGGGAAAGATGGGGCAGGGACCACCATGGCCACGGGACAGAAGGTGGAAGCTGCAGTCAAGCTGGGGAGCAGGGCTGCTTAGAAAGACAGGACTGGGGGAAATCAGCACTTGCCTGTCACCTCAGGGCCTCACCGAACAAACATTCCATGATGGATTTCTTGCGCCAGAGCCCAGGGTGGGAGGTGAACTCACCAGGGCAGCCCCCTTGTGCCCTAGGATTGCCAACACTGTTCTCTCTGCACTTGAGCTCCTCCAGGAGAAAATTTATTTAAGAATGATGTCTTGTGGCGGTGTGCCGATTGTCATAGCATATTATTTTTGTTACCATTGTCGCCGTTGTTATTTATTGTTGTCATTTCAGTTTGTCTGCACTGGAGAATCTCAGCAGCAGCTGCTGCCTGACTGTCCCCTCCTCCACCAGACTCTACCTCTGAGCGTGCTGGGACCGCTAGGGCCTGTCAGGAACTCCTTATTGTTTAAATATTTATTTATTGTTCACAAAGGGAGCTGGGTTCCTTAATGAGTGATGTATGCAATGCCTGTTTTCCTGTTTCAGCATGTTATATTCTTGTAAAATAAAAATAAAACATAAATGCAACATCCTGTCTATAAGGGCTGATTGGGAGAAGGAGCGGGAGATGTGTGGAGGTGCTGGGAGCTCGCAGGATGGGGGGGGGGGCAGGCCGAGGGGAAGACCTCTGTTCACCTGGTAGCTGGCAGACTTGGAGAAAAGCGACAGATGCTGAGGGTGGCCACGTCCCTTAGCTGATGGCAGCTCCACTTGGGCTACTTGTGCAGTGGACCAGATTCAGTCTGCTGTCACTTCACAGTAGGGACTGCTGGGACTCAGCACAAGCCATTCCCACACCTGCCTCTAATAGCACAAGGGTGGATTAGTAGCCTTAGGTCAAGCAGCCGGACTAATTATCAGGCAGTAACTTTTGTAGCCTGGTCACAGCTGTCCATGTTTAATTTGTATTAGTATTCTTTTATAATTTCATTTAAATTCAAGGAATTTAAATTATTATCTTACACCATCACCAATGTCTGAGATGAAGTATGTGAGGCCATTCTGTGTATGAGGCTGTTCCTCTCCATGGGTTGAGGGCATGTGAGGGTTAGGCTGGGCATGAAAGAATTTGGGGGAATTTTGCCAAGTTCAAAATCTGCTCCTCTTCAGCCCATTGCCTACTTGTTTTCCCTTCTCATCCTAGCAATCCTCACTTTTTTTTTTAAACTCCCTGATTACCACTGTTTGGAGAGTTTCCTTTTTCTCTGTTTATATACAGATCTGAGCCTTATAGTGACTATGATTTCTCCCCTGCTGTTAGTCTGAACAAAGTGGTCAGAGTTCAGACACTTAGGGTAAAACTTCACAGAGTCACACCCGAAGCCCAGAGGGGGCCATTCTCTGGGGGATTCTGATGTTAAGGGCTGAGGAAGGAGCACACTGAGGTGGGCCCTGACCTCATGGAGTCCTGACAACAGCTCTGTGACACAGGTGAGAAACTGAAGTTCCCCCCGGGAGGGACGTGCAGGGCAGCAGGATCTGAATTGTTATAAAGCGGCGGGGTAGGTGTGAGAGGAGTGGGGTCTGCCTGGGACAAGTGCACGGAAGAGTGACAGGGCACCCAGGGAAGTAGGGACACTCTTTCTTTTCACTACTTTCTTTCCACCTTCTTGCCTTTTCACATGCATTTGTTGAGTGCATCTTGGGTACACCTGGTAGAAAACTAAGAACAGACACTGCACCATCCATCAAAAGCAGGAAGCCTCATTTAATGGCGGGAGAGGGATTCTGGATAAGCCTAGGCAAGGGCCAAGCTGTGTTTCCGAGGGAATGGGTGCTGGTTGGAAAAGAAGAGAGAGATGAACAGGCTGATGGGTGGCTTCTGACAGGGGCACGTGCTCTCGGCTCCTCTGTCCAGAGAGACCATCCATCCTCTGGGCCTGTTCCCAGGTAATGCACCACTCTGCTCACCCTCCCTCTCACATAGGGTGGCTTTGGGGTGGTCAGGGTATGTCCTGAAGGTGGTGGGGGAACATTGGAAATAAGTAAGAAGAACTCTTCACTGACCCATAGATCTCCCAGCGTCAGGCTCAAAATAGTCCCATGGTGTTTGGTTTTCAGAGTTTGAGTGACACACTGAAGATCACGCATCTAGCCTGGGATCTCCATCATCTTTAGCCCTGCAAGCTCTGTCCCCTCCCCTTGAGGACCTCAGACCTTGACTTAATAGGCAAAGTGCCTCTTGAGCAGGCCCCCGAAGGCCTCTCAGGCCTGCTGTCTTGCTTCTTTCTCACCTGTCCCTTAAAAACAAATCTGTCCTTCCCAGATGCACCCCACTTTTGCATACTGGACCACCTCCCTGCTGGGGCTCCCCACTCTCAACGCTACCCATGCCTCCTCAGTCTGCTTAGGCATGCATCCTTCACGGGAGCCTCCCCTGGCCTTGGGTCTGGCTGTGGAAACCTCTCCTTCATGTTGTTCTGCTGCTGATGCTCACCCAAGAGGTTCCTTGATGCCTGAAAGGGTCATTACCTCCGTTTACAGCCTGCAGACTCCTGGGATTAGGCACGTCCTCTTCTCCAGTTTTCTGCTCCCAAGGCCTAGCACATAATAACTGCTTAGCAAATGGTTCTTAAGTCAAGTGTTAATTTTAAATCCAGGGGGAGGAAAGTTTGATCATGATTCCATCCCAGGAGGACTTCTCTTCCTGGGTTCTCCCATGTACTCGCTCCCTATACAAATATATCCAAAGCCTAGGTCATCCTTCTCCTCCTCAGATATCCTCTGCCTTCTGTTCCCCTCACCCTGATTCTCAGGCACTGTCCACCAGGTTTAGCCATCTCCATCTCTTCCCCATCACTTTTAATCCCTATCAAATCCAAATGGGTGGAGCCAGCAGTTCTTCCCCTGCCTCATGGAGACTTCCTGTCTCTCCTCTCCAATCTGGGCTCTAACAACTGTTTCCCCCGAAACTGTCCTTATCCCAGCCCCCCACCCCCTCTGGCTCCTTCTCTGCACTGGGCCATTCACTGGATGCATGAGGCACAGATCTGAGTACTTGGTGGCTACATTAAAGCCCGGCAGTGGCTCACTTTTGACTATGAGATGAAATGCAGCTCTCATATGCCATGCAAAGCTCCCTGGCGTGACTCAAGTCCCTCTCCAGAATTATCTCCTGCCCAGCTGGCCTTGACCCACGCCACAGGCTCTTCCTTTCCTGTTATTTGTGTTGCTGCACACGCTATCCCCTCTGCTTGCAATGCCCTCTTTTTCTTCCTCTTTTTTTTTTTTTTTTAAATTGGGGGTTGGGGGGTGAAGAATGCCAACTTTCAAAATCTAGCAAAAATAGCACCTTCTCAGTGAACCTTTCCCAGATGTCCCCATGGAGAGTTAACTAATGACCCCCACTTCTGTAATCCTAAGATACAGGGTTCTTACCCCGGTTGTGTCAAGTATGGCATGGCATTGTGACTAATCTCAGCCCCTTCCCTTCCATTAAGCTGAGCTCTTCAAGGTCAAGGGCCATACTGTTCACCTTGATAAGGTGGGGCACACCAGAGCCCAGGCAGGCAGTGTATAGCCCTGCCTGGGAATTGGAATCTGGCCCGTTCACCTTGGGAAGTTATTTAAGCCTAAGTTTCAGTTCATCTACGAAATGAGCATAACAAGACTGCACCCTGCACAGGGAATACTGAATGGAATAAAAATGTTTGGCACAATGTTGATGTCATGATAACAATAGCCATGAATATTGGCTATAATTATTACTTAGCGGAGTGCCTTATAAGTAGGCCTTAGCTAAGAGGTATATATTGACTTTGAATAAAATGGCAGAACAAAGACTCAAACCCAGGATTCTAAATCAGCTTTTCTTTCTAGTACAGTTGCTTCAATTATACAGATACACACACACACACACACACACACACACACACACAGAGACACACACACATACAAGTAGCTACCATTTTTGGTCTGATGATCTGAGCATCTCAGAATCTCAGATGAGAAAATGTAAAGTTGGAGGCATTAAACAAACCAGTGTATTACAGGAAACAGGATTCACTCAAACTCAGGTCTGCCAGTGGTTTCCTCAAACAGGCGCCAATGGCTTCCGGGTCTGAAGAAGAAAAGCTCATTGCGCACCCTCTGCTGCCACCCTGTGGCCATTCTCGGCAATAAAAGCCTTTTCCTGGGAATAGCTTGACCTTCATTATTTTTAAAAAATTTGTTCTTTTTAGCTACACATGAGTGTGTATTTTGACATATTATACATACATGAAGTATAACTTATTCTAACTAGGATCCAGTTATTTTGGTTGTACGTGATGTGGAATTATCCATATGAACGTAGGAAAGTTATGTCTGATTCCTACTACTGTCTTTCCTATTCCCATCCTGTCTCCCTCCCTTCCTTCCCCTTTGTCTAATCCCATGATATCTATCATTTTTAAAGTTTGGGTTCTTTCTTCGTAATTATATCTTAGTGGCTATAATTTGTTTCAATGCAGTTTTGTTACTTAATTTTAATTAACACATGAATTTCAATTAAATCAGAATTATTAGCATATCTGCTAATATAGCTCAGTGGGTACAAGAATTAAGCCAACATTTCTTTAGTCCACAGAGCAGAAATTAACTTTAAAAGTTGAAGTTCTTAGGTAAAGAGAAAAAGTGTTCAGGCCTATTAAGTGCTGATCTCCAGGTAAGTCACTGTTATTGAATGCTTTAAGATGGTCCAATAATTCAAATTGCTTTTGGAAAGAAAATAAAGATTGGAAATTTGAATAACTGAAGTGTGACTAGATAATGGAGTTGGAGTTCACATCATTTAGGGAAGTTATCTCCTGACTTATAGTGTTGCTGACTTCCAAGCTGTGATACTATATTTGATTTAACACATAATTATTTAATTTAAACTTCAAGCAAAGCAAGAATGTGTGGATTAATCCTTTATTTGTAATGAATTCCCACTGAAGGGATAGTTCTGTGCTGGCAGGATAATCACCTACGCTAATCCCATCTTGTCAGTTCCACAGGGCCATGTCACAGAACAGCATGGTGCAATGATTCAGGCTGCAGCCTCAGAGTTAGGCCACTGAACCCAGCCCCACATCTGCTACTTATCAGCTGAATGATCTTTAGCACATTACTCATTTCTTAGAGCCTCACTTTTTACTATAAAAAGTGAATAACAATAGTATCGCTATCGATGCACTTTTGTGAGGAGAATTCACAAAAAGCATTTATCACAGGGCTTGATAGCAAGTACTCAAAAATGGTAGCTATTTGTATGTGACAGGCCCTAAATTTCCCATATATTAATTTCTGTAATCCTCGTAATATCCCTATGAGGTAACTACTACTATTATTACACTCTTTATTTTACAAATGCAGAAACCATGAACCAGAAAGTACATAAATTGCCCAGATTTGAAGAGCTGGTAAGAAGCTGCGTCAGTTAGCTACCAATCACTGCATAAAAGCTGTTGGAGACCACACTCACATGCTGATGTGGGAATAGCAGCATTCTCTTTGATTCAACTTGACTCCACTATCTTCTCATCAAGATCTGAGAAGAAGGCCTTTGGTAGGTTCCATGCAGCTCTTTCCCAATCCCTTCAGTCCCAGGGGTCTTTTTTGGTCAAAGGAAGGAAAGATGGAGGACGTTGCTCAATTCTGACATCTTAGGTATGGGAAGAGGGAAGCCGGATGAAGGAAGGAGACAGCCCTATGTTTTATCTTGGCCTTGTTTTTCTCTCCACATCCCCAGTTTGGGATTCCCATCCACTCCTGGGCCTGCTCTTCTCTGTCCTTGGTGATTCTTTCTTTAGAATCTGGACCTCAGAACCCAGCCCAGTGGCTGGGGTCTCTTTGTGGACAGACAGATGTCTCTTCCTGCTGTGGCAGTGGTCAGACTCTGCCTGTCTTGGGCCGCCTCTTCCTTGATTCTCCTGGTTTAAGATGGCGTGGGATTTCCATGGTTCCTACCTCATGCTGGTCCACAGGACTGACGCTTCTCTGTGTCTCCATGTTCCAGCTCCCGCCCTTCCCCAGGAGGGGTAGTTGGTGCCAGGTACCTCTCCTCTCATACTTGCCTTGGGACCTAACAACAGCACCTACCCCGGGGACCCAGAAAACCAGGTTTCAAACTAATAAATGATGGATTCCTCTGTGAATGTTACTTTTCACCCTCTGCCTCAACCTTGACCCAGAGTTAAGTTTTGATGAAATGTGATAGTTCTCTTCCTCCATTATTCATTGCATTCCTTACTCTTGTGTAGTAGTCTAGAGTTTTATTGTATCTGTGATTTTTATTACAAAGGGCTCACATCTTTTCTGGGAGTGTTTTTTTCCCCCTATATTTTTTATTGTGCATGATAGTTGTACACAATGGTGGGATTTGCTGTTACATATTTGTACATATGCATGATATAGCAATATAATTTGATCAATATCTCACTCCCCAGTATTTTCCCTTTCCTTCAATGCATGTCATTTCTTTTTTTTTGTTTAATTAGTTATACATGACAACAGAATGCATTTCAATTCATTGTACACAAATGGAGCACAACTTTTCATTTCTTTGGTTGTACACAATGTAGAGTTGCACCACATGTGCAGTCATACACAATATTCCTCGGGTAATGATGTTCATCTCATTCCACCATCCTTTCTGCCTCCATACCCTCTCCCCTCCCTCCCTCCCTTTTGTACAATCAAAGTTCCTCCATTTTTCCCATGCCCTCCCCCCTTTATGAATTAGCATCCACTTATCAGTGAGAGCATTCGGCCTTTGGTTTTATGGGATTGGCTAACTTCACTTAGCATGATATTCGCCAACTCTATTCATTTACCTGCAAATGCCATGATTTTATTCTCTGTTAATACTGAGTAATATTCCATTGTGTATATGTACCACAGTTCCTTTATTCATTCATCTACTGAAGGGCATCTAGGTTGGTTCCACAATTTAGCTATTGTGAGTTGAGCTGCTATAAACATTGATGTGGCTGTGTCATTATAGTATGCTGATTTTAAGTCCTTTGGGTATAGACAGAAGAGTGGGATAGCTGGGTCAAATGGTGGTTCCATTCCAAGTTTTCTAAGGAATCTCCATATTGCTTTCCATACTGGTTGTACCAATTTTGCAGTGCCACTAGCAATGTATGAGTGTACCTTTTACTCTACATCCTCACCAACACTTATTTTTGCTTGTATTCTTTTTTTTTATTGGTTGTTCACAACATTACAAAGCTCTTGACATATCATATTTCATACATTAGATTGAAGTGGGTTTTGCTTGTATTCTTGATAATTGCCATTCTGACTGGAATGAGATGAAATCTTAGAGTAGTTTTGATTTGCATTTCTCTAGTTACTAGAGATTACATTTCTCTAATTACATTTTTTCATATATTTGTTGATCAATTGTGTATCTTCTTCTGAGAAGGATCTGCTCAGATCCTTAGCTCATTTCTTGATTGGGTTATTTATTTATTTTTTGGTGTTAAGTTTTTGGAGTTTTTTATATATGCTGGAAATTAGTGCTCTATCTGATAAGCATGTAGCATTCTCCAGGAGTCTGTCAAATCTCTTGCCTCTGTAACAAGATGGTGGCTATTAGCACACCTAGCAAGGATACCTCTGGTGTAACCAAGCCTGCAGGGGCCTTGATGATGGTCTTCTGGATCCTGGCTGTTTTCCAGCTGGATGGAAGTGACCATGTTCGTAGTTGGTGGTGGGGTAGTGTCAAACCTGTAAATATCTTGGTGTTAGGCTTCCAGCCACCAGCCGGTGTTCCAAGATAGAAGCTGCCGCAATTAAAGATGGTGTTAGTAGCAGAGGAGATAACCTGAGATGGCATTGGAGGTGTCCCAAGATGATGGCTACCACTTTTAGAGATGGGGCTGAATGGTCAAGCCAAACAATGGCTTTGGGTGACCTGTTTGGAGATACAGCGCTGTGGTATGTGACCGTGGTCCTCAGCATGGTTGGCAGTCCTTTTCCTGTGCTTGGGCCTGGGCGCTGCATTGCATAGTCAGTCAGGACTGGGCCTGCCTGGTCTCTGTGGTGGTCCGCAGGTCCTGGAAGAGGGTTTTTAGAGTCATAGAAAAAGGTCTATTTTTTGAACCAGTGTAGCAGCTTACCTCTTAAAAAGCAGTCAGCCTAGAATGGTGGTGCACACTTACAATCCCAGCAGCTGGGGAGGCTGAGGCAGGAGGAAGGCAAATTCAAAGCCAGTCTCAGCTATTTAGCAAGACCCTAAGCATTTTAGCAAGATCCTGCCTCAAAATATAAAAAGGACTAGGGATATAGCTCAGTGGTTAAGCACCTCTGGATTCATTCCCTGGTACAACAAACAAATAACAACAACAACAACAAAACCCCACTCAGAAATACCTACATGGAGTCTGGTAGGGTCATTTAAAACTCTCTTCTGTCACAGTGAAGGAAATAATATTTAATTTTCCAAAATGATCCATTCAGACCGGTTGAATTTTTTCAAACAGAGCTTATTTCTCATTTTGGAAAATCAAAAAGAATATGTTTTGGAACCATGACTTAACTCTAAAGATGAGAGGAGAGAAAACAAAAATTAGAAAAATGACCCTGGTAGTGGGCAGCTAACAGGTGAGCTGTATGTACCTCTTCTGGTGAATATAGTTGTCCCCACAGCATGTCAACAGCAATTGGACCGGGGCATCCCTTGACCTGGAACAAGATAGAAAGAAGGCCACTTCCTAATGAGGGCTGATTGGGAGACAGACAAGGTGGTTGTGCCACTGCAGAAGGGACTGAATGTCCTCCTCTCCGGGCTAGTGCGAGCACTTGCAGCTTGTGAATCGATGCCAACCCCACCCGCTCTGTGCACTTTGTTTCCTAGATAATGGTAATTAAGGCAACAACCCGCAAACTCTCCCACTTCCTGACAGCACCCAACTGGGAACAGAACCCCAATCACCTGCCGCTGCCCACACCCTGCAACAAGCCCCACCCCCCAGCCTCCTCCTGCTCAGATGCTCTGTGGTTCCTGGGGTGAGTTCTGCCTGGTCGCACAGGTGACGACACCTCAGTGTTCCCACTATGGTGTTCGTTCCCGCACACTGGGCTTCAACATCTGTTAACATGAGTAGAAAGGAAAGCATTCTCCAGGAATCTGTCAACTCTTCTGTTTAGAAAAGGCTAATGTCCCCAGGGCCTCTATGCTACTGTTCTGATCTGGGCCACCATTGGCTCTCACTGGGTTATTGCAATAGCCAAAAGAAAAACACGAAATTTAGTGATTTTTTTTAATTAAAAAAAATTTTTTCTTTTTGGTACTCCCTCCAAAAAAATTGAACTCAGGGACTTTACCATGGAGCCCTTTTTATTTTTTTATTTTGAGACAGGGTCTCACTAAGTTTCTGAGAGCCTTGCTAAGTTGCTGAAGCTGGCCTTGAACTTGTGATCCTCCTGTCTCAGCCTCCCAAGTCCCTGGGGTTACAGGCATGCACCACCACACCTAACAATTTAGCAGAGTTTAATGCAGCAAAGAATGACTCATGAATCAGGCAGCTCTCAAAACCAGAATAGGTTTGGAGAACTTGAACCTGCAATGTAGTCAGGCAGCATTTATGGACAGAAAATGAGAAGTAAGGTACAGAGGCAGCTTGATTGGCTGTAGCTCAGCCTTTATCTTATTTGAACATGGTCTCATGAGTTGGCCTCCTGTGGTTGACTGAAACTCAGCTGCTGATTGGCTGACTCAGCTACTTGTTACAAAAGCACACTTCTAAGTTAGGGGTTCAGAGAGTTCACAGTTGGGATGTAGTTCACTATGTAGGACTCACGCAATGGAGTCCGAATTTGGTTTTTAACACCTCCTAACTGTAATGCTTGCTGTTATTAGTGTCTTCCTCTTCATCTCAATATTTACCTTTACTTCCAATTCCCACTTCTTCTCAGTACAGCACAAAAACAACCCTCTGAAAATTTAATTTAGATTTTGTCTAAATTAAATTCCAGTGGCTGTCATCTTGCTCAGTGTTGAAGCCCAAGTCCTTACCTTGGTCCCCAAGGCCCTACATGACCTGATCCTCCACTTCTCACCTTCCTTCACTCACTCTATTTCAGCCTCAGTGGCCTCTGTGCTGATCCTTGATCACACCAGGCCTCCTCCTTCCACAGGGCCTTTGCACTCACTGATCCCTTTCATTACTGAGCTTTTGCTGCATGAATGTACATAGTGTGCTTCTGTATTTTCCTCAAGTCTGTGCTAAGCTGTCACCTTCTGAATGAGGACCTCCTCAACTCCAAGTACAATTATGTTCCCTACTTTGCCACTTTTAGCCCTCTTGATTCTACTTTATTATTCCCTGTAGTGTTTTCGTCATAAAATATACCACATGGTTTACTTATTTTTCTCATTGTCTGATTCCAATGGGCATGTGGGTAGGTACCTTTCTCTGGGTTGTTCCGTGATGTTGCCCAGATCCCTACAACACAGCCAGTGACCCAGCCACTTTATGCCTCAGTGTCCTCATTTGTAAAATGGGACAAAAATAATCAACTGTATCAATTGTATTATCTTTCATAAGTTAATATCTATAAAGGTAATATCCTGGAACACTCGAGAGAGCTATGCAATGCTTGCTGTTATTAGTGTCTTCCTCTTCATCATTTTTCTTCTTATTGTTCAGGTAGCAAAGCAGCATATACAGAGACATGTGCGCGCCCAGCAGAAAGAAGTTTGGGGGCACTGATGGTAGCAGCCATAATGCCCACCAGGAGTAGGGACTGTATATTTCATAACCTGAAATAAACGTTGGGGTTTTTTTCTTTCAATTATTTATGATCTTTTTTCTACAAAGATGCAAGCCCCATGAAGAACTGCCTGGTTTCTTGGCAAAGCACTGTACCCCAAGCCTTTATAGTAATGACTGGCAACAGAGCTGTTGAGTGACAAACAGTAAGTAAGTGAACAAGGGGGTAGGTGTTTATTTTCCCTTCTTTCCCCCAAAGGGATTAGCAATAACATGGAAAAGGAGCAAAAGTGGTTGCAATAAGATGGAAAAGATACAAAAGTAAGAGAGGGCGTGGGGGCAGGAAAGATGGTGGAATGAGATGGACATCATTACCCTAGGTACCAGTATGACTGCACATATGGCGGATGCTACACGGTGTACAACCAGAGAAATGAAAAGTTGTGC
The DNA here is from genome assembly GCF_964194105.1 of Spermophilus citellus. Lineage (NCBI taxonomy): Eukaryota > Metazoa > Chordata > Mammalia > Rodentia > Sciuridae > Spermophilus > Spermophilus citellus. The sequence goes on from NC_138187.1 coordinate 151,555,852, forward strand.
TGCAGTTGTGTACCACGAACCAAAATGCATTCTGCTGTCATATATACCTAAATAGAATAAATAAATTAATTTAAAAAAATCCTATAAACCTCCATATAACAACAACAAGATACAAAAGTGATGGATGAGCTGGTTGCTGCAACCCAACAGGTGGAGAGGCTGAAAGGTGAGCGGCCTGGTTCTGGGGATTCTGGGCGTCCACTCAGTCTGCAGCTGTCCGAGAAAGGCCCAGCTGGCCAGCTCGCCCTCCGCCACCTCGCTTCTCACTCCTTTCTTGGCCCCGCCCTGCTGGCTGAGTGACAAGAGGAAATGTTTTCCTGCAGGGGACCAGCCTTCTAGGATCAGTGGCTGCTGAAGGAAGGACCGCGAGGATCCTGAGCGTGGAAGGTAAAATGGGCAGAGGGAGGCGAGCTGGGGTGGGGTGGGGGGCTGGGGGGCCTGAGAAGGCGTTCTTTGAAAACTCCTTTGAGCTTTGGGACTGGAGAGGAAAGGGTCTGGGGGAGTGGAAGGAGTGGACACAGCCTGCTGGCCCCCTCTCCAGGAGCCCCGGGGGAACCGAGCCCTTTTCTTCCTGCAAGCTGTGACAACCCCACACAGTGTTTACTCAAGTCCTCCGTTTCTAGGGCTTCCCTGGTCACAGGAGAAAACGAAACTGAAGCAGGACTTGACTTCCTGTACTTGAGTGTTTTGCGCGGGGGTTTTTTTTTTGTTTGTTTGTTTTTTTGGGTTTTTTTCTTTCCTTCTCTGCTCCTTTATTTACACCAGCCCGCCTCATATCGGGTTGTAACCAGAACTGTGTGTTGCAAACTTTCCTTCAAAGATTTCATTGCTGGGTGATCGATTATGTTGCACAACTGATTAGACCTGAAGAGGTTGGCTTGGTGAATGATGTAGCTGGTGCTAATTATTGAAATTTTCAAAAGTGGGGGCTGACTGTTAATTGAATGAGATCTTAGGAGTCCACCTGAGCACAGTTATTAAACCCTCACGCCCTGACACACCCCGCCTTTCTATTTGTGTAGTATTTATATGCACATGGGTGGGGAGAATATGTATGATTCATGACATTGTTTTTTTGTAAAGAGATGTGATTAGCTCTACAATTCATCGAATGCCTGATATTTGCTACATGCTGTATTTTAATGCCCTTTACACACATGACCTTGTTTGTTTATTGTTGTCCCCATTTGAGGAAATTGGGACTCAACTATCTCAGATTACACAATCAGGAAGTTACCTTCAAAAGTTATACCACCAGGTCCTCAAATTCAGAGTTCACGGAGGTCAGAATTCAATTCTTTCCTTTCCTACTTTTGAGTAGGCATTCAAAGTGGACTTGCACCAACTCAACAAAGGCAGGGACGGGCCTGGCTGGTGATAGAAGAAATGCAAAAGGACCCAAGCCATGAAGTGCACTTTTCCTATTAAATGAGTTTTTTTTTAAGAAATGATTTTTTGTTAGTCAACGCACATATAATGTTGAGAGAGATTTGTTGATATAGATTGAGAATGTTAAACGCAATCAAAACTTTTGACCAGTCATGCAGTTCTTTGCAATCTATTGTAAGATCTATCAAAAGATAACAAGGTAAAATGAGCTGAATTTGCTGCAACATTCACTCAAAATTATTTTAAAAATCTTGCTTAAAACATTAAGAAAACACTCAGTCATGGAGAAATGAAACAACTGTGGGATGGCCTATTACACACCACTAAAAAGCTTTAGAAAGATTTTGTGATAACAGGAAATTTTGCATAGTATGACATTAAATGGAAGGAACCAGGATACAAAGTTACTTACACATTCTGACTATTGTTTTTTAAAAGCCCATAGAAAAAATACAGTAAGGGGCTGGGGATGTGGCTCAAGCGGTAGCTCACCTGGCATGCATGTGGCCCAGGTTCGATCCTTAGCACCACATACAAACAAAGATGTTGTGTTCGCCGAGAACTAAAAAATAAATATTAAAAAATTCTCTCTCTCTCTCTCTTTAAAAAAAAAAGAAAGAAAAAATACAGTAAAATATTATTCATGACTCTTTCTGGGGAGGGGAATTATAGAGTAATAATGTTCTTATGTTTAATTTAAATATATTCACAATATTCTGTAAGGTAGAAGTTCTGTAAAGAGTAAGTAGATGTATTCGCAACAAGTTGCTAGTAAAACTAATGGCTATGACTCAAACGTGTTTTCCTGTTCTGAAACGACAGAGTGTCCAGGTGGGATGTCAGAAGGCTGACAGTATTGTTCCTCTTGATACTGCTGGCTGCAGCCAGGTAATCCCAACGTACACTCCAAGGCTCTGACCAAGTCCCAAGGAGAAAAACCATCATTTTCTGAAAGAAAACGCAACAAGTTGCAGCCAGTGGCCTGTTACACACCACATCATGAAGACCGATGATCACAAGGCCACCCAGGAGGAACCCATGTCCTGCAGCCGTGGGACAGTTACAGTGGAAGACAATTGTAAGCTGATTGAGGCTATTCACAAGGAAGATGTGGATGAAATCCAGCAACTGCTGCACAGAGGGGCTGATGTCAACTTCCAGGAAGAAGTAGGTGGTTGGACACCTTTGCATAATGCAGTCCAATGTGGCAGGAAGGACATTGTGGAACTTCTGCTCCATCACGGTGCTGACCCTCACCAGAGGAAGAGGAACGGGGCCACTCCCTTCATCATCGCTGGGATCATGGGACACGTGGAGCTGCTGCAGCTTTTCCTTTCCAAAGGGGCCAATGTCAATGAGTGTGACTCTAACGGCTTCACAGCTCTCATGGAAGCTGCTGGGCGGGGTAAGATCGAAGCTCTCAGGTTTCTTTATGAGAGCGGAGCCACGGTGAATCTGCATCGAAACACTAAAGAGGAACAAAAGCGGCTTAGGAAAGGAGGGGCCACGGCTCTCATGGACGCTGCTGAAAATGGCCACACAGATGTCCTGAGGATTCTCCTGGATGAGATGGGGGCGGACGTCAACGCCAGGGACAATATGGGCAGGAATGCCTTGATGCACGCTCTTCTGTCACGCTCTCCTGATAGCAGTGTGGAGGATATTACCCGCCTTCTGCTGGATCATGGGGCTGATGTCAATGTGAGAGGAGAAAGAGGCAAGACGCCCCTGATCCTAGCAGTGGAAAAGAAGCATGTTGGTTTGGTACAGATGCTTCTGGAACAAAAGTGCATAGAGATCGATGACACAGACAGCGAGGGCAAGACAGCCCTGCTGGCTGCTGTGGAACTCAGACAGACACAGATGGCTGAGCTGCTGTGCCACAAGGGGGCCAGCACGGATTGTGGGCCTCTCGTGAGGACAGCAAAACTGAATTACGACCACTCCCTGGTGAAGCTCCTTCTTTCCTACGGAGCTAGAGTCTGTTTCCAGCCTCCCTCTGAAGACTGGGAGCCCCAGAGTTCACGTTGGGGGTCAGCCCTGAAAAAACTGCACAGAATGTACCGCCCTATGATTGGCAAACTCAAGATATTTATGGATGAAGAATATAAAGTTGCTGAGACTTCTGAAGGGGGCATCTACCTGGGTTTCTATGAGGAGAAAGAGGTGGCTGTGAAGCTATTCCCCGAAGACAGTGCACGTGCAGAAAAGGAAGTCTCCTGTCTGCAGAGCTGCCGAGAGAACAGTAACTTGGTGACACTCTATGGGAGCGAGAGCAACAAGGGCTGTTTATATGTGTGCGTGGCCCTCTGTGAACGGACTCTGGAAGAGCACTTGGATGTGCACAGAGGGGAAGCTGTGAAGAACGAGGAAGATGAGTTTGCTCGAAATGTCCTGTTATCTATATTTAAGGCTGTTCATGAGCTGCACTCGTTGCATGAATACACTCATCAGGATCTGCAGCCAAGAAACATCTTAATAGGTGAGTCCCTATCTCAGTCATTGTGTGTGTGTGTGTGTGTGTGTGTGTGTGTGTGCTGCTATGACAGAGCGCCACAGATCGGGAAATTTAAAAAGAATAGAGATTTAGTTCTAGGAAGTTCATTGGCATCTGGCAAGGAACTTCTTGCTGTGCTGTCCGCGGAGGAAGGCAGAAGGGCAGGAAGGACAAGAGAGAAAGAGGAAGCCAAACTTCTTTTACAACAAACCCGCTCTGGATAATGGCATTTATGAAAGCAGATCCCTCATGATGTACTCAGCTCCTGAGAGTCCCACCTCTTGACACCAATTATAAACTATAAAACTCCTAGAAGGTAACGTAGGAGAAAAATCTAGACACCCTTGGGTTTGGGGATGACTTTTTAGATGAAATATCAAAGACCTGATCTATGGAGGGAAAAAGATGGATAAGCAATAAGAATTAATTGACTTGATTAAAATATAAACATTTCTGCTCTGTAAAAGGCACTTCAATAGATGAAAAGCAAGCTATATAGCCTGAGAGAAAAAATATCTTCAAGAAGACATGTCAGTTAGACAGTTGTTACCAAAAAGAACAAAGGACTCTTAAAACTCTAAAATGGAATAACCTGGTATTAGAGAAACGGCATTTAGGCTCCTCAGTAGCTGGGTGGAGGCCAGAACCTAACTGCCCACAAACTGTTTATGATTTAATTGCAGAAACTAAGCCTAAGTGTTTGAAAAAAAATATAGCATTTTAATATCATCTGTTGGATCTAATAGTAAAAGGTTAAGGCCGAGTGTTAGGAGAACAGCGAAGTGTTCCAGTTAGGCACCTTTGGATTCAAGGGCAGAAAACACAACTCCAAGTGGCTTCAAAAATGAAGGGAAGTTATTGGTTCCAGTTACTGAAAACCATCCCTGGATTTCCATGCACACACTACCTGCCTCTTCAGACTCTTGCAGGCCATTTCCCGACTTCAACCCTGCTCTCTGGACCCTTCTTTCCATCAGATTGGAATTCTCCAGGTTCCTCTCAGCCTTGGGAATTTGTGTCTGGAATTCTACTTCGATTTTTAGTCTAAGTGTTTCTTCCTTAAAGAAGACCTATCCCGGGGAAGATGGCGGCGAAGGGAGTGCATCACCCCAGTGTGCCGCGTCACTGTGCCGGAGAAAGACGAGGTGAAACAGCTGAAGGCTATCTTGTTGGGAATTTCCAGTGAAATTGAGGTGCTCCAGAATCTAGTGGACGGATTTCCATCGCGCGAGGTTCGGCTATGGGGGCTTGGACGCGGGCGATTTCTCCGCACGGAGGGTCTCATTGCCTGATCGGTGGATCGCCCCGCAGCTGGAGTCTGCGGCGCGCGCTGGGAAGCGGCGAGGTGGCGGAGCGAGGGTGCAGCGATGCGGATTCTGGGGGCTCCTGCCAGTGGTGCAATGGCCGTGCTTAGTGCTGAGTTCCGGCTTTGAGACAGAGGAGAGAAGCGGTCCAGTTCGGTTCTCGACACCGGTCGGACCACGGAGGAGGAGGACAGCAGCCGCCATCTTGGAGAGCTGATGTAATCATCCCTGTTTTCTACTGATCTCAGCTCATTCAGCTATGGAACAGGTGATTTCAGGCTGGTATTTGCCTGCGTCTCGCAGACAGATCGCTCAGGCTTGGGGCTGGAGAACCAGTGGAGAATACTCCTAGGGGCTCGCTCCTGGCAAGGCGTGCGCTGGGCTCTGAGCGGCCGGATTCTGGTTCCCGGGGCTGCTTTGGCCCAGGGCTGGGGAACCTGCAGAGACTGTGTGTTGAGGCCAGCTACAAGTGGAGCGTGCGCTGAGCTCTGGGCGGCTGGGTTCTGACTCCCGGAACAGTTTTGGCCCGGGGCTGGGGAGCCCATGGGGACTGCGTCTTTGAGCCTGCTCCCAGCAGAGCATGCACCGAGCTCGGAGAGCTTGGAGCGGCCGGGCTCTGGCTCCCGGAGCTGCTTTGGCCTAGGCCTGGGGAACCCGTGGAGATCGCTCCTTGGAGCCTGCTCCTAGCGGAGCGTGCACTGGGCTCGGAGAGGCCGGGTTCTGGCTCCCGGAGCGGCTTTGGCCCAGGGATGGGGACCCCGCGGTAACTGCTTCTCCGTCCGGGTCCTGCTGGGTGCAGTGGGGGCCAGAGGGGCAGAGTGGAGCTGCCACCTGCACCCAGAACAGGCCAAGTGACCCGCCGGCGTGGTATCACGACACCCCAACTGCAGCAGGGGCCGAAGAGAGTAGCCGCCTACGCCTGGAACAGGACCAGCGACCCGACGGCGTGGTAGCCAAGTCACCCCATTTGGAGTAGGGGCTGTGTAGAGCCGCCGTCTGAGCCTACAAGGTAGGCAGACCTGCGACCCACTGGCAGGACAGGCCCAGTAGCCTGCCAGAGTGGTCGACACGTAGCACCGAGGCAGCCACATCACACTGGTTGGAGTGGGGGTGGAGCACAACCACCGTGTCCGGAAAAGGCCCAGCGACCTGTTGGAGAGGCAGTCAGGTAGCCCCATTTGGAGTGGGGGCTGAGCAGAACTGCTGCCCGAGCCCACAAGGTAGGCAGACCTGTGACCCACCGGCGGAACAGGCCTAGAGGCCTGCCAGCGTGGTAGACACGTCACACCAATTGGAGTGGGGGCAGAGCAGAGCCGCCACCCGCGCCCGCAGGGTGGGCAGACCTGCGACCGACCAGCGTGGTAGACAGATCACCCTAATTAGAGGAGGAGCACAGCCACTACCTGCCCTGCAAGGGAGATTTTCCAACTATACAAGAGCAATATAAATAAATAGGGGGAAATTTTCAAAAACACAACAGTTTCACCAAGCAGAAAGAAACGCGAGCAGTATGAAAAGACAAGGAAAGAAAGGACCACAAGCAATGCAAGTCAACTCAACTTTAGAAGAGGTAATAGCTGCAATAGATGGAATGTCAGATAAAGAGTTCAGGATATACATGCTTCAGATGATCTGGAGTCTCAGGGAAGACATGAGACAGCAAAATCAGACAATGAAAGATCACTTTGACAAGGAACTACATAAACAAATCCAGGAAGCAAAAGATCAATTACACAGGGAGATAGAGGTAATAAAAAACAAACAAATAGAAATCCTAGAAATGCAGGAAGCAATAAACCAACTTAAAAACGCAATAAATAAATAAATAAATAAATAAACACGCAACATGATGTATAATCCATCATCTCTGAAGAAGGTAAATAATGATGCTACTTACTCCTCAAAAACTGTCCTGTGCAGTTAACATTTGATTTATTAGGTATCTGCCGGGGGCAGGACATAATTTTATTTTTTCCAGGCCAGAGAGTAGGAAAGGATGAGGATAAATTTAATTGGCTCCCCGTTTGTGCAGTTCCTGAGGCAAACAGCACAGATTTGCAAAGCAGCTGCTGGAGGGAGTTAAGGGGACATCCTATGACTAATGAGCAGCAGCCAGCAAGACTCTACATGCAAGACCATCTTGGCACAGCCATCCATAAAGTAAGCCCATCATCCACTGCCCACCTTGACAAGTTAGGCAGTTTCCCAGGGTCAGGGATGTGCTTATCATAAGTCCCTGCTTCCCCGTTCCCTTCAGGTTCTTTTTCCCTAGAAGAAAGCCACCGAGCCCTCCGACAGAGGGTTGAATAGATGGGAGGGGTCAGGAACACTATGAAAGGGTGGTGGTGATTTATCCTCCCAGGATATGGCCCCTGCTTCTGGCTTGAAGGAGTCTGAGAAGGAAGGCTGGGTAACCCCAAGCAGGGTGAAGGCCGGTGCAGCGGTGTGCTTCTAGAACCCCTTTGATTCCAAACTTAGACATTCAAGCCGTGGGAATCCAGAGCCTAACAAAAATGAATCCATTGAATTATTCAACGTGTTTGTTAAGAGGCAAAATGATGGGGAGAGGAGTACCCCATCCAAGAGTTTAAGATTAGAGTCTCCAACAAGGAGACAGATATTCAATGGAATAAATACACAAATGAATGTAAAAATATCTTTGCAATTGTGGAAATACTAGCACAAAGTACAGGATGCTCTGTGATAACTGTCTAAAACGTCCAGCTGGATTGTGGCTGGTTAACTTAATTTAGTGGAACACTACGCCAAGACAGTCTTGGATTTAGAGCATTGTTGGTTGGTTGCTCATCAGCCATTGGAAAGCTCTATGATTGGGGAAGTGGGGATAGGTCTTCTTTTTTTTTAATTTTTATTGTTGGTCGTTCAAAACATTACATAGTTCTTAATATATCATATTTCACAGTTTGATTCAAGTGGGTTATGAACTCCCATTTTTACCCCGTATACAGATTGCTGTATCACATCAGTTACACTTCCATTGATTTACATATTGCCATTCTAGTGTCTGATGTATTCTGCTGTCTATCCTATTCTCTACTATCCCCCTTCCCCTCCCCTCCCCTCCCCTCCCCTCCCCTCTTCTCTCTCTACCCCCTCTACTGTAAATCATTTCTTCCACTTGTATTATTCTTCTCTTAACCCTCATTGCGTGTTTATTTAAATCAATTGACTGCTGCGTCGTGGACAATGGGTATTTTCCATGCCCTTCTCTGCACTCTCCTGTAGATTCCAAGAAGGCTGTTCGCTTGGCAGATTTTGATCAGAGCATCAAGTGGACTGGAGACCCACAGGAAATCAGGAGAGACCTGGAGGTAATTTCTACAATCTGGTGTTTTCTTTTTCTTCTGCTTCCTTGCTTGTTCCTTACCTTAGTGCAAATGGCCGATGAGAGGGGGTTTCCTTTTTAACCGGGAAGGAAAGAACTTTCAAGGCTCCTCCAACCCCCACCACTCTGTGTCACTCACTGTCCTCACTCCTCTGTAGACACTGGCCCCTTCTTGGGCTTCCTCTCATGTCAGAGCTCTTGCAGTGCAGAGGAGAGGTGTCATGGCGGAGCCAGTGAGGCACTGCCTGTCACCTGGTCCCTTTCAGGTCTCTTATTATCGCTTTCTCCCTCCACTAGCTAAATAAGTAACTAAATTGAACATGCCATTCCTCTTTTTTAAGTAATTCCAGGAGGTATTTCCAAATATCACCAAAATTCCTTCAGGACATATTTTCTGCCTAAGGATAATGTGAATGAGACTTCTTTTCCCCAGTCTGTTCAAACACATGCCCTCAGCTCCGAAGAAAGTCAGCTACTGAGGCCCGACGAAAACTCCAGGGGGGGGTGGGGTTGATCCTCAACTGGGAAAGAGACAAAACTTGGCCCCAAATAAAGAACACAGAGCCTGGCCCTGCAGACCAAAGCCCCTGGCGGATCTGGCTCCTATGGGGGCATTTCTTTCCGGGAGAGAAATGATGGGCAGGAGCTCATCACCTATGTCTGGCCTCTTGGTTTGGCAGCTGCAGATGTCAGCTCCTCCCCTGGCTGATGGCTAGTGCAGAGGGTCCTGTGCTGGCCTCCTTCTCTGCCTCTCCTCCCTGCCGTGGTCTAACTCCTGGGTTACACTGTGCTGTTTCCCACCTGGACAGTCTCTATCATCTGCTGCCCCATGTAACCCGGGACCTGACATCCCAGATCTCAGCCAGTCCCCTGGTATTCACCTTGTTTTTTTTTTTTTTTTTTAAAGAGAGAGTGAGAGGAGGGAGAGAGAGAGAGAGAGAGAGAGAGAGAGAGAGAGAGAGGAGAGAGATTTTTTTTAATATTTATTTATTTTTTTAGTTCTCGGCGGACACAACATCTTTGTTGGTATGCGGTGCTGAGGATCAAACCCGGGCCGCACGCATGCCAGGCAAGCGCGCTACCGCTTGAGCCACATCCCCAGCCCTTCACCTTGTTTAGAAACATTCTCCCTTCTCTGATTTCTCTATGTTCCATCAGTGCATTTGACATCCACCTCCAATCTCTCTTCCTGCATGTCACCCTCCCGCAAAAACAAACAAACAAACAAAACAACAACCTTTTTTGTTGACACGTGTCTGAGGGACACCCAGACAACAACAACAACAACAACAACAACAAAACCCTGTACCCTGGGATTACCTTTTAAACTGTGCGGACCATACAGTACTTTGAAGAATTCTATACATGAATCTGTGTCTTCTCTCCCTAATGAGCCTGCAGGCTCCTAGAGATTTCTTCTAGCACACACTATCCAAAGTTACCCAAATCAAGAGGTGATTCATAAGCCCCTTTGGCTTGATTTCTGGTTTTATGAAGGCCCTTGGACGGCTGGTCCTCTATGTGGTAAAGAAGGGAGAGACTCCTTTTGAGAAGCTAAAGGCTCAAGGCAATGCAAAGGTGATTGAACTTTCTCCAGATGAGGAAATTAAGGACCTCATTGATCACCTGTTCTGTCCTTTGGAACATGTGAAGGACCATCTGGGTGACCTTCTGGATCATCCTTTCTTTTGGAGTTGGGAGAAGTAAGTAAAAGTCAAGTGTGGATCTCAGGCCTCAGAATGGAGAAGGAGGGGTGGTATGGAGAAGGAGGGGTGGTATGGAGAAGGTGGGGCGGTACGGGCAAGGGTCAGGGCTTGTTCTCTCTGCTTGGTATATACTGGTTTTGTGACCTCGGAAGGGCAGTTTAACCTCCTGGATTCTGGTTTTCTCTTCTGAAGAATAGGGGGGAGAAAGAGACAGCTGCCTCTCCCATCATGCAGAATTTTAAAAGTTTTACTACTTTTATTAAAATCCAAAATCTATCAGTTTTCTCTTCCTGCAAATAGTGGGAAAAAATGGAATGACCATGATAATTTTGTCCTTCTCAGACGCTATAGGGCACTTCGGGATGTGGGAAATGAAAATGACATCAAGCGTAGAAAAACTAAGAGTGAGATCCTCACACGACTAACACCTGGGTCATCTGAACCTCCCAGAAGTTTTGACCGGTGGACATCTAAGGTATGAACAATTTCTGTTGGTGTAGGCATTATTCTGGGATGAATCCATGTGCTATTTTATATGAGTTTTTTTTTAAATACCAACCAAGAAGTGAAAAGGTGATATTCCCTCCCTCCCTCTCCATCCAAGTCCCTCTTACTACTGGCTCTTCGAGGTCTCTGCTCCCCCAAGAGACCAGCTGTGACAGACTCCTGTTCTGGTTATTCTTAGGATGGCCTTGACCCAGCCCCGGAACCTTTCTTTCCCTGAAGCCTGGCCAAGGGCCTATTACCATAGTGACAAGGTGGCTGCCTGAATAGAGCAGACACTAAACCATGGGGCTGCCTCCTCTGCTTGTAAACAGCTGCGAGCATCCACATAGAGACCTACGTGCTGCCCCCACAAAACACATTCGGGAGAAAGGATGATCTTTAAAACTCCCCCTCTTCAAGAAAATCTGCCTGGCTTGAACTAAGTATAGAGGAACCCCACAGAATTCATCACCATCTCAATCTTGCCTTTGCCATCAGAACTTTCATTAGGATGAATTAACAACATCTATCAAATAGGCCAAGGCAGACCAAGGCTGGGCAGACGAAGCAGAATAGGCACAGTCCTTGTGGTGCTGGACACTTGCAGAAATAATGCTGTGCAACGTGGCCTGGGCGTCCCTCAGACATGTGTCAAGGACTGTGAGATATTGGTACTCTGAGGCCTTCTACTGAAACCAGTAGCTTCTCCACCCCCGGCCTCTGTTTCCCCTGTAGCTCTTTGTTCCTGTTTCTCTTTTTGCTCTTCTGCCCTCACTTGTCTCTGGACTACCTCCTGCACTCGAAATGGCTAGCCTTCTTTATTAATTAGTCTTTGAGTTCCACGATGTCTGTTGTCTCACTGGCATGAAGTAGGTCGACCATGACTCTTTGGTAAACGAACATCTATAAAACTCCAGCGCAACCCTGTGGAAATGGAGACATTTGAATCTAGAGCCAATGACAGGGACAGGCGAGATTATGTAGCTCTTGACTGTTACATGGCGGCCATAGTTCTCAGGACTTGGAGTCCCCACATTTAATCCTTAGAAGAGCCTCTGTGGTAATCATCTATGCTTTGCAGATAGGTAAGCTGAGGCATAGACAAATAATCTTTCAAAGGCCGAACCAGTATGAGGTGTAGCAGGATTTGAAGGTGGGAAAAATGGCTGCTGAGGGTGTGTGCTCACTGCAGTCCATGTGCTATGATGCCGTCAATTCCAACTCCTGTAATCTTGGAGGAAAGTGAGGTCAGGAGATGGTTCCTAAAGTACCTGGGTTGGGGCAGTCAGAGAGTGGCAAAGCTGGGAAGAAACACCTGTTCTTTTGTTCCCCAATGCATTGGTTCCTTCCCCTAAATTTTATTGACTTATATTGAATTTTGATTGAGTTCAAGTCTTACCTTGTCATTCCCATTTATTTGTTTATTTATTGGCACATTGCAGTTATACATAATAGTGGGACTCATGGTTACATATTCCTACATGCACATAACATGATGTGTTCAGTTTCATTCCTGAGTACTTCCTCTTTCCCTCCCCTTGTCCCTCCCTTTGGTCCCTTTCCTCTATTGGTATCCTTCCTGTTTTCATGAGATTATCCTCTTCTCCCCCCCCTTCCCCCTCTTGCATTCATATAAGATAAAACATGCAACACTTGACCTTCTGAGTTGGCTTATTTCACTTAACATAATGTTCTCCAGTTTCATCTATTTTCCCACAAATGACATAAATTCATTTTTTTTTATGGCTGAGTAAAACTCCATGGTGTATATATGCCACATTTTCTTTATCTGTTCGTCTGTTGACAGGTACCTAGCCTGGTTCCATTTCTAGTCTTTTGAGGAAATTCCACACTGATTTCCATTGTGGTTGTGGTAATTTATAATACCAGCAAAATTGTATATAAGTGTGTTCTTTCCCCCTTACGTCCTCACCAGCATTTGTTGTTGTTTGGATTCTTGATTTCTGCTATACTGACTGGAGTCAGATGGAATTTCAGTGTAGTTTTGATTTGCGTTTCCCTGATTGCTAAAGATGTTGAAAATCTTTCGTACATTTGTTGGCCATTTGTATATCTCCATTTGAAAAGTGTCTGTTTATTTCTTTGGCCTATTTATTAATTGGGTTTTTATTAATTTTTGGTGTTAAGCTTTTTGAATACTTTATGTACTTGATCCTCATATTAGATTGTTTTTCTTGTTGATTTCAGTGACTTGCTCATTTGTGCGGTCACATGGTTGTTTTCGACAGCACAGGTCTAGTGCCCAAGTTTTCCTGACTATCTACTGTATGTGGTTCTCAGCCTGCCCCATGCCACCACCACCCACCTCTGCTCTCCATCTGAGCAAGCCTCTTTAAGGAGGAAATGTAATTGAGCATGAATTTGGAAGGGCAGGATAAAAATGTGCATACTTTAATGAGCAGATGTCCTAGTGTAGTAGCCAAAGATTTCTTTTTTCATTTTTTAAAAATTTTAATTTATGATATATGACAGCAGACCAAAGATTTTTTAAACCACGTTTTAATGTATTTCATTTCTTATGAAAACAATTCACTTGAAAAATAGAGGCACAAATTTAAAGTTATCTATAAACTCCCATTCAAACAGAACTATACTTAACATTTTGGTGTACAACATTTACTTGTTAGCAATTAGTAACAGGCACCCTATATTCAATGTTAATTTTGCCAATTGGTATTAAGATGCCATCAGAATTTATTTGTGTGGCCACTGCATTTTTGCGTAATGTTTCATTTTTTAGATTGACAAAGATGTTATGAAAGACATGAATAAGTTCTACGAAAAAAATAGGGATTTCTACAGGGACACTGTGGGTGATCTGTTAAAGTTCATCCGGAATATGGGAGAACACATTAACGAGGAAAAAAACAAATGGTAAGTTTTGTTTTTATTCTTGTAAATCTTATGTGAAATGAGAGCAACTCCGAGGGGAGGGTCCTACAGCACTCAACGGTGCTGCTGGAGAGCAAGCAGTTCCCGATGGAGCTGACCAGACTCTTCCAGAAGTGTGGGTGGTAGGGCAGTGAGTACACCCACCTTGAAGCAGTGTGATGGTCAAACCGAACCCCGCACCCAGGAAGGGTTCTGTGGAGGGTGTTGAGCCCTCAGACAACAAGTGTCTGTCGAGGATCAGCACAGGGGCGAGCTCCAAAGATGTGAATAAGCTTCGGGTGGCTTATTCAAACCTGCTCAGAGCTCACATGGAGGGGGCCGAGGACCAGAGACAGAGCAAGAGTAAGAAGAGCAAAGCAGCTGGGCGAAGGGCACTGAATTCCCTGCTTTTACCAAACCACCAAATTACTTTTCCTTTTGCTTATAGTTTCCATAAATCTATGTTTCTGTTTCCATGTGATATTAGGGTCATTTTGGAGAGAAGAAAGGTTGCAGTGTTTACAAGGTAGTTGTGGTGAGAAACTAGTTTATTTCAGATCTGTGATGCATGGTTATATATTCCTAAATTATAGTTTAAGAAAGAGCAATGTATCATGAAACACCTGATTCTCAAAAAAAAAAAATCCAATTCTAAATTTATATGTGTATGGAAAGAAGGAAGTTTATTTTGATAAAAGAAATGCAATTCCTCTGCTGTATTTGGAAAAGGGAGATCACTGTGGTCTTTTATCTTCCTTTTAGTTTTTGTTGCACCCCACTGAATAGAAACTCGTGACTTCTTGTGTCACTAACACAGGAGATGGGACAGCTGGACAAAGTGAATGAAGAGTTATGAAGGTCTTGGTTAAATTGGCTTTTTTTTTTTTTTTGCCAAAAACATTAGCTGCAAACTCATACGCATACACAAAACCTTGCAGGTCAGGGCTCTTTCAGATTTGGGGATTGTGCATAAGGGATTGTGGAATTGTATCCTTTCCATTTGATGAATGAAAAAAATGAGGTTCAGAAAGATCAAGCAGCCAAAGGTTGCACAGTCACTAAGGAGTTAGGAGATGAGCCTGGCTCTGTCACTTTTCCAAGTCCTTCTCCATTAGGCTGTAGAAATAAAAGAGCAGAGCGTGTCCTGGGTCCTATGTTGTGAAGTGCTGGAGAAGATCTGGGGGCAAGCATGTCAAACCACTTGTGTTTCATTTCAGGATGAAGAAGAAAATTGGAGATCCTTCCTGTTATTTTCAGAAGACATTTCCAGATCTGGTCATCTACGTCTATAGGAAGTTACAGGACACGGACTACAGAAAGCATTTCCCCCAAACCCACAACCCAATCAAGCCTCCGTATAACAGAGGTGGCCAGGGAGGGAGGCTGGCCAGCCCTGAGTATTGAGTCTTTCAAGTTCAAGGAGCCACTTACTAGCTATGTAATTGGTAATCACAACTCTCGGAGCCTTTTAGCTACACCGTTGCTTGTGAGGGATGAGTTGGACAGCAGTGTGTCAGTTTCCAGCACACGCATTCCACACTTTGGTAACAAAGGCAGTGTATGTTCAGACTTCCCTGGTCCCTGATAGTGGGCAAGGCTTATTGGCAGGGACTGGGAGAGCATCCTGCTAAGTTTTCTCTTGTCATTTGCAACAAAGGAGGGAATGCCAAGACCTCTCAGGCCACGTGTTTTACAATGATTATCTCATTTAATTCTCTCAATGACCTACATGATAATAACCAGAACTTATTATCCCCATGGAAGAACCTGAGGCTTAGAGTTTGAGCTACTTGCCTGAGATCATATAATCTGCACAGAGCAAGGTATAAACGGAAGTTACTGTGATTGTTCTTTCTTACTTAGGTACTTTAAAAACTTAATTAGCGGCCCAGGGCTTTTTTGGATGAGACCCAAAAGGAATATGCCAAAAGAGTTCCAGGAAGCTCATTCATGCATTAATATTTGTAAGTCTACACACTAGTTGTATGAATTCCATTCCTATAAGCACTTGCACTGATTTTCCATGACCTTAAGAGAGTAGGTCTCAACTAGGGGCAATTTTGCTCCTCAAGGGGCATTTGTCTATGTCTGAAGAAGTCTTTGGTGTCACAGCTCTGGGAGAGAATGACCATACTGGTATTTGTAGGTGGAGGCCAGGGGTTCTGCCAAATACTCTTTGGTGCACAAAACAATCCCCCAACACACAACACCGAGATCAGAACATCAGCGGTGCCGAGACAGATAAATCCTGTCTTAAGGGACTGAGACGCTTTTGAACTGGCTGGAGGCCCAGGACTGTGGAGCGTGTGAACGACCCCAGAGAGGAGTGACCCAGATTTATTTTCTTGCTGCTGCATCCGTAATGGAGCACTTCCTTCTGCCATCGGCCACTCAGGAAGTTCCCCATCCACCCTCACTTCCCTGCTCCACTCCGGGTGCTCAAATCATGCTTCTCTCCACCCTGTAGTTTGATTTCCCCACTGGGATTGAAGCCCCTTAAAGCTAATGATTATCTGTTTTGGAATTTGTATCTTCACTGCTTAGCCAAATGTTTGTCCCGCCATAATGCTCAATGAGTAGCCATTGAATAATTACTATTTATTATTATTCATGTACAAAGAAGAGGACATCTTTGCACATGAAAAATAATACTACTTTACATTTTATGGTGCCTTATAATTTATTCATACCTATATATTATCTCATTTCATTTCCAAAATAATTTTGTCAGGTTGTCATTGAAATCCTTATTTTGCTGATGAGGACATTAAGGTTAGAAATAACTTCGATGTACACTAGGACATAACCAGGGAGTTGTCGCTGTTTTTGAATAGGTTTTCTGACACTCAATCTGGAGTTTTTTGCACTTATCATCATGGTGGCTAAGTTAAGATGGAACCTTGGAATGGGAATGTAATATGAAAAGAGGGTGTCTGGTGCAAAGAGGGTGTCCAGTGCTGGATAAATGGTTGTACTGAATAGAGTTAAGACATACTGGAAGAAATAAACTGAAGGGCTTTTTAAAAATGAGGGATCTATGAACAGCAAGATTGCTCTAGGTTTCAAAGTTAAGTATTGGTTGTCTGATACATAGTGAGTACTTGGATATGTCAGTCAAAATGCCCATGTGTGAACAGTGCTCAATACAATTTTGATTTGTCTTATTAAATTTGATTTTCTTTGAGTGATATTTCTACTTTAGAGACTACTAAATAAGCAATTCCAGAATGTTTTAAGGAAGGACATGTTGCTCTTTAAAGGAGCAACATGTGAAAAGGAGCCAATTTTCAGGCCTCCAGTAATTCTGGAACAACGTGGGCCCTGGGTGTTTTCATGGGGAGAGAAGGAAGGAATTAGTAATTTTATCCTCTGCTTCTACTCTCTAAGATTTTTCTATCAACACTCTGCAAATATTTCCCATTCAGTTGTCATTACCACAGTCCCTCCCCCCTCCCCTTCCCCCTCCCCCCTTTTTTTAGCATGTAGCTCATGTTAGGCCAGGTGATTGATTCTGTGCCTGAGCTTGCCAAGTGGAGGTATCAGTGACACCCAGAACATACTGGACAAGCAACATGGGTGAGATGATGATGGCAAAAGTATTAGATCTGCCACTTGCTGAGCACCTCCTCTTTTCTAGTATGAAACTCTTTTAGATGTGATGGTGTCCCTGATTGTGCTCTGAGATTATTTTCGTTCTATAGAAGACACAACGAATGCTCAGAAAAGCTCTTGAAGATGCCAGAGTAGTAAGTAGAGAGGCAGGATGCTAACCCAGGTCCGTGAGTCCAGGGTGTGGTCTTTCTGGATGCCAAAGAGTGAGATGGGGCAGGTGGGAGCAGTCACGGTTCAGAAGTACAAGGGCTTTCATGCTTTCCTCTGCACTGAGGTCCGAGAGGTCACATTACCAATGATGTTCACAGTGCCAAACCACTGGGTCACACCCCTGCCTTCATGAACCTCCCAGCTGGGAACTTACTTCTATAGCAGCCTTAACCCTGCACTCTCTTGTCTTTCCTTCCCCTTGGCTGGTCTGCACAGCATCCTCTGCCAGCTCCTTCTCTGTGCAACTGCTAGATATTGAGTGCTCCTTACCTAATCCTCGAGAACTTCACTTTTTGACCTTTGTCCCTAGATGATATGTTTGAGTGCCATAGCTAACATCATCATAAACAGGCAGGAGATTTCCAGGTTTTGAAATTTCACCTCCCCCTCTTATATGTTCTGTGTCATGACTGACAGTCACCCTTATATGTTCTGTGTCATTTGACTGACACTGAAAATCAGATCAGGTCCCTTCCCTGCTTAAAATTGTGGTTAGAAGAAAACCCGAACTGTTCACCCGCCAATCAGTAAACGTACTGGCAAAGTCTACAGCTCTGTGCTCCTCACCTGTCAGCTGCTTATCTTGAAGGCTTCACTGTATCTGAGGTGATCTTATCTCTGCTTCCTCTGAGGGCTGGGAGCATGGCCTCCACGGGGGCATTGGTTTGGGGGTTCCCTCTGCTGTAACTTTAGACTGCCAGGCTCTGCCTGCTAGCTTCTATTTTCTGGGCCTCGACTACAATGTGACTTCCTTAGATAAGACTTCCTTATTCAAAGTTGCTCCCAGCCCTTATTTTTTTGATGACATTATAGCTCTAATCACTATCTAAAAATATTAAATTTACATGTTCATGTGTTCTTAAAAATACATCTGTCCCTCACCAGGGTAAGAACATGAGTTCCATATGGCAGTGATATTGTCTTATCTATTATCATATCCAACCCCCATTATCTGGTGCAACTTCCAGAACAAAAGAGGTTCTGATAAACATTTAGAGTGGGAAGATAAAGGTTTCTACAATTACAATCATTGTGTGATAACTACCTAGTTAGAAACGTGTGTTTAAGATGTATATTGAAGGTCATGTCATTTTCTCATCCTTTGTGGTTGGCATAATAAAATCCATTGGATGAGTTAATGCCCTATACCTAGGAGTCTCTGGCATATTAACTTGGTATTTTAATGAAAGAAGAGTTTTTTAAAATATATTTTTTAATTGTAGTTGGACACAATACCTTTATCGTATCTGTTTATATGTGGTGCTAAGGATTGAACCCAGGGCCTCGCACATGCTAGGTGAGCGCTCTACTGCTGAGCCATGACCCCAGCCCAATGAAGGAAGAGTTTTTAGACCCCAAGAAAAAAATATTTGGAAGGTGGACCTCGAGGCGTCATGGCAGGAGGAAGGGAAGGATATTTGGGTGTTTTCTGGTGATCGCCACATGATTTCATGGAGGCACCTGCCCATAAGAGCAGCGACTCCTAAGTCCTTTACTCCCACCCCTCCCCACCCCCGGGGGCTGTGGAGCCTCCAGGAAGTCCTGTCACCAGGCTCCTGGTCTCAGTCAGGCTCTTTCCACCAGCCCACCTCCCTCGTACATTTCAGTTTGCAGATGACATTTCTTTCTTTGGATGCCATCGTGCTCTTGGTTTGAGGCAAAAGCTCTTCCTCGTGTGCTGCGTTCGGTAGTGACTGGTATTTATACCCGTCTCCACAACTGGCCGGGGCGGGCAGAGGTCATATCCCAGCGCCTTGCCTGGTACCTGGTGTGTTCTAAGTGCATAGTGGATGCTTCTTGAATTCCCTGGAATTGAGTAGTATCTTTAAAATTAGAGGTTTGTGGATCCCTGCTGGAGCTAGAGCCTGGGAGACAGGTAAGTCTTGGAACTCACTCTGAGGCCAACTCTCCACCCATCCCCACTTTAGGAGACTATGGGGCTTCAAGACGTTTTGGGTAAAGGGCAGCAGAACCTCTCTCCAGAGGAGATCCTGGGAAATGCAGCTTTCCTTCTTTCTTTCAATATGGAAATTTTCTCTCAGGATTGTCTGTTAGAACAGTGCCTACTATATTCTAGACACCCAATCTTAGTTGTTGCTGCTCTTCATCACTGCAATGGAGCCAACTGTATCTCACGAAATTTATAGATTGAGGCCCTCACCCCATGGGATGTTATTTGGAGATGAGGCCTTTGGAAAGGTTAGGTGTAGTCCTGGGAGTGGGCATCCGTTCTAATGACCTTTTATAAAGAGGAAAGAGGGCTCTTTTCCCTCTCCCGCCACATGAGCACATAGCAAAGAGGTAGCTGTCCACAAAGAAAATCCTCCTTGATCTTGGACTTAGCTTTCCAAACTGACTACTAGAATCCACCTGACTACCCAACCCCCTGCTCTGCTTAACTCTCTCCTTAGATATTATCCCCACCTAGTGTACTGTGTCTTTATTGGTTCATCTCTACACTAACTCCATTACCCCTGCTAGGCCAGGTGAATATAAATATGGTAATCAGTTGGGCCTCATCAAGAAGGAAATAATCAAGCAAAAATTACAGGAAGCAAGAGAGTAAGAAAGCTTCAGGAATATTTGAGGGAATAAGCAGAGAGAACAATAAGTTAAAGGCCTTGGAGTGTGTTCACACCTGACCTGTTTGAGGACTATAAAAGTGTGTATGTCATATATAGAGGAAGCCAGAGAGTAGAGCTCAGAGCCAGGAGAGAGGGGCTTTCCTTTGTCTTGGCCAAGACAAAGGAAAGGGTTAGAGTCTTTGAGTTCTAGCCGAGTCCCGGGTCACCCAAGTAGAAATTTCATCCCAACCTCCTTTGCAGCTAGGTAGGGTCTGGCCAGAAGAATGTAAGCAGGAGGGACAGAAGTAATTACTTGCCTTTCTCTGCCTGTTCCTTCTTTTTCTTTTCTCCCTGCCTTTACTGTCTACATACTCATTTCTCAGCACAAAGCTTTTAACATCATCATTACCTGATCAACAGATTTATCCCCAGCCAGCCTCTCCCTGGTTTCCTGATGCACATGCTAACCTCACATGATATCTCCATCTAAAGGTCTAATGGGAAAATCACATCTAGCACGTCCAAAATGAAACTCCCAGTCTTCCCCCTAAACCTCCGAGAACGCTTCTGTCTTTGTTAGTGGCAGCCTTGTTCCTTCAGTTGCCCAGGTCAGAATGTTTGCCAGTGTCCTGGGTCCCCCCATCCCTTTGTCTCCCACCAGCCCTCCCTCTGTCAGCAAATCTTGTGGGCTCACCCATCAAAACACATCCACTGTCTGACATGCAATCCACTTTGCTGCTCTCACCCAACAGAAGCTACCAAATCAGTTGCATGAACTGTTTGGTGATGATCTAATTCATGCCCTTGTTTTTACTCTCCCCCTCTGCAGTCTACTCACAGAGAAGACAGAGGGAGTCTCTTAAAATTTAAATCACACCATGCCACCCCTTGCCCACATAAACATTTCACTAAAGAAGACGTACAAACAGTCGACAGGCATGAATAAAGATGCTCAACATGATTATCCTTTAAGGAAATGCAAACTAAAACTACAATCAAGTTTCACATCATATTCATAGAATGGGCATTACAAAGAAGACAGAAAATGACAAGTTGTGGTGAGGTTGTAAAAACATCATAACTCTTACACATTGCTGGTGGTAAGGTTAAATTGTATAGTTGCTCTGGAATTCTAGATATGGTGTAATTCAGCAATTCTACTCTTAGATATATATATAAGGAAGATGAAAACGTGCCTCTGTACAAAACTTGTAGATGAGTGTTCACACCATCATTATTCATGGTAGTCAAGAAAGTGGGAAGAGTTCAAATGTTCATGAACTGATGAATCCTAGATGGAGTGGTATATCCACACCTGTGAGATACTCTTCAACAATAAAAAGGAATGAAATACTGTTACAACTTACAGAAACATTGTTAAGTAAAGCATTCTGTAAATGAGAGAAGCCTGTCACAAAAGGTCATATATTGTGTGGTTATGTGAAATGTGTAGCATGGGCAAACCTATAGGCCTAAAGTAGTTCAGTGGTTGCATAGAGCTGGGGAGAATAGTGGGAAGAAATAGGGAGCGAATGCCAGTAGATTTTTTTTTAAGGAGTAGGCAACAAAAAAGTTCTATGTTATATTGTGTTTGTGATATACAACCCTGTGCATATACTATTAAAACATTGGCGATACATTCTAAATGGGTGAATTGTATAGTAGGTTAAATATACTTCAGTAAGTTTGTTAAAAATCTTTAAAAATATAAAAACGTGACATTGCTTACATACTTTAGGGAGTACCTGCTACATCCTGTGTGCCCCCCACCCCCTCTTCCTTCCTTCCTTTCTTTCACTTTTTAAAATAAAGATTGGGGAAAGGTAGGTGAAGTTATAGAAAAAAAAATTTAAATTTACCAGAGATCTTACAATATTCTCCAAGTAAAATGCCACAGAGATTGTGCTAAGTGGAGAGACTACATAGGCATGAGAAAAAGGCACAGGCATATACATTGAGAAATAAATCACTATGCTTATTTTTAAGAAGTTGGTAAGGTACATTTGTACATTTTTGATCATACTCCTGGAGGGAACTATGGAGTTATGTAATGACTAGGAGGATCGAGGCAAACTGTCACTGTTCTCAAAACCATAGAAATGTCGAGTGAGTATCAGGAAGGCAACTTTTTACTTTAGTAGCAAAATCGAAAGCTGTCCACTTCCCTCATTCCTGACGTACGCACACAGAGCATGGCGAAGGGCAGAGTCAGGAGCACAACCACTGCCATATGGACATTTCTTTTATAGGGACCCAAAGAACTGGAGCCAGCCAGAGAAGGCCGACTAGAGTGACTAGAGGCAAATAAATTTGTGTTTGTCCTCTTCCTTCTTCAGCAATAAAATGTATATTACACACATCAGTGGTTCTCCACCCTGGCTGCACACTAGAAACCCTTGGGTCCCACCTCAGGCCAAGCCAATTAAATCAGAACCTGTGTGGGCCCCAGCTGGCATCATTTAAAAGAACCTTCCAAGGACTTCTGATTTCTGATCTAGCATATAAGGATCTTAGAAGTGATCACTGTCTCATAATAACAAATAAAGAGTTGAACAAATTGAAAAATCAACAACTCTTCTTAGGAGTGAGGTTATAGGAAAATGTCTGCCCCCAAACTAGAGAGAGAGAGACAGGCAGATACAGAGAACCACAAGTTACAGAAGAAACCCACCTCCGTGGGAACAAGTTCCAGGTAGGAAAAACTAAACTGCAATTGACAAATCGCTAGAGGATCAATGTGGGCAATTCTGAAAGAGAATGATTTCAAGGGGACCCAGTTGTGGGGGAGCCCCCCAATGCTCCTCCAGGAACTCTATGGTTCTTACAGTTAAAATCAGAGAAAAAAAAACATCCCATCAGGCTCCTAACATGAGATGGAGACAAGTAACCATTTTGAAATACGCCAAGTGAAGATAAAAAGATAAAAGACCAAGTGAAGATAAAAAAAATTATTTTATCTTATTTTTAATTGCTCTAACAGAAAATATTGTGTTCCAAATGTTAGCAACAATGTATTTGATGCATGTAGGTTAAGTCTAAGTGAAATGAATGACACCAGTTATATACAAAATGTGAGGGAAATGCTGGGAATATTTTATCACTGTAAGGTATACTAACACTACCCAGGAAGTGGTGTAGTCTTGATTGAAGTATCTTGAGTTAATTGTAAATGTATATTGCAAATGCTAAGTTACTGAAAGAGTAAAAAGAGAAGTAGAATTGCTATGCTAAGAAAGGTGATAAAATAAAACAATACAAAATGCTCCATTAAAACCCACAAAGGCAAAAAAAGAGTGGAAGACAAAAATGGGACCAAAAAACAAGAAAATGAAGAAAAATCAGCAAGACACATGATAGATATTAATCCAAATATACCAATAATTATTTATATATTAATGGTTTCAAGACACCAATTGAGAGATTGTTAGTGTAGATTAAAAAAAAAAAAGACCCCACTATATTTTGTCTACAAGAAACCCATTTCAAATACAAAGACATACGTAGATTAAAAGTAAGATGATGGAGGTAGACTCTCCTAATGCTAATCAAAAGAAAGTATAGAAGTCTTATTAATTTCAGATAGAGCAGATTTCAGGGAAAATTGATCAGAAATAAAGAGGGGCACTACTTTGTGATACCGAGGTCAGTTCTCCAGGAAGACATAAGTGTTCCTAATGTGTGTGTACCCAGCAGAGTGTTAAAATATGAGGCAAAGCCAAAACTACTTGCAGGGAGATGGAGATGCGTTCACTATTGAAGTGGAGGCTTCAATGCCCCTCTATCAGAAATAGATCAAGCAGGCAGAAAATCAGTAGGAACATAGTTGAAATCGACACCACCATAAATCAACTGAATACTCTGACAGCGGTAGGCCACTGCATGTAACAGTAGCAGAATACACATTCTTTCCAACCACCAAGGTAGACTACATTCTGGGCACATTTTATCAACATTTGAAGAATAAAAAAAATCATATATAGGTATGCTTTCAGAAATTACACTAGAAATAAAAAAGAAAGAGAGCAGGAAAGGCCCCAATGCTTCAAGATTAAGAAACACATTACCTCAAGTTAGTCCTCAAATAACCCTAGGAGGTACCTGTTGTCAGCTCCATTTCACACACAAGGGTGATGGGTCTTGATGAGGGTTTAGTAATTCTGAGATCCCAGAGTTACTCGGGAGCACAGAGATTTAATTTAAACCCAGCTTGCCTTGAGGAAAACCTTGAGCTCCTCCTGGCCTCAATGGGGATCAGGGGACAGACAGTCCAGGTGTCAAAGCCACTGGAGGAGACTAGCCAACCCGTGTTCTGGGTCCAGGATGGGAAGTGTGAAGTCCACTAATCTCTTAATTGGAAATGATCCTGGGAGCCCCCTGGGAATCGAGGTATTGTCTTCCCTGACACCTTTTTTCTAAAGAAGAGGATGGCACGCCCACATCATTGAGTGTGGATGTGCTTTATTTTGGCTAGTGACCCACAGTCCTGCTGGAGGTGTAGGGGTGAGGACTGGCACTCTGAAGCACTATAGACATGGGCCACCCCCTCCTCAGGGATGACACTTGGGACAGTTGGAGGCACTCAAAATGAGGGGCAGATGTTTTGTCTACAGCTGTAGAAAAGGGGGAGATTTCATGTCACTCTGACACAAGTATCTGAAAAGGCTCCTGTGAAGGTGGAGGCAGATCTCTCCACTTGTTCTTTCTTCTTTCCTCTCCCTCTTTCTGTCACTCTTTAGTGTGAATGGGTTGTTTGTGCTTCCTAAAAAATAAAAAAGTTCTTAAGGCATCAAGAATTATTGGAACATTAAAAAGTTTCATTGAGTAAATAACATCTGATGTTTCTTCTTTCTGGTGCTATCACAATTGTAATTGACTATTGATTTGATTTTCTGGTAATAGCTCTGTCTAAGGTCACCAAAGGCATAAACTTCATATTCTGTTTCTTCTTCTACATTCCCAGCAACTAGTGCAATTCATTGACTTATGCATGCAATATATTTTGAGGGGGAAACTATTACATGCATGTTAAGTACTGTGTTAAGTACTGGAGGTACAAAGAAAAATAGGTCAGTCTCTGCCCTCAAAAGTATATGATCCAAGTCTATAAGGGTGTAAAGATCTAGATCACTATATATCCCCCGTTAATAAAAAACTGGATTATTAGCATAAATCACACTTTCTACTCTTTGTTCCCTCCAAATTAAACCAATATTTTATTATTTTCTCCTTTATCATATGTTTCTTATGTAGATAGTCTCAGGCTGAAGAATTAATGCTCAAGATCTGCATCATGTTTTTTAGAAAAAAATCTTATTCTCACTATTCAAGTGATCCTTTATTTGCTTAATTCTACAATGTGGTTTTTCCACTGGAATTAATTTTCATATTGCTGAATACTGACTTATGGCTAATGTCACCAGGATAATAGAAGGGCATTTTAAATACTCTTATTGCTGGAAGGTGGAATGAATGAGAGAGAGAGAGAGAGAGAGAGAGAGAGAGAGAGAGAGAGAGAGAGATATGTGGGTGGGGGGGAGAGACACAGGAAGATATAAACCTGGAAGCTTGTATTAGAGTCACATTATCTATGGCCTGGTGTTCTCTGATAAGGAATGGAAGCTCTGTTCATTCAGGCAAAGAAGGAGGATACATAGTCTTCCACATGGAACAGATCAGAGTTGGTCTTGATGTGTGGGGTGAAATAGAGTATGTCGGATGTGTGTAGAGAGAGGAGTGAGGAGGCTAAGATTAGGAAGTGACTTCCCAGTGCTGCTGACACAGGATGGGGGCTGACCTAGGCTGTGCCAGTAGGCAGAGGGGAGGATTGGATGGAGAGATGCTTCCAAGACCAAGTCCCAAGGACTTCCTGCTCCCCCAGCTGAAGTGCAGGAGGGGAGGGACGGCTGAAGGAGATGCTTATGTTCTCTGTCTGGGGTTGAGAAAGGGAGTGAAGGAGCCAAGGCTAGTTTGGGATATATTAAATTTGCAGTATCCCATTATGTAATTGGAAATTTGGATTCTAAGCTTAGAGGAGAAACTGGGAGTAGGGGTTTCGATGCAGTGCATTGCAAGAAGATAAGCTTGAGAGTAGAGCTGTGGGAGCCTGATATTCATGGAAGAAGCAGGGGAGGAGTCAGGGTGACTGAGAAAGGATAATCAGAAAGACATGGCAAGAAGACAATGGTGCGCCCAAGGTCTAGGAGGCAGGGATGTCTTTGGAGGCCTGGTTCTGAGTTTCTATATTCTTTTCCAGGGAGGTTACTCTCAGGACTGTAGGAGGCAGTCTTTGTTGTGGCCACACCTGATCCCTGGAACCTGTGAAGATGCTATCGTACATGGAGAAAGGAATTTGGGATATGAAATCAAGGTTAGAGAACCTAAAAACAGAGATTATCCTGGATTATCCAGGGGGGCTCTGACAAGGGGGTTTGGGAGGCAGAGGAGGGGACTGGAGAGGCATGATGGTGGGATCAGGTAGAGAAACTCAAAGCATGAGAGGAGCTTGTTTCACCATCGCCCACCCTAACGATGGGGGAGGAAGGAGGCCATGAGCTAAGAAATGCAGGTGGCTTCTGAGAGGCTGAGAATGGCTTCAGCTGCTGCCAGCAAGGGGATCTCATGGCTGCTACTGCAAGGACTGGGTCTTGCCAGCAACCTGAATCAGCAAGGGAGAGGTTCCACCCTGGGACCTCCAGGAAGGAACACGGCCCTACTGACACCTTGACGCTAGCCCAGGGAGTCCCAGGTTAGGCTTTTCTTTCTTTTTTTCCTTAGTAGAAGGTAGGCTGGTTGGCTGGCCAGAGCTGGTCGTCATGGTCCCCTTAGAGATGTGTTCTCAAGTTTACCACAGTCTCTACCACTCCCTGTTGCCCCTCATGGGCTACTTTCTAATTTGTGTCACCAGCCTACACTCTCTAGGGGATTGCCTTTGTGACAGCAGCTGAAACTGTGCATTAGAACATGTTAGCACTAGAATCTCTCAAGTGAGGGCATGAGAAACCGGAAGAAGCAATCAACAAGACTCGATGAAGAGCAGATTCTTCTCCTATCTGGGTTGGTCCTCACAAGCATCACCAGCCCTTTTAAATAACATGCTTGTGTGTTCTTCCATACCTGCATCTGAGTATGCTCAGGGTGAATGTGGAGAGGGAAGGAATTAAGAAATGGAATTAAGAAACTCACTCAGTTTCAAGTGAGTTAGCTAAACTCTTTTTTTCTTTCTGAAGTTGAGTCTGCCTCCTGTCAACACTGGGTTCAGCCATGCCTGAGCCCCATACCTGAGGGCTTTTAGGCATGTGACCCTGGGTCAGCATTTTACTAGATCAGTCACCTTGTTTCTGGCCTTACATTCTCTCTGGTCCAATGAGCAGGGCTCTTGACTTGTTTCTTATTTTTTAGCGGGGGTGGGGTAGGGCTGGGGTCCTGGGGGATTGAACTCAGGGGGTGCTTTACCTACCAAGCCCCATCCCCAGCATTTAAAAAAATTTTTTTTGAGATAGGGTCTCTTTAATTTGCTGAGGTCTCACTAAATTGCAGAGGCCAGCTTATCGGTTGGCTTTGAACCTGCAACCCTCCTGCCTCAGCTTCCGGAACCTCTGGGATTACAGGTGTGTACCACTGTGCCTAGTTGACTTATTCCTTTTTGATTGAGCTCTTTCCTGGTACCTCAGTTCCATAACTAGACTCTTCTCCTTTTCTTTCCTAGTTCCTTCTCTAAGTTTTGGCCTGATTTTTAGGTATTCTGTTTCATAACCACTTTTCCTTTGATTAATTGAAGTCCTGCTTTGGAGATCTAACCTCATCACAGAGGAGGGTGAAGAATCTCATTTGCTGCTTCCGGAACTTCCTTCTGGATGCTTGCCTGGCTGGGCCTTCTTCCTGGGCCTGTGAAGCACCCCACAACTTGCTCGCCTACCTCACACCTCTCCTCAGTAGTCATGTCTGCCCACAGTTTTTCTGAACCTCCTGAAATCACAGCCCCACTGGATGATCTTAGTCCTTTTGGGACATCACAATATTTTCCATCCTTTGGAAAAGTCTAGGAAATAAAGGCATACGCATAACAGGGCACTTTGGCTGGAAAATTGAAAGGATTCTCCAAAAAGCTTTCTAGTTCTGCTGAATTCTGCAACCCATAGAGATGTCAAGCCAACCTCTCCTCAGTCATCCCCAGTTCAGAGACTGTTCGGGGAACCCTGTCATTTTACATGTCACTCTTTTTAAAGGACAGAAAATGAGCTTAGTTACTCTAAAATTAAGACTAGTGTTTCGAGTCTTTAGGTCAATAACTTTATGAAGAATCTGTTAGTCAGCAAATGAATGGAATTCCAGGGCAGAGCTATTCCTTTTGTGCATGAGAATTTGCATGGATGGCTACCACAGAACAAGAACAGGACAGGGTGTGCAGACTGCCATTTATCACCTAGTGATCTTGGAAAGTCACTCGCCTTCTCCATGCATGTTTGTTCTTCATCTCTGAAAATAAATGATTTCTGACATGGCTGCTCAGAGAGTTGTTGGGATGACTTTCTGAGACAATAGATGCCTCACTGTGAAAATGGGAGATTCTAGCATTAAAAGACCCCGCTGCATTACCTCTGAGAATAACAGTACCTTGCTTCCCACAGTGTTCAATGACCCTTCCATCCATATGTCACGGGATTCTTCAACAACCCTGAACCAGAGTGTGCACAGGTTCACGCAGCTGCAGAGTGAGCCTTGGAGCCCAGGGACCCAGCTCACTGTGGGAAGACCATCTCCAACAGGACTCCCAGGCTCAGGGAGGTCAGGAACATTCTCTTATGCTCTCTGCCCACATCTTACCCATTACGGTCTTCTCCTGCCATGTCTGAGCTGTTGTTCTATAGTCCCTTCTTGATTTTTCTAGGGGCAGATGGCATCAGGGCATTTCATTTCTGACCAGAAAAGGTTCTGACAGCATTGGGAGGCGTCTGAGAGATGATTTGCCTCAGTGGAGCCTGACTTTGATTACTTCTTCTTTTTGGGTTGGAGCAATTTTTGTCTAAAAGGAGAGAAAAGAATAGCCTGTTATCACCAGGGCAACAAGGCAACTGGAATTGCTCTGTTTTCTAGTTCACTGTTGTCATTTTTTTTTTTTAAGAAATAGCTATGGCCAGACCTAGAACTCCCTGCCTTGGGGACAGGGCTTCCTGAATGCTCATTCTCACCTTCCCACAGTTTTTAACCTCTGAAGCCATATGCATTTCTTTCCCAGTGTAAAGAGATTCAAAGTTACCTGGATGATTCCCAGGTACCACCACTGGCCAATGACACTCAGGAAGCTCCAAGTCCTTACTGGAGCTTGGAAGCTGGTCAGACAAGGTGGAATGGATGGCAAGAAAACAGACCTGCCATCCTCGGAGGCTGCCGTCTATAACCTTGAACTTCAAGCAACTCTTTGGCACTCTTCAGCTGTGGTTCCCATGACCCCCTGGACGTCCTCCCAGAGCCCTAATTCAGCACCAGTTTCACTTTGATGCTTATGCAGAAGTGAGTTGGACTGAATTTGATTTTGATCGGCTCAAATCCTTTCTGTTCTTATTGCTGATGTCCTGTCAAGAGCACATCTCTGCTTTCTTTCCTACCTTACACATCATACCCTAAAGAGCTAGACCAAGTGGAAAGCTGGTAATAAGAGATCATCTGGAACACTCCTTGTCTCCAACCATAGTGTGTTCTGTTGAAAAGTGTGGCAGGGACTCCATATTCCTAAAAGTGCCTGTCCTAGTTCAAGATGAGCAAGGATCCCTCACAGAGAAATCCCTGCCTAGCTGCCCCTGCTCCAGGTGCCCTCACCCCAGAAAGAGTAAGGTCAGCCTGGTTCTACATGCTGAACTGTCAGAAAGTGGAGCTAGGTCTCTCCCATTGTATTCTTGGACAGAGCCCCTCAGAACTGAGGATTTCCAGCTCATGCCTACCCCAGGAAAGGACCCAGCTGCAAGGAAGATGGTACAGCTCTCGGTTGGGTAAGGTTTCCAGATGATGCTAGACAAAGGCAAAGAAAAACTTGATCAGAACTCATGTCTCAAACTCTACCACTTAGGGAATTGTAGTTTGGGGAGGAGGATCCAGGAGAGCTTCCAGGAAACCCTCCAGGGAAGGTGTTCGGAAAGTTCCAGAGATGTTTGAGAGACCTGGTTTGCATGCGGTATTATTTTTTGTCCCTGCTACATAGACCCAGGGAGATAAAATAAGGAGGTTAAGCCAGATCAACTCTAGACTCACCAGATCTTAGGGCTGTTTGGACTCAGGGATCATGGCAGTGTTCCACAGTGGCCTCCCCCATTCAGCTACAACAGAACATACACAATGCAGCTCATTCCAGCTGGCATTTCACCGCCATGAGAAGGAGAAAATCAGTATCCCCACCTTCTTCTCCGATTAAAAGCTGATAATTGGTATAGGAAGGAAAGGTTTATTGGGAGAGGCCATATGGAAAATAAGTAGGTTTACTGCTTCAGAGTGGGGTTGACTCCTTGTCAATAAAGCTGGGGGAAAAACATATAATATGCCCCCCACCCCAACACAGAAGGCAAGGACCCTGGGGTTTGCTACAGGGATGAGAAGTCAATAGCAAGAGCATCATCTGATAAGAGGACATATGGGATGGAGGCACTGCCCAAGCCAGCAGGAGGTCTCGGTATGAAGGGGAAGTAGCTGTGGGTGGTCTCTTAAGGCTTGCCTTTCACACCTGAATGGGGCAGAAGAGTTAGCAGAGACAGAGAGAAGCTCAAGCCAGCTGCTTCAAGGGGCTAAAGAAGAATCAAGACGACACAATTATTCAGATAATAGCTGTGTATGGAGCCCTCAAAGTAGGCCAGGAAGAATTACTTTTCACCCCATCTCTGCCACTCACAAGCTGTGTGACCTTGAGCAAGTCACTTCCTATTGTGGGGTCTCAGTCTCCTCCTAGTCAGTAAGTGGGCAGGCCAAGCTGGCCTTAACCAACCTCTAATTGAGTAGTGTTGAGAAGAGTGGATTTCCAACTCACAATTTTGGATTGAATTTGCATCCCCCCGTTGTTGAGGCCCAAACCACTCCACACCTCTGAGCAGGGTGAATCTTAGGACGCCCTGGTCTCCTGGAGAAGGAGAAAAGCAGTGTGTTAAAAACCTTACGACACCTAAGAAGATGAATCTTCCTAAGCAAGCAAAAAGCCCTCCTCTAACATTTGTCACATTGCAGGTGTTGATAAGTCCAGACCTTTGTATCTTAAGTCTGGCAGTGGGTGGAAAGAATGCTCAAGGTCCTTCAGCCCATGCATGTGAGGGCTCTCTGGGCCTGGACCCTGATCCCTTCATTCTGGGCATTCCACTGCCCTCTCCTCCCTTTTAATACCAGAGAAGATTTAGGGATTTACTTCCCTGGAGCTCAGCTACAGGAAATATGCCAGAGGCTGGGAACTCTTCAGCTTCCACTATAGAGCACTGTCTTCTTCTCTGCCCAGGTATGGATTACTTGCCCTGCCTATCTGCTTCTCTCTCCCTTTTTCCTCCTTTCTATTTCCTTCCTGGTCCTCCATCCACACTCCTGTTACCGCCTAGAGTGCTGGGTTCTTTGTCTCCATTCAGCAAAGAATTGAAGAACAGGACACAGAGATACAGGAAAGCAGCAGGTTTATTGCAAAAGTGACAGAGACAGACTTCTCCAAAGAGAAGGGGCCCCAGAGCCGGGAATCTGGTGGAGGAGTTTTGGCTTGTTCTTTTTATGGTCTCTGGAATTTCTTCCTTCCCTTATCTCCTCCCCTGTCTGTGCTCTCCTCACTGTATTGATAGGTGCCCATCCATCCACACACCTGTTTCAGTTTTTCTATTGGATCCCCACTTAGAGTACAAGAAATGTCTGTCTGTTTGAGTCCCCTGCTTGTGTCTGTGAGCTCTTATTTTTTTCTTGGTACTGGGGATTGAACTCAGGGGCTCTCAACCACTGAGCCACATCCCCAGCCCTATTTTATTTAGAGACAGGGTCCCACTTTAGCCCCTTGAAGGTGCTTAGCACCTTGCTTTTGCTGACATTGGCTTTGAACTCAAAATCCTCCTGCCTTAGCCTCCTGAGTCGCTGGGATTACAGGCCTGCCCAGCCTGTGAGCACTTTTGTCAACAGGATGTTGACCTCATTAGAAGACTCTCTCCATGCTCCTTTGTTCTGGTCCTGTCCCTAACTTCCTCACTCACCATCTTGCCCTTGCTGCCTAAGTCCTTCTACATCTCCCTACCCCCATCCTAAATAAGCCCTCTGGTCCATAAGGACACTTTGCCCCAAGTACTGGAGAGGTTCCTGATTTTTGGCTGCTGACCTAACATTTTGCAAGGCACAAGGCTGTTGAGTTAATGGTCATCATGCAGCTTCAGCTAGGGAGATAGGTGATGTCCTTCCTAGGGTGAGATTGAAGGATAATGAAACTGATAAACCCCCAACACAGAGTGTGACCTGGGAGGAGGGAGGGAGAGAGAAGCCAAAGCTTTGATCTTTTCCATAAATCACTTCTCAGTGATATGACAGTAAAACTACACATTGAACTTGTTCCCATGGCAATACAATGACCCCTGGAGGTCAGATGAGCACTGGACTCTGAACCCGGAACCCTCTATCCCTGTCCTGTAAAAATACTGCTTAATTAAAAACTGTGCCCAGAAGGAAACAAGTTCCAAATATTTGCAACCTTTTGTCCATGTCCTGTCACAGACTTCGAGAATTGAGACACCCCCCCACGTAACCTATATAGACCCATACCTCCCCCGTAATCAGTACCATTTTCCACCCAAAAAGTAAGCCCTCCGCTGCCTGACTTCACTGCTGAATAAAGACTTTGCTGGATTCATGAGGTGGGCACCCATCTGGGTCACTTCTGTGCTTACAGAGATTCCTATCAGAGGAGCAGGAGTCAGGCCCTGCTGTGGGCCCAGGGTGGCTTCCCCAGCTGTTCCCAAGGGTCTTTGCTGGCACGTTAAGAAGCGGGTGGTATGTATGACATGAAAGCTGGCATGGGGACAAGGCTGGGTATCTGGGAAAATGGATGTGAGAATAAGGCAGGTTTCAGCCAAATCAAGAGAATGTTCTGCTCCACCATAGCGCCATGAGTTGCTGTTTTTAATATTCCTGTCCTATCTCTGGTTTTGTTCTGATGCTGGTCTTGTCCTTAAATTCACAGACTCTGATTTCCAGAACTTTCTACTGAGAGTACACTGACCTGTCCCATGCTCCTCCCTTCATTAAAATTCCCTTGCACTAAAGTACTAATCTTAGTTGTATTTCCATATTAGGAAAGGGACTGGGTTTAATGGCTTTGTGCCAAGAAAATGTGTGTGTGTGTGTGTGTGTGTGTGTACACACAATTACATATATATACAAATTGTATATAATATATTTAATATAAATAAGTACACATGTATAAAAAGGTATAGATATATACTTATTTATTTAAATAATAAATATCTTTTAAATATATACTTAAATAAATATATATATATATACTTAAGTTATGCTTAAGTAGAAGTACATATGCTTATTTATATTTTAAATAAACATATTAATAATATATTTTAAATAATGTAATATATTATAATAAATATTAAATGTTATATATAATTTTAAATAGGCATATTAATAATACATGATTATATGATATATGTAGATTAATAACTATATTAATCCCTCACAATCACACCTCCCAGAGATAACTCAATTGACACTTTTATCTTTATTTCTAAGGTTTTTTCCTATGCTTTTATACAATTATACACACACACACACACACACACACACACACATACACACATATGTATGTATCACATTAAAACTATGCCATTAATCCAATTTTAAATTTTTTTTCTCACTTAACTCTTTAAATTAAATGCTTTTCAAGTAGTAGGGTTTAATGGATAGTTGGGGCAAGGAGCCTCTTAAACAGCAGTGAGGCAAGTTACTGCCTCCAGGTGCCACCAGGTGGACCATGGCGCCAGGCCCCGAAGTCTCATGGGAGCCAGTGCTGGGGAGCAGTAATGGAGGAGGTATCCTTTCGATAATGCTGGAAGCCGCAGATAAGATGTACTTTACCTTGAGGCCTCCCATTTCTCCAAGGACCAAGTTAAGGAGCTATCTACTGTTCCAGCAAACACCCCCCTGTGCCCTGTGAGTCTGACAGTTGGCCCTCGGGCCCTAGCTCTCTCTTCTCAAGTCTCAGTTGCTGCAGTTGCTTACCT
This sequence comes from Spermophilus citellus, assembly GCF_964194105.1. NCBI lineage: Eukaryota > Metazoa > Chordata > Mammalia > Rodentia > Sciuridae > Spermophilus > Spermophilus citellus. Next base: position 151,590,080 of record NC_138187.1, read on the forward strand.
CCACTTGAAGGAGGGTATCTGTATGCAGGTTTAGAAGCACATTTTCTGTCTTTCATCCCCTTTCCCATGTGTTGCAGGTAAGAGCGGGCTGCCTTCCAAGTACAAAACCTGTGGGAAGAAGGGCCTTCAGTCACAGGGAGAAAACCCCCTGTGGAGGGGCTAGAATAAAGAGGCCAGGGGAAACTGGAGTGGACCAGTCCTCAGAGAGCATCGTGGTCTCCACTGTTGCTCCCAGAGGCCCTTCTTCTGAGGTCTCTTTTTTGTCCAGAACTGGCTTCAGCCAGGGCCTGGTCTGGGCAGTACAATGGGACTTTCTTCTGGAGCCACTAGTGAATGGAGTTGGTGAAGAATCTGCTATGCCTGGTCCTGGAGCAGGGATAACTCTTGGGATGCTTGCTTTATTTAACCCCAGCTGATGCAGCTGGAATGTCCGCTGGGTTTCCCTCCGCCCGTTCCTGAGGTCCTGGATCTCCTACCTTCTTCTCAGCAGGCCTTTCTCTGGAATAGCCAGTGGCTCCCCAGGCTCCTAAATCACTGTGACCTGAGAACTGTTGCTCCCTCGGGCCCCCCAGCACTCACCATGGTATCCTCCCTGGCCCCCTAGCTCCTCGCTACCCTCTGCCAGTCCTGGGGTTGGACCTCTTGTTCTGTCTTGGCTAAGACTTTATTTATTCTCTATGCTTCCCTGGCTCTGGTGGTCTTGCCTGCTGCTGTCCTCTCCACTTCCTGAGGGGCAGCTCTTCTATCACTGTTGCTTTGTCCCATCCCACCTGCTGCACAGTGTCCCTCCCCTGACTTTCCAGTATGCCACAGGTGCATTACTTATGCTGGAAAGAGACCAAGAGAACTGGTTTCTAATCCTGGTTTTACCACTTACCAAATGGTCCTAGGCAAGTCCCTTAACTACTCTGTGCCTCAGTTTCCTCATCTGTAAAACAGGGGTAATTATGCTTTGCACACCCACCTCATAGTGTTGTTGAGGGATTCTTTGAGATAATACACATGAACACAATTTGCACAACATAAATCTCTTTGCAAGTGTATAGGAAATCAAGTAAAGAACCAACAGCATGCGGATTAAGGATCAAAACCCCCCTGAAGCAACTGTAATCTTTCTTAAGACAGACTGGGAAGCAGAGCACTGAGTTGGACCAGGAGAAGGATATTTTTCAGAAGTTTCCCTTAAAAGGTCCCAGGATAAGTTTTCTATTTATTCCTGGTTAGGAGAACTAAAATTAGGTGCCATCAGATAGCAATTGATATTTAAAAGGTTAACTGCTTACAAATTAAGATTTTTGTATTTATGTAAACCTGTTTTAAATAATTTATTATCTTAGGGATTTTAAAATAAAGGTTGGTAAGCAGATTTATAATTTTATTTCATTAAAGTCACATTTTGGAAGGAAAGAAAGGAAACTGAGGAGACAGAGTCAAATCATGATCCCCATTAGCCTTGTCTGGGGAAATACCACAGTTGTCCTCTGGTCACTGCCACATACTATGTGGAAGACATGAAGTGGGACTGTGGCAGAACACAGGGGAACTGGGAGAATGGAGTCCACTCCTCGGGGCAGGTTAGGAACCAGTGGGCACAGGTTGCCTTTGGTCTGTGGATGTTTTGTTCCTTTTCACATTTTGGCCTTCACAGGCTCCTCACCACATTTTCATTTTGAATTAGTTGCTACATTTGCCACTTTAACCTTGGAAGACGTGTCATAAAGTTCTGAATTTCTACTTCCTCTTGAAAATTGAAATATTTAGTAAATTATCACAGTGGCAATAATTTGGATGCAGCAGTAAAATGCTTCTCTGACTCTTTCCATGAGGCTCCCAAGCACAAGCAACTGTGTTGGTCAGCTTTGACACAAGTTCTCCGCAAGGAGCTTAGATCCACTTCACCCTTAGGTGAGAAACCCAGGCCCAAGAAAACCTCACACTGTCACTCCAGGCAAACCAGGGAGAGGAGAGCCGAGGAGCCCCGTGTTCTGCCTCCCTGTCTCACTCCTCCTCCATCCTCTGATTCAGCATTCAGTGTGAGGGACAGAGTGCATCAAGTAGGATAAGAACCACCATCATATTCCCCACGAAAATGGAAATTAGGAACGAGAGCCCCCGAGGAAGACAGCAGTCTGTCCAGAAAGCTAAATGTGTTTTCCTGGCTTGGCAGTGCTGGGTAAAGGGAGATGGTTACCTTTTCCAGAAGTACATAATGACGGGGAAGATGGACATGACAGCCCCGTGGAAGGTGGTCCGATCTAGGTGGCCCTCTGAAACTGCAGCAAGGATAGCCTCCTTCTGGGACTCTGAGATATTCACCTATCCACAGAGTGCGAGCCTGTTACCTGCAGAGCTTCCAGGAAAGGCGGGCCATCTCTCCTAGCCCCCGGGACCCTCAAGACCACCCCATTCCAGAAGGCAGAGCTTTCTGTGGGCTTGCTGCTATGTAGGACATTGAGTTGGTCCAAGACTCAGGACATGCCTGGCAATTAGCTTTCAGGGTTTTTATGGGAGAATTACTTCTTGGTGAACGCCAAAGCAGAGTGGGAGTCCTCCTTACCCTCAGCTTTGGAGGGATGTCAGAATTCAGGAAAAGCCTTAGGATAATGTTGATTTTGGCCCGCAGCAGCAGTAGGTCATTCTCAGTGTATGTCCTGTTGACCTGCAGCATGTGAGCTGAACTCACCAAATCATTGAATCTGAAGAAGAGACATGATGCAAGAAATCATAAGGAGAAGATGAGAACGGTGAGTGTAGGGCACCAGACTTATTTCTGGCTTGAAAAAGGCAGGGCCAGCTCTGGGCCAGGTTGTGACTTCATTTAATCATAATTCATTCATTGACAAGTATTAAATGAGCACAGATCACATGCCAGATGATATGCTAAGTGCTCTTTCAATTGCATTTATTTTTAGGAGATTTTAGAGGAGATTTTTTTTTTTTTTACTGCTTGGTGGGGCTGAATCACTATACTTCTTACACCAAGCCAATCTATGCTGGGAGGTTTTAAGAATGGAAAGTCAGGAGAGGAGGGAAAGAAAGGAGAGATAGGGAACTTACCTCTCAATTTCAGATAAGAAATATAAATCATTAATTGCAAAGTTGACAATGATGACCCTGTGACCATATATGCGGCGCTTTAGAAGAGTCATCTCTCCGTTCTCTGGGTCTGCACTCCGGATGTTGGTGGACAATGGGATTGGACGTACTGAAAAACTGGGTGACCCGGGGAAATCTGGGGGAGAGAGGAAGTCATAATAATCTGGTGTGATGAAGTCACTCTTGAGTCTGAAGCTTTCAGCCTGGGCGTAACTATAATGAAGAAAGGAGACATGGACCCACCCTCTGAGCCTATTGAAATAGTCATTCTCTACCATTAGGCAAACAGCCCCTTAGACTTGAAGGGCTGCTGAAAAATCCATCTGCTCAGATTGTGTGACAAGGCACATACAAAAAAAACAAAAACTCAGTTGAGCACCAAAGGATATTTTCATGGTACTTGTCGGAGAGAGAGATAATCATAGTGTAGTTATGCTAAATCCGAAGGTTTCTGCGGAGACTGTGAAAACTGAACAAGCCAACTTGACTTTCTGTTTATCAAGGAAGCAGTTTGGAGTAAATGGGGGAAAACAACACAAAGGAAAAGACAAAACATAAAGGTTTACTAAAGAAACCGAGGGTAGAGAGGGTAGAGGGGTGCATAGAAGCTTCTAGAAGATTTGGTTTCTTTCAGAAAGTTTCTAGACTAGAATAAATCCAAAGAGATCCATGCACAAGGATTCATGTCTGAGAAGAGAACAGTTTGAGGCTGGATCTGACAAGCAGATCCTGGTTAGTTACCCGGCTGGAATTAAGAAAATTGTCTATTCCATCTCTATAGTTCACGCTTCTTTCTGTAAATAATTTATTCTGAGGTCCTTCAGGAGTGACTGATGGGGGTGTGATACAAGGATTCCTTTTGGAATATGTAGGACAGGAGGGTGACTGCAACACCCAGCACTTGTTCTGTCCCAGGTAATGTGCTGGGTCCAGGGGTTACTGCTGCACTGGTTAAGACATCTGTTCCCTGATTTACTATTTTATAATCTCTCTTTATTAGACTTGACTTTAAAGAAAAAGAAAGTCTGGATAACAGTGGGAACTGAGTGAGGGTCAGGGGTAGGAGGAAAAGAAGGCACTAATTCCACCCAGGAAACATAAAAGCTGTGTTATATTTGTAAACTGGCTCTGGTGGTAGAAGGGAGAACTGATTTGTGTTATCTGCTGATTTCTATAGCAAATATTACCCCTGTAATTAATTTCAAGCTACTGATGGCATATCAATTGGCTCAAAAATTCACGAATATTTAATAATTATCTCTCACCCACCGATCAGCAGTTCCAACTTGCTGTTACATGGGAGTCATAGTTGACTGCCTCCTCTTTCCACATCCAATACTCAATTTACTCTGTTGCTTTCTAAACATATTTCAAATGTACCCACAATTTGTCTTTGTTGCAACTGCATTTTTCTAGCCATCATCGTTTCGTTATCTTTCAGTTATTGTGAAAAACCACTTAACTGAGTTTTCTTAGGGTCCAGACTAGGTAAGGAGACTGAGGTGCCCAGAACACAGAACAGAAGGACACAGCTTCACTTAATGTGGTACAAGTGTAGAGTCGGCCTCGTGTGACCCTGAGAGTCACAGCCTTAGCTTTTATGCCTTATATGGCCACTGGCCTCACCCTAGTCCTAGCCCTGACTGTTCTTCTTCTACTTTGCTTCCTTGTGGTACATTCTTTACATTATAGTCAGGGCAATCATTCTGAAAGACAAATTGTTAAACAGCCTGGAATTTTCTTATAAAGTTAACATATAGTTAACACATGACCCAGCAATTCTGCCCTTAGGTATTCACGTAAGAGAAATGACATATCCACAAAGACTTCAACTTGAATATTTATAGCAGCTTTATTCATAGCAACCCAAAAGTGGACACAAGCCAAATGTCTATCCATTAGTGAACGGATAAACAAGTTATGGTGCGGTACAATGGAATACTACTCAGAAATAAAAAGGAATGGACTACTGAGACACACAGTAGCACAGATGTATCTCAAAAGCCTTATGCTATATGAAAGAAGCTAGCCTCATTCCATTTATAGCATATTCTAGAAAAGACTAAACATAGTGAGAGAAAGCAGATCGATGGTTGCCAGACTAGACTGTGGTAGTAGACGGGGGAGGATGCTGACAAAAAGGGGACATGAGGCAATTTTTTGTGGTGATGGAAATATTCAATAACATGATGGCAGGAGTAGCTGCATTCGCCAAAGCTCATCCCCATTCACAACTGGTAAATTTTGCTATATGCAAATTGTAATTTTAAAAAGTGACTTTTGAAAGTAGTCTAAAAATGAATGGGAAGAAAAGAAAAAAATAAGTGCAGCCCAAATGCATGATTCTTGAGAGTTTTTGTTCAAAAGGGAAACAGACAAATATGCTAGATAGGTGGAGTGGAATATAGACCAGGGAGAAATTATTATTAATTTTTAGTTGAGAGGTACTATGCCATATTTGGTGCTGAGTAATTCAGAAACAACAACAAAGCAAAGCAAAACCAAAAAACAAACCAAAAACCCCTAAACTTATGCAAGAGAACAAACAAAACTGGCTCAATTAGTGGCCTTGGGAAGACGTGAGTGGGCTCACTGAAGAGGAAGCAAGGCACTTCCTCCCGGTGACAAGAGCAATGAGTGCGGGGGTTGCTGAGCAAGCAATGTGGTGGAAGAAAGCTCCGGAAGTTCTCTTCTGGTTGCTTCTGTTTTCTCGGGCAAAACAAAAAGCACAGAATGACCCAAGACAATCAGTAACAGGAATGGAGTGGAGGTTCCAAAGGGAATCAGAGACTTGTTTTAGTCAATACAGGGAGGGTATGGAAACACATACATTTTAAAAGACAATAATCAAATACTTCTGTTCAAGAAAGAGGTTCCGTCTGTGGTGAGTGAAGGCAAGCACAGAGTGTTATCTGATTTACCCATTTTTCTATTTCTTGGATTGAACAGGAGATATTCAGTTGTTTCTACTGTCACTTGTATGTATCTGTACTTGAAATTAAAAGATGTGAACCAGCGGCAGATTGAGTACCACCAGGCTCAGCCCTGCGTCTGAGGGGAAGTGGGGCCAGGTAGGCCTCCCGGGGAGCGGAATAGGCGCTCTTTTTCCTAGGCCATCAGACAACCCTGGGAGGTGGGCATGAGGCCTTGAGCTGATTTTCATTTAAAAGAGGAAACAGAAGAGTTAGATTTATTCCTGAATCCTAATTTTTTCTTTTGGTGGTGCTGGGGATTGAATCCAGGGCCTTGTGCATGGCAGGCAAGCACTCTACCAACTGAGCTATATCCCCAGCCCCTTGAGTCCTAAACATTTGGTCGTAAAGCAGTTAGTGAAAGATGCACACAAAAGTTTTTGCAAATTAAAAAAATAATATTAAAATTTCTATAGGAAAAAAAAGACAAAGAACAAATACAAAAAAGTCCAAAAAAAGAATTCGAATGGTTAATAAATAAAAAGGCTTAACTACTAAAGAAATATAAATAAAAATGGTACATTATTTTTCATTTACAAGTTGGCAGTTTTCAAAAAAATTTAATATTCCGTACTGGTGAGAATTTGAGGAATCAAGACACTAGATGATGCTGTTGATGAGAGTATACATTAGTGGTTTTGGAGGGCCAAAATTTAACTGTTTAACCCTGTACCCAGTACTAACATTTTAAGGAATTTATTTCAGAAAAATTCTCTCTCTCTCTCTCTCTCTCTCTCTCTCTCTCTCTGCTCTTTGGTAATTTTAGGTGCATGTTATAACAACTCAAAAGTCCTTAAGAAAAATATAATTTGTCACTGTTGAAACTCTTGAGTCTCATCTCTGGGACTTTCCCCATTGCATTGATCTGGTTCAGCTGGTCTGATGGCAGTTCCTGATTTGCCACCCTTTGCATACCTAGCAACCATTGCTTCCATTGTTCCCTCCTACCCAACCTGTCTAGCTTGATCATTCCTGAAAACTCAGCTTTCTGCTGTTTTCTGGGAGAAGTGTTCCCTGAGCACTCCCCCACTCTTCATCAGGGTCTCCCTGTAACTATCACTGGGATCACTCATCAAAATTATGTAATAATAGCAATATTCTGGTTAACCCTTTTAGAGCACAATGCTATTGCCAATAGTTCTAAGATGCTTTAAATGTATTACCTCGCTTCATTGTCACAACAACCGTATAGGATAGGAATAATTTTTCTATCCTATGGATTCTATCCCTCCCATGTATTGAGAAACTGAGGCACAAAGTTACTTTCCCAAGTCTTTGCAATAGAAAATGGTAGATTTAAACCCAGGCAATCCAGCTCCAACATCTCTGGCTCATTTTTTCTATTTGAAAACTACAGGTGCCTCAAGAGCAGATTCCCTTGGTGCATGTTCACCCATGTGTCCCCAGCACCTGGAGTATGTACCAGAGTAAAGTCTCAAAAAGTATGAAAGAATGGATGAATGAAGCAGTTGGATAAATTCATACAAGGGACACTTTATGGCAGTTGAAAACAAGGCAGAGAGATGTATACTGACATCAAATAACATCTAAGATATGATGTTAAGCAAAACAAGCAAGTTATAAAATAGAGAGCACATGGCATTTTGTTGGAAAAAAATATATTAAGAGATACATAAAAAATAATCAGGAGGTAGATTTGCGAAGCTTTAACAATGTTATCTCTTGAAGGATTTTCAATTCTACACTATATATTCCTGTAATTTTTTAATTACTTCTTTATTAATATTATGTTAATTTTACAAGCAGATAAATTTAAAAAAGATTTTTGAAAGATCAAATTAAACAGCACCAGGAAATCGTCTTATAAACTTTGAAACCTTGTTAGCCATCCTTCATATTCACTGGCTCCCTGAGCAGAGGCTGCTGTCCAAGGAGGCCTGGGTGAGTCTCAGCACTCAGGACCTGGGGCTCTTGCTAGACTCCAGGCTGACACAGTCGTGACACAAAGCAATGAGCTCTGTGCTTCTTATCAGGGCTAATGCTAGTGGCTGAAATACGTCCAGGGGGTAAACAGAGAAGTGACTTACTGTCTTTGCTATTGCACATTTCCAAGTGAAGATAGTCTATAAATTCCTGGCGCTTACTGGGATTTGAAATAAATTTGCGGTACTTGCAAAAGCTCTTGATAAAGCTGGTCATTTTCAGCCACCCTTTTTTCTGGGAAAAGAAAGAGAGGATATTGCATTCATTAGCATAGCTGTTCACTGAGAGTCTACTGTGTGCCAGAAACTCAACATTCATTATATCTAATCCAACATTTCTTAGGAATAATTTTTAGCTCTAACTTACATGTAAGGAAACTCAAGTCAAAAAGCTTGTTTAACCTGTCTCAAATCAAGCAGCTGGTGGGTGGAAGAGTCCAGTTTCCACCAGGTATAGCTGGGGCCATTGCCCATTCTCTTTCTACCAGTCTTTCAACAATGACTCGAGGTGCCACTGGAGAGGGAGCATGAATGCTCAAACAGGAACAAACACGGGACATAGGTAAGGGCAGCTTACAAGAAAGGAATGATGGTTCAGGCAGATTTTGAAATGTTGAAGGAACAAGGAAATGAGCAAAACCATTGCCAAACATTTAAAAGTGAAAACTAAAATTGTATGCACCCACTAGTATCTACCCATCACACCCATAAAACTGTACCCATAAATTTTATGTTTCTTCCTCTCTTCTCCCTCCCTCTCTCTGATGGCCCATATGGGGAGTGAATCTTCATCTCTTTTTAATAGGTACCTAGTGATCATTATCTAGTTCATTAACTCCTAGGTAAATGGATATTTATAGCCATAAAGAATCTTGCTGATTAACAACTAGCTCAATTGTCTCATTCTACCTAGAGGGGACCTCAGCGTAAGCCTGGTTTTAGACAGTCATAGTGAGGTCTGAAAAACACTGGTTTTGGCATTAGAAGCATTGAGTCTGGAGCCTCGCTTCTCCCTAATTATGTAATTTAGTTCGATTCCCTTGACCTGTACCCAAACGTCTCCATATGTAAGACAGAAACAATAGCCTTCAGTGTAGTGATGACGTGATGAAGTAGTAGTATAGTGATGAAGCTTGGTGGTTATAAAGGTAAATCCTAACACAGGGCTTAGAACATGCTGGTTTCCTCTAATCTTAACTAAGCAACTGGAAGATCTGAAATGAAAATAAGTGTCCTGGTTCTGAGTACAGAATTCTTTTAAACATCATATGTGATTATTCACAACGCCCTGACATAAAGGCAATCCAGATATAGAGAAAATACAAAGGAGAAAGGAGAGATCAACACTTTTTCACCTGTGGAGTTGTGGATCAATGGGCTTTGGTACTATTTCCAGAGATACCTTAGCGTGATCTTTGGCATTATACAGTTGGGCTCAAATCTTTATGGTTCTAACCAACGGTGAAACACATTGAGCAAGTAATTATTGAAGGGTTCTGTGTCTTTTCTCAAACTGTATGAAGAGATTTTTCTAAGTAGCACTCTATCTAGTCTCTTCTTCCTTTTTTCCTTCCTGCTGTGAGAGATAAATAAGCTAGACAACATGTGTGAGAGAAGGAAATGGGCATGCACTGCACTCAGCCCTTGGCATGTGTCTCTGGAAGTTGCTCATCTATTGATCACCTGTTTCAGGCCCACCCCTTGTTATACAGTTTGGGGCTCACCCTGTTAAGTGGAGGCTTAAGTTGTCCTGTTATGCCAGTGACTAAATGTGGAAGTTGGTCTAATTGGGGTTCAGAGAAGATTATAAAACCTCTTGGCTTCAGTTCCTCTAAAACAGCCTTCACAGTGAAAAACTGACCGTTTGATCCTGTGTGCCCAGCTCCTGGGTGCATCAATCAGCTGGTCTTAATCATAGGTGGAGAAGGGAGGGACTTAGGTTTCCAGTGTAACCATTTCTCTGAGCCTCAGATTCCTCCTTTATAAAGTGGGCCTTTAAGAACCTAGCCCCAGGGGTCATTCTTTTGGTGATAAGTGGGTGAGTGGTGGTAATCATGTGCAGCTGATGATGCCTAGACAGTGGCTTTCTTGTGTCCAGTGTTTGCTTTTCACTCTCTTCTCACTGACCTGGGATTCCAGCAGGTACACTGTTATCTTTGAGGGCTTCTTAGGCAGAGCTGGTGCTTCAGGCTCCACCTCCGGAGAAGGAGGAGGAAACGGGAATATATCTTGGTAATCCTTAAACCTGCCAGAAGGGAGACCAAGAATATCCAAAAAGGCAAAACCTGGTACATGAAAAATAAACAATTGAGGCAAACCTAGCTCAGCTTTTGGAGGGAGCTGCAGTGGGAGATGGACGGTGAATCACTCAAAAAAACCCATCTCGCCAGCATTTCAATCCTTTATGAGTATTAGTCTACCTTTACTGATCAACATTGTTCCTCTTTAAGGCAACAGAGCAGAAACGGTGTGTGTGTGTGTGTGTGTGTGTGTGTGTGTGTGTGTGCGCGCAAGCGCAGGTAGACAGAGGGTTCAAGATAAGCTTGGCTTTTCTTTGTTTGCTTGGGGGTCTGGAGCAATGAGCTGTGAGAAGGGATTGTGAGACCCTTGATTAATATGGCTTTGGAAAGCCCATGAATCTTTGCCTTCATACTCACCACTTTTCATCCAGAGATTTCATGACGTGGCTCTGGACCATTAGCAATGTGGTTGTACTGACTTGACTCATTTCAGTGACTTCTTTGATGAGAGGGGCATCGCACTGCAGCATTTCTTCTAAAAAATGAAAGAAAGAAAAAAAAATGGCTGTCATCCTCATCTCCCAGGTCTGAGGTAAGGTGTGTTTTCACCTTAGGGACTCACAGTCCCCGATCAATCTGGTTTAACTCTGAGCCTTCTACAATTTGAACATCTTTAAAGCATATTTGGAATGGTATGTGCAAGTGTATTTGTGGGTAAAATAGCAGTCCTGCTTTAGTTCCATTCTTATTCAAAGATGAGTGCGCTTAAGGGAAAATGAATTTTTTTATATAAAATTTTTTTCCCCATATTTTTGGAAAATAAAATTTTAAAGGATTCATTTCTGCAGCTGGTGGGAAGTTTTCAATTTAAGGAGAGCACATACAAGTGAAGGACTAAAGTCTGGCAGGGCAGATGGGGAATCCAGGATTACCAATAGGTAGGGAATGTCAATTGGTGCTCCAGGGGTGGGAGACTGTGGTGCTGGTTAATGAGGCTCTAAGATGGATCAAGGACAGGATCTGCGTACTCCTCTTTCTCTTCTGGTTCATTCAAATCCATGTATAGAATTCAATATTCTGAGGCTCCACAAATAAGTATTTCTTACAAATAAAGACTTTTACCTCTTTTTCTATTTTTCTGTTTATGCCCTCTTCTTGGTTACCTGAAAACAAAATCTCCCCTAGACCCACTTCTGTTCATCTGTGCTTAAACAGGAAGCTCTGCCTTCATGATTTTTCTATAGATTTGACCACCTCCAGGATAGGAATGTGCTCACCCCCCGAGTCAATATTTTACTTGCAGCCTTTGCTTCTGGCCAAGGTGAATTTACATGGGCCAGGTTTACCCTCCTGCCTTAGGTAAGAAAACACGACAGCCACACAGTTCTCCCTGGTACAACTGGAACAACTTCTCAATTCCCATGGGGGGGTCAAGGTGGCCCCAGAGGGTAACACTCCAGTGTGGCATACACAGCTTGCCTTGCCTTTGCATCTAACTCCAGCCTAGTTGACTTGATGATCAGATGACTTGATTCTGAACTCAAGTTCTACCTAAACTGGGTTTTCAAACTGGTTAACTTTTCATCTTCATGTAGAAAATGCAGATTATCCCTACCTCAGAGGGGTTAAAGGAAAGTCTGCTTAAGAGAGGATGTATGTGAAAGTATTTTACACTTATAGTTTTACAGCTTTGGATTTATTAATTCTTCTCTGCTTTCCCTGTCTGTCTTGGTCTTTGTCTCAATTCTGTCCCCCTGTGGCCACTGCTCTGTGGGGCTCTCCCGGTTAGGTGAGACAGGCTATTTCTCTGGACATTAAAGGGAGAAGGAAACAGGACTCTGGAGAAAAAGATGCATACCAGGAGGGATTTTGCCGTGGAAGAAAGTCTGGATTATGTTTTCCAATGAAGACATGTAAGTCTTCTCATTGGCTTTCGAATTCATCCTCTGTACAGCTATCAGGAATAGTAGTGGGCTTTCGGCGTTATGTTCTCTGAGGAACTCCCTGAAGAGCTCCAGGTATTGTGAATTTAGGAGGACTTCTGTCAAGTTCCTGGAAGACAAGAGGAGCATGGCTTATGGAGAAAGGATGATGACCCTAGGTTCTGCTCTAATTAGGGAAGGGGAGGGCATCTCAGGCTGCAGAGCCTCTAGGCATGTGTGAAGAGCATGGCTGACAAATTGGTTAGCGCTGTTTCCTTGGGGGTTAACTTGAATTTTCATCTGCCCTTCTTCAACCTGGTCCAATTGACAACAGGTCGAAGAGGAGGGGAGGAATTTTGAAGGAAGGTAATTTTTTCCCAAGGGAACTCTGTTTTCACATCATGGATTTAAAGCAATTCCCCATTGGAGCAGTCATTTCTGTGAGACAGAGCATGACTGATCAGCAGTTTTTGATCCATTATTTCAAAATTTCCTTTACTGATTCCTTCTTTCACTGCTCTTTAAATACAAGTGGCTTTAGTGTTTCATTTGCTGCCCTCTTTCTTTTTGACTTGTGGTTTTTTATTTTTGTCTTGTAGGGTTTTTTTTTTCCTTAATAAGACTCCTGTAGTGCAAGAATTAAAATAAAGAATCAATAAATGGGATGGACTCAAACTAAAAAGCTTCTTCTCAGGAAAAAAAAAAAAAAACAGTGAGATGAATAGAGAGCCTGCAGAATGAGAGCATATATTTACCACAAGCACATCAGATAGAGCATTAATCTCTAGAATATATAAAGCACTCAAAAACCTTAACACCAAAAAAACCAAATAACCCAGTTAATAAATGAGCCAAGGACCTGAACAGACACTTCTCAGAAGAGGTATACAATCAATCAACAAATATATGAAAAAAAATGTTCAATATCTCTAGCAATTAGAGAAATGCATATCAAAACTACTCTAAGATTTCATCTCACTCCAGTCAGAATGGCAGCTATCAAGAATACAAACAACGATAAGTGTTGGCGAGAATGTGGGGAAAAGGTACACTCATATATTGCTGCAAATTGGTGCAGCCAATCTGGAAAGCAATATGGAGATTCCTTGGAAAATTGGGAATGGAACCACCATTTGGCCAGCTATCCCTATCCTTGGTCTATACCCAAAGGACTTAAAAACAGCATACTACAGGGACACAGCCACATCAATGTTCATAGCAGCACAATTCACAATAGCTAAACTGTGGAACCAACCTAGATGCCCTTCAACAGATGAATGGACAAAGAAAATGTGGCATATATGCACAATGGAATATTACTCAGCAATAAAAGAGAATAAAATCATGGCATTTGCAGGTAAATGGATGGAGTTGGAGAATATAATGCTAAGTGAAGTTAACCAATCTCAAAAAACCAAATGCCAAATGTTTTCTCTGACATAAGGAGGCTGATTCATAGTGGGGTTGGGAGGGGGAGAATGGAAGGATTAAATGAACTCTAGATAGGGAAAAGGGGTGGGAAGGGAAGAGAGGGGCATGGGGGTAGAAAAGATGGTGAAATGAAATGGACATCATTACCCTAAGTACATGTATAAAGACATGAATGGTGTGAATATACTCTGTATACAACCAGAGATATGAAAAATTGTGCTCTATATGTGTAAATGAATTTTAATGCATTCTTCTGTCATATATAGCAAAATGGAACAAAAATTAATTAATTAAAAAAATAATGAAGAGCACTAAAAAATAGTACATGTTACATGCTTGGGATTATATTTTTGGGATGTAGAGTTTCAGAGAGGAAGAAAGTCTTAGCAGCCTTGGCACTTGGAGAAATTTTATGCTGTAAGAGGACTGAAAGGTGGGTGGGAAGCTCTTAAAGAAAAGACCACAGAATCTTTGCCTAGCAGAAGCTCACTCTCCTGTTGATTAGAAAGCAGAAGACATGAAGTAGGGAACCAGTTAGGAAGTTTCAACAGTAGTATATAATTCAGAAAAAAAAATGGGTAAGGATACATGTACAAAGAATGCTTATAATGGTACTATTTATAGCAATGAAAAATTAAAAACAGTGGAAATATCTATGTTATGGTTTAGATCTGAAATGTCTCCCAGAAAAACTTATGTGTTCGGCATTGCAGCAATGTTCAGAGGCAAAAAGACTGGGTTAGAGCTGGAACCACATCAGTGGATTAATCCATTTGATAGATTAATAATTTGAATGGATGGGTGGTAACTCCACACAGATGAGGTGTGGCTGGAGGAAGTGGATCACTGGGAGCTTGTGCTTGGGTACTTGGAGACTATATCCTATCCCTGGCTCCCTCCACCCCCACTTCCCAGATGCCATAAGCCAAGCAGCTTTCTGCTTTCACAAACTTCCATCATGATATTCTGCCTTAGAGCTGGGCAACCATGGATTGAACCTCTGAAACCACAAGCCAAAATCAATCTTTCCTCCTCTAAGTGGTTCTGGTGAGGTATTTTTATCATAGTGGTAGAAAAAGCTAACAACAGTCCATAAAAAGAGAATAGTTAAATAAATCACAAAACATCCATAATATGGAAGGGTGTAGATCTATACATAGTCACTTAAAAGGATATCCATGATAGTTTTAAGATAAAAAAATGTGCATGATATATATTGCATGGTGCCATTTTTAGAAAATAAAAATAATAATTTGAAATGCAAAGTGTATTTGTTCATACATGTAAGATACACGGGAAAGGGTCTGGAAACTTATATACAAAGGAAAAGTGGTGCTTGGATATATTACTATAGCCAGATCCTACATCTTACCTGGGTCTCACTGAGGGCTTCCTAGTACCAGATTTTTTGGAGAAGGATATTTTCCTTTGTGGGGCTGTAATTACCTTTGGTTCCTTGACAATTTGCACTTTAAAATCTAAGAAAAATCACAAAGTTGAGTAAAATCGCATTATAAGGAATGAAATAGACTCCTTCTGAAATTAAGGGAATCCCTCTAAAATTAAGGAGAACTTCCTTAGACTGAAAATAAAATCTCCAAACTGTTTTTAATTTCTGACTTCCTCACACAGAGAATAGGGAGGCTACCCAAGAGACATTTGCCAAAAGCATTTAAAGGCACAAGTACTGTCCACAGTAATGTGGGTCTAGGAACAGCAGTTGGAACAGAATTAGATCAAACGTTGAAGCAAAAAAAGATGAGGGTCAAAGTTGAATCAAAAAGATGAGGTTAGGAAAGAAGATGAACAAGGTAATAAGGGTTGTTAAAACCCCTGCACATACCAGAGATTCAAGAAGTCCATGAACATGTCCAGATTTGGGTGTATGCTAAGAAAAGGCATTAAAAGACACAAAATTTCTGGAAATGCTTTGGAATAATCATAATACAAACTGCTGCTGATGATTGAGAAAGTAATATGATCCAGACATTGTTAAAAACTCCCTCTGTGAGATCTCCTGGAAGCATCACGGAAGGCTAAGAGGGGACTATTACTGAGCTCATTGGAAGAGGAAGCAGATAGAAATGTTCCATTTATAATCAGTGACTTACCTAGAGAAATCTGTCATCCTCAAAACTTGAGTTTTTTTGGGGTCCAAACTAGTGCTTTCCAATAGAAATATAATGTGAGCTACATATATGATTTAAACTTTCCAGTAGTCACATTAAAAAAAAGCTTAAAGGAAAAGGGTGCAATTAATTTTAATACCATATTTTATTCAACACATTTGTTTCAGTCACATTTCAAAAACTCAATGACTACATGGGGTAGTGGCTCCTGTATATATGGTGTCAGGCTAGAGACTCTGGTTCCCTGGGAACCAGAGGACAGAGCAGGTGTCCATTCACTTTGAACTCTTCATGTCAAGAGGCCAGCAGGCAACAAAGGAGTCATTATATTGATAGGATACAGCCCTAATTATTGAGATCATGAGAATTCCCTTGTCACCCATGTTACTCTCTAGCTCAATTCTGATAATAAATTGATGAAGGAAGCAGCCACAGCCCAAGAAGTCATGATGACCGGGGGCTCAGAGACATCAGAGATGAGAGCCACCCCCTTGCCCCCATCCCAAGACTAGTAGAGATGCTGGCTGAGCAAAAGGAGAATATAGGATGGGAAGGAGAAGAGAAATATTAGTATTAGAAACAGTGTAGCAGTGTAGGCCATCCTCTCTAGAATAAATACCCAAGGAAAAGAAACCCACCCAATCCCTGGAGAAGCTATTCTGGGATGAGGTGAAATTACTATACAAAGCAAGTGGGGCAGCAGTAGGAGCTTCTGAGTGCTATCCACATCCTCTCTTTAGGACCAAAGCATTCATTCCCAGCTGCCTGGAGAGCTGGTTGCTGATGGCTCCCAGATGGGGCTCCTTCTGGGAGTTGCCCAGACAAAGGAAATTTCCTGACCCAAAGTGTGCCCTCCCATCTGGGTCCACGTGGAATTTCAAAGGCCCAGGTCTGTTGCTCCAGTGAGGGACAACTCTGGAGGGTCATCCTAGCTTTGGAGTTTCCTGTGCTATTGCTAAGGCCTGTTGGGACTGCCTCATAGTTGGGCAGTCCACCTTGACCTCTGCCCAGTGCTGTTCTCCTCATTTCTTTAGAGGTGTCCTTCCCAAGAACACCCCTAACAAACATCCTTCCATAATCTCTGACTCCAGGAAGCTTGGCAGAAGATGGATACCCATTGTGTGAAACTCCTACTAGACAGGAAATCAGGAATGAACAATCTTAATGATCTCTATGTTTGATAATTTATAATTACATCTCATTTTCCTAATACCCTTCTAGGGCTCTGTAGAAGGCAAACCCCCGCTCCCCCCCCCCAAAAAAAAAAAACCCAAAACAACAGACAATCAATACCTTCTGACTACATCTCCATGACAAATAAGGTATGGTTCCTCTTTGGATTTTTGTCCCCTGAGTTTGGAAATTTTCTCTCAGATCTGAGAAAACCTAATTGCTTCAAATCTACCCCTGAATTTAACACTTGCCTATGAGAGGTGCTTTCTCACAGTATAACTTGTAGTCATCACTGATCTTCTTTATGGCCACCTTTGGATACTTAAAGCAGAGTTCCTCGAAAGTCAGGCTGTTTATGTCTGTGAAGTAAGGAAAACAGAGAGTCTAGTTATCCACTCTAGGTTCAAATATTCACTGACTTTTCTTGGGCATATGGTTTAAAGTGCCACTTAAATAGGACAATAGTGTTTTGGTGGAATGCTTACATAAAGAACATAAGTTTTCTAAGCCAAATTAGAAAGAAAGAAACATGGCCTTTCCTCCCCTCTAGAACGGGAGGATTCTGTCCTCTGGAAGGCTTGACCCATTGAGATTTTTCTGCCTGAGGGAGGCTAGTGTACAGATGTGTGATGCAGACAGAGCTACTTACTGTTAATGCACACACAAGAAATATCTCATTCAGAGCCAGACGTGGTGGTGCACACCTGTAATCCCAGTGGCTCATGAGTCTAAAACAGGAGGATCATGAGTTCAAAGCCAGCCTCAGCAAAAGTGAGGCGCTAAGCAATTCATTGAGACCCCGTCTTTAAATAAAACACAAAATAGGGCTGGAGATACGGCTCAGTGGCAGAGTGTCCTTGAATTCAATCCCCAGTACCCCAAAAATAAAACCCAAACCAACAACAACAAAAAAAGAAGAAATATCTCATTCAAATGACTGGTGATCCATTCAAAGTAATCATCTTTTGTAAGGTGGAATAAATCTCAGATATTTTGCTATAGCTTCAAAAATGATGAATTTAAGGATAGTACATGGCAAATAATGTTAGGACCTTTATTGTTCTTAGCTTTGACTTCTGGAATTAATTTCAGAACTGACAGTTCATATATCCAAATAGTATCAATAATGGCAAATCATTGTTCATTGGGGTGGATTTTTTTTCCCTAGAAACAACCACACATGATTTCTGGTAATGCATGGTGAATTGAGAGGTAACATCTTTGTATCAAAAATATTGTGGGACGATAAGGCTGAGCTACAAGGGAATTTTAGAATGTTCTGGGCTATAGAAAACAGAAAAGCAGCACTTTGTCTTCTACCAAGAGGAAAACACTCCTTTGGGTTGACTTGTGGTGTTCACAGTTCATCCAGTTGCACAGAGTTCTTCTGGACGGCTCCTCTCAGGCCAGTACTTAATGCCACTGTCCTCCTGTGAGCATCATCGCTGTTATCCCCACCCTCACCACCATCATCTGTCAGTCAGGACCATCCAGTCACAGTGGTGGGAGCAACGCATTGTTTCTCAGTGAATCCAGGTTTCTAGGCCTGAGTCAACCCCTCCCTCACCAAGCAATCTTGGAAAAGTCTTTTCGCCTTCCTGGGACTCAGTTTGTCCACATAAAAGGTAAGAGCATTCTAGCTCGGGTGCTCTGTGAGTTTTCAGCGCAGTTTATCAGGCCAGACTCGAGCTCCCAAAAGCAGTGGGAAAGGACCTGATGGAGTGCATGAAGAGGGAAGGAGAAGGAAGGAGATGGGTCTCACTCTTCCTGGCCACACCTGGCTCTCCAGAGTCACCCAAGGAATGCCCAGCACCTAGCATGTTCACCAGCCATCCTTTCGTCCACTTTTGTCATTATTTCTGGGGGAAATTTTGGAAAGTTCTGGTTTTAGAGGGAAGGTGGAACCTCTAAGGTAAAATGAGAGGGCTAGATTTAAATAAGCATGCCCAAGCATGGCTCCAAGGGCAATCATCCAGGGCATCTGCTTTGTACAGAGTGTCTGTTGGCGTTTTTAAAAAGAGCGTTACATTTTTTTTTTTTTTTTTTTTTTTTTTTGGTACTGGGGATTGAACTCAGGGGTGCTTAACCACTGAGCCACATCCCCATCCCTTTTTTTATATTTTATTTTGAGACAGGGTCTCACTTAGTTGCTTAGGGCCTCACTAAGTTTCTGAGGCTGGCTTTGAACTTGAAATCCTCCTGCTTCAGACCTTCGAGTTGCTGGGATTACGGGTGAGTGCCACTGTGCCCAACTGAGCACCTGCTTTCTTTTATTACCACTAATATTCTCAATGATCACTAAACCACAGGACTTTATCCCACTTTATAGCTGCATAAATGAGGTTCAGAAAGCTGTAGTAACTTGCCCAAGCTCACCAGTGAGTGGCATTTACAAAAGCCTAAGGGTTCAATGGTAATAACAGTGGCGATGCTTGAAGGGGCAGGAGCCTGCCCCACCTTGAGCGCTTTGGCTTCCTCAGATCCACTAGGGGGCGCAGCAGTCTGTCAGAATTCAAATCTGGCCTCTGTCAGGGAGGTTGTGACCTTGGGGAGATCATCCTCTCTGGGCCTCAGTTACTTAGTAATTAACTAAGTAATTTAAAGATCAAATGTGGTAATTTTTGTATCCCATAGTGCTGACACTCAGGAAATAATCACTAAATGTTAAATAATTATAATTTTCCAGTTTCCTAGAAGGGTTAAAAAAACCCAAACAAACACAAACAAACAAACAACAACAACAACAACAAACAAGCCCCAGTGACATATCTTACCTTCCAGAAACACTGGAGACTGCAGTTCTACCTGGAGAGACCCAGCTTGGCGTAGGTTCTCAGTCGCTACGTTTGGCCACTGCATCGAATCCATTTTCTCCATGTTAGCCAAGGCCTGGGTTAACTCCAGAGATTTCTGCATCCTCTTATAAAGAAGAATGTTCTCTTCTTTGCTTATAGATTTTCTTCTATGGCACCGGTTTTTGATGAACCGTGTCTGAGTCTAAGACAGGGAGCAGAGGGTGGGGAGCAGGCAGCATTTTACATAGGAATTAGACCAGAAGCAAGAGTTTTGTAATAACTCAGTCCTCCTTATCTCCCTGTTACATAGCCTTATGCTGATTGTCTTTAATACATTAAGAGCCAGTGCTCTTTTACACACTAACCCCCACCCTCTTTTAATCAAACCCACTTTTCCATAGGGAAAATTTTCCAAATGAATGTGACTCTTTCAAAGTCAGCTTTGTTCTGAATCTTTTTCCTTGAGTGGCTTATCTTTAGAATATCGGGGACTAAGCCAATCTCCAGTTGCCTCCAGGAATAAATCCTAATTTCATTTACTTTAACAAACAAGCCTTCTAAAACCACCTTCTCCTGTTCCTTAACCAAATAAGCCTCCTCTTTCCTCAATCCCACAATTCCTCCTCAACCCAAAGTCCCTCCTACTGTAAAAATGAGAAACCAGTAGTCCTCTTCATTCAGGAACTCATTATAGCAGGGGCTGAGTATCTGAAATCCAAACACAACACAGGTATTAGGAGGTGATGCTCAGCTTGCTGCCTCTTTCTGTTTTGTGTCCTCATGGAGCAATTGTGCTGCATGCAGATTCCCCGAGTCTCCAAATTAGAGATCTGAAAGCACTGCACATCAGCTATGACCAGCCAACGGCTTTCCTGTATTGCTCTGAACATAGCAGCTCTAATTTTAAGTCTCAAAGGATAGCAATAGATATACACTTAAAAAGTGATATAATCAAGTAACAGATCTGAGTTCTTGGGGAACTAAAGTATATTTCTGAGCAAACACAGCTCACTTATTGAATCCTGGCAACATATAATGTAATATAATGCCACTGATTAATGAATAAGCTCTAAATATATATTGAATATGAATGGTGAAAGAGATTGTGAAATGAATACTCTATTAATGATCCTTCCATTTTACAAGATTTCTGAGTATAATAACTAATAACTAAATCATCAAATTGGTTTAAGAAGTTATACTTAGTAGATAATTTTTCATTGAAAAGATAATCATATATCCAGCAAAATAACAGTAATGGATAATAAATATAACAAACACTATTTAAAACCTTATCATTGTTTCTTTTTTTTTTTTTTTTGGTACTGGGGATTGAAGTCAGGGGCACTTGACCACTGAACCACATCCCCAGCCCTATTTTTTTGTTTTATTTAGAGATGAGGTTTCACTGAGTTGCTTAGTGCCTCATTTTTTTGCTGAGACTGGCTTTGAACTCGTGATCCTCCTGTCTCAGCCTCCTGAGCTGCAGGGATTACAGGCATATGTGCCACTGCGCCCAGCTTTATCATTGTTTTTGTTATGATGTATTATAGTTTCTTTCATATTGAGCTTGTTCATCACTTGATAAACTTTCCTGGCCCCTCCTCAGAGCAGTGTGTGATGTGACAGACCAAGAAGCACTTTTTGTTTCAGGTGTTGTGGGCTCTCTGGTCTCTGTTGGAAGTACTCAGCTCTGCAGTTGTAGTACGTGACAACGTGTAAACAAATGGGCATAGTTGTGTTGCCATAAAACTTTATTTGTGGACGCTGAAATATGGTTGTTATATGATATCTGTCTGTCATGTTACATTTCTCTTTCGATATGTTTCAACCATTTAAAATATGTACAGCCAATCTTGTAGTTTGCTGGCCATGCAAGTACAGATGGTAAACTGAACTTGGCTTCTGGGTTACAGTGTGCTAACCTTGTAATAGACTGAGTAGGAGTTTGGTCACTGGCCCAGCACCGTCAATACTTCACAGAGAGGCCTTTGGTCTTGGTCTACTGTCTGTGTATTGTGAAAAGGAGGATGTGAGAACCTCACAAGGCCCTGTCTTGGTCTAAGTTTCTATGGGTCTGAAAAGGGGTTGGAAAAGAATAAATATTTGTGTCCATACTACTTGCTGGACATTGTACACATAGTGTTTTTATTAAAGGGAGTCATATGACCCCTGATATACTGATGAGGAAATCAAGGATCAGAAGTGCACAGCAACCTTCTACCTAAGACCAAATTTTGAAAGTGGAAATGTTACAATTGAAACTCACCTCTGTCTGCCCCTTCTCATTATCTTTTGTCTTGATTTTTTTAAAGTTTTTAAAATCATGGTAAAATATACATAACACAAAATTTGCCATATTAACTATTTGAAGTGTATGATTCAGTTACATTAATTATATGTACAATATATGTACAATCATTTCTTTTTCCAAAAATTTTTCATCACCCCTAACAGAAACTCTGTAACCTCTAAGAAGGTACTCCCCATTTTCCTCCTCGAATCTCTTAGTAACCTCTAAATCTTTCTGTTAGATTCCGTCTTTTAAATTTTTTTTTAGTTGTAGATGGACACAATACCTTTATTTTGTTTATTTTTTTTTTTTAATGTGGTGCTGAGGATCAAACCCAGTGCCTCACACATGCTAGGCGAGTGCTCTACCACTGAGCCACAACCCCAGCCCAGATTCTCTCTTTATCTAATTAAGAAACTTTTTGTTTAATTACTTGTCATCCTAATTGACTTCTCACATATCTCTGCCAGTGTCTAAGGAACACCTTACTCTGTTGCTGAGAATGAGAGTTGTTCTAACAAGGGGAGGGAGGAGTGGTGGACTTCTGGATAGATTTTTAAGGCTGAGACAACAGGATTCACCAATCTGTTAGACTTGGGTGTGAAAGGAGGAAGTGGATCAAGGATGATAACAAGATTTTTAGTCTGAGAAACTGTGATAGTTCAACTTACCTATTTACCAATACCTTCAATATTTTGCAGGTAGGGGGCTTTACAGTGAAAGTCTGCTAATCCAGGAAATATAGTCCTAATCTGATCCTCTGACCCTACTCCACAAAACACAGGGAGGCTTCTAGTGTTTCCTTAACCAAGAACTGGGCTTAGGAAAGCTACATTTGTGGATCTACTGAACTGCTCTGGCCTGATACTACCTGGCTGTCCATCCCAGATAATCATGATGTGTTGGAAATCAAGAAGGACATAAACACTAAGAACATCTGAATTCTGATCCTTATTCATCTACCAGCCAGTCATGTACTCATTAGGCTAATTTACTTACGTACTAATAGGCTAATTACTTAGCCTTTCTGAGTCTCAGCTTCCTCATCTGTAGAACAAAGACAACAATACAATGCTGCCTGCCCTTGGAGTTGCTAAGACTCAGAAGGAGACAAGGTACGTGCATGTGACTTATAAGGCAAAAGCATTATAAGCACTAAATAATCACATGTTTATATTTATTTTTGCTTCTCGCTACCCTTTATCCTGCTGTACCTTAGCAGATTAACCTGTATGGATACCATCAGGCTCTCTTATCCTCTGATTGGGTTCACCTCATGAGGTGTCCTGGCAGGAAATGGGAAAGCAGAAGATTCCCTCTGGATCAGTGTGGACTCTACGTCCCTTAAGGGATCACTACCTTAAAGGAGACACTGCTGTGTCTCACTCCATACAGTTGTTCCCTCCTGATTCTAGTAACTGCTCCCTCTCCTCAGTTCTTCAGGCCTAGGAATAATAAAGGTGCCCCATCCTTTAACAACTTTGTGGAAGGTATTGTGCTGTCTCTGTGGTCTCCCCACCCCATCCACTGCTCTGTAAGCAGACCCTTTTATTTGGCTCTCATCTGTTATCCAACTTGACTTTTCCAATTTGTTTTTTGCCAAGCATCTGATGACACAATAATCACGGGCCTCACTTTTTTTATTCAGGATATTCCTTTGCTTTTTTTTTTTTTTTTTTTTGGTACTGGGGATTGAACTCAGGGGCACTCAACCACACCCCCAGCCCTATTTTGTATTTTATTTAGAGATAGGGTCTCACTGAATTGCTTAGTGCCTCGATTTTGCTGAGGCTGGCTTTGAATTCGCACTCCTCCTGTCTCAGACTCCTGGGCTTCTTGGATTACAGGTGTGTGCCACCACACCTGGCTATTCCTTTGCTTTTATGTAATGTTTTGGTAATAAGTCATTCCTCCCAATTAGTTATCTCCTTGGTAGCTAGTTTAGGAAAGGAGGATCCCACTTTTCAATATATAACGTGCATAAGAGAGTTAGTAAAACTTATCTTTAAAATATCCTGATTTTCATGGTTTTGGAAGACTGAAAATAAGGAAGTGAAGGTGGATACTGACCACTCCCCCTCCCCGTTCCATTCTACTTGAGAGTTTTTTCTGGTTCATGGAAACTTGCAAAACTTGTGCCTTAAGAGGTTAAGCAGCTTTTCAATATATGCAGATTTATGTGGGTAGATATAATTAACTTAGCAAGTATAGATGACCAGGTAGGGAGTTTGGTCAGTCTTGACTTGATCTGCAGAAATTAACTCATTTCTTTGAGGCAAGGCTTACCTTGCAAATTTCCCTCTGGGCTTTGGGAATCCAGGGGGTCACATCCCCGGAAGACAGCAGCTTTTTCAGGCCTTGAATGGTTTGAGATTTGAGTGGTAAGCATGGACCAAGCTGCTCATTCAAGTAGAGCTCACAGATCCTGTGACCCAGCATGTGACGAAAGATGGCATTTCCATTATTCCTGTTATTCATCAGAACACGCAGGAAATGGTGTAGGTCCTGCCACAGGTCCAGGAGTTGTCTCTCCACTTTCAATTTCATCTTCTTTAGGTAGTGCCGGAAGGGACTCCCTGCATGGATGTCAGCACACAGGGCCCAATATGTGTACCCCAAGGGGAGGCTTTTCCTCATGGCCTTATGGATTGTCATCTGTGAAGAATAATTAATGATAGGGGTGGAAGTCCTCATTTGGGTGGAAAACTTTGTCTCAAAGAGGCCCTCCATGAGGAGGTGGCCCTTGGATTTCTTCATAGTGAACTTCTTAGCACAGGGATCATCATTTTCTAAGGAACTGATTATTGACTCCTTTGAAGAAGCCACTGTCAGGGAAGACATCTGTGTCACCATCTTCTGAGAACTCATCTCCTGTGTAGGCATAGTCCTGCTATCCGGCTTGGGACTGGTTTCCAGAAAGCGAGAGTCCGCTTCTGCCATGTGCCACATCCTCCTCCTGGCCTTCTTGCTTGAGTACTGTTTTTGGCAGTGGTAACTCTTCCTGATGCTCATGTTCAGAGGGAGTTCTCCCTCGTGGGTGTAGCAAACGCTGTACAGGCGAGTCTCATACTCCTGCATCAGGCCTTGGCAGGCCTCCTCACTGGCCATTGCCACCTTGGCGTGGGTGTAGAAGTTGGGGAGCCAATAGCTCTGGACTTTGAACAGAGCCACTTTCTGCATGTGGCTCAGGGTCTCCCTTCTGGTGGTTGACTGGTTGGGATGCCAGATGGAGAGGTTCAGGAGGGAGTCTGGAAAGAACATAGAGAGAAGAAGGTGAAAGTGGTGTGGTGGTGATGAGGGAGGTCTTTGTATTTAGCCGCACAGAATTCTGAAAGCTGGATAGGGAAGACATACAGTGGACCCATTTTTAGGTTTTTCTCAGTACACAGTGACCTTTTTCTCTGATTATCTTTCTTCTTTCCCATAGAAATGAGGCATATTATGAGATTTCTTGAATAACGTTTAGACTACTGAATGTTACTGTAAAGAAAAGCAAAAAGTATAAGAAACGATCATTAAGAACAATGATACATATATCTGAACGTCATTCTTCAGGATCCGAGATGACCAATGGAAAGGGTTTGGATTGAATAATTTGAAAGAATCAAATCTTTCAAATAATAGCCCTCACTAGCCTGGACATTTTAATGTTATCAATTTTTCAATTATCTAGATGAATAGAAAAAAGTATGGCTAATCCCAAGCAGCAGATATTCTAGAACACATTGATATTTCGATTTGAAATGCTTTCTTATTTAGCCAACAAATAAACATGGATGGATCTGATGTTCTAAAGAGAAGGTTGACGAACTTTTTATGTAGAGGGCCAGATAGTAAACATCTTGGGCTTTGGGAACCACATACAGTTTTGGTTGCATAATCGTCTTCTTCTTTTTCAAAATCCTTTGAAAATTAAAAACATTCTTTGCCTATGGGCACATATACTGCTCTTTGGCCCATGGGCTGTAATTTGTTCTAGAGAATCCAAGGAGAGCTGTGCAGGCTCAGAAGATATAGGGACTTTTCAATTACCCTGTTCCAATCCATCTTCACTCCTTCCACCCACCCTGCACTGGCGGGTAATATCTCAGGAAGAGGCAAGCACCAGACTACCCACGGACGGCTGGTCTCTTTCAATCTTTCCCCAGTTAAGGGTTGGGGTTCCCACCGCCATTCCTGATACCAAAGCAGATAGAGAGGGTGGCAGTCTGAAAAGCAAAAGACTAGGGGCTCCTAGACACTGGATTGGTTTTTTGTTTCCATCCTCCAAGAATTTCACTTCAGATATGCTTTATAATTCTTACTGATGTTCACGTTGCAGAGCTTTACTACCCTGGACCCCGACTGCAGATGGTTGGCCTTCAGCATGAGAAGGAGGGACAGGTAGTAGTCTCTCATTTTCAGGTCCATCTCATCTATGCTCAGGATCTTCTCAGCAAGGATCCAGAAATCCACCAACTCTTCACCTACAGATCAGACAGGATGGGCTTGGAGCTGCCTAATCTTGACCCTTTGGTAGTTGCTTCTGGGTGAAGCCACTTGTACCCCCGCCCCCCATCAGCCTGTTCGGCTGCATCATTAGTAATTCCTCAGGGTAAGACATCATCTCCAGAAAAGTCCTAGTGTGGGGGAGGATGGGAGCATGGGGAGAAGGGACTTAATGGGTAGTGGTCCTTTGTGACTTCTTGTTGTTATTGCTCTTACTAGAAAAACTATCACTTCAGGGAAAACTACAAGACTCTGAGTATGAATCATGAGATAGTTTTGCCCCCAAAAAATGAAGATCAGAGGAAAAAGAGCATTTCCTAGATTGTGGACACTGTGAACAGCCTGCAGAAAGACGCTGGGGTCAAAAGTCACCAAAGACCCACATTCCCTATTTTACAACTTTGCAAGAGCCAAACTGATTGGCAAACGGAAAGATATAACCTGTCCTACTTCTTCTTTACCTGGAGACCCAGGGTTTCACCCTGAAAACTAGGACCTGTTCCTAGTTTAACTTAGCCCTGATGAACTGGAGTGTCTGCCAGAGCAGACATTTCCAGCTTCCCAGCTCCCAGAAATCACCAGACACCCCAGAAGAGAAAGCAGAGATTTCCCACACGTTCACCTTTTGTTCCCCATTTCCCCACCCCAGTCGCAGTTTTATAAAGCCCCGCAGGGCTCTTGTTCATCTTTAAATCCCAATCTACTAGCCCACAGGCTGCCACAAACAATGCCCAATAAATAAATGTTAAGAGAATGAATGAATGAACACAAGGGACCCTGACTGCTTTTACCTCTACTATGGATCCCAATTGTACTGGATTTTTACCCAAACTGTATTATTAAACACTTCTTATATTTACCGTAGACACTCTAGACACTCATAGCTGTCAATGGGAGATCCAGGACAACCAGAGAACTATTAAGAATGACCCAAGACAACTTGAAGGGACAAATTCAAGAACCCACCTGCGCTGCCCTTGAGGAAGGAGCAGAAGCGCCACATCCCTCTGACTCCACCAATGCACTTCTCCAGTAGCCACTGGTCTGCCGCCTTCCATCTCATCATCTTGGCTGCCGGAAAAAGTCCATGGTAAGAGGGAGAATGAGCTCTTCCCCTGCCTCTCTCTCTCAGTCTTGCACACAGCAGACGCCCATTTGCTCAGTGTGAGTAAAGAAAAATGGTGGCCAGTGAGGGAGTGGGGTCCTGACAATGGAGTGCTTTTGAAGTTGGGCACCATGACATCTAGTGACATGGGTCAAGTGACATGTGGTTCCCACAGACAAGCACACAGTCCACCCTCCACCCAAGGCACCTCCCCGTACAGTCTCCACCTGACCATGATCTTGCCCTCAGGGCACATTTTCATCCACCTTTACAAATGTCTATATATAATGAAAGGGTGGTTGAGTAGAGAGGGGGATTTGTTATAATGTTTTCCTCCATGGATGCTCCTGGACCTTAACTTTGTCATGGTAGCACATCGTTAATTTCCTTTGGTTAGTGAGTCAAAATTTGCCCATGTAACCCCAGATGGAAATTTTGTTCATTCATTCATTCCACAAATATTCATTACATGCCTACTAAGTGCCAGATACCATTCTAGGTGATTTAGATACAACAGCACAGAACAAAAATCCCAGGAGCTTATATTCTTGTGAAAGAGACAATAAGCAATAAGCATGATGAGTAAATGCTTTCTCTACTAAGATTAAAGGTTACAAGCACCATAGAAAAAAAGGAAGAGCAGAGCAAGGTAGAGGAGATTGGGAGTTCTGGGGGCACAGTTGGGATGATGGGAAGGAGGTAGTATCACATAGGATCTATGGTCAGAGTAGCTTTTATTGAGGGGATAGGATTTGCCTGGGCACATGAGGAGGTGACAGGGAGCCATGTGGACATCTGGAGGAGCATCCAGGTAGAGGGAACAGGCAGTGGAAAGGCTTGAAGTGGTAAGTGTCCTGCATGTTGGATAAACTGCAAGGAGGTCAAGGTGGCTGGAATGGAGTGAATGGGGGTGGTGAGAATAGGAGGAGATGCGGTCAGAGAGGAAACGGAGCCAGGCCTCTCACACCCGGAAGGTCACTGAGACAGGAGCCACTGGTGGTATGTGTGGGGGAAAGTGCAGGCACAGTGGAGGAGAAACATAATTTGAAGTGCATTCCCTCCTCCCAATTTTTTATTATAGTAAAATACATCTAACATAAAATTTACCATTTTCACTCTTTTTAAATATATGGTTCAGTGTTATTAAGTGGATTCATAAAGTTGTTCAACCATCACCACCTCCCATCTCCAAAACACTCTTCTTCTTGTAAAACTGAAACTCTGCATCCATTAAACAATAACTCCTCATTTCCTCCTCCTCCCAGCACCTGACAATCATCATCCTCCTTCCTGTGTCTGATTTTGACTATTGTACATTCTTCATGTAATGGAATCAAACAGTATTTGTCTTTTTTCTCAGCACAATGTCCTCAAATTTCATCCATATTGTAGCATATGTCAGAATTTTCTTTTTAAGGCAGCACAATATTCCATTGTATGTATGTAACATTTTTGCTTATCTATCTGTTGATGGACACATAGTTGTTTCCACATTTTTTTGCTATGTAGAGAATGCTGCTATGAACATGGGTTTACAAATATCTCTGAGTTGGGCATAGTGGTGCATGCCTATAATCTCAGAGGCTCAGGAGACTGAGGCAGAAGGAGGATCCCTGGTTCAAAGCCAGCCTCAGCAATTTAATGAGGCCCTAAGCAACTTAGTATGACCCTGTCTCAAAATAAAAAAATAGAAAGGGCTGGGGATGTGGCTCAGTGGTTAAGTGCCCCTGGGTTAATTCACTGGTACCCCACAAAAAAATCTTTGAAACCCTACTTTCAGTTCTTTTGAGTTTATACCCAGGAGTTAAATTGCTCAATCATTTGGTTCATTTTTGAAGGACAGTTTTGCCAGACATAGAATTATTGACTACTTGGATTTTTCTTTTGGAAATTTAATATACAAGCCCACTTGCCTTTGGGGCTCCAAAGTTTCTGGATTATAAATCCACTAATAATCATATGAAATCCCCTTATAAATGACAAGTTATTCCTTCCTTGCTGCCTTTAAGATTCTTTGTTTTTTCCTTTCAAAATTTTATTATTATGTGTCTTGGTGTGAGTATCTTAGAGTTCATCTTTCTAAAAGTTAACTGAGCTTCTTGATGTTTATATTCATGTTTTTAATCAAGTTGGGAAGTTTTCAGCCATTATTCTTTAAATATTATCTCTTCCTTCTTTTCTTGTCTAGAACACCTTAAATGCATATTCTGGTGTGCTAGATTGTGTTCCAAAGGTCCCTGGGAGACTGTTCACTTTCTTTAGTATCTTTTCTTTTGTTCCTCTGATTTAATAATTTCCTCTGACTTATCTTCAGGTTTACTGATTCTTTCTTAAATCTGTTCTAGTCCATTCTATTCACTGATTCCCTCTACTGAATTTTTCATTTCTGTTTTTCTCTTTGGTTTCTTTTTGGCTTTTCTGTCTTTTCATTGAAATTTCTGTTTTGTTTACATGTCATTTTCTGAACTTTTCCTATATTGTTCTTTAGTTCTTGGAGTAGCTTAAAGGCAATTGTTTTAAAGTCTTTGTCTAGTATATCTGTCATCAGATCTTTTCGAAGAACAGTTTCTTTTGTCTTATTTTTCCATGAAATGGACCATACTTTCCTGTTTCATTGTACGCCTTGTGACTTTTTGTTAAAATTTTGACATTAGAATCTAATAATGTGCAACTCTGGAAATCAGAATCTGCCCCCCCCCCCCGCCTTGCCCAGAGTTTTCTGGTTTTGTTATTTATTTTATTTATTTGAGGGAAAAAATTAATTGCTGCAAGATATTTCTGTGTCAAGATAAGTTTGAGGTATAAACTTAGGTCTTTGCATGTCTTTTTTGAACTAGTGCCTTTCCCTAGGTATCATTGATTACTTTCTAATTAGTTTCTTTTAAATTTTCTAGTTCTTAATCTCTGACTCCAAAAAGGGGGAAAAATTAAAAATAAAAGAGGGACTAGACCCTCTAAGGCTGAAATTACATCAGTAGATGGCGAAGGGCTTATAGCAATGGGGAGGTAAAACAGAAATGGCTGCCGGTGTCTGTGGACCTCTGTGATCAGAAGAAGCAAATAGCACACAGATCCTGTCTATTTGGGGTCTTCTCTGATTTTGCGACCCTCACAACCTGTGTCCAGGCCTCTCTGTGGGCTGAGACTGTGACAGCTGTCAGCCATGGAGCTGGTGCTTGGAGATAGGCAGCTGCTACCATGCTAAGAGCTGTACAATTTACTGTTTGAGCCTTTCCCTGAAAGTTGTGAGCCTCAACGGACTCCAGAGTAGGAACATCATATAGATTCTGTCAGTGTAATTCTTACCCAGGTATGGGAAGAGATTACCAGTGCTTCCTAATTAGCCATCATCCTACAATCCTCTCACTCTCTTCCCCAAAATTATGCTTTAAAAGGCTTTCTCTGGTTGCTGTGAGCAGGAGAGCAAGAGTAAAGTTAAGGAGATTGAGATGATTCCAGTATCAGTTAAGAAATAATGATGGTGATTTAGAACAAATGATAATAATGAAGGTGGTAAGATGTGTTTGATTCTGTACATATGTTAGGCAATTTTTTCATACTTTATGACCATTGTGTAGTTTCTGGCTACAGTGAGATAAATAGACTATCCCACATGACTCCTGATTATTGCTCCAGGTACCAATTTTTCAGCCCAAGATTTCACCTATTGCTACACATAGGTTGGACCACTCACATGTTTACAAAATGTACAAAATGCAGCTGGTATTTTTATCCTACTGGCAGACATAGGATAATTATATAATATGGCTTCCCATGTTTCTACACAATACACACACACACACACACACACACACACACACACACACATTCTGTTTACCTCCTTCTTCAGACTTAATGAAACTGATTAATTCCTGACAGAGAATGTAATTGAAACACAAGTTTGTTTTGCAGAAGAAAGGTAACCGATATTTTTCCAACCAGGTCAATAGTCCTTTGTATTTGGCAATCTAGAGAAAAACCAAAATAGCAACAGAAAGATAAATGAAATTTAACAGTTAAGAAATGCTGCTTAGCAAGTGGTGATAAATAACCTCACACTTGGCAGTATCTGACTGGAAGTAGAGGTGTGTTGATTAAAAATCCTAAGTTCAGTGGAAACACAAGATGAAGCTCCTAAAGAAATGTATGGACCCGTATGGATTAACAAGTTTGGTCTTTCTTCAAAAATTCTTCCGTATTTCTGGGTGAACTTCTTCCAGAAAAGATCTAAGTCTTGATTTACAGAAAATAAACAGAAAAGCTCTCAGTTTATGGTGTCAGGTCATAAACTCTATTTAACTACTCTATTTAACTTGTTTTGTAAACACACATTGTTTCTTACAAGCCTCCACCCTTATCAATTGTACAACATGTACAAAAACACATGCAGACCATTTAGAGTACAGAAGGGATCCCTGAGACATGGAACCGCTGGAGGAGGGAGGACAGATTTTAACAATTTAAGCTTCATAGTTATTTTAGGGAAACCAAATGTAAGAATTGGAGTAGGGTATCTTCTCTTAGTAACTCAGAGAAAAACAAGGCTTATTATGAGCAGGGCTTAGAGTGACTTTTCTGATCCACAA
The DNA here is from genome assembly GCF_964194105.1 of Spermophilus citellus. NCBI lineage: Eukaryota > Metazoa > Chordata > Mammalia > Rodentia > Sciuridae > Spermophilus > Spermophilus citellus. The sequence goes on from NC_138187.1 coordinate 151,622,253, forward strand.
ACCACTGGTAATGCACATGGAAGCCACTGGCTGATCTAAGTCTTGGGAAGAAGAAAGGGGAAACAAGGAGAAGAGAAAGACAATCTAGAAGGAAAAGGAAAAGAAATATATGAAGAGAAAAAAGATGAAGAGGAAAAACTTGCCTCTGGAAGAGAACTGCAGATTGGCACCTTACCTTGATCTGTATCTGATAATGTGTATCTGATCATACCTGTGTGGACTAGAGATGGCCACTTCGTATCCCACCCAATGCAGCCATTGCCAATCAATTCCTGGGCTCTTTTTGCTTAAATGTGGCTCAAGGTTTTTCTCAGCATAGTATTCCAAACATCTACTATCCCCAATCACAGTAGACATGAGAGATGAATTCCAATTGCTAATAATGGACTAGAATATAAAGGAAAGAATTCACCAGAAATTGCTTGCCCAAGGTGAGAGTGTAAAACATTTACCTGGCTTGATGCTGTTTTTTTCTACTCACCTGCTTTCTGGTTTCTTACAGTCGTTCTCTAATCCCCTTCTTCCCTTCTCTCTCCCAATCCATGCTTCAAATACAACTCTCTCTCTTCCTCGGCCCCAAACCCTCTGCCATCCTAGGCTCCTACTCACCAAGTCGCAAGGTATTTCTGGCCACAAGTTCCACTGTGATTTTTCAACAAGATAAAATGGGGTCTGACCAAAGACCTGTAAAAGAAAGCTAGGAAACAGCCAAAGAGCAAGAGCTTCTCTTCATATTCATGACATGCTCCTGCAGCCACAGAGGAAGAGAGGCTCTGCTGTTTTCCTATTTAAAGGGACATTAATTCTTAAATTTGCAACACCAGATCAACGTACCCTGCACGAAAAGACTTCGAATAGAGAGAATTGCAATATTCATTCATCTTTTGACTGCATCCTGCCTGGGCCTGGGGGCTATTGCTTATGTGCAAAGCCAAAAGCCCTTGATATGAGAACACGTTACGCTGTGGGTTGCATCATCCCCTTCCCTCATGAACTTAGAGAGCTCAAGCCAAGTTCTAAAACCTTTTCCTAATGAGAAGTAGCTTTGGATTTACCTAAACTCTTGAACTGGAGAAAGTAGAGAGGACTGAAGATATGGGGTAAAAATTACATGCTGAGGCTTTGAGAGCATCAATTCTAAGCTACTATTCTCTGTTGTCGAGCATGGGGGAAGGATTATCATCTAGGAACTGATGGGAAAAGGCTTCTATGCTTATATCACAGGGAAACCATGGGAATTAAACGGTAGACATGTTGACAGGAGTGTTTGACACGCAATACGACTGTCTCTCCGTATACCACAGCTGCCAAAATGGCCAGGACTTCATCTTACACTCTTGGCTGGAATGCCACCTTCCCACATCACTCTGTTTCTAGAAACTTGTCTTCATAAATTGGGTGATTAATGTGTCTTCAGATTACTTAGGTCCCAGCAGCTCAAGAGCCTGAGGCAGGAGGATGGCAAGTTCAAGGCCGGCCTCAGTAACTTAGGCCCTAAGCAATTTAGTGAGACCCTGTCTCAAAATGAAAAATAAAAAGGGCTGGGATGTGGCTCAGTGATTAAGTGCCCCTGGGTTCAATCCCTGGTACAAAAAAAACAATTTACTCAGGAAAGCTTTAATTAAGACAGTGGCAAAGGCATTAGCGTGTGTGAGGATCACCTGAAAGTCCCACTCATGGAGACCCCTCTTCCTCCTCCCTCCTTTTCAAATCATGTTGGCCGCTGCCACCTGACTTTCTCTCCTCTGTCTGTGAGGCCTTTTCTTGCTACTCAACCCCCTAGTCTTTCCCCCCACTTCTTTATCCATCCCTCCTGCCCCTGGTCAGTTCTCAGATATCCACTCCTAAGATTTGGCTTGGTCAGCTTCTCCTGACTCTTCAGGAAGAATAGCTTCCCTGCTCCATGGACTCTCCAGCTGCCTCCTAAAAGTCTCCACTATGTCACTCGTATCTTAAATACTAGTCTCTCACTCTAGACTGGGAGCTCCTTGAGGACAGGGATGGCGCATTAATATGTACATCCCCAAAACTAATCCCAGTGGCTGGTACGGAGTAACCACTCAGCAACTGAGATAAAACAGTGGTTTCTCCGCTTGTCTGAAATTTCACCTTTTAACAGATGACATCCAGTGGGAAAGGGCGTTCACTAAAATGAACCACAATTTATAAGATGCCAGCATTAAAAATGTCATCAAAAATTTAATCCAAAAAAGATGTAGGATGAGCCCAGGTTTGGGTTTTAGTTGGATTTTGAAGTTTGTCTAAATTACATAGCCCGAGGACATACAGTTTGGTTTTAGTCCACAACTTAAAGGCTGCATGCTAAACACCTGATAAGGGGAGTAGAACAGAATGAATAATCCTTAGTCCTTGTCCTGAGGGAATTCACAATCTTACACTCCAGTGGGACACAGACATGTGTACACAGGCAACACAAGACAGCTGCAAATTGCCAAGGGAAACAGAGGCAGGAGAAGTTCCACCAGGAGGTCCCAGTGCGAGGGCCTAGGAATTCCCTAAGAAGAACAGAATTTAAGCTGAGATTGGAAGAGAGGTTTGGGGGTGGGGGATGGCAGGTGCACTCAGCCAGTGTAAAATGGCGGTCACTAGAGCACTGGGGATCAGCAGCTGATGTGAGGGGAGGTGACTCTGGACAGTTAAGAGGCAGTTAAGGAGGCTGAGCCTTGAAAACTTGGTTGTATTCATATTAGGGAGCTCCCGGAGATTGTAGAGGGGGTTCTGGTTCATATTTATTGGCTCAAGTTGGAAAAGTTTGCATTTGATAAGGAACTTAGTAAACAACAAAATAACAAAAGGGCACTGAGCTCAGTGAGGTTTATTATTCAGCTGTCAATAAAACATTTGAACTTAAGTCTGACAATGCTTACCGGGAGAGAAAGAAATGTATTGAAAAAATCGGCAAAGATTTCATCCTCCAGCAGAATTATAAGATTTGTAGAACGGAGTATCTCTGTATGGGGAGAGAGAAAACAAAACAAAACAAAACCCATGACCAGGACTGCATTCACGTTGGGAAAACAAGATAATTTCCCATGGCTGATCTCAGCCTGATGACCTCCATTAGGGTCATCCACTCGGCTTCCCCTTCTCCAGGACTCTCCCATGTCACCTGCTTATATACTCCCAGCTGAGGGAGCGCACAGCCTCATAGGGCTGCCCATTCCATTTGTGAAGAGAGAAAACATTAGGAAGATTTTTCTTACAGTGAACTGCCTTCTATTTTGGGAAATTCTACAATTCATCTAAGTCCTCTTACATAAGACAGCGCTTCCAATATTTATAAAGACATCACAGCCTCGGGCTTACTTCCAGCCTCTCTGCCTGGTCACTAAGTTCTTCAGCCTGTTCCTCCTCATGTGGCCTCCTTTCCATCAGGCTCCTCTCTCACGGGTGGGAATGGCACCCACAACCCAAGCCCTGCAGTTGCTTCCCAGGGCAGAGGAGAAGTGAATTATTGCCCATGTGGCATGTTGCATTAGTGTGGCCTGAAACGGAGCCAGCTTGGGAGCTCTCACACTGCACCATTAGCTCCACCACACTTTATTTAATAGAATCACTGTCAGAAACCAGGGGCAGGAATTTACTTGTGCTGCAGTCAAATTTCAGCTGGTTAGTTTGGGCCCAGCGTTACAAGCTGGTAAGAGCTTTCCTGAATCTTGGTTTGGTGGCGCAATGTATTTATTAAATTCTCAGGTTTGATTATTATTTTGTCTAAGTTAGTCAGAGGATATATTGAATGTCAAGAAAAACTAAACATGGAGACCCTAAGTGGACTAGGGACCTAAGTGTATTCCAATTCATTATCTACACTCTTTAGAGCCCAATGTTCAACTAGTGAGTAATAAGATAATTGGCAACTAATGGGCCATATCCATCATACCCAAAGTTCGTAATAAAAGACTATAAAACCAACAACCGAAATCTGGTACAGTAGACTATCAGTCTAGTTAAGGTTTTGGTGAGGTGAGTGCCACCCTCCACCGTCACTACAGTGCAGTTTTGATAACATGAGAAGACCATTTACCTCCATCACCTTTCCTGATAACACCAAGTGATCAAGGCCTTTGAATAATAGAAATAGAAACCCAGACAATCAAATGCTACTATGAGCAGGGAGCTGGGGCCACTCTTGCTTTCTGTTCTACAGATAGTCTTCCCCGGCCTTTAGTGCTGTCCACATGTTTGCCTTCCCCATTTCTTCATTCTGTGTTTCCATTTTCTTCTGTTCTGTATTTCACATGAACTTTCTTGGGTCTCTCTCACCAGCTCTCTGCTCTTCTTTTTATGAGCATTCTCTGGCTGATTTATCCTATGACACATATATTATTCCAAAATTTGAGTTCTTGGCCCAGACTTCTCTCTTAGTTGTAAACATCCAATGAGCTGTGGGACTTCTCTACATACATATCCATAGCAACTCCAAAATGTTCAAAATGTCCAGGTTCCCAACATGCCCCCTTTCCTATATTCCCAGTCTCAGTTACTGTAATCATCGCTTACTCAATTATCTACATCCAGAAAACCGAGATTCATCTTTTCTCCTCTCTCCTTCTCTCTTGCTCCATCTCTCTTCTCTTTACCCCACCACATTCAATGGTGGTCTGTTCCATGGTTTCTCCCCTGAATTTATTTCTGGAATCTGGTTCCATAGGGTCATTCTCTTATTTCAGATGTTTATCATCTCTCTCTCAGACTACTGCATCAGTCTTCTAAGTGGTTTCCCTAGTTCCAGTCTCTTCCTTCCTCATTCATGCACTGCCACCATAATATGTTGATGTTACTATTTTTAAAACTCTTCAAAGTCCCCTCAATGTCCTAAGGTAAAGTCTAAGTGCCGGAGCTTCACCCTGACTTTTGCCTCCTAGGCTCATCTCCCACCACTGCACACCATGCCGCCTCCCTTTTCCAAGCCAGAACCAAGGCACTGTTATTTCCCGAATATGGTAGATACTCAAATTTCAAACTCCATGTCTTTGTTCTCACCTTCCCATTGCCTAAAATGTCCTTTCAACTCTAGTCAGCTTCACAAATGACTAGATACCCATCAAGAACTGATTTACATATTATCTTGGTGACCAAGAATGGTAGAATCTACCACAGTGGTGGAACACAATGACGATTGACAAGCCATGTTGTTTTGTCCATTGATGTATCTTCCTCCTTTGAGTTTCTGGGAGGAGCGACTTGGTCTTCTCATCCTGTCCTAGGCACTTAAAATGTTCACACATTATCCAAGTCTGTAAATGCTGAACGATTTATTCTTTCAAGAGCTGATCTTTAATCTTCTGGGATTTGTTTCTCTGTAATTTATAAAGCTTAATTTGCATTTCCTGAATAAGTATGTTATTGAGACTGTCTGCAAGCAGAACAGTGGGGTTTGGCAGAAATTTCCCAATGGATCGTTTTCCTTATCTACATACACTTCTGGTATCCAGAGAGGCTTTAATGGCAGGGCTCACCACTCATAAAGTAGTCTTATCGAGGTAAGGGAACAAGGCTGCCCACATTTGCCTTCCCATTTTCTTCATTCCTTTTTTGCCATTTTCTTCTGTTCTGGATTCAGACTTCCTAAAAATTGGAGAAGGGCTTTTGTGCTCATTCCAAATCATACTATTGACTTGGTGTGAGAAATCACTGGATGATCCCAAACCCCTTGCAAGCCGTCTCCCTGGAGGAGGTAAGGCACATGGAGGGCCAAGCTATACTTGACTCTCTCCTCTAGGCTTAGTTGTCTCATGAACAAGGCCCTGTCCTATCCTTAACATCTAGTAGCAGAAGTAGGAAGGGGCAGGAGAGAAAGAGGAGGAAAACAAAGGGCATGACTGCCATACAGGTCACTTGTGGTACCCCCAATGATGACTCCAGTGAACTGGGAAGGCAAGTGGTTTGCCTCGAGGGCTCAGTCTTGGAGACATCTCTCTCAGACACTCACCAGTGTTGCTCATGTTGCCTCGCTTTTCCTGCCACTGTGATTGGTTAGAAACAGAATGAGCCTGTAGTCAACAGCAACCCACCCCTTGTGAACACACAGTGACACTTCTGAGGAGTTCCAGGTTCCATTGGCGGGGGCCTACTTAGATCTGATGGAGACCATCATCTGAAGGTAAGTTTTTTTCTTACCTGATTTTACGGATTCCTTTGAATGTACCAGAGTCATCCTGGACTTGGTCCACGCTCTTTTGTGTGCATTGACAGGTTCTTTCTCAGTGTGTCCAAGCCCTCTTCAGTACTCCATCCTTTCCTACCTTATGGTGATATTTTTGCATGACTCACTTCAGTTCCCATGGACCTATAAACTGTTATACTAGAGGTAATTGTAATAAGCAATGTCTCCTGGATGTTCTGCACCCTTAAGACAACTTTCAAAGGACTTGACCTTCCTTGTCTCTGAAAGGTTTTGAGGGAGATGCTTGATCTTTTCATCCACTCTTTGTTTCCTCTGATCCTCTTCTGATAAAAGTGAAAGACCATCAGCCCTATAAACCCTAATAATTTAGGCAGAAAACTTTTTTCCCCAAACTTTTGAGAATGGAGTTGTTCAATGTTATTCTTATGAGAGGTCTTAAAGAACTCTATAAAGTTCTAGAGTTGTTGGGAAGCTCATATAATGCTTAAATCCTTGTTCCATGGGGGGGGGGGGGATAAGATTTTGAAAGTTGAAAGGAATGTTAATAATGAATTGCCAATAAAACATTACTTACATTTGAAAATTTATTATATTCTTTAGTATATATAAAGACCAGATACTGTTATTTTAAAAATGAGAAGAGAATCTTCTTGATGTTTTACTTGTCGCAGATGAGCTCATAGTCTACTGTATTTCTTCTATCTATTATCACCTTATCCATTAGTCCTGTAACACAAAGATCTTGAGGGAATTCAGAGTAAAGTTCTGGGTGGTTCTTCTTTTTTTTATTGTTGGTCGTTCAAAACATTACATAGTTCTTAATATATCATATTTCACAGTTTGATTCAAGTGGGTTATGAACTCCCATTTTTACCCCGTATACAGATTGCTGTATCACATCAGTTACACTTCCATTGATTTACATATTGCCATTCTAGTGACTGATGTATTCTGCTGTTTATCCTATTCTCTACTATCCCCCTTCCCCTCCCCTTCCCTCCCCTCCCCTCTTCTCTCTCTACCCCCTCTACTGTAAATCATTTCTTCCACTTGTATTATTCTTCTCTTACCCCTCATTTCCTCTTCTATGTAATTTTGTATAACCCTGAGGATCACCTTCCATTTCCATGCAATTTCCCTTCTCTCTCCCTTTCCCTCCCACCTCTCATCCCTGTTTAATGTTGATCTTCTTCTCAAGCTCTTCGTCCCTACCCTGTCCTTGGTTACTCCCCTTATATCAAAGAAGTCATTTGGCATTTGTTTTTTAAGGATTGGCTAGCTTCACTTAGCATAATCTGCTCTAATGCCATCCATTTCCCTCCAAATTCTATGATTTTGTCATTTTTTTAATGCAGAGTAATACTCCATTGTGTATTTTTATTATCCATTTTTTTTATCCATTCATATTGAAGGGCATCTAGGTTGGTTCCACAATCTTGCTATTGTGAATTGTGCTGCTATGAACATCAATGTAGCAGTGTCCCTGTAGCATGCTCTTATTAGGTCTTTAGGGAATAGACCGAGAAGGGGAATAGCTGGATCAAATGGTGGTTCCATTCCCAGCTTTCCAAGAAATCTCCATACTGCTTTCCAAATTGGCTGCACCAATTTGCAGTCCCACCAACAATGAACAAGTGTACCCTTTTCCCTGCATCCTCTCCAGCACTTGTTGTTGTTGGACTTCATAATGGCTGCCAATCTTACTGGAGTGAGATGGTATCTTAGGGTGGTTTTGATTTGCATTTCTCTGACTGCTAGCGATGGTGAGCATTTTTTCATGTACTTATTGATTGATTGTATGTCCTCCTCTGAGAAGTGTCTGTTCAGGTCCTTGGCCCATTTGTTGATTGGGTTATTTGTTATCTTATTGTCTAATTTTTTGAGTTCTTTGTATACTCTGGATATTAGGGCTCTATCTGAAGTGTGTGGAGTAAAGATTTCTTCCCAGGATGTAGGCTCCCTGTTTACCTCTCTTATTGTTTCTTTTGCTGAGAAAAAACTTTTTAGTTTGAGTAAGTCCCATTTGTTGATTCTAGTTGTTAACTCTTGCGCTATGGGTGTCCTATTGAGGAATTTGGAGCCCGACCCCACAGTATGTAGATCATAGCCAACTCTTGCTTCTATCAGATGCCATGTCTCTGATTTAATATCAAGCTCCTTGATCCATTTTGAGTTAACTTTTGTGCATGGCGAGAGAAAGGGATTCAGTTTCATTTTGATGCAAATGGATTTCCAATTTTCCCAGCACCATTTGTTGAAGATGCTATCCTTCCTCCATTGCATGCTTTTAGCCCCTTTATCAAATATAAGATAGTTGTAGTTTTGTGGATTGGTTACTGTGTCCTCTATTCTGTACCATTGGTCCACCCACCTGTTTTGGTACCAGTACCATGCTGTTTTTGTTACTATTGCTCTGTAGTATAGTTTGAAGTCTGGTATCGCTATACCGCCTAATTCACACTTCCCGCTTAGCATTGTTTTTGCTATTCTGGGTCTTTTATTATTCCATATAAATTTCATTATTGTTTTATCTATTTCTACAAGAAATGCTGTTGGAATTCCTCAATAGGACACCCATAGCACAAGAGTTAACATCTAGAATCAACAAATGGGACTTACTCAAACTAAAAAGTTTTTTCTCAGCAAAAGAAACAATAAGAGAGGTAAATAGGGAGCCTACATCATGGGAACAAATCTTTACTCCTCACACTTCAGATAGAGCCCTAATATCCAGAGTATATAAAGAATTCAAAAAATTAGACAATAAGATAACAAATAACCCAATCAACAAATGGGCCAAGGACCTGAACAGACACTTCTCAGAGGAGGACATACAATCAATCAACAAGTACATGAAAAAATGCTCACCATCGCTAGCAGTCAGAGAAATGCAAATCAAAACCACCCTAAGATATCATCTCACTCCAGTAAGATTGGCAGCCATTATGAAGTCCAACAACAACAAGTCTGGCGAGGATGTGGGAAAAAGGGTACACTTGTTCATTGTTGGTGGGACTGCAAATTGGTGCAACCAATTTGGAAAGCAGTATGGAGATTTCTTGGAAAGCTGGGAATGGAACCACCATTTGATCCAGCTATTCCCCTTCTGGGTCTATTCCCTAAAGACCTAAAAACAGCATGCTACAGGGACACTGCTACATCGATGTTCATAGCAGTACAATTCACAATAGCAAGACTGTGGAAGCAACCTAGATGCCCTTCAATAGACGAATGGATAAAAAAATGTGGCATTTATACACAATGGAGTATTACTCTGCATTAAAAAATGACAAAATTATAGAATTTGGAGGGAAATGGATGGCATTAGAACAGATTATGCTAAGTGAAGCTAGCCAAGCCCTAAAAAACAAATGCCAAATGCCTTCTTTGATATAAGGAGAGTAACTAAGAACAGAGTAGGGAAGAAGAGCATGAGAAGATGACAAGCATTAAACAGGGATGAGAGGTGGGAGGGACAGGGAGAGAGAAGGGAAACTGCTTGGAAATGGAAGGAGACCCTTAGGGTTATACAAAATTACATACAAGAGGAAGTGAGGGGAAAGGGAAAAATAATACAAGGGGGAAAATGAATTACAGTAGAGGGGGTAGAGAGAGAAGAGGGGAGGGGAGGGGAGGGAGGGGAGGGGGGATAGTAGAGGATAGGAAAGGCAGCAGAATACAACAGACATGAGTATGTCAATATGTAAATCAGTGGAAGTGTAACTGATGTGACTCTGCAATCTGTATACGGGGTAAAAATGGGAGTTCATAACCCACTTGAATCAAAGTGTGAAATATGATATATCAAGAACTATGTAATGTTTTGAACAACCAATAAAAAAATTAAAAAAAAAGAAGAAATGCTGTTGGGATTTTGATTGGCATTGCATTGAACTTATAGAGAACTTTTGGTAATATCACCATTTTGATGATGTTAGTTCTGCCTATCCATGAACAGGGTATATTTTTCCATCTTCTAAGGTCTTCTTCTATATCTCTCTTTAGGGTTCTGTAGTTTTCATTGTATAAGTCTTTCACCTCTTTTGTTAGGTTGATTCCCAAGTATTTTATTTTTTGGGGGGATATTGTGAATGGAGTAGTTGTCCTCATTTTAGTTTCAGAGGATTTGTCGCTGATATACAGAAATGCCTTTGATTTATGTGTGTTGATTTTATATCCTACCACTTTGCTGAATTCATTTATTAGCTCTAATAGTTTCTTTGTAGACCCTTTTGGGTCTGCTAGGTATAGAATCATGTCATCTGCAAATAGTGATAATTTAAGTTCTTCTTTTCCTATTTTTATGCCTTTAATTTCTTTCGTCTGTCTAATTGCTCTGGCCAGTGTTTCGAGGACTATGTTGAACAGAAGTGGTGAGAGAGGGCATCCCTGTCTTGTTCCAGATTTTAGAGGGAATGCCTTCAATTTTTCTCCATTCAGAATGATGCTGGCCTGTGGCTTATCATAGATTGCTTTTACAATGTTGAGGTATGATCCTGTTATCCCTAATTTTTCTAGAGTTTTGAACATAAAGGGATGCTGTACTTTGTCGAATGCTTTTTCTGCATCTATCGAGATGATCATATGGTTCTTATTTTTAAGTCTATTGATGTGGTGAATAACATTTATTGATTTCCGTATATTGAACCAGCCTTGCATACCAGGGATGAATCCTAGTGATCATGATATATAATTTTTTTGATATGTTTTTGAATCCGATTCGCCAGAATTTTATTGAGGATTTTTGCATCTAGGTTCATTAGAGATATTGGTCTGTAGTTTTCTTTCTTTGAAGTGTCTCTGTCTGGTTTAGGCATCAGGGTGATGTTGGCCTCGTAGAATGTATTTGGAAGTTCTCCCTCTTTTTCTATTTCCTGAAATAGCTTGAAAAGTATTGGTGTTAGTTCCTCTTTAAAGGTTTTGTAAAACTCTGCTGTATACCCATGCGGTCCTGGGCTTTTCTTAGTTGGTAGTCTTTTGATGGTTTCTTCTATTTCCTCTATTGTTATTGGTCTGTTTAGGTTGTCTATATCCTCCTGACTCAATCTGGGCAGATCATATGACTTAAGAAATTTATCTATGCCTTCACTATCTTCTATTTTATTGGAGTATAAGGATTCAAAATAATTTCTGATTATCTTCTGTATTTCTGAAGTGTCTGTTGTGATATTGCCTTTTTCATCCCATATGCTAGTAATTTGGGTTCTCTCTCTTCTTCTCTTCATTAGCATGGCTAAGGGTCTGTCGATTTTATTTATTTTTTCAAAGAACCAACTTTTAGTTTTGTCAATTTTTTCAATTGTTTCTTTTGTTTCGATTTCATTAATTTCAGCTCTGATTTTAATTATTTCTTGCCTTCTACTTCTTTTGCTGTTGTTTTGCTCTTCTTTTTCTAGGATTTTGAGATGAAGTATGAGATCATTTACTTGTTGGTTTTTTCTTTTTTTAAGGAATGAGCTCCAAGCAATGAATTTTCCTCTTAGAACTGCTTTCAATGTGTCCCATAGATTCCGATATGTTGTGTCTGTGTTTTCATTTAACTCTAAGAAGTTTTTAATTTCCTCCTTGATGTCTTCTAAAACCCATTGATCATTCAGTAACCTATTGTTCATTCTCCAAGTGATGCATGATTTTTCCTTCCTTCTTTTATCGTTGATTTTCAGTTTCATTCCATTATGATCAGATAGGATGCATGGTATTATCTCTACTCCTTTATATTGTCTAAGAGTTGCCCTGTGACATAATATATGATCTATTTTTGAGAAGGATCCATGTGCTGCTGAGAAAAAAGTGTAACTGCTTGATGTTGGGTGGTATATTCTAAATATGTCAATTAAGTCTAGGTTATTAATTGTGTTATTGAGTTCTATAGTTTCCTTATTCAACTTTTGTTTGGAAGATCTGTCCAGTGGTGAGAGAGGTGTGTTGAAGTCTCCCATGATTATTGTATGGTGGTCTATTAGACTCTTGAACTTGAGAAGAGTTTGCTTGATGAACATAGCTGCACCATTGTTTGGGGCATATATATTTATGATTGTTATGTCTTGTTGGTGTATGGTTCCCTTGAGCAGTATGCAGTGTCCCTCTTTTCCCTTTTGATTAACTTTGACTTGAAATCTATTTTATTAGATATGAGTATGGACACTCCTGCTTGTTTCCGCAGTCCATATGAGTGATATGATTTTTCCCAACCTTTCACCTTCAGTCTATGTATATCTTTTCCTATCAAATGCGTCTCCTGTAGGCAGCATATTGTTGGGTCTTGTTTTGTGATCCATTCTACTAGCCTGTGTCTCTTAATTGGTGAGTTTAAGCCATTAACATTTAGGGTTATTATTGAGATATGGTTTGTTCTTCCAGCCATATTTGTTTATTAATGTTACTAAACCTGATTTGTTTTCCTCTTTGATTACTTTCCCCCCTTTACTGTCCTACCTCCCACTGTTGGTTTTCATTGTTATTTTTCATTTCCTCTTCCTGTAATGTTTTCCAAGGATTTTTTGAAGACATGGTTTTCTAGCTGCAAATTCTTTTAACTTTTGTTTATCGTGGAAGGTTTTAATTTCATCTTCCATCCTGAAGCTTAATTTCGCCGGATACACGATTCTTGGTTGGAACTCATTTTCTTTCAGTGTTTGAAATATGTTATTCCAGGATCTTCTAGCTTTCAGAGTCTGTGTTGAGAGATCAGCTGTTATCCTGATTGGTTTACCCCTAAATGTAATCTGCTTCCTTTCTCTTGTAGCTTTTAAAATTCTCTCCTTATTCTGTATGTCGGGCATCTTCATTATAATGTGTCTAGGTGTGGATCTCTTATGATTTTGCACATTCGGCGTCCTGTAGGCTTCTAGGATTTGGGATTCTGTCTCATTCTTCAAGTCTGGGAAGTTTTCTCGTATTATTTCATTGAATAGATTGTTTATTCCTTTGGTTTGGAGCTCTGTGCCTTCCTGTATCCCAATGACTCTTAAGTTTGGTCTTTTAATGTTATCCCATTTTTCTTGGATGTTCTGCTCATGGTTTCTTAGCAGTCTTGCTGAGCTGTCTATGTTCTTTTCAAGTTGAAATACTTTGTCTTCATTGTCTGATGTTCTATCTTCTAAGTGATCTACTCTGCTGATAGTATTCTCAATTGAGTTTTTAAGTTGGTTTATTGCTGCCTGCATTTCTAGGATTTCTATTTGTTTGTTTTTTATTACCTCTATCTCCCAGTGTAATTGATCTTTTGCTTCTTGGATTTGTTTATGTAGTTCCTTGTCAAAGTGATCTTTCATTGTCTGATTTTGCTGTCTCATGTCTTCCTTGAGACTCCAGATCATGTGAAGCATGTATATCCTGAACTCTTTATCTGACATTCCATCTGTTGCAGCTATTACCTCTTCTAAAGTTGAGTTGACCTGCATTGCTTGTGGTCCTTTCTTTCCTTGTCTTTTCATACTGCTTGCATTTCTTTCTGCTTGGTGAAACTGTTGTGTTTTTGAAATTTTCCCCCTATTTATTTATATTGCTCTTGTATAGTTGGAAAATCTCCCTTGCAGGGCGGGTAGTGGCTGTGCTCCTCCTCTAATTAGGGTGATCTGTCTACCACGCTGGTCGTTCGCAGGTCTGCCCACCCTGTGGGCGCGGGTGGCGGCTCTGCTCTGCCCCCACTCCAATTGTGGTGACGTAACTACCACGCCCTCGGGTCGTTGGTCCTGATCCGGATGTGGGCGGCGGCTCTGCTTGGCCCCTACTCCAATTGGTGTGACATGTCTACCACGCTGGCAGGCCTCTAGGCCTGTTCCGCCAGTGGGTCGCAGGTCTGCCTACCTTGCGGGCTCGGGCGGCAGTTCTGCTCAGCCCCCACTCCATATGGGGCTACCTGACTGCCTCTCCAACGGGTCGCTGGGCCTTTTCTGGACACGGGTGGTGGCTCTGCTCCACCCCCACTCCAACCAGTGTGACGTGGCTGCCTCGGTGCTACGTGTCGACCACTCTGGCAGGCTACCGGGCCTGTCCTGCCAGTGGGTCGCAGGTCTGCCTACCTTGCAGGCTCAGACGGAGGTTCTACACAGCCCCTACTCCAAATGGGGTGACTTGGGTACCGCGCCGTCGGGTCGCTGTTTCTGTTCCAGGCGTAGGCGGCTACTCTCTTCGGCCCCAGCTGCAGTTGGGGTGTTGTGATACCACGCTGGCGGGTCACTTGGCCTGTTCTGGGTGCAGGCGGCAGCTCCACTCTGCCCCTCTGGCCCCCACTGCACCCAGCAGGACCCGGACCGAGAAGCAGTTACCGCGGGGTCCCCGTCCCTGGGCCAAAGCCGTTCCAGGAGCCAGAACCCGGCCTCTCCGAGCCCGGTGCACGCTCCGCTAGGAGCAGGCTCCAAGGAGCGATCTCCGCGGGTTCCCCAGGCCTAGGCCAAAGCAGCTCCGGGAGCCAGAGCCCGGCCGCTCCAAGCTCTCCGAGCTCGGTGCACGCTCTGCTGGGAGCAGGCTCAAAGACGCAGTCCCCGCATGTTCCCCAGCCCTGGGCCAAAACTGTTCTGGGTTTAGAACCCAGCCGCTTCGAGCTCAATGCACGCTCCACTAGGAGCTGGCTTCAATACGCAGTCTCCGCGGATTCCCCAGCCCTGGGCCAAAGCAGCTGCGGGAACCAGAACCCAGCTGCTCAGAGCTCGGTGCATGCTTTGCTAGGAGCGAGCCCCTAGGAGTATTCTCCACAGGTTCTGTAGCCCTGAGCCTGAGCGATCTGTCTGCGAGACACAGGCAAATGCCAGCCTGAAATCACCTGTTCCGTAGCTGAATGAGCTGAGATCAGTAGAAAACAGGGATGATTCCATCAGCTCTCCAAGATGGCGGCCGCTGTCCTCCTCCGTGGTCTGACCGGTGTCAAGAACCGAACTAGACCACTTCTCTCCTCCGTCTCAAAGCCAGAACTCAGCACTAAGCACGGCCATTGCACCACTGGCAGGAGCCCCCAGAATCCGCATCGCTGCACCCCTGCTCCGGCACCTCGCCACTTCCCAGCCGCGCCACAGACTCCAGCCGCGGGGCAATCCGCCGATCAGGCAATGCGACCCTCTGTGTGGAGAAATCGCCCGCGTCCGAGCCCCTGCAGCCGAACCTCGCGCGATGGAAATCCCTCTACTAGATTCTGGAGCACCTCAATTTCGCTGGAATTTCCCAACAAGACAGCCTTCAGCTGTTTCACCTCGTCTTTCTCCCGCACAGTGACGCGGCGCACGGGGGTGTTGCACTCCCTTCACCGCCATCTTCCTTGTCTGTCTGGGTGGTTCTTAATATCAGCTTATTTCTTGGAATATCATCTCCTTTTGGAAAAGACTCTCACAACCTCAGCAAAAGAAATAGAGTTGTGGTCTCTTCCAAAAGTAATGGCACACACACAGTAGCGATATGTACTCGTATTCTATGAGATGGTATGCTCTCAGGCTGGTCTTCAATTAAGCTGTGTGTACTCTCTCCTTGACCACCAGTAGTCCTAACCCTCATCAGCCTGTTCAGCAGTGATGGCTGGCCACAAATCCTATTGGACATGAAGTATGGTCTATCTCACATACAGCCCCCTTAGGGACCTGGTGGCCATCTCTCCACCCAGACATTTGTCAGCTGGCTATAGGTCTTTCCTATTGGGATATCCCTGATGAAGAAGATCCCACTAAAATTCCATTAAATCCCTTCCGTACCATAGATAATAGAAACAAACATTATGGATGTAGGGACACGTGAGCCAGATGCAGGTTGGCTAACCTAGATTACTATGTTTGCCTGGCGGACTATCAAAGCCACAAACAGTCACGGCTGTGTGGGGGAAAAACTGACTTCTTCTGTAAGTCATAAGGATGTGAACATACAGGGGCTACCTGATGGAACCCAAACCTCCGCCAGTTCTCAGACCATTGCCCCCTTGCTGAAGTAACAGGTACTGAGGTACCCCTCTACCCATTCACTCCTCTCTTCTCCTGTCAGTGCCCACACCGGGTCCCACCAGGTCCTCTTACCAGCTAACCCAAAGCTCAAACCAGCTGAGGAGAGCCCTCAGACCCCTATCCAAGATGTAATGAAAATGGCCTTTAAAGTTGCTTTGTCATCACTGAAAACAGGTTACTAAGAATTTAAAGTCCCTCACAGGCTTTTTGGGATACTCACTCAAGTCTTCCCCTCTGCTCTGCCTGTTCTACTGCTCAAGTTTTTGTTGCTAGGAAAATCCCAAACCCCTTTCCCATTATTCTTTTACATCTCTCCTTCCTCATTCTCAGATCCACGAGCTGCTCTCAGCACGGCCTTCCCCATCCTCCCCCTCTGTACCAGGCCCACAGAAAAGTCTTAACTGACCTTCTCCAGAAGTCTTCACCATGGCTGACTTTAGGACTTTCAGCAAAAGAGTCCCAATAAAAGAGTTCAGTATAGATAAACTTCCTCTTTTCATGTTGCCCTGTTCTACTTGGCCACTGGCTGGAAAAATCAGCACTCCTAAGCTAGACACCCCCTTACTAGTTTTTCACAAAATATGTGAACAAGGCCTCTGGCCTTGAGCTGGGGCTTCACAGAGATGGCTACATTTCTAAGATGAAAAAGTTATCAACTGGGCTCCATGGTAACAGCTGGCAAGGGGAAAAAAAAAAGAAAAAGTTCTCCCCCTCCCAGGTGTCCTTAAAAAGTTAACTTGCCCAGAACAGAGAAAAAAAAAAAACCAGAAACAAAAACTGCTTTTTGTGAACTTCTGCAGACTGTGAACTTCTGAGCCCCTTCCCTTACATGTTGAGTACAAAATTCTGAAACTACCTAAACTTGGGGTTCAGGGGATTAATTGATTACAACAGAAGCAGTGCCCTCTGAATCCGGCTGCAACCAAATAGGACTGTTTCCCTGTCTTCAGTGCTATCTTAGGTGCCTTGCCTTGTCCGTCCCTACAACAGTATAATTCTATATACTTAAACATTATTTATGTTTTCATGAAGTGGTCAACAGACGTGGTTAATTGTATAATGGTGCAGATGTTTCCCAGAGTGCTCTATCATGACGCAGGTTCATTTGAAGATCAAATAAGGGGACATACAACCCGGTTCCGCCGGGAACCTGTGTCCCTCACTTTAGCCGTCTTATTAGGAATGGGACTTGCTGCAGGGGTGGGCACAGGGACCACTGCCCTGGTCCGTGGGACACAACAAATGACCCAATTAGAAACAGCAATGGACCAAAACTTAAAGATATTAGAAACCTCCATCACAGCTTTGCAGGAATCTTTAACCTCTCTCTCTGAAGTTGTTTTACAGAACAGGCGAGGGTTGGACCTCCTCTTCATGAGAAAAGAAAGTCTTTGTGCTGCATTGAGGGAAAAAACGTTGTTTTTATGCCAACCATACTGGAGTTGTAAAAAAAATCTATGAATAAATTAAAAAGACGCCTTTAAGAGCGTCAACGAGAGAGAGAAACCCAAAAAGGGTGGTATGAGTCTTGGTTCACACAGTCCCCCTGGTTAACTATGCTTTTATCAGCCCTGGCCGGTCCTTTAATAATCCTTATATTGTTGCTAACTCTAGGACCCTGTTTGCTCAACCGTGTAGTTTCCTTTCTCCAAGCCCAAATTGGACAAGTCAAACTTATGGTAATCAGACAACAATATACCCCACTAGCAGACACAAAACGTGACACCCCCCAATGATCACTTTTATGATTAAAAGTAGCCAGAAGAAGAAGTGGGAAATGAAAAGTTAATAAAATAGGTACTTGTCACTCCGTTTTTCTATATGCTTAACAAAACACTGTTGAAATCTTAAGATCTGTTTGCTAATCTTGTTCCCAGAACGTGCTGCCCCCAACTGCCAAACGTAACTTCCCTCCCTGCCCTCTCCAAGGAAAGTATATAAGCTCTGCTTAAGCTGTTCTCATGGCTCTATCTCTCTTTGCTCTATTCAAGTGAGCTCTGAGCCCCAGCATGCTGGTCCCCAAATAAACCCTTTGCTGTTGCATGAGGCAGTCTCTTGGTGGTCTCTTCCTCCGACATTTCGCCGGTCCCTTACATTGGGAAGCTTATATAATGCTTAAATCCTTGTTCCATGAGGCAGGGAGGGAGGCAGAATAAGTTATTTTAAAAATTAGAAGAGATTCTTCTTGATGTTTTACTTGTTGCAGATGAGCTCATTATGGTCTCTTCCAAAATTAATGGTGCACACAGTAGCGATATGTATTCGTATTCTGTGAGATGGTATGCTCTTAGGCTGGTCTTCAACTAAGCTGTGTGAAGCTATTCTCTAGCCCTAAGTGCTACCCACCACATTCCCCACAGCTCAAAAAGGCTGACTGTTGGAGACATTAATGACCAAATGATGGTCACACCAACAATGGTAAGGTCAAGAAGCCCACATTCCTGGGGCTGGGGATGTGGCTCAAGCGGTAGCGCGCTCGTCTGGCATGTGTGCGGCCCGGGTTCGATCCTCAGCATCACATACCAACAAAGATGTTGTGTCTGCTGAGAACTAAAAAAAAATAAAAATAAATAAATATTAAAAATTCTCTCTCTCTCTCCCCTCTCTCACTCTCTCTTAAAAAAAAAAAAAAAAAAGCCCACATTCCTGGCTAGAGGCTTGAAGTACATAATGATTGCATGTCCCTGTGACCTTTTTAGAACCTTCTAGTTCCCAAAAGAGGAGTACCAGATGTATCCCAAATTTGTGTGATAATAAGAATTATGGGGGCACTTGTTAAAAACATAAATTACCAGGTCCTTCCCCTGGAAATTCTGTTGGAAGGACTAGGTTGAGCTCAGGAGTCTATGTGTTTTATAAGTACCCCAGATAATTATTGTTATCAGGAAAACATGGGAAACAATGTTTTTAAAATTAGATAGACCTGACTTCACATCTCAGCTGTGAGATTTAGATGTATCAGATTCAAGTTGAAATGATTTCCCAAAATACTGAGGGTCTTCTTACTCCAGGAGTTACTTTGAAAATGGTAGCAGATCTCTTTGGCAAATATTAGGAAACAGAGTAACAGTAACACTTGCAAAAATATGACTTCTCTTCCTCACGGTAAACATGCTTTCTTTTGAGAGCTTCTAGGGTCTTGACTCACAGCTGCAAAATAGATACTGGACCTGATTCACTGTCACAATGGCTTCTTTCAGTTTCCTATTTGTTAATTAATTCCCTATTTATTGAGCACTTCCCTGTATGACGGAAAATTTTCTAGATGTTTTGGATGTGCCCATGAGTAAACCAGTCAAAAATACTTACCTTTATAGAGCTACTATTCTCCACTGAGCTTCCCATTTTCCTCCTCAAGATGAAAAGTTCTGAGAGGAGGGTCTGGTTGCTGGCCCTTACTACCAGGGCCAGGAGGGGGACTATCATACTCCCTGTGGCATCCACAGTAGGAGACAGTTCTTCTTGAAAGTCACACAATGATTTTTTAAATACCAAAATAGAAAGGGTAGTCAGAGAGTGAGTGACCCAGAGGTTTTGAGACACACACACACACACACACACACACACACACACACACAACTTCTATCTCATAGATTGAATTCTGTGCTTATTCATGTCTACACATTTGAGCCTAATAGGAAACAGATGCAGGTGATGTTTACTGATTGCTTATGTGCTTTTCCTGCTTTCCTCCCCATCCCTCCATCACTTCCCTTAAATTGATATAATTCAATACCAAATGGAGACGAAGTGCCCCTTCCAGTCTCATGTGGAAATGGCTCCCTCTGGTGGATGGTGGGAAAGACTACATCTTTCTCTCCAAAAACTACTCTAATTTGGAGACTTTGATTTTTGTTTTTCCCCAAGTTAATCTTCAGCTGGTTTTTCTTTCCCAAGTGTTTAGGATTAATTTCCAAGTGCTCATACCTAATTAACACAAAGCACACAGAAAAACCCTTATCGTCAGAATAGTAGGCCCGCCTATTCTGCCACTGTATCGGATGTTGGCCATGGTTCTTTGTGGCTTTGAGACCCCTGCCGATACTGCTAATATTTAGCATTTTTCCCTGAAGGTATATGTTTTGAAACATAATAATATTTGGGGGCATCAATTTTCTACAAGCGATGAATTCATCAGTTATTTAAAAGAACTTTAAAAGCACTAAAAATGGGATAGTTCTTCAGCTTCTGTATCCCTTCAACTGTCATCTTTGCAGGGAGATAAAATCTTGAAATACTAATATTAAGTCCTTGCTTCTCATCCCTTGTATGTGGCTTTTCTCCTGTTTAGTTAGAAATTTCAATTCATGAAGAGGTTGGGTTGTATTAACAAGAATCAATTTTTTAAAGTTTAAAAAAATCCAAAATATGCTCTTCAGATTTAAAGGGGGGGTGGGGGTGGGGAGGGAGGGAGGGAGACTTGAGTGGAGAAGAAAATAGAGTTTTTTGTCATTTCAATAAGAAAGAAAGAAGAGAGGACAAGCAGATCTCCTGTCACCCCAGTTTCAAGGCACCAGAGGAGGATCAAACAGGCCAGAGAAGAGGAGCTATGAGGCTGGGCCAAGGCCTGGGAGGATGTCCAAGGTGTGGGGGAACAAGGTATGGGAACCAGAGGTGACAACCAGGAAGAGGGCAGAGCCCCATTGGTTCCTAGGATGAGGGGGAAGCATAGAAGCTAACTTATGTTTTATTTCCACACCTGGGTCCTCTGTTAGTCTCCATTGGACAGGAATGTGGTTGCCTGATGATCCCACTGCTGCAGGTATGAACCATCCATGGAGCTGGTCACATGCCACATGTCCAGCACATGCTAAGACCTGGCTGAGTCTTATCTAAAGATCCCAGATTCCTTTGCCCTCCACAATAACAGGCTGCTCACAGCCCCCCAAACCACAGGGTGAAGATCCTTCACAACAACTCACCCCTCTTGCACCCTAATTTTTGAACAAGAAAATTAACAAGGAAGTGTAGGACCAGAACCAAAGGACACATCTAGTTCTCCCAGGAACCAGAAGAACAAAGGAAATGGGAAGGATGATGGAACCCCTTCCCCTGCCCCAGCCCCAGCCCCAGCCCCAGCCCCACTTTGTCCTGACCAGATGCTTTACACTTAGCCATGAGTGAGGAAAACTTGATAAAGTCTTGATAGCCTATGGTTCCCAATAATTTTGGCTCTACCCTTCACAATTCCAGCCTCCCTGACACCCAGCAATGGCATTGTGTGACACAGAAAAATGTCTAGCCTCCTTAAGCTACTTTCTTGATCCTTTTGAGTTTAGATAACATTCACCTACAAACTTCACTGACAGGAGAGTTGTGAGGATAAAAAAAAGCATCAAGAAGAAATAAGTCATTGGATTTTATTATATAGGAGAATCAGAAAAGAGTGGGTCCTGGCAAATCTACTACTTGGAACTTGATTCCCAAGTGTGCAGAGCAGTGGGTGACATGCCTGAAGGGAGAGTCTGACAGTACTAGAGGAGGCAGTGCAGAGGAGAACCCCTGGAGACAGTTGAGCCCTTGGAGCCCTCTCTGTGAGTAGGGTGCTACTCTGTTCTTCTAGACCTCACTGAGCAAGAAGCTGCAAAAGGGTCTGACTTTCTGCTTGATAAATCACAAAGTAATCAAAATAAAGAACTCAAAATGAGTTCTGAATTCTATTTAGTCAAAATATGATTTCATAGTATCATCATGAAAGAGATCCAGAACCAGAAAGAATGAACGTGGTTATTATGTTGGGTAAATTATTATTATTATGTACTAAATTTGACTATGGTGGATATTCCATGTGGTGGAGTGAGGGATATTTGTAAAAAGTTTCAAAAGCAGGATATAGAAAATTTCTTTAATGTTCTCATGGGAGGGGAGTGGGCGATACAGAGAGGTGCAGGGCAAGCAGGTACCGTAGCTGGAGCTGAGGAGGGAAACGCTTGGGGAGTTGAGAGAGGAGGTCTTAGTTGCAGGACTCTTATTCTGTTCACCTTTCCTCTATGCACTGTTCAAATAAGGCTGAGGGAAGCCAGAAGGGAGAGGGTGCACGTCCATTTCAGCAGAGTCTGCAGTTTCAAGGTAGGACCCCCATGAAGGAAGGACACCAGGTTCTGCTTCCTGGCCGCTCACCTCTCACAGCTTCTCATCCAGACATCTTGGAGTATGAAGGCCACAGGGCACCACCAGGGGGCGCATCCAGGTTCAGTCTTTAACAAAAATGTAGCAATACCACAAAAAAGAGAAGCCATAGATCCAGATCATCAAACTGGCATTGAAGACCACATGCCAGCAGAAGAAAGTGGTGGCAAACGCTATGTCATTTTTGTCATCATCCATCCATTTATAGCCAGAGATTGGCTTGAACAACATAAAGCCTATCTGTACCAACCAAGAGCCTGTGATCATGTACAAAAAGGCCTTCATTGTCCATATCAGCATGGCATTGGGAGCCCAGAGCTCTGCAGTCACTACCACCGTTAGCAGGAACATGGCCTGGGTGAGCAGGATGTGAAACTGCAGTTCTGCTCCTTCTGTGTCCTGCATGTGAGACACCATCAGGGGCAGAAACAGAAATATGCCCAGGGCTTGGGTGCCTTGCTCCAGAGCCACACACCGCTGGGGCATCAGGTTCTGGCTCACCATATCTGCACATCCCGTCAGGAAGAAGGTCAAATAGAGAGTGAGGTGCTGCCACTGTTTGCGGTACATAAAGTCTCTCTGGTGATACATCTTGCTGATAAGAACCAGCTGTCCATGAACGCTGTTCAACTCTTGGGCTACTAAAATGAAGGCACTTAGGATCTTCATCGGGCCAATGTAATATATCTGCCGTAGCTTTGCCCATCTTCCTTGGTCCCAAGGGCGACATGGTGGATATTGGACACGGGAGTTGCAGATCAAGGCCCTAGAGACGAGCTGTGCCTGGTAAAGTCCATAGAGGAACAGAGACAGCCCTGGGTACAGATGACCCTCAAAGCCTCCCATGGAACTGAAGGCGGGTGAGCCCAGAGGCAGAAGCCAAATGTTCAGGGATGGCCTTTCTCTCAGGGCCCTGGAGTGTGGAGGGAGCCGGGTGAAGCTTATATTGCCCACCCAGCCCACCACATCCACACACAGAAGGGAAGTGGTTGTGGAGGAGGGCCTAACTGTTGGGGTGGGTGTCTTGGTTTCCGTCCTGGCCTTCTGCTGTGGTTCACTGATAACCGCCTAACCGTTGACAATGAAATGAGCACGTCCTCCAGCACAAGGCCAGGCCTCTGCATGGTCGAATCCTTGCCTCTCCACCCGCTGTCCTTGATCCCAGTGCCACCTTCCTTACTCCCCTCCTCTTAAGTCTGTTCAGGCTACAAAATAATAGATACTATCAATGATACCAGTATCAAAATACCACAAACCGTGTAGCTTATAAACAACAGAAGTTTATTTCTCACATTTCTGGAGGCTGCAAGTCCAAGATCAAGATGCCGGCAGATTTGGTGGCTGGTGAGGACCTGCTCCCCCAGGGATGGCTCTTTCTTGCTGTGTCCTCACACTGTAGGAGAGACAAGACAAGCTGTTCACTGGGCTCTTTTATGAGGGCACTAATACCATTCAAGGGGGTTCTGCCCTCGTGACCTAATAACCCCCTAAAGGTTCTACTTCCCAATACCATATCTGGGGGTAAGGATTTCAATAAATGAATTTTGGGGAACACAAAATTCTGATCACAGCACCTCCAAATTCACAGGACATAAGGAAGAACCCAAAGAAGGCATAGCAAACACAAAATGTAGAGCACAGTCCTTAAGATTCCTTACATGTTGTTGTTAGATTGTGTATTCTGTGCACGTATGAATGTGTAACAGAAAATCCCAGCAGTATCTACAACTATAATGCACCAATAAAAAACTGTGGGAAGAATAAGATTCTTTACCATATAACCTTGTACAAACATGATGTCCGCATGCAGTCCTCTAGATATAGACCTTGGTAAGAGCCACACATGAACCTATGGAGTGCCCAATTATCCTGATGTAATCTCAAGATTGCCAGAAAAATGTTCATTCCTAAGAATGTCTCTTTGCTGATCTCCAGAGAGAACTTGGATGCTACCATCTGAGATTCCTTCCTTTGAATTAAAGCAATGTTTTTCCAAGTTAAAATGCAGATGGATGGGTTCTACTCAAAACTCTTAACTCAGAATTTCTGAGGGTGGTGTTCTGCAATGAGCATTTCAGTAAGCACCTGAAGGTGATTCTTCTGGAGGCAATGTGTCCTACACGTTAGACACCACTGGGGACATCTAAATTTTCAGATGCACAGAGCAAAATGTTAAGCATTGGTGAGAAAGAAAGCTCATTAAGCTAGTAACTTATTGTGAATTCGTTTTCAAATATTTCTCTTTTGAAATTTGCATTTATTTAGAATGTAATGGTCATATTATGTTTCATGACAGCCAACCAAGTATAGGGGGTATCTCAAATTTTGTTTCACATAGATCTTACATATTTCCATTTTTGTTGGTAAACTATGTTTTTATTTTTGCTGCTGTAAATAGATCTATTTTATTTTATAATTATTATTGATATAAGAACCTATAATTTTGTATTGATCTTCATATTAATCATTTTGTCAGGCTGTCATATTGTTCTAATTTTCAAATAACTTTATATAGTCATATCATCTGCCAAGAAAAACATTATCTCCTTTTAGATATGCTTTTGCCTTTCTTTTGTATTTTCTGTAAGTTCCCATATATAAAGTTCAAAAACATGCAAAACTAAATAACAAAAAGTGTGGAACTCTAATCAAAATTCAGGAGAATGGTTACTTCTGAGAGGGGAAGATAAGAAAGACTTGAGAGGAACACAAAAAGCATTGAAAATAATGAGAATGTTTTTCTGGTCTTGGAGTTAGGGTGTACATAGGAGTATTGTGTCACAACTTATGTGTCCTATAAATGCTATTACACACTCAATATTAAAATTTTAAATAAAGAAATAAGAGAACTAAGTAGCACTATGTGGGTGAGTGAGACTCAATATCTGACAAGTCTACTTTAAGGTGAAGAGTTTGGAAGATAACTGTAGAGGGGCTTCTTCAAATGCTAAAGTGATTTTTATTTTTATTTTTTTGTACCAGAGATTGAACTCACAGATACTTAACCGTTGAGCCACATCCCCAGCCCTTTTGAATGTTTTATTTAGAGACAGGGTCTCGCTGAGTTGCTTAGGGCCTCGCTGAGTTGCTGAGGCTGGCTTTGAACTCACCATCCTCCTGCCTCAGCCTCCAGAGCCACAGGGGATTACAGACATGCACCACCTTGCCCAGCTAAAATTTTATCTAGATCATCAACTCCTATTATATGTATTATTCTATGACAAACTTTTCTTTTTTCTCTGTCAGTCATATAATGTGTTGGAGAAAGAATTATTTTGTTACATAGAGGTGTTTTTATTTAAAATTTTTCTTTATCCAGATCCTTATTGGTAGACATATTAGTTTTTTTCTTCTTCAGGAACATTGGTGAGTGAATTTTCTTCTTAGGGTAGACAGCCATAAGTGAAATTTCCAGGTCATGGACTGTGTTAGTCAGCTCTCGTCACTATAACAAATACCGGAGTCCCACCAACTTCCAATAGCGCCACAGGCTGAGGACTAAGCCTTTAACACAGAGGCCTTGGGGAACATTCCGGATCCAAACTGCAGCATAAACTATTCTGTTTTTGTTTGTTTGAATAGATAGTGACAAATCTCCCCTCACAGTGGGATACTGATTTTTCACTTGCCCTTGTGACCTTTAAATCAATAAGTTCTCTGGATTCTCCTTCCCCAGCAGCTCTTCCAGGGGTTCCCTCCACTCCTACCGGCTTTCCTTGCTCAGGCATCAGCAATTCAGCCCTACTGAAAGGTCTCCCATCAAGGTTCCAATCCTCCTCTATTCCCACCCCACTGCAGCCAGGTGACCTTTGGGACAAGGGAACTAATCATTTCATTGGCTAATTTCAATTCTCCAGTGGAATGACACTGCCTCAGAGGCAAGATTCATGCCCTTAGTTTTGTGCTTAGGCCTGGTCTCATTCCAGCCCCTCTCTACATGTACCAGAAGCTCTAGTTCAGCCTGGAATGGTCTTCCTGTTCCCCATCCATTCTCTACCTGGGAAACTTACTCTTCCTCATTTTTCCTTTGAGCCTTGGTTAAAGATGGCCTCCTCTCTGCTGGGCAGGGTACTTTTCTGTACAAAATAAACACATCTCAATCATTATATTTTCCCAAGCCATGGTTTGTTTGCTAGAAATGTTTAAAGTCAGAGACTATATCTTACTATTTTTTTTTTATTTAATCTATCCCTGTGCCTGGCAGTGCTCAATGCCTGTCTGATAGATGCGTGAGTAAATTAGTGCAATATCAGGTGAACACAAGGTCTCTACCATAAAGGACTTTCTAATCTAGTTATGAAGACAAAACAGACACATACAAAAGATGTCAGGTCACTAATGCTAAGTGCTAAGTGACAAACGAGTGGAACAAATGACTAGAGCCATGGGATTAAAAGAGAGATCTCATCCTAACTGTACAAGTCAGGGCAAATATGACCATTCACAGTTAATGGCTGGAGAAGCTCTAACATGTAAATTCAGATCTTATCTTTGGTCCCATTGTCCATGGGCACAGAGAGGCAGAATGTAAGGGTGTGGTTGACCTGGCATAATTTTAACTTCTCAGCAGAAATACAGACATTCTTGCATAAACCAATGTTTCTCAACACTTTTTTTCGTGTTTTTTTTTAAATTGTTGCATAATAATTGTACAGAATAGTGGATTCCACTGTGGCTTATTCATACACTTATATAACATAACTTGATTAATTGCACTCCTCAGTACCTCTCCTTGCCTCCCCCTCCTCCTTTTCCTAGACCCCTTCCTCTACCTAATAGTCACCCTTTTGCTTTTATGATGTCCTTCTGTTACTTGTCCAAGAGTCACTTATTTTGCATAACATGATAATCTTCAGATCCATCCTTTTTCCTGCAAATGGTACAATTTTGTTCTTCTTTATGAAGGAATTCAACTCCATTCCATATTTGTGCCACATTTTCTTTATCCAGTCATCTATAGATGGACACATGGGATAATTCTATAACTAGGCAATGGTGAATTTTGCCATAATAAACATAGACATTTGTGTTTATGACTATGCTGACTTTAATTCTTTTGGATAAATGCTGAGGAGTGATGGAGCTGGGTCATTTGGTAGTTTGATTTTTTTTGGAAGAAATTCCATATTGATTTCTGTAGTGGCTATACTAATTTGCATTCACACTAACAGTGCATGAGTCGTCACCCCCCATATCCTTGCTAGCATTTGTTATTTGTGGTCTTAATGATTGCTGTTCTGACTAGAGTTAGATGGAATCTCATTGTAGTTGTGATTTCCATTTCCCTGATGCCAAAAGATGAGCACTTTTCCATAAATTGAATTCCATTTGTACTTTTTAAAAGAAGTATCTGCTTAGTTCATTTGCCTATTTATTAAATAGATTGTTTTTCTGATGTTGAATCTGAGTTCTTTTTACATTCAAATATTAATCCTCTGTTGGAAGAGTAGCTGGCAAAGATTTTCTCCCATTCTGAGGGCTGTTTCTTCACAATGTTAATGATTTCCTTTGCTGTGCAGAAACATTGTAATTTGATGCCATCCTATTTGTTGATTCTTGCTATTTATTTCCTGAGCTATGGGAGTCCTATTCAGAAAGCCAATACTTTTTACTTTTGTCTACTCTAAGGAGCTCTTCAACATGTTTTTCCTTATTAACTTCTCCCTATGAAAACTTAATATCACTCTGCTAATTAGAAGCAAGGAGTTCTACCGATGGAGCCAGATGTATCACTGACATGTAAGATGAGCAAGTGCCAAACTGACTAAGTGATGTTCGGTGACCTACATGGATGCTGCCACCTGAGACAACCTTGCAGGTACCCTTGTGGACATTTACCACTCTCTGGGTCACCACAGGGACAGGCCCTGGTGGGCACAGTATTACCTTGTTGAAGATTCTTTGAAAATAGGTTACAAGTCTCACCCAATCCTAGTGAAAA
Organism: Spermophilus citellus; assembly: GCF_964194105.1. Lineage (NCBI taxonomy): Eukaryota > Metazoa > Chordata > Mammalia > Rodentia > Sciuridae > Spermophilus > Spermophilus citellus. Next base: position 151,650,394 of record NC_138187.1, read on the forward strand.
TAGTCTCTGGGTTGGGGCCCATGCATCTGAACTGGAATCAAACCTTTCTTCCACAGCGGTGCCTTGGTCCAAAACAGGTCATTCTTCACCCTATGCTTGGGAAAGAATGCACTAGACTAAAAACTACCACCCAGTTATCAAGGTATCCCTTCTTCCTGCCATCATCAATCCACAGATTCACCCCAACAGAGTGGGGCAATGTGTTAGTCAGCTTTTCATTGCTGAAATAAAATACTTGAGACAATCAAAAGGAGGGGAGATTTATTTTGGCTCATGGGTTCAGAGGTTTCAGTCCACAGTTGGCTCAGTCACTTCTGGGTCTGTGGTGAGGCAGTAATATCATGGCCGTGGAAGCATGCAGCGGAGGAGCCGCTCAGCTCATGGTTGCCAGGAGGCAAAGGGAGAAAGAGGAAAGGGCCAGGGTCCCCAGGATACACAAGGGCATGTCCACAATGACCTACTTCCCCCAACTAGGCCACACTCTGTAAAGTTTTCACATTCTCCCAACAGCACTATCCTCTGGGGACCAGGCACTCAACACATGAGCTTTGGGGGCCCATTTAGGATCTAGACCACATCTTCATAAAAGCAGATCCCAGCCATGAGAGAGGCTGAGAGAGGCTGGTCCTTGGGTAAGGGGAACTGAGGAGGCAGGAGGCTCAGAGGGGGATTTATAGGGGATGGAGAGAAGGAGAGAGGGAGAAGGCAAGAAAACATGGAGAACTCAGAAAGAACAAAAGAGGGCGAAACAGCTCTGAGAGGAGAGGCAAGGAAGGGGAAGCCAGGGGCTGTGCTCTCCCTTTCAAAGATGGAGGTAAAGTCCTCTGACTCAGACCTGGGGGACATTATCACTTAGCAATTAAAGAAAAGTTTGATCTGTGTCTGAGGCCTCATTCAATCATTTGCTGAGTGGATGTTTTAAGACAATCTTTATCTTCTTTAAGATGGAATCTCCTAAAAAAAAAAGACTCAATCTCCTTATATATAAATGTAGAATTATGGGGATTTCATGGAGCATTGTATTTTAAAGCGGGTTATAAATACAAATACTGTTATATTAAATTGTATATTATATTAAATATATTAAACAAACATTAAATTAGACTCTGAAGCTCATTTCTTTCAAATCTCCTTCTATTTTTACAGATGAAGAAACCGAAGCCCAGAAAAAGTGGCTCACGGGATACCACAGGATTATTGGGCTAGTGACAAAGTACACTCTGCGAGTCTCAGAAGCCAATGGTGAACAGGAAGTGCAGGGACATCCCAGCTCAGCACCAGGCAAGAATGAAAGTGGGTCACAATTGTCCTTGTAGTCCACGAGAGCTGTCCTCCCCAGTGAGTGCCGTGGGCCCTGGTGCCCCAAATTCACAGGACAGCCCAGCACCCAGGCCGGTCCATGGGCTGGATCTGGATATCTGTATCTTCAATCTCACACTGTCCACCCCCCTCAGTGGAACTGGCAGGAAGAGAGGCCAATCCTAGCCTCCTCTGATCCTAGAGGACAGGAGAGTCAGCTTTAGAGGAGAGCAGCCATCTCTGCAAAAGTGCCCCACACTGAGACACCAATGCTACAGTCTGCCATTAAGAGGCCCCCTTCAGTGTACCCTCCAGCCTAGAACATAACTGGAAAAACTACAGACGGATCAGTTGTTTTGAAGGCAGAAAGGGAGGAGCTGGTCAGTACAGAGTCCAGAAACACAGACATGAAAGCAAGAATTTACCTGACTTTCCCCAGTGCTACCCAAGGAGAAAGACTTCATTTAGGAGACAGTAAGTACTCTATTACAGAAGTGAACTCATCTAGAAGAAGAATATATTTAAGAATGTCTTTAAGAATATACGTAGAAATATCTAAGCATGTACTTTGTTACTTGCCAGCCTAATAACCATGTGATATCCTTGTTTTTACTTCAATTTCTTCATCTGTAAAAATGAAGGATTTGAAAGAAATGAGCATCATAGTCTCATACAGCGTAAAGATTAATAACTTAAAATATTGATTTATTTAATGTTCTTAAAATATATTTGAGCTTTTCCCTACCCTGCTGAATTTTCCCCACAAATTCATCCAGTTAATCTGAGTTCTCTGTCAGTGTTCAGTGGGAGTACCAATTAAGTCATCCCTAGAGACAGAAGAGAAAATTACAACAAAATCAAAGATGTGAATGGACTTTTATTTGTGGTTTTAGAAATCAGGTAGCATCTCACTCTACAAAACTGCTCTGATGAGCTGAGCCGAGGACACTGGCTTTACAGAAAGAAGAGGGCTGAAGACAGCAGAAGCAGAAATCAAAAAGTGGATCTCCTGTCAAAGTTACCTCCCTGGTAAAGAGCAACAGGGGCCACCCTATCATGTGACAAAAACTGGCCTACAGGGGATTTGTCGGTTCTGATTTCTTGGAAGGTCAGATAACAACCTTGTTTCAACTTAGTGGCGTGGAACTTTGTTGTGAGTGAATGTTTCTGTTTGATCTGTTGGGTCTAGTGTAGTAGCTCAGAACAAACCAATGGCCTCCTATAAATTTAACAGTAGCAGCCCTGCAAAGGAGAGAAAAATGTGGCTAGGCATGGGTGGGTGGGTAAGTACATGGGGTGGGGGTGTCTTCTAAGCAGGCATGAGTATTTCAGCCACCACCATATCCTTTAACACTAATGAATAAACTGGGCTTCTGTTAACATTTATTTTAGTGTCTCTCAGTCCTTTGGAATCTAAATAGTCAGGTATAATTGAGTTTTTGGATCAGTAAGCTGCTGCCTTGGTTCTTCTCAGGATTCATCCCTGCCTCTGTGAGTCCCCCACACTCCCTCACCCCACTTTCTGCCATCTCAGCTACAAGAATATTCTCAAATTGACCAAATCATATATTTGCATTTAATCTTTAACCCACTCCATTTTGATTTATCAAATATATATCAACCATCTATAATCAACCAAATACTGTGCTAAAATCTGGCATTACAAAGATAAATAAGACATGTCGCCTCTCCTTAAGGAACACAAAAGCAGTACTTTATCACTCAAAGTGGTCTACAGGTCACCAGTGTTGGCATCACTTGGGAGCTTGAGAGGAACTGTGGCATCTCAGACCTACTGAATGGGGATCTATATTTTACCAAGATCCCCAGTTGATTTGTATACATAATAAGTTTGAAAAGCACTGGCCTAATAGGAAATACTCAACTAAGCCATCTTGAGTTGAATTTTATGAAGCAGTATAAAGGAAGTCAGTGGGATTGTGGAAAAGAGTGGGGTTATTTCTGATAGGGGAGGGGTCAAGGTAACACTTACAAAACAGTGGACATTTACACTGAAATTTCAGTTGAAAGGTTGGACAACATGGAGGGTAGGGAGAAGACGAGGGTGGGAACATTCTGTTGGGGTGGGAAGGAGGCTACCTTGGAAACTAGACTAGGACAAAGGTCTTTTAAGAGCTCCCAACTCTCACCCTGGGATGGCTGGTGCCACCCAGGCAGTAGGTGCCATGTTCTCCTTGGCACTGACCCAGATGACAAGTCCTTCACCACTTGACCTCTACCCTGGGAGCTGATGTGTGTGTGAACAGGGAGAGGTCTCTTCCCAGCTCCTTGCCCTCAGTGACCCCTCAGGGATGAGGGGCTGATGTTTGCAGTCAGCAAAGGATGCCGAATCTCAGATCTCATGCCAGGCCATCTGGCCCCTGGCAGCAACTCTGCAGAGCGACCTTGGTAAGAAGTAGATGCACGAATTCACACAGATTCCTGGCAGCCCAAATGGCCTCTGAGGAGAGCGTTTCCCCCGTTTTGTACTATAAGGGAAGTTGATTCTGGAGAAAGTAGAAAAATAGTGAAAAATAATGGAAAGGGATTGGGGCAGGAGTCCTGTCCTGGCCCCTTGCTGTGTGTCATCTGCAGCCCTGATAGAGCCTGTGATTCTGGCACCTTTTAGATAGTTTTAGAAAAGTCCGACACTCCCCCCCCCGCCTTTCAAAAATAATCAGGTTCTCTTGGAATTCACTTCCCAGTGTCAAAATAAAGCACTCTTAACCGGGACATGAACTTTACCCAAATCTCAAGAGCGGTGTCTGTTGGGTTGTCCATCAGGGTAACATTTAGGGAAAAAACATACTAAGTAATAATGAAATAGTTATTAAACATCTACTGTGCTTTGGAGGGAGGGGGCAGCTGAGTAGGGCACTAAAGGAGCAGAATCTTGAGTTCTGGTCAAAAAGGTTCTCAGACATATATTTAGAGAAACATGACATATTTGTACAGAAGAAAGCAGTATATAATTCCATAAAAAAGTGATCTATTAATGATAATTGTTAACAGCTGACAGTGATAAACACTTTATAGGAATTATTTCATTTATTCCACACAAATCTATGAAGCAGTCATTTAGGAAATTTTGGCAATAAATAATAGAAAACCCTGATGTCATTGGCTTAAACAACAACAACAAAAATATTCTTTCATTTAATGACAATGTTAGAGGAAGTGCAGTGCCTGAGCTGGTTAACTTGGTGGCTAAACGAAGTCATCAAGATCCAGTAATTTCTAGTTTTTCTCTCTGCCATCCTCATTGACCTCATCCTCATGTTAGCAACCACCATGGTTTCAAGATGGCGGCCATGCTTCAGGACACCATATCCTCACATGTGCAGACACAGAAAGGAGCTTTATTTTATATGTTTATAACATATCTACAGGGACCCATAGTAGATTTTTTCCTATTGTTCATATTTATGACAGGGGAGGGACTCACCCAGAGATTCTCCTGGAAGGTATCCTTGAGTCTCCCTGACGGAGCCTGGATTTCATCCTGCACCTCAACCCATCACCAGCAAGGGAGCCACAAGGCTGCCTGAGCCCAACCTGCTTCAGTCCTTGCAGCCACAGCTGGTGCTCATGCCCCTGCTCTCTGATACACCTGAGAGGATGGAGGGTAGATACCGAAATAATAACAAAATAGCTAATTAAAAATGGGGTTCTAGAACCTGCGGAGTGATAGAGCTGCCCCACGCGCCTGCAGGGTAGACGGACCTGCGACCCACCAGCAGAACAGGTCCAGCGGCCTGCTGAGGGGCAGGCCCGCCCCCTCCCCCAGTGCCTGCAAGGTAGGCGGAGCTGTGACCACCGGCAGATCAGGCCCAGCGGCCTGCTGAGGGGTGGAGCCGCCCCCTCCCCCCGCACCTGCAAGGTAGGCGGACCTGCGACCCACCAGCAGGTCAGGCCCAGCAACCTGCGGAGTGACAGAGCTGCCCCACGCGCCTGCAGGGTAGGCGGACCTGCGACCGACCGGCAGAGCAGACCTAGAGGCCCGCCAGCGTGGTAGACAGATCACCCCAATTGGAGGAGGATCACAGCCACTACCCGCCCTGCAAGGGAGATTTTTCAACTATACAAGAGCAATATAAATAAATAGAGGGAAAATTTCAAAAACACAACAGTTTCACCAAGCAGAAAGAAACGCGAGCAGTATGAAAAGACAAGGAAAGAAAGGACCACAAGCAATGCAGGTCAACTCAACTCTAGAAGAGGTAATAGCTGCAACAGATGGAATGTCAGATAAAGAGTTCAGGATATACATGCTTCACACATGATCTGGAGTCTCAAGGAAGACACGAGACAGCAAAATCAGACAATGAAAGATCACTTTGACAAGGAACTACATAAACAAATCCAAGAAGCAAAAGATCAATTACACAGGGAGATAGAGGTAATAAAAAACAAACAAATAGAAATCCTAGAAATGCAGGAAGCAACAAACCAACTTAAAAACTCAATTGAGAATACTACCAGCAGAGTAGATCACTTAGAAGATAGAACATCAGACAATGAAGACAAAGTATTTCAACTTGAAAAGAACATAGACAGCTCAGCAAGACTGCTAAGAAACCATGAGCAGAACATCCAAGAAATATGGGATAACATTAAAAGACCAAACTTAAGAGTCATTGGGATACAGGAAGGCACAGAGCTCCAAACCAAAGAAATAAACAATCTATTCAATGAAATAATACGAGAAAACTTCCCAGACTTGAAGAATGAGACAGAATCCCAAATCCTAGAAGCCTACAGGACGCCGAATGTGCAAAATCATAAGAGATCCACACCTAGACACATTATAATGAAGATGCCCAACATACAGAATAAGGAGAGAATTTTAAAAGCTACAAGAGAAAGGAAGCAGATTACATTTAGGGGTAAACCAATCAGGATAACAGCTGATCTCTCAACACAGACTCTGAAAGCTAGAAGATCCTGGAATAACATATTTCAAACACTGAAAGAAAATGGGTTCCAACCAAGAATAGTGTATCCGGTGAAATTAAGCTTCAGGATGGAAGATGAAATTAAAACCTTCCACGATAAACAAAAGTTAAAAGAATTCGCAGCTAGAAAACCATCTCTTCAAAAAATCCTTGGCAAAACATTACAGGAAGAGGAAATGGAAAATAACAATGAAAACCAACAGTGGGAGGTAGGACAGTAAAGGGGGGAAAGTAATCAAAGAGGAAAACAAATCAGGTTTAGTAACATTAATAAACAAATATGGCTGGAAGAACAAACCATATCTCAATAATAACCCTAAATGTTAATGGCTTAAACTCACCAATTAAAAGACACAGGCTAGTTGAATGGATCACAAAACAAGACCCAACAATATGCTGCCTACAGGAGACACATTTGATAGGAAAAGATATACTGGACTGAAGGTGAAAGGTTGGGAAAAATCATACCACTCATATGGACTGCGGAAACAACAGGAGTGTCCATACTCATATCTAATAAAATAGATTTCAAGACAAAGTTAATCAAAAGGGATAAAGAGGGACACTGCATACTGCTCAAGGGAACCATACACCAACAAGACATAACAATCATAAATATATATGCCCCAAACAATGGTGCAGCTATGTTCATCAAGCAAACTCTTCTCAAGTTTCAGAGTCTAATAGACCACCATACAATAATCATGGGAAACTTCAACACACCTCTCTCACCACTGGACAGATCTTCCAAACAAAAGTTGAATAAGGAAACTATAGAACTCAATAACACAATTAATAACCTAGACTTAATTGACATATATAGAATATACCACCCAACATCAAGCAGTTACACTTTTTTCTCAGCAGCACATGGATCCTTCTCAAAAATAGATCATATATTGTGTCACAGGGCAACTCTTAGACAATATAAAGGAGTAGAGATAATACCATGCATCTTATCTGATCATAATGGAATGAAACTGAAAATCAATGATAAAAGAAGGAAGGAAAAATCATGCATCACTTGGAGAATGAACAATAGGTTACTGAATGATCAATGGGTTTTAGAAGACATCAAGGAGGAAATTAAAAACTTCTTAGTTAAATGAAAACACAGACACAACATATCGGAATCTATGGGACACATTGAAAGCAGTTCTAAGAGGAAAATTCATTGCTTGGAGTTCATTCCTTAAAAAAAGAAAAAACCAACAAATAAATGATCTCATACTTCATCTCAAAATCCTAGAAAAAGAAGAGCAAAACAATAGCAAAAGTAGTAGAAGGCAAGAAATAATTAAAATCAGAGCTGAAATTAATGAAATCGAAACAAAAGAAACAATTGAAAAAATTGACAAAACTAAAAGTTGGTTCTTTGAAAAAATAAATAAAATTGACAGACCCTTAGCCATGCTAACGAAGAGAAGAAGAGAGAGAACTCAAATTACTAGCATACGGGATGAAAAAGGCAATATCACAACAGACACTTCAGAAATACAGAAGATAATCAGAAATTATTTTGAATCCTTATACTCCAATAAAATAGAAGATAGTGAAGGCATTGATAAATTTCTTAAGTCATATAATCTGCCCAGATTGAGTCAGGAGGCTATAGACAACCTAAACAGACCAATATCAATTGAGGAAATAGAAGAAACCATCAAAAGATTACCAACTAAGAAAAGCCCAGGACCGGATGGGTATACAGCAGAGTTTTACAAAGCCTTTAAAGAGGAACTAATACCAATACTTTTCAAGCTATTTCAGGAAATAGAAAAAGAGGGAGAACTTCCAAATACATTCTACGAGGCCAACATCACCCTGATGCCTAAACCAGACAGAGACACTTCAAAGAAAGAAAACTACAGACCAATATCTCTAATGAACCTAGATGCAAAAGTCCTCAATAAAATTCTAGCGAATCGGATACAAAAACATATCAAAAAAATTGTGCACCATGATCAAGTAGGATTCATCCCTGGTATGCAAGGCTGGTTCAATATACGGAAATCAATAAATGTTATTCACCACATCAATAGACTTAAAAATAAGAACCATATGATCATCTCGATAGATGCGGAAAAAGCATTTGACAAAGTACAGCATCCCTTTATGTTCAAAACTCTCAAAAAATTAGGGATAACAGGAACATACCTCAACATTGTAAAAGCAATCCATGCTAAGCCTCAGGCTAGCATCATTCTGAATGGAGAAAAATTGAAGGCATTCCCTCTAAGATCTGGAACAAGACAGGGATACCCTCTCTCACCACTTCTGTTCAACATAGTTCTCGAAACACTGGCCAGAGCAATTAGACAGACGAAAGAAATTAAAGGCATAAAAATAGGAAAAGAAGAACTTAAATTATCACTATTTGCAGATGACATGATTCTATACCTAGCAGACCCAAAAGGGTCTACAAAGAAACTATTAGAGCTAATAAATGAATTCAGCAAAGTGGCAGGATATAAAATCAACACGCATAAATCAAAGGCTTTCCTGTATATCTGCGACAAATCCTCTGAAACGGAAATGAGGACAACCACTCCATTCACAATATCCTCAAAAATAATAAAATACTTGGGAATCAATCTAACAAAAGAGGTGAAAGACTTATACAATGAAAACTACAGAACCCTAAAGAGAGAAATTGAAGAAGATCTTAGAAGATGGAAAAATATACCCTGTTCATGGATAGGCAGAACTAACATCATCAAAATGGCGATATTACCAAAAGTTCTCTATAGGTTTAATGCAATGCCAATCAAAATCCCAACGGCATTTCTTGTAGAAATAGAGAAAGCAATCATGAAATTCATATGGAAGAATAAAAGACCCAGAATAGCAAAAACAATGCTAAGCAGGAAGTGTGAATCAGGTGGTATAGCGATACCAGACTTCAAACTATACTACAGAGCAATAGTAACAAAAACAGCATGGTACTGGTACCAAAACAGGCGGGTGGACCAATGGTACAGAATAGAGGACACAGTAACCAACCCACAAAACTACAACTTTCTTATATTTGATAAAGGGGCTAAAAGCATGAAATGGAGGAAGGATAGCATCTTCAACAAATGGTGTTGGGAAAACTGGAAATCCATATGCAACAAAATGAAACTGAATCCCTTTCTCTCGCCATGCACAAAAGTTAACTCAAAATGGATCAAGGAGCTTGATATTAAATCAGAGACATGGCATCTGATAGAAGCAAGAGTTGGCTATGATCTACATACTGTGGGGTCGGGCTCCAAATTCCTCAATAGGACATCCATAGCACAAGAGTTAACATCTAGAATCAACAAATGGGACTTACTCAAACTAAAAAGTTTTTTTCTCAGCAAAAGAAACAATAAGAGATGTAAATAGGGAGCCTACTTCATGGGAACAAATCTTTACTCCTCACACTTCAGATAGAGCCCTAATATCCAGAGTATATAAAGAACTCAAAAAATTAGACAATAAGATAACAAATAACCCAATCAACAAATGGGCCAAGGACCTGAACAGACACTTCTCAGAGGAGGACATACAATCAATCAACAAGTACCTGGAAAAATGCTCACCATCGCTAGCAGTCAGAGAAATGCAAATCAAAACCACCCTAAGATACCATCTCACTCCAGTAAGATTGGCAGCCATTATGAAGTCCAACAACAACAAGTGCTGGAGAGGATGTGGGGCAAAGGGTACACTTGTACATTGTTGGTGGGACTGCAAATTGGTGCAGCCAATTTGGAAAGCAGTATGGAGATTTCTTGGAAAGCTGGGAATGGAACCACCATTTGACCCAGCTATTCCCCTTCTCGGTCTATTCCCTAAAGACCTAAAGAGAGCATGCTACAGGGACACTGCTACATCGATGTTCATAGCAGCACAATTCACAATAGCAAGATTGTGGAACCAACCTAGATGTCCTTCAATAGACGAATGGAAAAAAAAAATGTGGCATTTATACACAATGGAGTATTACTCTGCACTAAAAAATGACAAAATCATAGAATTTGGAGGGAAATGGATGGCATTAGAGCAGATTATGCTAAATGAAGCTATCCAAGCCCTAAAAAACAAATGCCAAATGTCTTCTTTGATATAAGGAGAGTAACTAAGAACAGACTAGGGAAGAAGAGTACGAGAAGAAGACCAACATTAAACAAGGATGAGAGGTGGGAGGGAAAGGGAGAGAGAAGGGAAATTGCATGGAAATGGAAGGAGACCCTCAGGGTTATACAAAATTACATACAAGAGGAAGTGAGGGGAAAGGGAAAAATAATACAAGGGGGAGGAATGAATTACAGTAGAGGGGGTAGAGAGAGAAGAGGGGAGGGGAGGGGAGGGGAGGGGGGATAGTAGAGGATAGGAAAGGCAGCAGAATACAACAGACATGAGTACGTCAATATGTAAATCAATGGAAGCGTAACTGATGTGATTCTGCAATCTGTATATGGGGTAAAAATGGGAGTTCATAACCCACTTGAATCAAAGTGTGAAATATGATATATCAAGAACTATGTAATGTTTTGAACAACCAACAATAAAAAAAATTAAAAGAAATGAAGTAAAAATAAAAATAGAAACTAATGAAAAAAAAGGGGGTTCTATAAGAATAAAAGGCAGATGGCTATTAAGGCCAAATATTCCATTTTAGAGTTTAAGAAACAGATTCGGAGAGTGCAAGTAGTTCAAGGTTACACAACACATAAACAGCATTAAAAGAAAAATTCAACCAACAAAATTTAGTAGTTTATTTGAGCAAAGAAAAACAAAGACAAAACAAAATATAAACAAGTCATGAATTCTGCAGCCCCCTGAATCAAAACAGGCTCTGACAACTCCAACTAACAATCTGACAGCATTTATAGATTGTGGGAGGGACACGAAGAGACAATTCATGACAGCTTACACTTGGTTAACTGATCACAGAGCCTCCGGTAGTGAGCGAAAGCTCAGTGACTGGGATTAAGCTCTATTTTGGTTCGGTCAACTGGGCCCAGTGGAGGAGCCTAGTCCACATTGATGGCCTCCTACAAATTTTATTTACTATCAGTAGAGTTGGAATTTAAAGCATATCATATTCCCTGGCACACCCCAAATCAGGAAATGTTGTGTTTCCCGGCAGGCTTCCCTGCCTTCCTGGTCCCTGTCTCCCCACTGTTGCCCACTCTGGGGTCACAGCCTCCCCTGCACCACATCTTTTATTTGCTCCCCCAGTCTCCTCTAGGGAGGAGACCAGGTGTCATTCATTGTTCTGTTTCCCTCCCTACACCCTACACTGTGCTTATTTACTTTTTAAATCAATCTCCATTTACCATTCTCACTGGGCTGGATTTTCCTCCTCAGGTCAAAGCGTGTCTCCTTTCCTTTGCTTCTTCCTCAGCCTTACTAGAACACAGCCCTAACACCCAGGAAATATTCAGAATAAATAAGGGCTCAAACTTTAGGCTCTGACAGGCCAAGGTTTCAGTTCTGCCTTTGCCACGTATTAGCCATGTGACTTTAAGCAAATGGCTTATCTAAGCCATAATCTCCTTCTATTCAAAACAAGGATATTAATACACAAGAATTGAATGAAATAATATGGTTTTATCACAAATGGGAATTATTATTTTTGATTAAAATAAAATGAAAAGTAATGGTAGTGCAGTGCATCAGTTTAACGCTAAGAGCTTGTCTGAACATTTTCTAGTCTGATCCTCACAACATTAGGTGAAGGACGTACCTTCCCTGTGACAGTTGAGGAAGCTGAGCAGAGTGAGCTCATATTTTCATATTGTTCTCTTACATTCTTGGAGAGCTAGTCTCCCCCCTTATATGTGCCACCAGCGGACCCTCCTGGGGCGTTGTCTCTATTATGGGTTGAATTTACACCCGAAAATTCATGTTAAAGCCTCCAGGACCTCAGAATAAAATCCCATTTGGGAAAAGGGTCACTGCAGATATAATTTCTAAGTTAGGATGAGGTCATACTAGAGCAGGCTTGGGCCCCATCTCAAGTATCTGATATCCTTATAAAAAGAGAAAATTTGGTTGCAGACACAAGAACATCATGATATAAAATGAAGGCAAAGATCTGGGTGATGCCTCTGTAAGTCAAAAAATATCAAAGGTTGGCAGCAAACCAATCTAGGACAGAAGCTAGGACACAGGCATGGACCACATCCCCCCACCCCTCACAGTCCCCAGAGGGAGTCAACCCTGCTGGCACCTTGATCTCAGAATCTGCCTCAGAACCACGAACAATACATTTCTGCTGTTTAAGCCACTCAGTTTGTGGTACTTTGTTACAGCAGCCCTAGAAAACTAATAACAGTCTCCTTAGGCAAAGGCTATGAATTTGACCATGAACCCACTTCAGTTGGGCTTGCTTTTTCCTTTGGGAGATTCCTTTGCTTCTTCTGGGCACCCCAAGAGTCTCACTAATCCTGTGATAGATTTTATATTAATATCTTGGTTGGGATTCCCGCATCCCCTGAACCTGAGCAGTGTGGACTGGGAGAGGTCTGGTTGTCACCGGAGCTTCATTTTATTCTCTACCCTGAACTCTCAGCAGAGAGCAGCTTCCTTACTCTTTTCTTTGCTGGTAGAAGTTTCAGTCTTCTTCACATTTAAGGGGCCACACATACAAATCCAGCCTCTATGCAGGAATCTTGATTTAGTTCCCTAAAACTGTATCTCCTGTCCTCAGCAGCATAAATTCCCAACTGTTAGAACCTGTATCTGGGTCCTGTCCCATTCAGTTTGCTTTGGGGTCAACCCATGAGCTTGTTGAATATTGTAGTTTATCACCTGGAGGTTTGAAACGGTTCTCTCCTTAGATCTTGGCTAAACACAAATATAAATTTTCCCAATTCCTCTTATTTATTTTATCCAGCATGCCTTTTCCTGCAGGGGTGGGAGGTCAGAGATTAGATACATCAGTCTGCCATGTTGCTACAAATGGAAATTCTTGGAGTAAGAAGTTCATCTTCAAGACAGAGCGAGGGTGTCTGTGTTGAGCAGTTCTCACATCTAGGTGCGCACTGGGCTTTTTTCTCAGGACAGCGTTCAGCCAAGCCACTGTGTGCATATGGGTGTCCCACAGTCTCCTCCCATAGGAGGTCCTCAATGGGAACCTTCTTCCTTCCCTGATCCATTCCAATCCGGAAACTTCATTACTCAGGAAAGAGAAAAAAACATTGCTGGACTGAAATTGAGTCCCAAGCCACCTGAAAAGAATCTCTAAATCTCCTCTCCTTGGGAGGAAAGACATGAGGAAGCCAAATACAGAAGATCAGGATTGGAGCCATCAGAAAAATCCAAAAAAACCCCATGATCCATGTTAAAGGTCATGATTAGTAAGACCTGCCTGCTCTCGTTAGCATCATTTCCCTCACGAGATAAAGTCATAAAAACTATCATTTGCTTCGGGGTCAACCTATGAGCTTGTTGAATATTGTAGTTTATCACCTGGAGGTTTGGGTTCTCTCCTTAGATCTTGGCTAAACACAAATATAAATTTCTCAGGTGGGGTAAACAGTGGTGGAGCGGTCTGTTACTTTTGGGTCTCCGAGAACCTGAAGTTTCCTAAGTACATCAACAAGATTTGGTATGTAATGCTTCAGCCAACTAGTCACCAAAGATGTACCAGAATGGCCTCATGTCACACCATACTGAAAATCAGGTCTGGGCCCCCATGTGCCTCTCAAAGAGGAAGCTTGAATCATGTGAGAATTCCCATATTACTTGGAGCAAAAATTTCTAGTTATTTAGGTCATTCTAAAAGTTGACCCAGGGGCCAGGCACAGTGACACACTCTCATAATTCCAGTGACTTAGGAGTCTGAGACAGGAGGGTTGCAAGTTCAAGGCCAGCCTTGGCAACTTAGCAAGACTCTAAACAACTTAGCAAAACTTTGTTTCGAAATAAAAAATAAGGACGGGGGGCGGGTGTGGCTCAGTGGTTAAGCACCCCTGGGTTCAATCCCCAGTACCAAAAAATAAAAAATAAAATAAAAGACCACTCAGGGGCATCATAATAGTTCCTATCACTTGAACAGCCATCAGAATCAACAGTGTGGGCTATCTGAACATCAGGCAAGAAAGGACATTTCCCTTTTTCCTGGTTCCCTACCTATGAAGATAAATAGCTTCATACTCTCTGGACAAAAACAGTGTCACTGACTTCTGAAGTGAAAACAGAACTGGCTTCGTTCACCAGATTGTCAGCAAATGAACCCTTTGTCCCCCACTGCAACCCATGCCCCAACCCCTTCCTCCAAGAACCCCAGAGTTAATAGTTACTGCAGTCCCATAAAATTTGCTGAATAGCCATTCTCAGAAAAGAAGAAGCATGAATAGTGCATTTGCTGTTGTTGTATCAACAAGCTCCTCCAACCCCACTCACCTCTGCCCCGTGTCCCCCATCTTCCACAATGAACTCCATGTCTCTCTCCTGCTGCAGCCCAGTAAAATAAAGAGGCTACCACAACCCTAGTCTCAGTTCCAGCAGGGGCTTTTGAAGGAGGAGAGCTCTCTGAGCAGCCAATTCATTCCATGCAACCTCAGACATTACCCAGGCCTGTGTCTCCCATTCAATCCCATCTGCCTCCCGCTGCCCCCTGTGAGATTCTATTCCTAATCAAACCCATAGTCTCATGTTCTTTCCAACCCCCAGAATTTCTTCTAGGGCTGGACTGCCATTTACTTTTTAAGCCCTAAAGTCTAAAAGTTCTGTTCTGTCTCATCTTCTTCCTGAGTATCACAGGAAGGGCCTTCACTTTAGAAAAAAAAAAAAGAGCTGCGCACACTCCCAAGAGACTAGACAGATCCAGACTTTATTAACATAAAGAATAAAGAGTGTAGCCAGGACAATTCTTTCATTCTTTCTTGATGAGTCTCCATCTCCTAAGTAGAGAAAGGAGAATTTTGTTACAGCAGGGACACATGCACACACACATACACACACACACACACACACACACACACACACACTCAAAGTTAGGCAGAGTTCTCTTGATACACTGAAACATGAAATTCAAGCTGTTTTTGTTGTTTCACTCTATTATACCAGGAAATGAGGAACCATGAGTTTGAGATCTGACCTTTCTGCTAGTTTATAAGCTTGACAATGGCCAGGCACATAAGTTGTTTCTTAGTGGCAAGAAACTTGAGTTTATCTGCCATCAAATTGTTCAGGAAACTGGGAGTAGGGTGGTTTTTCTTTTCAGGTTTTAAACTGTTTTACACACAAATATTGCTAAAATGTATTGGAACATCTCTGCCATCTTTTTTAAAATGTTTTTTATAGTTGTAGATGGACAGCATGCCTTTATTTTATTTATTTTTTAATGTGGTGCTGAGGATCGAACCCAGTGCCTCACACATGCTAGGCAAGTGCTCTGCCACTGAGCTACAGCCCCAGCCCCAGCCCCATCTCTGCCATCTTTAATAAAGTATTCTGAATTTAGTTTAACTTTTATTTTTATGGCTCTCTTACTTGTCCTGTTCTGTTGTACAGGAACACCTTGAGTGACAGGAGTAGGGTGGAGGGTGATTATCTTACGGAACCCCAAATTACTAAGAACTTTCCGTTTTTGTTCTGCTTGTCAGAGTTAATTCTCTTGTCAGGCTGCCATCCAGCTTCTCCTGCCGTCAGTGTCAATTTTCTTCTTCACTTAAGATCTTATAATCTCCCATTACCTAGGGAATGAATTAGTGGGGCCAACTGGTTAACACTGCATCTTAAGAAAGAGCAAGTTGGCTGTGAGAGAGGTGGCTCTCTGCACCACTTTTCACTTCTTAAAACATTTGACCATTGAAGTTTTTAAGAGTGACCTGTTGTTCTTTTTTGAACATCTCTATATTCTGGAAGTTTCCTATGTATGATCTTTCAAAGATCAAAGGATAGTGGAGCATAACCATGTATTCTCAGAGATTCTGCTATTTCATACCTAATTCCATGTATGACAGTGTGGATTGGGGCATCCTGGGTGCACACCACCTTCCAGCAAATATTGCCTGCCCCTTTCTCTCTAAGCATGCGTGCTCGGCAGTGTTTTGTAATGGATGAATATCAATTTCCAAAGTTGAATTCCTAATTTTTCTTACTACATAAACATGCAAAGTGACATGGCTGATCTGAACCTCAAAATCATTGTCTATTTTAATCAGATAGCATAATTATTATTAATGTATTTATTTCTGGAATTTGGAATTGAACCTGGGGCCTTGTGCATGGTAGGTGAGTGCTCTACCCCTGAGCCACACTCCAGCCCTTATTATCTATTTTAAAAGAGTGGTAATTCCTCTTAGTTACTAGGGCATTGTTACAATTGAAAATGATAATGCTTATAGAAACATTTTCAGAAATATTGTCATTGCCTCCTTGTTCAGACTGCAGGCTGTGTTTTTAGACTGACTGCACAGAAAGAGGAGGTGGAGAGACCCTACCCTATATACACCTCAGCCCAGTCCCTGTTCCTGGTCTGCATTGAGAATGGGGAGAGCATAGTTAAAAATATATATATTATCATTATCCAATGTAACATTTTCACCTGTCCTTAGGGAAGAAACTTTTTTTTTTTAGTTCAATGGTGTTTATTATGAACATTCTGGTTCTAATCCCAGTTGTCATATAAGAACAGCATTATATAATAAATAGAGGTAATAATTACTTCTTTTTAAAAATTTTTCCTAATTAGTTATACATGATCGTAGAATGCAATTTGACACATCATACACAAATGGAGTATAACTTCTCATTCTTCTGGTTGTACATGATATAGAGTTACACAGAACGTGTAGTCATATATGCACATAGGGTAATAAGGTCCAATTTATTCTACTATCCTTCCTACCCCCATATTCCCTCCTCTCCCTTCATTCCCCTCTGCTTAGTCCAAAGTTAACTCATGAAGAAAATTTTTGCACTGCATTGCTAAAACTTATTGAGAGTTACTCTGTATCAGTGAGGCTTTATGTTTTTTCTTATTTAATAATAACGATAATGCTAATGATTGTCCTCATTTTTAAAATGACAAAATAGAAACTTAAAAAGGTTAAGTAATTAGCCCAAGTTCATGCAGCTAATAAATGGTAGAGTCAAGGGTTAAGTTTACCTATAACTGGGCTGGGGATGTGGCTCAAGCGGTAGCGCGCTCGCCTGGCATGCGTGCGGCCCGGGTTCGATCCTCAGCACCACATACAAACAAAGATGTTGTGTCCGCCAATAACTAAAAAAAAAAAATAAATAAATATTAAAAAATTCTCTCTCCTCCCTCCCTCCCTCTCTCTCTCTCTCTCTTTAAAAAAAAAAAGTTTACCTATAACTTCTGTGTTAATCCTCTAACACCATCATTTCTTCTAAAACTAAAAGAAAAAACCCCTAGAAGACTTTCCTGAGTAGCCCCATCCTTATCAATTTATTAGCACCTTTTCAGGAGGCCAACATTTACTGAGCTTCCCATAGCTCATGACACCCCTTTTCCTGACCTTATTGAGCCCTTCCAACATGCTAGGCACTAGTGATTCACATACCACCCTATTTCTCTGCTCCCCTGTGCAGAACATCTCTGCAAAGAAGTTGTTTATACTTCTGTCTCAATTCCTGTCCTCTCATGCTCTTTTGAACCAACTTCAAAGAGACTCTTACCCCACCTTTCCACTGAAATTGTTCTTTTCAAGGTCAGTAATGATTTCTATGCTGTTAATCCAGTGGTCGATTGTCAGTCCTCTTCACTAACCTCTCAACAGTATTTGATACAAACATCTGACTATATTGTAACTTTTTTAACAAAGAAAGTTTATTTAAGAGAGGTAAGGTAATAGTCAAGAAAATATTTTTTCTTCTATTTCACCTTATGAACTAAGCGCTGAATATATATACACATCTATAAATATATGCATAGGAGTATATGTAATTATACACAAAAGTCGTATGATATGAATATGGTGATTTAAACAACTGGTAATGCTGAAATGACAGTAACATCCCCAATCACTGTGAAAAACAAAAATTTTCACAATGCTCTTTATCAGGGTGACACTGTGTTTGTAAATAATTCTCCATGGATTCCTCTCATTTCTACATGGCTTGTGAACAGAGACACTGACTGGCTTTCTTCTGGACTATCTTCTTAAGAACATTTGCATCACAAACAACTCTGGACACAGGGACAGCAGCCCCTAAGAAGGGTCAGCATGCTTCTTGTCCATTACAAAGGATTCAGGCTTCCTCAGCCCAGAGTTCCTTTCCCGGATTTCAACCCACCGTGTTGCATCTTCCAGCATTCTTCTTGCTGCCTTGGGGGAATTGAGACTCAGGAACTGGGGCAGGAAAATGCAGATGCTCTGTATAGTGCTATTGCTGCAGTAAAATCCTTTATCTCTCCATCTTCATCTCTCACATCCCGGTCCATGCTTCCATTACCTTCCATCTGGATAATTGCCAGGACTCCTCAATTGGTCTCTTGCTTCCTTCTGGACTCCCAAACTTCATTTTCAACATGGTACTGGTATCCACAATAATCTTATTTAATCTTAGTTTTAATTAATTTACTTCTTGGCTCAAAATTCCTTAGTGACTTCCCATCTCAGAGCAAAAGGCAAAGGCCCATGATATTCTTCAAAGTCCTTTGCAATCCAGGCCCCTCTGATGCTCACTGTCCTGGTCTCCCACCAGTATCTCCCTGGCTCACTCTGCCTAAGAACACAGCTTCTTTCTGAACTCTAGACATGCACACACAACTACCAACAAAACTCCCATTTAGATGTCTAATAGGCACCTTGAACTCAACATATCTAGAATTAGACTCCTGATCATCTCCCTAAACACAGTAAGCATGCTCCTGCCTTAGGGCCCTCATACCTACTATTCCCTCTTCCTTGACAACTCTTCACATTTATCTTTACAACTCATTAGCTCCCCTTTTTAAGTTTCTGCTCAAATGCCATCATTATCACATAGACCTTCACTGATGACCCTACTTCAAATTAGCAGCTCCCACCCCCTCTTCCTGGCACATGCTGTTCCCTTTCTCTACTTCACTTCTCTCTCCTCCCTTCTCTGGCATCTAATATTATGTATTTGCACTCTTGCTTATTCTTTATCAGTTACCTTCTCCCACTGAAATATAATCATTTGTTGAGTGAATGGATCAAACAATATAAACTTCATGACATGTCCTTATAACCTCCAAAGTAAAAATTTTGAAAGGTCTCTACCACTAAACTGCTCATAACATGTTTGGGGGATCCTGATTAGATGCCATTAAATGACTAACAGGTAAAACCTGAAGCCAGGAAGTCTGGGTTCAGATCTTGGTTATGTTACTTTCTGGTTCTATATTTCTGGGTCACTTAATAACCACTTATTCCATTTTTTAAACAAGTATCAAGAGGAAATCCCCTGCCCACCCCATGGGTTGTTGCCATTTTCAGTGAAATAGAAATATCCAAAAGAGCTTTGCAAACAGTGAACACTGTTTTCTTTGATCTAATACCAAAATCTCAGCCACTAATATAATAAAGACCCAGTCAGTAGAGTCATCAAATTATGCTGGGCCCAGGGAAGAGAAGACTGGAGGAAAGGTTAGGTTGTAAGTAGGGTAAAATCTCAATATCTTCTAACGCTGGCACGTTTGCCCACGTCCCCTGGGTGATCTATCTCTGTGGCTTCCTCATGCATGAAGGCAACTCCATGTCCACATCACCCCTTGTTCAGATGGCACCTCCAACTCCTCCTCTCAATCTCTAGGGCACCTTTCACTCTTCTTGGGGTTCTCTTAGAGGAGATCCCTTGAAGGAGACCCCAGTTCTTCTGACTTCCATGGGGTTCATGTGTGGACCCTACATACAACAGCCTCTGTGCTTCTTCTGACAGTGGGCATAAGACTTTCCTCTTTTGCTCGAGGCAAGAGCAGCTCCAGGACAGCCTCTTGCAACTGGACTCCCCAAGTGAGAGTCAGACAGGGACCCTCGGAACTCCAATTCTGGAGCACACATATCCTGCTCTCTACACAATACCCTTGAGGCTGGCCCATTGCACTCAGCTGAAGGGGAGGGGAAAGGCATCCTTCACCCTGTCCACTGTCCAATGGGAAGCAGGATATAGGAAATGCATGGGACACCAGTGCATATCTCTCTGCAGGAAATGCCCACTTCCCATCTCTGAGCAGCTTCAACTTCTAGGCCTGGAGCTGGGTAACGAACAAAGGCCACAACACTGACTCTAGGCCTCCCTTTTAAAAGTCCTGCAGTCTAGACACTAGCACATCCCTTAGGAGTGACAATCTGTCCCAGGGACAGTTTATTGCTAGCCTTTGAAGCCTCTGCTGAAACTCAGACAAGAGGAGGAGTTGCAGTTAAGATCCTGCTTCAGTGTTGAACTGAATACCATAAATGAAAATGATGATGTATGGCTCCAGAGGAGGTCCACCACTCCTGAGAATGTCCACAAGGTCAATGTGGCTATAAACAGAGCACCTGATGGATTCTTAAGTTCCTTGCTGGGAAAGTCTTCAACCAGAAAATTAGGGCAGTAGGGAAGGAATTGTCTGAAAAAGGAGCTGTTCAGAGACAGGGCTGTGGCAGGACAGGTGGAAAAGATGACCATTCACTTTGGAGTTTGTAACAAGGAAGGCAACAGTGGGGCTAGTCAGAAGATTCATTCCAGAACTCATTCTACCCAGGACACTGGGGTCCTTTTATGACAGGAGGGCACTGCCCTTGCTGGGGACTACCTGTGGCAATCTTAAACGTCCTTATTGAAATGTCAGCATTGATCTTCAGCTCCTTTTTTGCACCCAAACTCCACATCCCATTAAAATTTGTGGGAATCTGCTTTTTACCAGCTTAAGGACTAGAGAAAGGGGAAAACCAGAAACAGGTCTGGGAGAAGCTAACCACCATTATTTGAGAGCATATAATGAATAGACAACCGAACTATTACAATATGAATCATTTGATCTTCACAATTAATAAAGATGATCTAGCCTCAATTTGCTTACGGGAAAACTGAGGCTGAAGTTGATTGAGAGATTTCTCTCATCAAAATACAGAAGATACTGGGTAGGTACAACTCATTGTTTCCAGAACATTCTCAGAACTTCTCTACCAGTACTCACACTGTGTGCTCCACCTACAAAATACTACACTCCTGTTCAGATCCCACCACTCTTAAAAGGGAAGTTCCCATCTAACTTCCTATATACAGCCATCTCAGTTCCCTCCAAGGTGAGAGGATCACAGCTTTGTTCAATAAACTTTATATCTCTTTCGTGACATATCAGTCCTCCTTCCTACTATGGCTACTTGTGCACATACAATTTCCAGTCCTAGAATATGAAATTCTCAAGGGCAGAGACAGTGTCCTGTTCACCAGACATTAACCCAAAGCATTTAATCACAGCATTAGGGCAAGCATCTTGCTCACAGCAGATGTTCAACTCGTTTGTTGAATGAGGCACACAGTGTGTGCATTGCAAAAGATGGAATCTCAGATATTCTGGTACCACAGCCCCTTGTTTGCATCCCAGATGAACAAGATCTGAGGGTTTGCTGTCATCAAAAAGCAAACGCTGGCTGATCGCCAGAGGGCATCTACCCCATCCTGGCTTCTGCTTCAAAGTTCCCCGAAGTTCCAGTGGCGGGCCTCTTGATCTTTCCTTGTTTGCTCATTAAAGTTAATTTGGGACATGAAAAGGTCCCGGACTGAATATTTCATTAAGGCCAGTTCTTCCTAATGCAACAACTGAGAATAGGTAAAAAATAGGGCAAAGGTTGCAAGGATGAGACCAGTGAATGTAGCACCTGCTTAAGCCTCAGGCCCCTGTTCATGAGCTGCCATCTTCAATCAGCTCTGGGTTATCAAGGCAAGTGATGTCTCTCTGTAGAGAGTTATGTGCCTTCCAGAAACAAGGCTGTCCTTCTGTAGGGGCTAAGGAAACAAAAATTTATGTGAAAACAGTCTTGTCTACAGTCCTGTGTGTGGACTAAGATACTTACTATTAATTACTAATAATATCAGCTATCCTTTTCAGAGTTCTTACTTACTCTGTGCCAAGGATCTGCTGTATGATTTTACATAGATTGATCACCTCCTCTAATCCTTGGAGGTGATTCTATTGTCAACCTCACTTAACATTGAGGAAAATGGGACTTGGAGAGGTTATTGAGCTGAGGTCTCATAACTACCAAATGGCAGGAAATGTGACAAAATTGAAATTCCAGTAGCTTCAGGGTAATCCCAGACTCCGTACTCCTAACCACCTCACCCTGTTGCAGAATCTTCTGTTCTTTCTCGGTGGTAGAGAAGACCAACCGGTAACTGCTGTGTTAGACGTTGCTGTGTTAGACGTTAGACGTTGCTGCTCCAGGGAGGCTCCAGCCAGGGTGTCTTGACTTTCATTAAATCTCAGATATAAAGTTCATTTACTTGAGGAACAAAAAATTAAGAACTAATTACTGGTGTCCTGAGAAGCCAAGAACAAATTTGCCTATGTGACATGTCATGATCTTAAGATTCAGGGGGATTGTTTGTAAGGTTTGATACAGTTGGAGCTGCAACACTAAGGACAGTTGGAGAACATAAAAATGCAGTGATGTGCTACTAACCTCCAGCCTTCTATTCTAACAGACCTATCTTTGTTTTAGGGGAAATTTTGTTCTAGTAAATGCTTAAGTTATTCATTTTTATGAAACTTTTTTAAAAGAAAAAACTAGGGTCCAAAATACAATAGTAAGTCCAAATATATCAAGAGTCACAATAAGCTTAAATATCTTAAATCCCTCTATCAAGGTAACACAGATTTTCAGAACAGGTTAAAATTCTAAGTCAAACTACATAGTATCCACAAGACATATGCTTAAAATGATGGGACACAAAAAGGTTAAAACACAGGCGTCTCCACTGGAAAATTAATTTTTAAAAAGCAGGTGCTGCTATGCTAGTATCAGACAAAAGAAAACTAAAGGTGAGAATCATTAACAATGATGAGGAACAAAGATGTTTTCTTCTTTCTATTATATTCAACTCACCAAGAAGACGTAATAATCATGAAGCTTATGGTATTGATAAGGTAGCATTAAATTTATGCATATATCATTAAATAAAACTTGATAGGAATAAAGAGAAAAATAAAGTCTGAACCAAAGATTATAACACTCATTTCAGATATAATCACATCATGTAAAAGATTAATAATAGGAAGAGAGAAGTTTGAATACCACTTCAAAGAATGTTTATGAAGAAAAACAAAATAGAGAGCAGAAATAATATCAACATAAAAAATAGTAAAAGAAAAAAAAAACAATTTATTTGCAAATTAAAAGAAGTTTTTCCAGATAACATTTGGGTTAAGGAGGGAAAAAAATAGGAATAGAAAAGCTATTCAAAAGTGAAAGATAATAACCTCATATCAACCCTGGAGGACCCAGCCAGGGTGGCCTCCGAAGACAAAACAAGTCTCCTCCAAGTTCCACAGGGGTTATCATGAAGGGGTGTTGGAGCAGGTGGCCCTTATGTTCCTATTCTCCTGAGCTTGCCAACTCCTTTAACTAGAGTAGCATCACCTAATCTAGTAGCTACCAGAAATGTGTTAAATTTAAATTCATTAAAATGATATTAACTTTAAAATCCAGTTTCTTAGTTGCACTGACCAACCTTTTATAAGTGCCCAAGAGCCACAGATGGCTAGAAGTCTTCATATTGGACAGCATGAATTCTAGAAAATCCCCACTGCTGCAGAAAATTCTATGTGCAAGTGCTTCTCTAGTTTGCCAGGGAAATTCCAGTACGTCAATTTCATTGAACATGGATCATGGTTGAGTCAGGTTTCCAACTGGCTGCCCCAGCACATGATTTATACCACTCCTAAATGTTCAAGTCCACATATTAAATCCAGTACCTCAGGAAAGTAGCCGCATACTGTGATCCAATCAAGTCTTCAACTCCACTTTACACCTGGAGCATTAGTTCCCATCCATGCTCACCACGTTCTGGCCAAACCTTATTGGTGAGGACTTATAATACTTTGGTGTACTGATTTCCTCTCCCACCTTAGACCAGGTCTTGTGTATCCTTGCCTGGGCTGCACTGGGACCTCCTCTTGTTATGGACCTGGAGGTTGTCAGAGTGCTGGGAGTGGGTCCTACAAAGATTGGTGTTCTCTGGTAATGGCATCCTTCCAAGTGAAGCTACTGAAAGGGGCACATGCAGAGGAAGGCTTTCTCTCTCTAGTGGGAGAAAGAGGTTCTTCAGTCAGTTAAGAGCCTAGGGAACTGGGGAGTTCAAAGTTCTCAACTTCACCTGCTCTCTCTCTCTAAAACACATATATTCAGGGACCTATTCCTTCTCCCACCTGCACCTTTGACTTAGCACTAGAGACTGGCATGGGAAGGCACTTAATTGGCTCTGGTACTCCCAGAAGATGGGAGGGTAGGGTTATCGTCCTTGCAGCTCTAAGAAATTAAGATTGGCATAAATGCTTCCCCCCTCCCCCCGCATCTTCTGAATTGATCATTTGAAGACTTCAGTATTTTTCTCTCTTCACCCTATAAAACCTCTTGAGTGGCATTCGTCAACACAACTCCATGATGATGAAGTTTCTGTCTATGCTGTCCTACAATATGGCAATCACTAGTCACATGTGACTACTGAGCACATGAATATGATTAGAGAACCAAATTCCAAATTCTACTTAACTTTAATTTTTATTTTAATCTAAATAGCCACATGTTGGTTAATGGTTACCAAACTGGATAGTATAGCTCTCTAGGGCCTCCCAAAGAGTGAGCTGACCCCCATATTTTTAGAATCACTATTGTTATCATGTGATCAACTTCTTAAAGTCATTTCGTCTGCCAACTTTTGCCTTTCACCAATACTTCAATCCATGCACTGGATTAGGTAACTGGGATGCTACTCTTGGCTAAAAGTTAAATGAAACCTTTTCTCTAGCAAGGAAGTTACTCATGCATTTTTCATATATATGAGCAAACTCATCCCAAATTCCCATCTTGAAGGTTTTTCCTGCCACTTTTGATATAAGTTACTGTATCATTTACTGACCCAGAATTGCATACTTGAATGGGGTAAAATTATGAAGTCTGTTGATTAAAGGAACCACTTAAAGCAATGCTTACAGGAACGCTAAAAACTCTCAAGGGTATGTGTCAGTCAAACTTTCATCAGTATGACTAAAATATCTGACAGTAACAACTTAAATGAGGAAAGGTTTGTTTTGGTTCATGGTTTCCGAGGTTTCAGTCCATGGACAATGACTCCATTGCCTTGGGCCTGAGGTGAGGCAGAGCATCGTGATGGAAGGATGTGGTGGAGGAAAACTGCTCAACTCATGGCAGCCAGGAAAACAGAGCAGGGTGAAAGGGGGAACAGGGACAAGTGAATAGTCTCCAGTGGCACAACCGCAGTGACCTATTTCCTCCAATCATGTCCCACCTGCAGACAGTCCCCACCTCCTCCCAGTAGAACATTCAAATGATTAATCTATCAAATGTATGAATCCACTGATGAGGTCAGCCCTCATGATCCAATCACTCCCTGACTATCCCACCTCTGGGCACTGCTTCCCTGGGGGCCAATTTTTCAACACATAAGCTTTTCAGGGATATTCCAGATCCCAGCCGTAAAAGGTTAATATCAGTGAAGGCCTGCTAACCACATCTAGCCCTGAAGGCCCAAGGAAGTGTGGTCACCAGACCTGGAGAGTGGCTTTATCTATATAGGAGCGGTCTTCTGTGGGCCTTCCCTAGATGACGCAACCAACCTACCACAACCCATTAAAAGAGGGAAGTCAGAAATAAACACGTTGGACCCACCCTCTTCCTTTTCACCACCTCCTTCCCATGATGCTGTTCATAAGCAAACCTAACCAGAAGCCACAAGGGAAGAAGATCATTATTGCTGTCCATAAAGCACAGCCCCTTGAGGCACAGAGGAGGACACATAGAGCGGAGAGGGTTCTAGAGTAGCAAATGGACTATCTTTCATATTCCTGTTTGTATTACTAAGAAAAGTCTGGCCAGATGAGGCTCAGACTATGGCCTGGTGCTGATTCCCCTTAGATATGCCACCTTTGAATCCCTGACTTAGTCCCTGGCCACACAGCTGCTCTCCCCTCTCCTGGAGCCATTTCCCAATGAAACAAGATAAGTTACAAACATTGACAAAGATGAAGATGACAAGGACATAAACAATCAAAAAGAGACAGATTAAAAAGAGCTTCTGAAAGAACCTTACACTCCCCCCACCCATCCACAGTAACCTGCAGCTTAACTAACCAACCACAGCCTCTCCCATGACAACTCTGGCTCCTGGATCCTCTAAACTGCATTCTGCACAACACTCATGACATGTTCTAATTCTAAATAACTCTTTAATTAGTAATGTCTATTTGTATATTTCATGTGTGCGTATGTGTGTTTATGCATACTATGCTTTTAGCTATTTTGTAGTCTCTGTGAGGACAAGAGTCTGGCATTGCAGTTAAAATTCATATTTACTGAGTTCCAGAGACTTTCTCGCTCACTCCAGCAACTCATGATGAACAAATGGCACTGGCTATTCCCAGGAGCCCTCAGTAATGTGGGGGAGGCAGGTCTGAAGTGGGTGAAGAACCTCCACAGGCTCTTGTGGTCAAGCTGAGTTCCCCATGAAATAGCTGTCCAGGTCCTCCCCACCCACGGACTCTGGGGCAGTCTGGCAGTTCTGCTATTCATTCACCACACTTGGCTTCCCTCTCGACTACCGTGGGCTGTGTCTGGTTTGGGACGTGTGATTCCTATCTTTAAAGTCCTGAGATCAGGATGCTCAGAGTTTAATGAAGAACACGTAGCCTTGAGGCCTTGCCAAATGCAGCACTGAACATCACAGATGGGATGTTTTGTGGGACTACTTGTTCTGCATATGTGCCACTTTCAACCTTGAACTTCAGGTGTTCCTTTGCTTGCTCTGCCCTCTTCCTCTAACTGTTGACACCCCTGTCCCCGCCGCCAGAAATGGTCATGAGCAGAGAGAGGTAAATGTGGTGGTCAGGAGATGAGTGGTATCAGCTTGTCCCCCACATTCACTGTGTCCCTAGATCAGAACCCCAAGGCACTAGAAGTGCCATTACGAAGTGAATAAATGCAGCTCTTCCTTATGCCCACAGTCTATTCGAGGTGGACCTGAGCTACTCAGAAACATGCCCCAGCTGCTGATCATGGGAAATACTCAGTGGAGCCATAGACCACAGTACCACTCTTACTAAAAGCAGCTCAGCCATTTCCCAGAGCAAAGGCAAGAACCCAAGAGAATACCAGGGATTTCTCTTCCTTGGTCTACTCCATTGGTGTCCCACTCACAGCCTCCCTTTGTACCTCTTCTCTCTGGACAGTCAGCCCTTCAGAGTCTTCTCAGTGTTTTGACCACTAACTAAAGAGGAGAATGTGTAATAAATACACCCCCTTCCATCTCATCCCTTGCTTAACTCCTCTCTCTCTCTCTGAGAACACGGATGTCAAAATGCTTTCCTTTCTCTAATAAAGAAACTGAGAGACTGCTAGTTAGGGAAAAAAAATTGGGACTGGAATCCTGCTCTCTAAATTTCCAGTCTTTTTTTTTCTTTCTATTTTTTAGTCACTTTTTTCTATTTCTTTTTTTTTAACACCCTTGCCTTCCTAAAGCTGGAATTCTACAACAAATGCTAATAGTGGTTATCAGATTATGGTATTTCAAGTGCTTAATTTTTTTCTCATTTTTTGCTTGTGTATTTGTCTAATTTTTTCTGTAAAGGCTATGTATTATTTTTGCATTAGCATAAAGAAATGAAATGAGATTAATGACATAGGCATTGTGACACAGTGTAAGGGTTACTTGAACACAAACACTGTGATACCATGACAGTCACTCTAATTACTGAGATGGCCACTAAGAAACTAATAGCCAGCTACATATAGTGTAAATACACTGGAAAAAATAATGATTTATATCCTGGGCAGGACAGACCTGATGCCCAAGATTTCATCATGCAACTCAAATTGTGTATATCTTAAAACTAATAAATTGTTTGCTTTTAGAATTTTCCATTTAATATTTTTGGACCGTGATTTAAATCAGGTAATGAAAATTGCAGAAAACAAAATTAAGCATAAAAAGGGATTACTGTATTAAGTAGGTGCAGAAAATACTCAGATGAGATGGGATTAAGTGGGAGATTCTTGCATGAGAGTTAAGATTCACAGGCAGTGAAGACTCTCCTACACTCCAGGAGCACTATCAGCATATCAATTCTGCCTCTTCGCTCCACAGCTTTGCATACATGAGGCAGGCAGATGATTATGCAGAGGCATAAAGTCAGATGGTTCATGTTCTATGAAAAACTTCCTCTTCCCTCAGCACAACTGCTGCACTCAGAGAAACTCCTAAGTACCCTCTGCAACAATCTCATAATCAGTTGTTTACCCATGGATGCCTCACCTCATTCTCTACCATACCCTCTAAATAAAGACTGTGTACCTTTTGGCTTTTAACCTTTTGTCGGATATATGTTTTGCAAATATTCTTGCCCATTTTGTAGGCTGCCTTTTCATTTTGTCAATTTCTTTTTATTTTGTGAATAATATTCTTGAATGTAAATGGATTGTTTATTAATTAAAAGTTAGAGAATGACTAGTGGCTTGGGAGGCTGAGGCAGGAGGATCATAAGTTCACAGCCAGCCTCAGCAACTTAGCAAGGCCCCAAGCAACTTAGCAAGACTCTGTCTCAAAATAAAAAACTAAATGGGCTGGGGACAAGGCTCAGTGATTAAGCACTCTGGATTCAATCCCTAGTACACACACAAACACACACACACACACACAACTAGACCCAATAATATTCTGCCTATAAGAAACTTACTTCACTAGTAAAGGCACACATTGATTGAAAGAACAAGAAACAGAATGAGAAAAAATAAACCATGAAAATGGAAACTAAAACCAGGTAGGTATAGCTATATTTACATTAAATAAAATAGGTATTAAGTAAAAATCTGTAAAATGAGACAAAGAAGGTCACTATATAGCAATAAGGGGATCAATTCAACAAAAGGAAAGAATAATTGCAAATATCTGTGCACCAACACTGGAGCACCAAATCATATAAAGTAAACATATTAGATATAAAAGGGGAGATAGATTATAATAAATAACAATTGGAGACTTCAATGATGTACTTTCACCAATGGACAGCTCATCTAGTCCCCCCACACACACATAAAAAAAAAAAGTCAACAGAGAAACACTTGAGTTAAATTTTGCTATTCACCCAGTAGACCCAACAGGTAATTACAGAATATTTCATTCAACTGCTGCAGAATACACATTTTTCTTATCAGCAAATGAAACATTCTCCAGAGGACCATATGTTGGGCCACAAAATAAGACTCAAATTAAAAAGAAAAAAAATGAAATCATAACATGCATCTTCTCTCCTCACAACAGACTATAACTAGAAACCAACCACAAAAGAAACTTCCAAAATTGTACAAATACATAAAAATTAAACAAAAATATCTTGGATTACTGACGGAATCCATGAAGAAATCAAAAGGAGATTTAAAAATTCATTGAAACAAATGAAAATGAAAACATAGCAGACCAAAGTCTATGTGATGCAGCAAAAATAGTAGTATGAAGGAAGTTTTCAGCAATAAGTGCCTATATTAAAAAAATAGAAGCCAGGTGTGATGGTGCACACCTCCAATTCCAGCTACTTGGGAGAATGAGGAAGAAGGATCACAAGTTCACGGCCAGCCTTGGCAACTTAGTGAGACCCAATAACAAAATTTTAAAAAATATTTTGAATAAACAACTTAGTGATACAATTCAAAGAACCAGAAGAGTAAAAGCAGACCAAACCCAAAATCAACAAAAGGAAGAAAATAACAAAAATCAGAGTAGAAATAGGAGAAAGAAAGACTAAAACAAAACAAACAAAAAAATCCCAATGAAAAAAAAATAGTTTTTTGAAAAGTTAAAGTTGACAGACTTTTAACTAAACTAACCAAGAAACAAAGAGGTAAGACTCATATAAGTAAAATGAGGTATGAAAACAGACAGTACAACTGATATTGTTACCGCTGCTTACCAGTGATGAGTCCTTTCTTCCCCAATGCTGAAGTATAACACCAGAGAAGCATGCCAAGGCAAGTTTACAGTGGAAAGTTGAAGCTTTATTAAAGGACAGAAGAAAAGACTTCTCCCAGAAGAAGGGGACCCAAGAGGTGGAATCCGTGGAAAGGGGAGATCTTCCCTCTTTTATAATTAAGGTCTACTTTCAGCTTTCCCACATTCCTGACGCATTCCTGTCCTTAGTTCTGTTATCTTGCAGTGATGGAATGTAGGTGGGAAGGCCCAAAGGGTGGGGGACAGGTGGGCTGAAGGAGTAATCTGGGCAGGAAGGGCTTTTGGATTAGCATCTCCACCTTTGCTGGGAGCTGCTTCATTAACATTTCCTTGGGATGGGCTCCATCTTCCTCTTACTGGATATTAGACCCGATTTACCTAACTACACTAACTACCTATCTTTAAATCTGGCTTCAATACCACAGCATTAAAAAGGATCTTTAGGGACTATTATGAAAAACAACATGCCAATAAACAACATGCCATTCCTAGAAGAAATGGATAAATTTCTAGATACATACAAATTACCAAAATCGACCATGAGGTAATAAACAACATGAGTGGACCAATAACAAGTAATGATATTAAAATCCATAATAAAAAGCCCCCCAACAAAGAAAAGCCCAGGACCAAATGGCTTCACTGCTGAGTTCTGTGAAACTCTTAAAGAATTACCACTAATTCTTCTCAAACTAATCCAAAGAACTGGGAGGCAGGAACACTTCCAAACTCATTCTATGAGGCAAGCAGTATTTTTATGCCAAAGCCAGATAAGGACATAGAAAGAAAGAAAAAGACAGGTCAATATGTCTAATAAATTGAGATGCAAAAATTCTCAACAAAATACAAGAAAACTGAATCCAACTGCACCTAAAAATGCACCAAAATACAAGAAAACTGAATCCAACTACACCATGACCAAAGTGGGATTTATACCAGGAATGCAAGGATGGTTCATATAAGCAAACTGATAAACATAGTACATTGATCAATAGAATGAAGTTTGAAACTATATGAACATCCCCATAGATACAGAAAATGCATTTCATAAAATTCCACATCACTTCATGATAAAAACTCTAAACAAATTTAGGTGTAGACAGAATATACCTCAACACAATAATATCTGCATATGGAAAATCTGCAACCTATATCATGTTGAATGGACGGGGTAAAACTAAAAATTTTCCTTCTAAGATCAGGAATAAGACAAGGATGTCTATTTTCATCATTTTTATTCAGTACAGAATTGGTGTGCAACTGTAGTCCCAGCTAACCAGGAAGCTGAGCCAGAAGGATTACTAGAGTCTAGGAGTTTGAGAACAGCCTGGATAACACAGTGAGATGCTGTCTTAAAACACACACACACACACACACACACACACACACACACACACACATACAGACACTATTGTTAGTCTTAGCCACAGCAATAAGACAAGATAAATAAATAAAAAGAATTCAAATAGGAAAGGAGGAGGTCAAACAATACCAGTTTTCAGATGATATAATGTCATGTATGGAAAAATCTGACTTCACCACACAATAGTTAGAACTGATAAACAAATTCAGAAAAGCTGCAGGATAGAAAATAAACATATAAAAAAATTGTTAAGAAAGAAATCCCATTTGTAATAGCTACAAATAGTACTTAGTAATAAATGTAACAAAGCAAGTAAAAATTTCTGCAATGAAAATTACAAATACTGATGAAAGAAATCAAAGAGGACAAATGCACAAGACGGAAGATGTCCCATGTTCCTGGAAAGGAAGAATATTCTCAAAATGTCTGAACCAGGGGCTGGGGATGTGGCTCAAGTGGTAGCGCGCTCTCCTGGCATGTGTGTGGCCCGGGTTTGATCCTCAGTACCACATACAAACAAAGATGTTGTGTCCGCTAAAAACTAAAAAATAAATACTAAAATTCTCTCTCTCTCTCTTGAAAAAAAATGTCTGAACCACCCAAAGTAATGTATGGATTTAATGCAATTCCTATCAAAACATCAAAGATATTCTTCATAAGAATAAGAAAAAAACTAGAATATGTATGAAACCACAAATGACACTGAGTGGTCAATGGAATCCTGAAAGAGGGGGGAAAAGACTGAAGGCATTATAATATATCACTTTAAAATATACTAAATGGCCATGATAACTAAAACAGTATGATATTGGCATAAAAACAGGCACACAGACCAACAGAAATAGAGAATCCAGAAGTAAACCCACATATTTACTACCAACTGATTTTCCAAAAAGGCAGTAAAAAAAAAAAAAAATACACTGAAGAAAATAAAATCTCTTCAACAAACAGCCCAGGTAAACTGGATATCCATATAAAAGAAAGAAATCAGATCCTTATTTCTCACCCTATATGAAAATAAACTCAAGTTGGGCTGGGGATGTGGCTCAAGCGGTAGCGCGCTCGCCTGGCATGCGTGAGGCCCGGGTTCGATCCTCAGCACCACATACAAACAAAGATGTTGTGTCCGCCAGAACTAAAAAATAAATATTGAAATTCTCTCTCTCTCTCTCTCTCTCTCTCTCTCTCTCTCTCTCTCTCTCTCTCTCTCTCTCTCTTTAAAAAAAAAAAAGAAAATTAACTCAAAATGGATCAGATTTAAATGTAAGGCATGAAACTACTAGAAGGAAAAAAAAACAACTTAGAGAATAATTCAGGATATTTATCTGGGCAGTTTCTTTTTTTATATGACCCCAGAAACACAGGCCTCAAAAGCAAAAATTGATAAATTGTATCCCTTCAAACTAAAAATCTTCTGTATAAAAAAGGAAAAAAATCAACAGAATGAGGAGACAACCTACAGAATGGGAGAAAAATATTGAAAACTAACTCATCTGACAAGGGATTAATTCCCAGAGTATATAAGAAACTCAAACAACTCAAGAGTGAAGCCCAAATAATCCAATTTAAGAATGAGCAAATTACCTTTTGTAATTTGTTGAAAGAGAATATATAAATGGCTGGCAAATATATGAAACAATGTTTTCCATTCTTCAGATATATGCAAATGAAAACCACAATGAGATATCATTTCATTGTTATAACTGTTATTAACAAAAAGAAAAAGAATGCTGGTAAGAATATACTATTGGTGAAAAAGTAAATTTAGTTCAGCAATTGTGGAAAACAGTGTGAAGTTTCCTTAAAAATCTGGACATAGAACTAACATATGATCCTGTGATTCTACTACTGGGTATATATCCAAAGGAATTTAAATCAGTGTATCAAAGAGATATCTGCACTCTCTTGTTTATTGCAGCACTATTCATAATAGCCAAAACATAGAATTAACCTAGGTGTCCATGGACAGATAAATGGAAAATAAAAATATGCACAATGGAATATTATTGAGTCATAGAAAAGAATAAAATCCATTATTTGCAGCAACATGGATGGAACAGAATAACTTTATGCCAAGGGAAACAAGTCAGACATAGGAAGAAAGACACATTCAGAAGCTAAAAAGCTGATCTTAAAGAAGCACAGAACAGAATAGTGGTTACCAGAGCTTGGTATCAAGGATGGGTGGGTGGAGAGAGGGTGGTTAATGGGTTTAGAGGGTAAACAGGTAAGGTTAGATAAGAATAGCTTCTAGTGTTCTATAGCACTGCAGGATAACTATGATTGACAATATTTAATTGAATATTTCAAAACAGCTAGTATAGAGGATTTTTAAATGTCTGAGCTGATAGATATGCCAATTACCCTGATCTGATCATTATACCTGTATACACGTATTAAAATGGCACATTGTACCCAATGAATGTATACAGTTACTATGTGTCAATTAGAAATAAAAATATATTTAAAAATGAAGTGGGACATTCACAAGGGTAATTAAGTCATGAGGTGTATTTAACCACCTTATAAAAGGGCTGGAGGGAATTAGTGTTCCTCTCCTTTTGCACTTCCATCTTTTGCCATGTGAGGATAAAGTAACAAGGCAACTTACTTACCCTGGAAACAGAGAGAGCAGCCCTTACCAGGCATGGAATCTGCTGGCACCTTGATCTTGGAATTCCTGGCATCCAGATCTGTGAGAAATAAATTTCTATTATTTATGAAAAAAAAAAAACGGGTAAAGAACCTGCACAGATCTTTTTCCAAAGCAGACATCAAGTAGCCAACAGGTATATGAAAAGGTGCTCAACAGGGAAATGCAAATAAAAATCACAATGAGATATTACCCCCACACATTAGGATGACTCTTATAAAAAAGACCGGTCAAGCATGGTGGTGCACACCTCTAATCTCAGCTACTGGGAAGGCTGCAGATCACAAGTTCAAGGCCAGCCTGGGCAACTTAGCAAGACCCTGTCTCAAAAATTTAAAAGGGTGGGGAATGTAGGTCAGTGGTACAGCACCCCTGAGTTCAGTCTCCAGTACAACAAAACAAAGCAATAACAACAAAATAAATAATAAATAAATAAGACAAAAAATAATGGATGTTGGGGGTAATGTAGGAAAGGGAACGACTGTACACTGTTGGTGGAAATGTTGGAGAAGCAAGTGTGAAAAACAGTATGAAAGTTTCTCCAAAAGATCAAAAATAGAATTACCATATAACCTAGCAATTCTACTTCTCCATATATATCCAGAACAAAATCAGCAGACAACTTATCTGCACTCCCAGGTTGACTGGCACATTATTTGTAACAGCCAAAATACAGGAGCAACCTGACCATCAACAGAGCCTGGAACAGAAAATTACTACACTGTATTATTCAGCCTTCATACAGGAAATTTTGTCATTTGGGACAACATGGATCAAGGTGAGGGCACTATTGTTAAGTGACATAAGCTTAAAAAGAAAATACATTGATTGAATGATCTCACTTATGCATGGACTCTAAAAATTTGAATTTATAGAAGCAGAGAGTAACAAATGGTGATTACCAGAAGCAGAAATGGAAGTTGCGAAAAGAAGGGATCTTGACCGAGAGGTACAAGGTTATAGTCATGTAAAATGAATAAGTTTTAGAGAGCTAATAGATAGCACCATGACTGAGATTAATAATGAGGCATTATATACTTGAAATTTGCGGACAGAATTTAAATGTTCTCACCACAAAAAAGTAATTATATAAGGTGACAGGTATGTCATGGCTTGACTGTACTCATTTCACAATGTATATGAAAACAATAAATTGTGTACCATAATTATAAACAATTTTTATTTAAAAAAATTCTTGCCTTGGATGCATTCCCTCATATGAAGCTGGCTGTTATATAATGCCCAGGACTTTTTACCTCTAAGTATTAGACAAAGAGAATAAAGTCGAGGCATTAATTCACATTAAAATATAAGCAGTTCACTGGATCTACTTGCCTCACATACCTGTATATGCATTTTAATAATAAGTTGCACCATAACACTCTAAAATTGAACTCAGAAGATTTTTTTTAGGTTCATTTATTATCCAGTGGAGAGAGACAGGGGGAGAGGCAAGCACTTTCTTGGTGGTCTCTAAAATCTCTCTGTTAACAGAAAAATGATAAGACCAAGAAGGAACTCAGTATCTGCATATGTGAACACAAACCCACATGTTAATAACTTTTATTCCATAAAGAATATATCTGTCTTCAGTATATGACCCAAGATATGAATAAGAGGTCTTGCAGAATACACAAAAATTTGTACATAACCCAATCCTCTGGATAATCTCCACGATCGGATACCTTTCACATAATCTGAGAACTGGGCATAAGCAGAAGGAAACAAGCCATGAATTGTCATCAGAAGCTCCTAAAGGGCCCCTAGGTAGCAATCCTGAGAGTATACATCCCTGCAGGTGCACATTTAGAAATATTCACCTTCCTTCTGTGGCAGAAGTCAGTCCGTTCCCAGTGTTCCAGAATGGAATGGAACAATAAGACTCCTTTCACACAGAGTGTAGGCACCTGCCCAGAACTTTCCATTCTGTGGGAGAGTGCAGTGGGCAGAGGGAGGTAATAAAAGTAGAAAGAAGTTAGCTCTGCATAGCACTGAAAACTTGAGGGGCCCATGAGGGAAAGGAGAACAGAGAAGTCCTGAATTTTCTTCTTACCTCCTTAATCAAATAGACCAGTAATTTCATGGGGAAATTCCATGGTCATGCTTACCCAGGGCTATTTCTTTTCTGTAATGGATTGTACCAGGCCATAGTGATATTCAGTGACTCACTCCAATCTTTGTGCCTTCCCAAGAAGAAAGGGAGATGGGCCAGGTTGTGGAAAATATCCTATGAAGGTTTGCTGAAGATAGTGGCTGGATCGCTCTTAGTGGTTTATGTCAACAACTGCATTGAAGGAGGAATAATATTGATGGACAGGGAGCTGCCACCAAGGTTTCTGTACTCCAAAGAGTGGCAGCACCTCACCATGTTCACCCTCCTCATACTCAATGGCTGTGTAGATGTCATGAGCAAGAACATGCTCCCTCAGAGGTGTGTGGTCCTAGAAAAAGGTGCCCTGGTCCTGTCCTTCTATGAGCTCCTGCTACTGATGGTGTCACATGCTAAGGGGTCATCGGGGATTGAGCTGCAAGTTCATTCTCTGCTCATCTTGGTGGTGTTCCTGCTGTTGCTGGTGTTAACTGCAGAACTCTGGGCTCCTGAGATGTTTCAACTCTGGATGATGGAGACTTTGCTGATTCTGGTCCTGGGCTCCTGGCTGATACAGGCAGGCTTTATTCTGTACAGACCAGTCTCTGGCTACCCATGGGACGATGATGACATGAATGATCTCATGTTTGTCACCACCTTCTTCTGCTGGCATGTGATGTGTGACGCCTTGTGCCTGTTTGGAATCTATGGCTTCTCTTACTTTTGGCATCGTTGTTACTACTCCAGCTTGAAGATGATGGGGTCTAAAGAAGCTCCCTATCACAAGAGCACTCCAGAGCCCCTCTACAGGCTGTTGCAGGAAATAGAGCAGCCAGACAAGGAAGACCAGGCTCCTCTGCTTGCAAAGAGCTCACCTCGAGATAAGGCCTAGAGTGCCTAGCACATACTTCACCCCATCTGCCCTGCAATGGATCCTCTCAGCCACATGTATGGCACATTTGTTGCTCCCCAATGAAGGTAATGGCCCCAAAGACCAACAGTTGATCCCAACAATTGCCCTGTCATTGAGTTGAGCCTCTAGTTACTGAGGACATAGGAAGAGAATGGCATGGAGAAGTAACAGATGAGACACTATGAGTGAGGGGAAGAGGAAGAGGAATAAGAGAACCAAGAGCAGGGAAGCATGTAAGAAATAACCATGGTAGGAAGAGAACAACGGGAGGCCTCTGAAAAGAACAGAGCAGAGTGCAGCAGGAATGCCATCACTAGCTGCTTCTCAAGGTTCTAACTAAGTAACAAAGAGCAAATTGGAACTGCAATGATGGGTATTTCGGTCGATCAAGTAATTGATTCAAATGCAATGTCATAAGCAGATTCAGCTCAACTCACACCACCTGGATGAAATTATCAGAATCATATATGTGTGTATATATGTTCTAATTTGGGTGGATTAGCATGGTTTCAAATTTATACATCAAGTCAGAATTAATACTTTCATATTTGTCTCAAAGTTGCTGTCAAGTTGTCTCAAAGCAAACATTCACTGAATGCCACTTTCTCATTCCTGTCCTCTCATCCAGTCAATGCAAAGTGCTCAGCTACTTAATTGCCTACCATCAGCCCCACCAGAGTAGACTAGATCATTTACTATATCCTGGACTCAAGCCTGCCAGATAGTACTCTGGACAAAACCCACTGCCAGTCACATTTTCCCTATGCATTGTAATTTCATGCCACCGTTAAGTCCCCTTATAGAGCCACCAACAAGAGGTCTACCACCCTGAAAATTCTCACATATTCCTTGAATCTGAATTCATCAGCAATTTCTCCAAATCTGTTGTCATTTTACCCAGGCTGCAAATATCCTTTTTTTCCTGTGTGTCATATTGTTTCTCTTGGGAAGGTCTTGCCTCACTACCTGAGAGTTAGGCTCTCTAAGAGCAAGGCATTTATTTCTAGTTTCCTCTGCAGATTCCAGAGTATCAGTTGCCTATACAAAACGGATTATTAATAAAGTCTTATTTACTTCCAATTAGGTTTCCCTTTCTGTCTCAGGAGGTATCAGCAGTCTAAAGCATGAATCGTATAGTTAGCATGCCCACTCTCTTTCAGGTCCATGTGTACAATAAACTTCACCAACCTGACTAGAATTGTTATTCTGTACATCACTGCTTACCATAACTTCATGAGGTATGCTATGTTGACTTTCCATTTTACATATGAAAATCCAAAGACTCTAAAGGGGAATTCGATCAAAGACTCATGGCTGGTCAGAGACAGAACAAAGACATAAGTTTGTAGGAACAAAACTCTGCTTTGTTCCCTGGGCTCCAAAGACTTCTCTGCAAAGAATGGGAATGTGACTAATTTAGAAAAAATGGGTAGAAATCAGGGGATGGATACCTGATATGCACAAAGAACAGTGCAACTGTTTCCAGTCCTTCTAAAGAGGGTGTGCTTCACACCTTGATCTGTGCCCCAGGGTGGGATGATGGTTCTCCACACTCGTGACTGCAGCTTACATTGTGAGTGCAAGTCAGAGTGAAACCTGGGACAAAATGCTTCTAATCTTTCTCTCTTCTCCCATTATATGTAGATCCTATGCTCTCCCCCATCATTTTTCATCTGTGATCCCATATTTATATTGCCATCTTGCATACTGTCATGGGAGTGATGAAGAAACTCAGAATTCACTTCTTTGTTGCTTTAACAAGTAATTTGTACTCTACTTCTAAACTGCTAAATAAGCCTCTGATATTTAGTGAAATTCTTCCAACATAGTATCTCATAAGTTTTTCCACAAAACATACTTGCATTTTCATATAGATGTATATATAATATGCCCATTAAAAATTTCCAATATAATCTTTACAGAATTCAGCAAACCTATTCTAAAATATATCTGAAAAAAAATACAAAAAAAGAGACCTGGACTTGTTTTCTCCCAGAAGGTATTGCACTTCTAGCTTTCACAGTACAATATAAAATTAATTCAAGAATTAAACAGCATGATATAGGATCAAGCAACTACCATTCACCCCAAACCAACATAGTGTAATATAATAGAAACTCCAGAAAGAGAAATATAGAATATGAGAGTGAAGCATGTGTTAAAGACAAACTCTTCAATTAATCTGAGAAATAATGGGCTCCCCACAGAGAAAAAAAATAAAAACTTACACAATAAAAAGTGAGCAATACACAAAATAAATAATAAATGGTTAAAAGGTTAAAGTGAGCAATATGACTCTACAATGTTTTGAAAATGATAAATATATATTTTTTATAATTTTTTTAAGAGAGAGAGAATTGGGCTGGGGATGTGGCTCAAGCGGTAGCGCGCTCGCCTGGCATGCGTGCAGCCTGGGTTCGATCCTCAGTACCACATACCAACAAAGATGTTGTGTCCGCCGAGAACTAAAAAAAAAAAAAAATAAATATTAAAAAATTCTCTCTCTCTCTCTCTCTCTCTCTCTCTCTCTCTCTTAAAAAAAAAAGAGAGAGAATTTTAATATTTTTTTTTAGTTTTTTTTAAGTGGACACAACATCTTTGTTTGTATGTGGTGCTAAGGATCGAACCCGGGCCGCACACATGCCAGGCGAGCGCCCTACTGCTTGAGCCACATCCCCAGCCCCAATAAATATATTTTATAATGAAGAACATGAAAAGCTTTCTTGAGCAAAAAAAAGTTCTGAAAAGATTACACATTTCATTTATGTTTTTTTATAACTAAAAGTCATAATTAAAGGGATAAAAGAGACGCCGTGAAAGAAATATTTTCCACATACATAACAGGCAAAAAAATCGATATCCAGGTATATAGAGGTGTTCAAATATTAACAGGCCAGCAGAAATAAGTCTAACTTAAGGACAAAGGATATTAATAGGTCTTAGAATTCAAGATCTTAAGGTCAAAAATCTCAGCCCATTTTGAAGAAAAATGGATTTCCATAAAGTAAGATCTCCCATCAGATTATCCAAATTGTCAAAAGCATTTAAAAATAATATCTACTGTGGGACAAGATGTAGAGAAAATGGAATTGTAAATTATAGACAGTGATATAAATTGGTCTACATTGTTTTACAGTCACTTTAGAATGCAAACAATCCCACTTCTTGACCTACAGTGGACATCTGTCTAAGGGCCTAAAAACGTCTTGAAAAACATCCTCCCAACATTTTGATCAGGTCCGTATTGTCAGGTCCACCTTCCTGGAAGATTTTTATTTTTAAGCCCTAGCTTCCTTCTACAGGTAGCTCGAGTACCAGCACATGACCAATTAAACAGGCTAGAAGTCTACACATATACACAAAGGGGTATGCACCAGAATGGTCACTGAGCACTGTTTGCATGGGAAGTTCAAATGACAAATGTTCACCAATCAGGCAGTGTTTAAATAAATTAAAGAGTATTGTGCAGGGTTAAAACAAACAAGGGAGGTCAGTGTGCCTGATGTAAGGATCTCCATGATGAAGGGAAAATAGCTAAATGCAGAAATTATGGGGCATATGATACAGTAAGGTATGTTCCTGTTCAGTGTTTTCAAAAGGTTTGAAGTTGTCTTATACCTGTCAACAATGTCTAGGACCATAGGGCAATCAGGAGAGGTAATCTGTCTGGCTCACCATACCCTACAGAACTTCCACCTCCATTTGAATGAAGATCTACTTGGATGTGGACCTATTACTAAATTGACCCTCTAATTAACCAAGTCTGAGTGAGGATGAAAAGGGGCAAAATTAATTCTTTTTAACATGGGAACTGGGACAACAGGTAAAAGCCAAACCTGTTCGAGATAAATGAGGATTTATGGGTACCCCTATCTATAACTGAAAAAGAGATGTGCCGTGTATCCTCTGTCCCTCCTAAGCCTCCCTAACAGGCTTGCTCACTCTCTCTTTCCCAGGAAGCTGACCTCGTCTCTCTAGCACATCAGTGAGCTACCTGATCCTCTGATTCCTGGCAGGGTGTGGCCAATGATGAACCCCAGTAAGGGCCCAGAGGTGAGGGGAAGAGCGAGGTCAGGGTTTTACACTGAGCTCCTGGGACGGGGCTTCCCAGGCTGTCCATATACTGTTCTGCCACCATGACACCTGTATTGGTGTCCCAAGGCACCATTTTCTATTAACCTAGGGGCCAAAATAATAGAAATGCAGAGCTCCACAGTGCTGGATGCCAGAAGTCTGAAATGAAGGCTCTGAGGGAGCGTCTGCTCAATGTCTCTCTCCTAGCTTCTGGTGGCTGCTAGCCATCTTTGGTATTCCTTGTCTTGTAGATCTGCCTCCATCTTCACATTATCTTCTCTTCTGTGTGTCTTTGGGTCTTAAATTTCCATCAGCCTTTTTCTTAGGAGGACACCTGTCATTAGATTTAGGGCTTACCCTAAATACAGGATAATCTCATTTTGAGATGCTTAATTATAACTGCAAAGTTCCTTTTTCTCAATAAGGTTGAATGCACAGAATCTGGGGTAAGGACTTAGACCTGTTTTGGGGGTTGGGGCACTACTCAACCCACTACATAATCCTTACACATAACAGGAAATTCTTCCATCCCATGTCCCACAACCCTTGGAGCCTGGAGGTAGTAAGGGCACAAGTGTTACCCAACCTATGCCGGTGATATCTCTATACCTTGCCCCTATCTACATAAGAGGTATCTTTGTATCAGCTGGAGTTTCCACGTATTTCCCACTGGACCCCTACCTGAAAGAGCACCGGAGGCTCTGCACAGCTGGCAAGGTCCTTAAACAGATTCACTACCAGAGATCAAAACAATGGCAAGAAAAAAAATACGTTTCACAACTGAGTTTCACAAAAATGAAAACACAATGAAGAAGACTAATATGTAAACATGGCTAATAAATTAAAAGGACCTTCCACATTCAATCCAGACAACCATGGGATTAATTAATCCATTAATAAAACCCTAAAGAGCTGTTTTCCAGGTTCTATGCAAGGATTGACAGTACCATAATAAGAAAGACACAAAGATGTACAATTATGTTGCAATTTATGATAATGAACACAAAGAAGAAGGGAATGCTGTGGCAAGCAGAACTCCGAGCTGGAAGATTTTGCCCCAGCACACAGGCCCTGTATGATCCTCTCTCCTTGAGTGCAGGTGGAGTCACAGAATGTAATGGAATGTCACTCCTATGAGTAGTCCCTGATCAGTTGACTTAGAATTGATCCATAGGGAGTTTCCCTGAGTGGGTCTGACTTAGTCTGGTGAACCCTTTAAAAGAAGGTGCATTGTCAAGGATTTGCTCCCACTGGCAGGAGGAAAATAATCTGTCGTATTTGGGAATCCATGGCAGGGAACTGACAGCACCTTCAAGTTGCTTTAGAGAGAAGCTCCCGGCTAACCACCAGTAAGAAAACAAGAGCCTCAGACTTAGAACTGCAAAGAACACAAATTTTCCACCAGCCAGTGAGACTCAGATGAGAATCAGAGCCCTGAGTGACACCATGAAATGGGTTTGGTGAGTCTGGGCAAAGGACTCAGTTAACCCACATTGAACTGCTGACACATGGAACCTGGGATAATACATTAGTGTTGCCCGAGTTCCTGAATTTGTGCTGATTTATTGCCTGGCAATAGAAAACCAATATAAGAGACTTTAATTTTCAGGGAAGGTTTATCCTGGTCAGTGACAGGAAACACTGTATCACGTTGAGAAATGAGGCCCTGGGACCTGAACACCTTATAGGAGTGAAGCAGGGATCCTGATGGAAGGAGAGTCAGTGTTGCTGACTCCTATGCTGTGGGCAGTGAGAGCTCTCAAGGACTGAGAGCAGGCCTATCCCTATTCATGTCCCAGTAGTTGCTCAGAAGGAAGCCCTTGCAAGTTTAGTTTCCTGGGCTCCAGGAAGCCTTTGCACTAGACAGGGCACCTAGGTATTCCAGATTTGAGAAAGTGAAGGTAAAGGAGGAGATGCAGTGGGATTAGTCAAGCAGTTTGTCAAATCAAAGTTGATGTCCAGGGATTGAATTTTCAGGAGCTCCTACTCTCCTCTTAGTATAGGGAGATATAGTGGTCAGCATATAGTAACCAACTTAAAACAGATAAATGCTTAAGCCTTATTGGCTTAGCACAGCCTAAGGTCATTTCTCCCACATGCTTAAAGTCAAACGCAGGCATCCTGCTTGGCAGGCACTCCTCCACGTGGTCTTTCAGAAGTCAGACTCCTCCCATCTTTCAGTCCTGCCCTTCCGTAGGGCCTTAAGTTCCCTATCCAGCCAGCAGAAGTTAAACAGGAAAGGTGAGGGATGGGAGGGAAGTTCTTAACGGCCATGTCGTAGGGGGTGTACATCTTCTCTAAACACCTTCTTCTGATGGCCACCAGGAAGCGGGAGGTGTAGTCCCTGCCTGGGCCCCTCCCTCCCACAAGCACCTCTACACTGTGGGAGTGGAGTGAGCACAGATGTATTTCTCACATGGAATTTGAAATTTGGAGATGGGTTCCCCAACTACACAATTAAGAATCTCGAACAAGTTCTCGGGCCTCTTAAGTGGTGGTGAAGCAGGCAATCCAGGATCAGGAAATGCAGTTTGTTGAGCCAAGTCGGCAGTTTGTAAAGGACTCAATTTGTCTGGTGAAAAAAAAAATGGCACCAATTCCAGAAGATTGCCATGGAAACAGCAATAGAATCCTCTACAATGGGATTCTCTGACTCCTTTGTGAAATTGATCCAAATCCCTAGTAATGCCATCTTCATTGGTGGCTGAATGCTTTTTGACAGTGTATGTTTCATCTTGGGGTCTACTGAGCCAGTGATGGCTCTGAGAATCTCACGGAGTAAAAATTTGCCCTTGTATTTTTTGTTTTTCTTTTCCTCCCAAGATATGTGTGTGTGTGTGTGTGTGTGTGTGTGTGTGTGTGTATTTTTTTGGGGGGTGGGGAATGGGGAGGTATACCAGGGATTGAACTCAACCACTGAGCCACATCCCCAGCCCAATTTTGTATTTTTTTAAAATTAGAGACAGGGTCTCACTGAGTTGCTTAGTGTCTCACTACTATTGCTGAGGCTGGCTTTGAAATTTCTATCCTCCTGTCTCAGCCTCGCAAGCTGCTGGGGGACTTGGGGTTACAGGTGTGCACCTCTGCACCCGGCCAAGATATTTTATACTATTAAATGAAA
The DNA here is from genome assembly GCF_964194105.1 of Spermophilus citellus. Lineage (NCBI taxonomy): Eukaryota > Metazoa > Chordata > Mammalia > Rodentia > Sciuridae > Spermophilus > Spermophilus citellus. The sequence continues at coordinate 151,695,002 of NC_138187.1, forward strand.
ATAATTTCAAACTTAAACAAAAAGAAAGAATCCTGAAGAAAAGGAACAAAAGATAAATCTCAACGTCCAACTATATATGTGGTTTGGAAGAGAAATCATCTATGGGTGTGAGAAAACATCACAGTCCTAGTATTGATAGAGGTATCGCAGGGTAGGATGATTACATGCTTCTCTCTTGCCAAAAGCTTCCAGGAGAAAAAGAAACTTGCAGCTGCTGAAATGTGATAGTTGTAAAGAACACGATATCAACAAGGTTGAGTGGTGAAATCCAAGTCATGATTTTGCAATGAAGTATAAAGCTTACATTATAGGAAATTTTCATGAGGAAATTTTTGAGTTGATGTGCCAGGAACGATCAAAGATATATTTCCTTTTGAATTAAGAAATTAGAATGTGTTTCCCATGTGTTGTGAAACGTGTTTTTGTAAGTCAATCCCAAAGTAGCCCCTACTTGAAATATGATCATGAGAGCTTGGAGCATGGACAGAGGGAATGTCTCTGACCTTGTGCTGTCTCCATGGACCCATTTTCTGTGGGATTCTTGCAAGCCTCTGGCCTCCTCTCTCCGTGGTGCATTTCTGCTTTGCAGGATGGTGAGTTGCAGCACTTTTTGATGATAATGATGTCCCTCTTGAAGAGAAAGGAGTTAAATTAAATTTTGCTTCTGGAAACCATCATATTAAAATCTCATTGCCATTAAGAAGTTCATAGTGTAGCTCTGGAGGTGCCATTTCCAACCAGATGTCTACATCTGCATGGAATATTCCTTTAAGAAAACTTTACAACATGTACTTCACTCAACACGTCATTCTACACTGTCTAAATCTATGCAATCCAATGTGATCGCCACTGGTTCCATGTGACCATTAAGTCCTTGTGACCTGGCTTGTCTTAATTGATACGTACACTGGAGTTTGAAGATTTAGCATGAGATAAGGAGGTTCACAATTTTATGTGAATTACTTGTTGAAATAACATATTGAAGATATTAAATATGATATATCATTGATTTTGCTCTTTTATTATTTTATGCAGTTGTTAGAAAATATAAAATTAGGGAATTGAGGACATAGCTCAGCAGAATTCTGTAGCACGTGTGAGGTTTAATCCCCATCACGAAGAAAACATTTAAATTACCTAAGTGACATTTGATATCTATGGAGCAGAGATCTAAACCATTCTCTAGTGGTATGCGTGTTGAGATATGGTGACTTTCACTAAATTTTACCCGCTCTTTGTTATCATGTCCTTCTGTGTATGCCCTGGGACACTCAGCAGGCTCCGTCACACCAGTGAGTAAATTCATGTTGAATGAATTTCTGGCACCTTCTTACTCACTCTGTCATTTCATGATGCAGAGAAAATGACACTAGCCATTTGTGGGACCCTCAGGAATGTGGAGACCCTCTGGCAGGGGAGGCAGGTCTGGAGAGTCCACTGTGGAGCAGCCAGGCCATGAAGACCCTCCACAGGTTCCTGTGGTCAAGCCAGCTTCCCCATTAAACACCCATAAACCACTCGGCAGGTACCTGGTGTCCACAGACTTGCGGGCAGTCTGGCAGTTCTGCTAATCATTCACCCGCTTGGCTTCCTTCTCCACTACTGTGGGCAAATTCTGCTTTTTGTGGAAGATTCCTATCTTCAAAGTCCTGAGATCAGGATGCTCAGGTGTTAATGAACAACATAACATGTATCCTTGATGCCTGGCCAAGGCAGGGGCCTGAGCATTCCAGAGGGGACCTTAGTGGGTCTACTTGTCTGCACTTGCAACCTCCCATTGCTGTTGGGTCAGTGCTGCTGTTCTCTCCTCCTTTCTGACCACAGATGGCCTGCACATAGTGGACAGGCACAGCTGGGGGAATGATTGTGGGAAAGAGGCTGATCTTTTGCCTGCAAGCCACAGGTTCCCTGGTCTGGCCCTGATGATACTTGGACCCTATGATTTTACCAGAGCAAACCCAAGAACCAAAGAGAGCACCTGGGGTTCTCTCCTCCCTGATTAACATAGCAACTGTCACGGGCAGATTTTCCCCTTGAACTGCCTCCCTCTGAGCATTGAACTCTACAGTGCTTTCTAAGGGTTTGGAAAATTCACCAAAGGTAGGAAGGAAGAAGATTATCAATGTTTCCCTCTACGTAACAACATCCATGCAAAATCAAGTCCAATATACTTTTTTTTCTTTGTTTGTTGAGGTAAGGATATGATTTTCAACAAATCAGGAGAGAACTGGAACTAGAACCCAAATGTATTTCCACTTCCTCATATCCTTGTTAAAACCATCTTTCTACCTCACTAACAGCAAGGGTCACTGCCAGGCTGCGGGGTAAGAGGTAGTTTTGAGCGTACCTTTTTCCAATATAGTTCACCTGCTTTTCCAACAGTGACTATACACTAAATAGAAATATCTAAAATTTAAAATTTAATGAGCAAAGTAGATCCCTTCAGAAGGCAGAACAAAGCTTTTTTCAGATGTGTTCGCATTCAATTCTCCAGTCCCACCAAATTTCTCAGTGGCAGAGGCAATCTGAATTATTGCCATCCTTAAGGGGAGACAGAGAAGTTTAAGTTTCCTGGCATTAAGCACACTTGAGAAAGAATAGGTGGAGACAGTCCCTGACTATGAAGGTTCAACCCAATACTTTTCAACTTTATGATATTACAAAAGCAACATGCATTTAGTAGAAACTGAATAACAGATACTGCGTTTTGATAGTTCCCTGGGCTACTGACACATATGGTGATTCTGCCTCAGATGCTGGATGGGGCCACAGCTCACAGTCAATTTCACAATCACAAGTGCAAACAATAGAACTCTACAGTACACTTGCTATCATGGTCAGGAGGTAGGCGGTATCAACTGCATTTTCTATTTAATCTGTTTTCATCTCTGATGGGTTCCTTAGGATATAACCCTATCCTAAGTTAAGGAATACCTACACTGGATAGGCTTGAGGGCTCAGGCAGTGTTGGGCATTCTGGAGTAAACCCTCCTTCTTCCCATTGGGGCGCCCACAGTATGCAGTGCCTCAGCTCTGCCTACAACAGTGCTTGTAGTGAGGATATTGGTTTATGCAGAAGCTTGAAGTCAGCATGGTTCACCATCTGATGGCCTTCCTGTTTCCTCAGGATCCCTACCACTCCCAGACACACTCCTATTCCCTGCACACTCTGCAACAAGCCCAGAACTATTAAGATACCCTATGAAGGCTTCACATGCTCTTGTACCAGGTTCTCCACCATCCCTTGTACCTGTGCTCACTGCCGGTTTCCCAATATCCACGACTACTCCTAGGTGCATTAAACATTAGTCAACTAGAAAAATGAAGCTGATGATGGGTGAGTTCACATTAAAATATCAACAGCCAGTTTCTAGCTACATTGGTATCTACAGTTAAAGAACTATACCTTAATTTCTTGGGTTAGTTAAGGATGAATGGTAGACTGTGAAGTGAGTAATACAGCACATAGATGATTTAAGAAAAGGTACAGCTGCTTGGCACTGTGTGCACACCTGTAATCCCAGCTACTCGGGAAGCTGAGGTGGATGGATTGCAAATTTGAGACCAGCCTATGAAACTTAGGGAGACACTATCTCCCAATACAACATACAATGAGCTCATCAATAGAGCATCCCTAGGTTCAGTCCCCAGTATTGCAAAAACATAACAAACAAACAAAAAACCCTCAAAAAAGTAGACCTTCCCTATCTGTGGAAGCTGGTGACAAAGTCTGTGGAAGACTATTGCTGTGGAAGGTTGAGTAGATTGAGTGGTGGGCCTGACGTCATTTCATGTGACAACAGTAAGGAAGAATACGACTTTAGGTGTGAAGCACAAGCAAGGACAAATGGAAATGTAAGACCAAGACAAACTGGAGCCATCTGTCTCTCACCACCTCAGTGGCAGGCAACCTGCACAAGAATCAGGTGCTTTTCCTGACAAAGAGAAGCTGGGGGGAGCAATAAGTCTGGGTGCTGCTCACACCTGGGGGCCCCCAGCAGGATCGTTAGAGAATGCATGGGCTACAGTGGTGTCCTGCACTCCCACCTTCAGGGTGTACTTGAGCTGCTGCCTCACTTCCACTCCCAGGTTCTCAGGAACGTTTCCCTTGGAGTCAACCCTAGCGTGAAGCCATCCAGGGAAGGGCATTCTGGGAATCTTGTTTTAAGTTATGATGACACACTACAAAACCACCATAGCCCCCAAGATCAATTTCAAAGGGTGGCTTTGGAGGTTCATTTACAGGCCAGTACACCTGTTAAAGTGATGGGGGGCATATCTGAAGGTAAGGAGAGGAGGTGAAGGGAGCATTCATCATGGTCTGCAAGATGTGGCTGTCACAGAAGAATAGAAACGGCAGGGAGAGGCTAAGATGTACTACATGGCCACATATCCAAATGACTATAAATGTGTCCACAAAAATATTTGACTTTATGTTGGGACAAAAACCATGTCTCAGAAGTCCTGAAGGATCCTCAGGAGTTGCTGAGTGCCCAGGCTTTCTCTGGATACCCCAACCTGACCCCACTCCATTTCCCTCTACCCTTCTCCTCTGAGCACCAGGGAGGACAAGAGTAAGGAAGACATGGGAGACAGGAACCCATACCACTAGCAGCTCCTCAAGGGCTGTGGAGAGGAGCCCCTGAATGCCCATTTCACAGCTTCCTTCTTTGGTAGAAGCCAGGTTGTTCCCAATGTACCAGAGTGGGATGGAATAATGAGGCCATATTCCGCAAATGTGTAGGTCTGTCTCAAGAAATGTTTCCTCTCTGTGGGGAAGCAGAAGGTGGAATGAGATAATAAAAGCAGGTGGAAGGCAATTCTTTCCAAAGCCCAGGACCTGAAGTGGCCCCACCAGGTGTGGCAGGCCTGAGTTCTGAGTCTGTACCTCAATGGGAACCTTTATTGGTCATGTATGTCCAGGTCTGCTTCTGGTTTTGTATGGACTGTATCAAGCAATAGTGGTCTCCAGAGCTGTGATATTCAACGACTCTCTCCTGTATCCTTTGTGGTCTCCTAAGAATAAAGGGAGATGGGCCAGGCTGTGGAAAATATCCTATGAAGGTTTGTTGAAGATAGTGGCTGGCTCCCTCTTAGTGATTTATGAGATCAGCTGCACTAATGGAGCGTTGAAACTGATGAACAGGGAGCTTCCACCAAGGTTTCTGTACCCAAAAGAGTGGCAGCACCTCACCATGTTCACCCTCCTCATACTCAATGGCTGTGTAGATGTCATGAGCAAGAACATGCTCCCTCAGAGGTGTGTGGTCCTAGAAAAAGGTGCCCTGGTCCTGTCCTTCTATGAGCTCCTGCTACTGATGGTGTCACATGTTAAGGAGTCATTGGGGATTGAGCTGCAAGTTCATTATCTGCTCATCTTGGTGGTGTTCCTGCTGTTGCTGGTGTTAACTGTAGAACTCTGGGCTCCTGAGATGTTTCAACTCTGGATGATGGAGACTTTGCTGATTCTGGTCCTGGGCTCCTGGCTGATACAGGCAGGCTTTATTCTGTACAGACCAGTCTCTGGCTACCCATGGGACGATGATGACATGAATGATCTCATGTTTGTCACCACCTTCTTCTGCTGGCATGTGATGTGTGACGCCTTGTGCCTGTTTGGAATCTATGGCTTCTCTTACTTTTGGCATCGTTGTTACTACTCCAGCTTGAAGATGATGGGGTCTAAAGAAGCTCCCTATCACAGGAGCACTCCAGAGCCCCTCTACAGGCTGTTGCAGGAAACAGAGCAGCCAGACAAGGAAGACCAGGCTCCTCTGCTTGCAAAGAGCTCACCTCGAGACAAAGCCTAGAGTGCCTGGTACATACTTCATCCCATCTCCTCTTCCCCCATGGGTCCTCTTAGCCTCATGTGTGACATCCTTATTTTTGTTCCCCAATAAAGGTAACAGCCATAGAAGACAGCAGTTGATGTATTTTCTGTCTCTGAGATATCACTGCTGATATCTCCTTACCTTCAGATATGCCCCCCATCACTTTAACATCCCTAAAAAAGGGATGCTTATGGAATTTGGGGAGAGGGAGGAAGAGGATCAGGGGAATAAATCAGCATGCAAGCAGAGCCACAAAAGAAGAGAATGCAATAGAAGGGCTTTGAAGGGAGGAGTCTCTGCAGAGGGCGCATTAGAGTCCCCCAGGTATTCCATCGCTGCTGCTTCTCCAGGCACCTGTGACTGCTTTTACCTGAGGAAATAAAGATTGATTCTGATAATTCAAAAATGGAATCATCCAAGCCTCATCCTGTTTCAGTGGGTATTGTGTGTGCTCACCAATGGGATTTATAATGGATGTACACAGTTTGAAATTATGCCCTTTTTGCCTCCCCCCTCCTACACCCAACTTTTAAGGTTTGGTACATTTCAGAATTTTATGCATAAAGTGACTTTAAAAAATAACTTGAATTTGCACAATTCAAGTTTTAATAGCATTTAAATGCTCAGTACTTTTTCAACTTCATTTTTTATTACTCTGTCACCAAAGCTTATCTCTTTCACCACTGCCACCCTTGTACACGTAATGTATTGGACACAATCTTTAGGTCTTCACAAATTTCCATCCCTTGCATCTCACAGAAAGTTACAGAAAGTCATACCTGGTCACAGTTTTACCATCTGATTAGATATTCAGCATAAACCCCACCTGTACCTCCACCCCTCTGAACATCTCCAAGGCGGCCTTCTCCAAGAACTCTTGAATTCTCAGGCACTTACATCAAATCCACCTTGTTATTTTCCTCATACATCTGATTCACTTTGTTTTGTTCTGTTTGGGAAAATCATTTCCCTTGGGGAGGTTTTTCCTTACTGACATATGGGTAGGTGCATAGAGGGTAGAGACCTTTGCTATATTTGGGTTACAAAATGTCCTAAAGTTTATGCCAACTATGAGACATAGCGATGCTTACTAAAGGCTAATTTGTTCCAGAACATCCCCCTGTGCCTTCTAGATCTGTTACAGACAAGTCAGAGGGTTCGTGAACCTCTGGGCCACACCAGCAGTCCTAATCTTGAGTCATCGCCTTAGTAATGGGCCGCTTTCTTCCTGGCTCTTGGGGATAGTAAAATCTAGTAACCTGTTTCCAAACTGTTTACTTTGATAAAAAAAAAAAAAAACCAACAACAACCTCACAACTGTTTCTATTGATTTGATCTAGTCTCAGACCTGCCACGAGGCTGGACAGGAGTTCAAACGCAGGGGTGCTAGACCCAATTCTGTGACTGTGTCCCTCAGGCCATAGTGACTTTGACAAGGGAAATTGAGAAGGAAGTAATCCTCAAAATGAAATAAGGAGGGAGGGAGGAAAGGAAGAAGAAAGGAAGGGTAGGGGGCAGTTCAGCCAGAAGGCCCAGGTGGAGGAAGCAGCATGGTGTATATGCGCTGGACACCCCTGAAGGGGGTGCTTATGTTACACTTGCTGTCCCACCCTCACCACGGCCCCTCGCCTCTGGGAATGAGAATCTGGCCTACTCTCAACCTCTGGCTCAGTGTTAGATCTCTGTGTTCAGATCCAAGTGAGGGCAGAGACCTGTTTGTGACTAAGCCTTCCAGCCATTGCACTTCCCTTTTATTCTCGCTTCCCAGACTCTGATCAACTGCCTTTCTTTGGGGTCCTCCTTTCTCTTCACCTCTCTTATACATTGATGACAGAGGATGAACAAGCACAAATGCGGTTAACTGCCCATTTCCAGGCACTTGAGGTCTCGTTTTATAAGGATAAACCTCTTATAATCATGCAACAATCCCAACATAATCTCTCTCAAATAGCCATGTAAACACTGCACTTGGGTATTATTAATTTACCTTATATAAGATCTAACAGAAAAGCCCTCCCCTTGGACAGTTAAGAAAAAACTTGCCAAACATCAGGCTTGGGGAACAAGTTTGTAATCCTCACAAAATTCCACCAGAGGGCACTATGTTCCCATAGCCTGGGGACAAGCAATTAGTTCTTCAATTCCAGTACACAAGTCTCTTAAGAACCTGTTTTAAAAGTGGGAGAGGGCCAGGTGCATGGGTTACACCTGTAATCCCAATCACTAGGGAGGCTGAAGCAGGAGGATCCCAAGTTCAAAGGCAGCTTCAGCAATTTAGCAAGGCCCAAAGCAACTTAGTCTTAGTGAGACCCTATTTTAAAATAGAAAATTAAAAGGGCTGGGATGTGTCTCAGTGGTTAAGCACCCCGGGTTCAGTCCCTGGTACCAAAAAAAAAAAAAAAAAAAAAAAAAGTGCGAGGCAAAAGGAGGGCAGGAAAAGTACAGAAGCAGACTAAATATTGCCCAAGCATCCAAAAAACACCCTAGGGCTATTTCCCATTAAAATTTGGCACACAAAGGTGAAATAAACAGGGACCCAAATCAATTAATGGGGTTAGGGGTGAGGCAGGAAAGACTGGATCCAGTTGAGGATTTCTTTGGGAAAAGTACCAGCTAAAGGGCATTCTGACCCAAATAATTTTTTGATCAGAGTGCCAAATTCTCTAAACATTTTTTTCTTTTTCTCTTTCCACATTTTTATGGGTGCATTATAATTGTACTTAATGATGAGATTTGTTGTTACATATTTGTACATGCACAGACAACAACAAAATTGGGCTATAATTTCCTAAACTTTTAAAAAGCTTTAATCAATCTAGAGAACAAAGATATCTACATATGCATGGAGAATAGGAAATAAAAATGATCTAGGAAAATCCCAGATTCTCAAAATGAAACTAAGGAAAGATTATTACATGGGACTAATAATCTCCAAAGATTGCTTTACCCTACTGACTTGTGTCCATCCACCTGTGTGTGTGTGTGTGTGTTGCTGGCAATGGAACGCAGGGCCTTGAGCACACTAAGCATGTTCTCTACCACAGAGCTACACTCTAGCCCCTCCAAAGATACCTTCAAAGAGAACCGGCTACATAGCACCTATTTTCTCATATCTTAGTTATTCACAAAGAAAATGTACACAGAATGGTCACTATTCCAAAGTCACTGGGTAAACTGTAATATAAGACTTTGGGGTAAACTGGTCGGTCCCTGTACTCTGTACTTTCTTCAGTGGTTTCGTAGGAATTTCATTATTTTGGAAGTGGTGGCCCAGGAACTCCACCCACAGGCTAAGGACACTGAAAGAAGGGGACCAGAGAAATGCGCTCAAAGGAATGGCACCTTGGAAGTATATTAGGTTGTGGAATGCTGTCCTAACCTGACTTCAGCAAGTTACAAGTTACCTAGGCCTCAGTTTCTCCTCTTTAGGATAAAAAGGCATGAAAATCTAATGCCAGAACTGTATGGCTTTAATTTTCTCTATAAGACTTATTTCTCATGTTGTGAGGTAAGATGAACTTGACTTTTCCCAACTTTCCAAGCAGCTTCCTAATAAAGACAAGACTTAGAATAGAGCTCAAACAGACCCAAGCCTTCCATCCTAACACACAGTGTGGCAAGTAGAGTGTTCCCTAAATTGAAATGATTTCAGTGAGTGTTCGACAAAGACTCAAATCAGGCTTAGGAGACATAGCTGAGGTTCAAATCTCAAATTTCCTTTGCTCAATTGAGGAGTATCAAATAATCAAGATACATAAAGAATAATTCTTGTGCTCAGTGGTTGGTTACTAAATTGAAGTATAATCTGGTCCTTCCTTCTATAATTGTGGAGAGTGAAGTTTGTAAGGTCACCCACCTATATCTTCTTCCCAAAATATGGTTTAAGAGTAATGCTATTAACTTCCAAAGCTGTTCTTCTTTTTTGTCTTATTATTTTCTTTTAAGATTCAATTATGGTCTATTCTTTTGAAAAGAACTTATGTTGGTTTATTAAACAAAGAAAAAGTTGACAATGCAGGTCAGATTTTTAAGGGTGTCCCCAATCCTGAATTTCAGTTGTGCCCCCTTTTCACTGATTACCTTTGAAACAATAACACAGGCCCTGGAAAAGCCCTCTCAGAGCACTGGATTAAAGGCTTCAGACCTACAAAGTGAGAAGAGTTCTTTTAAGTGAGAAAGAAGTTGTAAGGTGAACTCAAAGGTAAAGCCCACCAAAGACAAGGCCTTCATTTCAGGCAGTAGAGCAACAGTGAAGAAATGTGCTTAATCCTGGGCTATGTCTGCAGATTTGGAATAAAATCTTCTGTAATATTGCTCTCCCACTCCACCCACCCCTGGGACAGAACAACTCCAAGAGAGAGAACCTAGCTTCAAAGCACATGCCCTAAGAACCCCCTTCTCAGCTTTGAAACTGTGCACCCAGAGACTGAAAAGTTCATGAGTCCAAGAATCCTAATGTTCTTTTTATGGAGGGGTAGAAAATGGGGGCGGTGGCAATTTATGGAAGAAGGGGAAGAAAATCAAAGGGCAGCAGATACATCGGTCAAAGTGGGTAAAACAGGGTGTTCTACTTTTTTACTTCTCTAAAAAGTACAGTCTGGTTTTCCGGGGGTGAACCACCTGAAGAACTTTCTTTTGCTTTTTCTTCTATCACACACTCTAGAAAATTCCCTGCTCAGTCCTTGGACTTATCTAGGTTCTAATTTGGTTGATTTAAGCAAGTGTAGGACTGACGTAGGAGGCCTCTTGCTCACTCCTGAAAGAGTCAGTGGTCATGTATTATGTTCCTAACTGCCACAAGGCAGGCCCCTGGTCACAGGAAAGGATCAAAGCAAATCCATTTCCATTCTCGGAAAAGCAGCTCAAAGCACATGTTCTCTTGATGATGCCGCTGTCATTTCTGTGTGGTCAACAAACGTTTACTGAACACTCCCTCTGGACACTACTGGGGGATATGGAGATGACAGAGCTGCTCTTGGAGGTTAACATAGCAAGGGAAGTAGACACTCAGAAATGCAGAAACGCCACAAGATTAGAAAATTACATTTGTGCCTTCCTATTCCACTTTCTATTATGTTTTCCATCCCCATCTCAGGGGCTAGTAATGCCACAGAAAGCTCTGATTTACGCTTTGGCAGTTTGGCATCTGGAGACCAACATCTCGTAAAACAAGAACATCACTTCTCCCTTCCTCTGCTCCCTTTCCAACCAGTTCTGAAGACTTGGTAGAAAGAGTCAGAATGAGAACAGCTCACTTTGTTACCAGGTCTAAGCCCACCTTCCTTAAACCAAAGATGGAGCATTATACTAAATCAGAAAGTTGATTTAAGTCTCCTTAAATGGGAAAAGAAATACTCTAATCCCTTCACATTATTCTGGCCTATCATATATAATGTTTTCCAAACCTTTATTATGTTCCTGGCCCTAATCTCTTTTGTTAATGCTATCACAATTAATCCCTACAATTTATAGGTAGCTATTATTTTCCCATTTCATAGGCAAGAAAACCCAGGCTCTGTGTGGCTAAGTAACTTGGCCAACACAAAGGTGGTAAGAGGTCAAGTTCAGGTTTGAACCTAGGTTTGTGGGATCTGATGCCCTGCCTTTAACTAACATACCATAATGTTTCAACTTGCAGCACTAAAATCTAACAAGGAATTTGCTATGTGAGGTGCCTTACCCAGTCCAAAATATATCAGAAACCTGTGTTAGAGATGAATACTGCATTTATCACTTGAAGTGCTACAGTGTTCCACACACTTAAAGGGAAGGGATGGTGACCAAAGAAGCCAAGTAATGTGTGTGTGGTCACAAGCAACATTTCTTTTTCATATTTGTGGTACAAAACATAACCAGAAGAACAAACATTTTCCCTTCCTTTTCCAAGGGCACTGGAAGCATGAATTCTTGGTCTTTAAACAGAAAATCACAGTCTCAAATAGTGGGGCTCCTGAAACACACCGTAAAGACCAGACATGACAGGTGGATTTCAGCCACTAAAAAAGAAGCCACAATCAACTAATTGGAGAGCAAAATCAGGGAGAATTCCTTTAAGGAATCCTAAATTTCTGAAGAATTTTGACTTCTGAAGGGGCAGCAAAGACTTGGAAGGGGGCCTGGGAAGAGCTGGAAAACCTGCGGCTTTCCTTTAGCTGCTCTTACAGTAGTTTGCGCGCAGAAATATCACATCAGGTGGGTGGCACTAAAGGCCATTCTTGGAACCACTTCATTTTCCAGATATGGAAACTTGGGCCCAGAGAGTCTGCGACTTGCCCAGGGTCTCACTGAGGCAGTACTGGACAGGTCTCCTTTGTGGAGCCCTCCAGAATCCTCTGGAGTACAGAAACACAGCACTTCAGGGGAAAATAGGAAATCACAGGGTTCGTTCACTTTCCCAAGCCCACGACGGGACCAGGGACGAGTGCTCTTCCAAGCCTTGAGTGCCAGGTCTCTGCAGGCCGAGGGCCTCCGGCCCTGGCTGGGGCTTGCCCCCAGTGCTCCCCGTCCAACTTCACCCGAGCGCGCGCGGAGGGCGGGAGGGCGGCTCTCTCACAACAAAGGGCGAAATTGGGTTGCTGTGGTTCTGGGCTCGCGGAACTTGCACCGAGGAGGCAGCCAGGGGGAGGCCCGGGCGGCCCTCGGGGCTGGCGGGTGGGCAGCGAGGACTGGGTCCCCGGGCAGGCCCGGCCCTCCGCGCGGCGGCCGCGCTCCCCTCCCCCACGCCCCTTTCTCTTTCTTTCTTCCCAGCTCCCTCGCCCCACCCGGCGGCGCCCGCTCGGCTCCTCGCCCAATGGCCGCCGGGGCCCGGCGCGCATCAGCTGATGGGCCCCGGTCCCGGCCGCCGCGAGCCAATCAGGGCGCCGGGGGCGGCCCCGGGCGGCGGATAAAGGGTGCCGGGTTGCAGGCGGCCCGACAGAGCCGAGAATGGGAGAAGAGCAGAGCTGCTGAGCGCCCCGGCGAACTCCTCTCCTCTCTCCTCACCTCGCTCTCACGGCCCGCCCGCCCGCCACCTGCTCGCCGCCCAGGTAAGCACGCGGCCGGCCCCGCGGGCCCTGAGTGACGCGCGGCGCCCCGGCCTGGGTTTCGGCCCGGCCCGGCCGCTTCCCACCTGCTGTCTCCAGCTCCGCGTTTCGGCCCCGGCCGCGGGCTTCACACGCTCCGCTTCCCGCGTGCTGGGGCCGCCGGCGGCTCCGAGTCCGCCCCGTCCGGTTGGCGACGGCGGGGCGCGCCCTCGACCGGGCTCCGAGCGGGACGGTGGGGGAGGGTGTTGTTTTGATCCTCCTTTCGCTACTTGCCGCCCGAAGCGCCGCCCCCGGAGGCCGGCGCCCTGGGTGGCTTGTGGAGTGAGGACTGAGCGGCCGCAGGGTCCCTTCGCGAGGGTGCGCGGCTCCTTCCGCGGTGGCGCGTCCGGGCAGTCCTGGTGGCACCGGGCTTTTAGACGCCCGGGTTGAGGCGGGGAGCCGTGAGCGTTGTTGTTTGCGCGGCCAGCTCCCGCTGCGGGGTCCCCGGGCTCCTGTAGTGTGACCGAACAATGGAGGGCCGGGGTCGCGTCGTGGAGAGCGGGCATCGCAGTGGAGACACCCGGCCGGCTCGAGGCAGCAGCCGCGCACCGTCCCTCCAGCCGACGCAGGCTCGACCCTCCCCAGCCTCTACCCGCGCGGGGCATGGCTGGCTCGGCGAGGCCCTGAGGAGGGGCGGGGCGGGGCCCCCATTTTCAGAACCTTGAGTGGGAGGGGGCTGCTCACAAGGTGGCTTATCCCAACTCCCCCGGGGGCGGGAAGCGGAGATCCACTTCCAGCCGCAAATTCTCCAAGAAGATCACAGATGAAGATGACGATGACCTGGAGTCTCAGGCCTCCGAGACGACCCCCACCAACTCCTGCGGCTTCATGGCCTACTCCAACTCCGGGGAGAAACCATGGGTCAAGGCTAAGACCTTAAACCAACTCCACCAGCAGCCTATCTATTCCAATACCTCCCGGCAGGACCGCTCCGTGTCTTTGTCCCTCTCCCCTACTCCATCACCGTCACCCTCACCCAGAAAGCTTCGTTGCTTGGACCCGCGAGAGATCCCCAGTGAAGAGAAGCATGAGCACAACAGTAAAAAGAGGAGGGCTAGAGAGGTCAACCCCAGCAGTCCCTTAGACCTTCTCTGGCAGGGGTGAGTGAGGGGGCAGGGAGGAGGACACTGCAAAGGGGGCATCTGCAGACACCACCCTGAACTTCAGAACCCGTTCTCCCACGTGAACTTGGCACCATGTAGCTGCTGGCATCCAACTGGTCTCACCAAAGAACAGGAGATCTGGAACCCAGGCTTAGAGACAGTGGTTTGATGTTGGAGAGGAAAGCTGAGACTGGGTTGTAGCTTTCAGAAGTTGTCCTGGCCTTCCACGGCAGGAGTGGGAGGTGGGATTTGATGACTTGTCTTCTAGACTCTGTAGGTAAAGATAGTGTTGATTCTGTAATAGGACTGGACAGGCGAGGTCCTCCTCTTCCCCAGGGGAAGGGTGAGGCAGTTGGAGGGAGAAGCAGTTTTCAGCTGGGCAAACATGGACGGTTGCCCATAGAAACTTTGCCACTGTACTTCAGAAAGTTGCCCAAGTCATTGGAGGAGAACAGTGTGTTCCCTTTCCAGCCACCCTGGGCTAGAGAGGGAGGGGGGAACATTTCCTCTTATATGGAGGCTGGTTTTGTGGCTTCAGAGATGTCTTCTTTTGGAGGCTTTGTGGTCATGGCTTGCCATCATGCCTTGGAGCTTTTTGAAATCCCAGATCTTTTTGATTAGAAACGGAAATTTTCTACTTGTATAGAGTCTTTAGTAAAATCCCCAGAATATTGTCATTCTCATATTTAAATCTGAGGCCTGTCTTCTGAAGTGAGAATTTTACATCACACCAATGAAAAATTACACAGCATGCACATTGGAGTCTGATTCAGAACAGAAACCACAGCAACCAGGTCTCTAGCTGGATATTACTTAAATTGGAAGATGGTAAACATTCTGTCTCTGAACTTTTGTATTGTCACTTTAAAAAATAAAATAAAATTATTTCTAATTTGTTATATATGACAGCAGAATGCATTTCAATTCATAGGACACATGTAAAGCACAATTTTTCATGTCTCTGGTAGACAGTAGAGTCTACCAAGTAGAGTCACATCATTAGTGTCTTCATACGTGTACTTGGGGTAATGATATCCAATTATTCCACTGTCTTTCCTACCCCTTGCCCACTCCCTTCTCCTCCCTCCCCTTTGCCCTATCTAAAGTTCCTCCATTTGTATTGTCATTTTTGTTTCCTCCTAGTCACTTATTTCAAAAAGTTACCTACCTTAGCCACATTGAGGGAATAAAACTTTGCACTAGACTAATGGAATTTTAGAATTGAAAGCATAGATTCTAGCTTGGAAGCTTCAG
The DNA here is from genome assembly GCF_964194105.1 of Spermophilus citellus. NCBI lineage: Eukaryota > Metazoa > Chordata > Mammalia > Rodentia > Sciuridae > Spermophilus > Spermophilus citellus. The sequence continues at coordinate 151,710,251 of NC_138187.1, forward strand.
ATCCGTAGTATCTGAAACTCTTCAACCTCTGAGCCCCAGGATGCCGAGAGATGTCAGTTAATACCAAGGCCTTGGTCTAGCAAGTTTTTTGTTTTGCTATGTAAGTACTGTGTCACTGAGCTTCGTACCCAGCCCCAAGTATCTGCTTTAATTGCTTCAAAAGGTGATGTTCAGATTTTTACACCATACTCTCATGTTACTTTTGTGTAATATGAAGTTTTGAACCCTCTGAAGGCAGAGCAAATAATTGTTACTTTAGTTGTGTTGAGTTTTAAAGGGACGGGCTCTCCACTACCACTCTTGATTCAATTGTGTTCCTTAAGCCATTCCTACAGGGAATCTGTTTGTAGTGGGTGTTGATAAAATTACTTTTTTTTCTTCAGAACATCTTCCATCATGGCCACCTCAGCAAGTTCCCACTTGAACAAAGGCATCAAGCAGGTGTATATGTCCCTGCCTCAGGGTGAGAAAGTCCAAGCTATGTATATCTGGATTGATGGTACTGGAGAAGGACTTCGCTGCAAGACTCGCACCCTGGACTCTGAGCCCAAGAGTGTAGAAGGTGAGATTGGGCAGAAATGGGGTACTTGCCTAGGGTGGGGGCAGTGTGGGGGTGGGCAGCAAACACCAAGGCTTTTCAAACTTCAATCAGTGTTAAGCTTCTGCATAGCCTCAAAACATAGCAACAATGGAAGCCTTTATTTAAATGGACTCGTGTGTAAACCAATATACTGAAGAGAGAAGGTTTGAGTGTAATTTGTAGAGGATAAGGGGCTGGAGACTTTCCTGACTTGACCATCCTACTTAACTGGCTCTAAAGCACCCCTGGGAACCCAATTTGAAAACCACTGCTCTTAACTGAATATGCCAAGTAATTTGCACACTGCTGAAGTCTATGTTTAGTAGTCATATCACTGGATTTCTGCATGCAAAGTACATCCTTTAAAGTGGTTTATAAATGGGGGGACTCATCATTTGTTTTTTGTTGGAGCCACTTTTAGAAATTTTAAATGATCTGGTTACATGTTCCTTGAGGAGTTACTATATTAGATTTGTGATCTTCATTTTTTTAGTCTCGAACAAGTTGTAGCCCTTGCCCTTCTGGGAATGGGCCAAGGGAAAAACTGTCACCTCCTGCCTACATTAGAATAGCTCATTCTTCTGCTTATATTCACATTTGGATTGATTGAATGAAGGACCGTAATATGGAGCATATAAAGTACTATGTGGCAGGTGTTGAACAGGCCTCTGCCATCTGAGAACTCAGTCAATAGGAGAGATGAAGAAACTGACCTCTAAAACAGTGAGAAAAGTGAACTAGTGGTATGGGAGCATCAGTCTGTGTTCTTCATCTGCAAAATAAGGACACAACGTTAGTTAGGACAGTCAGTGAAAGTAGGGGATGAGAGAAGGAAGCAACACAGATGGCCTAATGAAAGAACCAGAATCTTTCCCCTGTCTCTTAAATGACTGATTCACTGATTGTAATAACAAAGTACCTCATTGTCTACTGGTATAGAGTAGACTTATTTAAGTAGGGAATGTCTGTCAACCTTTGGTGGCTCTTGTGACTTAATTCTTTTAAGGAAGTGAGGGTACAATGATCTTACTTGGAATGCAGGTACGTAAGTAGAGATGTTGTTTTACACAAGGATGCATTCATGCCACACTTTCTGGGAATGACAAAGTAAATCTTTAGAAATGGAAAGGTGAATGAGGGGCTGGTTATATTTCTTGCTTAAGAAGCCTTCCTATACATTTTTAATTTTCCCTTCTCTTTTTGATTCAGAGTTGCCTGAGTGGAATTTTGATGGCTCTAGTACTTTTCAGTCTGAAGGCTCCAATAGTGACATGTATCTTGTACCTGCTGCCATGTTTCGGGACCCCTTCCGCAAGGATCCCAACAAGCTGGTGTTCTGTGAAGTTTTCAAGTACAACCGAAAACCTGCAGGTATGTATAAAATGGGTTTGGTTGTCCCTACCTCAGTCCAGCAATTCTGTAAGGGGAGGAGACATTCTGAAATCAGTATTAGGAAGACTAGACTATCAGCACTGTTTAAGAATTTGGAGGATTGGGGGTCTATCTCTCCACCTTCCATGGTCCCCTTTACTAGTTGTATACAATGATGAATTTTTAATGTTTTTGCTGCTAAGAATCCCCAGTGACAGAGCCACCTGTTTGCCTGGAAATTTTTAAGAACCTGGATTCAGAATCTTGTTTGAATTCTGAACTGCTATTTTGCTGATTTAAAAATTGAGAAAATAATAAAATTCACCTGAAAGTTGGTAAGATTAAATTATTTAATACATGCAAATCTTTTGGAACAATTGTACATCAAATATTGGTTGCTGTTTCACTAAACAGCATAGTTCATCCACTGACAAACATGAGCATCTTGGTTCCCAGATAACATACATTTGCCCTGAGGTTTGCTATAACTGCACCTTAGGGTCCCTATTGCAGACATGTCTTTCGCAGTTGTCAGCCAGTGAGACTTAGTGACTCTACACCTTCTTTGCCTTTGCACGGGGCATTATTGTTGGTAAAGGGCGTGGGCTCTGAAGCCAAGGCAACCTTGGGTTTCCTGGCTCTGTGGCTTGCCCCAAAGCGTGGGCAAGTTATCTAACAACACGTTTGAGCCTCCAAAACTGGGTGCAATGGCCATGCTTATAATCCCCACAACTCGGGAGGCTGAGGTAGGAAGATCACAAGTTTGAGTCCAACCTCTGCATTTAGTGAGATACCTTGTCTCAAAAAAGTACTTCTAATGCCCACCTCAGGGTTGTTACTCAGATGAATATTTTTTATTTTGAAGTTCTGTTATAGCTTGGAAATTGTTTCCAGTTGAGCTCATCTCATTTTTGTTTTTCTTTTGCACCAGCCAATGCTATATAATTTAGCACTTAAGCTCACCTGGAATGTAAGCCTCCTACAGGACAAACTATTCTCAATAAAAATTAGACTTGGCTGGGACAGTGGTGCATGCCTGTAATCCCAGCTACTTGGAGAATAAGGCAGAAGGATTACAAGTTTAAGGCCAGCTTGGCAACTTAATGAGACTCTCTCAAAATTTAAAATAAGGGGGCGGGGCCTGGAGATATAGCTCAGTGCAAGGCCCCTGGATTCCATCCCCAAAACCGTGCAAAAAAATAATTACAGCTTTGGCTCTAAGTGCCTGAGAAATTAAGGGATAAATTTGACAACTAGAAGCAGCTGTCTTGTGAATAGAGGGTGGAAGTGCCTGGCATTTGGTGCTTGGGAGGTGGCCAGCATGCAGATAAGGTGAACACTTGCTCTGTTCTGAATCCACTGCCATGTGACTTGGTTGTAACTGAGTTTAATTATAACTAAAGTCTTTCAGAGGATCTCCTGCAGATGTGATGTGTGAATGCAGCTTTTCCCATTTTCCTGACTTGGTGATGGGACACAAAGGTTTTCCCTAGGTCAGTTCATGATCATCTCAGCTGTGTAGAGTAGGAAGACTGTTTGCACATCAGCATCCAGGCCCAGTATATGTGTCCCTAATAGCATGTTGACTCGCTTTCTAGAGACCAATTTAAGGCACACCTGTAAACGGATAATGGAAATGGTGAGCAACCAGCATCCCTGGTTTGGAATGGAACAGGAATACACTCTCATGGGCACAGATGGTCATCCCTTTGGTTGGCCTTCTAATGGCTTTCCTGGTCCCCAAGGTAAGTCCTTTTGGGTAAAAGGCAAACTAATCCTCCCCCAGGTGCTTAGTCCAGGAAAGCCCCTCTTCTCCAGAGATAGGAACAACTCTCAAAAAAAAAGTTGAGACCCGCTGAAAATAACAGTAGAGACATGCCTTCTTGTTACACAAATCCAGAGATGGATGTAAATGTATAAAGTGAGAAGGGGTTGAGGTGGAACCTTTGGGTCCACGAGGCTGTGGCAAAGAGGAACCCCCTAATTTCTTCATTCCCCACCTGTAGGTGAAGACAGGGATTAGGGATTCAGGAGAACAACTAGTCTAGGACTTGAGATTTCTGATTTGGGGATTTGGGGGATTTCCCCCACTTTTACCACATTGTCTTGAAACCTACAGGTCCATATTACTGTGGCGTGGGAGCAGACAAAGCCTATGGCAGGGACATTGTGGAAGCTCATTACCGGGCCTGCTTGTATGCTGGAGTCATGATTACGGGGACAAATGCTGAGGTCATGCCTGCCCAGGTAAAGGCTCTGGTCTGTCAGCTTCCTGCCCCCTGAAGATGTCAGGGTAGGTAGGCAAATGGGGGCTTGGGCTAGCAAGGGCTGCTGATGCACCACTCACTAACCCACAATTTCAGAGTGGGTTGGAGTAGAGGTGGGAAGAAAGCAGGCTTGAGCTTGAGTTCAGATGAGCAGCTGGCTTTATTGTAAAGGCCAACCTTCTCATTCTTTCTAGTGGGAATTCCAAATAGGACCTTGTGAAGGAATCCACATGGGAGATCATCTCTGGGTGGCCCGTTTCATCTTGCATCGAGTTTGTGAAGACTTTGGAGTGATAGCTACCTTTGATCCCAAGCCCATTCCTGGAAACTGGAATGGTGCCGGCTGCCACACCAACTTTAGTACCAAGGCCATGAGGGAGGAGAATGGTCTGAAGTGAGTGTCTGCTGTGGGGGTCATGTTTATTCTCAAGTGAAAGAGGCTTGGGAAGGGAATATCAATCTCTTTACGTCTCTTTTTGTTTTGCCAAGTGTTTGTATAGGGGATAGGTAAGCTGAACTTCATTTGTAGCTAAGGCTACAAATGCCTTAGCTCTTGACAATTGGCTTATTTTTTTCTAATTCTGTCGTTTTGTTCTCATTTAGAAAGTACCAAATAATACTCAAGGAATAGAATTAAAGATGGTGATAGGGAAAGTTTAAAAGTATTTAATAAGAACTAATTTAGTAACAGTACAGGCACATAGATTGGTGCTTAGGGGTGGGAGAAAGTCTTTCAACACATAATGCCTTGGTGCTACATGTCAGGCATTCTGAGCACTGGGGTACATAGTAACAAGGCGGTCACTGGTGTGAGTCATGGAGTATTGGTTGTGCTGGTGAACGTCAGTCCTGGATGCCTACCTGTTCTTGTCCTTGAAGGGAGGATTTTTTTGGTGATAAGGTTAACCCTCATCTTGTGGGTTTTTTTTATTTTATTTTATTTTTATTTTTTTAGGTACATTGAGGAGGCCATTGAGAAACTAAGCAAGCGGCACCAGTACCACATTCGTGCCTATGATCCCAAGGGGGGCCTGGACAATGCCCGGCGCCTAACTGGATTCCACGAAACCTCCAACATCAACGACTTTTCTGCTGGCGTGGCCAACCGTAGTGCCAGCATCCGCATTCCCCGGACTGTCGGCCAGGAGAGGAGGGGTTACTTTGAAGACCGTCGCCCCTCTGCCAACTGTGACCCCTATTCAGTGACAGAAGCCCTCATCCGCACGTGTCTTCTCAATGAAACCGGAGATGAACCCTTCCAATACAAAAACTAAATGGACTAGACCTCAGCCTTCAAGCCCCTCCTAGTTCTGCCTCCCACTCCAACTCTTCACCCTCTGTGTTGTCCCGCTTGTCCCGATTATAACTCAAAGGGTGGAATATCAAGGTCTTTTTTTATTCCTCATGCCCAGTTAATCTTGCTTTCTTTGGCCAGCCCCCTTTTCTTGTCAGTGAGGCTTTTTTTTAATGCGCTAGTGGGAAGGGGTGCCTGTCAGGCATGGCTGTGGGATGCAGCATGTTCTGGGGGAGCAGGGAGGTACATTTTCTTCAAGGTTGCTGAAAGAGGAGGCCTGGTGAGGTTAGGTTAGAATTCCCCCTAGTGTGGAAAGCTCTATTTCTTAAGCTATAACTATAGAGAAGGTGGGGTGGCCGTCAGCGAGGGAAATGCCCTGGTCTCCTACTGCAGCACTTCCCTTGCTTGGGGCTGCACTCCCTTCCGTGGACACAAAGCTGGGTAAACTGATAGAAAGCCCTGTCTTAAAGAAAAAGATCTTAGTGCTTGGTCCTTCATTTATAACACAAAGCAGAGTAGTATTTTTATATTTAAATATAAAAACAAAAAAATTATGGGTGTGTGGGTATGTGTTTTTCTAAGGGAGGAAACCATCCTGGTCACTGGGTGCTAAATTTGAAGCAAATACTTTGGTTTAGAAATAAAAGAGATCCTTTGGAGCAGGGGTGGGGAGTGTGGTACTGGGAAAGTTGGTTACTAGGGGCGCTTAGTCTTCATTACCACTTAAGGGTTGCCCTGTTCACCCTTCTTAAGGAGGTGGACCCTGGACGGCTGCCAGGTGAATGACATTACTGGTGGTCACCTGAGCCCAGTGGCGAGGTTTAAGACCCGCATAATTGTCCATGGGTTTCTGGGAGCGAGTTGGCTGGCCCACATGAGAGCGTTCCTGCAAAAGGCATTGGGTTATTTTTTGGTGAAACTAGCATGTCACTAAAGCAGGCCTTTTGATATATTAAATTTTTTAAAAGCAAAACAGAAGTTTAGATTTTAATCAAATTTGTAGGATTTCTAAGTCTAATTTTTCAAAATTGTCTGCTTCAACCATCTCTTTCCACTCTCCTCTTGGAGGAGTTGGGGACAGGGCTGGAGTGAAAATACTTGTAATGTTGTATCCTAGTGTCTTTCCTCCCAGTGTCTTTCTTTGTTAAGATTCCTAAGGAGTTATTCCTTTTTTCTTTTATAATAAACAAGCCCCCTCTCCATTTGCATTTTCCCTACTGTTCCCTGGTTTTTGTGCTGGCCACAGCAGGCCAGCTGTTGTTTTCTCTTGCCATGACAACTTCTAATTGCCGTGTACAGTATGTTAGAATTAGATAACTTCTTGTAAACAAACTGTAACTGCCCAGAGCAGCGCTTATAAATCAACCTAACATAAGATCTCTTCTGACTTGTTTCTTTGTGGTTGTTTAAAAACAAAAAAACTTATGTGCCATTTCATTTCTGTATTTCCTAACAAAAAAAGGGGAGTGTTTTGTTTTTGGAGGCAAACTAAGCTCAGGTCTCTCAGCTCTTTGAATTTTTAAAACTGTGGAGTCACATTGCTGATGAGCTTTTTCCTTGTGCCTCTAACTTGGAGTATTTGGGATCCCAGGGGTTGTCCTCACTGGGACTGTTGGGTCACACCACTTTGACATTTCCTAGCCTTCCACTTCTCCCCTTTCTGCGGGCCAGAGTTGGGTTTTGACTAGCACTGCTGTGACATGGTTTCCAACAGTCCTGGCTTATTTTAAAATAACAGCTTAAAGTATTTAATGTGTGATTAACTGGTTATATTAGTCCTGTTCTTCCCGTATTCATTCTCTGCCCAGCTGCCAGTGATTAAATAGCAAACACTGACCATGTTGCTACCTTGGACAAAATCGTCCAAGGCTGGCATAAACTTGTCCTTAGTTCTTACCCAAGGTGCACTCAGCAGGCTCCACGTTGATGCCTCTGTGTCCTTGTTCTTGGTCCCTGGAGGTTCTACTTATTCTGGCCTATTCCTACTTTAGTGTGTTCCTTACTTAGTTGGATCGAAGCAACCTCCTCCTCCCATGGTGCTGAGCATACACCTCTGACAAAAAACAGCTATCCATCTAACATGAGTTCAAACATGCAGTACTGTTGAGACTGGTGGGCAGAGTGATTGTTTTAAAGTGGTTGGTGCGTGCTATCAGTTCGGAGGCAGCTGGGGCCTGTTAAATGACAGTTGTTAGAGATGACAATTTTCTTCATGCAAGTGTCTCTTGTTCTAGCCTTCTATAATCCTAGGTATGCATGACTTCCTAGGAACATTGACCCATAATGACATAATTTTCAAGTAGGGGCATCCTACCTAGTGGTTTGCTGAGCGTGGTCTTGGTTTACACCTATTGCTCTAGCATGATTGCGTGCCCTCTCAGCACTTTTCCTGGTTTGATGTTTATGCAGTTAGTCTCATTTCAACTGAGCCTCTGCTTCTACCTCCCCAGCCTGATTGCTTCCCTTCACTGGGTCACTCCTACAAGTAGACAGAAGAGGCAATGGCCAGCCCCAGCACAGTGGGTTTTTGTTCATTGTAATCAATTCACAGACAAGATCACATGAAAAGGAAATCTGTTTATGGTAAAATCAGAATTTAGGTAGAAACATTTTCTTGACTCTCAGCTAGAATTGGTTTTGATCTACAGGTCACAGTGCAATTCCCTTGTGTTTCTAAGCTGTTTCTTATAGCTCATTTAGCAGACACCAAGTTACATGGTAACTTTTATCAGTGATAGATTAAACAGGTTGATGAGACAGATGCCTTCAGCCTTAAAGATACAGGCCAGTGTTCACCAAAGGTTCTCCATATACCCCATAAACATGAGTTCCCTGAGTTATCTTTCCAATTAAATAAAAGCTAATAGAGGAGTCTTAAGGAATCCCTTTGATAGATGCTTTCTAGGGCCATTTTAAAAGATCTATATTATTGCTGACAGAATGCTATATTAATGGTTAAAAGGAGTTCTTGAACCACTGCTTCCTGCTGGGGCTCCAAACAGCTCATAGCTAACTCCAGCTACTGGTCCATCCTTATACCAATAAGGTGCAATGTCTAGAAAGCAGCTTGTTGTCCCAAAGAAAGCAGAAGTCCCATCAGTCAACAGGACTTTTCAATTGTAAACCATGAGCTGGGCATGGTGACACACGCCTGTAATCCCAGTAACTACTGAGGCTGAGGCAGGAGGATCACAAGTTAGAAGCCAGCTTCAGCAACTTAGCAAGGCCCTAACCAACTTAGTGAGGCCCTGTCTCAAAATAAAAAGGGCTGAGGATGTAGCTGGGCTTAATCCGTAAAACCAAAATAAATAAAAGGCAACTATAATAAACTATGAATTCAGTGATCCTGCTTTTCTTCTTACCACTATATTCCCAGACCTATCTCATTGCCAGCATTACTTGTTTAAAGAGTTGTTTGATTGTTGGTACTGGGGATTGAACTGAGGGGCACTTAACCACTGAGCCACATCCCCAGTCCTCTTTACTTTTTATTTTGAGACAAGAGTCTTGCTGAGGATGGTCTTGAACCTGTGATCCTCTTGAGTCTCTGGGATTACAGGTGTGCACCACTGAGCTATTAAGCATCAGTTTTCTGAGCTTTAAGCCTACAGCTCTACTTACTAGATGTTGTCAAACCTGTAAAGTCTGGATTGCTATAACTCCAGAAGTGGCACTAAGGTGAAGTTTTCTGTTACTGAGTTTAAAAATAATTGAACCATGTGTTGATTGTTTTTCACTACAAAACACAGCCCCACAAAAGCTTCTGAAGTGTGTAATGGGAAAGAACCAGTGCTTGCTCTGTTAATTCTGTTTGGAATCGGGCTGCCAAGAGCCTCATGTTGCTTTATGTTTTAACTAATATAAAGTGGCAATTCATATAACTCCAAAGGCTTCAGACAATTACTCCTGTAAACAAAGTGGGCTGATTAGAGCCTTGCTATTTTATAGCCCTTAGCTCAATCACCAACCGTAAAAATGTGTAAAAGAGTATAATGCATAAAAAATTTCACACTTGAACTGGGGGTGTAGTTCAAGGGATGCCTAACATGAGCAAAGCCCTGGGTTTAATCCCCAGTACTGCAAAAACAAAGTTTTCATTCTTGTTTTCACAATATGCAATACACATATACATGATATAAGCATACATATTTGTGAGGACTTGCATATGCATATGATTTGAATAAACAATACTGATCTTATGTAGCACTCCCCCACCCCAATATATAATATCTTAAAGAGACAGAGACTATCTTCCAGAAAAAAATACACATGAGATTTTGCTGAGCTGAAAAGGCTGTCGCTGGGTATAGGAAGATGAGATGTGAAAACTATGATCATTCTTCAAGCAGATTCCTGCTGTCAGCTCTTTCTAATGAGCTCCCCCTTCCTCTGTGCTTTGTGGACAAGAGTTTCTCAGGTTCTGTCAACCAGTAAGTAGGTTGACTGCACGGAGCCCCATTAATAAAGGAGAGGAGTGGCCTTGTCCAGTGTTATGGAGGAAGTGTCCAGGCAGTTCCTATTGTTATTCAGTGAATTGCTTTTCAGGGGCCTTGGACCTCAGCAAATTACTTGCATTGTTTTGAAATCTCAACTTGTCTCAGCGTGGTCAGCTCCTCCACCATATGGCACAGTCAACAGATTTGTTGACTTAACTCCAGTGGGCACTCAACCGCTAAATCTAAATTGTTGAAGCCTTTTTGCACTTGCCTCTCAATAAAGGTTTAGAATAACTCCTCCCTTGTGACTCCGTCACACAACTCTATGGATGTTCAATTGGAGAGTCATTCAAGATACTGCCCACAAATTAATAAATAAAATGGAGGCCAAATGGACACAATGTTGGTGTTTTGGTGTGAGCAAATGAATAAGTGCAAGGAAATTCTTCTGTTTCCTCTTCTCCATCTCCATACCCCACCTCCTCTGAAAGCTAATGGGTTTTACTGGCCTTACAAATAGTATGGGATTTCTGGGACTATGCTATGTATATAGGCTTATCCTCAAATGATTTTATGAACTATTTTGATAACTCTACTCAAGTAATGGTATTGAATAAAGTATAGAACCACATTGGGGGAGGAGAGACAGAAGGATGTTTTGGGAGAAGTAAACACTTCTCATCTCTGGAAAGGAACTCTAATTGAGAGCCAAGTTTAGAAAGAATACAGTAGAAGGATCCACTGTCTCAGAACTTCTATTAGAGGAGAGGACCTGTCTCCTCAAGCTACTACCAGGTTCATTCCTAGGTGAGTTTAGGATCTAGAAACTGCCAATCTAGTAACATTTTTTACATAAACACATCTCTGGCCTAGCTGCTTAGGTAAGCAGACTTTCAATAAATGTTTGTTGAATTTTCTGTGGTCTGAGAGAGGTCACTACTAGAAGAGTGACTTACAAGAGTGGGCAAATGGGTAGAAGTCAGAAGGCGGCACTTCATCTTTAACTATTAATCTTAGATGTTAATGGTTTGTGTACAAGCTCCTAGAGTTAATCTTCCATCCAAGTATCAACCAGGTCTGACCTGCTTAGCTTCCAAGATTGGGTGTGGTCCAGGTGATAGGACCAGAGAACCCACAGATAATCATTGATTATCTGATCCAGAAATATTCTCCTCTCCCTAATCCCAAATGCAGGGCCTTTGGGGATGATCATTCACAATTTGCTATAATTTAAAGGCAGCTAAATCTTTCAGGCACCTCCTTTCCCATGGGAGGGGAGAATTGGGAACATACTTAATCTCTCTGTGGCTTTAAATGATTCACTTCTACAGAAATTGACATCATTCTTACAGAATCAGCCTTAGATAAGCCAGGGACATCCCCTAAATTCCTTCTATATTTCTTATTCTAGCCTGAACCATCAAAGCTGCTCTGGGCTGAATTTGCTATCTTGGAATTCTTGAATTTTTTTTTTTTTTTTTTAGGGGAGGAGTACCAGGAATTGAACCAACCACTGAGCAACATCCCCAGCCCTATTTTGTATTTTACTTAAAGACAGGGTCTCACTGAGTTGCTTAGCACCTCACCATTGCTGAGGCTGGCTTTGAACTCGTGATCATCCTGCCTCAGCCTCCCAAGCCACTGGGATTACAAGTGTGTGCCACTACACCCAGCCTCTTTAAACTTTTGATTTTGTTATTGCACATAAAGGTTCATAGCATGTCTTTGGGGGAAAATTCATGACACAACATTTAATATTAGTAGTAACAGGAATATTTAACCATAAATATTGTAGTGATATTAGTAATAGGAATATTTAACCACTCCTTTCAGGGAGAACTCTGGAGTTCTAAAGCTGGGTGACAGTCATGCTCAGGTAGTTCAGTCCAACATGCTCCATCCCTGAGGGTTATATGCCATTGGAAAAGCTCACAGTGTGTTGTCAGCTGCTGCATAACAAATTGCCCCCAAATGTAGCAACTTAAAATAGCAAGTATTTATTATCTCATAGATTTTGCCAAGGGTGGGGAACCTGGGCGTGTTTAACTGCATGGTTCTACCTCAGGGTTGCAGTCTTTGAAGATTGACTAGGTTCAGGGCTTTGTCACATGGATCTCTCCATAGTGTTGCCTGTGACAAGTCTTTCCCCAAAGTGAGTGCTATAAGGGAGAAAATGAGAGGGGCTGAATTCCTTCCACTGAAGGGGAAGGGCGAGCTCCACCTCTGCAGAGAAGGACTGGTTCAGGTTACAGAGTTACCCTGGGGAGAAAGGCCTTCATTTAAGGTTTCTGGCTTCCTTTGACTCCTTTAATCCCTTTAGTCTTGTAAATTCTTTAAATTATGCCCTCTTGTCTGTCAGAGAGTGATATTGGGGTCTGTAGCTCAGGGGTCGAGGTATAGAAAGCTTGCCTAAGCATGCCCTGGTTCCATCCCATACTAGGGAAAAAAACAAACAAACAAAGGATTTCCATCAGGGCGTGGTGATGCACAGCCCATAATTCCAGCAACTTGGGAGGCTGAGGCAGGAGAATCACAAATTCAAGCAATTTATTCTTAGCAATTTAGTGAGACCCTTAATAGCTTAGTGAAACCCTGTCTCAAAAATTAAAAATAAGCAGGACAATGGGGTGGGGGGGTGTGGCTCAGTGACAAAGTGCCCCAGATTTCCCTAGGACCGAAAGTAAATAAATACATAAAGGATTTCTGGTTCAGTTTCTGGGGAGAGAAAGGGAGTATTGCTTCTTTCCTTCTCTTTATCCCAAACAGAAGGCAGGCTCTCTAGGAGCCTCTCAGGAAACCTGGAACAGCAAAGAAGAAAGAGGCAGTCTCCATAGGGCCATAAAACCTCCAAACTGCTTAGTTTATGTAAACAGTAAAGGGAATTTCTAGACTGGACTCCTGTAGGCTTTCCAAAGCCAGTTGCAATTTCTTCATCCACATTAGCCCCACTACAAACCCAAACCTGTGTGCTTCTTCCTGAAGCATCTTCCCATCAAAGACTCTTGATTCTTGTAAACATGTTACACCTGAATTAAAATATTTGGGGAAGGCATACAACACAATCTGATCAATTTCCTTTTTACCCTAGGCCAAGTTTTCTTCGGTCCTAAAAAATGACTTTATGGATCAGCTCTTCTAGAGCTTGCAGGGGGGAATAAGACAATTCCTAAGCAGAAAAATACAAAACCGGAAACCCTGAACATACTTTTGTGTTCTTACTTCAGCATCGTCAGAAAGAATCCTGAGGGGGCCTTACTAATATTTCTGTTTTAATAATCAGGATCCAGGAGTCATGGACATCCTTCAGGGAACATAGTTACCGTAAGTCATTTCTGGGAACTTGAAATTATTGGTAAGTCCTTTCCATTTTGTCTAGACAACTAATGAAAAAGACCAAGAGGAGCTGGGATTGTGGCTCAGAGCACTTGCCTAGCATGTGTGAGGCACTGGGTTTGATTCTCAGCACCACATAAATAAACAAAGGTCCATCAACAACTAATAAAATGCTTAAAAGAAAAAAAAGAAAAAGACCAAGACACACTTCTAGAAGCTATCTAAGCTCACATGGACTCAGCAAAGTTTTTAGAAGATATGCTGACTGGGAATCTCAGAGCTGGAGACAGAAGATAGAAAGAGTAGAAAACCCTTGACCTGTTCCTTACATTATTTAATCACTGAGTTTGTTTACCCCTTTCCCACTCACCCCAAACTCTCTTGTCTCTGACAAACTCTTGCTCTGCCCTTTGAGACTGAAGAGCTCCAAGATCTGGCTGAATTAGTCTCTGGAGAGATTTAAAGTCTGGTGCATGTGGAACATGTAAGCCCTGTCCGGCTGATTTTCCTTGTAGATAGTCAAAAATAGCCCAGAAGTGCCAAGTTTGGGTGCTTTCTTTTCACCCTGGGTTTCCACCCAGTCTAGCATGGCAGGCAGCAGGTTATTTTGCTTGCATAAGTGATGTTACGTAATGAACATCTTGAACAGTGGCACGGAGCCAACTGGGAGGTCACAGCAGGAGGAGAAGGGCAAAGAGAATAATAAATAAAATGGAGAGAGAATGAGGAAGGAGAACAAGCAGGGAGAAAAAGAAGGAAGAACAAAATGGGAGTAGAGACAGGGCAAGACTGTTGAATACTTACTTCCTGCTCTTATATTCTTGGTCCCAGTAACAGGGTGTGCTCCCTGAAGTTCTTCTCCCTGCATTTTAGCTGGGTGTTAGATCTTCTTTAGCTCATTCTGTGGATGACTGAGCTGAGTGGCAGCAGGAATCACTTCAGGCCCTTCGGCACCCCAATTGGAGGCAGCAGCAGCAGGCTGGCATGGTGTAGTATTGGTGGTTCTTGATGGAAAACAAACAGGCAAGACATTGTCTCCAGCCACCCAGGCTCCACCACAATTTTGACTCTCTGAGTCTGGAGGCTAGTGAGCTTCCCGCATGAAGTGTCGCCTCTCCTGTATTTCAGACTGCAGCCCACTACTTAATATCCCAAACATCTAAGGAATCATCTTTTCTCACCAGTCCGTGTTCAATGGAAACTCTATTGACTTGTGCACAAAGATATTGGTGCAGGAATTTAATGCCTAGAATCTCAGAACTGAAAGTCATCCTGATCCTTATTTTGACATTCTGGTGAAGACATAAAAATGAAAATATTTATGAATTTCCTCCCCTCAACTATGCTTTAAATAGAAGCTCTATATGTTCAAAATGTTCCTGAAATTTGGCCCAAGATTCTGGTGAAGAGCCCCTCCCTGAAGGTATTTTTGTTCAGCCTCCCATGTGTAAGAACCCTTTCTAAAGCCTCAATTATATAGTCACTGAACAAAGGCTCAGACCCTCTGGGGCAGGAAGGTTGTTAAGTCATAAGGAGGCCCTTCTATTGACAAACAGCTTTATGCTTTTCTTTATGATGAAGCAAAATTTGCCTTCTGTGTAGCTTTTTGTCAGTATCCTCATTCTGCCTCTTGAAACTACAGGCCAAGGCTAATTTCTCTTTCATACAACAATCTTTGACAGATTTGAACACAGGCTGCACATCTCCATAGAGTCTTTTCTTTTTTATATTCAACATTTTCAGTTACTTCTGTTCCATCATGACTTCTAGATCTTTCACGAGCCTGTTCTCCTTCTTCTAGAAATCCTCTGGATGGTCATCTGTTCAGTTCTAAAAGGCCAATTCTGTAGGAGAGCGCTGATGGGTGTGATTTCAGAATGGTTTCTACTTCTTCCTTCTTCTAGACACCAAATTTCTAATTAACCCCCCAATATTTCACAAACATTTTGGAAGTCTTATACCTGTCACTTTGCTGTCTTAAAATTCTGAGGGACAAGATGTTTCCTAGGCTTGAAGTGTTGAGAGACTGCTGTTGGCCAATCACAAGGCTAACATGAAATTGTTTTCCCCTTTCTGCACGATGCTAAAGATTGGATGTGACACTTTGAGTTCATGGGATACATGTTCTGCCTTGGAGCTTTACTTCCATCCTAGTTAAGAGACAACACACATTGCTCTGCACACAATCCAACCCTGCTCAAATACCTTAACACAAAGAATAGGAGAGACAAAAATCCAAGTTTATGACCAGGCCCCAAGTAGGCATGGTGTGGTGATACAGGACTGAAGAACTGCTCCTGAATATCCACTCCTTACAGCAATAGCAATGTCAGAGAAACAGCATAGACTATGGACACCATACCTGCAAGGGACATCAGCATGTTAGTTGCTCCCATACCCTTTAAGAATGCATAGTGCTAATATGACTAGAAAGTAGTCACAGAGGTATACCCCATGTACCCCATCAACTGTACTGCCTAAAACACAATCACTTGGTCTGCTAGAAGAGACCCACTCTTGTAAGACTTTCAGAAAAAGTGGGATCCTCAGACCCCAACAGAGTACACAGTTTCAAAGCATACTAGTCACCTCCAAAACAGTTGGGAAACCAAATGGGTTTTGTAGTGTATATACAATACTTCACAACAATCTTATATCCTGGAACACATCATCCCGAAAAAGATTATGTCCTAAGAAGCCTCATACAAAAGTGGAAGAGAAATCCAACCCAACAGATGTGCAAATATGAAATACTAACAAAAATGGGGGGGAGACATGATTCCTTTTAGATTTTATAATCCTCTAGTAACTGACCCCCAAAATACTGAAGTAGATAAAATATCAAGTAAAGAATTCAAAAGAATTATTAAAAAAGGTCAATGAATTCCAAGAGGACACAGAAAAACAATTAAGGGAAACAATTAAAAAATTAAGGAAGACAATGTCAGGATACACATGAGAAATTCAATAAAGAGAGAAAGATTTCAAAAAAAGCAGCAAACAGAAATCTTGGAAATGAAAAGCTCAATAAGTCAAATAAACCAATGGAAATACTAATCAATAGACTACATCAAGCAGAAGACAGGATTTTAGGGCTTGAAAACAAGGTGGGTGAACTTTAACATTTAGACACTAATAAAGAAATAATTTTAAAAAACTCACTATGAACAGAATATACAAGATCTCTAGGACAGCATTCGAAGATCTAACTGAAGACTCACAGGTCCTGAGGAAGGAGTAGAGATACAGACTAGTGGCATAGAAAGCCTCTTCAGAGAAATAATTAGAGAGAATTTCCCAGATGTTGGAAATGAGATGGACACTTGGGTACTGGGAGGCACTTAAAACCCCAAATAGACAAGACCAAAAGAGAACATTTCCATGACATATTATTGCTAAAATGCCAAACATTAAGAATAAGGAAAGAATATTAAAAGCTATAAGAGAGAAGTGCCAAGTCACTTGTACTGGAAAATCTTTTAGAATAACAGCAGATTTCTCAACAGAAACTCTAAAGGTCAAGAAGACATGGATTGATGTACTTCAAGGCCTAAAAGAAAACAATTGTCAACATAGATTGCCATATGCAACAAAGCTATCCTTTGGAATAGAAGAAGAAAATAAAGACCTTCCCAAATAAGCATAAAATGAGGGCATACGTGATCCCTCAAAGTATGGTTCAACAAAAGCAAATCACCAAGCTAGCATTATAGAAGATACTTAAAGTAATCCTATATACAGAAGAAAAGGATAAATACGATCACAGGAGCAAAAGAAAGAATACATCTCACTACAGTATGCTGAAGAAAGAAACTCAAGAAGACACTAAAGTTGGAAAGACCTCCCATATTCATGGATCAACAGAATTAATATTGTTTAAATAGCCTTATTACTGAAAGCAATCTACAGATTGAATGCATCACCATGAAAATACCAATAACATTCTTCACAGAACTAGAAAAAACAATTGTAACATTTATATGAAAGCAAAAAAAGACTCCAAATAGCCAAAACAATCCTGACTGGAAAGAGCAATACTGGAGGCATCATGCCACCCACTTTAAAAATACTACAGAGCCATAGTAACGGAAACAGCACAATACTGGCCTTAAGACAGATATGTAGATGGATGGAAGAAAACACAAGGCACAGAGACAAACCCTTGCAGCTGTAGCCATCTGATTCTTGATAAAGGTGCCAAAAACATACATTGGAGAAAGACAGTCTCTTTAACAAATGGTTCTGGAAAACTGTCCGGATATTCACATGTATAAAAATGAAACTAGATTCCTATCTCTCTGTACAAAAACAAGTCAAAATGGATGAAGACTTAAAGGTAGAACTAAAACTTTGAAACTGATAGAAGAAAACCTAGGGGAAGCACTTTAAGACTTTAGCTCACAGTCAATGACTTACTGACTAGTACTCTGGAAATAACACCAGAAATTGACAAAGGGATGACATCAAACTAGAAAGCTCCTGCACAGCAAGGCAAACAACTAACTGGGTTTAGAGAGAGTGCACAACATGGGAGAAAGTCCTTGCCAGCTACTCTTCCTGCAGAGGATTAATATACAGAATATGCAAAAAACAAACAACGCCAAAGAAACAAGCAATGGATAAATGGGCAGATGACATAAAGAGAAGTACCTTCATTACAAAAGAAGTACAAATGGCCAATGATTATATGGAAAAGTGTTTCACAATTTTAGCATCAGAGAAATGCACATCAAAATTACATTGAGATTCTATCTCACCTGGGTCAGAATGGCCATCATCAAGAATACATAAAATAAAAACCAAAGGGCTGGGGATGTGGCTCAAGTGGTAGCGCGCTCACCTGGCATGCGTGCGGCCCGGGTTCGATCCTCAGCACCACATACAAACAAAAGATGTTGTGCGCTGAGAACTAAAAAATAAATAAATAAATATTAAAAAAAGATGTTGTGTCCGCCAATAACTAATAAATAAATAAATATTTAAAAAAGAATAAAAAAAATAAAAACCAAAAAAAAACATAAAACAATAAATGCTGGTGAGGATGTAGGGGGATGGAATCCATATATTCTATTAATGGGACTGTACATTCATATAGCCACTATGGAAATCAGTATGAACTTCCTCAAAAACCTGAAAACAGAGCTATCATGTGATTCAGCTCTGCCACTCCTCAGTATGTACCTGAAAGAATTAAAGTCAGCATACTATAGAGACACCTGAATGCCAATGCTTCTCACAGTCCAATTCTCAATAGTCAAGTTATGGAATAGCCTAGGTATCCATCAGTGATGAATGGGTAAAGAAAATGGTGTACACACAATGCACTAATTTTACAAAAAGGAAGAAATTAAAAGAAACCAGAGAGAGGGGATACATTGCTCTTAAACAAAACATAAATGTGTACTCTTTATTTGGAGGGCACACTAAAGATATAAATTTTATCTTCACCGTGTTTCATCTTGATAACTTTGGTACGACTTTTTTCGGGTCAGTGTATCTTTTTGAATTTCCCTCTGTTCTCTCGGAGTCACTGATGAAAAATTTAATTGTGCATTATTACACGTTCTTCCAGTAAACATCAAAAAGTGGATTGGGGGAAACGGAGTATTCTGCTGCAAAACTCTGAAAGGTTTCCTTTCCGATTGGAATCCAGCCATCAGTACTTTATGATATTGACCCTTCCATCAGACACAATCCAGCTAACTTTCCTTTAAGTCCTGTACATTTTTTTCAGTTTGTTTATAAATTTTTTTTCCAAATATCTTACTGAAGTCAAGACATAGTATGTAAAGAAAAAAAAAGGGGGGAGGAGGAGGGAATTTTTAACAAAGGAAAGAAGAGAAGAGAAAATGTAAGGAAAGGAAACCTACCTGGGTTGTCACGATTTCTCCCTTCATTGACCACTCAGCTCACCGTGATCAGAACTTTTGATTTTGGATACCACTGGATGCTTGGCTATAATAATCTTTCTAAAATTTTGTCAATGGTACAAATCTCACCAATCTTATTACCAAACTTTATTTGGATGGCACACACCAAAGGCAACTGGCCACCTTCTGCACCTTATGCAAGGTTACTGTAAATGGCCCAGGATCACATTGGCAGGTAGCCCTCTCTCCCTCTCCCACAGCTCAGCCCTCCTCCTGAGCCAGTGGTTAGGGAGCTTCTGTTTCTTTGCCTCAGGGGAGGACTGGGTTGCCCAGTGGAAACTGGAGGCCCCCTGGGGAAGCCACATGTCCAAAAGTCCTTGGAGAAAGCTCAAACACTTTGGATCTCAAGGGGAAGGGACAATGTCCAAGAAAGGGAGCCTCTGAGGGGCTTTGAAGGGAAGCTTTCCCAAGATGGAAAGGACTCTTGTGGTTTTGGGGAGGGGGATGGGAAAAAATCACAAGACTCCCTAGGGGAGGCTGAAGAGGCTGGACCAGAACACTGGGCAGGCCACCTGCTACCAAGAGGCAGAGAGAACTTTGACAAGACAGTTCCCTCACTTTTTGAGAACCATGTAGATCTCTGACTTTTTTCCCAGCTCTGAGCAGGGCTAGGGACTCAGTAATGCCAAGGCCGGTAGGATGGAGGCTCACAGCTCAGGGAGAGGTCTGGTTTTTAAAAAGACACATGGCAGTGCACAAAGAAAAACCATGGATGAGGGGCACTTCTCCACGTGGGGGTGTAGTCATGTGATGCGTAAGACGTGCAGGCGTCATGCATATAATACAGATGCTCATGTTCAAGAAATACATTCACCAGAGGTGGCACTGGGTTGGTGAAGGAGCACTGCCCAGTCCTCTTCTCTTGGGTAAGTAACCTTGCTGAGATTTGGTTTCATCACCTACGAAGTGGTTCTAGTGATATACAACCCTGGGGACTAAGTAAGGCCACCGCGAAGATGTGCCAAAACACTCTGTAGGGGACATAGCAGATGTCTGACAAATGCATGTTGGTCTCCTTTTCTATCCTTCCCCACCCCACCCCCAGAGGTGGTAGATCCATTGGTGCAACATCTCACATGGCTCTGGTTTCCTTTCTTAGGCCAGGAAAGTTGCAGCAGAGGCTGCAGCTATTTAAATCAACTGACCTTTCTTGCTAAGGCTCCAGGACACCTCTATCTTAGGCTGGTGGTGACGAAGGTTTCTGGTGACGGTTGCTGGGGGTGTGTTGGGAGGTGGGGCAGGGGTGGGGCCCTGCCTTTGGCAGCGCATATGACCCACAAGCTCTCAGGCAAATTTCTCCTGATACAGATGCCTGCTGGCTGATTGGTAATCTTGGAGAGGATAGAAATAGCAGGGCTCTTGGTTCCAAGTCCCTCTGCTTGCTGGCTGGAAGTCGTTCTCCAGTGCTGCAGGAGCCATGGCTTCTTTTATCAACCTGGCCACCTTGAGCCTCCTCCTGAGGGTCATGGAACCTTGTTAGGTTGGGCTGGCAGGTCTTCCAGAGGACGGGATCTGGAGAAGACAACAAGGACCCTTTGTTGTCTCCTTAAGAGGCATTATCAGGCGGTCATTATCCCACCTGGTTCCTTCAAGTGCAGGCACACCACTGACAGAGAGGTTTGGGTTCTTTAACCCCCATCTTAATCTCCTCAACTTGACGCAGTCCCATCCCCTCCTACAATTTAAACAACAAGAGTGTGCTTGCCCACACATAGGACCACAGCAGGCTGGACAGCTGAATGGTTTCTACCAGGCTTTGGGAAAGTATTGGTATGATAAGAGAAGCAACTGATACATAGTTTCATTTGCTCTTCATAAATTTTATTTATGAAAAGCTTTTAAAAAAATGTGATGGGCAAATTTTATCTATCAATGTGGCTGGGCCATGGTGCCTACACAGTTGAGGAATTGTTTCTCTGGATGTTTCTTTCAGGCTTTTTTTTTTTTGGGGGGGGGGAATGAGATTAACATTTAAATGGTTGAACTTTGAGTAAAGCAGTTTTTCCTCCCTTATGTGGGTGGGCCTCATCTAATCAGTCTTAGAACAAAAAGCTTCCCCTGAGCAAGAAGGAATTCTGCCAGCAATTCTGACCTTGGAGTTGAACCACAAGTCATCTCTGAATCTCCAGCCTGATGGGCTACCCTATCAGATTTTGAACATGCCAAGACTCCACAATTATATGAGCAAGTTCCATTCTCTCTCTCTCTCTCTCTCTCTCTCTCTTACACACACACACACACACACACACACACACACACACACACACATTCATCCTATTGGTTTCGTTTCTCTGGAGAACCCTGACTAATGCACAACGAATTTGCATTATTCTATGATCAAGTAAGAATTGGATTTAAAAAAATCCACATCTTATTAAAGTGAAAACAAAGAAAAACATGCATTGATACAGCTAAAAAAAAATTAAATGGCAGAACTGATGTTTCCTCTGTTTTCTAAATATTTAATAATGAGAAGGCATTAGTTTACAATGAAAGCATTTAGACTTAATTATTTAATAAGAAGTTTTATGACAAAATAGCATTTTTAAGTAAATAGAAACTTCAAAGTAAATAACAGCCACAAAAGTGTGCTTTCTATGCAAATACAACTCAAATCATATCCCCAGACTTTCCTTTCAACCAGCTGCTACCACTAAGATCCTTTGCCTCAGGTTTTGCTGTGGCGCAGCAGCACTGTCTGAGAGCAAGGGCTGCCTGTCTTCCCAGATTCAGAGGTGACCCACAGTCCACCAGGGCTAGCAAGTGCACCTCTCTGGCTAGATGCCCTCACTCTCAGCTGGTTTTCATCTGATTCCTGCATCTCTGAGGGGCAGGTTATCCTTACTTAACATATGAAGAAAAACTCAGTACATTAATAGCTGCTCATCAAGGCTGACTTCCAT
This sequence comes from Spermophilus citellus, assembly GCF_964194105.1. Classification (NCBI taxonomy): domain Eukaryota; kingdom Metazoa; phylum Chordata; class Mammalia; order Rodentia; family Sciuridae; genus Spermophilus; species Spermophilus citellus. The sequence goes on from NC_138187.1 coordinate 151,732,365, forward strand.
GGGATCCCAGGAGACTGGGGAAAGGGTAGCGTCAAGAGACCGGTTCACGGTAGATCAGCACTTATCTTGGATGGGGTGCAATGTGAAAAAAAAGCTCATGATCCAAACATTGTATCCCATTTCCTAGTCTCATCCTCCTCACCCCACTAAATATTCATGAATCTCACATTATACTTTCTGCTCAGACTAAGAGAAAGGGAGGTGAGGCCAGTTTACCCTTGAACTCAACAGAGATTGTTCCTTAGCCCCCTCCTGGTTTCTGTGAGGGTCACATAGCAATCCCCATCTCCCTTTCTATTTTTTTCCCTGTCCTTTGTTCACACCAAAGAAAACCATCTTTTTTTACCTGTTCCCATCAGCGTACAGGAGCAAGGCAGAGACGAACATTGATGCGAAGAGCAGGTGGCTGTGTGGGTGGAGTGGTGAAGCAGGAGACTAGCTTGGGACAGTGGAGGAAAAGTCGCTGAGCAAATAAGTAGTGAGTGGTCAAGAGCACAGACTCTAAAGTCAGGTGGTGTGGGCTCAAATCCGGCTCTGCCCATGTCCGTGTGACCACCAGTGAATTACTTAGCCTGTCAGAGTGTCTATCTCATAGGGTTGATGTTAAAAATTAAACAAATTAATGATGGGAGTTGTAAAGTTCCTGGCACATGCGTTGTGCCTGCTTTTATAATCCCCCCAAAAGCTCTGTGAATTGGGCACCTCACTTCCTCTGTCTGACCTTCAGTTTTCTCATTTATAAAGTAATGGGGGTTGGAAAAGTTTCTTTGCAACTTTTTCAGGTTTGGGCTTCTGGCCTCTTAGTGACTGGAAACTACTCTCTATTTTCTCCCGAGAGCTGCCTTGAAATGGTCACATCATCTGGCCACTGGGTATACACAGTTTAACTTTGTGTCTTTTAATATGGTGCACAGTTTCAAATGTTTCAAGAGTGTCCAACTGAAATTCATCTTCTCTGGACCCTAAACCCAAAAAGGATTGAAAGGCCCTGAGAGTGAAAAGGAGGCAGCAGGCTCCCAGGGAGGTGAAGGGGCAGAGGGTAGGCTGGGGCTGTCACAACCTAGAATCACCTCTGCATTTGTCCTACCTGGTGTTTTCTTTGCCTGCACTGGCCTACCTTCCTTCAGTCTTTATTTTTACCATTTGTTGCGCTTCTTCCATGTTTTTTTCCTCCTGATCACTGCAAGGAAGGCGATAGCCCCACCTACCTCCACCATATGGTCAGCAAGTTTCCACGGGCCCTGCCTCTCTCCTAGGGCTTTACACAGTGCCTTCTCCAAATGCCCTTCCTCTCTAGTGCTCGTGACTGGGGCCTCTTGTCTCTTCCTCTGTTTCCATTTGACTTTCACACAGCCTCTCACTCTAGCCTAGCTGACTCTCAGCCAAGTGCAGGCCTAAAGGGTGGCCCGGAGAAACAATTCAAGTGCAAGGTGGCCCATCTGAACCCCCAAGATGGCCCTGGGAAAATGGGAGGCATTGCTAGGAACGTAGACATTGCTATTTCATTTCCAGGGTTTGCCCATTCTTCTTTCCTTCTCCCAGCTCCATTGAACCACCCACCCACCCGACTCTCCCCTTTCCTTGTTTGCAGGTCCCAACTAGCAGCTGCCAAGAGCACCACTCCCTCCCGCTGCACTTCGGTGCTGTACGTAGAAGGGGATCTGCAGCCCTCTCCGCTGGGGCTCAGTGGCCCACACTCAGCCCTCCAGCGAGCTGCCCTTCTGCCCTGGGCTTCTGCTTAGGGAGATCTGAAACCCCCTGGATCCCCAGCTCCGTTCCGCGTTTCCCTGTGTGTTTGAGGCTCTGCCCGGTGCCTGGGTGTGGCTGGCACATGCTCTAGGCCCAGTGATCCCGGGGGAACTTGGAATAGGGCAACAATTCCTTTCTGTTTTCAAAGCCAGGTGAGGCCAAGGCCTTTCTGGTATCTCTGTGCTTTCCCGAACAGGGTACTGTACACGCCCTGGTGTGTTCCCGAAGCTGCATTTGTCAATATGATACTCGGCCTGACTGCGGGCTTAAGGAAATCAGGTTTTCCCAAGCCTGTGCTCCATCGGTCCCCATGGTGGAGATGGCTTTGCGTCTCCCAGCACCAGGCCAGCATCCCAGGCAAGAAAAACCGAAGAATGGTCAGGGGAAAAGGACACAGCCTGCCGTGTTTGCCCCTTTAACCAGCTTTTCTGGAAGCATCCTCTGCATGTTATGGGCCAGAAACTGTTACCTGGCTGCCCCTAAGTGTACAAGGGACTGAGGTGTTTCTCTTAGGGACTTGGCCATTTAGCACCAAGTCAGGGTTTCTTAGTAATGAGAAAGTTAGCCCTTTCTGCCATAAAGGGGGCTCTTCCCACAGCTCCCCCAACCAAGTGCACAAGTAGTTGCAAGTCCTGACTCCACCAGTGTGTAGACCATTGATGCTCTCTGTAGTCGGACAATACAGCACTGCAGCGGGCCGGGTCTCTGGAGTTAGAAATACGCATGTTCAAATCCCTGTTCTTCCGCCCACCAGCTTCGTGGGCTTAATCAAGTCACACAAGGCCTCAGTTTTCATACCTTTAAAGTGGGCATAATAATGGTTCCTACTTGTGAGGGTTGTGGTCAGGATGGAATGATTTGACCAATATTTAGCTCACGGTAGACTACGAGAACTCAATAAAAGTTAGTCATGATTATTGAATTGCGGTACAAGTCACGCTGAATTATATTTGAACACTTCTCAGGTAAAAGATCAAAAGCTCCTCGAACAAGGACACCACACCTTCCTCTCCTCCTTAGCTGCTTCTAAGCATCAAAACCAGACATTTCCACTAAACAAGTGGCTCACAAATTCACTCACCTTGTGAAGAAGTAGAATCTTCCAGAGAAGGCTGCAGTCCACTTTGACAGCCCTGCGAGGTAAACCTTATTATTGCTTGGTTATCTGTTTTTTTTTTTTTCTGCAGGACTTTTCTTATACTTTGTATATATTACATATATGTACCCATGGGGAAAATAGGAAGTCTTAAAAATCTTCATTTGTATTGTACCATCTGGATCAGCCTTCAACTTCCTTTTTCAAAATTCAACCCTATATTTTTACTACCTATGTTTTATTAAATGTAGCTTTTCCAAATTTTCTTTCCTTTTTTTTCCCCCCAATGTTGGGAATGGAATCCAGGGTCTCATACATGCAGGGCAAATACTCTACCATTGAGCTATATCTCCAGCATCCCCCCAACCCCCCACCATTTTTTTAAATATTTATTTTTTAGTTATGTGGTGCTGAGGATCGAACCCAGGGCCTCATGCATGCTAGGCAAGCACTCTACCTCTGAGCCACAACCCCAGCCTTCCCCCACCATTGTTTTTTAGTTTTATTTTGAGGAAAGATCTCATAACTTTGCCCCGCATGGCTTGAGTTTGCAATCCTCCTGCCTCAGCCTCTGAGTAGCTGGGATTACAGACGTGCACACCATACCCAGCCCGAGTTTTCTTTAGCTTTTCTAAGACTTGACTTTACTGCCTTTTGACATTTCCTACTATCAAAATGTTAGAGTTTATTTGACCAATCCCCCATTCTTTGGTATAGAGATCATTTCCAATTTATGCTATTACAAAATAATTGTTCAAGGATTATCCTTACACATGTGCCTCTGTTCCTGATGTAGATACCACAAGATAAAATTTCTAGGTTTGGATGTGAGCATTTTCCATCTTTAAAGATAATGTCAACTAATCCTCCCTTTTTCCCCAGAGACACCTGTCTCTACGAATGTTGTCTGCATTCTGTACGTGGATCTACCTTTGGGTCCAGTACAGTGTAACCTCAGTTACATGTTTGTTACATTGCACACCCGCCAAGATTTTGTTTGGAGATCATACAGAAAATTCCTACATGCTGAGGCTTCCTTGGATTGTTTTCTGTGTTAGAAAATTCTTTCTGTTGAGTCTAACGCTATCTCCCTGTAACCTCACGCTTTGGTCCTTTTCCACCCCTAGAAACCAGGGAGAACAAATCTGATCCTGTTTCACATAGTGTGACCAGCCTGAAACAGACTGAAAGGCCTGCTTCCTCCCCCATCTCCCTCATTTTTAATTTTTAAGGTTTTTGTGAAGATAAGGAGTGAAGAACTATCATAAAAAGTTCTTTTCAAGACTGGAATGTAAGTACAGCAACACTATGTCCTAGTGTTTCAGGACAGATTAGTTTCTCTATGATATGCTTTCTTTTATTTTTTGAATATATAATATTTTCTCATGGTTAAAGCATTTAAAAACAAAAAGGAATACTTTGAGGGGCTGGGGTTGTGGCTCAGTGGTAGAGCGCTTGCCTAGCATGTTTGAGGCACTGGGTTCTATTCTCAGCCCTGCATATAAATAAATAAAATAAAGGTCCATTGATAACTAAAAAATATATTTTTTAAAAAAGTATACAATGACAAACAATTATATGAAAAAATGGTCAATATTACTCATCATTAGGGAAATCAAATCAAAACCATAAAGATATCTCACTCCAGTTAGAACAACTAGTATCATGAAGACAAAAAAATATCAAATGCTGACAAGGATACAGAGATAAGTAGAGTTCTTACAAAGGGGAATGTAAATTAGTACAGTCATTATGGTAAACAATATGGAGGTTTCTCAAAAAAACAAAAAACAAAAATAGAACTATCATGTGATCCAGCAATCCCATTATTGGTTATATATCCAAAAGCAATGGAATCACTATGTCAAAGACACATTTGTTTTCCATGTTTATTGCAGCTCTATACACAGTAGCCAAGATATGGAAACAATCAAAGTGTCCGATGATGGATGAACGGATAGAGAAAATGAGGACTATATACACAAGGGAATATTATTCACCCATAAAAAAAGAATGAAATCCTGACACTTGTGGCAATAGGAATAGAACTAGAGGACTTATACTAAATGAAATAGTTCAGGCACTGAAAAATTGACTGCAAATAGAAGGTAAAAAATTGATCTCATAGAAGTAGAGAGTAGAATGTGGCTGCTAGAGACTGAAGAGGGTGGGGAAGATAGAAAAGGGTTAGTATATTTTTGGAACAGAAATATACTCAGGAAGCTGAAGTTCTAGTGATCTGTGTAGCACAATAGAGGATTATAGTTAACAATATTTTATTAGGTAATTTCAAAACAGAAGCTTGAAGAGAGGATTGTGTATGTTCTCAATACAAAGAAATGATAAATGAGGTAATGGAAATACTAATTACTCTTACGTGTATCAACATATCACTCTGTGCCTCATGCACACATACAGTTATTATCTATTAATTTTAAAAAGACTGCAAGGTTGAAAAAAATTAGAAAAAGGTATGCATTGAAAAGTCTTGCTTCACATATGTGCGACTCTACATTGTATACCACCAGAGAAATGAAAGGCTGTGCTCCATTTGTGTATAGTGAACTGAAATGCATTCGGCTGTCATGTAGAACTAATTAGAACAAATGAAAAAAAAAAAAAAAAAGTAAAGTCAAGTCTTACTTCCACGCTTATTCCCTATCCTTTCAGTTCCTGGCTCCTCTGCCTGTGCCCAGGAAACCACTTAGTTAATTTCTGGACTATCAATTTCTTGTTCTTTTTTATATGTTGAATGAATCTTGAAACTTTATTCTAGTGAAAGTAGCAACACATAACACATTTTGTTACAGTCTGGGAAAGTCAAAATCCTAGAGACAGAAAATCACATCCATGATCACCAGGGCTGGGGACAGGCGTGGGACATTGACTATGACAAGGTGGAAGAGAGCTTCTGGGGATAATGACAGTGTTCTATATCTTGATTACAATAGTGTTACACAACTGTGTACATTTGTCACAGATCATTTTAAAAGATGGATTTTACTATATGTAATTTTACTTTCAAAAATTTGACTTTAAAAATAAGCTTTGTAGCCTGGCATGGTGTTACAGGGTGCCTGTAGTCTCACCTAATGGGGAGGCTGAGATGGGAGGGCCACTTGAGCCCATGAGGCCAGCCTGAGCAACACAGCGAGACCTCATCTCAAAAATAAATAGTAAAGGGGCTGGGGACATAGCTCAGTTGGTAGAGTGCTTGCCTCACATGCACAAGTCCCTGGGTTCAATCTCCAGCACCACAAATAAATAAAATAAAATAAATAGTAAAAAAAAAATGTAACATGTCCAGACTATGTTCTTCCTCCACAAACCCCTTTCCTCATGAATGGCACCTAGTGTATCCAATCCTGAAGGTTACCCACAAGTCCCCTGGACCTCCTCAATTCCCATTTCCAGTCATTAAACCTCAGATTCAACTACTTAGTACTTTTCCTCTTCTTCTCCTGCTCCTTCTTCATTTCTACTCCTTCATCAAGTCTCACTGGTCTGGCTCTCCCCAGCATGTGGTACCCTGCTCTCATCTCCCCCCCTCCACCCTCTGCCCACTGTGCCCATTCCAAGCCCCTTTGGCTCTCATTGTAGAATTTCATATATCCTCATTAAGTACTGATATATGAAAATACCTATGCTCTCCACTGAGTTCCACTGCCATTCTGATCCTAGTTTATTTATTTCATATTGTAACTCTAAAGATATTTCCATTTGAGAACAGAAAGCTTACTTATTATGGCTTTTAACTCTTCTATTATGGAAAATTAAAATCTTTATATATAGGAATGTTGACCCTATCCACCCAGCTTCATCAGTTTTCAAGCAGTTTTCAACTTAAAAATCTATTTTTCTTTTTTTTTGTGTGTGTGTGTGTGGGGGGACCACTGGGGATTGAACCCAGGAGGTTGACCACTAAGCCACGTCCCCAGCCTTTTTTCACTTTTTACACAAAGTCTCACTAAGACGCTGAAGATTTCTAAATTGCTGAAGCTGGCCTTGAACTTGCAATCCTCCTGCCTCAGCCTTCCCAGATTGCTGGGATTACAGGCATGGGCCACCATGCCTGGCTATTTTACTACTTTTGACAGTTGTGTTTTGTAGTGTTTCAAAGCAAATTTGACTACAAATCACTTTTTTTTTTTTTTGAGAGAGAGAGAGAGAGAGAGAGAGAGAGAGAGAGAGAGAGAGAGGAGAGAAAGAATTTTAATATTTTTTTTTTTTAGTTTTCGGCAGACACAACATCTTTGTTTGTATGTGGTGCTGAGGATCGAACCCGGGCCGCATGCATGCCAGGCGAGTGCGCTACCGCTTGAGCCACATCCCCAGCCCCTACAAATCACTTTATCAGTAAATCTTTCAATATACTTTTTCTTTCTTTTTTAGAGGATACAGAGGAATTCTGATATAAAGATATATGCCATAATTAATTTTTACCAGCTCTCCACTGACAGATCCATAAGTTATTTTCACAATCTAATTTTTGCCAATAATTGGGAATCGCTATAGATGGGTGTACTTACACACATACATTTGTACGCAACATTGTTTTTACCATTTAAAATGTTTACACAAATAATTTTACTAATCAGAAAAGGAAATCAAAGTTTCAATTTGGAGTTGATACAATCTAATCTGTATGGGCAGGACAGTAGCAGCCCCTGGGGACTGATCTGGGAAATGAACCACAGCCCCCTTCCCTTGGCTCTTTTCAAATTACTGTAGGAACTTTGATTTGAAGTACCTGACTGTATTAAAACCCTTCTCACGTTTTCATGCTTAAGAACATTATCGGTTTTCTAAATCCTACCTCCTTTCTTCCCTTTGCAGGTTCTTTCTCAACTTACCCAGACTCCATTTCAGGATTCCTGACCTCAGTAATGTTGTCATGTTAGGGCACATGAGTCTGGGCTCTGGGGAGGTTGGGGGCGGTGGGTACTATCCTGGGTCTTGTAGGATGGGTAGCAGCATCTCTGGCCTCCAGCCGCTGGATGCCAGTAGCACTCCCCTCCCCCATGTCCATTTCAACAACCAAAAATTATCCCCGTCCCCACCTTAAGGACTACAGTTGCAAAAGAAGAAAAATAGAAAGTCCTCTTGGTCTTGTAGCCAATATGCAAGCAAGAGGAGCAATCAGACTGCATAAAGGTTCTGTTCCATGTTCCACTCCAGAGCCACAGCTTATTTGTTTATTTAACCAAGAAGCTCTAACTAGTTTAAACAAGGTTAGAGAAGAGAGATGAAAGCAGAAGGACAGCGAATGAATTTGTTAGTTCTCCACTGCAGCCAATGACCTTGGTTGATATTTCTTAGCCGTGACTTATCTGGAGCACTGTTTATATTTTACCTGTGCTAAGTCATCTAGTATGTATGTATTTTGTGACTCAAGACCTTGTTTTCCATTAAATGTCTCAAAGTTCACTTAATGAGGCTGAAACATTTTTATATGTGATGAATTTGTAGCTACATCCTGCATAATTATTGTATCAAAAGTTCTGTTTTCATCTCAATGACTCTCCACGTCTGTGTTCAGTTTTAGAATTGGACACTGGCTTCAGATGAGAAAGTGAAAGAGGAACACGAAGGAGTCTCCTTTGTCCTTTTTGAGGAACAAGTTGTTCTTTACAGAGGAACAGTGGAACAGAATTTTCCCAATCTGGAATATAAACATGCTGACAGGTGCCTGAAAATCCAAGGGCAGTTCATTTGCCTACTCTCCTGTGAGGTTCCTGGACCCACTATGCAAAACCAGGCTTTCTCATCCTTTGTCTTCTCACAGTGTTTTAAAACCCTGCCTGATATCATTATGAAGCAGGGACACCTGTCCCCCTTTAACTTGGCCCCTCATCTTGCTATGAGGACCCTGTTGGCGCAAACTCATTTATCTGTAATCCCTGATGGAACTGGTCATGTACTGATTGCTAAATAAATGCCATTTTAGTTTGGGTTGGTTCAATAAATGAACCTTTTCTTCCCAAACCTTGTGACTGCTTTTAGAAATACTGTTTATTGCTTATCCTTTGTGGAGTTTGTGGCTTTGGAATATTCCCTCTATGCCTAGGGATTAGCATTGCTGGGTTATATTCAGTAAAAGATGAATTTCGTCATCACCATCAGCAGCATCACTATCATCATCATCACCATCAATCATTATCACCATTTTCAGCATCTTTGTAAGTGTCTCTTATGTGTCAGACACAGCACACATAATTTCATCTGATATTTTGCAATTATGCCCCAAAGTAGGCATTCTTGAACCCAATTCTCACATGAGTTAGAAAGTCGATGCTTGGAGAGGTTAAGTAACAAGTGGGTAAGCTAAAATACAAGCTCAGATCTCTGATTTCTTTCCCCTGTGTCATCCCACTATACCATACAGGGGAGTCTTGGAGTAAGCTCCAACGTAGACTAAAACTTTCTTTTCTAATAGGGTATTTCAAACCTGGGTGGTGATGGTCTCTTAAATTTCTCCTTGACAGGAGAGAATCCTGGGCCTGAAAGGCCCGGAAAGAGAATTAATTTGTTTTCAGCAATAGAGAAACCTATGAGAAAGTTCACCTCAGGTGATAAGAACCCTCCGGCACAGAACACTTTCACTGGCCCTAGTCCTGCAGGTCACAGCTCTGGCACTGTGTAAGGAAAGGTCTGAGTAGTTTGGAAGGAAACATCTGAGGCAAAGCCGAGGAGAAGTTGGGGTGGGGCAAGCCCAGAGAACATCAAGGCTCTTGCCAGGCTTTATTCGTGCTGACTGCTGAGTGAGCTCTTGAGCAATTATTTTTGTAGTTTTTTCCACTCTTTTGCTCCTGGTCTATATTGGGAGGGTGACTTCGTAATTTATTGTCCAAACAAATACTTTTTTGAGATAGGCTTTTACTATTCTGCTCAGCCTGGTCTCCAGCCCATGGTTTCAAATGGTTTTCCTGCCTCAGCCTCCTGAGTAGCTGCGACTATTGGGGTATTCACCGCCCATGCCTGGCTTCAAACTAAGACAGTTATGAGAACAGGGCACCATTGATAATGACACTGGGGTATTGGATGTCAACCAGAGCTCTCCTAGGGAAAACAGGATGCATGGTCTCTTATTGTGGAAGTCCGGTTTCCATGACAACTCAGAAGCTCAGAGAAGGGATTTCTCTGAGGCCCTTGACACACAGCTGCTATACAGACTAGACAGAAGACTTCACGAGGCAGCAAACATTGGTGGGGTCATTTCCAAGCTGGATGATCTTGGATAACTACCCAGCCTCACTGAACTTAGTTTCCTCAGCTATAAGATGGGTACAATGGTATTTATCTCACGGGGTTCCCATGGAACAACTCAGAGAGCCTACCTACCACATCTAGAAGGTAATAAATAGTCTCTTTCTCAGGTCTACTGGGCACCGTGGTGGTTGATGGTGGGAAGTGAGGACCACTAAAGATTTAGTTCAGGTTTAGGAAAACTCTAGAAACCTTGAAATTTGATCTGAGTTTCAGGTTCCTGTGAGTCTGGGACTTCTGGTCTTCTCTTATTAGGTGAACATGGGGCCCACTCATTTTGACTGCTCAAGGGATGTCCATTCACCCTCTAGGCATAAGGAGGAGAAAAGAGAAAAGAAGGAAGGACTTCAGCGTGAGCATTTTTGCTCTGTCCTGGAGGTGGGACCATGAGGAGAGGTGAGGGTGTGGGAACTGACCTGGTTGCTACTCCAATAGAAAGGAACTGAAGGAAAATGCTGAACGTCCTAAGCTTAGGATGGAAAACACCTTTAATTATGCCTTCTACCTGTTTCCCTCGGCCCTGACAGTAGTCTTACAACCTTCTGGTTGAACAATGGTTCACAGGTGTCCAAGCTCAAAGAGCATTTTCCAAGACTAATGAGAATTTAGGAGAGAGTGTTAGGACCACTTTTCTTCTCTTCAATGGCCTCCACCTTCAGCTGCCTGGTCCTGAGGGAAGGGAAAAGGGGGGCCCTGCTTGTCTGGGACTTACTGGGTTTGCTTGGAGGTCAGACTGTTGTTCCTGGTGCTCGTGTGGCCTGTCCTGACTTCTAGGACACCTAGCACATGAGCAATGTGACATCTGTTTCTTGAGGCTCAGCTGTGACCACGAAGTAAAATTGGCCATGAAGGCGTCCAGAGGACATGAAGAACTCAGGTTAGAGGCTGTCATAGGGCCCAGCTCATAGGTGGGCCCGGGTGGCTGCAGGCAAACATCACATCCGTCTTCTCCTGCCCTCCGCCTCTTCCCTGGGCCTCCGGTTGTCTCGCTGTGTAGGGCCTTCCAAGCTCCTTGGCAGTTCCAAGGGGATGAGGAACAGATGTGCTCAGACATCAGTGGGCACAGGGCTGGGTGCTATTTCTGGCTTGGGCTGAGCTCAGAAGTCCTAGAAAGAATGTTTCTGACATGTCTTGCCTTCTGGGAATCTGTGAGGCACAGGGACAAACACTGCCTGGGTGTGTTCCACAGTCATTTCAGACCAAGAGGCGGGTCCTGACATCAGAGGGGCCTGGACCAGCGAGTGACAGAGTCAGCAACACAGCCCCAGAGGAGCTCCCCGGTGTCTGGCTCAGTGCTGACTGCACCCTCGGCTGCTTCATATATCCATTCAGGCATTTATCAGACAGTTATACCTGCCAGACATTATTCTGTGCGTTTCAAATCCATTAAAAAAGCCATACTTAATATTCATGCCTTTGTGAATTTTTACGTTCTAGCAAGAGGAAGACAGGTAACAACAACCAAAAAAAAAAAAAAAGTATACAAATAAGTAAAGTGTTTAATTGTTAGAAGGTACTGAATGCTCTGGAAAAAAAAAAAAAGGAGAGCAGAGTAAAAGGCAATCCACGTGCTGGAAAGGGTGTTTTCAGTGTTTCCATAAGGTAATCAGACTCAGTGTCACTCAATGTCACTGAGTTTTGAAGACGTGGAGGAAGTGATTGACTGAGCAGTGCTCACACCTCTAGGCAGGGAAACTGCTGGAGCAAAGGCCCCAAGATGGGAAGATGCCCAGAAAGTTCAAGGACAAGCTAGAACAGAGGGAGCCAGGAGGTGTAGCAGAAGAAGGCTCAGAGAAGTGAGTTGGGAGGCACTGGCCCCTCTGTGCCTTGTCAGCCAGCCTTTAAGGATGCTGGCTATTACTTTCAGTGAGATGGGAAGTCAATTCCTGAATTCTGAACAGAAAGCAGCACAATCAGACATTGTTTGGTGATAGTAGTGACGGCAATATAATTTGGGGTCTCGGAAACCATGAATCCTCACATAAAAATAGGCAGAGATGTTAGAAAGAGAACCACAAACCCTCGGGAAGCATTTAGCTCAAAACTAAAAGATGAGGTATTCTCACGAATCCCCAAGCAGAAGTGGACAGAGACAAATCCTTGGGAAACAGGAGACCTGTGCTGAATCAGTGTCTAACCAAGGAAAGGGATGGGGCCTTTGGTGACCTGAGGACAGAAGGGCCACAAGAAAGCCCAAGTTGTTCACTAGAAAGCATGAGAGGCCAGTTTGAGAGGAACGTTCTGGGGGCGGGTGGCGTATGGCCTGTGGTGAGGCTGGAGCCCAGCAGTCCCGAGAGACTCTCCAGGCTGGTCACTGCAAATTCCCTTCCTGGACATGGTTTGCTGGAGGAGAAAGTGCTGGGTGTTCAAAGTTAAACAGAATAGGACAGTGGAGACATGGAAAGAAGTTCTAGAGCAACACGGTAAGACAGAACAGACCAAGAAATCTCAGGAGGGAAGTCACTGTGGCCTTGATTTGATTTTTGAGGTGAGAAGCTCTATGAAACCAGGAAAGCTACCTGAATTAAGCCTCCTTATAGCAGTTCTGTAATATTAATTCCATAAAAAGGAGCAACAGAAAGGCATTAATTCAAATCCAAACAAATGTTTTATAAGAAAAACATAACATTCCCATACATCAGGACAGCATGCCAGGAGGAAATGCCCATAAAACAAACAAACAAAAAAACCTGATAAAAACTGGAGTGGTCTCCTTTCTTCCAAATGAAATAAAAGGCATAAGAAAATATTTTATTTTATTTTTTAAAAAATAGTTATTATTTTTAGTTTTTGACAGACACAACATCTTTGTTTGTATGGGGTGCTGAGGATCGAACCCGGGCCTCACGCATGCCAGGCAAGCGCGCTACCACTTGAGCCACATTCCCATAAGAAAATATTTTAAATCAGAATTGTATAAGCTCAGAAGTGAGGTGAAAATAAGAAAATAGAGACAAATGGGGAAAAATAAAATAATGATCAAACCAGAATGAAGACAAAATCTGATAAGCACAACGAATAACAGCTCAACAGAAATAGAAGGCAAAGAGGCAGAAATAATAATCAAACTAATTTAAAAAGTTTTAAAAATAACTTGAGATAAAGTGACAGATATTTAAGATAGGCCAAAAGACACCACATAAAGATAAAGGAAGTCCTGAAGAAGAAAACCAAAACAAGGAAGTAGAATGAACACTCATGAAAAGTGTTCCTAAATTGCAAAAAAGAAAAAAAAAAAAAAAAGACAAAGATTTAAAGCTACATATTGCAAGAGCAAATAATGTACTTGAGAATAAACATAAACAGATACTCCTGAACTTATGAGCAGGTTACTACTCAATAGACCCATCATAAGTTGAAATATCCTAAGTCAAAAATGCATTTACCACACTTAACCTATGGACCCTCATAGCCTAGCAACACAGGACACCAGGGAGTATCAGTGTTTACCCCCAGGATCTCGTGGCTGGCTCTGAGCTGCTGCAGGCTGCTGCTGCCCAGCTTCAGGAGAGAGTATGAGATCATGTCTCATTAGCCTGGGAAAAGATCAAAAATCAAAACTGACACAGAGACTCTTCTGAATGCATATTGCTTTCCCACTCTCAAGAAGTCCAAAAAAGTACTAAGTGGAACAATTGTGAGTTAAGGACCTCTGTCTTGATAAAATTCTTAAAGAAAATGACAAAAACAGCAGGGTGTGGTGGCACACACGTGTCATCTAAGCTACTTGGGAGACCGAGGCAGGAGGATCACAAGTTCATGGTCAGCCTGGGCAACGTAGGGAGATCCTGTCTCTCAATAAAAAAGTCAGGAGCTGGGATTATAGCTCAGTGGTAGAGTGTTTGCCTAGCCCATGTGAGGCTCTGGATTTGATCCTCAGCACCACATAAAAATAAATAAATAAAATAAAGGTATTGTGTCCATCTACAAGTAAAAATATTAAAAAAAAAAAGTCAGGGGATGCAGCTCAGTAGTGAGCACTCTGGGTTCAATCCCCAGCACTTAGATAGCTAGATAAACAAACAAACAAAAATATTTTTTAAAAAAGAAATGAAAAACAAAACAAATCCATTGGGCATCTAGTAAAAAGAGCATACTTCTTGTAAGAGAATGAAAATGATTTTATTATCAGATTTTTCAACAGCAATGCTTTATGACCAATGGAGTAACATATCTAAAGTACTCAAGGAAAGAAAATATGAACTAAATTTTGTATGTGTGTGTGTGTTTTTTTTTTTTTTTTTTTTTGTGTGTGTGTGTGTTTCTTTTTCCTGAGTAGTTGGGACAAATGGCCCAGGCCACCACACCCAACTTGAACTAAGATTTTAAATCTAGCAAAACTTACCTTAAAGTGGAAAGGACACTGAGAACTTTATCAACATGTAAGAGTTCAAGGAATATTGCTCCTGAGAGCCCTTCTGAAGGAATTTACTAAACAGTGTGCCTCAAACAACCAAAATGACTTGAGAAGAATCAGCTTACAGACTGTTGGTGAGAATTGAATCTAGTTGCTTATAGAACTGGCTCAAGTGAGAGCTAAAAGGCAGAGGATATAGTATATGGTATAGCTACATGCCCTGGCAATGCAAGTTTAGTATGTCCATCAAAAAATAAAAAGTAAAATTGAGACAGTATAAGCAAATATTTTAAAACTTTTTGATAATCATAACTAACAGTAGCAGCGTTAGTATGGATATTCTGAGACTGTTGTATTTATAATTTAGATAATGCAAATGAGTAACTGGAGGCTATTATAATTCTAATATGCCTAGGCTGAGGGAAAGGGAATTCTCAGAATGTGAATTGGGACTATCAGTGCTGAATTTGAGTTGAAAATCTCGTCATGGATTCATGAGATGTTTCACCTTCACATATCTGTGTTTTCCCTCTAGTTCTGAAATTGGTCAGGAAACATTCCAGGTCTGAGCCACCCCAAGATGAGCCTGGAGCACATTTCATTCCACACGGTGAATTTATCAAGAACTATGGATTAGTTTCCCAGGGCTCCTTTTACAAAATGCCACAAACCATGGTGCTTAAAACAACAGAAATTCATTCTCTCACAGCTCTGGCAAGATCGGTTCCTCCTGGAGGCTCTGAAGAGGAGTCCAGGGTGTACCTCTCTCCTCGCTTCCTGTGGCTGCCGGCAGTTGGTGGCACTCCTCGGCATACATCGGCACGCCTTGCCTTACAGATGCATCACTTGAAGCTGACTATGCCTCTACAGTCATGTGACATTCTCCCTGCGTGTCCAAATGTCCCTCTTCTTTAATGAACACCAGTCACCTGAATTCGATTACATCGGCAAAGACCCTGTTTCCAAGTAAGTCCTCACTTGCAGGCTCCAGGTGAACGTGGATTTGGGGCACCCCATTCAGCTCAGCATGGACTGCTTGGGTCAGGTCAGAAGAACTCAAGAGCCTTACCAGGTCATCTCTCTGGACAGCTTTCACAGTCCCATTCGTTCTTGCCATTTGGAACTCACCTAAACTAGGTCTTATTTTCTTTGGCCCCTGTTTCTTGCTAGTCTACCTGACAGATGATATTAAGCCAGTCGTGTTGGTTTTGGTTTAATAGGAGTTGTTTAGACATAGTCAACCCTTACCTTTTCATAAATGTATTTTGAGCCACTAACAGAGAGAAGTAAGTCAGAGGGAGAGACAGGCACTCAGCAGAGGCAGAGGGACCACATTACTAACAGAGGAAGCTCAGTTCTCTGCCAAAGAAAAAGCCTCAGATCTTGCTTTGAGAATAAGCTCATGACGAACACCCAGCTGGCAGCAGCAATATTTGCTCTGACCGGACCCTTACCTACACCCTCTCTGGTTCTCTTGACCTGGCAGATTGAGTCAGTCACCTAAGTGCTTGTCATTATGTGTGAGCCATTGAGCCGCAGGAAAGCAGTCCATGATGCGGGAGGATGGGTACTGAGTCCAACTTCTGAAGGACTTTTTTTTTTTTAGGATAGAGGCTCAGAAACATGTTTTGGACATCTTTTTAACATCATGGGTCTGATCACTCTTTGCACTTGCTTTGAATCCTTTTGCACCAGATTCAGAGTCACAGGTGTGTTGGTCAAGAGAACTCTCTATGATTTCTGCACCAGTTCTCAGAGAAAGCAGAGGCATTTGGTGATAGAAAATCACCTTTATGTTCTCGGCTCCCTCGTTGCATTCAGCCTCAATTCTCATAGTCGTGCTGTGGACAGAGCTCAGCTCCTCAGCACCCCAACCCCAACAGACCCTCCTGTCAGTGGGCAAGAAGGTGAGTCCAGCCAGGGAATCTGGAGCAGGCAGTAATGGACCCTCCCATTCCAGCCTCAACCTTGACTAAGCAGACGATCAATTCCAGTCCCCGAGAGACTTCATCTTCGGCTTTGAGACAGTCAAGCAAAAAAGCTGCTGGGAATTTGTCCCTTAGTGGTGACCATATTTGTGTCACAATATTTTTCAATGATATCTTCCTTTCTTTCTTTTCTCTAGAGATGCCCAAGCAACTGGCTTGGGAGTTATATGAGTCCATTTACACTGCAAGACTTTTATTTGGAGATCTCTGTTCACCTTCAGAGTATCCATGAACCTCTGTGGAATTGTATGAATGTTGGATGAATATGTTCATTTTTTTTTCTGGAAAGTTTGACTATAGTTTTTATTAGATGTGTGTGTGTGTGTCCAAATTGTGTCAATATTTTTTTTTTTAGTGAGAGAGGAGAGAGGAGAGAGAGAGAGAGAGAGAGAGAGAGAGAGAGAGAGAGAGAGAGAGAGAGAGAGAGAGAATTTTTAATATTTATTTTTTAGTTCTCGGCGGACACAACATCTTTGTTGGTATGTGGTGCTGAGGATCGAACCCGGGCCGCACGCATGCAAGGCGAGCGCGCTACCGCTTGAGCCACATCCCCAGCCCCCATGTCAATAATTTTTTTAAAAAACTGTTCTTTTTAGTATTGTTATAAGATAGAACATTCTTCTTTTCACTTTATACTACCTGTTATTTTAATGCTCAGTTGTCATTTATATCTACTAATAAAAAGAACTAGACCATGTGACATGTGCACACTATAATCCTAGCTATTCTGGAGGCAGAGACAGAAAGATCGCAAATTCGAAGCCAGCCTCAGCATCTCAGCCATATCTCAAAAATTAAAAAGACCTGGGGATGCAGCTCAGTGGGAGAGAGTTCCTGGGTTCAATCTCCAGCACCATAAACAGAACAAAACAAAAAGCAACCAATACACTTGCAAATATTTGTGCAGGGCTTTAGCGAATCCAAAGTTTTCAGTCAAACTTTAGCTTTTACAGACAACCTGTGAGATTAAGTACTATGACCACCCCTAATTTACGCAGGAGGAAACCGAGGCTTAGAGAGGCAGGTAGAGGAAGATGGACCAAGGTGAACTAGGATTCCAATTCAGGTCTCTCTCACTCTAAAGGTCATTCATTTTCTCTTCACAGAGCTGAAACAGTACAACATTTGTCACCCCATTTATACCAAGAGGCAAGAGAATGTAAGCCTATAATAATTCAACAAAGTGATAGTTTTTTTGGTGGGAGAGATGGGCTCATTTTTATCTAGAAGCAACTTTTCTTTGAGTCATTTTCCTAGGGCGCTGGGGGTATAAGGGGCTGCTCAGAAGCTATTGGAGGGCTAGGGTGGGAAAAGATTCTTATGCAGGGGAATGTTCTACCAAATCCCAGAATATGTCCTACCCCCAGTCCCCTCATTTTCATCTGCAAAGGGTCATGATGGAAGGAGCTTTGCAGAGAAGTCCAAAAAGCTGCCCACTCACATTTTTCTAGCCCACAGACTGTTTCCCTACCCAACAAACATTGTCACCAGTCCCTCAGCGCTGCCTGTCGTGGGAGTAACAATACCCTGAAGACGTATCTGAGTTCAGGAGTTCACATTTCTTTAAGACCCTAATTCATCTGCCACCTGAGATTTTTTATTTGTTTTTGCTTTTTTTTTTTTTTTTTTTTTTTTGACCTGGCTTATCATTTCCCAAGCCTTGGAGGACAGGGTGCAGGAGAATTTAGTCATATGGATTTAAAGCTGAAGTTCTATGTTGTTATTCTCTTTAATTTGTATCTAGAAACCCTAGGAGTTCTGCCATGTCCTGTGCCCTTTCACTGTCTCCTGGGTCCACAGTGTTCCCCAGCATGAAGGATGCTGCCTCAGGGTCCCTGGGACCAGCACCTCCTATCCTCTCCCGCTGCCCCCAGCCTCACCTCTTCCCGTCCCACTAGCCTGAGCCCAATGGGCAAACATGGGGAACTGTCTGGTTACATAAGGATCCTGGTGGCTGAGCGGGTGACTCAGCACCAAGGTGGTGCCCCCGCTCTTTCCCAGCCTCGGGCAGCAAACTGGGATGGAAAACAAGCCTAGCTAATGGGGTCCAGCTGACCAGCTTTCATTCCCCATTGAGTCTGGTGCGTCCACTGAGCTCCTGGGAACTGTCCAGGCCGTTGCAAACTAACCCATCAGTGGAATTCTCCATCTCCCTTGCTCATTTCCTGTTTCCTCTCTTTCTCACCTTTGGCTGCACATCACAGGAGGTTCCTATTCAGCTCCCTTTCCCTGGGGGGCTGCTGCCTTCTGGGCTGAAATATTTTTTCTATCTTCACTTCTGAATTATATTTGAAGCCCTAATTACCAGGGTGATGGTTAGGAGGGGGGCCTTTGGAAGGTGACGAGGTTCACATGAGGTCATGAGGGTGGAGCACCCATGATTAGTGCCCTCCTAAGAAGACAAGAGACAGTGATACAGTGAGAAGGTGGTGTGAGCCAGCACCCTGATCTTGGACTTCCCCCCTCCAAAACTGTGGAATAAAAGTCTTGTTCAAGCCACACAGCCTACAGTGTTTTGTTATAGCAGCCTGAGCTTGGAATGACCCACTGCCTAAGTCCTCACCTGGAGGCTGTAGTGAGGCTCAGGCAGGAAAGTGACCGGTGCAAGAGGATGAGCTCTTAGGTTGCTGCTCAATCTGGTCCAAACTCTCCCTCTCCTCATTCCCAGGTCCCCTTGTGGAGAAGGAAATGGTCTGGGAGCACTGTCAAAGCACTTCCTTTCCAGGATGGGGGACAGAGACTGACATCCTGCTGATAATTGGATCAGGAACCAGAAGTCCCTAGAATCTAGTCCAGGTTCTGCCACTGTCCAGGGCGAGGCAGCTCACTTTTTGTCCCTGTGTCAGGGACTCAGTCAGGAAAGAGCTTCCAGGGAGACTTAGAAGCTAACAGAAGTAAAAATTCTGTAGAAAATACAGAGTGAAGCACAGAGATCAAGTTTAATGTGAATAAAACAATTGGCTTTGTCCCATTTTCTGATTAGATCCTAGAGCTGGCACTACTTGCTAGCATCCCAAAGGGACCATAAAAGTCACACAGGAAGCCAACGTTAGGGCTCCTGGTTGGTGGGTGTGGAGGAGAGGAGGGTGGACCAAGAATTCTGTTCTCTTTGAGGACATGACAATACAGTCTACACAGAGAGACTCTCCCCTCACAGCCTGGTGTCCCCAAATTCTTCAGTCCTTTGTCATCTTTCTTTCAATATTCAGTTGGCATTTATGGCACACCTGTTAAGAGACAGGGATCTTCCCCTCCTGAGCTGGAGCTCAGATAGCAACACCCACTTCTCCTATGTCCCGGCCGGCAGAGGCCACTTCCTCCAGCCTGTTGATCTTTGGGCAAAGCTGGCTGCAACCCCTTTTGCTTATTGTTTTTCCCTCCAGCTAAATCCCACCTGGAAGCCCAAGGGGCCGTCTAGACAGATGCACAATGTTTCAGCATTGTCTGTCTTGACAGGTGTCTGGAGGTGTGCGGAGCAGTCACATAGCACAGCTCCCTCAGGGAATCCCAGTGCAGTGACTCAGTGACTGAGGAGGCCAGTAGGTGGGGCACAGTAGGGAGCTGTTTAGATTGTCTCTGGGCACCTTTCTTTAGTCAAGAATGCTGGGCAGGGAGCCACAATCCCAGGTTCCTATCATTAAGCCCGAGGCCTGATCTGAGTCGTGTATCTCTTAGTTGGTTCCTCTGACATTCTGCAGCTGTGCCACTTCAGGGGCTGGGGGTGTTAGGGGCGCTGATGGTGGTCTTCTAACTTCTGTGGGTGTCCTCTAAGAGCTTGTGGAAATGCAGATCCACCTACATGTTAGGTCAGCAGAGCAGGAGGTTTGGGTGTAGGAACTTGTACCTCGCTGACCATCAGATTTAATTCTTCTCAGTGCTCTCTCCCCTCTGGTGCTCCGAGCCTTTTCTCACTGCAGTGGCTTTGACATTGATGTCCAAACCAATTGCTGTCTGAATACACTTTGTCTGTTTCCTTAAAAAGAGGGCTCTCTCTCTCTTCTTCAGGTCTCACCTTAGATGTCCTTGCATTAGAGAAGCCCTGGCAGACTTCTCTATGTAAATCATCCCCCCTCATTTATTGGGCCTGACACTTTAGTGATCTTGTTTATTGTTTATTGTTTATCATAGATTCCTTCCAGTTAAGGACCTTGTCTGCCTTGAACACTGTGTTGGCTGGTGTTGAGCAAATATTTGCAGGATGAATGAATGTAGAGGAGGATTTCTCAAGACCAGGGCTCTCAAAGCTTTAGGAGGCAATGAAATCACCTGGAAGACTTTTAAAAACAAGATCGCTCAATCTCATTCCCAGAGTTTCTGATTCTGATTATTTGGGGGAAGAACATTGCTAAATAGTTCCAGGTACTGCTGAGGCTTCTGGTCCAGAGACTGCACTTTGGAAACCACTGTATAAGAGTAAACCCCATTTGTTTATCTCATGTACCACCTAATATGTTGCTCAATGATGGATTGCATATACAATGATAGTCACACAAGCTGAAAATTCCTCTTGCCTAGTGACATTTGAATGTTGTAAAAAAAATGCACTACCCATGTGTTTGTGGTGATGCTGGTGTAAACAAGTCTCCTGTGCTGTCCGTCATCTGAAAGTACAGAACTAGCCAGGTGTGGTGGAGCACACCTGTAATCCCAGCTACTCAAGAGGCTGAGGCAGGAAGAGTGCAAGTGTGAGGCCAGTTTGGGCAACTTGGTGAGATGCTGATCCAAAGTACTGGTTTATGTAATTACCTGCTTTTTATCATCATTTTAGACTAAACTCCTACTTATATGTTAAAAGAGTTTACTGTGAAATGGCTTGTTGTGTCAGGCCAGCAGCAGTCTGGTGCATATTGTTTACTGTGCCTCTGAATCCTGTCATTTTCTTGTGTGTTTGATTTAAAGTCAGGTTGTTTTGATAATCATGGTCTTAGAAGCAATAGGCTATTTTACACACACACACACACACACACACACACACACACAGTATTATATGGCCCAGGTGCACAGCAGGCAATAACATCTGGGTTTGAGTAAGTACTCTACCATGTTTGCATAATGAAGCAATTGCTTCACGTTGAGCAGTGATAGCTCTAGGTTTTAGGGTGAGACACAGAGAGGAGCCTGAGGAAAGGGAATGCAGCTGAGGGATAGGTCAGGATACACAGATTCAAAAGCTTTCCTTAGAAGTGTCTGTTCAGGTCCTTGGCCCATTTACAATCAAATAACAAATATATGAAAAAAATGTTCATCACTTCTAGCAGTTAGAGAAATGCAAATCAAAATCACTCTAAGATTTAATCTCACTCCAGTCAGAATGGCAGCTATTATGAAGACAAATAACAATAAGTGTTGGTGAGGATGTGGAGGGAAAGGCACACTCATACACTGCTGGTGGGACTGCAAATTGGTGCAGCCAATATGGAAAGCAAAATGGAGATTTCTTGGAAAATTGGAGTGGAACCACCATTTGACCCAGCTATCCCTCTCCTTGGTCTATACCCAAAGGACTTAAAAACAGCATACTACAGGGACACAGCCACATCAATGTTTATAGCAGCACAATTCACAATAGATAAACTCTGGAACCAACCTAGATGCCCTTCAATCGATGAATGGATAAAAAAAAAGTGGCATATATACACAATGGAATATTACTCAGCACTAAAAGAGAATAAAATCACAGCATTTGCAGGTAAATGGATGGAGTTGGAGAAGATAATACTAAGTGAAGTGAGCCAATCCCAAAAAAAGCAAATGGCAAATGCTTTCTTTGATATAAGGAGGCTGATTCATAGTGGGGTGGGGAGGGGGAGCATGGGAGGAATAGACGAACTCTAGATAGGGCAGAGGGGTGACATTTGTAGCTGCCTGGGTAGGGTCCTGGGACTGCTCTTTAATGGAGCAGTTAGGGTGGGTGGAAGAGGGGCCATGGGGTTATTAATGATGGTGGAATGTGATGATCATTATTATCCAAAGTACATGTATGAAGACACGAATTGGTGTGAATATACTTTGTATACAACCAGAGATATGAAAAAATGTGCTCTATATGTGTAATAAGAATTGTAATGCATTCTGCTGTCATAAATAAATAAATAAATAAATAAATAAATAAAAGCTTCCCTTAGTGGGAAGCTAAGTTGCTCCAGGATAACACTAAGCACTAAGGCCTCAGAGAACCAGGCTTCAGAGGGTAAGGCTGCTTTCTTCTGAGGAAGCTCTAGTAAGTCAACTGAGTATTCATTCCTTGGCTGGCGGAGCCAAACAATGGCTCTTAGGCTCTGGAAACTGAACATTCCACGTGCTCTTGAGTTGCAGTGGTGGACCATGTTTCTAAATCAATCTGTCTTCCACAATTCCAAAAGGTCTAAATCAGAGGTTAAAAGTGGGAAGAGATTCTAATCTTCATCTGTAGGCAGCTTTTCCTAAAGTGTGTTCTGGATAATATTAATTCCATGGTCAAATGAAGTTAGGTGACGCTAAGGGTCATGTCCCCTTCTTGGGCACTCACAATGCCCACCTGAAAAGTCTTGTAGTATGGAGATCAGTTCAAGACGAAGTTCAGTGTTTGGAAGTGGAATCAGAGTACATTTTTGCTTATAACACATATTTGGAGGCTATATTTAGAGAAGCACTGCCATTGGATGTCCTCTCTCTTCAATGAGAGTAATTTAGTTTTGTTCTAGATAAGAAACCGCGTGAAGGCATTTGAAAACTCTGATATTCACACAGTGCCACCTCCAGATCCAATCCCCAGGTTGGCAGGACTGGAAGCTGGAAGCTATATGTGAAGCTGCTCTGAGGGGTGACATTTGTAGCTGCCTGGGTAGGGACCTGGGACTGCTCTTTAATGGAGCATTTAGGGTGGGTGAGGAGGAGGAGGAGGAGGAAGTAGAGAAGGAGATAGAGGAGGAGGAATAATCATCTCTGTGGGTGAGTGATAGGCAGTCAGGAAAGTGATGTCCCGGGTCGTGCAGGGTGGAATTTTCCCCTGGAAATCTTTTTGAGCTGAAGCGGAATTGAATATTGCACCCATGCCTCCCTAGATCCCAGGGCTCAGTGACTTCTGTCTTCATTTCCAGTAATGATTAATAGCAACCTCAGTTTGGAGACTGTTTGTGGGGATGGAAAGGAGCAGGAGGCCCTTCCCCAAGCCCCTCAGCAAAATCTGCATTCCACTTCTGACTCTTGGCTGCCCAGGAGGGGCTCTGAAGCATTCCAGTGTCAGGGAGGAGAACTCTGCTGTTTCTTAAATCAAACACTGCTCAGGATCTTCTTATAGTCTTTGGGCAAAGAAACGATATTTACATTAATCGTCCGAGTGACACCCAGAGGCAGGGTTCTTAGATCAGGAAACAGCCTGAGAGGCCAAGAAGTCTTTCTGGGGTAGGAGCAGGAAAGACTGTGGTATCTCAACTCCTAACCCACTAAAGACCCCATCACGAGGTCCCACACTTTGTCCCACATTTCATGTTGGATACACAAGTTGGATCTGATAACCAGGTGAGGTCAGAGTCACTGTAGGAATGCCTTATGTCACTGTCCCCAGCAACCATCTAACTCCGAAAAGCATGTCTGTTTTCGGTTTTAAGTTTTGTCTCCTTCCTTCTTTCTTCTTCCTTCCCGTCCTCTCTTCATTGCTCCTCAAGAAAAAGAAAAGGATGACCAAATAGCACCGCCTTTGCCAGAGGACACAATAGCAGACCAAGGGAATCTGCAGCAGGAGTATGGAGAGAACCTCCTTATTGACCCAGTGTGCGCCATAGAATGTCAGAACAAAGGGACCTGGGGATTATCCCCTCCCCAGCTCCTGAGAAGGTGAAGGTTAAGCTCTTGCACAGGATCCTTAATCACGGCTCCACCTCTTTCCCCTCCTCCAGGCTAGAAGGGAGAGCATTATTTGTTATGAAATTTCCTGAGTACCCCTGGAGCTGCGGTAAGGCCTGGAAGCAGGACTCCAGGGGCCCTTTTGGAATCTTTAACTGGAGCGTCCTCTGGATTGTGAAGGAGATTGCCCTGTATGTTCTTTTCGTAGGCTGATTGGGTTAAGGTTCGCATGAGATGACTTCAACCTGCAAAGAAAGGCTGCTTATCCTAAAACATGCTTGAGCTTTTCTGAGCATTTAATTAAAATTAATTGAGAGTTTCTGAGGCTCCTGTGATGGAGAAAGAGCAAACCTGAGCAAGATGTGGTGGAAACCTGTCCACACTCTTGCAACACTTGAAGTCCCTGTAGAACTCCAACTCTCTATTCTATCACTTTATTCTTCATGAGGCAGTGGTTGAGTTTAAATTCTGTGCCTCTTTGCCATGCCATGAAAAGCTGTCTCCTACAAAGGATGGCTACCATGGGATTCAGGACATATGGCTGTGCCTAAACTGCCCATCTTGTTCCTCCTCCAAGGAGATCTACCTGATCCTGGTTCATAATTTTAGGTCATTCAACGCTATGGAGCCATCAATGCAAAATGTGGCAATGACTTTCTAGATACTTTATTCCTTATTCTTGTGACAGAGACATTTTCTATTATATGGACCTTTTTTTCCCATTGGAAATATTACCAAGTATCACTTATTTGTTACGTTTCTTAAATGTAATATATATTAACAGGAACTGGCCAAATTGGACCTGTGACTACAATAACAAAAATTATCTTTCATGTATAACAGGGATAGAGTGATGGAGAGAGCAGTAGGAAAAAAAAAACAGGGAAAGTGAAATGAGGGAGGTATGGAGAGAGAGAGAGAGAGAGAGAGAGAGAGAGAGAGAGAGAGAGAGAGAGAGAGAGAGATCAAGCTGTTGGTTATGTGTATGGCAAATATCTTCTCCCAGTTAGTGTCTTGTCTGGTTTGTTTTTTGTTTGTTTGTTTGTTTTGGTACTGGGTATTGAACCAAGGGGTACTTTACCACTGAGCTACATTCCCTGTCACTTTTATTTTTTGTTTTGAGAAAGTCTCACTAAATTGCTGAGGCTGGCCTTGAACTTGTCAATTCTCCTGCCTCAGTCTCCAGAGTTGCTGGGATCACAGGTATGCACCACATGCCCAGTTCCTTTTCATAATGGGATCTTTTGATAAGCAGAATCTCTTCAATTTAGGATAGTCAAGTTAATCAATCTTTTTTCTTTGTAATTAGTACTTTGGGTATCTTATTTAGGAAATTCTTCCCTTACTCTGAGGGCACAGAGATGTTCCTTTATAATTTTATTAAAATATGTTCAAATTTTTATTTATTTTAAAAATTTGCATCTAGTCCACCTAGAATTTGTTTGGGTATAATGTGTTGTAGCGATCTCCATTTCATTTCATTTTTCCCATACAAATAACCAATTGTCCCAGCACCGCCTAGGGATAGTCCATCATTTTTCAGTGATCACCAATTTTAATATTTCTTTGTGTGACTGTTCCTACTGCTAGATGAAGAATTCCTTTTATCTCTATAGTATCAGAGTCTAGCACATAAGATTTGTCTCTAACCATGGGTACCATCTTGCAAAAATCTGATAATATGAGGTAGGGTCTTGAGCATGAGCAGCTTTTGGTTCATATTCTGAATTTTATCTAAAGTAGCTACTGGGTTTACTAAATGAGTTAGTGAGTCCTTTGTCACTGGAGTAAAAATATGTCCATAGTAACTCAATTGCCACCTTTCATTGAGATTTGACTCAGGTCAGGTAAATCTTTGCTCACAACGTCTCTTCATCCTCACCCTCAGTTGGGAAGAAATGTCAGCAATTTAGAGAAGAAAAGTCTGACTAGAGGCGCTGCACTCTGACTTGCTGGAGGTCACACTGAGCCCAATTCAAGCCAGGCTCTCCAAGGACAATTCAGAAAGCCTCTAGCCACAGAGATTGGCCTCATCGTGCCTCACAAACATTACAAGGCCTAGCTTCCCAGAAAGAAGGCATGGCTCTCTGGTTGGGATGTTTCTATGCAGGAACCTGAAGTCTTTCTAGTCATAAAGGACCCTGGGCAAGAGCTTATGTACACGAGTTAGTTGGCTTACATTTTAGTTCAACCCAAGAAGAAATTTTCTGCCCTTGAGTTGCTTGATGCTGAACCACTCCTGGTGACTGTAAAAGCTTTAGACCTGTCTTCCTCCAATTGGACTGTGCCAATCCACCACCTTTGAAACAGGTCTTGGCAGAGTAAATAAATACCTCCTCTTCACAAATCTCACTTCCAGGTCTCCATTCTCCAGTTGTCCTGAGCTTCTCCTTTTCACTCTGAGCCCTGTTATCCAAGGGTCTTTATACTTAATGGGTATGTATTGGATACCTAATAGTTGTCATGTACTATGCCAGGTGACGAGGTACAGAAATGAGTAAGACAGACCTCAGGATGGCCTCTTGAGGAAGACAGAGTCATCAGTATGATTCCATTATTAACTGGTTGATGTTAAGATATGCACTGGCTCCCATGGAAGCCCAGAGGAGGGCCCTGAACCAAACATGAGGATTTCTGGAAATGACACTTAAGGAGCTGTATGCCTCTTGAAGGAGGAAGCAGAGATGTGGATCATGCAAAGATGGGGTGGTGATCACCTTCCACTGTGATGGGGGTGGGGGCATGGAGAAGGCTTGCTCTATAATTAAATATCTTTGAATCCTAGCATCAAGTCCTTTTCCATTCATCCACCTCTTCCCTTTCCTCATTTCCTGAGGCTTTCTCCAGTCATTTCTCTGGATACAGGGATACTTGTGTTTCTCCCATTCTTTGCAATTCTTTTTTTTTAAGAGAGAGAGAGAGAGAGAATTTTTTTATTATTTATTTTTTAGTTCTCGGCGGACACAACATCTTTGTTTTGTATGTGGTGCTGAGGATCAAACCCGGGCCGCACGCATGCCAGGCGAGCGCGCTACCGCTTGAGCCACATCCCTAGCCCTTTGCAATTCTTATCTTCTTCTCCAGAAAGCTACTTCTCTCCTCAGTCTGTGTTTTAATTCAATTATGGGCTGGGGTCTAAAAGTCTAAAAGATACTTAGAAATAATAACTCAGGAAGAGTAAGCAGAGAAGGCTCCAGATGCGGTGTCCACAGTGCACACGCTTAATGCCACAGTGAGCAGCATTATGTAAACCATGCTTTGTGTCCATTTCTACCTGAGGCATGAGAAGCTCTTTTTTCCACTCAGCTTCTCTCCAGTGGCCAAGAAATGATGGGGAAAGAATTTCCAAGACAGATCTGGATTTTAACTCTGGTTCTACTTCCTAGCTTCTCTATAGCAAATTACTTTCCCTTTCTGGGCCTCAGTGTTCTTATCTGTCAATTGATATAGAAATAAGTGTTTTGTGGGGTTTCTCTAGGATTAAACAAGACAAAAAATGGAAAAGACTGTAAGGGAGGTGCTCAGTCAATGTTGTTTTTTTTCCAGACTTCTTCGTACGAAGAACCTGCTAGAAGAAAAACGCTTCAAGACAACTGATATTTCTTTCCAAAGCATTGGGAGAAATTGCCAGGAATTTTGCAGTTGAAATCTTATTTATAGCAAAGGCAAACCCAGGGTTTATCCCTAGAAGAAAAGAGTGAGTGGATTTGAGAGGCAATCTGACTTGTGGGTCCCTTTCCAGAAGATACAGTTACATGCCACTAACAGGAGTACATTCTGAGAAATGTATCACTAGGCAATTTCTGCATTTTTCAAATATCCCATCACCAAACATATTTACACAAACCTAGGTTTGTGCAAAGTTTTTCACTTTGTACCATACAGCCTAGGTGGGTGTATGTGTGTGTGTGGGGGGTATGTACGTGCGTGTGTGTGTTTGCATACCATATACATGGCATAGCCTATTGTTCCTAGGTCCATGATGAACAAAACATGGGATTAAATGAAACACATGGGAAAACGGTGCCATTAAGAGACACACACAAAATGTATGAGGCCGCAGCCGGCATAACACAACATACAGTCACAGCATAATTTGTTTATCAGTAAAAGGAGTAAGTGCACTCTAAAATAATGATAAAAAGTATTGCACAGCAAATGCGTAGTTATCTGCCACCATGATCAAGAATGATGAACCGTGCAGAACTGGGTACATGCTGGTAGTACTGAAGTTATGTCCACACCAGCATCACCACAGACGCCAGAGGAACACACTGGTCTGCGTCCTCAGGATGACTGTGACTTCACGTGACACAGGGAATTCTCAGCTCCATTATAGTCTCATGGGATCCCTGGTGTGTACAAGGTCACCCACGGACTTCTCAGATCATCTGAGAGGTGCAATGGCATCATCCCAACACCTTCAGAGGGAGTCCACAATCTTGTCCCACCTAGCTCAGTGTCACAGTCCTGATTTCACTAAGAGAGTTTCCTGATCTCTTGCTCAATGCTCCCCTGCTCCAGCTTAGCAAAATCTTCTCTTGCTCCAGCCTAGCAAGGAGGGAGCACTGCTGTTAGAGGGACGTTTGGATGTTTTAATGACCTGGCTGCATCCTGTTGCATCTAAAGTCCTGTTGGCTGCTCCATTTCCTGGTTCACAGTATCTTATGGTGCCAAGTTGGAACTCCAGTTTTCTGAGCTACAAATTGGTTTTGTTTTGTTTCTGTTTTCTTTCATTTGAGGAGCTCCTCTTACTGGTCACATGACCCAGGTGATCACCCAGGCATCTCTAAGCCAACTTCAGATATCTTACCCTAGGTGTAAGAAGGTCCTAGGGTTCCATTTTTTGATCTTACAGAATTTCTCCCTGCCCCAGGAGAATGCACACACAGAGCTTTTCAGGGTGCATAGGGGATTCAGGTTGAAGCAAAACACTTCAACATACACATGATCCCCAACCTGATAGCACTTATATTCTAGTGAGAGAACTAAGTGATAGCAATAAACAAATAACACACAAAATAACCCCCATGACTGACTGAAAGAACAAGAGACGGGTGAAGGCCTATGGATGAACTAGCCTGTATTTCTCTCTGGGTTTATGTTGGCACTTCCTTCTCCTGAACCATTAATCTCCTTCAAAACAGACTCCAAGTTCTCATTTGTAGTTGAAAGTTCTTAGATTTTCCTTCACTTCAATAGGGTTGTTTTGTCCACCAGGCTATTAAGTAGAGTAACCCTTCTTTCCTCCCTTCTTTGCAGTAGGCAGGATAAATCCAGGTCTGTAAGAAGGAAAAGCAAGTCTGCTGGACCAAATGTGTTCCCCCATTGCCCAGTCTCCCTATAGACTGAGGTCCCGCTTTCGCAGGCCTGCATGCTCTGACCGCTCCAGGAACACATATTGCCAAGATGAGTTGGTCAGTTTTAAGTATTGTGAGTCATCAATTAGGATATTCTTCAGAATTTTATTTGAGATTGGGCTTTGTTTATTGCAGTGTGGATTTTCCTTAGTGCATATCTACTGCTTAACAATGTAAGTGACATACACAACCCCCCATGTCCAATCCTTAAGAAACTCACAGAAAGATGCAGTGTTGTGCAATTAGAACTATTCCTAATTCTGAATTGGCAATGTCCTAAACTCACCTTGGGGAGTAAACAGTGAAAAAAAGGGGTGATGTTGAAAACCTTACAACTGAATGGCAAAACTTAAACTGAAATCTAGAATGCGTGACTTCGGAGTCTCTACTCTCTAGGCACGAGATTAGATCTGACAGCCTCATGCAGATTAGATACGGCAGGTGCACACAATATTATCAGAACACTGTGTGGTGCCAGATGATTAGAATTTTCTGATCTTGCTAATTCTAGGAAATATGTCACACCATTGACTGAGTCCTTTGTTTTCAGAGTTGTTTTTTATAAATGACATGCACATTGGTTTGCCTTTCTGACTCCTTATTTTGAATGCCACAGTTCTGATTTAGAGAAAAACAGACACTGTCTATTAAAAATGAGAGTGAAGTTGTAGCACTTTGAAACGAAGAGGCTAATAAATAAAAATTTAAAAAAAAAAAAAAAAAACAATGTTAGGGCCGGGTGTGGTGGTGGCACATGCCTGTAATTCCGGTGGCTCCAGAGGCTGGAACAAGAGGATCGTGAGTTCAAAGCCAGCCTCAGCATGGTGAGGTGCTAAGCAACTCAGTGAGACTGTCTCTAAATAAAATACAAAATAGGGCTGAGGATGTGGCTCACTGGTTGAATGCCCCTGAGTTCAATCCCTGGCACCAAAAAAAAAAAAAAAAATGATGTTGGTGCCAAGCATGATGGTGAATGCCTATAATCCAAGCTATTTGGGAGTCTAAGGCAGGAGGGTCAAAAGTCCCAGGCCACCCTGGGTAACTTAGTGAGACGCTGGAAATAATAGGAAAAAAATAGAAAAGACTGGGGATGTAGCTTAATTTGTAGAGCACTCCTGGATTCAATCCCCAGAAATGAAAAAAGAAAAAAAAAATCTGAAGTCCTGTTGGTTGTCCAAAGGCCACCTGAATTGGTTTAAAGGGCTTCTCTTTTTCATAACCTTTCTTCTACCTCCATCCTTCACTTGGTTTTCCCTTCCCTTCTGTTCATACATCTGTCTCCTGGACTTGGTGAAGAGGTGATTTCCTTTTCCTAGAGTCCCTTTGGGGTAGGCGTCAGGTCGTGGCATTCCAGTGTTGGGGATGAGTCAGCACTGGGGCCTCCTTAAGAGGACATGCCCTTGGCGGTCCCCCAGCCAAGCCATGGGAAAATGTCAGGAAGGAAATGGGCCTGAACTGGAGGGAAAGTCGGGCTTACTTCCCAGGGAGCCATTAAATATTTATGGGGAGCCAGGGCCAGGAGGATTTATGTCCATTGCTGAGAAGGTTTTGCAGCACAGACAATAATATGTTAGGCTGTGTCCTTCAATCTCCTAAATCCAGGTAGTGTTGTTTCCCGGGTTAGGCAGAGGCTGTCTCTAGGAGATACTGAAAGCCAAAACCAAACCAGAGACTTCTCTTCCTTCGAGTTAACTCGATTCAGCCAATTCCAGGATCTAAACTCAGCCCTATTAAACCTCAGATTCTGTTCTTTTGGAAAATGCCATCTGCTAGGGGTACCTATTTCTAGGCAGCAAAAGTCCTATGAATTCTATTTTAGTGTAGTTGCTAAGTGCACGGCTCCTATTACCTCTAACCCTGGGCCCCAGTGGCAAAGGGTGGGATCAGGCATTTGCCACCATTAAATCCACTCTCTTTTTATATGTTCTGCCTCTGGCCTCAGCTTGCAGCCACACCCTTGCCCTATGCACACACAACAGACCCTCCCTTGGTTTTCAAGGCATTTCACAATTTAAAGGCCTATATGAATTTTCATAGGCAGTCTACTTGTTGTATCAAGTGTGCCCTAAGGAGGAGACAAGGAAGTCTTAGGAAATGGGTTCCTTAGGGTCTTGTTTATGTCTTAGGTTGGGCTGGAGCCCTTTGTTGTCAGAGTTGTTTTTATTTTTTTAATTTTTATTTTTTTAAAGAGAGAGTGAGAGAGGAGAGAGAGAGAGAGAGAGAGAGAGAGAGAGAGAGAGAGAGAGAGAATTTTTTTTTAATATTTATTTTTTAGTTCTCGGAGGACACAACATTTTTGTTGGTATGTGGTGCTGAGGATCGAACCCGGGTCGCACGCATGCCAGGCGAGCGCACTACCGCTTGAGCCACATCCCCAGCCCTCAGAGTTGTTTTTATAAATGACATGCACATTGGTTCGCCTTTCTGACTCCTTAGTTTTGAATGCCACATTGCTCAACATCCACCCTTAGAATGAGTTTCTGTCCTTTCTCAGTGGGATGAATCCACATGCCAGTCTAGGCTGGTTCATCTGTTTAGTGCAGGGAGTGACTGAAGCAGGGCCTCCTTTGCAGCGTTTCTTTGGCCCAAATGCACAGAACATTCTTCTCAGGAATGTGAGCCTCGCAAGGAAGTTTGTAATTCCTTAGGCATTTCAGGAGTACCTGATCACAGGCAACGGAGAGGGGGAACACACCTGCGGGCTTGAAATTACTGGAGTCAAATTCTTGTCCAAATCCAGGAAAGCTGGCTTTCTGGCTACAGAACTCAGGGAAACCGGAAAGGATAAGCAGGAGCGAGGCGTGGAGAAGAGGGTAGGGAATCTATATGCTTATGCCAAACACAAAGGTGACTCCTTGATTTCTCTCTCCTTCTCTCTCCTCATAACCAATCTATCAGCAGGTCCTGTTAGTGCCACCTCTGGAACATATCTTGTGGCCATTTACCTCATTCTATTTTCACTGTGGTCACCCCAGAGCAGCCTCTGCCATCTCCCACCTGTTAAATCAGAATGCTTTCTCTGACGAATTCTGTGTATTTTTTTTTCCTTGCTGCTTTTTAATTCATTCTTCATGCAGAAGACTGAGAACTCTGTCATAGTTACAAATTAGGTCACACGGCCATTGCTAGAACCACAAAGCCCCACATATTCTGGTTCCTGCTCACCCCTTCAAAGTCTTCTCACTGCACTCCCTGCCATAGTCACTGTGGTCTGGCCACAGGGCCTCCACTCCATTCCTGGCCAAGAGTTTTGATGCTTGGGAGCTTTTGTGCCTAAAGTTCTCTCTGGCTCCTCCCTGCTTCTTCATGTGTCTGGTCCATTTTTGTGTTGCAGATGTCACTGAAGTGTCCTCTCCTCTAGAAGGCTTTCTCATCATCTGAAGTAGCAATGCTTCCAGGTGGCATAGACCTCCTGTAGAGTAAAGTGACTAGTATCCTCATGTCTACCTGCTAGATGCCATCCATCACTTCTGTAACTTTTTTTTTAGCATCTATATTAATCTAAACCCATCTCATTTATTAATCTGTTTACTTTTTTTCCCAACTCTCACACGGGTGTGAGATGTTGCACTGACCAGTATGGTGGCCATTAGAGTCACATGTGACTATTGAGTGCTTGAAATAGGCTATATGAATAAAGCATACACCAAATTTTGGAGACACGGCATGAAAATAAGAATGAAAAATCTTTAAGAAAATGTTTTAATGTGGCTACTAGGGATTCTAAATTGCATACCTTGGCTCACATTATATTTCAATTGGAAGAACTAATCTGGATCATCATAAACTCTCCTTGATGTACATTAAAAATTTGCTTACTGAATGAATGCTTTATCTGCTTCTCCCTTCCCTTTGAAATTTGTCAAAGATAACTGGCTTCTAGAATTGTCAACTGTTCTTCATTTCCTTGTTCTGTCTGTTTTGAATTAGCAGAAGACAAAGCAAAACTCAATACCACCACCACCAACATCAACCAAAGAAATCCCATCCCCGGGCTGTAGATGTTGCTCAGTTGTAGGGCACTTGCTGGCATATGTGAGGCCCTGGATTCAATCCCCAGCATTAAAGGAAATAACAAAACATGCTAAATCCCCCAAAAACAGAAGAAATCCCCCTCCAGCAGCAAGACCTGGAAGGGGAGCTGGGGAGGGGAGCCTGTGGGTGCCCCACGCGAGGACAGGAGGGAGTCAGCAGATTTAAAAGGCCGAGGTCTCTCCTTAGGCTGAGTGACACAGCAATTTTCCCAGGACAATCCTGACACAGCAGTAAACCAAGTAAACAAGCAGATGTCATCAGAACCTGGTCTAGTCCTGGTGTGGGACTCCCTTATCATTAGAGCCAAGGAGCTAAGGGGAAGTCCCCTCCTTGGCCCTCCCACTTGAGAAGCAGGTCCTCCTGCCTGCACGGAACTGAGGGATTGGCAGAAACTGGAGAATCATCGTGTGGTGGGAAGGGAAATTAGGGACCAAAAAAAGTCCTAATGATTTTTTTCCAGTCCTCCTTTTAAGGGCCTCCAGAGACAGAAAGGAATTAAAACTTCAATCAAGGGAGGAGGAAAAACTCAGCTCACCCATTAGTTGGGTTTATCTAATTAATCCTGAGAATCTGGCTCATAATTCAATCCAAGAAAATTTACTGAAGTATGGAGAGTTTATTAAACTCTGAAGCCAGAGGCCCCACCCCACCCTGGGGTGGGGCAGTGGGTGGGGAGTCGGGAGGAACTAGATAGGGCCTGGCTGACCTGGTCTTAGGACAAAAGAGCCCAGGGTGGAGTAGGCCCAGGACTTTGGTCTTTTCCTGATCCCTGTCTTCCATTCTCATTTTTCATTATTTCCCCCTGGTGCTAGGGACGGGACCCAGGGTCTCACATGTGCCAGCAGGTACTCCGCTGCTAAACCACCTGCTCAGCCCTCAGCCTCACCTTCAAGAGTACTGTTTGCACATCACTCATTCATTCTACAAATATGGCGAGTCACTATGGGTTAGGCCTTGACAGGGCTGCACACTGAGTACAATCTTGATCAAGATACGTAAGATCTCCAACTTCTTAAAACTTACAGTCTAGAAGAGAAAACAACTAAAAAATAAGCAAGGAAACTGTAAAATGAGAAGTTCTGTGAAGCTATTAAAAGGAGTGCCCTGTGAGAAGGATCTCTCTGAAGACGGTATTTTTCAGTGACACAGCCACATCAATGTTTATAGCAGCACAATTCACAATAGCTAAGCTGTGGAACCAACCTAGGTGACCATCAACAAATGAATGGATAAAGAAATTGTGGTATGTACACACAATGGAATATTACTCGGTCATAGAGAAAAATGACAGTATGCCATTTTTGCTAAGTGAAATAAGCCAATCCCCCAAACCCAAAGGTGGAATATTCTTTATGATATATGGAGTTAACCCACAACAGGGGGGAGGGGAAGAATAGAAATTCAGGGGTTAGACAGAGAGGACTAAAGGGAAGGGAGTGGGGATAGGAATAGGAAAGACAGTGGAATGAATCTGACATAAATTTCCTACGTACATATATGAATACACCACAGTGAATCTCAACATCAAGTACGTCCACAAGACTGGGATGCTAATTAGAGTAAGATATATACTGTGTTTGTATAAATATATCAAAATACATTCTACTATCATGTATAACTAAAAAGAAGAAATTTTAAAAACTCTAAAAAGAAAAAAAAAAAAAAAGAATGTATTCAAACCACATTCTGGAGGGAAGGATTTCTTTTCACACCTTGGAGATCTTATACGTGCATTTGCCATTCGTCCCTAAAGTGAGTGAGCACTGTTTGTGGCCAGGCCTTTTGCTGGACACTGCCAAAAACGATTAAGTCAGTGACCCTGCCTTGTAGGAATTTATGGTCAAGTCGGAGAAATCAACCAAATATCAAGAAAGCACTTATGAAGCCTAATGGATACAAGTAAGCTAGGTGATCGCTAAGGTTATTCCTATATCTAAGCATTCTTTTTTTTTTTTGTTTTTTAAGAGAGAGAGAGAGAGAGAGAGAGAGAGAGAGAGAGAGAGAGAGAATTTTTTAATATTTATTGTTTTTAGTATTTGGCGGACACAACATCTTTGTATGTGGTGCTGAGGATCGAACCCGGGCCGCACGCATGCCAGGCGAGCGCGCTACCGCTTGAGCCACATCCCCAGCTCCCTATATCTAAACATTCTGTTGTCTAATAAATTGCTGCTATATGTCTACTGCTTCAGGAATGTTCATTTTCTCCAAATATCTTATAGCCAACTGCAGACAGAGGAAATGCGTGGATGGAATACTGATAGAAGAAACCAGTACCTGTATTAAGTTATTCCTATCTTCTCAGCTCAGTACCCATCTACTCAGACTGTTAAAGCTTTAAAAATCTATTAGGTCTGACTAGCATCTCACCCTTGATTATTTTTGGATTCCGTTCTGTTTATGACAACATGTATGTACTGCTATGGTTTGGATGTTGAGTCCAAGGTTCGGTCCCCAGGATGGCACTCTTAGGAGTTGGTGGTACATTCATTCAGGAAGTAGGATCTGCTGGGAAGTCATTGGGGGTGTGCTCTTGGAAGGTGGTTCTTGTGAGACTTCTTGATAGCTCTTCTCACCTCCTTGAGTCCTCAGAAATAATTGTTATAAAAGGAACAAGCTTGAACCCACCTGCTCTTTCTCTCTGCTACACTTTGAGATGTGACCATTTGCTCCTACATGTGCCCTCCACCATGATGTGTGACCACATGCCTCTTTCACCAGAGGCCAAACAAGTGGGCTTCCACCTTATTTTAGGCTTTGAATCTCCAAAACGGTGAACTAAATAAATCTTTTCTCTTTATAAGTTAGCTGCTTTGGGGCCTGGGGATATAGGTCAGTGGTAGAGCCCTTGCCTAATATGCCAAGGCCCTGGGTTCCGATCCCCAGCAATACAAAAGAAAAAAAAAAAAGATTAGCTGACTGAGGCATTTTGTTTTAGTAACACAAAGTTGATCAATACACACACATCATCTTTTTCTTCAGGGTCTAGTAAGGGGATCTGGAATTAGGGTTCAGATAGTATCCATCTGTTATTTATTTTGAGAAAGACACCTCCTGAATCTCAGCCACTCGTCTGTGGTATTCAACAACATCAAACTAAAGACTATTCTTCTGAGTTGCAGAGAACACGATGGTTATCACTTTGGAAAATTAGTTAATCTCCTGGAAGCAAAAGAATGAGATTACTCTTGCTGTGGACTTCTGGAGGATCTGACTGTTCCTTGAGGAACTAAAAACATCATCTTAAGATCTTTTTTTTTTTGGGGGGGGTAGGTAGGTACCATGGATTGAACTCAGGGGCACTCAACCCCTGAACCACATCTCCAGCCCTTTTTTTGTGTTTTATTTAGAGACAAGTTCTCACTGAGTTGCTTAGCACCTCGATGTTGCTGAGGCTGGCTTTGAACTCGTGATCCTCCTGCTTCAGCCTCCTGGGCCACTGGGTTTACAGAAGGGTGCCACCATGCCTGGCTTGCCTTACGATCTTTAAGTGGGAAAGGAGTTCTTCATATGAATGATCAGATTGGTGTATCTTCTTCCTCTTCTTTTTGTCTTTTCTATAATCCTGGTGATCCCATTCCCTTGATATTTAGCTGAAATTGCTTCCACTAAATTCCCCAGTGACCTCCCTACTGCCATATCCACTTGCCTCTGAGCAGATCTTCATGGTTTGAAATGCTGTCTTCCTTTGGCCTTTGGGGATACCTCTCTTCCTTGGTTGTCCTCCAACATTTTTGGCTATTCACCTATTCATGCCTTCACCTCCTTTGGCAGAGGGAAGCACAAGAACAGAAACACATACAAGATGCAAGATGTAGAAAAAGCACAGCTGAGATACTGCCTGGGAGATGGAATATGAGGAAAGGCTTCCTTGAGGAGGCGACTCCATGGGTTTTGAAAAACAAATGGGAATGGAATTCCCACCAAGGGCAACAGAGATATGGTACTTTAGGCATTAGGAACAGCATGCAAAGGGCATGAGTATATGAAATCAAATAGCAGTTTCATGAGCAGTTTGATATTGACGGAACACAAAATGCAAGGCAGGGGAGATTTGGCAGGAAATACACCTGGAGAAGTAAGTAGGGGCTGAAGCATAAAGGTCTGTATGGGAAGAGCAATAAGAGCTACAACTTGTAATCCCAGCCACTTGGGAGGCTGAAGCAGGAAGATGGAAAGATCCAGGCCAACCTCAGCAACTTAGTGAGACCCTCAGCAACTTAGCAAGAACCTATGTCAAAATAAAAAATAAAAAGGGCTGGGAATGTAGCTTAGTGGTAAAGCACTCTTGGTTTCAATCCCCAGTACCCAAAACTCAAAATTAAAAAAAAAAAAAAGAGCAGCAGTTTTACAACTCACTTTGTACTTTAATCTATAACAATCCTAAAGCTCAACCCACCCTGTATTATCATGATTCATTATTCACACTCTAAACAAGGAACCCAAGAGGCTACATATTGTTCTGGTTTAGTTGAAATCCACACCTAGGATTCTTTGATTGAAAAACCTACACTCATTGCTGTCCACTCTTCTGTACATGAGCAATGCTAAAATGTCTTAGCTCATGCAGTTTATAATTCAGTGCAGGATGCATTTCCAACCATCACGATCCTCCCTTTGTGTGGGTCAATACCTTCATATGAGGAACTGCCACCAAACTATAAGGACAGGTCAGGATTATACTAAGCCAATCAGAGTAAACCCATCCTCCTTGACAGAGATTAGTTTAAAAACCAAGCCCTTGGGCTGGGGATGTGGCTCAAGCGGTAGCGTGCTCGCCTGGCATGCGTGCGGCCCGGGTTCGATCCTCAGCACCACATACAAACAAAGATGGTGTGTCAGCCAAGTACTGAAAAATAAATATTAAAAATTATCTCTCTCTCTCTCTCTCTCTCTCTCTCTCTCTCTCTTTAAAAAAAAAGGTAGGGAGTTTCCTCTGATCTGATAGAAATATTCTGTAAGTGGTTGTGATAGACATGCAACTCCCAATATACTGAAAGCCATTGAATTGTGTGCACTTCAGATGGGTAAGTTGAATGGTATGTGGATTGTATTTCGATAAAAGTGTTTTTTTTTTTGGGGGGGGGGAATGGTGGCATATACTTATAATCCCAATGACACTGAAGCAAGAGGATCACAAGTTTAAAGCCAGCTTTAGCAACTTAATGAGGCCGTAAGCAACTTAGAGAGATCCTGTCTCAAAATAAAAATAAAAAGGGATGGATGTGTAGCTTAGTGGTGAAGCTCCCTGGGTTTGACCCCCAATATCTCACACACACACACACACACACACACACACACACACACACACACACATATAAGAATAATAATGATAATTTTTAAAAATTTTGAAAAAGGTCAAAGCCTTTCCCTTGAGGGAAACAATCTTGCAGGGAGGACAAGTCTGTTGTGGTGGTTGAGAGAAGGGGAGGTGGCCTCTTCCTCTGTTAGTAGGTCAGGATCTAGGATGAGGCCACCTTTGCAGTTGATGGCAATGGGTAAGTCTTGTCTTTCTTGGCAAATATCCAGTCCTAGCTGTGTCTGGTTCTGGGGTCAGGAGATGTGGTTATTTACTTTCCCTTGGCTCCCCAGGCCTCCGAACCTGCTTTCTCTTCAGCACATCTAAATCCAACCTCATAAGGTCTCAACTTAAAATCTTCCCAGGAATCCTCACAGCCTTCAGGAGAAGGCCCCAGTCTCCACACACCTTTGGCTGAGATGCGGGAGTCTGGCTCTGTCCCCTGCAGTTGACCACAGCCATACTGAGCAGTTCACTACCCTGAACTCTGCAACCTCTGAGGTGCCAGAATCCCTGCCTGGAACACCCAGCCCTCCCCTGGCTTCCCAGCCCACACCTTGGCTTCAGGAGGGCTCATGTCACCTCTTCCAGGAAGTCTGGGTCTCTGGGCTGGACCAAAGGCCCTGCTTGGTTTCCAGCAGGTCTCATAGATATTCTGTAATTAGTCTATGCATTTGTTATGACTCCTTTCTAATTATGTTGGTTTCCAATCCTGGTTTCTATTCTAAGGAAGGTCTGAACTTGATCCAGACTAGGTTATTTAACAACTTGGTACCTCGATTCGCTCATTTATGGAAGGGGGCAGAATAATATCTTCTTCATAAATGCGCCATGAAGATTAAATATATTAAAAACATTAAAAATATGTTAAGCATATCCTTTTATATAATATGTATCATTATATTTTAAGAATATATATTAAATATATGTTGCAATGCTTTGTATAATGCACGTATTAAATCAATGTAGCTGTTATTTTGGCCATCATTGCTTATCCATACTAGACTATGAACCCTTTGAGGGCAGTGACTTATTCAATATCCAATATATTGGGTCTATATCTCTCTCCTTCTTTCTTTTCCTTTCTTTCTTTTTAGGGGGGCGCGGTAATGGGATTGAACTCAGGGAACTCAGGGATACTCAACTACTGAGTCACATTCCCAGCCCTATTTTGTATTTTATTTAGGGACAGGGTCTCACTGAGTTGCTTAGCTTCTCGATGTTGCTGAGGCTGGCTTTGAACTTGCAACCCTCCCATCTCAACCTCTGGAGCTGTTGGGATTATAGGTGTGCGCCACCTCGCCCGGCCTCTCCTTTTTTCAATGTTGGTTTTGCCACTTTCTGTTTTTTATATTCACAAAATCTTGGTGAAGTTATAACTCAATTCAGTTTTTTTAAACTTTGTCTTAATTAAGGTGGAAGAAAAAGTAAAAAGATATTTACAGATTTCTCAACTTTTGGGCCATGGTCCAGCCCCAGGGGACTGACTGGGAGTTGTTATTTCTGTGATAAGTGAAAGCGTTGGTACCTACCTTGGTCTTTCCCCACTGGTAGACCTCACCTTGTCCATGCAGAGATTCCCTCCTGCTCTAACCACCTCCTTG
Organism: Spermophilus citellus; assembly: GCF_964194105.1. Classification (NCBI taxonomy): domain Eukaryota; kingdom Metazoa; phylum Chordata; class Mammalia; order Rodentia; family Sciuridae; genus Spermophilus; species Spermophilus citellus. The sequence continues at coordinate 151,772,943 of NC_138187.1, forward strand.
CTCCCCTCTTGGGGTCTTTGAAGATTTTTGAAGACTTTCTCACCGCCTGGCATTTGGTGCCAGGGCCATATCCCACGCACTGAAAATTCAGCTCATCTAGTACAATCTGTGTGGTTAATAATGGTTGCTGGCCTATGTGATTCTGGGGGAGGGGGGAACTAAATTTTTAGCTGATGAAAGAATTTGAGGGATGGAGGTAGCAAGGCTCTCACCTTCGTGGCAAAGTCAGGGATCTTCTCTGAAAAGCCAATGGCCACGTTGATGGACCCTCTGGGTAGCAATGCTTTGTTCTAGATCTTGGTTCACGTTCTCAGGACCTTCATTCACAGAACACAAGGGGTGACCTAATGAGTTGACCCATAGACCAAGCCCACAGGACAGTGTGTGGAGCTGGAAGGCCAATTTGTTACTGGATACCATAAAGCTGGGCATTCAGGGGCAGTGACCATATTTCTTTCTAAGAAGACTCATGCACTGGGCAAGGACACCCAACTCACCCAGGAGTTGATTGTGCCTAACCTCAAAACAGTGGGATTGAGTTGAAGTTTAATGAGGGAGAGGTGGAAACAGGGTGGGCTAGCCAGCTTGTCACCAAAGATAGTAGGTTGTCATCTACAGAGATAGAGACCCCAGGCTTTGCTTCGGTAGTCCCATCCCATCTACTGACATACTTCTGTTGCTTTCCTAGGGTAACTTGAAAAAAAATATTTTTGAAGAATGCAGTAGTGTGGGGGAAGAAGAGTCTGGATGTAGGTTGGGGAAAACAAATTCTCTGAGACACGAAGAAAGATGAGATTGTACACTTTGTTGAAGGGCCTGGAGGCTGGAGCTCTTCTCTGCTTTGGAGCATCCACCTGACTCCTAAGGCAGAGACAGCAATCATTCCTTTTATGTTTTTGTTGGAGCATTTGGAAGTCCTGAGAATAGGGGGTTCATTCATCATCACAAAAGGGCTCAGATGGGTGGGGAGCTAGACTAGATGAAGTAATTATTGCGACTATATTTTCCAAACCTAAATAGGGCACACTATAGCTCAAGAGAATTGCTTTTATTCTGATTTGCAATTTATGGATGTGAAAAGGCATGCAAAGATACAAAGCATTGAAATGGCACTGAAAGAAGTGTCCTTATTAAAGACCGAGTCCAAAGAAACCAAAGTAATAAAAATCTTAGTGCTGGTAATGTTTCACAATAAGGACAGTTTAATTCAAGTCTTTTGCCACTTTTGCACCCACTTGTCTGGTTAAGAGTTCTTTAAAATTTCTGACTCTGATTACAAATGTATTTCCTCATTTAGTGGTTTGCTTTTTCATTGTTTTTCAAAATTTTTCCACATTTTTATTGGTGCGTTATAGTTGTCCATATTGATGGGATTTGTTGCTATATATTCATACATACATACAATATAACGATAGAATTTGGCCAGTATCACTCCCCAGTGTTCTCTACCTCCCTCTCTGCCTTCCACCCCTTGGATCATTTCCTCTACTGATCTGCATTTGATTTTTAGGAGATCCACCCAAACCTTTGTTCTCTTTTTTCCTCTCTGGCTTCCACATATGAGAGAAAACATAAGACCCTTGACCATCTAAGTTTGATTTATTTCACTTAACATGATGGTCCCTGGTTCCAACCATTTTTCTGCAATTGACGAAATTTCATTTTTCTTTATGGCGGAACAAAACTCCATTGTATATATACACCACATTTTCTTTATTCATTCATTTGTAGATGGACGCCTAGGCTAACCATTGTTATTGTGAATTGTGCTGTTATAAATATGGGTGTACATGTATTACTGTGTGGTATGATGGCTTTAATTCTTCAGTATAAATACTGAGGAGTGGTTCCATGTCTAGCATGCCTTTTGAGGAATCTCCTAAGAGGTTCCTCCTCTGTGGTTGTATTAATTTATAATCCCATCAACAGTGTAAAAGTGTTCCTATTTCTCCATTCTCTCCTGCAGTTATTATTATTTGTATTCTTGATAACTGCCATTTTGATTGATGTAAGATGAAATCTCATTGTAATTTTGATTTGAATTTCCCTAATTGCTAATGATGTCGAAAAATTTTTCATACATTTGTTGACCATTTGTAAATTTCAAGGGAAGCCAGTGTTATCAATTTTTTTCTTTTATATGTTTGTGTGTGTTTTAGAGTCCTGAGACACCTTTCATTCTAGTTTAAAATCTATGACAAATTACCCAGTGTTCTCAAAACAGATGAATACTGTATTGTCACCCATAAAAGAAACTCATGATCCATCCATCTGACATTATTTTTCTGTACTACCAACGATTTTTGTTCAGAAGTGAAGATGGGACAAACCAGGTTAGGGTCTTGCTGGCATAGTAGTTGCTTTAAATAGATGATTAGAAACAAAAGACAAAAATACAAAATATTTATAGGAAATACCCCTCCACACCCATTTTATAATTCTCTACCTATTATTTGCTGACAAGATTGACAGATAACCCAAAAATGTTCTTAGATTAAATTCACCAAGTTGACTTTCTGCTAAGATTCTTGAAAAATGCTTTGACTATATGTACCAAGTAAAGTCTCTTAGAAGTCAAAACTTAAGAAAATCCACTTTCTTCTGTAAAAACACTCCATTTCATTATTGGTCCAGTTATAAATTAGGGTCGTGGAGAGTAAGGGAGAATTTTTTTTTTTTTTTTTTTTTTGGTACTGGGAATTGAACCCAGGAGTCACATCCCTAGCCTGTTTTTTTATTTAGAGACAGGATCTTGCTGAGTTACTTAGGGCCTCCCTAGGTTGCTGAGACTGGCTTTGAACTCACAATCCTCCTGTCTCAGCCTCCAGAGCTGCTGGGTTTACAGCATGCACCACCATGCCCATCTGGGAGAATATTATTCTACCTCTATAAAATCAAAGATAGTTGCAAAAATTGTAACCAAGTTACTGTACCTAGATCATTAATTCATTCACTTTTAAAAATATTAAACAACACTTATCTTTATGGTAAAAATTATAAAATTATGTATGAACCTGATGTTTTAGTGTGCTTTTCTTTTTTTTTTAATCTTTATGTTTTAACAAAACAAAAACAACCATGTCATAGCATTTTTAGTCATTAAATCTAGGTCAGGTGACATGTTGGGAAAGTAAAGATGAGAATCACTCTGTCACGTCAAAGATCTGAGTGAACAGCCACAGAGATACAATGTCACCTGAGTCAAAGTAAAAATCCTTTTTGACAATTAAGTTAGCAGTGACTAAAGAACAAAACAGAAGATACCACTGGTGCTTGCTAAGATGTGATGAAAAGGGCACTTTGTAGATTTCTTTTCTTTTTTTTTTTTTGATGGCTAACATCAGATTATTTATTTTGCTTACACAAAATAAGGACAAGGGAACTTCACTATTTCGCCAGTTGAGAATGGCTGTTCTCCCCCCAATCCAGATTTCTCTTGGAGGATCAGATGTGTCAGCTTGGTTTGATTGACTCCATGTTGTTGTTTTTCTTCCCCCTGGAATATTGTCTCTGTTGAAAAACTGGCTTCACAAAGAAGGTGGCAGCAGGAAAATTTCATAATCCAAAGCTTATGGGCAGTGTGGGGTTATTTTCTGTGTCTGGGAGGGATCATCTGGAGTCTGAGGCCTGGAGACAGAGGCAAAGTCCCCAGCTGCCCATCCAGGAGATGTCACTCTCAGTAGCCTCTGGTGTCCTGACCTGTGCTTGCCCAGGATGACAGAGGGTAAGGAGCAGCAGGTTACAGGGGCCCCCTGACCCTCTGGGAGACAGAGCTCTCCCTGGGCAGACCCCAGGGCTGAGGGTCAGCAGCCAGGGGAGAATCATGTCAACGACTCCCCGCCTGTGGTCCCTGAGGTTCTGGGGCAGGGATGTAGGAGGCAGCTAGTGTCACAAGACGTCCCCATCCCCAGCCAGGCTGGGCGCCTGGAGAAAGACGGTGGCCTGGCCCCTGCGTCTGGTCTCACTTCCTCCCCGGCACCACCTGGAAGGGGACGAAGTGACACCCAGGGGAAGGCCGGGAAGTGAGGCCAATGACACATTCAAGTTCAGGGTGCGACAGCTCAGACTACCCCCTAACAGGCCCTATACTCAGCTCCCCTTCATGGGCCACGTCCCTTCTGAGAGTCACGCCCTGCCCTTTATAGGCACAAGGACCCAGAAGTTCCAGGGACACGTCCGTGTTTAGGCCCTCAGATCTGGAAGTGCCTCAAGCATCCATGTTTAGGCCCCCGGATCCGGATCCAGAAGTTTCAAAGGTGCACATCCATGTTTAGGTGCCCAGATCCGGAAGTTCCTCGGGCATACATCCATGTTTAGGCCGTAGCATCCAGAAGAGCCTCAGGTGCACATCCATATTTAGGCTCTAGGATCTGGAAGTTCCTTAGGCATCCATATTTAGGCCCACAGATCCGGAGGTTCCTCAGGTGCATGTCCATCTTTGGGCCCTCTGATCCAGAAGTTCCTCAGTCCTCCATGTTTAGGCCGTAGCATCCGGAAGTTCCTCAGGTGCACGTCCATGTTTAGGCCCCCAGACCCAGAAGTTCCTCAGGTGCATGTCCATTTTTAGGCCCTCCCAGATCCGGAAGTTCCTCAGGTGTACGTCCATCTTTGGGCCCTCAGATCTGGAAGTGCCTCAGGCGTCCATGTTTAGGCTGCAGCATCCGGAAGTTCCTGAGGCACACGTCCATATTTAAGCCCCTGGATCCAGAAGTTCATCAGGTGCATGTCCATGTTTAAGCCCTTGGGTCTGGAAGTTCATCAGTCCTCCATGTTTAGGCCGTAGCAACCGGAAGTTCCTCAGGCACACATCCATGTTTAGGCCCCCAGATACGGAAGTTCCTCAGACATCCATGTTTAGGCCCCCAGATCCGGATTCAGAAGTTTCAAAGGTGCACATCCATGTTTAGGCCCCCAGATCCAGAAGTTCCTCAGGCGTCCATATTTAGGCCCACGGATCCGGAGGTTCCTCAGGTGCACGTCCATGTTTAAGCCCCCAGGTCCTAAAGTTCCTCAGCATCCATGTTTAGGCTCTAGGATCCCTTAGTGTGCTTTTCATCACTGTGACCAAAAGACCTGACAAGAACAATATCGAGGAGGGAAAGATTATTTGGGACTCAGTTTCGGAAGTCTCAGTCTATAGATGACTGACTTCATAGCTCTGGGGTTGAAGCGAGGCAGAACATCATGGCAGAAGAGTGTGGAGGAGGAAAGCAGCTCAGGACATAGCAACAAGGAAGCAAAGAGAGATCTGTTCATCAGATACAAAATATATATCCCAAAGGAATAACTGCAGTGACTTACCTCTTCCAGCCACATCCTTCCTGCCTGTAGTTACCACCTAGTAAATCCTTAGTTAATCAGCAGATTAATATACTGATTAAGTTACTGCTCTCATAACCCAATCATGTCACCTCTAAATTCTCTTGCAATGCCTCATGCATAAGCTTTTGGAGGATACTTCATAGATAAACTCTTAACACCGACAAAATACATTCCATATTGGAAACATCAATATCACTGACCCTATTTCAGGACTGCACAAAAATGTAAAGTTCTGAAAATCAAGTCCAACAATCATCCAGGAGCTGAAGATTTCTGCAGATGGTACCAATTCTCAAACAGCCCTGCCAAAGTTAAAGCACTGGGTTCTGTTAGCCAGAAATCCCAAAGAGACAGTTCTGTCAAATTCAACAGCTATTTTGTTTCAAAAAATAACTAACTAAATAAATAAGCTCAACATCTTGTGTGAAGTCATGAATAACAATATTGTGCTTTATTATAAGGGCAATAGTTTTCGGAATTTTTTGAGTTTTGTGTTTTTGGAAGTGTTAACTAGATTTGCATTTTTTTTCTGCAGAAAACATCCAAATATTTGAATCTTGGCTTATATTTTTCAAGGAGCTTTTCTCTATATTGTTTGCTCTGCTGCTTACATGTTGAATGAACTGATGCATGAATGAATGAGTGAACAAATAAACACACTACTCGTGTGTATGTGTGTGTGTGTGTGTGTGTGTGTGAGTGTGTGTGTGAGTGTGTGTTCTGTATTATGGTCATAGCAGTGAAAAGTTAGACCAGCTTTCTGATCTGATGGATGCTTGGTACTCTGGTAGGGAGGCAGACCTTAAACGACTAATACAGGGCATATATATGAGTGCTAGGAAAGGGACACACGGAGTGATCTAGGGTGGGTAGCCTTGCCTGGGGGATTGCCAAAAGATAAAACAGAGCTGAGTTCAAGGTTGCCAGATAGAGCGGGAAAGTAGAGACTCCTAGGCAGAAAACAGGACGTTCCAAAGCTACAAAGATAGAGGGCAACAAGTTGCTTTGGAATATTAAAAAAAAAGAAGTCAAGTGTTTGGACAAGAGAATTTGAGGAGCTCCAGCAGCCGTTAGAGGTGGAGAGCTGTGTTTGCTCTATTAAGGATACTTCCCTAGGGCAACAGAAAACCACTGGAGGTTTTAAGCAAATGCATTAATCATATTTGTTTTTTAAAAAAGTTAAACTGGAGTAGGAAAAACTCTTTCTTTTTGGGGATTAGAAGTAGAGGTGAATCTAGAACCTAGCTCTCCAGAGACCCGATTCCTTATCACCCTAAATTCTCTGCTCTTTGTTGGTTTCAAACTCAGTAAAAAAAAGGGAACTTGATGTAAGAAGTGACTGTAAGAGCACAGCTGTCCCCTTGTCCTTCACTGGCACCACTCCACCCGCTGGAGAGGAGGTCCGCCTTCATACATGGACTCCTGGCAAACCCTTTACAGAGGATCCAAGGCCGCAGGGCGGACGCCTACAACAAGAATGTTTAATCCTTTCATTAATTTTATCTAGAAACACTTGTTCTGCAAGAGCAAAACCCCCACAAGTCATGGGTTCCCATAAGATGTACCTGGAGTTCTGGGAAAGGGCAAATGTCCCTTGGAGAGTCATCAAAGGGCAAATGTCCCTGGGAGAGTCATATTCTGGCCTATTTCCGGAATATAGCCCCAGTGAACTGAAAGCAGGTAATTTTCAGGACAGACATTGGTATTTGAGAGGGGGTGGGCTGGGGGAGAACAAAAAAAGAAAGTAGGAAAGCAGAAAATAGTAGTGGAAATGCCACTTTTTGAAAGGACACTCTGCTCCCTGTTTCTGATTCTTCAAATCCACCAACTTGCAGATTTTGCTTCTGTTCCTGCTACTCCTGTTTACTGCTCTTGCCTGAGAGACTAGTCTTTGCAAACCCAGCAGCTTGTTTTTGGTGTTCATCAAAACCAGTTGCCTCTGCTCTAAAATCCCTTGGCTTTCCAATTCTCTAACCCTGAGCAGTGTGTTCTGGAAACAGTCAGTGGATTTTTACAGCCCTATCAGGTGACATTTACCCTTTCATAGAATTCCAAGAAGTAGGTCTTATGGGACCTAAGTTGTGCAGAGGTTTCACTCTTTGGGGTTTATTCATCTGATTCTTCTCATCAGTGGAGGAGAAACTTTTGAAGTTCTCTTTTCTACTGCTTGATTGACACCTTTCATTTTGGGTTTTCTTTTTTCCCCCCCATCTTCAGTTGGTTTCTCTTGCTTCTCAGCCCATTAAATGCTAGCATTCCTTTGGATTCTAGTTGTACTTTTTTTTTTTTCTCCTGTACTTGCTGAGTATTATCCTCTACTCCCATGCATCATTTACTTAACTAACATAATAAATGTACATATTCACAGGGTACAGAGTGATATTTCAACACAAGTATACAATGTGCAGCAATCAGAACAGGGTAATTAGCATATCCACCACCTCAAGCATTTATCATTTTCTTTTTGTGTTGGCAGCATTCAAAAATTCTCTTTTCTAGTTATTTTGAAATGTACAATAAATTATTGTTAACTATAGTCACTCTACTGTGCTATAGAATGATAGACATTACTGCTTCTATTTTTACTCTAGTTAATGATTCTTATATGTGTATCTTCTCCAGCTTCTCCATCTTCTGGGCTCTAGCCCTAGAGTGTCAGTAATTGCTGACTTCACTTTTTTACCTAGATGACCTAAAATTGTCAAATGCTACAAATTCAATAGCAAATTAATTATGGCCAGTATTCTCTTCACCTCAATTGAAATCCCACTCCTCTGTCACTTCCCATCTCAGTTAATGGCACCAATAGATGTCTAGGCTTCCATGTAGAGGCCTGGGGTTCATCCTGGAATTGTTTCCTATCCTTCACCTAACAGCTTAATGTTGTAAAATTCTGTTAACTCTACATCCAGGATTTTTCTTGCTAATACCGTTCTCCATCACCCATGACTTCATTAAAAATAAATAAATAAATAAATAAATCCAAATTTTCTCTGTGCCAGAGCACAGAGGAAGCACTCAAGATGTATATATTTTAATGCTTCCTCTTTTTCATTTTCTTCTCTCTGACCTGTTTCTAGTCAACTGATTAAAGGTGTAGACAAAGTCCAACATGTATTTTTCCCAGCTGAGCCAGCTTAAATGGACACAGCGGGCCCTGAGAAATAGTAATAAGAAGAAAAGATCAAGGGCTGGGAGAACAAAGAGCACATTGAGTTTTTTCAGCGGGGGTGACTGGAATTGCATCACCCCCAAGTGCTTGCTCAGAAAATAACAGTCAAGCTTTCTAGCCTAATCCTGTCTTACACTTTCCTGAGTGTGGGCCAGCTGGGGTTAACTGCATTGAGGTGAAGAGGGAGTGGTGTCCCTGTGTGCTAGTGTGAGCTGGGGAGGGTTTTTTTTTTTTTTTTTTTTTTTTTTTTGGAGAAAGAGGGAGAGGCATTGTTTCTCTTTGGGACTGGGAGCAGGGCTGGAGTTGCACAGTTGATTCTCTAATGCAGACTTCAGATAGTATTTTAGGCTTTGTAGGTCCCACGTCTCTGTTGCCCCTACTGAGATCTGTTGTGACACAAAAGCATTTGTAGACAGTGCATAAATGAAGGAGGGTGACTGTGCTCCAGGACAACTTCCGCTGTGGACACTGAGTTTCTTTCCACGTGGCATGAAATGTTCTTCTTTTTGATGTTTTCCCAACTGTTAGAAAGGTAGAAAGCACTTTCATTGCTTGGGCTAAGAGGGCAATAAACAGGATTTGAGTCCCCCCTGCGCTGATAACCTAGATCAGCTCTACAGCACTCAGAGTAGCTGTGTCTGGAGTGGAGCACACAGAGGTGCAGAGCTCAGGATGTGATCATAGCTGTCCTCACCTACTGAGTGCCAACTGTGTGCCAGGCTCTCTGTTCAGCGCTGGGCATGCACCACCTTGTTATTTCTCACAAAAACCATGTAAGGGAGGAACTAGGGTCCTCCCTCTCTACAGGTGGTCAAACTGTTCCTCCAGTAACTGTCAGAGTCAGGCTTTTGCCAGGTGTCTGTTCTGAGGGGCAAGTTCTCACCACTACACCGTACTGCTTTCTTCCCATGCTGGGCAAATTATATGCTATGGGTCATAGCATATGCCATCATCACCAGCTGTGGGAAGATGGGCTCAGAACCCACCAATGCTTAATATACTTGAAATTTGTATCTAGTTCTTTCGGAGGAAAGCAGATAATCCTCTCACTCGCAAGACTCCACAGTCCCCACTACACGCCCTCTGCCAACACACACACACACTCCTTAGGCACTTCGGTGTGGACATTAGATTTCTCTGAGTAATCTGTTTGGCATCAGTATCTAAAGAACAGATGTCAGTCTCGTGCCTCTTCCCCAGGGTCCTGCCAGAGAATGCAAAGGTGGCAACCCCCCCCCCCACCATATGAATCACTGCAGATACCCCCACCTCCACCCCACTTCACTGCTTTCTCTCCTTGGACACCCAGCCCCACGGAGCCCCACAGTCACAGTGCAGGGACAGGGGTGGCATGGGCTGTGGCTTTCAGCTGCTCTTTCTGCTGTTCTGGGGAGTCTACTCCAAGCCTTGCTCCTCTGCCCTGCCCCCACCCAGCTCTGCCCGCCCTCTGCTTCCTCCCTGACCTCATAAACTATTTCCCCCTCCTAAACCTGGGGTGTGACTGTCACCAGGGCAGCCACAGCTGCAGTCCCTGGGGAAATAAGCTCAGTGGAGGGTGATGCAATTAAGTTGGGGGCGGGGTGGGGGGTGGGGAGCTGGAGGTTGGGTGAGGGAGAAAAGAGACACACAAAAGACAGTTGAAAACATCTGACCAGGAGGAGTAGGTGCCCCTGGCCGAAGCCTGAAGCTGCACCTTGCCTCCTTCTCAGAGGTCCCGGGAAATCTGCCAGCTCCTGAGTGGGTCAATGTGTGTGTGTGTGTGTGTGTGTGTGTGTGTATGTGTGTGCGCGCACAGTGCGCGTGGGGTACTAGGGATTGAACCTAGGGCCTTGCAAATGCTAGGCCACCGCCCTACCACTGTGTTACAGCCCCAGGCCAGTTTATTTCTTGAGATAGGATCTCACTAAGTTGCTAAGGCTGGCCTTGACCTTGTGATCCTCCTGCCTCAACCTCCTGCATAGCTAGGATTACAGACATGCTCCACTGTACCTGGTACAATTTCTTTTTCTTTCTTTCTTTTTTTTTTTCTGAGAGAGAGAGAGAGAGAGAGAGAGAGAGAGAGAGAGAGAGAATTTTTTTAATATTTATTTTTTTAGTTATCGGCAGACACAACATCTTTGTTGGTATGTGGTGCTGAGGATCGAACCCGGGCTGCACGCATGCCAGGCGAGCGCGCTACCGCTTGAGCCACATCCCCAGCCCCTGGTACAGTTTCTACTCTTTATTAGAAACCCTAGTTCCTTTGCTTTGTTTGCCTCCTATACCCTGAGTCTCTTTGGAGCAAGTGCTGGGATTTTGTTGCGGTTTGGGGACATGCCTGTCTCTGAGCTTGGTTCCTATAAGTCCAGGTGTCTGGGCCACCTCTTTCTTATGGCTCTCAAATCGCCCTCTTCCCTTTGTTATGCTGGACAACAGGAAGGACAGCTTGAACCTTGGGGCAGAAGGATCTGAAGGACTTTGTATTTAAGTCACTTAGTTTTTCATCTGAGAATCCAGATAAGATTGAGTTAGGGTCATGTGATCTACGTTTGAAAAACAAAATTAAGCATTTACTCCTCCCACCGACCATTAGTAGAGTCACATTTGCTCGATGCGTAAAACTTGGACAGCACAGAAACCTAGGAAAATAGTAAGGCAAAGATCACCCATTCTTGCACAATTTGGAGAAAACCCCTCCTGGCATGTTGGTGTGCTTCCTTTTGCTCTTTGTTCAATGCCAATCTTTGTCCCTATCTTGCCTATAACATATGGCATCTAGCATTTGATATCCTACTCTCTGGATGCATTGGCATTCTTTTCTATTTCCCATTAAAGTTCTTCCACCAGGCATGGGTGATGTGTACCTGTCATCCCAGCACTTGGGAGGCTGGGGCTGAAGGATCACCTGAGTTTAGGAGTCCAAGACCAGTTTGAGCAATATAGGGAAATCCCATTAAAAACAAAACAAAACAAGAAACAAAACCACCACCACCACCAACAACAACAACAAAACCCCAAAACAAACAAACAAAAAAACCCCAACAACAACAACAACAAAACCCAAAGCAGTGATCAGAATTTAAGGAATAGATATTTGCTTTCAAAGACTAAGACAGGGTTCCTCTCTTGGAATTAATATTGAATTAGCACTGAGGACATTAACATCCCTACCCGACACCCGCTGCTGTACTTTTCCTATCTGAAAGTTTATCAGGAAGGCAGGTGGATCAAATACCGCCCATGCGGGGGACAGGCTCTGTGGATGAGAGTTGTAAGCATGGCATGGGCAGAAAGTTGGGGGTAGGAGGTGGGCACAGAGGATGGTCTCTGAAAACCCAAACTTGACAAGATAAATTTCTCTTGAGAGTGTCAAGTCACCAAGCCACCTGACAACTGGGATCAAGGCTGAAAACCATGAGGGGTGGATGTTTTGACGTTAAAGAAAGCAAAATGATTCAACATGAGCTGGGGGGGGGGAGCAATTTATTGGACGAGGTCGTTCATCTGTTTTCCTGACAGTGCCAACATTATTCTTGCACATCATCACTTATTTTCCTGCTTCCCTGGATTGCCCTTGATCTGGCACAAACTCCGGAACAGAATGCACCCTATTCTATGGAGATGGTGGCCAGTACAGCACAAAGGCATAGTAATGTGGCCAGTTCCCAGGGAGAGAACTTTGGGGTTCTTTGGGAGAGCACGAGACAGGACAGTGGGGTGGAGATGGGAAGGGCAGTCAACAGCAGCTAGGAACCCGCCCCCAAGAAACTTGCATGAGCACCAGGGAGAGCTCCTGAGGGGGCTTGAGGAGCCAAGTTTCTCAGTTCTGGGGGTCAGCAGTGACTGAGACCATTGGGAGCAGGAAAAAAGTGAAGGGAAAATGAGGGCAAAGATGAGGGACCATGAGCAGGGCCAGATTATCCAAGAGGATTCTGAAAACAAGAAAACCATCTGTTTTCAACAATCAGAATTTAAGGTTTAATGTTATACAGCACCATCCAGGTATCACCTGGAGCAGGGGTGGGGGAGGGCTAGGGTAAAGAAGGAGAAAGGGACCTCTGTAATTAGGGACTCAGTTATTTTCAGTGAGAAGCACCTGATCTGAATGGGCAGAGGGGAGATGGGAAAGGAGGAAAGCAAAGACAAAGATCCAGATTAAAAGGGAGAAAGAAAAGTGATCGTGGCAACCATGTTCTAAGCATCTGCTAGGTCTTTGGCTCCATGCTAGGAACTGGGAATACAGATGAAACTCTTATGCCCTGCTTTCATGCCAGAGAAAAGTTGGTCCTTAGACCCCTGTTCACATGAAGGCTCCTAAAGACCTTCACTGGATGACCCAGATGATCCCGCTGAGACAGGCTGCGTGCACATCTGATTATGTTTGCTGGACTCTCTTCAGGAGGAAGCGCAGCCTCTAGATTTAAATGTGCAGTTACGTGCCATGTAATGAAGTTTCAGTCGAGGATGGACCATGTAGAGGACAGTGGTCCCACACAATTATACGAGAGCTGAAAAACTCCTATTAAATAGTGACATCATAACCAGCAGAGCACAACACCTTGTTCTGGTGTTGGTGTTGGTGTGAACACACATACTGTGCTGCCAGTGGTGTAAAAACAGCAACACCAAGTGAGTTCTAAACCATGGAAGAGGCAGCGGGTTGTGCGAATCAGAAACGAGGGTATTCAGTTTTCTTATTGGGTAGGTCATAGGAAGCTTCAGGGAGGCAATGTCCATTTCAGCTGGGCCTTGGAGGATAAGTAAGATTTCAGAGGTGGAAAAGATGGAAGGAAATGTTCAGGCAGGAATTGTAGGGGAATTCATGGAAATATGTGAGCATGCATTGGGGTCTGGGGGAAAGTGGCTCTTCCTCCCAATGTGCCTTGAGGGAGGGAGAGGACATGGAGTGATGGGTACAAGGGAAGGTGACAGACCCCCAGGAAGAAGCTCAGCAACTGGCCCATGGGTGGACAATCAGGTGGGAGGCAGCATAGCAGAGTCATAGGAGCAGGTGTTCCAGTGAGTCAGCAGCCCAGAGTCACCTCAATTCCACCCTGTTGTTGCCCCTTGAGTTTGAGCAAGTTACTTACCCCCCTTGAACCTCACCTCCATGCTATATAAATAGAAGATAGTACACCTACTTCTCAGAAGGGGATACCATTTAAAGGATGTCATGTTCAGAAAGTGCTGAACCAGGGCTCAGAATTTCCCCCCAGTAAATGTTGCCCCTTCAGGTGGAGTCAACGAAAGAAACCCAATTGAGCTTCAAAAACTTTCCTATGTGGTCTTCCATTTCACAAATTGTTATTGACCATCTACCATGTGCTAGGCCCTGTGCTGGATGCTGCAAGATAGTCAAAGATGCAATCTCTCGAAGAAAGCATAATACAGTTGGAGGGGTGATTTGCAAAGAGATCAAAAGTTAAGCAGCAGTCCAAGATGGCAAGCCGTCAGAGCCATTGCAGAGGCTGAGCACCTCTTTGAAGGACACATGGGTTTCCAGATGGTGTGTGCTGGGCACCATGTACTGAAGGACAAAGTGCTGCAAGTTCAGAGTAGGGGTGAGGTCACAGAGGGTTGCTGTGAGTTGGGAAGGTTTCAAAGAATAGGAGGAATAGGAAGATCCCAACTCGTAATGTGATGAGTATTTGGAGAGACCGAGGAGAGGAGCCATCACATTAAGCGGCACAAACACCAGCCCTGGAGCAAGGTGAGCTTAGGGGATAGTGTGGTTTGATGGTAGAGGAGTCCGAGGAGGAAAGGCTGAGAGGGAGGGTGGAACCAGATTATGGAAAGCCCTGGGAGTCAGCTCAGAACTTCAATTTCCAGTACAAGCAATGTCTTCCTCATTGTGTGCTCTGGGTCACACAGGCCTGTCCCCACCCCCATCCTGCATTTTTAAAATGCCACTTATTCTTTAGTATTTAGTTACTGCCTTATACTGTTTTCTTTTTTTTTTTTTTTTTTTTTGAGAATTTTTTATTTAATATTTATTTTTTAGTTTTCGGCGGACACAATATCTTTGTTTGTATGTGGTGCTGAGGATCGAACCCAGGCCGCACGCATGCCAGGCGAGCGCGCTACCGCTTGAGCCACATTCCCAGCCCTATACTATTTTCTTTGTTGCATCTATGTGTCACCCTGAGCCCTAAGCAAGATTGTAAATTCCACAGTTCAGGTCACATAAAGTTTTCCTAAACTGACCTGACTCAATAGAGGAGGAGCATTATCTCCCAGTCCCAGAGCCTGGGAGATAAGCAAGGTTTGCAGATATCCATGGAGAAGCTGGGGCCATGCTATTCTGATGGCTTTGACTTTCCCCAAACCAACCAAAGTCTCACCATTTGACTAGAGAACGCCTGGGTCCTGAACCCTCTTACTGTCTAGAGTCCCCTGTTCCTTTGCTATCACCAGCTGCCTTTCCCAGTTTACTCCTGAGGAGGAAATCAACCAGGAACCTTAGGAATCAGGTGACTCAGGGCAGAAGGCAAGAACTGTGCAGAGCAAACACGGCCTGCCTGTGTGTTTGCTTTGGTTTAAAGAGTTACTGGGGATAGTATACTAACCTTTTGTTTTGCTTTCCTTGTAAATGGCTGTTTTAAGGTAGCAGTTTCTCCATGGGATCAGTCAAACAAATCCTTAAAATAGACCTGACCCCCTCTCTGTGGATCAGCCAGGATGGCAGCAGTGACACCTGGGCCATTGGCCCCAACCACATGCCAGGGATAGGGCCACTCAGTAGTGTCTGCATTCCTTTTCTATCCAGGGCAAAGCACTTCATCTCACAGTCCCTTGAAGCCTCAGCCTTTGGTGGCCCCAACACCATTCAAGTGCTAGACTCCTCACATGAGTGCCTGCCCCCAGACATGGTTAGAGACCCTCATTGTGGTATGCACATGAATGGTCCTATTGGTCTGACTTTGGTTTTACAGACACCTTTTAGCTTGGTTCTGCAGGGCAAGAGCAGGTAGGGGTGAATATGGGCAAGAGCAGGTAGGGGTGAATGTGGGCAAGAGGTCATTCATGGTGGTTCCGTCAAAAGAGAGAGAGAGAGAGAGAGAGAGAAAATCTCTCTTCTAACAGGAGCCTGCTCATGCTCTTAGGAGCGGGGGCAGTAGTCAATGGCTGGTTGGTTGGCTGGGTCATGCCTACACCTCAAGGCCCCATAGACACTGGCCTGCCTCTACCTTATCCCTCTTTTCTCAGATGCATTTTCCAGGGGAGTGTGACCAGATTTTGAGGACACCACCAAGGTACATTCATAAATGCACCTTGTGCCAGCTCCTTCCTCTGGCCTTTGTTCATGATGTTCTTTTCTCCTGATAAGTCCTTCCCCATCCCCTGTATGCATTCCTTTCCATCCTTCAAGGTCCAATGCAAACCTGCCTCCTCCACAAACCTCTGTGGAATGTTCCTCACAGTTTGGCCCTGGTTCTTGTCTCCTTGTTTTATGTGGGTCACTTTGGTTTTTCCTCAAATAGTCTGCAAACTCTAGGAAGGCAGATACCCCATTGAGTTCTACATGCTCTGAAATCTCTCTCTTTTTCTGTATCATTTATGGCTCCTTTGTTATTCACTTCTGAAATGCCCATAGCTACTAGCAGAAAGTGGGAGATCAACAAGTACTTGACAATTAGTTGATCTATTCATATCTTGTACTAGAGAGAAGAATAGCTAAATTGATAAAAGTTGAGCATGATCCATGTGCCATATTCTGGAACTTTGACAATGAGCACATAAAGGCTTTATGTGCATATCTCATTTAATTGCCTCCTAAGGAAGACTGACTTTAGTCTTTTGCATTCTGTTAGATCAATTCCCACCAGTAAACATTAAACGAGTGTCTATTAAGTGCACCTCACTGTGTAATCCTGATATTGGGATCTGAGGCCTTCACCCTGGAGTAGAGTATGAAGAGGGTTTTATTAGTCCTTTGTTGTTTCCTTCTCAGCCCTGATAGGGAATGACCATGACAACTATGAGCAGTAGACATAGGCTGTTCAGGACAAGGTAAAAATGAGGGAGGAGATCCAAAGGGTGAGGAGTTGGAATGAATGACTTCAGCTTCCAAGAGCACAAATGTACTCTGGCTGTACTGTGGCTTGAAGTGACTCAAATGACCAATTATACAAGTGGCCACCAGAACCAGACAAGACCTCCAAGTAAGGGGAGCCAGCCCAGAGCTCTTTTGGGGAAACGCCAAAACTTCAACAGTTATGGGACAAAGTCAAGAAAGCTTCTTGAGAAGAGCTAAATTTATCCAGGTGCTCGAGGGCATGAACCTCAGGGGAAAAGGGCAAATGAGGAGCCACTTGCATGCCAGGGAAAGAGGTGAGAAAAGGACAGTACCCATGGCTGGCGATTCACACAAGAAAAGAGGGAAATCTTTCCAATGCGGGCCAGCAGCAGCTGCCTAACTATATCACTGTGTGTGTGTGTGTGTGTGTGTGTGTGTGTGTGTGTGTGTGTGTCTTTAAACTTACTATCTTGAAGCCTCCTGACAATTGGGAGATGTCAGAAGATCAGAAACCACATTGAGATTCAACTACTACCTCTGATGCTTCCTAGAAATGTAATGTTTTCCCATGGATCTAGGTTAAGAGTTGGTAGTTACAAAAACATTCCAACTTGTCCCCAAGGGGCAGAGCATGCAATATGCAGTGTGCAAGAGCTTGGTGACACAATGGGTAGAGTCCCACTTTCTGAGGACCTCAGAGAAAAATGCAGTTATCATGGTCAATGTGGACAGTGTGTCTAATTTGCAAGGAATTGGGAAAGACTTGATGAAGAGTTAGCTATCCCATGCAAAGTTGGCTCTCAAGGGTGAGATGGGCAGCAGGAGGTAGGCGGTGAGGGGGCACTAGCTGAGTAGCTATTGGCACTTTTTGGAAATACTGTCATTCAGTTCTTAGAGATGAGTATCATCTCCAGTTTACAGATGAAGAAACTAGACTCATGGAGTTTACATGCCTTTAAAAGGTCCACTGATTTCTGCTTAATTTTGTTCATATTCAAATCATTTTCAATAATTTTTTGAAAACTTTAGCACTCAACTCAAGTCTTAGTTTTGTTGTTTTTCTTCAAAGTTCTATTGAAAAAAAAATCCTATTGCACTCTTGGAGAAAAGAAAAAAAAAAAGGTTCATTGATGATAATTATTAAAGTCAGGGTTCAAACCTGGCTTCCTAGTTCCAGTGCCTGGGTTCTTTCTACTCAGCTACAGAGAAACCCCAAAGAGCTGACATCGGAGAGTAGTTAGGGAGACTTGCTCACTAAATCTCCTAGATCTTGGACAAATCAAAAGCTAATAATCAGCCAATGCCCTCCACTGAGCCAACTCACCACTTTCTTATTTCTTCTAAAATTACATTTCTCTGAGAACTATACGTAATGAAGTAAAAGGTGGGTGTCATTGCCTTTTTATTTTTGCTTTCAGCCTAGGCTGAACTTTTTGGTCACATCCCAGTCTCCCTGATCTTTGTCCTCAATGCCCGGAAAGTGCATATTTGCCCAGCCTTTCTCCCACATGGCTCTAAGCACCACATGCTCTAATCTGGACTAAGTCCACTTAGCAGAGGGGTGGATGGCCTTCTAGTGACCCTTCCAGGAAACTCCTGTCCTCCCCAGGTTCTCCTGGTAACAGTGCTAGGATGGGCCAGAGTGGGCAGAAGCCTTTTCCATGGTAAGTTCTGGAAATGGCCCCACAGATAGTTCCATAATTAACTGAAAATTCTCACCCTGAACTCCTCCTACTTCTTCTTTTGGTCACTTGAAGCATTAGCCACAGTTAATTATAACACAATTCAACACTCAAGAGGAAAACCAGCCATGAGGAACTCATCCTTCAGACATAGGAGACAGTCATTCAGAGACAGGTGTTGGCTGGTTCCAGAGTTCTCCATATTCTCCTTTACCCTTCCTGTCCTTAGGATTTTGTCTTGGTCATCTTGTCTTCTCAGTGCACTCATTCTCTCTGGGAAATCTCATCCTTCAGTATGGTAGTGATTGTCACTCCTAAGTCAGTGACTCTGAGATCTCTCTTTGCAGACCCCAGCACTCCCCTGTCCAGGTCTCTCAGGAGACAGCCGGTGCTCAATACATCTTGGTGAATGCAGAGGACTCTTTAAACCTCAAAGGTTGGCATCTCAGGCAGTCTTTGACTTGGTGATTTTTATAGTCCCTTATAATTACTGCTGCTTTGTGAGGCCATTTAGAGGGAGGGAAGACTCACAAACCTCAGAATTACAAATTTTGACCTTGCCCTGACATCTGTTTGCGTCTATCTATCTGAAGGTTACAGGTCAAGCTCTAAAGTAAGCAACATGGAGTTCCAGCTGGGATTCTAGATCTGGTTATGATGCAAATTGATTATGCAGCTTTGAGCAAGTCTCTTTGCTTCTCTGTGTCTCAGCAGATGGTTGAGTTGGATGATATCTAACTTCTGACACTTTTCAGTGAGAAGCATTGTAGCAATTTTGTGTCTGATTTTTTTTTCTAGACTTTCTAGCTGATGAATTTTCCTGAGAGATGATAATGTAATCTTCAGCAATTGAGCGAATTTTATTCTGTTTGTTTGATTTTTCCTATAGCATTGTCCAGATATCTCCGAATGAGGCTTAAGAACTAGTTGTTGGTTTCAACACTATTCAAGATTCAGACTTCTAAATTTTGATGTAGATGAACACAAAGCAGGCTTCAAGATTAGTGTAACAATGTCTCCACCCAACACAAACACCTGTGTTTGTCTAACTTGTCTACTTTTCTTCCTCCTGAGACACAGTCTGGCAGGGTAGCTTTGACCCAGGCCAGAGTTGCCCTGCATGTATGATTATGCATGAGGAACTGTGACTTAACAAGCATGTTCAACAAACATGCCCAGTGCAAGAACAACGCATCTGAGGGAGTCATTACCTTTCCAGCTATCCATCTTGGTAGGTACAGAGTTATCCTAAAACTGGTTTGGGGTTACTACTTATTTCTGGTGGTGCTTTAGTCAGCTTTTTCACTGCTGTGACCAAAAACCCTGGCAAGAACAATCAGAGGAGGAAAAGTTTATTTGGGGGCTCAAGGTTTCAGAGGTCTTTCTCCATAGCCAGCCAACTCCATTCTTTGGGGCCTGAGGTGAGGCAGAACATCATGGTGGAAGAGTGTGGCAGAAAGAAATGGCACAGGACATGAGGGAATTAAAATAATATTCAGTATTGAGATTATTGGGATGATTGAAGGATTGTTCATACAAAGCTAAGTGGTGAACTATAATTTTAACCTTTTGATTTATTTTAGATAATGATTTCCTACTTCTTTTTTCTAATTTCTTTGAATCTATTGCTAAGTCCCTCCATTCCACTCAATATCTTATCTATATAAATTTCCAGATGGGAAAGGCAGCTGTGTATGGGTGATACATGTTTGCACACACCTTGAAGCCTCCTGTGTATACAGCTCCATTTTCTTCCCTGAAGACCTTTCTCCAGGAGTTCTGTCCTCTTGCTCCACTCTGGGCTAGTGCCCTAGGCCTGCTGTGAAGCTGTCCGTATGGGACTTCCCTTCATCATCCTCCTTTCCTCTTACATTGTGTTCCTATTTCTTGCATCCCTTGTCTTCCCTTTCTTGAATGACATCCTGATTTTGTTGGATCACTGTCTCGAGAAATCCCGGATTAAAGGTACCTGTTTGTTTTTTAGGAGGTGAACTTCTGGAAATGTTGCTTGTACGACATTGTCTATATGCTATGTTCACATTAATTTGAGACTCTTAGGAATAGTTGAAAATCATTTTCCTTCCAAAAAAATTGTTTTGGTCTACTCCCTTTTAGTGTTGATGTTGAAAAGTCTGTTGCTATTCTTATTACCGTTTCCTTATATGTAACCCACTTTTCTCCCTGAAAGCTTTTGTTTATTCCTAGTATGTTAGACCCCTGATGATACATCTTCAACTTTTTAAAAACATTCATTGTGTAGTGTACTTGATCAGTCGTTCCATTCTGGAAATTTTGTGTTTTTCAATTTTTTGTACTATTTACTTGATACTTTCTTCTCTATGATTTTTTTCCCCATAAACTACCATTGGTCAGAAATATAACTACTTGGATCGATTCTCTAATTTTTTTCTACTTATCTATCATTTTTTCTTATCTATCTATCTATCTATCTATCTATCTATCTGTATCTATATATATCTATATCTATATCTATATTTTAGTTGTAGCTGGACACAATATCTTTATTTTGTTTATTTATTTTTATGTGGTGCTGATGATCGAACCCAGGGCCTCACATATGCTAGGCGAGGGCTCTACGGCTGAGTCACAATCCCAGCCCCCTATCTTTTGAGAGATTCAACCTTAAGTTTTCTATATTTTTAATCTCTCAAATAAAAATTATTATATTTTTAATTCTCAAATACTTTTAAAATTCTCATTGTTCCTTTAGTTGTCACGATTTTTATAGGATTCTTATTTCATAGATATAATCTCTCTCCTATTTCTCCTATTCACCTTTCCCACTATTACCTTGGTAGGTACAGGATTATTCTAAAACAGTTTGGGGTTTCTATGTATTTCTGATAGTAAAACAAATTGCCTCTGCTTCCTCCAGATTGTTTTATTACTCTTTGTTATCTCCATCTTTCATGTAGGAGGATTTCCCTAAGTAGCTGATGTTTTTCTGTTGTCTGTTTTTATTAAAGAGTGAGATTTATCAAATTGGGTGGGCTGGTTTAGGTTCACCAGGTGGCAAAAGTGGGCTTTCTTTGCACACAGCTAGTCCAGTTTGGAAGACAGAAAATGCAGAACCAAGTTTAGGCTCTAAATTGGGGTATCAATGACTTGGCAAGGTCAAAGTACACTACTTCTCCCTCTTTCACTTTAGAAGGGTGGCTTTCCCCTTCCACCATCATTTCACTTTAGAAATCATCAAAGGGATTAGATAAGTGCTTATCTGCTGAGGTCATTTCAGATGCTATCCAAAGCTTGAATTCAGAAATGATAAACTCAAGATGCTCATCATCTCATGAAGACAGGCTGACATCAGAGGCTACCAGACTACCTTGTAGAACACACCCCCAGAGTCTGTCCCACATTAGTGTTTGGACTGGATATGAGGCAGGAGCTTCAGCTCATGGAGCCTGAGGAGCACACTCTTTGGGGGTGGATAAAAACAGACTTGGAAAAGATGAAAAGAAAGATAATTTACATATTATGACTACTCAAGGAGTTGGAATCAATGTGATTATTCCGAGCAAAAGAGTAGAGCTATCGCACATACACAAAATCCTAATATTCTGTGCTCTTTGCATTGGATTTTCTTTCTTTTTTTTTTTTTAAAGGTTTTTCTTTTTTTTAAAATATTTATTTCTAGTTTTCGGCAGACACAACATCTTTGTTTGTATGTGGTGCTGAGGATCGAACCCGGGCCGCACGCATGCCAGGCGAGCGTGCTACTGCTTGAGCCACATCCCCAGCCCCTGCATTGGATTTTCTAGAAAATATCTTTTTTCAATATCTCTCCACGATTATTGCTACCAGTGAGGAAGTTTTCTGAACCAGGATGTTCATGTGGTAATTGAAAAATTATAGATAAAATTCCCTGCAAAGAAGTTGAAATGTCTTCTACATTGTCTGAAAACAACAAGTTTGCAGATTTAAAATAAAAGGTGCTGGATCTGTGTTTTCCCCATTCTAGTCACGGCCTGCCAAGAAAATGTATTTAGCCCTGAGCTCAAAAGGGAATATTTTTGTCTCTTTAATCTACCCACGCCTTTATCCTTTCAATAACCTATTCTTATTCTACTTACTTGTTATGATCAAATGAAAGCTTTGCTGACTATTTAATCTTATTGATTTCTCCTTTCTCTAAATACCTGCCGCATGGCTATGCTCATTTTAGCGTGTAGTAAATTATGACTTAGATTGTTGCAGGTGTGATCACCAGCATAAGCCTATCAAAGACCAGGAGAGGATGTAAATGAAACCTACAACAGGAGTCAGGTAATAGAGCACAGGGGCCTGCTGTGAGCTCGAGAATGAGTGCTGTCAGGAAGGGACAACCCTAGTCACTTGCTACCCACCAGGAATGCAGGTCAAGGGGTGCAGATCATCCAGTTTTTCAAGAAAAGTCAGATATCCACATTTTATGACTTTTTAAAAGGATGGTTCCACTTTACAGAAACACTGTGTGGGACGAACACAATGAGAGTTTCACAGTGTGTGCTCACAGCCTCTGGCACAAGTCTCTCCCCATGGGGTGGTGAGCTTATCCAGCTTCTTGTTTCTCAATTACACATGGCGGCTCAGATACTAACCAGCATGTATACTATGTGCCTGATACATGCTGGCCCAACTTTCTAGAATATCACATCCACATCAAGCAAAATTATTACTTGTAGGTGGTGTAAAGAGAAAGCTCCCTATATAACTTCTTACCCCCAACCCGGTAGGGCTTGATGTATTGCTTGGCAGGTGTAAATAAGCTATTACTGTATTGCTTATCTATTTTATTTTATGATTTTTGGTATTGGGGATTGAATCCAGGGCCTTTTGCAAGCTATGCATGCACTCTACCACTGAGCTACATTGCCACCCCCACCCCGTTTTTATTTTATTTTGAGACAGGGTCTTGCTGAGTTAAGTTGCCCAGACAAGCTTTGAACTTGTGATCCTCCTCAGTAGCTGGGATTATAAGCATGAGCTATTGTGCCTGGCTTTTACCTCCACTAAATAAAATCCCCTCTTAGCCCTCCACAGTTGCTAGTAAGAGCACATACAGGCCACCTCTTCTTTACCATCTCCTTTGCTTCTCAGCATCCTACGCCACAGAAGTCACTCTGGATAGGACCACCAGTAATCCTTCAGGCTAAATGCAGTGGTACTTATCAGCCCTGGCCATCTTCTTAGCTGATTTGAATCACTCTATAGCCTTTGACGCCATCGATCCTTTTCTTTTTCTTGAAACTCCCACTTTCCTTGGTCTTTGGGGCTCTGCTCCTTCTGAATTTTAACCTTTCTGGATGCTCCTGCTCAGGCTCCTTTCCCTGCCCAGTCCCTGCATGGCTGATCGTCAGTAGGTGTCATTCCAGGTTCTCCCTCCTCCCTCCACTCTGTCACCCGGGGTGACCTCTTCTCTCCTGTGACTCTCCCACATGAGCACTGATGTGTCCAGTTCCGTCTCCGCTCCAGCTCCAGACTCATCTAATCAGCTGCTTTCTGGCAGTGTCTGTCTCCATTGATACTTCGAGCTCCATGCGTCCGAGGCTGAGGTCACCATGCCCACTGCACCTCCCGCGGCTCCTCTCCCGGCGCCACTCTTCTTTGTGAGGGACATTGTCACCCACCTGGTGGCCTGAGCATGAATTCTGTAACTCAGTCCCAGTGTTGGATTTCCCAATAAGCACAAACAAGCACCGGCTTGGAACACCCAGAAAACAAAATCAAGGTGCCAAAAATATGTTGAAATAGTGTCAGGCTTAAAAAAAAAAATCTCTAAGCACTATCCAGGAAAGAGTAGAGACTTCTTGGACTTTTTTACACCCGCACTATGCCTTTATATTGTTTTGATTTTGAATCATGGAGGGGGGGTGGACATGACCTTTTCAGAGCTTAGAACCTCTGAAGTTCTTACTACGGCCTGGTCATTCTCAGCCGCCCCTTCTCCATGCCCAATTGGTTCCTAAGCCTTGTTTATTTTTGCCTCATTGACAACAATTGAACCATCTCTAATGCTATCTCAGGGCTTTTCTGTCTGCAACCTAGATTGCCGTAGAAGCCTCTTGATCAGCTCTCTCTTGCCATCCATCCATCACAGAGCTGTGATCTGCTTCCTGTATGTCACTTTCCCTTTCTAACATCTCTCCACAGCCACTTAGTAACTTAGGAAGGTCCCAATGCCTAGCCCACCGACAGGGCTGCGTGCCTCTCATCCGGGCCTCCTCATCTTCATGCTGCTCTTTCACATGTAGCTTCTTTCCACTTGTGTCCTGTTCTTACCCCAACTGTGCAGTCCTCACTCTCTGCCTCCACCTCCGCTGGGGAATGAGTCTTCCTGAGATGTAAAGGGAAATGTGGGAGACTAAACAAATCCCTCCCCTCTGTGGGTGGAATACAGAGTGTCCCCTCCCAACATCCTGTTGAAATGTAATTTCCATTGTGAGCTCATGAGAGGGTAGATACTTAAACTGGATGATGGTGTTTAGAAGTGGGGCCTTTGGGATGTGACTGGGATCATCAAGGGGAGCCCACATAACTGAATCTTGGTGGCTTCATCAGAAGAGGGAGAGAGACCGGAACATGTGTGTTCCTGTCTCTGGCCCCATCATTCCCTGTACCACCTCAGGACTTTGCCATCAGGTCTTCTGCCCCTGCACCTAGGGCCTCCAGAACCATGAGCCAAAATAAACCTCTTTTCTTTAAAACGAACCCAGCTTGTGGAACTGTGTTATTAACAGCAGAACAGGGAACAACACACTTCCCATCTCTCAAAATCCTCCAAATGAAAAATAACCAAACATACAGATAAGTGCCCCGGGCTTGTCTTTTGAACCTCACTTTTGCAGGTAGATTCAATGCTGGGGCCACATGCAGAAGAGGGCCATTGTCCTCTGCATCTCAATGCTCAGTCAGTGAGAGCATCTTCACGTCACCAGCCACGAGCCGCCTCTCAGCTGACAGAACCCGTGTCCTCTGTCAACAGGGCCTGGGAACACTCCGTGCACCTCCGGTCGGGGCTCAGTCTTGGAGAGAGAAGGGCATTACTCACTGGAGCCCCAACCTCACTAAATGCTGTTTGCCCATTTCCACCAGGGGGCTCGCAGGGCTGGGGGAGAAGCGGGAGGGCACAGGAGAGTGGAGCTGTTTGTTTTCCCTTTTGTGTTAACAATACAACATCTGTTCCCCAGCCTGGCAGCTGGACCCAAGTGAAATGATGTGACCATTCATTGCTCTGGGGATCAGGGGGTGGGGAGTGGGAGAGGGGAGGAGGGCGGGAGCCAAAAGGGCTGAACAATAACAATAATGAGAAGATCTTCAATACATTGGGCAGGCTCGGGGCCAAGAACCCGCGGAGCTGGGTAACCTGATGTTCTGGAAGATCCACTTGTTGTAACTAATACACTGAAGGGCAATCTGCATGCGTTTTTAAAAGAATCAGTGAAAAGGATGGTATTTACCTAGCAAATATCTATTTTGGCTCATGCACTTTGATTTAAAAAAATGTGTTTATTTACCTAAGAGTGAAATGGAGAGAGATGGAAGGAGACCAAAAAGAGTAACACAAGAGTTAGAGAAAGGGCAGGAAGGGGCAAGAGGACCCATGGTCTCCAGGTTTCTCTCCTGCCTCCCTCTGTTCCTCCTCCTGGGCTGGCTCCTTCCCAGCTCTGCAGTCTAAGGCTGGACTGTTCTAGGCCTCTGTCTCTTATCTGCACTCATTCTCAATGTTCTTATTTAGACTTGCAGCTAAAGGATCCATTAAAAACTGGCCATTCCCAGTTGGCCCCCAGCCCACGTCCATCCCCTGAATTCCTGTGTATTCAACTGCCGGCTCCCCATCTCCAGCTGGATGGATACCTAAGGCCCCGTGAAGCTCAGCAGCCTGAGTGAACTTCTGATGCCCCTCATCCTCCGGGCCTGCTCATCTCTGCTGGTGGCAGCTTCATTCTTGTCCCTTTTCTCCCTCTCGTATCCTACAACACACTGTTGGCAGATCCCATTGACTATAAATGTTTCCCAGACCCACACTTCTTCCTCTTCCTGGATTGCTCTTCTGAGATTTGTACTTCTCTGACTTACTCATCTTTACCCTCTGTCTTTTCTTGGTTTATTTTTCACCATAAACATGTGCCACACCCACAAAGTTCCATCTTCTACCTTTGTATTTCAGTTGTCTCTGCTAGTGGTGACAGAAGTTCCATATGGGCGGGGATTTTTGTCTGTTTGGTACTTGGCTCCACCCTTAGCTCCCAGAACAGTGATTGGCACATAGAACTTGCTCAATAAATGTTTGATGAATGCCAAATTGATGGTTAAAAAATAAACAGATGCATGAACCCTGTTATTGTTTACGGCAGGTTGGCTAGGCTGCTAGAGGCTCTTTGCACGCCCTCTGAGACTGTGGGGATGTGTTTGTTGAGTGGTTATTATGGGTGTAACATCTCTTCCCCTGAAAAATTACTGGACAGAGAAGGAAAGGTACAGCTTTCTGTCCTGGAGTTCCATTATGGGGAAGGGATTTGGGGCTGCCTGGAGAAAAGACACAAACAAAGGCCTCCATTCCAGTGCTCAGAGCGCCCTGCTGTGTTTTCTTTAGAAATTATGATTTGTTTGTTTTTTGGTATTGAGGATTGAACCCAGGGATGCTCAACCACTGAGCCACATCCCCAGCTCTTTTCATTTTTTATTTTGAGACAGGGTCTCGCTCAGTTGCTTAGGGCCTTGGTAAGTTGATGAGGCTGCCTTTGAACTTGCAATCCTCCTGCCTCAGCCTCCCAAGGCAGATGGGATTATAGGTGTGCACCACCAAACCTGGCCGTCCTATGCCTTTTTACAGTTTGGCAGCTATTGAAGACTCCTGGGCAAAAGCAGTACTAGATTACAGTGCCGGCGACATGGGGACAGCCATCGCCTAGACACAGCAGAGGAGAAGATTTAGGATGCAAATGGTTAGGTTAGGGCCTGAACTCTACACCTCCCAGGGAAATCACAACCCTCTGCTGCCCGGGTGCCTGGAATGTGGTGACCTCTCCAATGGCTTTGTTTCTTGACTCACCACTTTCTATCCTTTAGGATCTGGGATTAAAAGAAAGAAAGTGAAAGAGTTGTCTTTCCCTATGTTAATCCAAACTCCCTACATTTGCACAATTTGCTGAGAACTTCAAAATGCATTCCTTGCACATTGTGTGTGTGTGTGTGTGTGTGTGTGTGTAAGGAAATTGTGCAAAGTATTAGGGATGTTAGAAACAGTTGAATATAGCATGAAGAGTGCTCTGGAATGTTAATGTAATTAAAGCAACACTGAAAAGTTGTAGACTGGCTATTTCTTTTCACAGATTCGAAAACAGATTTAGAGATTAAGTTCAGAATACATGGGGATCACAACAATTCTGGGAACGAAGCAGGTGATTTGTCACTCAGTTCAGTTCTCTGACCTTTCTATTATGTGCTGTTAAAAGGTGACTTTTTCTTTTTTCTTTTAGTACTGGGAGTTGAACTCAGGGGCACTTGATCACTGAGCCATATCCCCAGCCCTATTTTTGTATTTTATTTTGAGATAGGGTATCACCGAGTTGTTTAGAGCCTAACTTTTGCTGAGGCTGGCTTTGAACTCATGATCCTCCTGCCTTAGCCTCCTGAGCTGCTGGGATTACAGGCGTGCACCACTGAGCCCTAAAGGCAACTTTTCCAATTATGTCATAAACCCACACTAGTAGTCACACTAGCCCACAGCCTTTGTCTACTTGGGCTGGAGGAATTAAACAGAGTGGCTCATAAGATATGCTTGTTTCTCTTGGAGTCTGTCTGCTCAGGTTGGAGAGAAGACCCAGACATCCCTGATCACCCTTTTGGGTCTGCCACTCATGATTATCCCAGCTCTGACACTTGTAAGTGAGAGACACTGATGAAGCTATTTAACCTCTGTCAACTTCAGGTTCTTCATTTGTGAGACGAGGATAATAATAGTTCCTACATCAAAAGGTTATTACAAGGTTTAATGAGTTTCAGCTTATGAAGCACTACATTAATTCACTTGGGCTGCCATAACAAAGCACCACAGAATGAGTGATTTAAACAATAGAAATCCACTTCTCACAGTTCAGGAGGGTAGAAGTTCAAGGTCAAGGTCTCAGCAGGGTTGGTTTCTTCTGAGGCGTGCCTTTCTGTCTCTCTTGGGCTGCAGCTCTTTCCTCCGTACCCTGTACATCTCTTGTGTGCCCAATTTCTTATTTCAAGGATACCAGTCGGACTGGATTAGGCCCACCCCCAAGGACCACCTCTCAGGTTCATTATCCCCTTTAAAGCTCTATCTTCAAATAGTTTTATTCAGAGGCTACGGGCATTTGAGCTTCAACATACACATTTTTTTTCCCCCAGAGGGAAGTACATTTCAGGTCATAACAAATACCTAAACAGTGGTTGGCAGTGCTTGGTTGAACAAATAAATAAAGGTAAAACTTAACCCTGTGTTTGAATCCCTGATCTCAGTCTCTGCTGCTTCTTAAGGGTGGTGAGTTCTGCAAGTTCAGTACCACATTTATCCTAGCACTCCTCTTGTAAATGCATCTCTGTCAAGCTTCCAGAGTGGTTCCCAGTTAGTATTTTTACACTATTGGGTTTTGAAAGATTCTATGTTTACTCACTCCACATCCCTGAGATCTTCTAGAATTTAACAATATCCCCTCAGAGTTTGTAGATATTTGAACTGAATGGTCCCATAGCATGGTAGGCATATCCTGGCCCAGGGAGGTTCAAGCCTCAGTTCTGCTCCAAGCTAGGTTTGGGTGGTCTCTTCAACTTTCTGAACCTCGGATTCTCCAGAAAAAGATTGAGAGTAACTAAATATGTGCTACTTAATATTCGGTAATCATTCCATGGAACATGGTAGGTAAGGGCATGGGATTCAGAATCCAGATGGATTTGGATTGAATCCCTTATACATGGGATTAGAATAGCCTTGGAGACTGTTCTAGTTGGGTGCTCTTGGGCAAGTTACTGAAGCCCCAGTTCCTCACCTGTTAAATGAGAACAACAGTAGTACTACCTCTCTTTTTAGATTTGCTGTGAGGCTTACATGAAATAATGCATATAAATTTCCCTTAGCATTGTGTGTGGCACAGCCTAAGTGTGCAAACTCCTTTTCTGACTTCACTCCTTCCCTGGGCCATCTTGCCTATGCACATCTTTGCAGAGAGCCAACACCTAGAACCACATTCTCTCTTCATGTCAGGGGAGATGAGAGCTTGGTTTTGTTTGAAGGAAGAATAGCATTTTCTGTTTTTTTGTGTTTTTTTATGGTTCATGATGCTGTTCAGATTTTGTTTGACTATTTTGGCTAAAGTAGTACATTTGTCTCATGCTCTCTATTGGATCATTGCTAAGGTTTTTTATAAGTGTCCCCCCTCTAAGCCCATGTGTTAAGGCTTGGTTTCCCACATGTGCTTCTGCAGGATGATGAAACCTTTAGAAGGCGGGGCCTAGTAAAGAAATTAAGTCATTGAGGTTTTCATAATGGTGATATTGGGACCCTGGCCATCAACTGTCTCTTCTGTTGCTTCGTAGCCATCATAAGATGAATAGGCTTCTTTCACCATATATCCCCCCATGATGTACTGTGGCACCACAGGTACAAAGCAACAGGATCAAGTGACCATAGAGTAAAACATGTGAAACCATATGCCACAATAAGCCTTTTCTCTTTTTAAATTTATAACTTCAGGTATTTTATAACAGTGACAGAAAACTGATTAACAGTCATACAAAATTTGATAGCAATGTAAGTGGGTACACAATAGTGAGGCTGCTCAATGAAGGCCTCCATTGCAATTGGGATATGAAAATTAGTGTCTGCAAGGTATTTTCATTGGATTTTATTATCAAGCTTTTAATAACCTTTTATTGTAGCAAAGTGACAAATAATTTATTTTTATTTTTTCTAATCTTCATTTCTGTAAATAATAAAAATTAATATTAGGAAGTAGCAATATTAGCTTTGTAGTATTGAATCCCTTAACCCAGGGGTGCTTAACCACTGAGCCACATTCTCAGTTCTTTTTAATTTTGAGACAGGATCTTGCTGAGTTGCTTAGGGCCTTGCTAAATTGCTGAGGCTGGCTTTGAACTTGTGATCCTCCTGTCTCAGGCATGCACCTCCACACCGGGCCTAAATCCATCTGTACATTAAATGGGAAAACAGGGAGTGTGTGTGTCTTCCTCTTCGCTAGTTAAGGCAAATATTTAATTAAAACTTCTTCCCGGTCTCATTTCAAAGGCTGATAGGCCTCTGACTTTTAAGTAAAAGATAGACCTGACCAATCACTCTTGAGACCACCGCAAAAAGGGACAGCTGAAGGTGGTTGGCAATAAGGCGGAGCCTCCTTGAAATTAGTGACTCAATCTCAGACCAAATGAAGTAACAGTTAAGATTCAGTTGGGAGAAAATTTTGATGTTCCTAGTTTATTCTGCTTCAGTTGTTTTTAAATCAGAGGTTTTGATGTGGCTAAAATTATTTCAGCAAATGTTCTTAAAAAATACTGCTGGTATTTTGTGACAAGAAAGTAGAAGTTTGTGGCAGTTAAAGGGATGTCAAAGACTCATCTAAATTTGATTCCCAAATGATAGTTTGTCAAGTGTCTGACAAACAGCTGCTATGCAATTTTCTTGGCTAAATATCTTCACCTCCTCAATGATTCCCACATGACAGGGCTGCCCAGTTCTGAGTGTCTTGTCTAGCTGTCATTCAGTACTTGTCAGTCTGAAAGTGTGGCACCCAGAAATGAACTTACCACGTTAGATGTGGATCGACCCAGGCAAAATGAAGTGGTTCTTCCATAGATCCCCTTAGAATTTTATACTTCATTAATCCTAGCCACATCCACCATAGTTTATCAACTGCATCACTGTTTCAATTCACACTGTCTTATAGTTAACTGAAACCTCTAAAAGATTTGTCCTTACTTCCTTCTTAAGAGCAAGACTAATATTTAAAATATTGATTTTGAAATAATGATAGATTCTCATGAATTTGCAAAGACAGTGCAGAGGAGTCCCAAGTGCCCTCCTCTAGGTTTCCCCCGATGGTTACGTCTTTCTTCCCAACAGTACAATAACGGAACTAGGAAAGTGATATTGGTACATGCATACTATAGACATAGGTCATTGTATGTATTTCTGACTTCAAAGAATAAATCTGAGCTCCTTAAATTATTGCTCTGTGACTACATATGTTTCTTCAGATATTTCCCCCTTTTCTTCCAATTTTTAATTGTCAGCATTAAATTTTTGAGTTTCTCATATTGTTTGAACTTTCTTCTCTTAATATTTGTGAATGCCCCTCTGATGTAGTTTGGATATGAGGTCCCCTGCACCCCTAAAATGCAGAGTTAGATTGTGAGAGCCATAACCTAATCAGTGGATTAATGCATTTGATGGATTAATAATGAAAGGGCCACTGTATTGGGTGTAACTGTAGGCAGGTAGGGCATGGCTGGAGGAAGTAGGTCACAGGGCAGACAGGACTTTGGGTTTATAGTTTGTCCCTGATGCTTCCCTCTCACTCTGCTTCTGGGCTGCCATGAGCTGGTAGCTTTCCTTATCCATGTTCTTCTGCCACGATGTTCCATCATTGCACCAGGCCCAGAGCAATGGAGTTGGCTGACCGTGGACTGAGATTGAAACTGTGAGCCAAAGTGGACTTTTCCTCCTCTAAGTTATTCTTGTCTGATCTTTTGGTCACAGTGATGAAGCCATCCAAGAAACAAAAATCTCTTCCCCAGAGTTCTCCATATTAGTAAAATGGAGCCACCCATCACTCATTTGCTGAGACAAAATTCTGGGAGACATTACTACTCCCTCTTTTCAACTTGTATCTCACATACAAACCCAATAACAAATCCCATTGATTTTCCTTTCCAAGTTCAACTTCAAGCTGCTGACTTTCAGCATACCCACCATGACCTCTTTGGACTAAGCCACCATCACTCCAGTCTCAACTGCTGACCTCTGGCCCCCTAATCCCACTCTTGCCACCATATGGTCCATTCCACAGAAAATGGAGGGAACCTTCCAAGGAGTAATTTAAGCAAGTTATAGGTACTCTTCCTCCTAACATCTCAGGGAGTTTCCATATAATAAGAGCCAAATACTTATTTTTATAGCTCTTATTACATGCTAAGTGATGTTTGCACAGATCAGCTCATTTAACCT
The DNA here is from genome assembly GCF_964194105.1 of Spermophilus citellus. Taxonomy (NCBI): domain Eukaryota; kingdom Metazoa; phylum Chordata; class Mammalia; order Rodentia; family Sciuridae; genus Spermophilus; species Spermophilus citellus. The sequence goes on from NC_138187.1 coordinate 151,805,321, forward strand.
TCACAAACACCCTTCGGCAGGTTCTCCTGGGATCTACATCTTACATCTACAATGCCTGGAGAGAAAGGGCAAGGGACTTCCCCAAGTCGTAGGTTCAGAGGTGGAGAGTCAGGATGAGACTTGGGGTGGGTGGGCTCTAGAGCACTCTCTGTGCTGTTCTGCCTTGTTCCTTGTGCATATGGGAATTCAAATCCTCACCCAGCCCACAACACCGCCCACCCAGCCTTACTACTACTTGTTCCCCTCCATACACGCTGGAATCTGTGCTGTTCCTTCTCTACTCTTTGAGGTGTGACAATACCCTCCTGCAAAAGCTCATGGCTGCACCAGCATCCCCGCTTCATCTTGCTCCTGCACCAGTTCGCGCCTGCAGGCAGCACTTTTGAACTCTTGCTCACCTCTCTGCCCCAAAACTCTTTCCCCAGGGAGAATCTTGCTTGGCCTTATTTCATTTAAGTTTCTAGTCAAATATTTCTTCTTCAGACAGACTTTTCCTGACCACCTAAACAGCAGCCCTTCCCTTCCTGCCAATATGTCCTGGCCTGCCTTTCCTTTCTCCCTCCCTCCTTCCCCACCCCCCCCCCCATCTCTCTTTTTTCTTTTTGGGACTGGAGATTGAAACCAGGGGCACTTTACCACTGAGCCACATCCCCAATCCTTTTTTTTTTTGAGACAGGGTCTCATTAAGCCATTTAGGGGCTCACTAAATTGCTAAGGCCAGCCTACCACACCTGTCTTATATTTATATTTTAGATAAAAATTAATCTTAAAAATAGCTTTAGATTCACAAAATTGCAAATATAATACAGAGTTCCCATATACCCTACCCAGTTCCTCCAATTAGTGACATCTTGTTTTGGGATGACACATTTGTTAAAATTAATGAATCAATATTCATATGTTGTTACTAAAGCCCACCCCTTTTCATATTTCCATAGTTTGTACCTTTTGTCCTTTTTCTGCTCCGGGATTCCAGACAGGTACCACATTCCATGTAATTGTCGGGTTTCCTTAAGCATCTCTTAGCAGTCAGTTTTTCAGACTTTCCTTGTTTTTGATGACCTTGACAGTCAGGTATTTTCTAGAATGTTTCTATATTGGTAGTTACCCGATATCTTCTCATGGTTAGACTGAAGTTGTGTCCTTTAGTGAGGAAGGTCACAGAGGAAAAGTGCCCTTGTCACCACATAGACCCAGGGTGCAAAGACATCAACATGACCTATCACAGTTGATGTTGACCTCAATGTCTGATCGAGATAGCCTTTATTACGTTTCTCTGCTGTAAAATTATTCAAGTTATTCTCTTCCCAGATCATTTTCTATTCTGTGCTTTTTAGACAGCAGTCACTATGCATAGCCCACACTTAAAGGGCAAGGGACTTATGCTCCATCTTTTTGAGAGGGATTATCTACATGAATTATTTGAAATTATTCTATATGGCAGATTTCTCTAATCTTGCCCATTTATTTATTCAATATTTTATGTCTATCTATATTGAATGATTGTTATCTATTCTATACTCTGTACTACTCCAATACTACTTTATTTTGATGTTTAAATTGCTCCAGGTTTCGTCATTAGGAGCCATATCAGTTTGCTTCTGGGTCCCTTTTACATAATCCCACTGTTGCAGATTTATTTTGTTATTGTTGTTAGGATTTTCTTATTTTCTGGCACTACAAGATGTTTTGAACTTATCTTGTATATTTCCTGCCCTAGTCCTAGAATCAGCCATTTCTCCAAATAGCTTCCTCTATTTTTTAATACTTATCACTATCTGACATGATATGGTATACTTACTCTTTTGTATATTTGATTTTTGTTCCTCTCTAACCCAGCTATAATGCAAATTCCATGAATATGGGATGTTCGCGGTATTCCTAGTCATGGAATCAATTTTGTCAAATCCGTTCTGACTATAGGACCAGAGGTCTCTTTTCTCTTGACTTTTATTTACCCTTCAGGAGCTGGAAGTACACAGTTCACTTGTTTGGCTCTTAGAAATCTTGGTGATCAAGTTAGTTTTCCTTAAGTTCTCCTCATCTATGCAATTCTGATGACTTCTTAAACAAAATTAAGCTTAGGATAGCAGTTCCTAAGCCTTTATTGCTTCCTCAACTTTGTATGCAAGAGAAGAATTTAGAGAAGCTCTGCTTTTAGAAAAAAAGTGAAACTTGCAACAGATTTTTAGAGATATGAAAGTAACTTTTCATCACATCCACATTTTTGATGCTGTGTCGAGATAGTGTCACTCTCAGCCCAGCCACATTGTTACCTGTGGTTTTCACTGTCTTTAGACTTCCCCTGAAGCTTCCCCTTTGGGCTTCCATCCTTGAGTTCATGAATAGCCAAGACTTGCCATGTCTACAAAGTCCAGCAAATCTATGAGGCATAACCAAATCCACATTCATGAGGCAGTCATCACACATTGTCTGACAAATGGAAAAAATTGTAAGGTTATACTTGCATTTTTATATGGAAATTCAGTTTATTTTATACTCAAGTTCTGGTATTATTACTGAACTCAATTATGTCTACTTTCTTCTTAGCCATTTTCTGTTGTCTGTCTTTGCTACTTTTTTTTTTCTTTTTGTGGTACTGGGGATTGAACCCAGGGCACTCTACCACTGAGCTACACTTTTTAAATTTTATTTTATTTTTTTGAGACAGAATCTTGTTAAATTGCAGATGCTGGCCTCAAATTTGCAATCCTTCTGCCTCAGTCTTGGAGGAGCTGGGATTATAGGCATGTGACACTGTATCCATCTCTTTGTTATTCATAATAGTTTGCATAGAATGTAATTTTGTACTTTTACCTGGCTGTCTCCTTACTCTTTAAATACTACAAGAAAGCCCTCTGTTTATACAAAGTAATTCTCTCTGTCACTACCTTTCTGGTTCTGGTTGGATTTACATTTTGCCTTTAGCCAGAATTTCATTTCTTGCTGTTAATTATAGGGCAAAAGGCTAACTCCTGTGGGACTATCTACTCCTGTTTTTAGTGTATTTTCTTATTTATTTTTCCCTTTCCACATTCTGAGACAGATTTTGAAGGCTAACAGTGATAAGGGCAAGGGAGAAAAGAAAACACAGACAAGAAGTCAATGAAATGCCAGAATGGAGGATGACATTTTTAGATAGCACGTCTTGGGGTTGCTCCCTGAGATGGGGCTTGGGGCAAAGCAAAAGGAAGTGAAGGAGCAAGACATGGGTCTCTCTAGGGAAGAACAGGACTTGCAGAGCAGTAGGTGAAAAGGTTCAGGGGCAGGAACAAGTGTGACATGATCTAGAACCAGCAAAACTACCGTGTGGTTGGAGCCAAGGAGGAAGTTATCAGATGAAACCAGGGAGGCTATGGGAGGGAAGCAGGTCATATAGATCACACTAAGGACTTCCTACTTTCATGCTGAGTGAGTGGCGGAATGCCATTGGAAATTGAGCGTGTGTCTGTGATTTTGTGTGCACGTGTCTAGGAGGCTCAGGGTGAAGCTGAAAGGGTACAGCACAGCTAAAATTTGTCAAGGTAAAGATTATGGGCTCTAATCATCAAGTGCAGAGCAAGGTCATGAAGCAGAAGAGAACAGACATGTGTGCGACAGTAACCAGATTATAATTTCATTCTGAGCATACTGTGGAAATTTATTGATTAGTTTCTTTACAGTGTCTAAATTTTGCAGGTGGAGAAATAGATGCATGAATAACCAGAGAAGCTGAGCTTGGTCTTTTGAGTGCAAGCTCTGCACCACCATCTCTGGGCAGCAAAAGTGATTTAGGTTGGAGGAGAAAGAGAATCAGAAGAAAGTGCAGATAGAATAACTCAAAATAATTGGTCTCTACTCTCCCTTGCTCTGAGTTGATCTGACTCAAATTAAGAATCTTTGGGGCTGGGGATATAGCTCAGTTGGTAGAGTGCTTGCTTGGCATGCCCAAGGCCCTGGGTTCAATCCTTAGCATCACACACACACACAAAAATGTCTCCCAATGTGTTCCACACAGTGTCCCAGAAACTACAGACTCAGTCCTCATGTTCAAAAGTCTTACATCATGGGAGAAATATAAACAAATTATCACATAAATACATGAAAATATTTCATGTGGTAGTTAAGTGTTATGGGGAAAAAAAATAAAGAAGTTGAAGGAATCCTGCCTTGCGGTTTGTTAGGGAAAGGGAAGCTGCTCCAAACTGGGCAGTCAGAAACCATTTCTTTGAAGATAGGACTTTTAGTCAAGACCTGAATGAGAAGAATAAGTTCTGCATGCAAAGATCTACGAAAAGAGCATTCCAGGAAGAAAAAAAAAAAGCAAATGAACACAAGCCATGGTGCAAAAGCCTCAAGTCCTGAGTGACTTTGAATGACTTTGACATGTCCAAGGAACAAAAGGAGACTAATGTGGCTGAAATGCTCTGAAGAGGCAGGGTGGTGCCAGCTGATGAGGTTTAAGGGGCCAGAAAGGACCTGCAGGAGCCCTAAGTGCAGAGGGAAGCTTCTAGAGCTTAGAATCCTGTCTGGGATGCTCTGAATGAGCAGCTGTCATACAAGAGCCTTCGGAACGATATATATCAATCAATTTCCTTTTCTCATCACCTGCTCAAAAGCTTAGGGTTAGACTTCTGTCTCTCTGTTCCCTGCCACATGAGGCTATAAGAAGACAGCCCTCAGAAAACCAGGAAACAAACCCTCACCAGACACTGGATCTATTTGCACATTGACCGTGGACTTCTCATCCTCCAAAACTATGAGAAATAATGTCTGATGCTTCAGCCTTGCACAGTCTATGGCATATTTGTTACAGCAGCCTGAACTAAGACGCTGCATTTGGTACTGACTTCATTCTTGGCACCATCTTTTGCTCAATTCTGTGTTCTTTTTCATTTTCTCTTCTTGCTTTACCTAGTTCTGGTTTATGTTACCTTTTTGGTAAGTCACTTCAATTTTTTTTTTAAATAAACATGGTGGAGGGACAGAGATAGTGACAATTTCTTAAGGCCAGGACAGACTTTGTCTATCTGTCTGAAATGGTTTCAGCTTAGATGAACTTAAAGCTATGGCTTCCTTCTCCTTGGGTATTTTATGTGGCTGTGGTTTTGGAAGAGACTCATTATTTGTAGTGATTATGTTCTATAAGGTGATGGAAAGGGCTGAGTTGACAAATGCTGAACCATGTTCCTAGGAGAAACACAGGGTTAGGTTCTTGTGAGCTTCTGATCACAACATTTTCATCAACCAATTGCTATGTACCTTTGTCTTACCTGTGTTTTTGTTTAAAGACACCTTACTTAATGCATATTTTTGGTTCATAGCCAACAGCATCATAATTCATTTCTCAGCTCCCCACATATGTATTTTCTCCATAAGGTGAATCAGAGCCTTCTTGCACTTAGGAACATCAAGCAACAATTTAATGCCATGCTTGGGGGCCACTTTCAACAGCAAATTGTCAACAAAAATAAAAAGAAATAGGAAAAAATGTGGCACTAACCAGATTAGAAAATTACACAGCATTGCTGCTCCATCTTTGTTGGGAATATGCACATATAGCAATTCAGGTTTTTCTAAACTCCGCACATTTTTGTGAGTGACCAGGAAAGTGTCTTAAGTATTGATTCTGGGGTTAAGAATAAATTGTAGTGAATATGCAAATTTCCAAACACAGAATCAATGAAAAATAGGACTTGACCATGTTGTTGTTTTTTTTTAATTTTTATTTTTTTTAGTTGTAGTTGGACACAATACCTTTATTTTTATGTGGTGCGGGGGATCAAACCCAGGGCCTTGCATGTGCTAGGTGAGCGCTCTCCCGCTGAGCCACAATCCCAGCCCCTTGACCATTTTTTTTTTACTTCTGAAGTAGACCAGAGTAATCCCAGTATTGTGATGCACGTCAGCAAGTGAGGGAGCTTTTTATTCAGTTACGGGATCTATGAGACTGTCAAGTAGAGCACTCCTTATATTTTCTCCAATGAGAAAAATCGAATTTATAGTTGACATTTATATACACCCAAAGTGGTTCTGTCCCTATACGACTGGTAGGTGGAGATTATTTTTCTACTTGAAACAAAAACCCCACGTTACTGGGAATATTGGCCAAATTAATTAGAAAACTCATTTTCAATGGTTTTTCCTAAGGAGCCAGAAGGTATCATCAATATTGTCAGAAGCTGGATTAGAAATTTCTTGAAGCACTGTGATCAAGGGGAGATTCAAACATCCCAGACTTTTGTACAGACAGTCTGGACCTCACAAATAGCTGGCCTTGAAATAGTTGCCCAGATGGGGTGGCAGAGCCAGCAGGAGCAAGGTGGTTCTTCATGCGCCTTCCTCTTCTCCCTTTTCTCTATGCCTGTGTTCGTGGTTTCCACCATTCTGCAAGGTATCAGTCTCAGTTCTTCAGTCCTGCTCAGCACCTGGTCTCCTCTGTCAAGTTCTCTCAGCCCTTCCGCTTGAATCGGGACCTTCCGTTCCAGGCCCACAGAGACTCTCCTCGTCTATGCCTTCATCAGTATTTCCAAACCTACTGCAAGAGAGGCCTAATTATCTTCTCCACCTTCCCCTCAACTCTCTCATGGCCAACGTCTTCCTCAAAGAATCCCTTACAAAGAAACCTTCTGGGACTCCCTGTATGTGCCAATTTAAACTTACACGTCTCAGACTCCAAACCCCAATATTAGGGACATAAAGCTTTCTTTTCCTCATAATTCTTAAAGGAAGCCTTGCACAGAATAGGATCTCAACAATGGAACATGAAGGGTGTTCTAAAGTCTTCTATGGTGATTTGGTAGACATCTCTCTAGGTAGGACAAGAAGAAGGCAGGGAGGGGGGCTGCCGCAGTCTGGCTGGGCACAGAATCACGAGCCACTCACAGCTTTGTAGATTCAAACAGCAATTCTTTATTCCTTAACTCACACCGGCACTCTACACACGTTCTGGGGAGATCCAAGTTCTGCCCGCAAAATTCACGTATTCCACCAGGCTTTGAATCCAAAATACTTTCTGAATTCCACGAGAACTCAACGGGAACTCAGGCTGCAGGATACGCCCTATTCCCAGCAGGAATAACCTTAAACCTGGAACTGCCCTAAACCCAGATTGTTCTAAACCGGGAACGCCCTAAACCCAAGGAGCAGGATACTCCCTAAAACCTGATCCGCCCTAATCCAGTAGGATCCTCCTTAAACCCGGATCCACCCTGGTCCTTGAGCAGGGTCACCTTTCTCAAACATACATGCAATGTCCTTGAAATGTCCATTTCCACGAGTCCTTCCTCTAAGCAACATGGGGTACGCTGGCAAGGAAATTTTGATGCGTCATTCCTACTTGGCAATGGCTCTCAGCAGGGGGCCACCAAGATTTTGTACCTGGGGCCAACCACAAAAGGTATGAGATGAGCTTATATAAAAGTAAAGAATATACTCCAGATCCCAGATATCTAAAAGGCCACAGATTAATCTTAGAATTCAAGACAAATGTGAGTTCATTGGATGAACTCTTTGGATTGCAGTATCAAACAGAACTGGAAATCTCACAAATTTCCACTAAAAGTTATCTGGAACTGTTATGGGTATCTCAGAACAGTTGTGGTCTCCACAGGTCCTTGTCTCAGGTTTTTTTCCAGATGTGGCAAAGCCATCTCAGGCTGATGATAATCCCTGGTCATCTCTAGTCTTGGGTTGACCAGAATTTAAGGCTTTGAGAAGGTATACATGTGAGGAAACTTGTCACATACTGGCAAAACCCTGATCCCTGTCCAAATTATCATCTTAGAAAAAGTAAGCACTTACAGTGAGTGTGCAATTGGGGTGGCAAGGGGAGATTCACATACGGGTTCTTCTCTAGGAAAGTGGGGAAAGAGAAAGCTCAGAGATCATTCTACCAGCAATACAGTAACGTTATCTGTTTTACTTTAAAAGAATTATCTTTCTCTAAATCTACTGTTAACCTCAGTCAAAATCGCCTCCATTTTTTAAAATTTATTTTAATTTTTTAGTTTTCGGCGGACACAACATCTTTGTTTGTATGTGGTGCTGAGGATCGAACCCGGGCCGCACGCATGCCAGGCCAGCGCGCTGCTGCTTGAGCCACATCCCCAGCCCCAAATCACCTCCATTTATTATTCCTTAATTATTATATAATTGTTTTAAAATTAATTACAATTACTCCTTAATTATCCCTTGAGTGTGCTTTTCTGAGCATTGGGAGACACCCCTGAGCATTTTGAACCAGCTACTGGGGGTGACCACAGGGCTGTCAATGTTCCCTATTGCCCTGAATTTGTTGATTCCCTTTGGAGCATAAGACGATGATATTCACCGAACCATACAGGGACTTCATGTAGGAGGAATGGGTGACTACGAGGAAAGGATTTGGACATTGGTTCTTGACTGGTAAAGCGCTTTGCCACCCAAGCACAGGATTGACAGCTGCACACCATGGGGCTGGTTTCACCGTGGCATGGGCCGCTTCCATCCACAGGGAGTCCTCTTCCCAAACTGCACATGAGTCTACATGTTTATTTTTTAAGTCTTTGCCTTTTACCCCTAAACCTTCTCCTCCAGCCCTCCCTCCCTCCCCCAGGAATAAAACAAAACCCAACACCAAAGGGAAGCAAAACAAAACCAAGAAAGTGGAGGGCATATTTCTTCCTCATTGTTTTACCATGTCAGATGCCTCACATCTGGCCTCTAGCACAACTGGCAGCAGAAGTGCTGACCTATCCTGAGAAGGGCTTTTCTGGGGGACATGTAGCTTGGGCAGCAGTGACAGCGCGGAGGCAGGAAGTACAGGAAATCTCATGAGATGGCCTGTTCTTGAACAACTGCCAGCCTGCTTCTGCAGACTCATGAGGTTAAGACACATGTCCACGTCACTGGGGAAGCTGTTGGAACAGAGCCCCAATTCTGTGTTCAACTCTGAGGCTCACTGGTAACCGGTCCAGTGACCACAGAGCATAACTGTCAGAGCTCCAGCCAGGCCTGAGGTTAGGTGCTGCCTGTTGAGGTACTTCTCATTTTAACAGCTCACAGCACTCAAAGCTAATATTGGCGACAAAGCGCTGTGGAGCAAAGCTCTCTCTGAGACTGCTACAAGGCACTGGCTGATGGTGAGACCTTGCTGCTGTGTCCCTGGTGAGGTCACATGGGAGAGGAGGGACCCTAGTCTTTTTTTGTGATGCAGAAAGGTGGCTGATTTTGAGGGGAAATAGGAGGCGTCTGGGTTAGAGACCTTCTTTGGAAACTCAGGATGGGATCCTGTGACCCCAGTTTTGAATTTCTGGACAATTTAGCTAAGGTCACATGAGTATATGTTCTGGGATGAAGAGGCTGATGCTAAGCCACCAGATTTTCAGAAGTTCTATCCCTTGTTAAGAGAGAGAGACACCAAGAAGGGGTGTGGCAAAAGATTTCTTTGACTACATCTCTGGCAAATGTCATTTCCTGGTACAGCAAGCTCCATTCTTAGAAATGGCTGGGCTCCCCTGCGGGGGTTTGCTGGAAGCACTGTACTAAAGCCACTGTAGAGAGACTGGACCAGGCCTAATGCTCTGTCCCATCTAAATGCACCCAGGCTCTGGACCAACTTCTGTTTTCTGTGGTCTCCTATCATTTGATGTCTCACCTTGAGAGCCAGAAACCTGGGATAATTTGGCTGTGTCTTAGATACACCAGAGGCACTGGACCAGCCTCAGCCTCTAAGGGGCCCAGAGGATGCCTTCTTCAAGCAAACTTGGCAGGTCATCTGATCTGGGGGGAGAATGGACAGGTGAGCCGAGTTGAAGAGATAGGACCTGAACCAAATGTCACTCACCTGAGCCTCGTACTCTGAGAATGTCCTCTACCACATCACTTCTCATGGAGCAGGAAACATGAAGAGCAGAGCTGGGAATTGAGAGAGATTGGGTGGATCTCAGCCCCGAAACTGAGCCTGTGATCAGATGAGGACTGGGGCCTCCATGTTGGAGGTTCAGATGAGGAATTTTGACTCACTCATTGAAGATGTTGATAAAGCCCTTAACTTGCTGGTGGGCATGGTAAGAGGGTTCCCATACTGCTGATAATTTGGACAGAAGCATCAAAAAACTGAATTACAAGATGAAGGCAATGATGTATATGCTCAAAATAATACTTAATGTGTCTTTCTAAAGAACACTCAGCTAATATTAAATGGATTCCCTCCTCTCTGCTCCCCACTTGCTGGCTTGGTGATGTGAACTGTCTGTCTAGTGCACCCTCCTTCAATCCACAATCAAGCTCTATGGGAAGCATTTCTTTAACAGACATCAATTCAAGATTTAATACATTTAATTATACATTTTAAAAAATCATTAGTTCCAGATAAGGAGGGGTGCCAGCTTCTGCAGGGTAGGGGTGGGGGTGCAGAATTTTTATCAGTCCACTTCCCTAGGCAAATGCTAAATGCCAGCTTTCATGACCATCACTGAGAACCCAGAAACATACAAGATACCTTGCCATACAGGTGGCCTCCGGTCTGGTCAGACAGATATTTTCTAATCCATGTATATCAGCTAGGGCTATTGTTAAAAGTTGCTTCTCTTTTGTTTTGTTTAAAGTAAAATCCTTTTATAAGTACCAATATTATTTTTAAAAAGTCATGAAAACTTTTTTTTTAAATTCCAAGTCTCTGCCTTTGACAAATATATTTTTAAACAGCACCCAAAGTGACAATATTTTCTGAAAAATGATGTTGGTATTGTGTAATACTTTCACCTGCCTTATCTGATCCCTATGACAACCCTATGGGATAGATTTGGCCCAATTTTATCATCCCTACTTTAATGTGGATCAGGGCCTTACAATTTGCTGATGATCTATATGTTGTCCAGGTGTGGTACTGGACTCTGATGGAAACAGAGTGCCTGACCATGTGAGACCAAGTGACTTTCTGAACTGCTCATCTTGACCTGGGGCCTGTCCCATTTGTTGAGCTGCAGGGTCAGTGTGCCCAGCAAGGATTCATTATGCAATGGAAGCAAGTGGTGTACAAGCAGGAATAGAGGTCACGAGCCAGCTGTACAGCCCACACTGCTGCACAGGAACTCCCAGGTCTACACGGGCAGTTCTTGACAACCAGCTAAAAGGGATTAAGCAGCCCCAGCTTGCTTTATAGATGGATCAGCTTAGTATTTACGTGCAAGTGGAATGTTGATGACAGCTGCAGTATAGTCTCAGTTAGGCCTGACCTTGGAAAAGACAGGGGCAAGAGAAAATTCTTGCACGTGGCCCCCAGCTTCATCCAGAGAGAGAAGCAGCCTGAAGTTAGAATACACACGGACTCACAGAAATGATCTTTGGTGTGTCACCCAGTCAGAGGTTTGGGATTTTCCTTGGCAAAGAATAAGCTGTTTTCCCTTGGGGCAACTTTTCTCTGCCCAGGACAGATCTGGCACATTGCTGAGGCCCTCTAGGGCCCCCAGAGGGCTTTGTAATCCTCTCTCTCCTCCAAGGGACTTGATGGCCCAGGATGCAAAGAGTATATAGTCCACATGGAGAACATGCCAAAAACAAATCACTTCTGAAATTCTATCCACAGCTCTGGGTTAGGGCTCCACCTGGCACAGACTTCTGAGAAGCCCGAACAAGGCCGTGTGATTCTCTGTACTAGGATTAGCTAAGAATAATACAAATCTAGTGTAAACACACTTTGGGACATGGGGGAAGTGTGTTTAGATTTGTGTTTTTAACTGGTCAAGAGTTGGTTTGCGGGGGCGCAGAGAACGAGAAGGAGGAGATTCCTTGGTCACTGGACTGGTGATGTAACAAATATTTCAGATTGCAATTTGTTCCATAGTCAGATTAAGGGAGAATAAAAAGCCATGCTGAGACTTTCTATGAAAATTATTCAATCAAGAAGTGACATTTCTTTATTATGGAAAGACAAACTGACCTAGGAAGCGATGATCCTTTTCTTTCCTGATTCTGCAGTTACCTCAAAATAACCAAGCCTCCAGGAATGCAAAAATCAAAAAGGGTTGAGGATTCTTTATTTTTTTTAATTTAAAAATTATTTTTATTAAGGTGTATTTGACAAATAATTTTTATATTTAAAATGTGCCAAAAATTCTTAGAACACTAAATTGGCATATAAATAAGTAGGATAATAATAATAATAATGATCATAGCAATAAATTAACAATGATAAAATAAAATTATTATCTGTGATTTTCAACCTTTGTTTTATATAAGAGATACCTGGGGAGATTTTAAAGAGCGACTAACCCTGAGCTCTATTCCCTGAGACTTAGATTTCATCATGCTGGGAAAGGGGAACTAGCATCTGGAATTTAAAAGAGTTCCTAGGAAATTTAATGTGCAGAACCATTAAACTAGTCCTTGACTCGACCTACCACCTGGAAATTTTTGTCTCCACAGAATATCCGCCATGTAAGAGGGTGGTGTGGCAGGTGATGCTAAAAACCACGAAAAAGAGCTCTTTAAACATCAGATAAAATGAAGGCTGTTCTTTAACGAAACCAATGAATCTCTATAGTGACAAAGATCTGGTGAACTTTTCAAAACACACTAAAAGTCCACATTTCAAATATTGATGTCAAATTAATTGTTAATAATTAGATAAGAATGGCCAGGCATGGTGGCATATGCCTAGAGTCTCAGCTCCTCAGGAGGCTGAGAAGGAATTGTTTGCACCCTGAAGTTTGAGACCACAACCTAGTGAGACTCGGCCTCTAAAAAAATAAATAATGAATGAATATAAATAAGATTAGTGTTTCTGTTTCACAATTTCTTTGAGTTCTTTAAATGGCCAGGAAAAGTTTCTATTGGTGATGCCAGTGGGGAGCCGGCACAGTTCTGTGGATACTGTCACAGCGGGCTTCTAAGGCACATCAGGCTCTCCATGAACAACCACTGTAGGAGCTCAGATAGACATCACTTTGGTCCAGAATCTAGGTGATGTAGTTTGTAGTTCTTCTTTCCCTTGGGCCCAGGGAGGGGTCCACAGATGTTGAGAAACCCAACCTTCCTCTGCTCCGGGGTCTTCATTACTACCATTAAGATTCCCTTCCAAAGTGACCCTTACCCCCATCTTTTGCTCACACATGCCCAGACAGGTTGAATTGCTGAAATGAGCACTATTTAGGCCAAAGTGGGGGGGGATGCCAATATGCTATTTAAAGAGAAAACTAAAAAAGTAAAAATCACAGGAGTTTTGAAGCTATTCATCTTGAAGACTATTCATGGAAGCAGGGAAATTAAACACAGTATCCTTGAATATATACCCTCCACACATAGGCTTGGGCTATTGTTTCCTTCATAATGACAATTCACCTCTGGGAGTTTAGCATGGGGCTCTCAAGTCTGCTCAGCACAATCAACACAGCACTGTATCAGGAATCAGGAGGAAATGAGAACAAAGCTGTATTGTCAGCAAGCTGAGGGGTGACCCAAACACAGCAGAGCTGCAGAAAATTATTTTGGAAAATATTTCCTCCAAGCCGCCTGGGATGGCTCAGTCTGATTCTTGGTCAGACTTGACTGGAAGAGGAAATTAACTTACTCCGCCAAGAAGCCTGTGCATTGTTCTTGCATTAAGGAGAGAAAGCACAGGTAATGGTGTGAGCCACAGCTCCGGAGAAACCCGTTGTTCTGCCCTAAGACTACCTGCTCCTCAACTTCCTTCCCAGGGGGCAGGCAGCTCTGTGGGCAGATATCATCAGAAGAAAAAGTTGATTTGACTTACACACACACCTGCCTTCTTACCTGCTGGTTTGGTTAATTGGGGTCCGTAAAGTTTGAGATCACAGAGGCCAAGTGGTGACCCAAGACAGTGGACCCAGGAGCTTTAGAATGGAATTGTTGGGCTGGAAAAAAAAAAGTCACAATGGAATCTAAAAGGGTGTGTTACCAATGAGATGCATTAGCCCTTATGCTTCTCTTGATAATCACAGGGACTACCCCAAAGTAGATTTAAATGCCCTATTACAGGGTATTGTAAAAACGTATTTGAGCCACAACTTGAACAAGATTCAAATTCTCTAGAATCATGGTATTTCAAGATTTTTGTTAAATATTTCTTGTTACTAGTAAAATAATTTTTCCTCCTCCTCCTCCTCCTCCTCCTCCTCCTCCTCCTCCTCCTCCTCCTCCTCCTTCTTCTTTTGGTACCAGAGAGTTTTTCTGGGTACTTTACCACTGAATTATATCCGCCCCTCCCGCTTTTTTTTTTTTTTTTTTATTTTTTGTGACAGGGTCTTGCTAAATTGCTTAGGGCCTCACTAAATTGCTGAGGTTGACCTTGAACTTGCCATCGTCCTGCCTCAGGCTCCCGTTGCTGGGATTACAGCCATGTACCACCATGCCCAGCATCAATTCCTTTTTTTAAATGTAGGAGGAGCTGGGGGAGAATCCTGCGAAAGGGGAAGAATCCATGGTCAGCTCATGGGTCTCAGTGGTTTCTGAGAGTCATTCATTCAGTTGTTTTTCGTTCCCTTGTCTGTCTGTTTACTCAACACACTCTCACGGAGCCACTATTACCAACTAAGCAGAAAAGGTGTCAGGAATAGAGAGACTGGTGAGCTAAAGAGACAGGCTTGCTGCTTTCTTGGCACTTGTAGCCTAGAGGAGGAGACAGACTAATATGACACAAATAGATTATGTAATTTTGAATAGTGGCAAGTACTAGGAAGGGGAAACACAGGGTGCTATGAAAACAAATAGCAGGAGTGGTGAAGGGTCAGAAAACTTTCCATGAGCCCTAAAGGATTAGCCAGATGGAGGGAGGAGCTTGGGGGAAACAATTCAAGCAGGAAATAATAGCATGAGTGAAGGGCTGGGGATGTGGCTCAAGCGGTAGCGCGCTCGCCTGGCATGCGTGCAGCCCAGGTTCAATCCTCAGCACCACATACCAACAAAGATGTTGTGTCTGCCGAAAACTAATAAATAAATACATATTTTTTAAAAAATAGCATGAGTGAAGAGAAAGGCAGGTGAAAATCCAAATCTGAAAGAATTGAAACCATCAGTGAAGAGCTAGTGAACAAAATGAAACAAGGAGAAGGCAAAAGAAAATAAAACCCAAACACAATAGGGCAGAAATTTGCTCCTAAAGCTGCCTTGGTGGCCAGAGAGCACACGCAGGGTCTTTTCCTCCATTCTGGCTTCTGCCTGGCCCTCATTGAGGGCCATGGGCATTTTGGAGAAGCAGAAAGTGAGGTCCTTCACTTTGCCTTCCCAAGATGGTACCCTAAGTCAGACGGAAGTAATGAATCCTGGTTATCAAGTGGTAGAGGTGGCCAAGTGGGAGGTAGGGATAAAACGAAAACGCCTGAGTACTTGTGATGTAACAGGCAGTGCTGAGGTACTTGTGCTCCTTATTTAACATTCCAATAGTTCTGATGGTGGATAGTATGCATCTTAGTTCTAGAGAGGAACTGCAGACTCGGGAAGGTGAGTAACCTGCCCAAAGAGTGAAAGATGGAGATGAGCCTGCTCAAGGTGGGTTGGCTTCCATGTCCTGGGGTCTCCACACTCTTATTCTGCGTGGCTTCCTTAGAGGGGCCACAGAGCCCATCTGGTCCAGGCCTCTTATTTGCTAGAGGAGGAGATGGAGGATCACTCTCACATAAGGCCTAGGAGCTAGTAGCAAATGAAGACTACACCTCTGGTTTCCCATTGCGAATCCACACACCTTTCCTAGCTGTTTCAATATACATAATTAAAAAAAAAAAAAAAGTCACACTTTCAATTTGTCTGGATGCCAGAAATAAACAGACTCATTTTTTTTCTTGAGTTTCAGCCCTTTACCCGCCCCCACAAAAATTCAGTGTTGAAACAAGTAGTGAAAATGTCCTATTAAAAAACAAAACTCTACTAAATGACACATTTTGTAACAAAGCAATCACATTTGACTGCATTTTTTCATTTGGACTTTTGACTTTTGAGCTCTTATAAAGCAGGTATGCTTTAATGGAACAACTATCTTGTGCCTTTTCCATAATATTCTACATTCATCTAATAAAATGTAAAGTATATGTAATTGGTTGGTTTCTCTAATAGAATCTCATATCCAGAATCATATCTTGGTCCAAACCTTGAATCAATGAAACAATACTGTGGAATAGGAAGATAGAAAATGGCAACCATTGCTTCATCACAGGTGAATTCCACATCTGTGATCACAGAGTTGCTTCTCATTAGTTTCAGCTTTAAACATGACATTCTGGCCCCCAGTTCTGCATCTGGGAGATGGAAAAAATGGTACCTGGTAGTCTGTATGATCCCCTTCCAGCTTTGAAGTTCAAAGAGACAACAGGATCTGGAGGTATATTTACAACTAACTCACCTTCTCGCCCTTGGTCAATAACCCCAGCAGCTGTTCTTACCTGCTGGGTCCCTTAATTTTAATCCCAGACTTTCCTACCGGATTTTAGAAAAACTGAAGGGGACATCTGAGATTCTCAATTCCTGAGCCTGAGCGCCCCCTAGGCACCCAGAGGTAAACTGTGACAGCCTTGGAAGACATCAGGATTCTGGGAAATAGATATCTAAGGTCAGCACCAAATCCTTGAACTTCCCTGTTTGTCCGATGATGCAAGCACTGTGGGACTTTCCTGATTTGGGCAGGGAGGGCGGGAGGTTGGAAGGACAAGAGGGAGTAGGAGGCAAGCGCTGGCCCCACAGAGCTCTGCTAGACTATCCTTATAATGACAGGGTTAGAATGGGAGCAAGTAAACTGGAGACCCATCAGAGCTGCCCAGTGCAAATGACCATGGCCACACAATGAGTGCGTGGAAGAGACATTTTCTGTTAGAACAGAGAATAATCCTAAAGTAATAGACAACCATCATTGTGTTGCTTGCATTTCCCTCCTGTCCCAATAAACACCATGTGAGTCTTTCCAGAGGGACTTTGTCTTTGTGTGCCATTTTGCTGCCTTTTTCACTCCTTTTGCTATTTCGCATACTTCCTATACTCGTAGTCCACATAACAAGGTTTTTGGTGACATGGCTCTATTATAGAAGTAGAGCCAAAATAGAGTACTTCTCTTTATTTTGAGAAGTAGAGCATATGTGTGTCCATGCGTATGTACGTGAGTCATGTGTGTACTGTGTATGGTCTGTGTCATTGTGTGATTGGGTGTGTTTCTGTATGGTGTATGTGGCCTGTGCGCAGTGTGCATCCTGTGTCTCTGTGGTATATATACATGGGGTGTATGTATTCTGTGTGTGCAGTAGGTATGTTCTTCTCTGTGTATGTGTGTGTGGTGTATGTGCCTCTGGTGGTGTGTATATATGTGTATGCATTTTGGGTGCATATAGATGTCTCTGTGTTGTCTGGGCAGTGTGTGTGTGGGTGTTATGCATTTGTGTGTTCACTCCCGTGTGCTGACTCCAGCTCCTTGAGTCTAGACTCTGGGCTCCTCTCTCAGGCCTCAGCATCTATGACCAAACACAAGGCCTCCCAGGAAGTGTGCTTTGGGCTAAGAGAGTGAGGAGGGCCCTTTGCGTGGTGGGTCTTTGAGATTCTGCAAAGTCACACTGCACCTGGGGGTGTGCCATGTGACGGTGTCTGCTGAGGACCGTTCTTATCAGAAGGGTCAGGACGCCTAAGAGCCATTATCACAGGCTCCAGAGCTTGGCTTCATGAACTATGTGTTTTTCTCTAAGATATTTTCATTTTCTCTTAAAAGAAAAAGAAAGAGGAAAGGGACAAGAAAAAAATCTCTTGAGTGAACCTGTTGTTGATTCTCCTTGGGCCACACTTACCCACATTGCAGAAGCAGGAAGAGGTGGCACAGGCCCAAATCCACACCAGAGGTGGCCTTTCCCCTCAATTCAGGCCCAGTTCCCGGCTTGATGTGAACTTACGGCTCTGCCTCACCCACACTGGGCACATCTCCTCCATGCCCCTCATAGTGGACCTTTGACCTCCGTGTTCCTCAGAGTGGGCCTTTGACTTCCCGGTTTGGGTCCTACTCAGAAGGTGAAGACACTGTCTTTAAGTCACTGCCTTCTATGGTAGTTTTCTGTTTACTCCAACATGAGTCAACTCTTTTAGCATTCACTAAATAAGGGTGGCCACATACTGGGCCAGATAGAGGAGGTAGACAATAAGGTTAAGAATGTGGCTTAGAATAAGACAAGGAGGTTCACCACCAAGTTCTCTGCTTACTCTGCACCCAGTTCAGACAAAGTAAACTCCCTAAGGCTCTGCTTCCTCCTTTGTGAAATAAGAACTGACGGCCCTAGGTTGCTGAGTGGCTGACCCAGTGCAGAGTACTTAGCAAGGACGTGACATTCTGCTCAGCATGTGGATTGGCCAACCTTCACTCTAGACTCTCTGAGTGGAGCACCATGGTTCTCAGACTTTTTGACAGTCAACATTCTAGAAGCAAATCATCTTCCACTAAGGAGCCCCACAAACACAAGATGAGCAAGTCCTCCCTTTTGCAGTTGTTTTTGCTGGGAAGCAAGATCATGGACACAGGTGGGTCCCTGAATCCTGCCCCTAGGTGCCTGCCTCAGCTTTGAGAGGCTGGGTTGCTGCAGATGCAGCAGGAGCCTCTCCAGAGGTCCCTGGAGTGGGGTCTCCCCTGTGGGTCATTTCTATATTGTTCTGGGAGTCCTGGCCCAGAACCTGTTCCTTGGACCTTTCCAAATAATTTTGCAGGCACCTTATTTCTTGATTAAACTCCTTCCTACTTAATATAAATAAAGCAATTTCTGTTCCCTAATTGAACCCCAATGAATACAACTAGTGTCATTTGTATATGGAAGACCAAAATTAAAATCACAATAGCTATCGTGCTTCGGTTATACCAAAAGTTCAGATTTTTACAGATGGTATCTAACTTCATTTTCCCAGAAAATCATGCAACTGTTAAGGGGCCTAATCTTGGTGTGCACCTAGGTCTTTCTGCCTAATTAGGCTGGATACCTAATTAGGTACTGTTAGTGTACTGTTCTTTCTCTAGAGGAGTTCACAGTTCACAGGGATATATTCAGGTCAATAAATGTGCAGCCCACATGGGAAGCTGAAAAGAGCTGTGGCTATGGCTCTTGGAGCCAGGAGAGAAAATTCCTACCTGAGCTCAGGACTTGGAAGTTCAGCGTGGTATCTGCTTTCCAGTTGGCATGGGATGATCACAATCTTTAGACTCTATGGGGTCACAATCTCTGGACTCCTTACCATGTTGGGGGCTTCTACCTTGAAGCTCTGTTGGCCTGTTTCTCAAATAAGGGTGAACTAGGAGCCCCAAATCTGCATATTTGCAAAGGTGCCCATCCATCTTTGTGTTGGATGAATCATTGCAGGTCCTGGAACATTAAGATCTTCTTGTGGGACTCAGGCATATTTTGCCACTGAGTTACATCCTCAGCACTTTTTTTTTTTTAAATTTTAAGGCAAGTTCTCAATGGCCTTGATCTTGGTGATCCTCCTGCCTCAGCCTCCCAAGTAGCTGGCGTTACAGGTGTGTTCCACTGTGCCTAGCTGACATCTTTTTGCTTTTTCTGTGCCTTCTTAATGCCTGAGTGAGGAGTTGGCCCTGTTCTCACCAGCTGGACATGCAGCACAAACTCAACCTGTGGTGGAAGCAAGGTCCTGCTGAGAGGGTGTGGCCAGATGTAGGGACTTGGACTTCTGATTTCCTGACTCTTCCCTTCTTTCCAGGTTTCATTGCTACCCGCTAATTTTCTTGTTAGGGAACATATAGAGTTTTATATTCTGGACCATCGGGAGCCTAACATTCGAGCACATTTCTAATGCCTAGGCCCTGCACAAAAGGCTCCTTTCCCTCTACATTCATCTCCATGCTCACACCCTCAGCAGTGCCCTGGGCAAGGAGTCAGGAAATTGCAGTAGATTCTGCTGCTAAAACAGCTGTTAGATGATGTCAAAGAGAACACCATAAACATGTACCTCAAAATGCCCCAGGTCACATATGACCAAAAATACTGCATTACTTTACAGAGTACATGAAAAAAGGATAAGGACATAGAATTGTTCAGTTTCCAGAAGGTGAGTTGACGGGAGGAATTGCAGTGGAGAAGATGAAGCATTCTTAAACTAATGACACTAAAAATCGCATGCGTATAGTACTTGGTAATTCTAAAAACACTCATCTGTGTAATTCTACATAATTCTCAAAGTAACAGGCTAATGACGAAGGCAGAGAGCACATTATGATAGCTTTAAAGACAACAGACCTGAAGTTTGGGGTCAAGGTCTTCTGATCTCAAATCTAGCTCCCCAGTGGCAATCAAAACAAATATAGTAACATGAATTTAAAAACAAATCTATAGCCCAAGTTACCTGATTTTGATCTCTACTTGCTTAAGCAGGAGCTCAGCCTCCTTAACTCTTCTGATTAGTTCTGGGAATCCCTAGGAGATATTTCACAAGTGCTCAGGAGCAAGGCCATTCACAGAAGTTTCCTTGCTGGTGGCTGTCCTGATTCTGCTGGCCGCTGGGAATATCACGTCACCCTGGGCCATGACTCAGGACTCAGCAACACTGCCAATCACTCCTGGAGCAGGCTTTTTTTTTTTTCTGACACTCCACCAGGCCAGCAGTTTCTTGGTAGCAGTTTCAAGTCCACAGGCCATAGAGGACATGTGGTGGTCTAGGACAGGGTAAGGGATAGTTGCTCCCTCTTTATGAAATCACGCTTTGCTAGAGGCTTCCAAGGCAGTGTTATTATGACTCTGGTGTGCCAGAGGGTGACACCTAGTCAGTTTTCATGCACTGAGGAGGGTAGGTTTGGGACAGATGAGTATAACAGCCAGGACCTCTCCTTGGATCCATTCAGTATCTCACTGCAGAACTTCATGGCTAGCCTCTCGGTCTGCGAGTCTCCCAGTCAATTCGAACCAGGAACAAAATAGAATCAAAGTACATTTTTCAATAGATACCCTTTAAAGCTGTCTTTAAAATTTAAATTTTGTTTTGAGATAATTGCAGATTCATGTGCAGTTGTAAGAAATAATATTAAGAGATTGTGTGAGCCCACTTACCCATTTTCTTCAGTGGAAGATTCTTGCAAAACTATGCTATGATATATCTACCAGGACACTGATAATGACCCAGTAAAGATACAGACTGTTTCCATCACCATGAGAACCCCTCACTTTGCTCCTTAATGTCCCTCTCCCAGCCCCTAATCCAGGGCAACCACTAATCTAATTTTCTGTTTCTAGAATTTTGCCATTTCAAGAAAATGACATCCACAGAATCAAGAATATGACTTTTTGAACTGATTGTCTTCACTCTACCTAATTTCTTAACTTTCTGAAGATTCATTGAAGTTGTTTCCTTTACTGCTGAATAGTATTCCACGGTATGGAAGTATTACAGTCTGTTTAACCACTCACTTGCTGGAGGGCATCTGAATGATCTTTTATTTCACAGGCTTCTGTGTAAACAGATGCTTTCATTTTTCCAGGACAAAGGCCCAGGAGTGCGATTACTGGTCTCCTGTTTACTTTTACAAAATTTGCTAAGTTATCTTCAAGAGTGTCTGTACCATCAAGCCTTCTCATTAGGCACATTTGAGTGATCCAGATTTTCCACATCTTTGCCAGTGAACTCAACTTCCCACCGAATCACAAAGGGCATTGTGACAACTGGAAATCCTGTAGGGGACGCAACTTGAGCCTCATCCCCAGCAGTAGTCTCTTCAGTGCTGTTCAAATCCATTTCTATCCAGCCTGCACCCTCATTTCTTTGGCCATGTCCACACAGGGCTGAAGCTTCAGCAGTGGCCAGGCAAGACTGCAGCCTTAACTCACAAGTTCCTCTCTACATAGTGAGATGTTTTAGGATTTTATCCTTTCAAAGAACTGCCCCTCTCCATATGCCTCACTGAAAGATAGGCTCTATGAGTTATATTGAGTCAATCCAATCCCTCTTTCCACTATTTTAAACCCCTGTCTGATGGCTCTGTCCTATAGCAACAATTCTTATGGTGCAAGTTCCAGTACACACTATTCCTTCACCCTATCAGGTCTAAAAGTGGTGACAGCTTCCTTCATTGGGCACTGTTCAGGGGCTGTGGATTAAAGTGCAAACTATCAGTTAAGGTTCCTTCTCTCATGGATCTTTTATTATATGAAGGAGATATGAACAACAACAAAAAAGAAGCAAGGTGATTTCATGTGGTGATGCATTCTACAAAGACTCTACACAGGATAATGTGAGAGAGAGAGTGAAGAATGAGGAACTCACCCAGGAGCTGAGCTTGTTGGTATCAGAATTTCTTCAGGCTGCTTTTTTTTTTATCAAAACTAATCATTATTTCTTCCATTTTTATGTGATATATTTTCTGATCCCTGATCTTGTATCCACAAATTCTTTTGTTTGTTAAAGATCCTTGAATAATTTGGTACTTTGAATTAAACAACATTATATCAAACATGGAATGTATGCTACAGATACAATGAAGATGCTTCCTTCCTTAATTGGGATGCCATACCTCTAAGGATGCAGCCAAGGAACACAGAGACCTTGTTCTTGTTGATTCCTTATGATTAACATTCCTGAGTCTTTTTCAAGTGAATACCCCAAATCAAATCACTCATGTCTTGCACTAGTTCAAATTACTTTCAAAAGCAAGGAATTTACAAAAGCATGCACCAAATGTTGTCTTTCTAACTTCAGCTTGCCATATACTTCTGCCATTTGAGTTTGTCACTGAACAAATTAGGTATCTCTTCCAGCTTGAGGTCATTGTGAGTGTGCTAACGAGCACTCTCAGACCAAAGTTCAAGTAGTGAAGAGGATGGAGCAGGGAGGCATGTCTTGCTCTAAAACTAACATGGTCCATTTAAGCCTCTTGGGGCTTCATTGCTTGGTGAGTTAGGGTATTATCTTGTGTTTCCCCATCCTATACCTGAGAATATGGTGAGAGCTTTGGCAAATAGTTTTTCTCAGATTAAGCTATACTACATTACCTGTTGTGTAATTCCATCAGAGAAGTAAATGAGACTTTGGTTATAACCTCATTCTTAATGATCCCAAGTTGGCTCATAGCACTTTGGCCCCTGTTTGTAGTATTATGCTTTCTACCTTCAGTAGCCCAGCCTAGACTTTTTTGTTGTTGTTGTTCTTCCTGCTGTAAACACAACTAGAATAATAATCATTGTTATCCTTGGGGCTTTGTGCAAATCTCAGCTTTTCCTGACACTGTTATTTTGGGTCTTTGGCTATCTTCTTGTGCTAATTCTTTTACAATCTGAGTGCCTCAGACAGCCACGTTATCAATTTCTCTGAATTTTTTTCTACATTTATGTTTGCATTTGTGTGTAGTTGCATGTTCTCTCTTTCTCTCTCTCTCTCTCTTTCTCTCTCTCACACACACATCACACACTCGCCTGGTTTACTTATGACAATTTAATATAAACATTAATTGTTACCATCTTTGAAGTGCCCTGCTTTTTGGAGTTATTGACACAGAATCATTCTTTATTTTCTGTTTATTTTATGAAATCCACTTTCCTAAAGTTTGGCTGATTTTCTTTCTTAACTATAAGGTCTTTAAAATAGCATGGTCATTCTTCATCAATCTAAGAGGACAGGTTAATAAGTGGGCTTGAGTCAGATAGATCTAGATTTGGCTTTCAGGTTCTTGATTCCAAGCTTTGTATCTTAGACTAGTTAACCTGTTTAATCCTCAGTCTCCTCATCAGCAAAGTGGGGTAACCTCACAGGATGGTAAAAGAATTTAAAAAACTGTAGTGAGTGCTCAAATTTTATATTTATTTAGGCATATTTATTATTGTGATCAAACACATGTTCAATGAATATGTTATTATTATTTTATTGTCCTTGTACACTTGAATTGAATCATCATTTGATTTATTTATTATCCTATGCATTAGGATTGAGTGATGTTCTATCGAATGAGGGCATCATTTCCTCAAGTTACTTCTGGTTTTCTTAGAAAGGAAAGAGCTTGCGATCCCCCTGCCTCAGTCTCTTGAGCTGCTGGAATTAGAGGCATATGCCACCATGCCCAGCTTGAATCACTATCTAAAAGCCAAACAGCTCCCCTTGAGAACGTGCTTTTCTTCCTATATGTGCTACCATGTTCACATCTATTACTGATACTGTGTCAGTCACATTTCCGTTGCTGTGACAAAATAATTGAGACAGTCAACTTAAAAGGAGGAGAGATTTCTTTTGGTTCAGTTTCAGAGTGCTCATGTGGGGCCTGTGGTGAGGCAGAGTATCATGGCAGGGATCACATGAGGGAGTAAAGCTGCTCAGTTCACGGCAGCTGGAAGTTTGCTGGCAGCTGGAAGTTTGCTGGGGCCCCTTTGGCTGTGGCTCTCAACATCTACCCCTCTCTGTTTAAACAACAAGCATGTGGCTTAGGGACCGTGCCTGCCTTAGGTTGTCCAATACTACATATGGTCCTTACCTGTCATCGGATGAGCTGACCTCAGGGCGTCAGCCTCCTCTCTTAGGTTGGTACCATTGCAATTGGATCTTACCTGTCACTGATTACCGGTCCAGTATACAGCCACACCTGTGGAGAGGTCTTTGTACCAGCGGGGGGGGGTGAGGTTCTTTGCCTCACCTCTGTTGGCCCCCAAATTTTAGCTGAACGATCATGACAAGCAGAAGGGAGGAAGATACACCAAGCCAATTGACGGCTCCTTTTGGAAAATTTGTACCACCGATGACATCATCAGCAAAAATACCCCAACACTACCACAAGTCGCTGCACCAACAGATAGTTCACAATGCATACAAGTGAGTTCACAATGCATACAAGTGACACATAGTCTAGGCAAGTTCTGCAAGCAGTTCGGTGATGGCTATTGCAGAAGCTGTAGATTGGTTTTATCTTTGTCTTCACCGGCACTGGGATGAAGATAGGAATTCTGGCAATAATGGCTAAAGAAAAAATTGTGTAACATTCCAGAAGGCACTAAAAGAAAACAATTTTCTTAACAATTTACATTATCTTGAAGAGAATTATTAAATATAATGAAAAGGAAAGGTGAAAGTAAACAAACAGATCTGTTAACCTCCGTTTTTGTTCACATATTAAAACAATCCTCAACAGTTGTTTACCCAATTTAAATTAAACCATTTAAATCATGTGAATAAAAAAAAATTTGGATCCATTTTTCATGAGTGCTCATCATATATGATATATGGACATACGTACATTCAAACATATAACACAAAACACAAGTGTGCACACATAATATAATACATACAACACATAACATAATAGTAAAGGCCTTATAACTTTTTATAGGTGAAATCTCCATTGCAATGTTTAAAAACTCTATAGTCAAAAAAAATAGAACTGATCAGCAAAATATTAACCTAGGTCTGTATGAGCTCAAAAAACAAAATAGAACTTCATGATATGGGAAAGGGCAATAATAAAATAGATATTGAAAAAAGAACCCTGGTTCTGTTGCAGATGTAAGAATAGCCAAACTGGAGTTTTGGATATCAGCTGTTATGGATTTGAGCCAAATCATCTTCTTTTTGGTCTGTAGAAATCGCTTTAGTTAATCTCTCTGGAATCCAAATCGGCTGCTGTTCTCCCTGTGGAAACACACAAACAGGCCCCCGACTCCAGACAATCACTGGGTCAGGACCTTGGTTAATCTCTCTGGAATCCAAATCGGCTGCTGTTCTTCCTGTGGAAACACACAAACAGACCCCCGACTCCAGACAATTACTGGGTCAGGACCTTTCCATTGTCCTGTTAGAATATCTTTCCAAAGTACCTTGGGCTTATGTACATTTTTTGGACACATATGCCTTTCTGCAGCACTAAGTCCTAATGAATCCAAATTTAAAAAGTTTAGAGTAAAAAGGGTTATTTTAAGTTTATCTTTGGGGAATATATACCCCTTCCTAATTCCGTCTTTTTGCTTTAATAAGTACATTTTAATAGTTTGATGAGCTATTTCAACTATGCCTTGTCCCTGTGGATTGTATGGGATTCCTGTTATATGAGTAATGCCAAATGATGAGCAAAATTGTTTAAAAGAGGTAGAAGTATAACCAGGGGCATTATCTGTTTTTAACTGTTTTGGAACGCCCACAGTGGCAAAATTTTGTAAGCAATGAGCTATAACATCTTTAGTTTTTTCTCCGGCATGAAGGGAGCCCATCAAAAATCCAGAAGAAGTATCAACTGTAACATGCAAATATTTTAATTTTCCAAATTCTGGCAAGTGTGTGATGTCCATCTGCCAAACATGGTTAGGTATCAATCCTCTAGGATTGACTCCAAGATTAACTTGTGGTAAAAAGGTCACACAATTTTGACATTGTTTTATTATTTGTCTAGCTTGTTCCTTAGTTATTTTAAAACGCTTTTATAAAGTATTAGCATTGACATGGAACGTTTTATGAAAATTTATAGCTTCTTCTAGTGTAGAGAAAATATGTATGTCATGTGTAGTTTTATCTGCTAAATCATTGCCCAAACTAAGGGCTCCAGGCAATCCTGTATGTGCCCTGATATGTCCTATAAAGAATGGATCTTTTCTGTCCCAGATTAGACTTTGTATAGTGGAAAGCAAAGAGAAAACAGTAGAGGAAGGGGAAATCCTACCAGCATCTTCAAGGAATACTATAGCATTAAATATATACTGACTATCAGAAAATAAATTAAATACAGAATCTTTAAACATCACAAAAGCTTGTAATACTGCATTAAGCTCTACCTTTTGAGCTGATTGTTTGGGTACCAAAAATGTAAAAGTTTGATCAGGTGTAACTATTGCTGCTGTACCATTATTTGACCCATCAGTGAATATATTTGGAGCATACATGATAGGTGTTTTTCTTGTCATTTTTGGAAAAATTACAGGATGTGATGACCAAAAAGACAATAAAGGATTAGATGGTAAGTGGTTATCAAATGAAACATTAGATTTGCACATGATTATTGCCCAAGTATTTAACTCATTAGCTAATTCATCAATTTGATTCATAGTATATGGAGTAATAATTTTATTGGGAGAAATTCCAAACACTCCCTTTGCTGCTTTTATTCCTTTGAGTATTAATTGTCCTACAGCCTCAGGGTACCTAGTAAGAATAGTGTTAGGAGAATAAGATAAATGTATCCATAATTCTTGCCAAAATACTCCTGTAGGAATATTTTTTGTTGGTAGTACAATAAATAATAAAGGCAAACTTATATCAATTCTATCCAAATGCATATTTTCCATATATGTTTCAATGATTTTTAATGCCTTTCTTGCTTCAGGCGTTAACATTCGGGGTGAATTTGGATCTGATGGACCTTTTAGGATATCAAATAAAGGTCCTAACTCTCCTGTTGGTATACCTAGATAAGGCCTTATCCAATTTATGTCTCCTAATAACTTTTGAAAGTCATTAAGTGATTTGAGTTGATCTACTCGTATTTGAATTTTTGGTGGACGGACCATGGTTGAGGATAATAGAACTCCTAAATAATTAATTGGAAAATTTAATTGTACTTTATCTATTGCTATCTCTAGATTATAATTTTTTAATAAGTTTGTAAGTGTGGCATAACATTCTAGCAAGGTGTTTTTAGCTTTGTGTGCTAATAATACATCATCCATATAGTGAAATATTTGTAGTTCAGGATTTTGATTTCTAAGTGGCTGGATTACTTTGTTAACATAAATTTGACACATAGTTGGACTGTTAGCCATCCCTTGAGGGAGTACTTTCCATTCATATATCTGATCAGGACCTTCATGATTCAGTGCAGGGATAGTAAATGCAAAACGTGGACTATCCTCAGGATGAATTGGAATTGAAAAAAAAAACAATCTTTAATATCTATAACTAAAACATACCAAGTTTTTGGCAAAGCAGACAATTGAGGAATCCCCGATTGAGCAGGTCCCATAATAACCATCTCATTATTAATGGCTCTTAAATCTTGCAATAATCTCCATTTACCAGATTTCTTTTTGATGACAAAAATGGGAGTATTATGGGGAGATACAGAAGATTGTTTATGTCCTTCTGCTAATTGTTGTTTGACCAGATCATGGGCTGCTTGTATCTTTTCTTTAGTCAGGGGCCACTGAGGAACCCATACTGGTCTTTCTGATTTCCATGTAATTTTTATTGTCTCAGTGGCCCTTTGTGAAAACCCAACCCATGTCTGTCTGTTCCTTGATCTATTTGTATTGGTGCTGCTATACCTTGTTCTTGTTTTTCTAATCTTTTTCATTTCCTAAAACCTTGTCTAGCCATAATAGTGGGTGCATTTTGATTGATGTTATTTGTTAATGTCAAACCTAATTGATCTAGGACATCTCGTCCCCATAAATTTACGGGAAGATGATCCAATACATATGGCTGTATAGTTCCTTCACATCCTTCAGGATCCTTCCAATCTAATACCATTGCACTTCTATGGGGATTAGTCGCCACTCCTAGGCCTCGAAGCGTTTGAGTGGCTTGTTGTAATGGCCAATGTTTTGGCCATTCTTGACGAGAGATGATGCTAAGGTCTGCACCTGTATCCAGTAGCCCATTAAATTCATGTCCTTGAATATTTAGTTTTAGCATGGGGCGAGAATCTAAATTTAAAGAAAGCATAGCCCAATCTACACCTGTGGAGCCTAATCCCTTGGAACCTCTTTCTATAGCACGACTGGAAAATTTATCATGTAGGCTTGGTATTATTAGTAACTGTGCTATTATATCTCCTGGTGAAATTACTGATATACCCTTTGGAGAACTGGCTATAATTTTTATTTCACCTTCATAATCAGGATCAATTACCCCAGGACTTATCATAAATCCTTTTAGAGTAGAAGAGCTGAGTCCCAATAATAAGCCTACTGTTCCTTTGGGAAGAGGTCCTTTCACCCCTGTGGGAATGATTTGAACTCCCATCTCTGGAGTTAGTACTGATCTGGCGGAGGCACAGATGTCCAACCCTGCACTCTCTCTGGTTTGTCTGATGAGGGATCTGATGGACAATGTGTCCTGGGCACTACCCTGATGGGGTTGCTGGGTTCCTCCAGTGCTCCATATATTTGTGGTTTGGAGCCCCGGAGCATTGGGGCCCCCTGTCCATTTTTTGGCAATGGAGCCCGATGCCTTTCTCCATGATATTGTGGATAAACACCTTGTCCTTGTTCATTTTTTGATAATGGAGTACCCTCTATGGTGGTTTGAGAACGGCATTCATTAGCCCAATGTCTCCCTCTATGGCATCATGGGCAAATACCCGGTATTCTACTCCTTTGATACCTAGTTTTGTTAAACCCTCCTCCTATGGGGCAATTCCTTTTAAAATGTCCTGTTTGTTCACAATTGTAGCATGTTCTTGGCCTGGCATCTAAAGCCTGTTTTACTGCAGCTGCCATGACTTGCTCTTGTTCATTAATGTCTCTACATAATTTAATATATGTGTTTAAATCTTCCTGTTTCCATGGTCTAATGATATCTCTGCACCAACGATTCACTTGGTCATAAGCCAGTTGTTTTATTAATGGCATTGCTTGTTCTGTATTCCCAAAAACTCTGGTAGCTGTTTGAATAAGCCTATCTACAAATTCAGCGTAAGGTTCATTAGCTCCTTGTATTATCTTAGATAATTGACCTTGTAAACTTCCATGTCCTTGTAAAGTCTTCCATGCCTTAACTGCATCTACAGCAATTTGTAAATATACACCAGGATCATATGCAATTTGTTGCTGCTGATCCTCATAAGGTCCCTTTCCTAATAACATATCTAGATTTCTCTGAGGATAATCAGCTGCTGCATTTCGCCTAGCCGTCTCCTTGCAAAATTCCTCATTGGAAACCTTCCATAACAGGTATTGTCCTCCATTTAGCACAGCTTTACACAAATTAGCCCAATCCGCTGGTGTCATGTTTAAGTTGGTAATGGATTCGAGCTTACAGTGAAGAGTGCTTGAGGACCATAGGTTGTTACAGCCTCTTTTAGCTGCTTCACTGTTTTGAAATTTAAAGCATGGTAAATTCGCTGCCCTCCTACCTTAAATACAGGGCATGTTAATACTTGAGATCCTGTCTCAGGATCCCAACTATCAACTGCGGGGGTTGGGGGCCTCCCAGCATATGGAGGTGGCCTTATTAGTTGGACATTTACATCCTCTGGTGATAGAAAGGTGTTAGTAGCAGTCTCCTTTTGTAACTTTCCCCATGATGGCTTTTTCTGCTCTAAACTTCCTTCCTCTGTCTGACTAGTTCGAGAGACCTTCTCTTTTACTTGAATCTTTTCCTCTGTCTGACTAGCTCGAGAGACCTTCTCTTTTACTTGAATCAATATGTCTTCTCCTTCCTCTACCATTGTCTGAACTGAAGGTTTTGGACTAAGCAAACAAGATATGAACGTCCACAATGGCAATGTGCCAACTGGCAGAGTCCCTGGGCTTTTCTTTTCTATTCTTTTTAAATCTTCACCATGATGGTTCCATTGTGAGATATTTAACAACTCCTCCTTAAAAAGCCATGGGCTACATTTTTGTATTGTATCAACGTATGCCCTGACTGCTCTTGATTTTACTGGGATGCCTCCTTCCTCTAACAATTTACTTAACACTCTTTCGGTTTGTTTTTTACTAATTTCTGATCCCATATTTCTACTATAATACAACCCAACAAGACAACGCCTAACAAAACTGAAACAGAGTGAAACAAAATTGGAACAACACAAAATCATTATAATAGCCTCCTGAAATGTCCATCCGTCCTTTCTCCCTATCTGTTCCTCAGATGTGAGTGGTTTTTCTTCCACCTTACACATCTCCAGGGACAGGCAACTTAAAACAAAAGTGAAGCAAAACAAAAGAATAATCTTAAAATGGCTACCCATCCTCTCGCCCTGCCCTCAGGGGCGAGCAGTTTACTTACCCTCAGTCACTCCGTGTGAGCCACCAAATGCCGCAGTCTGGCTGGGCACAATTCAGGAGCCACTTATCAAAAGAAACTGACTTTATTTTTAGAACCACACACGCCAAGCAAAACAGCTCCTCAAGAAAAACCCTCAGAGCCCAACTGCCACCACTGGCTTCCCACCAGCCTCTCACCCACAAGCCTCTCCACCTCCCCCAATCCTCCTGCTCTTGAGGCCGATTGGCTGGGTCACGTGGGTGGAGCCAAATAAGTCCCCCAATGAGCAGCTCCGTGGTATGAAAGGGCAGGGAAACAGCCCAATGAGCATCACCGCAGAGGAGCCAATCAGCTAGATGTTGCTGGGGCCGCTGTGAGCCAATCATCAGCTGGCAGTCTGAAGGGCAGGGAAACAGCCCAATGAACATCACCACAGAGGAGCCAATCAGCTAGATGTTGCTGGGGCCGCTGTGAGCCAATCATCAGCCGGCAGCTGGAAGTTTGCTGGCAGCTGGAAGTTTGCTGGGGCCCCTTTGGCTGTGGCTCTCAACAATGCTGGAGCAGAAAGTCAGTCCTGGGTTATCTACTTTAGATTCCTCTTATGCTGCCCAAGAAATAAATAACTATCTTGTTTAGGAAACTGTGATTGTGGGCTTCCATGAAGTTCAAATCAAAATGCCAAGAGGATTTGCTTATTTGAAAGTTGATAGATAGGCTGTTTCTAAAATCAGAAAATAAAAGACAAGAACAACCAAGACACTCCTGAAAGTATTATAAGATAAAAGACTTTCTCTACAAAACATCAAAATTCATTATAAGTTAGAGTATATAACTAAAATGGTGTGCTTTTCAAGAGGAATAGACAAATTGATTGAAGAGAACAAAGAGAAATCTAAGAAATAGAGCCACAAATATATGGATTTATGAGGCAATGCTCACCGTAGGGCACATGACGAAAGGTTCAGCAAATTAATTGGGATCCTTGGCTATTCATATGGAGAAATAATAACACTGGAACACTAGCTTACACTATCTATAAAAAGTCAGTTTCTAGCCCAGAGACAAATCCTCCTAAATACAATTGTCTCATACTAGGCAAAAGTGACAAAAACAGACATTGAAGAAAAGATAACCTCTTCAACAAATGGTACTGGGAAGACTGGAAATCCATATGCAACAAAATGAAATTAAACCCCTATCTCTCACCATGCACAAAGTGTAACTCAAAGTGAATCCAGGACCTAGGAATTAGACCATAGACCCTGCACCTAATAAAAGAAAAAATAGGCTCAAATCTTCATCATGCCGGATTAGGTCCTGACTTGCTAAACGAGACATAAGAAATAAAATCAAGAATTAATAAATGGGACAGATTCAAACTAAAAAGATTCTTCTCCGCAAAGGAAACAATCAATAAGAGAGTGAAGCGAGAGACCACAGAGTGGGAGAACATCTTTGCTATATGTACATCTGATATAGCACTAGTCTCCAGGATATATAAGGAACTCAAAAAACATAACATGAAGAAAAATAAATAACCCAATCAATGACACTTCTCAGAAGAAGCTATAAAATTGATCAACAAATACATGAAAAAATGTTCAACCTCTCTAGTAATTAGAGAAATGCAAATCAAAATTACTCTAACATTTCATCTTACTCCAGTCAGAATGGCAATTATCAAGAATACAAGTGTTGGTGAAGATGTGAGAAAAAGGTACACTCATATGTTGCTGGTGGCACTGCAAATTGGTACAACCACTATGGAAAGCAGTATGGAGATTCCTTAGAAAACTTGGAATTGAACCACCTTTTGACCCAGCTATCCCATTCCTCTGTCTATAACCAAAGGACTTAAATCAGCATACTATAGTAATGCAGCCACATCAATGTCATAGCAGCTCAATTCACAATAGCTAAACTATGGAACCAACCTAGATGCCCTTCAACAGATGAATGGATAAAGAAACTGTGGTACATATAAACAATGGAATATTGCTCAGCATTAAAAAAGAATAAAATTATGACATTTGCAGGTAAATGGATGGATTTGAATAATATTATGCTAAGTGAAGTAAGCCAATCCTCCAAAAAACAAAGGCAGAATGTTCTTTCTGATAAGTGGATGGGGATCCATAATGAGAGGAGGGGCATGAGGAGAATGGAGGAACTTTCGGGAAAGGAATGGGGTATGGGGACAGGAAAGATGGTGGAATGAGATAAACATCATTACCCTAGGAACATGTATGAGTTCACATGTGGTGCAACTCTACATCGAGTACAACCAAAGAAATGAAAAGTTGTATTCCATTTGTGTATAATGCATCGAAATGCATTCTGCTATCATGTATAACTAATTAGAACAAATAAAAAAATAATATCTAAAAAAAGTCAGCTCTTAGGTTCAATCTTATTATGAATACACTTTTAAAAAGATATGATCCCTGCTGTTTGGGAGACTGAGGCAGGAAGATCGCAAGTTCAAAGCTACCCTCAGCAATTTAGAAAGGCCCTAAACAATTTAGCAAGACTCTATCTCTAAGTTAAAAAAAAAAAAAAAGGGCTGATGATGTGGATCAGTGGTTAAGTGCCCCTGGGTTCAATCACTGATACCAACCAAACCAAACAAAACAAAACAAAACATAAACAGACATGAAAAGAAGAATCATAAAAATTTTAGAAGATAAAACAACTCAGAAAAGAACAGATATCTTTAAGAAAACACAAACTTGCTAAGCAGAATAGAAAGGATTTCTAAATTTAACCCCTTAAAATTTTAAAGCCTTTCACAAAAGACAGCATAAGGAAAAGAAAATATAAGCTACAACCTCAGGGCCATCTAACTGACAAAGTATGAAAATCTAAAATGTATTAAAGAAATCAATATAAAAATGTGATTCATTTGAAAAATGAGCATCAGAAATGACCAGACTTTTCATAAAAGAAAACATCTTTGTCTAATAAACATCTTATGACATGTTCAAGATCATTAGCAAATAAGGAAATGAAAATTCAGAATGCAGTGAAATCCCATTTTACACCTACGAGATTGGCAAAAATTGAGATAAGAGTCAATGCCAAGTTTTGACAGGAATGTGGAACAATGGGAAGGTTTAGACTCTCTTTGTGGGGGTGTAAATTGGTACAACTACTTTGGGAACAGTTTCTCACACCCTTCCACTCAATTCCACTCCTAACTATATGCCCTACAAACACACACTTATATACAAGGGGCCATGTAAAAGAACGTTTATACTGTTTCTGTTTGTAGTAGTCAAAATGTCTTTTAATTTTGAGTCAAAATTAATAAATAAAAAATTGTAGTGTATGCCCACAGTGTACTATAACACAGACATAAGAACTTCAATTCTTCACAATATGAATTAATTTCAGAAAGTTGGTGTTTAAGAAAAAGCAAATGACACACACTGTGCCCTTTTTATTAGTTTCAAAACCAAGCAAAATTAAAGAATACGTGTGTGTGTGTGTGTGTGTATGTGTGTGTGTGTGTTTATGTGTCTGTAAAAACAGAACAAAAAAATGTAGAAATCAGGATAATGGTAATTTCTTTGGGAGGGAGGCAAAAAATGTGATAAGAAAGGCCTACATGCTGACAGTATTGTTAATGTTTTCCTGATTTGAATGATTCTACCAAGCACTTAAGGAAGAAATAATACTTCTACACAAAGATTTTTAGAAACTCATTTTCTGAAGTCTGAATTACCCTGATAGCAAAATCTGATAAAAACAATAAAAAGAAAATTATAGACCAATATCTTTCATAAACATAGACACAAAAATTCCTAATGAAATTTTCATAAATCAAACCCAAAATACATAAGAAATATATGCTCCCTCATGACCAAATGGACTTTATCAAGGAAATGCAAAGTTGGTTTAAGATTTGGAAGTCAATCCACAAAATTCACTACATTTGGAGACTGAAAAAGAGCAAATGCTTGAAAAAGCATTTGACAAAAGTCAGCAACAATTCATATAAAAACTCTCAACAAATTTGGAATAGAAGCAAGCTTCCTTAACCTATAACATGGAAATAAGAAAAACATATGATTAATATACTCATGTTAAAAACAGAGTATTATCTCCTTAAAATTATGAACAAACTAAATGTTATGCTTTGTACTAGAATTCCCAGCCAGTAGAAAGGAAGAATTAAAATTTTTTATTCACTAATGATATGCTCATCTAAATAGAAAATAATAAGAAATCTATTTGTTAAAAAGCTGCAAGAACCAATAAACAAATTTTGCAAAACTGAGGGACACAAAGTCATTTGGGATGTTAATCGGAACTTTTAAAAAGCCAATTATATTTCTACGTATTCTCAGTGAAAAACTGAAAATTGAATAATATACTGTTCATAATAGTATCAAAATATGATTACTTAGAATTAAATTTAAGTAAAATATCTATATATTAAAATTATAAAACTTTACTGAGAGAAACTAAAGAAGACCAAATTAACTGGTGAACCATACTGTGAGGATAAATTTGAAGTCTAAAATTAGAAATTCTCTTTAAACTGATCTATTGATTCAGTACAAACCAGATGAACATTCCAGCAGGCTCTTTTCTCTGGTCCAACTTTTTTTCTACAGATGAGGAAAACAAATTCCAGAAAGGTGGCGGGATTAGCCCAAGGTTAATGGCTAACTGGAGGCCACTAGGCTTTAGTTCCCCTGTGGCCCAAGTCCTCTCTCAGGGCTCTTCTCAGTGTCTGCTGTCAGAGGGGAATCTCCTGAGAAAACACTGCCTGTCTGTCTTATTTAGTGCAATCACACATATGTGGTGAGCTGGCCTAATTTTCCATGATCTGGTCTGAATTGTCCTCCCAATTCACCATCCATAGTAGATAAATATTTTAGGATGTAAGAAAAATATATTTAGTTTATTTGCTTTTTACTTATTTTTTAGGGACTTTTTTTCACAAAAACAGAAACATTCAGATTAATAAAATAAGGATTTCTTTTAAAGGACATAGAATTAAGAAAGAGAAGCTCAATTTCTGACCTTCATAAGAGGCAAGTGACTAGGATCAGATAAAAAGTTTGGTCAAGACTTTATGGCAGCCATGGGCAAGGGTTAAGGAGGGGAAAAGAAACAAAAAGATAGGAAAATAGGGAGAAAGAGAAGGATCAACATGGATAATTTTTATTATCCAAGAGGAGGTCCCTTCCTTATTTGCAATTTTGCTTTCTGCACTTTCAATTACTCATGGTCAACCAAAAATATTAAACGGAAAATTCCAGAAATAAACTATTCATAAGGTCTAAACTGTGGGTTCTGTGAGGCGTGTGATCCCATCCAAGAATTAATCATTCCTTTGTCTGATGTATCCACCTGTATATGCTGTGTGCCCATTAGTTACTTGGTAGATCTCATTCAGTGTCTTAGTGCTTATAGTTCAAGTAACCCTTATTTTACTTGATAAAGGCCCCAAAACACCAGAGTAGTGATGCTGGAAATTCAAATATGCCAAAGAGAGGCTGTAAATCACACATTTTATGTGAAAAAGTGAAAATTCTTGATTTAATAAGGAAATACAAAAGTTGTATGCTCAAGTTGCTACAATCCATTGTAAAATCTTTTATCTGTAAAATGTTAAAGAAATGGACATTTGTGCCAGTTTTGCTATTGTGCCACAAATTGCAAAAATTGTGCCACAATTAAGATGGACAAAGCATTAAATTTGTGTATGTATACATAGGAAAAACATAGTGTACACATGGTTTGATGTTATCTGTAATTTTGGATATCTCCTGGAGGTCTTAAAACATATTCCCTGTGCAGATAAGGGAGGATTTTTGTCTTAAATTATGTAAAGTTGTTAATATCAATCTCATGGTGATTGATGAATTGATTTCATGACAATTATTGATAAAAGCAAAAAGAAATAAAAAGGAAGATGGAGAAACATGATGAGTTCCTTAGGATAATAAAGTGATGAGGCTCAAATTCAAAGATTTTTTGGTAGTCCAGGCTAATTTAACAATAAAATTACCATATTTAGAGATGCGTCTTTTAGACCCTCTTACCTAAATTCTCAATAAGTGCAATGACTCTCAGTTTATGGTTGAGGTTAGACTTTCAGGAAGGTTCCCCATGATGCATGTGCTTTGGAAGCCACATAATTAAGTGGAAGGTCAAGGTCTATTATAGCAACAGAGGAGCCTACCAATGATCTCATGCCTCTTCCAAATACAGGCAACCCATTCAAATTTGTACTTAATGGAGACTCCAAAATTCCTTGGGCTAGAATGACATGAACATTTTAATCTGGGCTATCACAACCAGAAAAAAAAGTCTGGAAGATCTGGGTGGAATGTCTGATGTCAAGCAGTGGCTTCATCATGGGCCACTGGAATAAATTAGCCACAAATAAATTCTCAGGAAACTGTATGATTCACCATCAAAGGGAGTTATGGGGTATCAACCAATCAACGCTTGGAGTCTGTCCCATCCAAGGACAATTATCTTAGTTGTAGTTACTGTTTATCTCCTTTTCCTGGTCAGTGTAATAAAACCAGGTTGTCTGCATGTGCACTTGGACTGTCCACTTAAAACTGTGACCTGATGTTTCTAAAAACTGCCCCTGTCTTGATGATTTTAGCTATGGAGTTAGTTGTCAATGGACCTTTATTTTACTGATTTATATATGGTGCTGAGAATCGAACCCAGTGACTCACACGTGCTAGGCAAGCTCTTTACCACCGAGCCACAACCCCAGCCCAAGCAATGGAGTTAGAATGCAGGTTTTGCAGCTCTATTCAGGGCTCTACAAGGAATTCTTCTACAGCTTAGTTCATGACCAGTGACTGGGAGAGATTTATTTTTTCTATTAGCTAGACTCAAAATATTTTTAAAGGATATTTTTGATTGATTGATTGCCTGATTGTGTTAATTAGAGGGCTCCTCTCCAAAAACATTCAGCCCTGGGGGATCTTCTACAATACAAATCACATTGGGTCAAGATTCAATAAAAGTTTGTTTCAATTTTTCCCATCTCTCATAGGTGAAACCTGAAGTCCTTAGTCTGCCCCTTAGGCTTATGTCACCCGTCTCTGCCTTCATCTTCAGCCGCTCACTTAGCCATGCTGGACTCTCATTGTCTTTCCCACAAAGGGCTCTCACCCCAGCTATTCCTGCTATCCAGAATGCTGGACATCTAGTTAGTTCTCTCTTGTCTTTGAGGTCTCAGATTATTCTCCCATCCCAAATTAGGTTTTCCAGGAACTCTCACATACTATCTTGAACTTCTTCTCTGTGGCCTTTTCAATAGTTTTTAATTATGCCATTTATTTGAGTAATGATAGCTTGCCGGTGGATGACCAGTTCCAGGAGGTCAGAAGCCTGTTTGTTTTGTTCAGAGCTGAATGCCCAAGAGACAGGAATTCAGTGTTTAGTGAAATGATGGAGTTGATAGCTTCGTGGTATTAGCATCCATGATTGTGGTTGCTGCATTAGGCATTGTGCGCTGATTATTTGTTTATTTTTTGTTCTATAGAATAGGTTCTCAATCATTACTTTAAGATGTCAGGGAGCCTAGACCATTAATTCATTAATTAAATAAATTGTGAATGCAATCCCTCTGCCAGCCCCTGGAATACAAGGTGACAAAACTCTAGCCCCAGTTCTTAAAAATTTCACTTTTGAATACTTTTCTCTGCTGTTTTTGTTCATTTGTTAAATTGGACTACATACTTTGCTTCCGCTGATACTTTCCATTGTTCTGCATTGAACAGGTTGCCAAAGCATCTGGGTGAATTGTAGATGCTGCCGTGATTTGAATATATATATTTTTTTGTCACCACCAAATTTTGTATGGTGGAAACTTAATCCCCAAGGCAACAGAGTGGGGTGGTAGGGTTTAATGGTTAGGTCATGAGGGGTCCAGCCTCATGAATGAACTAAGGCCACTACACGAAGGAGTGGATTTTCTACTGCTATAGAGCAGCCACAATCCAACCCTAGGGAGAATTGCAGTGTTCAAGGCACAGTCTTAGAGGCAGAGACCAGACTGCTCCAACATCAAATCTGCCGGCACCCTCATCTTGTACTTCCCAGAATACAAAACTGGGAAAAATAATTTTCTATTCTTCATCAATTACCCATCCAGCACTATTAGGCTAAGACAAACCCTAATCAACCTCAGCCCAATTATCCCTAGAGATGTCAGTTCTCACTCTCTCAGGGCATTTGGAAGCTGCCTACATTATTTTTCCAAACCCTCTTTTCCCCAGAGGATATTTTGGACTCAGTAATTTGTCCAGTTGCAAAATTGTTTCTCCTCCGCCTTTCCATTTTATGTTTCTAAATTTTGCCGCTGGGTCCATTTCAAAACCTGTAATTGGATCATTCAGGGGTTGAACTACTGTGGAGTGTCTCTGTACCATTTTCCATATTCATCTTGGAATAAACAGAATTCTTATTATTATTATGTTTTTTTTAAACCAGAATTCACTTTTCATTGCAAAACTCGCACATGTTCCTTATTTCAAAACAAGAATCTGCATCTGAAAAATGGTCACCCATCTCCAAACCACCTCCCACTTTGTGCTGCCAAATCAAAATATAATTCTGCCTAGAAACTGGCGTGATTTCAAAATTGTTTTGGAGGATATTCTAGAAACCTCAGGATCATCCTGCCTGTCTCCTTCCCCCTGCCTGCACACATGTGGACTCCTCCTCACTGTAGAGTTCTAGGTCGGCTTGCAGGTAATCTCAGTCTTTGCTCTTGACGTTTGCCACCCAGAATTCTTCCCTGATCTGTGTATCCAACTCTGCTCTAAAGTTAACATTTGGGGTCTAGTTAGCAGAAGTTTTTAAATGTCCCCATTTCAATCTCTAGATTTCAAAGCTCATTATGTTTTAAGCTCTACTCATTTCCTCCTACTGGGCTTTCCCTGTTCTAATGGCCTTGGAATGTTTTAATGAGGTGAGGAACACAGCAGGCGCCCCCAACAAGTGAGTGGGGCTCCCTGGGCACCTGATGCACATTATCCCTTTCTGTCTTCCTCACTGACCTGCTCTTACACCAATGCTGTCCATGGGGAAATGAAGCAGAATCAGATCAGGCACTTTTCTAAGGCCACCAAACTTCCAGGTGCAATTCAGATTTACATTCATTCAAGTTCAAAGTCAAGGCTTCCTATTGCTCTGGTGAATTAATTGCCTTATTTGAAGGTTGGAACTGGTAAGGCATATAACCTTGGACAAGCTAATGAATCTCCTCTCAATCTAGGATTCCTTCCCAAATCAATGAGTAGGGCTAGATGAAAGCCAAAGTCCTCAATCTCTAACATGTCCAGTTCCTGTTCTAGGGTTAGCTGATTCTAGAGAAGGAATGCGCTCTGCAACAGGTCTCTGGCCAACAATGTCCATTTATTGACTGCATAGTCTGTCTATACAAGGTGGACTATAGCTTATTATTATTTTTAATCCTTCTAACAAGTCTATAAAGGTCTGATTATAATCCTATTTTTTTCTAGATGAGAGACTAAGGTTCAGAGAAATTCAGAAATGTACCCTAAGTCATACAGCTAATAAAAAGCAAGAGTATTTGATTTCCATTGTGTGCACTGTGTTCTGTTTATGGGAAAAGGGGAGGAGAAGGCAGAGTATCATAAGAGACGCTCATGTAGGATCATTCCAAAATGTCACATGGTACCCCAATGTTATGCACAATTTTCATGTTTTTATGTACTGATTAAAAATAAATTTCATTAGTAATAAAAATTGAAATAAAAATAAATCAGGGCCAGAAAAAAAAAGTTCTTTAGGGTCAGATAAATATGTGCACCTGGCAGTGTGGCCCGAGCTAAGCCAACTGGGGTGAGAGGGTGCTTAAAAGCAGGGAATGTCCTGGTCTCTCAACTTCACTTGCTGCTGCCTTCCTCTCAGGGAGCCCTATGTTGGAAGGAGCTTTGGCTAGAAGAGCTTGGCTCAGCGCTCAGTCTTGTTCATGAAAGCTGCTTAACCTCCAGGTCACTAAACCTTTTGTCCCCACCCCCACCTCATTGTTGGGGCCACAATTTTCTGACTTCTCTGAACTTTAGATGATTTGCAGAAACTGTCAAACTGCCTAACTCCACCGAGCTCAGTGCTTTTCTACAGCTGCCTAGGTCCCGGTGTGTAGCAGAGGAGGCTGGACTGAAAATCCGCCACCTGCCTTGATGGAAAAGCAGAGTCTCTGGGAAAGGAAATTGTGAGGAATAAGAGTCCACAAGGGGTTGTTCAGAGTCCAAGCTGGGTTTTCAAAGCGGTGTGTGGTTGGTGGAGTGCAGTGTGGGCTCTGGGACCCAGTGTAGCTGGATTTGGATAATACTTGGCTTCTTCCCCTTTCTGGCCTCAATTTATAGCCCCAGTCAATGAAGTGAGGATGACTACACCTTAGTAGGTGGCTAGACACATCAGACAAACTACTCAGGGTGCCATAAGCACACTGGAGAGACACACAGGAGGCGGGTCCTGTTGTCGTTATTATTAAGGAAACAGCTTGAGGCCTTTTCCTGCCATGAGAACTCAGGCAAACATCACCGTTTTTCATGCTGTTTTGCAAAACCTGGGGTGTGACCATTTGGTGAGTCAACTCTGACAATGCTCGCTGGACACTCATATCCAGAATGAAGCAAGGGTCTGGAATTGAAGACAAGCCGTTGAGGCTGCCCGAACACACCATTCACAGCCCTAATGCAGGAGTCAGACAGCTTTTTACGGAGGGAATCTCTTAAACCCACCATTTTCCTACTCCCCAAATAGATGCAGTTATGACATGAATTTGACACTCTACAAGAAAAGGAAGAAATAGCAGCCCAACGGTAAAGGGAAAAGACAAATCAGTCAGCAAAAATAAGTCACTCGTGAACCAGGGCAGGCTGTGAAAGATGAGAGGGACACACAGAGTGGTAAGTAGACCCAGTGCTCATGCAGGGGCCCAGTGCTCTGGTTAACAGTTTTGCCCTGGAACTGCTCTCCACAGCACCCCTGTGATGATCGGGGATGTTGAGACAGAGATCAGAGATGCCGCAGCACAGGAGGCTGGAGTGTAAATCTGTCACCTGCCTTGATGGAAAAGCACAATCTCTGGGAAAGGAAGCTGTGAGGAATAAGAGTCCACCATGGGTTGTTCAGAGCTGGGTTTGCATAGTCCTGAGCCACCTTGTCATGTACAATACAGAACATCAGTTGCATGTACACGAAAGGGGGAATCTACAGATGCCATTGGGCTACAAATCCCTAAATCACTCCAAGCAGAGGGACACCCTTGGGCAGGAACTTTCAGAACTTTGCCCTCTGAGCCTGTGTAACTAACTCTTCCTTGTGTTTTTCTAAGCCCCTCTGGTTATTACTTAGGCTGATCTGCTGGCTGATGGAATGGAAGAAGAGTCAGAGGAGAAAAGAGGAGAATATAGGGAGGGCAGAATCGAACGGAAGAATCACAGGATTGTCAGGCTGTGATCAAAAGCCATGAGATCGAATGGGGAAGTGGACAGAATGTGCTGTCTGCTGCGGCTCTGTCTTTCTGGAAGACAGGGGGATTGCTTAGAGAGTGGATGCCATTAGTCAGCAGCCTGGCTTGGCCTGAGTCAGCGTCTACTTACTTTACCCTTTGCAGCCCTCATGTTCTGGGGTCCCTGGGAAGGTCCCCAAGGACATCACCAGTTTCAGATCCTCGTAAGGCGGGGACATCTGTTTTGTGTGTGTGTGTGTGTGTGTGTCTGTCTGTCTGGAACCCACTGGACATGAGTGCATAGGAGTGTATATGGGGGTGGTGTGGGTGTGCCTCGATGATCCAGGATGTGCACAAGGCAGCCTCCTCCCTGACCTCGCCGGCAGGCCCCCCTGTGTCTATTTAAAAGCTCTGGGGTCGCCTGATCTGAGGTCTGTCCATCCCATCCCCTCCTTGTTTACTGGAACATGGGGTCACTGCAGTGCAGCTGGAATGCAAGCTCTGGACAATTCAGCAAGGCCAAGGCGGGCCCCGCAAGGCGTCATGTCATTGCACTGTTTTTCCTTCCCTCCCACTGAGTTTTCTTGGAAGTTCTGAGCCAGGCTCAGTGTGTATCTCCAGAGACACATTCCAAATTCCCAGCTGCTTGCAACTCAGCAAGTTTCATGCTCCTCCTTTTAAAATCCAGGTGCCCTGAAAGGTCAGAGATGAAAACACCCGGCTTGGCCGAGAGGGAGGGAAGCACTGTATGATCCCAGGAGAGGGGCATCCAAGGTTCTTGTGGTTGGTGACTTCCCACGGTCACATGCCATTCAAACACTGCTTCCCTTCTTGAAGAGCAAAGAGCAAATAATCTCTGCTTAAGCTACCTCTGGGACTGGGTTGAAAAGAATGAGGAGCAACCTTGGCTCTAGTCTGTGTGTCAGTCTCACCTAAGGACCTGGAAGTGGCTAGGCTGCCCTTTTCCTCCCTGAGCACAGATCTTGCCTGCTGCTGTGCCACCCGGAACTCTGGGAATCGCTCTCAGCCCTACTTCCTCTTTTCCATCAGTTTTCTTACCTCCTATTTTTTTACCCTCTACCTTATTTTTTTTTCCCAGCACAATGACTTCATTATTTCACGGATTAGAGGAAATGAGGAGGGCCAGGAGAGAAAGAACCAAACATGTCTACTATTTAAAGTATATTAGTGACAGTGTCCACCTCATGCTTTGAATATAGTATAGCCCTCGCTGCTCCGCCACGAAACTTATTTTAAAATGAACATTTTTTTCCCTCTTCTTCCTCTTCCAAATTAACAAGTGAATTATAATCTCCCTGCAGGAACACCTGGAATGTAGCCTTTGAATCACTTCTTTTAAAAACCCTCTGTTCTCCCTCATGGGCAAACCAGCCTCTGGGACAGGAGTCTTTTTCTTGGCTAGCAAAGCAATACTTCTTTTTTCCTTTTCTCAAAACTGTGTTCTTATTACTGGATTGGCATCAGGGATAAGGGCAGAGCTTTTTGTAACATATTTGTCTCGTAAAAAAGTGCCTGTGCTTTTTCTTAGATTTGTTCTTGCTATTGAATGAACGATACATTGGTAATTGACGGATGAGCTTTGTTTTTTCCAAATGTGGTCCTCTGACCTAGAGCACAACACCCTCGGAACTCATTAGAAATGCACGTTCTCGGGCTGGGGATGTGGCTCAAGCGGTAAGGGCGCTCGCTCGGCATGCGCGTGGCCTGGGTTCGATCCTCAGCACCACATACCAACAAAGATGTTGTGTCCGCCGAGAACTAAAAAATAAATATTAAAAAATTCTCTCTCTCTTTAAAAAAAAAATTAAAAAAAAAAAAGAAATGTACGTTCTCTCTTATCCATCCTCGGCAAGCCTTGGGTAGGGCACAGCAAGCCCTTCAGGTGATTCTGATGCATGTGCAAGTCTGAGGACAGGGACTGATAGTGAAGGGAGGTGTTGAGGTCTCTGTGTGTCCTCCAGACACGAGGCAGCGTCTGTGCCTTGCTGGTGTGGTCTGGCTCATGCACCTCACCTTTCAAGCTGGAGCATGGGGGTGTGTGAATGTGAGTGGAATGACTGGGAGGTGATGGTGGTCCTGTCTGATGGAGTTTCCTGATAGTTACATGGTGCCCAGCACTTCTCTAAGAGTATGAGGACATCTGATCCATGTCATATCACCATGTAGGTGCCATCACTCTGCTTCTCGTCTGCTTTAGGCAATTAAGTGGACTATTAGTTACAGAAGAAAATGGTGCAATTTATTCCTTTTAATATTTCTTTTCTTTTCTTGGAATAAAATTTTAAAAATAACTAATAATAAATTTAAAAAAATAACTAAAAGCAAACTTTTCATCTTAATTTTTTTCCTTTTTATCCTTTGAAAGATTCTCAAAAAGATTCCCCCAAATTTATTAAGA
The DNA here is from genome assembly GCF_964194105.1 of Spermophilus citellus. Classification (NCBI taxonomy): domain Eukaryota; kingdom Metazoa; phylum Chordata; class Mammalia; order Rodentia; family Sciuridae; genus Spermophilus; species Spermophilus citellus. The sequence continues at coordinate 151,850,035 of NC_138187.1, forward strand.
AGGTTGGGATATGTGGATTTAGATTTGTGATGTTCAATTTGGTAACACTAGCCACAGGTGACTATTGAGTAATGAAATGCAGCCAGTCAGAGCTGAGAAATGCTCTAAGTGTGGAGTACATGCCGGATGATTAAGGCTTAGTCCAAAAAGAAAGTGTAAATTATTCCACTAATTTTTATATTGATTTCATGTTAAAATAGTAATGCTTTAGATATGTTAGGTTAAAAATACATTATTAAGATTAATTCCACCCATTTCTTTTTATCTTTAAAAGTGTGGCTACTGGAAAATTTAAAATGACAAATGTGGACTGGGGTGGCTCAGTGGCAGAGCGCTTGCCTAGCATGTGGGAGGCACCGGGTTCAATCCTCAGCACCACGTATCAAATAAAATAAAGGTCCATTGGCAACTAAAAAAAAATGACAAATATGACTCATTTTTGTGGCGCACATTGAATTTCCCCTAGAAAGTGCTGCTGGTGGAGGTCAAACACAATTTTGGGAGAGACTATGGTTATTCCAGAAGTAGGTACAAATGATGGCTTAATTGCTCAGGTGAAGCACTGTAGCTTGAAGCATAGTAGCTAGTCTCCTGGTCTTTGGAGCTAGACACACTAGGCCTGAGTGGAGACCATGCCATTTATGGGGTCAGATGCCTTAACCTCTCTGAACTTCAATTTTTCCATCTGTAAGGGGTTATCTTTGTTCCTAACTCAGAAGGCTTTCATGATCATTAGTTAAGACAAGGAATATAAAAAAACTTAGTATTATTCCTGGCTATTAATAAATAGTTAATACTGACTCTCCTTTAGTAAAATAAGAAGAAATTCTATTATTAGAGCACATTATGTTACTGACTGTGGTATCTTCATTTCTGAGAATGATTTGTATGTCATCTTGCTCCAAAATATTGGATGCTTTTCAGTGCCTCTATAGCTTGAAGTCTGCAACTGTCTATGGGCCCCTACCCAACACTCCTATGATGGTGCTGAAGCTCCTCACGGTGAAGAACTGTATTCCAAAGTGGACTGTCCCCAGAGAGAGACCCATCTGGTTTGTTATGTCTACAAAATTTGACAGATTCTATGGCACAGAGAGTGGATGTACCTGACAGTGACAAAGGAGATGCACTTTTTGAATGAGAAAAACAGTTTCTTCACTTGCAAATATTACAGGTCAGCAAAGCCAGAGTTGGGTGGAACATTGGAACAATGCTATGATGCTGGCATTGAGCCTACTGCATGGTGCCCCAAGTGAGCTTTAGGCCTTCTGTCCCTATGGTAGCACAGATCATCCAGATTAGACTCCTCCAAAGAGAAGGCAGTTTTCTCACTAAATTTTCATGGAGATAGGAATGGAAGAAAATCAGGTAAGTGAAGTGAAGAATGGGGGAAAAAAGCAAACCAACAGAAAAAGGTGGCTCCTGGCTCTGTTTTGAAAGATGCAGGAGGGTCACATTCTCATAGCAAAGTCTCTGAGCTCCTAGAAATGCTGACACCATCATGAGTTTATCTGTCACTAGCAAAAAAAAAAAAAAAAAAAAAAAAAAAAAAAGAAAAGAAAGTCCTTATCCATCCTCCATGGATACTGCTCAAAACAACCACAGGGATGAAGAAGTAGAGATCATCAAGAGATTCTCAACCAAGATTAGGTATCCCAAGCATATGCACTGGGCAGTATTCAACCTCCAGAAAAGCAGCAGAAAAGTGTAAGGATGACGTACTTGGCTGAGGAAGAGACTGAAGATTCTTTGGGTTGTCTCTGAATCATACTTAATTAATTAATCATAGTTACCACAGACGTCATCGTCGTCGTCGTGGTCATCATCACCATCATCATCATCTATATCATCATCAAAACAGGTGCCTTTTATTTAGTACTTCCTACATTCCAAAAGCTTTGCAACATGCTTTTCATGGTTAATCTCACTTAATTCTCTTGACAGCTGTGAGGTAAGTACCATTATTAGGCCATTTTTACAGATGAGGAAACTGAAGCACAGAAATGTGAAGTAATTTGCTCAAAGTTGACGCCCCTGTTGACAGGCTTGCTGGAACTTTCATGCTCAATAAACAGAGATACACACTGAAGCTTCCTGATTACAGATCCTGAAGGGAATTCCGAGGTCAGAAGATCTTGACCCTATGTCAACTTTAAGATCCATTTTTATAAGGAATATTTCATAGTATTACATTATTATCCTGAAATAAAATCCACAGATTGCATAACCCACTTAACCACAGTGATTGACAATCAACATTTTATGATAAAGAAACATGAAATGGATATATCTTGTAAGGAATATGTATTTCAAAAAGTATACATTTAAACACATTGGAATTATCAGATTCTTTGCACCTGCACGGATGAGCACCAGGAAAGCCACATTTACAGAAGCTAACTACTCAAATACCACAAGCGGTGCTAATATTAGTGATTTGGCTACTCCTAGGAAAGTTTTAGACAGAACAAAATACAACTTTTAAGTATTCAATATATATTAATTAAAATCATGCCGAAGTATTTTGTGTTATAGGTAAGGTAAAGTTCTAGACCTTATAATTTTCTCAGGTATGTAAAACTCCAGTACGACATTCAAAAGGTGGGATTTTTTTTCATTGTGAGAGAACTGTCCCAGGAATGGAACAGCATTATAACAACATCTAACCCAAAGCTCGGTCAAGAAAATACCCATAACATCATTACTTCAATGATCGGGATGCCAGAGATATTTTACAAAGTTCCCAAGCACCTTGGGACAAAGGTTCTCAATCTTGGCTGCACATTAAAATGCTGCAAAGACTCTGAGGTCCTTGGTCAGGGCCACTGCCTATCATCTGGGTTTTCGACAGCTGTTCAGTTGAGTCTATTAGTAACTGTAGCAGAATCAGAAGCCAGATCATTAACCTGGCCAGTTTTCTTTCTGTCTGTCTCATGGAGCTGTTTTCTGGTCCAAAAGAGTCCAAAGTCCTCTTAACCCAAGGAACAACATCTCTAATTCTAAATTGGGGCAGGGGTATGTGACTCTAGGATCTGAAAAGTCAAAAACCTATTTTTAAGGAATCCAGTAAGTTGAGTAAAGGGTTGATAGTTTATTTTCAAGTATAGAATAAACAGAAGAACAGAGTTAAACTAAATAAAAACAAAATCAATAGTGACTGATTATTTAGGAAATACGCTTGTACTGTGGTGTGGCTAAGCCCCCTCTAAAACCCCCAGTCCTCTCCTCCTCAGGCTGGACTCAGGCCTTTAGCCTTATAGGAAACTTCCTATAAGGAAACACTTCCTGAAGGTCTGAAAGGGGTGTCTTCTGAAGCCTTAAATTAGGAATGGCAAATGCATTTTACCTCTACTGGAAATAAACAGCTCGGATGTACAGCCTAGAGAGGGATTCAAAGTCCAGTTCAGGGTAACTGAAGAGTGATACTTGTCATAAGAATCCCATGGGGGAACAAAGGAGGTACACACATTCCTCCCATAGATCTTCAGGTTATCATCGGGGAGGAGCCACATTTCCCAAAAATAACAAGGGGCTACCTAGTCCTGGTGAACTTTTGGAACCTGACTGGATTTTATCGTCATCACCATGGTCACCATCATCATCATGATGCAACAGTAGCTTCCATTTATTGAGGTCCAGTTATGTGCCCTGCACTTTATATTTACTCCCCTTTTACTTCTTACAATAACTTTATAAAATAGACATTTTCATTAGAGTCTGGGATCCCACAACTGTTAGAAGGAACCAGTCTTCAAATCTGGATCTGCCTGACTCTAGAGTCCCATAGTACAATAATATGGAGTGAAATGTGATCTCAGACTATCCCCCAAAGCACGACTATTCTTTTTTTTAATATTTACTTTTTAGTTGTAGTTGTCAATACCTTTATTTTTAAATTTATTTTTATGTGGTCCTGAGGATCGAACCCAGGGCCTCACATATGCTAGGTGAGTGCACTACCGCTGAGCTACAGCTCAACCCCATCACTACTATTCTTTATCCTGCATCCACCTTCTTCAATTCTTGCCTCAAAGGCATGAACTTCGACAAAGACCAACTGACCAGTCTATTGGGTGTGTTCTTGTTCCTCAGCATTTCCCACCATTCCTTGGGGGAACAAGGGGAGCAACACATACAGACCTGGCTAGGCTAGCACATAGTGTCATACAGGGAAGATTCTACAGAGGAAGAAATAGTTTTTGTTGACTATTGAGATGAACTTGGCGTAGAATATCAATATCATTTCTTGGTATTAGATCTTGTCTATGGGTTTAAATGGAAAAAAATTAAAATACATTAGAAATCATCTGATTAATAGAAATTTCTATGCTTTGTGTTATTCCTAATTGTAAATTGCTCTAAAGTGTTCATTTTCCTGTTCCAGTCCAGTTTCTTTCAACCAGTATAGTTAGAGGGAATCTAATTTATTATCATAATCCGAACTTAAAAGGGTGCTGGTACATAATGGGTAATAAATAGTTGAAATAAATAAATCAACGGAATTGACATTTTTAAGAAGAGGGTTTTTTTTCTTCTTTTTTTTTTCAGGGCTGACGAGTTCAGTTGACTTTTTGTTTTGTTTTGTTTTGTTTTATCATTTATCCTTTTGGTTGCTGAGTCCTAGAAATCTTGGTCTAACCCAAGCTCACAAAGATTTTCTCCTAGAAGTTTTATAGTATTAGCTTTTTCATTTGACGTGATTCATTTAATCACAGAACAATCATTGCTTTTTTTAAAATTAAGATTCTTGTAGATCTTAAGTTTAGTTTTTTAAATATAGCTTTATCTGCTTTGCAGATCCATGTGAAGTAGTGTAAGTGTATAAATGAGATGTTTTCTATCTTGAAACATGGTCTATAAGTTGTTTTTTCCCCATAGAACCATCTCTCATAATTGTTTTTCTTATCATTTGACTCTAAGAGAAAATATGTCCCTCTTTTTCTTTGCCCACTGTCCTACTTTCCAAAATCTCAAGAAACAGAAGATTCTGGTCTGGTTAGTTGTATTATCTGACATTTTCCATCTCAGAATAACCTTGTTCCAAAACGGAGGAATTGCTCAATTCTTTCCATTCTCCAATCACTTAACCAGATAACGGCCCCCAGCGCCATTCTCCAAAGTAATCTTTACATTATCTGCAAAATAATCTTCAACCTGGTGCTTAAGGGACAAGCCACCAGCAGGAAGACGAGGCCTGTGGGTGGAAGCTGTAATCACAGAGGCCAAGGACCCACCATGCTGGCTAATGTCTAGCTATCCATCTCCTGCTGCACACATCCACTGAGCAAGACTCTTTTTCAGGGAGTTGGGAGAGGAGGATGTAAGGGGGAATAACTAGTTCTCTCTGAGTCCATAAGCCCTGTTGATTTCAGAAATGGAACTGCAGCTAAAGTTTCCGTCTGTTTACAATTCCAGTAACAAATTTATACCATACTTCTATCCCATTGACATTCTGCAAAGGACAAAGAAACAGTAAATAGATTTTGTTTGCTCTTCATCAGATGTATGGAAAACATTTGCCTCTCACAGCTGGGCTCCTGCCTCTGCTGTTTCTTTCACATATTCTTGCCCACAGTTGTTTTCTTGGCAGGCAGGACCTTCCCTTGCCTTTCAAGTCCCACTTAACAACCTAGGGCTTTTTCTATGAATTCCACTACTCAGGCATTCTCAATGATCTCCTCTTTCTTTGTCTTAAAAAAGAGCATGAATACGTTCTAAGAACAGAAGCAAGGGGACATAGAAAAATAGGACACAAATCATCCCGTTAGGGAGCCTTCATCCCAATGAAGGGGTCAGATGCACCAAAAGTTTATGATAGTGTAGTCGATGGTAGGAGGTGTGCATCAAGTACGACGGGATCACCAAAGTTGGGCATCTGATATAGACTTGGCTAGGCTAGCACATAGTGTCATTCAGGGAAGATTCTACGGAGGAAGAAATAGTTTTGTTGAGTATTGAGATGAACTTGGCATAGAATATCAATGGGGAGGTCCCAGGAAAACTTGTGAAAAGCACAGAGGCCCAAGAGAACCTAGGAAGTTCAGAGCTCACTCTGAGCTGACTCATGATTAGGTGCCCCTTTAACAGGTTTTCTCCAGTTTTTGTTCAGAGGAGAGGGTAGGTGTGACAATGCTGGACACGGAGGGCTCTCTGATGGTGGCATGCAGTGGTTTACAATTTTCCCAAGCAAGTCCACTCTTGGTTTACTGAGCAAAGTTCTGTAGTTAGTGGGCCCACCCTCCTCAGAACTAGAATTCTGAAATGTTCTTTGAGCTTGCCCATGGGGAATATCGCTCCTGACCCTTCTTAGCAGTTTACCTAGGATCACACCTAAGTTTTTCTCCGTGAGGACTTCTGACAATTCTGCCACTATGTCTTGCTAGATTGCTAGTGACATACAAGAAAGTCTTAGAGGTTGGCTCCCTGGAGCCAGGCCCAAGGGTGGTTGAAACATGGGATGTAGGAGAGAAGTAGCAAGAAAAGGGGCTAAGCAGAGGGTGGGCTGGCGGGGTGTGGGAGACCAGATTGCAAAGATAAGTCAAGGAGTTCCAGCTTGCTCCTGTGGGCAGAGGAGTGAGGAAGAAAATAACACCCTTATCAGCTGGATGGAGCCACCCAGATGAAGACTTGCTTATTACTGATGGCTTTCAGGTACAGATTAGTCACTCCAACTGAAACATACATGCACACTCTGGGGGCGAAAATCCTGCCTAGTATTTCCTTGGCATCCTCTGTGATTCCAGACACATATTTGAGTACACAGGAAATGATTAAAAAAAAATGTTGGACGACAGATTCAAATGGGCTACAAAGAAAGGCCGTAAAAACCTTTAGAAAGAAATCTTGTGTATATCTTGTATAGAGTCAGATCCCTAAAAAGCAGGGAAGAGCAGAGTCTATATTTCAATCTAGGATCTGAGATTCTCCTCCAGTTTGTTGCTGCTGGCTCTCTCTCCTTTTCCTCTCTCTCCCACTAGGAGGCAGCATTCCTTCCCTTGTCCTCGGGTACAGGATCCTGTAAATAAACAAATACATAAGACACACAGAAATATACACCTCTAAAATCTGAACAAGTGCTTTAAGCTTTGACCTTGATTGATTAGGAAATTGTTGTCCAGAGTCTTGGCTGATCAGTCTCACACTTGAGACAGAGAGTTCTGGAATGTTCAGTTCTCTGACTTCCAAGTATCCCTGAAGAAGCTGCCCAGTATAACAATTAAAACTCCTTTCTGTGAAACATCTTCACAGTAGATTGGTTTTGCAAGCAGAAGTTAGCAAGTTCAAAGACTACAGAACCTTGTAGTGGGGAAAGAGTGTTTAGAGGATGTTGTGCTGTTTTTTTCCTGTTGAATTTTGTGCAACCCTGGGTCCCAAGGGAGTTTCCACTGACAGTCAATGCTGAGTGTGCTGGCTCCTGTGTGAAAGCTTGCTGTTTATTTCATAATGACTGAAATAGGGTGGCCCTTGTGCTGCTGTTAGCAGTTTAAAACCTCTTAGCACACGCCCCTCTTAGTAAAGCCCCTGCAATCAGCCAAAGAATCTTCAAGGCCTGTTTTTCTTGAGGTCAGGGTGTTCCATATTATTTCTGCCAGTAGTGACAGGAATGTCTAAGAAAATCTATTTAATTTGATCATCATCATTAATACATTTATTGGCTTTCCTGGGAAAGATCAGTCAATTGCTTTGGCAGAACTTCCTAAAGCTTGTTACATCAAAGGAGCTCAGGTTATTTTGGAGTCACGAGAGGGGACGGCCAAGGGCTAGGACATGGTGAGCCTCATTTGGTTGTACAGATCCTGTCAAAATAAAGACTTGACCTGTCTTCCTGCTTAAGCCGGTTTAAGAAAGATTTGCTTTGACAGGTGACTAGTGCCAAAGATTAAAAGCTACTACATATGTGTGGAGGGCAGAGGCTAGGCAATGTTTTAGGAAGAAGTCCAGCTTTTCCTCTGTGGGGCTTTGCTGAAGTTCCTCCGGGTTTTTCCTTAAACAAACATGTACTGAACCTGAATTCTCTCCAGGGCCGATGACACGAGGCAGAGGTAAGACTTGGAGGGAGTGTCAGTTATCACATTACTGCTGCAAAGGACTTGCACTGCTGCTGAGGAGCAAAGTCAAGTCCTCCAGTTCCCATGCAATGCCTTCATGAGCTAAATCAGAAAAAGAGTGGAAATATTGCCTTTAAAAAGTAAATAAACATTTAAACAAGGCAAAAATTCTAACCCTGATTTCTGGGAACTTCTATTACAGTGGAAGAGTCACATCTGTATATAATAAAGTAGCTGATTATAATATAGGGGTTTTAGAACTACTATGAGAATACAGAAAGAGTTATTGAGAGGAGCTTTCTTTCTACTGTGAAGAATTTATAATATTGATGACATAGAAAGCCTGGTGGGATTGCCTACAGGAGGACAGTGGTTTTAACTTTAGACAATTCTTAATCATTCACCAGTAAATATTCATTGACCATCTATCATGTGTTGCTAAGTCCTTGGGATATATCAATGAAATAAAGAAAAGAAACCCTGTTCTTATATTCTGAAAAGTACTTCTTATTTAATATCAGATAGGAATCTTTTTTTAAAAAAATTATGGAGATGTTAAAAGCTTTAGGGGATCAATCTGAGGTCCCAATCCCAAGGTCCCACTGAACAACAGTATGTGAGATAATGGCCCATTTCAATATGCAGGCATATTTTGGAGATATTGTGGGTTCAGTTCCAGGCTACCTGACTGAAACAAATACCACAATAAAGTGAGGCACATTTTTTTTTGATTTTACAGTGCATATAAGGTTATATTTATAGTATGCTGTGTCATTAAGCATGCAATGGTATTATATATAAAGAAACAATGATATCTTACTGAAATATACTTTATTGCCAAAAAATGCTGATGATCATTTGAACTACTGGAAAAATGATACCGACAGACTTGCTCCAAGCAGGGTTGCCACAAACCTTCAATTGTAAACAGCACAATATATGTGAAGCACAATAAAGCAAAGCACAGTAATATAGCATAGTATATCTGTCTCTACTGAAGACAATTTTAAAGTCAATGCAGGTCAGTGTTGTGCTGGTAAATTCTTAACAACAAGCTCTAAAAAAAAAAGTGAAGAATAAAAGGTAAATTTCGGATTTAGAGCATTTGCCAATTTCTGTGGTGTAAATTCTCTCACCATGTCCATTTCAGGCTACTGCTGAGATGTTACTGAACACAAAGTGGGAAAGAGGTGTACAATGGTTCTGAAGAGCCCACAGGAGCTGGTTATAGGTCACTATTGGTAGTGGACCCAGGGAATAATGGACCATTGTAGATGAAAGGAACCTTGGTAGTCCCTGGTTACATGTTCTTTCTGTGATGTATTGAGATGATTTCTGTGAGAGGATTCTTTGGTGTGGGAACAGTAGGCATGCCCCCAAATTATTTTATTTACTACTAGAGAAAATGTCCAATACTTAAAGATTCTTATTATTTGCTTTTGGCCACAGGCAGCTGGGCAGAGCATCATGGTGAGGAGCTGCTCTCTAGGGGAATTTCCCTGTTTTTGCATGTTTGAGATTGACTTTGAACTTGAGGCATATTTAAAGAATACCTAGGCTTTGTCTGCACTTCCTATTTGATTAAACAGATATTTTTCTCATTAATTAAATTGTACATTGAGGATTGCTAAGCAGCTCCTCTTGGACCCCCCTTTGGAGACTGAGGCACAGTCCTTTGTGATGTGAGTGTCAGTTACACCAGATTCCCCTACCTAGATGTTGGCCACCTCTAAGTTCATTGTGTAGCTTTCAACAACAAAATAAAACCCTTGCTAGGTTTTGAAAGACTCTGGGTTGTTGCTTTTCTAAAAAGTGAAAAACAAAAGCAAACAAGCAATGTGGAAGGGATCTTGATTCCTTTCTAGATCTCTTGACAACTGAGATTCAGCTGTCCTATGCTGACCTGAACTGTGTGTACAGGGATTTTTTTTTCCTTCATTGTGGAAACATGAGTAATGTTTTGGTGATATTGCATAATATTTAGGGAACCACACTAAGTAAAGTTCATCCACACTTTTGTGCTGTGAACCAAAATAATTCAATAAGGCATCAGCAAAATGACAAACAACCTTCCACGACCCCCCTCAGTCTGCATGGGTGTGGGCAGTGAAGACCACCTTTCAGCATGACCCTTCTGCTGTCAATTGTAGATACACAGCCTGGTTTTGAAATGTGAAAACAATGTTAAAATATGAAAACATAATGAAACAGCCACAGAAACAAAATACTCAAGATTCAGTCTTAAAGTGATACCTTGTAGTCAGGTATCAACATGTACAGGATGCTTCTGGCCTTCAAGACAGAGGAGGAAGGTAACAAGCCAAGGAGTTTCTAGAAGATGGAAAAGGCACAGAACCAGATTTGACCTACAGCCTCCAGAAGGAATGTTGTCCTGGTGACCCTATTATTTGAATAGCAAGTTCCAAGTTAGACTTCTCACCTACATAATAATAAGAGAATGAATGTATGTTGTTCTAAGTCACCAGGTTTGTAGTAATTTGTTACAGCAGCAATAGGAAACTAATACACATGTACTCCTACATTTTTCAGCCTCTCTTCACAATATAGATAGGGCTGAGAATTCATGCAGTGTAGGTGGATATAATATATCTCCATCTGGTCCTAACTTCTGAAACTGCTGTGCAATCAGTGGCTTCTCTTTGCTGATTGGACAGCCAAATACAGATATTCAGTAAAGAGTCCCATGAAGGTTTTAGTGGATGGCAGAACCCTGGATGTAAGGAGTTTGGATTCCTGCGTCTCCACTTGGAGGAGAGTTGCTGAACATGGCTGACTAACTCAAATGAATGGGTGTGAAACACTCAGAACTGAGTGTTCCAAGTTCATTTTTACTGCAGCAAAACTTCTCCTAACTACTACCCAAATCAGAGACTCTGGGATAAATTTTATTTTATTTTTTTTTGCAAAAATATCGATGTTTAACTACTCTTAAGATTTCATCTCACTCCAGTCAGAATGGCAGTTGTCAAGAATACAAGCAACCACAAATGTTGGTGAGGAGTGGGGAAAAAGGTTCACTCATACATTGCTGGTAATACAGCAAACTGGTACAACCATTATGGGAAATGGTATGGAGATTCCTCAGAAAACTTGGAATGAAACTACCATTTGACCCAGCCATCCCACTCCTTGGCTTATACCCACAGGAGTTAAAATCAGCATATTGCACTCAGCCACATCAATGTTTATAGCAGCTCAACTCACAACAGCTAAACCATGGAACCAGCCTAGGTCCCCTCCAATGGATGAATGGATAAAGAAAATGTGGTATATATGCACAGTGGAACAATACTCAGTCTTAACAAAGAATGAAATTATGGCATTTGCTGGTAAATGGATGGAGCCAGAGAATATCATGCTAAGTGAAATAAGCCAATCCCCAAAAAACAAAGACCAAATGTTTTCTCTGATATGTGGATGCTCATTCACAATAAGGGGGGGGGGGCGCTAGGGAAGAATAGAGTTACTTTAGATAAGGTAGAGAGAAGTGAAGGTAGGGGAGGAGGTATGAGGGTAGGAAGGATAGTAGAATGAATCAGACATTATTTCCCTATGTACATATATGATTACATGACCAGTGGGATTCTACATCATGTACAACCAGAAAAATGAGAAATTATACTCCATTTGTGTATGATGTATCATACCGCATTCTACTGTCATGTATAACTTATTTAAAAAATAAAAATCATATCAGAAAAAATATTGATGTTTGAGTCTCTAAAAAGGTTCAAATTATTCTTAAGGTGCAAAGGGAGAACTCTCTTGGACTTTCTTAGCCTTATTTTATAATATAGAACTTCAAAGTTTCAATAGTATATGAGGAATAACTGTAATAATTTCTATGCTTCAGGCTTACTCCTGGCCACATGTCCGTCACCTCTTTAGGGTGAAGTCAGCTCACTGGTGTTTTCATGTGTCTTAGCCCTATTCTAAATATGCCCTCCCTTCCTGGTTTTTTATTCTTATTTAGCGATTCCCCTTTTTTTCCACTGTCTGCTCTACTTTCTCCTTCAAGTTCAGCTCAATTCCATTTCTTTCAAAAAAGCCTTTTTACTAGCTCCAAGGAATAATTTCTTTTTTAAAAATATTTATTTTATTTTTTTAGTTTTCGGCGGACACAACATCTTTGTTTGTATGTTGTGCTGAGGATCGAACCCGGGCCGCACGCATGCCAGGCGAGCGCGCTACCGCTTGAGCCACATCCCCAGCCCTGAATAATTTCTTTTCTTTCTTTACAACTCCATTAATCATTTGTATACTTATTGCAGTTGTGACTGATCCCTGATCAATCCCACTCCCTCCCTGAGACCCCCTACATTGTAGCTTCTAGAAAACAGGTATTATTTCTTACTCACCCTGGCCCTCACCACAACACGTGCTCTGAAGGCAGTAGAAGTTCACACATTTTCAAATTTTAGTACAACTGTGGGGTTTTGTTGGTTTTGTAGATAGGGCCACACGATACCCTTTAAACTCTTATGTAAATGGAGCAAGGGTCTCTACAACCTGTCTTCTTTCATCCTCTTCTAAACCAGACACTCTTCTGAGTGAGCTGCATGGTGTTCCCTGTGTAGCCACCACACCTCACCAATTGCGACAGCTGCAAACTACTTATGAGGTGTACCTACTATGTGCCAGGCTCAGGGCATAGAACTCACCGTCAGCTGAGCTGAGCCGATGCTCCACTTTCCAGGGCCTGCTGCTTTTCAGGGACGTGTAGCTCTCAACATCTGGGAGCCTAATCACTCATTTGTTCAGATTTGCTCCCACACTAGGATTTTTAGGAACAGGCTGTTCATGTTTCCTTGGCTCAGATCTCTATGTTCCCATATCACTATTCATGATGTCATTTAGAATCTATTTTATAGAACTGAACTCAATTCAATTTTAATATTGTGTCAAGATCTACAACACCCATTTTCTTTCCATTAAAAAACAAGAGGGGTGTGTAGGAACAATTTGTTAAGGGTCCCTGGGGTGAATCCCAGCATATTATTTTAGCATTTCCTTACAGCTCACTGAGAAGGGTGGGGAAACAGGAAGGGGGAGACGGGTTCTTTCCTGAATGATTATTTGGCCAATCCACAGGACCTCCCACTCCAAGAGAACCATCCTCCTCCCATCAGGGAAGCAGCACTCAGAGGCATCCCAGGGTCAGAGTTGGCTGTGTCAGGCCGAGAAGAATGGTCCTGAGTGGGAGATGGAATCTGGTCACTAGAAGGAAAGCATGGTAGGAGGTGATAATTATTAGAACATGACACTTTGAGAATAGAATCCAATATAACCCCAGCACCAGCACAATGGTTTGGCTTAGTAACAACTCTGTCATGTTTAAATGAATGTTAAATGAATTAGTATGTAAGAGAATGAATGAGTGAATGTCAAATTCTTGCTTCCTTTTCCAAGAACTCTTCATAAAATCATCTCATTCATGTCTCCTCTACAAATCAGGAATCAGGAATTTGGTGAAGCTGTGGTCCATCATTCTGCAAGTGTTCTGCTGATCACAAAGGTTCAGGGTTCTTAGGTGGAAAATGCACAGGTTAGAGGGAGAATGACAGGGTCTTTCCAAGCCTTTTCTAAAAGGCTACAGTCCCCCTTCCTTGTACGATTACCTTCAGGCTTCTATGTCATCCTTGGGGATCTGCAGTACGTGGAACAGCTACGTGCAACAGTGGTTTAAGGGGCTCTGCAGCCATATAATCCTAGGTTCTACAACAATGGGGAGGGCACTTACCTATCCTGACCTTCAACTTATCATTCATAAAATGGAGATGGTAATAATCCCTTTCTTGAAAGGTTGTTGTGGTGAATTTTTTTTTAAGATTATGATTCTTTTATTAACAGGGGTTTTGGTCATTTGAACCAAAAAAATATATATATATATTTAAGGGGGTCTTTGTTTTGCAAGGCAATCAAACACTTAGTGCATGTATGGTTTCTGACCTCAAACATCTGTTGGGTCTACTACCCTGATGACTGGAAGAGACCTCTTCCTTCCTCCAGTCCTTGTAGATTGTCCCTGATGCTCTTCTCTGAAGTCCCTGCAACATGGGAGGGTATTCCAACACTGACATGTACCACACAGCTCTTTCTTCAACTGTCATCACATGGTGTTAGCAAGGTTGTCTAAATAAATTTACCCGGCGGGTTACACACTATACATCAAACATAGTGTGTACACAAAATACAACCTCCTCCGTTGTCTCACAGAAGAACTGAAGTTCCAAACTATATGCAAAGTCATCTTCCACCTCTACCATCTTCTGGATCTGTCTGGCTTCCTGTAGCGGTCTTAACCATACATCCTTCATCATCATCATCGGCAACCAGGTAGTGCAGTGCCTTCCCCAGGATCTTCAATACCAGATCCTGACCCCAAGTCTTCACAAGCTCCAGAAAACAATCAGGTCACAAGACAACAGCAAAAAAAAACAGGTCATGCCCACCATTTCCAAAACACAGCAAAGTAACAAGAATTAAGTATGACCACTGAAACAGCTTTTGATTTAAGCCCCATTTCTCCTAGAATATTTCTCCAACAGAAGTTCTTTCCAGAATCAAATATATTTGACCCATATCAATGTTACCATAAAAAAGACTGTTGCAAGGGGGTAGAAGAGATACAAAAACAAAGCAAAAAACGTCGAGCTGGTTCAGTTCCCTCGGGGGTCCGTCCATTCTTGCCAGTTGAGCAGAGTCCATCAACTATGAACCGCCGTCACGCCGACTCGCCCTTCTCTATCCGCCGCACCAGCGCCACCAGCATCTCTGCCATCTTGGCCAGCTCCTTGGCCTTTTCCTCTGCCTTCTCGCAGCGCGGGGCCGCCCGGGGCGCCGCCGTCCGCGCCCTGCAGGTGGTTCAGCGCGCTCTCCTCCGAGGCCTCCACCTGCGTCTTGATCTGGATGAGCATATTGTCCATCTCCCACAGCTTGCCGCGGTTGCGCGCGTGCGCCCCGCCGCGCTCGCGGATCAGCGCCGCGATGTCCTCGCGCATCGCGTTGATGACCGGCAGCAGGAACTGCTCGAAGTCCTCCTCGGGCTCCAGCACCTCCACCTCCACCTCCTCGGGCTCGGCCAGCTCCACCACGTCCAGGGGCCGCATCTTGCGCTCGGGCCTCGGCGCCGCCAGGCAGCTTCTGGTCGCTCCCTGCTCTTAACCGTAGGCCTTCGGCCTCGGGACAGCCGTGGCAGGAAGCGCCGCGCACGCACTGAGCGGGAACAGAATGTGTTGTGGTGATTATATATGATTCACATAAAGAACTCGGCCCAGTGCCTGGGATGTACTAAGCTCTGAATAGATGAGAGTTCACTTAGTGCAAGGCGCACGGCACTTCATGGACAGTTTTTGACTACTGGTCTGAAATGAGGCCTAGAATGGAGAAAGCAGAATCAGTGAGAAGGAGGCTAGTCCATCAGAATCCTTCCAGGGCTCCAGACTCCTTCCAGGGCTCGTGCAGGGCTGTCCTTTGTCTTGGCTCTGTTATTTCCCAAATGAGGGCACCTTAGCCCTCTTTGCAGGAAGGAGAATGGTTCTACTTGCAGGGACAGCTCACGCTTTGCGGGACCCTCCTGCAGGGGTAGTTTCCAGGACTTGTCCTGGCTAAGAGCCTTGGAGAACTTGGGGCCTGTTGAAGAGCTATTCTTCCTACCTCTTCCCAGCTTTATTAAAGAATAATTTTCAAAAATTCTATATACTTACAATATACAATGTGATGTTTTGACATACGTGTACGTAATGAGATGATTAAATTGAGCTAATTAACATATTCATCACCTCACCTCCTGTCATCTTTGTGTGTGTGTGGTGAGAACACTTGAGATCAACTCTCTCAGCAATTTTCAAGTATTCAATACGTTATTATTGGTTATAGTCAACATGTTCTTCAATAGGTCTCCATTCTGTCTATCTGGAACTTGTATTCCTTGTCCAACTTCTCCCTATTCTTTCCTCCCCCAGCTGCTGGTAACCACCACTCTGCTCTCCACTTCTATGAATACAACTTTTTTGGAATCTGCACGGGAGTGAGATTATGCAGTACTTGTCTTTCTGTGCCTGACAGATTTCAACTAACATAGGCTCATCAGTTCCATCCATGTTGTCTCAAATGACAGAATTTCATTTTTTAAGGCTGAGTAGGATTCCATTGTGCGTGTATGCTTGTGCGTGCGTGC
Organism: Spermophilus citellus; assembly: GCF_964194105.1. Taxonomy (NCBI): domain Eukaryota; kingdom Metazoa; phylum Chordata; class Mammalia; order Rodentia; family Sciuridae; genus Spermophilus; species Spermophilus citellus. The sequence continues at coordinate 151,866,283 of NC_138187.1, forward strand.
GTGCGTGCATGCGTGTGTGTGTGTGTGTACCTATCACATTTTCTTTATTTATTCATCCGTTGGTGTACACTTTCATGGCTTCTGTACCTTAGTATTATGCATAAGGCTGCCATGAACATGTAGCTATCTTTTCAAGTTCAGATTTTATAGAGCTATTCTTTAGCCCATTTGAGAGAAAGGTAAGAGGAAATGGTGTCTCATGGATACTGGAGCACTTCTTGCTAGATAGAAGAGATTCTGAAACAAATCAGCCTTCTCAAAGAGGGTAGGTAATATACTCCCACCCCCAAAATACTTAGTGGACTTTATTGAAGCATAACTGATATATAACAAAGGGGCTCACTTATTAAGTGCAGTCTAGTGATTTTGACAAATGAATATGCTCATATTAACTACTATCACAGCAAGATATTTCACATTTTCATCACCCCACAAGTTTCCTGGTGCCTATTTATTATACTCAACCTCTCCCCATCCTTGGTCCCAAGTAATCGCTCATCTGCTTTGTATCATTATAGGGTAATTTAATTAGTGTCAAATTTTATATGAATGAAATCAACCAGCACATACTCTTCCACGTTGCATCTTTGACCACTCAAGTGGTTGCATGTGCCCATTTTTTTTAATTGCAAAATCACATTTTACTACATATTACAGTTTCTTTTTTTTCTGTTCATATGGACATTTGGGGTATTTGTAGATTGTGGTCATGATAAAATTGAATTTGTGTACAAATCTTTGGGGGAACATGTTTTGATTTCTCTTGGGTAAATACCTAGGAGGGGAATTATTAGATGATTAAGTAAGAAACTTTGCAGAAATTGCCAAATCATTTTTTTAAAAGGCCTGTACTATTTTACATTCCCTCAGCAGTTTGAGCTGCAGGTGTTCACATCTGTATTAGTCTGAAACACAAGAAACAACACAAGATCGTGTGTGTATGCGCGCGCGTGCATGCACATGCTCTGCTGGGGAGCAAACGCACAGCTTCTTGCATGCCAGTTGAGTGTTCTTCCACTGAGTTACACCTCCAGCTCCAATAGGAGATTGTACATGAACACACACAAATAATAATGAGAATAAATTTTAAGAAATGCTTCTGTAAGCAATTTTGTTGTTGTGTCAATATCCTAGGGTGCATTTACACAAACCTAAATGGTGTAGGTCAATTACTCAATGGGTTTGTTGATGCAATCATGAGACATGGTAAACAGGAGATGTATGAGGGTGCTGCTGGTATAATACAGCATACTGTAAACTTAAAGAAAATTATAAACTTAAAAAAATAAGTAGAAGGAGTACCCACTAAAATAATGACAAAAAGTATAGTATAGTAAATAACATAAACCAATACGAGTAAAGTACCAGTCTTTTTACTGTCAGGTATTATGTACATAGTGGCATGGACACTGTATTTTTATACAGCTAACAGCACAGTAGGCTTTTTTTTACACCCGTATCACCTTAAACATGTAACACATTGCACTGTGACTTACAATAGCTACAACCTCATTGACTGATAAGAATTTTTTTCATCTGTTATAATCTCTTTTTTTTCTTTAATTTTTATTGTTGGTTGTTCAAAACATTACATAGTTCTTGACATATCATATTTCACATTTCACACTTTGATTCAAGTGGGTTATGAACTCCCATTTTTACCCCGTATACAGATTGTAGCATCACATTGGTTACACATCCACTGTTTTACATATTGCCATACTAGTGTCTTTTGTATTCTGCTGCCCTTCCTATCCTCTACTATCCCCCATCCCCTCCCCTCCCCTCCCATCTTCTCTCTCTACCCAATCTACTGTAATTCATTTCTCTCCCTTGTTTTTTTCCCCTTTCCCCTCACTTCCTCTTGTATGTAATTTTGTATAACCATGAGGGTCTCCTTCCATTTCCATGCAGTTTCCCTTCTCTTTCCTTTTCCCTCCCACCTCTCACCCCTGTTTAATGTTAATCTTCTTCTCATGCTCTTCCTCCCAACTCTGTTCTTAGTTACTCTCCTTATATCAAAAAAAACATTTGGCATTTGTTTTTTAGGGATTGGCTAGCTTCACTTAGCATAATCTGCTCTAATGCCATCCATTTCCCTCCAAATTCTATGATTTTGTCATTTTTGTAATGCAGAGTAATACTCCATTGTGTATAAATGCCACATTTTTTTACCCATTCGTCTATTGAAGGGCATCTAGGTTGGTTCCACAGTCTTGCTATTGTGAATTGTGCTGCTATGAACATTGATGTAGCAGTGTCCCTGTAGCATGCTCTTTTTAGGTCTTTAGGGAATAGACCGAGAAGGGGAATAGCTGGGTCAAATGGTGGTTCCATTCCCAGCTTTCCAAGAAATCTCCATACTGCTTTCCAAATTGGCTGCACCAATTTGCAGTCCCACCAGCAATGTACAAGTGTACCCTTTTCCCCACATCCTCGCCAGCACTTCAGAATGGCTGTTGTTGTTGTTGTACTTCAGAATGGCTGCCAATCTTACTGGAGTGAGATGGTAGGTATCTTAGGGTGGTTTTGATTTGCATTTCTCTGACTGCTAGAGATGGTGAGCATTTTTTCATGTACTTGTTGATTGATTGTATGTCCTCCTCTGAGAAGTGTCTGTTCAGGTCCTTGGCCCATTTGTTGATTGTGTTATTCGTTTTCTTATTTAATTTTTTGAGTTCTTTGTATACTCTGGATATTAGGGCTCTATCTGAAGTGTGAGGAGTAAAGATTTGTTCCCAGGACGTAGGCTCCCTATTTACCTCTCTTATTGTTTCTTTTGCTGAGAAAAAAACTTTTTAGTTTGAGTAAGTCCCATTTGTTGATTCTAGTTATTAACTCTTGTGCTATGGGTGTCCTATTGAGGAATTTGGAGCCCGACCCCACAGTATGTAGATCGTAGCCAACTTTTTCTTGTATCAGACGCTGTGTCTCTGATTTGATATCAAGCTCCTTGATCCATTTTGAGTTAACTTTTGTGCATGGCGAGAGAAAGGGATTCAGTTTCATTTTGTTGCTTATGGATTTCCAGTTTTCCCAGAACCATTTGTTGAAGATGCTATCCTTTCTCCATTTCATGCTTTTAGCCCCTTTATCAAATATAAGATAGTTGTAGTTTTGTGTATTGGTTTCTGTGTCCTCTATTCTGTACCATTGGTCCACCCGCCTGTTTTGATACCAGTACCATGCTGTTTTTGTTACTATTGCTCTGTAGTATAGTTTGAGGTCTGGTATCGCTATACCGCCTGATTCACACTTCCTGCTTAGAGTTGTTTTTGCTATTCTGGGTCTTTTATTTTTCCATATGAATTTCATGATTGCTTTATCTATTTCTACAAGAAATGTCGTTGGGATTTTGATTGGCATTGCATTAAACCTATAGAGAACTTTTGGTAATATCGCCATTTTGATGATGTTAGTTCTGCCTATCCATGAACAGGGTATATTTTTCCATCTTCTAAGATCTTCTTCTATTTCCCTCTTTAGGGTTCTGTAGTTTTCATTGTATAAGTCTTTCACCTCTTTTGTTAGGTTGATTCCCAAGTATTTTTTTTTTTTTTGAGGATATTGTGAATGGAGTGGTTGTCCTCATTTCCATTTCAGAGGATTTGTTGCTGATATACAGGAATGCCTTTGATTTATGCGTGTTGATTTTATATCCTGCCACTTTGCTGAATTCATTTATTAGCTCTAATAGTTTCTTTGTAGACCCTGCTAGGTATAGAATCATGTCATCTGCAAATAGTGATAATTTAAGTTCTTCTTTTCTTATTTTTATGCCTTTAATTTCTTTTGTCTGTCTAATTGCTCTGGCCAGTGTTTCGAGAACTATGTTGAACAGAAGTGGTGAGAGAGGGCATCCCTGTCTTGTTTCAGATTTGAGAGGGAATGCCTTCAATTTTTCTCCATTCAGAATGATGCTAGCCTGAGGCTTAGCATAGATTGCTTTTACAATATTGAGGTATGTTCCTGTTATCCCTAGTTTTTCTAGAGTTTTGAACATAAAGGGATGCTGTACTTTGGGAAGCAGATTACATGTTATAATCTCATACCACCCTCATCATCACTATTTACCACATTCACTGATGGAAACAGGGTTATGAGGTGTGTGTGTGTGCATGCACATGCATGTGGGGCTCGTTATGGGAATCAAGTCTTGTGATTATGGAAGCTGAGAAGTCATGTGCAAGCTAGAGAATCAAAAAGCCCAATGGCATAATTCCGTTCAAGCCCAAAGGTCTGAGAACTGGCCAAGGGTGAGGAGATACTATGTCTCTGTCAGACAATGGAGTCAGAGGCTTAAGAACCAGAAGCCCTGATGTCCAGGGGTAGGAGATGAGGCCCATCCCAGCTCAAACAGAAATATTTGGGCCCTCAACAGATTGGTGATGCCTGCCCACACAGGTAAAAATGATTGTTATTCAGTCTAACTATTTAAATGTTAGTGTCTTCTGGAAGCACCCTCACTGGCATACACAGAAATACTATTTCTCCAGGTATCTGGGTATCCCGTAGTCCAGTCAAGTTGCCACATAAAATTAAACCTTGCAACATTCTCACCAACAGTGGGTATTTGTGGGTGATAGCTCCCAAAGATGTCTATGTCCTAATCTGTGAAATGTGAACGTGTTATCACATGGCCAAAGAGACTTTGTAAATAGAGGTAGGGATCTTGAGAGGGGAAGATTATCCTGGATTATCTAGGTGGGCCAATGAAATTATAAGTGTCCTTAAAAGCTGCAAGATGAAGACAGAAGAGTCAGAGAAGACGTGAGGATGGAAACAGAGGTCAGCATGCTGAGGTTTCCAGGGAAGGAATGAGAGGATAAAGCCTCTAAAACGTTAAGAAATAGCCTCCCTAAAAGCCTCCAGGAAGAATGCAGCTCTGCAGACACCTGGATTTTAGCTCTGTAAACCCTATTTCAAATTTCTGACCTCAAGAATGTCATATGACAGGTTTATGTCATTTTAAGCCGCCAAGTTTGTAGTGATTTGTTATAGCAACAATAGGAAACTAACATGTTGATTTTTAAAATTTAGTCATTCAATAAGTGTGTATCACATCTTAGAATGGCTTTGATTTATTTAGCAATGGCAAGCATTTTTTAGAATCCATTCAATCTACCTCCCTTTGTGAAATGTGTGTTCAAATGTTCTGTCCATTTTAGATTATATTGTTATCATATCATTTATTTGCAAGAGTTAGTTGTTTATTTTCAAATATATACATATTTAAATTTCTATTGTAAATGTACCTAGTCTATGGTATCTTGTTAAATTAGCATCAGGAGAGTCAGTCCTCACATTCTTTTCTGGTTTTAACATGAAGATGCTTATTTTATCACTATTGAACAAGGCATCAACTATTAGGTCTACATAAATGTTCTGTTATGTATTAAAGAAGCAGTCTTCTATATTCAGTTTACTAAGAGCTTCTGTTAGGCATGTTACTAAGACTTTTATCAAATTCCTCTTGGTACTTATCCAAATGACCACACAACTTCAACAACTGCTTTGCTACTCTTTACCCAATACACACTCCCACCTGAAGTTCTAATCCCAGATTTTTATATGGCTATTATTTAAAAATTTCTGATTTTTTTTTTACATTTTTTTTGGGGGGGGCAGTGCTAGAGAGTGAACCCAGGGCCTTGTGCATGCCAGGCAAGCACTCTACCAACTGATCTATACCTATAGCCCTACTTCTAAGTTTTTTAGCAAGAGTAGCCACTATCTAACTGTTCACCCTCAAAAATATAAAGTAAAATAAGCATAAGCAAGTCTAATTCTCCAATGGATACTAGCAAATTAAGTACTCTCCAGCTACAAGTTTAGAACACTCTCTGAGAATAATTTTAAGACATAAATAATTTGAGTAGGCTATTTTATCTCATGCATGGTTAACTTTCTAGATATATTTTATTTCCTTTTCCCATTTGACATATAAAGGATTTTTGAAAATATTAGCTTACTTTCCTCTTACATTTCTATTTTAAAGAGATCTTCTATAGTCCCTACTATAATTTCATTCCATATTTATTCAGTAAAAACATTTTAAGCACTTACTACTAATTATACTATGTTAGATTCTGGGGAAACAAAGACAAAACTAAAATTTTGAAATTCTGAAATTTTGTCTGGGGGTAGGGGAGTCTCAAGGAGAAGGAAAGACACAGACAAGAAAATCACAGTGTTGAAGGGGTGTATTGAGTTCTTCAATAGAGATGTGACGAGGGTAGTTAGGAAGACTGGGAGAGGGGTCAGGGATCACTTCTCTGGATATCGCTGCTCAGTGGAGTAGATGTCACTTCAGATGACCTGTTTGTCTGCTACCCTACAAATGCTGGCAGGGTGGCTGCACTTTTACCCTTGTATCACTGAAATAGTTCTTCCTTATGGTTTATGCTACAAGGGAAGACCCTGGTTATCTCACAAGAAGGCTGACCACAGCTCCAGTTTATTTGGAGGTGTTTTATTTTTTTTATTTATTTTTTTAATTTATTGTTGGTCGTTCAAAACATTACAAAGTTCTTAATATACCATATTTCACAATTTGATTCAAGTGGGTTATGAACTCCCATTTTTACCCCATATACCGATTGCTGTATCACATCAGTTACACTTCCATTGATTTACATATTGCCATACTAGTGACTGATGTATTCTGCTGTTTATCCTATTCTCTACTAAACCCCTTCCCCTCCCCTCCCCTCCCCTCCCCTTTTCTCTCTCTACCCCCTCTACTGTAAATCATTTCTTCACTTGTATTATTTTTCTCTTACCCGTCCTTTCCTCTTATATGTAATTGTGTATGACCCTGAGGCTCACCTTCCAATTCCATGCGATTTCCCTTCTCTCTCCCTTTCCCTCCCACCTATCATCCCTGTTTAATGTTAATCTTCTTCTCAAGCTCTTCGTCCCTACCCTGTCCTTGGTTACTCCCTTTATATCAAAGAAGTCATTTGGCATTTGTTTTTTAAGGATTGGCTAGCTTCACTTAGCATAATCTGCTCTAATGCCATCCATTCCCCTCCAAATTCTATGATTTTGTCATTTTTTAATGCAGAGTAATACTCCATTGTGTATAAATGCCACATTTTTTTTATCCATTCATCTATTGAAGGGCATCTAGGTTGGTTCCACAATCTTGCTATCGTGAATTGTGCTGCTATGAACATCGATGTAGCAGTGTCCCTGTAGCATGCTCTGGAGGTGTTTTACTTTGCACTGATTAATTCATGGAATTGCTAATAATGCTTCCTTCATGCTCAGAAGAGCTCTAGTTTGGACAATAAATGATAACTCACTCAATCCATTCCTTTTCATCCCAGCCTTAATTAATCAAGCAAAGCTTCATGGAAGAAAATTGGGTTTTATAGGCAGACAATGATCATCACCCATAATGACTATTACTATTGTTGTTGTTGTTGTTGTTATTATTATTATTTTGATACTGGGGATTGAACTCAGGGGCCTTTACCAATTCCCACCCCATTTATTTTATTTTTTTTAAGTTTGAGACAGGGTCTCACTTAGTTGCTTTGGGCCTCACTAAGTTGTTGAGGCTGGCTATAAAGTTGTGACCCTCTGCCTCAGCCTCCCTACTCACTGGGATTACAAGTGTCTGCCACCATGCCTGACATGACTATTATTGTAAACTAAGTCATGTTTCTATTTTAACCAAGGTTATGTATTAACACGTTTAAAAGGCAGATAGCAATCAAAGGTTTACAACCTAAAATCCAATTCCCTGCCTCAGTCTTCTGAACCGTTTTTGTTCCCGGGAAGTCTCCTCTAACTCTTGACTATTTTTTACCACCACTTTTCTAAATAATACACTATTTCTCCATTTTTACCCCTTTTTAGCTTCTATTGACTTCTATTATAAACTGGATCATGTCCCTCAAGATTCATATGCCAAATCTCCAACCTCTAACAGGACCCATATTTGGAGATAAGGACTTTGAAGAGGTAATTAAGGTTAAATGAAGTCAGTCGTAAGAGTGGTCCCTATGGTCCCTAGGCTGATAGAACTGGTGTCCTTACGAAAAGAAGAAAGAGTGTCAGAGCTGTCTCCGGGCATGCACTGAGGAGTGGCCCTCTGAGGGCACAAAGAGAAGGAAGCTGTCTGTGAGTCAGGAAGGGGGCCCCACCAGAACCAAATTGACCAGCACCTTGATCTGGGGCTTCCACCCCCGATAACTGTTAGAAATGCATTTCTGTGGGTTAAGCCTCAGAGTTTGCAGAGTTGTTTTTTTTTTCTTTTTTTAGTGGCAGCCATGCTGACTAATACAACTTCCTATGTGCAGAGACCTTAGCTGTTTTCTTCCACTTCCCCTCTCTCTCTCTCTCTCTCTCTCTCTCTCTCTCTGGGTGTGTGTGTGTGTGTCTCCTACACACTTTTGCACTCATCCTCTCATTTCCTTCTTTTTCTCTGTTCCAATGTTTCTTATTTTAGTGATGCCTCCTGTTTTTCATCCTTGAAGATGTATATGTGATGTGCTTATTTTTAAATATCTCCCTGACCTATCATGGAATTCAGAATAGTGATCACATGATCTACCCACCATGTTTAGCCAGAACTCTATTATGCACCTCCACCAAGGGACATTTTCAATGTCAGAAATTCTCATGACTCATGGTCGTGATGTGCTAAAAAGCCTACGGATGCTGCTCAATATCCAACAATGCACAGAACAGTCCCCCAAACAATAATCCAGTCAGAAATTTTGATAATGCTTTGATCCACACCAATCAGCACATGGAATTTTCCTGACAGCTGTTGTTGGGCCAGTGATGGATGTATGACTTACTCTGATGCAACTGGACTAACGGAGAGGGCTTTGGGAATGGTCACTTTCACTCACTCCTCCCTGCTGAGTGTGCACAAGAAGTGCCTAGCCTGACACCCAGTGGCGCCATCTTGTTTTCCTTGAGAAGAACCAGCCTTCCCATGAAGCTGGTGCTGAGGACTGCAGAATGAAAGAAAGGACAGAAATGACCTATGTCCTTAATGACATTACTAGGTATTACTGAACCGTAACTTTCCTGGAACCCAAGCCATCTCTGGACTTCAGGTTATGTAAGACACTGCATTCATATTATTTAAAGCTACTGGAGGGAGTTTTCTGTTTCACGAAGCTGTGTCATAACCAACACACTTTGCTAAATACAGGAGGTTCTTGGAAAATTTAGCAAAGTCTCTTTCGCATGATCGGATTCCTCTTCAGAAATTTCTACTTCCCTCCTCTGGCTGCACTTTGTCTTATGAGGAGATTAGCAGACACCCTCCCCGGTCTGTCTCTCCTTCTGTCTGAAGGACTGTAGACAAGGTAGAGGCTTTGTGACCAGTGGAGTGCAATGCCATGTGCCAGGGACGTGGCCCTGTTTGTGGAAACACTTAATATCATCCACATAGGTAGGCTTGGGAGTGAAGGCCATTCCCAGGATTCAGGATGATATATTGAGGGAAATGAAAAGGAGATCTTTAAATACAGCTCCAGTGACTATTCCACCATTTGAAACTGAAGGAGAGGGTGACCTGAACACTTTGGCATCCATATGACATCCTATGTTCTCTAATGATGGCAACTTCCATTATTTATTCTGGAAACCACGATCTTGTTATTGCCCAAGTACCTGCAAGAGACAGAATAGAGGGACCTGCCCCCGGTTATATCATCAGACACATCTGTGAAAGGTGAGAGGAGAAGGGAGCTAGAAGCTAGAAGCCTTCAACTCGCAGGGTGTTGAATGATTTCTTACCATCTACATCACATTAGGGAGTGTTCTGCTCTGTGCGGACTTGTTTTGAAAGTGAAATCTTTGTTTTCTGAGGCCTGGAAAATGTAACCATTTCAATAGGATCTGCCAAAAATAATAGGAGGGTTTTTTTTCTTTTTTTTTTTTAATGAGGCCTGGTACTTGTCACTATGTGTGCTTTCCCTCAGAGTCTGATTGCCAGTTCTCCCCCATTTGGGGCATGATGAGCAGCAGCTGGGAACACACACTCGATGGCCACTACCTTCCTCCAGACATCTCTGATCTGCACAGAAAAACAGCCAAGAAATCAGGCCAGAAGTCCCGCAGCCTGTTTTCCAGCTCCCTAAAGAACATAGCAAGAAAAATGGAGTTAGAAGGGGGATGAATTCATTAGGGAATCTCTGAGGAGCAGGGGTGAGGCTGTCTGTGCACGTGAACGTTTCCTGACTTTCATTTCTCTCTGGGAAACTGCAGCAAAGTCCACAAAGTCCACAGACTCCTCTCCTCACTGACATGTTTAGCAAGACCCCAGAGCTTCCTGTTTTTGTCCTTTCCCTGATTGCCCAAATTAGATTCGATTTTATCATTCCTTACGGTGGCATCCAGGAAGGCTGAACTTTGCTGACGTCCAGACCCACCCTCCTGCTGAAGGGCAGACACACGATCCAGGCCTCTCCCGCCGAGCCTTGCCTGCAGCCAGGGCTCATGTACACTGTTTTGCAATAGGTTCCTATGTTGCCACATCGGGCTTTTCCCCTCTGAGACGGAAGAGAAATTGACGTGCCTGAAGACTCTTGCCACACGCAGAGGAGTCTCACCTGCCTTTAGGCCTGGGTAGCTACTGGGTTGATCCTCACCCAATGGCAGGGATTGGGGTTAGGGGGTGCCACCAGACACACTGCAGCATCTTTCAACTGCATGTCCAGACCTATTCGAAGGTACTGATGACATGAACGGAATGCATTATAATTAGCAAAAAAAAAAAAAAAAAAAAAGTGGGATAGAGCAGAACTGAAGGGAAGAAGAGGTAAAATATTGCAGGGTCCTACAGGTGAGAAAGGAGAGGGCTGTCTGGTGAACCCCAGGTGCTGCTTCAGGTATATGAATTCATCAGTGTGAATGCACATTACGTCACTCCCGTCTTCCTGAAGGTTGCAATCAAAATAATTTCAAAGCTACTGAAATAGTAAATTGGAACTTCTTTCCATCATCTCCAAAACTCTTGTGGCAGAGAGCGACAAGTATGTTGTTTATTTAGGGAACTGAAGAGGTTTTAAGCATGCACTGTGTATACACACTCACTCTGAGAACCCACAGTATTCATAGGAAGTCGGCTCGGTGTGTATTCTACCCCTGAAAATGTCAGGTCAGCCACCTTCCTTCCTTCGCTTCCTTCCAACCTCATGTGGAACCCTTAAGATGGGCAGGCATCAGGACATTGGGACGGATGGAGCAAATGGGGAAATCAGAGCAGATTCCACAGCCTTTTGATGATGAAATTCACTGAAAAACATGTAGTTCAACTTCTGTTTACATGGTTGAAAAGGACAGCCATCCCATAACAGGGCTAGAGCAGCTCGCCCTCACCCTTTTTCAAATTGGTGCATTATAGTTGTATATGGCAGCGGGGTCTGTTCCATATTCCTACCTGCACACCACATAACACTGTGATTTGGCCAATCTCTCTCCCCGTAGAGAGAGCAGTCTGTGCAAAGACGAAGCAGAAGCTTCACACGCGGCTTGGGCATCTGTTTTCTTGATGTTTCAGATTTTTTCTTTTGGTTCATAACATAAAATTTACCATTTAAGCATTTTTTTACCAATTAGAAAGCAGTTAAATTTCATAAGAAAAGACATCCACGTCCCAGTATATCATTTGCTTCAAACACCTGTGAAATTCTCTTCTTTACCATGAAGGAAGAAGATGGCCATGCTGGAGATTATATTATTATGTGCATGAAGGAGAGATAAAGGATGTAGGTTAATAGGGAAAATTCTATGCATAAGAACATGAACAATTTAAAACACTCTTTTTCCCATAGTACTGAGATTTTCACCAGCAATTTTTGTTTTATTTTGACACACGTTCTTGCTAAGTTGCCCCAGTTGGCCTTCAATGTGCAATCCTCCTGCCCCAGCCTCCTGAGTAGCTGCAATTACAGTTATGCACCACCGTGCGCAGCTTTAGACAACTTTTCTTTTTCTTCTTCTTTTTTTTATTTTTCTTTTCTTTTTTGGTGCTGGGCATGGAACCCAGGGCCTTGTGTGTTAAACACCTTTTCTTATGTAGCAAGATGCACATAAAAATGAAACACCATTGTTGTTTTACCTATTTATTAAGCCTCCAGTTCAGTGGCATTAAGTACATTCACATCATTGTACAAAAATCACCATCATCTGTCTCCAGAACTTTCTTATCTTCCTCAACACAAACTTTGTGCTCGTTGAAAAGAACTCTCTGAGTCCCCCTCCTTTCAGCCCCTTTTTGTCTCTGTGAATTTTTTACTTTTCTAGTTACTTCTTGTAAGTGGAATCAAACACTTATTTTTTTGAGACTAGCTTATTTTACTCAGTATAAAGTTACAGCATATGTGAGAATATCATTCCTTTTTAAGGCTAAATAATATTTCATTGTGTATCTATATTCAGATGATATTTTTAGAATACCCTTTATTTCTCCGTGGAGTTCATGTGTAATATTCATTTTGGATCAACAGCAGAAGGAAGAATGGTCTGATGCTAATATTGTCCCCAAAAGACCTAGAATCAGTGGATCAAAAATCCGGTGCCAAAGCACAATCTGGTGACTGACTTCTCTGGCTCTCTTTTGCTGACTCTGAAAGTTTCAAAAGGTTAGAACAGTGTGTTGTTTTGTCTTGTTTTCATTTGTCTTTTAGAACACCAAACCTCAAAACTTGTTGGGCTCTTTGAGTCAGAAGTGGGACCCAGGATCCCTTTGAAGTGTGCTGACTGCTCTATCTGAGGGCTGCATTTTAGCCTCTCTTAGTGGAGACAGGAACGAATGAGCCTGTTTTGGTACTTTGGTTTCTCTCATTTAACACCCCTGGCCACTCGTTTTCTTGAACTTCATGATTTCCAGTGCAGACACTTTTGCTGTGAGCCGTTGCCTCTTTCCATCACTACCCAGATTCTATATGACCTAGACGCTTGGCAAGAAAGTGACATTCCTACAGAGCAGAATTGTTAGAAATGAGACTGGAACTGAAACAAGGTCATTTAGGTGTCTGACATCACACCCAAAGATTCAGTGACAAACTCATATGTTGAAAGCTGTCTGGGAAAGAGACACAGATACGGTTCATGTTCCCAGAGGTGGAAGGCCACCTGAGTGAGTCAGTGGGGCTATGAGCTAGCCCCGTTTTGTCATTGTTTAATAATTCAATCACAGTCACATTTATTGCACTGCTGGGCTTTTCCCTAAAGGCTGCTGTGCATTCTCTTATTTGGTTCTCACAGGTTCTGCTATGATGCCCATTTGATAAATAAGGACAGGGCAACTCATTGGCATAAAGTCTCACAGCTAAGGGAAGGTAAAGCTGGCTCCAGCTCTGGTGACCAAGTCCCCAAACCCTCCCCCTTGGGCACTTTCCCCAGCTCAGAAGCCTAAGAAACCTCACCATTCACAGGCACAATCTTGCAGATCCTCTGCAGGCTCTTATCTGGCCAGTCTCCATGGAGAGGTATTACAAATGTAAGAATATGGGGGTACTCCAAGGAAACCTTGTATGTCCCTCTCTGTCACCTGTGCCCAGGAACGATATTTAGTAACTCTAACCTGGAGACAGCTCAATGAGGCATTAAAACCATCAAAATTCTTTTTGAAGGCCCACCAATTAACATGGACAGTCTGTATAGTTACTGTTTTGATTGGATCTGGAATGTCCTCCAAAAGTTCATGAAAACTTGGTCCCCAGTGTAGCAATGCAGAAGTGGGGCTTTGGGGGAGTGATTAGATCACAAGAGCTCTGACCTCGTGGGTGGATTAATCCATTTGATGGATTATTAATTTGGATGGTAGGAGGTGGAAACTGTAGGCAGGTGGGGCATGGTTGAAGAAGATCACTGGGGGCACGTCTTGGGGACTGTATCTTGTCCTTGGACACTTCCTTGATCTCTTTCTCTGTCTCATGGCTGCCATGGGCTAAGTAACATTCTGCTGAAATCTTCTGCCATGATGGTTCTGCCTTGGAGGCAGAAGACCATGCACTGAAGGCCTCCAAAATCTAAAGTCAAAATAAATCCTTCCTCTAAGTTGTTCATGTCAGGAATTTTGGTCACAGTGATGAAAAGTTAGACAACATACCTCCTAAATGGCTGACATCATGCTGGAAATTATAATGGATACAAAGAAATGTGCTGATTCTTACCTTCATTGGAATGAGCCCCTGAGATCTATACAGAGTCTATTAAAAGAAAGTGCTTAGCTGGGCACCGTGGCTCATGCCTGTTCTGGGGAGGCTGAGGCAGGAGGATCTCGAGTTCAAAGCCAGTCTCAGCAAAATTGAGGTGCTAAGCAACTCAGTGAGACCCTGTCTCTAAATAAAATACTAAAAAGGGCTGGGGATGTGGCTTAGTAGTCAAGTGCCCCTGAGTTCAATCTCAGGTACCAAAAACAAACAAACAAACAAAAAAAAAAAAAAAAAGGAAGAAGAAGTAAGTACTTAGTTTTCATTGAGCTGTTCCATTCCAGGAACCCTGTGCTCAATCTAAGATGTGACGGCAGCAGCACATTTTGTCTAGAGATCACTATGTACTCCTGCTCGGTTTCTTTCATGATTAAAATAGTCCCTTGCAGATTTCCTGAATTTCTTTGCCTTGAATAGGGAAACCCAGATTAGATGAAGTCCAGAATGAAAAATATTCACTATCCAGAAAAATAACCCCACTTAAAACTAAACAGCACCAAAGGGGGAAAAGCATGGTCAACACAAACCTCCCTCCATTTTCAACATGAAAGACAAGACGTTCCTCCCAGGCTTTGGTCTTGCTCATTTTGTTTTCTGGTTCACTTCATGTGACTTTTCCTGGGCTTTATTAGAATCAGACAGGACAACAGGGAATCCACTGGGAGGTAAGCACCGTGTGAGCTCTGATGTTCTCAGAACCCTGGAGTCATCCTGGAAGAGGGAAGGTCACACTCATTTCTATAAGAAGAGAGCTGGAATCTCCTTCTTTTGAAAGTTTCCACCTGCAGCTAGCTCCAAGGCCCCTGAGGAGAGCACAGGCTTGGAGAGGATGGGAGAGACCTCTTCGCGTACAGAAAGACCTGTTCTCTGCTGTGTCTGCCAGTTAGGCCTGAATTCCATGACATCCCGGAAGCTGTTTATGCCCTGGCCTTGGCTACATTCCAGTCTGGAGGGTCCCTGGGAACAGTGTTTCACTGGTGTGTCCTGCATCCATCACAACCACCGTCAACGAGGGTGCTCGTGAAGAGTGCCGAGTCAGAAATGTCACTGGAGGCTTCAGGATTCCAAATCTAGACGGAGACCAGGAGTCAATGTTCCCAGAGTGCCTTTCCCTTTTCTTTAAAGTGTCAGCCTATGAAAGGGCAGAGGGACTTCAGCCAGCTCAATTTGGGGGGGGGGGGGGAGGGACCATTAATTGACTTGGGAACAGTCTCTGGCAGCAAAGCCCCCTTCTTGCAGGGGAGAATGATGACTAGGGAAGGGTGAGGAGGGAAGAGTGACCAGTGGCTTTGGCTCTAAGAGAACCTTGGGCAAATGCCAGGATTGGAAGAAAAGATCAGCTCTTAAAAAAACAGAAGAATAAAATAAACCCCCACAACCTAATTAGATATCCGCCTAGAGATTCATTGGCTTTTAATTCTCAGACAATATGAAAACCAGGTTTCTTCTTCCTGCTCCTCAACGCCTCCTTCCGTCTCTATCCCCCTTCCAGCATCTCCTACCCAACCTGTATTTTATCCAAAGTGTAGGCTGGGTCTGAATGGAAAGCTTATTAGAGGAAAAGAAGAGGATGTGGAGCTGCTGGGGAACCGTTGGTTGCCATGGGAACCCTGATGCTGCAGGGTCTGAATGGCTTTCTGTCTGCTGACGTCCAGTTCTTTAGGGCAGGCCCTGGCATGGGCAGCAACTGGGCACCACATCCTCTGCGTCTCCCATTTCCGGCATCCGGCCCGGTGGCATGCACCCCAACAGGTCTCCTGGTAGCAGGCAGGGCGTCCAGGATTGAATGCTTCCTCCTGGCCTTTCGTCCTGCTGCTGCCGCCCTCCCCGGCTGGGAGATGAAGGGAAGCAGAGGGTGTTTCCCAACTGGTTGAAGAGAGAGCCCTTGTTTTCCTCTTGCATTTTATTCTTTCTTCCCTTGACATCCAAACATGAACCGTTGGCCATTTGCCGGTCTCCTGCTGGCCAGCCATCCTTGCTGTTCTCAATTCTGAATTTCTATTTATATTGTAGGAACGGCAGGGTTTGTTTTCACCCAGCATGGCGCACTGGGTGAGCTGATGTCTCCAGTGTGCTCTCCAGTGGCTGATTGGAATGGTTGAGATGACCACCATCCAGATGACCCAGGGACACACTAGACAGTGTTAGCCTATTTGAAAGGTTTATGAGAAGAGGTTGGGGGTGACCAAGGCTCCGGGTGCCTAGCTTATGCTGTGTGGACTGCACACCCGGATGCTGGCAGGTCACCATCTCATTTTCCAATTACTCTGGCTGCTTGCTCTTTTCCCTTCTCTGGGCCTTTACACAGGCTATTTCTTTTGCTTGTAAAGTCCTTGGCATCCATTTTTACTGGGGTCCACCATGGCCTGAGTGTACTGGCCATTGCTTTCCTCTCTAGCAGCACACAGTACCCCCTCCTTTCTTTTTACGTTCACTGACTGAGCTCTAGATACACGTGTTCTCTAGTAGTTTCTAAAACAGGCCCGGCAGTCTCCTGTTTCAGGGCCTTTGAACATCCAGGTTTGCCTGCCTGAAACACTCTGCTGTGGTTTGGATGTGGCCTGTGAGTTCCCCAAGAGCCCGTGTGTTAAAGGCGTGGTCCTCAGGGTGATAATATAGGTAGAGGGTACAACCTTTAAGAGGTGGGTCCTAGAGGGATGTCCTTAGATCATTGGGGGTATGAAGTGGTTTTCACCCATTCCCTGAATTCTCAAAAGAGAGTTGTTTCAAGGAGCCGGCTGGGGCCCTCCCACTCTATTTGCTTCTGGGGCTTGCCTATGGGTGTAGTCTTAGTCCCAAGAGCAGGCACTCTGGCCATTGCTACCCAACAATGCAGCCTTGGGGGCCCTCAGCACAGCACCTGGACTTTGAATCTCCAACACTCGGAGCTACATAAACCTCTTCCTTATAAAGTTAGCCCATCTCAGGTGTTCCACCACGGCAAGGGAGAGCTAACACACTCTTACCTGGCTCTCACATGGCTAACTCCCTCTCCCTCAGATCTTGTCCAACATCAGCCCCTAGGGAGTGAGGCCTTTCTCAATCAGTCTTCTAGGCCCCCTCCTTATTCTCTCTCTCGGCCCCTCCACATTTCTTCCTAGCATTTCACACTTTGTAAAGACTTGTTTACCTGATTATTTTCTGTCTCTTAACTAAACAGGAAGGGCCAGTCAGTCAGGGACATTTTCTTTTTCCCTCAGCTCTGGATTTAGAATGCCTCCGCAGAGCACGCAGGGCACGTGCTACTCACCGAATAGTTATTAAATTAATGACAGAGTGGTTAATTCCTACTCATCCTTTTCAATTTCATCCTCAAGTCAGTTGGCTTCCTCTGTGAATCTTTCCTGCTACCCTTCCCACAAGCTCACCTCCCGGGTCTGGGTTGGGTGTCCACCCTGGGTTCTCCCCTATGCCCCGGGCCTACCTTCCTGTGCTGCATTATAGCACCAGCTGGCCCAGACCTTCCTTAAAGCAGATGCTGATAAGCTGTGTTATGGCAGGATTTTAACTTTCCTTTCTGTATCTCAGGATCTAGTAAAATGCCTCACACACAAGAGATTGCTCAATTTGACCAATGTTGGTGAATAAATGACTATTAGCTAACTTTTCAGAGAGGTACAGGAAATTCAGTGGAGCTAATATCTTGTTCGTAAAGAGACAGAGATAAGTTTTAGGTTCTCATTTTTCCTGGTCCTTCATTTTGTCTGATGATATTCTATTATTCTAGGCAAGGAAAATCTGGTAGAGGTCTTAAAGATAAATTGTAATAAGGAGTCCTAACTCTTTACAACTGAAATGATCCTATCAGTAAAGGATTTTATATGTCCATTTTTCAAATCTTGAATCTCTTGGATGAACACTTCCATGTTTATTGTAGCATTATTTACAATAGCCCAAACATGAAACAAACCCAGAACACCCTTCAGTGGATGCACACACAATTCAGCCATAAGAAGACTGAAATTCTGTCATTTGTAGCAACTTGGACAGAATTGGAGGTAATTATTTTGAGTTAAACAATCAGGCACAGAAAGACAAATACCACACATTCTCTCTCATTTATAGCAACCAGTAAGTCAATCTCATAGAAATATGGAATGAAATAGTGGTTACCAGACATGGGAGGGAGGGGGACAGAAAGAAATTAAAAGGAACTTCTAGGGACTGGGAAGGGTGTCAGTGGAGAGCAAATGGGGGAAGGTGTTCTGAGGTAGAATAAAGGTAATGGATGTGAACAATGCACAATGTATGCATGTATGGAGATGTCCTAGTGAATCCCATTAATTTGTGTCACTAATATGTGTTAATAATAATGATAATAGTAATAATAGGATAACTACACACACACACATATTCTCACACACACATATATAGATATAGATAGATAGATATAGATATAGATATATGTCAGCCTTAAAAAGGAATAAAATTCTAACACATGGGACAACAGGGATGAAACTTGAAAACATTATGTTAAGTGAAATAAGCCTGTCATCAAAAGACAAATGCTGCCTGAATTTACATGATCGAGCTGGGGTAGTAAAAATTAGAGACATGGAAAGTAGAATGATGGCTGCCAGGGGTGGGGGGCAGGGGGTGGGGGGTGGGGGGAGGGGGAGTTATTGTTTAACTGATGCAGAGTTTTAGTTTCACAAGACAAAGAGTCGTGGAGATGGATGGTGGTCATGGTTGCTCAACATTAGGAATGAATTTAAAAGTACTGAACTGTACACTTAAAAATGATTTAGATGATAATTTTTTGTTATATGTATTTTTTCCACAATAAAAAATAAATTTAAAAAGAAACTTACTGTGCCAAATAATCAGTCAGTAAGTTTGCAGAAAATAAATTTTCAAGGCCTCTCAAATGGTTCAGAAAGCTCATTGAGGTTTTGACAATGGAGTAATTAATTCAGTAATAATAATGATTGTTGTGCTAACTTAAAATAATTGTCTCAAATGCAACGCAACATCCTGAAACACAAAGATGAAATCCAAATAAATTGTTAAGTTTACTTTAACAGTAATGTACCAATGCTGGCTTCTCAGTTTCAGCAGAAGAACAACAGTAGGTTGGACCCTGGCATTAGAAACATCTGGGTAAAGGGTTAAAAACCTGAATGAAAGCAGAAAGTATTGACTCAATAGGGTCAAGAGCAGAAAGATATATGGAATAATACAGAAAAAATAATGCTACTACATTAAAGAAATACTAGTAGGAATTTATAACTCACAAGGAAATGGATCAAAGAGGTCAGGGGAAAGTCCCCCCCTCCAAAAAAGGCCTGGTCACATTTTCCCAATTGTTTAAAAGAGAAAAATTAATAAATGTTATCTTTATTTTGCCCAAAGGTAACTTACAGGAACTGGAAGGGTTGGGCCAGGACAATGGGTTAATGGATGAAAACATGCCTTTGATGGAACAAAATCCTAAGCAATTAAAGTCCTAGGCTGAACTCAAGGCCTGGGGTAGCCAGCCCTCCAGTCATCCACACAGTCAGTCAGAGGAAACAGAAAAACCAGGGGACCTGCAAAACATGGAATCCAGAGTTTGAGAGGACAGCTGGGGGGTTTGGGGACAAAACTCAAGGAATGGACTTTGAAAGAGGTTGAAAAAGCTCATTGCTAGGTAAGAATTCATGTGCAGATTCAATATTAGCCCTTTAAAGGCAAAACAATAAGGGTAGGTAGGTGCTGTTATTCCCACTCATTTTCATCAAAGGCTCAAACCCAAACTCCTTATAGAGGTAAATGGCTGAAAGTTGGTCAAGTCCATCTTCAGGGCTCCTTCTTCCACGGGGTGCCATCTCCTACCTGGGTCCTCATCTAATATCCTGTCCCTAGGAGGTCCTGTGTTGCTCCAAGCCCTTGTGTTGAGCCTCCTGCCTTTCCTTTTTGCTACAGCTCTCCATCGCTTTACCCTGTTGCTGGCCAGCCCCCTGACCCTGTACTCTGCAGACTCCTGTCCCTTGATGGAGGTCGTCTATATCATCCAACGCATGCAGTAGCCAGTCTTTGCTCATACTCATGTGGCAGAGTGCCAGAGGGAGTCAGCCCTTCAAGGTCACCTGTTACTTTTCCTCTCTGTGGACCTCTAGAGCAGGCATCTACAAATTTTTCTGTAATGGAACAGATAGTAAATATCTGAGACTCTGTGGGCCACGTACATATGACCTCTGTTGCATATTCAAATCTGCTGTTGTGCAAAAACAGCCATAGACAAAATGTAACTGAATGTCATGGTTATATTCCAATGAAACTTTATTTATGGACCTGAAATTTAATTTCATATGATTTTTTTTTTACATATCATAAAATTTATTCTTCTGCTCTTTTTTCCAACATTTAGAATTGTAAAAAGTATACTTAGCCAGTGGGTCATACATAAACAGCTGGTACACCAGACTTGACCCATAAGCTGTAGATTTCAGTCCTCCACGTTGTCACAGCACTGTCTAGTACAGTAGCTGCTAGTCACCAGGGACCACGGAGCACTTGAAATGTGGTGGGTCTGAATGCAGACATGCTGATGATATAAAATAAAGCCCAGATTTCTAAGATTAGTACCAAAGTATCTAATAATTTTTGTATCAACTACATGTTGAAATAATAGTATTTTGGATATACTGGGTAAAAATACATTATTAATTTCATCCATTTCTTTTTAGTTTCAAAATGTGGTCACTAAGAAGTTCACACTTACATATATAGCTGGCATTTGGTTCTTGTGGCACGGTGATGCCTTAATGGCAGTGCCTCAGCCTTTGGAGAATGAATCTGTGAGCTAATGAAACACTCTTGCAGATCATTAGGTCTATCTCTGAGAGGTGAAGTTCTTCCTCCAAATCTCACAACCACTTGGACAAGCACCCTGGTGTCCTTGTGCTACCAACTTGTGACATGTCCATTCCAGAACTTGAATCCAGGTGAGGGGGTATGGTAGTGAGCCAGGGATAGGCAGGGCCCTGCATTGACTCTGTGCCAGAAAGTAAGCCATCATTCTGTTCCTTCAGGCCTGGAGCTTGGGGGAACTCCTCTGTAAACTTTCTACCTTGCACTTCCAGTTTTTCACTCAAAATCTAGTTCCAGAGTTACTAAGCAGAACCTAGATGGTCTTGTTAAAAGTACAGATTACTAGCCTCACCCCCAGAGATACTGAATCAGTGGGCCTGAGAGTCTGCATCGGGACAAGAAGCCCTCCATAATCCTTTTACACACTTTTGATTTCTGCTGCTCCTGGATGGCTTTGGAATCCTGATCTATATGGCACAGGGCTAGCTTCTTTAATGTGGTGGGAAAATAGACTAAAGATTAAAATGGGCTGAAAGTCTTTATATTGCAAGCACTGTGATCTCCTTGATGAAAGTTTTCACATAGGTAATGTAATAGGACTGCAGCAGGAACCGCTGGCTAGTCATTACTTCCCTTTCTTTGTACATCTTCAGATCTCTCTAAAGAAGAGCGATTTTGGATCTGAATGGCAGTGCTTGGGCCTTTGAATTCTTTGAAGATCATGCCTTTCAATATTTTGCACAACATCAGCGGCATGTGGTTGCACTCTGTATTTTCAATAATGCTAATCAAAATATACTTGGTGTGTGCAGAGATGAAGGCTTACCCAGCACTGGTCACCAACATTATTATGTAAGTAGCTTTGTATTAGGCATAGGCCAGAAATTCAGGCCAAGTCATGTGCAGATTTCAATATTAGGGGAGATAAATTAGATGCTCAGTTTCTTTTTTACTTTTGAGATTTTGCTGGTAGTAATGGTACATGAAACAAACGATAACATCTCTTGAAGATGTATAACTTGAAAGAGTGCCCAGTGCAATCTTCTTACCAAAAAGAAGAGTATTTGCAAATTAGAGTTACATAAAATCATACTAATGAGAGGAGTAGCCACACTCTGTTTTAAGATGACAAATACAGAGCCCCCAGTTATAATCCAGGAAAAAGTTTGATCTTTCCAAGAAGATTATGCTACTGAAGTTTTGAAGGGCCAGATAAATGTGAGACAGAGATTGCCCAAAGGATTGTCAAACTACAGAATACTCTCCTGGTCTTGTATAAACTCATGGTGATTGATCACTTGGAATGCTTCGAGCTGTTAGAGTTACTTCTTTCTGATCAAGAAATGATAAGGTTCCAGGAAAGAAGTCAAGTACAATGGCTTCTTTAGATATGAATTCACTAATGCATGAGCAACTAACTGAATGCGAGTCACTAAGAAATAGAGAGACGCCTACCCTCAAATAGTTCTTATCTAGGAGAAATATGAAATATTTAGTGTAATGAAAATTCAACAGAGGAAGCAATAAATGCCATATGAAAGCTACAGGGCATATCATCCACCATGGGGGACTGGTGGGGGAAAGGGAAGGGCATTTCTACTTGAAGCATGGATGGAAACTGAAAGCATATACAAAGAACAGCCTGGACCTGTTAGTGCTCCTGGGGTGGAGTCAGAAGGTATGAGACCATTGCCTTACAAAAACACCACAAAAGTCACTTTTCAGCCTGTAAATATGGGAACTGTGAGCGTGACATATTAAGTCTGCAGAAAATCAAATTTTTCTCTTCGGGAAAATTTGCATTTAATAAATCTTATAGTATTAAAACTAGGGACTATTCTTTAATTACTGAAGATAGTAACAATAGCTCAAATAAAAGGGAGGATACAGCCCATACTAATATAATGAAAACCAATTACTCAAGATAAAGATTCAAGGGGGATATAATTAACTTAAAGGTTACAAGACCAAGTTGTTGAGAGAACTAAAGAGTGTTTTGGAGATCTCAACCCCAATCTTACGTGATCAGTGCCTTGCAGAGTATGTGATTCTATAAAAATGCTTTAATTCTAGAATATATTTGGCTCAAAGCTTGGGTTTGGGTTTCAGAGAGATCTGGGTTCATGTCCCATTCTGCAGCATGCAAGATTTTTAACCTTAGGCAAATGGCTTTAAGTTCCAGATTCATCTGTAAAATGGTGGTTATGACTTTTGTCTCACAGGATTGGGATGAGGACAACTACAGTGAATAAGAAAATGCTTGGAAAGTGCTCAGCAGAACATCAGGGCTTCACAATGGTGGATGTTGGCTGATTGCTTGGTTACCTGAGTTGGATGGACCATGGGCCCAGTTTGGAGTGACGTTTCCTTTGGTCTCGATTTAGAATTGCCAAGCAATATGTAAATATATCAGAGCTTGCCTTCAAGTGGGGGCTTAACCAGCCCATTTATTGCCCATAATCTCCTTGGCAACCCACTCAAGGACTGCTGCTCTTGGTACGTACAGCAGTGAGTGGCCTGCATCACAGGGGAATTTGTGTCTAAAGTCTTCAAGTGTCAAGTTCAAATGTCTACACAATCCTGTCTTGTTCTTCGGGCTGGGCTGAAACTTGGAGGTTTTGAGGGCCAGAGGTGCCTAAATGAGCCATGAGAGTGTCACAGCCAGGCAAAAAGAATATGGCTCCAAGTGATTGTGATGATGAACTGGGATGGAAATAATGGGGGATGATGACGGGTCTAGGCAAAAAGAGAATGTGGAAATCATTTGTTGGAAAAAATAACACCAAAATAACTCAAATATAACTCAAAAATAACTCAAAATAACTCAAAATGGGATAGGGAGGAAGAGCAAGAGAAGAAGACTACCACTAAATAGGGAAGAGAGGTGGGAGGGAAAAAGAGGGAGAAGGGGAGTTGCACGGAAGATGGAAGGAGAACCTCATTGTTATACAGAATACATATATGATGTTGTAATGAGAAAAAGAAAAAAAAAGTGTGTCACATTAGATTGGATAGAGAGAAAGGATGGGAGAGGAGGGGAGGAGTGGGGGGGGGATAGGAAGGGCAGCAGGATAGAATAGACAATATGATTGATGTATGTACATTCCATGTATGTATTATATGTCAAAATACATTCTGCTGTCATGTATGACTAAAAAATAAAAAATAGAGTCAGGAAAAAAAATAAATAAAAATGAAAAAAAAAAGAAAAAAGAACACCAAAATTGGAATCAAGGAAAAAAAAAAAAAAGGAGAGCCACAGTCCAGTCAGAGAAATAGCCCAAACTGCAGGCCACAGGAATCCTATCTGGAAAGGCTGAATTCTATAAATACACATTTACTCAAAGCCGATCGTGAGGACCAGTCCCAAGAATCTGTCAAGAAATGTGAACAGAGTGAGCAGGCTCAGGAGGGTGACTCATCAGGGCTGGGGTCAGGCTCCCTTTCCCTTCTCAGGATGCTGGTGTCATGTGTTAGACCATGTCCTCTGAGGAAAGCTGTTGTAAAGGAGCAATAGGACTCTCCATGGCAACAGGAAGTGGCACTCTTCAGGACTCTCCCAGGGCCTTGCTGAGGTTCCCTGGAGAGGTTCTCATCAGGACTTCTGCCACCAGTCCTTTGGGAGCACTTCCCTAAAGACCTCCTTCTCTTTACCATCAGAGAGAGCTCCCCTTTTCTCCCATCTTCCTCTAAAGCCCAACCCCAGGCCCTCCTCAGAGGTGTCTTCCCCGAGCTTCCCAGACTTCACATATTTTCATTGTTTTGAAAAGAAACAGCTCTCAAAAATAGTCAAGACTTAAATCAGAGCCAAAAGGAAGTTTGACCTTGGATAGTGACAATGATAACCACAAACTTTGTTTCCCACAAACATTAAACCTCAGGTTTCTGGAGCCCCTCATCAAGGCCACAGCCCCATGACATGGGTCTCACTGTCCATCCCAGCAGCCCGGTCTTGCATGGGAACAACTACTTTTTCCCTGTTGTATTCCTTTGGTGCATTTCTTGTTCCTCGTCCACACCTGTGTCTTCTCCCTGCACATCTCCTACAAGCAGCCCTCCACCTTTAGAAATGTCCCCAATAGCCCAAGAACCTCCAGAGAGAAGTAGCGATACCAAAGGGGTGAGATGAAAGAGGACGCTCTCCCAGAGCTGAGATGTCCTAGTTGGTCAATAGAATATTTTTAATTTACTAGAACACTTTTTTTCTAATACCTTGGAACGTGTTAGTAAAAATAAAACTGAAATCCATCCCTTCTCCTTTAGCATTTTTCCCACTCCTTTGTGCCAACTATTCAACAACTGATTGTCATTAAACAACTACTGTGTCCCGGGCACTCTAGTAACTTCTAGTGAACTAGGAGACATGCAAGTATTTTTTCACTCTTGTATTCCTTGGCTGCATTTCTTGTTCCTTATCCACTCCAATGTCTTGTCCCTGTACATCTCCTACAAGTCCTTACCCTCAAGGAACTTTTAGTCCAGTTATATTTATATGCATGAATAAGGCTATAATACTTATTCGTGCATCTGTTGGAGCTAATTCCACTTTTCTCAAACATAGTATGTAGGACCAACAAAGATGAATTTGCTGGTATAAGAAAGAGGTCAGAAAAGTGGTGGCTGGAACTGAGGGGCAGTACTAATAAGGGGAGGAGGGACAGAAGGAAGGAAGGAAGGAAGGGAGGGAGTAGGGCAGGGAGCAGTTCCAGGCAGGGGGAGGCACTGTGGCTTCTTTCCAGGTTCTGGGGCCATTGGTCACCCCCGGGAATACTGGTGCACACACCCATTCCCAAGGCTTCTGTGCTTCCAGGTAGGGCTGGGCCAGTAGGAGTCTACAGGGGGTAGAGTGTCCCACCCTGGTGCTCTGCTCTGCCAAGCCTCCTGGCAAGGGCTAAGGGATGCTTGTAGACTCAGGTTACATTGTGGCTCCCACTGAGGCAGAGGAGGTCAAAGACAAGGCCTGGGCATTGATGAGCGCACCTGAACTTCAGTCTTGAACCACGATTAGTGGTATTATCTTAAGTAACTTCACTACTCTGAGCCTCAGGTTTTCTCAGCTACACAATGAGGACAGAGTCCTTAAGTCACTGGGTTACTATGAGAATGAATGCTCAGTAAGGGGCAGCTGACATCTATAACAGGGACCTGGAAGGGTGCCTTTTAATCACTCCAGTATTTGACCAAACTCAAATATTAAAAAATACCATTATAATCAGAAGCATGTTGTTATGAAGTCACCTGAACAACTAGCTCAAATTTTGTTTTGAATATAGGAATCCTTAGAAAATGAACTATCATATCTTCCTAAGTATTTTTTCTAAATCAGAATGCAGCAAGAATAGATGAGAAGCCCGTTTTCCTTCACTTTCCAAACATTACCAGGTAATGCAACACATTCCAGTGCTAGATTTGGGAGATGACTTAGTATGAGAGGAGTCTGGAGGCAAGAGCTACTTTCATCATTTGGGTTAGAAATTAAGTAACCGATTTACCAGGAAAAAAAAAAAAGGTTAATTTTTAAAACAATCTTTCTGACTCCATACTCCAGTGAGAAGGAATTTTAAATCCATGAAAGCTATTAATTCTAATACTATGACTGCGAATACTATTTTAGCTAACGCTTACCGAGAGATTACTAAGTGCTGGGCACTGTCATAAGTGTTTTAAAACGAATAACTCATTCGGTCACCTGTAACAAGACAGACATTGGTGCTATTTTTAGCTCTATTTCACAAACAAAAAAACTACGGCACACAGACATTAAGAAACTGACCCACAGCTAGCAAGCAGGGAGCTGAGCTTGTGTCCAGGAAGTCTGGCTCCGGTGGTAACTGCTTCTAATAGATACAGCACGTGGTTGTCCTCTTAAATTTAGCACATTGAGTCCAATCTTTCTTTTTTCATGAAAACATAAAGTTTCCCTTTTCTCCCTGAAGGACTTATTTTCATAATGTGATGAGATTTATTTTCCATGCAAGGTATTCAGGTTTACATGGCTTTATTTCAATGGTTTCTTGTTTTTGTTCCACTATTTTTATACTGGCTGTTCATTTACAGATGTGGTATGGATTTTGCACTTGGAATGGAACTGTGAAGTTTACTTCTGAAGCACAGATTAAGTTTCAAAACATGCCTAAAGGAAAGTGATGAAGTATTCAATAGCATTGCCCAGACTTTGTGAGTATGGTTAAATGGGGTTAGTATCTATGACTGGGGACTTGCTGAGCACCACACAGAATAGGACCATCTCTGGTCAGTGAGCTGGTGTTCACCTGGAAAAGTCCAAGCAGCAGATGACACCAAGGCTATTGGCCAACTAGTGGGAAATCTGAATGAAAGATTAGAAGGCTGGAGGACCAGGAGGGGAACAGCCAAAAGAGGGGTATGCATAAGAGAGAGAAGTTGGGGATTATCTGTCACCCCATAAGAGTTGTATGTTCACAGACTTCCTCTGCCCTCACACAGGACAGTCCCCCTTCCCCAATGGCAACACAGTTTCTTTCATTCAGAGAAGATTAATCTTCACACTTGACATTGCACGAATCCTCTTCGGTGCTTTACAGCCAATGGCTGCTTGGAATCTACAAAATACAGCTTTAGATGCAAGAGTCGATGTACTAGAACAAACTATTTTGAACATGGGTGCTTAACATACAAACTTTTGACTTAATCATTGCCTAAAAACCCTGTCCTGGGGAAAATGAGCTTTAACTTTAAACAGTGACTTGCCTTGGGTCTGTCACTAGTAAAGGGTAGAGTGGGACACAGATAGCTCTTCCGACTCCAGGCTCAGAAATGTTTGTCATGCATGCTGTATTTTTTCTGAATTCTTCTCAGAATACTACAAAGAGTATAATAATGGCGATTTTTTTTTAGAGAGGGAGAGAATTTTTTTTTAATATATTTTTTAGTTTTTCGGTGGACACAACATCTTTGTATGTGGTACTGAGGATCAGGATCGAACCCGGGCCGCATGCATGCCAGGAAAGCACGCTACCGCTTGAGCCACATCCCCAGTCAATAATGGCGATTTTAGTCAGTCTTTTCATCATGGTAATCAAAACATCTGGCAAGAACAGTTTGGAGGCATGAAAGTTTAATTTGGGGCTCACAGTTTCAGAGGTCTCATTTCATAGACGGCCAAGTCCATTGTTCTAGGGTCAAGGTGAGGCAACACATCATGGTGGAAGGGCATGGTGGATGGAAGTTGCTTCCCTTCTGACAGCAGAAGGGTGGGGAGAAGAAGAGAGGAGAGAAGAGAAAAAAAGAGAAGGAGGAAGGAGCCACAGGAAAAACAGGGCATGCGCCCAGTGAGTCACCCCCTCCAGCCACCCACCACTTGCCCACAGTTACCACCTCGGCAGTTCATTCAAATGGGATGGACTGATTAGGTTACAGATTTCAAAAATCTAAACACTTCACCTCCAAACATTTTTGCATTAATAGGAGCTTTTGGGGGACACCTCATATCCAAACCATAACGATTGGCTTACCCTGGGGTAGATGCTCAGAGATTTAAGAACAAAACTCTAGGCCAAAGACAAAACAAGTATTAAAATCCCAAGGATCTATTACATGGCAGATGCCTGTGTGCCTGCAGTTTGGCCTATGGGCCTCCAAAGGGGGAGCAACCATACCCCTCACATGGGGCTGGTTTGGGCTGCCGGGAAGAACAGGCATAGAAATCCTAATAGCTCTACAGTGTTTTCTCTTTCTGTCTCCTCACTCCTAAATTCTTACACTAGTCCCCACCACACTCTCCTAGTGAGCTCATACCAGATGTATGCACAAGGCAAAAGCACTACTGCTGGATTCCACGTCCTGCAGAGGGGCCTCTAGAGTTCTCTAGAGCAGCAGGTGTCCCTTGTATCCATCAGAGTGGGCCAACAGGACTGCCTGCCAGAACCCAAGGAAAAGAGTCTTTCCCAGCTTCCTTGAGGGATCTCAGGTGAGAAAGGTCACCTCTCAGGCCTTGGTTTCCTCATATACTAAACGAGGATGCTATTAGATAATTTTAAAGTCCTCCTTTCCTAACACAAGAAGTGGGAGTGTAGCTGGTTTCAGGACCTTTCCTGAGGGCAAGGTGGAAGGAACATGGGCCCTGGGATGCGTTGTCATGTCACCACTAAGAGGGGAAGAAAGAACAGAGCTGGCTGGCGCACCCCCACTGGAAAGAACCCCCCCACCACACACACACAGCCTCATGATCTTTCTGGGGCCAGTCTCACATCTACATTTCTAAGTGACCTTGTTACCAATTCTTCTGGAAAATTTGATGTGGACAAAGTAACTCCAGACCCTTCTGGGGATAAACATGCTCATGCTTTAATTATCAACTGTTTAATGTGGTTAGCGAAAATATTTATTTTAATACTACTAAAAAATCCCATTATTATTCATGTATTGCCATCCCCCTCCCCCTACCCCAACTGCTTTCTTATCTGTTGCTGCCAAAGACAAGAAAGCAAAGACTAAAGCTGAAGAAGATACAGGCTCAATAAACATTACCTTTAAATGCGCTTTTAAAAGATATGTCCTTACTGGGGCTTTTCTATTTTTTTTTTTTTTTTAAGATTTCATTTTAAAGGAAAATGAGAAAAAGGAGCCATACCGTGGACTGGAAAACTGTGGTGTTTACGCTTGAAGGAACCAGAAGTTCCTATGGGCTTGGCTCAACTAAGAAATGACAGCTCAGCACAGGGAAGTGGGGCGGGCGGGGGTGGGGGGGGCACGCAGCCGTAAAGCACCAACAAAACATTTAAAGCGGTCTGACCAGAACTGGTCTGTACAAATTTCCCACGTGGCTTTCCGCCTGGCCCGCAGGCCCGCGCTCCAGACAGCAGCCCCGCGGTCTCCCTGCAGCTCCCGCTCCTGCGAGGGAGCCCTGCACGCTGCTGTGTGCTCACCAGCCTTCCTCCGCCTCCCACTTAAGCTAGACCACGTGCCAGGGAGGGTGAGGAGGGCAAGAGGAAGACGGCTCAGCTGGCTGGCCACGGCCCCTGAAGAAAACAAGCCTAGGCAGGGAGGAAAACATACTGTTCCTTGCAATCTGATCACCTCCGCGAAAGCCTCTGGGTCGCACACCCGGGACGCTGAGCCCCGGAGGCGAAGCTGATTAGCCCAGGCAGGAAAGCCGAGCTAGAGACTGCGCCCCAGAAGATTAGAAACACATTGTGGGGAGGGGGCGCGCGAGGGAGTGCGAGGTCGCAGGGCCTGAGGCTGGGGGTGGGGCTGGGGGTGTGGCGGGGCTGCCCCGGGAGGGGACAGAAGTACTGCACATAATGCTCTGTTTGTGCACTGAGATTCCAGCTCCCAGGGTGGCCCCTGGCAGCTGCGGAGGCCTCACAGTGAGAAATCTGGAACAACAAAGGCTCTAGGGACAAAAGGGTCTCTGGCCAAAGGGGCTGTGGCTTTGTGGGGCCAAGAACTTCACTTCTGAGGGGCTAGAGAAGCAACCAGGGTTGAGGCTGGGGGCTGAGAATGAAGAGCTTACCAAGGAGAGCCGCCCATGCCCTTTAAACACCACGCTAAGCTTTTTATATATAGTTCATCGAGTTTGGGGTCACAGATGGACCCCTCACCGAACTGGAAAACGGGAAGTAACATTAGAGTTGTCCCCAGATCAGTGACACCTAGAGTTATCCAGAACCACACCTGTGCCATTTATTTGGAAAGTTAACCAGAGGCCACCTGGGAATTTAGTCACAGGGAAAACAGAACACATCCTTTAGCTTCCAGCCCAGAGGAGGACATTCAGGGTGTGAGCACCAAAGCACTCTTCATGCCTTCGCCTGTTGGCCATCACCCATGGCACAGGGGGACCCTAGGCCCCTCCAAACCACTTCACTCGTGGGCTCTTGTCATGCCTTAAGGAGCCAACCCTGGTTTCCCTGCGGCTCCTAATGGCGCCACCTGGTGGCCCTGACTCCCAATGCATGGCTGACTTGGCTGGGATTTCTGATTGACAGCAGCTGGGTTAAATCACCCACCCAGCTTTATGATGGGTCTCTGATCTCTACCTCATCAGCACTCTTGCCATGTTTACACAGTCGTTATCAGTTGTCAGTTTTCTGCTGCCTCACTTATTAAGTCACCTCTAGTGTTATTTTCAGGGGAACCAAATCAGAGATCTTTCTTTCTTTGCTTTGTAGGATGTTTACCAGTGCACCAACTTGTTCATTTGAATTTTTTTTCCCAGTTTCTAGAGGCTCTTTCTCTTTTCCTCTTCCCAAGGATTTGGGCATGTTTCTGAGAGCTTGGTTTGACCCTGTGTGAGTGGCACAGTCTTGTGTTCCATTTGAATTTGTGCCTCTCACCAAAAAAAAATCATCATCCAAGGACTGAGTCTGGACACACCAGCTCAGTCTAGTTACAGGGCGATTCCTTGCCTACCTGAGCGTCCTCCTCAACATGTAGGTGAGTGCCTTTGCTTTGGTTTTGGCCAATCTGATGCTCAATCCTTACATCTGATTCCCATCCATGGAGCCTGATGAAGCACAGTGGGAAAGTCAGCTTTAGGGTCAATGGATGTGAAGGCCATGCTTGATGGAGAAGGGAGTTTGCTCAGAGTGGCAGCTGCAGATGCATTCTGAAGGGTGAGTGTTCATTGTAAAGCAGGAAGGGAGACAAGGTCGGAAGTAGAGAGGTAGGGTCTGTCCAAGGGCATAGAGGAGATCAAAAGTCCAGAGAGGAGGAGAGTAAGGTCCTGTCTTAGAAAGAAAGTCAATAGCTAGTTAGTTAAATGCTTTTAACCACTTTCCACTTTTCCATTGTTCAGTTGACCTCAAAATCCTGATTTAGGAGGTAGAGGAAATAGACTCACCAAATAGCTGACACAGCCGATTCTATGTACCAAAGCTGCACCTGAGACAGATTACATAACACATTTATTGGCATGCAAGGTCGCTGTAAACTCAGTATAAAGAAGGTTAATTTTCCTCCATTCAGGTTAATTCAAGAAGGTGTCCTTTTGCATGAGAAATACACCAGATCAATGCAAACACAACCTCTGGAACTTCTTAATCGAACAGTAAGACTATCTGGAAGCCCAGGAATACCAATGCCCAGTTACCAGTGTAGATGGACGCTCTGATGATTGGGCAGATATGGGAAGAACTGTACTAAATACCTCTGAAGGGTCTCTGTGATTCGGTGACTTGGCTTCTCCAGAGAAGAAGGATCCCTTTAACTCAAAACCTGGCTGGGAGTGAAAAGCAACTGAACCAAGAAGGAAAGAAATCAACAATAAGCTAAGAACTCTGAGAAGTGACTTGAATCTGGCCCTGGGAAAGGACACTGCCCATCTGAATACCCCACTTGTAGAGCCCTCATTGGCCAGCTCTAGGCTGCTAACAAAAACAACAACAGCAACAATAAACAGTTGTCATGACAAACTCAGGAAAAACTGGGGTCTATTTAATAAGTTCTCAGTTCAATATAGCGTTGACCTAGGTAAGTCTCATTAGCAACTCAGCAAAATCAACTGTCTTAGGCAACTTGGATCAACACCTGGAACAACAAGAAATCTCTACACACTCTCATTAGCTCATCTCCAAAATTCTGCTTCAGGCTTTCAGAAGTCAGACCTTTTGTTCAAACATGAAGCAGCACAAGGATAACCATGCACAGATTCCTTGAGCTCAGGCAGGTAAACAGCTGGGTCCTGTCAGGTCACATGGCAGCCTCACCCAGCCCCAGGTCACAGGCTTCTGGTAAACAGCAGCTGCAGGTAGCAGCCCTGTCTTTGGGGTTTCCCAGGCTCCACCTCCTGGCCTTGCTATAGATCATCTCCCCCTGTGATGTTTTCCCTGAACCATGTCTCTTTCCTGGAATCTCCTTGTCTAGATCTCCCACTTTGATGGTAATTCTCTGGAATGTTTTCCCTGAATTTAACTTCTCTTTTCTCCTGGAGCTCTCCCGCCCCTCACCTCCATACACTGTACCTATTTGTGAGATTCCTAAAGCCACAAGACCATTGGTTTCTAGGACTCAGCACCCCAATCTGTGCCAAGCTCCTCAGGGCTCCTGCTGGTCTAGAGAGGAGATCAAGAATTGGGCTAAGATCTCACAACCTAAGCAGAACTTGGGTGTTTCTATTCATGGCAGTACAGGACCTGAGAGCCAAGAGGGGAAAGAACAGAGTAAAAGTTAGGAGCAGGCGAGGAAGGAAATGGGTCTTGGGCGATGGTAGCCAATAGCAGTGGGGTTTTCAGCTTCTCTCCACAGGTCAGCAAGACTGAATGTGTTCAACTGAATTAAAGGGCTAAAAATAAAGAAACTCGGTGCTTCTCAGCTTTAGTTGGACCTTAGAATCATTAAGAGAGATTTTAAAGAAAAATACCAATGCCCAGTTACCATCTCAGAGCAATAAACCAGAATCTCTGGAGGTAGTCCCAATAGCTTTTTAAAAACCTTTCTAGAAGATTCTAATATGTAGACAGAATTGATTCCACTGAGATGACTCCAGAACCAGATTCCTTTGTGAGATCTTCAGTATCTCTTGCCTCTGTGTTTTCTCAGCCATAGCTGGCCAGATTCTCCAGGAAGCAGCTTAATGGGCAGAGAGAATCAAGGCTTTGGAGTCCCATGAGTTCATATCTTAGCCATATCACTTAGTAATTGTGATCTGGGACTGGTCTGACTGCTTCTGAGGTATCTGGAGAATTACATGAGATGGAGTATTTAATCACCCTGTGTCTGGCAGGTTTAGAACATATATCCATCCCTTCCCTGTCACCACCCAAATAGTTTCCCTCAGAGGCCTTCCCTCGGTGTTTGACAGTTCTAGAAGAGATGGGGCATGCATCAGAGCTGTTGCCCAATGTTATGGTTTGGATATGATGTGTCCACCCAAAAACTCATGAGATAATGTTCAGAGGCAAAATGATTGGCTTATGAGAGCTGTCACACAATCAGTCCATCCTAGTTTGAATGGACTCATTGGGTGGTAACTCTAGGCAGATGGGCATGGCTGGAGGAGGTGGATTGCTGGGAGCATGTCCTGGAAGGGTTCATCTTCCCTGTGGCCCTTCCTTGCTTTCTCTGCTTCCCACCCACCATGAAGTGCACAGCTTTCCTCCACCACCACCATTCCACCTCGATATTCTGCCTCAACTTGGGCCCAGAGCAATGGAGTTGGCCAATCACAGACTAAACCTCTGAAACTGAGTTACTACCCAATGACTGATTGTGTTACAGCTAACATAAACTTTTAACTAACATAAACTTTTCCTCCTCTAAAGTGTTCTCATCGGGTATTTCAATCACAGTGACAAAGAGCTGATTGACATACCCACATTCTGTGGGAGCTGGGCATAAAATCCCACAGCTAGATTTGGGAGAGGGACCACCATGGCTGTTGAGCAACCACATGGCTCCAGAGTCTGTGTCATTGCCTGTTCTACCGAAGAGCCAGGGTCCCAGGATCTGGATGCCCTGGTAATCCCTAAATTGTTTGCATTTCTCCCTGATTCCCCGTAATCCCACATATTGTCTGCGTGTTTGGATTTTTGACCTGAGCTAATTGTGCTGGATTCTCTCTAGCCATTGTTCCCTCTAGGGAGAGCTATCTTGAGCATCTAGCCCAGCACCTCACTTAACTCCTTCCATTGTTTCTCCCTGGAACCAGCACAGGCCCTCACATCTCAGCCCTGGCTGTGTTTCTAGTCTTTGCTGAAAGTTTCCAGTACCAATCTTTGTCTACCTGATCCCTACAGGCTCCTGGACTTTGGCTGGCCCTTCCCGCTGCCCGCTGCCCTAGCTCTAAGACAGAGGGCTTTGCTACCCTTGACTCTGTTCCTGTAGTACCCACTGCCCTTTCCAGGACTGGCCTCAAATCTGGCTGGGTCAACCTAGTCTCCCTCTATTCAAAGGGAATAAGTCCCTGGTCAGCCTGAACTCTTTTCTCCTCTCAATCCTGAACCCACATTTTCCATTCCTGAATCATTTCAAGCCACCACAAATCCATGCATTGCAAATAGTTACTGACAAATTATGATTGTTACTGTATTTAGAGATCAGAGGAATAATAGTTGTGATAACATAGAGCAGTCTGTCTAGAAGGGCTCTTTATAAAATGCTTTGTAGAGAGTGATGAGGGGGTGCCTTCAATGTGTAATAGGAAATATTCAGTAATATACTAAGTTTTTCTAAAATCTGAGTCAACTGAGTCTCCAAACATGTATCTAGCATCTGAGCCAAATTGAACAATCCATATGTGGAACATCTTTCTGGAAGCAATTCTGCAATTTTCTCCTCAAAGTCATTCTTTATAGACATTAAACTCATATTGACAGTTGGTGAATGTCTTGAATACCTCATGTAGTTCTTTTTCTTGGGAAAGCAGGCTAAGGAGGTCTCTTTTAATTTAATTTAATTTTGGTACTAGGGATTATGTCCAGGGGTGCTCTGCCACTGAGCTATGTCCCCATCTCTTTTTATTTTTTATTTTGAGACAGGGTCTCACTAAATTATCCAGACTGGCCTTGAACTTGCAATCTTCTTGCCTGAGCCTCCTATCACTGGAAATGTAGGCATGGGCCATTGCACCTGGCTGGGGATGTCTCTTATAATATAAACTCCAAGTAAAGATGTGGGAACACAGCCTGTTACAGCAGGCCAGCATTGGTCATCACTTCTGCAGGCTTACAGTACTAAATTGGGATCATAGGCTGCATCTGAGATGATGTCACTGGGATATGACATCACAACGCAGTAGTTAGTCCAACCTCAAGTACCAATTTGATCAAGCTAGAGTGGCTTCCCAGAGCACTATACTGAAAGAAGTTAGGAGGCTCTGTCTGGGGCGATATGAAAGAGAATGCAGTGATCACTTAGGGATATCTGTCATGAGCAGAACAGCATGGGAGTCAAGAGCAGGGGTGCTAAAGTCCGAGAGAAAGTCAGGTTTGATCTCAGCACTTAATAGCAGAATGATATTGTACAACATACCTAACCACTTCCAGACTCATTTCTCAGCGGTAAAGTACAGATAGATTATAGCACCTGTTTACAGAGTTACTATGAGGATTGATTCGGATAATTCATGTATTTAGCCCTGAATCTGGCACAGCATACTCAGTAAACATTAGCTGTTATTATCATAAATAATACCATGTGGGCCCAGGTATGGGGAAAATTGGCTTGTGTTCAGCACCCTGCCATGCCAGGTGCAGGCTTAGAAATCCTTAAAGAGACCTCTGATTAAGACACTTTTAAAAAGGCATTCGTAGAGTAGTTGGAACTTAGTTTCTAGGATACTTAGCGGAAGGTTTTCAGCTGATGTTGTGCCAAATTTTGTTCCACAGATAATTTTTTTTTCTCCCCCTTCGGGAAAAGCAAATGGTATCTCAGGGTCAGCCAGCAGCACAGACCTTCACTATAGGTAAGTTCAGGAAAGGTCTGACCTTCTCATTGAATCCTACCTGTTTATGGACACCACCACCCCCCCAAAAAAAAAATTCCTGGGTCTTCTCTGCCTGCATTTCCAGCTTCATCTCCATATTGTCTCCTCATTGTTCTCTGAGCACTGGTTGTGCTGAACCACATAGTCCCCAAGTTCATTGTAAACCTTAGTGTCCCTGTGCATGGTATTTCTGCCAGGATGCCTTACTCCATATTGCCTGTTCACACGTTATTTTCTGGAATAATTTTCATATAATTGGACTTATTCATCCCTTGAATATTCTGTTGTACTTTCTGGTGAAGCAGTCTTCAACTAGGGTTTTCTATGTGGGATTTTTTTTTATCCTTATGGATTAAATCTTTTCTTCATTAAAGATTGGTAAGGTTTTTATATTTATTCTGCATTCAGTTTTGGTAAATGACAGACTTTTGTCTTTTGAGAATAATAACCTTACTCTCTGTCGAGTGAACACAATAAAATAAAAATATTTGGCAGGAATTTTTCAATTAGTCATTAAATAAAAATACAATAGAAATTTGAGCTTAAATTATAGAAAGTTCCAGAAAAATAATAATTAATTAGGTTTTTAACTATAAAATTGAGTGACCAGGTATTGACTAGCTCAGAAAGGCTCAAGGTTTGGGTA
This sequence comes from Spermophilus citellus, assembly GCF_964194105.1. Classification (NCBI taxonomy): domain Eukaryota; kingdom Metazoa; phylum Chordata; class Mammalia; order Rodentia; family Sciuridae; genus Spermophilus; species Spermophilus citellus. The sequence goes on from NC_138187.1 coordinate 151,903,313, forward strand.
ATTGGTGTATTACTTATTACCAATAAGAGGGACAGAATTTTAACTGAGTCGTTTTCTATCTAGCTGAAAACTATTTCCTCATCTCAATCCTGAATCCACATTTTCTATTCCTGAATCATTTCAAACCACCACAAACCCATGCATTGCAAGTAGTTACTGACAAATTATGATTGTTGCGGTATTTAGAGATCAGAGGAATAATAGTTATGATAAATAGTTGGGTGTGCACTTTCCTAGTGCCTGTTTTCATTCATTGGCTGGGAGATCATAAGAAGTGGATCGGTTTCTTTTGGACCCTGTGACAGGATCCATATCTTGGAAGATGTCAGAACATCCACTGGACTACCAACTTCTGGTCTAAGACATTAAACAATAAATTATCTTATTTAAGGCATTGTGCTTTTGAGACACATTTTGCTGCAACTGAGTTTATCTCTGGCTAATACTCAATAATGGGTGAATTTGAAGCCTTGCTTTAGTGACTGACAATGCACAGTTCTTTCCAAATCTTATATCCATTAGGATTCAGTCAAACCAACTGAGATTGGTCAATGAGCAATTTTATCTGTTGGAAATGTTCTTTTGATTGCATAGAGCTTAGTTTTCTTTTTCTCTCTTATAATGGAAGGTAATGGCCATATAATGACCTGTTTTGAGGTAGTAAGCCAATATATTTTTGTTCTAGGAAATACTTCTTTATTTGTCCATGGCTTTTCCACATGAGACACTGAGACACTGGTGTACCTTTCCTTAAGGAGGCAGTGTAGATACAGTCTAGAACAGTGCGTCTCAAACTGCAGTAAAGGGCCATTAAGGAAAAAAAAATTTCCAGTGCTTCCTTGAATAGAATATAATCAAAGATGAAAAAAATAATTACTAGAAAAAAATAAATGTAAAACAAGAGCATAGGAAGCCCAATTTTTTAATTAAATTTGAAACATAAAAAATAGTCTGTCCAATTTCTAAAATAAAGTTTCTAACCACTCTGAAGAATTGCCCTTAATTGTTTCAGGCAGTAGCAAACAGTTTAGGGACAGGAACAAATACTTGAGTAGAAGTGGCCCAGAACAAGAAATCATTGCTGAGCCTTCAGTTTCAAATTAAATTCTTTGGGTTCATGGAGAGGAATTCACCTTAAAAGCCAGGATTTATGAGAGATAAAGCATTTTCTAAATTCCTGAGATTCCCTTTCATATGTGAAGACTAGAGTTCAGGGGTCCCATCACAGAATGTTACTCTAGACATGGTACTGATGCAAGCAGGATATGACTCGGATTCCCATTCCCAAGGAAGAAGTCTCCCAGTCTCTAAAGGGTAGGCACAGAGAAGACAGCAGGCGTTCTGATATGTGAGAACCCTTATTCTGTCCTGGCAAATAAATCCCCTTGGGTTCATGAAAACACATACTTGGGGAACCCAAGAACTACTTCCTTGGGTCTATCTTGGGAAGACTAAGGTCTTTCAGCATTATGTCCACCTGGCATAGAAGCAGAAGCCTACCATGTTGGAGACAACTGTTCTGAGAGACAGTCCCAATAGAGTAATCCCAGATTCCAGTACTGTGTATGGTGTCAGCAGGCCCAGGCTTCTGACTCAACCTTGTGGGGAAATATGGAAGTACAGAGTCCTGATGGATAGGAAGAAGCTAGAGTCCAAGGGAGCAGAAGGTCTTTGCCAGAACAGAGCCTACTCCACTGTTTGAACAGTTTTACCACTGTTACCATCTGACAGCAGACTCATGGCCTATGGAAGGACCGTTTCATTTATTTCCTTGCATCTGCCTTACTTGGGTAAAGAGAACCACTTATTCAATGACGATGTCTTATTATTTAAGAAGAATCAGGCAAAGTTCATTAATAGTGAATTCTTGGGCCCAAACACTTCTAGCCCTTTCTCCAAGTTTGAGTTTACTCTCTCCAAGTTCACTATCATAGGAATCTCTGGCCCTCAGCAGTACTTCTCCAGAGTACCCACTCTCAGCCCAGATTTGGATTTAAATATTTTGGGTCACTGAATCCAAATCCATCACTGATATGTTTGAAATGAAGATGAATCCTGGGGTCATTTCCTATTCAGGCATTATCATGTAAATCCTCCAAGTGGTCTACAAGCACATTCGGAGAGCTGGCCTGGCAGTGGCTTCCAAGGCAGGCTTCATGACCTTGAGAGGTAGGCATATGGTTCAAGCTTCTGTGGTTAGAATGCCTCAGGGGTTGCTAAACAGAAGAGAAGAAAGAATGTCCTGAATTTCACAATCTCTCCACTGAGAGCCAAGTCTCTCAGTTACTGTATTCTCTGATATTCTCCTGTGGAATGTAAATCCCATAAAATAGGATGTGTGCATCACAGTTCACAAAGGTACGCTGCAGTGTCGCCAGGGCACAGAGGAGAGGTGGCAGCCCAAATTAGCAGAGGTGCCACTGGGCATGTGGGAGGGGAGGGTGCACTTCCCAGAAGTGAACAATCCACTCTGTTAAATGAAAGGCTCTGATAGTCTTAAACTGTTCAACAGTCAACTAGAAATGAAAGCAGCAAAAGAAGATTGGGTTCAACTTCAAGGTTAACTGACTGAAAAGAAATGAACACATAAGTAAGAAAATCTTGTAAGTCAACTGGTAAGATTTACAGGAATTAGGCATCAGTTTGGAAATATTATACCAAGGCTAAAGGTGGGGCTAAGTCAGACCTCCCCTGGGTTACAAGGGAAGCTGCTTCTCTAGCCTAACGGGAGGCCAAAGGCTGAGGACAGAGGTCGGCAGGATCCTGAAGCGAACTGAGCAGGCCAGTCGCTTTCTTTTTTAATTGATACATTATAATCACACATGATAATTATGATAGTGAGATTCCATCTCCATACATGCACATGACATTTGGTCAATCTCATCCCCGGACCTTTCCTTTCTCTCTCCTCCTCTCTCCTTTGATCCACTTGCTTGATTCTAGTGATCTCCTTCTATTGTTATTATTTTAATTAATGCATTTAGCCATATATATCTATACAGTATTCATTGTGGTATATTCATTCATGGACATAGCATAACTTGGTATATTTTGTTCCCTAGTATTCCCCCCATTTCTTTCCTTTTTGTTCCCCCTGGATTTCTTTCCTCTACTCTATTGGTTTCCCTTTTATTTTCTTGAGATCTCTTTTTTAAACATCCTCCCCCCTAACTTCCACAGGTGAGAGAAAACATTCAACCCTTGACTTTCTGAGTCAGCTTTGTAAGATATCCCCATATTTTCATCTAACTTGGTATGAAATTACAAACACAGTAACACCAGAATGTCAGAGTTAAAACAAAACTCAGAGGTTCCTAGTCCGAAGGGCTCTGTTTCCAGATGGGTTAAATGAGGCTTAGAGAGATGAAGGAACTTAAGCAAAGTCATACAGCTGTTGAATGTCATGTCCAAGAAAGCCCAGATCACCTGACATCAGCTGAGCGTGTTTTTTCTAGTAGCCTGATCCCTAATAGGTCACCTCTGGGAATTCTTGTTTCCTATTAGCACCATGTCTAAGGCACGCTTTTATTACAGATTCTATTGATGGATATTTGCAGTGATAGAAACAGTCCTTCTGGCGGTAAAAACTGTCTCATCAGTTTTTAATTTTATTTTTCATGCTGGACCCTGACTTTAACACATGTGTATTTATATGTGTATATACATATAGATATATATTTGTACATTTTATAATTTGATATTTCTATGTAAATATAGAAATATGTTTATTTATTTATGTATAAGTTTCTCATGATAGACCCTTTCTATCTCACATGTTGTTACAAGTTTCTCATGATTTGACTTTCCAAATGTTTAGCTTAGATGAGGTTTAAAATTCTGGATGCATTTTTGTAAGAATTATCTTATGTTTACAGTTTTCAAATGACATCTCTAATACTTTTGAAATCTTTGCTCTCAACTTCTCAATAGGTGGTAAATTAGTCAGACTCAGTCAAACTACAGGAAAGAGACACACCCAGATCATGCTGAATTATGGAGCCCTATTGCTGGTGTTCACGGGGCAGAAAGGAATCGGGCCACGTGTTTAGCAGCTTCCCAGGTATTCTGGGCCCCACTTCCTGCTCCAGGACTCAGAGTAGCCTGCCTTGGACTCAGGACAGTGGAACAGTTTGACATGATTCAGATTACCGCAGAAGTTTCTATGACCCTCCTTGTAAGTGAGCACCTGTCTCGCTCCCCTGGAGGGAAGATGTGATCCCCTATGAAGGAACACCACTGGACAGAGTTCCAAGGCACCACATGCGGGAGGACTCTGCGTCATTGTTATCTCATACTTAATTGCCTTTGACTGGGGGAAGCCCAATTTCTGTTACAATTAGTTGTGCCAGGGTTGATCCCTCTCATCACAGATGCCATATACCATAGCAGTTCAGAAAGAAAAGTCTCATTCCACAGCACGGGTCTGTAGCAGACCCTCAGAGCTTCCTGTCCACATGGGGTGGACCATGCTAGGAGGTGTGCATGGAGGCAGCGGTAGAAATTGTCATTATCAAAACGAGGCACACAGTAACTTCTTGAGTTTTAAACTTGGGAGCATAACCGGGTCTCAAGTAGTCAATGGTTCCTGTATAATTTGAGTTTATCACTGACTTCTGCTTACATCAAAAATGAAATGTTCTCTGTCCTCTTCCACTGATGAGTCAGGAAATATGGTCACATAGCACACCTCAGGAGTGTCAGACCCTTTCTGTCTCACTGTTGTTACCAGAGAAGGTTAACTGCTCTTTCACCACACCCAGCTCCCCTTGTTGCTGAGGATTTGTCTAAATGAACTTGCCTGAAGTCACAATCAACAACTAATCAATGATTCTTAATGATCAATTCTTTAGTTGTCAGTTCTAAGATGACAGATCATGATTGCATCTCATATATCAGCTCTGATGTGCTGGAGTGACTCCTGTAATGTTTGGGTTGGGAAGGATTCTAGGGTAAAAACTGTCTCATCAGTTTTTAATTTTATTTTTCATGCTGGACACTGACTATAACACATGTGTATTTATATGTGTATATACATATACTTCTGAGAAGGAAAAGAGGCTGCCAATCACCAGCAACACCTCCATGAATACAGCAGGGAGGGAAAGCACCATGCACGTTGTACTTGTCAGTCTTATGCCAACCTTGTACCCTTCCCAGTATTCACAAGAACACTCTCTTCCTTATCCCCAACTCAGTTCACCAGATCTAAGACTTGGAGGTCTCGTTGATACCTGACTTCTTTTGCATCTTTACCCCAACTCAAATATATATCCACTGACAAGTCCTTTATGAAATCTCTTCCTCCCTTTCCATTCCTCCATCCCTATGCCTGGTCCAGGCCACCCTTTTAGACTATCAAAGTGGCTGTTGTTTAGAGGGAATAGTACAGTCCAGGGAGGTGCCTGCAAAGAGTCCTGTGGATTAGAAGATTCCAGGGAATCTCAGCAGATTGAGCTTTGGTTCTCCCTTAGCTCTGCAGGTCAAGAACTCAATTGCAATCCATGCCCCAAATGGAACACAGAAGGAAATGATGTATATGAATCAAAGTCACAGGAGACCGATATAGAAAACATTACTGTCAAAAATGTACCCGTTTTAAAGAAAAATATAAAGTCCCCTGATCTGCAAATTCATCCTGGGGAAAGAAATCTCCACACAAACCAGGACATGATCAGAAAAAAATTGATGATTATGAAACTGAAGTGAGGAGCTAGCTGTGTAATCAGCCCTGTTCTTTTCCCATTAACTGTGCCGATAAAAGTTCCTGGGCCCTGCTCAGAGTAGAGGGAACTTTCTAATGATGGGTCCACAGGCTGCCACCCAGGTTTCTCATTCTGCTCAGTCATGCGGACCCCGGTCCAGTTCCCGCTTGCTTTGCTCTTCAGCCTCTGCCTTGGCAGGGGTTGAGCAGAGAAAACGAGTTCAGAGCGCGCTTCTGGATCCCATTTGAGTGCCTTTCTCCAAGCTACACGGGGTATCAGTTTGGCAGGTCAACTTCTGCTGGCACTGGGCTCAGGGACCTTGAGATGTGAGGGGCCGGGGGGAGGGAGACTGACCGAGAACTGAGCATTTTCAATGCATGTTTGATCCTCATTTCCATTCAGGGCTCCTCATTAGGCCACAGATGCACCGTGGACCTGTTCTTCCTTTTCAGTTGGCAGAGCCCAAAGCCCCATTAACAGTAATGTGCACCAGTAGGACTCCAGGGAGAGGAAGAAGACTGAAAGGACTAGAGTTTCTGGTCCAATTTTTAAAGAAAAGAAGAGAATGAAAGACCCATAAAACTCAGAAACACTTTTTTTTCCCCCTTGGCTCATTCACATGGAAATGCAAGTCTGATGATCATGGACAAGGAGGTGATGGCCCCAGGAGCAGGGGTCAGGGTGACCTCCAGTTCCCCAGTGCCAGACCCATGTGCCAGCAGGGCTCAGCCCCTGGGCCACCAGCACTAAATGAAAAGGCTTTAATGTCATGTCTTTGGACATTTGGCAGGAAAAGTCACCAGTGTTCCAATTACTGAACTAATAAGCACCCGGGCCCCAGGGCAGCCCTTTCTGGTGCACGTACTCCCAAGGTTGGGTGCTGGGAAAACTCCCCATCAGGCAGACCACCCCTACGATTGTTGTCTTCATGACACAGGGCAGAAAAAGGACAGCAGTAACAACACTGGCAGTGTCTGTAAAAGATTTTTCCAGGGGCTGCGTACACTGAGAAGCATGAGCCCAGGCCCACAGATGCCAGCGTTAATGGCTAGGAAGGAAACTACGAAGCTATGGATCCCATTTCTTGAAACTTAAAGAAGCAGATATTGAAATGAGATCTGGTTTGCAACCTGGTCTCTTGGTGACAGGTGCAGAGGGAGTGGCTTTGCCTTTGTCATGAAAACTCTGCTTCCTTACCCAGTGAGCGCAGAATTGCAGAGGATTCATGGGGAAATGCCAACCCATCCCAGGTGCACAATCTTCACCTTCATTCAGTGGCTTCTTAGCCCATCTTACAGCCTCCCAGCCAAGCTTCCATCTTACAAAGAACTGAGTCCCTGCATGTAAGGGCTATGCCCAGGGTTAGTAGAGCTGACACTCCAACCCAGAACTTCTGACCAGCCGAGTGCTGTCTCCCAAGAATTCACCTTCTGCAAAGATCTCAAACAAGCTAAATGTTGTGGTTAAGACTGGGAAGGAACATCAAGTTTGGGACTATTAATAACTCAATATGAAGACAAATTTCATGACATCTGGGTTTCCCAAAGAATTTCTGATGATGAGGTTTTTCTTTAAGAGAGCTAAGCCAGGCGCCTATCTCAAGGGACAACATGGAATTAACATGGTCCAAAAAGATGCGTGTCCTCCAGTTTACCACAGGGACGTCCCACACGTGGCTTTGCATCTTGCTTCCCAGCTGGCATCTGGGTTGCCTGTTGTCCCTTGCCCTGTGCTCGCTCCTCCTTCCACAGCAGCCGGCCCTTTTCTTTCTTTCCCCTGGGTTTATTGCCCTTCTTCCTGCCTTCTCCATCCTTCTATATTTGTTGATAGAAGTCAGAAAATTTTACATTTGCACCTTGCATCCACTGGAGAAAAGAAAATACAGAAGTTGGTCTTATGGCCACCTGTTACACAACTGGGAGCCCTTAGCCATCAAATGGAAAGGAGCTGGCTGGTGTGTGAGCTCAGCCCTGAGCTCTGCCTGGGGAAAGGAGGCAGAGATCCCCTCATTTTACAAGTTAGGAGTGATTTCCCTGAAGTTGGACAGTGGCGAAGCAGAAATTCATTTCTACTTGTTAATATCATTTTTCCTGTAATTCATACAATTGGAGGATTTAGAGGAGTACCCAGCCCCTTTTTAGATGGGAAAATAAATCATGCAGGCATTCACTAGTAAGGGGAGAGGGGAAATACGGAGTTGTGAGAAGACAGTTGCCCTGCTGGGGCTGGTGTGAGAGGAAACAGCTCTCAGGATCCAGAACTCCCTAGGGAGTCCCTCCTGTGCCTGGCTTTTCCCTTCTATGTTGACCCTTCACCAGAGAATAAAAATGATGGAGAGGTCAGGAATTGCTCGTGATTTGTCCTGGGTTCCCTGACCCAGACCTCCCTCCCTTCCCCTTTCCTCGCGGCTAGCTCCAGTGTGGCGCTAATAAACACAGCAAGGAAAGGCTGGAATACATGGCCAGAAGACTTGACCAGAATGTCTGGAACTGCCGCTTAAGGTTAGATTAATCCCGTTGGTTTCTGCACCACTCCTTGGTTGTCAATTTCTAACAGCTGCCTCGAGTGACACAGGCTGCAGCCCAGGTTCCACAAAGCTTTTCTTTTTTTGAAAGCCTGTTCAGCAATGGCAATTTTCTACCAAGACCTAAATCGTAGACAAGCACAATGTTTGAGGTTTTAATAGTCCACAAAACAAGCCAAACAAAATCCATTGACTTTATTATCTTAATCTGAATGAATCACGTCGATGAATAATGACCATTCTCATGTTAGCTTCTTTGGGCTACTTTGGAGCCACTTTGGTTTTCCACTACAGCCCCTTTATTCCTTGCCAAAGAACTCTGCTATGGAACATTAAGCCACCTCCATTTGCCTCTTCTGACCTGGAGTCTGCATCCCATTCCCAGCACAGGGCCTGCCCCCAGGGAGGGGACCTCCTTCCAGAGCGTTCTTTCCTATGTCCTTGATGTCTGTGCTCTGAGATAAAGTAAACCTTGTGCTCCCCACTCTTTGCCAAGCATCTGCTTATCGCTAGGCTAGGCAAATATTGTTGGAATGTGTCAAAGTACTGCTAACCAACTTCCAAAGCCCTCCAAATCACCTGGTTAAGTGTCTCTAGCTACTCATTCAGTCCTGGCATTGACAAGCCCTTGAAGGAGGTTCACAGTTGCAATGAGAATAAACATCAGCATTCCCTCTTAAGCTGGGCGTGTGAAACTGACTGACAAGAGCTCCACCAGGTTAGGGATTCATCTTCTTTGTTCTCTAATGTATCTCCTAGACACGCCTGGAGTGCTGCCATCACAGCACCCAAATGAGTGCCAAAATGTACCAGGTACTAAAGAGATGGCATTTTCATTAATGTTTTTTTCCTATTTATTTAAATTTTACTGTATAGATTTAAGGTTCATAACATGGTTTTGTTTGTTTTTTTCTGTGGTGTGCTAGGGATCAATCCAGAACTTCACACATAGTAGGCAAGCACTCCTCTGCTGAGCTACATCCCCAACCCCAACAAGATGTTTTGATACAGATACACAGTGAAATCATTACTGTAGTCAAGCAACTTAACATACTCATCATCTCATACAGTTTACCCATTTTTTGTAGGTGAGGCAAGAGCTCCTAAAATCTACTCTTTGGGCAAAAACATTACGTGAAATATTATTAACTATAGTCCTCATATTGTACTTTAGATCTCTCGACTTGCTCATTCTACACATCTGACACTGTGTACCTGTTGACCTACCTCTCCCCATCCTGGCCCCAGTAGTCTCTTAAATATTTGCTATTTCTGTGTATTTGACTTTTAGACTGCATATATAAGTAGGACTACGGGGTATTTTACTTCTGTATCTGGCTTATTTCACTTAGAATAATGTCCTCCAGGTTCATCCATGTCATCATAAGTGGCAGGATCCCCCTTTTAAAGGTTGAGTAGTGTGTGTGTGTGTGTGTGTGTGTGTGTGTGTGTGTGTGTGACCATTTCTTTATCCATCTGTCCATTGATGGTCACTTAGGTTGTTTCCATATTTTGACTCTTGAGAATAATGCTTCAATGAGTGAGGAAGTGCAGATCTCTTTACAGGGAAGTGATGTCCTTTATGTTGGATATAAACCCCTAAGAGGGATTGCTGAGTCAGATGGTGGTTCTATTTTTAGTTTCATTAGGAAATTCCATATTTTCTTCCAGTGCTTACTTCCCACCAACAATGCACAAGAATTCCCTTTCCTACAGACCCTCACCAACTCCTGTTATTGCTTCAATAATAGCCATCTTAACAGGTAGGAGGCAAGATCTCGTTGTGGTTTCGATGTGCATTTCTCTGATGATTAGTGATGTTGAGCACTTTCGTCTTGGTCATCTAAATGTCTTCTTTGGAGAAATGTCTACTAAGTTCTTTGCCTTTTTTTTTTCCTGGTACTTGGAATTGAACCCAGGGGCACTCTTCTAAAGTTATGTTCGCCATCCCTTTTATTTTCTATTTTGAGACAGGGCCTTGCTAAGTTGCCCAGACTGATCTTGATCTTGTGATCCTCCTACCTCAAGCTTTCCAAATAAATGGGATTACATGTGCACACCCCTTACCCAGCTTGCCCGTTTGTTAATCAAGTTGCTTTTTTTTTTATTGAGTTTTGTGTGTTCTTCATATTTATATATAAAAGTCATGTGTACTGTTTCTATAAATGTGTAAAATATGTATATATATTCTATAAGTTTCTAAAGAAATACATAATATATATGAAGAACTCACACCACTCAATAACAAACAGGACAGTATTAATATGACATTGATCTCTTATCAGATACATGATTTGCAAATGTTTTTTTTCCTAATCTATAAAGAAAATTAATTTTCATTTTGTTATTGGCGTCCTTTGCTAGGTGGAAGTTTTTAAGTTTAATGTAGCCTCATTTATTTATTTTTGCCAAGTTTTGATGTGGTATTAAAAAAATCATTGCCACCACCAATGTCACAGAACTTTTTCTCAATGTTTTCTTCTATAAGTTTGATGGTTTTAGGGCTTAAGTTTACATCTTTTATCCATTTTGAGTTGATTTTTTTTTGTATCTTTGTATAAGATAAAGGTCCAATTTCATTCAGTTGCACGCAGAAGCCATTTTTCCTGACACCATTAATTGAAGAGACTGTTCTTTACTCATTGCATCTGCTTGAAAATTAGTTGACCATATGTTTTTGGGTTTACCTCTGGGCTATTATTTTCCATTGGTCTATGTGCCTGCTTTTTATACCAGTACCATACCATTTTGATTACTGTAACTTTGTAGTCTCACTTAAAATCAAATAGTATGATTCCTCCACATTCATTTTTCTTTTTTAGAATTGCTTTGGCTATTTGAGATCTTTTATGTTTCCAAATGAATTTTAAAGGAGTTTTTTGAAATTTGATGGGGATTGCACTAGATCTGTATAGTGTTTGGGGTAATTACCAGAATTAATTCTGCCAGTCCATGAACATGGGATAGCTTTCTATTTACTTATGTCTTCTTCAATTTCTTTTATTGCTGTTTCATAGTATTTTGTGTACAGGTTTTGCACATCTTTGGCTACATTTACTCATAAACGTAGGAGTTTTTTTATGTGATCATAAGTGGAATGTATCTAGGTGTGCTCAGGGTGCTAAGGGGCTACAGAGAAGAAGCACCTAGCTCAGTCTGAGAGGTCTTCCTAGGACTGGACACAGGTGAAGGAAGCTGCAGATGCAAAGAGAAGAGAAATACAGCATGCCTTATCTAGGGACCAATGGGTCCCATGACCAGGGAATAACCTTGGCTTAGGGGAGGCAGGCACAGAACTAAACCTGGATCACTGAAGGCTTTGAATCCCATATGAAGGCATCTGGACTTTACCTTGGAAACAATGCAGAGTTATTGAATGATCTTAATTAAGTAGGCAGGTGACACTTGCTGAATTAACTGCCCCTCCTACTTTTCCACTGCGATTGGCTTGATTTTTATGACACTACTTGTCTCAAATTTCCTCATCGTGGTTTATACGCATACTTCCTCTACATCTGGCCCACAAGGTAAACCTTGGGTTGTTTTTATTTCTATGACCCCAAGGTGCCTTTCAGCAGTTGCTTATACAGTAGGTGCAGTGCTGGGTGGCTGTTTAATATATAGGATTAAACATTGAATTCCTAGAGACTCCCCCCACCCAGAATCCTACAGAGGTATATCTGCTGCTCTGCAATAAAACCTGGTTGCTTTTCTGAAGCTTTCCAGAATTTCCATCTTGTGAACAGATGGCATTGTTTTCATATGAAGAGCAGAAGATTTCATGTATTCAAACACCAAAAGCTTGAGAAAGCACACAGAGCCTGGGTAGTAATTATAATGGGGAAAGAACATGATGTGTCAACAGACTCTTGAGTGATGTAAGAATTCAGTGGCAGCTCTGGCCTGTAATCTGGACTCTGCAGGGGTGTACTGAAGTGGCAATTGAGGGGTGGAGTGTGCACTGATGTGGTACTGAAACAGGTGCTGGGCCCAGCTAGGGTTCATTTACAAGCATGAATGAATTGTGCTGTCTCTAGATATATGAAGTTTGTATTATGTACTTGGCCCTGAGAATACAGAGATGAAGAGTCTAGTCCCTGCCTCAGGGGCTTGCAGCACGGTGGCGGAGACAAATTCATGGAAGATATGCACAGAAAATGAGAACAGAGAGTAAAGGGCTCCTAACCCAGCCTGGAGATCAGGAGGGTCCCAGGAAGGCGACATCTGAGCATCTCATGAAGTCTGGGAGTTGGCCAGGAGAGGGGTGGGAGGACTGGGGACATACAGCTCAGTTGGTAGAGTGCTTGCCTCACATGCACAAGGCCCTGGATTCAATCCCCAGCAAAACACACACACACACACACACACACACACACACACACACACAGAGGGGTGGGAGTGAGGCACAGAAAGGGACAGGTAATGGCATTCCAGACTGAGGGAGGGCAGCAAGGGCACAGAGGTCCCAGGGATGAGGTGAGTACAGAGAAGTCATGAAAGCAGCTCAGCATAGGTGGATAGGGCAAGGAATAGAAAAGAAATGGCAGGAAGCTGAGGCAGGAGGATCACAAGTTTGTGGACAACTTAGCAAGACCCTATCTCAAAAATAAAAATTAGAAGAGCTGGGGATGTTGCTCAGTGGCAGTGCTCTTTTTTTTTTTTTTTTAATTATTTTATTGTTGGTCGTTCAAAACATTACATAGTTCTTAACATACCATATTTCACAGATTGATTCAAGTGGGTTATGAACTCCCATTTTTACCCCGTATACAGATTGCTGTGTCACATCAGTTACATTTCCATTGATTTACAAATTGCCTTTCTAGTGACTGATGTATTCTGCTGTCTATCCCATTCTCCACTGTCCCCTCACCCCTCCCCTCCCCTCCCCTCCCCTACTCTCTCTCCATCCCCTCTACTATAAATCGTTTCTTCCACTTATATAATTTTCCTCCTACTCCTCCTTTCCTCTTATATGTAATTGTGTATAACCCTGAGGCTCACCTTCCAGTTCCATGCAATTTCCCTTAACTCTCACTTTCCCTCCCGCCTATCATCCCTGTTTAATGTTAATCTTCCTCAAGCTCTTCGTCTCTACCCTGTCCTTGGTTACTCCCCTTATATCAAAGAAGACATTTGACATTTGTTTTTTAAGGATTGGCTAGCTTCACTTAGCATAATCTGCTCTAATGCCATCCATTTCCCTCCAAATTCTATGATTTTGTCATTTCTTATTGCAGAGTAATACTCCATTGTGTATAAATGCCACATTTTTTTAATCCATTCATCTATTGAAGGGCTTCTAGGTTGGTTCCACAGTCTTGCTATCGTGAATTGTGCTGCTATGAACATCGATATAGCAGTGTCCCTGTAGCATGCTCTTGTTAGGTCTTTAGGGAATAGACCGAGGAGGGGAATAGCTGGGTCAAATGGTGGTTCCATTCCCAACTTTCCAAGAAATCTCCATACTGCTTTCCAAATTGGCTGCACCATTTTGCAGTCCCACCAACAATGAACAAGTGTACCCATTTCCCCGCATCCTCGCCAGCACTTGTTGTTGTTGGATTGCCAATCTTACTGGAGTGAGATGGTATCTTAGGGTGGTTTTGATTTGCATTTCTCTGACTGCTAGCGATGTTGAGCATTTTTTCATGTACTTGTTGATTGATTGTATGTCCTCCTCTGAGAAGTGTCTGTTCAGGTCCTTGGCCCATTTGTTGATTGGGTTATTTGTTATCTTATTATCTAATTTTTTGAGTTCTTTGTATACTCTGGATATTAGGGCTCTATCTGAAGTGTGTGGGGTAAAGATTTGTTCCCAGGATGTAGGCTCCCTGTTTATCTCTCTTATTGTTTCTTTTGTTGAGAGAAAACTTCTTAGTTTGAGTAAGTCCCATTTGTTGATTCTGGTTGTTAACTCTTGCGCTATGGGTGTCCTATTGAGGAATTTGGGGCCTGACCCCACAGTATGTAGATCATAGCCGACTTTTTCTTCTATCAGACGCCGTGTCTCTGATTTAATATCGAGCTCCTTGATCCATTTTGAGTTAACTTTTGTGCATGGCGAGAGAAAGGGATTCAGTTTCATTTTGATGCAAATGGATTTCCAGTTTTCCCAGCACCATTTGTTGAAGATGCTATCCTTCCTCCATTGCATGCTTTTAGAGTGGCAGTGCTCTTACTTAGCAAGTGCAAGGCCCTGGTTCTACCCCCAGCACCAGATCAAAAAAAAAAAAAAAAAGAGACCAGAAATGAAGGCTGGAGGCTAGAAAATACATGAACATAGAGGACTACCTGAGCACAACAACACACAGGTTCACACAAATCACCTGCAAAACAAGGTGTATCATATCAGTAAACCTGTTCACGAGGTTGAGAGAGTGAGCTTGTTTGGTAACAGAATCACACTGCCAATGTCAACAGTTTGCATGTAGGAGGGATTGTTCCTTTAGCCACTTAATCTAAACACATACATAGAGCATGAGCTAAGTGCCAGGCACCCGAAGCTCCACCCATGATGAGTCTGTATTCTTGACAAAATGACTAGCATTGGGCACACTGCCTAAAGTGAGTCCTCTGTAGATGGTTATTGAATGAATAAATAAACTTATTCAATTTGAGCCTCTGACCAAAGAGCTTATAGTCCAGCGGTGACTCAGATAAGAAGATTATTATAATAGCAAATGATTACAGTTAGGTTGGAGCAGGGAGTTCATCCAAAAATGTCTACAAGGGCCAGGCAACAGGAATAGGTAAATGAAGAGATCTCCAGGCACAGGGCAACCAGCAACGGTGGGGACTACAGCAAGTAGAGAATGTGTGTCCCTTCTATGAGGGAACAGGTGAGGGTCAACTCCAGGCAAATTAGGATTAAAAAAAAGAAGCCACCTATGCTGAGCTGCTTGCATGACTTCTCTGTACTCACCTTACCCCTGGGACCCTCTGTGCCCTTGCTGCCCTCCCTCAGTCTGGAATGCCATTACCTTGTCCCTTACTGTGTCTCATCTGTACTTTTAATCAAGTGAAATACTGATGTCTAAATTCATTGATCACACATGCCCAGAACTCCAGCATGAGTGCCTTTGGGTAGTAAGACACAAGGCCTGACAACCTGGCTTTCAGAATGAACACGACATGGGACTTAAAGCGGGAGACCACAGCCCTTGCAAACAAGAGGGCAAACAGCATTAGCTGCTGCCTGCTGCCAAGAGCCCCTCCTGGCAGCCCACTGGGCTCCTGTGTGCCTTTAGGTTAGTCTCCAGCCTTCTTAGGCCTGGATCAGGCTCCAGGGCGCTCCTAGCCCAAACCTACCACAACCTGTGTGGCAGTTGCCAATCCCCTGGCCATGGGGATCTGTTTGGGGCTGTTTGTTCTGCAGAAGGAAACAGGAGAGCACCGAGTGTTGGAATCCTCCTGCACCACGGCCTCCCCCACCACATGAAAGCTGCTGAGCCAACAGTGAAATCAAAGATGATTATACACTGCTGGAAACCCGCGGGCTTCCGCCTGGACTGTCTCGCTGCCAAACTGTTATGTAAGCCATAGCCCCACACAGGCCTGGAACCAAACAGGGATGCCATTGAAGTCCCTTCCACGACCTGCTTCTCACCTACAGCCTTCCCCAAACCCTGCCTACCTGGAGCAGAGGGCCTGGCACACTCTGTGACTGACAAGCGGCTTTCTCATTCATTTTGGGATTTCCCTCTCTTTATTCCCTTCCAACACAGGGATATGGGTGGGTCAGACCTGGGAGTTTACTTTGGTCTGATTCCAAGTGACTAAGACATTTTATTCTGGAAAACTTCATCTGGCAATCTGAGAGAGATGGTTGTTTTTCACCCTCCTAAGTGAATAATTCACTTGAGCTGTTTAGATACCAGAACTGAACAAGTAGCTCCTGGAGGCCCCGATGACCTCCGGGCCAGAGACGGCCTGACCGTACCGCTCTGACAACCAAGACTTATTTCTATTTAGGGATTCTGGGAACATCCCTCAGCCCCAAACCACGTAAATGAACTTATAAGAGTTTTTCCTCTAGTGTGTTGATGATCAGGGTAAATTAGTTGAATTCTCAGGGCTCTAGTTTTTCTTTCTACATCACAGGGTTGGAAATACCCAGTGGTTCCTATAACAGTTGCATGAGAGGTTTTATTTTTGAAATCAGCTTTTTGGCACTATGCTAATCACAACCGAGACCAGTTCCCAGGCTTTTTAGTGTTGTGATGCTCAGGACTTTATTCGTGTCTATTCAACGCCGGGCTTCCACTGTTCTTCCTTTGGCACCATGGCCTGGGTGAGGGGCTCAGATCTCAAGCAGTAGGGGCCTGAACTTCGGGGAGTCTGAGGACACCTGTATTGGAGCTAAGGCTCAAAAGCTGTGTGTCTTTGCGCTGTGTTCAGTTAATTTCCCTTCATTTTCTGACACCATTTAAAATGCACATGGCTTCTAGAGGATCCATTCTGGCTTGGGAGAATGGCTGACCATTTCTGCCCCTTTCTTGCTCCATCATGGTAGAGGTGAATGGAAACCCTTCCCTGATTGGTGAGGCTACCCCCCCCACCCTCAGGAGTGAAGAGCTGGACTTGAATCCCAGGGCTCTGTTAGCGCCTTTGGCTCTCACCTCTCTCCATGAATGCTGGAGTGGGAGGGCCTCACAAGCCAAGGCACTTGGGCACTTATTCAACTTTCTCTTTCTTATAATGACCAAAGTGTCAGATCTAGTGATTAATGCAGAGTCCTTGTTTCAGGAACAAGGCCAGCAAGTTCATGCTCTTTATACAGGTATTTTGAAAGAAAAAAAAAGAAAACTCAAACCAAAAAAGGATTTGCCTTTTCTATGGCAGGAATAGTCACTAGGTCTCTAACTTCAGATAAGAGAAGGGATTTTTGTTGGGGGGGGAGGTACCCTGTAATTGCTATAGGAGGGGGAGAGAGAGAGAGAGAGAGAGAGAGAGAGAGAGAGAGAGAGAGAGAGAGAAACACTCCAAGTACCCTGAGAGCTGTTTTGAAGAAGTACTGTATTGCACTGTAACACAACATGAATGTAAGAAACTGCCCTCCCATGGTCTGCATCTACATTTGGGAACCAACCTGCCATCATAGCCCCCTTCTTCAAGGAAACTTTGTTTCCCACCATGATTCAAGGTGGTCTTTGGGAAACAAAATGTGTGTCTGAATTCATTACAGAATACAATACTTTAATTCTGACAACTCTCCTGGTCTATTGGGATAAAAGTCTCTGCTGCTGGACCTCAGTGACCTTTGAGTTAAAATACCTGGATGAGTGAGCTCATCCAGCCCAGCTTTCTGGATAATCATTCAACTCATGTTGACCAGCCTTTCCACACTGGTATCTAAAAGATACCAACCACACAGTGTGTGGTTGGCTTGGGACCTGGATAATCAAGCCTTTTTGAGCACCTTTTCTTCTCTGCCTGCTAAGGGTTGATGGTCTGCCTGGCTTATACATTCTCAGAGAAGCAGTCTTTCTCTTTGGACCCTCAGGCAAAGGGATGAGGAGCAACTTTGGACCAAGGGAGGTGGATTCTTCATAAAACATGCTTTCCTAATCTGGGTGGGGGTGGAGAGGTCAGAGCAGATAATCAGAAGGAGCAGCCCAGTCTTAATATGGAGGCTGCATCAACACCCTCCCCTACCATGGAGCACAACTAGAGTGGGAGATTCAGCACCAGAGAACATGTTTATATATGCTTGAGAATGAACGGAGTAAAGACTTACCTGAATTCATGATATCAGACTCCTAAAAGTCTCTTCTTCAACTCCAGGGGTTACAACTGCAATTCAACAACTCTCAAGAAGTAGACAAAGAGGCTAGTCAGGAACTTGTAGCTCAAATGTCTCTAATTCCCAAACATATACAAGTATGGGGCACATGATTTTTGTCAGTTATGCATTATCAATGAAATTTTAAAAACTAAGCATCAGGCATCACAATTTAGAGATACACAAACATTCTTGTAACAATTTTGAAACTTCTGAACTAAATTTGAGTCATTAATTGCCTGCTAAGTGACTGCTCAGTTTAACTTAGACCATCAGTTTTTGTATGAAATATATATGTGGCTTAGAGAATGCATTGTTTAATGTAATTTAAAAAAATATATCTTCAAGTTTACAGAAAAATTGCAAAAAGGTACAGAGTTCCCATGTAACTCTCACTTGATTTTCCCTATAGATAACATCTCCCATGAATATGGTACATGTGTTAAAAATCAATATTGATATATTATGATTAACTAAAGTCCATACTTTAGAGAATGGTGATTTTACAGAAAAATAGGATTAAAATTCCTCAGAGGCATTTTAACTCAGGCGTCCATATGGCAGAGAGAAGGCCTTTGCTGACTTTGGATCACCCCCCTTACAAAACTGGCTGTGTGCTGCTTTCCTGTGTTCCTTCTTCAAAGAGAAAAGCATTTTCTGGTCTAACCCTGCTTTTCCACTGTGAAGCAATCCCTGCACCTCTTTATCTAAAAATTATTTCATAACAGCAGTGCAAACAACTGGCTTAGAGACTTTAGAATTAAATAAACTGAGTTTCAGTTCTGCAATTTGTACACTATTGGTTATCAAGCCTCAATTTTTCATCTGTGAAATGGAAACAATAATAATGCCTTCTTCACTGATTTGCCATGAAGATTGAAAGTTGTTTTCCTGGAGCACTTAGCACAGATCCAGGCGTACAGTAATAGTTCAATAATGGTAGCTATCAGTAAGCTTAAAATCTGAGGCCCTTTTTGGAAAGCAACCATGCTCAACAGGCTGGTCAATGAGTATCTAGTTCCATTTGGTGAAACATTGCTTTTTCAACAAATATCAGTTTCAAAGGTCAGATGGGAAAAGAGAAATAGTTGTATAAGCATAAACTTAATTGCCTGAAGAATTCTCTTCAAATTGGAAAAACAAGGCAATCATTGAGCCTACTGATGTGAAAACCTTTGAGGAATTACAGACCTTTTGCTCTACCATTCTGCATGAAGGATTGAATATCAGTGAATGTTTAGAGCAGCAGATATCTCCACTGAAGGCATTATTGAGGAAGAAATGGTGTCTCCGGGCTAATTAGGAACATTATGGAGACCTGCCCCAATGCCTGCCTATTCCCTACCTCCCATCTCATCATCTCATCACATCTTCCAATACTGAAGCATGTGGACCTCCTGCAATGTATCAAACAGGCAGGCTCTCTTGGCCTGCCATGCTCTTGTGTGCTCCACTCCTGCCTGGGTGCTTCCCGCAGCCTCACCTGGCTGACATATTTTTTAAAGCCCAGTTCAGGCATCACCTCCTCTAGAAGGCCTTCCCAAGGCACCACCATTTTTAGTTACCACTGCTCCTGTTGGCTCCCAGCCTACAACCTTGCAGCATGTAACCCCTTTCTCACTCCTTTCCTTCATTCTGCTCTGAGTACCATTGCTACTCAAGTCTAGTGTGGTCCCCAGAACTTGATGAGAGCTCAAAAAATGCTAGTGCCTGTTCTCTGATCATCCACAAGCCCAAGGGCTTTTGAGGCTTCTCCAAACCCTAAAGTGGAAGCAGTCACAACAAGCACCCAGAAGTGGTAAAAGTTGCATCTCTAAACCTGCAGCATAAAGGAGAAGACCTTAAAGGTTTCTCTTTAAAGTATATAGCCAGGGTTGGATTCAATAGTAAGAGGTAAATTATTTTGGGCAATGGTTCCTGGGCTTCAGTGCATGAAACCATGTTAATCTGTTGTGAAGTTTCACAGATCAACAAGTTTTCTTCTCAAAAACTTCTCTCCTTACGCATGAGCATGCTCCATGCCATGAACAAGTTCTCTAGACTAAGAAGTCTCAGGAGGGTTCCTGCAGTCTGCTTTCTTCGACTCTCCTAGGACAGATACTTCCTCTGCCACTGCCTACCTTCCTAAAAATTGAGGCTATTCTCCTTAGTTTTGCTGATTAAACAAAAATGAAGTGCTATCTTTGATGTCACACAGCTAATAAGTTCTGAAATTCAAATCTGGGCCCATCTGTCGGATCCTAGAGTATTTACCCAAAACCTTCTTCAGTAACTGGCACCTCTTTATGTTGGAGGCTTGGTGCCCAGAAAGACTCCCCCTGCATGATGCTGAACTAGCACATCAGGTTGATTTTACATGTACAGGTCCAGGCTAGGGCTCACCAGTGCCCTTTTACCATTCAAGAAGTACTTTGCACCATCTGATTCTCTTCCCACTTTATCCTGTGAATCCCTCTGGTGCTGGGCAGGAAGACAGGATTCCAGGGTGAATAAAGAAGGATCTTTACACCTAATCATATTATAACTTACCCCACAATAGGACCCTCTCTGCACCTGCACTTTACAATAGAATTAATTCCCAGCAGTAGAAATAGTGCCAGGGGTATAATAACTCTACCAAAACTCTCTTAGAATTGATAAATTTGACATGAACTTTGCATTTCTTTAGAGATAAATAGGTCATTGCTGGTGTTTGGGAATAATTTTTAATATGTAAGGTTATTGGTTATAATTTGGTTATTTTCTTGACATGAAATTTAGTCTTATATAAAACATCCACCACTGGACACTTATGATAACTCTTTGTTTAAATTTTTAGCAGGTCATGGCTTATAAGTCAAGGAAACACTGTACCTATAGCTGCAGTACAGAGTCCTGTGCAAAGAGACCCTGGGTCCAGCAGCTCAGGATTCTCTTCGAAAAATTCTACACACAGCCCTGAGCAGTGGCCCTCCTGTCCTTGGGCTGGATAGCCACTGGGAAGAGGTGAGTCGGCTGTGTCCAGGAGGGTGCTCCACGGTTCTGTCAAGCATCTGCACTTGGGAAAGATGTTGTTATTTCTTTCAGATTAATCATCTCAGCTGGCAACATTCTTTCTCTTCAAAGCAGAGAGCCAGCTCAGAGGTCAAATATGAGCTGACTCAGAAACGAAAGCCCATCGAATAGTGATACAAACAGACAGAAGCTAGAGACAGATCCATACAGATTTTTCTGACTTTTGCAGTTTTAGCCCCAGAGAAAGTGCAGCCTTGCTGTGCCCTCCCTGGGAGATTATTCTGTGGTTTTGGCACAAGACAACAACCTAGGGTGGAAAGCGAGGTCTATGGATATGGTTGCCTTTTCTCCGCGAAGCCAACTAGTGCCTTGTTTTTCTGTGAGCCTGCCACTGTGGGAAAATTGCTAGAGTGTAAAGTTTCCCTCTTTGTCCCCAGCGCACTTCATTTACCAGCGAGCCAAGTTGGGAACAGAGCTGCCTCTCACACAGCCCATGAATGACTCTGTTTTCTCAGGACAGCCTCTGCCTGCCCATTGTCTAACTGTCATGGCCTCTTGTATAGGTGTTCCCTGCAGCCCGGGCTGTTATGTAATGCCTGGGCAGGGGACATGGCGTGAGAGCAAGAGATCAGAGAGAGGAAAAATCCAGAGGGTAATCAAGACCACAATGTCTTCCTGGAGAAGGGCAGGGGGATGCTGTCCTTTTGTTGGCTCCCTCCCTCTGGCTTGTTTGCCTGAGTGATAAACTCTGCTGGCATACAAGGGCTCACAGCTGGCTTGAGCCAGCACTTCTGTTTATATCCGTAAGTCAGGACATGCTGTACCCTCATGGCAGGGCAGCTGCCACCTAGGTCCTCCGGCAAGACTCACAAGAAATCCTTCCCGGATTTCCTCTCCCAAGACCTAGAAGGAAAGGACTTTTCCCCTCATTAGGTCCCACTTTCTATTGCTCCCTTCTGTCACCTCGTTGGCTCAGTGAGCCTCTCCACCCAACTTAGAGAAGCACGAGCCTTCCCCAGGATTGCCTATGGCAGTTTCAGAGTTGCCTTGACTTTCTATCAAGTTCATGGTCAAGAGGCAACCACCATTTGGCATTGAGGAAAGGAGCCATCGTCCCCCACATCTGCATCCCCTGGATGCTATGTTCTCAGCTCGTTTCTCATCATATCCTCTGGCCACACTGCCGTATTACAGTGAGAGGAAGGGAGATGGAGGTGACGCCTATCATTCCTTCTCTCTCTGCTTCAACATTTTCCTCAAGCTTGCTCTGCAGAGTGCTGGCCCTGACACTACATGAAGATGCTTTATAATTATAAAGTAATAGTGGATTCCATGGCCACATATTTTGGGAGAACACTGAGTACTTTACCCACTCTTAGAAAGTCACAATGCATGTTTTATAATGAAAATGTTAAACGCTTGTCATAGAGAAACCTGTATCGCTTTCATAGGACACTTCCCAACTTCCTTGACCATTAGGCTACAATCTCCAGGAAAACAGACACTTTGCTTATATTGTTTGTGGTTGAATTTGCGGTTCACAGTGATGGTGTGGGTGTTCCATAGATGTCTTAAATTAAATTGAAGAGAATTTAATTAATTCCCTTTCCAAGTCATGTCTATTAACAGAATAATGTCATAGTAGGTACTTTGGTGAATGCTTTTTACCTTTCACTCATTCTATCCATTATAATAAAAAGAGGGAACTAAAGCACAGAGAGATACAAGATGAAATTTTTTGGTCTTCACATAAGAACAGGCTGCATGTGGTGGATCACCCAGCCCTGTGAATGTGCCCAACCACCAAGAGCCCTCCCAAGGGGGAAGGCATTCGCCCATCTCTACTATTCAGATGGACCACATTCTGACCCTTCCCACCCACACTTGGTGCTTTGATCCCTTGGCTCTGGGGATATCTCATAATAGATTATTCTGACATTCTCCCTTATTATGGAATCCCTTTAAGAAACACAAACAAGCAAAACAACACACACACATTTTTTTTTATAACTGAGACTTTGGTGTCTGAAAACTGAAGTTTTGTATCAGATTCTGCTATTGTCTGACTGTGGAATTTTTAGAAATTTCTTCTATCAGAACCTCATTCTGTACTCTGTAAGATGAGGACAGTGACATCACCTCAAAGAGTTTTGGGGGGAATTAAATGAGCCTGGAAGGCCCTACCACAGCATGTGGTATTTGGCCAGTGCCTGGCACGTGACTAATCTTACTATGGTAGCTCCTGCCCCTGGGCCTTGCCCTTTCATGCCAACGTGATTTGGGCAGCAGCCTACCTCCAGGTGTGCCTCTTTCCTCCCTCTAGTTGGTTGGCCCCAGGAGACTCAGCTGGCAGGGCCTCTGGTCCTCACCTCTGCTGTCTCTAGGGACTTTTCTCATCTGTGCCCTCATTTCCTGCAGCCTTCACCAGCCCCTTGGATTCACCACTTTATGTCTCCTTCGAGGCCCCAGAGAAGAAGGTAACCCCTCATGAGTGTTTGTAGTTTATAAAATTCTAATGTATCAACTCACTTCATCCTTATAACACTTCTCTGCAGGCCGGTATCTTTCTGCATATCAAAAATGTCACAAATAACTGGCTTAATGTAATGCAATCAAGGGCCAGAGGCTGGATTTGAACACAGGTTCAAATGCATCTGGCTTCAGATGCTAGTCTCTCCTCATCACCTCTCCACAGTGGCTGCCTGGGTTACTGTGAAGCAAATGGGAAGGAGACTCCTACCCTCTGGGCCTCTCAGGATTTGCCATTGTTATTACTTTCCTACCTCTACTTACAACTTCACACAGCAATAAAAGACCTGAAGAGAAAGGGCAGAAGAATGAGGGAGGAGGAAAGAGCAAGGTTAACCAACCCTTCCACTGCATGTCCCAGATGGCACTGAAGTAAAGAATTGCCTAATGGTGGTCTCCCTATTTTTTAATAGCACATCCTATAACAAATATATAAAGCCACGTGACACATTCTAGATCATCTAATTTCAAGGATACCTTTGGCTTATAAACCACAGAGCCTGTAGATGTAGTTACTGTGAAGGAATAAAACATGGTCCAGAGCAGAAGTATTCAAAAGAAACAGTAATCCTAGGGCAGCACCATGGACAGTCACCCACCTGTCTTGAGATCTTGGGAGCCCAATGCCCTAGAAATACAGGAAGAAGCAGAAGAGAGAAAGAGATTTCTTGGTGATAGGAATCAGGTACTATGAAAAGTAAGGATTTTGTATTTTCCTGTGGGCTAGGGAATGCTCTTTCTAGAGAATCAGAAATGGCCACCCCTTTCCTTCTGCTATGGATCAGGCACCGCTTTTCACATGCTTCTCATCCTTCTTGACCATTTTAATTATTCTTTCTTTCTTCTGCCTTCCAAGAGCCCCCAAAATATATGCCCTGTGTTATTTTCACACAGTGGTGTCAACACAGGGTTCAAACCCTCTGACTTGCCCTTTCACTCTACCACTCTATCATCCAAGGGCATGTATAGAATCTCAAATTTCCACTTTTTTATTTTAACAGAAAAGGCATTAAATAATAATTCTAGTCTGAAGTCTGGTAAAGGTGTTATCCCTATATATTCTTGCTTGAAAATTAAAAACCCCTCAAAAATGTGGCTTAAAACTTTTTTCCCCCAGAAATCTGCAGTTTGTGCAGGGTGTGAAAGGAATATCTTACCTGGTGTCAGTTGGAGCTATCTTGAGTTGCATGATAGACATTTGAATGAATGAGCCCTCAGGGTTTCCAGCTACCAAACTTTGTCTGTCAGTTGGGTGGGAAAGAGGCAAAACCAGGGACTGAAATAACTGTGGTTTTTTGGGCATTTCACTCTCCTCCTCCCTTCCCCTTCCTCTCCTTTTCTCTCTTCTCCTTTCCCTCCAGACCCCCCTTTATCCCTCCATGTGATATCTCTACATGGGCTTAGCATGCAGCTTCAGGGTGCTAGCCTTCTTAGAGTAGCCCAGTGTTCCCAAGGTATAGATGGCCTTTTATAACCCAACTTTAGAAGTTCCTCATGTCACTTCCCTGACATTGTACCTACATCAGAAGTCACAGGCCCATTTAAACTTGGGGAGAGGGAAGATAGATTTCACTACTTATTGAGGAGCCACAAGGTTCTAGAACAACATGTGATACTAAAATAAAGGTGTAGACACATTTTGAAAGTTCAGTCTGTCTTATCTATTGACAAGAGATAAGTCAATGAGAGGATATCAATGTATTGGGTTGCTAGTTTCTGAGCCCTCAGACATTGGACTTTTCTGTGCCTTTTGAGGGTTATAAGTTGTAATAAAATGAAGCAGTAAAACAAAATTGGGGCCAAGTCCATTGTAAAAGTGGTCTGCTCTCTTTCTCTGTGTTCCTTCTTCAAACCCAAGTGACAGACAAAGTGGCAGGTACTGAAACAGGTGCCACCATTTCTATTGGTCAGAAAGTCAAGGGAAGCTGACATTTTTAGATCAAAGGCAAAGAAAATAGATGGTGATCCTTAGGATTGATGGCTGGATGCAGAAAACCTGGCTAATGATTGCTCCAACAGCTGAAATCACCATTTTTCATTTCTGCTGAGGGAAGAGTTTACCCTCAGGAACTAAGGGAATGGTTCCACAAAACAAATATAAGGAAGTTGTAAGCTTGTGGGATGAGGGAAGGCATAAAATGCCCTAGGTTCCAATTCCACTAGTAAGAAAGGTAATGTATAATCAAGTAACATATTTTAAAACAGAGCACCATGCTATGGGACATAGTAAGAAAATAGATGTGTGATGCACTGAGAAGATGGGAAAAAAATGTTGAAATACATGAGACGAGGGCTCTTAGAGAAAAAGAATTCAATATCAATATGCCTATCTGGATATGTAAAAAAAACTTTTAAAGAAATATATTTGATATTTATAAGTTGGAAAATTCAATGGATCTTCAAAATATAATAATACTCTTAGATATTATTAAAAATTCAGAGACCAAAAAAAAAAAAAAAACTCAAGAAAGAACAAAACAAATTGAAATGTCCAAGATAGCTAGAAAGTACACATTCTAATTATTCAATTCAGTTTTTCAACTATTTTTTGAGAGTTGATTAAATGCTACCAGTAAGCTGGAGTGCCTTCAAGTGAAGGTGACAGACAAAACATTTCAATATGATGTATTATGTGTTTTGATTGGGCTCTGCTATGGGAGCACATAGAGGGGTCACTTAGACTGTACTGGGGAGGCTCTGGAAAATGATTCATGAGAAATAAGTATGAGTTAAGCCAGTGAAGAGCTGAGAGAAAAAAATCAAAAGTAAAGGAAAGACTTGAATTTCTTTTCTCCATTCATTCCATTAATCTAGTCTGTTATCCTTTCTCCAACCCCTAGTTCAAATTAGGATTCAAGGAATGAGTGGAAGTGTAATATATTTGGTAATTTCAGACTATAAACCTCACAAAAGAGAACAGTGGGAACTGAGGCTTGACAGGTAGGCAGGGGGCAGATTATGGAGAGTTTTCTAAACTGTAGCAAGGAGTTTAGCCTGTCAGTAGATAAGAGGAAAACTCCAAAGAGCTTTAAACAATCTGTGTCAATGTTTGATCACTATATGAAGGATGGCCCAGAGAGAATGGAGGTGGGACCAGTTAGGAGGCCAATGTAGAAACTCAGATTCATGGAGATGAGAAACCACATTAGAACTGGCAGAGTGGAAATGTCTGGGGCAGGGACAAATTTGAGAAATACTAATTACAAGACTCATCAAACTTGGTGATTTGGTGTAGGATGCAATAAAGAATGACACCTAGAATTCTAGTATAGGCCTCTGGGAGGATGCCATGCCACCAAATGCAGACGACAACACAGCAAAGGGAAGCAAACCATAAGGGAGAGGGAGAGGCAGAGTTTAGGGTGGGACATGTCGAAGTTCAATTGATGGTAAGCAGACCCATCTAGTGTTTCATTCTGGGCAATCATCTGATAGTCTTCCACCATCCCAGAGACTCTTGGAAAGAAACTAGACTGGTTTTGAACTTGTGAATAACTTATAAGACTTTAAAGGAGAGAGCTGAGGATGGAGGCCCTGGATTTGCTCATGTGTTCCAGTCTTACCATTTAAAATTTATGTCTTGAAGATGAAAATTGGACAGGAAAGATACTCTGTAGTACTTTGGATGGGGACTTTTTAAAGGGAGAAATGTAATCCATTCAGAAACTATTTCCATTAGCATTTCTTTTATCTATTCTTTGTCTTACTTAAAATACTGTCTGGACACTTACTATGCCAGGTGCTAAGGATATAAAGATGAATGAGATATGAAGAATATTCTTAAGGGACTAGCAAGTTGAGTATTAAATTACTTTGAATTCTGAAGCAACAATGCAAAACTCTGTTTTAATTTTAAATGATCTTTTTCTAAAATTAAAGCAAATAATGGTTTAATGCAAATAAAGGACTTATTTGATGTATTCTAGATTTATTTGCCCAGATAAATTAATTGGCCCCCACCCAGTTCGGGGAAAAAAAAAGGAAAGCTAGATAATTCAGAGCAATTTTTCCTATTTAGTTTAGCTAAGAATACTATCTTAAATAAAAAGAGAAAGGAAGAGACAATAAAAGAGTAAGAAATTACTGAAACAATCTGGAAGCTTAAGGAAATAAATTGGAAGATGTTACACTGGCAATATTTGACCGTTCATCAGGGGTTGCAGAAAGGATAAGAGACTGGATTAAAGGAACAGACTGCAGTCCAAGGTGAGGGGGGATTGTAATTCCCCCTATTTTGTGTTGAGACACTGAAGAAGTAAGGATAAACCAGAACTAGATAAGGCTTCCCAAACCAAAACAATCCCAACTACCTAGTATGAAAAATGCAAATCCTCTGTAAATGGAGAATACTTTTCTAAAAACAATTTGCACAAAGTTATAAGTACATAATTTTAAAATAGTCATGTTTGGTGGAAATTGATAAGCTAATTCTAAAGTTTTTGTGGAAATGCAAAGGGCTAAACACATCTAAGATTCTTGAATAAGAACAAAGCAGAAAGATTTGCTTTTCTGGATATGAAGACAAATTAAAAAGGTACAGTAATTAAGATTCTGGGGTTGGCCCAAGGATAGACAGAACAATGAGGGAGATTCAAGATGGCAGATTAGAGGAAGGCCACATTTCCAGTGGCTTGGGACTCAAGCAATAGGAGTACTGCTTCTCAGTGAGGTGAGTGAAAGAAGGAACTCACTAATATTCAATATCAAGACAGTCAGAGAATCTTAAAGACTTAGAAATTTGAGGGCATTGAACAAAGAACATAAAAGAGTGCATAGGGGCCACGTTGGTTGCAACAGCGAAATGACACCAGTTCAGTGCAGAGGGGAGATACAACACAGAGAGAAAAACAAAATGAACAAATTTGGCATAGAAAAACCTGTAGATCAGAAAATCAGTCTGAACTTAGCTGATCAGAGACTACACAGTGAACTGGTGTTTGAAAAGTGCTCTGTGCTTCTCAACTGCTGAGCAAAGAACTAAGATGGGAAACCATCTTGAGGAGGCTGCACTGCAGCTTGCTGCTATGGGAGCCCAGGAGATTACAACAAATATTGCCGTTCTGTTCCATGATACAGCAAACATGTATCATGTGGCCTAGGGAATACCTAGAAGAATGTGAGTGAAACAGGCACAGAATTCAAGTCAGAAATATTGAAGGGAGTGCAACATGCTTTCCCCTTGAGTCTGGAAGTTCATGACCAGTTGAAGAGGGCCAGGAACTTGAACAGACAGGTGGGGTTACATTTAGAGACTAAGCCTGGGAGGTCATATTCGAGGATAGCAGAGTGTATGAGAACTGTGCAGGGTTGGCTCCCCTGTCCCAAGAGTAGAATTCTTGGGAGGCTCCTGAGATCCAGAGTTCCAGCAGAGATTGGTATCTGTCTGGCCCTAGGGATGAGTTGATTGAATCTCTCCATAGCAGATACCACCTAATGAATCCCCTAAGAGCTGATTAGAATAAGCCACAACCACAAGAGCTCCCCTCTTAGAATTCTGCAGTAGCCCCACCCTGGGATTTATTGGTCTGATCTGTCCAGACAAAATTCCAGTTAAGGAAGTCAATAAAAAGGATATAAAGGAAAAATTCAATACATACATAGAGGTATTGAAAAGAAACAAACAGAAATCTTGGAAAGAGAAGACACGATACACCAAAT
Organism: Spermophilus citellus; assembly: GCF_964194105.1. Taxonomy (NCBI): domain Eukaryota; kingdom Metazoa; phylum Chordata; class Mammalia; order Rodentia; family Sciuridae; genus Spermophilus; species Spermophilus citellus. Next base: position 151,932,504 of record NC_138187.1, read on the forward strand.
AAAATATTAAGTTGAAAGCATATCTAATAAAGTAGACTATGATAAGGACAGAATATCAGAGCTGGAAGACAAGTGGGCAACCTTGAACATCCAGACAGTATTAAAGAAAAAGAAGTAAGTATCTATGTCCAGAATATACAAGAACCTTAGGACAACATCAAGAGGCCAAATATAAGAATAATTGAAATGGAAGAGGGTTGTGGGATTTAGACGAATTGAATGGATAACTTATTCAGGGAAATAATAGAAACATTTCAAAACCATGAGAATGAGGTGGATATCCACATACAGGATGAATTCAGACCCCCAAACAAACAAGATTTAAGAAAAAAAAGAATCTCTCCAAAACACATTATAATTAAAATAAAGAACAAGGATAAAATCTTAAAAGCCTCTAGAGAAAAACATCAGGTCACTTTTAGAGTCAAACCAATCAGAATTACTTTTGATTTCTCAGCACAAACTCTAAAACTCCAGGAGTGTTTGGAATGATGTATTTTTAGCCCTGAAAGAAAATAACTGTCAACCAAGATGACTACATCTAGCAAAATTATCCTCCAGAATTGAATAAGAAATAAAAACTTTCTAAGAGAAGCAGAAACTAAAAAAATTTATTACTACTAAACTGCCACCACAGAAAATACTTAAATAGTACACACAAAAGAAATTAAAAACAAAGCTCAGAGCTCACAAATGGACAAATCTCATTTGAAGAGTAGCTAAGCAAAAGAGAAACAAGACCAAATTAAACATCAGAAAAAAAATGGCAGGATTCAATAAAATCTCTCTATAATAACATTGAATGTAAATTATCTTAACTCTCCAAGAGTTGAGAGTTAAAGACATGGCAGAAGGGACAAAAATAAAGACACACTATATGTTGTTTGCAAGAAACTCACCTAACAGGCAAAGACAGTCACAGGCTAAAAGTGAAAGGCTAGAAATTGATATGCTGTGCAAATAAAGCCTGAAAACAAGTAGGAATAGCTAACTTCATATCTGACAATGCAGATTTCAAATCAAAATTATTCCAAAGAGACAAAAAAGGTCACTTCAAAAATCCAACAAGACATTATAATGATAGAACATGTTTATGCCCCAAATGTTGGTGCACCTAATTATATTAAATAGACCCAACTCAAAGATTCAGATGGACCCCAGTACAATGATACTGGGTAATTTCAACACACCCCTTTCAACCAATAGATAAGTCATCCAAACATAAATTCAGTAAAGACTGTGGATCTGAAAAAAAGTTATAAATCTAATAGATAGCTATAGAATATTTAACCCAACAACAGCAAAATAAACTTTCTTCTCAGGTGCTTATGGAACTATCTCCAAAATAGACCATATTTTAGGCTACGAAGCAACTTGTAGCAAACAGGTGAAGGTGGTTCTAAGAGAAAAGTTTATACCTATGGGTGCCCGTATAAGAAAATCAGAAAGATCTGAAACAACCTAAGGATGCATCTTGAGGCCCTTGAAAAAAAATAAACCAATTTTAAAACCAGTGAAGGAAGGACATAATTAAGATCAGGACTGAAATCAATGAAATAGAGAATAAAAATGATTCAAAGGATCAATGAAACAAGAGTTGGTTCTTTGAAATGATAAACAAGATTGATAAGCCCTTAGCCAAACTAACCCAAAAGAAAAACCAAAAAGACCAAAATTAATAGAATTAGAGATGAAAAAGGGGAAACTACTGCAGATATCACAGAAATTCAGAGAATCATTAGGGACTATTTTGAAGATTTAAATTCCAATAATTGGAAAACCTAGAAGAAATAAATATATTTTCAGAAACATGTGACCTGCCAAACTTGAATCAAGAGGCATGTAGAAAACCTCAACAGACAAATAACTAGTGATTAGGTAGAAGTGGTAATAAAAAGTCATTAAAAAAAAAGTTCAGGACAAAGTGGATTCTCAGCTGAATTCTACCAAATCTTTAAGGAAGAACTAATGCAATACTCCTCAAATTATTCCATGAAATAAAAAGGGATGAAATACTTCCAAATTCATTCTATGAAGTCAGTATCATATTCATACCAAAACCAAATAAGGACACATCAAAGAAAGAAATAATCCAAACTCAGAAAGTCAGGATCATGTTTTTTTCTCATAGGTGTAAGCTAGAGAGGAAAAAGGGGAAAAAAATGTTGGAGGGAGAAGTCTTATTAAAATCAAAGAGAAATAAGTAGAGTAGAGAAAAGGGACCAGGAAAAGGTAAGGAGGGAGGGAAAGGGAAATACTGGAGAGTGATACTGTCCCAAATTGTATTGCTGTATTGTGTTCATGTATGAATATGTGACAATAAATCCCACCATTAAGTACAACTACAATGCATCAATAAAAGTATGGAAAAGACACCATTATATCATTAGCCATTACAAAAGAAAAAATGTTGTGTATTAAATTATAAACAAAACTTCCCCCACACCTCAAGAAAAATCAGACCAATGAAATTTTTAAAAAATCCCATAAGGGCATCCCATATTATTTACTTGGGTAGTAGGAAAAGATGGTCTTCTCAACAAATATTCTAAGACATTTGAGATTTTCATACTGAACCAAAAAAATAAATAAATAAAAGAAAGAGACAAAGAAAGAAAGAAATTCAACACGTATCTCATACCATCATAAAAAGCAATTTCTGGCATAAGTTATATCTAAATATGAAGGCAAAACAATAAGGCTCTAAGAAGACAATTATAGGAGAATCCAATTATCAAAGAATCCAATTATAACCTATAATCCAATGTTAACTTTTTAAATAGAACACAAGTAATACTAATCACAGAGGAAAGACACATTAAAAGCAATAACTTCTGTTCATCAAAAGACACCATTCAGAGAGTGAAAATAATAGTTATGGAATATAATATATTTGTAATATACATAACAGACCACTTATTTGTATCCAAATTACATAACAAAATATCACAAATCAGTAGGGGGAAAACCAATATAAAAAAGGAATGGTCACATCATAGAATATTCAAAGGGCAAATAAATATTAAGATACCATGACATGGCCCCCAGAAAGGGTAAAATTATAAATATTGAGAATACTAAGTATTGAAGAGGAGGTGGAGAAACCATTTCAATGATGGAAATATAGTTTCTTGGGAACATTGTTTGGTATTAACTCCTAGAGCTCCTCAAGACCTAGAAACTATGCTCTTAGGTACATAGACATAGAAATGAGAACACATGGGCACAAAAAGAGATATTTTCAAGGATTCTCACTGTAGAATTATATTTTATAAGAGCCCCAAACTTGAAACCACCAGAAAATCTGTCAATAATAGAATGAATAAAAAAATTAGATTTTATTCATATCATGAAACACCATAAAGAAAAGAAATGAACATGAAAATCTATAGCCACAAATAATAACATGAATAAAGCTTGTGAACCTAATATTTAAGAAAGAGATAAAAAGAACACATGCTGTTTAATTTCATCCATATATATTTTTTTAAAGATAAGACTATGACTCTGGAGAGGAAGATGGCCGCTGCGTAAGGGGTAGCTGAAGTGCTGAGCCTGGTGCTCAGAACAGCGGCTTTAATAGAGACTTCGCCCAGCTTGTTAGAGCTCCTTTCACCATTAATCTGTAGTGGACCACCCGGCCAAGCAGCAGAAAAAACAAAGAGATTGAAAAAGAGACGGTTGGCTCCCGGACGCTTTCCTGCTCAAAACCGCGGGCGCTTTGCGCCCATCTGCTTCCTCTTTCACTTCGCTCCCGGCAGAGAAGCTGAATGGGCAATCAGCAGTGGATTGTAAGTACCTGAGGCAAAGAAAGCTCAGTACACCCCGCCCTTTTTTTTTTTTTTTTTTTGAATATTGTCTATACAGGGAGAGTTAGTGGATTGGAATTGTTGGCGGGGCTGTAGTTTCGGGGCCGAAAATCCACTCCGCGGGAGCCGCCATTTGCTTTCTGCATGCTGTCTTGATGGCCCTGTCTACACGGTCCAGTTACTGCAGCTAGAGACTGGAACTGGGCTGCGTGCCGAACCCTGTCCTCCGAAGGCTGGTCCACGGCCTCAAGTGCCTCGGTCGCCTGTTCCCTGCTGCACCTTGGGGCATAGCCTACTCTGGGGTCATTCGGCATCCCTCTGCGAGGGGACAGGCGCGGCGGCAGCCGCTTGGGCCCCCCGCGGCGCCAGCCGCTTGGGCCCTCTGTGGCGGCAGCCGCTTGGGCCCTCCGCGGCGGCGCTGCTAAGGTCACAGACAAGCGCGGCGCCAAAGAGCGCGGACCAGAGGTGGAGGCGAAGGCAGCAGGATTTCAGTTCTAGAAAACTGGACTGGAAAGAGAAGCAGCAGTTTGTATAACCCCAAGATCTTGCTTATGCCAGGAAACTGTAAGGGTAACATGAATATCATTGAGGAGGTCTAACATGACGGCAGACGCGGAGGGATCAAGTCTCTGACCTCTTCAACTGCGAGGGCATAGGGAGCTGTAAATTATCTAAAGCCTATTTGCTCAGGATTACTAGGCAATGCTGAGCTGACGTGGAGCTAGGGCGTACACTTTGGGCCCCTCAGAAAACACACACTGAGCACGAATTTGCTGCATTTAAGTCCCGGATTGCCTGCTTCTCGTGACTCAGCACTAACGATCCTGCTGAAATAAGAAGAGCTGAGGCACAGTGATTGGTTCCCACCTATCACGAGGAGAAGCCTGGCCCAGTGGGCATAGCTCCACCTACTGGAAGAGAAGTTAATCGAGCTCTATGACTGCATTTATTATTATTACTATTTTTTTAATGATTATTATTAGTATTTTTTTTTATTCTCACTTTTTGTAGTTGATGTTGTTGTTGTTCTTTAACTTTCTTATTAATGGTTTCAATTTTTTCAATTCTTTTTATTCTATTATTATTATTATTTTTTAAACTCCAATTTCAATTTTTCTATTATCATTATAATTTTTTTGTTTGTTTTAAAATTTTTATTTTTTCGTTTTTTCTTTCTTTATTTTCACTTTCTTTTCTTTTGTCTTTTCATTTCTTTTCGATTTTCTTATTCCCCCTCTCTTGAATTCTGCCTGCCTACACTCACTCTATTTAGTCACTTCTTCCCTTCCCTTCTAATACCTCTCCTCCCAAGCATCAAATAAATTTATAAGAGTAAACAGTAACTCAGCAGTCAAACAGAACAAGAAGTATCATGAGCATAAAAAAGCAAGGAAGAAAAGGAGTACAAACAATGAAAGACAGCCTAAATATTCAGGAGGAACTGGAGTCATCAGAAAAATGGCCATATAAAGAACTAAGGAACACCTTAGACAGATGGAAAGGAACCTTAAAAAGCACATTGAAAAGGAATTACATAAACAGATAAAAGAAGAAGTTAAGCATCTTTATCAGGAGATAGAGATTATAAAAAAATCAAACAATAATTCTAGAAATGAAGGAAACGATAAACCAAATTAAAAACTCAATCGAGAGTATCACTAACAGAGTGGAACAAGTAGAAGCCAGAACATCAGATAATGAAGACAAAATATATCATCTTGAAAAGAGTCTAGCCAACTCAGATGGACTGGTAAAAAATCACGAGAAAAACATCCAAGAGATTTGGGATAATTTAAAAAAATCAAACTTATGAGTCATCGGGATAGAGGAAGGCACAGAGATTCATGCCAAGGGAATGAGTAACGTGCTGAAGGAAATAATTACAGAAAACTTCCCATAAATAAAAAAGGAAACAGATATACAAATTGTAGATGCATACAGGACACCGAGCACACAAAATCACAGTAGACCAACGCCAAGACACATTGTTATGAAGCTATCCAATATACAGAACAAAGAGATAATATTAAAAGCTACAAGAGAAAAGAGGCAGATTACATTTAGGGGTAAACCAATAAGGTTGACAACGGATTTTTCATCACAGACGCTGAAAGCGAGAAGATCCTGGAACAACGTATTTCAAACTCTGAAAGACAATGGATGCCAACCAAGAATTCTGTATCCAGCAAAATTAAGCTTCAGATACGACAACGAAATAAAAATCTTTCATGACAAACAAAAGCTAAAAGAATTTGTAGCCAGAAAACCAGCATTGCAAGGCATCTTGAGCAAAACTCTACACGAGGAAGAAATGGAAAACGATAACCAAAACCATCAGCGGGAAGTGCCTCGGTAAAGAAAGAGGACGGGGCAAAAGCTAATCATGGAAAAACAATCTAAATTAGGGGAAAAAAAAGAGATAAATAACCAAACATGGCAGGAAGTACAAACCATATATCAATAGTAACTCTAAACGTTAATGGCTTAAACTCTCCAATAAAGCGACATAGGCTGGTAACATGGATTAAAAAAAACAAATCCAACAATATGCTGCCTCCAGGAGACACATCTGATTGGAAAAGACATACACAGGCTCAAGGTAAAAGGTTGGGAAAAAATATACCACGCACACGCTCCTCGTAAGCAAGCAGGGGTGGCCATTCTCATATCGAATAAAATCGACTTCAAGACTAAGTTAATCAAAAGGGATAAGGAAGGACATTATATACTGTTAAAAGGAACCATTGACCAACAAGATATAACAATTATCAATATTTATGCACCAAATAATGGCGCTGCGACGTTCATAAAACAAACTCTCCTCAAGTTCAAGAATCGAATAGACCACAACACAATAATCATGGGTGACTTCAACACACCTCTCTCACCATTGGACAGATCCTCCAAACAAAAGATGAATAAAGAAACTATTGACCTCAATATCACAATCAATAACCTAGACTTAACTGACATATATAGAATATATCAACCATCATCAAGTGGATATACTTTTTTCTCAGCAGCACATGGAACCTTCTCAAAAATAGATCATATATTATGCCATAGGGCAACCCTCAGTAAATATAAAGGGGTTGAGATAATACCATGCACTTTATCAGATCATAATGGAATGAAACTGGAAATCAATGATAAAAGAAGGAAGGAAAAATCCTACATCACATGGACAATGAACAATATGTTACTGAATGATCAATGGGTTACAGAAGACATAAAGGAGGAAATCAAAAAATTCTTAGAGATAAATGAAAATACAGACACAACATATCGGAATCTATGGGACACAATGAAAGCAGTTTTGAGAGGGAAATTCATCGCCTGGAGGTCATTCCTCAAAAAAAGGAAAAACCAACAAATAAATGAGCTCACACTTCATCTCAAAGCCCTAGAAAAGGAAGAGCAAAACAACAGCAAATGTAGCAGAAGGCAAGAAATAATTAAAATCAGAGCAGAAATCAATGAAATTGAAACAAAAGAAACTATTGAAAAAAGTAACAAAACAAAAAGTTGGTTCTTTGAAAAAATAAATAAGATCGACAGACCCCTAGCCATACTAACGAAGAGAAGAAGAGAGAGAACTCAGATTACTAACATACGGGATGAAAAAGGCAATATTACAACAGACGCTTCAGAAATACAGAAAACAATTAGAAATTATTTTGAAAACTTATATTCCAATAAAATAGAAGATAGTGAAGACATCGATAAATTCCTTAAGTCATATGATTTGCCCAGACTGAGTCAGGAGGAAACTCACAACTTAAACAGACCAATATCAATAGATGAAATAGAAGAAGCAATCAAAAGACTTCCAACCAAGAAAAGCCCAGGACCGGATGGGTATACAGCGGAGTTCTACAAAACCTTTAAAGAAGAATTAATACCAATACTTTTAAAATTATTTCAGGAAATAGAAAAAGAGGGAGCTCTTCCAAATTCATTCTATGAGGCCAACATCACCCTGATTCCGAAACCAGACAAAGACACCTCAAAGAAAGAAAACTACAGACCAATATCTCTAATGAACCTAGATGCAAAAATCCTCAATAAAATTCTGGCGAATCGGATACAAAGGCACATCAAAAAAATCGTGCACCATGATCAAGTAGGATTCATCCATGGGATGCAAGGATGGTTCAATATACGGAAATCAATTAATGTTATTCACCACATCAATAGACTTAAAAACAAGAACCATATGATCATCTCGATAGATGCAGAAAAGGCATTTGACAAAGTACAGCATCCCTTTATGTTCAAAACATTAGAAAAACTAGGGATAACAGGAACTTACCTTGACATTGTAAAAGCTATCTATGCTAAGCCTCAGGCTAGCATCATTCTGAATGGAGAAAAATTGAAGGCATTCCCTCTAAAATCTGGAACAAGACAGGGATGCCCCCTATCACCACTTCTATTCAATATAGTTCTCGAAACACTGGCCAGAGCAATTAGACAGACGAAAGAAATTAAAGGCATAAAAATAGGAAAAGAAGAACTTAAATTATCACTATTTGCAGATGACATGATTCTATACCTAGAAGACCAAAAAAGGTCTACAAAAAAAACTACTAGAACTAATAAATGAATTCAGCAAAGTGGCAGGATATAAAATCAACACACATAAATCAAAGGCATTTCTGTATATCAGCGACAAAACTTCTGAAATGGAAATGAGGAAAAACACTCCATTCACAATATCCTCAAAAAAAAAAAAAATACTTGGGAATCAACCTAACAAAAGAGGTGAAAGACCTATACAATGAAAACTACAGGACCCTAAAGAAAGAAATAGAAGAGGATCTTAGAAGATGGAAAAATATACCTTGTTCATGGATAGGCAGAACTAACATCATCAAAATGGCGATATTACCAAAAGTTCTCTATAGGTTCAATGCAATGCCAATCAAAATCCCAATGGCATTTCTTGTAGAAATAGATAAAGCAATCATGAAATTCATATGGAAAAATAAAAGACCCAGAATAGCAAAAACAATTCTAAGAAGGAAGTGTGAATCAGGTGGTATAGCGATACAAGATTTCAAACTATATTATAGAGCAATAGTAATAAAAACAGCATGGTACTGGTACCAGAACAGGCTGGTGGACCAATGGTACAGAATAGAGGACACAGAGACTAATCCACAAAGCTACAACTATCTTATATTTGATAAAGGAGCTAAAAACATGCAATGGAGAAAGGATAGCATCTTCAACAAATGGTGTTGGGAAAACTGGAAATCCATATGCAACAAAATGAAACTGAATCCCCTACTCTCGCCATGCACAAAAGTCAACTCAAAGTGGATAAAGGAGCTAGATATCAAATCAGAGACTCTCCGTCTGATAGAAGAAAAAGTTGGCTCCGATCTACAGATTATGGGGACGGGCTCAAAATTCCTTAACAGAACACCCATAGCACAAGAGTTAATAACAAGAATCAACAAATGGGACTTTCTTAAACTGAAAAGTTTTTTCTCAGCAAGAGAAACAATAAGAGAGGTAAATAGGGAGCCCACATCATGGGAACAAATTTTTACTCCTCACACTTCAGATAGAGCCCTAATATCCAGAGTATACAAAGAACTCAAAAAATTAGACAATAAGAAAACAAACAACCCAATCAACAAATGGGCGAAGGACATGAACAAACACTTCACAGAGGAGGACATACAATCAATCAACAAGTACATGAAAAAATGCTCACCATCTCTAGCAGTCAAGGAAATGCAAATCAAAACCACCCTAAGATACCACCTCACTCCAGTAAGATTGGCAGCCATGACGAAGTCAAACAACAACGAGTGCTGGCGAGGATGCGGGGCAAAGGGTACTCTTGTACACTGCTGGTGGGACTGCAAACGGGTGCGGCCAATTTGGAAAGCAGTATGGAGATTCCTGGGAAACCTGGGAATGGAACCACCATTTGACCCCGCTATTGCCCTTCTCGGACTATTTCCTGAAAACCTTAAAAGAGCACACTACAGGGATACTGCCACATCGATGTTCATAGCAGCACAATTCACAATTGCTAGACTGTGGAATCAACCCAGATGCCCTTCAATAGATGAATGGATAAAAAAAATGTGGCATTTATACACCATGGAGTATTACGCAGCACTAAAAAATGACAAAATCACGGAATTTGCAGGGAAATGGATGGCACTAGAGCAGATTATGCTTAGTGAAGCTAGCCAATCCCTAAAAAACAAATACCAAATGTCTTCTTTGATATAATGAGAGCAACTATGAACAGAGTAGGGAGGAAGAGCAGGAAGAAAAGTTTAACATTAAACAGAGACATGAGGTGGGAGGGAAAGGGAGAAAAAAAGGGAAATCACATGGAAATGGAGGGAGACCCTCATTGTTATACAAAATTATATATAAGAGGTTATGAGGGGAATGGGAAAATAAACATGAAGGGGAATGAATTACAGTAGATGGGGTAGAGAGAGAAGATGGGAGGGGAGGGGAGGGGGGATAGTAGGGGATAGGAAAGGTAGCAGAATACAACAGTTACTAATAGGGCATTATGTAAAAATGTGATGTGTAACCGACGTGATTCTGCAATCTGTATTTGGGGTAAAAATTGGGAGTTCATAACCCACTTGATTCTAATGTATGAAATATGATTTGTCAAGAGCTTTGTAATGTTGTGAACAACCAATAAATTAAAAAAAAAGATAAGACTATGGTATTTAGGAATTAATATATAAGTATTAAACTGCAAAGAAAAGCAAGTGATTTCATCTAAAGTCAGTTTTTTCTTTAGAGAAGGAGATAATAATCAAAAGGGATCATAAGGGCACTTTTCTGGGGGTTTTGGCAGCATCTATTTCTTTTTTAAAAAATTTGTTATATTTGGATGTACAGGATAGTCGAGTGTATTTTGGCATACATATGTGAAGTATAACTTATTCTAATTAGGATCCCATTCTTGCAGTTGTTCATGATGTGGTGTTTCACTGTCATGTGTTCATCTAGGAACACAGGAAAGTTATGTCCCATTCATTCCACTCTCTTTCCTATTCCTGTCCCCCTTTGCTTCCTTCATCCCCCTTTGTCTAATCCAATGAACTTCTATTCTTCCCTCTCCCTCCCCCTTGTTGTGTACATATTGTACAGAACATTTGGCCTTTGTTTTTTTTTTTTTGGGGGGGGGGATTGGCTTATTTCACTTAGCATGAGAGTCTCCAGATCCATCCATTTACCAGCAAATGCCATAAAAGTCATTCTTTCTCTTTATGGCTGAGTAATATTCTATTGGGTATATATGCCACATTTGTTTATCCATTCATCTGTTGAAGGGCACTTAGGTTGATCCCATAGCTTAGCTATTGTGATTGAACTGCTATAAATGTTGATGTTTCTCTGTCACTGTAGAATACTGATTTTAAGTCCTTTGGGTATATACTGAGGAGTGGGATAGCTGGATCAAATGGTGGTTCTATTCCAAGTTTCCTGAGGAATCTCTATACTGCTTTCCAGAGTAATTGTACCAATTTGCAGTCCTACCAGCGATATATAAGTGTACCTTTTCCCCCACATGCTCACTAACATTTATTGTTACTTGTATTCTTAACAATTGCCTTTCTGACTGGAGTGAGATGGAATCTCAGCACAATTTTAATTTGCATTTCTCTAATTGCTAGAGATATTGAACATTTTTTCATATTTTTGTTGACTTCGTATTTCTTCTTCTGTGAAGTAGGTGTTCAGTTCCTTTGCCCATTTATCGATTGGGTTATTTGTTTCTCTGGTGTTAGGGTTTTTGAGTTCTTTATATAATCTGGAGTGCAGGTGGGACAGATTTCCTCCCATTCTGTAGGCTCTCTCTTCACATTTTTTATTGTTTTCTTTGCTGTGAAGAAGCTTTTTACTTTGATACCATCCCATTTATTGACTCTTGATTTTACTTCTTGCACTTCAGTAGTCTTGTTGAAGAAGTTGGATCCTAAGCCAACATGATGGCATCATCCATTTATTGATTTTACATAGACATTTGCTTTGTGGTAAATCATTGAGCTGAACGTTTTTGTCTTGTGCAGTCTTTGGAAAGTGAGTATAGTTCACAATAAAAAAGATTTTTCTCTCTTTCTGTCTCTCTCATACACACACATGACATAATACATGTTAAGCACCTAATCTCATGTCTGCCACATAATAGATGTTTAAAGAACATGAGATCGCTTCTTGCCTCACACTCCATCTTTCTGCAGAGAGGAAAGAAAAGGAGAAAAATTAGAATTTTCATAAATATCTCACTTCCCAAGTACAGGTATGAGCTTTCTTGCTGGCTTGCAACAATCTCGCTATCATGGCACAGCAATCCAAGGTAGAGTTTGAGATGAGAAGGAAAGATGTGGGCATGATGGTCTGAATTTGATTACCTCCTTGCATGAAGAGATCACCACTAATAACCGAATTGCTAGAGCCCTATGCCCATTAACAGGAAATGTGTTTGTTTATATTTTATTTATGACTGATGTAGAATCATGTATAACCAGAAGAATGAGAAATTATACTCCATTATATAGGATGTATCAAAGTGCATTCTACTGTCATATATAACTAATTAAAACAAACTTAAAAAATTATTTTAAAAAGCCCAAAGCCTTAAAGGCTTATCTTTGCTGCAGATTTCAGTTAATCCCATAATTGCTTGGTGCATATTTATAGAGTCAGAGAAGCAAGAGGTGGGCAGCAGAGGCATTATCCTCAATGCCTTTGCACTGTGGAGAGGAAGGGGTTGGCTGGGGTAGGGGTTGGAGTGGGCTGTGGGCTGTAGGGAGCTGCCCTACTCTTGCTCCAGCAGGCACATTCCAGTCTTCACCCCTGGGCTGGGTGTCAATTTGTCACCATTCACTCTCAAGCGTCAGCTCCTCTTCAGCCCAGTTGATTGACACATTTGGAACTGGGGAAAAGGCTAATGATACTTGGGGAAAATACTTCAACTCTATCAGATGAGAAATTAAAGGCATCTATAAATCAAAGATCACCTTAAAATGATCTCTGTCAGCACACCCCTGCCCCCAACCTGCACAACCCATTCACCTAACAAAACAAAACAATCTTGGAAAGAGATGAAAAAACGAGATTCCGGGCCTGCAAATGAGTAACAAGTCCAGATAGCTGAAAACTGAAATCTCACAGGACCTCAGGGGCTTAACTTTCAGCTGATGTTGAAATTCCTCCTGTGACCTCAAAGGAAATTCTGCCTGTAGCAAAGATTTGATCTGCAAAAGGTTTCAGAGTAGGATTCCTTAAGGACTGAGATACTTGGGGAAAATACTTTTTTCCAAAAAAAAAAAAAAAAAAAAAAAAAGGACAGGGGAAGGCAGCTGAACAGGGACATCTGGGCCCCACTTGCTTGGGCCTAGGTAATTAGGAGGCATCCTGTTGGTTTGGTAAGTGGAAATCTCCAAAAGCTAGGTTGTTAATTAGTTAACTCAGCACATGGGTCTTGAGTATCCATAGAGTACTAGGGCTAGGTGAAAGGCAGGAGTTAGACTGGAAAACCTGAGAGACCATGCTTCTTATCCCAGGGAAACCATGCTTCTTATCCCACTGGACACAAAGCAGGCTCCAAGTGGGCCAGAGACCGTGCAGGCCAGGATAGCCTTCAACCCTCCCTTTCTCCAGAAGTCTGGCAGGAGGGTCAAGAAGTAGAGAAGGAGGGGAGGAGGCTTTCATAGAAGCCCTGTGTCCACAAGGACCCTATACACACATACACACACACACACATATATATATATATCAGTCGAGATGGGCCAGGGAAAAGGGGAACCCAGAAATATGGCTGAGAGTATTGGTCATCAACAGAAATAAATAAACTGTCAAGAACTTAGACAATTAGCTCAATACCACAACAAAGCCTTGAAAATAGTGAACCATAATAATACCACATACTCTTATCTGACTACTTCTAGGGAGTCCAGAGCTAGAAGGAAGAGATAATTAAATACCGTAGAAAGACTGACTGCCCTGAGAATAACCAACAGAGTCACACAGTGCCCATCTGCGAGAAAGGGGAGCTAAAGGTATGAGGTCCCCATCCATCTGGGGCAGAGATGAGATCCACACAGGGATGAGACGCACCTGCTGGTCTGGTCTCAATATGATTTCCAGGATGGATGCAGCAGAGCCGTCTAAGAGGGGAACACTTTGTGGTCTTGTGCAGCCCTCTTCATGATCCTTAGCAAGCTTCTTTCCTCTACCATTTCCTCATTTTCAAAGTAGCAGAGAGATTGTAGCAATTCTGAGTCTATTACCTTCGTCATGCTCACTGCCCAAATTAAATAGTGGAACATCAGCATGTCCTCTGGGATTCTCCTCTAGGACACTATCTCAATACTCATAAGTGTTGCTTAGACAAAACAGAGCAAGGAGAATAAGACTTGAACATTTGTGGGAGGGGAATGTAACCATCTCTTTTCATAAGTCAACGTCAGGCGGGGGTGGGGGGGGAACCCCAGCATAGGTTCTCACAGATGGCCCAAGGCCACTCAGATAAGACCCCAGTCAGTTTGGAATGCTGAGAAAAACAGAGATTTCTAAGTCCTTGCTGGACTGCAATGTACAGAGGTGCCCTGGTCATGGACAGCCCCACAGTTGGATTTTTCTCATCAAATGCTAAGATTTTTCTTCACCACTGCTATGCAGGATTAATAAGGACAGAGACTTGTTCATTAATCCTCTTTATTCCTCCCTGGGTATCTAGAACAAATGCTGGGTCTTCACTTAATTCTTGTTCATAGAACAAATTTGTCAGCCACCAAATGTGTATTGGATGCCTCCTGTATGATAGACACAATCACTCAATGCACAGTGTGGTTTTTAAGGTCCAAGGAACTTTCCAGGTAGATAATATTACAAAATTATTCTCAACTGCTTTTTCAAAATGGTCCATTAGATCAGTATTTCTCCATGAATAGCTACAGCTCTGAAGTGAGGAGGCATAGAGAACCCCTCACTGCCTTCTCATGGGTCAGCTGTAGCCCAGCGTGACCTGTGACCTGCTGTGGAGCTGGGCAGTCCAGAAGATGTAAGGGCCAGTAGGGCCCTGAAGTCACTCAAAAGATGGGTCTTACGGGTTCCACTAGTTTGTTGGGAGTTGAACTTCTTTCTGAGATTCTGGTAATGGGGATGAGGAATGCACAGCGGGAGAGACAGGATGTTAGGGAAACAGGTAGAGTCAAGCAAGAGAGTGCCGCAGTCTGGCTGGGCACAGAATCACGAGCCACTCAAGCAGGAACAAAACTTTATTTTTGAAAATGCCGCCAATACCCCGTAGGCATCCGGCAAGCAAGCCAGTCCACCCACGCGGGCGGTCGCCTCTACCAGAACCGGGGGCCCAGCACCTCCCCCGGAATTCCCTCCTACTATCCTTCCCCAACCAATGGGAACTCTCCAGGAGTCCCGTAACATGAGTCCCGTAGCAGGCCAAGGTGAACAGCAGGAGTCCAATTTCCATATGAATGTAAATCTTAACATAATCATATCATCTCAATGGCTAGCTGGCGTCACCTAACAACCAAAAGTGCCATGCATCATATTATTTGGTTGTGGCTCCTAGCAAGAGAGCACTTCAGGGTGACTCTGAAACTGGGCTAAGAGTCTTCCTGGATGTTTGCAAAGGTGAGAGCAACACTTGCAAACTGTGTCCCCCTGGTGAGATAAACAAAACAGAGAACCGGAGTGCTGGTATCTTATCAAGTTTATTCTTGGGAAGCAAGCCTAGGACTGCTTCAAGGTGGCCAGTGGGATTCTTGCCTCACAGCTCGAGCACATATCTGTAGATACCTGAGCAGACCCAAGCAGGTGTGACACAGGCAGAACTGCCTTCTGCAAATGCTTTCCAGGAAACTGGTTACGAGAGGATAGGTAAGTGTCCCCTGAATTTTTTGTCAACATCCTGTAAGCTGAGGCCAGGCCAGGCTCTTGTTGCGCTGGATTTACTGGAAGACCCCTGTCCTGCCTGCAGGTACATGCAGGGCAGTTTTGCAAGATAGTTCCCCTTTGGACTCTGGCTCCTTTCTTTATCCATATCCTTGGACAACGTGGCCATGCAGCTGAGGGCTATGAAGCATTGTCTTTGCAGCAATCCTTTTCTACCCACACTGCCAACCTCCTGCCAGATCTCTGTGTGAATTCAGACGTGCTCTGACCCAGAATGAGTTATGGCCCTGTCATGAAGTTGAATCTCTATGCTTCAAATACAAGGAAATGAAGGTCTTGTGGTACAGTGTTCACAGCTCCCTAAATCCAAATCAGCTTTGGAGAGAGCTAGAGCCAAGAGCCCAGTGTGTGAAGAAACTCTGACCCGAGCAGAGTGTGAAGAAACTCTGACCCGAGCCTCTATGAGGTGGTATTCCCAGGCCTTCCTCTTCACGAACGCTCAAGGGTGACCATCTCATCTTCACCTACAATGCCCTGCAGCAAAGGGGGCCATACTTCTCCCCAGCTTTCTCTGGGGCTATCTAGCTTGGAAATGACAATCAAGCAATCAATAATACATAGACTCTGTAGAATTCCAGAGCTCAGTCTCAGAAATGGAAGAGATTGGAGACTCTCCATCATTCCTGTTCTTCCATGTAACGTACGTAGCCCTGTAACACCAAGGTCAAAGGATCAGCTTCTTTTTTTTTTTCTTCTTCCTGCTGAAAGAATTAGGTTTCTTTTCTCGGGGCTACACATTCTCCATTGCATCAGTCCTTCTTTATAAGATATGACATTACACACAGGTATGTGACCATCCACAGTCCTGGGCGTACAAAGAGGAGTAAGACAGGATAATCAGGTAGGGCAACGAGTACAATGTCCTGAGTGCTCTATGGAGCCACATGCCAATCACTGTGAGAAGTGCTGAGCAAGATGCTATGTAAAGCATCAGGGAACATTCTTGGGGTGCCTGACATCTAAACTGGGTGCTTGAAAGGATGAATAGGGTTTACCGAATGCACAAACAGGAAGGCAAAATGTTCCAGGCAGAGGAACTAGCACTGATTCACTCATTCCTTCATCCCTTCCACTAATATTTACTCAGTACCTGTTTTGTGGCAAAATGTGTCCTTAGGAAATAGAGTAAAAAAAGAAACATCATCTCTGCCCTCATGTAGCTGTCCTCAGATAGCTTCCAGTTTTGTTTGACATACAGGTAAGAAAAAAGGCAACCAGGACAAGGCCAGGCAAGAAAGACATGGGGGGAAATGGGAGCCAAAATCCACACTGCATCCTGGAGTGGGACTGAGTATGGTGAGCTGAGGCAACAGGGTAACCAGAGTTCTCTGGGAAAGTAGAGAGAAAGGGGGCCGGGGTTAGAACATGGAGAGTCTTGGGTTTTATTTCTTATGCAGTGGGGGGGAAAGCATTGAAGACTAAACAAGTGATCAAGGAGATCCTAATCATGCTCAAGAAAAAGCACTCTGGGAGCCCTGTAGAGAACTGGCAGAAGCAAGAGGTGGAGCTGGGAGGGCTGACAGGTTGCAGTAGTTTGTAGTTTTTCCTTCACATGCACCTCAGTAGGTCAATTTCCTCTTTAAGCATGACGCCAGAATGGAATGAAATATTGTAGGTATGGATTGATCAGCAGACTCCTGAAAGATAAGTGATTAATGTGTATATTGTGATTGCTGCCTACCTGGTTGATTTTTGGTAACATTACTCTACTACTTCATATGAAATCTGTCAACATAAATTCCTGGGTCACTTTCTCCTTTACCATGCAAAACACGGGTTCCCTCACCTGATAGTTAGATAGTTCTTAGTACCAAATGCAGGAATTCCCATTCATTCTTGCTAAATGTCATTTCATTAGCTCTATTCATTCATCTAATCCAGCAGAATTGTTTGGGATCTTGTGTGTTCTATCAATGTATTTGTATCTTACTTAGCTATTGCTTTGTATCATCTGAAAATTGGATGAGAACATCATTGGAATGAGGTTCTTACATGAATCTTTGACAACATCTTTGAACAATCCAAGAGGAGAGAGGGTAAAATATGCTTTCTATCAATTCTCTGAAACTTTTTCATAGGCCAATATTTTGCTGTTGTGTTTGAGGATACCAGAACCAATCTTTTCTCAAATACCATATTGAAATCTGGGTTAAACGTGGCATTGTCTACAGACATTTTCTAAATAAAAACATTTGCTTTATCTAGAAAAACTTGTTCTTAGTGAACCCATGTTGAATCCTAGCCATCATCACCTTCTTCTTTAGGGATTTATTCATTGTCCTTTAAACCAACAATTTCAATGGTAATTTCTTAGTTCTGGTCTTACTTGATCATCCCTCCTTCTCCTCGAACTCTGTTTTTACTGAGTCTCATAACACCACGATCTCCATTGTCCTCCATCTCACTGGATATTCCTTTTTGGTCTCCAGATGCTAGTTCCTCTTCCTCTTCTATTTCAACTTAAATGTGCTTGAGCTCAGTCCTTGGAGTTCTTCTTTTTTATAGTTACTTTAGGCCATTGGGTAATTTCAACATTCAATGTACCTATTTAGTCCATTTTCTTTTACTACAAAATAATACATGGGACTAGGTAGTTTACAAATAACAGAGATTTATTTGGCTCACAGTCTGAAGACTGAGAAATTCAAGAGCTTGGCATTAATATCTGGCAAGGGCCTTTGTGCGGAGTCATTCCATGGTGGAAGACAGAAGGGAAAGACAGTGAGAGCAAGGGGGTCTGAACTTACTTTAACAAGTCCACTCTTAAAATAACTTCACTAACTCACTAATGTGGGCAAAGCCCTTGTGAACAAAGCATTTCTTATTAGACTTCACCCTCTACAACAGGGATTGAGGTATTGTTTCCAATAAATAAACTTTAGGAACACATTCAAAATGTAGCAGTATCTTTCCAATCTTGGTCTCTTCCCCAAACTGCAGACTCACAAATTTGATTACCTATCAAATATCTTTTCTCGAATGTCAAATAGGCATCTAAAATACACAAAAATACATCTAAATACACGAAAAAAACAAGCTCCTCAATTTCTCCCATCACCTAACCTGGTAGTTGTGCTCCAGTATCTTCCTGTTTTAGTTAATGGCATTCCATCTTTCTAGCAGATCAGGACAAAATTCTTGAAAATTAACCTTGACTCCTCTCATTTCTCACATCCTTATTCAATCCACTAGCAAAATCCCAAGGTTTTTATCCAGAAATTGACTATGTCATAAACAGTGTCTTCATACCTCCATTGCTACCAACCTGGCTCAAGCCATCATTCCCACACAATAGCTGCCTGCTAGGTCTCCCTTTTCCACTGTAGCCTCCCTTTAGTTTTATAACATAGAGGGAATCTGTTAAAATGGATATCTGAGCATGCCATGCCTCTGGCCAATGACTGCCATCTCCCTCTAGGTAATATTCCTGGGCCTTCCAAGAACCTCCACAGCCCTGCTCAATCTGGCCTCCTGCTGTGTGTCTAACCTCATCTCTTCCCCAGACACACTAGCCTCCATTCTGTGCAGGAAACACATCCAGTACATTTCCTTCTTGGGCTCTTTACAGGTCATTCTCAAGAGCCACATTATCTTTGGATTTTGATAAAAGACTTTACCCAACTCTCCTCTTTAAAATCTAAATCCTTTTTATCTAACATTGTGTTTCCTCCTGCTCTACTTTTATTTTTTTTCTGTATAACTTCCAGTGATCAAAATATTAAATATTTAATTATTTTTGGAAATCATATGTATCCCCCTATGTATCACACTAAAAAAGGCATGGATTTCTGGTGTTTTGCTCAGGGTTCTATTCCCAGGGCCCAACAATGAGCTCAACACACAATTGGAATGTAGTAATACATGTCAAATAGTATAATCAGAAATCTTTCCTGACATTGAGAAAACTTCACTTATTTTGAGACTTGTAACACATCCATTTATTTCTGGTTTCTGGATTTTTCTTTGATTGCCATGATGTTTCATAGAAGCCTTCATGAAACCAACCATATAATAACAGTAGCAGGGACCAGTTATTGAACATTTACTAACTGTCAGACTCCATGCTCAGAATAGACCGAATCTTATTTAAACCCTTAGACAATCCTATGTTGCAGGTGTCATTGTTGGAGAGACACAGTTTGCTTAGGTGATTTCCCAAGGCCACACAACCAGGAAGTGGCTGAGTAAAGATCCAAACCCAGGTAGCCAAGCTCCAAGGGCTATGCACTTAACTATTCTGCATCTACACTGACACCTTCTTTAAAGTTCTTTTAGAACTCTGGAATGTAATTCATTTGGATCAGGATATTTCAGCAAATTTGAGGAGTAGGTTTTCTTAGGCACTCTCCTTATTCTTTGCAGTCTTCTATGGCTTCTACTCAATGCTTTTATTTTTTCTTCTTCTTTTTTTGGTCTTAAAAATCATTCACTTCGACAAAGAAATTGGAAACAAAATAGAAATGAGTAGGAATGCTTTCCTGACACTCATAACATCTCACCCTCCGTTCCATAGGGACAGTAAATCTCATTTATTCTGCTCAAAGAAAGCTTTGGAAAATTCTGAGCTAACATTTTTCAGATAATGCTGGTTCAGCATTCCTAATGTTGCTCTCACTGCTCCATATTGACGTTTCTAGGTTGTTTTTGGTCAAGCCACTCTTGTCACCTTTTGTTCATGCTACTTCTGAGCTCATTTGAGAGTTTCCTGGGAAGCCACAATGACCTATTAATCTATTGATGCATGTTCTTTTTAAAAAATTTTTATTTATTTATTTATTTTTAGTCATACATGACAGTAGAATGCATTTTGATATATAATACATACATGGAATGTACATACATCAATCATATTGTCTATTCTATTCTGCTGCCCTTCCTATCCCCCCACTCCTCCCCTCCTCTCCCATCCTTTCTCTCTATCCAATCTAATGTGACACACTTTTTTTTCTTTTTCTCATTACAACATCATATATGTATTCTGTATAACAATGAGGTTCTCCTTCCATCTTCTGTGCAACTCCCCTTCTCCCTCTTTTTCCCTCCCACCTCTCTTCCCTATTTAGTGGTAGTCTTCTTCTCATGCTCTTCCTTCTTCCTCCCTATCCCATTTTGAGTCATCCCCCTTATATCAGAGAAGGCATTTGGCATTTGTTTTTTAGGGATTGGCTAACTTCACTTAGCATAATCTGCTCTAATGCCATCCATTTGCCTGCAAATGCCATGATTTTACTATTTTTTAGTGCTGAATAATGGGCTGGGGATGTGGCTCAAGTGGTAGCGCGCTCACCTGGCATGCGTGCGGCCGGGGTTCGATCCTCAGCACCACATACCAACAAAGATGTTGTGTCTGCTGAAAACTAAAATAAATAAATAAATAAATATTTTAAAAATTCTCTATTGATGCATGTTCTTTAGAAGAACTTTTTAGATATTTCCATTCTTCTTCAGAGCTCACCTCCCACTCTTCTACTTTAGGATAAGGTGAGATCACATCACTGAACCTCATTCTATAAGGCTCTCAGCTGGCATTCCCATTTGGTTGACTTCACACCATCATGGTGCTCATTCATGATGTGGAGCTTGGAGGTTCTTTCCAATAGGAGCTATGCTTTTCAGTCCCACTTAGGACAGGCCTGTTGAGTTTTGGCCAAGGACATGTGGGTACAGGTGATATAGATCACTTCCAGGACTAACAACAGAAGCCTTCCTGCCTCTCCACACCTTCTCATCTCCATGTGCTGGCTGCATGCCTGCACTTCCGATGATCTGAGAAGCTGTGTGTTGAACATGGCAGTGCCTCTGCCAGCCCTGGAGGTCTGTGGGACACCTTCCCAGGTTACATTTTATGAGAGTTAGGAGCTGACATCTTCTCTCTTGAGCATAGGTGTCTCCCTCAGCCATCAGGAGCTGAGTCAGGAAGTGGGCACTCTCCTAACGGTCCCACCGTCTCCACATCCTGAGCCATTCTCTCCCACAGTGAGGTCCACCTCACGGTTCCCCTCATCATACTTCCTACCTTTGGGGTGACAAAATTTTTTTTAAAAAAAAGAAAGAAAAGAAAGGCAGAGGCAGCTGTCTAAGCTACTGGGCTGGAAAAGGGGCCAGCTGGATCTATTAAGATGGAGAGGGGAGAGGGGTAAACTGACCGAGGGAGGGACCAGTGTCTGAGCTTCAGAGAGGGGTTCAGAAACAAGCTCCTGACCATGTGAGAAGCTTTTCATTTGACTTTCAGAGTCAGGCCAAGAAGCAGGTGCTCGTCCATCCTATACCTGGGGCGGCAAGAAGACCTGGTTGTTTGGCCACCAAGGGGCAGGGCTTGTGCTGTGGGCCACCTTTGTGTTGCAGACACACCCAGCATTCCCAGGAGAGATGATGAGTAAAAGCCCCAGCACTGAAAAGAAGAAAGAGAGAGAAAGAGTCTGGTGGAGGGAGAAGGGAAACCAGGCAGGCTGAAGCCACAAATGGCATCCGAGAAGGCCTCGTTCAGGTGTCTTGCCCCTTCCCAGCATCAGGAAACTCACAGCAGGTCTTTGTAGGGCAGGTGATATGGCTGGGACCTGCAACCCTAGACCAACTGTTATCAGTGGCTTGGCGTGGTTTTTCTTTTCTTTTCTTTTTCCAAAATGAAATCAGTTTGCCCATTTTGGAAGTGATGTTAAACATTTAAAAAACTGATATTAACAACAATAAATACTTACAGAGCATTAGCCAACTGTCAACCATTGTTCTAAGTGCTTTAACATAAAAAACTCAGTCTCCAAATGAACTCTGTGAGGAGGCCCTTATTCTAATCCCATTTTACAGATGAGGGGACTGAGGTCCATGGAGGCTACATTTCTTGTCTGAGATCACACAGATAGTGCATGACAATGCATGGGATTGATCTAAACCTAACTGGCTCCAAGTCCACCTTCTTAAGGACTATAGTGTGTACAAGGTTTCTACCATATCACCTGGCACCCAAGCAAATATCCAGGAGTAGATCAAGCAGTATGTTAGAAAGGTTTTCTTTGCCATAATGAAATACCTCAGGCAGGTATTTTTCTTATGAAGAAAAGAGGTTTATTTAGCTCACAGTTTTGGAGGTCCAAAGGCATGGCACACCCTCAGCCTTGTAACTCCTCTAGGCTGCACTACATCATAGAGGATAGCAATGACAAGAGGGTGTATTGGAGCAAGAAATTATGACTTGATACAGGAAGCCAGAGAGAGTTGAGTGGGTCCAGGCTCAGAATTCCCATGACCTAAGAACCTCGCACTAGGTCCTACCTCTTAAAGTTTTACCACCTCCCATACTGCCACCCTCAGGACCAAGCCTCCAGCACACGGACCCTTGGGGGAAAACCACATGCAAACCATAGGAAGCAAGAAATCACGATCCCTGGGACTGACTTGAGAGATTTCCTCTTCCTCTACAGAATCCGTCCGTTCCTGTAGCTTCAGCTGGCCTAGGACACCAATGATCTGCAAGATCGTTTCCTGCAGAGCCAGAAGCTTCTCTGAAAGAAAGGAACTCCTGGTGGGAAGGAAAGAGGTATTTTTCTCACACTTGACCTGGAGTGGTGCCCATACAGGTAGTGGCTTGTTGAAAGAAAGTGAGGGAGAAAATGGACAGGAGGATATGGTCATCCAGGTACAATTGGGATAGAATATAGGAGGCCAGCCAAGTTTTTTTTCCTGAGAATTTCTCAAGCCCTCTATAAGAGAATGCACATTTCCTTTCCTCCACCCATCAAAGCATGTTACACATTTGGCTTTCCATGCTTCAGAGCCAAGGGATCCAGGATCAGTTTTCAAGAAAGATGTTTAGAGTAAATGAGGAGGATAATCCATCCCTGGGGCCCCTGTCCCAAGGATGTGTAGAGAAGGGGCTGAGCAGTACATTGCCCAAGCAGCTGTTGTACAGCAAATGATGGACACAATGGCACACAGACCCGGACATGGAGCAGGCACACACACAGCCTTTTACCAACACCAGAGATGGGCCAGGCTCTACACTAGGATTCAAACCAGGACTTGCGATTGAGAAGGCATAAGTTGGGGTGGACACCCAAGCAGATGTGCAAAGTAAACACCCTGTGGTCAGTAGTGCCCTGGGGAAGAGCTGAGTGTTCTCCAATGTTGTGCCCTCCTGCCACAGTATTCAGGGTGTCTTTGCCACCCGGTGGACTGCATGACACCCACGTCAGCAGCTGCTCTGTGCTCCCCCGTCTCTGGGAGGCTGTTGGGAACCTAAGCATTCCAAAGATGCTCCAAGCATGCTCACAGGGCACCTGGCATGTAGTGAGCTCTGTGCTGATTGTCAGAACTGAAACTAAGGCTTCCTGGTAGGAGGGCAGATACATAAGTAAATGTCATGCCTTAAAAGGAAGAATGGAATAGTGGTGCGGACACAAAGCGGGGTGGATGCTACAGGGATGTGCAAGTTGGGGCTGAGCCAAGAGGAAAGAGCTGCTGCGTGTTTACCAAGGCACCCCTGAGCTCCGCGCTGTCTTCCGTGGGAGTTCACGGATCTGAACACATTACCTCTGCCCTTCCCAGCTCCCAGCCCAAGAAAGGGCATCAGAAGATGCTGACGTCAGAAATGGCAAACCAGGACTTCCGCTGAGCTTCCTGGTGCCCCTCCTAGCGTCACCACCACAGCCTCCTCCTACTGTCCCGGTGACAGGCTTGACTTTGGAGGACTTGGAGTAGCATCCCAGCTCTGCCCACCTACGACAACAAGGCTGGTTGTTTTCCCTGTGACTGCCTTCCTGGTTACCTGAGTGACTCATGGGAGGCAGTAGGTGGTGTGGGGCAGAGGCCCAGGGCCAGCCTGGGGCTCTGGTCAATGGCTGGCCCAGATGCCCAGAGTTTGCTGCTCCTACATGGTCATGGCTTTTTTGTTTTACTGAGCTCAGCAATGTGGTCTGATGAAGGCCAGAGAGGCCCTCCAGGAGGAAGAAAGGAAAAGCAGGGAGAAATGCTTTGCCAGATATAGATCAAGAGTGTGTTCTCCCAGGAGAAGGCAAGGCACCTTGTCTCCAGTGCTATTTTTCCTGGACAACCAGGGTGAGGCCAGATAAGCAAGGCAGGCTGAACGCTGGCCATGTCAGGAGCTTGCAGCACCCCACCCTCAGGGACTGACTGGGGTGGCTGCGAGGGGAATTCCTGGTGAAGTTTTCCTTGTCTTATGCAAGCTCAGAAAGAAGTGTGGCAAGTGTGGGTGGAGCCGAGACATGGGAAGGAGACTTTTACTCACCTTGTGCCCCTCCCCTTCCCCATCCAACCTGCTGTCTTCCCTGAACATGTCTCCCTCACTGAGCGAAGGTCCCGAATTTGTCATGATGAGGACTTGTTGCAATCCCAGAGTTGGTGATGATATCCACCTCAAGGGCCAGGGAGGAGGCTGGGCATCCCACCTCTCTTGCCTTCCCTGGCTGATGTTAGAGTGTCGCTTGGCCATGGCAGATGGTGTGGGGCCACAGCCCCACTGCTGCTCTGCCTCTGCATGAGAATTGGGTTGGGGGTCCTGCGTCTGCTCTGAGAGGATCTCTGTCCCCAGCCCTCTCTCTGCCTTTGGGCCTTGTGTCCTTTCTTGGTCCTGGGAGAGAACCCAGGCCATGTTGCCCACAGACTCCCTCGCCCTGGCATCCCACACACTCCAGGGGAAGTGTTGGGGACTGACAGAAGCACCAACAAGGTTGACTATGGACCTCAGTGGGCCTGTCCCACCCGTTGACCACTTTCACCCCACCCAGAAAATCCCAGCAACTGATTTTGCTTAAGAAATCTCTAATAACCTTTTCCATAATCAGTAATCCATCCTCAGGGCTCAGCTGAGCTCCCACCTGTGTAATGAAGCCTTCCCTGTCCACCCCAACTCGGTCTCCTCTTCTCCCTCCCCATCATGCACTCACAGCTGTTAATTAACTTTTCTCATTACACACTGTGTGTCCCCCTCCATCCCCCCTTGTACTCTCACAAGGCCCTGCACCAGAGGCCAAGAGGGGCAGAATGTAATGTGATGCCCTCTATCCTCAGTGCAATCAAGATGTAGATATACACAGAAACTGCCTTTGCCTTCTTCCCCGAGAGATTTAAAAGAAAATGCTCAGGGCAGGAGGAGAAAAGACTGCACCGACCTGAGTTGGGAGGTAGAAGGACCCCCAGGTAGCATCTGAAAAATGACTTCCTGAAACAGGTTTGAATGGTGCATGTTGGTGGGAAAGACTCTCTGTCAGAATAGACAAAGACCTGGAGACTGGACATGGTGGATGGACGTGCAGGGAGCTACAAGAACTGGCCCCACCAAAGTCGGTCCCAACCAGGCCAGATCCTTCAAGGTGGCACCCGGGGCACCTGGGCTTCCCTCCTCCAGGCTCTATTGGCTTTGGCAGCTTTCTGCCTGGGCCTCCATGGGCAGTGATTTGGGGAGGCTGCAGGAAGAAGGAGCAGCAATGTAAGGGCTCATTGTTAAAACCAAAAGCCAGCCACCCCAGCCCAGATTTTCCGTGCACAGATAGCCCATCAACTTTCACCACCGTCAACACCAAGACGCCCTCTGTGACCTCCATTTCCTGAGGGACTCTGGAAATACTGCCTGCCTGAGAGGTGACCACACATGCCACCTGGCGACCCCATTTTCTTCTGCACACTCATAAAAAGGTTGAGGGAAGACTCAACTGTTGGAAGTGGGGGTGGGGGTGTTAGGGCTGAAGAAAGAAGAGGGGCATGCCCATCGAGAGCAGCACTGTGCCAAGCAAGGAAGCTATTGTGTGTTCTCCTGCTGGACTGGTGAAGATTCCTCACCCAGCATCCCAGAGGGAGGACCCAGGGGGAGGACCCAGAGGGAGGTGGAAGTGGGCCGTGGGCCGCCACTCCATTTTCCTGATGGATAAACTCAATTTGGGGATTGCAAAGCAGGGCCTGCGGACACTGATCACACAGAGGGGAATTTTGTCTGCTTCCTTCAGAAGCACCTTGGGGTCCCTAAGGTATTCTGATCCTGTGGCTCCAGGTTAAAACCTGTGAGTCTGTTTCTTCTTTCTTCTCCCCCTTTCTTCTTTCGAGAAGCATGCAGAGTCTCTAGAAGCCTTGGAATAAGACACATTTGGATCCACAAATAGTTATGGATCCCTACTTTGTGCAAGGCATCAAGCTTCCTGGCCTTGTCCAGGCCTCACATCTTATACCAGTCTACCGAAAGCCTCCTGCTGATGGCCTCCTAGGCTGGAAAGGTCTCATTTGTTTCTGCCCTGCTCAAGGGAGTCCCTCATCTGAAGGTCAATGCTGCCATCTGCTGGTCACTCTTAGACATGTCCTGCATTCTCCCAGTCCCTGGTGGAAATAGAGGCCCCATGTAGGGAAGCCTGGGGTGACCCTCTCTCTCTTGATGGGCCTCTGAAATGTCCTGTTCTGAGAAGGAGTGTCCCCTGATCATGTGCTTCTTTTAGTCCCTCTCATTTGAATTGGGTTTTCCTGGCCCGTCAACAATCAAATGGCAAATCTTCCTCACTTACCACCTTACTTCAAATTTGGTTCAATTTAGTATGTGAAACACCTGATAGGAGTGAAAAAGCAGAGGGCGAGGATGCAAGGCCACGCTCCTGCACAAAGCAGGGAGAGGGATTCGTGATTATAGATGATTTACACCTCAGGTGAGGTCTGAGCTGAGTCCTTATGGATGAGTCTGAGTCAGCCAGGGGAATCATGGGAAAGAAGATTCCAGACAAAAGGCCTAGGAAGATGAGCTATTCTGGCTGTTTGAGTATAATTGCTTTTTTAAAATAAAATTTTTAGTTTTAAATAGACACAATATCTTTTTATTTATTTATTTTTACGTGGTGCTGAGAATCGAACCCAGTGCCTCACACGTGCATGGCAAGCGCTCTCCCGCTGAGCTACAGCCCCAGCTTTAAATTTAACCCACGTTTTTGCTGCCCTCTCCACACCACCAAGTGGTGGAATCCGAACATTCCTCCCTGGTTTCTAGGTGGGCTTGAAGATAAAGAGAAAGGGGAAATTATTATCAGCTGATAATAATTAGGCTTTAAATTTTAAGGACCTTCTAGGTCCATTGCAAAAGGGTTTCAGGGAAGGAGCAGCATGGCCCCAGGAAGCAAGAGAAAGCTTCTCCTGCTGGTAGAGAGTTCTCCAGACCAGCATCAGGAGACAGTTCTGAGCCACCTCCCATGATGGTCCCTGAACCATCCCAGAGAAGGATCTGGACCCCAGAGGTGGTTTCATAGTGCCTGGACCCTCTGGACATCCAGCCAGGTTCCAAGGATGGCAGAGGGACTTATTAGTCTCCACCTGGGAAGAGCCCAGATGACCCCCTGCTAACCCATGTGGACAAATGCCCAATGACAAGATCTCTTGGCCCTATGAAGGATTCAAATGCAAGGCCAAGTCATGATGAGAAAATAAAAGAACTCGCTGTTCTTGCGCACAAGGCTTTATGGCAGATTCTTATAGGTCATAGATATCAAGAAGGTCAAGGCAAGGCCTCTGTTCTTGAAAAAGTTACAAGGAGGCCAGTAAGGTCCTGAGGGATTTGGGGTGAATCACTTGCCTTCTGGGCTTCAGTTTAATCTCTGGGGTCAGAACAAGGAAGGTGAGCTAAAGAATCTCTAAGAGTCTATGGGAATAAAACAACGAGCTGCAAGAGATCAGGGAGAGAGCCCGGGCCTATTGGAGTGACTAGAAAAGCCTTCATGGCTGAGATTTTGAAACGTGGAAAGAGGGAAGGGATGAGGAAGACAGAGGATTTTAGGTGGTGAGAAGAGTGTGTAAAAGGGGCTCATGTGGGCATGTGCAAGGTGTGCCTGGACCACACAGCAGATCTGCCCTTGCAGGGTCCAGGCCTTCTCCCAGGACCAAGGCAGGGGTGGTGGGAGCCAGAGCTTCACTCCCTGGAGAATGGGGAAAGGCAGAGCTCACAGTGAAGGAAATAGGAAAGGTCGTCCCTGGGAATCCGTACTGTATTTCCAGAAAATTTTATCTTGAGCCAAATGCTCCCCAAAGTCCCTCCTGACTGTCTCCAGAGGCACTGGCATTTCCACCACCGAGTGACAGAGACACACAATGTGTGAGCAGTGTATTGTCACAGTGTGTGTATATGCCAGGAGAAAGGCACAGGAAGGGACCCAGAGCTACCTGCTGATTGTGGCCTGCAAAGCCTTACTACTGGACACAGATGATTACTAAGACCATTTCTGGCCAGGCCAGCGGAAGCCCAGAAGGCAGCCAGCCTTCTGCAACCCACCCTCACAGAGCTTTTCCCCAGAGGCCCTGGGCCTGGTCAGGAGCAAGTGTCCCAGAAGTGAAGCACTCTGGCCAATGGTGCGTCGTATGGGAACCAGGCCTCACACTCACACCCTTGGAACAAATAATCTTCCTCTGACGACTTAAGAGGCACCAGATTTAGAGGTGGTTCAATCATTAGTTTAGAACGTGGGCTCTAGAGTGAGACGACCTGGGTTCCAAACTTTGCTCCAACATTTATTAGCTTTGTGACAAAGAGGAATTACTTAACTTCTCTGAGCTTCAGTTTCCCCTTGCATAAAACTGTGATGAAACAACTACCTCCCTGTGTTGTAATGTGGGCCTTGCACCTGGTAAGCACTTATTAATGGAAGCAATGGTTGCCTTCCAAGACCTCAGGACATTATTCTCTGGTGTGAAATCAGAGAGAGGAATATGAAATCTTATTGGGAAAGTTTGCATTGATTCCAGTTAATTCTTTCTTGTTATTTGACTGTTTGGCATGAGAACTGAATGGAGAAGGTGTACCAATCTCAAGGCTGGTTAATGAAACTATCTGGTTGGTGGGTGGGAAGCCAATAGCCCATTGTGTTCTGTAGCCGTGGTGGTTCTGGGATCCTGGTCAACCACCCCCACCCACCCCCTGCAAGAGCATCCACCCAGAAGGTTGTGGTCACCTGGAGCCAAACATCAGATGGAGGTTAAGTTTGATAATATTCTGCCTCTGTTCATAATTCCCAGCATTCTTCAGCTATATACCTTCTAAAGATGAAAGTTCATCCTTCAATGACCCCCAGAGTCCCCAGGACAGAGCCACAGTCCTTGTGTGTCCCACTGTTCCTGCCTCAGCAGGAACATTGACCCTGGTCAATGCTGCATCCTGTTGTACCCCAGCCCCCCAGAAGGACTCGCAGCTCCCACCTCCCCTCAGCAGCCGCCCACCTCTCCTGACTGACTCCTGTTCGTCCCTCAGGCCTGCATTTAGCGATTTTCTGAATCTTCCCCTCCAATAGCATGGCTGAGTTAAGAGGGTCTCCTGCGAGCTCCCACCTGCTCTGTTTACCCTGTCGTGGCCTGTAGCGCATCCCAAACCACCTGCCTGTCTCTTTGTCTGCTCTACCAGACCTTGAACTGCTTGTGAGCTGAAGATGTGAGTATATTGCTATGGCTTCCACGGCATCGAGCACAGCACCCTGGAGTAAGGAGGGTATTTAACAAGGTTTCTTGGAGGAAATGACTCAACATGAGACCGAAAGGTGTCTTCCTCACCTCTCCCAGCTCTTTCAGACCATCTTCCTCTTCTTTAGCACTGCCCAGTTTTGAATATCAAATGATCAGCCTCAGTTTCTGCCATTTCTCAGGGCAGTCTCCCAGAAATACCACCTCACTTCCCCTCATTCTTCCTGCGGATCACAGAACCTGGCTTGCATCATGCAAGCATTTCCCAGAGGTCCCCAGCCCATGGCGCAATTGGGAAGCCATGGAACCTTCCAGAGGTGGGATCCAGTCGGGTGAAGTTAGGTCACTGTGGCCTTGTGGCATTGCTATTGAAGGGGATATTTACCACAGTGACACAGTATTGACTAACACCATTCTGGCCAAGCCCACCTTGTCACCAGGCTTGGCACTGAAGCCCCACGTAGCTGGCTTCTCATCTCCCTGAGTGCTGAGCTTCTCTCTTCCAAGGAGCTCATCCTCCACTCTCTCAAGATCTTAAATGAACAAAGTCTAGAGCCTGCCTTCCTTAATAGCTGTGTCTCTTCCATAATCTCAATTTGAGGCATGGTCCTCTCTGACAAGCACCTCCCAACTCCCTGCCTGCTGCCTCTGAGATCCCACCACCACCACTCCTTCAACATGGTGGGGTCCCTGACCCTCTCTACCTTTGAACTTGTTCTGCTCCCTTTGTGTTCTCTCTCCCCACGAGACTGGGCGGACATTTCCTGGATTATCACTTGAATCACTTCTTTTTTGTATACCTCATTTTCACCAACGTTCTATAGCTTCCTGGCATTTGTTTGACAAAACTCTAAGCCACAGTGAATCTGGCCTGAGCCTCCTCCAAGCTTGCACCCCACAGCTAACCATGGCAGGAGGGAAGCACAGGCTCTTTCTGGCTGGTCTAACTTTAACTCAGGACTATTCACTCCCAGTGGACCTTTCATGCTGATTGGTAGTTATGGGTTCCTTCACTCTCCCACATGGACATTTCATAACACTTCCTCCCACACCCTCCATCTCAGTTGATGACCTTAGTCAGCCCTAGAAGGAGAACTTCTTTCTGCTCACCCTGCCCTTCTACCCACACACCTGCATCTAAGTTCTCACACCTTCCTCCCATCAGTGTGGATGGACAGCCTGCTGTTCTGAACCTGGATCTTATGCTTTCTTACTTCCTCAAAGATACCCTCTCATTTCTCTTTCCCCCTTCATAGTAAAACTCCTTGGAGGATCTGTTTACACCCATTGACTATTCCTCTCCTCTCTTAATTAAGTCTGCTCTAATCAGGCTTTAATCCCAGGTGGCTGAATCAAGTGGTCTATTCTCAGTCTTCATTAACATAAACTCTCAGCAGTATTGGACATAATGGACCACTTCCTTCTCTTTGAACTGTTTCCTTCCCTTGATCTCCAGAAAATCACACCCTTTTGAGTTCCTTTTGAATCCTTTGTTCACTTTTTCTCACCTCTCTGGGCATTTCTCACCTCCCCCTCTGAATTGATCCAAGGCTCAGCCCTTGACCCACTTCTCTTTGCTGAATATCTTCCTTTGGTGACTCATAATCCTGCAGCTTTAGAGCACTCCATCTACTGATCACTTACATTTTACTTTCCGCTACACCTCCTTCTTGAAATCCAGACGCCTGTATCCACTCTAATGCCTGCATCCTGTTCAGTGTTTCCGAGTGGAAACATTGTTCACACCAAACAAATCTGCCCCTATTAGCTCCTGATGGCTGGAATTTGTGTTTTGTTTCTAATAAAACTCTAAAACAGCCATTGGTACACAGTAGGTGCTGAGCAAACATTTGTTAAATTCAGGACTTGATGCCTCCCTCTATTCCAGACCCTCTGAATGAATGGTCCCCATTTCACTCCAGATGAAGCTGATCCTTACATAATCTTCAAAGTCATGCATAATCACGCCCCTTCTCTGACTCCTTTCCTGGTGTCCTTCCTAAGCTATGCTGGCTTCTTTGTTGTCCCTCAAGTATTCCAGGCAGGATCTGAACTCAGGGCCTTTGCATTTCTTCCTATTCTCCCAGGAAGAGCTCTCCCTCAGTCCTGGAAAGTGATATGGCTCATTCCTTTCACTTTCAGGTGTTTGCTGAAACTCACCTTGGAGCCCTTCCTGATCACCCTCTGCCTGCTCCCCACCCTGTCCTCTCCACAGTCCCACCCCTGTTTCATTCTTCTCCATAGCAGTGCACAGACTTCATCAACGTCTAAAGGACCCTTCAGTCTGTCTTTTGAGAACTCTATGTAAGCACAGTATTTTTTTATCTTTCTTTATCTTCTCCTTCCTTTCTTTTTAAAAATTTCCCTGCTATATCCCCAGACTCTAGAGCAGTGTTTTGCTCACAGCAGGTGCTTGCTACACATTTGATGAACAAAGTCCTGACTTACACAAAGATCACTGTGGTTGCTGTGTGAAGATCACATTATAGGGGAGCAAAATGCAAACAGGGAGACAAACAGGATGTGCTGATCCATGAGACAGGAGTGCTAAGAAAAATCAGGGTAAAAAGGATAACTCCTAGGGTTTTGAACCAGCTCCATGGTTGATGGTGACATCTATTGAGATGGCGATGGCTGGCGGAAGAAGAGGTTTAGAGAACTCTGTTTTGGGTGGTTAAGTTTTAAGCATGAGCAAAGATTGGCAATTGAATATAGAAATCTAGAATTCAGAGATGTATAGTTAATGGGTTTTAGAATACAGATGGAATTTAAGCTTATGACCATGAATGAATGAAATCATCTACAGAGAGTGTAGAGAGAACAGAGAGTAGAGGGTGAGAAGAAAGATAAAGCAAATGAGAAAAGAGGAGGAAGAAGAGAAGGAAAGGAGAGGAAAACAGAGCTTAGAGTAAAATTCTGAAGAATGCTGATATTTAGGGAGAAGAAGGCTGGGAGAGAGAAATGGGGAGAGCATGGTGTCATATAAAGAAGCCAAGAAAGGGAAGGGTTCTGAGAAGGAGCCTGGAGCCACCCTTGCTAACTAGGCTGAGAGTTTGAGCCAGGGCCAGCAAAAGGTATCTTCTGCCGTTTTTCAGATGGAGATCATTTCCAGTTTCAGTTAAGGGGACTGTGAATGCCCAAGGGTGGCCAGCTTAAAGAGTAGATGGGATGAGAAAGTGAAGAGGGCATGGGTTGAGAAGGGTTTCCAGAAGTTGGGCAAGGAGGGGAAGAAGCAGGAAGAAAGGAAAGGTCCCTGTTACATTCGGCAGCACATCCCACCAGCAGCCTCTCCAGCTAGGCTGAGATATGAGAACTGTCGGTGCCACTCCTGGGTGCAGAGGTCATGGAGCTGCGCTGCTGCATTCCCCTCCAAGGCAGCGCTAGCTGTGCTGTGCAGGGATGTGGTCAGCAGACACCCTCTGACTCTCGGCTCCTTCAAAATTTGCCTCAGCTGCAGAGAGGCCAGGATCATGCCCTTCCCTGGCTCCTGCATCTAGTGACGGGGCCTCTTAAGTCCATGCTAGATACTCTAACAGGAAGGCATGTTCCAAAGTTACCTTCCAGGTGGGTCTCATCTTCCTCTGCTCCATCCTCCTGACCCCCTTTCCTTTAGAGATGTTGGTCTCCAAGAAATGTCTCATACCCCAAACTCTGTTTCAGGTGCTGCTTCCTATAAATTGATCCAGAAGTCCAGCCGCCCAAACACAGCATGGGTGAGATATGATGCCATGATTTCTGTGTCAGGTTCTTATGACACTAGCAAGGCCAATGCATAATGCTAGTCCAAGAGAGAGGACTAGAAAAGGAAAGGTGTTTCCTGCTTGTAATGGTTAGACAGGTGCACCAAGAACACTGCATTCAGTTTGGGAGCCATGTTTGAGGAGACCTACAAATGTCATCAAATATTGACTTCAGTTGAGGGCTCAGAGATAGCAA
The DNA here is from genome assembly GCF_964194105.1 of Spermophilus citellus. NCBI lineage: Eukaryota > Metazoa > Chordata > Mammalia > Rodentia > Sciuridae > Spermophilus > Spermophilus citellus. Next base: position 151,966,649 of record NC_138187.1, read on the forward strand.
TGGGACTCCAGTTGTTTTCCGCTTTTCTCACCTGCAGGTCTCCATGTTTTCTATGCCTCTAGATCAAAATCCTGTGACAACAAGTTCTTGCACAGTGCCATGAGGTGACAGAATGCACATCTGCATAACGCATGCAGCAGTTCTGTGAGCTAGGTACCATCACCCCACTGCGCAGATGGGCTGTGAGAAGTTAAGGCATTTCTTCAAGGTCTTACAACCAGCCAGTGACAGAGCAGGGATTAGAATGCCAGCCTTCCTGACTCCACAGCTTGCTCCTGAGTACTTTTCCAAAGCTTGGGGGTTCCTTCACCTTTTAAGAAGAAGAGTAGGTGGGTGGGGCGAGCCACCTAAGAAGCCGGTGCATGCCTGGGTACATGCAGCTGCAGAGGCTTGGGAAACCCCCACATCCACTGAAGGTACCAAGACAGTGTCATTGGGACCAAATGAAGCTACAGTTGGGTCTTAACTAAGGAGCAACCTTTAAGGTGGAAGATCGCTTAATAGGAGAATAGGCTGCCTGGGTCTAGGGAAAGAGAATTCCCTGAACAAGAACTCAGGTCTGTCTCCCAAATCGCCCTGTGATGGTAAGTAAGAATAAGCATGCACCCTGGAGTCACACAGGTGCTGAGCCCCTGTACAGGTGCATCCTTGAGATGGAGACAGGCCAGGGGGCAGGCATTATGACAGCATCCCCAGCTCCCTCCCTTTCTCTGATTTAGTGCTTTTGGGCCTCTGATTCAGTTTCACTTGCACCTTGCTGAGCATGAAGGCAGCCCACAAGTTTGCAGGAGAGTTCTGGACTCCTCAGTGAGCCCGTTTCTCCTGATAAAGAAGGACTGCAGGTCCCTGTGCACAGGGTCTCTGCCATCGCTTATTGTCCCTCCTCTCCTGAAGGAAAGAGAGAGAGAGAGAGAGAGAGAGAGAGAGAGAGAGAGAGAGAGAGAAGCCTAAAAGAGACAACTCTAGGTTCTTCAGAGCAGTCCTACCTGCAGCCATCAACCTCCACCCCTCCTCCACTGGCCAGAGCACCTGGGGTAGGAAGATGGAGTTTCTGTCTCTGTGTGGATGCGCTTGCACCCCATGGGGCCCAGCCATTTCCAGACTCTTGACACTTTTTATTCTATATGCAAGATTTTGTTTATATATGCACAAGAAAGTAATTTGTTTCTTTGTCATTTTCAAATGTGATGGCATAAAACCATGCAGAATGCTTTTATATTTTTATACCTTACTTATAATACTGTTTGTGTCTTTATACCCACCCTACTCCCACTCCCTGTTAAATCTGCCAGAGGTTTTCATGGTCTTTCCAAAGCATAGACGTGCTCACTGGACCAGGCCCTGGTTCAACCCTGGCCAGGAGAATCCATGCATTCAGAGGAATTCTGCATTCCAGCAGCCCCACAGGGAATTTCTTTCAAGAAACCTGGCTTCACATCCCTGGCCAGAGCACTATGAAGAGAGGCCCTTTCCAGCTCTGTTCAGTGCAGCAGTTGAAGAGGAAAGGGGAGGTATATTTTTTTGGAACCTCAACAGCCTTCCTCCTCTCCTGTGAATCACCTCTGTGTTCAGGCAGCCGAGACAGCTGCACGGAAAGGCGTGTGTGTGTGTGTGTGTGTGTGTGTGTGAGAGAGAGAGAGAGAGAGAGAGAGAGAGAGAGAGAGAGAGAGAGAGAGAGAGAGAGAGATGGGGGCTTTGGAAAGAAAAGGCCCCTTGTACCCTGGCCAGCACCTGGCGATGGTGTGACCTGGGAGAACAAGGGAGCCAGGAGCTCCACAGCAGCTCCACAGATGCCAGAATTACAGCGGCAATGTTCGTGTGAGCCACAGGGGGAGCCCGAGAGCCGGGAGTCAGCAGCGCCTTCAGCAAGGTGAGCCAGGACTAGGGAAGGAATCCTGATGGGGCGAGGCTCCTGCTCTCCTCTTCTTTGCTTGGCAAACTCAAACTCATCCTTCAAGGCCAATTCAAGAGCTATATCTCTGGAGAAGACTTTCCATAAGCCCAGCCAAAGCCTTTTTCTCATGCTTCTGGCTGACTGACAGCATTGCCTGCCCAGGGCAGAACTGTCTACAGATGGCTCCAAATTCTCCAGCACACTGTGAAGCCCTGTGAAGCAAGACATGGCCTGGATCCTCTCTGTCCCAGCAGTTCAGGGTCTGGCTTCTCCTTGGTGTACCTAGGATTCATGCTTCAGAGTCATTCAGGGAGTTGTTAAAATGCAGATTCTAGGCTCACCTGGACCTAAAGAGTCTGCGAGTGTGGCTCTGAAATCTTCATCTTTAACAGGTCCAGGTTACACTTTATGCACATTACGGTTGATATAAAACACAGTGCTTTTCAAATGTTTTTGAACAAGAATCAAAGCGATCCAGAATATGAAATATAGTTTTCATTATAACCCCCCACATATAGTATATATATAAAACTAGAACAAAAATACAGAAAACAATAAATTGCTAGGATATGTGTGAGATACTTTGATATACTCTTTTATACTATAAAAAACAATGTTGGTTGTCATCACTAAAAGTTATTCCCTGACCTGTTTGTAGGTTGTTTCTTACTGTTTGAAATCATTGATATAACAAAGCTCAACAAATGTTCAATGAATGAATAAATGAATGATGGAAAAAATAAATAGATACTTGTATTTCTGTAAAACAGAGAGATTCTATCAAACAATTTCTGAGATCTCCTCATTTAAAGTTCTGAGGTCTGATGCTCTTTAAATTTTTTAATTTCTAACAATTTCATCATGCCCCAGAGCTGTGGTAATCCTCAGTGAAAGAGATTGCCGATGAGAACCCTCAGTTTAAGGGTTCTGATGCAAGAGATCAGAGGGCTCTGTTTTGATTTTCTCATTAATTAAAGTTATGTAGCATCTTCCCTTCTAACCTCCTCAGAACTTCCATCCCTGAGCCTGGAAAGATCAGCAAATACAGAAGCTAAAGTAAATTATCGGAGACTATGAAAAGTCTTTTCTTTTGGTGTTCTTTCTTCATTTTCAACAAAGTACTAAGCACAAGGAGAAATGTGGAGGAGCAAAGCCCAAAGTCTATGTGGCCTGGAAAGATATGCTTTCCCTGGGCCAAGGACATGTGCTGCTATGCTCACAGAGAAAGCCTTCAGCCTTGGTGCCCTGAGGATTCTATTAACTTCAGAGGTGCCCACCCACTCTTTGCAGTTCCTCCTCCCATAGCAGGGGCCAGTGGCTGTAGTGGTCATCTGAGCAGGCCATTACAGTATGGTATGTGTCTTGAGAAGCTTATAGAAGGCTGGTCTTGGAGCTCACCCAAGGGGTTCCATTGGGACCTGCTTAGAGCTCATTCATTATGTGTGGTCTTGGACTAGCTTTAGGAGAAAGTTTCAGGGGAGACCAGAGGTGGTGTTCTCTCCTGCTTTGACTAGAGGTAGAGATGAGCCTCCAACCTGAACTATATTATTATAGTTAGTTCATATATTAGTTCATATTGATTGCACATTCCTTGGACTCCACAAAATACTTCATGAAATCCCCCAAACTCTGAAGTAGATGCTATTACTAACCATAATTTACAGATAAAGAAACTAAGGCATAAAGGCATTAAGGATCTCACTTGCTGTCACATAGCAAGTAGCAGAAATTGACTTATTCCGGTAGCCTGATATGCACATTCAGTCACATTGCTGTGTAGCCATCAACAGGGGCAGGTGGTGTGAACTTGGGAAGCAGAAGGGCTTCCACCTGGCACTGTGCTGCAGGAGGAGTCATGGCATATCCTATCATCCTGTCTAGAGTGTAAATCTACCATCCCTGCCATTTATCGCCATATGTGCTGAGCGTAGCACACTATGAAGGGCCAGGAAGCAATGCTCCGGGAGCATTGCTAGGCTTCCCCAGAAGTGCTGTTTGGCCAATCTCTAAATGAGAATGTTTGGGGCAAGGAAGTCAGAACCAGAGCCTGGTGCATGACACTCTATTGGAAGCAGATTAGGCTTGGTGATGCACACCTATAATCCCGGTGGCTTGGGAGGCTGAGGCAGGAGGATTGTGAGTTCAAAGCCAGCCTCAACAACTTAGCAAGGCCCTACGCAACTCAGTGAGACCCTGTCTCTAAATAAAATATGAAAAAGGGCTGGGGATGTGTCTCGGCGGTTCAGCACCCCTGGGTTCATTCCCCAGTACCAAATAAATAAATAACCTATTGGAAGCGGAGTAGCTAAGGGCCAGTATTATGGAGAAGCAGGGATGAGGCAAAGGCATCAGAAGATCCTACTAGCTCTAGGACAAAAATTAGGGTTATGTTTCATTTAAAAATCACTATAGCACTAACACTCAGCTAAACACTTTAAATACATGGTTTCAGGTTATTTTCACAACAACCCTGCCATTATTCCCATTTTTCAGTTGTGGTGGTGTGTATGGGGGGATGGGGGGTGGTCCTAGTCTCAGAGAAGTTAATTGACCAAGGCCAAGATCAAGCAGAACTGGGATTTAAAGCTGAGAGTGTCTTACTAAAAATTGTGAGTCCTGTTTTACCTACAATTTGGTTTGCTGCATGTATATTCTTACTCAACAATGTTTAATGCCTGAGAGAAGAACAATATCTAGAGTCTTTACCATGCATGAGCCGTTTAAGTGGCTCTAGGAATCTTCTTTAAGGAGGATGAAGGGCCAAGGCAGAACTAGATGGTATGGTTCCTCACCAGTTGTCCCCAGTATTTGAAAGCACTTAACCAGGGCCCTGTGCTGACACCTGACCACAGAATCTGACGAAGAACTGCAGGGAATGGGGCCTGGGTTCAGAGCCTTAGCCGCCGAACTGGGGAAACTTCACGAGTTCCCTTGGAATCCCAGCAAAACCCAACGTCCAGATGTACCATATTCACAAACTCAGCAGGGAGCGGAAGGCATCCTTCAGGATCCAGGGCCAGTGTGCCCCATTCTCGCCATGCCACACAGCTCCAGTTATCCACCTGTGTGGTTGACAGCATGCACTGTGCCTAGCAAGAGGCTGATATTCCTTGTCTTCTCTAGCACCTTGCGCTCCCCACTCAGTCTCTCCCTTCTCCCCACTTCCCAGACAGACAGGTAGTCAGAACCTTATTTTCACCACTGCCAACTAAGACAGCTCAAGGGAAATGCCAGATTTTAAAAATCAGACTTACAGGCTGGGATATAGCTCAGTTGGCAGACTGTTTGCCTCGCACGCACAAGACCCTGGGTTCAATCTCCAGCACCACAAAAAAAAAAAAAAAAAAACCTTGCAAATAATAAACAAATTAAAATAATACCTTCCTTGTTCCCATACTTAGGGACTAGACAGAATTATATAGATTCTAGAAGTTTTCCTTAGAAGATATGGCTTGGGGAAAGGCCCTTTAACTCTCGATGCCTGGTGGTCTTTACAATGACTGTTACAATGATTATATAAGACTGTGAATGTTCTTATGCTGTCAAAAGGGAAAGGGACTCAGGACAAGAAAGTGATTCCAGAATTCTGGCCTAAGGCCTAATCAGCCTGCAATGTGCAACTCATTAGCATAATGAAGAATCATATGCGGGAAAGGTGCATGACACTTCCAAACAGGATTTGAAAGATGGCTGGGGAGCATCTCAGGAAGGTGACCCAAGGTGTTCCCAGTATCTCTTCATATAAGTAGGTTCCAGGTCACTCCTGCTCCCTTATACCCCAAGGTGACCTACGCCATCCCAGTGAGACAGCGACTCCAGCATACTTTGAACACCAAGCAGATGCCATCTGGGCAATTTAACATGGAGGTCCCACAGCATATGGTAATTAGTCAGTTGTTACAGTTTCCAGAAAGAAAGTATGATGCCAATTAGGTTGTCAAGCCTGATGAGAATGGACAGGATTTGTGGGAACCATCTCTTGGGCAGCTTAGGGACAAGAATATCCTTCAGGATAATGACAGCATAGACCATACACGCATGGTCACACAGCCTTGGGTGGAGAGACTAAGGGTTTCCAGGAGAGAATGAAGGTGGAGTGAGGCACAGGCCAAGCATGAAGGCTCTGCAGGGACCATGTGTGGGGATCTTGTGCAGTCATGGCTAAGGGTGAGGACCCTTATATCTCGGATTCAAATTGTGGATTCACTACATAGTAACAATGTGTCTGTGACCTTGGTTAAGGTACTTGAGATGCCTGGCCCAGTATTCTCAACTTACAAATGAGGCTAACACTCATGATGGCTGTTCCACTGGGATGTGGTGAGGATTCGTAGAGAGTGCCACAGTGTATTGGCACAGTGTTGGCACTGGTGATTGTTGCTCAATGGATGCCCTGCTGAGGCTGGAGTGGGGGGGCATGCACACTCATCCCAGCTCCTAGGTTCCCATCCACAGGCTCCTCTACCCATTTGTGGGGAAATAGGTGCTTTCATGCTAAAGATATCTAAAACCCAACTCTTATGAGGTGGTCACATGGACCACTTTGAACAACAGCACTGGGGTGGGTTTGTGTCCCCCTGCCCATGTTACTTTGGGAGATGTTTTAAATATTCCCTACTCTCCTCAACTCACATCTTCCCCTGATGCCAACTTTTTTGAGTGCTGACCCTTTGAGAGATGGATGACTGCTAGGATCTTTTTGCCCAAATGGTGTGTATCCACACCTGCTGCATTCTGCACTTTACTTCAGGGGCTCCATGAACAGTAGAATTTGAACCCTGTTCCAGCTGTTCAGAGACTGTGAGACATGTCTCAGCTACCTGCCTCTTCCCTTGGAAGTCACTCCTGTAAATCACCAAGGGGCAGAGGAACCTGCTTTTCTAATCACACTGAGACGATTGCTGTTCAGAACAACATTTTGGGTGTCAGTATTCCTATGAGAGTCACAGCCCTAACAGGGCCATGGGATGGAGCAGGAGCCCTAGGAATAACATCAATAATTCTTCACATGCATTATCTTATTTAGTTCTTCAAAGACCTTCAGGATGGTGATACTATACATCTTGCAGATGAGGAATTGAGGCACGCAGAGATTAAGTAACTTGCCCAAGGTCAGACAGCCCCAGAACCTCACTATCAACCAATAAATTTTTGGCCACCTAGTGACATCTCGGTTACAATACTCCTATCTCCTATTAGGGTGAGCATTCAGAATGAACACTCTTCAAATTGAACCTATGTAAAATCAGTGCTTAAAAGATGGAGAGAGAGAGAGATGGGGCTGGGGATGTGGCTCAAGTGGTAGCATGCCCGTCTGGCATGCATCGCGGCCTGGGTTCGATCCTCAGCACCACATACAAACAAAGATGTTGTATCCGCCGATAACTAAAAAATAAATATTAAAAAAAAAATTCTAAAAAAAAAAAAAAAAAAAAAAAAAAAGATGGAGAGAGGTCCCAGGCAGGCCTGGACCTGTATGAATTAGGACAGAAACTATTTCCTTGAACCCCAGCTAAGCAGTCATGGGCATCTTTGAGACAATGATTGGACCACTGTAAAGAATTGTGGGACCCTACTCCTTGCTCAACCCACAGCTCTGCAGAAGGTGGGTAGCGGAACCTGGGAAGTGATATTATAAACTCCCAGTGTGTTCTGGCTCCCGGGGCGGGGGTGGGGGGACGACATGCACCCCAGAGGCTGACCTGTGACAAGTGGCCCATAGACACACCAGGAGAGGAGTGAAGGATGGACAGCTTGCCCTGTGGGAAGAAGGTGTGAGAGAGAACTGGAGGCGCAGGGCCACCTGCAGGAGGACTGAGCAACCTTCCAGGGAGGGCGGAGGGAGGAATGCTGGCTCAGGCAGGGAGGAAAGGCGGGAGCAGAGGGAGCCTGAGGATCAGTTCAGGCAGTGAGAGGGCAGCCCCACTGTATTTCCCAGGCTGCTCTCTGGGATGCGGGCAGGAAGGCTGAGTGTATTACACTGGCCCCACCTCCCGAGGCTCTCTCTGCAGCTGCTGGACTGGACACAAAAGCGTGAGAGACAGAGACACCATCTCTGCTAATTTGTACCAAACTCTGGCTCCTGTTGCTGAGAGATCACATGTGACAAAAGCCAGGGCAGGGGGCCCCCACGTCGCTGTCTGCATTTTGCAGGTAAGCAACTGTTTGTGTCCCAGCCAGAAGTGAAGAGCAAGGCTTAAGGGCAGTGGGCAGAGGAGAATGTGGGAGGTGGCTGCCTGGGATGGACTTAGCGCAGTCGGAAGGGGCGAAGGGAGAGGGGCCGCGGCCAGGAGCTAGAACAAGCCTGGGGCAGGCTTCTGCACAGTGTCCACGTATGAGGTCGGGGAGCTGGAGGCTGTACCAGAGTCACTGCTGGCTGGAGGGTGTGGGCGAAATTCCAGGAAAGGGCTGTGTTCTGACAGCCTCAGGGGCCAGCACATCTGGAGAGCAGAGGGGCCAGCTACACCACAGCATCACTGTTCCTCTTCCTGACCAGGTATATTTATGCAGACTTTGCCAGAAAAATCCCACTCTGGGCCCCTGCCCTCCTCCTAGTTTTCTGGATGGTGGAGAGAGAGAGCCTTGGGCAACTACAGAAGGGAGAAAGCCGGATGTATGTCTTTGCTGGGGCCATGGCTTCAGTCAGGGGAGAGATCCCTGATCGGAAAAAGGCCATCTCCTGTCAGCCTCCTGAGAAGGAGTTAGTTGCTTGAAGGCTGTGTGCTGTCCTGAGGAGGCTCCTCTGTGGAGCAGAGGCAGGGAGTCAGTCACAGGCTGTGGAGAACAGGGTATGTGTGTGCTGGGTATGAGGTGGGGAAGGGGTGACGCAAGAGTCTGTGGAACAGTGCCACGGGAACGTGCACAGTGTGTCGCAGAGAGAGGAAGAGACTCCAGAAATCTATTTGCATACAAGTCCCTTTGCTGTCCCTGCTGGGGACCACAGCTCCTGATCAAGCATGCTAGTCTGTAAGTCATATAAAGTTGGCTGGTCTTGTGTCCCCTCTTTGAATGACACACATGCACGTACGTACCTCTCCTCTCTAAGATTTGCTATGATACAAATATGTCAAACTTGGTTTCCTGTCAAAAGGGTGCCAGTTACACCCTGACAGGTTATGGGGATAGAGCCTCAAGGTAAGAGGAGTGACCCAGGGCACAGGGGACAAAAGGACGTGAGACCCCGAATCCAGTCATGACTGCAGTGTGTCCTCCTTTTTTTCTACTCTGGCTTCTGTACCCAGAGTAGAAAGTGAGGATTCCCCCTGTCTGCTCCCCACTCCACAAGCAGCAACTGTGTGGTGAGCAAACAGGAAGGGGGGAAGACACTTTGATGAGACGGGGACACCTAATAGGACGCGCCAATGAGAGAGCAGGGGAAGGTGGTGGAGGCAGAGAAAGAGCTTGCAGAAGGTAAATACTCGGTGACTAACACTCCTGACCACCCCAGGCAGCAGTCTCTGCAGCATGTGTCCTGGCTCTGACAGTCGGCCCTGGGCCCTCTCTCCCGCGAAGGGCAATCTGGGTCAATGAGAGCAGGGAGGAACCCAGCAGTGAGGCCTTGCAGCCAGCATCCCTTGGCCCAGAAACACAAGGGGCTTTGATGCCTGCAGAGTGCAGTGCTCTTCCCCCCAGGATGCTGTGGCCACTCTTGGCAGGGCCCAACCCCAGGGCAGGCTCAGTCTGGAGGCCACAGCTGGGAGGTGGTATTGCTCCACAGGTCTTAACATAACGGTCTTGGAATTAGAAAGAAATTAGAGGGCTGCTGTCTGTGAGCTGTGTGGCCTTGAGCAGGCAAGCCTCAGTGTCCTTTCCTATAAAATGGAAAGAATAATATAATAATGATAGCCTCCATCTTAAAGGTTTCTGGAAGTCCTAAATGAAGGCATGTTTGCAAAGTGCTCAACATAGTTCCTGGCTCCTAATGTGTTCCCAGAAAAATGGGAACTGCTAATATTAACGCTTCTGGGATTCTCAGAAGGTTCCCTCCAGACCAGTGCAAACTCAGCCCTCTGTCAGCAACTGACCTCTCTGGGAGGCCCTCAGAAGCTGGCCTCTGAGGCCAGCAATTCCTGTTAAATGTGTCACTCACAAAAGCAATGCTTATTAACCAACCCTTGGCAGGCTTTCCCTGTGTCTTCAAGCTAAAATAAAATCAATTTGAAAATAAAACCCAGATGGCTCCTGTGTCTCGTACCTCGCTGTCAAAACCTTTATGCTGGGCTGCTCAAGTTGGGGAACATGCACTCCTGTGCTATGTGGGGGTATGCCAGGAGTACATGATGTGTGGGGTACATGGGGCACACTTGGAGGGAAGGTTAAGCATTTCAACTGAAGGTAACTTAGATACTGTTTTTCTATTGATGTTTATTACATGGCACTGAGCATAAATTCTCATGGATGATTAAGACAAAGCATTATTTCTGATAGTTCACGCTCTCTGTGGGTGTTTACGTTCACACTCCCTGGCTGTCAGGGGCTCTTCACTGCAGACCTGAGAAGCCTTGCTCAAGCAGTGAGGGGCAGCTGGTATCTTTTGGGGAACCCACCTGGTTTCCTCTTGACTTGACCCCATTCTCCTAGGGGCTATTCCTTGACTTCAGAGGAGATGACCTACACGGCTCAGTGCCTGGGAGGTGGCCCTAGCTGGCACCTTCACCAGACAGCACCTTTGCACTCCTATCAGGGACAGCTTGGTGTTCAGGTTCCACACAGGGGAACAATGTCAGAGTGTCTGAGGATACCCAGAGCTCGCGTCCTGCCTTCTCATCTAGCCTTCATCATGCCTGCAGAGGACCTGTGTGACCTGTGAGGTGTGAGCACCCTGGACAGAGCAGGACACAGCTGGCACCCAGCAAAAGTCCCCCTGCCCCTGGCCATTCTTGACAGCATGGCTGTCTGGGGCTTCTAGAAAGTGGGATTTCCAAAGGGAACAAGGATGACTGAGGCATTTTCAGCAGGGCCCAGCTCCTCCTGCCCTTGGGGAGGCTCAGCAACACGCCTGGCAGGTTACCAGTTGGAAACAGAGCGATAGTGAGAACCTCACTCCCTCTGGTTATGAAAGTCTAAGTACACTCTTTGTGATTTCCTCTTCACACCTCCCTTTTTGCAGGTATCCTGAGCCAAGCAAAGGTTCTTCCCTGGAAGAGCAGACAACAGAAGCTCCTGCTGCACAACATGGCAGAAGGGGACTCCCAGGACAGGTGGGGCAAGGGGTCCCTTGGCAGCCTGACTCATGACAACCAGATGTTGAACATGAACTTAAAGAGTGAAGATGAGGATGGTGGGGAGGCAGGAGATACAGGGGACCCTGGTGAGCAGGCTCCTCCAAGGGGCAGCTCCCCAGTAAATCACCATTATCCTGACTTGCAGTGGCAGAGTCCCTCGTTCAAAGAGGAAGACACCTTCTCTGAGCCTATTAGTGCTGGAGACATGGGGGAGAAACCTATAGAGATGCCTGGAAAGATCCGCTGGGAAAGAGAGGAGTCAAAGATCACCCTGACTCAGGAGTCCCCCGAAGCAGGAGCAGCTTTGGGTGCCCTTCCTAGGGGCCTCTCACACAAGTTGGTCAGTCGTTTGCAATCTCCTAGAGACTCACTACCTGTGGGGGATGATGGAAGCTCCAAGGCAAACCAGGACACATCCTTGGATGTCCCATCCAGGTTTCTGGACAATGAAGAATATTTCTGTGCACAGAAGGATATAGACACATCTCCAGACAACTCTCCGGAGTGCTTTCCTGGAACAGATAGCATTTGGGATCTCCCTATGCAAGAGACAAAGGCACAGGACCAGGGATCTGCCAATCCAGCCTGTCTGGCAGCTGCAGTGTTGGCAAAATCGCGGAGCAGCAGAAAAGACCAGAACCCAGCTGCTGAGCCAGACCCCAGGCAGGCAGAGGGGCATCCCTACAAATGTCTGCGGGGCGGAGAGGCCTTCCAGAAGCCCCGCGAGCTGCCTGGAGCTGCAGGACGCGGTAGTGCCAAGCCCTATGCGTGTGAGCTGTGCGGAAAGGCCTACTCCCATAGGGGCACGCTCCAGCAACACCGGCGCCTGCACACGGGCGAGCGACCTTACCGGTGCCCCTTCTGCGACAAGGCCTACACCTGGTCCTCGGACCACCGCAAGCACATCCGCACCCACACCGGTGAGAAACCCTACCCATGCCAAGACTGCGGGAAGGCCTTCGTGCGCTCCTCAGACCTGCGCAAGCACCAGCGCAACATGCACAGCAACAACAAGCCCTTCCCGTGCTCCGAGTGCGGCCTGACCTTCAACAAGCCGCTGTCATTGCTGCGCCACCAGCGCACGCACCTGGGCGCCAAGCCTTTCCGCTGCTCCGCCTGTGACCGGGAGTTCGCAGTGGCCAGCCGCATGGTGGAGCATCAGCGCGTGCACTCTGGCGAGCGGCCATTCCCTTGCCCCACCTGTGGCAAGTGCTTCACCAAATCCTCCAACCTGTACGAGCACCAGACACTGCATACAGGGCAGAGGCCCTTCAAGTGCGCTGACTGCGGAGTGGCCTTCGCACAGCCCTCGCGCCTTGTGCGCCACCAGCGCATCCACACCGGTGAGAGGCCCTTCCCCTGCACACAGTGTGGCCAGGCCTTTGCCCGCTCCTCCACCCTGAAGAGGCACCAGCAGATTCACTCTGGAGAGAAGGGATTCCTGTGTGCCGAGTGCGGCAGGGCATTCCGCATTGCGTCAGAGCTGGCTCAGCACATCCGAATGCACAACGGGGAGAGGCCCTACCAGTGTGAGGACTGTGGTCAGGCCTTCACCCGTTCCAACCACCTCCAGCGACACCGAGCCAAGCATGACACCTGCAAAAAGGAGCCCATCCCTTCCTCCTCTGATGAGTGAGGGCTCAGTGGGCTAGTTCCCGGGGGGTGGTGGTGGTGGGGGGGGAGGCAGACACCAGGAACCTCACTGCTTGGAACCCCTCCTCCCCCAGAGCCCCACATGGTGTGACCAGCCAGCCTCACTGGTCAGCTATCTCCCAGGGATTGCTGGTCCCAGGGTGGTCTGTCTCCATATTTTATTTGTTGTCATAGAAAGGAACCACAAGGATGGCTCTGTGCGAATTCACGCCTGTCTTCCGTGGCTCAGAGCCAGATGCAATATGAAAAGGGTGAAATAGAAGAGTAGGAGATGGTCAATAGCTGAGTTCCTTGGGTCAGGGGACCTCAATCAATCAGAAACTATTTATAGAATTATTTGCTGGGTACTGTGAAGACTCCAGGAATACAGAGAGGAAAAAGATTATCCTGTCCTGCCCTCAAAGCCACACGCAAATACTGAGAAGGCATGTATGGTTTTTACACAAATAAAGGAATCCCAGAAGTGTTCCCTGTGATGGGCTCTTCTAAAGAACAGAGCCTAACTGGGGTAACTGAATCCCAAATAGACACGTGGTGTCTTTTCAGTTCACTGATGAAATGACTTTACTTTTGGGAAATGTCTCCATGAGTTTTGACTTTGAAGTGGAAAAGGCCTTTACCTTATAAAGGGGTTGGGGGTGGGATATGTCCTATGTTTAAGGATCAGTTATCCTGGAAGTTCAGAGCAGCCTGCGTCCCACCCACAAAATTCATATGTGCATCCTCTCTGTCTACCTCTTTTTCTGCTCCCACCCTGCAAGTTTAATCATATGTAATATTTGCAGAGGAATTGGCTTTTTCTTCCCATTTACAGGGAAGCACAGAAATTCTTCCAAATAGGCTGAACTGGCTCATGAAAACTTTTGGGTTCATTTAAATTTGCCTAGATCATTAGGTCTGATTTGAAGCAAATAAAGCATCCTTTGCCCAAGTGCCTGTTGGCTTGTCTGTTTTGGTTTCAAAGCCTTAAAATCAGGTATGAAAGTCTTCATGACTCACCTTTGTCTTCTAATAGGATTATTCAAACTTTGCATTACTGATAGCCATGTATTGATATGCATCCTGATTTTAGTGAAGTCAATGGTTCTTTTTTTAAAAATGCTCTTTGATGTCTATAAAGAAGAGATTTTGAAGTTTTTTTTTAATTTTTAAATTGTCAATAGACCTTTATTTTTATTTATTTATATGTGGTGCTGAGAATTGAACCCAATGCCTCATACATGCTAGGCAAGCACTCTGCCACTGAGCCACAATCCCAGCCCCAAGTCAATAGTTCTTAACTCAATAGTTCTTAATCAGCTGGGAGGAATCTTATGATTTCACAGAGAGCCTTTGGTGCACACAGGCAAAAGGCACATCTCATATTACCAAAGTTAAGTAAGATATTCCACAAGTAAGTCTAGTAATGCTTTCCTTTTATGACTATCTTTAGTATATTCCAAAAATTGCCACTAAAATATACTAAATCTGAATTTCTCTTGAATTCTACCTGATTTTGACCAGGGTGTGACTGCCAAATCATATTCTCCGAATATGTAGAAAGCCGTGTGTATGCGGGGTGGGGGGAGTAATATACATAGCTGTGCCTGATTGAGAAAAGTGACCTTAGTAAGACATCTTCAGTCAGCTTCGGTCAAAAACCCTGGAGGGTTTGTGTGTTCCTCCCTTAGATATATCTGCATGTCCATAAGACAGAGTTAGTCTTAATTTATCCCTGTTATTTATCAGTGAACTTGGGCTTTTGCTTCTGGGATTGCATTGTTGAAATAGGAATGATGATAATAGGCAATGAAGGTTGGAGCCATCCTAACAGATGACAGGAACTGTGGCTGACTGCAAGAGCATACAATTGGTTGAGAAGTCACAAGAATGAACTTGTGAATGAACAGAGCAAAGACTAGTAGTATATTTATTTCTGGGCAATCAGCAAAATTTTTAAAGACTGAAACATTATTCTTTTTCTCTATATTCTTTTTTGAGGATGGTTGTCAGTATGATTTACACTAACTTAAAAATTTAGATTGGTTCTATAGTTTTTTAGAGGAGTTGTCCCCAGAACTAATTCATAAAGTGGCTGCATGGGAATCATCTCACTGTTTGTTAACCATGCAGCTTGCTGAATCTTTACCTTGAACACAGATACAGGTCTGCGGTGCAATATCTGGTATGGCTTCTCAGATGGGCACACCTTTGGGAAAAGAGTGAATGTACTTCTTGTTAATAGGCAGAAAAACTGGCATAGCTTGTGCTAGGTATCTTTGGTGCTCTATACTATGTTTCTGGAATATAACGGGTAGAATGTACTGACTAGGTCAAAGAGAAGTTCATTAATTTTTCAAGCTTATCACATTTAAGCAAGTCACATTTTAAGGAAATTTGTCCCAATCACTCTTTTCTGACATAACCTGCTAAGATTATGCTGAGTAGGTTCTGGGGAAAAGCAATCTCATTCTGTAGTCACAGGTCACAGGGTGCACAAATGCAAAGTAAGAACAAAGCATGGATGGGGACAAAAGAGAAGCCAACCAGTGACGAGGTAGCCTGGCACAATTTTGCTCAATGGAGCATGACCATCCAAAGTAGGGGCAATTTAGCCATTTCTTTGGAGAAGAATCAATGCTTGAGTACAGGAGGATATTCTAGCCTAGATTGTCGCCCTAAATTATGCTGAGCTACTTTTTTGGCCTTCTATAAACCCATACTACATTACAACAAACCATTTTATTTTCCTATTGTATAATTAAAAATCAGAGAAGGGCCTTCTTTGTGACAGCATTTAAAGCATCTCTTGGGACTAATGCTGTTTCCACAATTTAGTTTGCCAATATTGATTTGAACATATATGTTCATTTATTAGGTTCCCACTTAATAAAAACTCACCTGATGGATTCACAAGAGTCTATGATAATCCTGACCCACATCCTTTAGATTATAATGAGAAGAGTCAATACTTACAGACTGCTCAGTATGTGCCAGAATTATTCTAAGTGTTTTACACATATTCAGAATTTAATTTTAAAAGAAAATTATGGTGATTATTATCCCCATTTTTTTTAAAAGATGAGGAAATCAAGGGACAAAGAAGTTAAACTGTCCAAGATATCATAGCTAGAAAGTGACTGGCATAGTAATGATTTAGCATTTAGGCATGCTTGCCCCAGAGACTGTGTTCTTCACCACAGGGCCAGCTGCCTGTTTGGTATGGAAGGATATTCTGTAATTGTTGATGATTTGCAGTTTTAAAGCACAAAGCATTAATTAAAAGGAAAGTTGAAACCCAGCACAGCAGAAATCATGGTGTCCTGGGAAGAAGACCTGTAAATTACTTAAGAAGCAGTTTGGGAGAGCATGGGTTTGGCAGCTTTTAAGCATTAATTCCTGGGTAAGATTGTCAAAAAGCTGGTCAGAAGGAAGGGATTAGAACCAAAGGAGGGATGGTCCCTTAAAGACCCACCAGTGTTTCACATCTCTGTCTAAAAACATACTGTCCCTGGGCTGCACACAAAGCAATCTATCAGCAAGGAATCTTGGCACTCAACATTTATACACATCTTGTAATCTCAATGCGTATATACAGAAAAGCTGTATTACCCTGGTATGAACACCATAGATCAACCAGGAAATCCAACAAGACCTTAAAAAAAATATTGTTCAGAAGAAAATCTTTGTCAAGTATCTTTTTAATTGATAGAATGCTAAAATAGATGCCATTGCTCAATTCAGAAGTAGATGAAGAACTACAAATATTGCCCCAAATGGAAGGACTCGCCATTTCATCAGACCAGAAGAGGGTACCTGTTTCAGTTGACAGGGAAGCTCCTTTTAACCCTCCCTCCCTCCTGCCTGAAACCATGCCAGTACAATTTCCCCACTGCTGCTGGATAATATTTTTATATCTCTTTCTCCTTTTTGTTTTTTGTCCTTACTCCCCCACTCCCAAATTGGTTCAGAGTTTCACTGACCCAGGAGTAGAACTCAGTAGGTCAGGAACTTAGTAGATTGATTCCGTGACAGAATGGAGCTTCTGTAAAACACAAGTTATAACTAAGATTTAAAAAAAAACCAGACTTCTCACATCAAGCAAAGTTGTAGAGGAGGCTGAAAATGAGGGGAAAACATTCTTATTGTGGTAATTCAGATGAAGTCAAGTAGAGATTGGGGTGAGATGTGAAGATGCCAGGGATTTCAGACATGAGTCAACAGGGCTTGGTGAAACGATAGTAATAGCTATGCTTAGTGAATTCTTTTGAGGAGGAATATGGGGGGAAACTGGGCATTGAACTTAGGGCCTTGTGCATGCTAGGCAAGTGCCTTACCTCTGAGCTACATCCCCAGACATAGTGAATCCTCTTTTAGGGATCAAAAACTGCATTTATTGTCTCTATTATTCCTTGCAAGGATCTGGTATGGGAAACCCTTGAAAACCATTCCCACCTGGGGTCTGCATCAATTTTCCTTTTTAGGAAAGCAGAGAAGATTAATAGGTCATGGCTATTGTGTGTTATTACCAAGCAAGGATCACTAAGATTCACATGTCCTTCTAAAAGACAGGCTGCCTGTCTGCAACAGGGGAACATACAGAAGTCCCCTGCCTTTTGATTTATAAGTCACAATTGCTGACATTTTTATTACTCACAATTGTGGTTGTTTGAAAAATATGTGCACAAAAATTTTGACACTCATCCCTTCAAGAAGCAGAGTCTAGTTTCTTTTCCTTTTAGTGTGGGCTGGACTTAATGACCTGATCTAATGATGAGAAGTCTAGATTATAAAAGGTATCAGGGCTTCCCACTTGCACTTCCCCCACCCCCACCCATCATTTGCTCTGGGGAAGCTCACACCTTGGCATGAGCAACCTTAGAGAAGGGCTCTATGGCTAGCAACTGAGCTTTTCTACTAACCAACAGCCACAAATGAATCTGGTAGCATCATAGGGATACTAGCTCACGGAAGGTCCCATCACTTCATCACAGTAGAAAGACCTCTCTTCAGAGTGTGTTTGTATTTTTTTTTTAAAGAACACAAGTTGGCAAATATTTTATATAAATGTTTAAGTCTTTATGGGACTTATTCAATCTATCACATATTGTTTGTTTATTTACAATACTTTATAAATGTGAATGTCATTCTTGGCTCATTGGTCATACAAAAACAGACTTGCATTTGGCCAAAAGACCAAGGTTTAACAACCCCAGCTTTAGAATATGATCCATGTCAACTATTTAGGATCCTGGCTCTGCTACCACTTGGTCCTGGGACCTAGGAGAAATCATTCCGCCACTCTGTGTTCAGTTTCTATTGGAAGCCAATTCTCCAGGGGTCTTCTCCCATTTTTGTACATCTCTGCTCCAGTTTATCTTTTCAAGGCTATTAGTAAAGATTACGGCCTTGGAAGAGAGACAGCACACAGCTTCTGTCCCCAGAAGTCCATCACAACTGTCATTGCCAAGGTCACTGAGGACCTTCTTGCCATTCAATCCATGGATACCTTTAAGTCTGCATATATATATTTTTGTTTCCTCTGCATCATTTGATAGTGCAACTATCATTGCTTTCTTGAAATGGTTTCATCCTACAATTTCTCTGATAACAAATATTCCAGATTGTTTCTCCTACCTGTGTAGTAGGACTTTCTCACCTACTCTCATCTTCCTCAAAGATTTTAAAATTCTCCTCTTTGCTTTTTTTGTTTTTAATTGTTGTTTGCCTGTTTTGCTTTGTGCTCATTTTCATTCTCTTCTACACCATGGTTAATGCACTCAGTGGCTTTGGTTCTCTTGGACATGAGCATATTAAACTACTCTTTGGAGATCCGACTGGCATCTTAAAATCAGCTCATCTAATACTGAACTTATCATCTTTAACCATTAAATGTATTTTGCCTGGTTTCCTATTTTATCAAATAGACCACCCATTTCCAAGGCCAAACACCTTTCCTCATTTCTCACAACATATCACCAACCCATTTATCTCAATATTTCATAAATCCTCTGGCTTCCTTCTATTCTAAAGACTAGGACTTTGTTGAATCCTTATCAGCATCTATTTCCTCTTCATTCTTCCTAATTGAACTCAATTCCAGTGCTCACCTCTTCTCCATCTCTGCTTCTAGAGTCCATGTGCCTCAGAGAATTTTATCTCAAGCCTAGCTCCAAGAATTAGACTGACTGGTTAAGAATTAACCAATTCCCCTGGGCATTGGCCAGGGAGGGAACTGGCATGGACTCTCTTTTGGACAATAAGAGCCATGAAAAGGCAAATGGAGAATTCTAACCCATAGGACATGTCTCACTCTTCCAGGAATGCTTCAATAATTGACCCCATTTCCTCTGGACACTTCATGTGTCAGTCATAGAGTCCAAACCAGCTATAGAAATTTGGCTGTCAAATCCTCCCATGCATTCATTCCTAGAAAGCTACAGAAAGATGTGCTCTCCCTAAATGAGATGGACAACCCAGAAAGTGAATGGTGGGACACCATAGCAAACAGGGGCCTGATGCAAGAGAGCAGTGGGGAAGTTCAGAGGATCCTCACCAAGGCCAATTCCAGGAAAATGGTGCAGGATCAGCAGACCTTAATTTCACTTTCTGCAATAGCATCATTTGCTTCTTGGCAAACTCCATAAGCTCTTTCTTGGGCAATGTTTCCTGCTGAAAGATGTCACCAACTTGTTCTCACATTTACAGTATGCCACAAAAAAGGAAACATAATGTCTTGAACAAGGGTCTTTTTTAAAAATAAGCCTTTATCTCCTCACATCAAAGTTTTCTAATTTATCACCCTTCCACTATTCAGGGAAGTCTGGTCAAGCATTCTCTTCACCTTAGATGTCAGGGTCCCAGGCATGGCAGATGAGGCCACCCCATCCTGAACAGGACCCTCTATCATGTCACCTCCATTGTAGCCTAGCCCAGGATCTGGGAGCCAGGCCCCACAGACCCACTGCCTCCTGTTGGTGTCTTTTTAATCTGACCAGATGGACAAAGGCCAATCCACATCCTTGATCTTTACATGGCTTGTCTTGAGAATGGACACCTTGCTTTGTGGTTTGTGAGACCTCTTATAATAAACAGAACTCACATATGGTTTGTTGTTTTCATCTGAACTGTGGTGGTTCTGATGTACCTGGGATTCTTCACTTTACCCTTTCCCAGAGCCATCTTGGAGTGCTGTCTCTTGTGTACATTATGCAACTGTGTACATTTGTGCATAGGAAACTTTTATTCAAATCGGGGCCAGAGGTTGTATCTACTTCTGCCTGCTTTTCCAGGTATTGAATAGTAAGTAATAGTCTCAGTAGAAAACCTTAGCTTACTTACCAGCCACCTCACAGACTGCAAGTACCTAGAGTGAATCAATTTGTGCAGATGCAGGTTGGCAACCCCAAAGAATTTCTTGCTGCAGATGGGGGCAGCAATGTTTCTGCTTATGCTTTCAGAGTCCTGTAAGGACCAGGAAAACAAAAATGTCCCATAGTTTTTATGTGGATAATAACAAGGTTCTCCAGAGATTGGCTCCAGGTCTTTGTTATCAAAAGTGCCAATAGGGATAATATTTTCATCATCCTCCATGGCTTCTCTCAGAGGAAGTTCTGTGTGCTCAGAAGAATACCATGCTAAGCCTTCATCTTCACACTGCAAGGCATGGTTGGTTGCAAAGAGGGAGAGGCTCTGCAGGGGCTTCACTCTGTGAGTGGCAGTAGGTTTCACATCCCCCTGCTCTTCACGCTGTTGGATTCCACTGGGAGCTCTTGCTGCTGCCTGGGAGCCCTGCTAAGTGGCAGCCAGCCCTGGAGGGGGTGACTCTCCATGGACCACCAGATGGAGGCTGGACTTCCAACATATATTTCTTGAGCCCAGGCTGAATTCATCTGAGATGCCTTCTCTGTGTCCTGGGTATCATGACATGCTGTCTCTATGTCTATCCTTGGGTTACCAGGTTTGGGTGTTTTTGTCTTTTTGGTGAGGTTCTCTTCGTTTGATCTTGTGTATTTCCTAAGCAGTTTGCTAGAACTTCATTTGAGCTCTGAGAAAAATTCTAAAAGAAAGGGGAAAATACATAACTTTTATTCATAGAATTTGCTAACATTTATTCCAGAAATTACACAATTATTTCTGTTTCCCCAAGCAATTAGTTTCTAATTGTAAGGAGAATTAGCACAAAATTGCCAGATTTTCAGTCAAGATGGTGCTGCATACGAGTTTATACTTTGATCACTACTCCCCAAACACGTGGCAATGCAATTATAGATAAAATATAACAGGAGGAAAAAATGTAAAATACAGCTGTGCTCAAAGTCAAGATAAAAACCCTCATAGAGTATAACCGAAAAGAAACACAATGCAGAAATTGGAGCTAAAGAAGTAAGTTTGTTGTGTTCTGGGTCTGAGAATTGGTAGAAGAGGCTGAGAGTGTAACTCCCAAAGTATAGGTGAAATAAAAATGAAGGTGGGTTAGAAAAGGATGGGCTTGCAGTCTGTGAGGTGGCTGGTAAGTAAGCTAAGGTTTTCTACTGAGACTATTACTTACTATTCAATACCTGGAAAAGCAGGCAGAAGTAGATACAACCTCTGGACCAGGAGGTGGTCGACAGAAGAGTAAATTAGTAGCCTAGAAGACAAATTAACAAACAAGGATGGAGAGGGAGTGGGTCACAGTAAAAAGTTGGTAAAAACACTAATCAAAAAGAGAAAGCATTAGCAAGACCGATAAAGGGAGAGGGCAAAAAAAAAAAAAAACATTAGATAGAAAAATCAGGCAAAATTATATTTATGGCAGAGAGCTTTAGAACTAGAATAGAACAAATACTATTTCAATAAATCGAACCATTTGAATGCCAATACATTTTAAAAACTTAGATGGAAAAATTTCAGGAAGAATGTAAATCATCAAAATAGCCTCAAGAAAATGAAAGCAAATCAATAACCACAAAAAACTTTAATCTGTTTAAAATCATATTCCCTTTATCTCAACTTAACAAAAAAACTTTATGTTTATGTGATTTTGTAAGTAAATGATCAAATATTCAAACAAAAGATAAACCTTTTCTAATAAAAACCATCCTAGAAAATAAGAGAAGGCAACATTTATATTAAAGACTGGATTGGGACAGAAGAAAGAAAGAAAATTGGCTGGCTCTCACTTATAAATGCAAATACAAAATAAATATTACCAAATAAATATTAACAAATCAAATCTAGCAGAGAAAAAGAAACACACACAAAATCAAAAAGCAAACAAGGAAACAAAACAAAATACATATGACTAAGAAACACAGATCCCAGGAAGAGGTCCCAGAAAGATACATCAATATGGAGAACCACAACAAAATAATGGCCCAACTATTTAAAGTAAGTCTGTGCTTGTGATTGTCATCTAAGTTGAGATGGAGCAGTCCTGGGGACTGAGTCCTCACCTGTGGGATTCGATATTATCCCCAGGCAGTGTTAGAATTGAATTGAAGGTGAGTTAGAGGACACCCTGCTGGTATCTGTTACAGAGTTGCCCCTGTTATCAGAGTCCTAAGCCAGAGGTCCAATTCTGGAGGTCCCAACAAATCAGGGTGAGCAATCAGTTCCAAAAACCAAAAAAATAAAAAATAAAATAAAAGAATGGTGAAAAGCAGGTAACACTTTAATTACCATGACCATATTGGAATGGCAAGTAAGAACAAGCATCTCAGCCTTGTCTTTGGGCTACTGACAGGAGCTTTAGGTTTACCTGGAGAATTAGGCAGGGGCAAGAGGTGTGCATAATGATCAGTCTTGGTTCAACTGTGGTCCAGTAGGTCTCACCTCGGTTCTGGTTCTGACAGGTGGCTCTGGAGAAGTCCCTAGCTCTTGAGGAAATCTCTAGTTGTTTCCCAGGATGTTCACCTATCAGACCTGTGATCCTGGGCAGGGGCAATTTGGTCTCTATGAGATGATTACTCCTGCTTGGGGTAGGGTTGGGGGGAGTCTCAACATGGGGTGATCTGTGGGGTGGCTCCACTGTTCCCAGAAGGTGTAGGACAATGACTGAAGGCTTGTAGGCACACCCCCCGGAGTCTGGAATAGGACATTGTTAAGGCTGGCAGTTGAATGTGCCGCAGTCTTGGCTGGGCACAGAATCACGAGCCACTCAAGCAGGAACAAAACTTTATTTTGAAAAAGCCGCCAACACTCTCAGCGCCAGCAAGCAAAAAACCGGT
Organism: Spermophilus citellus; assembly: GCF_964194105.1. Taxonomy (NCBI): domain Eukaryota; kingdom Metazoa; phylum Chordata; class Mammalia; order Rodentia; family Sciuridae; genus Spermophilus; species Spermophilus citellus. The sequence goes on from NC_138187.1 coordinate 151,989,610, forward strand.
CCTCCCACGCGGGCGTCTAACCGGAACCGCCGTCTCCCGGAACCCGGGGTCCCCCGGACCTCCCCCGGAATTTCCTCCTACTATCCTTCCCCAACCAATGGGAACTCTCCATGAGTCCCCGTAACATGAGTCCAGTAGTAGGCCAAGGTGAACAGCAGGAGCCCAATTTGCATATGAATGTAAATCTTAGCATAATAATACCTCAGTGGCTAGCTGGCTTTACAACCAAAGGTGCCATACATCATATATTTTGCTTGTGGCTCCTAGCATCTGCCCCCTTCTGTTTAATTAAGTAACAAGCAATGTGGCTAGGGACCGTGCCTGGTAGGTTGTCCAATTTAACATATGGTTCTTACCCGTCATGGGAGAACTGACCTTTAGGCGTCAGCTTCCTGTCTTAGGTTGAATCCACTGTAATCAGAGCAACCCATCGCTGACTACCGGTCCAGCATTCAGCCATGCTTGTGGATAGGCCTATGCACCAGTGGGGGGGTGAGGTTCTTGCCTCACCTCTGTTGGCCCCCAAATTTTGCCTTGGTGCCAGTGGGGGGGTAAGGTTCTTTGCCTCACCTCTGTTGGCCCCCAAATTTTAGACCATCACTAGTAGAAGGGAGGAGGATACAGAAATGCCACGACACCAAGCCAATTGATGGCTCCTTGGAAAAATTGCGTCACTGGTGACACCATCAGCAAAGATATGCCAGTATTACCACAATAAACATGGGGTGAGCTGGCAAGGAAATTGCATCACTGGTGACACCATCAGCAAAGATATGCCAGCAGTACCACAATTTGGTGCACCAGATGATATTTCACAATGTATGTAACTGATATATAGTCCAGGCAAGTTCTGCAAGCAGTTCAAATTGGAGGAGTCTATCAATATGTCCATTTCCTCCCAAAGTAAATCAAGTCCTTGATAGCATTACTTGTTGAGTTATATTCATTGATGCATCAGTTTATACAGTTTACTGTGATTGCTATCATAGAAGCTGTAGTTTGGTTTTATCTCAGTCTTCACTGGAATTGGGATGGAGATGGAAATTCTGGCAATGATGCTAAAGAGACATTATCCTGAACAGAATTATTAAATATAATAAAAAGGAAAGGTGAAAGTAAACAAACAGATCTGTTAAACTCCTTTAAAAACAATCCTTAACAGCTGTTTACCAAATTTAAATTAGCAAACAAACAGATCTGTTAACCATCTTTAAAAACAATCATTAACAGCTGTTTACCTAATTTAAATTAAACTATATAAATCACGTGAATAAAGAAAAAATTCGGATCCATTTTTTCATGAGCGCTCCTCATATAAGAAATATGGACATACACACATACAGACATACAACACAAAACAGAAGTGTGCACACAACATACAACACATAAGACAATAGTAAATAAAGGCCTTGTAACTATACCTAGGTGAAATCTCCATTGCAATGTTTAAAAACTCCACAGTCAAAAAATAAAACACAGTCAAAAAATAAAACTGATCAGAAAACATTAACCTAGGTTTGTATGAGCTCAAAAATAAAATAGAACTTTATGATGTGGAAAAATGCAATAATAAAATAGATATTGAAAAAAACACCTTGGTTAATCACTGTCGCAGATGTAAGAATAGCCAAGCTGGAGCTTTGGATGTCAGCTGTTATGGATTTGAGTCAAATCATCTTCTTTTTCTGTAGAAATTGTTTTAGTTAATCTCTCTGGAATCCAAATCGGTTGCTGTTCATCCTGTGGGAAAACACAGACAGCGCCCCGATTCCAGACTATCACTGGATCCGGGCCTTTCCATTGTCCTGTTAGAATATCTTTCCAAAGTACCTTAGGCTTATGTACATTTTTGGGGTACAAATGTCTTTCCACAGCACTAAGTCCCGATGAATCTAAATTTAAAAAGTTTAGAGTAAAAAGGGTTATTTTAAGTTTATCTTTGGGGGATATATACCCCTTTCCAATTCCCTCCTTTTGTTTTAATAAGTACATTTTAATAGTTTGATGAGCTCTTTCAACTATGCCTTGTCCTTGTGGATTGTATGGAATTCCTGTTATGTGAGTAATACCAAATGATGAGCAAAATTGTTTAAAAGAGGTGGAAGTATAACCAGGACCGTTGTCCGTTTTTAACTGTTTTGGAACGCCCACAGTGGCAAAATTTTGTAAGCAATGAGCTATAACATCTTTAGTTTTTTCTCCGGCATGAAGGGAGCCCATCAAAAATCCGGAAGAGGTATCAACTGTAACATGTAAATATTTTAATTTTCCAAATTCTGGCAAGTGTGTGACGTCCATCTGCCAAATATGGTTAGGTATCAGTCCTCTAGGATTGACTCCAAGATTAACTTGTGGTAAAAATGTCACACAATTTTGACATTGTTTTATTATATGTCTGGCTTGTTCTTTAGTTATTTTAAAACGCTTTTGTAAAGTATTAGCATTGACATGGAACCTTTTATGAAAATTTATAGCTTCTTCTATTGTGGAGAAAATATGTATGTCATGTGTAGATTTATCTGCTAGTTCATTGCCCATACTAAGGGCTCCAGGCAATCCTGTATGTGCCCTGATATGACCTATGAAGAATGGATCTTTTCGGTCCCAGATTAGACTTTGTATAGTGGAAAACAAAGAGAAAACAGTAGAAGAAGGTGAGATCCTACCAGCATCTTCAAGGGATACTATAGCATTAACTACATACTGACTATTAGAAAATAAATTAAATACAGAATCTTTAAACATCATAAAAGCTTGTAATACTGCATTAAGCTCTACCTTTTGAGCTGATTGTTTGGGTACTAAAAATGTAAAAGTTTGATCAGGAGTAACTACTGCTGCTGTACCATTGTTTGACCCATCAGTGAATATATTTGGAGCATTTATGATAGGGGTTTTTCTTGTCATTTTTGGAAAAACTACAGGATGCTTAGACCAAAAAGACAACAAAGGATTAGATGGTAAGTGATTATCAAATGAAACACTAGTTTTACACATGATTATTGCCCAAGTATTTAACTCATTAGCTAACTCATCAATTTGATCCATAGTATATGGAGTGATAATTTTATTGGGAGAAATCCCAAACACTCCCTTAGCTGCTTTTATTCCTTTGAGTATTAATTGTCCTACAGCCTCAGGATATCTAGTAAGAATAGTGTTAGGAGAATAAGATAAATGTATCCACAATAATGGACCTTCCTGCCAAAATACTCCTGTAGGAATATTTTTTGTTGGTAGTACAATAAATAATAAAGGCAAACTTATATCAATTCTATCCAAATGCATATTTTCCATATACGTTTCAATGATTTTTAATGTTTTTCTTGCTTCAGGCGTTAACATGCGGGGTGAATTTGGATCTGATGGACCTTTTAGAATATCAAATAAAGGTCCTAACTCTCCTGTTGGTATGCCTAGATAAGGCCTTATCCAATTTATGTCTCCCAATAATTTTTGAAAGTCATTAAGTGATTTGAGTTGATCTACTCGTATTTGAATTTTTGGTGGACGGACCATGGTTGAGGATAATAGAACTCCTAAATAATTAATTGGAAGATTTAATTGTACTTTATCTATTGCTATCTCTAGATTATAATTTTTCAATAAGTTTGTAAGTGTGGCATAACATTCTAGCAATGTGTTTTTATCTTTATGTGCCAATAACACATCATCCATATAGTGAAATATTTGTAGTTCAGGATTTTGGTTTCTAAGTGGCTGGATTGCTTTATTAACATAAATTTGACACATAGTTGGGCTGTTAGCCATCCCTTGAGGGAGTACTTTCCATTCATATCTCTGATCAGGACCTTCATGATTCAGTGCAGGGATAGTAAATGCAAAATGTGGACTATCCTCGGGATGAATTGGAATTGAAAAGAAACAATCTTTAATATCTATAGCTAAAACATGCCAGGTTTTTGGTAAAGCAGACAATTGAGGAATCCCTGATTGAGCAGGTCCCATAATAACCATCTCATTATTAATGGCTCTTAAATCTTGTAATAATCTCCATTTACCAGATTTCTTTTTAATGACAAAAATGGGAGTATTATGGGGGGATACGGAAGGTTGTATATGTCCTTCCGCTAATTGTTGTCTGACCAAGTCATGGGCTACTTGTATCTTTTCTTTAGTCAGGGGCCACTGAGGAACCCACACTGGTCTTTCTGATTTCCAAGTAATTTTGATTGTCTCAGTGGCCCTTTCTGAAAACCCAATTCATGTCTATTTATTTCTTGATCTATTTGAATAGGTGCTGTCATACCTTGTTCTTGTTCTCTTAATCTTTTTTCTTTCCTAAAGCCTTGTTTAGCCCTAGTAGTGGGCACGTTAGGATTGATGTTATTTGTTAATGTCAATCCTAATTGATCTAGGACATCTCGTCCCCATAAATTTACAGGAAGATGATCCAATACATAGGGCTGTATAGTTCCTTCACATCCTTCAGGATCCCTCCAATCTAATACCATAGCACTTCTATGGGGATTTGTTGCCACTCCTAGGCCTCGAAGCGTTTGAGTGGCTTGTTGTAATGGCCAATGTTCTGGCCATTCTTGACGAGATATTATGCTGAGGTCAGCACCTGTGTCCAGCAGCCCATTAAAGTCATGTCCTTGAATATTTAATTTTAGCATTGGGCGAGAATATAAATTTAAAGACAGCATAGCCCAATCTACACCTGTGGAGCCTAATCCCTTGGAACCTCTTTCTACATTACAACTGGAAAATTTATCATGCAGGCTGGGTATTATTAATAACTGTGCTATTCTATCTCCTGGTGAAATTACTGATATACCTCTTGGAGAACTAGCTATAATTTTTATTTCACCCTCATAATCGGGATCAATTACCCCAGGACTTATCATAAGTCCTTTTAGTGTAGAAGAACTGCGTCCCAATAATAAGCCTACTGTTCCCTGGGGAAGAGGTCCTTTTACTCCTGTGGGAATGATTTGAATTCCCATCTCTGGGGTTAGTACTGCTCTGGCAGAGGCGCAGATGTCCAGCCCTGCGCTCCCTCTAGTTTGTCTGATGAGGGATTTAATGGATAATGCGTCCTGGGCACTACCTTGATGGTGCTGTTGGGTTCCTCCATTGCCCCATATATTTGTGGTTTTGGGCCCCGGGGCATTGGGCCCTCTAGTCCGTTTTTTGGCAATGGAGCCTGATACCTTTCTCCACGATATCGTGGGTAAACACTTGGTCCTTGTCCGTTTTTTGATAACGGAATACCCTCTATGGTGGTTTGAGAACGGCATTCATTAGCCCAATGTTTCCCTCTATGGCATCGTGGGCAAATACCCGGTATTCTATTCCTTTGATATCCAGCTTTGTTAAACCCTCCTCTTACGGGGCAACTCCTTTTAAAATGTCCTGTTTGATTACAATTATAGCATGTTTTTGGCCTGGCATCTAAAGCCTGTTGTACTGCTGCTAAGACTTGCCCTTGTTCATTAATGTCTCTACATAATTTAATATATGTGTTTAAATCTTCATGTTTCCATGGTCTAATGACCTCTCTGCAGCAACGATTTGCTTGGTCATAAGCCAGTTGTTTTATAAATGGCATTACCTGTTCTGTATTACCAAATATCCTAGAGGCTGACTGAATAAGTCTATCTACAAATTCAGTGTAAGGTTCATTAGTTCCTTGTATTACCTTAGATAATTGACCTTGTAAGTCTCCATGCCCCTGTAAAGTTTTCCATGCCCTAACTGCATCTACAGCAATTTGTGCGTATACGCCAGGGTCATATTCAATTTGTTGTCTTTGACCCTCATATGGTCCCTTTCCCAATAGCATGTCCATATTTCTTTGAGGATAACCAGCTTCTGCATTTCGCCTAGCTGTCTCCATGCAAAATTCCTCATTGGCAACCTTCCATAACAAATATTGTCCTCCGTTTAGCACAGATCGACACATGTTAGCCCAATCTGCTGGTGTCATGTCCAAGTTGGTAACAGATTCGACCATGCTTATTGTGAAGGGAGCTTGCGGCCCATAGGTCGTTACAGCCTCCTTTAATTGCTTTATTGTTTTGAAATCTAAAGCACGGTGAATTCGTTGCCCTCCTGCCTGCTCAAGTATAGGGCATGCTAATCTTTGGGGTCCTGCCTCAGAATTCCGTCCATCAACTACGGGAGTTGAGGGCCGCTCAGCGGTAGATGGAGCTGTTGGTTGAGTTACGCCCTCTGGTGATAGAACGGAGTTAGTAGCAACCTCCTGTTGTAATTCTCCACCTGATGGCTGCTTTTCCTCTAAGCTTGCTTTCTTTAAATTCTCCTCTGTCTGACTAGCTTGAGAGACCTTCTCTTTTGCTTGACCTAGCGTTTTTTCTACCATAGTCTGGACCTCTAACAATTTACTTAGCAGTTTTTCGGTTTGTTTTTTACTGGATTCTAATCTACTATAAAGGTAACGTAACCCAATAAGATAGGATAAAACAAAGCCGAAGCAGAATGAAACAAAAACGGAACAGACAATGGTTGTATCAATTTTCTCTTTCTCAGGGCCGAATAACTTCAAACCTTGAGCCAACCATTTTTCCCAGTTCGCCTGAGAAAATTCTAGGGCTAGGGAGCTTGAAATAAAAACAAAATAAATCAAAACAAGAACACATTGTTTTTCTAAATGTTCACCCATTCTGTCGCCTTCCCTCAGGGGCGAGCAGTTTTACTCACCTCTAAGTTTCAGGCGTTCCCCGTCCGGGCCGCCAAATGCCGCAGTCTTGGCTGGGCACAGAATCACGAGCCACTCAAGCAGGAACAAAACTTTATTTTGAAAAAGCCGCCAACACTCTCAGCGCCAGCAAGCAAAAAACCGGTCCTCCCACGCGGGCGTCTAACCGGAACCGCCGTCTCCCGGAACCCGGGGTCCCCCGGACCTCCCCCGGAATTTCCTCCTACTATCCTTCCCCAACCAATGGGAACTCTCCATGAGTCCCCGTAACATGAGTCCAGTAGTAGGCCAAGGTGAACAGCAGGAGCCCAATTTGCATATGAATGTAAATCTTAGCATAATAATACCTCAGTGGCTAGCTGGCTTTACAACCAAAGGTGCCATACATCATATATTTTGCTTGTGGCTCCTAGCAGAATGTTCCTGCAAATCTTGAAAACACCTTAGTGCCTCTTTTCTTGGTGCCTGCAGCCTTGAAGATGGCTGGTTGGCACTTGGATCAACACTGCTTAAATTATTAACATGCATCTGTGCAGAGCTAAGCAGAAGTCTGACCCAGACTTTAAGGAAATAGAGGGGACAGATAAAAACTGAAGGCAGAGATGCTAGGTTTTCTCCCACTTTTTGTTACCCCTTGGGTGTCTCTGAAGAGCCAGTGCTTTTTAGAAAGGTAGCTTCTCTAAGTCCCTATTGTATTCTCTTACTGGTGGGGAGGAATCCCATACCTTCTGGGCTCACAGAAGACTTCTGTGTTGATTGCTCTGAGTGAGAGTACGGCAGAAAGAAGGTTTTTTTTTGTTTGTTTTGTTTTGTTTTGTTTTGTTTTGTTTTTTTGCTCAGATGATAACTTTCCAACATTGATATCTGAAGAATGTCTAAGAAAATTGATAGCCACACCATAGGAACTAAACACAAGATTAACCTATAATGATTAATAAATTTCCATATACCAGCAATAGCCAACTTTAAAATGTAATAAAAATAGGTAAATAGTCACATTAGCAGTAAAATTTTTGATTTCTAGGAATAAAACCCAATAAAAGATGAGCAGGACTCTTACAGAGAAAATTACAAAAGACTATTGAAGAACATAAAATAGAACCTAGTTAAATACAAAATAAATTAGATTCCTCCTAGATGGTAAAACAGTACCATAAAGATTAAATTATCTGTAACTTAATCTGTAAAGTTGATACATTTTCAATAAAATCCCTAATATGAATCTCTTAAGGACCTTGATAAAACTGATTTTAAAATTCATATGGAAGGGCTAAAGACACATGAATGGCCAAAATAATTTTGAGAGAGGAAAAAAAAAAATGAAAAAGTAACCAGGAAGAGTGCCCTGACCAGTTAGTAAAACATAATGTAGCAAGTCATTTTGGGATAATTGGGTCAGTTTTGAATTGACATAAGGATAGATGAATAGATTTACAAAACAGACTGGAGAACCTGCAAAGAGATGGAGCTCATAGAGGCTCCTGATACACGACAGAATGGAGTGGTGAATCGTGGGGAAAGAAAAGTTGTTCAGCAGCGGTGCTGGGACAACCAGGAGTACTTAGGGACAAGCAAAGTTAGGCTCCCTGCTCACACCACAGAGGCTGAAATATCCAACTCTGAACAACAGGATATTAAAACTACAAGACATTACATAGACATCTTCACAGCATGGAAGAAGATTTTTGTTGTTGTTTAAGACACCAGAAGGAATCATGAATGAAAATAGATTGAAACTAGACAACATAAAACTTTCAAAGATCTTTAAGACAAAAGGTAGCGTAAGGAACTACAAAAGATGAGTGGGAGCCTGGGAGAATCTACAAAATTTAACTGCCAAGGAAGTAGTATCCATAATTTATAAATAACTCAGACCAATTGATAAGGAAAACTTATCTCAAAACAAAATTGAGCAAAGATCATGAACAAAGTAACCAGAAAAAAGAAGTTTGAGTTACCAATAGATAAGGGCAAAGATGCTCACCCTTGGGAGAATCAAGGAAATGCAAACTAAACTGCAATTCCATCTCACATCCACTAGATCAGCACACATGCAAAAAACCTGAGAGCCCCCTGATGTGATTCACGGAGAAGGGCAAACATCACTTGCACAAATGCATTATCCAGTCTAACCATGTGCAAAACATCAGGCAAACACAAATTTAGGAACGGGAATCAAAACAACCATTCTGTACTCTTCAAATATGTCAATGTCATGAGAAAGGAAGAAAATATAAGAGACATGGGAATTAAATACAATGTGGATTCTGGTTCAGAAAAAAAAATGCCTGAAGGGACTTGATTGAGAAAATTAGTTAATTCAGTAGTTCTAGGTGAATGCTATGTTTCCTGAATTTGATGATTTTTCCACAGTTACATAAGAGAATGTTTTTGTTCTTGGGAGTTACACTTGGGAATATGTAGGACTGGAAGGTGATGATGTCTGCAACTTATTCCTGAATGGTTTGAGGAAGAGTGACATAAATAAAAAATAAATTTCTATTAAGAGAAGGAAGAGAGGAAGGAAAGAATAGAGGGAGACAGAAAAAGAGAAAGAAGGAAAATGCAGCAAAGTGATAATAAAATCACTGAATCCAGGTGGAGGACACATAATGGGTCATTATACCATTCCAGCAACTTTCCAGCAGGTTTGAATTTTTTCCCAGAGCAAAATGTAAAATGCAATTATTTATATTAAGTGTTGGTGAGGGTGTGGAAAAATGAAATTTTCATGCTTTTCTAAGAAGAAATGCAAATTATTATTGGTATAGTTCTGTGAGAATAATACAATGAGGGTGTAATATTATATTTCAATGACAATAGTGTGGCATGAGGATGATGATAATATGATAGCAATGCAAGCAAAGATGACAATGTCCATATCTTACATCTTAGCAATTCAAATTGGATATGGGAAGAAAATAATAGAACTTTGTGTTGTTCATCCTTTAAGAAAAATTTGAATTTTATAACAGATATTATAAATAATTATAGAAATATTGGGGATAGGGAGGTTTTTTTAAAATTAATAGTACAGTATGATCAGCAAAGCAGGAGATGATTCCCTGTCAGAGATTCAAATATGCACAAAAAGATATTTAAGAATGTTAATTGCAGCATGATTTATAATAGCAAAAAATTAGGAAACAACCTACTTCTTCATCAGTAAGAGAATAGATAAAGAAGTTTATTTTATTCATATGATGGGATACTAAACAGCAGTTGAATGGAAAAGAGTTGAAGGTATCTAACTGGAGTGGGTTAGGAAATGTTGAGTGAAAACAGTCACAGAACAGGTAGTCCATTCACATGCGTTGTCTTGGTCTGTTCAGGCTGCTAGAACAAGGCACCATAGTCTGGGTGGCTTATAAACAACAGAAATTTATTGCTTATGCTTCTGGAAGCTGAGAGTCCAAAATCAGGGTGCCAGCATAGTTGGCTCATGGTGAGGTCCCTCTTCTAGGTTGCACATTGCAGAAAGCCAGTCAACAAGCTAGCTCCATGGCTTCTAATCCCAATCAGAAGGACTCCATATTCATGACCTAATTGCCTCCCACAGGCCCAACCTCCAACTATCATCATACGGGAATTAGAATTTCTACATATGAATTTTGGAGTAGACACACAAACATTTGGTGCACTGCATCAATTTCAACTTGGAGGCAGATGTGCATCGAGGAACTATAGTGTGAAAAGACACAGAGAGGAGATGGCCATCAACAAGCCAAGGAGAGGGGCCTGGAACAGATTCTGCTTGCTTTCCTCAGAAGGCACCAAACCTGCAGACATCTGGACGTCAGCCTTTTATCCTCTGGAAGAAACTGTGAGACAATAAATTTCCATTTTTCAAGTCCCCTAACTGTGGTACTTCTTATGGAAGCCCTAGAAAATCGACATTTATAAACCAACATTATAGCTGACCAAAACAGAACTTTCCGAGGACACGTAGAAAGAGAGGTCTTAGGTGACTTTATGGTTATTTTTTTAAACGTTATGTTTTCAGCAGAGGGGGGGAAATCTTTCTGCCCTTACATATAAAACAAGAAACTGAAAGACTAGAAGTTAAGGAGAGAAGCTGATCTACTAGTTAATAAAATATCCTTTCATATTTTAACAGTAAAGTTAAATTTTTAAAATCTGATGTCAAGATATTTTTGTTTAATAAGCTTGGTGGGTCATTCTTATTGAGCAAGGAAGAACAATTCCCATGTCCTCAGAACTGTATTTTATGGCTTCCTAATTAAGGATGGGAAAGACAATTCCCAAGTTTCCTTTAGAGAAGAGTGGTGCAATAAACATAATTAACTCTAAAAGGCTTAGTAATAAATCACCAAGTCTCATGGGCATGATAAATACAACTAGGGAATTATTTTAATATTGACTTAGTGAAATAAACACAAATTCAACTTCAGAGCAACATGAATTTCAAATATAGTGCAGATATATTGAATTTTATGGGAAGTCAAATTTTAATGGATTTCAATTTTCCTAGAAAAGATCTGTTTGGCATGCTAATTCTAAGGCCATTTGTCATTGGAAAGAGAGGGCTGTGATAATATATAACTTCAGCTGACTTAATATCAGCAAGGATAATAATATCCTCCTAAAAATTCTTTGTGAGACCTTGCTAGAGAGAAAATGAAGCAAAATAAAGCACAGAACATAAATACGACCCCAGAGAGAACTTCTCCAGGACCACATGTAGAATTTTGTAATCATATACATTGGTTTTTCAGTTAGCAATATGCTGACTCCTCTGATGTGGTGGGTGAGCTTTTGTCTCATGTGTTCAGAATGGTGCCTGGGATCCACATCAGAGAGATGATCAATTGATGAATGAGATGGTTTGATGTGAGTCCATCTTAATTGGATCTCATAAACCCAGAGCTACCCCACTGACAGTAAGAAGTACACCTATCAGTTACAACCCTCGACTGTGATACTCAGTCTGATATGATATGTAAACAACTGGGTGGAATCAATAAAAGTTCCAATGTCAAGTATTTAGGTCTAAATATCTCCAAGTCAATATTTTGATCAAGGGCCACTTATTTCTCCTCTAGTTCACTGATTCTTTAGAACAGAAGAAAAGAATCTGGAAAGTCATTTTTTTCCAATCACCAACTTAAATGCATGAAACTTATATAGATGGTTTATCTAATAACTCCATGGAGTGAAAGAAATCTCATGCATTCTTTAGGTATTCTACCATCTCACTGCTCTAGTTACTAGAAATGCTTTCCTAAGAGTGAGTGCCAAACTGCCATACGGTCAAATCTACTTAGGAGTCTCAATTTGCCTTTCAGAGATGAAAGAAAGAAGTCCATTAGAAATGACAGCTCTTCATTACCTAAAGAAAGAAATTGTATCTCCACTAAGTCTAATTATCAAATAAACATTTTTTATACTTCAATGAATGCTGGGGACAGTGTTAATTTGTAATGATGGAAATGGATATAAGTAGGGGTTTGGGAAATAGTTTAATTATAGAGCAATTTCCATGAAATATTTTTAGACTCTTATTGTATGCTTGTAATAATCTCTCTACAAACTGTGGCTGAGCTAATTTTCACATGGTGAGTCCAAAGAATGTCCCTATACGAAACCAAGAAAGTACCCAGAGAAGAAGAGAAAACCAAATTGGGGCCAAAGGAACTGCTGTGGTTTGGACTTGGAATGTTTCCAAAGGCCCATGTTTTAAAGGCTTTGTCCCCAGCCCGTACTCCTGTTGGGGGGACCCTGGTCCCCTCTCTTTGCTTCCTGGATACCGTAAGGTGAGCGATTTCTTCCACCATGCATTCCCACCATGATTCTCTACCTCATCACAGGCCCCAAAGCAATGATGCCAATCAATCATGGATTGTAATCTCTGAACCTGTGAACCCAATAAAACTTTTTCTCTTATTAAGTTCATTTATCCCAGCAACACAAAGCTGACTAAAACAGGAACCTTCAGAGGACATGTAGAAAGAGAGGTCTTAGATGACTTCATAGATTGTTCATACTGTGTGTAATCTATTTCTTAATGCTTTTACTTCTGACCTTTGAATTACAGGCAAGGAAGACCACACTAAAACATCAGTAAGACCAAAATGTAGTGATTCAATTATGTAATCAGGATTTATACATTATCCAGAAACTCTGTTCTTCCCCAAATTGGTTCAATTGAAGTCTCCTGGGGAAAATGTATATATATCAGTTTCCATTAATTGGTAATTTCTCTAAAATATGATGGTCTCTATCTTCAAACTTTTCCCTTCCAAATCTTGAAAGGCAAATACCTTAAAGATAACTGGAATAGTATTTGAGAGTGATTTAGTAAATATAAACCATCTTTCACTGTTGCAATTTCCAGTAATAGTAATCCTATTTGCACATAATATCAATCTACCTTGCATATCCAGATTATAGGTATGAACATTTTACATTCATTTTTTAAACTAAAGATATAAACAGAACACTTCTAAAATGTCTGTTTTTCATGGCATGAGTATATGGTATTTTTTATTGTTAGAGGTCTCATTCCAGGAGGCATACAATAAGCCCATGTTTATTCTTATACATTCCCTTGTCTTTTCCAAGCTGACTTAGTTTATCTATTTGTATTTTTTGCTCATTCCTGAAGTCCCTCACATATGCACAACTACAAAACATATATTAAAAACCTTTTTTTCCCCTCCTATTTGCAGTTATCCTAGTTTTACATTTCAATCCTGGACAGTATAAGCCAAACACAACTGAGTTGAGATTGATATCAGAAAAATATCTTCAGTATCACCAATTTCTTTTGTAGTACAAGACTGCCAAAGTTTCAATTATGTGGAACCAATGATAATACTGCTTGATGTGATGGAGATACTCCTGATGGATGATTATTATAGAAACAAAAGAATTATTCAAAAGAAAAAGACAGAGAAAGAGCCATAAAGGTCTCCTTAAAAGTCTTTAACTTAAATTATCACATGCTAAAAAGTTTTAGTTTTGAAAACCAATTCCTATTAAACTATATTATTCCCTAAAACCTAAAGAGACCTAAATACAGTTCATCAGTGTGAGTTTGGGGAAGTATTTAAATCAATCTCTCTCTCTCTCTCTCTCTCTCTCTCTCTCTCTCTCTCTATATATATATATATATATATATATATATATATATATATATATATCTTGAAAGAGATTTGGATTGTACAGGAGTGGGTGTTTATCACGATTCACCATTGAAAGGTACATTTTTTCTTATATACATGACAATAGTGGAATGGATTACAATTATAATTATCCATTCACAGCACAATTTTTCATAACTCTGTATATAAAGTGTTCACACCAAATTATGCCATTATACATGAACTCTCTTATTATTGTTATTGTTATTATTATTATTGCATTACAATTCTTAATACACCTTTATACCACAATTTATCATATCTCTGTTTGTATATAAGTTATGTTGACACAAAATTCACATCTTCATACATGTATTTTGTATAGTGATGAGGGTCTTCTTCCACCATCCATGCTATTCCTCTTCTCCCTCCCTTTCCCTCCCACCCCTATTCCCTATCTAGAGGTAATCTTCCTTCTCTGCTTTCCCTCCCTACCCCATTTTGAGTCACCCCCCTTCTATCAAAGAAGACATTCAGCATTTGTTTTTTGGGGATTGGCTAACTTCACTTGGCATAATCTGCTCTAATGCCATCAATTTCCCTGCAAATGCCACGATCTTATTCTTTTTTAGTGCTGATTAATATTCCATTGTGTATAAATGCCACGTTTTTTTTATCCATTCATCCACTGAAGGACATCTAGGTTGGCTCCACAGTTTAGCTATTATGAATTGTGCTGCTATAAAAAACATTGATGTGGCTGTGTCCCTGTAATATGATGTTTTTAGGTCCTTTGGGTATAGTCCAAGAAGAGGAATAGCTGGGTCAAATGGTGGTTCCATTCCCAGCTTTCCAAGGAATCTCCATACTGCTTTCCAAATTGGCTGCACCAATTTGCAGTTCCACCAGCAGAGTATGAGCGTACCTTTTTTCCTGCATCCTCACCAGCACTTCTTGTTGTTTGTCTTCATAATAGCTGCCATTCTTACTGGAATGAGATGGTATCTTAGAGTAGTTTTAATTTACATTTCTCTGATTGCTGGAGATGATGAGCATTTTTTCATGTATTTGTTGATTGATTGTATATCCTCTTCTGAGAAGTGTCTCATGTGTTCAGAATGGTCCTTGCCCCATTTATTGATTGGATTATTTGTTTTTTTGGTGCTTATCTTATTGAGCTCTTTATAAACCCTAGAGATTAGAGCTCTATCTGATGTGTGAGGGGTAAAAAATTTGTTCCCAGGATGTAGGCTCCCTAACTGAAGGCATTCCCTCTAAGACAGGGATGCCCTCTCTCACCACTTCTATTCAACATAGTTCTTGAAACACTGGCCAGAGCAATTAGACAGATGAAAGAAATTAAAGGAATAACTATAGGAAAAGAAAACTTAAACTAGGACTATTTGCTGATGATATGATTCTGTACCTAGAAGATCCAAAAAACTCTACCAAGAATGGTACATTTAAGATATATGTATGATATATATTTTAATAGATAAATATTTTTATTTATTAGAACCTCAAAAGATAAATATTGAATTCTGGTTAATGATGTATCTGCTGAAGTGTTTATGTATAAAGTGTGCTTATGCCTGCACATGCTCCACAGTGGGATTTCAGCAATCCAGAACATGTTCTCATAGCAATGAGAAAAGCATCAGAGGCCAAGATGCACCATGCAGACTTAATGTCTCTGTTTGTGTTATGACCATTAAGAATCCACTGGCCAGCACACTACCAAAAGCAATATAGACATTCACAGCAATCCCTATATTCTCCACTGAACCAGAAAGAACAGTCGTTATTTATTTGGAAGAATAATAGAACTAGAATATTCAGAGTGATTATGAACAAGAAAAGTGATGCAGGAGGCATCACAATACCAGATCTCAAATTATACTGTAGAGCTATAATAGCAAAAACAGCATGGTGTTGGCTTCCAACAGACATGAAGACTAATGGAATAAAATAGAAGACACAGAGATAAACTCAAATAGCCATCTGATACTTGACAAATGTGCCAAAATATACATTAAAAAAGAGCTTTTTTAAATAAACAGTGCTGGGAAAATGTATATTCATATGGAGAAGAATGAAATTAGATTCCTACTTTCACCCTCCACAAGAGTCAACTCAGAATGGATTAAAGACTTAGAAATTAGACCAGAAATCTTGCAACTGCTAGAAGAAAACATGTGTTTAACCCTCCACCATATAAGTGCAGGCACTGACTTCCTAAACAAGATCCCTAAAGCTCAATAAATAAAACCAAGAATTAATAAGTGGGATGCCATCAAATTAAAAATATTCTACACAGTAAAGAAAATGAACTTATGGAGTGGGGAAAAAAATCTTTGCCATCTATTTCTCTGACAGAGGATTAATATCTAAAATACATAAAGAACTAAATGCCAAAAAAACCCCAAAACAAAAATGTTCAACATCTCTAGCAATCAGAGAAATGCAAATCAAAACTATACTAAGATTTCAACTCACTCCAGTCAGAATGGCAATTATCAAGAACACAAATAATAATAAAAGCTGGTGAGGATGTGGGGGAAGAGGTATACTCATACATTGCTGGTGGGACTGCAAATAAATACAACCTTTATGGAAAGCGGTGTGGAGATTTCTCAAAACACTAGGAATGGAATCACCATATGACACAGCTATCCCATTCCTTGGTATTTATCCAAAAGAACTAAAAATCAGCATACTATAGCCATACAGCCACTTCAGTGTTTATAGCAGCACAATTCATAATAGCCAAGTTATGGAATCAACCCAAATGTCCCAAAAGAGAAGAATGGATCAAGAAAATGTGTTATATATACACAATGGAGTTTTACTCAGCCATAATACGAAATGGAATAATGGCATTTGCCAGTAAATGGATGAAAATGGAGAAAAAAATGTTAAGTAAATAAGCCAGAATCAGAAAAATCAGTGTTTTTCTTATATGTGTAAGCTAGAGCAAAATAATGGAAAGAAGGCAGTGTGTGTGGTTGGGGAGTATCAGATGTCATAAAGATCTACAGGAATCAGTGGAGTAGAAGGAGAACCAGAGGAAAGGAGGGAAAACAGAAAAGGGGAAGATAAATGGGTAATTTTAACAAAATCTTTTATATATACATATAAATATACCAGAGGGAATTTTTGCTTTATGTATATGTAGACAATACCAATAAAAATAAATAAATAAAGGAAGAAAAGGAAGATTAGTAAAGGAGGAAGAATGGGGGGGAAGGAGGAGGGAAGGAAAAGGGGGGAAGGGATTGAAATCAAATTCCTTTCATGTATTATTTTGTCAAAATGAACCAAAATACTAGTATAATTATAATAATCTAACTGAAAAAAAAAAGAATCCACTAGCCAGGAAATACAGTGCCAAGACCAAAGTCAATTAGTTAGAGATGGAGACTTCCCTTATGCTACTGGACGACACTGCAAAG
Source organism: Spermophilus citellus (assembly GCF_964194105.1). Lineage (NCBI taxonomy): Eukaryota > Metazoa > Chordata > Mammalia > Rodentia > Sciuridae > Spermophilus > Spermophilus citellus. The sequence goes on from NC_138187.1 coordinate 152,006,850, forward strand.
TTACTTTGCAAAATGAAGAAAGGAAGGGGAACAAATTGGAACAATAATCCAGTCTACTATCCTGGCCTGTGTGACTATCAGAATGCCACATAATATCTCTGAGTTTCTTCTTCTTCATTTATAAAACGAGAAGAATTTCAAGTAACCTTGGTAAATTGCTATAAAAATCAAATTTGATGTGTACACAAAAGATTTCCAAGTTTTATAAAGTCCTGCACGTTTCCTAGTTTTAAAAGAATTATTCCCCATCCCTTTCCATCAACCACCTTGAGTTCATATCAAGGTCTTCTCCATCTTTCCCAGTAAGAGTGATCATTTAGACTCACTCTCCAAACTTTATTCTCATTCACTCATCTAACCAATTTCAATTCAAATAAGCAGAAAGTCATTAGCTTGAGACTGTCTCCATACTTAGAGTTCCTAAATGAGAAACGGCAGACTAACTTAGTACACATACCAAAAACTAAATTAGAATATATTTTTGTAAACAAATAGCAATCACAAAGAGCCAAGTTTTAGTCAATCCCAGGCAGCCAACGGATGAGATCAGGCCCAAATAAGGCAAATGCCTCATTGTACCCAAGCAAGTAATTTCTCCACTTTGCTTCCATGTTCAGCCTATAAAAGATTCCTGCTCACACTACCGGACAGAACAATCTGACCCTCCTCTGAATCTCTGTGCTGCCTTATAATGAGTTGTTCTTTGCTCAAATAAACTCTGCTAAACTTAATTTGTCTAAAAAGTTTCCTTTTAACATATGTGATTTATTATTACAAAAAATATTCATTACTATTTAAATGGTTGTTTTCAGGAAAACAGAAGCACAGAAGTCAATTATGTTTAGTCAACAATAACAACATAACTTGAGATACCTTTCAAGAATAATAACACTGATAAGGATTTCCATATAGTTTTGCTATAATTCTTAACTTTTAAAGCAATATTTCCACTAGAGATGAAGAAATAAATGGAGACTAATAAAAGAGGGCTATGTTAGCATTTTACATATTAAGGAAGATATCAAACTAATATTATTTTCAACTTGTAAAGTGGCATTTACCAACTTTAAGGTTTTGTCTATAGTTTTTCAAAAGGAAGAATGATCTATCCTCAACTGTCCCTTGTCCTTTTCCATCAACCCACAGGCAGGCATGGTCCAAGGAGGGCACTCCTGATAGAACCTGTGTATCTGGGGCAGGATGGTTGATGTGGATTACTGACATGGCCAATTCTTAAGGTTCTTACCTGACCTGGTTGTGCTCCAGGCATTTTCAGTTGGTAGTGAGTAAATTGTTCACTGGGAAACTGAGTTGGTGGAGTCAATATGGAGACATGGGGATAGAATAAAACAGATTGAATAAAGCCTTCCAGAAGTTAGAATGTGTGTTTACCCTTAAATTTTACTTCTCTTTTTCCTCATCTCATCTGAGGGGCAGGGCTCATTATTTTGATTTACTCAGGTGATAGAAGCCACCTAAACAACTTAGAAGTCTACTAGTGCTAGAGAATAATAGGCTACAGCTTGGACATAATGCTAGCACAGTGCAGGGCAGGGGGAGAGTCTGCTGAGGGGAGGGTATAAAGTTCCCATAAGACAAAACAAAACAGGTGATTTCCTCTGGGTGGGAGGGAAAGCAAAATTAGGGACAGGAGTCAGAAGACTGACACTGGTTCACATTAGAGATAACAGTGTTGGACAAGGGAGATGGCAGTAGGGATAAAGACACATGGATGGATTTGAAAGATATTTAAGACATAGAATAAAAAAAATTGGGTGATGGGTTGGTGAGGAAGGAGGAAGAATTGAGGATGAGTGATATCTGGCATCAGCAATGAGGTGAATAGTGGCCGTGAAAGTTATCCCTGCTGGGTCTCTTCTCCATATCCCTATCACTTTTATAGCAATTATCTTTCTGCCTTTTCTGATTCTCTTTTGTGTAGAGATTTAATTGTCATGCCAGATTATCTTTGAAAACATTAGCAATAGCTTCAGGTTTTCTTTTGCTTAGGTTGCATGACAAAAGATTCATTTGGTCATTTGTTGATTGGCTGAAGGGATTAGCCTCAAAATTAGAAAGTCCAAAGTCTCAGAGATGCTGAAGCCCAAGCTGTAGGTGTTCTTAAAAATCTGAGAATCAAGGGGCTTGAGTGAAGGCTTGTACTTTGAGAATTGTTACATTGGCCGAGCACAATTTCACCAAGACTTTTTCCCACTTTATGGGCTTTGGAAAGGTGGGTGGATGCTGTATTTTGTCAAATGCTTTTTCTGCATCTATTGAGATAATCATGTGATTCTTGTCTTTAAGTATATCAATGTGGCAAATTATGTTTATTGATTTCTGTACGTTAAACCAAACTTGCATCCCTGGAATAAAACCCACTTGATCATAGGGCACTATATTTGTAATATATTTTTGTATGTGACTTTCCAATATTTTATTAAGAATTTTTGCATATGTTCATCAGGGATATTGGTCTGAAGTCTTCTTTCCTTGATGTGTCTTTGTCATACTATGTGATACTAGTTTCATAGAATGAGTTTGGAAGGGTTCCCTCCTTTCCTATTTCATGAAATAATTTGAGTAAGATTGGTGCTAGCTCTTCTTCAAAGGTCTGGTAAAACTCAGCTGAGAATCCATCTGGTCCTGGGCTTTTCTTTGTTGATAGGCTTTTGATGGCATCTTTGATTTCATTGCTTGCAATTGATCTGTTTAAATTTTGTATGTTCTCCTGATTCAAACTGGGTAGGTCATATGTCTCTAGAAATTTGTTGATGTCTTCAAGATTTTCTACTTTATTGGAGTATAGATTTTCAAAACAGGTTCAGATTAATATTTCAGTAGTGTCCATGATGATATTTCCTTTTTCATCATGGATTTTAGTAATTTGAGTTTTTTCTCTCTTTTTCTTCATTTGCTTGGCTAAGAGTTTCTCAATTTTATTTATTTTTTCAAAGAATCAACCTTTTGGTTCCTTAATTTTTTTAATTTTTTTGATCCAATTTCATGGATTTTGGTTCTGATTTTAATTATTTCTTGTCTTCTACTGCTTTGGGTTTTGATTTGTTCTTCTTTTTTCTAGGGATTTGAGATGTAATATAATTTATTTGGTGAGTTTATATTCATTTAACGAAGGATCTCGATGTAATAAACTTTCCTCTTAGAATCACCTTTATAGTATCCCAGAGATTTTGATTTGTTGTGTCCCTATTTTCATTTACCTCTAAGTATTTTTTTTTAATTCAGCCCTGATTTTCTCAGCTATTCATTGGTCATTCCATAGCATATTATTTAGTCTTCAGATGTTAGAGTAACTTCTATTTTTTATTTTATCAATGATTTCCAACTTCATTTCATTATGATCTATTAGAATGCAAGGTATTATTTCTATTTCTTTTTGTATTTGCTAAGAGTTGCTTTGTGGAATAAGATAAAGTCTATTTTAGAAGATAATCTGTGGAATGCTGAGAAGAAAGTGCCTTCAGTCATTGATGGATGAAATATCCTATATATGCCATTAAGTCTAAATTATTAATTGTATTTTTCAATTCTACACCATCTTTCTTCCAGTTTTATTTGGACAATCTATCCAGTGATGAGAGAGGCATGTTAAAATCAATCAGTATTATTGTATTGTGGTCTATTGATTCTTTAAATCGAGAGGGGTTTGTCTGATGTGTGCAGATGCTCTATTATTTGGAGCATAAATATTTGTGATTGTTATTTCTTGTTGATGTGTAATTACCTTAGGCAATATGAAATGACCTTCTTTGTCCCTTCTGATTAACTTTGGCTTGAAGTCCATTTTATGATATGGGGATAGAAACCCCTGCTTATTTATGAGATCCATGTGAATATTGTGTTTTATCCTCATCCTTTTACCTTTGGTCTGTGGGTGTCCTTGCCTATGAAGTGAGTCTCTTGGAGGCACCATATTGTTGGTCTTGTTTTTTTAACCTGACATTCTTTTGATTGATGTGTTTAGGCCATTTATACTCAATGTTATTGTTGAAAAATGATTTTTATTCCCTGTCATTTTTATTTATGTCTCATTTTTCAATTGAATTAGTTTCTCATTTGATTGACTCTTTCTCTAGTGTAGTTCCTCCTTTTGCTTGTTTTCAACTTTATTTTTAATGTCTTCTTCATGAAATATTTTATTGAGAATGTTTTATAGTAGAGGCCTTCCAGTTTTGAATTCTTCTAATTGTTGTTTATTATTTAGGGAAATTTTATATTTCATCATCAATTCTAAAGTTTAATTTTGCTGGATACAGTATTCTTAGTTGGCATTCATTTTCTTTCAGGGCTTGTATATATTATTCCAAAACCTCCTAGCTTTTAGGGTTTCTAGAGAAATCAGATGAGATCCAGATTTGTTGCCCTTTAAATGTGACCTGTCGTTCTTCTCTGGCATATATATATATATATATATATATATATATATATATGATAAAAGAATACAAAACAAAACTGAAATATACTAATCAAACTTCCCAGCCCTCAAAGACTGAGCCATGAAAAATAACTGCCTCCAAAAAATGCTAAAAATTTAAGCTGGGAAGGCTCAGAGCTATAGCACTTGCCTAGTATGCATGAGGCACTGGATTCAATCCTCAGCACTACATAAAAATAAAATAAAGATATTGTGTTCACCTATAACTAAAAAATAATATAAATGCTAAAAATGAAAAAACAGTGACAAATATGTATATATGTGTGTCCATGAACCATTCAGCTCACAATTAAAGAGAGAAAAATATATTCTCAATAAAAAGTCAAAGAATTGTTTCTCTTGGCTTTCCTTCTTAGCAGTGTTAGGTGGGGTGGGATGGAGTGTGATGTCTGCTCCACCTTCAGGGTGGGGTTGCTGGAGTGTGAGAGGAAACCCTATAGGCAGAGCTCCTGGTGGTGGGTTTTGGGGTCAGGTAGGCTCCAGGTTCTTTGTTGAATGGTGACGGGCTGAAGATTTTATTTTAATTAATTAATTTATTTATTAATTAATTTATTTATTTTTAAAAGAGAGAGAGGATTTTAATATTTATTTTTTAGTTTTCGGCGGACACAACATCTTTGTTGGTATGTGGTGCTGAGGATCAAACCAGGGCCGCACGCATGCCAGGCGAGCGCGCTACCGCTTGAGCCACATCCCCAGCCCATGAAGATTTTAAATCAGTGCGCTTCTAGGGCACAGTAGTTGCCAGTCCACACTGGGAGAATGGTCTCCAGGAATCTCTCCTGGGTTCCACTTACACAGTGGGGGAGCCATTCTTTTGTCCCTTCTGTTGCCCACAGACCCCCACATTCCTAGTGTCTCAAGTTCAGTCTCCAAACTCTGTCACTCCCACCCTGACCCTTTTGAATTCCCAGCTGGGTGCATCCCTCCCAGATGATCCTGCAAGCCACAGGCCTCCTGGGGGAGGTGGGTTTCCACCACCCATAGTCCTCTGTGTAAGCCCCTCTCTGTGTCTTATTTTCTCTTGGTCACTCAGGCACACTCTGTGTCATGTGGTATGGGTTTTCCAGGCCTGTATTTCAGGCCCAGCTCAGGTTTGCCAGGAATTGGCTCCCAGGGCTGCTGGCCCCTGTGGCATGCTGCGAAATGGCTCCTTACTCTGTCCTCCACAGGCCGCTAGGAAACAGGTTGCTTCTTTCCTGCACAAGGATGTGGGGCAGTTTATCTTTCAGGTTAGTCTGGCAGAGTCTTTAATCTCTAATCTCTGTACCCAGACATGTCACAGGCCTTCTGAAATGCAGAGTCTTTTAATTCCCTTATCCTTCCACTTTGGTTGTGGGGGAGGGGACTTCTATGGCTGGTGCTGGTCATGGTGGCAGCACCAGCAGTGGCATGAGGGATTTCCTTCCTATTTTGTTATATTCAACCTCCTGAGTCCCTGATCTGCCTTGACTGCCCAGTGTCAATTCCCTGTAAAGTGCCCCATCTTTTCACCCACCTCACTGGGAAGCTGCCTCTCTGCTTTCTTGGTTTCATACCATGGAGCGGTCAGGAAAGTGACCTCGTCTATTACACCATCTTGACTTCAAGTTTCTGTGGGTGGGAAGTGAATATGTGTATGAGTTAGCAAGTGGCAAACTGAAGAGGTAAAGGAAGTTTCAGAAGAGTATAGTGATATCCCTGATAATGGCCAAGGGCTTCAAAGGAAAGTGGTATGTTCTAGAACTGTGTTCAGTGATTTTTTTTCTGTAAGGGACCAGATGCTGATTATTTGTGGACTGTGTGTTATTGTTCATAGTTATTAATATCTGCCATGTTAATGTAAAATTAGCCATAGACAAAATGTAAAGCAATAGATATCACTGTATTTCAATAAACTTTACTTATAAACACACATTTACAAATCATAGTGGCCCAGATTTGGCCCATGGACCATAGTTTGCTGATCCCTTTTCTAGATCATAATTTTTAGATTCAACTAGATTCAAACTAACACACTGAGACTCAAGTTCTCCCTGGAATAAAGGATTGGTCTTGAATTATAAATTACCTCACAAAAGCACAGAGGTGGACTTAAATCCCGCTGCCCCATCCATACCTCTGTACCTAGAATAATGCAAACATCTAGTGAGTACTAAGTTAGTGTTAGTTACTGGGTCAGCCATGAATGCAATATTGAACAGTCACTGAATCTGCTAAGATCTCTCCACTGAGTTCATAGCAAATGAAATAATTCACAGGGAATCAAATAGTGAAAATCAGAATATCTTTTGATGGTCTTTTATTCCTTTTCATGTTCTAATTTTTTAATATTTTTTTTTGTGCATCAGAAACTGTTAGATGTGTTTGTATAGGTTCTCAGGGTTCTCTAATAACTCTGCATGAAAGGTACTTTTATTCTTACCTCAGGGATGAAGTTACTGAGTTCTATGGGTTAAGAGTATCCCTCCAAAAATGATATTTTAAGCTCATAAAACTTTATACCTCAGAATGTGATCTTATTAGGAAATAGGTTCATTGAAGATGTAATTATTTAAGGTCAGATGAGGTCCTTCTGTAGTAGGGTGTACTCCATTCCAACAAGCCTGGTGTTCTTATAAGAAGAGTGGCATTTGAAAACACCTAGACTTAGGAAGAATGGCATGTCTAGTGAGGACTGGAGTGATATATCTATAAGCCAAGGATCACCTGGGACTACCAGAAGTTAGGAGAAAGGCAGGGAAAGAGGTCCTTCCTAGAGCCTAGAGCCTAGAGTTGTGAAACCATAAATTTTTGTTATTTTAGCCACTAGGTTTTTGATACTTTATTACAGTAGGCCCTAGGAAACTAACATATTGAGACTCAAGGAATTAGTCACTTGTCTAAGATCACCCAGATAATTTGAGATAGAGCCAGTATTCAAATCCAGGACTGCCTGGGTCCTGGCTTTGAGCTTTTCTTGATAGTGCTTGGGTGAGTCAATCTTTGATTCTACTTCAGTGTGATGAAATGATGTAAAACCAAACATTGACTCATGGAAGAAAACGTGATTCCACCTCTTCTGTTCTCACTTTGTAATATTTGGAACAACATTGCTTTCTTTCATTTGCAGAACTCTTTACTGATACTGTCTTTAAAGACGTTTCTCATCCTTTCTAATACCGTCTTCAACAGTCACAAGCTATAAGTTCTGCTTTTCAGCCCTTCATGAAGAGGCTTCAACCTAGTCTTTTTTCCCTTTTTTTTTTTAAAAAAAGAAAACAACATTTATCTATATTATAGCACACTCCTCTTTTAAAAATCCTCCAATGCACACCTTAATGAAAATCAAATACAACCAATAAATGTTTCTAGGTGATGTTTCCTAGAATCGGGGGGAAAGAACATGAGAAAAAAGTAGTGTTTTGCCCCTTTTAAAATTTATTATTTCCATTTCCCATTCCAATTCAGTGGGGCGAGCAATATTAACCTCATTTGTGGAAGAAAAAATTCAGGCAGAGAAGATTGAGTAATTTGATTGAGGTCCAAGTTTGTATATGGACCTCAAACATTCCCCACCTCAGTTCTGTCCGTCTCCAAAGTCTATAATTTTTTTTGTTTACCTCATTTATATGAATTATCCTCCCATTGCCTTCTTTAAGGCATTATTTTCTAATTAACACTAACTTTTCCTATTTCCTTCTCAAGTAGACACTTGAAATTATTCTTTTCCATATTCATACACATCACTAAATCTTCATGTATTTTGCCAAAAATGTAAGAAGTAAAATTGTGAAGTATAAAGAAATATTCTCAGACATCCTTTTATCTTTGATCATTTGACAAACCTTAACAAGGCCTGTGTGATACCTTGGAGCCTGACAATCAAACCCATCCTGTCTATGTACAGACATTCTTAGAGACAGAGATGCCTTTTCTCCTGTAGGAGGCCTATCATTTCTTTTCATGTGGACCCTTGATTGCACCCCTGTCAGTCTCTTTGGGTACCTTTCTCTGTCTCAGATCTATATCTTTCATCACTCCTGCTTTCTCTGCTGCATACTAATATTCCTTCTTTTCAAACCCTCCTTTATCCACTACCCATCAACTCACTACCTTCAACCTTATTTCCATCTTTTTCCTCTTAGCCCGACAGAGAACAGTGTAATTGTCGCCACCACTTCTTCAACACATCTGCTGTAGTCAAATTTTGCTCCTACCTTCCCAATGATCACCCAAAAGGGGTTTAATTACCAAAACCAATATGTGCTTTGAAGTTAACCATCCTGCTTCATTTCTATGGTGCTTTTGACAGTTTTCATCATCTTCTTCTGCCTAAAACTGACCCCTTGGCTTTTGGAAGATTGTATCCATTTCTGCTTCTTTTCACTTCCATTTTCTTTCTTCTTCTTCTTTCTAATGTGGCTCTGCTCATCTTTCACCCCAAGCTACGCAGAGAAGACTTCCATTCTGTGTGCTTCAACCAGTACCTCCACATGTGGCCTGTGCACCAGAGCTCTGTGGCTGGTCCTACCCTCTCATGACCTCCTCTTCAGTATTCTCGAAGGACTTACTCTCTCTTAAGTTGGATAATTTTTGAAACTTTTGAAAATTGACATTCTGTTTGTGGATATTTCTGGGACAGTTTAATAATTCAATACTTCCATGCAATGTATAATGATCAACATTTCTGTATCCTCAAATGTGTGTCATTTCTATGTGCTTGAAAAACTCTAGACTCTTCTAGTTAACCTTGAATATACATCATAAATTGATATAGATAATAACTGTTCTAGGCTATAAATCCCCTTCTGTGCTGTGCAACACCAGAACTATTTTCTCCCATCTCACTGTATTTTGGTACCTATGGTCTAACTCCCTCTGTCTCCCTTCTCCCCTACCTTTTCTAGTCTCTTGTGACACTGTTTTGCTCTTTTCTTCTATGACACTGACTTTTTCAGCTTCCACAAAAGAGTGAGAACATGCTGTATTTGCCTTTCTATTCCTGAGTTCTCTCTTTTAACCTAATGTCTGGCATGTTCTTCCATGTCCTAACAGGATTTCATTATTTTTATGGCTGGATAATATTTCATTCTATATGTACACCACATTTTCTTAGTCCATTCATTCATTGATAGTTGAATTCATATCTTGGCTATTTGTAAATAGTGCTACAATAAACATGAGAATTCAGGTATCTCTTTGACAAAATGCTTTCATTTTCTTTGCATATATACCTAGTAGTAGCCTTTCTGGATCATCCGGTATCTCTATTTTTAGGGTGTTTTTTGAGAAATCTCCATATGTTTTCCAAAGTGGTTGCACTAATTTACATTCCCACCAACAGAGCATGAGAGTTCCCCTTTCTTCACTCCATCACTAACATTTGTTATTGATTGATTGATTGATTGATTGTCTTTTTGATAGCCATTATAACCGGGGTGAGATAATATCTCAGTGTGGTTTTAATTCTTAAGATGAATACTGAAGTGAAAAAAAATAAAACTTTGCTGTCAGTCTCACAAAGCAGACAGGGTATTCCAAGCAGGGAGTTTCAACATCATATACAGAGATATAGAAGTATGAAAGACCAATAGAGGTTGATAGGGCTGTCATCAGTTCAGAGTTGCCACAGGGTGAAGTATCATTGTTGGTGGGGGGAGAACGCAAAGAGAGATAGGAGGGGAGGCTGGGCAGAAAGACAGGGGTCAAATGAAATGAAGGGTCTCTCATGTCATTCAGATGGTTTCATAATTTCCCTTGCTTATGTTGACCAATTTTGGGATTCAAAGCAGAAGAGAGAGCCATAACTAGCTCTGAATTCTAGAGAACTTATTAATTTAAGATGGTGAAAGAAGGATGAGACCACAGAAAAGGGGCCATTGAAGAAGGTGTGGCAATATTACAGGTCAGAGATAATGGTGGAGGGCAATGGAAATGATTGGGAGAGTAGGGATAATGGACTTTCCTAAAGTGGAATCAAGTGAATTGGTGACTAAACAAATAAATGGCTGAGCAGGTGACACCAGGATGATGAGGTTCCTGGTTTGTGTGACTGGATAAGAGAAAAACTATTCATCATGATGGATTATAGAAATGCAGATTTGTTACAAAACACTCATACACTTATTCATTATTCTTCGGATATTTTAACATTTACTTTTATTAACACATATTAATTGTACATGTTGATGGGATCCACTGTGATATTACTAAATATGCGTCAGCATGCATGATCATATCCTACCACCCTTCTTCTACCTTCCTCTCCCTTTCCCCCAGAAGTTTTCCCAGGTCCTAGTAATCACTATTAGACTTTCAGATTTACTTTTTAAAAAATTTCTACATATGAGAGAGAATGCATGATTCTTTTCTTTTATGTCTGACTTATTTCACTTAACATGATGCTTTCTAGTTTTACCCATTTTGCTATAAATGACAGCATTTCATTCTTCTTTATGGCTGAATATTACGTATAGTATGTGTGTGTGTGTGTGTGTGTGTGTATATATATATATATATAAAATTATGTACTTTGAATATAACTTTGAATATGTATAAAATCATATAATTATATATAATATTTTATATGTCACATATATCAAATATATATATATATATATATATATATATATATATATATATATGATTTTTTCCTTTATCCATCTCTTGATGGGGAGCTACATAGATTTCAAATCTTAGCTATTGTGAATAGCACCACAAGAAAAGTGGGTATGCAGTTTTCATTTCTGTATGATGATTTCATATTCTTTTTTGATATATACCCAGAAGTGGTATAACTGAAACATATGGTAGTTCTATTTTTAGGTTTTTGAGGAACCTCTATACAGTTTTCCATAATGACTATAATAATTTACACTCTACCAAAAGTGTTTAAGAACTGCTTTCTCCACATCCTCACAAGCATTTGATTTTTGTTTTGTTTTGTTTTGGATAATGGTCATTCTGATGTGGGTGAGACAGTATCTCATTGTAGTTTTGACTTGCATTTCCCTGATGTGAAGGATATTGAGTATCTTTGCATATATTTATTGGCCGTTTGTATTTCTTCTTTTGAAAAGTATCTATTCAGATCATTAACTAATTTTTAATTGGTTTACTTAGGGTTTTTTGTTAATTTTTTTAATTCTTTATATATTCTGGATATTAACCCTCTGGTTAAATGAAGAGTTGGCAAATTTTTATTTTCCATTCTGTATGTCATCTTTTCACTTTATTGGTTGTCTTGTTCATTTGCTGTGCAGATGCTTTTGAGTTTGATGTAATCTCATTTGCCAATTTTTGCTTTTGCTTTCTGTTTTGGGGGTCCTACCCAGAAAATCATTGCCTGTGTCTATGTCTTAAAGTGTTTCTCCTATGTTTTCCTCTAATAGTTTCAGAGTTTCAGGTCTTACATTAAGGTCTTTGTCTCATTTTGAGTCAATTTTGCATAGGATGAGAGAAAGGGGTCAAGTTTCAGTCTTTTGCATGTGGATATCCAGTTTTCCCAGCAGCATTTGCTGAAGAGGCAGACCTTTCCCATATGTATGTTTTGGGCCCTGAGTTAAGAATCAGTTGACTATAGATGACGAGGTCTGTTTTTGAGATCTCTGTTCCGTTCCATTGGTCTATGTGTCCGCTTTTATACCAATATATTAATTTTAACTTCAGGGTTCCAGAAATTTCAGAACTCTTGAATCAGTTCTATAATATTGCCTTCATAAAGTTTCTGAAGTGCTTAAACAAAGGGAACAAAGTAATATAAAAGGGCTTTATTATTAATTGGACTAGGTTTGATGTTTTGTCTTTCTAGAAACATCCCTTCTGCTAACTCCCACTACTTCTTCTTGGGAACTGTTTGCCTCCCTGACTCTGCCATAGGTAGGCAAATTATATAAATTAGGTCATTCAGGGCCCCTTTGGGAATTTTCAAATAGAAATTAAGAAAAGGGACTGGCTCCTTTTCTTAATTCAAAACTGAAAGATGCTGATGCCCTTGACTCCAAACCTTGTGGATTGTGCTTGTCCAAGAGAAATAGGATGAGGAAGGCAGAGGCAAAAAAGGTCTGGAAAGAAAGTTAATCCAGTTCTAGTCAACCCCAAGAGTAGCTAGCTACCTTCCTGCCCTTTTCATAGTTTTATTATATAAGTCAGTAAGTTCCCCTCCTTCCCCATATCACTAAGGTATTTTTCCCCTCAGTTGTCTCACTAGTGCCTGATAATTCTGATTAAATCTATCTCTAATGCAGTGCCTTGGTTAGCATCTAACCTAAAGGTCACTGCCTACATGTTCTTCCCTGAACTTCTAGATTTGGGGTGCTTGGTGTAGGCATTGGAGAACAAGCCATGGAGTCTTCATTGTTTGAGGAAGACAGCACAGTGCAAGATGGCAGGGCATGTTTTGAAGAGGGAAGTTCTAAATCAACTTACACCTTAGGTGAGAAGAGGGAGTGAGGGAGAGAGAGAACAAAATGACCAGCTAGCTGTGAGGAGGCAGATCCTTAGCTGTTAAGAAACAGTAGCTAGGAGAAAAAAGAATGTGAGAAGTAGAAGAAATAGCCATCAGGCATTAGGAACCCAAAGGAAGCAGCCATTCCTTTTCCCGTGGGAAAGGGAGAAAGGTGAACATAATGGAAAATAGAGAATGGAACAAAAATTCCCTTTCTCCTATTCACATGTAGTTAGTAAGCTCTACTGAGAGAATGAACTTTTAATTTTATCTCACTAATTTTAAATTTAAAATAACATTAGTGTTAAATATTTCTCCATTAAACAGAGCTCCATTGTCTTGGTAGGATTGTATTTCACTTTAACCATTGCATGGTCTCAGCTATTATTGTACAATAGTGTATGTGTCAGGCATTTGCATCATTTCTAGCATTACACATCAACATATCACTGAGTGAGTTGGTGTCAACTTGTTAATTCGGTTAAACGACTGCTTTTTAAAAATACTGTAATACGGGGGATTCCAACATGGCGGCGGGCACCGAGAGATCAAGTCTCTGACCTCTTCAGTTGTGCGGGCATAGGGAGTCGTAAACAACCTAAATCTGTTTGCTCAGGATCACTAGGCAATGTTGAACTGACGTGGATCTGGGACAAACAGTCTGGGCCTCTCAGAACACATACTGAGCCCGAATCAGCTGAATTCAAGCTCCCGTTCGCCTGCTTCCCGCAGACAAACAGCTGTGACTCAGCACTAATCCATCCGGCTGAAACAACTGGTCAGCCCTTCTGTTGCTACAGAGGTAAATGCCAACCGAGCCTTCATAGGTAGTGGCCACAGGTTTGAAACGGGGCTTGGGAGAGACAGTAAGGACCCACCCGTTGCATTGGTCACCCGACAAAGGGAAACGAACTGTCGCCATTTGCAAGAGATACCACCATTGCAGAGAACTGACGTCACCAGACTGCGGCGGAAGAGATAACTTCATTGAAACCTGCGGCTACAGGTGTGTAATTCCCTAACCTTCCCTCTCCACACATCGGGGAAACCTTAAGGGCCCCTCCCAGCTCTCCCGTAAGGGCCCCCCCCCAGCTCTCCCGTGAGCGCGATAGCCAGACCGAGGGAATCAGACGTGGCGCGGGACCCGCGGCGCGGAACTCCTGGCTACCGCTCCCACCAGTGCTGACAACTGAGGTCTCTTGCACCAGCTACCGGGGGCGTGGCTACCGGAGGGCAACTAAAATTCGCTGAGGATTCTCAGCCCCCAAGCTCTACAAACTTAGGGTCTGAGGGAATGGCAAACTGGGAGAGTGTGCCCAGTCATTCATGAAAACAGGGTTCCTGGGAGCAGCAGACCTGGCGTGTAGCCAGTATTGTGGTGAGCGGCACCCATGAGAGGGGCCTGGCTAGAGGAAAAGTGGGGAAGTGACTAGACACAAGAGGAGGCCCTAGGCACTCAGGATTGGAGACTCGCCCAGTCTGGGAGGAGGAGCTGCTGCACAGTGATTGGTTCCCGCGTATTGACAGGAGAAACTTGGCCTGGTGGGCACAGTGCCACCTACTGGAAGAGAAGTTAATGAAACTCTAAGACTGCATTTATTAGGTTTTTTTTTCTCTTTTTTTTGATTTGGGTTTTTTCTTTCATTTTCATTTTTCTTTCTTGTTGTTTTTTAAATTTTTTTTTTACAATTTTTTTTAAATTTTTTTCTTCTAATTTTAATTTTAATTTTTTAAATAATTTTTAAAATTTTTTTTTCTTTTTTTACTTCCTTTTTTTTCTTCTTTTGTCTTTTCATTTCTTTTCAATTTTCTTATTCCCCCTTCCTTGAATTCTACCTGCTTACTCTCATTCTCTTTAGTGACTTATTCCCTTCCCTTCTAATACCTTTCCTCCCAAGCATCAAATAAATTTATAGGAGTAAACAGTAACTCAGCAGTCAAACAGAACAAGAAGTAACATGAGCAACTTGAAAAAGCAAGGAAGAAAAGGAGTACAAACAATGCAGGACAGCCTAAATATTCAGGAGGACCTAGAGTCATCAGAAAAATGGTCATATAAAGAACTCAAGGAACACCTTAGACAGATGGAATGGAACCTTAAAGAGGATACGAGACAGCAAATTCAAGCAGCGAAAGAACACATTGAGAATGAATTACACAAACATATAAAAGAAGAAGTTAAGCATCTTTATCAGGAGATAGAGATTATAAAAAATAATCAAACAATAATTCTAGAAATGAAGGAAACGATAAACCAAATTAAAAACTCAATTGAGAGTATCACTAACAGAGTGGAGCAAGTAGAAGCCAGAACGTCAGATAATGAAGACAAAATATATCATCTTGAAAAGAGTCTAGCCAACTCTGAAAGGCTGGTAAAAAATCACGAGAAAAACATCCAAGAGTTATGGGATAACATAAAAAAACCAAACTTACGAGTCATCGGGATAGAAGAAGGTACAGAGATTCAAACCAAGGGAATGAGAAGCCTGCTGAATGAAATAATTACAGAAAACTTTCCAGAAATAAAAAAGGAAACAGATATACAAATTGTAGATGCATACAGGACACTGAGCACACAAAATCACAGTAGACCAATGCCAAGAAACATTGTTATGAAGATATCCAATATACAGAACAAAGAGAAAATATTAAAAGCTACAAGAGAAAGGAGACAGATTATATTCAGGGGTAAACCAATAAGGTTAACAACGGATTTTTCATTGCAGACGCTGAAAGCAAGAAGGTCATGGAACAATGTATTTCAAACTCTGAAAGACAATAGATGCCAACCAAGAATTCTGTATCCAGCAAAATTAAGCTTCAGGTATGACAACGAAATAAAAATCTTTCATGATAAACAAAAGTTAAAAGAATTTGCAGCCAGAAAACCAGCATTGCAAAGCATTTTGAGCAAAACACTACACGAGGAAGAAATGAAAAACAATAACCAAAACCATCAGTGGGAAGTGCCTCGGTAAAGACAGAGGGTGAGGGGAAAGATAATCATGGAGAAACAAACTAAATTTTTTTTAAAAAAGGATAAATAATCAAACATGGCTAGAAGTACAAACCATATATCAATAGTAACTCTGAATGTTAATGGCTTAAACTCTCCAATAAAGCGACATAGGCTGGTATCATGGATTAAAATCAAATCCAACAATATGCTGCCTCCAGGAGACACATCTGATTGGAAAAGACAAACACAGGCTGAAGGTGAAAGGATGGGAAAAAATATACCACGCACACGGTCCTCGTAAGCAAGCAGGGGTGGCCATCCTCATATCAAATAAAATTGACTTCAAGACTAAGTTAATCAAAAGGGATAAGGAAGGACATTATATACTGTTAAAAGGAACCATTCACCAACAAGACATAACAATTATCAATATTTATGCACCAAATAATGGTGCTGCGACATTCATAAAACAAATTCTCCTCAAGTTCAAGAATCAAATAGACCACGACACAATAATTATGGGTGACTTCAACACACCTCTCTCACCATTGGACAGATCCTCCAAACAAAAGATGAATAAAGAAACTATAGAACTCAATACCACAATCAATAACCTAGACTTAACTGACATATATAGAATATGTCAACCATCATCAAATGGATATACTTTTTTATCAGCAGCACATGGATCCTTCTCAAAGATAGACCATATATTATGCCATAGGGCAACCCTCAGTAAATATAAAGGGGTGGAGATAATACCATGCATTTTATCTGATCATAATGGAATGAAACTGGAAATCAATGATAAAAGAAGGAAGGAAAAATCCTACATCACATGGAAAATGAACAATATGTTACTGAATGATCAATGGGTTACAGAAGACATAAAGGAGGAAATAAAAAAGTTCTTAGAGATAAATGAAAATACAGACACAACATATCGGAATCTATGGGACACAATGAAAGCAGTTTTAAGAGGAAAATTCATTGCCTGGTGGTCATTCCTCAAAAAAAGAAAAAACCAACAAATAAATGAGCTCACACTTCATCTCAAAGCCCTAGAAAAGGAAGAGCAAACCAACAGCAAATGTAGCAGAAGGCAAGAAATAATTAAAATCAGAGCGGAAATCAATGAAATGGAAACAAAAGAAACTATTGAAAAAATTAACAAAACTAAAAGGTGATTCTTCGAAAAAATAAATAAGATTGACAGCCCTTTAGCCATGCTAATGAAGAGAAGAAGAGAGAGAACTCAAATTACTAACATACGGGATGAAAAAGGCAATATCACAACAGATGCTACAGAAATACAGAAGACAATTAGAAATTATTTTGAAAACCTATATTCCAATAAAATAGAAGATAGTGAAGACATCGATAAATTTCTTAAGTCATATGATTTGCCCAGACAGAGTCAGGAGGATACACACAATTTGAACAGACCAATATCAATGGATGAAATTGAAGAAGCAATCAAAAGACCACCAACCAAGAAAAGCCCAGGACCGGATGGGTATACAGCGGAGTTTTACAAAACCTTTAAAGAAGAATTAATACCAATACTTTTCAAGTTATTTCAGGAAATAGAAAAAGAGGGAGCTCTTCCAAATTCATTCTATGAGGCCAACATCACCCTGATTCCGAAACCAGACAAAGACACCTCAAAGAAAGAAAACTACAGACCAATATCTCTAATGAACCTAGATGCAAAAATCCTCAATAAAATTCTGGCGTATCGAATACAAAAACACATCAAAAAAATTGTGCACCATGATCAGGTAGGATTCATCCCTGGGATGCAAGGATGGTTCAATATACGGAAATCAATAAATGTTATTCACCACATCAATAGACTTAAAGATAAGAACCATATGATCATCTCGATAGACGCAGAGAAAGCATTCGACAAAATACAGCATCCCTTTATGTTCAAAACATTAGAAAAACTAGGGATAACAGGAACTTACCTTGACATTGTAAAAGCTATCTATGCTAAGCCTCAGGCTAGCATCATTCTGAATGGACAAAAGTTAAAGGCATTCCCTCTAAAATCTGGAACAAGACAGGGATGCCCTCTATCACCACTTCTATTCAATATAGTTCTCGAAACACTGGCCAGAGCAATTAGACAGACAAAAGAAATTAAAGGCATAAAAATAGGAAAAGAAGAACTTAAATTATCACTATTTGCAGATGACATGATTCTATACCTAGAAGACCCAAAAGGGTCTACAAAGAAACTACTAGAACTAATAAATGAATTCAGTAAAGTGGCAGGATATAAAATCAACACGCATAAATCAAAGGCATTTCTGTATATCAGCGACAAAATTTCTGAAACGGAAATGAGGAAAAACACTCCATTCACAATATCCTCAAAAAAAATAAAATACTTGGGAATCAACCTAACAAAAGAGGTGAAAGATTTATACAATGAAAACTACAGAACCCTAAAGAGAGAAGTAGAAGAAGATCTTAGAAGACGGAAAAATATACCCTGTTCATGGATAGGCAGAACTAACATCATCAAAATGGCGATATTACCAAAAGTTCTCTATAGGTTTAATGCAATGCCAATCAAAATGCCAACGGCATTTCTTGTAGAAATAGAGAAAGCAATCATGAAATTCATATGGAAAAATAAAAGACCCAGAATAGCAAAAGCAATTCTAAACAGGAAGTGTGAATCAGACGGTATAGCGATACCAGATTTCAAACTATATTACAGAGCAATAGTGACAAAAACAGCATGGTACTGGTACCAAAACAGGCGGGTGGACCAATGGTATAGAATAGAGGACACAGAGACTAGTCCACAAAGTTACAACTATCTTATATTTGATAAAGGGTCTAAAAGCATGCAATGGAGGAAGGATAGCATCTTCAACAAATGGTGTTGGGAAAACTGGAAATCCATATGCAACAAAATGAAACTGAATCCCTTTCTCTCGCCATGCACAAAAGTTAACTCAAAATGGATCAAGGAGCTTGATATCAAATCAGAGACTCTGCGTCTGATAGAAGAAAAAGTTGGCTCCGATCTACAGATTGTGGGGTCGGGCTCCAAATTCCTTAATAGGACACCCATAGCACAAGAGTTAATAACAAGAATCAACAAATGGGACTTACTTAAACTAAAAAGTTTTTTTCTCAGCAAGAGAAACAATAAGAGAGATAAATAGGGAGCCTACATCCTGGGAACAAATTTTTACTCCTCACACTTCAGATAGAGCCCTAATATCCAGAGTATACAAAGAACTCAAAAAATTAGACAATAAGATAACAAATAACCCAATCAACAAATGGGCCAAGGACCTGAACAGACACTTCTCAGAGGAGGATATACAATCAATCAACAAGTGCATGAAAAAATGCTCATCATCTCTAGCAGTTAGAGAAATGCAAATCAAAACCACCCTAAGATACCATCTCACTCCAGTAAGATTGGCAGCCACTATGAAGTCAAACAACAACAAGTGCTGGCGAGGATGTGGAGAAAAGGGTACACTTGTACATTGCTGGTGGGACTGCAAATTGGTGCGGCCAATTTGGAAAGCAGTTTGGAGATTGCTGGGAAAGCTGGGAATGGAACCACCATTTGACCCTGCTATTGCCCTTCTTGGACTATTCCCTGAAGACCTTAAAAGAGCATGCTACAGGGATACTGCCACATCGATGTTCATAGCAGCACAATTCACAATAGCTAGACTGTGGAACCAACCCAGATGCCCTTCAATAGATGAATGGATAAAAAAAATGTGGCATTTATACACCTTGGAGTATTACGCAGCACTAAAAAATGACAAAATCATGGAATTTGCAGGGAAATGGATGGCACTAGAGCAGATTATGCTTAGTGAAGCTAGCCAATCCCTAAAAAACAAATACCAAATGTCTTCTTTGATATAATGAGAGCAACTATGAACAGAGTAGGGAGGAAGAGCAGGAAGAAAAGATTAAACAGAGACATGAGATGGGAGGGAAAGAGAGAGAAAAGGGAAATTGCATGGAAATGAAGGGAGACCCTCATTGCTATACAAAATTACATATAAGAGGTTGTGAGGGGAATGGGAAAAAAAACAAGGAGAGAAATGAATTATAGTAGATGGGGTAGAGAGAGAAGATGTGAGGGAAGGGGAGGGGGGATAGTAGGGGATAGGAAAGGTAGCAGAATACAACAGTTACTAATAAGGCATTATGTAAAATTGTGGATGTGTAACCGACGTGATTCTGCAATCTGCATTTGGGGTAAAATTGGGAGTTCATAACCCACTTCAATCTAATGTATGAAATATGATATGTCAAGAGCTTTGTAATGTTGTGAACAACCAATAAAAAAAAGGAAAAAAAAGAAAAAAATACTGTAATACATTTATTTGAATATATTATGCAGAAAGCATTAGTTTATGTGGTATCCATGTAAACTGTAATTGGTAGTTAAATTGAAATACATATTATTATAATGTAATCAAATTATTTTTAGGCCAACACAAAAGCAACACAGATAAGTTTTTAAATTTAAAATAAAGATATGACATTGACGCAGAATCAAATGAAAATGTAGAATGGTAAAGGAAAAAGAGACCAGAAGAAGACATGTTGCAAATTTTACAATGAATGGCAATTTAATGAACAACAATAACAAAATATTATCTGTTATGTAAAAACAATTTAAGAAAATGGATATTTTTCAGCAAATCCACTGTAATTTTGGCCAATAATAAAAAAGAAGAAGCAATTAAATTAACTGTCTGAAATCAGAATTAAATGACCCCCCCTAATTTTTATAATAATTTTTAACAGGACCTGAGATTGTAACATTAGCCAGTTATGAAATAATGTGGGTTCTTCACATGTACACACACTCTCTCTTTGGAGAGATGGAATAAGAAATTATTCATTATGCAAATGTTTTTAGAAAAATCTGAGGAAAAGACAAAAAAAATTTTTACAAAAAGCAAAACATCTCAACTTAAACCACCAAACACTTTTCCCATAGAATATTGAACCCAACAGCATCAAAGATCAATTGTTTCAAAATTTGAAAAATCGCTAAATAAAAGCAATTACTTGCTTTTTTTTTCTTGCTATGCTACATATTTTAAAATATTTGTGCTTCGTTTTCAGAAGCAGACTGTCAGAAAAGTGTTTAGAAAACAGTTAAATTTTTTTCAGTATGTATGTGCAAATGCACATGAATCACTGCTGGTTTATAACACTGTTGAAAAAATAGGAAACAATAAATTTGGTGATCTTATATTCCTTGCCAGTACATGTTGGTTGAGTAATAAAAGAGTTCTACAAAGATTTATGATACTATTAATGCCAATACTTTTAAACAAAAGGAATGCTTGCCAAATACTCATCAGGGAAAAAATGACAGGGCATCATTTACAATTTCTGCTTGATATCATACTTCTCATATGAACAACTAAATTTGAAGCTCTAAAGAAAGGAAAAACTTGCATAAGACCCAGCTACTCAGGTATTTCTGTAGAAATTGAACATTTTCATAATAAAAATCAATAACAAATTTCACACTTTCCCAAATTCAAATCAAATGTGTAAGATTTTATGTGATTGGCAGTATTATATAAATCAGTTGCAGTGTTATATAAATTAGTTGCAAATGCTACAAGAAAAATTTGAAAACAGTTTGTTAATATTTATAAATTTTGACATGCTACTTATATAATTCCCTTTGAATTGGATGCTAATATGAGTTTAGTTAGTGAGTTTACTAAAGTTGACAAAGAGTTTTGAACATGAAATTCATTTACTTCAAAGTCAAAGAAATTCTTCCAAAAGCATTAAACAGTTTTGGTTTACATGCATGAAAATTTGAAAGGGATGTGATATTTTGATAATTGTTTCAGTTATTTTTAAGTATGCCTGGGACAATTTCAGTATAGAAATCTATTTTTTCAACTGGAAATTTTATGAAATCTAAGTAATAATCAAGTATTTCTCATGAAAACTGATTATCTGCATTGTGATCTGTTATAAATATATAATACATCCAGGCTTCAAAGATAGTATGACAAAAAGAATGGAAAAGGTTGCAATAATTTTTGTATTGATCACATAGTAATTGTAATATGCTGGCTAAATAAAATATTGTTAAAAATCAATTTATACCTGTTTATTTTTACTTTTAAAATGTGACTACTAGAAAATTTAAAATTATTTTTGTGGATTGATGAAATTTCAGTTCTACCACACTGGTTTGGAATGTAAGGCACAGGAAGAGTCTCACTCCTGGACACCCTGCTGTTTAAGGATGGAGACTACATCTTGCTTTCCCCTCAGTAATTACTTAGCACGGTAGTTTTTATCTAGTAGGTAATCAAAATGTTTGCTAAATTAATTTTATTTGGAATGAGGCATTAGTTTCTGTCATAAGAAATGACTCTCATCTTTCAGGTTGTAGAATATTACCACCAATTCAAAATTTGTTCAACCATGGGGATATAATATACTTCACATTTCTCTATCATCCCTTAGGTGCCAATTTTTTGAGCATCTTTATTTCCTTGAGTTTGCCATGGTGCCGAACACTTGAGGGCACTGAATAATTGAGTTCTTTCTATACTGATTACTTCTGTCAGCACCAAGATAGAAATGCAAAGCTAAAATATCAAGAAGAATCCTGCAGGGAAAGCAAGGAGGAACCGCAGGCAGAGAGGAGATAGCTTTAAAGCAGAAGTGGGTGAAAATCTAGTCCATGAAGCAGGAAATGGAATTGAGAGCCCAGCCATAAACATGAGGTACTCAAAGGAGAGCGACTTCCAAGATAGCAAAGCCAATACAAATGCAAAGGTTTAAATCATGAGCAAGAGGTCAGGATTTGGAAGCTAAGATGTAGAATGTTGGAGATCAAATTAATGTATTTGTGATCTACATATTTTTGAAGATCTAGGCCGGTGTATAAATCAGGGTTTCAGCAGGTGTGAGACCCAGGAAGAGCTGATTTTTTTTTTCAGCCTAAGCCCAGTTGTAGGAGTTCTTACAATCTTTTTATTCTATCAGGCATTCAATTGATCGGATGAGACCCATTTCTGATGCAATCTGTTTTACTCAATCTACCATTCAAATGTGAATCTCAACTAGAAATAACCTCAGAGATATAGGATAATGTTTGGACAAAGTGTCTGGGTACCCCATTGTCCAGCTGAATTGACACATAAAATTAACCCTTACAACCTTGCTCCAGAAGCAGCCACCCATGCTATTAGCTCAATTACCAGAGATGGATTAATGCTATAAGCTTTATGAATCTTTACTTGGCCTACCATTTTCTCTCTCTAGTATACCATATGCCACTCCCCCAGGAAACGTTTTTGGTCTGTGCAAATGGAAGAACTGCTTCACAGACCAAAAATCTGACAGAGTTACAGATTTACTGCCTAGAGCCTTTTCTCCATTAAAACCTCATCTACCTTCTAAACCTGTGGCAGCTGCCCCTTCACAACAGAACCCCATGAACTTCCAGGAGGTTTGCTGGGCCCTTAACTTTCCCCCAGGGATATAAAAGTATCTTCATGATAATGAGCGTGACCACAGATAAGGGACTTAGGATCCCTTAGTTGTCCCTTAGTTTTTCATCAGTCAAATGAGAATAGTAACATTACTTGCTTGCCAGGGTTGTGAGAATTTGTCTAGAGCTTGGATAAGCCTGGCACGTCATAAGCACTCAGGCCGAGTTTGCTGTTCTCCTCCTGTAGGGATAAGGAGTATTGGCCCTTGGCCTGTTGACTTTCTCAAGGGAAGGAAGGTGGACAGTCAATGCACTATGGGAATTCCCCATGGGAACCAATGCCAAATAGAATGAAACTGGGCCGTGGTAGCTTTACTTCAAGTACAGCATCAGAATGCAGCTTCTTCCAATGAGTCGTGAAGCGGTATGTGTGAATGTTCTCCTGGTGGCTTTCTTTATTGTCTTTATAAAGAAAGACACTGATGTTTGGCGAACTCAGATGTGAGTGAGCCCAAAGTGGATTCCTCCCCAAAGAAGGAAACTAGGTATCTGTCTCGCGATCAGTAGAGGATGCTGCATGCTTCTAAGGAGGTGAGGTTGGTATGTTATGGTTGTAAAATCTGCTGAGTGGCCGGGGACAGCATTTTGGTGTTGAGAGGGATCTCCTAAACAGGTTTTAGACATAACTCTGCCCCAAAGTTGCCTTAGAAAAAACACTCTAGTGTTTCTATGCCTCTATTTTATAATTTGAAAATTAGACATTAAATAGCTGAATTCCAAAGCCCCTTCAAGGTCCAGTATCAATCTGAGAATTGGGTAATTTGTGAATCATCAAGATTTAGAAAAAAAAACATAACGAGATAGGTTTCTCCCTCATGTGGTACCCACCCTCACAATTCCTGAACAATATTATTAAATAGAAAATAATGTAACAGACAGATAGACCATAGGGCTATTTTAAGGGCCTGTTAGCCTAACTCCATGAGACTTTTTGGTAAGTGACCTTATTGTAGTTCTGAAAGCTCCCACTTCAAGCTGTGTTAGTCTCAGAGAGAGGGGGTGGCTGGAGGAGAAAAATGAATAGTGTGTCCAGGTCTCGGAACATTGTACCCATCTCTGAGATCACATTGTGCCTTGTCTGGCTGGAGATTGATGAGATGCACTTGGACTGGGTTGAGGACATTCTCAGCACCCACCCTGATTAGCTCAGGGGATAACTGCTCGAGGGGGTTCGTCAAACTTCTCACGTGACCCTCCCTCACCAAGACTTGGCAGAATCTGTACTTCCCCCCCATGAGATCTTCTTTTCCTATTTGTATCCCTTTAATTTCTTTCTGTTGCCTAATTACTCTGGCTAGAGTTTCCAGGACTATGTTGAATAAAATGGTAAAACAGGCCAATCTCTGTTCTGTTCCAGTTTTTAAAGGGAATGCTTTCATTTTTTATCTATTTAGAGTGATGTTGGCCATGGGTTGAACATATATGACTTGTACAATGTTGAGATATATTCCCAGTATCCCTAGTTTTCCCAGTATTATGAACATAAATGGATGCTATAAAACAGCTTTTTCTGCATTTATTGAGATAATAATGTGATTCTTGTCTTTAAGTCTTCTGATGTGGTCAATTACATTTATTGATTTCCATATGTTGAGCTAACCTTGCATCCCTGGAATGAAACCCACTTGGTTATGGGACACTATCTTTTTAATTTTTTTTGTGTGTGTTGTATATAATTGGTAAGTATTTTATTAAGAATTTTTTCATGTAAGTTCATCAGGGATAGTTGTCTGGAGTTTTCTTTCCTTGATGTGTCTTTGTCTGATTTTGGTATCAGGGTGATACTAACTTCACAGAATGAGTTTGGAAGAGCTCCCTCCTTTTCTAATTCATGGAATAGTTTGAGTATTGTTGGTGCTAGTTCTTCTTTGAAGGTCTAGTAGAAATGGGTTAGAATCCTCATGGGCTTTTGTTGTTGTTGGTAGGTTTTTGAAAGTATCTTCAATTTCATTGCTTGAAATTGATCTGTTTAAATTTTCTATGTCCTCCTGGTTCAATTTGGGTAAGTCATATGTCTTTAGAAATTTGTTGATGTTGTCAAGATTTTCTACTTTATTGGAGTTTAAGTTTTCAATATAGTTTCTGATTATTATCTGCACTTCAGTAGTGTACATAGTAATATTTACTTTTTCATCACAAATTTTAGAAATTTGAGTTTATTCCCTCTTTCTTTTGGTTAGCTTGGCTAAGGGTTTATTAATTTTATTTATTTTTTCAAAGAACCAAATTTTTGTTTCATTGATTTTTTTGAATTTGTTTCAATTTCATTGATTTTGGCTCTGATTTTAATTATTTCCTGTCTTCTACTTTTTTTTCTTCTTTGTCTAGGGCTGTGAGATGTAATGTTAGGTCATTTATTTGGTGACTTTCTGTTCTTTTAATGAATAAACTCAGGGCTATGAGCTTTCCTCTTAGAACCGCCTTCATAGTGTCCTACTAGAGATTTTGATATGTTATGTCACTATTTTCACTTACCTCTAAATATTTTTTCACCCCTGATTTCTTCTGCTATCCATTGATCATTCAGTAGCATATTATTTAGTCTAGGTGTTACAGGGGCTTTTATTTTTTTTATTTTATCATTGATTTCTAATTTTATTCCATTATGATCTGATAGAATGAAAGATATTACCTGTATTTTTTTGTATTTTCTAAGGGTTGATTTGTGGTCTAAAATACAGTCTATTTTGTAAAATGACCTGTGTGCTGCTAAGAAGAAAGTGTATTCAGTCATGGATGTAGCATGTAATAATTGAGAAGGAGGATGAGATAGAGTAGTAATAAAGAGTTAAAGGAAGAGTGAAAGAACAATAGAATTTGACTGTTAGCTAAAGAAAAGAGAGGAAGAGAATCAAGGGAAATAAGAGAAAAACTATATATATATAAACACTAAAGTATATTAATCAAAAACCCCAGTCCTCAAAAGACAGAGCCAAGAAAATAAGCACCTCTGGAAATCCAGAAATGAGCAAAGTGAGATGAATATGTATATGTTAAAATGTCTATGGATCATTCAGCACACAAAAATTAAATTAAAAAAAAAAAGGAGGGCTGGGGATGTGGCTCAAGCGGTAGCACGCTCGCCTGGCATGCGTGTGGCCCGGGTTCGATCCTCCAGCACCACATACACATACAAACAAAGATGTTGTGTCCTCCAATAACTAATAAATAAATAAAAAATAAATAAAAAAAGGAAAAAGGTACTAGATGGGAGATTAAGGAACTGTTTCCATTCTAATGGTCAAAAATCTGTCAATAGTATTATATGTTGGTTGTCAGTTCCCAACTGTCTTTCTGTTTTTTTTCTTGAGGTTTGTATTGTCTGCAAGAATAGTAGTTGGGTTGGGCATGGTGGCACATGCTTATAATCCCAGGGGCTCTGGAGGTGAAAGCAAGAAGATCAAGAGTTCAAAGCTAGCCTCAGCAACTAAGGGGGGCCCTAAGCAACTCAGTGAGACTCTGTCTCTAAATAAAGTACAAAAATTGCTGAGGGTGTGGTTCAGTGTTTAAGCACCCCAGTACAGAGAGAGAGGGGGGGGGGAGGGACTAGAATTTGTGAAGTCAGAATTAGACAGGCAGTCAGTATAGATAGGTAAATCGGGTCAGGTCCCATCAAAGAGGCCAGTTTTGGATGAGTTCAGCAAGTTGGAGACTGTCCCTTGAGAGATTGAAATGTTAATTCCTTCATAACCTTTCCTCCACCCTCATCAAGAACCTGCCCCTGCTCCAACCTGCTACTAAGGTAACCAGTCCCAGGAATTGCCCCTCCCTACAGAGAACTATAAAGTTATTAATTGCTGTGTCCTGGGCAGCACCATCCTGCCCTTCCCCCTTCAGCCCATTGGTTTCTCACCTTTTGGCCATCCCACCAGAGCATTCCTGGGCCTAGTCACTCAAGAAGGAGAAAGATGAGGGGAAGAGAGCAGGAGAACAAAGGAAGCCTAGAACATATAAAAAGGGCAGAATTCCTTGCTTCTTAGGATACCAGGACACCAGCTATGCCCCCTTCTCCCTCCTGGAAGAAGTCTGTTACCCCTTTTTGAATAAACTGTGTTTTATATGCTTGCCTTGGTGTCCTTCTCTAATGTTATACTTCAACATGTGGGGAAGCAGGATAACCTGCGGTATCACTTGGAGGCTGACAATCTGTCAATTCCTTCTTTTTGTGGAGCTAGTCAGGCTGCCATTCTCAGTTTTCCTTCTTGGCAGTACAAAGTGTGGCAGGTTAAAGGGTATTGTCTATTCCATTCACAGTGAGGGTTTGCTACAAAGTTGTGTGAACGGGGTTCCTACAGGTGAAACTCCTAGAGGCAGGATTTGGGTCTAGCTAGTACCCTGGTGCTTTGTTGATGACATTTGGTCTGAAGCTTTTCAATCAGCACAGCTCCAGAGCTCAGGTGCTTCTGATCCGTGCTGGGAACCTGTGCCGCTATAATCTCCCCTGGGTTCCACTGGAGCAGTGGCGGAATCAGCCCTCCTGCCTCCTCTGTTTCCCATATTGCAGGCCCCTGGGCTCAGTCCCAAAGTGCGTGCGCGCACCCCAGTTGGTCCCAGGAACTGCAGGACTCACCCTTTGAAAGGCATCTAAGAGCTCTCAGGTCTGAGTGTCCCAAATTCCCCTGGCTACAACACTCTCCAAGCCTGAATTCCACCTGGTTTTCTACTCACACTCTGGGTTCCGGGGCGGGCCTCTGCCAAGTCAGATATGCAGACCCAGCTGGAATTGCGCAGGTCTGGGGGCCTGGGTTTGGACCGTCACCCGCCGGCCACCGTAGCGCAGCAGGAAAAGATGGCAGCTGCCTCGGCTTTCTGCGGGCTTCGGGAGAAAGCGGCGTCTTTCCCTCAAGAAAATAAAATGTAGCTCACCCACTGGGTCAGTTTAGGAACCTTGATCACTGATATCTCCATTTCAAGACATACTAAGGTGCTACCTGAAATGCGGGTTTTCTTGTCCCCCTCTCCAATCGACCTGGGGGTGGATTGGCATCCATGGCTGCCGGTGGATTTTTCCTTTCTTCTTTTTTTTTCTTTCTTCTTTAATTTTTTTTTCTATCCAACTTTCTGAGTCCCTAGGCTATTCTGACATTCTAATATTAAACTCCAGTAGGATTTCTTTCTTCACCCACCTCAAAAAGGATTTCTTTCCAGGCCTCGCGCGGGAGCCGGCTCGGAAAGTAGCCTCTGCTCCACCATCCTTTTTTTTTTTTTTTTTTTTAAAGAGAGTGAGAGAATTTTTTTTAATATTTATTTATTTATTTATTTATTTATTTATTTATTTATTTAGTATTTGGCGGACACAACATCCTTATTTGTATATCGTGCTGAGGATTGAACCTCAGTGCCAGGCGAGCGACCTACCGCTTGAGCCACATCCCCAGCCCTGCTCCACCATCTTTGACCCTCCATATGGAGGTGGTTAAAACTCTTGAATCTTGGGTGGATTTGTTTTTCATGACTTAGAAAGACTTTTACTATTATTTATTCAAGTATGTTTTTCTGCCCTAGGCTATCTCTTTTCTCTTTCCTCTTTTTTTTTTCTTCCACTTCTTCAACTATATGTATAGATTGCTTTATATTGTCCCATGTGTCTCTGAGGTTCTGTTTATTTTCTTGTTTTTTTCTTCTCTGTAATTCAGTTTGGATAGTTTCTTGTTTCAATAACTGATTCTTGTATTCACAGCAATTCCAATCTATTATTAAGCCTTTCAAGTACATTTTTTTCATTCAGATGTTATACTTTCAACTCTAATTTCCATTTGATTGTTTTCAATTTATATTTCCTAGTTCTTGTTAGACCAGGACGCAAGAAAAGACCACTGACTCCAATTAAAATCAAATTAAAGCAAGCTTATTATTTTGACCGACCGGCTGCCTCTCCCTCCCAAAACCACGGAACAAGACAGCAACCCCAGCTTTCCTGCAGCCCAGCTTTATAGCCCAGAAAGTTACACAAATCGGGGTTACAGATAACAGAACTCTGACAAACATCACACTAATAGTAGTTTACATTTTTTGCTGGCCCCAACATCAGAATTTATGAGGACCATTAGAGCCTCAGAGAGGGTCATTGTCTGGCCAGGGAAGGCCAATATTTATGAGGTGTCACTAAAGTTTCAGAGAGGGCTGCTATCTGGTCAGAGAGCCAGGCATGGGTGAGTTCAAGGCACGGCAGGCATTCCAAGCAGGTTCAGAATTTGCAGTAATTTATAGTAAAGCCAAAATTATCTTTTCATGGCTTTGTGGCGAGATGGCTCCCAATTTTAAGAAAAGATCAGGTTGGGTCTATCAGTTCTCTGCTGAGATTTCCCCACCTGTGCACTCACTGTGTATATAGTTTTCTTGAAATCTTTGAGTGTATTTATAATATTTTCTTTAAAAATCCTTTTCTGCTAACTGGAACATCTGTGTAAGCTTGGATCTATTTTTGGTGTGTGTGTGTTTGTGTGTGTGAGAGAGATTAATACTTTCATTTTTGCTCTTCTTTTTTTTAAAAATGTGAATGGTGTTTATATCTAGTGATACATTTAAGTTGTACACTAGATGTACAAAATTTTATTTTGAAGAAAGACTGATTATGCTGTCTCTTTCTAGAGGCGTTAAATTCTGTACCAGTAAGAAGAATTACTAGTGTGTTGCCTTGTGGAGACTTGGTTTGGGGCTATGTAAGAGCACATCTAGAGCAGTTCCCACTGTAGGCAACAGTCTTCAGTCCTAAAGTGTGGCCTCTCTGGTGTTCAGTTGAATATTTTAGGTGTTCAGCAAAATATTTTCTTTTTATCTAGTGTTAATTCCAACATCTCCTGCTGTCATGCAAGCTCTTGCATTCCCATTCAGCTTGGAGTCCCCTAGGAGGCAGCTATTCTGTGCCATGCCCTGATGTGGCCTTGTCCCATGTATGTGCAACTCAGTTTTCATGCCCTGAAACAAGGAGATCTCTGCAAGTATGTTGGTGTCTCCTGTCTGCACAGCTTCTCCTGCATCAGTACCACAAATTCCAACCAACCCATCATCCTCAGCCTTTGGTCTTTGTTTTCTGCATCCTTCTTGACCACTCTCTTTTGTGCGCGTGACCCCCTTTTCTGTGCTGCCCCAGGAAGAGTTTAGGATGAATACTGAGCTCACTTCATGTGTTTTCTGCTTCTCAGGAATTACTACTTTGCTACCTCCTAACTAATATCTTTAAATGGTTGTTTCATATATGTATATTTTTAGAGTCACTCAAGGGAGCTTAACTCCAAAGCTCATCATATGTGATGACCAGATTCATGATATTATGAGGTACTCCAGATTTAACTAATTTCTGACTTTTTTTTGTCTATTAAAAGAGTTTGGATTTGATATTAGGCCCTGATCTGATACAACACCAGATAGAAACTCAGAAAAATATTACTTTTTTTCCCTCTCTGATTATTACTATTAACCTTTTGTTTACATAGAAATACCTAAAGTGGTGTGGTTTGTTATCTAATTGTGATGTTCCTTGTAGTTATTCTCAATGATGTCACCAAAGATTTTTCTTTGTTATTGTTTTGCTTTGCCTTATTCCTGGAAATTATATGGGATGTTATTGAAATAAGTGAACCATAGCACAAGACTTAAAAAACTTTTGAATAGTGTTTGAGAAAAAAATTGACTTGCAGTATTATTTTAAAAAATTTTGTCTCTAAACTTTTCACCTACTAGCACCTGGATTCCTTTATATCAATTTCCAATGCTCACTATATATAATTTTCAAAAAAGAAAGCTTTCTTTTTTGGAGTCAAATTAAATGTCCCAGGAGCCCTCATAGGTTGAAAATTCTGAGAGCCAGATGCTCAAGTCACATTTCAAGGGACTATTAAAACAATGGCAAGTGAAATTCTGCACCTTCCTAATATAAAAGGATCTGTAAGAAAGATGAGATTTAAATTGCTGAGAGGCAACACAGGAGTCATGGGTTGAAACCATTAAAACTACAGTTTTAACCCAATAGCAAAGTGGGTAAGAAACTTGAAAGGCATTCCACAGAAAAGGATACTAAATATCCACTGAACTCACAAAAAGGGGCTCAAAGTCATTTGTAATTCAAAATGAAAATAAAAGCCACAACAAAATACCACTATCCATCTACTAAAAAAACTATAATGAAAAAGACACACACTAGTGAGTGTTAGTGAGGACATGGAGCACTTGAAATTCTTTACCCTGTTTAGGGGAGTTGTAAACAGGTTTAGCCACTTTGGAAAACCAACAGCATTCACTAAAATTAGACTAGGCATTCTGTAGGCCTAGCGGTCCTGCTCCTATGCGTAGTTAACAGAAATGTGTACACACATATATAGAAAGAACATGAAAATGTTTCTATGACATTGTTCAATATAGCCCCCAAATGAAAACAACTTAAATATACATCAAATTAGATGAATAAACAAACAAATGAATAAATGTCACAAATATGGTATTAATCCCAAAGAAGCCATACCACAAGAGAACACATACTGTATGAGTCCACTTACGTACATTTTAATGCAAAAGCTAGTGTATGAATATTATATATCAATATAGCAGTGACCTTTGGAGAATGAGATAAAGATTAGGAAGAGGTTTCAGGGAGACTTCTTGCCCAAGAATAATAAAGAGTTTATAATATTCTATTTTTATCTAGAAGGTAGTTAGATGGGTGTCTGCACTTTGTGAGAATCCAAAGCTATGCATTTAAAATGGATAGTTTAATAACACATTAAGGAACATTTTTAAATTGGAGTTTCATTTACAACAAATGATAAGGTACATAAAATGAATAGAATGCTTACAATTACAATTATTGTGCAAAATTTAGAGAAACCAATGCAAGTAGGAGAGTATTAGAAAAATGTAAAAGTGAGGTAGTGCAGGTCACGGTGGGTGACTAGTGAGAGATGGAATGCCACGGGAAGAGTGGCTGTGAAGGGAACTGGGGACCATAGGTGGAAGGTGTTGAATACTAGGCAGGGTTCATTTTAATCTTAAAAGTCCTTGAGGGCAAATAAGAGTTTTGCATGGGGTAATAACATTCCCTTCCGCAATCCTTTCTGCTTCTAATTGGTTGAGCTATATATGATATTTTATCCTCCATAATAATCCAAAGGGGGTTGGGTTGTCATTATTTCACAAACGAGGAAATTGATACTAGAAAAGCAAAGTCACTTATCCAAGGATAAACAGCAGTGGGCTTCTAGCAACAGTGGGACAGTTTTTCTTCCTTCTGAAAGTGACCTCAAAAACAAAGCATTGAAGAATTTAGCAGATGACTTATTCATTGGGGATTGGAGACAATAGGTAGAGAATGCAGAGAGAAGCTCTGCAGCATTCTGGGGCATCCAGCATCCAGGGCAAGTGACTGGCATGGTTTCCATGGCAATAGATCCCGACCCCCACCACAAGACATCCTTCTCTTCTGGGCCAGAGAAACTAATTTGATGATCTTGCCCAAGTTGTGGAGTCAGAGCCACTCAATCCCGTGTCAGCTCAGGGCACTGCCTCTAGAAAAATACCTTTTTTTTAAATTTTAGCCAGTCATAATTAATGACTCTTTCTTCTTGTCTCAGAAATATTCTCCTGCTCAGTGATGCACTGAGTGAATAAGTATTTTTTGAAATTTTCCGTCTCCATCATAGCCCTGGGATTTGGCTGTGTGAAAGAGTTGAGAAAGTGGAAAATTTCTTTTACCCATTCTGAGATCTGTGCTGACTGAGATCTGCATTACCAATTATCTCTCTATATATATGAATCTAAAATGTGCCATTTCCTCATTAATGTCCAATTGTTCTTTTGATGTTGGATGGAAGTTCTGGTTCAGCTCTCAGATGCATCCCTTCCTAGTTCTTTGATGTGAAATGGTTTAAGCCTCTTGCGGGCTCAGTTTTCTTATCTACATTATGGGGACTGAGGTGAGTATTGCACTATAGGGAGAAATAGGTATGAAGTGCTTAAAACACACACACACACACACACACAAATAAATAAATTCAAATGAACCTTATATTCAGACTGGTTTTCTGGTCTTTCTACTACTTGACAGAGAATTTCTTAGTAACTGTAAATACTGATTATCCAACAGAGTCAGGAAACATGGTGCTTCAATTAATTGAATATTACCAGTAATGGAGACACACACATACACAAACACACAACCAATAGAGGAGATAAAAAATATTTAGGGAAGCTGGGTATAGTGTTGCACACCTGTAATCCCAGCAGTTTGGGAGACTGAGACAGGAGGATTGTGAGTTCAAGGCCAGTCTCAGCAACTTAGCAAGGCCCTAAGCAATTTAGCCTGCCACTGACTCAAAATATAAAAAAAAATAAATAAAAAGGGCTGGAGTTGTGGCTCAGTGGTTAAGTGCCCCTGGGTTAAATATCTGATACCAAATAAATAAATTAGGAAATAAAATTCACAAGTATATTTGCAAAGCACTGAAAACCCAGGGTTTGAATTTAGTTGGCTACCTCTAGAGTCCCCATTTTAATTCTCCAAAGATTGGACATATTATAAAAAGGTTCTGCGTGCACTCACAGCTGAGTTATTCTTTTTCATCTACAAGCTTATTACACCTGAAAACATGGATGCTTGTGTAACCATGAGAAAATAACTTGGTTAATTTTTTTTTAATCTGTAAGATGGAAGTAATCATTATAACTCCATTATGGAGTTATATGAGTTTAAATGAGACAGTCACTATCCAAGAGCTTAGCATGGAATATGTGCATTCGATGTGCATGTAGTGTCCCACCTGAATCCTCTTTGCAGGCCAGGCTGTGTTCATCCCCTGGCTGCTGTTTGTGAGGGCTGATAACAATTCACCGCTGCCCCTCCACCAGAAACTAGCCCATATGTAGCCAAACAAAGGCATCTTTACTGGGGAGGTAACATCCCCAATCCTAAGGGAGGATCTCAGCCAATGGCAGTAGACTTAGTTGTACAAAAGACTGGCCTCCCGCCTCAAGGCGGGCTTGATTTGCGGCATAGCTAGGTTCCTTGCAGAGTCAAGCTGAAGCTAGTGTTCAGCAGCCACTGTACTCTTCTTTAAGGTTTTTAATCCTATGCTGCTTCCTTTACTGCTCTTGTCCCAGGAGCACTTTCCTAGTTACTTACAAGAATCTTCATCTCAATCCTGGCAGCTTGGGAACCCAACGTAAGACAACTGGCTTCGAAGGTGTCTCAGGAACCAGTCCTAAGGACAGGATTCTAGAGTCTGTTCAATGGCTGGCTGGGTGGCAAGAAGGACCCCTCCAGTGGAGGTAAGTGGAGAACTGATGATACCTGGCATGCTACACACTATTTGTTAAGATTTCTCTCAGTAATGAGCTGGAGTGGAATTAGGGTAACAGGGGAGGCATTTGCTTGTGCCAAACATCAGGCATTTGGGAAATGAAGGAAAATAATGTAAGTTCCCTGGAATCAGATGAGTTGTTGCATGAGTGAAAATTATAGGCTCAGTTCAATTAGTCAGAAATTTAAAGCAAAATATGAGAATCAGAAGGCTTCAACTCTGGCATTTGGGATGGAGCGGTGGGTTGGAGGACAGAAACGGCTGAAGATCAATTGCAATCAAACAAACCTCTGAGAGGGCACAGCTGTCTCCCTAAGCAAGTCTCGTGAGCCAAAGTCAGGCTTAATTGAGAAAGTGTGACCCGAACAGTCGAGAGATCTCACTAGAGGGATGTACTGTGATTTTTTTTTTTTTTTTTTTTTTGCCAAATCTCTGGTCTGTTTCCCCTTGTTAGAGTCCTTCATCCCTCACCTTGCTTGAAAGTTTTTAAAGAGACATCAAGTAAGCCCTTCAAAGACACTGAAGGGTCCTTTTCAGGATATGTTTCCACTTCTCCTCCTGACTGCCTAACTCCTAAGGAACATCAGATCTCGGATTAGCACAACCAGGAAGTGCTGGGCATGCCAAGGGAGAAATGGTTGCTGTATGCTGAAGCCCCAGGACCTAGGGAAAATTTACTAGCAGAAGCTGGGAGTGTTTCTGAGACACTTGAGTGTTTGAGCAAGGGGAACAGAACATAAGCTTGTTGAGGAAAAGCTTGTGGATG
Organism: Spermophilus citellus; assembly: GCF_964194105.1. Lineage (NCBI taxonomy): Eukaryota > Metazoa > Chordata > Mammalia > Rodentia > Sciuridae > Spermophilus > Spermophilus citellus. The sequence goes on from NC_138187.1 coordinate 152,042,272, forward strand.
TGGAGCACAGCACCACCACCACAAATTAATGCCTGGTAAGGGCCTCATAGATAAATTCAAGCTGTTGTGGGAAAGTGTTTAGAAGACAGGAAAAAGCAATGATCTTGTAGCAAATGACGGAGGATTTGCGGTACCAGAATGCTCAGGGAAGTAGGTATGCTGAATGGGATCTCTTGAGGGCCCAGAGGTCAGTCCATTTAGCAAGGTGATAAGAAGTAAGCTGGTGAAGGCAGCTTCAGCAAGATCAAGAATCTCAGTGGTAACTGTCGTTGTAAGCCAAGACATGATAGGATGTGTGGTTACAGAATTGGGCTCTACACTAGCAGTGGGCATGATGGAAGCATGTCAGTAGCAAGGTGGATATCATTACCAGAGTGGACAACAAGATCTATCAAAGGAGATGGCTAGAATGTGCATTCCTGGTTAGAGTAGAGGCACATGGATCCAGATAGGCGACAAATGGAATCTTGGCCCAGATCCACCTCACAGTAGGTCTAGTGGATCCACAGTCCACATGCTGTCATTTCATTGCTTCCCAACTTTGTAATTGGGGGAGAGATACTTATGCTTGGCAGTGGGCTGGAGGACAGAAACAGCTGAAGATCAATTGCAATCAAGCAAACCTCTGAGAGGGCACAGCTGTCTGCCTAAGCAAGTCTCATGAGCCAAAGTCAGGCTTAATTGAGAAAGTGTGTGACCTGAACAGTCTAGAAATCTCACTGCCAGTTATATCTTGAGATTCAGAGATAAAACCAACCATCTGAGAAGAAGGGGAATAGTTCATTCTTGTAGGTTCCTGAGGCCTGTCCACATATTATTGACGAATAACAGCATCCCATAACTAGTGGCTTAAGATGACAACCATTTACTGTTGTTCACACAGTGGGCCAACTAGGGTTCAGAAGACCTATGCTGTGCTGCTTCTCACTGCAGGTCTGTGTGTCTGCAAGTAGTGGGCGAAGCTTTGTATTAGGAGAGACTGAACCTCCCTACCCCAGATATCTTTCTCAGGGCAAATGATAGAAGTGCAAGGAAATTCAAAATCAATGTCATGTCCAAAGTCAAGCCTCATTCAAGATGAGACCATGTCAAGGATGTGAAAATAGCAGTAAATTGGGGGCAATGATGCCACAGACTCATGTAAGAAAGAAGCTGGGGAGGAAAGATCTATAAGTAGGGAAGTTTGAGACAAACCATAGGAAAAAAGCAAGGGCTGCAGGAGACCATCAGGGGTGTCTGTTGTCCTCTATGGAAGAGCATCAGGAGCCTTGGAAAAGAAGTGAAGATAAGAACTTTATACAGCTTCTAGCTTATTCCAAGTCTGTGAGCCTGTAGTGAAGACCATGCAAACACTGTTTGCCGGTGGGGATTGCAAGGAGCCCAGTAGCTGGGAGGGAGGGTAAGCCCTCTACATTCAGTCTTGGGGAAGGACTCATGGTTCCTTTTTTTTTTTTTTTGGTTCTGGTGATTGAAACCCAGCGGCACTTAACCACTGAGCCATATCCCCAGCCCCATGGCTTTTTTTTTTTTTTTTTTTTTTTTGCCAGTGGGAACTTAAAATGTTGCAACCACTATAGAAAATATATTGGCAGGTTTTTTGAGAGGTCAAGCCAAGAGGAAAGGGTAAGAACTCTACACAGCAGTGGAGCTGCCAGCCAGCCCCATTTCTTCTTCTGGTAGTAAATCCCTAGGAGGGTTTTGGAGGAATTTAAGTATCAGCATGAGGGCAATGGACAGAGGTATATTCTCAAAGATTTAGTATAATTCAGAATAGATTCCCCCCCACCACCTCTGTGCAGAGATTTTGATCCTTCTCATTATTCCTCTAAACCTGGACCCAGGAACAGCTGGTCAGAGAGCAAGCCTTTGGAGGGGGCAAGATATCACACTTCTCAGCCAGGTAGATGGATCTTCTGATTTCCTCAACATCTCTCTATGAAGTATAAATCTGCTTTTATCCCCAACTGTGAGTAATACCTATTGTTTTTAGATATCTATTTAAAACAATCTAAAAACAAGATCTGGCATAAGTTGTCTAATGTGTGAATTTGTTAATTGTCCTAATTATTAGAAAGCCCCACTTAATATAGAAATTCAGCCATTAACTAGCTATTTATATTTTCATCCTATTCCATAGCCACAAGTGTGAGCACCAAACACGTTTTAAGGGATTGACTCTGTATATAATTTGTTTATTTAGAAATCCCCATGTTCATGAATTCACGAGACATACATCTTATTTGCAAGTATTGTAGTGGCAATGAGGATTGCTATTTGGTTTCATATTTAATTATCCAATGTCACTGGCCATAATTCATGTGCTTTTCAGGAATCAGATTGGTGAATTAAATTCCCATTAAATTAATGGGAATGTAATGGAGTTCACTATACCTACATCCTTGAGATTTCAGGGTGCTAATCTCTGTGTTCTGGGATTAAAAAAAACTTTTTAAATATTGATATGGGCAGAAATGGGGAAGGTGGTATGCAGTTTCAAGGAATTCCACTTACTCTTCCACTGCAGGACTTCTTACATGAGGTCAAGGAAGAAATGTGAGGGTCCTGCCACCACCACGTCCTGTAAAACACAAATAAAAGGAAACCATCAACAAAAATCAAATATACTTTAGCAAGTCAGTCTAAAACTATTAAAAAGAATGAAAGCCTGTCTAAAACAGCCAATTGGTTTGTTGAAAATTACAAAGAAAGACATGGTGTTCACCTCTATCTTTATTTTCCTCTGCCATTAAGTTGCCTTTATTATCTTTTATTCTTTTATCATTGAAATTCTTATATACATTACCATCAAGACAGTGCTAAAGATTATTAAACAGCCAATACTTTGCTAAGTGCTCTACAAGTATTAAAGTACAAATATTATCAATGCAAATAGAGAAAATTATCATATGCCAAAAGGCAATATCCAAATGTAAGAACTTCAACTATTTTCTACCTATGTCATATTAATTCAGTTCCAATAAAATTTGCCATATTTGGGGTTACTTAGAACAATTATTTAAAATTTTATTTGTAAGGAGACATAACTTATGAAAAATGGAAAAACTTGAACTCAGATATGAAAACAGTTATGATAATTAGAAGAGTATAATTTTGATATGAGAACAGTGTAAATATCTCAAAAAACAGAATATATTTACATATGAGAATTTGTGACATATGAGATATCACTGGGAAAAGAAGAATTCTGCTCTGTGATGGTGCTAGGGTGGATTGAAAACATGTATGCAGCTGCTGTAACAAATTGTTCTGTACCACTGGAGAGCAGAGCCTCTTGTTTGGCATCTCCAGTGCCTAAATCAGAGGAGGTATTCATTAAATGATTATTGGACTTATTTTACTGAGGACTTATGTATAAGAAATTTAATAATAGTAAAAATAAATTAAAGGTTATCAACTTCCTAGAGACCTATGTGCTTAAACAATAAGTCACTCAAATAATCAACAAGTTTGGTTGTGAAAGGATTTTGAAGACTTAGCTATATTAATAACTAAAAGGCAAATAGATAATTGAAAAAGCATTAATTAGAGAAATCATACAAAGCAATAAGAAAATCACAATAAGCAAAGTTGATTATATGAATGATACAAAGCAGGAAAGATAATTCATCAAAGTAAAATTATTATAAAGAAATATATACAGAAACATACAAAGCCATTTTCTCCCATGTTAGCAAAAATTTTACTCAATAAAAAATGTACAGTTCTGATGCTTGGCTAAACGTGTGCAAATGCCTAGCTACATTAGGAATTGGTAGGTGTAGTTATTGTGGAAGTTGATTTTTGTAAAATCTACCAAAATTGCAGAAACATAAAGTTGTTCTTTTTATATTTTTAGGATGGATATCTTTAAAATGTAATCTACTATTTAAAATTTAGACATTAAAGTGTTCACAACAGTTATTTAGAATAATAAACAATTGGAAACACGTCTAACAATAGAGAGGGTTAAATAAAACATTGCATATCTGTTCTATGAAATACTGTAACCATTAAGTGTAAGAGTTATGAAGAAAATCAAGTCCACAGAAATACAATTGTTTTATAATTTCAGTTGATGACATAAGACCCAGCACTGTGTCCTAAACTGAACAAGCTCTGCAGAGGACTAGCCAGCCACATACAAAAATAACTGCATCTCTGAGTACCAAATAACAAATAGCAACTTTTGATTGCTTTGTATTTGGTGTAAATGAGAAATAAACTTTAGTTGTCCTGAGTCATTGAGTGTGCATTGCTATAGCAGAGCCTATTATATTTTAATCAATACTACCACTCCTTTTTGCATAGTATTCTGTCATGTTTCAAGAATACAGTATTTCTTCTGTTTCAAAATGTTATGACAATTTTTTGTTATTCCTTTTTCCAATATGTTTATTATGTTAGTCTCTCCTTCAATGTCTTATGATTTTTTTTTAAAGAGAGAGTGAGAGAGGAGAGAGAGGGGGAGAGAGAGAGAGAATTTTTTTTAATATTTATTTTTTAGTTCTCAGAGGACACAACATCTTTGTTGGTATGTGGTGCTGAGGATCCAACCCGGGCCGCACGCATGCAAGGCGAGCGCGCTACCGCTTGAGCCACATCCCTAGCCCCAATGTCTTATGATTTTGACCATTCAATTTTAAAATAAGGAACTAAAAATTTGAAATAAGCATGGATGGAGCATATAAACTGTTAGATTTTATCAGAATATGTACAGAAGCTAGCTGTTTATTTGGAGACATATATCAGTGTATGAAAATTCCTTCTTTGGGACTATTCAATAGCAAAATAGAATTATCCTCCTATAGAACATTGTCTGGGAGGGGAGTTGGCACAAATATCTGTTCTGGGAGCAAGGTATAGAAATGATCTCATGGTCTAAACTGCAAACTTCCATTGAATTCTGTTCTTACTGCCTGGTGTTCCCACATCTGGAATCTTATTCAGTTTCACTAGGGAATCAACTTCTGATCTTTGCAGAGATTGGTCATCTGGCTGTATAGTTTTGGGAAGGGTTCTAGGAGGATCTAACTTCCTAATCTGTACCAGTGATTGAACTTGGGGGCACTTGACCACTGAACCACAACCCCACCCCTATTTTGTTTTTTTATTTAGAGTCAGAGTCTCCTGTTTTTTGCTGAGGCTGGCTTTGAACATGCAATCCTCCTGCCTAAGCCTCCCAAACTGTTGGGATTACAGGAATGTGCCACCACACCCAGCAGGATCTAACTTCTTACATAGATTTCAGCCAAGTCCCTTATTTTCAATCTATGACTTTTATCTTTGGCAGTACCTGGGTCTCTAAATGCTAAGCCTTTCCAGGAATACCTTAGGCAAGTTACCTTTTCCTTTGCAGTCACATGGGCTGGTGTTTACTGTATTGAGCTAGGTCAGTCTCTATTCTTCCCTATGGTATTTGGACTTGGTATAAATAAGATTTTTCAAAACTGTCAAATTTTATTATCTAGGGCTTTCTTCTGTGTTCTTTTAGATTTGTTTTCATTTCTTCATTGGGATATTATTGCATTTAGGGATGGAAAAGAGATTTTTAAAAAGTAAATGGTAAATCACCTTATTTAACTGGAAATATATTGCTTGTGTATTAGAAAAATTCCAAAGCACCACAGGGAAATGTCAGTGCTTCCTCATAAGGTATGACAGAAATCTATGCAAGCCCCCCACAAAGGGCCAATGTCCATGATGAATTTGACCCTCTACCTACTCCTTTCCTTCCAAGGTCGGCCATGTAGGTGCTTGTACAGTTCTTAGAATATTAAAAGGACTCACTAATTCAATTTCACAAATCCTTACTGATGGGAAAAATCACATAATTAAAAGTCTTCCAAGAATTGTTTTCTGTGAATTGGCACACATGGTATAAGCAGAAATTAGTATTTTAGCTTTCTACTGTTTTATTCTTGGGTTATTTTTCTGAAAACATGAAAAATGGACTTTTTCGAGAAAGGGGTGTGTTTAAAACTATCATTTGTGTTGACCCACTGTAACATACATTCAGACGTATCTCCTGAATGCTACTACTGCTTCTAAGTCCGGAAGCTGCAGTGGGGCCTCCCCATCCCACTGCCAACGATATCACCATGAAAATAAGGTCTGCCCTCAGCACTGTATTTTTGGGGAACAAGCCTAAAGAAACAATCCAAACTTCAAAATGTTTAAGTGTTAAGATATTCATGACAACTCTCATAACAGCAAAAAATGGAGATCTCATTCACGTGCTCACTCTCTCCCCAGACCTTCCTCCACATACCCCAGCTGGGTATTCTTAATTACACACGGGCTTTAGACAAGAGCAGAAAGTTCATCTTTAGTAACCAGAGGAAGGCAGAGTATACAGATACAGATGGCTGGAGGTGGGTAAATGAGGTAGTGGGAGTTTGTGGAAATTCTCTTCTGATTGTTCCAATTTTGCCAGGAAAGTAAGAACCAAGGTCGTCTGCTGAGACCGAGAATGGGGGCAGAAAGTGTTGGACGTGTGAGAAGAAAGAGGAAGGTGTGAAATAATCATTTAGTGGTGTGGGAGGGTACATATATGGGGAATACTTGTGGTTGCTGGGCAGCATTGCGGGCTCCCTGGAGGTGAGGGAAATGATTTCAAGTACATCAAATCATCGTGGTCTTATGTATGTTCTCAGCCAAGGCCAGCTGCACTGAGTTCATAGGCCAGAGCAGCAAAGAGAAAATCAGATTTGGAGGTTAGCCAAGCAAACATAATGAAATAAGGGGGACGGGGGACGTGGGCGATGAGGGCATAGGCACAGAAGGTATTAATGATCAACTGTGGAGTGTGAGCTGGGAAAGGAAGGAAGAAGAGAGGGCGTGAAGGGGGTGGGGACTGAGAAAAGGGAGCCTGGGTCCTGGTAGGGTCAGGAGATTTTTTAAATCTGGGAGCTTCTGGAAGAAGAAAGCTAATTTTACAAGAGAGGGATGTGGGAGATACCAAGGATAGGGTACCATGAGGGAGTTGTGCTAATTTGTTATGACGAGGTCCAGGGTGGTCACCATGGGAACGAGAGCTTGAGGGAGGGCAGAGGACAAGATCATCAATGTGGGGGCTTTCATGAAATGAGTGAATAACCCTGACACATGAAGTTTCATCTGCTAGTATATTAAAATCACCAAAAATCAAGACAGAAGTAATGTTGGAGAATGTGACAGTGAGCCAAATGTCAGTAAGTTATAGCTACCATGGGGGTGGGTGGGTGACATCGTCTGACATATGATTCAAAGCAGGGGTATTTTGGAAGGAGGAAGAGTGATGAGCAGCAAGGAGGACCTCATCCGTCTTCAAGCCCAGAAGCCTGAGGGCTGTAGGAGGAAAAGCAGCCCTTACTTTGCTGGTGGCAGCGTCCTTGGGGAAAAGCCGAGTTTTCATTAGAGAGTGAGAGGAATGTTCAGCAAAGAGCCTGGAGACATACAGGAATTTACTGCTGAGGGACCATGAATTCAAGAGAGCACAAGAAAAGTTTTAGGGTCTGGGGTAGGCTAGGATATGGGGAGATTGGACAGAGCCACATAGGAATGAGAAATGAGGGGTGGCCTGGCAGACTGGTGACTGACAGCAGCAGGGATATAGGTCATAAGGTTGGCTTGGGTGGAGTCAAGGCAGATACTGATGGGAGGGGATGTTGAGACTGGTGTCCAGGGCTTCCTCTGGACCTCTTCTTCAAAGACTTGAAGCTTAGACTTCTGTGGTGCTTATGCTTGGTGCCTCTGTGTAACTGGAGTTGCTTCCATATGCATCGTGTCATTTACCTAGCAACCCTGCTAGGGTTTGATTTATTCCCCATTTTACAGATAAGAAAATGGGCCGTGCCTCAGAAGTTGAATAGCTCATTCGGGGCTACACAGCTAGTCAGGCTAGAGTCACAATTCCAAAGCTATGTCTGTGTGACACCCAATTACTTCTCTTCTATGAAATCATACTACCTCTCCTTGGAGATAAATAAGATTGAGGTAAGATTGCAAATATGTTTGTAGGATGGGGGCAAAGTTGAGGAAATTACATTTCAAGCCCCATTTTTTATTTTTTGTTGATCCCAATGTCCATTTTCTGAGGTCCTCTCATCCCCCCTACTTTGAGATAAGATTGCCTCAATGTCGTATCAAACCTATGACAGTCATAAGGCCTTCCCCAGATTCCTGCGGATCCCCTGGGCTTGCATTTTCATGGCTTCTCTGGGTCTCAATCGTGGCCATCACTGAATTGGTTCATTTGAGATCCTCTCCCATCTTATGGGTGCCCTAATGTCTGTACCTTGTTGCCCCATAAAAAAAATTGCTTATTCCTTAAATTCTATAAAACAAGATGCTCACGAAGCCCTTGCATTTGTGATAGGCTTTGCAGAGGCTTTGGATGGGAGCTAAAGAGGGGTGTTTATTCTAGCAACACAAGCAGCATCCCATTGAACATAACCCACTCCTTCCCCAAAAGCCTTTTAGTTTTTCTCACTGTAGGTTTTCACTGGCTTCTTCTCCTAGCAGTGTCAGCCTACCGTGACCAATTTGCTGACTCCTCCCTTTTTCTCGCCTGTCTCACCTCTTCACTCCTTTCCTTTGTCATACTTGGGAATGCTAAATGTTTTCATCCTAATATATCAAACAACTACCACTAGCCCTTAGTTTCCTATAGTTGGCTAAGCCTTCCTTTGCCAATCCAAATTAATTAAGGGTTTTGATTAAAAGGGCCTGTCATGTAATAAGATCCTGCTGCCTGGATTCAATTTTGTATTGCCCTGTATATAGTCAGAAGCAAGGCTTCTTGCTGAGATAGGTGCTGTTAGGGGAAGGGCAGGAGTGAGAAGCAACCTAGATGCCCTTCAATAGATGAATGGATAAAGAAAATGTGGTATATATACACCATGGAATATTACTCAGTATTAAAAGAGAATAAAATTATGGAATTTGCAGGTAAGTGGGTAGAGTTGAAGAATATGCTAAGCAAAGCAAGCAAAGTTCTCTATGATAAGTGGATGCTGATCCATATGGGGGAGAGCCTGGGAAAAATGAAGGAACTTTGGGCAAATGGGAGGGAGAGAAGAGGAGGGGGCATGGGGGGCAGGAAAGATGGTGGAATGTGATGGACATTATTATTGTAGGTACATGTATGATGGCATATATGATGCGATGCTACATGGTGTACAGAGAAATAAAAGTTGTGCTGCAGTTGTGTACAATGAATCAAAATACATTCTACTATCCTATGAACCTAATTAAATTATTTATTTATTTGTTTTTTAAAAAAGAAGAGTCTTGGGAAGGTGGGGAAAATGCCAAGTAGCCTCTTCAGAGAAAGCAGACAGCAGTACCATGGAAGAGGAGTGCCAGGAAACCCAGAGGAGGCAAGAAGCAGATTGGTTAGATTTTTCTCTATCAATCAGTAAGCAAGCAGGAAAAAGTGGGAAAAAAAATGCCTGACATTTCATGGTCAGAAGTCTGCAGAGAGGTTGCAGGTTGCAGGATGAAGATGAAGACACAAAGTGGTAAAATGTGGAAAGGATTGTTGCTGGTGAGATGGGTTGTGTGGGTCTCAGTGTGGCAGTAGCCAGGAGGAAGGCAGAAGGGAAAACTCTGGCATCTCAAGATTGAAAAGGGCTGAGAAAGGATAGGCAAGGCAGGGAGGAGATGGTGGTCGGGGGTTCAGAAAGGAATCAACAGTGCTTGCCTCTCTTAGCTCTCTGGGACTTGATAGTTAAAGGGCACCCAACACCATGCTGGCACTGCGTCCTGACTCTCCCTATTTTCTCCTTAAAGATACTGAACTGTTAAAGGTGCAGTGGCTCCAGCAGCCCAGCCAGCCCACCTGCTTCACAGAAGTCTAAGATGAGGAAGGCTAATTAGGAAGTCGGCCTCCCAGACTCCCCACCCGAGCAGGTTTAGCATGGCTCCCTGCAGCACATGCCTTCAAGTGGTCATCTAGCTTAGGAAAATGCACAGTCACATAATAGCTGCTATTTCTCTCTCCTCCACTTCTCTCCCTAACATCCCACTCTCTTTTTAGGGAACAATGTTCTCTCTTGCCTGCTGCTACACATATGGGGGGTGGGGGAGTGGGCATTTGATTCCCTAGACTTGAAGTCAAATCCATCTCTTCTCCTGAAATTCTCTCATTTGCATTTGCTTGGTTTCATCATTTTGTAGTCTTATTGCTTACCGGTTGCCTTCCTTGCTTTCCTCCCATCCTACAGTCTTCTCACATCTTTGTTTCATTTTTTGCATTTCCATTTACTGCTCTTCCAATCAAATGTCATCTCTGTTAACACTACATGGGAAGAAGAGCAGAGAGGGCCTATCTTCTGGGTGCTCGATAAAAGTGGGCTCTGTGTAAGATATGTTCCACATGCCATAGGTGATCCTCTGTCATCAGTGCATCCTAAAACAGCATCTTTTCTGCCAGCTTTTTCTCTGTATCTCCTGTCCGTAAGTAGAATATCTGGTAGTTTGATATCACGTACTATTGTGCCTATGGCACAGTTAAGGCCACTTTAAAGTTGTAACAAATGTCTTTAGTCTCGGGCCATATGGAGACTCAGTGGGTGGTACCATTAGCTGCAACGCTCCAGGCAGCTCTGCAATTGCCTTCCCCAGAGGAGAGAATCCCAAATAGAGGAATGTTTTGATAATATTCTGGAACAGATTTTAAGCTGCTCTTGCATCAAGTAAGAGTCTTCCTGTTCTCAATGCAATTTTATTTCCCCCCAAATGATTTCAGACATGTTAAGTCATGGACAGAAGCAACTCCTGATGCTTACCTGCATGATCCCTGACAACCCCACTCTTATCCCACAATGGCAACTTGATTATAGTCCTCCCCAGAACCTAGGACAGATTATTCTCAGTCCAGTGTGTAGGGGATTTGTTGGGAAAACAATGAGTTTCCCCTTAATATTTTTAACAGTCACGTATTTCTAATGAATGTATCAGTAAACAACTAAGGACATAGGACACTCCTAATTAGGCAATAAGCAGAAGCAATTCTCCACTTTGGGAGCATATTACTTAGTCTTCAAAGTGATGCCATCAGCTCACTAGGCAACCTGCTCTCTATCAGACCAGCATAGACCAATGACTGAGTGGCTTGGAGGCAGGGGTCTTATCCTATCCTACTGTACCAGCACACGTTTGGCAAGGTGTTGACTCTCATGGCAGAACTGAGCTGAATCTAAAACAGGAAGGAGCCCACCAGGTCTTCTAAAAATTAGTTTTGAAGAACATTAGGATATTCTGAGATGGAGGTTAAGAGCTTATCAAGGCAAGAGAGAAGGTGCGTTATTTTCCAAAGTTTTGTTGCTGTTTTTAATTGCAAAACATACTGACTCCTTACTGTGAATAGCCAAAGGATTCATCACGAGCACTGTTTTCTTATAAGCTCTGTGGATCGGTGTGGGAAAGACTGATCCAGTCCAGACCTCTCAGTTTACACACGAGGAAACTGAGGCTGAAAGAAGACATGACATGTTTAGGGACATTGGCCTTATTAGCAACTAGTCTGGGATTTGAGCCTGCCCATCTTGCTGTGCTTTTCCACAGGATGTTGCCACACAGGCCTCTGCAGCCAGGCAGGAGGGAAAGAACCAAGTGAACAAGCCAATAGCATGAATCTGATGTCAAGTGCTTATTTCCAGCTTGACATTTCAAAATTGATGTCCTGTGACTGCCAAGAAGAGTAACCCCAAACTGCCCAGGTCCTCAGAGAACATATTTTCCCTCATGAACCATGCAGTCTCCAAATTTCTGTTCCATGTGAGGAGTTGTATACCCTGCTTTATATTTTATTCATGTGTCCAAGCCATCACTTCACCTTTAAAAAAAAAAAAAGCAAATGATCCCTACAGTAAGAACCTTTACAGACAGATGCAAAAACCCTCTGCTGAAACTGAAAAAAAAAATAAAATAAAATGCCAAGAAAAATAGTTAAACGTGCATGGAACACTAGCTAGAGAGGTGTGCATGTGATGGAGTGGGGGTGTCTTCTGAATCATTTCCCTAAATTTAGCAATGCAGTTTTAAAAAAATAAGCCTTTAAGAGCAGCTTCCCAGAAATCCTGTTATTTCTCTGCATATGTCTTACGTAAGTCTTTACCACAGGTCTATGGAATAGTCAAATAGGAAGGGGACAGCCCTATCCCCAGAAGAACTATCAAGAGAAATTCAGAGGTTGGTGAGAATAAGAAATTGAGAAAACCTGACCTTCACCTTTGACATCTAGGCAGCTGCGAGGTCCTGTCTACTGGAGGCTGTCTGTCAAGTGCTTCACATGGAGATGTTGTGGGATGTTCCTCATATTTATTCATCTCTCCCTGTGGAATAGAGCTGTCACTGTTAATCATTTTTAAAAACCTTATAGTTATTCTTGCTGAACTCCTAAAGGAGTTCTCTCTGCCACCCACCCTCATTTCTTTGGCATCTCTGTCTCTACTCCCATTTATTTTTCTCTAGCTTCACCCCATGAGTGGTTCCAGAAAGAATCAGGCCTCCAGAGTGTTTAGAAATCCATTTCTTCACATTCCTCTTCCAGTTTAAATCTAGCAATTGCTTATGTGGCTTCTCTGAACTTCTACTTGGAATCCTAATGGCCAATGGCAAGCATTTGTCTACTGCACAGGTATTGAGATTGAAAGAGGGTCACATTTAAGTTGGGATACGTGCCCTGATGTCTCTAACTCCATAGCTGCTTCTATGAGTGCCCATGTGTAGGGTCAGCTTTGAGCACTCCAGTGAAGGAAAATGACAGTTGTCACAATGGCGAACTTCTTTAGTAAGCCCCTGCCAATGTCTTCCACCTGCCTACATCCTCATTCTGGAGTTTTCATAGGAAACTCTGTCCTACTTCCCCATAACAAAGCCTCTTTCCTATTCTTCCATCCTGTTTAGTCTCCTTTTGTTTCCCACTGAGCTTCTGCAGATTGTCATGAATCCTTGCAAGCTTGAGCCCTGAGAAGTTGATGACCAATTTCAGAATCTATTAGTAACTGATTATGAATTTATTACTCACCCAGTATATTTAACATTTTGATAGGAGAAATCTCATTAATTCACAATTACTGAAATACCTACCATGTTCCAGGCCTTCTCCTACACACCAGCCCATAGGCGATCCTTGCTTATGTTAATGGCAGAGACTCACAATAAGCAAGGAAGCAAGACCATTTATGAGAGTACTGTGAAGAAAAGGTGATTTGATAGAATAATTTGGTGAGTTAGGGAAGGCTTTATTGAGGAAATGACATTTGAATTGTCATCTGAACAAAGAGAAGGAGTAAAATTCGGGAAAAGGGGGTTCCAGGCAGAGAGAAGAGCAAGTATAGAGTTTCTGAGGCGAGAACAACTCAGGGTTAGAAAGAAGGTAGGTAGGGCTGTGGTGGAGGGAATGGTGGAGGGGGCGAGCCAGAAGAGGTGAGATACAGTCCAAATAATGCTGTGTAACCCACACTAAAAGCTTAGATTTTGTGAAATTGCATTGGGAAGACATTGGAGGGTTTTAGACAGGGATCAAATCAAATTGAAGCCCTAAAAGACCAGGTTCTCACTTAACAGAATGACCCTGAACTGTAGAGAACCTTCAAGTCAACAGAAGATGCTGAGATGTACCAAGGAGGGGCTTTTGGAACATCTTGGACCACAGTTCTGACTACCAAAAACACTGGCTAAGGCACTTCACCTCATTGCCTTTAGATTTTTTATGTGACAAATGCTTAAATTAGACCCCTTGTGCTCCCAAGCCTTTCCCCATAACACATACAGAAAATGGTATTCATGTAGCCCACGTAGAATCCTGAGGCTTCTCAAGGCTGTCTCAGGGTTGAGGCACACTCACAACACTCAGGAGGCAAATTAGTTGACATGTAAGACTCCTCTTGGTTACATAATTTGGAGGTTGAGGAGCAGTATGAGGAATTGTCATTCAATCTGTACCCAATGGGAAGGTAAATAGATATATTCTAACTGAAGCAAGAGCAACATGAGCCTGGGTGGTGATGAGCAGTGTAGAGTGTGGCTTACTTCACATTTCCCAGCATCAAACATCCTCAGTAACCAACCATGTCATCCTGTGCCCTCTGCTATGAGCCAACCATACAGATTTCCCTGACACACCAGATCTCGGGTCCTTTTCCCCTGCCACTCAGGTGATCAATTCCTTCCTGAATGGTGGAGGGGGCGAGCCAGAAGACTCACAACAAGCAAGGAAGCAAGTGGTCTACCCAGCTCAGAGCTGCTTGTGCTCCAGAATATTCTGCTTTTGTGATTGGTAAATTTAGATTTCAAGCCAAGCGGCAAGGCAGTCCACCATAGTGACTTAATGAGATTCTTACCATTCCCTTTCCCATTTCCCATGGCCCAAAAGGAATTTCTTACAAAAAGCTAGAGCTGTAATCTGTAACAAATAAAACACAGCTGGGAAGCATCTGTGCCAGAGGATAAAAAGTCACTCTACTATAATAAAAAGTAAGTACATGAAGATAGCAAGACTTGCCCTCTTCCCCAGGATGTGTCCTTGGACTCTGTAATGCAGAACATCTCTACCTGCATTTCTGTGTCCTTTGAGACTTGGCCTAGTATGTACAGACCCCCTAAACTCTCCCTTACTCATGTTTGTTCTACTTCCAGACTTAAAACACCCCTCTGAACCTGATTTAATTCTTCCATGCTCACCTTTGTTCTGTGCCCCATCACAAACTCTGTCCTTTGACCTCCCTAATTCCATCAGCCAATCCCTTCTTCTTAACCCTCATTTCCAAGCTTATTGTATACAGAATGTTCATTATAGTCCTCTGTGACCTTGACCTTCTGCTGTATCATTCCTCAAGTACAGGGACACTAGAACTCTCCAGCATTACCAAAGAGTTACACAACTCAGACAACTGGGACCTGGTTATGAAAGGGTTAACCCTGTGGTCTTCTCTGGTTAACACTGGACCCTACTTAACTGATTTATGGCTCTTCCACAACTAACTATGCTTTTGGTTATGTTGGGGGTCTTTGTAATGTTGGATGGCAATGATTTATGTTAGGGATGGACATCATTCTTCACTTCAAGAACTTGATGCAGCTCCTCCTGAATGTAGAACTCATGGAAGTGTAGAGAGCTACCTTACAAAAGGCCCCTGAGATTGTAATTGTAGCCCTCAGGTTTGTCCACACTCAGTCTCCCACAATTAGTCAATTACCTTTAAACCCTCCTCCCTGGCTCTAGCAACAGTGCCTGAGTCAGGTAAGTTGTGATTCTCTGTATTCATCTTGCTCTCCAGTTTTGGGGGTGGCAGTTTTCCCTGTGAGTTCAATTCTCTAGTGCATATAAAAAGAGCTGGGTTTTCAGGGTTCCCTCCACCCCAACACAATTTGTTTCCTGTTGTAAGGACAAGATTTATAACCACCAAGCTCCTGATATGACAAACTTGCAACTACAGGCTGCTTATTCATCTTTGAAGATCTTTATAATGACTTGTTGTCTAGATAGCAAGTGCTCAATAAATGTTTGCTGAGTCAAAGTCTGAAAGAATAAAAGAAGGAAGCACTAAATTAAGGGTCATTCCCTTAAAGATATAGAGCTTGTTTCTAGCTGTCATGTGAGTAAAGGAGACTTACTCTTTGCTCTTCAGCTGAGATTGTGGTAATCTTTTTTGGAAGAATTAAGAGTGTTTCCCAAACTTCGGATCCAATATCAGACTATAGCATCCCAGCTTATTTGTCCTGTCACCACTAGATACCAGACATTGAATTCTTATAAACTCTCCTACCCTACAAAATTCCCAAGAGATTTTTGAAGTCCCAACTTAGGGAGGACTCAGTCTTAATATGTATCCCTGTCTTCGTTTAGCTGATGTTTATTGAGAAAGTTACTAAAATATGCTGTGTGCTGAGGAAATCCTTCCACTGCTTCCCCTTAATAGGCTGAGGTGGGACTGACTGACATAATTGGAAGATATGTAATTGTAGCTTAAAGAGGCTAAGTGCCTGCTTCACATAGCAGGTAGCAGAACTGAGGATTTTTGTTGTACTCTCTCAGTGCATCCAGTCATCCTCTAGGAAAACACTGAGCACCTACATGCGACAGGCACAGAATTAGGAGCCTTGAAAGATACAAAGATAAACTCCATATTCTTGCCCTCAAAAGAGTTATAGTGCCCTCATTGGGGGAATATGTATAAAAGGATTTTTTAAAAAAATGACAGATGTCTATGTTGCACTTCTAAAGCAAATAGCTTGTTATTTCCCTTCAGTGTTGGACAAATCTTAAGACTTAGCTCTTGGGTTCTTTAGAGTTTCAAAACAACTAAATACTAAGAAGGCCTTCAAAGGATACTAAGAAAAATAAGTCCCCTACAATAAATATACTCCTCAACCTTCTAGTTAAAAACAGAAAGGCCAAACCTAGGAGGGGATATCTTAGAGCTATCACACAGTGTCACCTCCCTCTACCAGTCATGTCACCAGGACTTGCCAGCCTATGACTAACTTTGGAAAAGTAGCCCCTGAAGCTGCTATTTCTGCTTCTTTCCTGGAATTCCTGCAGACTCAGGATGGAGTAGATCAAGTAAGAGACTTAAACACCTGTTTGTTTCTCAAACCAGGTCTCAGTATCATATGATGTATTAGTTTCTGAACTATGTACATTAGTATTATATACTCCAGTCTTTTACCTGATTTTAGCTTTCAAAGTTTTCATGATGGTCCAAATCTGAGTCACAATGATTTAGGTTTGGTAATGGTTTACAATGATGAAAATAAAAGAATAGGCAGGTGAATGAGGGGAAAAAATTTTAAAAGAGCAAGTGAGAGTAAAGGAAACTTAAAGGTCATTTAGAGTCACCTGTTCCCTGGTGAAGGGGCCGGAGACACACTCATGAACTATCAGGGTCCTAAAATCTCACTTTGCGCTGAAGTAGCTCCTGAATTTTAGAGCAATTAATCGCTCCTACCAGATGAGTACCTGACACCCCAGGAACAATTTTTACCTTTTATTATTATGTAACCCATCCTGGTACTGCTTCAAAAAACTGTGGACAAATATAACACCTGTCAACTATTTCAGAAAGAATATTTCTATCCAAAACCAGAACCTCATAGTTTCCTGATATGACTTCATTTATAAGTTCCAATATTTTTATCTATCTACTCCTTCCATCCAAACAGAATTCCCTGTATTCCTACCTGTAAAGTTCTCTCTGCTTTTTCCCAATCTTTACCATTTCTTCTTCCTCTCCTTTCTGAAGATAGGAGCAGACAGACCTTCTGTGATACAACCATGCTTTTTAAAAATTTTTATTATTTGTTTTAATTATACATGACAGTAGACTGCATTTATGCACTTTGATATATCATACAAAGGTAGGATATAATTTCTCATTTTTTTCTGAGTGCACATGTTGTAGAATCACATTAGTCATGCACTCACATATATACATAAAGTAATGTCTGTTTTGTTCTACTATCCTTATCCCCACATCCCCTCCCCTCCCTTCCTTTCCTCTCCCTTCACCTCCCTCTACCTAATCTAATGTAACTGTATTCTTTAGTGCCCTGCCCCCCTTGTTGTGAATTAGTATCCATACATTAGAGAAAACATTTGCCCTTTGTTTTTTTGGGATTGGCTTATTTCTCTTAGCATGATATTCTCCAACTACAACCATTTACTGGCAAATGCCATAATTTCATTCTTCTTTAAAGCTGAGTAATGTCCATTGAATATATATACCACAGTTTCTTTATCCATTCATCTATTGAAGGACATCTACATTGATTCCATAGTGAGGCTATTGTGAATTGAGCTGCTATAAACATTGATGTGGCTGCATTACTGTAGTATGCTGATTTTAAGTCCTTTGGGTATGAACTGAGTAGGATCTGACTTCCTTAACAAGACCCCTAAAGTGCAAGAAGCAAAATCAAGGATCAATAAATGGGATGGATTCAAATTAAAAAGCTTCTCTCAGCAAAGGAAACAATCAATGTGAAGAGAGAGCCTGCACATTGGGAGAAAAATCTTTACCACATGCACCACCAAAAAAAGCATTAATCTTTAGGATATATAAAGAACTCAAACAAATAACTCAATAAATGGGCTAAGGAACTGAATAGGCACTTCACAGAAGAAATGCAAATCAAAACTACACTAAGGTTTCATCTCACTCCAGTCAGAATAGCAATCATCAAGAACATAGGTAACAGTAAATGTTGGAGAGAGTGTGGTGAAAAAGGTACACTCATACATTGCTGGTGGGACTGCAAATTGGTAAAACCACTATGGAAAGCAGTATGCAGATTCCTCAGAAAACTTGTAATGGAAGCACCATTTGACCCAGCAACCATGCTTTTTATAACTGTACTTGTTACTTAACCCATTTAGAATTGCATTTTTTTTCTGAAAATTGGAAATAATAAGTAGTAGTTGCTTCAGTGAGTTTCTGCAAGGTTATCTGAGGTGAGACAGGTAAAAAACCTGAAACTTGGTATCCAGCATAAATGAACATGGTTGCTACTTATTGTATCTACCCATTTT
This sequence comes from Spermophilus citellus, assembly GCF_964194105.1. Classification (NCBI taxonomy): domain Eukaryota; kingdom Metazoa; phylum Chordata; class Mammalia; order Rodentia; family Sciuridae; genus Spermophilus; species Spermophilus citellus. The sequence continues at coordinate 152,060,789 of NC_138187.1, forward strand.
TTAAAATTCACTCAAATTTCCTCTTCTCCCTGTTGCCTTTCATTTTACCCACATCAGAAAGCCATTTCTGGATTTTTTCTATTAAAGTATTCCCCTATATAAAGTTCAGAGGTTTGCTCATGTATCAAAATATTTTAATCCCTAATTGGAAATGTCTATGATGAAGATGTAGATGCCGTAATGTTTACTCTGGTGAGGAGAACTTCTTTCAACTTTGTCTAGTATAATATCTATCTATACACAGAAGCTTTTGATAAAAAAACTGTTACCTCAGGACCAAACAGGTATCTCATTACCTTCCATTCCAGGCTCCATGGAGATTTGACACCAGCAATAATGATGTTATTACTTGACAAAGGCATCCTCAGAAAGGGCTGGAAAGACAGGGTCTGTTTCTCTCAAGCCCCTTATGTCACACCCTGCATCCTGGGACCCAGTTTCCACCTGGCTTCTGAGGCAGCACCTTTCTGGGAGCAAGGAAGACTTGGAGACATTCCTGCCAGGCTAGATTCTCCAAGGGCCCCTGAGGGTGCCTTTTAAAATATGTATAATCCTGGTCACTTAGAAATACATCTCATTAAATGAGATATTTTTCAAGAATGGTAAATAATTTATAACGATAAAAATAACCCAGGCTTAACATAAAAGCACAAAAAATAAACTCTGCACCTTCTCTTCCTGTCTTGGGTGAGGGAGGGAAGGGAGAAGGAGAGAGAGAATATGTTCCAGCTAGAGCTGTATATAAGAACAGAAACTTGACTAACATCAGTGCCCTGAGATGCAGGAATCTTGACAATGGGAGGAATTGGATTTTAAAAAACTCTAGTCCTGAGCACCTCAAGTCATCCCCAGCATGGTGCTTTGCTCCTAGGTGATGATACACCATGGAGTACAACTATCCAGCCCTGGTTCCTCCTCCTCCCTAATATCTTTTAATCAGAGCTCTGAAAACAATTTAGGAGATCTCAAAAGGCCCTTTCTTCAGGTGTTTTTGAAATATGCTCCAATATGACTTCACGGTCCATAACTCTTCTCCTTGCCCACCAGCCCCACCCTTGCTGCTCCAAAAGGGCATCAGCCTCGCTCCTGCCTGTGCCCTCACAATGGCTGTTCTCTCCAGGAGTTTCTTGTTCCAGGTGTGCTCATTTCCTCTTCAAACCTTTGCTGCCCAACTTTTCAGAGTTGGCCAATGTCTTGCTTTTTCTCCTCATAGCATGGATCACCTTCAAAAGTACCATATAGCTTGTTTGTTCTTTATCTTCTCCAAGGAGGGCAATAATTTTTATTTATTTTATTTGTGGATATATTCCCAGCTCCCATAGCAATGGTCATCACTGAAGATTGAAGAGTTTACCAAATTCTCAATCACATCTGACAACAGAGAAGAACAGTGTTCCCTAAAAGTATTTGACAAATGGCAGGTCTTCCCCTCCTTCCAGCCATGACTTAGGATGCCACTATTCAGCAAGGGATGATTTGGGGCTGACAGAGGGTGGCCTCAGGTGAATTATGGATAGCTACCCAAACTGTGCCTATCCTAACTTTGTTCAGCTCAAATTATAGCAATCGCAGCAGCCACATCAGCCACGTTGGTACTTTTAGAAACTGGCAGTGGAAAAGAAATCACAATAAGACTTCAGCTTGGACTGACTTTTCCCCTCTGCTTTTCTCTGCCTCTGCCTGGAGCACAGCCATATATTGGGCTGGGAATAAAAGAAGTGAGGGCATCTTTTGCACGCACTGTGTAAAACCCCTTTATTTCTCAATCTGTGTTCTGAGCTCATAATATACCAAGTTAGTAATTGTGGGTAATACACAGTTCTAAGCAGTTGCTACATAGTTGTAAATACATCTTTAATTTGTAACCAATTACTATGAGACATCCTGTCCAAAGCTCAGATGTGCTTCCTCTGATTGCCTGGCTGCTTCCCCCAATTGGCTAAACACTTCAGAAAACTCTCAGCACCATGCAGGAAAAGTAGAAAGCATGCTCTGATGGTTGAGAAGCAGACAGGAAGCTCAAGTCACCTTTGAAAGAGCACCAACAGGGCACTGGAAGGCAGCACAGTGTCAAAAGACTGGTGCTCCTACCCCAGCACCTCCACTTGTCAGTGGTGTGAACTTAAAAGAGAACTTTCATAGAGCCAGCCTTCACTTACATATGTACACACACAGTACATATGCACATTTAAATAGATGTTAATGCATACATATGACAGCCAAGTGCATTGTCAGGTATTTGTTTTGCAAATATCTCTTCCTGCGTCATGATTGTTTACTCTGTTAATAGTTCTTAATTTTAAAGACGTCCAGTTAGCATATCTTTTTTATGATTATTAACTTTTATGTCCTAATAACTTTTGCCTATCCTAAAGCTTCTAAAGATGTCTTCCTATGTTTTCTTCTAGAAATTTTGTTTTATATTTCAGTCTGGGGTCTAAAATTAATTTTATGTGTAGTGCAATGTGGAAGGGATTATTTTCAGTTTGTTCCATATCACTGTCCAACTGATGCCTTTTATTTTAAAGGCCTTCCCCCACAGACTTGTAATGGCATCATTTCCCAAAATTGTATGATGAGGTTTTTATGGATTAATTTCATTGTGTTATAATTTGTTGCTCTATTTAGCTATTCTTTCACCAACACCACATAGTACATATATTACTAGAGCTCTAAAATAGATCTTTGAGCTTTGCTCTTCATGATTTTTGTCACTATTCTAGGTCCTGTAATTTGTATGAAAATTATAAAATTAGCTTACCAATTTCTACAAGATAATTCAATTGGATAGATCACCTGGGGGCAAATTTTACTTCTTACCCAGTACTGACTTCTTCTAAACCATGAATATGGTACATCCCTTATTTGGTGGTATTTAATATCTTTCAGCAATGTTTTATAGTTTTCAGTATTTTAAGTGCTATATTTATTTAGCCTCCAGAATAAGCCTAAGAGATAAGCACTATTATCCCCATTCTTATAAGAAAATAAGGGTTACAGAGGATAAATGATTGGCCCAGGGTCATGTAGCTAAAAGCAGGAGGGTCACTGTACAAATACAATATAACTATACAAAAACATGTGCTCTGTAGACATAAAGTAGTGTCCAAATATCAGCTAAGATGACTACATTTTCCTGGGCAGATGGACACCCCCCCGCCCAGTGCTGCCATGTAAATATTCAGAGCCTTGAACCTCTGGTGAATTTTAACTTCACAGTCTGGGTTTGGCTGATTAGTCTTCTAGACTTTGTATTCCTTCTTAATATAATTTGAAATCCTGAGAAAAATGCTTTTTGTTGAAGGATCATATTTTTCTCATTTCTTTAGTCCCTCACAGCCTGGTCTGATGTATGATCTGCAGTGTTAGCAGTAGATAGTTGCTGAAATGATGATAATGATGATCCAACCATGATAGCGAATTTCACCGGCATCCGTCATGGCTTTTTAAAACAGCGCGCGCGTGTGTGTGTGTGTGTGTGTGTGTGTGTGTGTGTGTGTGTGTGTGTGTGTGAGAGAGAGAGAGAGAGAGAGAGAGAGAGAGAGAGAGAGAGAGAGAAACTTAGGGAATTTAAATTCAAACTAAATTGTCTACTCAATTTTTAGAGAGGAATAAGAACAAAGGAAAAGGTCAAATGAGTAAGCCCCCTGTCCTTGAAAATGACTCCTCTTTGACATATTTTTTAGTTACTGCTACCCTGTTTCTGTTTTGTCATCCTATTTAATCAGAAAGTATTCAATTTACTGGACACTAGGTCATAGATCAGTACAGAAATTGTTCCAGGTCTTTGAACTAAACTATATTTTCTATGTTAAAATATCCAAAACATGCAATTATGGAAGACAGTTTGCTTCAGAAAATGAACCACAAAACTCAGTGCTAGTGGCTCATGGGAAGGGTTCTTTGTGTAGTTTTTTCAAGAGAGTAGAGAGGTCAGGGTTTGAAATTAAAATGAAAAATTTTCACCTAATCTCCATTACTACAGGACTGAAAGGGCAAAGTGCAAATCATGAGATCTCCTACTATCTGCATCAAATCTTTGTCATCTGTCAATGAAAAAAATACATAACAGCTGTCACAATGCTTTTTATAAGGGAAATTTCCTTAGTACCAAATCATCTCTACAATGTTTGGGCATGTGTGTATTCCTGACTCTGCATATTACCAATATAATTCCCAATATCATGAGCTGTAATTACTGCATACTTTCTCAGCAGCAAGCTTGGATACTGATATTTGCCAAATCAAAGAAAATAACATCTACTGATGGGGATGGCAGAGAAATCAAAGCAACGTAGAAAAAACTTTGCATAATTAAAAAGATAGCAAGTTCAAAAATGTAAATGCAGAAAGTCCCTTTAATTTAGTAACTTTGTTCATGAGAAAATTGTTTTGAGTATCAAATACCAGCTTTTAATATATCTATTTGTATACAGGCCATAGTCTGAAGATGAATCAATCCTAATAGTCCCCTTTGTGAATTTTTCTCACCAGCACTCTAAAGTTAATAGACTATTGACCTAGAGAAGCACAGAAGAGGATGATTGCAGTAAAAATAATAGTATTGATAATCCACCTTGAATTTCTACAAGGGCTTTCTTATATTAAATGCAGAGTGTTCTTCATATTTTCACAGTAATGCTCACATAAAATTTAGGCAACTTACAAGCTGAGACAATTAGTGTTTTTACAGATGATATTAAGTTTAAATAAATTAACTGACTTAACACTGTATGTAGTCCTATGGACGAAATAGGACAGACAATCCCAGTTCCCTCTTCAGACTTCCACTAGTGTACTAACATAATTTTCCCCACTAATCTACATTTTTCCTCTTTTCTCCCTTGATATGAATAAAAAGTTAGGTACCTGTCCTTTCATTGTCTTTTTGGTGAACAAGCAATAGAAATCAAGTGTGCTTCTGGCTTTTAAGATAGTTTAAAGTATTAAAGTAAAAAATACAGTTTTGGGGTCCATCTAATTATTAAAATTTCAAGAATGCAATATGATCATTCAATTATACTCTTGTTTTATTGGCTCTTTATTTTTTGATGTGACTCTGAGATATTTAGAAATTCCAGGTTTAAACATATTCCCTAGGTATATACATTTTTAAAATGGTTGCCCCAAGTGGAAGATACCAGTAGGCAAATTATGAGTCAAAGGAGAAAATGTCTAACATCACACGAGAGACTCAGGATGAGTGTCTACCTAAGGATGATCTGCTGTAGAGTTTAGAGGATTCAGGAAGAAAGTCAACAGCCTTAAGAATTAAGAAGACATGAAGAAAGCCTATGAATTAAGAGATAAAAGTCAAAGGGAGTCTACGATGAGAATAACATCTTAATATTTAAAACAGGGTAAGCACAAATTTGTAAGGAAATTGAAACACAAATATTACAAATTAAAATATACCTGCATATATAGATTAAAGAGCAGAACTGAGAGAGCTGGAAAATCGGCCAAATATCAAAGGTCTTTTATCTTCTTCCTATTTTCTTCCTGGGGTTATAATTTCTCATTTGTTAGAATTTTTCATAATATCCTATGTGGCTCTTCATTGTTCTGACTTCTTCATTTTTTATTTCCTTGACTCTTACCTTGATTCCTTTTTACCTGTTGTCTTACCAAGTTTTCAATTCAGCTGTACCTAAACCCATTTGGAGTTTTAATTACAGCTGTATTTTCTGATGGCAACCCTAAGAGCTATTTATAACAGAACTTGAGAGAGAATTAATCAGCAAACAACACTGGGAAGATTTTCAGAATTCAGATTAAAACAAAAATGCTGACTGAGAAGATATTGTATATGGATTGTGTATATTATATAGTGGGGATGAGGGGTAATGGGTATTCTGGATGAAAGGCCAGAGTAAATGGTTAAAATGCGATTGTTCAAGACATGAGAGAAAAGCATTTCTACCGTTTAGGTGGGGCAGGGAGCCTGGGTTTGCATGCAAACTTTAGGAAAAATGAATAATTTCCAGAGGAAATACATACCTGGATATAGTTTTAATTTAAAAAATCTTGTATACATCAAAAGACAGTTCAAGAGCAAAAGAAAAAAATCAGGCTGGGGTTCCATTCTTAACAGTGGTAGTCTAGGATCTTTTCTGTCTTGGTGAGATCAGAACAAGAAAGTTTAGAACACATATTTGAAAGTACTGTAGAACATCCAAGCCAGTAAGAATTTGTGGGAGAAAAGTAAAAGGGGACAAGCACAGCATTTAATGTATTTTTACTCTTCAGGGGGGCTGTCAATAGCAAAAGCACCCCTCTGCCCTATCTAGAATTTGCCTATTCCTCCCAAGCTCCCTCTCCCTACCTCACTATGAATCAGCCTCCTTAGGAGGGGAAGGGAGTGGGGTATGGTGGGGTTAAAAATGATGGTGGGATGTGATGGACATCATTACCCAAAGTACCTGTATGAACACATGAATTGGTGTGAATATACATTGTATACAACCAGAGATATGAAAAATCATGCTCTATATGTGTAATAAGAATTGTAATGCATTCTGCTGTCATATATAAATTAAAACATTAATGAAAAAGAAAAATAGCAAAAGCAGTGGCTGAAAGAATGAAAGGTGGTGGTCAAACATAGGAATTAAGAGCTCAACCAGGAGGAAGTGGCTAGGCTCATAGAGTTCTGAAGGAGCATGCCCCAGGAGTAAGCACAGATTAGGATTAGGGGATTCAGAAACTAGCATTATTTCCCATGAAAGCTGATGGCATAAGTGATCAGGGATTGTTAGTGCTCCTACCCTAGAAGGCCATGAGAAGTAAATAAACCACTTCTGAAGGAGATAATATCCAGAGCCTCAATTGCCTATGCAATTTTTCATTAACAATGTCCAGCATTTAGTCAAATATAACCAGACATGTGAAAACCAAGAGAAAATCAGAAAGGAGAATGAATCCATGAGAAACTCAAGGTCTGGAAAAAAATACAATTTATATATAATATATATATATATATATGAGAGAGAGAGAGAGATAAACACACACATGTATGTATGTGTGGAAATCTCTTTCTCCTACTCTTGGTTTTTTGATTCCTTCAACAGAGTAATCACAGCTATTATTACTTTCATGTAATCATTTTATACATGTTATGTAATATTTCTGAATATATTAAACATCACCAAATCATATACTTTAAGAAAGTGAATCTTGGTATGTGAATTATATCCATAAAGCTGTGATAAAATATGCAAGGGTACTAGAAATTACTAATGACTTTCAAAAAAAAAAAAAGAATCACAAGAAAAACTTAATAGCTTTTTCTCAAAACAATTTTTGGATGATAGAAAAAATTCTAAAACTCTGATAATAGATAGTAAGTTTTCTTAAAGTTAGAACATTACATATAAAATTTTTAAAAATACAGCCAAAACAGTAATATCAGGGAAAATTCATAGTAGTAGATCATTTATTATGAAACAGTGATGAATTTTTAAGAATCATCCAATAAAATCAATAATTAAGAAAATAAGAGGGTTGGGGATGTGGCTTAAGCGGTAGCGCGCTCACCTGGCAGGCGTGCAGCCTGGGTTCGATCCTCAGCACCACATACAAACAAAGATGTTGTGTCTGCCGAAAACTAAAAAATAAATATTAAAAAAATTCATTCTCTCTCTCTCTCTCTCTCTCTCTCTCTCTCTCTCTAAACAAAAGGAAATATGAAATAGAAAAATAAAAAGCAGTAGACCCAGCTCTGGAGGCTGAGGCAGGAGGCTCAAGAGTTCAAAGCCAGCCTTAGTAATGGCGAGGTGCTAAGCAACTCAGTGAGACCCTGTCTCTAAATAAAGTAAAAAACAGGGCTGGGGATGTGGCTCAATGGTTAAATGCCCCTGAGTTTCATTCCCAGTGTCAAAATTTAAAAAAAAAATTTAAAGTCAGTAGACCTGATAAATATATCTGATTATCTGATCTTTGAGGGATCAATAAAAGAAATATTTTAGAAAGCAGTGACTTTTAATTTCAGGTTAGTCTCTTTTGCTTATCCCAGGATTTACATCCCATTTTTCATGGTGAAGAACTGAAATACTGTAAGTCCTTTTATGAATGAGGCATGATGTAAATCACACTTTAAAAGACTGTTTCATTAAATATTCATTTTCATTATTTTATAATTATCTGATTTTTCTATAATTATGACAGAAGAGAAGCATTGGAAAGATCTTTCACTCTACCCGTTTCTTCTTGCAAAGCACAGACAGGTTAGGCAACATTCAGGTCACAGGGTAGTTGGTGTCAGATGCAGGGTGATCCTGAGGTAGCCCCAAGGCTGTGGTGTCCAGTTTTAAGTGGTTCCTAACCCTTGCAGGGCTGGACAGCAGCATAGATATCTTTGAAAACCTAAAATTGAAGTGCCTTTTTCTGGGGGTCGGGGGGAAGCTACCCACATTGTTTGTGTACAACCTCAGTGAGTTCAGGGACCTCCCTAAATGCACAGCCATGATGGCAGTAACACAGTTTGATGTTATAACTAAGCCTCTGAAGCAATGATTCCTATATATTTTAGTTGGAGTACCCTTCTATATTCTTAAAATTTACAGAGGACCCCAAAGAGCTTTTGTTTATGTAGGTGTGTAATCTTTCAATATTTATCATATTCAAAATTCAAATCGAAATTTAAAAGTCTTAGTTCATTAAAAATGGCAATAAGCCTGTTACATGTTAATATAAATAGCATGCTTTTCATAAAAAAACTACTATTCCAAGACAAAAAATTAAAAAGTGACATTGATTTTTTTAAAAATTGGAGATATCTTTAATATCTCGTTTGATAGAAGGCAGCTTGATTCTCATCTTCTTCAGTCTTTTTGCATTATCTCAGATTTTGTAACCTCTAGAAAACTCCAGTGTATACTCATGAGGGAATAAGAATAGAAGGGCAAATTTAAAATAATCCTGACTTTGTAGAACCCCTGGAAGGGTTTTAGGAAGAAGCCCTCTAGGTGGTCCCTGGACCACCCTTTGAGAACTGCTGAACTTCCATAGAACACTGACTTCAAATGGTTAATAGATGTTAAACAAAAACAGAAAAGACAGAAGGAAGAGCAGCATGTCCAAAGACATTGGGAAAACGGGCTTGTCTACCACAAGACCCCTAAGACTTCCTTTTCAGAACTGACCAACAGGGAGAGAGGAGCAGGAAGATGGAGGAGCTGCTGCAGTTACACGAGATGGCCATTTGAGGGCAATGCTGCTCCACTCAGGCAGCCTGAGCATCTGCATCAGGCATAACTGTAGCTGTGGAAGCCCACACTCCCTGGAAAGTTGGAGGACTCTCACAGTGCTTTCTTTTGTTTTTATTTTTTAAAGTAGTGAAAACAGGTTATCACAGAGGAAAATAGAAATGCTTCTTGGTCTAACAAGAATTTTCTGCTTCACCCCAAGTTGGGGACTTTCAAGTTATCAACAGTGAGGATTTGAGAGTACCTTCCAAGTTCATGACTCTGGCTGGGAATATGAGGGGTTTGTAATGTGGAGATAGGAGTCCCTGACCTCAAAGCACTCCCTTAGGATGCAAGTAAGGGTGAAAGAAACAAAGATGTTCTCAGTCAGTACCCCATCCAGGTCTGGCTAATGCGCATTCAATTTTACTGGACTCCAAAGTTAACTGGACTAGCTGGGTGTTATCTACATTGAGGAGGAATGGGGACACATTGCAGAAGCCATCCACAGGGGCCAACAGTTTCAAGAAGTGATGGGTCTCTTCCCATGCCAACATGCTCCTCAAGAAGCCATTGGAATGGAGGAAGAGTCTGATGGCAGTGTAGGGGTGACCGACATCCTGGTCCACAATGAAGTACTTCCTGTGGGGTCTGACACAATCCCTTAGTTCTGCCACTCTCCTTCAAGCTGCACCTCCTTGCAAGTGGCTCTGAATGGAATAGTGACATTTAGAGGGAACAGACGGGCCTCGTCAAAGGTCTAGAGGAGGTCAGTGTGAAGATATTTTGGCTACCAAAAGTTTATTTTGCAGGGCTGGTGTCTAGAATCTGGGGAGTGCTGAGGGGAGAGTACAGGTGGGTAAAAATGGCCAGAGACAGATCATAAGGAGCTCTAGGCAGGTCAGGGACTTGGAGCTTTTTCCTAGGGATGGTAGGGAGCCTTTGAGGTATTTTAAGCAGGTACTCTTGTTTGCTTTGTACAGTGCTGTGATACTGAGATGTATTTGACAGAGTGATCAATGACTACTAAAAGATATAAAAATAACAATTCATGCTTGCCACATGCTAGTTATTAATATGAACTCATTTATTCTTTTTATCCTTCCTATGAGGTAGAAAAGATCATCATCCCTTCTCTATAGATGAAGAGACTGAGGCCTGGAGCGGTTAAAGAACTTACCCACCTATCACATAGCCCCTAAGTGACAGGGCCAGGATTCAAACACAGCTAGTCTGGTTCTAGCAGCTATTTTGTCAACTCCTTATACTCTTTCACCAATAAAGAGGGGGACAAAGTCTCTAATTCACTATAGCTACTTGAATACACATCAGCTAGTCCAATGGGAACCCAGAGGGGAGAATGTTAAGTTCTCCTGGTATTGGGAGGGGCAGAGGTGATATGATAGGAAAATTCAGGGGACTAGAACTTAAGCTGACAGTCGAGTTTGTGTTGAATAAGAAAATGGGGATGGAGGGAGAGAAAGAGTGGGAGGATGTTTCAAATAGAGGGAAGGTCTGTCCAGAGGAGGCCAGTTCAGAGTCTGAAGAAATGGAGGCTGCAAATAAAGCTAGACAGGTAGCTAGTATCCAGGTAATGAGAGGACCATGTACTCTATGCAGAGGGATTTATGCTTGTTCTGTAGAACTTAGACTGTTAATCAGCTCACCATTTCATACATGCCCAGATCATTTAGGAGATTGTCCTTTACATCTCAAATATTAGCCAAACTTCCCAGAATTTGACATGTGTGACCTTGATTAAAAGTCAGCATCCAATTCAAAGTTTAAAATACTGAGTTAAGACAAATCAGGGCAGAACCTTTGAGCAAATAATATATGCCTTGTTTGTAGCTAATCAGTTACATGGTCACCCATCTATACTGTCACTTAGCTCACATATGTTTTCACTGGGACAGCAAGAAGACAAATACTTGACTGAAATTAGAGACCTCACATGCACAGGTTTCTCTTGATCTCCTAATCTGATACCATACTAGAGAAGGAAGAGGAGCTTTTCTGGCATGACTTTCTCATGAACTATGAACCCATGTTGATTTCTCTTGGTCATCTCTTTCTAGACTAATAAATTTTAAAGTGAATTCTAGAATTTAACCTAACAGGCCATTTATTCTGTGACACCAAACACTTTTCTCCTTTCTGGAAACCAGACCAACATTTGAAGGGCTAGCCAATCGTCAGCCATCTGGGGTTCTCTTAGAGATTGCTCACCATTCCCTGGGAGGTGATCCACCTGGCTCAGGGCAGGCAGAACTCTTGGATTTGGATTCTGCCCACCTCTCTGTGTCTCCTCATTCCTGCTGTCCTCCAGGGATGGTCTCTGCTATAATTCACACTGAGTGACTGTCCATGCTGTTTCTTCTGCCCTGAAGATGGTTTCTTCCTTCCATCTGGGGAAATCTTATTTTTAAGTTTAATTTGTTACAAATGTTCCAGAAAGTCAAATCACCATAAAGCTTTTTATGAAAAATAGCAGATCCTTGACCTTCCCCATTTCCCACCTTGGATGCTCTTTGGGCATTGACCTCCACTTTGCTAAATAACACATTTCTACTAACAGCCTCATGGTTTCCTAGTCTTAGGAATTATCTATTAAATTCTCACCATAAAAGATGAAGATCTAGTGCTTTAGCACCTCCCTCACCCACCTCCACAACTTCCCGCTCCCTAACCTCCCAGTAGACTTATCTCATCGTTTTTAGTTAGATCTGCAGTCGGTGTTTACATAATTATGACTATATTCACAGCATGCCCATGTAGTAAAATATGATTACATTTTCTTTCTTGTACAACTTTAAATTTTCCCTGGAGTTAATAATTGTTCTTCATTTGTGTAGTTTTCTGTTCACCTACCATTAATTTCTACCTATATGTATTTTTCCTATATATGAATTTCCTCTTGATATAGTTATGTACATCAGACATGGCATCAAGCTCATCTTCTTGGAAACTTTCTGGATGCCCTATTTCCTCTGATCTGTGTTACTTGCACAGCTGGCCTGCTGAGCAGCTGTCTTCTTGAGTTCTCTTCCTCATCATTCTAGAATTCTCATTTCTTCTCACCTGCGTTGAATTCTTTGTTTCCTGAATCCCATGTCTTCTTTAATTGCTCCCTTTCTTTGATGGACTATCTCTTGCAGATGCATATATGGGAGATAATTTTTTTTTTTTTGGAAAATTTGCAAGCCTGAAAATGTACTTGCTTATTCTACTTGGCGTGTGATTGACAGTTTGGTCATGAGTCAAAAACTAGATTGGAAATTTTCCCTCAGTTTTGAAAGGATTATCCTATGTCATCTAACTCTAGTGTTTTTGCCAGTTGATTAGTGGTAAGTGAAGAAAAGACAACAAAGCAAGTCTGAAGCCATTTTGGCTCTTGATCCTTTTGTATGTGACTTCCTGAAAACATTTAGGGGCTTCTCTCTGTCCCTGCTGTTATGACATTGTAGAGTGATGTGCCTTGATAGAAGTCTGTGCTCTTTCATGGTGCTAGCCACTTCTTGTATCTTTAAAATCTAGGATTTAGTGTCCTTCAGTCCTAGGAAATTTTTCTGTTTTAACCATTCTTGTTTTGGGGAATTCTTTAGCATTCCTGGGCTGTTTCTCTGATAGAAAGATGGAAAATAGAAGAACAGTATGCTATTTTTTAGTTATTTCCTCCAATTATCTTCCATATATATATATATGTAAATATATATATATATATATATATATATATATATATATATATATATATTTATTTATTTCTATTTAAGAGAGATCTTTAATGCCTCCCTCCTTTGTAGATCACTCTGCTTTTGATTCACCAATAAAATTCTTATGAGGATATCGACGCATTATATACACATGCATGTTTTTTGGTGGTGGGACTTGGATATGTACATCTTTTCTCAAACATCTGGAGGTTCTGGGTTGTCCTCCCCACTTGAAGAATAGAGTGCTGAAAAGCCCTATGCTAGATGGGGTCTGTTGACCATAAGTAGCTTCTTTGTTAGGTGACCCAGCTGGGTTGTTGCACTGTGACACCCATTAAGACTTCTCTCTTGAATTAGACAGTTTTCTCATTTCCATTCTTGTCCAAGAGGGGATAAGCCAGGCACTAATGTTCTGGTTAAAGTATAAGACTCTTAAAATTGGGTATCTGCACGTCTTCACTGAGTCCCTGTTACCAGGACTGCACCTCTGCCCTCACTGACTTGGTGTCCCAATCCAACCTCTCTCCAGTCCTTCCTCTCCAGTCCTCTGCCACCTGTATGGTTGGGCAGAGAGGTCATGGGAAGAAAGTATCTGGGGGTCTTCTTTCTTCTTAAATCGACTCTTAGCCATTTCCTCTGCTTTCACTTAGTCTTGCCTTCCTCATTAGAGGTATTTTCCAACTTCCTAAGTTCTGCTATGCAGTTACTTCTTCCAGCAAAGATGTCGGCCTCCTCAGCTCTGTTGAGACTGAATCAAATGCCCATCTGCTTTTCTACTTCAAAATAATATGTTTGGTATTGTTTCATTTCTGGTCTCATTGTCCTTAAAGATTTATTTCTTTTTAAAAAGATCCCTGTGTTGTTGCTTTTGGAAAGGTTTGAGGAGATAGTGGAAATAATGTTAAGTCCCCAAGTTTTAACAGGAAGCAGACAACTACTTTTCAAACTCTAGTGTGGTAGGATCTCCTCTGAGGACCTTCCCTGACTGCCCCCACCCACAGGATCAGCAGCTTCCTCCTTTATAGCACTTCTGTATCCAAACCTTGTGCAAACTTCTTGCATACATAACATGATTACATAAGAAGTTTGGATCATCTTACTGGATTATAAACTGCTTGAGTTGAAGGAGTCCTGTTATCTATTTTTACATCCTCAAGATCTAGCTCACAGCCAGGCACCTAAATGCCCCATGCATGAACTGAGCAGGAACTAGGTGCTATTTTCTATGAGTAAACTCGGTTCCAAAGAGTTCAGTGGCCCAATTGTCCTGCCAACAGGAAGGACAATACCCCTAACTAAGGGCATTTTTCTAGGTCCTGTGTCATCATTCTTAGGGTTATGAGCAGAGGAATTGCCAATTTTGACTTTTCCTAAGGAATACCCTTCAAGCCTGGACCATGCAGGGGGACTGGTTACTTCCTTCCAGAATGGGGTGGCAGGATCCGAAATTATGTGTGCCTTAGGACAGATGATAAATTGGATTATTTTGGTCTGAGTCACCAGGATAAGTATGGCATCATGGCTCTGGAGGGAAGGGTGATTATATTCACCAACTTCCATTATGGGAATGGGGTGAGATCAAGAATGAGTGCTTCATCCTCTCCATCCTCCAATCAATATTCCTTGGTCCTAAACACACTTACTTAGCTCATTCTAATGAAAACCATATTTCCACTGGGAAAAACCACCCAAAGCTGGGCTGGGCTGAAGAGCATTCAGCAGTTTGATAGGCCTGTTAGGGACACAGACAGGAGTGAGTCTTGGTTTCAGGTCTGCTTGCTGGGAATCTAGCTCACAGGGACAGTGCGATACCCAAGAAGTCAGTCAATATCACTGCCCCTTCCCCCCAAAAAACAGGTAATCAAGAAACGACTTGCATGGTGATCATGAAGCCATCCAGTTGCTGCTTTAACAACTGGATCTAGGTCTTTCAGTTGGAGAATAGAGCTTGTGGAAAGTCAGCCTAGGTTAGCAGCCTGAACTCTGAAAAGAAGGTCCACAAAGTTAGGACAGTCTTTGGAAGCCAGGAAAGCTGGGGAGCATGATTCCAGGCAGCATAAGCAGAAGGTGGCAGCTGTGAGGCAGAGTCAGAGATAAGAGATACCCAAAGCACACCTGCAAACTGACTGTGTGCATCTGAGCTGGTGAGTGAGGGAAGGTGGAAAGACGACAATCGGGCTTAAAGAAGTGTCTCTCAATAAAATCCTGTCCTAGCACTGCTTTTCCTTGCTTAGCTATTCAGTCTTCAGAAGGGTTCTTGAGATCTCAGTCTCCTGTTTGCAGCTGATGACCCCTGCAGTGTAACACTTTACTTCAGAAGACTGGCTCACCACTATGATGACAATGTTTAGTCAGGACCTGCCCAGTGCGGAAGAAAGGAGATCAAGAAGTGAGGGGAAAAGGATTCCATTCTCTTAGGGCAGATGGAGTCTGTCAGGAATCTGTTGGCCCATTTAGATCATTGACAAGACATTGAATGCAGACACAGAATCCGGGTGGCCTTGTGAGCCTGGGTGGCTGACCATTCTGACACGTGCTGATATTGATATGTACACGGTGAAAGGAACTAGACTCTCGCAGCCACTGCAGCTCTGGGATGGACAGGCCAAATCTGCCTCCCCTTCTCTTCCTTTGCTTATTTTTCTTCTCCTTTTAATAGGTTTAAACAATAAATGAAATTTAAACATGGATCTGGATACTGTTGAATTGCAAATGCATGTGAATCTTGGAGAAAAGGTC
The DNA here is from genome assembly GCF_964194105.1 of Spermophilus citellus. Lineage (NCBI taxonomy): Eukaryota > Metazoa > Chordata > Mammalia > Rodentia > Sciuridae > Spermophilus > Spermophilus citellus. The sequence continues at coordinate 152,076,426 of NC_138187.1, forward strand.
AAACAAGGCCAGAAATTTTCCAAGTGGCCTCTGAGACAATCTGAGCTTTTGGCTTCCTTCAGGTGGCTCTTCTGCGAGATTGTAAGAACAGAGGTGCAGAAGACAGCAAGGCCTCACTCTGCCCCTTAGTAGCTGAAGTCCTGGGAAGGTGAATTCACTTGTAAAATAGGAAGAATAGTAACCTGGTAGGCTGTCCTCAGGAACTTGTGAATAGCAACTTCCCCCAGAGCTTGGCACCCAGGTGCCCAGCACATGCCATGAAGATAACATTGATTTTTTTATGACCAGCTCTCCTATGGTGGAATTCTACCTTGTGGTCAGGCAGTGTGGCCACTCTGAGGAGATTTTTTGACCATGTACGAAGAAATAAGTATCCCAAAGAGAGCTATGAAAGCATTTCATGAACGCTAACATTATCCATCATTTTTTTTTTTTTCTGAGAAGCAGTTCTGTAGCATACCCAGAGCCCAGACTGAGACGAACATGGGTTCTAATGCCAGCTCGGCTTCTAAACCACTTCACTTTGGACAAAGTTCACGTCTTTGACATGCTGGGAAGTCTCTGTTACAATGTTACCATCAATGTTTTCCTTGAAGGTTGTTCCTAGGATTAAAGGAGGCAAAATATATGAAAATATCTTGCTTCCTGTCATGTGCGTGGAAGGCATTTGTGATGAATGTTAGCTTCTTTCTTCCCATGACTCTTCTTTTATGGCCCACTCATGAATCTCTAATGCATAATTCAGAATCCAGATGCCAGGGCAGACAAAAAAACATTGAGAGATGACAGAATCAAGATTAAATAGCATCTTAATAGCTTGGAACACTAAGGCTAAAAAAAAAAGAGAGATAAGATCTAATAAGAATATTTGTGGAAAGTGGCATTTTGTTGCAGTATCCACTTAGTGTAGAAGTGTGTGATTTTGTGAGTGTGGGTATGCATAAATGAGCATAGCTCTCACCTCAACTTCAAGCTCCAACACCAGTTACCAGAATTAGTGGGTCCACTGTGGTCAGCACAAGTCAGACCATCCCTAGAGCATTATATCACATCTAGGAGCCACAGTTTTTCAAAAGGAATGCTGATACTCCTGAGCCCCTTCAGGGTTGTGGCCAGTGTGGTGACAATCCTGAGGAATGACTAAAGGAATTTCAATCCCTGTTAGTATGATAATGTTGTGTTTTCCATTCGTTTTCTAGTTCTTTTTTGTGGATTATTTTATGAAAGAAGGAAAAGATGGGCATTGAGCCATGTGAGGAAGCAGCATGAAGTTGGAAGTTTCAAGAAGAGCTTGATCCCCCAAAAACTTTTATTCACTGAAGGGTTTACTCACACAACCAAGATACATCGCTTAAATTGAATACAAATTTGTGTTAGACCTGATGCTTTGCAGTCAGTGGTGTGTTGATAAATGTTAACAGCCAGCTTTCTGAGCTGGGGGTAGAAGAGTCATTCATCACTTGTAGCACCTTCTAATCTCTGTGGTATAAATATTCTCACCATGGCTGATTACAAGATACCAATATAAATGTGAAATGTGGTCATTGGGCTTTCCCAAGCTAGAGCAAGCTGGGTTCAGCACAGCCATACCTATAGGCACCAGGGAAGCAGAGCTCAAAGACCCAAGCCTTGAGTTTAAGAAACTTATGGTTTAAATTGAGAAGCCACTGAGGTCCAGCTGTGAACTTGGAGTGTATTTGGCTTTCAGCAAACCCAAACCTGAATGGGATGACTCTTAGCTAATAGGTATTGGTTAATAATAAAAACAGGAGGAAAGGCATTCCAGACAAAGGGGTAGCAGCTAAAAGCATAACCAAGGGGAGACGATAAACTCGAAGTCTTACAAGTTGTCTGCTTTGATTGGAGCAGAGAGGATGAGGCTGATTCAGGAGGGCTGATGCTGGAGATAGGTGTGAGCCTAACACAGTAACAAATCTGAGCCTTATTTCAAAGACAATGAGGGATGGATGAAAGCTTTTTAATGGGGGAGTGATGTTGTAATATTTGCATTTTACAAAGTTCAATCTGAGGAAAGCATAGTAAAATGGATTGCTTTAGGTCAAGACTGGAAAAAGAGCCACCAATGATGTCAGAAACCTTAGAGTAGATGAGGCAAGATGACAGAGAAATTAGGTAATGGTGAATAACTGGATCCACAAAGTAAAGGGGAATGCTGAGTTAGGGAGGATGCACAGGTTGATGTCATCAATATTCATCTTTTTAGGAAATAGTTCTTATGAAAACCAAGAGCTTATTTCTAAAATGAATCCCTAGAGATTGATGTTAGTAGTGGGGAGCGGGGCCTCTGAATCTGTATTTTTAAAGAAGCCCTGTGGAGCCAGGCAAGTGGAGGTGCACACCTGTCATCCCAGCAACTCTAGGGGATTGCAAGCTTACAATCAACCTGGACAACTTAGCAAGACACTGTCTCAAATAAATAAATAAATAAATAAATAACTGGGGATGTAGCTCAGTGGTAGAGCATCCCCAGGATCAATCCCTGGTACCACAAAAGTATAAATAAATGAACCCTGTGCAGTCTCTGGCACATCTCCTGGACCGTGCTCTCATTCATCCCCTGGGCCAACATTTACTATGGGTCAGGCATCATTCTAGTGCTGGAGAGGCTGTGACAAATGAGAAAAATCTCTGACCCCCTTTGAAGAGGCTTGGCTGGAAGAGACAGAAAATATACCAAATATAAGCAATGATGTTTATAGGCTGTGTGATGTGGCCTATGAATAAAGCACAGGCAAAAGGGATGGAGATTGACAGAAGATGGGTTAGGCTTGAAACTTTAGGTGAGGTGTTGGAGAACCTCTGAAAAGGTGATAATTAAGCTGTAACATAAAATAAGTGAAACTTTGAGAAACATTAAGTTACAAAATATAGACTTTAAAAATGGCAGGGATGAAAGGGGAATGAGTTGGTTGGGCATGGAGATATTCAATGAAGCATCTGATGGGCAGAGCCCAGGGGTTTGCATTTTCACAAACTTCCTAGAAGATTCTAATGTATACCAAAGATTAAAAATTGGCACTTTCTAAGGCCTAAAATCCCTAAATGTCACCCCAATTAAAAGACCAGAGGACAAAATGAGCTCTGCATACAGACAGTGGTTGAAGCCATGAGAATGGAACCCAGGGGAAGAATGCTTTTCTGAGACTAGAAAAGGAAAGGACCCAGAGCAGGGAAGGAAAGGCAGGGAAATAACCATTGGGCAGTATTGCCAGCACAGAAGACGGTTTCCAGGAGGGAGATTCAAATGGGTTTAAGAGCTGCCCAGAAGTCCAAAGAGATTAATGTGATAAATTTACAATTGAAGATAATTTTATTTTTATGAGAATGTTTTTTGGGGAATGGGGGGGCTGAGGTTGGTACATAACAGACAGGCATCACTAGAAGGAGAAAAATAGAAACAGTTGAGGTAAAACCATTCATTCAAAAAGGTGAAGGGAAGAAGAGTCCTGGAGTGGTGAGAATATTTATAATGGAGAGACTTGGACATGTGTATGTGATAAAGAAAAATAATCATCTCCTTCCTCCCCTTCCTCTTTTCTGTATTGACTAAGACACTGACAAAAGAGAGGGTCTGAGGTCTTTTCTCTGAGACCAGAAGGAATGGTGGACGCTCATACAGAGGAGGATTGAAGTAGATAGGTACACAATGGATTTCCAACCCAAGGTTCTTTATTTCACTGAGAAGTAGAATTTAAAGTTGCTTACAGAGAGTAGGGTGAACAGATGGTTTACAGCTGGGGAAAGTGGCACAAATGTAAGAAACTTGTCCTTGGAAATAGGTTAGTGAGATGACCAAAAAACAGCCAGATGTTGAGGACTTGACTTGTTGGGACCTTGCCTTTGAGAGCTACCAGCCTACCAAAGCTGTGTGAATATCCAGCAGAACTCGGCATTTGGGAACAGGGGCCAAGCAGGTGGGGGATTGAACAGATCTGATGTTGGGGCTTTGCCCCATGAATTTAGAGAGAGCTGCAATATCAAGAGAGACTCCCAGTGGTCCTGGAAAGGAAGCCAATTGTCAAAGGCTGGCCATTGGTCTAAGTCTCCTTCTGAGAGTGAGCTGGTCTAGAGGTCTGCTTACTTCAGAATTACCCATGGTTACACAAGCTTGTAACCAGTGCTTGTAACTCCAGCAGCACATCTCTGATGGGCAGAGCCCAGGGGTTTGCATTTTCACAAACTTCCTAGAAGATTCTAATGTATACCAAAGATTAAAAGTTGGCACTTTCTAAGGCCTAAAATCCCTAAATGGCACCCCAATACATCTCTTGCCTCATCAAAACTTTCCCAAATGGAGCCGTAATTGGCCACAATGTGCTTCTGTCTGGAAGCTCCAGAGGAAAGTCTTCTCAAGTGGAATGTCATTGTCGATCTTTAGCCCAATCTCCCCCAGCAGTGTCTATGAGGCTACCCACAGCACGTTGCCCTCAATATTTGGTCAGTTCCAAGGGGCAAGTTCCCTCCCCTGGCACTTCCCTGCAGGATCCTCTGGTCCCCTGCCTTGCCCCTAGCATTCCCAGCACAGCTGCAGGAATGTAAGTCTCTCTGGCAAGTGGCAAGCTTCCTGGAAGGAAGGACCCTCTCCCTGGGTCCTTCCTAGCCACACACCTCCATAGGCTCTGCCACTATTCACCTGGACCTCTGGTGGATCTCAATCCCCCACAGCTCCAGGAGCCTCTTCATGGACCGAAAGTGGGGATTTAAAAGCCAGAATTAATTAAGTAAATGTCAGGCAGGCATGAGTCACCTGCAGTCCAGGGTATTTTAGTCTATTACAAATGGGAGCCCTCACAGCCAGGAGGAGCCTTCGGCTCTGTCACCACCCCCACAGGCAGCACTGGCTTCTGAGAAGCCCTAGGGGACATCTTTCCATCCACATCCACCAGGCAGGATTCAGCCAGGACTCTAAAGGTGTGGGTAGGGGCTATGAAACCCATGTCCTCCCGGGGAATCCTTGCCACCGGCTGTTCAGGTAATTAGGCACGAAATAAGCAGGCCAAACTAAAGATTGGTATAGACTGAAACTGGATGCATTCTCATTGACTAGAAGGAGCAGAGCTGAGGAGAACCTTAGAAGCTTGAGGGTACCAGCAACTTGCCCATCCAGAATGTCTTTTACAATATTTTCCTCACACTTGAAGGACCAGATCCTCATCCTGTTATTCTTTAAGCTGGGGAGCATGAGGCGAGTGGCTGCTATGTTGTTATGGGATGCCCTGGCTTACAAGAAGGGCGGGGTACTTTTTCCCACCAGAAATCTGCCCTTTACCTCCTCATCCATCCTCCTTCACACATCTACTCCAAGCTTATCCTACAGGCATAAAAACCAAGTGGAATCTTCCAGAATGATTTTTCCACCTATTAATGCTTCACCATTTATTCATTCAGGAAAATTATTGAGTGTAATATAATTATAGTATTCTCATGCTGTTGGTAATAGTAATATACTCCATACTATTGGTAAATGAATCTGCCATGAATCCTGCTATTAATAGTTTTAACTTATGAAGGGAGTCGGCACATGCTCATCCTAAACTATATGCCAGGTAGAGAGAGATGAAAACATGAGGTACAGGGGGAAAATGTTATGACTGAATAGATAATTGATCAGAAGAAGGAGTGACTATATTCTGTTAGATTGTTCAAAGGATAGAAACCTTCAGTTGTAGGAGGAATAACTTTTGCATGGTAACTATAGTTAAATAATATTTTGTACACTTGACATTTGCTAAGAAAGTAGATCTGAAGTATTCTTATCACAAGAACAGGCAACTGTGAGACATGGACATGTTAATTAACTTGACTGGTAGTCGCTTCACAAATATCAAAACATGTTGCACACCCTAAATATGCACAGTTTTTACTTGCCAATATCTCAATAAAGCTGGAAAAATTACCAAGGAAGAGGTGATGGTGGAAGCATTTGGGCTTGCAAGCATAGCAATCTAGTCAGCAAGGCTTGACTACTTTTCCCAGCTCAGAATTAGTAGAAGAGTAGGACCAGGGATGGAGCTCGGTTCCCCTGAGTCCCACTCCAGGGATGTGAGCCATTAAACAGAATGTTTTCTTGCAAATACAATTTAACCTAAAAAAATTTATGAACTATTTGTGGCAATCAGTACCAAGCAGGGTCTGATGAGGCATTTTTCCTCAAAGAACTAACAAGAGCAAACCAGAGCAGGCAAGCCTTCTTGGTGTTTGCTCAGGAATAATTGTGCCACCTTCTCCCCAGCCACATGAGTCAGGATTGTGAAGCCATTTGAGATTCTTTGTTCCTTTTCACTCCCTATAATTAATTGACTACCAATTCCTATTGGTTCTGCCTCATTAAAAATTCAATAGGTATGAATTTTTTGGATATCTCTATTAGGTTCTAGGAAATGAGATCAAGAACAGAGACCAAGCAGTTTGAAGGAGCCCATGATTAATGATGTCAGCTGACGTCAACCAAAACTATGGTGTGCTGAAACACATGAATAGTAGGTTATGGTAGGGGTGCAGGGGAACAAAGGGGGACACAAACTCAGCCTGGAAGGGATTCAGGGTGGGACCTGCAAAAGGTTTTCCAGTTCATCCTTCCTTACCATCCTGAATATCATGTGCCCCATCAGGCTTTCCGCATTTGACAACTGGCCTATTGTGAATGCCCCTTAAAGTTCTCTTGGTCTCTAAACCCAGCCCCCCCCCCCCTCTCTCTCTCTCTCCTCTCTCTCTCCTCTCTGTCTCTGTCTCTCTGTCTCATATATATATATATATATATATATATATATATATATTTCTCCATGCTGCTGCTGAATCTTTTAAAAATGCAAATCTATCTATACACCCACTCCACCCTACTTAAAGCTCATTAGTAATTTATGATAACATCTGAACATAGACCTAGTACACAAATATAGCCACAATATAAGCCTTGCTTCCTTTTCAATGCTTTGATACTAACTCTTCCTTCAACACACACAAATTCCTACTTTTGTATGTTTTTACTGATTAATTTTTTAATCAGTACATTATTCCTATTGTATTTCTAAGTACATGCCATTTTCTTCATCTACCTTCTCCCTATTTATTTCCCTGGAATCGCTACTTTTCTATCAAGGCTTCTTACAAGTTCACCTCCTAGATACTGCCTCATGGTTTCCAGGCATAATTGCTGTCTTCATCCTTGATCTTTTCTTTGTGGCTTCAAACATCTCTATACCCTCATCTCTCTCTCTTTGAACTACAATGGCCCATGAGACACATGTTCACGATACAGAAGAGCTATGTCTTACATTTTTTTTATATCTGTGCTTCCAGAGCAGTATCTGGTGCAAAATAGGGACATGATAAGTGTTTGTCACATAAATGTAAGTAAGTAACCTAAGAATTGTGTCCTTAGAAGCTATAGCTCTAAAAAATCATCTACAATTTGAGAAGAAAAGTCTGTTGAAAGCAAATAGGCCACTAAAATATATTAAGTTGATTTTATGTTGACATTACCCCTTAATTTTTAGGCAAAGGTATGTCTTTTATTCATGATAAGTAACACATAACTTGGAATACCCATTTGTTAAAACACGACACTGAGAATCCTACTATTCCAAGGGCATCCTCAGAGATGAGGTATGCCATGTCTTCTCTGTTCCAATTCTGGAAATTTATTTTTTCCATATATTTACTGGCACATTATACTCATACATAATATTCATATATGCATACACTAAAAGTTGGTCAATATCCTTCCCCAGTATTTCCTCTCCAATTGATACTTTTGTTTATAACTTTATGATTTGTATAATTTAACTTCTTGTAGCTTTGGTTTCCCTATTGATATAATAGGAATAATGTTAGTCTTTAGTGAGTTGAATAGTGATTCCCAAGGTAGTGTCTATGTGGAACCTCAGAGCATGACTTTATAAGGGTTTTTTTCAGGAATATTAAAGATCTCAGATTATAATGGATTAGTGCAGCTCCCAAATCCAATGATTATAGTAGTCCTATGAAAGAGAAAATGAGACAGAAATAGAAAGGTGGGAATTGTAGGGGTGCTTGCTTAGGTCCAGGCCACCAGAAGCTAAGAATAAGGCTTGGAATAGGATTTTCCCTCAGTCTCCAGGAGAACTAACTCTGCCAATACCTCAATTTCAGATTTCTGGCCACCAAGGCTATAAGAATAAATTGCTGTAGTAAGTTGACTAATTCATGGTAGTTTGTTATAGAAGCCAAAGGAAATGAATATACAGCATTATCTGGCCCACTGGGGTCTTAGGAAGGACAAGTGAGCCAGGGTGTGTAGACAGTCTGGGCCACAGAGCCAGAGGATGGAAGGCCTGAGCTCCAGGCCCAGCATAGTCTGGCTTCCTTCTCCCTGGATCTGCAGGGAGCCTGTCCTTGGTGCTAGGTGACCCTTCTGCAGACTCCTCTGGGCTCACATGAGAAGGTGGCTCCACTCAGCCTTGGGTTCTGCCTTGTGAAATACCATCCCTTTTTTCAAAGTGTTTTAAGAGCCTGGAGCCGTGGGCATGAAGTCAGAGGTCTGTAGGCTCTAATCCATCTGGCTACTTCTTGAGTGTATTCTTACGTAGTCAATTTCTGGCTTTTGGGGTCAAGGTTAAATTTTATTCAGTGTATATACCACTTTTACCCTGGCTGCTCAGCTGTGCCTCTCTGGGCACTTTGGCCTGAATTCAGAGGGGATCTGGCTTCCTCCACCTGCCAGCGGGTAGCATCTTCATTATTATATGTAGTGTCCTATTTCCAGGGAGCAGACAGGCCCTCTATAAATCACTGTGGTTATTACATTGCCTTCCAGCCCTGGCAGAAGTCTGCCTCAGTGCCAGTCAGTCCTCCTGTGTGCTGATAGTGTCTTTATAACTGATGTTTTCCCATAGCATGAATTGGCTGGGGACAAAGGAGAGCCTGCAGGGGCAGATAATAGAAGTGGGAGGAGGAAAGTGCATCAGTCTAGGAGAGAAATGACGGCAGCTTGAACTATGATAACAGTGAAGGCAGAATAGACAGTCAGGTCTGGAATATTCTTTGAGGGTAGTGTAGATGAGGTTTATTAGAGGATTGGTTATGGGCTATGAAGGCAGAGGGGCAACAATGGTGACTTCAAGGATGTTTTTGCATAAGCACATGAGTGAATGGTGGGCCCATTTATTGAGAATGGAAACAATGGATAGAGAAGATTGACCTCCAGTGGAAGAGTGCAAAGGTTAGGTCTTGACCATGTTAAATGTGACGTGCCTATTACTTTTCCAAGTGTAAAGGAACAATGGGCATTAGATGTATGGGTCTGGGTGTGTGGGAGAAGCTGGATTTATAGGAGAGAAACGTTTGGAAGTTCTTGATATACAGGGGACTGGATGACATCACCCAAGGAATAAGTGTGGGTAGAGAAGAGATTCAAAGATAAAGGCTTATCTATATTTAGATATGGAAGAACAGGAGGATCCAGCAAGAGAGTGTTATTGTATACCTGACTTACTGTTTTCCTATGACCTTCAAGGCCCCTGTAAGCATTTGATTGGTTAACAGAACTAGCTCTGGAATAGATACCCCAACTTAGAGACCCAGCTCCATCATTTATCAATGGGCGATTATTAACCTATCTTCAGTCTCCCCCTTTTTTTCTTTTGGATAAAGTAGGGCTAATAACACTTCTATAGGATTTTGTGAAAATTAAAGGTGAATATGCATATAACTCACTCAACACCTGGTACATAGGAAGCACTCATTAAACTTTCGCTATCACTAACAATGCTGTGCAAAGTGCTTTATACGTTATGTACTAAGGGATTACAGTTATCACTACCATTTATTTTACAGATTCTTGGCACCAATATTTTTTGGTTCTATGATAATTAAAATAACTTACTGATTCCTAGGACATCTCATATAAGAAAATCTGAAGATGGCCATTCATATAACTAACAAAGATTATTAAATTCATTCCTGGATACTTCTGCTTCCCCAATAAAATTATTTTAGATGTTTAAAGAAGGTAGGAGAACGCTGGGGTAGGCAGTTGGGGTTTGCCACAACCAGTCTCCAAAGTCAAGTTTGATACTAAGTCATGAGACTTCTGAGACAGAAGATTATAGAAGAAGGCTTACCAGGGTAACTTAGCAGCCAGATGTGGAAACATCTGGAGACTATCCTCTCCTCCCCAAGATTTCATGGAAACCTGAGGATTCTTGAGGCATATTGCTTCACTTCCTAGTACTCAAATCATCTTCCGCTGACTTGAGTGAATGATCTGCTGATGATTATCTCAATAATTGGACTGCCTGCAGCTGGGCCAGGGGTCTGGAAAGCTCACAAAGAACAGGCATCCTGGCTACAAGTCAGATACCTCACCCTCCTGGCATGGCACTCGAACTCCATTAGAAGCTGGTACCTGTCTCATGTCTTCTGGCTGGAGGATCAACTCCAACTTCCCACCAGAATGACAACTGGACATGAAAACATGCCTTTTGGAATCTCAGATCCTCCAACACTCTTTTGTTTTAATAGAGTACAGAATTCTCTAGACTTATTCAAGTTCAATCTAGTGAGTCTATTAAGACAGCATAAGGAGGGAAGGCAGGCAATTCTGAAGGAAGCAAGAGCCTCTTTAAGGGCAAGAACTCAATGTCCCCAAATTGGGATCATCCCAAATTAACTCAAATTTTAATTTTACATCATCCATTTGGATATGAAACAACTATTCTAATGCTCCATTGTCAAGTTCTTTAATAATTCAGCAGTGTTCTCAACTCTGGCTGAAGACTAGAATCACATGGAAAATTTTTGAAAAGTATTGTTACACAGACCACACCTTCAAAGATTCTGATTTAATTGCTTTGCTGCAGAGCTCAGACATTGGTATGCTTTTACAGCTCCTCTGGTGCTTCTAATTTGCATCTGGGGTTGCAAACTACTAAGTTTGGAGAATACCTGGTCTTTGCCTCATTGTTGTAACTACTAAGATGACTGGCTTGATCTGGCAAATCTTGGGTTTGATTGATTTCTCAGCAGTTGACCCACAAGTGGTGGAACCAATTGGCCATTCATATATGACCTAGGGATCTCTCACCCCATTTTCAGCAGAGAAGGAAAAAAAAACCCTTCTTCGAAAGAGGAAGTTTTGTTTGATCCAGGGAAACCAGCTTCACATACAAAGATGTGTGAATTCCAAATCCACTGCTGAATTTGGATATTTCAGTTTTTAGATGCAAGTCAGAGAAAATGAAGTGTTCCCAGGATGAGTCAGAGTACTTGGGTCTGCTAAAAGATGCTTAAGACAGGACCTTGGAGAGAGGCACACTTCCTCAGCAGGGAAAGTTGAAGCAGCTCCCTTTGGCAATAGCCACGTCTTCTAGTGTTTATATTTGGCACTTTGACATCTTGGCCCCTGGTGATCCTGGAGGGACTGCCCCTCCCAGGGTTAGCCAACTCTTATAAAAGGATTTGCCCATCAGAATACTTTGCATATACAAATCAACCAATCCAAAGCCTACATCCTATCATGTCCTCTATGGAGTTCTCACACCTATGGCCACTATCCCCCTGCCCTAATCACCCAGGGCCAGATACCAGACACAATGGGCATCTCTGGGGTAAACTACAGTCATTCAAACTAGCACATCCTAAGCCTGCTTGCCCTGCCCCACCTCTTCCTGTAATAATTACAAAAAGGCTTTCATGCACATTCCCCTTCTGCCTCTGGACTGACCTTGGTCCTCCCTATTTGGCCCCTCATTATTTCTTGGGATCTGCTACTGTAACAGGTTCTATTTTCAGTGATAATTATCTCTTGATCTGCCATCCATGCCATATCTGAATAATAATATACCCTATATCTTAAAACACCTGAGTCTGGAGAAAGACAAAACCAGGAGTTTAAGCCAAAGGCGAGCTGGAAGGAACTGAAATACTTGTCTCCAAACTGGGGGAAGGTGTTGAGATTGTCTTGGAGTGACATGAGTTTCAAACCCTTGAGAAGGTTCCAGTGCTCAGGAGTTTGATCTGTGGATGTTTATGTAGCAGAACACACTCTGTATTTTAGAAGCTCTGGTTGCTTTCCTCTAGGGGGTGATGGGTGAGTCAGTGGTGAAAGGAATCAACAATAAATGTACTCCAACATACTGAAGGAGTGAGCCCAGGGCAGGACTGCAGTGAAGGCACACACCAAACACAAGGAAAACACACCTTGGGACAAAATTGTGGCAATGGAGGCAAATAGCTCTTGATGGAATTTGGTTCCCTGTCAGGTGAAACCTTGCAGGTGTAAAAGTGGTGGGGATATGTGTCCCCAAATGGCTCATAACAAGCTGGCAGAGTGTATGTGGAAGGAGAGAGAGGTTACACTAACAGGAGTCTTCCAATTCTCTTGAGGGTTAAGGGCAGTTACGGGCTTATCAAGTACAGATCGGACATAACACCTTTGCATCTGAATCATGTAGCAATGCTGCCTTCTCCTCTGCTCTCTGTTTGGACTGCTAGCTCTGTCTAGTAGTGCCTGCAGTTGTAGGATTCTCCACACACAATTTGAAAAATAAAGGCCTTTGCCTGATTTTGGTGCATAGCTTTGATTCAAATGAAGTGCTAATAGATTGACTACCTTTAGAGAGTATTTCTGTTGTGCCTCCTAACTTAACAAATCTGGTGCTAAGTATAAAAATGTGGGCCACCATTACCTGAGGACCTGAGTCCATACCAGGTCAATATGCCTTCTCAATACCTCATTTTCTTCGTCTATTAAGTGGGGAATATATTGAATTATTACAGATATTGGTTATTAAATGAGTTTATATATTATATAAAGATTGAGAGCAAGGCTCAGTACTTAGTGCTCAATAAATACTAGTTGTCTTTAATGACTAAGAGAACAAAAGGTGCCAAGGTGCTATGAAGACTCATTTGATTCTTGATCTCCAGTGAAGGGTAGAAGTGATCAGGATTCCTTGTCTTGGTTCCAAGGATACTTAGGATCTACCTACAGAACAGGTCTCAGAAGCTGTAGATTAAGTTGAGGTCTACCAGTTCAGAAGCATAGTTACCCCATTTGAATCAAATGTATGATATATGATATGTCAAGATCATTGTAATGTTTTGAGAACCAATAAAAAAAAGAAGCAACTATGTTAGGAGCTCTTTCTGTGTGTACAGGAACAAAACTAATAAAATACAATTGAGAATGTTTGCCAAAAAAAAAAAAAGATCAGAGCTTCTCCCTCCTGCTGGTTCTTAACTAGAGCCACTATGCTCCAGAGCTGGCTAGGTTCTGGGAGCTCAGAAATCTCCTAGGCTGGGGCCCTAGGAGCTGATGGAGAAAGACAAAGACTTCACAATCAGGCAGAGCTGGACTCAAAATTCATTTTGAGATATGGAAACCTGGGACTCTGTCTGGAAAGCTCCTTTCCTCCCTTCATTGCTTGGCTATTTTCTTTGTGCTTCGAAACAGAATTCAAGATCCCTCCCTAGGAGAATCCTTCCTTAACTGGTCCAGGTCAAATATGGGGTCTTTTCTCTAGTCTTACCTCTGCCAAAATTTTTACTGCCTCTCAGATCAAATGACACAGTTGAAATAAAACAGTATATTACAAAGTACTGTACAGTAATTTTTCAGTTGACATATCTGTCCCAATGACTTAATCTGATTTGATCATGAGCTCCTCAAAGTCAGGGACTTTGTCTCATTCATCTTCGTATACCCAGTGACTGTCAGAGTGCTGACACACAAAAGCTTCTCAGTAAATGTTAGGGTAAGTGAATGAGTGGAGGAAACTCCTCTGAGCATCAATTTGAAAGTAGGATAAAGAATGCCTGCTTCACAGTGTCATCCTTTGGAAGCGGTAGGTGAGATACCACAGGTAACTGTGCAGGTTCTTTGTAGCTCAGATACTGGGCACAATTCATGAGCCACTTATCAAGCAGAAATGAACTTTATTTTTAGAACACACGCTGAACCACGTGAGCTCTTCAGGAATTCCCTTGGAGCCCAAATGCCACCACCTGCTTCCCACTAGCCTCTCAACCCCCCACTCCTCCTGCTCTTGAGGCCGATTGGCTGGGTCACATGGGTGGAGCCAAAAGAGTCCCCCAATGAGAAGCTCCGTGGTCTGAAAGGGTGGGGAAATAGCCCAATGAGCATCACCACAGAGGAGCCAATCAGCTGGAAGTTTGGTGGGGCCCCTTTGGCTGTGGCTCTCAACACCATCCAGTGAGTAAGCCTTCAACCCTCCTTCCCTAAGGTCCCTTCCTGAAGGTGACTTCTCCATCAGCTCTCTGCTGTGTCTTCCATGGTATTATGGTTTTGATGTAAGGTGTCCTTCAAAAGCTCATGTGTGAGATAATGAAAGATGGTTTAGAGAAGAACTGATTGGGTTATGAGAGTCTTAACCCAATCAGTGACTCAATCTCCTGATGGGATTAACTGAGTGGTGGCTGAAGGTGGGTAGGGTATGGCTGGAGGAGGCGGGTCCCTGGGGGGTGTTCTTTTGTATCTGGTGAGTGGAGTCTCTCTCTGCTTTCTGATCATCATGTGAACAGCTTTCCTCTGCCACACTCCCCCACCCCATCTTCTACCTCACCTCTAGCCCCAGGGAATGCAGCCAACTGTCTATGGACTGAGATCCCTAAAACTATCAGTCCCCAAATTCCTCTACAATTGTTCTAGTCAGGTCTTTTGGTCGAAGTGCCAAGAAAGCTGAGTAAAACACAGGGCATCTTGGGAAATCTGCAGGTTAGTGACCAGAAGACTGGCTGGGCACCGTTTCCATAATTTCCCAAGTCTACAAAGTCTTGTATACCTTTGCTTCAGGGCAACTTCCTTATACCAAGTAGCCACCCTTTCCCCAAATTATTATCTATCACTTCACCTCTTGTGGATTCTTGGCAAGGATTCTCTCTAATAATTTTTCCAAAACAATGAGTGTCCCCTCCTCATCAAATTTAGCAAAATATTTTGGCAAAAGCCACAGAGATTAGGAAAAAAAACTTATCATGTATAGTAATATAGGAAGACCATGCACAGCACTTTTTTTTTTTTTTTTTTTTACTCCAAAGACACTTTCTGGACAGAACAAAAAGTTCTTTGCTTCCACAACAGAGTATTCTGTTCCTCTGTAGCTTTTTAATTTGTCAGTAATATGGATTTTATTTCTTCTTTCCCTCACCCTCCTTCCAAATGATTTCTATCATGTATTCGACCAAGTCATTTTTAATCTAGCAAGACAGAGGTGGCTGTAGCCCCTGGCTGTGGGTGGTGTCACTCGGTCAGAAATCAGCTCCCCACTCCAGGAACGACAGTAGGTCTATGTGGTGGATGTTGGTCTGGGATGAAGTGGACATAGCTGTACTCCTGGGGATTTCCAGACAGTTGTGCACATTGCAGATCATTTTGGAATGGAATGTACCCTCCATCATGGACTGCTGCACAGTACTGTTCTTGCCACACCATGCCTTTGAGGGATCCCAGGCCTTAGCCCTGCAGGCTAAGAGCATTTGCTTTTATATGTTCCACCTGCAATTTCCAGCATGCACTGTGCTGGCATGCAACAGGTGCTGTTAGAGATTTAAGCTACACCACAAAAAGGAAGCTGTGTTGTTCCACGAAGTGGTGTGAGATGCTGAGTGTACACTGAGCTTTTGGGTTTGCCACTGGGCTCTAGGGGCAGCCTGGAGTAATCAATTGTAATGGCGAGGCAGTCTGTGCACCTGCCAAGCACCTTGAGTTGGGGCTGCTGCCTGGTGATAGTGTTGTCAGGAGTCAGATCGAAACACCTCCCAAGATCCTGTGATGTAGCGCAGAGCACAACTCTGGAGTCTTGGTGGCACTGCCCAGTGCCTGCAGAGCGATGCACATGCTAATCCCTTCTAACTTCCTTGATTGTATGAGGACACCTAGCAACAGAGATGTTCTGCCACTATTGGAGGTCAAATAGCACCTCCCTGCATTGGCCACGTGGTTGAGACATGCTTATCAGCAATCCCCAGTCACCAACATCAAATACATTTAGGGATGCCAAAAGGACTACATTTTGGACACATGTGTTCTGATTCTAACTTAGCCACTTGATTATTTGTGTCAGGAAAGCAAAGGAGCCAATTTAAAAAAAAAACAATAAAACACATTACATAAGACAACACTAGTCAGAAATATTTGAAAACAAGTTCATTTCTTCTGGAAAGCATATACACACCACAGAGTAAAAGCATTGAAATAATCCCTATAGGACAGTGTTGGCTAGATATAGTCAAATTACCAGCTCATGGGAGTAAAGGTCTTTACCTCACTTATGTGCCCTTCCTCCCCAGTTTGCTGCATAGGTTACAATTAGAATTCTTTCTTTCAAAAAATCTTTTTGCTTAACATATATTAAGTGTACATATTAATTGGATTCATTGTGATATTTCCATTCATGCATAGTGTGCACTGATCAAATCTAACCTTACTTTTTTACTACCACGCCCACACCCTTCCAACCTTTTATTAGTATCCCACTTTCAAGTCAACTTTTTTTTTTAATCTTCCACATAGGAGAGAGAACATTCAACGCCTCTCTTTCTGTACCTGGCTTATTTCCTTAAGATAACGTCCTCCATTTCCACCCATTTTACTGCAGACTACAGGATTTCATTCTTTTTTAGGGCTGAATAATACTCCATGGTGTATATATATTCCCTATTTTCTTACCATTCATCTGTTAATGGGAAGCTGGATGATTCCATATTGTGAGTAGTGCCACAATAAACATGGCTATGCAGTTACCACTTTTGTATACTGACTTAATTTCCTTTAGATATATGTCCAGAATGGGATATCTGGATTATATGGTAGTTCTAGTTTTAGTTTACTAATTTTCATAACAGCTATACAGATTTACATTTCCATCAACAGTATTAGTTCCTTTTTCTCCATATGTTCAACAGTAGTTGTTACTGTCTTATAATAGCCACTATAACTGTGGTGAGATAATATTTTATTGTAGTTTTGACTTGCATATCCCCAATGGCTAGTAATATTAAGCATTTTTTCATTAATTTATTGGCCACTTATATTTCTTTTGAGAATTGTCTATTCAGACAATTTCCCCCGTTTTTGATTGGTTTATTGTTTTTTAAGTTTTTTTGGAGTTCATTATATATTCTGGAAATGAACCCTCTGACAGATGAATAGTTGACAAATATTTTCTGTAGGTTGTCTCTTCACTCTGATTTTCTTTACTAGCAGAAGCTTTTTAGTTTGATGCAAACTCAATTATAAATAGTTGCTTTGTTTCCTGTACCTCTGAGGTCTTATACCATGGGTACAGAAAACTGTTGCCTGTACCAAAGTTTTGAATGTTTCCCCTGTGTTTTCTGCTGGTAGCATCAGAGTTTCAGGTCTTACACTTATGTCTTTGATCTAGATGCAGTTCATTATTATGCAGCAGGAGAGATGGGGATATCAACTTCAATCTTTTGTGTTTGGAGTTTCAATTTTCCTAGCACCGTTTGCTGAGACTGTCCTTTCTATAATATGGCACTTTCATTGAGAAGTAGATGTCAGTAGATGTGTGGATTTACTTCTCAGATCTCTGTCCTGTTCCATTGGTCTATGTGTCTGGTTTTATGCCAATACGATGTTGTTTTAATTACTATGGCTCTGCAGTATGCTCTTTTTGTTCAAGTTTGCTTTAACTATTTAGAGTCTTTTATGCTTCCAAATGAATTTTAGAATTTTAAATAGTTCTGTGAAGAATGTCATTGGTATTTCAGTGGGAATTACATTGAATCTGTAGATCACATTCAGCGGTATGGATATTTCAATAATATTTATGAATATGGAAGATTGTTCCATCTTTTTCTGTTTCTTCACTTTCTTTTCCCAGTGTTTCAGTATTTTCATTGTAGAGTCTTTCACTTCTTTATTTTATTCCTAAGAACATTTTGATTGTGCATGTGGCTATTGTGAATGGGATTATTTCATGATTCATTTCTTAGTAGTCATTATTGGTGTATATAAAAACTCTGACTCTTGTACATTGATTTGTATCCTGCTAGTTTACTGAGTTTGTTCAAAAGTTCTAATAATCTTAAGATTTTACTCGATATAGGATCATATCTGCAAAGAGGACTAGTTTGACTTTCTTCCGATTTGCTTGCTTTTTCTTTCTTTTGCCTAATTGCTCTCGCTAAAACTTCTCGTACTATATTGAAGAAGAGCAGTGAAAACATACCCTCTTTTTCCTTGATCTTGGAAGAAATGCTTTCATTTTTTTCCTCAACCTATATTCTGTTGGCTGTGAGTTTGTCATATACAGCCTTTATTATGTGAAGATTCAGTCCTTCTACACCTAAGTCTTTCAGTGCTTTTATCATGAAGGGTATTCAATTTTATCAAATGCTTTTTTCTTTGTATATTGATATGATTTTTATCCTTCATTCTGTCAATGTGATGTATTATCTTCATTGATTTCTGTATGTTGAATCATTCTTGCATCCCTGGAATGAAACCAACTTGATCTTGGCATGTGCTCTTGTTGATATATTAATGAATTTGATTTGCTTGTATTTTGTTGAGGATTTATTCATATATTGATCAGGGGTATTAGTCTATAGTCTTAATTTTTGTGATTGTTGTCCTTGTCAAATTTTAGTAACAGGGTAATGCTGGCCTCATAGAGTGAGTTTGGAAGGTCTCCCTCCCTTTCAATTCTATGGAACAGATCAAGAAGAATTGGTGATCATTCTTTAATAGTTTGGAAAATTTCTTTTTTTTTTTAATTTTTATTGATTATTTAAAGCATTACATAGCTCATGATATATCATCTTTCATACATTAGACTCAAATTGTGTTTTGAACTCCCATTTTCACCCCAAATATAGATTGCAGAATCACATCTGTTACATATTCACATTTTTACATAATGCCATATTAGTGTCTGTTGTATTCTGCTACCTTTCCTAACCCCTACTATCCCCCCTCCCCTCCCCTCCCATCTTCCCTCTCTATCTCCCCTGCTGTTGTTCAATTCTCTCCCTTTTTTTCCCTCCCCCTTGCCCCTCATAGCCTCTTATAATTTTATGTATCCTTGAAGGTCTCCTACCATTTCCATATGCTTTCCCTTCTCTCTCCGTTTCTCTCCCCCCATTCGTCTTTGTTTACTGTAGTCTTTTCCACATGCTCTTCCTTCCTGTTCTGTTCTTAGTTGTTCTCTTTATATCAAAGCAGACATTTGGCATTTGTTTTTTAGGGCTTGGCTAGCTTCACTTAGCATAATCTGCTCTAATGCCATCCATTTCCCTGCAAATTCTATGATTTTGTCATTTCTTAGTGCTGCATAATATTCCATTGTGTATAGATGCCACATTTTTTTTATCCATTCATCTATTGAAGGGCATCTAGGTTGGTTCCACAGTCTAGCTATTGTGAATTGTGCCGCTATAATCATTGATGCAGCCGTATCCCTATAGTGCGCTCTTTTAAGGTCCTCAGGGAATAGTCCGAGAAGTGCAATAGCTGGGTCAAATGGTGGTTCCATTCCCAGCTTTCCCAGGAATCTCCATACTGCTTTCCTAATTGGCCTCACCATTTTGCAGCCCCACCAGCAGTGTACAAGTGTACCTTTTTCCCCACATCCCCGATGAAGTCATCCAGTCATGGGCTTTTATTTGTTGAGAGACATTTTATTGCTGATCCAACCTCATTTTTGTTTTTGGTCTGTTCAGTTTGTCTAAATAGTTAAATTTTTGTAGGGCAAATGATTCCATAAATTTGAGTATTTCTACTAGGTTTTCCAATATGTTAGCATATACTTTTTTATTAGAATGCTTAATGATTCCTTGTATTTCTGTAGTTATCAGTTGTAATGTTTCCTTTTTTCATCTCTGATTTTATACATTGTAGTTGGGCTCATCCTGATAAACTCATACATGCATGGAATTTGATTTTAGTTCCTGATACCCTCCTTTCCTCATCCTCCCTCATCTCCCCATTCTCCTTCCTCTACTAGACTTCCTTTTGCTCATCTATTTATTTGTTTGATTGGTTCTTTCTACTTATGCATAAAGATGAAATTCCATGTGTTATATCCATATATGCACATGACATGATTTTTTAAGTATTCATTCTGCATTGCCTCCCCTTACCTATCCCGCCACTCTCTCTCTGTCTCCTTCTACATTACTGGCCTTCCATTTATGTTACCTATCCTATCCTCTTCCTTCCCTGTATTTATTATAGCTTCTGCATATGAGAGGAAACATTCAACCGTTGAGTTGCTGCATTTGGATAATTTCACTTAACATGATTTTCTCCATTCCATTCATGTACTGGCAAATGCCATAATTTTGTTCTTTTGTATGATTAAGTAGAACTCCTGTGTATGTGTGTGTGTGTGTGTGTGTGTGTGTGTGTGTGAGAGAGAGAGAGAGAGAGAGAGAGAGAGAGAGAGAGAATTTCTTAATCCATTCATCTATTGATGGGCACCAGAGTTGATTCCATAATTTAGCTATTGTGAATTATACCACCATAAACATTGAGGTGGCTATGTCTCTGTAGTATGCTGATTTTAGATATTTTAGGAAAATACTCAGTAGTAGGATAGCTGGATCATGTGGTGGTTCCATCCCTAGTTTTTGAGGAATCTCCATACTGCTTTCCATAGTGGTTGCATTACTCTGCAGCCCCACCAACAATGTACAAGTTTACATTTTCCCCACAACCTTGTCAGCATTTATTATTAAAAAAGAGATAAAGCATGTAAACTCTAATGTCAGATTGCCTGGTCTGTTACTTCTGTGTGGGGTTAGGTGAATAATTAACTCTGAGTCTCAGTTTCCTCAACTCACAGGAATGGCTACTGCCTTGGGATCATTTGCAAACCTTACCCAAAGTATAATTTTCAAAAAGTTAAATACATAATCCTCCTGCAAGTTTCTGGTAAGGATTGCATCAAAGATTTGACTGCAAATAACAAAGTTGTATAAGGGAGGATGCAAACACCGGGGAGGTAGAAAGAAATGATGGAATGAAATCACAACATTAGGCATAAAACTGATTGATGTCCTACAGGTATAAGAGCTGTGACCTTTAGTTTCACCTTTTCTTTTAGATTAAAAAAATTAGCAAAAAATCATATGTAACATTTTGATTTTCTAAAACTTTGACACTATCTTTACAGAGCCTGGGACCTAATAATTGGTAAATGTCAAAACAAAGTTATCTCCTCTAGAGAGAATCATATGACCCTTATGCAGATTTAACTGATTTTGTTCTTTAAGTCTTTGGAAGGTTGTGATCTACTATTTTTTGCCTGATTTTTAGATAATTTTACTTAAAGATTCAATGTAAGAATTCTCATATAGCCCTTAGGATAGTGCCTATTTTGAATATTAGATGTATTTCATCATTACTTGAAAAATAGAGAACATTAAGTAATGGTATTAAAATCCTACATGGTGGTTACAAAAAATTAAACAATCTATATCAGTTCTTAGCACTGTGCCTACCTAGCACATAGTAAGTACTCAGTAAATTCAGCCATTGTTTTTGGTTGCTGGGATGTCAGAAACTATGCAACTGTATAACCATATTGGGAATCCATGACAGAAACTTTTCACATGATTATAAATTCTATGAAGTTTGCCATTATTATCATTTAAAGAATGTGCTACATTATCAAGTGTGGACTTAATTTTGTTGTAAGTTATGTGAGAAACACTTAAATCCTTCAGGAGAAAGTCTGTTTCCAGAATAATCAGTCTGTCAATCAATCAGGGATCCCTTAAGTTACACCAATCTGGCTTCTGTGTTCTTATTTCTGGGAACAAATTTTCACAAGGAACAAATGTATTATCCACTTTTGCATAAATAGCATTGAGCAAGGGTGTCTGTTTCCAAGTTTACCATTCACTGATGGGCTGGATTGCTTGCCTCAAAATACCTCACAAATGAGATTGTGAGCTTTACTCTCACCATCACTCTAGCCGATCTTTTCAGTCCTTCTGCAGTGAATACCCAGGACTTAGGAAGTGTGCTGGGGAGAGAGGAAGTGCCTAGATTGAAGAATAAGAACAGGTACCTTTTCCCCTAACTATCTCTATTGGTTTCATTTGAAGTGCCCTTACTTATTGAAAAGTAGCCAATATTTAGAGCTAGTCTCCAATAATGAAGTCTAGAGACAAGTTCATTCTTTTTCATTCACATTCAGCTATAATTGAGCACCTACTCAATGGACCTCATTTACTATCTTGTTGAATTTACCCTCAGAGCAGAGAACATACTTTATATTGACTATGTCACACTCAGCACAGCTATAGGATAGAACTACCCATTGTGTCTGCAAATGTTGCATTTTAGAGACATCTGGAAAACTTCAGAAACGAAAGAAGAAATAGACCATAGAAGCTACTTTTGAACAGTTTTACATAAGCTGGTTACAGCCCTCAGGGACTATAAAGCTTGGAATCTCATACCTACTTAGAGAGCCCAGAAGGTAATTAAGTACCATTGCATCTACTTTATTTTCCCAAGGAAAAGTGGAGAAACCAATTTACTCAACTTGGATAATCTTCCTCACTCTTCCACCATAGGATTCTAAGGAGTTGAAGAAAAATAAGAAATCCATACTTAATTATATCCAAATTATGTGACATTAACAGGAATAAAAGTCAGTCTTTGAAGTAAGTTGCTTCAATTCATTGCTATTATTTACAAATATATTTGAATCCTGTTGATTTCTATCATTCTCTTAGATATCCTGCATTTTAGATTAATAAAAGTAATTTAACTATAAAATTCAGGATTGGAAGTGATTGTCTTGTTTTGAAGGCAAAGTTCATATCTATGTTAACCTCACATATATAAGGAAGAAAGACGTTTCCTCTGTCCACTTAGGTTCTGGGCCCAGAGCCAATGAATTGAACTGAAAAAAGGACAGATTAATGGGAGGAAAAGCATTCAAATTTTATTCAATGTTAATATTGCTATGTGATGGTAGGGGTGCATCAGAATGGAAAACCCCAAATAAACTATTATAGGAAGGGATATGTATACCATTTTAGCAAAAAATGATAAATATGGAAATATGCAAAGACAAAGGAAAAAGAAGTTTGAGCTAAATATGTAAAATGTTGGAAAGAGACTAGGAAATATAGGGAGGGCACTACTGGCACATATGGATGATTTTAGTGAGATTTATTTGTACAGCTTTGTCTCTGCCTTGGCTTATCTCCTATGATGAGAAAGTTTTCCCATTCTTGGCATACGCAGAGCACCTTTCTTACAGGAAATGTATGCCCTGCTTGTAAGTAAAGATGGGGGAAGACTAAGCATACTTCTCGCATCTGCTATTTCTCAATTGCCTTCAGATAAAAGTAATCAATATGGCAAGTGGTTTATTTTGGGGTGGAATTTTCTGATTTTTACAAATGGTTTCAAGTTCCAATATCTTTCTAGTTATCCTCTTCTGTCTGCAACTTGTCTTTAATACATCCAAATCACTGTATCCAGAAATGACCACAAATCTCCATGTGTATTTTAACCAATACAGAGCATCTTTCTTTAAATACCATACCTCCTGTCAATCCTACCAGAGGTGAGTCAGTTTTTTAGACTGCCCCAGCTCAGAGAACTGACTCATTTGGGTATTTGTGTACAATTCCCAAAGTCTCTGTCACATGTGCTGATGCTAAACTTCTCCTCCTCCATTCTTGCTTTATGTAGGTGCTTTTTCTTTCTTTCCTCCCCTCCCCTCCCCTCCCCTCCCCTCTCCTCTCCTTCCCCCCCCCTCTCTCTCTCTCTCTCTCTCTTTTCTTTCTTTCCTTCCTTCCTTCCTTCCTTCCTTCCTTCCTTCCTTCCTTCCTTCCTTCCTTCCTTCCTTCCTTCCTTTCTTTCTTGTTTTTGAACAAATAGCCCATGAATATTTTATCAACTTGTTTTGCTCAAACGAGAGAAAACAACAAAGCAGTAAAGATGAGCCAAGTTAGTTTAAACTTCATCTGAAAAGAAGTAGGGGACTATTAATTGTTATAAGGAGAGGAGTGACATCAGACATCACCTTACAAAGTGAAGAATGTCCTGGAAAGAGAATATTCAAGGCAGGAAGACCAGTAAGTCTGTTGTGGTGTTCTGGACCAGGGTAGTAGCAGGTGGGTATGGAGAGAAAAAAATGGATAAAAGAGATAGAAGTGATAAGACCTGTCAAATGGTTAGTACTGGGGGCAATAAGAGAGATGGTAAGAATGATACCTGAGATTTTGACTTAAACACCCAGGTGGACACTGGCACATTTATTGAGAAAGAGAATATAGGTACAGGAGCAGATGTTCTCTTAGTTTTGGTTTGTGTTTACATGGGCACAGGATGGGTAATATCTCTTTTGCACATGACTTTGGGTTAACAATGGAGATGTCAAGGATGCAGTTAAATATGTAAGTGTCAATTTGAAGGGAAGATGCAAGTGAGGATTAAAGATTTGGAAGTTATTAGTATATTGGTGAATGAGCAAAAGGGACAGGATGAGAGGTTCAGGTGTAGAAAGAGAAGACATAAAAAACTGCATCACTTAAATCTTGTAAGAGAAAGAGGACTCCACAAAGAAAAAAGTAATATCCAGAGTCCCAAATGGAAAAATGGCAAGGAAGTTTCAAGGAGGAAATTGGCAACTGTATCAACGCTGCAGTGAGGTCATCCAATGTATTACAATTCTTTTATCCAAACTTCAGCAAGAATGTCACTGTATAAAGTAGATCTGACTGGTAAATGGATGGAGTTGTATAAGTGAAATAAGCCAGTCCCAGAAGACCAAATGCTGAATGTCTTCTCTGATATAAGGAGGCTGATTTATAATGGGGATGAGTTGGGGAGCATGGGAAGAATAAATGAACTGCAGATAGGACAAAGGAGAGGGGAGGGTAAGGGAGTGGGTATGGGGGTAGGAAAGATGGTGGAATGAGATGGACATCATTACCATAAGTACATGTAATGAAGACATGAATGGTGTGACTCTACTTTACGTACAACCAGAGACATGAAAAATTGTGCTCTATATGTGTATTATGAATTGAATCACATTCTTTCATATATAACAAATTAGAATAAATCAAATAAATTAAAAAGTAGACATGAGTTAGTGGGTTGTGATATAGGAGAGATGGCCAAATTTAGGCTGCAAACCATGTTTCTAACTTGGGCATCTGAAGAAAGAGTGCAGTCACTCACTGGGCCAATGAACCCAGAAAAGGAGTCATTTTTTGGAGGGAAAATTAATTCCATTTTGGACGAGTTGAGTTTTTGCAGCCATGGGGCATACAGATGGAGCATAGAATCATAGGGAGTAGAGGCAGATTAGAGTCATCAGGTTATAAGAAAGAACTGAGGGATAGCTCACCCAAGGAGAGTGAAAAGAAGATCTAAGAATGAACTCTGGGAATCTGCAACATTAAAGGATGGCAGAGAAAGAACAGCTGCTGAGGAGATGAGCAGCGATTGGATATGTTGGCGGAAAACGGGGGGGGGGGGGGGGGAATTCAAAGTGGCATAAAGGAGTGTCTCTGAGATGAGGGAGGGAACGGTCAATAACAGTAATAGTTAACATAGAGAGTGCTCTCCATGTGCCAGGCTCAGCATGTGCCAAGGGCTGTACACACACAGCTCATTTCACCCTCCCAACAATCCCTTAGAAGATAACTTGCTCAACGCTACTGTAAGGAAGAGTTGGGAGATAGACCCAGGCGCTCTACTACTGAGTTCATGACCACTGCTGATAAACTGCATTGCCACACACTATAAGGGGTTGAGTAAGTCAGACTCCAGAAGTGCTCATTAGTAACAAGACAGTTACTGGTGACCTTGGTAAGAGTGGCATATGTGGAAAGGCACATTTGAGTAGAGGAGTGAATGGGAGACAGGTGCATGTATGTGTGCGTGCATGGGTTTTAAAAAGTTTAATTGTATAGGGAGTGGAGAGGATAATAGCTGGATGGGAGAAGGTATAAAGGGAGAGTGTGCCGTGTTTGCATATGTGGTTTTTATGTTAAGATGGAAGAAAATTGACTTTGTTCCAATTTGAATGGCAAGAAACCAGTAGAGGGAGGTGGTTTGAGATACAGGGAAAGAAAAATATAACCAGTAGGTGGAAATTTCTGTATTATAGGATCCAGAGATCCTTGCTCCTCCATTGTAATAGGAGGAAAGAAGGAAGCAATGACAAAAGTGCAGGTTTACTTGTGGATCTGGGAACCAGAATTCGAGGAAGTCCCCATATGATGGAGAAGAGAAGTTTATATATTGTGAGGGGGAAGTTGAGGGTCAGAGGTTGAGAAGAGGTAGAACAGGGCAGCAGATGCTGGGATACTTTGTTCCTCTTAGTATTCTGTTGTCCCAAGTCTCTGGATCTTATAAGATTTCCATTTTCTCTGGATTTCCAGGGTTCTCATGATCATGCATGGTAATATGCAGCCACACCCTTTTCTTTGAATCTTCTTTGTTGGGGAACAGATGAATATGGGGAGCATCTCTTCAGCATCTCAACCTCCAGCCCTCTTTTTGTTAATATTGATGAACTGAGTCTTCTCTTTCTCTTGTCTGATCAGTTTTGCTAACGGCTTATCAATTTTATTTATCTTCTCAGATTTTTGTTTTTCATTAGTATTTTCTTTTTTATTGAAATCCACTTGACCCTCATTTTCTGTCATATCTTGGGTTTAGTTTGCTTTTCTTTTTGGCTTCTTGAGCTAGAATCTTGGCATCCCTATCTTGTTCCCAGTTTTTAGAGGGAATGCTTTCAATTTTTCTCCACTTAGAATGATATTGCCTGGGGCTTAGCATAGATAGCTTTTACAATGTTGAGATATGTTCCTATTATCCCTAGTTTTTCTAGTGTTTTGAACATGAAATGGTGCTGTATTTTGTCAAATGCTTTTTCGACATCTATTGAGGTGTTCATATGATTCTTATCTTTTAAGTCTAGTGATGTGATGAATTACATTTATTGATTTCCGTATGTTGAACCAAACTTACATCCCTGGGATGAACTCCACTTCATCGTGGTGCACTATCTTTTTAATATGTTTTTGTATTTGATTGCCAGAATTTGAGAATTTTTGCATCTATGTTCATTAGAGATATTGGTTTGAAGTTTTCTTTCTTTGATCTGTCTTTGTCTGGTTTTGGAATCAGGGTGATATTGGCCTCATCGAATGAGTTTGGAAGTGTTCTCTCTTTTTCTAATTAATGGAATAATTTGAGGAGTATTGGTATTAGTTCTTCTTTGAAGGTCTTGTTAGAACTCAGCTGTGTATCCATCTGGTTTTGGGCTTTTCTTGGTTGGTAGGCTTCTAATGGTGTCTTCTATTTCATTGCTTTAAATTGATCTGTTTAACTTGTGTATATCATCCTGATTAAGTTTGGGCAAATTATATGAGACCTCTATTTATAATACAGGCATTTGCTTTCCCCCATGTATTGCTGTAGCAGCATCTTACATGTTCCGGTAAGTTGTGTTGTTCTTTTCATTCACTTTGAAGTACTTCCTAACTTCTCTTTTGATGTATTCTTTATTTCATATGTTATTTAGAAATGTTATTTTGTTACAAAATATCTGGGGTTATAGGAATATTTTTTTTCCTTTTTTCTTTTTGGTACCAGAGATTAAACTCGGGGGCACTCAAAATTACGCCACATCCCTGGAGTAATTTTTGTATTTTATTTAGAGACAGGGTCTTACTGAGTTGCTTAGCATCCTCGCTTTGGCTGAGACTGGTTTTGAACTTGTGATCCTCCTGTCTCAACCTCTGAGCCACTAGGATTACAGGTATGAATCACAATTTCTGTTCTTTATACTTAATTTCAATTCAGTCAAACAACATTCTTTGTGTAATTTGATGCTTTTAAATGCATGACACTTGTTTTGTGTCCCATAGTGTGGTCTCTCTTGGCAAATACTCCTGTGCACTTATAAAGAATGTTTATTCTGATGTTGCAAGGAGGGTTTTATAAATGCTAATTAGTTCAAGTTGGTTGATAGTCCTTCTTGTCCTTCCCATATTTAAGACTACTAAAAGCTTTCTTGTAAGTATGGGCTTGCTTTTCTCTTTATAGTTTGATATGTTTTTGCTTGATGTGCTTGAAGTTCTCTTATGAGATTCATACACACTCAATTCTTGTGCTAAATTGAGTCCTTTATTATTTTAAACTGACCTACTTTTTCACTATAATGTTCTTTGTTGTGATATTAATGCAGTTCTCCCAAACTTCTTTTGATTAAAATGAGCATGGTGTATCTTTTTCTACCCTGTAATTCTTAAGCTGTTTGTCTCTTTATATTTGATATGAGATACTCCTTGTGGTTAGCATGTAGTTGGCCCATATTTTAATCCATTCTCATTATCTCTGCCTTTTAGCTGGGTATTTTGACCCCTTATGTTTAATATGATTGTTGATATGGTTAGGTTTAAGTGTGTTGTCATATTGATTGTTTTTATTTGCTCCCTGTGATCTTTCCCCCCATTTGCCTCTTTTTTCTGCCTTCTTCTGGAAAACTTGAATAGATTTTGATTCTATTTTATCTTTGTTGAATTTAGCTAGAACTCTTTACCTGATTGATTTAATGTTTGCTTTGAGGTACATAGCATACTTTTTAGTTTCTTAGAGTACACCTTCAGATGATATTTTACCAATTCCTATATAATTGAAGAAATAGAAGAAATTTACAACAGGGTATCTCTTCCTTCCTAGACCTTTGTTGTTTTGTCATGTATTTTAATTTTATATATATAGAAAACTATAATAAACTGAACACCATATTGCTATCACTTATATTTAAACAATTATCTTTTAAAGCAGTTTACATAATAAGAGAAAAATGACATAATAACCTATATAGTTACCATTTTCATTTTTTTTAAAAAGAGAGGGGGAGAATTTTTTAAATATTTTTTAGTTATTGACAGACACAACATCTTTGTTTTTTTTTTTTAAGAGAGTGAGAGAGGAGAGAGAGAGAGAGAGAGAGAGAGAGAGAGAGAATTTTTTTTTAATATTTATTTTTTAGCTCTCGGCGGACACAACATCTTTGTTGGTATGTGGTGCTGAGGATCCAACCCAGGCCGCACGCATGCCAGGTGAGCGCGCTACCGTTTGAGCCACATCCTCAGCCCACCATTTTCATTTTTTAATAGATCATACTTTTATTTGGTGTCACTTCTGCCTGAGGGCTTCCTTTAATATTTATTATAGTGTAACCTACTGTAAAAAAAAATTTAAAAAGTCTATCCTTTTAGTGTAAAGTATTTTTAAAAGATATTTTCACTGGGTATAAAACTCCAGGTTGATAGTTTTTATTTTGAATACTTTGAAGAGTGAATCTACTGTCTTCTCATTTGCATTGTTTCCAATGGGATCTATGTTTTGTTTCTTCATTATTCTGAAAATAATATGTATTTTATTCCTCTGACTGCCTTTAAGATTTGCTCTTTATCACTGGTTTTGAACAGCTTTATTTTTATACGCTTTGGTATTGTTTTCTGAATGTTTCTTGTGATTGCAGTTTATTTCAGTTGTTATTTTAAAAATTGGGGAGCATTTCATTTACTAGTTCTTCAAATATTTTTTCTAATACTCCTCTCCATCAACCAAAATAGGGGTATTTTTTTCTAATCCCCCCCCTCCACACTTTGGGTAGTTGCACTTTGGGTACTCAAGTTAAATATACATTAGTTAGCTTGAAGTTATCCCACAATTCATTGCTGCTTTTTTTTCATTTATTTTTAAATTATGTTTTCTGTTTTTTTTTGTTTTTTGTTTTTGTTTTTTTTTTTTTTTTTTGGTACCAGGTATTGAACTCAGAGGCACTAGACCACTGAGCAACCTTCCCAGACCTATTTTGTATTTTATTTAGAGACAGGGTCTCACTGATTTGCTTAGCACCTCACCGTTGCTGAGGCTGGCTTTGAACTCACGATCCTCCTGCCTCAGCCTCCCGAGCCGCCAGGATTACAGGTGTATACCACCACACTGGCTCTGTGTTTCATTTTGAATAGTTCATATTGTTAAGTCTTCATAATTTGCTGATTTTTTTCTTTTGCTGTGCCCAGTCTTTTATTATTTCTAACCAAGAATAATAATTTTTATTATTACATAAGAATTGTTATTATTTTTAACATTGTGGTTTTCACCTCTAGAAGTTTGCCTTTGGTCTTTTTCATACCTTCCGTCTCATGTTACCTTCTAAATTGTGTAGGAGAGTTGACTGTCTTTGTTTGCTAATTCTAGCATCTGTGTCACTTCCGGTTGTTTTCAACTCTGACTTACCTCCTCATTATGCCTTGTATTTTCTTTCTTTTTTTATGCCAAGTAATTTCTCTTCCTTCCTTTTTTTCTTCCTTCCTTTCTTGATGCCAAACATTGTAAATTTTACCTTGCTGAGTGTTGGATATTTTTGTACTCCTATAAATACTCTTGGGCTTAGTTCTGGAGTGTAGGCAAGTTACTTTGAAACAGTTTAATATTTCCTGTTTACTTTTTTAAGATTTGTTAAGCAGGACTGAAGCAGTTATCAGTGTGGGGCTAATCATTTCCCTCCACTGAAGCAAAACCCTGTTCAATTTACCCATTGACCCTCGAATCTTGAGGTTAGAATAGGCGCTATTCTTAGCCCTGTGTGAGTGATGGACCCTGTTACTTCTAATACTTTCAAAAGGGTTTTTCTCTCTCCCACATCTTAAGTCTTATACATATGCATTGATCAATGGCCAAATACTTGGGCATTTCTGCAGGTAACCAAAGCTTGTTCGTGTTCTCTTTCTCTCGTGTTTGCATATACTTGGTCAGTGTTTCGGTCTCACTCACACACTAACCTTCACACTCTTTTCTTTTGGGCACTCTGTCTTGAGAATTCTACCAATTGAATCCCCCTGGACCATCAGCTTTCTGGGTCCAGCTCAGGTAGTCCACTGGGTTTCACTTCTTGCCAGAGCCTGGAAAATTTCTCAGTCAGTCAGATGAAATAATTACCCTGCTCACCTCATCCGTTTCTCGTTTCTCAGAGATCATGGTCCTTTGTTCTTTTATATTTAGCTCTTATACATCACTGTTTCATATATTTTGTCCATTTTGAGCTATTCTAAGTGGGAGCATAAACAGGGTCCCTGTTACTCCATCTTAGCCAGGAGTTGGAGGTCCCAGAGGGCCTCCCTCAGTAAGTATGGAACTCAGCTGAAAGGAGAGTTCTCAAGCCAAGCTTGACAGCCACTGCTCTAAGCTAAGGGACAACCTCAGGAAAATTGCACCTTTACTTTTCATAGGCAAACAGGCAGTACAGTATAAAGACATCTTTTTGTTTCTAGATGATTCAGGTAAAAGCTATTTCCTTTCTACTGCTGTGGCCCTTTGTCTAACCTACAGCCTGGTCAATCATATCTTAAGCGTCAATGTTAGGATTCCAGGAAGTGCCTCCTACAATTGTCCGTTTGCCCCCTCCCTCCCTCCTCACATACAGTTACTGGCAAAGCTCACAATAACTCTTGAGGAAGATGGGTATTGGTTATATTGAAGGCTGCTCTATTTCTCAGACTGAATGATTGAGGCTGCAGGGTTGGTGAATAGTACAGGCCTAACCCCAACTAGAGGAGTTCCCTGGGGAGTCCCTAGATTCTTAACAGAAGAAGGAACTCAGCTCTGGAGGGAAGACCTGACCTAGCCAAACTGCAGCTTGAGACCTGGAGACTGATGTCCCTTATGATTTTGCCTGGGCGGATGCTGCTGCAGAAGCTATTCTTATCCTCAGGGCTCTAATTTGAGATGAAAGCTCAGCAGTCTGTCTCCCTGGCTCACTACTCCAACTGTCAATTCCCCATCTGGAATTCTGGTTAGAGAAGATTATTTTTTCACCTTCACTGAATTTGTGAGTAGAGGGGGGTCCCCAAAATACTTTTATCTCATGGCTCCAGACTTGGGGGAATCCACTGCAGAAGCTTTGACCCCCCCCCAAACATTCCTAAGGCAAGTATAAAGGGAATATTAGACTCATTTTTATAATGAGGAAACTGAGACCATGGTGAATTACATGCCCAAGAGTCTGTTCAGGGAGCAGAGCTAAGTAGGTGTTTGGGACCTTGAAAGATGAAAACTTTAATCCCTGGCTTCACATCAGACTACCAGTAAAATTAAAAGACCCTTCACTAGGCATTAAAATTTTATATTTCATGTGAAACTGCTGAAGTGATTGCCAAAGTCTGTCCCCCTCTATAAGGGACTCATTGGCTGGTGCTCAGCTCTTTTAGTGAGCAGTGATGTTTAGAACACAGAGCTCAACAACACTTAGAATAATTGCCAGCCAGAGTGGTTGGTTTGTGGTTGTTTTCAAACTACCAGAACTTTGATAATTAAAGTGAACCTAGTTATTGTATATGTAGAAAGAAGTATAGGTAATCAGGAAAAAATGAGGTATCTATAAAGTAAAATGATAAAAAGCATATGTCTATCACAAATATGTCTACAAGTAGAAAAGAATATGTAGAGTCTGAAAAATTTAAATCAAGGCACACAAAAACACAGAGGAGAAAGGAGAATATTTTTGCCTTCTGCATGTCTTCTTCCTGGGGCTTGACTACCTAAATTATCTCTTAATTTTGAGTCTAGAAAGTATAGTGCCACATGGGCACAATGACCTATACCTGTAATCTCAGCAGCTCAGGAGGCTGAGGCAGGAGGATTGCAAATTCAAGGCCAGCCCCAGCAACTCGGTGAGACCCTAAGCAACTCATTGAGAACTTGTCTTAAAATAAAATATACAAAAGGCTCAGTGATTAAGTATCCCTGAATTCAATCCCCAGTACCATAAAAAGAAAGTGTAGGGCCAGAATTATCCAGGTCATTGATACTTGGTGGAGGCTACCAAAGCACATCAAATGGGAAAAGAAAGGACTGAGTTTCTCCCTCGGGGCCCACCATGCCCTTGACTCCTTACCTGTGCTCCTCATCATCTGCCATCCTTCAGCTTCTGTCCTCCTCGTTCTGACAATCATGCCCTGCTCATTCTTCCCTTAAGTCTTTACACAGTTGTTTCTTTGGCTAAATGACCCTTTCCCAGGTCACAACATGGTGGGCACTTTCCTGTGGCACTTGCTTGGCTTGCCAGTGTAAAATGGCTCATAAATCACCACATCACACCATTCTCCTTCTTTTTATCTCACTGTTATCCCTACCTGGTATTTATGTGTTTTCTGTCCACCTCCTTCACGAGGTGCAAACTCCATAGCAACGACATTTATATAGACCCCGTGCCCCTGCCCCCTTCTAAGCACGTTTCATTCAGTGTGCTTAATTGTACTGACCACAATGCTATGAAATTAGCTTACTATTAATACCATAGACGATGAAGGGAAAGAAAGGTGATCATAAAAAAAGCATCATTCAAAACAAGTTTCAGGAAAGCAAGAAGTCTACTAGCCAAAGACACCCATTGGAAGAATCCCACATCTTCCAGGGTCTGATCTGCCTCATGCCTTGCCATGTTCTGTCAGTGGGTGGGGCAGCCCAATGGGCAATGTGGCCTGGGCAGGAATGTTGTGATAGGTTTCAGAGCATTGCAGCTGGGACTGTCACTTAATCACATTCCCTGCAGTAGGAGATCGGAGAAGGGGAATTTTCATGTTGCCACAGGGACATTGTCTTGTTTGCTACTGCACTGTCTTGCAAATAGAAAACAAATATTTGCCAGCAAAACAAATGATTTCTTGGAAATTGTAAGGTACTCAGTAATTTCTAGGTATGAACAAATAAATGAAGTAAAATCATGCCGCAGTCTGGCTGGGCACAAAATCACGAGCCACTCACAGCTTTGTAGATTCAAACAGCAATTCTTTATTCCCGAACTCGCACTGGCCCTCTACAAACACGTTCTGGGGAAATCCACATTCTCCACCAGGCTCTGAATTCCAAAATGCTCTCTGAATCCCAGGAGAACTCAACGGGAACTCAAGGCGCCTGAGGCAGCAGGATACACCCTATTCCCAGCAGGGTACACCTTAAACCTGGAACCCCCCTAAACCTAAGGAGCGGGATACTCCCTAAAACCTGATCCGCCCTAAACCCTATCTGCCCTGGTCCTTGAGCAAGGTCACCTTACTCAAGCATACATGCAATGTCACTGCAAATGACCTGGGTCCAAAGGCAAGCCCATTCATTCCTACTTGGCAATGGCCCTCAGCAAAATCAAACAAAAAAGCTAGCCTCCGAACTCCTTCGAAGTATGCCCGTGATCCTTGCTGCTCTGGTGAAAAGAAGGAGTGAGGAAACTGGGATTAGGATCTCGGGACACAAGTCTATCTGCTGCACCCTTTCCTCCTGGTAATCTTCCACTTAGGCAGTGATTTACGAAGATGGGTATGTTTCCCCAGGGAAAAGAATGAGACTCTGCTGTTGTTCGGGCAGGTGCATTTACAGACACTTCAGACCTGCACATTCCAAGCACTTAATCCACATGAAATAATGATAGTTCAGTCTCCTGAATCTATTCCAAGCTTGCAAGATATATAGCTTTGTGTAATATATTGCCAAAGCTTCAGGCAGGGGCTCTAAGGCTCATGATTTTCTTCCTTTTATTCCTTCATTCCTTCTCTTACTTTTTTTTTTTTTTGCTTAAAACAACAAAAATTTATTCTCTCACAGTTCTGGAGGATAGAAGGCTAAGATCAAGGCATCAGGAGAGCCATGTTCCCCCAAAGGCTCCAGAAAAGATTCCTTCTTTGCCCCTAGCTTCCGGTGGTTGCTACAATTTTGGGCCCAGCTTGATTTGTAGCTACATCACTTTGGTCATTGCTTCTGCTGTCACAAGGCATTTGCACTATGTGTCTCTTGTCTCTAAATCCAAGTTTTCCTCTTTAAAGATCTTTGGGTTTTGATAGTGGTAAGATATGCACTTTGATGTATACACTGCAGTGAGATTGAGTAATTTGCACCCTTACGCAAGTAACCCTCATTCTCTAGCTTTTTCCATCTTGAAAAGTCAAAACTTTTACCTATTAAAAGTAACTCTATTTTCCCCTCCCCCAGCCCCAGGAAGTTACCGTTATACTCTTTGTCACTCTGAATTTGACTACTGTATGTATTGAATTTGAGTAATAATATAGTATTTGTCTTATGGTTGGCTTATTTCACTGAGCCTAATGTCCTAAAGGTCTATCTATGTTATAGCACATTGTCAGAATTTTCTTCCGTTTAACGGCTGAATAATATTCCATTGTATGTTATACTAGTTTGCCTGGGATGCCATCACAAAAGACTACAAACAAGATGGCTTCAACAGGGAAATCTATTTTTTCACAGTTCTGGAGGCTGGGAGCCTAAGATCCAAGTGTGGGCAGGTTTGAACTCTGCTGAGGCCTCTCTCCTGGCTTGGAAATGCTCATTTTTTCACTGTGTCTTGGCATGGTTGTCCCTGTCTGTTATCTGTGTTCTAGTCTCCTCTTCTTGGAAAGACACCAGTCATGTTGAATGAAGGCCCACCCATACCACCTCATTTTACTTTAATTATCTCTTAAAGCTCCTACCTCCAAATAATCACATTCTGAGGTACTGGGTCTTAAGACTTTAATATATGAAGCTTTAGAGGACACAGTTCAGCTTATCACCTGTTACCTAAGTCAGGAAATCAACATCAGTGCAATTCTCTTCTGTGTTTTATAGACCTTGTTCAAATTTTGCCAATGTCCTATGTCATTTTCCTGATATGGGATCCAATCCAAGATCTCACATTGCATTTACTAGCCTTGCCTCTTCAGTCTCCTTTACTCTGGAAGAGTTTCTTGATTTTTTTTTTTAAAACAATCTAAACATTTTGAAGAGTACTATTATTTTATATAGCATTCCTCAGTTTGCTTGATGATTCCTCATGATTGAGTTCAGGCTTTCATGTGTCTTTCTCTGTGCATCCTGTCAGGAGATACATAATCTTAATCTGTC
Source organism: Spermophilus citellus (assembly GCF_964194105.1). Lineage (NCBI taxonomy): Eukaryota > Metazoa > Chordata > Mammalia > Rodentia > Sciuridae > Spermophilus > Spermophilus citellus. The sequence goes on from NC_138187.1 coordinate 152,112,367, forward strand.
CCATTACTGGTGCTGTTGTTTGACCGTTTGGTAAAGGTTACCACCTGCCAGAGTCCTCCGTTATGTCTTTTATTCTTTTGTAACAAGTTTGAGTTTCTTATGCTCAGACTCTTTTTGTTTTTGTTGTTGTTGTTTGTTTTTCTCCTCATTCTGGGTTTTTCTATTAATTTTAGCTTCCATTGATTACTCTCACCACAATTACTGTGGTATTTGCTAAGCAGTGATCCCCTATGCCCAAAATTCTTTCTACATTTATTAATAGGACACTTATATAGGGAAGAGCTGTCTTCCCCATCATTTCTTTGTTATTCAATTATTTATTTCTGGAATGAACAAATAAATGAAGTAAAATCAAATAAAAAACAAAAGCTAGCCTCCTAACTCCTTTGCAATATACCCATGACCCTTGCTGCTCTGGTGAAAAGCAGGAGTGAGGAAACTGGGATTAGGATCTCGGGATTGTGGATTTTATTCTGAGTGATAAACCAACACTATGATTTGTTTTGTTGCTTAAAGTTGTCTCGTTTAGACCATCAAAACTCATTCAACTGGCTTCAGTGTCTTTCAGATGTGCTCCTATCATATTTTCAACACTTCAAACTCTTTGGCCCAACAAAATGCTTCCACATCTTCCTGTACCTTCCTTTCCTGAGCCTGGAATGTACTCTTTGTTTTTCAGGAAGTCCTGGTTCCTTTTATTGACAAATGGTGTTTTATTGAACTGGTTCATTTTTCTAGAGTATGGGCACCAAGTATGTTCACTGTTGTATGGGCATTATTGCTTCTGGCCTTCTTAGAAGGCAAAGCAATGAAATATATCTATGAATATATACTTACACATACCCTACAACTACACACACACACTCTCTCACTCTTACACTCACACACACTTTTTTTTCCCCTTCTTAATCTTGAATTACACTGATGCCTCCAATTCCAACTCAACCTCCACAAGGGCTCTTCTAGCTTTCCCTTTTATTTATAATTTCTTTCTCTGACAAAAAGCAATTTAGCTCCTATTATCTAAATATATTTGCCAGTTCATAGAGTACACCCAGCATATTTTCAGAATAGCTAACCCCCCCTCTCGTCCCCATAGAAAACAAACCTATTAACCACAATATAAGATTCATGTACTGTTTTTTCTCCTTTGTCTTTGGCCTTAGAATATGTAGTCATACTTTGTTTTCTAAAGTTACATTCATTAATTATCCACCACTACCATGGCCACTGCCATGGCCCCAACACTGTCTAGAACTCAAGAAATAGTAGAACATAAAAAGATGTTTTCCCAGTTTCATAAGGCATTCAGTCTTGGCAATGGACCCTTACCAGCTGTGATTCTGTCTGTTATAAATTTGTCTCATGCCAAACGATATCATCCAGTATATAAGAATATCAAGAAATGTTCTCTCATTTAAATTCAGATGACTTACTAGGTTAGCTGAGCTGAACTGAACCAATTACCATACCTTTCATTCCAGACATGTAGAATATTTGCTATGGCGTAATCATCATGATTATCCTAAGAGAGTTGTTTTACCTTCCCTACCCCATGAGAGTTTTGAATGGAAAAAGGGAAATAATAAGGTAGAGAGTGATAATTGGCCCAGACTGGGCATGAATCAGTCAAGGACCCACAGCAGGACCAAAGATTTCATATTTTCAGAATCTCTGCTACATGGTTAGACCACACAGGTCCTGAAAATTAAATGACTAATCTGTGGGCACCTAGATGGTGATAAAACCACATTGTGTCCCTTTCCCCCTCAACCCATACCAGTGCAATGTTTGTGTATATAGGAACACCTGCAAACCTAGATACATAGGAAGCAAAATAAGATTTTTGGAATAGATGTCACATTTAGACAGATATGCACACACATGCACACATAAAAAACAATCCAATAAACCACCACTGTTGTTCAATACTAACAAGGCCATTTTCTTTTGTCATAATACTGGAGAGGAAGCTAATTTTGGGAATGATGCTTGTTACTATGAGATTCTTTTGGAGAAATGTTAAAGAAAACCAAAAAAAGTAATATGTAGAAAAAGGTAGAAAATTATGGCAGATTCTGTTTTCTTTAGGAAAACAATGCTTTATTTTCTTTTGAATATTTCACAAAATCCTCCAATTAATTCTGTTGGGCTGGGGACAATTTTTAATGACTCCCACACGGAATCTTTCAACTACATGGCCATCCATTGGTCTGAATCATAATTTAGATAATATTCAACATTTCTAAAAATGCTTTTGCAAGCAACCCCAAACTTTAGTGATCAGGAAGTTGTTTCAATAGTCCTGAGGTTTACCTTTGATTTTATACACTCTTCCTTTGTAGCATAATTCAAGTGTGCTAACACCATTTTTGAGGGCATAGTCAGTCTAGAAGTCAAATTAGTCTGTTGGCTTATTTTCATAATATTTGACACAAACTGTAAGTGGAAACATTTTTTGGTGTAGAGGAAGAAAATAATATTAGTATTAAAGTAGCAAATATTACTTCCTTTGTCCCCAACTCTCTGCTATAGGCATAAATGTTTGTTTCATCCATAAGTCTCTTATTTAGATGCATCTGTCATTTCCAGTGGACATTCAGGATATAAAATGTGTCTTAAATATTAGAGTCCCCATGCTTCCCACCATCTGGGCCTTCTAAGCCTTCATCTTTTTTAGAGAGTGACTTCCAAGTTCACTACCTTAGTGGTAGACAAGCACCATTGAATAGAACCTTTGTAATGACTAAAAATATTTTATATCTGCACAATCCAATATGGTAGCCAGTAGACATATGACTGTGGAGCTCTTGGATTATAGTTAGTATGACTGAGAAACTGCTTATTTAAATAGTCACCTGAGGCTAGTGAACACCTGTTCATTAGCACAGGGACCATGATAATCACTTCTATTCCACTGGACCTAACCTATTCTTACTATTCCAACCTAACTGCAAAATATATTAGGCAATGTAATCTTCTAGATGCTCAAGAAGAGGGAAATGGTGAGCATTTAGCAAGCCTAGGCCATGCACTGCTCTCTTGATCACTTACACACATAGGACACACTCATTCATTAAGGAAGTCGCCCCAAAGCACTCGCATAAGCTCCCTTCATTCAGTTTAAATTTCAGAAATGCTTATATGATGCAGACCTTTCCATCATGTCCAAATGTTGCTTTTTTCATGGAAATTTATTGAATAATACAGTTATATGCTACCAAATAGTATGCAATGATGTAACTGCTGGGACCACCACAATATACACCCGCTAAGAAACCTGTCTGTAGCAATTCTGGAATCCTGTTGGAAATGTCATAAAGGTCCCTTGATTACCTTGATCCTGGAAACTCTTATTGTTTGTTCTCTACAGGCCCCGGTTCCTCTAGGAGGCCCCTTTTAGCTATAATTTTCTTCAGCACATATGAAAATGCAGTCTTATAGCCAAGCCTGAATGTGTATCTCTTCCACCCACATCCCGTTGGCCAGAATCTGAGGAGATCAATCTAATTCCAGGGGAGGCTGGGAAATGTAACATTTCTTTGTGTATAAGAAGAAGAAATTGGATTGATAGCATCTAACCTGTCTCTGTCACACTAAGGATGTTTCACACACTTTATCATTGTTATCTCATTCAATTGTCACAACAACCCTAAGCAGAGGCTGGTGTTATATCCATTTTACAGGTAGAGATGGGAAGAACTTTTTTGCTCTTAGTCCATAGCATCAAGGAAGCCTAGCTGATTAACTGCTGTTTAACCAGAGATTTCACTTCAGTTTGGCCCTTATTTTTCACTCATGCATTTTAAAGTAGTTTGGTAGTAATGTACACAGAACTTACATCTTTACCAATAAATAAAACATTTGCTTATCCATTCATCAGTTTCTGGATATTTGGTTTGCTCCCAGTTTTTGACTGTTGTAAATAAAGTCGATATAGAACATTAAAAAAGTTCCCTCCAAACTATCCCTCACCTTCAAAATAGTCATGAAGCTGAGGATAACAATCATGATGGCAGTGGTGACTAGAGGCACAAAATCATGAAACTTTACTGAGTTTCCTAGAACCAGGTTCTGAACTATGTGTTACAAAGCTTTTTCTATTTCATCTGCATAATCACATACCCCCTCAGATGTAAGTGTGTGCCTTATTATGGTTTTATAGTTGAGGAAAGGATCATAGCATTTTAATTTTGGATCCAGGTAGCATAGCCCCATTCCCAGCCCTCTGCCCAGCTAACCCAGCCTCCCTTTTCTCTTTCCTGGTCACTCTAGGCAGACTTCCCAGAATGAAATGACCAACATAATTTGCTTCTGATTCCTCAGAGCCCACACAGTAATTGCCAGAGCCTAGGCAACCCAAACAAAATCTGCTGGATGTCAAACACCCTTTGTTAGTTCACAGAAACGGAGTATAGGCAGTATGACCTCTGCATATGGGTGCTTTCTTGCCTGTGATTTTGTTCCTTTCTGAGATACCCATAAGATCAGAGAAATGAATAGACTATCACTTCCCTCCACTCTATTTTCTTTGTCTGCTCCCATTCTCTTTGTCGTATCCTTTTCTTAAGGTCTGTTTATACAACCACTTGGTGACAGTCAAACCTAGCTATATTTTAAGATAATTTTTTCATATATTTGATGTCACCTATAATGTGTGGGCATAATTCTGTGATAAACTTTATACACTTTCCAAATTCTGGATGATGCCTTATTTTGCTATATGTGTGTCTTAGGAGTTATAGAAGGTAAAACATGGCATGAAGGAAGTAAACCTCTTCCCTCTGCTTTGGATTTTTCTGCATTTCTCTCTCTCTCTCAATGCTGTGATGATCAATTTTTAGACTTTGGGGAGCCTGAGAGGTGCAGAATCTTTTAAGTCAAAGATGAGAGAGTTGTTGTTAGCACAGTCTTGTGCCTCTCCTATGTCCAAGATAGAGTTTCCTAGGATGTTACTTGATTAGAGAATAGAGAAACTAGATTAAAGAATGTTCCAGGAGACGCTCAGATTCTTCTGGGAGGAGACTGCTGTCTTGGGTAGGAGGCGAGTCTGGTGATTCCGAGCCCTCTTCTAACCTTGAGATTTGAGCTACTTTGTGGCTTTCATTGAGCTTCTCAGCTACTCTTCCCTGGGGTAAAGTATGAGTGATAGCTGCTCCAGGTTTTCCCTTTGTCACTGGACTTTCCCCATCTTCTGCTAGGATTCCCTTCCCACTGAGGTGACTCTCACCTGGAATCTATTTATATATCTTAATTAATGTCTCAGTTGGAGTCACCCCTGGATTTTAAGAAACTTTCCCTATATAACTACCTTCATGTTTCTGTAGGAGATGTTATGTTTCAGAGTTGCCTCTGCAAAAGTAATAGGGAACAAGGAAAGACTCATTCAAGGCAGCCTCCTAGGCACTCAGCCCATGGTGGAATAGCCAGTGGGAAGGCCTCAAATGAGCCTGAATAAACTTGCTAGAGAACTCCCTCTCAGTATGCTCAATTCAGTCAATCCAAGCCCACACTGATGTACTGGAAATGGTTGACACTGGCTCACCTAATACAGAAGTTCATAACACTTCTCAAACCTCACACAGGTAACTTCATGCTGGTCCTGGATGTTGAACATGGTAGGAGTATTTACATCACAGATATTGGCCAATGCTATTGTTTCAGTTGGCTTCTTCATTGCTGTGACTAAAAGACCTGTAAAGGAGGAAAAGTGTATTTGAGGGATCACAGTTTCAAAGGTCTCAGTGCATAGACGGGTTCCATTCCTCTGGGTTCAAGGTAAGGCAGGATATCATGGCAGAAGAGTGTGGCAGAGGGAAGCAGCTCACATGATCAGAAAGCAGAGACAAAGTCCACTCACCAGATACAAATATATACCATGCCCCCAATGCCCCACCTCTTCCAGTTACCAGTCAATTAATCCGACCAGGGGATTAATTCACTGATTGGGTGAAGACTCTCACAACCCAATCATTTCTTCTATGAACTTTCTTGCATTGTGGCACATGGGAACTTTTCAGGGACACCTCATATCCAAACCATAGCTGCTGTAAATCAGTGTTTTTCTTCCTCAAAGAGCCAGTTGTTAGATATGAAGCAGCACACAATTTTCCAAGGGTATAGTCATGACACTGTCATTTCAGTGATATTAGAGGAGACTAAGGATGAAGATACAGCCACCCGTATCTTACAGGAAACTGAAAAGAACTCCTTAATTTAGACTTGTTGCATTATAAGTATATAATAATTACAGTATGAATATAGGTAAGTCATAATTACAAAATTCATCTTACTCTTCATATTTCTATGACATTTTGAAAGATCTTTTTAAAAAATATCAGAGATTTTATTTACTTTAATACTGGTTAAAATAATTTATAAAACACTTCTCATTTTTCAGAAATATTGAAATAAAATTTCATTAGGAATACTGGATATTCAGGTACCTCAAATTTATGAAATGATTCTATCAATTTAAAAACAATCTAAGCCTAGCAGTTAGCAGCAATTGGAACCTCATTTTTCACTAAAGAATGGAAACCCTGTTTTCAGAAACTAAAATATAATGGAAATTTTGTAAAAGTTTTTGATATATCAGATAAATGTGGAAGCAATAAGGAGTAGATACAGCAAATTTCTGGAGAATGTTGGCTCATTCTGGTGTGAGTTGATACTGCCCATTCATTCCTGGATGTGCTTAATAAGACAGGAAAAAGGTTGAGTATCAGGCATGGCCTAGTCAGCAGCTGGCTACTGAGGGAAATGGAATCCGCAGAGATTTTGTCGTAAGGTATTCACAAGCTGAACTAGAAGGCAAGAAGCCTCAGACGCCGGCCAATTTTCCCCACCAGACATTTGTTTTGATCTAGAATTATGTGCAAAAGACTGAAAGTAAAAATGGGGAAATCTTTCATAGTTTTATGGTACATAGGAGAAAAAGTCCTGGTAGAAAAAATGGGACTACCACAAACACAGACAATCATCTCATTTGTCAGATTCTGGAATGGAACAGTGCCCAAGTCTAAAGAACTATGTTTATAACCTCTAATGGGAATGCAAGAAGCACCTGTAGCCTCTCAAGCAGGAGAAAGAGATACCCTAGACCATCAAGAATCTGAGGACTGATTCTGGGTTGTAGGAACAAGCCAGAAGAAAAGTGAGTCATACCAAAGCTTCAAATCGGACATTATCCAGCTCCAAATCTGACAAGATTGAAGCTATTAACCCTTTGGTTTATCTGATGAATAGAAAAAAAGGAGAAGTACACTGTGGAAATTCATCATCTGCCTCACCCAACCATAAAAATGTAAACTGAGAAGAAGCTGTCACCTCTAGTATAAAAGATGGAGAAGAGGAGAAAGGAAAAGATCCACAATTCATCCATATGTTGATGTTAAACAGAAAATAACTTTAACAATGATTTATACTGAACAAAACAGAGATAAAAAGGACTAACCGAATGAAACATGAAGCATTTTATTAGAGGATTGGAAACCATTCAAAATATCAGGTAGATAGTTTATAACTAAAAAGCACAAATGAAAACCCACTGAAATTTAAGTCATTGGATAGTTTCAAGAGCAGTCTGTGTGCAGAAGACAAAATTAGTGAACTGCAAACCAAAAGAAAATATTCAAATTGAAACTGAAGCACAAAGAATAAAAACACATGAAACAGAAAAGAGGAACAGATGTGTGCAACACAGTAAAAAAGAGAAAAAATTCTAGCCTTATATGTAGGTCCCAGGAAGAGATGAGCGAGTGATTGAGACAGAACTGATAACTGAAGAATGAGTGGATGAGAAATTTTCAAAAATATTGAAGACTTCAAGTCAGATATCAAAGTGTTTAGCATATACCAAACGAGATAAATACAAAGAAAACTATTCAAAGCATATATAATCAACCTGCTAAAAACCCAAATCTAAGATAACAACCTTAAAAAAAGCCAAGGGAGGGAGAGAAGTGGGAATGGAGATATTATTTGCAATGTAACAAGACAAATGACTGATTATTCAACTGAAACCATTAGAGTCGGAGACAATAAAATGGCATCATTTTATGGCTACCAATGTGTAATTCCAACCTGAAGAAAATATCCTTTAAAACAAAGGTTAAATGAAAAAATTTTAAAATACATTGATATTAATTAATAATAAATCAGTAAAAATGCAGAGATTTCCTATGGTATAAAACCAATAAATTTAGAAGAAACAATGTAATTAGAAAATTATCATTTGACAACCATCATAATTCACTTAGATAAGAGTCATCGATGGATGGTAAAAGTAGATAAAAGCTTAAGAAAATGACATATTCATATAATCTTAAAGTAGTAACAGAAGGAAAAGTAGTAACTTCAACAGTGGAGAAACTTGGCAGAAATCACAAAGTAATCCTAATTAACAACACTAACAGGATGGGTTTAAATCATGTACACCTCAATTTATCCAAGAGAAAACATTACACAAATCCAAACTGAGAAATGGCCATAATAGGTCTATACACTTCAAAAATGTCAATGTAATGAAACTCAAAGTCTGATAAACTATTCTAGATGGAAGTAAATTAAAAATACATGACTGCTGAATGCATTACATGATCCAAGGTTTTCTCTTGCTATAAAGCATGTATTTTTCAATGTGGACATTATCATCCCCAACGGGCCAAGAAATGGTACTCAGGGGAACAGCAAAACTGTCATAAACCATAATGGCCCTCGAAGGGTTCACAGTAAATAGATATATTTGTGCACATGTGTATATTTGTGGTATCTATAGAATTAAAAATTTCTCGGAGATTAGGAAAAATTATTTAGAAAGCTAGTTGGGTATAATATTCCTTTGTGTGTATATCTAGAAACTGTCCCTGAAAAAGAGCTGATGGTGACTTTACTAGAAAAAGACTTTTAAACAGGTATCTTAAAGATGCTGAAAAAAAAATAAAGGAAAATGTAGAGAAAAATCAAGAAGTTGCACATGAACAAACTGGAAATATCAAAAAAACAAAGAAAACCTTAAAAGAGAAAAAAAACTGACACTGAAGAGCTGAAAAATTCACTAGAAACAAAGGCAGATAGAACAAGCAGTAGAAAGGATCAGCAGTGAAGAGAGGACGACCGAAATTACAAGTCTGAGGAGAGAAAGAAAAAAGACTGGAAAAAATGAACACAACCTGAAGGACTTTTATGGGGTATCATGAAGCCAACAAACATACTGATTGTCTCACAAGGAAAAGAAAGGAGAAAAAGAGTTGAAGAAATGACCTCAAAGAAGTTCAAAAACCACCAAGTAGGATGAACTTTAAAAGAAATCTTCACTGAGACGTGATAAACTGTCGAAAGCCAATGGCAGAGAAATCTTGAAATGACTCGTCATGTTTAAAGGATCCTCAATAAGATTATGAGCAGATTTCTCATCAGAAATTTTGGAAGTCAGAAAGCACTACTGATATATTCTGAGAGCTTTAAAAAAATGAGGTTGTAATTTAGTGCTATAGTGCTTGCCTAGCACTCTCAAAGTCCTGGGTTTGCTCCCTGGCACCGTTCTTTAACCCTCAATGCTTCAATGTGTATTTCCTGGAAAAAAAAAAGTCTCATTTTCTTACATATCTATGGCACAGTAATCATAAAATTAATACTGATACAATGAGTGCCTAGCTCACTTACTAATATCTTATGCACTTTCAGACATTTGACAGTGTCTATTGACTTATTTTCCCCCCTTCAAATGAGCTATACTTCCCTGTTCCTTTGTCTGTTTTCTGTTTCTTGTTAAAAAAAAGAATTGGTGTCAAAAACTGGACATTTAAATTTAATAATATGTTAACTCTGGAAATCTGAATCATTCCTTCTCCAGTGTTGGGTATTTGTTTCTTATTTACTATATGATGTCTCTGTGCCAAGCATGTGCAAACTCAAGCTCTTTTCTGAGCCCTTGTCGCCCCTAGAATGCAAGGTGAGTTTCTCATTTTAGAATGCTTTAGTCTTCAATATCTGGTTCCTGATAAGCAAAAAGAAAATGAAGTAGGATGAGAAATGCATTGGCCCATTGCATTTTCCAGTCGTCATTTCAGCTAAAGGGGAGGGTCTTTTAACACTGATGGGAGATGGAACAACATTGGTTGCCATTCTTTGTACCTTTAAGATCAGAAGCAGCAATCAGAACACATCCACTTTCCCACCTTTTCTCCCACAAATTTTGTATATGATGCTTCAATAACATTTTCATAGCTGCCTTCCATAGGGGTGTGGTTGGGGGATAGGTAGCTACTATTATGCTAAATAACAAAATTGACAGAAATTGTAGTGTATAATCCACATGTTCCTTTGGAAGTTAAAAGTCTTCAATAGACTCCAGAGCTATGATCATTTTGATATGTCATTGAGTGTGACTTTAGTATTGTTTGGAACTTTTGCATCTGTGTTTATAAAGAATATTATACTTCACTGCTATTTTTGGTCTGTTTTTTGCTGATATCAGGATGACTTAGAAAGTGGTTCTTTTTAAATTTTCTGGAAGAATGTGTATAGAGTTGCTGTTATTTTTTCTAAATATTTAGTATAATTAACTAGGGAAGCCATCTGGACATACATAGTTTCTTCTTTTTTTAATGGAAAGGTTTCTAAAGACAAATTTCATCTAAGTTGTCAAATTTATTGGCATAAATTTGTTCATAATCTTTCCTTATTAGCCTTTTAATATCTTTAGATTCTGTGGTAATGTCTTTTGTAATGTCTTTTTCTAATTCCCAATAATAGTGACCTGTGTCATTCTCTTTTCCTGTTCAGTCAGGTCAGCCATTTATCACTTGATGTTAAAGAGCCATCTTTTGGTTTTATTGATTTTTCTTGATATTCTTTTTTTCTATTTCATTGATTCCTCTCTGACATTATTTCCTATCTTCTACTTCCTTTGAATTTGATTTGTACTTCTTTCTCTTGGTGCCTGAGGTGGATGTGGATGTCATCAATTTGAGGTCTTTCTTCTCTTCTAAGGTGGCCTTTAATGCTAATAAATTATGACATCCCACACATTGTGATATATAGAGTTTTCATTTTCATTAACTTTGAAATTCACTTCAATTTAATTTATTCTGATTTTTTGACTCATTTGTTGTTTGAAGCATGGTGTTTAGTTTCTAGATATTTGGATGATTTTCCAGAGATCTTTCTATGACTTGTTTTTCATTCTGTTGAAGGAAAGAATGTTCTTTGTATTACTTGAGTACTTAAAATTTATTGAGATTCTTTTTATGGTCCATAAACTAGTGCTTGTTCACTTGAAAATAACATATTTTCTATTGTATGGAGTCTTTTGCCTACTTTTATCACAGTTAAAGTGAGAGGGGTATTGATATTTCCAAGAATAATTGTGAATATCCTTATTTTCTCTTCCAGTTCTATCAGTTTTTGCTTTATATGTTTTGGAATTCTGCTATATGGTGCATAAACTTCTATGATAGTTATTTCTACTTCATTAAATGACCCCTTTATCATTACAAAATAACTTTATTTGCTCTGTAATCTGCTTTGTTTAATATTAGTACAGCCACTTTAGCTTCATTTTAAAACTGTGGGTTTTAAATGTGGGTTGATTTTTTTTTTAATCTTTTGTTATTTGTGTTTTTATATTTTTGAAGTGTGTTCCTGCTAAGCAGCATAAAGTTGAATCTTGCTTTTCTCTTCAGTCTGACAATCTGTTATATTATTAATTGTTGTATTAAGATAATTTTCTTTAATGTAATCACTGATATATTTAGTTTTAAATTCATCATGCTGTTATACTTTTCTATTTGTCCCATTTGTTCTCATTTCCTTTATTTTTTAACTGAAAAATTATAATTCTATTTAATTCTTTTTTGCTGTCTTATTTACTATAATTCTTTGTCATTTTAGTGATTGCTTTAGGATTTACAGCAGATATCCTTAGCATCATGTGTCTATTTTAAGTTTATACTACTTCTCATAAAATATTAAGAGAGTTACAGAGGTATACTTTCGTTTTTCCTCTCCTGATCTTTGTCCTATTATCATAAATTTTGTTTTAAAGACATTAAAACTATAAAATGCATTTTTGCTTTTATTTAAACCTTCATTTTATAAATATTTAAATAATTTAAAAATACTTATTTAAATTTAAAAATATTTATCCATGTAGTTTCTCCTCCCAAACAGCACATATTTATTATCTTTCAGTTCTGGGGGTCATAAATCTGAAATGGATCTCCCTGGGCTAGGTTCAGAGTATTGTTAGGGCAATATTACTTTGTGGAGGCACAGAGAGAACACATTCCCTTGCCTTTTGCAACTTCTGTAAACCACCTGCATTCTTTGGCTCATGGTCCTCCATCCCATCTTCAAAGTCAAGCAGTCTGAGGTTTTCTCGTTCTGCCATCTCTCTGGTTCCTTCTTTGCTTCTTCCACTTTTAAGGACCCTTGGGATGATGTTAGGCCCACTCAGATACTCCACAATAATCTCCCTATTTCTAGGTCAATAGATTAGCAAACTGAATGCCATCATCTTCCTTAATTACATTTTAAAATTATTTTAAAATGCTTTTTAGTGCATTATAGTTACATATAACAGTGGGGTTCATTTTGACATAATCATACATGCATGGAATGTAATATCAGTCCCTGGTGCTTCTCCTTTCCCTCTCCTTTTTCCTCTCCCTGTTCTCCTTCCCCTGTTTTCCTTCTGTTAATTTATCATTTTTTTAATTGTTACTTTGTTTGTATACATAAAGGTGAAATTCCTTTCTTGGTGAGCACCTGTCCTGATTCTGTATCCTTTTTTTAATTAATTAATTTATTTATTTTTTTATTGGTTGTTCACAACATTACAAAGCTCTTGACATATCATATTTCATACATTAGATTGAAGTGGGTTATGAACCCCCAATTTTACCCCAAATGCAGATTGCAGAATTACATCGGTGTATCTTTAGCTATTGAGTACTACAAAATTAAAATAGAACCTATTATTTAATCTTAGATGGAAGCAGAATCCTTATAACCTCATTTTTGAGAGTAGAAATATTTTACATTTGGGTGAAAGGGAGAAGAATAGGGTTCTAGAATTTATATGATCTTCCCTAGAGGAGTTTACCTTACTCAGCATCTAACACTTTTTTTGGCTTCTCTTCTTGATCTGCCTTTGTATAATATTATGCCATCTGGGAACAAAGCTTCCAGATGGGTATTATAAGTACAGAACTAAAATGAGCCCAATATTGATAATTAATGGCATAGCAATATAGCATTTCATTACAAAATAACTTCCAGAAAGAGTTCTGGGAAATTCATTAAGAATCATTTCTTTCTGATAAAACTAGACCACACAGATGAAAGGCTAGATAATTTTACGAATGTTATTGTACTCCCCTGTCTTCATCCTCTGGTCAAAACAGCTCCTTCAACAATGACATTATTTTAAGAGTATAACCAGAGAAATGTATTCATCATCCATCCATTCACTAAATAATATTTATTGAGACCTACTATGTGCCAAGCACTAGCTAGTATTCTTGCTCTCTCATACTGTATAAATGTGTCTCTCTTTAGCACTTTATACTTTATTATTCTTTACTGGATCCTAGAATTGCATTGTGAATATCAGTCTTCTCATCCAATTTTATTCAGTTTTTTCCTTATTTGATGTGTATATCCCTGTAGCACTTAGTATAGTTCCTAGAATGTAGAAAGATCAGCTCTTAATGGTTGCCATTGAGAATGAAATTTAAAATACACGCATGCATTTGTGTTTCTTGATATGTAGATATATACTTTACTCATATGTGCATTCTTTACTAACTGCCTTTAGCTTTCATACAGAAAACAATTTTAAGGACCCAGGACATTTCATTCTACATGTATTCCCTCTCAGAAGTAACCATTGCCACTCGGACAGTTTGATCAAAGCAAGGTGAGAGTCCCCCAAGAAGTCTCTGTTGAATTTAGAAGATAGTTTTATTTCTTATATCTATGCAGGCTTGTAAGAATAATATGCCTGGAAATAATAGTGCTAATCATTTATTTAACCATTACTGTGAATGCAGAGGAGAATCCAGACTTATACAAGTATAACTTGATTCTCCCAGAAGCTTTCAGCTCAAGCTAAATGATAACAAATGAGGGCTTTTAAAGGAAAGTTTTCAGCAGAGGTTACTTTCAGCTTTATTTGGGCCCTATTGACTTTTCCATTTAGTTATTTTATAAATTTTACCAGGATTCAGACTTGGCTTTTGGTCCCTGTCTTTATCTTCCCAATGTGTTCCTCTACACACGTTCTGGGCTACAGCAATGGATCTTTGTTGTCCTGATCCCTCAAGCTCACAAGGAAGGCCAATCAGTCCTAGGATAGAAGGACTTTGGGGAACACCAGGATGGGTTTATGGCTCTTAACAAATTTTAAATCTATGGAGTTATAGGCACATAGCAAAACCTCCCTTAAGATGTGAGCCCTTCTGCTTACTAGTTCTGAGTCTGAGTCTGCAATATTTATATAGAGATCAGTGAGAGGTAACTCTTGTTAAGATATCTAAATATTTTTATACTTTTAAAATGATAGCAAAGATAAAGTCAGATTTATGTTAAAAGGTGTGAAACTCATATTTTGTGGACTCCTTTTTACCTTCCTGTGTCTCTTTGCCTTTTCTTTTTTTTTTTGTCTGTTTACATTGCATATGAACTTTCTATTTGAGTTAGTCTAGATGATATTTATTACATCTAGAAATAGACTAAATGATCTCTGGCCGGATTTCTGCTTAAAGTCATAATGAAGTTAACAAGGACTAGAGAAAATCTGGCATCATAAACAAAAAAATTGGACAAAATATTATAAAAAAATATTTTCAGATATTGTATAATAGGTAGCAGAACACTGTGATCCCAAAATAACCAAATAGAGAGAAGCAAGTAAAGCAAGCCCTATAACCACCCTGGGTTTCTACCAGGATCCAACTTCTGGCTGCCAGGAAAAGCCAATGGCTCAATGTATCCCAAAGATAGTAGTTAGAAAACTAGAGCTCAAGCCTACCAAGGTGGTGGTTGGGCATTGTCGTGTAGAATTTCAGAAGAAAAATCTAATCTGAATGGAAAAAAGACTCCAAAACCTGAAAAAAATTATATTGAATAGTCTTTATTGAATACCTAGAGAACTGTAATCAGGATAATCCTTAGTGCTCACTCAGGTTGTAAAAATGTCAAACACTGAGGAGGCAAACTGTGATCAGCTGGATTAGAGAACCATTAGTGATCTCCCTGGGCATTCAGTGGAGCCATCATTACCTAGCAAGAGGGCGATACTGTTTTAGGGCAAGGGCAGCTCTGGACCTGACTTACTAAAGACAGGTCTCGGAGGGATCAAACTGATCTGCAAATTACTTAATTGCCTGTCCAGCACACTTGAAAGACAGACAACACAATCCAGATACTCAACAACATAATACCTACAAATCCTTTCAACCAATAAAAATTACTAGACATTCCTAGAAACGGGAAAATGTAACTCAATTAGAGCAAAACTCCAATATGAACAGATACAGAAAGGACAAAAGTAATAGAATTAGGAAACAATAATATTAAGATAGGGAATATAACTATTCAAATATTTAAATGAAAATATGAACATAATAAAGGAATTAATGAGAAAAAAATGAGCTTCCAGAAATGAAAAAAAAAATGTCTGACATGTAAGTCTTACTGGATGGTATTAATAGAAGAGTAAAGACATATAGAAGAGAACGTCTGAGATCCGGAAGACATAGCAAAAGAATGTATTCATAAAATGAAGTGCAGAGGGGAAAAAGACTGAAAATTATAAGAACAGAGCCTCAGTGACCTGTGGATTATATGAAGCAGTTTAACAGATGTAAAATTGGAAAAAGGGTAGAGGAGGAGAAAGGGTAGAAAAATATTTGAAGAAACGGTAGATGAATATTTTCTAAATTTGAAAAGAATAAACCCACAGGTTTAAAAAAATCAGTGAATTCCAAGTGGGATAAATACACATACTCACCCATGCACACATATATGTGTAAATATCACACCAAAGAACATATAAACAAAAATACTGAAAACCAATGATAAAAATAAAAGCTTCCAATAGCCAAAAGAAAAAAAAGACACAATACATCCAGAGGGAGACAGATAAGGCTCACACTCTTCTTGGAATAAAAACAATCCAAATGGCAATAAAACAACAATTTAAAAGTTAGAAAAAGACTGTAAAACCTAGAATTTGTACCCAGTGCAAATGTTTTTCAAAATGATGAAGACACTTAAACCTTTTCAGATTAACCAAAGCTGAGAGAATTTGGTAACAGACAATGTAATACAGGAATCACTACAGGTAGAAAGAAAATAAAAGGTAAAAACACAACTGTAACTAGAAGAAGAATCATTGTGTGGATAAATATCAAATACTTTGTTTACTCAATCTCAATATCCTTTAAAATATTATTGACTTGTTAAAAATAATCCTAACATTTTTGGGGGATTTATAACATATAGAAGTAAACTATGTGCTGAAACTAGCACAAGAATGGGAGCAAAAATTAGGTTTTACTGTCATATGGCTCTTTTATGTGAAATAGTTCAGTGTGATTAGAAGAGGGACAGTGGATGGTTCAAGCTGCCATTTGTAAACCTTAGAGCATCCACTAAAAATTAAAACAAAAAGGTATAGTTTATAAGCCGAGAATCAATCGGAAGTGTGAAACCTTCTTACTTAATTGAAAAAAAGACAGAATAGGAGGTAAAAGGTGGCAAAGAATTGATGAAACAAATAAGAATATGGTAGATTTATATCCATCAATGCCAATAATTATATTGAATATATATGGTACAAATACCCAATTAAAATCCAGTCTTTCACATTTGAGGGGGAAAAAACCCATCTATAGGATTTTTACTAGAAACACATTTTAAATATAAAGATGTGGATATGTTAAGGAGGTGATAATATGTAAGTCTTACTGGATGGGATTAATAGAAGAGTAAAGGTTAATTAATAAAGAGTAAAGAGAACGTCTGAGATTCTGAAGACATAGCAAAAGAATCTATTCATAAAATGAAGTGCTGAGGGGAAAAAGACTGAAAATTCTAAGAACAGAGCCACACAATATCTTTCAAAAAATAGTGGAGGAGGGGTACTTTTCAATTTTATGAAGACAGACTTACTCATCTCAAATATAGTATAAGACAAGAACTCCAGACTAGTGTTTCTCATGAACATAAAAAGTAGACATTCTTGAAAAAATATTAACAATTCAGCAATTTATAAAATTAATCCAGCAATACATAAAAGGATTCAGTGCAATCCTAATCATAATCATAGCAGGCTTCCATTGAGGGCACTGGCAAGCTGATTCTAAAATTTTTATAGAAATACAAAAGACTTAGAAAAATCAAAACAATATTGAAAGAAAATATTGGAGGACTAACACTACTTGATTTCAAGATTTATCGCAAAGCTATCAAGACAGTATGATGTTGGAGTAAATATAAACCTATGGAACAAAGGAACATTTTAAAGATTCCAGAATAAACCCTCATGTAATCAATTGATTTTTAACAGAAATCCAATATAATTAAAGAATGGCTAGTCTTTTGTTTTTGCTTTAATGGTGTTGGATCAACTGGATATCTATATGGGGGGAAATGAACCACAACCCTTAGCTCAATGCTGTTAAGAAAAATTAGCATGAGATGTTTATCCTATAAGAAAACATATAAGAAAATTTTCACTAGAGGCCAGCAAGTTTTTATCCAGTCTTCTTAGGTAGGCAGAGTGATGGCCATCTCAAGATGTTTGCAAGCATCCTTTAAAAATGGAAGAGGGGAACAAAAAAGAGAACCCGAGAGATAGCATGAGACAGACTAGACATGATGCTGTGGCTTTGAAGAAAGAAGCAGGGAGCAAAGCCAAGGAGTGTCTGGGAGGGATCTCTAGGAGCTGGAAAAAACAAGGATATGCATTCTCCCCTAAAGCCTCCCAAGGGAAATACTCCTGCTCGAATGGTGACCCTCATCCAGTGAGGTCAGTGTGTAATTTCTGATCTACAGAAGTATAAGATAATAAAATTGCATTGCTTTGAGCCACTGAATTTTTGGTGATTTGCTACAGCAGCCACCGAACCCCTACTGAGGGCAAAATATCAGGTAAATTCTTAAACTACATGCCTGTATTCTGCACTTCAGGACTCCTAACCCCAGGTTAGCATCGTTAATTGATACATGGTAGACATCTCACATAGAAGCGATCCAAATATGATCTGGCCAGTTGTTGATTAACCTGACATGGATGTTGATTAAATCAGGTTAATCAGACTTTTTTTTTTTTTTTTTACTCTCTCATATCTTAGAGGTTCAGAGTTTCAGAGAAAGAAAAGTGGGAAAAAACAGTGGGAATTAGCTGTGGGAGAGTAGCTGAGCCATGCTAATGCTAATGATGGCGTAGGCAGAGGGTACAGAGGTTGCCATGAAGGAATGCACACATCTGAGCAGTTACTAGTCTATCCAGTCAAGTTACCAGAATTCTGTGGTATCATGATCCTCTTCTAGTCTCAGAGATACCTGGGAAATGATCACAATTGTGGTTATGCTTACATTCAGTGTAGCCTTATGGAATTGCTTCTGGCACTTAAGTCTAATCCAAATGAATATAGCTTTTCTTTGCAAGCAATAGAGCTTAAGTAATGCTAGAACCCAGACTGTCAATGGCTCTGAATTGTCAGTGCCTCCCAGGGATTCTTTAGCCTCTTCCTGCTTTATTTTTTATTTCAATTCAATGAATGAATGAAGCAGCTCTAACCAGAGACCACAAAACAGAAGAATTCTAACAAGATATAGGTTCATATATTCCTCACTTCAGAGTCCAAAGGTAGATAGGTCCAACAGTTGGACTCTTTCAGATCATCCAGGAACCTAGGTCCATTCTGTCTTTTGGCTTCCCACCTTTTGGGGTGTTTACTGTCTCCACAGATTCCAGTCTCCTCACCAGCACTCTGCCTCCTTCCCCACTACAGAAAGAGGGAAACGGAACTGGTAGATTGTAAACATTTCCTCTAGGAAGTTGTATGTGTGCTTACATTCCATTTTTGACAATTTAGTGGTCACACCTGGCTGTAGGTTGTCTTAGAAATGCTGGTTTGGTAGTCATGTGACCTTCTAAACAGTCATGAGGTCAAAATCTGTTCTTAAGAGGAAACAAATACTAGAAAATAATGATCAGTTTCTTCCCTAGTTTCTAAGTTTCATCTGATAACACTCCTGCAGTATTCTAGGTTCCTGTTGTGATAGCAATAAAAACGTGAAAATATTAACACAGTTTCTGCCCTCATGTAACCTACATTCCACTGGACAAAGTATAATTTGGTGTTATTATATGATATTACTATAATTGGGAAAGTACATGGTGCCATGGGAGTATATAGAAGAGGTGTTCCACCCATACATACACCATGGGGAAAGATTTACCTCTTCACTTCCTCCTGAAGGTTGAGTAGGGTTTTTGACAAAAGACAATCAGGAATGATTCTTGAGATAAAGAAAAGTGCATGTGTAAATCCTCAGGTAAAAGTATAATTCAATAAAGAAAATGAAGGCCCGTGACTCTTCTATCACTCTAACATATTCTAAGTGAACCACTCATTTTTTAAAAAACATTTTTAATGCAGGTCCTATCTTGGGTAATGGCAAACTGAAATGAGTCAGAAGAACTTGTTTTAAGTCAATAACTTCCATTCTGTGGCTGTCTAGAATTGGGTGAATAAGTTGTTTCTCTGGCTTTTAGTTTTCTTTTCATTCATTTAAAAAGGCTATACTATCTCTCATTTTTTTCCCATATAAAATATCAATAATGAATAATTTCACAGGTATTTGATTCTAACCACAGACATTCAATGTATACTGAACTGCTAGCAGATTATATGCACAAATGCAAAATCTCACAACCCCTATACACATGAATATTATCCTGGAAGATGGTTAGAATACATAGTTTTATATGTAGTGATAAGCTTATCAAACACTAATTGAGAACTGAGTTCTGTTCTAAACATTTGCATCTTAATCTGTTTAGTCTTCATAAGAATAATATAGAGTAGGAACAATTATTGTCTCAATTTTACAAATGGTCAACAAGTAATGGAGGCAGATTTTGAATCCAACCAATTTGGCCCCAGAGTTCTTCCCCTTAGCTTTTATTCAAAACCGTGAGATATATAGCATGCTGATATTGTACAAAAGGGTTGTTTAGTCTCCAACAAGTAAATTGTGCTCTATTTTCTTCATTCTTTCTTATTGAGTTATCACAATGTCTAGAATCCCTCTGAATATTCTTGTATCACTGCACATTTAAATGTCTTATAAATGAGCAACAATAATTAGGAAATATGTTAAATAATGTTTACAACTTGATTATATTTTTAGGGTAATGAAAATATTCTAAAATTGTGATTGTTGTACAACTCTGCAAATATAACAAAAACTGCTAAATTATTAGTGGATGCACTGTGTGATATATTAATTGCATTCCATTGTCATTTAATCAGATAAAACATGAAATATAATTAATGCACAAACAATGTTTTATTGAAAAATATTATGTCTTCAAATTACATGTAATCCAGTCTGTAAGAAATATGGTTCAGGAAGTTGGTTATCATAGTTAATTCAAGCTGCCATAACAAATTGCCATAGACTGGTTAGCTTAAATAATAAATATTTATTTCTCCTAGTTCTAGAGACGAGAAGCTCCAAATCAAGGCAATGGCAGATCCAGTGTCTGGTGAGGGCTTGCTTCCTAGTTTGTAGTGGCTATCTGCTCATTGTGTTCTCAGGTGGTGGGAAGAGAGATGGCTCTCCATGGCCTCCCCATGTGAAGATATTGCTATGGTTTGAAGGTGTGCCCTCCAAAATATTTGTTGAAATGTAATCCCCAATGCAATGGCATTGGGAGGTATGGCCTTTGGGAGGTAATTGTCATGAGGGCTACACCCTAATAGATGAGATTAGCTCTTTTATAAAAGGCCTTGAGGTTGAAGGAAACACATTCTTGCCCTTCTGCCTTCTTCCATCTGAAAACACAGAAACAAGGCACCATCCTGGAAGCAGAAGACTGGACTCACCAGACACCAGTGCCAGTGCTTTGCTATTGGACTATCCAGTCTCCACAACTGTAAGAATTAAATTTCTATTCTTTATAAACCACCTGGCTAAAGTATTTTGTTATAGTAGCACATATTAACACAGGTACTAATCCCATTCATGAGGGCTCTACCTTCAAGATCTAATTACATCCTATGACTTCACCTCCAAATGTTATCACACTGAAGTTAGGAATTAAAAATGTAAATTTGGGGTGAGGTGAGGACCCAAACATTCAGTCTATCACATCAGTCATATCAGCATTTTGAATGGATTAGTTCTGTTTCTTCATTCAGCTTCGATTTGTTGTCACCACTAAAATCAATCCCTAGTTCTCATCAGAAAGATGGAGGACACAGATTCTTTCCCCTCTGTTCCCTGGTTGGGGCCTTTTTCTCAGACTCTTCTTAGTTTTGGAAATCCTTACGCAATCAAGTGAGATGTGAGTCTCTTTCCTTCACCTTCCTCACCCAGTTCTAATATGAGATGCTGAATCAGAGGGAAGAGGATGGGGATGAGACAGCAGTGTTCTAGATCACAACAGAAGTGTGAGGAGTTTGGGAAGGGGGCTCTTTTCCTGAATAGATTAGGAATGTATTACCAAGGTAAGTCTTGATAACTATCTTCAAATATTTGTAGAGCTGTCTTCTGAAAGAGGAATTAGATTTACATAGTTCCATAGGAAAAATGTTAGATGAAAATTATGTGAAATGATATTTCTGATGACTAGCAATATACCTTTGGGTATAAAAGCAAAATATAAAATAGGAGATACACAGAGATTGACTGAGACACAGAGAAAATAAAGCAGACTGAAATGGGGCTCATCCCAGGTTTCCACCATTTTAGCCAAAGCTAGTTTAGAATATTACTTTCAAAAACTGCTTCTTTGCCCTAAAATTTAAACACTGGTTTAACATGGAATGGACAAACCAGAGTTGAGGTGTGCTGACATGAAATGCTGAGTCTAATTCTTCAAAGTACAAATTTTTGAATTTTTGTATGCCTAATCTCAAATATCTTTAAAATTAGCATTCTTTGCCCTGGTGGCATCAGCATGAGGTATCAGAACCCTGCATGCAAGAGCAAAGTGGCTGAGCATAGCTTGATGTATCTAGGAACTGCTCAAAAAGGCGGACAAGATATTGTGGCTTTCTGTTCCTTTGAAGCTGATGTCAGCTACTCACAGGAAAGAAATGCCAAACCCTATAAATATGGCTACTTCCACTTAGTCCATTTTCCTTTTTGTAAAATATTTCCTAGAATAGATGATATTTCCTAAAAGAATAACATGAACATATTTTTGCAAAAAGAAGGGACCATCTAAACTCCAAATGCTATAAATAGAAGTGTACTTGGACTAGGAGGGGAGTGTGTACTTGAGGTTTTATTTTACAGCGGACTGCAACTGGCATGTGGTGTGGCCTCTGGAAACATGTACTTTTTATTTTGGTACTGGGGATTGAACACAGGGGTGTTTAAACACTGACTCACATCCCCAGCCCTCTTTTTATATTTTAGTTAGAGACAGGGTCTCACTGGTTGCTTAGGGCCTTGCTAAGTTGCTGAGGCTGGCTTTGAACTCGCTGCCTCAGGCTCCCACTGGGGTTAAGGTGTGCACCACTGTGCCTGGCTGGCAACATGTATTTCTTATCAATAAAAGAAAGGTCTGTGATTAAAATCCCTGTTTCTTAATCATAGGTCCTTAGACTTCTTAGAATCACCCAGAAAACTTAGGAAACTGCCTATAGTGCTTATAAAATTTGCAGTTCCACCCAAAATCTGTTGAATCAAATTTTTGGAAGGAAAGCTTAGGAATCTACATTTTCAATAAGCAGCACAGGTTAAGTTTGAGAACAACTGGGTTAGGTAGCTCCTAAAATCCCTTTATCCTGAACATTTTGTCCTTTGCTGGTTTCTCACCCACTGTGCAAAATGTGGAGCATTTTTCAGGTAAAGGTTTGACCCTGAATCTTACCTTTATGAAGAAGTTTAAGAGACCACTGCTTGCTTAGCACTGGGCTAAGGGGATTCCTAGAATACATGACTTCCAGTTTTAAAGCCAGGACAGTCTAGGTAGACTGAAGGGAGTTGGTCACTCCCCTAGGACCCAGCTGTAGTGGATTATTCTGTTGCAGAGACCTATCTACCTTTCAGTGATGCCAGAGACGCCTCTGTGCCAATTGTACTCTGTTCACAGAAGGCCAAAGAGTCTTTGTGTTTCAGCATAAGGGTGAGCTGAGATCACTGCTGCTTGCTTTGCCATTTGCAGGTGTCAGTGTGCCTTGGAGTCTTCAGTCTCCGGGGAGGTGTCAGGCTTTCCATCAGCTGTTCCTACCATCTGTGCCATGTGCAAACCAGCACCCACAAGTGAGCTCTGCCGCATCTATGCAAATCCCCCTGGGGGTCCAAACCCCACCTACTTCTAGTGAGGCATTTAACAAAGGCTGACCTAATTCAAGCAAAAATAGGTCTTGATTGGTGTGTGACTAACCTGCTTATTTTTCTAATTCAAAAAGAGCCTTTCTTCCAGGGTCAGCAAGTAGACTGTGATGCTTGGTAATGGTGAAGTCCCATTTACTATTCTTCTTGTTCTCCTCCCTCCTCCTCCTCTCACACCTCCTTTTACTCTCCATTTCTCAAAATCCTATGTTGGTGACCAATTTATGGTACCTGAAAACCTCTATTAGCCCCTCCATTTGGCTGAGCAGCTGCCATTTAGAACTCTGGTTCTTGTCCAAAGTTAAAGACACCACCTTTCAGAAAAATGAATGTCTGGTCTAATTTCTTTAGGTCATTGGCTCATTCATGAGAAATATTACAAAGAAGCCAAATACGCAAGTGACAGAGTTGTCTATGCCATAAAGGGGATGGGAAGATCTGAGCAGTCCCAACCTTAGACCCACTGAACGCAACTCAGTCTGCAAAGGCCACGCCATGAGCTGCCTCTTTGGGAACCAAGTGGTCATTCAGGACCTGGGACCCCTTGTTAGCTCACCTGATTTACCCTTTGTATCTTCCAAGGGAGCATTACCAATGCCCCCACAGAACACTCATGCCCATATGAGATGGTTTATTTTGAATTCATTCTAAGTAGCAGAAAAAATATTTAAAATTTCACTGAAACTGTTCACATTTACTACAATCTGTCTATGAAGACTCTTCTATTTTTACTACATATCCCATAATTAATAAGTATAAAAATGATTGGGAAAGGATAGCTCCCAAATACCTCAAAAATAATAAAAGTGGTCCAATAGGTCAAGGGCAGAAATAAAGCAGGGAAATTAAGAGTCCCAGACAAAAGTACCGCAAAGTGGGACTTAGGAAGTAGTGGTTAACTACATTTATCCCTGCAGCTAGTGCACTTCTCCTGACACAGATGTTTGAGATATATTTCATATAATGCTTAAAATGTGTTCCTGGAATTGTTTGGGAATCAATTTATTTTAAACACAATCCTATTTTTAAATGCATGAAGGGACCACTATTGTGCTTTAATGAAGCAAATGACTCTTTAATGATGTAAGTCAAGTTTCTGTAATTTATCTATCTATCAGAGGGTTTTCTTATTAGAATATGAGACTGTGGTCTGATTTCTTTAGCTTACTCTATGAGAAATATTCCAAAACTGAATATGTGAGTGACAGGGTTCTATATGTCATGAAAGGAAATGTGAAGTTACCATACAATGGGTCCCTTGATTCTCTCAGCAGCAGAGAATGGGCAGGAAGGATAAAAGCTTGTATGCTTAACAACTTCATAGGTTCTGGTCAAGACTCTGCCTACCAGTGGCTACAAACAGATGGAGCTTCCATTGCTCAAATAATTCTAATCCCAGAACTTATAAATATCATTTTACATGTCAAAAGAGACTGTGAATGTGGTTAAAGATTTAGAAGTGAATAAATTGTCCTAAATGATGAGTGGATTATAGATGCAGTCACAACATCCTATATATAGGGATGAAGGGAGAATCTGATGCTGGATGATGCACTTTGAAGATAGAGGAAGTGGCCACAAGTCAAGGGATGCAGGCAGCTACTAAAAGCTGGAAAAGGCAAGAAAACAAATTCTCCCTCAGAGACTCCACAACTATGAACTGCTAATACCTTGACTTTGGCCTAGCAAAGTTGATTTTTGACCTCTGACCTCCAGATCTATAAGGCAATAAGTTGGTGGTATTTTAAGCCACTATGTATTTTGTTACAGCAGCAATTGGAA
This sequence comes from Spermophilus citellus, assembly GCF_964194105.1. Lineage (NCBI taxonomy): Eukaryota > Metazoa > Chordata > Mammalia > Rodentia > Sciuridae > Spermophilus > Spermophilus citellus. The sequence continues at coordinate 152,137,741 of NC_138187.1, forward strand.
ACTAATACAATGTCTCAGGGAACTCCCTTGTTGGAAATCACTGACTCATTTGTTGGTGTGTCACTCCAAGCAATCATCAAATCCTATCCATTTCTTCCCTAAATGGCTTTCTTGATTCTGTCCACTTCTTTGTATCCCCATTGTCACATCACCAGTCACCTCTTTCCTGCTCACCAGGTTTCTCCCTTTTCAAATTTCTTTTATTTCAGCCAAATGCTTTTGTTTTATTTGAAAATAAGACTGTCATCCCTTTGCTTCAAACCATCTCCGTGGCTGCTTCTTGCCCCCAGGATAACACCTGAGGGTTAACAGAGCAGGGTCAAAGGGCTCCTTCTCTTGGCTCTCAGAGGCCCATGGGAACAGCCTATGGGGTTCTGCAACACTGAACTCAGAGGCTGACTTGGCTGAGGAGGAGGTGAGGCTGAGGATGATAATGAGCACTGTGCTCCAGGCTGAGGCTGAGTCTGTGCCCTGCACAAGACCTGGCACCACAGAGGGCCTGGTGTGACTTCAAGATTGATGCAGTATACCAGCTGAGATGTTCCATGGCACTTCTCCAAGTGAACCTACACCAAAAACCACTTCAGTGTATGTCCGTGAGCTGACCCTGGAAGAGACGGGTCTCCAGAGGGTTACTCACACTAATATGGTTGGCTGTGTGCCATCTTTTGCAGAATTGAGTGGCAGGAAGCTTGCATCTGTGTCTTGAAGAAGAGTGTCATTTTCCTTGCTATTACAGCTTTATTCTTTACCCTCTGGGTAAGCAAAGCAGATTTAGTTTACACATAAGATGTGTGTATCTGGTCTTCTCATGATTTAATCCTTGTCATTGCCATTTGCCAATACAGTGATGGTGTGGAGGCTGAACTCTGAACGTGGTTATAAACCTTCCCTTAACTCTCCAATCTCATCCTTCAACATGCATTCTCAAAGCTCTATGTTTGAACTAGAGCAAGCATCTTCCTCCAACACCCTTCTTGGTGCCCTCTTTCCCATTCTGGGTTATCCCAGGGAGCTTCCCCTGTACCCTGAAAGTTCTTCATCTTTAATAAGGATTACACTATGGTACTGTTTTTTTTTTTCTTTAGCTTCTATTAAGACATGGACAACAAGAGGATACTGCTTTATCTGGCTTATTCATTATTGAGACTCTAGTGCTTGGCATCATAGTAAGTGATTAATAAATGCTATTTAATGAATGAGTGGAAGTGGGTGGATGTACTCATCATAATAGCAGACCTGTTTCTGAATGCCTACTATATGGGCATCATGCTAGGTATTCTGTGTGTGTGACCTTTAACCCTGAATACCACCATGCAAAGTTGGTCTTGCTATCCTAATTAAACAGTTAAGAAAATAAGGAATTAGAGGCTAAGAAACATGGCTGGGGTCGCTATGAAATGGATAGCTATTGTTTGTACCCACGTCTACTTAATGCGGCATATTGACTAGCTGCATTTTTATGAGGTGCCTAAACCTAGCCATCTGCACTGTACTCCCATCCATGACAAGACACCTGATCTATGGGCAGAGGAGAGTGGTGTTTCCAATATGCCCCAAAGTCAGCCAGGATTCTGTCCTCTATTTTCAAGTCTGAATAGTTCCATCTGACAGTCATAGCTCTGAGTTTTCTTTGATGCAAGTAACTATTTTTTGCTTGGTGTTTCCCACATATCTCCCTGCACTGTTACAGGGGTTATAAACAGGATCTCCGGGGGGGCCGGGAGATAGACATACTCTGAGGTTTTAGTTTCACCATTTTCAAGGGAGAAAGGTCCCTAACTTCTATGAGATTCAAAGTCTTCTACATGTCAGCAAAAGGTCCTTCTCAGGTTTGTTTATTTTTGGTGTCATGCTAGGGTTGCTGAGGTCGCCTCAAGAAGAGACCTCCTTGATCTCTGGAAAATTTAATTTTTCTAAACTCAGTTCCTTCACATGGGAAATAAATTGGGCCAGAATTGATCACTAGGCTTCTTCCTGTTTGAACATCTGGGTTCTGTGGTTCCTATGTGTCATAGAATCATTTAGTTATTACTTCTTGTTATGCATACGAGTGGTTTTGCATGAAGAAGCAGAGGAATCAGTGTCCTGAGGCAAGGTCATGGGAACCCTCTTCCTGGGTGGGCTCAGAGTGGTTGGCTTCAGCCTCACATCATTTTGTTTTGTGCTATCCTGAATATTCCTCTGGCAGTCTCCTGTCCAGGGTTGCCCAATTTATTTATGTCCAGAGCTGATGCCTTATGAACTAATCATTCTTTACAGACCACCTAAGAATGGTCTTTAAAGAGGGTTCTTTATTCTTTTTTTAAAATGGAGTAAAAATCAGGCCATTGACCCTGAGTTTATGGTTCATTCACATGTGCCATAAATGTGCGAGTTACTTGATATTTCAAATTGCCTTGAATATTGCTGTTTATGTGTACAGTATTTTTAATGTTGCCATTAACTTTATTGCTACTTTTATAGTTATTATCTCCCACTAATGTTTCTCCCATTTAGTTATTAAATGAATATGGAAATTAGAAGTAAAGAATAAGCAAATTAGGGCTTGTTTCTGAGACAAGAATGGAGGCATTAGTGTAATAGTTATATAATTATGATTTGCTTGCTTTTTAAAGCTATTTTCTTCCATTTTTCTTAAAAACCCATCTGAGGATCAAACCGTCTTGTGTTTCATCAATAGAAGGGGACCTTCTTCTGGTTAGGATGCGGCTGAAAGGTTTCAGCACCTCAGATATGGTGGGTTTGGGGAGGCACTTTGACAATCATTATGACAGTGGTGACACCTGACATGTATTGAATGCCTAATGTGGGACAGACACTGTTTTTCCTCTTCAAATGCAACAGCTTGTTCATTGCACACAACACTTTGGGGTGGTTTCTATTGTTCCCATTTTAAAAATTCAGGAAGTGGATTAAGTGGTGCCTGGGTTTGTACTCAGTGGGTCTGACCCAGGGCCTGCACTCACAGCCTGTCCTCTTATGTTTTAGGTATTCTTCAGTCTCGTGCATCTTTGCCTAGTTCCAATATTTTTTGTGTTTAAAATGTTTAAGAAATTGACATCTTGGTCTTCAGTTGGGGAAAATTTCCCAGCTCATTAGCAAAAGAATGCGGCATACAAGTAAAGGCAAGTTTATACTATCCCAGAGGCAATATATAAGGTTTAGGGACATACTGTGTAAAGGTAACTGACAAATATTCAGATTATATTACAGAATCTTGATAGTAAGTCACAATAATGTATATGCGTTTCCTAGTGTCATTAGCCTATGGAAGGATGTGGGGCCTGAGTTTTAGTTTAGAAGGAAATCAGAAAAAAAGAAAAATCACCAATTCAGACCTCTTTGCCCAAGAAACCAACTTGTTTTATAAAAGTATGAAGCTCTAAGCTCTCTATCTTCTAATACAGGGGGTGATAAAAAGCCATGGGAAAGAGATAAATGACTTGGAGATCCAATCTGGCATCCAAGGACCTTGATCTCCCTGAAAGATGGCTATACATTTTTTTTATTGGTTGTTCAAAACATTACATAGTTCTTGATATATTTCACAGTTTGATTCAAGTGGGTTATGAACTCCCATTATTACCCCGTATACAGATTGCAGAGTCACATCAGTTACACTTCCACTGATTTACTTATTGACATACTCATGTCTGTTGTATTCTGCTGCCTTTCCTATCATGGTTTTGGCCATGAGAAAAATCTTACCTAAAAAATTGTATATATTAGAACTTGAAAAGCTATCTTTGACCAAATTACAGGAACTTCTCCTAGAATGCCGGTTTCTATGTAACAAAAAAATTACTCAGGTTAAAACAATAAACTCCACAGTAGAAGAAAATGTTTCCTCCAGAAAAATGAAGCAAACAGGTATTCTCAGCATGGAGAATCCAGTGGGGCCTATGTCCCAGGGCTTGTGCCTTTCCCATCATTCAGAAAGCTAGTGCAGTCAGGAGTGATAGAAGCCAAGGAAAGAATGACAGTGTCTCCTGAGAGTCATCATCTTCCTGAACTTGGCAGCTAAGCTGGTGTCTTGTAATCCCCTCCCGCCCTCCCAGAGGAAGCTGGCTATAGTGTTTCTTTCTAGTCACAAAGCCCCGTGGTTCCATAAAATCCTCTACTTTGTTAAATTCCTCACCTGGGGAGAATATTGCCCTGATCAGAAAATGTTCAACATTTTGGGCAAACCAGTTTATGTGGAGTACTGCTCCCCCTCCCCAAACTTTTCAGGACCAGGACATCCTTGGAATGCTGAGAACATCTGTAATTCCTCATAACTACCTGAACCTAGCAGACCTCATCCTACAGGAACTGAGAGCCTGTGACCCACTTACCCCGAGTCCTGGCCAGGCTTCATTCCCATGTTCTCTTCTTTCAGTAGAAGCAAAGACACAAGTGAAGTGAATCAGGCTGATTGATTCTTTACAACAAGATTTTATTTATTTGACCCCCCCCCCCCCAAAACATTAAAGTTGTTCATCTTTCTTTTATTTTTTAATGGTTTTCCTTTTGGATCCAAACGAGCATTTATATTTCAGGATCTCCACCTGATCAACATGCAGTGCTGAACTCTGGCTTTAGGCGAGATGCACCGATACTCGGGGTGGGCCAGCATTAGCTGCCATTCAGTCACCGTTACTGCAGGAGTGTCAGGCTGGCACACCTCAGTGGATGCTGCCCGCAAGGAGTGTCTTAGGGGGCTTAACTCGCGTGTGTCTTATAATGAAGGTGGCAGCGTTTTTTACAGCCTGAATAAAAGCACCCAATTTCCCTCTTGATCCCATCTTACATGTTCATCCTTTAAGAGCAAATCAAGGAGGGAATGGCCTGGCCTTGGGTCCCAAAGGACAGAGGGTGGGGACTGGACACCCTGTAGTCCACCCACTTGCAGTGTTATCCTTTGAGGGTAGTACTGGTGCACCTTGCAATTTGAAATCTCTTCCTAATCAGACTCATCCCCTGTCCTATTGACCAACTCTTCTCCCCTCCCGTGGTGCTTGTATCTGAAGAAGTTTAATGTAATCTCTCCATTATTGGTGCTACTATACTGAAGAGTTGCTGAAGTCCTAGATTGTCTTTGGGCTGCTTTAAAGCAAGGGACTCTTTTCTCTCCATCTTTCAGTTCAGGAAAAGATTTTCAGGAATCTATTAATCCTCTGAAGTTTCAAGTTTGCTAGTGTACATGAATTTAACAGAAAGGACTCTCTGAATCCAGTATTGTGCTGATGAGTTTACCCACAATCTAAGTGAAAGGGAGGATCCCTTTCAAGGCCATACATCTCTAAGCCTATTCTCTTCTGGGACTTGCTAGTATCTTCCGCCTCATCTTGTCTTTGTTCTATAGATTGTCTTCCTACTCTCTACCCAGTTGTCCCAGCCATGAAATGCCAACCAGTCTTGGCGCATTAAATATTTCTCCCTCGTTTGTTATTCTGAGTGTGTTCCAAATCTTGGACTCACTTTGAGTGGACTTGGACTGCTCTCCAATGTCACTAAGGGGGAAGTTCCTCTGTAATTGCAGCACTTAGGGTGGCTTTGTATAAATTTTGGCTTGTTCACAAAACACCAGGATAGAAAAACACTGACTAAAGTTCAGCCTGCAGGCTAAGTATATATTCCCAATGGTAGCCATTAAAATTCAATACCTGTGTTTTTACTAAATCCACTGGATCTGCTTAATGTTATACAACTCTGTATCAAATGTAACTAAGACCAGAACTACTTTAATTGGCAGTTTACATTGTTTAGCCCTCATTTCATGTTACCTTTATTTTTAAAAATTGATTAATGGCACTTTGAAATTTTGGAGTATGTTTTGTTTTGCTCACCCCTTACAATAGGGGTGAGCAAAGTCTATTTCTAACAGACTTGCTTAAAGTGGCGGTTCTTGTGCAGTATAGGCCATTGCCATGAGAGAACAAAATAATGGAAAGAAAAGAATTGTCATCAAATAAGGTCGAATTCAGACATGATCAATTTAGTCTCCTTTTCAATTTTGGGGCCATCCTCTGAGCAAACCAAAGAGGAAACACGGCACTAACTGGCACAAGTTCAAGGATCTGTTTCCAGAATACACAGGAAGCCATTCTTATCTCTGAAACTTGCAGAACAAAAAAAAGAAAGATTCATTCAGATTTCCAGTGCCAGGTTGGAGATGTCTGGATGAGGTCACTCAATGTTGGTTTTGCCTCAGTGTCCACAAAGAGAAGACCATACAGGGAAGCTTGCAGAAGGAAAAACCTGAACTTTTTTCTTAGAAGCGTGTGGGGGGCCAGGTAAGAATAGATTCAGGTTAAAAACAAGATGCTTATAGTGACACCAAGAATTTCTGAGGTCCTTGGGGAAATAATGATAAAGGGTTTTTTGACTTGGAGACTAAGTGCTTTACATTGTATATTATTAACACTTGACACACCCACGAACTAGCCAAGTGTTACTATTTCAATTTTCCTAACAAGGGAAAGAGAACACATATAATACTCTAGCTGAAGGCACAAATTAGTATAGAAGGCTGTAGTATAATTTATTATTTTGACTATAATTTTCATTTATCAGATTACTAGAGTTTAAAAAATTATCAAGACAAACTTTTTGTTTGGTTAAAGATGTCTGAAAAAAACTCCACTTTATTTCCTTGGCTTTTACTGATTTTTGGATAGGGGAAGATTTTCACTTATATTTTAAGTCCCTAGAAAGAGAAATCAGAGGTCAGCTTACTCTGAGACAAAAGGAGAAGGAAGACAAGAAGGAGACCAGAGGAAAAGACAGAGCTCGTACTATAACCTCAGATTAGGCTCAACTGTGATAGCATTAATTTGGCAGAGATTCATAACACTGCAGAGTACAAATTTCTTTCAGGTCTATTATTAAAAAACTCAGGCAACCAAAAAACCCCAAACAGAGAAAAATGAACATAAATCTCCACACCTCTCTACCTCATCTGCTTAACTCTTTCATACTTCCAGAAATAAGAATTCAAACCTCAAGAATGTATTTACATAGTAGCATGGCTTATTGTAAAGTCTCTTTTTGCATTTAGCAAGTCAAGATACTAACCTTCCTACTTATAGCATGGTAGGAAGGGATGAATAGAAGAATACAAAAATAGAAGGACATTGGGGTACCTCAGCAGCCATCCCATTACACTTTGCTGGGAGCCCCATTAGTACTTCTCAACCAACTGGCTTGAATTTTATCCAGACTATATTTTTCAAGGCCCTTTGGAAAGGTCAGGACAATCTGTAAGTCTCTCTTCTTTTTGGCTTGGTATGACTTTTTAGGGATGCATAAACCCTAGAAAGTCAAAATACAAAAGAGGATTCAAGTAAAGGAAAAGATGGCCACCATAAACTCAAGGTAGTTCTTTCTGTTCCTAGTCCTTTGTCCTCCCCTGAAGTACATCCATGTACTCTGGGTGAGTTGCAGAATATGGTGATTGACCACCCTAGTAGTCTGTGGCCAGCAGAGAAGTCATTGATGGCTGCTCTACTTGGGGTAGTACTGGGTAAGATGTATGGGGTGATTCAGGGAAAACAACAATAAAAGCTCCTGGTACAGGCAGTGATTATTAATATAGCATCTCCTTTGATCACCTCATGGCAAAAGTAAGGTCATAACCCCTCAGTTAATTTTGTTTACATTTTGTTCATTTATCCATCTCATCATGGATATATGTAAAGATAAGATATCCAAACCTGGTTCCTCAAGGGCTGTCGTCTGGAGTTAACCTGTCATGCTCTGGCCACTAGTGAAGGGCCCACCTCTTTTTCCTTTCCCACATTGTAAAGTTCTCTAGAATCCAGCCTGTCCTATAGCTAGATGAGGCATCTGCTGGGAATAATCCTCACCAGGATTCTTGGTATGTGCCAGCCTTGGGCCTTTGAAGGATCAAAACAAGACTGGTAAGATACCAATCAACAACAAAGCAGTGAAAGTTCTTTAACTTTCAAGTCTCCCATTAGGCAGAGATTTTTGTGAGACTATCTGCTTCCCTTCTGTTATGTTTACCCTTTACACACAGCCTCACAGTATTTCAATATTATAACAGCTCAGAAATGAATCTCTCAAATCACCCCTAGCTCCATCCACTAAAGGACTACTCTGTCCAAAACCAAAATATCCATAGCAGGCTTTAGAAATAGGATGTAATGAAATGTTAAGAACTTCCTACTTTTTTTTTTTTTTTTTTTTGTAAATGCGGTCCTGCTATGCCAAGAGCCTTCTCTGCAGTGAGCTTTCATCAAGTATGAGAACATTTCATGCACACCTTACAGCCTACCTCTGATGGCCCCATGAAGATCACCTAGTAAGTCTCTAATGGTAGAGGCAGTCAGGCCAGCAAACAGCTTGGCTGGATTCAGCACAGACCCAATCCTAAGATGGCTAAGAGGCAGCAAAACCAAGGTGGGGATGGGAAGTTACAGGAGATGTGGGCTCAGGGGGGGGGGGTCAGGGATGTGTGTAGGGAAGGGGAAAAGTCTTCTCTTTCTGGCCACAGAGTCAAAGGAGGGCAAAATTTAGAAGGCTCGGGGGTCAGCTTCAGGAAAATGTTTTTCAGTGCCCTCAGTACAGTATGGGGATGGTGAGAAGAGATGCCAGGAATAGAAATAGCTTCTTCAGCTGGAAGAGTGGAACAGCACCACCAACACCTCCTGTCTGTGGGTAGTTGTCTTCATGCACCTTTGGAGCCTGGAGGATGCTCAGGGCACCATCCCTCCACAGGCCAGGTGATTCTTTGCCAACCCTGGCTCACAGGGTGCCTGGTTACAAGCATGTTCCTCCTGCAGAGGGAGATGGTGGTGTGCATTCCCCACCTGACTTCAGAGCCTTGAGTGAAGAGAGGGATAAATACACACCTGGTTATAGCATCTCCCTACCTTGGTTTATTCTCCTCTTCCTCTCCTTGTTTTGAGGAGATGGTGAAGACTAACATTAGCAAGAGTAGTTGGACATCTGGCTAAAGAATCTTCGGAAGGAACCTCCAGTGCCCAGATTCATCATGCGGCATATCACAAGATGCAACTGTGGTGCTTAATACAAGAGAAGCATGGGCTTTCGAGTCTAAGGGGGATTCCTCTCAAGGGAAAGAAAATCTGAGATGTAGGAAGGGAAGTCCTCAATGGCTACAAGGGGGAAGGGTGGCATTCCTGTTTATATTGAGGCAGGAGGAAACCAAAGATGATGATTATGAGATCATGACTTACCAGAAAATCCTCTTTCATTTTCTGGTCTTAATAGAAGGGTAAGTGCAGGCTAAGGGGGAAAAAGCTGGTTTCTTGTTTAGGGGAAGTTCAATATTTCATTAGTATTAAAAAACAAAAACAAGTGGTCAGGTGACCACACCTGTAGCACTTCATAACTTAACAGTGCTTTATTCAGGAACTCGGTGTGCAGAATTATTGTTTGCAAATTCCATTACTGACAATTACTCTGTCAGCCCACATTTCTAGGACTGTCAAAATGGCATAAACTATCACCACTTGCTAGCTAGAATGGCCACCCCGTTGTAGGCTTTCCTTAAGGAAAGCTGCCGTCTGGGGTGAGGAAAGCAGTTTTGTGCACACAAGGCAGCCCACAGCAGCACATTGGCATGGAGTGAGGCTGAGCAGAGAGAACCTTTGAAACTATACAAAGCCCAGCATGAGAGTCTCATGTCACGAGCACACCCATTAGGATCACATTCCCAGCTGTCCCCAAGCATACACGTGCTGAGTGGGAGAGGAAAACTGGCAAAGCTGGAAGAGGGTCTATAAGTGGGAAGCCTTGGTATCTGTCTCATTGGCCCCCTGTCCTGGGACTACTTTGGTTTGGGGCTGACCATGAGTCAGGAAGCTCCATCACCTAGAAGAGCAGGCAGGCCTAGCACAAGTGATTCTCCAGCCACTGGTTGAATTTGGCTTGTTAGTACAACTGTGGCTGTGCCTTATTTCTATTCAACCCAGCACTGGGAAGAAAAGAAACAACTTCACAAGAAAGGAGAAGCTCCTTCTAAGAAAAAGGACTTTTCATACCTAAGAGTCCTAGGGACTCTGTCTGGAGGGGGATGAAGTAAGTGTTTATCCACTGAGCTCCCACTACAGGGGTCCTCAAGTCTCCCTAAGGAGGGCCCTGCCTGACACCCCCTCCAGAATAGTCATTCACCTGCTGTGATGGCACTTTGGAGAGGCTTAAGGGCCTGGTGCATCTCCACCAGATGGACAGGACGTGTTCCGTGGACTGCAGCAATCAAGCGTATGCTGAAGGAACACTGACAGGCCAAGCGAAGCTTCTCTCTCACTGCATCTGTGTATGGAAGGTTGGGAATGACATCGTGGCTAAAGGCTGTCTTCTGCCCAGCTTTCACTCTGGGGAAGGGTAAAGCCCAGCCCTGGTCCAGGGAACATTCAGGACTTGGGGGGACCCCATCATCAGAGCCTACTTTGCTAGAAGGAACAGCCAAGGTTGAAGCTGAGGTATATTTACTAATCATCATAAACATCCTGATAAACTGACACTTCTCATTTTAGTCTATCAGCCTTTCCCATCCTTATAGAAGTCCCTAGTGGGTGAGGGTGGTTCTTGGGGAAGTGGGAGGAAAGACTGTCTGGCACATAGGTTCAATACTGGCCTCCAACCAGGATGTGCTGGTATGGCTGTAGCACTGTTCCCAATATGAAGTTACTCCTATGCTGGTTGGAAAACAAACTGAGTCCCTAGGTCCCTACCTCCACCCTAGGGTTTCCCCCAACCAGCATCTAAAGAGCCACTGCGGGGGCCAGCATGGGCTCCCACACTGTGGCTGAACTTGACCTAGGTTGGTGCCTGGCCATAGGTGTTGTTTAACAACATCACCCTTACCGGAGCTGCAGACACGGTTGTGGTCCCTGAGGGACCTCTTCACCTTTTCTCACTACCACAGCACCTATACATGGATCTAGGACTGTACCCACCAGCACCTCCAGTCCTTTCTCTGGCCCTCACCTCCATGATACGGGCTGCTGGGCTATGGCTTTTCTCACCCAGACCAGCCCATGCGGCTGCCACAGCACCCTGAGCTATTCCGCCCTCCCTTCCTGCTTCCTTCCTTGGGCAGCCAGTGCTCCTGACTCGGCTTGTGCTTCTCAGGGGGAAGCAAGCCACAGGCTAGTGTGTGAGGTGCTGCTGCAGTTTCCCTGCTGGCAGTCGTGGGGAGGAGATTGGTCTCCTTCGGTCTCCACTGATCCCCAGTTACAGTCTGCACAAGGCAATGAGTGTAGACACAGGCCAGCCAGATCCCTTCTGGGCTTATAGAAAGGTAGGAAGGGGCCAGGGAAGGCAAGCCACCCTCATGTCCCTTCTTCCATGGGCCTAACCCTCCATATTCCTGTACTTTCTTTCCCCAGCAAAGAGGCAGAACTATGGCAGTGCCCATCTTGCAAAGGGAAATAAAGCGGTTTGGTGGGTTTGACTGCTTTTCCATTTGTCCTTTACTTCCTCTTCTGCTAATGTACGCATCTTCCTTCTCCCTTTTCCTCCCCCCCGGGGCCGCACAGGCTTCCCAATTCAGTCTTGGTTTTCTCCCTGTGAGAGAAGAGCATGCATCGGAGGGGGGAACAGCCTCTAGCATTTGTCATCTTCTTCTGTGTCACTCAGGAGGTCGCCGACAGCCCCACACATCACGCCGGGCCCAGGCCCCCCACGCCTCCGTCGCCGATAGTGCCCATTGGGCATCTGCCAGCTGTGCCGTAGGGGAGGGGCTGAGCCGATGGTGTTGGAACGGCCCAGGCTAGTAGCCACAGCTGCTTCAAAGGTGAGTGTCTCCTCCTCGCCGCAGTCTGAGGCATGGGAGTCTTCGTGCAGGGCCAGGTAGGGCTCGGAGATGTAGCGCTGTGGGGAAGAATGCTGGCCCTGCTGGGGGTGTGGGGAGTTGGAAGACTCGGCCAGGCAAACATTGCTGCTCTCCCGGGCTTGGGAGGTCAGAGGAGATCCGCCCTCACTTCCATCGGCAGGGGGAGAGATGCTTCCAGCGTGTCGCAGCAGGGAGCTGTAGGAAAGCAGGGGCCGAGGCTTTGGTGGGACAGGTGGAAGCTGCCGCCGACTTCGTCTTGGGGTGCTGGTGTCAGAGATGGAGGGGATGGAGCTCTCACTCAGGGATCCGGTGCCCTACACAGCAAGAGAAACATGGCATGTTAGACTGATCACCACTTGGGGCCCTGCTAAGGTCCCTAACCCCTTCTCCAGAGAGCCCTTGGAGTCTAATGTTTGAGGAGGGAGTCCCCTGTACCATGCACATCCCTCAGGGATATACCACCTAGACATCTCAACTTTCAACATGCAAACAATTCTCTGGGGATAAGTTCCAGGGGCAGCCCTGAGAAAAAGACACAACTCGGTGAAAGATGAAGGAACACTGGGAGTTGCTCTGCCTGGTAAACTTTTTGGAAAGTGGGTTCTAAGGGTATCAACTTCCTTCCCTTGCTGTCCTCAAATCCTGTAGCCACACATCATTGGTTCAGTCCTTCATGACATCCTTGCGTATTCCCAAGAGTACTAGAGCTGGCATATTGAGTGGATGCCAGCACAGTACTGCTCAAAGCGTACGTGACCTAAGAACCATCTGATAGTTTCAAATACTGATTTGGGTCTCACTAGAATCTTCTGGGTCCTGGGAATGTGTGACGATAGCAAACTCCACAGGTGATTCTGTTCTACAGTGAAATTTGAAAAACATTCTAAAAGGCAAACTGCCCATTCCTCTCAAAATCTGCCTTAGTTCCTTCTAGCCGACTGCATCTGGGATCAAAGAGCATTGAGGAGAACTATGGCTGGGAGTGAGGGTTGATACTGGGTCAGAAAGTTTTCATACAGCTGCTATTTATTAGATATAGATCAGGTTTCAGTGAAAAGCCAGAGGAGATATGGTTCCCCGCTTAGGATGGCTGGACAGTAGGTAAATAATTCTTAATTGCTCTGACTTAAGGACTACCCTTTGTTCCCAAACACCTGGATTTGGAGGACAGGACCTCTGGCCACTACCATCTTTCTTAGGGGAGAAATCTGGTTTTCTGTGAATTCACATCTCTGAGCATAGAAGCAGAAAGCAGCTAGCCTCTATGCTGCTGTTTTCTGGGGAACTCGGGTCGCTGAGGGCATGTGATGACCGTGTTCTGCTCCTTCTGTCAGAACCCTTCTTTCTCTGTCCTGCCAAAGGCTCAACTTGCCTTCTGAGCTCACCTGTCTGTTGGGGGTCTGTGACCTGCCCTCACTGGGGGATCTGGACTGACGGCGCTCTGGGGACTCCCAGTCGGCTTGGGTCCCTCGCTCCTCAGAATTGCAGCGGGAGACATCAGGAGAGAGAAGATGCTTTCGTTCTTTCGATCGTCCCCGCTCCCTGCCCCCTGAGCGGTGGGTGTCAGACTTGTGACCTGTAGAAGGTGACAAAATTATATCTGTTTACTCTGGCCCCTAAAGTTGGATTCTCATTTGGTGTTACAACTCAGCCATGAACTGCATGTTTATGTCCCCAAGGGACAGTGTTAGAGTGGAGCCCTCATGATGGGATAAGGGCCCACTCTCCATCCTATGAGAAGGCCCTAACTAGACACCAGATCTTCATCTTCAAAAGATGATCTCAAAGGTAGTAAGAGATATGCTAGAAAATGACCCTTTTGTGAGGAGTCCTTGTCACTAGGAGGACATGTATGTCAAGAATGCAATCTGTTCTCTTCAATTTATGCTAAAGATAGAATCTTTGCCAAAAATATGGCTCAAGAATTCTTTGTCCTATACATGAATGTGTAGCTTTTGTGGGGGAAGATAGAATCTTCTCCATTCCCTTCTGTTCCGTGCTATGAATGAAATAATGACACCAGGGTGAGAACCCTGGGGTTGAAGTTAAAGGATCTCGGGTCTAGTCTCCACGATATTGGGCAAGTCACTATTTTTCAATTGGTTCTTTCCTCTACTAAAATAGGTTGAATTAGACTATTTATTTTTTCCTGTCCATGTTTTCCCATTTTGAGAGGGGGGGAAAAAAACTTTAAGCCCAAATCCATGAAACAATTCCAGGTGGTGCTATTTGGGTGAAGTGGAGTTGGCAGTTTTAACAAACGTGGGTCCTAATACATCCTAAGGAAGCTCTATGGTTTTGCAAAAGATTGCTTGAAAAACCTCAATTCTACTGATTTGTACAGCCCTACTCTGGAAGGAACTACATCGGCATTTATGATGAATACAGAAGGCTTTGGCCTGCTTCAAGATGTTAAGTCAGTCATGGGAGCACCCTTCCCTCTGAATTCTGTTCCAGTCATCTGTGGTCCTTGCCAGACTGAGCCCACAGCCCAGCCAGCTGCGTGACGAGAGGGGCCATGCTGAAGACCCCCTCACCTGAGTCGGAGTTCAGGCGGTGGGCTGACAACCGCAGGGAGGAGTGATAACTCCTGCGACGAGACTTGTAGGTGTTCTCACTGCTTCGTTCCATGGAAAATTCCTCTAACCATGAGGAATTTGAACGCTTATCCCGAATAGTAGAAAATGAACGTCTCATGGAGCTGGGGTCTGTCACCACCTGGAAATTTGAATCCCCAGAGGAACACAGAATGGGATTAATTATTAAAGGGGGCTAAATGTCCAGCAGTGGAATGCAGACTGTCGAGAACTGCAAGTTATGCACTCTGGAAATCCAGCCTCCCTTCACTCCCAATCCCACATACTCAGACTTTAGCTAGAGAGGCTGCTCAAGAAAGTGCCCTGATTATGTTAACATAGTCACTGAAACTGGCCCAGGATCTTCTCTTCGTGCTCAAGAAAGTGAGCACCTGGGTACACCAGGCAAAACCGGGCAGGCCCTGAGCCCTTGGAAATACATGAGGGCCATTGTCAAAAAGGCCAAGCCTGGAAGAAGTACAGTTTTGCCCGTGTAGAGAAGGCCCTGCCCTGTAGCACAGGAGCTCAGAAAAGCTTGAAATTTAACAACCAAGAAAGCTCCACTCTCCCTCTTAACCAGCCCACCTTCAACCACAGATGTCAAAACAGATCCACCAAAACTTCTTGTCTCTGTCAAAACCTGATGTACGACAGACAGACAGAAAAAAGAAGCCAGGAAAACAGACAAAGAAATGAGGCGTGGCCTGCATTGGCTAAGACAGTCCTGACATACAGCTGTGTGTAAGTAATGCATGTGTGCTTGGGGGAAAATCCTGGAAGATCTTTCTTGCTTGGCTGCTTAAGTCTTGAGAATGCTTAGTCCCGTGGGGGAAGTTATGCCATTTTGTTGGCTAGGCTATTGTGTTTAGGGGCTCACTGAAAACAGTGGAGGAGCAGGCTCTCACAGAAGGGATGGGAACAAGTTCAGGCTCACCTGAAAACATCAGGTGTGTCATCACCACCTAATACAGCCTGGGATGCCACTGCATAAGATACCTGGTGGTTGCTTTTTACCTGGGGATCCACGGTCAGACGTGGCATAGAGGATGCCCTCCCCGATCCCGCACGCTCCTGGGTGTCCGAAGGAAGGCAGATGCCATGGTTAGAGGACTGCACGCTTTTTATTTCACTAACCTCTGGCTCCTGGAAATAAACACACAGCCAAGCTTGTGGGACTTGGTTCCATCTCATTGCTTCTCACCTCCAGGAGATGATTCTGCCTCCAGAAGGGAGACTGGAATCTTGAAGGTCTCAGTTGTGTATGTGTGTACATATACCAGATGTCCCAAAATTCTAACTGGGATTGAAAGGTAAAGACCAATTGCTAAGCAGATATTATGGCATTATGAAACATGAAGTTTACTTTGAGAGGTGTTACTGTTCGATTTGTTTCAATCTGAAGAGAATTTTTGTTAAATTGTAAGGGAAATTACTCTGATATCAAATGTATATTTCATTAGACAAGAGTTTTCTTTCGATTGAAACCATCCCAAATGTGACAGGTGCCCCCCCCCCCCCCCGTCAGGGATGCTCTTAACGAGCGTCATCTAATAGAAATATAATGCAAGCTACTTATGTAATCATTGGAATTTTACATTTTATTTGGACTCTTCAAGGGCTAAGTACCTCATGTATTGGATTGTGCCCCTCTGGAGTGTTAGATGGTTAGCTCTATGTCCCTGTCAAAATCCTTTGTTAATTTTCTGATCAAAGGTCATCAGTGTGGCAGTTGTGCTTGCTCTAGAAAGACAGCTATGCAGCGACACTTGAGAACAGAGATGCATACATGGGCCACCCAGAAGAGATCTAAGAACATCTAGGGCATATGGAGATTATATTTTTTTAAAAAAGCTTTTTTATATTTAGAAAACAACATCCTAAGAGTATCAGGGTATTGTCCAAA
Source organism: Spermophilus citellus (assembly GCF_964194105.1). Classification (NCBI taxonomy): domain Eukaryota; kingdom Metazoa; phylum Chordata; class Mammalia; order Rodentia; family Sciuridae; genus Spermophilus; species Spermophilus citellus. Next base: position 152,154,029 of record NC_138187.1, read on the forward strand.
GGAAGAGGCACCTGGGAACTCTCCTCAGTGATTTCTGGTGTGCATGAGAGGAGGGCCTTACCAGGAACGTGATATGTGCACTTGAGAAAACTAGTGTTTGCGATACATGCTCTATATGGCACATGGTTCCGACTCCAAACAGACGTGGTAACAACACTTCAGGGTACAGGTGTCAGAGGTGGTGTGAGACACACACTCCATATGCACACGCACAAATTATGGCCACGCCTCAGGATGTGCAGAAGTACACAGTGGTGAGTGTGTAGCACAGCTGACACCTGAATTAAATTACAGACACCAGCACTGACAACGAGATGAACGCACATCCAGAAAGTCCTGGCACTACAGCTCAGCCCTGGAGAAACCCACAGAAATGAGGTAATAAAGTCTCATGAAAATTTTTCTTACCAGACGTATCACCAGGCAAGCAATCTGAGACCATTTTAAGATTCAAATTACCTGGACCCATTAGTCCCTAGGCTTTGATGTTAAGTTTCTCAGAGGGGAAGACAGAATTATTCCAAGAAATTCTACCCACCTCACAGACACCCTTAGGTAAATTACTCATGCACCAGAGACTTCTGGCCTAGAGGTGTCCCCCACACAAGCCTCAGCAATCCCAGAGGACAGAATCACCCATTTGTTTGAGCTACTGAAGGGTTTGCTCCCTCTGAGGGATATCTGTTCAGGATGGCTCTGAGATATACAGTAGAGCAGAGGAGTCAGGAGAAAAAAAGAACCACAGATGAATCATAGTGATATGGAACTCACTCAGTACTAGCTGTCTATACAGATTTTTGCAAAGGCTGGGTTTTGTCATTTCCTCTCCAGTCCAATTAAGCTTGGGAGGGAACTTGAGCTCACTGCTCCTGAACTAGGAATAATGGTAAAGTTGATTAGCTTTAGGAATCACCTTGTGGCTTTGTGTTAGCAAAGCCAAAACAGTCTGCCTTTCTTCAAACTTTAACTTGGCCCAGTAGACCTCTCAGAAATTTCACCATCAACGCTAATGAAAAACTCATTTTGGGTCCAGGAAAATGACTTTAAGAGCCTGTATTTGACCTTGTAGAATTGTGGAACCACCTGCTTGAACCCACACAGAGATGGTAGAGTCTTCTGTGCCTCCTCCTGGCCGAAAGCTAGCCACTGAGAGCTGGCAGGGGCATTTCTGTGTTCTTACATGCAGTTCTTGGTACACTATGCCACATGGCAGGGGCCACTCTATCAAAGGCAAGATTTTACATGACTTTTGCCACCTACATTTGATGATCAAGGACATAAACTAAGAGGGCAACATGAGTTCCTGTAGTAGTGAAGGGACCTCTGAGACTGTAAAACCTGAAGACAGAATATTCTTAGAAAACATGAAAAACTAGGCTGTTGAAATAGGAAACTCCCAAAAGGGAAGTTTTCATGATGGATCATGGCTATGAAATAAAATTTGAAAATAAGAGTGGGAGGGATCAGGAAACCAAGAAAGTATTTTTGAGATCATGTAACTCGTTCATTCACCAGAGATTGCTGTTCCTGGAATTGTCCATCCTCGGTTGGGTCCATACAAGCCAACTGGAATATTTCCTGGGGGGAGAGTGGACTCATTGAAGGGTATCCACTCCGGCCACTCCTGAAAAGCAATACCAAATTTGAAGGTAATGAGAAACAGTTGTTCCATAGCTGCCAGTAAAAATTCCCATCTCCTTCCCATCAAGGTCTACACCCTTTGCCCTTAGCAGGCCTATAAGTCCGGTAACTTCAAAAAACAAACAAAAAACCCTGTACGTATTGAAAAGCAGAGAAACTGGTGTTTTCAACCTGCATTTGGAACCATTCATCATTCTGTTGGTGACTAGCATATCTGTGACAAATGACATCATTTGTCACACTCAGCCATATGGAAGTCCAATGCTAGATTGTAAACCTGTTTCTGTTGAGTTTCTGCATTGGGCAGAAAAATGCTCTAGTTTAAACAGTGAAAGGCTTGTTTAAATATTAGGCAGCCATGGTCTTTTAATTTTTTTTCCCCCACTCTCAGTAATATGGTCTTCTTACACCAACATCCCCGGCCAAACTAAGCTCAAAACCCTGAACACTTACCGAAGGGCTACTCTGCCATGCACTGTGTATTGGTTCATGAACTTAGTGGAGGGGAGTTGAACCTCGGGACTGATAGCTAACTAGGAGAAGGTTTAAATAGTGGTGGGGTTAAGAGGACAAGGACTAATCTGTGCCAAGTGTTTAGAGGTCTCCAAATGAAGGATAGAAAAGCTTTCACAGTGTGTTGTCATTAAACTACTGGTACTTCCAGATTCTTAGACAATCGGGTCCACTGGGCTAGCTTGAAGGAAAAAAAGCAGCTACCCCTGAGGAATTCAACTCCTATTACCATCCACTGCCACCGTGGTAACAGCTGCCATTGATCAAGAAGGCAAGGTGGTGCATGCTTCTAATCCCAGAGGTTCGGGAGGCTGAGGCAGGAGAATTGCGAGTTCAAAGCCAGCTTCAGCAAAAGCAAGGTGCTAAGCAACTGAGTAAGACCCTGTCTCTAACTTTAAAAAATATAAAATAGGGCTGAGGATGTGGCTCAGTGATTGAGTACACCTGAGTTCAATTCCAGTACACCCCCCGCCAAAAAAAAAAAACAAACACAGCTTCTGGATTACAGGGGGGAGAAGCAGAGGCCAGTGGCTAAGCAGTAGCTCTATCAGAGGTGATAGACCTGGGGAGTGTCAGCCTTCTGCTCCAAATAGAGCAGTTAAGTCTACTGCTGACGACTGTATCCAATGGAAAATTGGAGTAACTGTAGGTGCAGGCTTACCAGATTAACATCCTGGGGAAGATTTGAATTGCAGAGAGACTCCCAGTCCGTACCCTTGCTGCCAGTGAGGGCTTTAGTTGAGTTTCTATCACTGGGAACAAAATGAGTGCTGCTAGTGTATAAGAAACAGGTCCCCCTTTGTCCTATAGAGAATGAGTAGAATATCCAATACGTGCCCCCACAAAAGTTCATGCATTGGAAATTTCATCTTTAAAATTCTGTTAATGATATCAGGAGATGGGGCACTCATAGTGATATCAGTGGCTTTATAAGAAGGGAGACACAAGCTAACAAGCTTGGTCTGTCTCACTATATGATGTCCTTTACCCTGATGTAACACAGCAAGAAGGCCTTCACTAGATGCAGATTCCATAGCTTCTGTGAGTCACAAGTATATATTCTTTGTAAACTATCTAATCTCAGGTATTTTGTTATGGCAACAGAATGATAGGACCTTTGGAATCACTGAACAACTTCACAGTGTTGAATGATTTAACCCCGAGTGATCTCCTACTTTAAAACCCTCTCGGGCTGCCTCTTGTTGTCAGGATGAAGTCCAGATTCCATCACATGATCCCTGCCTCATGAACCTCTCCATGCTCCCAGAATTCCACACACTAGCCATTTTTATTTGGTTAACACAGGCTACAAGACGCTTCTCTCGAGGGCTCCTGACCTTATAAGCTCTTTCCATGTAATTTTGAATTTTCTTACCCAAAGTTACTTTCTTAGGAAATCATCTTCCCCATAACTGGTCAGTTGTCCTTTTTTTTGGTGGGGGGGGGGGGTTACCAGGAATTGAAATCAAGGGCACTTGACCACTGAGCCACATCCCCATACTGTATTTTATTTAGAGACAGTCTCACCAAGTTGCTTAGTGCCTCAATTTTGCTGAGGCTGGCTTTGAACTTGTGATCCTCAGGCTCCCAAGACACTGGGATTATATACGCCTGGCCAGATGTCCTCCTTATATGCATTGTATTGTTCATTTTTAATCACAGCTGTAATCAGATTGACAACTTTTCTCCAATAGTTGTTTACATTTGGTTTAAAAAAAGTCATTGAAGTCCTAAGTCATTTGAGGGAAGGGCTCTGTCATGCTCTGAACAATGCATGGTTCAAGAAACAGATGCTCCTGAGGAACCAGCCTGCTATTCCACCAGTGTCCTCATTTCAGGAAATGCATCAATATCTACCAAAGATCTTTACTCCATGTGCAAATGAGTCACCAAATCCTTCCCATTCTAAATATTTTGTCTGCCTATCTCTTATTTATATTCTGTTGGTCCAAGCTACCGTCATTGACAATTTATACAATTTCAGTGACTTGTGTTCTTGTCTCGAATTGTTCCCCCCAATCCATCAAGTCTACACTGAATTCCTAAATGAATTTTAAAAGCACAAATCTGATCATGTCACTATGAAGCCCACAACTCCATTATCCTAAGACCAAATATGATTTCTTTATCTTGCTTATAATGCCCTCTTATATCCTGACCCCAGGAAGTTCTCCAATCCCACAAGCTGCCACCTCTCCTGGGTTCTTGCTCCAACCATCCTGCAGTTTTTAGAATCCTAAATTTACTACACTCTCTCGCCTCTCAAAGAGCTTGCCTTGAAGTTACACTTGAAGGTTGCTTCTTTGTGGAAACATCCTCAAACTAGGTAAGTGGTTTCTTTTACAAGGCATCACAATAACCTACCCTTCCCCGTTTTAATCTATATCATTCTTGTAATTTCTTTTACCAGATGTTTCTCCATGGAGACTAAGATTGTGCTTACTGCTATACCTCCAGGTGTCCCGGCCAAGTTCATACCCAACAAAAAATGGTAAATAAACAACATGGAGGAGAAGCTGGAGTTATCCCATTTAAACATCAAATCACAGATAAAACAGATCTGGGTGGAAGGGCAAGGAGTGTCTTCCATTTCTAGGCCAAAGATCCATGGAAAACAGTGTAAACCCTACATTGGGGAGGCCCCATTGCTCCAGTCATATCTCCTTCTCTCCCTCCTGCACACAGCAAAAATAAACATCTACTTGTTTTCTGGGGACAGGAGAATATGCATCTTGCCATCATATCAAATAATTTATAAAAATAACCAAGGTCCCTGATCACGACTCTGGGCTTTTTCTTCTAAAACAGACCTACACCACCAAAGGATGAAAGAAACTAATGGTGTAAGCAATGCCAAAGGGTGTTCCAACAGAGGTCTCATTCCCAAGCCCTGGATATCATCTTATGTTGTACAATTTAGTGAATCCCAACCTCAAACTTGATTACATTGCCCAGAGGGACTCATGCCCTTGGGTGCCCACCCCATGCTTACTGTTGATAATGGCATGAGATATGTATACTCTAGTAGATCATTTATGATCAACAACCAGGAGCTAAGGCCTGTCAGAAGAACTGGCATATTCCTTAGTTTTGTCTCAACTTTTTTCTGAACACCTTTGTTTATTAAAGATAACATGTTACAGTGGAAAGACTCTACTCAGAAATAACAAATTTTAGAGCAGCAGACTACTACAGGTAGGCAAGCTGGGTTGCCCAGATCAACCCACACCCGCCGGAGCCCAGCCTCCAGCACAGTACCGCCTCTTCCAACCAGCAGACTACTGCAGGAGGCCAGGCCCAGCCCAAATCCACCCACACCGACTTGCATAGGTCCAGAGTAGGTCCGAGTTCGCTCTGCCCCCAACACCTGGGGGGCTTAACCCATCTTGGGACACTGCAGTCACTACCATAGCCTTCCCCACACAGTAACCTGTGGGGAGCCATTCTGACACGTGATTGGGTGACTCCCGTTAAGGGCCTGAGGCACTCTGGCTGTGTCGGAGTTATCCCGACCCTTTCCTGATGAGAGAGCCCATCCGTGTGGGGGTGTGCATAACCACTGACCCTGGAGACCCAATCACTGACCCTGACCTTGGAGTGCAGCCCCCCCTCAACCTTCATTGGATGGAATTCTCCCCTGAATCTCTTGTTTCCCCCAAATAAAAGGCTGATCCCCGGCGTGTTCGCTCTCTCTCTCTCCTGCTAGCCCAGAGTAATCCTCGCTGCCCTGCTGAGCGGCTTGAGGAGGGAAACAGAGAGAGGCGAGCCGTCTTGGACCTAGCATTAAAATAAGGTACTGTCTGTGTGTTTTATTTTGATCTCTTCTAACTAACTGAATGCCAGAACCTCATTAATGAAACCACTGCGCAGGCCGCGTGGTAGAGTAACCCGTAACTTTTTTAACAACAGACAGGATCTAGAAGCAGCTTCATCTCAAAGTTGGCATCCCAAAGAGAGAGAGGCCCACCTTTTCAGCCCCATCTCTATAAGACATTGCTTCCATGTTGGGGCACCTTATCTAAGCTATTGCCACCACCACCTTTAGATGCAGTAGCACACACTGAGGGACACCAGCAGGGTCTGGAAGCCCACCGTCAAGGTGAGATGGGCTTCCAGACAATCTGCACAGACACTACAATATAGGGTAGAAACTGAAATATCTCAGACAACATGAAAAAACAAGGGAGGAAAGTTCCCCAAACAAACCAGGATACTGTAATAACAGAACCCATGGAAAGAAAAGTTGATGAAATGTTGCAGTTCAGAAGGTTCATAATTAAAGAATGACCTAAATGAGCAAATATAGGCAAAAAGTGATCACTCCAACAATGAGATAAGAGCAAATACAGGTAGCAAAAGATTACTTCAAGAGATTCTGGGGGGAAAAAAACAGAAACCCTTGAAATGAAGGATACAATAAATCAAATAAAAAACTCAATAGAAAGCATAACCAACAGACTAGATCACTTGGAAGAAAGAACGTCAGATAATGAAGACAAAGTATACAATCTGGAAAATAAAGTTGATCACACAGTGAAAAAACCATGAACGGGACAGCATCAAAAGACCAAATCTAAGAGTTATTGGGATAGAGGAAGACAGAGTTTTAATCCAAAGGAATGCACAATTTCTTCAGTAAGATTATCAGAAAATTTCCCAAGCATGAAGAACTAATTGGAAAAACCAGATACAAGAGGCTTACAGGACATCAAATGCACAAAGTTACAACAGATCTACAAGGCACATTATAATGAAAAGGCAGCCTAGCATATAGAATAAGGATAGAATCTTAAGCTGAAAGAGGACTCAGATCCCATATAGGGGGAGATTAATTCGCATCTCAGCAGATTTTTCAACCCAGACCCTCAAAGCCAGGAGATCATGGAACAACATACACCAAGCTCTGAAAGAAAATAGATGCCAACCAAGAATCTTATATCCAGCAAAACTAAGCTTTAGATTTGATGATGAAATAAAAACCTTCCATGATAAAAGTTAAAAGAATTTATAACTAGAAAGTCTGCACTACAGAACATCCTCAGCAAAATATTCCACAAAGGAAATGGAAAAGCAAAGATGAAAATCAGCAGAGGGAGGGATTACACTAAAGTAAAATCTAATCAGGAGAAACCAAGTCATGTTAAATCCCCAAAATAAACAAAAATGGCTGGGAATACAAATCATATCTCAATAATAACCCTGAATGTTAATGGCCTAAATTCAGACTAGCAGATTGGATTTAAAAAAAAAAAAAAGACCCAACAATATGCTGCCTCCAAGAGACTTATTTCATAGGAAAAGACATCCACCGACTGAAGGTGAAGGGTTGGGAAAAATCATACCACTCACATAGACTGCAGAAGCAAGCAAGGTTTTCCATCCTCATATCAAATAAAGTAGACTTCAAACTAAAGTCAATCAAAAAGGATAAAGGACATACTGCTCAAGGGAACCATACACCAACAAGACTTAACAATTGTAAATATATATGCCCCAAACAATGGAGTACCTACATTAAAAACAAACTCTTAAGTTCAAGAGTCAAATAGACCACAACAAAATAATTTTGGGTGACTTTAACACACCTCTTTCATCACTAGACAGATCTTCTAAACAAAAGCTGAACAAAGAAACTAGAACTCAATAACACAATCAATAACTTAGACTTAATTGACATATATAGAATATTTCATCCTTCAATGAGAGAGTATACTTTCTTAGCGGCACATGGATCCTTCTCTAAAATAGACCATATATTATGCCACAAAGCAACTCTTAGAATTCCAGGTAGTATCTCTATTTTTTTATATTTTCTATCAGATCATAATGGAATGAAATTATAAATCAATTATAAAAAAGAAATAAAAGCTACTTCAACACCTGAAGATTAAATAATATACTTACTGAATGGGTGGCAGAAGACATCAAGGAGGAGATTTTAAAAAAATTTTTTTAGAGGTGAATGAGGATACAGATACAACATATTGAAATCTCTGGGACACTATGAAGGCAGTTCTAAGAGGAAATTTCATTGCATGGAGTTCATTCCTTAAAAGAAGAAAGTCAACAAATGTCTTAACATTACATCTCAAAGGGGGATAGTAGAGAATAGGATAGACAGCAGAATACATCAGTCACTAGAATGGCATTATGTAAATCAATGGAAGTGTAACTGATGTGATACAGCAATCGGTATACGGGGTAAAAATGGGAGTTCATAACCCACTTGAATCAAATTGTGAAATATGATATATTAAGAACTTTGCAATGTTTTGAACGACCAACAATAAAAAAAAATAAAAAGAGGAATAAATCAACACCAACAGCAGAGCCGAAATCAATGAAGTTGAAACAATTGAAAAAGCTGACAGCACAAAAAGTTGGTTCTTTGAAAAAGTAAATAAAATTGACAGACTTTTAGCCATGCTAATGAAGAGAAGGAAAGAGAATACTCAAATTACTAATATATGTGATGAAAAAAGGAAATATCATGACACTACAGAAATACAAATGATAATTGGAAATTATTTTGAAAACTTGTACTCCAATAAAATAGAAAATATCGAAGGCATCGACAAATTTCTAGAGTCATAATTTGCCCAGATTGAATCAGGATGATATACACAATTTAAACAGATCAATTTTAAGTGACAAATAGAAGATGCCATCAGAAGTCTACCAAGAAAAGTCCAGGTGGAGAAGAATGAAGTCAGATAATGAAGACAAAGTATACAATTTGGAAAATAAAGTTGATCACACAATGAAGAAACCATAGACAGACCATCCAAAAATTATGGGACAGCATCAAAAGACCAAATCTAAGAGTTATTGGGATAGAGGAAGGCACAGAGTTTTAATCCAAAGGAATGCACAATTTCTTCAGTGAGATAATATCAAAGTTCTATAAGACCTTTAATGAAGAATTAATACCAATACTCTTCAATTTTTTTTAAAGAGAATTTTTTTAATATTTATTTTTTAGTTTTCGGTGGACACAACATCTTTATTTTTATGTGGTGCTGAGGATCAAACCCAGTGCCCCACACATGCCAGGCGAGCGCACTACCGCTTGAGCCACATCCCCAGCCTCCCAATACTCTTCAATTTATTTCAGGAAATAGAAAAAGAGGGAGCACTTCTAAACTCATTCTATGAGGCCAATATCACCCCAATTCCAAAACCAGGCAAAGATCAAAAAAAGGAAAACTTCAGACCAATATCTCTATTGAACATAGATGCAAAAATTCTCAATAAAATTCTGGTAAGTCAAATACAAAAACATCAAAAAAGATCATGCACCACGATCAAGTGGGATTCATCACATCAACAGACTTAAAGAATTATATGATCATCTCAATAGATGCAGAAAAAGCATTTGACAATACAGCATCCCTTCCTGTTCAAAACACTAGAAAAATTAGGGATAATAGGAACATATCTCAACATCATAAAGGCTATCTATGCTAAGCCCAAGGCCAATATCATTCTAAATAGTGAAAAATTGAAGGCATTCCCTCTAAAAACTGGAACAAGACAGGGATGCCCTCTTTCACCACTTCTATTTAACATAGTTCTTGAAACACTGGCCAGAGCAATCAGACAAAAGAAATTAAAGGAATACACATAGGAAAAGAAGAATTCAAATTGGGACTATTTGCTGATGAAATGATTCTACACCTAGAATACCCTAAAAGTTCCACCAGAAAACTTCTAGAACTAGTCAATGAATTCAGCAAAGTAGCTGGATATAAATTCAACACCCATAAATCAAATGCATTTCTGTATATCAGTGACAAATCTTCAGAAATGGAAATGAGGAAAACTGCCCCATTTACAATAGCCTCAAGAAAAAGAAAAAAAATACTTGGGAATCAACGAAAGAGATAAAAGATCTATATAATGAAAATTATGGAACCCTAAAGAAAGAAATCAAAGACGACCTTAGAAGATGGAAAGATTTACCTTGCTCTTGGATAAGTAGGATTATCAAAATGACCATACTACCAAAAGCACTATACAGATTTAATGCAATTCTGATCAAAATTGCAATAACATTCTTCATAGAAATAGAAAAAGCAGTCATGAAATTCATCTGGAAAAATAAGAGACCCAGAATAGCTAAAGCAATCCTTAGCAGGAAGAGTGAAGCAGGTGGCAGCATTATACCAGACCTTAAACTATACTACAGAGCAAAATAGTAACAACGACATGGTATTGGCACCAAAGCAGACTGGTAGACCAATGGTACAGAACAGAGGACAAAGAGACTAACCTGCAAAATTACAATTATCTTATTAGACAAAGGTGCCAAAAACATGCATTGGAGAAAAGATATCCTCTTCAACAAATGGTGCTGGGAAAACTGGAGATCCATATGCAACAAAATGAATTAAACCCCTATCTCTTACCATGTACAAAACAACTCAAAATGGATCAAGGACCTAGGAATAAAACCAGAGACCCTGTGTCTAATAGAAGAAAAACTAGGCCTTAATCTCCATTGTGTGGGATTAGGCCCCAACTTCCTTAATAAGACTCCTTTGGCACAATAATTAAAATCAAGAATCAATAAGTGGGATGGACTCAAACTAAAAAGTTTCTTCTCAGCAAAAGAAACAATCTGTAAGGTGAATAGAGAGCCTACATCTTGGGAGCAAATCTTTACCCCTCACACATCAGATAGAACACTAATCTCTAGGGTATATAAAGAATTCAAAAAGCTAAGCACCAAAAAACAAACAAAAAAATTAACCCAATCAATAAATGGGCCAAGGATCTGAACAGACACTTCTCAGAAGATGATATACAATCAATCAACAAATATATGAAAAAATGTTCATCATCACTAGCAATTAGAGAAATGCAAATCAAACCTACTCTAGGATTTCGTCTCACTCCAGTCAGAATGGCAGATGTTATGAAGATAAACAATAAGTGTTGGTGAGGATGTGGGTGAAAAGGTACACTCATACACTGCTGGTGGGAGTGCAAATTGGTGCAGCCAATATGGAAAGTAGTATAGAGATTTCTTGGAAAATTGGGAACGGAATCACCATTTGACCCAGCTATTCCTCTCCTTGGTGTATACGCAAAGGGTTTAAAAACTACATACTACAGGGACACAACCACATAATATTTATAGCAGCACAGTTCACAATAGATAAACTATGGAACCAACCTAGATGCCCTTCAATAGATGAATGGATAAAAAAATGTGAGATTATATATATATAAAGAATGATCAAATATTACTCAGCAATAAGAGAGAATAAAATCATGGCATTTGCAGGTAAATGGATGGAGTTAGAGAAGATATGGTAAGTGAAGTTAGCCAATCCCCAAAAAACAAATGGCAAATGTTTTCTCCGATATAAGGAAGCTGATTCATTGTGGTGTGGGGAGGGGGATCGTGGGAGGAATAGATGAACTTTAGATAGGGCAGAGGATGGGAAGGTAAGGGAGGTGACATGTGGTTAGAAATGATGGTGGAATGTGATGGACATCATTATCCAAAGTACATGTATGAAAACACAAATTGGTATGAATATACTTTGGAAAAAACAATCAGATATGAAAAAATGGTGCTCTATATGTGTAATAAGAATTGCAATACATTCTGCTGTCATATATAAATTTTTAAAAAGAGCTTGGAAATAAACATTTTCTCCAGAGCCTCCAAATAAGATTCAATCTGGCTGGCTTCATTTCTGCCTGTGACACCCTCAGCAGAGAACCCAGTCATGGCAGGCTTGACTTCCGATTTACAGAACAGTGGGTTAATAAATGGGTGTTATAAGAAAAGAAATACCAAATTTCAGTTTGCTTTCTACTAATGATCCCATTTGGGCAACTTATTTAATCTCCTTTAGTTTCCATTTCTTTATTTGTAAAAATGATAATCTTGTTATCTATTTCCAGGATATAGTAGACTGCTTTAGTGAGAATCAAGTGAGGTTGGGCAGAACCACCTTCAGGGGAAGAATTCAGTAGCTATTCTTTCTTTCCCCCTTCTATACTCTGCAATCCTGGCCCCTCTGAAGGGATCTATATCTTCTAGCAGAATGCTAAATCCAGTGGGAAGCAATAATCAAGAATAGAAGACGATTATTCTTCACAAGGGAACTAAGATGCCAGTACATTAGAACACAAGTGAGAACTTCCTTCCGTTGTCCCTTCACAGTGACCAACCATTGTCTCTGAAGCTGGTGGTGTCACTATATAGGCCTAGTTTATGTTTTTCTTACCCCTGTACTATAACAATCTTGAGAGACTCAGCCTCAGGAAATGAACCATTCAGCTCAGTATGATTACTTGGGTACTTTGAGGCAATAGGTTCTCAGGCCTACATAGTGGCATGGGTGGCCTATTTCAAGCAGGTGTGGACCCTTTGATTCTACTCACAGGCCTGAAACGGGGTCCTGCTGGAGATAAGGCAGGGCTTTGGCATTAGCAATGATCTCCTGAGGCAGAGATGATGGCTCCATGCGTTGGAACATGGGTGCATTTTTCTGTGTAAAAAAAAAAAAAAAAAAAAAAGAAAAAAGTTCCCATGACACTGTGGGATCTACTGTGGGGGGCAGGAATATAAATGTCAGAGCATGATTTACACCTTGCTTGACTATTTTAATGGTAGACTCACTGGATTTCTAATTGCATGGCACTAGAAAGTTTTCACACCTTTCATCCCTTACTGTACTCACAGAGCACTGTGCCCCAGGGATACACATCTCCTTGGGAGCCCAAGTGACTCAAGGCCCACCCACCCAATCATTGACTTTCACCTGTTCCTCCAGCTGCTGCCTCTGCTTCTTCACCTTACTCTGTTTATAGTAGTCCATGATCATCATTGCTGCATAGATTTTTCCCACAGTCAGGTCAGAAGCTAAAAACACAAACATGGCATGACGATGAACGAGGAGGAGAGAGTAGGGATGCCTCACAAGCTTTATTACCCACTCTCTGAAGTAGGTTTATACCCTCACTCACTCATCCAATGCTTATTGAGTCTCTGAGGATACAAAGTGAATAGGTCCCCACATCTGTCCTCCAGGAGTTTACAAATCCACCCAATGAGGGTGACAGTGACGATACTGATGGCAAGCAATATATTTGTAAGCATCAACTCCTAGCATTCTAGATGTCTACATCTAAGTACCACCACCCTTTTCCCAACTGATGGGGGTTTGCTGAACAGCATGACATGGAAAGAATGACACCCAGGAAGTTTCATGCACAACCACAATGGCCTATCTTAAACTGCTTGTGATTCATAATGATTAAAGGGACTTTAGTGGGTAATTTAATTTCCTAAAGATAAAAGAGCAACCTTCCCTTATCTCCTTGATCATTCCAGGTTTCCCAAAAGATGTGGCCTTGGCATGCTGGGCCACAGTGGCAAGAATACTCAAGAGGAGACCCCACACCTTTGGGCATGGGTACAAGCAGATCCAGCATCTTCTGGGACAGGTGAGGCCAGATGGCCAGGGTCTCCTTTTGCAGCTCTGAGTCTAGCTGTTGCCTGTCTGCACCACCTAAAATAAGATAAATCATTAATAAATCAGAACAGACACAAATACCAAAGACAAAGGGAAGGGGCTAAATCAGAATGGCACTTCATATTCCAAGAGGAAATCTTGGCACTTAGTGACAGACAAGTCATTCTGCTGAGGAAGCAGAACACAGTTTGACTCCTATTTTCAGTGACTCAGGCCTATCCTGTCACAGACCTCTGAGAAACTGAGACCAAAACTGACTTCCTCATTGATTCTAAAAGGATCTCAGGTACTCAATACATCATAGGGAAAAATGGAATGAGCCTCAAGTAAGCCTGCCTTGCCTTACTGTGCACATATCAGTCCTCCGGCAACCCTAGCTCTATGATCCAAGTAACCCGATTTTACAGAGGATTTGGATCAGGCAAGACAAGGCAGCTAAAGGTCTAGAAGTACTAAACCTTTTCTTTCCTAGACCACTGAATTATCAATCAAGATGAGCAAAGTGCTTTCATGTCCTCTATGATGACATCTACGACAGAAGACTTAAGAATTTAGAGAAAAGATGCCATATAGAGGGAAAATGACAAAATTTATATGCTTAACCTGCAAATATTTCTAGAATGCCCAGCTAGACACTAAAGCACATACACTGTTTAATACTCAAAAGGAGCCTTAAAGATGACCAAATCATTTATTTTACCAAAGGAAATGACAAGTGTTATGGTTGTTGAGTCTCACAGGTGAAACCAGGACCCTGCTACTTAAATTCCAGGTCACTGTATTGTTGTGTCCTTGGCTGGCAATTCATATAGCTCCATCCTGCACAACCCCTCCCTCCCTCCCTCCCTAGGCTGACCTTTGGCAATTTTAATGTCCAGAGCTGTCCGGATCAGAGCCATAAGTGTGGAGGTGAAATGGACTGTCATGTCCTCAGCCACTGGCATATTCATCAGGACCAATCTCTGTGTGAAAGAAGAAAAAAAAAACAGCAGGCAAAAAAAAAAAAATATCAAGAGATACCTTGTGAGAAGGAAAGAAAAGTGCAGAAGTCAAATGCACAGACAAAAAGGAAGGGCAAGGATTCCCCATACCCCTGTCCCAGTCCTACTCTCCCTGCTTCTCACCCAAGGCTCATTTGCTGCTTTTTCCAGGGAATGATGCCAAATTCCAAGGGATGGGGGTTCCCTGATCATTCCATGGAACTCCTTCATGGGGAGTCCTAAGAATGTCTTCCAATGGGATGGGAAGTGATTTCTAGAAGAGGCTCTGGGGAAGGAGTCAGCTCTGGGAGGTGGCTCCATTCCCTGTCTCCAGGCTGCTCTGTATTTCCACTTGTCCCACAAATGCCCCCAAACTTGATGGAAAGATAGCGACAGGTTTTGGTTTGCTTATCTGACTTGGAAAATGCATCCTGGTGCCCCCTTTTTGAGTCTTTAAAGGATGAAATTTGCCAGCCCATGACTGAACATGCATAAGTCCAACTTATCCAAAGGATGAGGTGGAGCAGGATGGACAGGGGTAAGTGCAATCAGGCTCTGGGGGAGGAAGATGGGGAGAGCAGGGGAAAAAAAGAATAAGAGATGGGGGCACAGGCAGGAGCAGAGTGGGCAGGCCCTGTTCCCCTCGCCCAGAGGAAGGAATCAAACTGAAATGGCCAAATCCACTTTCCAGAGAGTATCGTGCTTTTAGAATTATGTAACTTTCCTTCCAATTCTCTCTTCTCTCACCAAGCTTTGTCCCAGAAATTCAAAGAATTGGCCACATCCCACCACCTGGTACTTTGGGATGTGGTCATCATGAACAAAATTAAGATAATCAGTCCTTAAGCTATAGAGGAGCTATATGCTGGGTGGATGGAGGTCCCTCATGGCCATATTCCCATGAGATGCTCTCTGGAGCGACGCAATTTGGAGGTAGCAGGAGGGCCTCTGGCAGAACCACCAGCCTGGCAGTGGGGAAGTATCTCTTGGAAAGGCAGGCTCTAGGGGAAGGCTCTCTAATACACTGTGGAACACCTTGCCTAGAGCAATTCCACAGACCTGTCTTAATGCATAAGGACAGTTTCTAGTTTGGATTCAAGTTCTACCACCCCGGCTTCTGTTGACTTTCAGAGAAGCAGCAGTATTACTATGACATGTTCCTAATGATTGAAAGAGCTCCAGAGTTCTGGATTCATCTAAACACCAAAGGGGAATTATCAGTAATGATGACTAATAGGTGAAGAAAAATTCAGGCCCCAAAGCTACTGGCGACTTAAGGCAGGCCAGGGCCCCACCCACAAGGCTATCCTGCTAATGAGGCAGAGCTGACAAGAAGGCAACTTATGCCCTTCATTGCCCCTTCCCTTGAGCATTTCCATGGGCATGGGGTAGTCAGGTGAAGGCGAAGAAAGCTGCGGCCCTCCATGGACCCTGGGTTGAAGACACATTCCTTTGCAGGAATCACACCTAGGAGGAGCCTTCCATCGGTTCCTTCTTACGTCATTGGGGAAGAAACTCGTTGCCAGTTCTCCTAAAGATTTCTTCTGGAACCATGTTTAGAGGAATTTCTGCATTGTTTCCCTAATTGATCTGAATGAAGCAGCTTTGTTTCTTAATAAGCTCCGATGGCTGCACATTGTAGTTTTCTTTCCCAAATACGCTGTTTCCCTGGACACCACTTTGCCTCCTCTAAAAGGAAATACACCACCTACAGTACCTCTCTAGTAACCCACTCATGAGAAGCCAAACACTTTTAGAAACACAGAGTGACACAAAGAGCCCTGTGGGGAACAGCACTGCAAACCTCTATCATATCCTTTCCTAACTTTGTCCTCCTGACAACCTTCCTGACTCTCTGGTCTCCTTTTTTCCTTACTTCCCTCCTCCACCTCCCCAGCCCAGCTTCCTCCCATGTTCTGGCCTCCCCACAACTGGACCCCATCTCCTGTTGGTCTCTAGCCCAGAACAAAGGAAGGGGTGGTCTACCTTATATGCCACTTTGGAGGGACATCTCTTGCCGAGGCCTAGCGGTGGTGACATGAGAGTCAGCATTTCATACATCTCAGTGTAATGGATGCGGCCACTGCTCATGGGGCGGGGGGGGGGGGCGGGGGTGTAAGGACAGGACAGGAGGGGGTAGGGTGGGAGGGGTGGCAGGGAGAGGTGAGGAAGTGGGGCGGGGGGGGCAGGGATGCAGACAGGTAGGAGAGGGAGGAGAACAGGCATTCCCAGAGAGCCAGAACAAAACGATACAGAAAACAGGAGAAGAAAAACAAAATGGACAAAACAGGAAAAGAATAGGAAACCTGTTAATCAAGGCAAATCATACATGTGACTCCATCCTGGTGTGGATTTATATCACGCCCCACACAGACCCGGGAACACCAGTGGCAACCTCTTCTCCTGCTGACACTGTCAGAAGGCACTGACGGGGACTCGTTCATTCCTCCTCCGGTAGCCTTACCCTGACTTCCCTGCTGGTCCTGTTTGCCCCCAGTAGTACAAACTTTTCAATTCCCAGGGCTGTGCGTGAGCGGTATAAACCGGATAGACGGTGCTCCAGCCGTGGGTGGGAATTCTGGTCCCAGGCTGTGACAGGGACATTGGCCTGGAAGTCAGGCCTCTCTCCTCCCCTGAACCCACAGGCGGAACGTCGTGTATCCCCCCTCTGTGGTGTGTGTGCAGCAGGAGGCGGTGGCTCGCGCTGAGTGGTGGGCTGAGGCTGCTTGTCAGAGTCGGCCTGTTGCTTCCACCTGGCTCTGTAGACAAGAGGGCTCTTTATTCCCCAGCATGCACCAGGTTGACGGCATGCTGGGGATAGAAGAAACAAAACCAGGAGGAGGAAGAGCATCTGCATGCCATGCTGCCCCTCCCAGCTCTCCCACATGCGGCCGCAGGTTTCACCAGGGCGGAGTTTAAAGAGTCTCAGGCAGAGGCAGCTGTCCAGCCTCCCGAGCACTGAACCACTGTGTCACCAGCCCAAGCTAGCTCTGTCCATCGCCCAGGTAGGCTTCCTTCCTGAGCCCTCTTCCACCTGCCTGGGCAGGGCTCTGCCTGAGGGAGTCCACCAGGAGAGGGCTCCTTGTCTAGCAGTCTTGGCTTTGGACGGCTCTACACTGTAGAGCCACTGGGATGTAGAAAGTTCCCAGGGTATGGCAGTTTGAAAGGGAGGTCCTATGTGCCCCTGGACAATATCTTTGGTCTAAGCAACAGAAGTGACATGGCAATGGTGACAGTGCCCTCAGTGGCCCTTCATCTTCTATAGAGGCCATCCAGAATTCTCAGAGCTATTAAACTCTCCAATATATCCCAAAATCTACGCCTCCTTCACCTCTGCTTACCTGCTGCCCTAATTCTTTATTATTTCTCATCTCATTTTTGTCCTCTAGCTTCTCCCTACCTCAGTACTGGGGATTGAACCCAAAGGCACTCAACCACTGAGCTATATCTCCACCCCTTTTTTGAGACAGGGTCTTGCTTTGTTGTGTGGGCTGGCCTTGAACATTTGACTTTCCCGTCTCATCCTTCCGAGTTGCACACTCGGGAGGATTCCAGGCATGCACCACCTACAGCTTTTATGGTCACTTCTGGCCAAAGCACCCAGGACCTGGGAGGGTAGGCAGAGATAGGGACGGCCAAAGTCATACTGTGATTCATTATACATGAGACAATGACATGATTTAGCTAAAAATGAGGCCTCTCTGTCTCCAGGGACATAACTCAATAGATTTTAAAAAGATTTCTGCATTTGCTGAGGGAGAGGAAGGGAGAAGTCCCTGTGGTTAAATGCAAAATAAGGTAGAACAGATTGTACGTGTTATGATGCGTATGTGTGTGCATGTGAATAAAAGTGAGATATCAAATTGGCCTTCATATTAAGTCTTGAACTCATTTATGCCTTCCCTACCAACTGTGCCCTTCTTCTTACGTAACAGCTGCTGGTTCTGGGAGGGTTTGGACCTCTTTAAACTCAAAGAAAAGCAACATGAAGGTTCTCTCATGTGGCGCAGTGGTGGTGGAGCAGAGGACGGAGAGGAGGGGTTAGATGTTGCATCCCACCACAGGTCATGGCTGGGGACTGGGAGCAAACCTTGCAAGCCACCCTGTAGGGGCAGTTCTCTCCCAGGCCCAGAGGTGGCGAGATCACCCGCACTAATTTGTACATATCCTTATACGGGATCCTGCCGCTGTAAAGGAAGCACAGGTGGGTTAATAGGATACTCAGAGAAGGGTGGAAAAGAAATGACAGCCTTGCCCTAAAGGGGAGACTGGAAGAAATGAGTGCAGCCTCTTTTCTTGGGCCAGGCAAAGCCAGACCAGAGAACAGTAGCACCAAAGAACCATCACCTTGCCAAATGGTAGAACCCCAATTGTCTCAGGAAATCAGAGTTCATCCATTGCCAAAAGAGCCCCAGAGCGCCCTGATACACCTAAATGGCCCATACTTGGCCAGGTGCAGTCACAGCCCTGCCTCTAGCTAGGCTTCTAAGAACAAAGACAGCCTGTGAGCCTCTGCCTGAATTCCAGAGCCGATGCTGGGCTGCTGCAAACCAGACTGCAGAATGGTTTGCTTTTCAGAAAACAGACACTGATTATAGTCAGTTACTCAGACCCGCCTATCGGGGGCAATGGGAAGTCAGTGTCTTTCTGCAGACTGTAAGAGACAAATTTCCCATTAGGCTAATTAGCAAAAAGCACAGTTGGCACGAGAGAATTTGCAAAGGGCCTGGATTCTCTTTGAAACACATTTTTCCTGAGTTCAGCCCGGGCAAACTCTCCTCTACTTGTGAGAGCCTTCTGGGATCCACATTCTGAAAGCTCCCTGGGAGGAGCCCTGGATACTCTTCCCCCAGCTCCATTCCTGCCACCCAGAATCCAGATTGGGTCCAACCAGAATTCCAGGAACAAGGTGACTTGTCATACCAAAGCCTTCTTTTGTGAACTTCGGGCTTCCTGTGGAAGGGACAGAATTAACAACTAATTTTCAATGGTGAAAGCATCTTTCCTATCATGGGCAAGAACAAGGCATGGCCAGGGATCTGCAGACCTGGACCCAACCTGAAACTGACAAGGGTCTCACAGGAGATTATAAATATGGTCTCTCCACCTCTGAACATCCAGTCCATACTGGCAGGCGTGTTGAGATGGGTGCCATGTCCTGGCTTCATTATGTCTGAGTTCTTCTTGATTTGGGCATCTAACCTTCCTATTCTTCCAGAGAGCAGTTCGTCAGTACCTCCACATTGCTCACCTCTTGAGGGGATGTAATTTGACCATGTAGTCTTTTATTTGACTCCTTAATGAAATTGGGAAGTAGGTGGGTTACCAGTAGCAACAGGCCAATGTCTTTTGCCACCTGTATGCATCTTCCTTTTGAAGACGTTGGTTCACTGTACTTTTGTTACTCCCCTCCATGTCATACAGAAAGCTAAGGAAACTAACCCAAATGAGGTACACTGTAACTTTGTAAAACAGAAGAGGTTCTATGTATATTTGCTTAGCTCATGAGTCTGAGCCTTACGACAAGTCCTCATGGCACTGTCTCTTCCCAGCAGCTGGAATGAGCAAGGAGGAGCATGTTTAATGCACATGGCATTTGGATCCTGTGAAAGCAAAGGAAGATGGGGTTTCTGGGAGCCTGGGACACCAAAGTGAGGCTAGATGAGCAATGAACTCCTTTATGAGCCAATGGTTTCTCTTTACTCTGGTAAGTGACCAAGTGCAGACCTGGACCCGAGTTCAGCCCGGACAAACTCTCCACACTCTATAGAAGCCGACTTTCCTTACTTCCAACTTGCGTTTCCATATCATCAGGTACAATAACAGTGTGCACGATGTAATATCATCCTTGAAACTATCCTTCAAGGTAGGTAGGTAACATCACTGCTCGGCAGCAGAGGCAGCTCAGAGTAGTTTGGTGATGGGTCTAAAGCTGCAGAAGTGAAAGACGCAGACCTGGCTACACTTTACCCCCCACCCCTGCCACTGCCCTATGTTTTCTAAGAGTTGTATCCTGGAATGTGAGCCCCGAAAGGAAAAGCTGTCACTCAGTCATTGTAACAGTAGTGAATTCAGATAATTCTGAGCCCTAAGTCATTAATAATTAAAGGAGAGGAGAAATTCCAATTCACCCATTCAACCTCCAAAACAGTAACCCAAGTTCAATAGCCTCCCAGGGGGATGAATCTTAGATTATGAAGGGAGTTCCAGGTGGAAGCAACGTGGTCCATTCCTGTGAAGGACAATGTCTCCTGTAGTATTTTCAGAGGGGGACCAGAATGGATAGAATGGTAAGTTATGACCCAGAAGCTAATATAACCTGGGTCAGAAAAGTTCATAGAAATGTCATCCTCAACCATGAGTGCCAAAAGGCTAACTTTGTACTCTGAAGCAGGGGTTGGCAAACTCATTTGACAATAAACTTTTGATAATGAAATATTTTGATAATAAATGTCTTCAAATTTGAGAATCATATCATCTTTGTCAAACACTGTACTCTCCCTTTTAGTGTGAAAGCTGCCATAGGTAATACGTATGTGTATGGTGCAGCCGTGCTCTAATAAAACTTTATTGGCAAAAACAAACAGTGGACCAAACTTAGCCCAGGAGCAGTAGTTTGCTAACCGCTGTTCTAAAGCCCAAAGGAAGTAACATCACTTCAGAACTTCCAAACAGTAAGAAAGATTTTTAAAAAATAGATTATCCCTGCCAATTCCTGCCATTTAATTCGGTTCCACATAATTAAAATCCCATAAGTGCTCAAGAGAACAGTTGAAAGAACTTGTTTGGTTTTCAATGTACAATTTCAGAGTTTATCCAACTGTATCTCTTGAGCAGGGTGAGGGAGGTAAACATTACTGACCATGGTGACCAAATAAATGTCTCTCTGAGCTAGAAAATCCTTATCAAACCCTTTGGTCACTCAAAAGAGTCCACTAGCATTGGCAAGAAGAGAAGGAAGATTACTGGACGCTCCTCTGGGAGTGGACCCAAACAATCCACATGAGAACTTTGAGGAGATTGGCAAAGTCAAGCCTGTTACAGAAGGAAAGAGGGTCAAGAAGCACAGGGTAAGCCTCTGAGGACTATTCCAATGCCAAGGCCTCTTCATGGGCCACCACAAAGAGGAGTCTCCTCTCCTTCTATAATAGGTAAACATTTGGGTGGCTCCAATGCCAACCTCTTCCCTGAGAACTCCATAGTCCCTGGATCTCTGGGTGGCCCAGAGGCCTACGCACCATGCCGCTCTGTCATATTCTGCCCAGACGCGAACAAACTCATCCAAGTGGTGAGGCCCCAGGATGGAGGAGTCCCGAGTCAGGTACTCAAAGTTGTCCATGATGACAGCCACAAACAGGTTGAGCATCTGAAGGGCACAGGGGAGAAGAGAAGTTAGGAACAACCTAAAGCAGAGCTCAGGAAGCAAAAAAAGAAGCTTCAAGGCACATAAAAGATTTCAAAAGTGTGTAAGACTGAAACTCCTAGCAAAGTGCATCAATCTTGCTGAATGCAACATATTTTCATTATTCATACTGCACATTCATCATGTGAGCATTATGTTTTCATTTTTCTATGCCATTTCATATTTGCAAAATACTCCATAGCCACTTTTATTATCTCTTCAATTTATTTAATTGGTCTTGTGGCAGCAGAACGGAGGTAGCAACCTCAGCATTCTCAAAGCCTAGAGAAAGTCAAGGCCCGATACCAATTTTCCCTCTCCAACCTCTCTCCCCACCTCTTGCTCTACATAAAGGACCCAGAGAGAGAACTGGTGAGAGGTTTCAGAGCTGAGAGGGTGGCCGACTGCATGAGGACAAGAAGCTCTTCGTGGATCTGAAGCAGCTTCCAGGACCCTGTTCTCCCCGATGTCTGCTCAGCCCACCCTTCAGAGACACATTTCCAGGCCAAGAACACTGCTTGAAGCACCCAAGGCCTTCACTAGATAGTATCACTTGAATATTCTTACAGAATTACATAGTATTTAGAAAAGACAGTGATGTATTGGAAACATAAAAATGTTACAAACTGCAAGAGCCATGAAAGCAGTACATGCAGATGATAGTGGAGACAGAAAGGAGTACGAAGGTAACTTTTCCTAGCTGAGAAGATTCTTGAACCGAGTCCTGCGATATCAAGCCCTACTTATCAGACAGACACAGGTCTATAAGGTAATATTTTAGGTACAGGCAGCATAATGGAAAAGAACACAGACATAGGCAGGGACAGGGACCCTCCAGGAATCGGTAAGGAGGGCAGAGTAGTGGGACCAAGGGATGAGTCACCAGCCCTTGGTATCTCATCAACCTCATTAGAAAGTCTAGACCAAGAGTGGTGACCTGGACAATAGCGCATGTCGCAGGCCTTGCTCTTCAGCTCCACTGTCCTAGTACCCAGCAGCTGACAGTATGGATACAAATGAGCATGGCCGTTTCCCAAGAAGGCTTTGTTTATGGACACTGAAATTTGAATTTCATATAATTTCAACATGTTATGAAACAGTATTCATCTTTTTTTTCCTCCCCCAATTCTAAAGAATATAAAAACATTGTTAGCTTACAGGCCATATAAAGGCAGGTAGCAAATCAGATTTGGCCCATGGGCTATCATTTGCAGAACTGTGGTCTAGACTATTATGCAGGCAACAGGAGCCACGAAAGGGGTATAAACAGAGGCAAGACCAAGGGACATGCACATTCAGAAAGAACCCTTGGTAACTGTGCAGGGGTGGGCAGGAGACCAGCAGGAGGGTCTTGTGGTGCTTCCGAATCAAGCCAGAGGCCAGTAGAATAGCAAAACCAGGATTAGAGAGTTAATGAAGTTGGACTCCTTAGTACTTGATGACCAGCACAGTTAATTTTGTTTCTTGGGTGCCCAGCCCCTATTGACAATATTTCTGGCATAGGTTCTTGCCTATTCCTAGTTAGTATGGTTCAATGGGCACCATGCTATGACCCAGTCACTGAATCCTATTCCTTGGGCGGCAGTGATTGGTGACCCAATCAAAGCCAATAAAAGAGTAAAAGACTAGCATGTAAGGATATGAGGTCTATAGCTGCTGATGCAGCCATCAAGGGACCAAAAGATGGAGTGTTTGAGAAACAAGTAGAGGAAGAACCCTATAAACAGAGAAAGCTTATCCTGGCAATGTCATATGAGCCCCATATCAGGCCTTGCTTCAGCCTGCCCAGGACACCTCACTGACATGAGCCTGTAAAATCCCATCTTGCTTCAGCTGGGTCAGTTGTGCTTTCTGTTATTCGCAGTTCTCTGATAGAGACTAACCAGCCAGTGGGATGAAAAACAGGACACGCTCAGGTGGATTCCCAGGTTTAATGGCTGCTGTATACACAGAGGTGCCATATACACAGACAGGGTAAGGAAAGTCTAGGAAGGACATTGTTGGAGAGTCCCCTCTGCAACATGAAGAGAGTGCATTCCAAACTAATAGCCAGTCTCTTCTATCACTCCTTCCTGCTACCTCAAACAGAAGTGGATGGCTGGTGGTCTGCTTGTCTTTTCTTGCCATAAGGGTAAATACACTCCCTAGGGATGTCGCAGGCATGAGTAGGTCCTAACAGCTCTGTAGAGCCACCATAACAAGCCCGTCCACCTTCCTTCAGACTTTACTCACATGAGAGGGAAATCAATGTCCCTCCTGGTTAAGCTGCTGCCATTTGGGGATTCCTGTCTCATGGAGGTAAACTTTATCCAAACATGGGCCTTTGTTTCTGTCACAGAGATTGGAGCCATTGCTTGGATTATAAAGAGTTCTCTATATATGCACAGATTTCTTTTGTGCTCCTTACAGAGTACCTATTGTTACTGTTGACAAAAATATTTGCATCGTTGTTACCTCACCTTTGTACAGTCTTCAAGAGAGTGCCCGGTACATTCACACCTATTGTTTGTTTTAATGCTCACTCTCATCCTGGTGAGGCAGGTTTACCACCAGCCCTTCAAGGAAACAAGTGCTTTGATCCACATTTGTGTTCTGAGCCCCCAGTACAATGGCTGGCTGTGCATCAGGCAATCTCTGAAGAATGGTCTCAGCTGAGAAGTTGTGTGACTTGCCCAAGGTCACAAACTCAGTCTCACATAGAGCTGAGATTTGAGAGCAGGTCATCTTGTACTGAATATAGCTTCATTAAAAATAATATTCATGTGAATTATGCAGCACCCTCTATCTTGAAACTCTAAAAGTACCTTTATAGCCTCTAATTAATTTTCCAGTTATCTTTGGTTTCTTTTAAATATTTATTATTAAACACTTAAACCATGTAGGATAAAACTGGAATGTCCACATGCCCTTCTTTCTGCTCCATTTCACCCCTACCGATGCACTCATACCCTGTAACCTGACTTTCCTCTTTTGATTATTGGTAACTGAGGAAATGAACCTTGATGACAATTCTATCCCAGTGCCTAGCACAATGCCAGCCTTTTAACAGTTACTTGATAAAAATGTGCCAAGGGTGTGAAAAAATAAACTTAAAACTCCAATTAATATCAACATTCTGTTTTCTTTCAGTTATTTTCCTCATACATTATGCTTCTAGATTTATAAACAGGATGCTGTCTTGTTATTTTTCCATGGCAAGATGTTTCACTCCCAAGAAGGAAGTGTATTAAAACACATGTATGAGTTCACTGTGCATAAAATTTGCATTACCCAGCCATTTTTTTCTCCCATTTTAAAGATACTATGAAAAGGAAGGCATCTTGGCCAAGGCTAATATATAAATGAAGCCAAGGCCACAGAGGGGCTCCCCCAGGCTGCAGCTGGCTCACTCCCTGTACCATGAACCTGTGACCCCCCCCTTCCGCCTGCCTGCAAGCCCCTCTCACTCACTGGAGAGAGCTGGACCTCGGGAAGGCACTGCCCCCTGTGATCACTACAAAGAGTGGAAATGCCTGGACATGAGACGGTTAACTTGCCTTTTGATGCAAGCCCATGGACCCGACCACTTTTCATCAGTAACACTGTTTTAGTTTGGGATTTTTTTTGTACTGCCAGTGGCTTTAGCAGTGAGGCTGAGCTGAGGCAGGTCAGAGTGGCCAGAAACAGCACGATGACCCTTTAATTGATCTGGTAGCACCTTATACATTGACTCTGTTTACCACTGCTTGTCT
Source organism: Spermophilus citellus (assembly GCF_964194105.1). Taxonomy (NCBI): domain Eukaryota; kingdom Metazoa; phylum Chordata; class Mammalia; order Rodentia; family Sciuridae; genus Spermophilus; species Spermophilus citellus. The sequence continues at coordinate 152,179,791 of NC_138187.1, forward strand.
GATGTACAAGGCAGAAATTTCTGGATGCTAGGGACTCATGTTTTCTTCAAAAGAAAGAGAGACAGCGGCATTAGGACTCTCACCACTTTCTAAGTGGGTATGCTCCACATATCGCACTTAGTATTTACTATCACACAAAGAACCCCATCCTTTCACACTTCCAAGCTGGCCAGTTGTCATCAAATCTGATGACATGTCAGGAGAGAACCACATCTGTCATCTTGAACATTATCACTCTCATTAATCCTGTCACCTTCTTTGTCCAAAGTGGTTTTTCTCAAATAGTTCAAAACTCCAAGAGAGGGGCAAGGTGCTCCTGGCTGTAGTCATAAGACACCTGAGGTACAAAAGAGAACAGATTTGCCCTGGGTCACTGCGGAGTCCACAGCGTACAGTCACTGAATGCCTGAAGCCTCCTCCCTGCTCACAACAGTTCTTCCCTACAAGGTGGCAAAGACTCATCAACCAACAAAAGTCACCCATCCAGAGCCCGAGGAGTATCCTGACCTCCAAGAGTCCTCTGGAGGAGGACCCATCCTTTCACATGGGCTGGAGTCTGAGGGCGAGGGAAGGAAGAGAAGAGGAAGGCGTGCATCAGACAGACTGGGGCAGGTGGCACGGCTACGCCTCAAGCAAGAACAGGACCACGACGTTGCTCACCAAGAAGGAGCAGAAGAAGATGAAGGAGACAAAGTACACGTAGGCCAGGTCGGTGCCGCAGCGCTCGTTCTCATTCTGCCCTGACGGGGCGGTGGTGTCGGGCTCGCAGCCTTTCTCCCCAAGGCACGACAGCATAATCTCCTGCCAAGCCTCGCCTGTGGCGCTCCTGAGCCAGAGACGGTGTAGTTAGGAGGAGCACATCAGCTTGCCCTGGCCCTTCTCAGGCCTCTTTCCCATTTGTCCCATCCTTTCCCCTGCAATAGGCCCTGTGGGCTCCTTTCTTAGCCCTTCTAGTGCTTTTCACGCAGACATAAAAATGCCAGTGCCCGCTCCTGGGTTGTGCATCCCACCCACTGCTTCTGTCTGCTGAGGAGTCTCTACTGACAGTGGGGCTCTAAACTAACCTAGCCACCTAAGGTATCAGCTCTAAAATGGAGTCGGCCTGCCACAAACTGTCCTTGTCTCCCCCTCCCCAACCCCTGGAGGATATGTTCAAGTTGAAATGCGCAAACAAGCTACTGAGTCAGAGTCCCTGATGAAACCTCCTTTTGTCATGGGATAGTTTGGCAAAGGCATTGTCCCCTGCCCCCTTCCACATATCCCAACGGGAGCAGAAGGAGCAGGACAAAGGGAAGTGGGCCATGGGTTGACAGCTCCCAACTTTCCCTCTGTCAAGAGGCTTCAGAGAGAACAGTTACGTATCCAGGTACCTGAAGAGTAGCATGAGGGACCCAAAGAAACTCCGGAAGTTGTTGTGCCGATTGATGTGACTCTCCTCGTCTAATTTTATATTTCCAAATACCTTGGGGAGAAAAACAACAGAAAGCAATGAGCATCGCTGAACTGCCTGTCCAGCATGGGCCATCAGATGTACCTGGGGGAGCGTGAAGCTACCTGTATGACTTCCTGATGGCATATCCCGGAAGCAGATGGCTCAGACCCAAAGAGCTGGGGACACTATACTTTTAGCCTGGTAGGAGGACTCATGGTCTTCCCCACCACAGTAGTACACTGAAGGCGGCTAACACTGGAAGTGCCAGGCCGAGCAGAGAGCACAAAGTCTTGTAATTGAAAGATCACTGTGCCTGCATGAAGTTCCTCCCACACCTGATTTAGTCTTTTTATTCCCTTGTTACCTGTCACCACAGTACTCGAGCCATCTGTCAAAGACTTTATCCCACAACAGGAGAACAGGGAAGGTCACCCTTTCTTTCTCTCTCTGGTTCATGATGGGAATATCTATATTTGCCAAAAATAACATTTATGGTTTGGGCAGATGCTGCTCTGGAATTTGCAAGCAGTTTATATCAGAGAGGGACATATCTGTCTGCCATACATATAAATTAGACCCTCTGGATAGAAATATATTTCAGTAATCTAAGTCCGTAAGAATGGACATGCACATATTCACATGCATAAACACAGCATCCTACAGAAACCCACATTCTATCCCAAAGTGACCATTTATGCCAAAGCTGAAACAAAGTTGAGACAATAGCATGGAGAAAGTCAGGACAACTGGACACTTAGAAAAGAAAAATGGAAACGATAGCCAGTTCTAGTAGTAGAGGGAAGTTTACTAATCTGCTGCTGGACTGTGGTCACTGTGAAAATTCATGAGAAAAGAGGTACCCACCCCCCAAAGATATTTATCCATAGGCACCCCAGAGCAAGGTCGAACCCAAGCCTTCTCTGAGAAGGCTGGTGTGCGTACACACACACACACACACACACACACACACACACACAGTCTTCCTCCACTACATTTCAGATTACAGGATTTATTCTCACGAGTCAGTGTTGGTACAACCGAGGGCTTCCTGGGTCACTTTTTCCAGCCATCTGAGACAATTTTTAGCCCACATTTAGCCTGCTTTAGTATATCCAGTGTCTGCTAAATGGAACACATTTTTCCCCTAACAGTTTTTAGAATGTGCAATTGAGGAACAATCTCTGCCCCCAGCTATTTTGCTCAAGTAACTCCCACTGACACCTGCTTTGGGAATTTGTTCTCAAAGCTGTTTTTCAAAACCCAAATACTACTTGTCTCAGGGAGAGTGGAGGTGGCAAATGAGGCAGCAGAGGGGAGAATGGAAAGAGGGAAGGAAGGTGGAGGGCCTTCAGAGAGAAATAATTGCATTTAAAAAAAATCCCACCCATGTGATCAAATCTAATTAGTTCTGGACACTCCAGGAGGAAACTGTCTTATGTTCTTGTCTCCTTCAAATCTCCTTTTCTTTTCATTCTCCTGGCTCAGAATCAATGGGTTATCCTTGATCCTTCAAATATACACAACTTACAGGGCTTTGTGTCCTCCTATGATGGTTCCCACAGAATCATCATTAATTGCTTTATCAAATATCCATCCCATCAAGAATTGTAGAAAGGCACACTGCAATTTTGCACATGCTTTATGTGCAACAGTCAAAGAAACCACAGCTCTTTTGAATTTTTTCTAAGATATTTTTCAAGTCAAAAATGTATGATTACAAAGGTAGTCTTTAAAATTTCTTTTCACTTAGACTTTGCTTAGTCTAAACCAAATCTCCTACGTCAAAAGGACCTGGAAGAGAAAGAAGGGTTGCTTCAGCAAATCTCATGAGTATAGCCTTAAGTCCATTGACACTTAGAGTCAGAGAACTTGACAGAAAAAGACGTGGGGGAGGATCTAAGCAACTTCTCCCCTATATTGGTGAAGGAGTCCAAGCCCAGAGAGATTCAGTGACTTGATCAAGTTTGCCCACTGGTCAGTGGCAGAGCCAAGGCTGAAAACTTCACCTCACTTCTAACAGCCTATCACCATGGGATCCTTCTCACATGCAGCTCATCACTCCTTCCTAACATCTTCAGATTCTTCCAACAAAGGTCTCTTCTCCCAAGAAGCCTTGGAAACTTTGGAATAACAGTTCTTCTCATGGATACATCTAGTTGCCATTTATGTCTATCTAAAAGTTTCTCTCCCACCCTTTTGTCTATTTGTGTAGACCTCTGTTTTGTGGTAACTATGTCTGATACAGTCTCTCTAGTACCAAATGCAGAGGTGCCTGGTGCTGGGTCTCTGTCATGGACCAGCAATGGTAACAGCCTATCAAAGGTAAGTCTATGGTAGAAATGATACTCAAGTCTCTGGAGAACAAAAAGAGTTATTTTTTGGAGAGGTCTAAGGAGGTTGACATTGAAGTTTAATGTAAAGACCACAATTTCATAATAGCTCCTACCTCCCACTAAAAGATTAAATATTTGTGTTTACCTGTCTGGTGGGATGTGATATGGTACAGAGCTAAGAATATGGGATGTGGAGCAGACAGAGCCGAGTTCAAGTCTCAGTTCTTCCACTTACTATCTGAGAACTTGAACAATCTATAAGCTACTTAACCACCCAAACTGTCAATGGAGGTGACACTCACCTATGTTTTCACATCACTCAGAACACATTAGTCAGCTCTTGTGCTCTCATTGCCCTCTCTCTAGATAATCACGTATGCATGTGTCCATACATTTACCACTGTGTATGGCACACTGAGGAACTCAAGGAAAGGGAAATAGCATGGTCATCAGGATCAGGATCATCCATAACAGGTCAGAATTGGAGATAGTGTTAGTTTGGTCACTGTGGCTTAAACATAAAAAGGGGTAATAGCTATTTTGAACATGGACAGATAGAACTTGATTGAATCACATTTCATTTGGCTGTTCAAGAATATTTAAATCCTAGGATCCAATTTTGGGGAGTTAGGAGGAACCTAATAGAAATTATCAAGTCAGTCTTAAACTTGAGCAGGAATTTATTTCTACACTGCTGACATCTTCACTACATCTTTACTGAAATGTCCTCAGCAAAGAGAACTCACTAGGTTCTCAACCAAGTCTCATTCTTATGCTTGACATTTCTGGAAAACAAAATTCTCCAGTAAAAGTGTTAAAAGAAGAAAGAAGTAAAGTCAGAGGAGCATAAAGAAGAGATGCTCTGGAAAGGGTTACTGATGCAGCCAACTTGGGAGACAGGACAGCAGCTCCAGGTGGCAAACACTGCTGAAAAGGCAGCTGGCAGTCCAAAGGCAGCCAGATACCTGGCTGTAGGAGACTGCCAGCTGAAGTCCTCTGCTGGGGTTTGATCGGGATCTCTACAAGCCAGAGAGCTAGCCCATCTGAGACAAGCAAAAAGGCCAGGTATCCTGTCAGGTCCAGAGGATGTACTGCTGGCTATTTACGTTGTAGTTTACATACCACAGATGACTATTGCCTTCGAACGAGCTTTGGCCTCTTCCGGCTCAGCAGCCTCTAGTTACTTGCATAAATACCCAGAATGGGAATGTGATCTGCTTCTCAAGTTCTGAAACTGGGGAGGAAGTGGTGAACCATGGAAACTATTCAGCAGGTTGTATGGCCTTCTGACATAGGAATCAGTCAGAATGTGGCCCTTGAGTCTCCCCAAGATGGATAGCTTCCAGGAACTCTCACGTTATTCACAATGATGAGTCTTAAGGCATAAATTTCAGCCAGTTAAGACTTAGCTCAGATGCATTTGGCGTCACCACATATAAGAGGAACCAACATCCAACTTTCTTCTGGGTCAAGTCTAAATACCAGAAATCCTGAGAAATGGATGATAAGATGTACCCCTTCCTCTTTAGTCTCTTTGGGAATCCCTCTAGCTGAGGGCAATGGCACTATCTTTGCTTTACTTCTATTGTACCCAGATATCTAACTGCTTATCAGCCAGCACCATGATTTGATAACCTCAGATGTTCCTGAACAGACCATCCAGATAACAAGATGTGGTTCAAAGCATCCTCAATCCTGAACACTCAGGTTGCTGTGTCAGAGACAATCTAGGCAACAGTGGTCCCCCACCAGGCCCTGATGCACCAGCTCACCTGCATCCCGATGATGGCATAAATGAAGAAAAGCATGGCAATCAAAAGGCAGACATAGGGCAGGGCCTGGAAGGAAAGAAGATCATTAATCAAAGGCAGCTTCCATACTCAACAGTCTGCAGTTACTGGCCCTGAGGCTAATTTAAACAGAGGACTGGGACTCTATTCCTTGAAACTGTTGGTTTGGTGCAACACTTTTTTAGATGTCCCTGTCCTCCAACTGAAATATAAGGCTTACAGTTGACCTTCTTTAAAGAATATTCACTCATCCAGAAACTTCAAATTCAGATTCAGTTTTTAGTGAGGATCTTAAGAAATGTGTGTCCAAGGAGAGTTCAGAAGACTTCCTGGGCTCAGAATTCATCTCAATTGGCATGCAGATTAATAATCTGAGCAACTGTGATGCAGACGACATAGCAAGCATCTAGCTTTGGTTTCCAAATCTCTGTATTTCTCCTTCCCAAGCTTGGTGTGGAGCCTAATGAATAATCTGGAAGCACATTAAAATGACTAGGGTCTCATTTGTTGGTCTGTTCCTAAAAGGTTCTTTCATCTTCTGAGGAAACATCATTATCAGTGCTTAAACCTCCTGATGTTTCATTTTGCTTCAAGCAAAATTCCCAAAAGCCTTAGCCATGACAATACCCTGCCATGAATCCACACAGCGCAAGAAGATTCCATATTGTGTGTGCTTATTGACACTCTGGGATGACAGTATTTCCATAGGCGGGTGGAGGGCAGATGAAGGGGATACAAGGCAAAGAACCGTTCTTTGTAGCTGGGGGAGGGTCCACTCACAGGCAGTTTGAATTTGGGACCAGGAGGGGCCACTACTTCTAGGGTGATCTCCACACTGACATGAAGTGCTTCTTCTTTACCATCTATTATCCTTCCTGGCAGATACAGCTACTGTGAGTCTCCACCCTGTCTTGAGTGTTACACCAGGAGTCCCCGGAGAGCTGCTGAAGGCTTTCAGGCTGCTAGAGCAGAGCAGAGCTTATCAACAGAGCTAATGAAATGAGGAGCGCCATGAGACTATTTACAACTTGAATAGAGGAGAAAATTAAAATGCAGCTGAAAGCTGGTGGGAGAATCCCCTTCTCCAGTGAAGTCTGGACTCCCAAGACTAAGGAAACCCAGAGGTATGGTGCCCAGGGACACTGGGAAAACTCCGTCGCTGGGGCTTAGAGTAAGGAGGCTGGGTTTCTGGCCACCTGGAGCACTGCTGCCTTCTATCTTTACTTCCTGTCCTTGTTCTACCTTCTCCACTCAAAGTCTCTAGTCCTAGTTCATCTCTCCCTATTCCCAGCTTTAGGGAGAAGACCAATGATTCCATCTGTTCTCCTTTTTTGTCAAGCCAAAAATTCCAACACAGAATAAGGGAAAAGTAGGAAGAACTTCTGAGGAGGGGAGAGCTGGACGATGCTTTGGGCTGGGTGGGGAGGTCCAGGTGACTGCTTGTTTTATGCTGCTCTCGACTTTGTATCTGCAAAAGCAGGCTTTGTTAATCTGACTTTTAAGAAATTGGCTTCTGTGTCCCAGAGCTGTTCAGAAAAGGAAAATGCCTATCTATAACACTGTCACCTGGAGGCAGGTTCACCTGATCTCTGTAGTATTCACTGGAATAGGCCACCATTTGGCCATCAATTTTTGACATCCCTTTCTTTAACCTTAATAGTGCAGCTTCCCACAGACATGGCGATTGTGATAAAAATGACAGGATGACACATACTTCTTAAGATCCTCACTAACAACTGAAGCTTGTTGGACAATCCTCTGAAAATAAAAAACCAGCTTTAAAAGCATCACCCAAGACTCAGATGGTGGATTCTTGCAAAGGTTTTAGGTTTCTCCTCCATCATTTCACATTGGAAAAATAGTTTTCACTGAGATGAGGACTCTGTGGGAGTTATCATTCCTAACAATTACTCTGGACATGATAAAAACATCAAGGTTGTCAATAGGAGCCTCAACATCCTTACAATTGTTCTCGCATCTCAGACTTCAAGGTCTATGATGAAAAAGTAAATCAGTAATTATGATATGGGGTGAACTCCCTTTCTAAATGATGACAAACCACAAATTTACTGGCCTGTCCTCTTTAGTCTTTTAATTAAGCTATATAATTAAAATAAGAGACAATTTGGCAAATTCATGATTTCTCATTTTTGAATCAATTTCATCAATTTTAAACACATCAATTAAAAACTTTGTTTTTTTCAGCACAAGGAAAAGCCATTTGAATGATACATAAGCCTCCAAAACCTTAAAAGCCACTCATTTACGGTATTTGCTAGAGCTCAAAGATAAATATGTTTGAAAAACTTCTTTTACTGGAAGTTCCCACCACTGAAGTGGGTCTCGGGTGTTGATTTTTAATTTGCATTCATTACAGATACACTGCTGTATGGCCCCACAGGACTGTATAAAAGAAACTCCCTGTATTAACTTGCTCAGACATTCATATTTGTAGGTCACAGAGGTAACCATTAGCACACTACACATTCAGTGGCTCAGGAAATAGACACCGATGAAGATGTAGGGGAACTGAGCATGAATCATCTTGCTAGGAGACACACTCAATGAGTCCTCTGAAAAACTGTTATGTGAAATAAAATCACTGACAAGTCCCTGGAAATACAGAAGACATCTGACTACAGGTGCCTGGCTCTGTGCTTGAGTGGGATTGCTCAGGGCAATTTGGAATACCAAATACCAAAATACTTAAATACCTCTTTAAGAGGAGAAGACAAAGTGACTTTTTAAAATACAAGTCTACCCAGTAAACATGAGCTGATCACTACCTGTCCAGACAACCTGGGCTCTGAATGAAGAACTACAGTATTTATTAATGCTTCCAATCACACACATTTTACTAACTTCACCTTCCCAGAGGTAAAGGGACAAAGGGAATGATGTTGGTTCCCAGTGCCATGTGGATCAATCGTCAGAAGGCACCTGGGTACCTCTTACCTTAAAGGACTGCACAAAGGTCCAAAGTAAAATGCGTATTGTGTAGCCCTGTCGCAGAAGCTTTATGAGGCGGGCAGCACGGAAAAGCTTCAGAAAGCTCATATTGAAGCCACTGGTGTTCACCAGCTGGTGGACCAAAAGGAAACATGCAATTAGGGACATTATGGTCATTTAGAAAAATCTAAGCACTAGTATTTGTGTATTTATTCCTCATTCAGACCACAAAATAGAACACAGTCTTTGTTAACCCCAGCTGCAGCTGATAGGCCAATCAGTGAGTCCATCTCTCTAAGCCTTCCCAGGCCTGCCCTTTGCTCCCACGTAGAAGGACAAGGGAATCATCCCTGCCTACTTGGGTCAAAACTGGCCTCCCTAGCCTCTACCAAGTGGTCTGAAGTCTGCACTTAGGTGCTAAAAGTGCAGATCTAGTAATTCCTGCAGTATTCAAAGAGAGTTACAAGGAGCTTTCCAAGTCTTCTTTAGAAGAGAAAATTTGGGGAATCTATTCAAGTCTAAGGCTTTAGAGGGCACAGTGTGCTTTTTTTGAGACTCTAGCAGAACTCTTCATACCAGCTTTCTTCTGACATCCCCTGTTCCACTTACCCCACTAGGTTTCTGCTGTTTGATTCAAGCAAGCAAAGATTTCCATGAGATCCAGCACCACTCCAAAGTTTTCATTTCCTAGCTAGTGCTCAGGAGGGAAGGAGTGAACTCCCAACAATTAGAGGGGGACACAGTTTATTTGGTGGGTTACAAATGGACTGAATGTGAAGAGATTTTTTTTAATGCTATTCCAGGGCCAAGCTTAAAGGGTCTCCTGAGCCATTTACCTTGCTGTCAGTCAGGATAATTTCTGTGATGCTGCCAATCACGGTGATGAAGTCAAAGATATTCCAGGTGTCTCGGAAATAGTTCTGCCAAATGAAATCAGTTGTAGGAACATTAGAAAAAGGAAAAGAGATAAAAAAGTGAGGGAGGGAAAAAGTCATCTTTCATTATATAACTTTGTCACTTAGAATTAAAACTTGTCAATTCATGCACAAGTTCATTCTAACTTTGGCTTCAGTTTCCTATTTCTAACCAGAAATTCTATTTCTTTTTTTTTCTTTCTTTTTTTAAACTAATTTGAGAATTTCTCCTTTGGAAAGCAGTTCCATCACTATTTGAAGACCTTATTTGAAATTGTCACTAAAAGCAAGAATTTTTTAGCAAATATTTATTTTTAAATAACCGAGGTATGATTCACAAATTAAAAGCACCATATTTAATGTGCACAATTTGGTGAGTTTGGAAATAAATATATAACTGAGACCATTTAAAACCATTACACAACCACCACTTTCAAATTGTCAATATTATATCAAATGACCCTATAAGAAATACAGTTCTGACTTTCATAAAAAAAAAAAAGCCACCTCCTACATTTTAAGTGACTACAGGTCACAGACATGCCAAAAAACAATCTTCTAATTCCATTTAGCCCTTTTGAATTAACAACTCATTGACAGTAAGATGAATAGACTTCATCTTCCCCTCTTCTTCTGCTGTTACACTTTTTGAGGATATCCAAGTTTAAAAAAAAGAAAAGCAGCAATAAAATAAGTGGTCTGAAGGAGGCAGAAAGGATCCGGAAGATCAACCAAGCAGACAACCCTCCCCTTAATCAGACAGAGGACTGTACATCGATCCTCTTAGCTCAAGTGAACAAGGCCTTGGATTACGTTCCTTACAATAGGAAACTTAGGTCTCTGAAAAGGTCATGCTTGACCCTGGGCAGCACCTCCCTTAAGAGATTCTCAGGGAACTGCAGAAATGTCCCCCATCCCAGTCTCATGACTGCCATCAGTGAGTCCCTACTATATGTTCCAGGCCCTTGGAATTCTTTCGACTCATTTATTCTTCTCATGGATCTTGTAAGTAGGTGGTGATAAATGCCCCATATCCAAAAAGTACCGAGTAGAAGGATTGGCAAGGGAAATGAAGAAAGAGGCAATAGAGAGAAAAGGAGTGTGCAGAGAGAGCAGTTACATTTAACGAGCACCCATGTATCTAAGGCAATAAGGTAGCTCCTGCTATCCTTGCTTGTGTGTGTGAGAAACCAGTCTGATTCAGTTCGAAAGGCATATGCACCTCCAGGGCATATGGAGAAACTGATGCACACAGCTTCATTGGGAAGCTTATTTTCCATTAGGCTACTAAGTTCATGATGGTGGAGCCAAGTCGGGTCTCTGAATTTCTCATTTTTTAGGGTTCTCCTATTCCCCAACCTGGGTAAACCTAATTCTTGTTTCACAGAGGACCAGAAGACTTGGGTTCCAGTTGAGGATGTTTTACAATACAGAAGAGCATACTGTAGCATAAAATAGGAGAGTGTAGTACAGTACTCCCCCCCCATCTGTGGTTTCATTTTCCACTATTTCAGTTACTTGTAGTCCAAAAATATTCAGTGGGAAATTCAAGAAATAAACAATTCATAAGTTTTACATTGCACCACATTCCAAGTTGCATGATGAAATATTATACCATCCCACTCCACCCCACCAAGATCATGAATCATTTCCTTTGTCCAGTGTACCCATACTATATATGCTATCCATTAGTCATATAGTTGCTGTCTAGTTATCAGATCACCTACAGTGCTTGTATTCAATAACCCTTATTTCATTTAGTAATGGCCCCAGAGCACAAAAGTAGTGATATTGGCAATCCAGACATACCAAAGAGAAATTGTAAAATGTTTCCTTTAAGTGAAAAGGTGAAAGTTCTCAATAGGAGGGGGAAAAAACACAGTACAGTTATGTGCTATGCTCATAATGACATTTCTGTTTATGATAGATATAATAATAATGCCTATCTAACATAGCTGTTTTGAAGATAAAATGAATATGTATTAATTTTATTCAGTTATAAGGTATGTCACTTCTTTCCCTTTTTCTTGTTCCCTTCCTTTTTTACTTCCACTCTGCTTTCCAATTCTACAACATTTTATCATGTAATCTTTAAAAAATGTAGGCAACTTTTTGAATTTTGATTTCCTAATTAAAACCATAATAATATGGCTGTAATGATGAGATCTGCCATGTCCATTTCAGACTCACTGAGAAGATCTGACAACATAATATATATTGGGGTATTCTGAAAACCCAGGGTACTCTATCAATATAAAAGGTTAATCAGGACTAGTGGTGCCTTCACAGCATGAATGAATGCCTCTACACCGTGAATGAGAACACAGGGGTGAGGGTGGGAAGGAGGCGGGTCTCAGGGCCAAATCCTCAAATTAAGCCTGTGAGTATGTATTCAGCATTCACCATAATTAGACACATAATTGGGGACTAAATCACAGACACTGTCAATACTACATGCAAGTCGTGAAGATGCATAGAGAAACTCTCCCTGTTGCGGTTACACTGCTCCATAAGGGCATCTTCGCTGGTAATAGTCCCTTTTTGACTTTTCATTTCCCAGATTCTCAAAACACTCAATAAGGGAGTCAAGTACACCACAGTGCAGCCCCCCAAGGGGCTTCCTTCAACTTTCCTCCCTGAACAACCCAATTAATAGTTTTTCAATGAACCAGAAAGAGACCAAAAGCAGCCCCCACATTCAGCACCGACAACGAGCAAACCCAGCCCAGAGTCCCTATTAAAGCTGCTGCCACACACACACTTATTCAGATCCCCAGTGAAGTTTTCTTTCTTGCAGGGAAAACCATATACACACGGAACTTGAACTTGAATTGGTAGCCCACACCCTAAATAAGGTGAGGCAGCTGTCAAGTGGGTTATCTGCATCCCACTGAACTAGTGCATGCTGAAGGGCGGGGTGGAACATGGGGAGGTGGGGGGGTATTTTGTTTAAAGGACAAGGAAGCAAAGGCCAGGTTTTCTTAACACTTAAGAGCAGATGCAAGAATTTGACAAACAATTATAATTAGTAGTTGAGGAGAAGTAAAAGGACAGCTCATGCCAGAAAAATTCACTGCCATCTCCCCCAAACTCAATTCCAGAACCCTCCCCCCACCCACCCTTTAAAGGTCCTTGGCCTTTGTAAGCCTTAGTAATAAGCATTTATCTTCTTTGGCAGAAATTACTCTTTATGCTACTGAGAGGGGGACTAATAGGTAAATCTGTTATTTGCTATGTAAGGGGTTATGAGGGGCAGGTATTTTTCCATTTGAGTCATAAAATTCTTATACCTTCTGCCAGTAAATAAGCACTCAAGGTTTATTAGTCTAATCTTCACCATGCATCATAATACATAAGTTGCAGTTCTAGTAAAACCCAAATGGCCCCCCTTTGTCTGCTGACAGAATATGACAGGGTCAGATGGTTAGGTAGATATGGACCTGGGGAGATGCCTGCCTGACCCTGTCCCCCACACCGCCCCCGCCATCACCTCGTCTCTTAGGCAGTTTAACTGAGGAGTCAAAACGAGCCCACAATTCGGTGGGCAGGTGTGTGAACAATTTCTGGAATGGCAGTAACCACCCCTCTTCCAACAAACTCTGGGAATGTCCCCAAATGGAAGAGAAGACAAGCCTAATGCTGGGATTGATTGATTGACATACCAAGAAGCCAAAAGCGATGATCTTTAGGACACATTCCAGGGAAAACACCATGGTGAAGGCGATATTCAAGTACTTGAGGGCCAGTTCATAGGTACAGGGAGCAGAGTAGTACTGCCGAGGAGAGAAGACAGAGTCAAAGCCTTAACGTGGGGGGTCACGCATGTCACTGAGGCCAGCCCTCTCTCAACCTGCCTTTGGGGAAAACTGTGCATGGTTCAGGGAATGAGACAGACATCGAGTGCTGGAAAGAATTACATATCCCGTGCAGCAAACGGAGCAAAACAATACCGTGTCCTCCCGGACTCTTCATGGCAAAACCAGAGGTCTGCCTAGAGATGAAGGTGGCAGGCAGAATCACTCCCCATGGTTGGGTGCTTTACCAGTTAGGGTTAAGTAGGAGCAATCTCTCGCCTTTAAACCCCTCGGGGTCTGAAGGGCATTTTCCACCCTGATTGGCAGCCGAGTCCCACCACAAGGTCTTAGAAGCCCTGGGACCCCTAGGGTATGTGGCACTGCATTTGCCAATGGAGCCCTGGAGTCCAAGAGGCTGGGATGTCAAATGAGGCGAGATTAAAACGAGACCCCATGGTGGAAGCATGGTTCAAGGGGCACGGGCTGCTATGCTAGGTGCTTTCCTGGGGCCTCTGTGCATGCACGGATCTTTGGGGAGGAGAAGTCACTGGCTTCACCTTCCTCTCACCTTCATCATCAGCACCACAGTGTTCAAGGCGATCATGGCCATGATGGTGTACTCAAAGGAAGGAGACACCACGAAATGCCACACACGATACTGGAAGGTGTGCCTGTTCTGTGGCATGTAGCGGGTGAGAGGCTTGGCGCTGATGGCGAAGTCGATGCATGCCCGCTGCAGAAAGATCAGTTATTAGTCTACGCTCAGAGCCCCTAAGTCTTGCCCAGTGGTGGCCTGTCAGCCAGTTAGCAGAGGACAACCCAGGGATAAAATGGCAGGATGACAGGAAAGCAAAAACAGCAACAGGGATCATCTGGACAAAACTACAGGCAAGAGGTCATCTGAAATGTGTTTGTAAAACTGGAGGCATTCTGTCACATGGGGCGGGACTTAGTGGTTGTCACTAAAGTCCTTTTATACAGTGTGTAGATGAGATATGTAGGCAGAAAGCATTCTCTGATGCCCTTAGAAGTGAAGTTCTACAGGTTGAGAATCTCCTGTCTAAAATGCAGGCACACCCGTAATCCCAGCGACTTGGGAGGCTGAGGCAGGAGGATTGCACGTTAAAGGCCAGCCTCAGCCACTGTCACAAAATAAAAAAAAAAAAAAAGGATTGGAGATGTGATTAAGCACCCCTAGATTCAATTCCTGCTACCCAAAATCAAATAAAATGAGACCAGAAGTGTCTGGGATTTCAGATTTTTTCTGATTTTGGAATATTTGCATATACCTATGACCAAACCTTTAGATGCCACAGACACATAGTCTGAAGTTAATTTTATATAATATTGTTCATAATTTTCAACATTTTGTGGTGCGAAATTTCCCACCTATACAATCACTTTGCTGCAAGAAGTTTTGAATTCTGCAGTTTTGGGGACGTTTGGATTAGAAATACTCAACCTATATCTGCCTATGCATCACATTTTATATTCCCTGACAGATTCTAGTTCAGTTCTATTGTGAAGCAACACCACCACCAACTATGAAACCCCACAATGTGCCCAAATTATGCTTACTTCTGGAAAAGTAGTCATGAGACATGTTCCTACCCTTAGAGCAAATACATACTAGTCAGATAAGCAAATATCTTAATATCGTAATTATGGCAAACATCTTTTCCTTCTAGACTGTTTATTTAATGATCTTCTCTATAACCCCATAATAAAGTTAGAAAAGTTCGATCTTTCCTTCCAATCTCGATGGCCCAGAGAATTCTGTCTGAAGACCCTGCCATGCTGGGCTGGCAGACAACCTGTGGTTACCTCGTTCTTCTCCAGGCTGCACTCCTCCATCATCTTGTCTCCCTGTTCCTGGAAGGTGATGATGATGAGAGCCACGAAGATATTGACAAAGAAGAAAGGGAAGACCACAAAGTAGACCACATAAAAGATGGACATCTCCATGCGGTTGCTGCGGCTTGGGCCTCGGTCTTCCTCCGTCACGTCTACGGAATGCTGCAGAACCCTGTGGGGACAGAAAGAGGGCACACTAATGTTTGGATGACAGTCTGGGCTTCATCAGGAGATGCTCTGCCTTTTGTATTTTTTACTGGAACTATTTGGCTTTGTAGTTCCTCCATTAACTTTTTTTTTTGGGGGGGGATCATTAAGCAAGTTGAAGACTCATGGGCACCCTACCCCATTACTTTTTCTAGTCCTTTTCCATTTATTTCCAATGTCTGGAAATGTTGATGAACAGAATGACATCATTTTAAGGTTTAGGTTGTCATATTCAATATCAGAAGGCTCCTGGATTGCCATTCGACTTTTTCCTGACAACCAGAGTATTCTGTCACCACGAAGTAGCACAAGTCTCTGAGAAACTAGCCTTGAGCTAAGGGCAGCATAAGAACCAGCCCTGTTGTCGTCGTCGTCTTCAGAAGATCACAGGAAGAGTCTGTGGGTTCTGCTAATTCATCCTATTCCTCCTCCTCAGGCTCCCAAGTTCAAAGCCAACTTGGTAGATAAACTGTCTAAAATAGGCCCCAGGAAGTCTCCTGACAGTGGAGAGCTGATGAAAACTCATTGGTTCTACAGAAGTCAAATGTCTCCACTTAATTCCTTAATAATTGGCTAAAACAAGAGTTTCAAATATTTCCCTGGCTTTGCCGTCCCAACCTCTCTGCCTGAAGGATTTTCCTTCTTCCTCTCTTATCTCACTCACTCATAACCACTTCCTTTCCCTGGTACAATAACAAAGGATTAGACTTGTTCATCTTGAGTCAGCTTCTCAACTGAACCAACTGCAGCTCCTCACTCACTGAGGCCATCCTTCCCCTGTGGAGACCGTGAATAGGGTCAGCAGGGCCCAGATGATGTTGTCGTAGTGGAATTCATGGCGCTTCCATTCCCGGCCCTTCACCTCCATCTTGTTTTTTTCATGGTCTACGTAATTGCCTCTAAAACCAGAGTAGAAATAAAATAGGTTGTTTTCACTGTAACTCATGAAAGAATTAGAAGATTCTACAGACTTCAAGAATGTGAGGGAACAATCTTCACAACAGAAATGCAAAGAAGGAATTTTATTAAAGGCGGGTGTTACCATGGGATAAAAACAGAATCCCAACAAATTTGGGATTAAATTCTAACCCTTTACTAGTAACGCTGAGCAACTTAAATTTTGAATCTGTTTCTACATCCATAATATGCAAATAAAACCCATATCAACAGGTCATTAAAAGGATTTAAAATGAAAAATAATGCAAAATGTCTTTTACCATGTTTCACACAAGAGGTACTCAGAATAGTTAACCAACTTCCTATTTCCTATTTTATCTTTCAACTGAGAGAAAGGAGACAGAGTCCACTGTGGAGGATGGTGAAGGTCTCATCAGGACATGCTATAGCAAAAAGTAAGTGGTATGTGCTGTTGGAACTCACATGCACTCCTTCTCTGTGTCCTTGGAACTGTCTGTGCAATAAAAGAATTTTCCCTTGAAGAGCTGAACTGCGATGACAGCAAAGATGAACATGAAGAGCTTGTAGACGATAAGAATGTTGAAGACATTCTTCAAGGAGGTCACCACACAGTCGAACACTGCCTGTGGACAGCAAAGGGCCCTGGTATGTGACTAGCTTGATAGCCCATGTATCTGCCCGGAGCTGAGGTGGCCACATCACCACCACCCAGCAGCAGTGAGAGAACACCCCAAGAGATGTGAATTAAGAGGTGACACTCATGGATTAAGAGCTGGCATCCATGTTGGTCATGGTAGCATGGAACTGCCACCTGGGACAGGAACACATGCTCTGAGTCTGAAAACAAACCCAAAGCAGCAAACCCAAACCTGATGACAGAAAGCATCAGGAGGTGGTTGGTTTGGGGATTCCAGTCGGATTCTCAGTGTAAAGAAGTTTAATGTTGGATTTTTGAAATAATTCAGCCCATTTTAACTATTAAATTGCTGTCCCTGACCGTATGCACATGAGGTAACATCTACAGATTTATTTATATACTGACTACATCTTATTTTCACCCTTTCTAAATGGAGAATGCTGTAATACCACATTCTCATCTTTGATCTCTTCAATGGTACTTTGCCATAAGTTCAGATATTTGCTCTGAGCATGTTCAACACTTCATGTAAACATCTTCTGCCTTGAAGCTGGTTGTATTGGGGATGAAGATCAACAGACATGATGCAGCACGGACCAAAACTGGGGAGGCTGGGTGGATAGAACCAGGGACATGCACTTCAGTTAAAACGTAACAGGTTTTCCCTTCTGGGTCCTAAGATGTGAGGAATTTCCTGGGAGTTCAACACATTTAGGCTGTTTTCTAGGTCTTCAGGTTTAGCTCACTGGAGAGAGTCTAGCCCCAGTCACCCATTTGTGTGGTTTCTTCTTCGCAGCACTGGGTAAAGCACTGCTGGTTTAATTAGCTCAGCACTGCAGGGAATGTGAGTGGCACGCAACCTTGTGGAAGCATCAGAGCCACCCACGTCTCCCTTAGGTTATCACTGCAAAGCCAGGAAACAGCACTCTCTCGTTTAATGGAATTAACCAAGACTGGGTCACCTTCTCCAGCTTGTTAACTAATCTCTTCTAACCATGTGCATGCTCCTCAGGACTCACAGGAGCCTGGGTGCCGCTAACACGGTTGGGGCCCCAGGCAGCCTGGGCAAGGAGCACAGAGGAATGGGTACTTATGGGCACAAGCCCAAGCCAATTGCTGTGCTGGTGGGAAAGGACAACTAACAGGGTGTGTGGAAGGTCCTGCTCCAGAAGGGAAGGCAGGGGAGGCGGGGAGCAGGGAGGAAAGCAGCCACAAAGCCACTTCCTTTGGAGAAATAAGTGTTTCTGGCTGGGAGTCCACACACTGTTCAAGGCTCTGGGCCCAGGCAGTTCTGGGCCTTTCCAAAGGAACTTTCGTCCTTCCTTCCATCCGTCTGTCTAACCATCCTTTGCTTTTGATAAACCTAGCTTGTTTTGCCTCTACTTTGTAGAGCAGAGGGAATAAAGCAGCAGAGCTCCGAGATCAACAGGGTTTTGGGGGAAATATAGGGAGCTTCAGAGGTTATAAGAACCCAGAAGGAATCAGGAATTGGGACAGGGAGAAAGTGAAGCTTTGTCCTCTGAGAGAACAGGCCCAGGCAGGCCAGAAGAATTGTTGGGTTTTCTTGCAGGACCACTCACGTCAGCTCATTCATCTACACCACTAAACGTGTGTTACAAAGTGTTTCCATTTTCTGACTGGAAGACTGTTCAGGACTAAGTTGTTTGCTGTGGACCACAGAGCTCCTAAGTCTCTGAGCTGAGCCTGGCACTCATGTAGATTCTTTTTTCACATTGAGAGTCCTCGGACTGTGCTATTGAAAAGTCACCTGGGGAGTGGGGTTTAGGAGGCCTAGTTCCAAGCTCCTCTTCTAGACAGCCTGGCTTTACTATCCTAGGGTGGTCCAAGAATCTGTATTTTCATCCAGGTGATCTGACACAGGGAAGCATTCTGGTGTAGCATGTGAAGATGGGGCTTGCCCTGGTATTGAGGCTGGTTCCACTGGCTGTGTGGCCTGGGTGGCAGCAGCAGGACTCCAAGGCTACCAGCTGGGAGCCAAGAATTCACAGGGATTCAGGACAGGAGAACTTTTCTGTGGTGCCTTAGCTTCCATCAACAACAATGCACATGGCGGCACCAGGGAGTGCTACAGGTTCAACAGGCCAGCAAACCTGAATGGTCAAGCACACCCTGAGAGGCAGGAAGGCTTACGAAGGTGGGTATGGGGCAAGGCAAGGAAGAATCTGGTATGATGCCTATTAAAGTCTAGGTCTGGGTAGAAGGGGCAACTCATTTACCCCATTTCTTTCTGCATTTGCCAAAAATACAGAATGTGTCATTGGACACATTATGGACTTATCTGTGCCTCAAAAATGTGAAAGATTAGGGATAGAAGATCCTTTCCACCTCTAAAATTATGAATAAAGGAAATATCCCAGATGAGGGAGCCTCTCCCAGCATGCCTCGCACAACAGGAGCAAAGGACTCCCACAGCTTGCGTTATGGTGTTCTAGGTCCACTTTAATGACACAGGAAGCTCCAGGACAAAGGCACACTGGCTTCTTCTTGGATGACATGCCACACCAGAGAGTATAAGATGCTATCCAGGTCTGGGCTCTAGAGGTGAAGCCCCCCTTATCGATTTCTTTGGAGGTTATTTTCCTTTGCAACTAAAACTTTAGCTCAGGCAAATAAACCCACAAGAAAGTAATATACCTGGAATGAATTCTCCAAAAGCTGTCTGGCCATGGCCAGAGAGAGAAGATAGGAGATGGAAACTGTACAGAAACGAACTGAACTGAAAACATTACCTTGAGCTTGGGCAGACGCTTGATAGTTTTCAGTGGCCTCAGAACTCGGAGCACCCGCAGAGACTTGATGGTCTTGATGTCCCGCCCCTTGTTGGTTCTGTAGGAGAGAGGCCCGCAGGGAATCATACAGCCAGAGGAGGAAAAAAAACGACAGTCACACCACTGAATTAATAAAAACAGGGCAAAGGGGAGAGATGTAGTCAAGAAGCCAGCAGTTGGGTCAATTGTTGGCTTCTTCAGAGAAACTCCACACAAAAAAATGTTTCATGAATATTCTCAAATCACTCCTCTTTGTGCACACCTGCCCACACATGCACATCCATGTACAGATGGTCCCCCACCTACAATGGGTCAACTTAATGATTTTTCGACTTTATCATGTTGTAAGAGTGATATGCATTCAGTAGAAACTGTACTTCAAATTTTGACATTTTTCCTTGGCTAATGTTATACAGTACAGTACTTTCTTGCACTGCTGGGCAGACACAGCTCCCCATCAAGCCACAAAGATCAGGAGGGTAAAGGCCTGATACTCTATAGATGAACAAACTATGTTGCTGAACTATGATGTTCAGTAGATTAGATATATTAAATACACTTTCAACTTTCAATATTTTAAGTTTTTGATGGGTTTACCAGGACACAACTCCATCATAAGTCAAGGAGCTTCCGGGGATATATACAGGAACACACACCCACATTCCTACACATCTGAAGCACATCCTCCCCTTAAAGCCAGCCTAATGCTGCTCATTATCATGGTGGCCATTGAAGATAGAAGGTGCATCAACTAGGGAGCATGACCAGTGGCCCATGTGGCCTCCCTGCTTGACTAGTCCAGTGCCTCTCCATAGCAGGTTCAAGAGGGGACTTGACTCAGTCTAGGTTTACCACCTCTGCAGGGAACTGACACCCTTGCTGGGAAGGCTTCCTGCTCCAGAGAAGGTATATCATGCAGGCTTCTTGCCCAGACCTTGTCTCACACTTCAATTATCTCTGCATGGCTGGCTTTTCCCACAGTCCGTTCCATTTCAGACACTCTGTATCTAGCACAGGCTGCACAGAGCCACCCTGCTGGAGCAGGCCCTGCCCACTTCTATTGATGCCCTACAGCTAATGACCCTCCCTGTTCAGCCTCTTAGAAATGTTTGCTAATAGAGAAAATACTTTTCTTTTTATTTCTAGGAATGAGATGAATAAGTCAACTTGCATTCCTCTTTCCTTCCTGCTCATCCCCTGAGATCTTTGTATTCAATTAAAATAACTGCAATTTGTAAAACCTGCAGATGGTGGAAAACAAGACTCTAAACAGTGAGGTTGGGCTCTGATGCTCTCCTCATGTTGGTTCAGATTATAACAATTATTGGAGGAAAGGGAACCCAGAATATCAGGTGAAAACTACAAAAGTTCCTACCTGCATTTCCCTCTGCCATACCCACCCTCAGATAATAGCCTCTCCATACTTCATAGAAGGCAAGAAGACATTTAACCTAAACCAAGCATGCCAATTTTGACCAGAATATTAACTTTAACATTCTCTTAATGGTCTTAAGAGACCACAACCTACAAGTCATTTTTATTCGAACTTAAATATAAGCAATCCAAAAGTATCACATTGATATCACTTAGCATCCAGGGTCACTGGTTTATTTTATAAATTCTTTTGCTCTATTAGGACCACCTCTCTACATATTTAAAAGAGATGATATAAGAGTCAAATACTACCCAAACCAATAAGAATAGCCCTTTCCCAATAAGGTGTGGCAAATTTTTTTTTGTTTGTTTTGGTCTTTTGGATATCAACAGAAACTCCCCACTCGGGTAAACTCCCCACTCCTTTTTCAGTGGGTCAGCTCCTCCCCTCCCACCCATAGTTTCTTCCTCCTCCAACCACTCCCCATTTTTAATTCAAAGAAAATCAAACATATTTACCCCAAAGCGTTCCTATGGAGGATCCAATCAGAAAGCAGTTTTAAAGGGTGAGGGGGAGAAAGAAGACAGTTAAAAAAACTCCGTGGAGAAGAGAAACCCTTACCGTGACAGACACTGGAGAAGCAGGCACACAAGACCCACCCACAGCCTTGGCACTTGCTGAGTCCATAGGGTTAGCAAAGGGAAGAGACCACAGGGACAAAGGCTATTCACAGGCACTAGTGAACATGCCTCCAACTCCCCAGATCCCAGGTTTGTGCTTTATCCCATGGAATCTAGTTTAATTGAACTTTCCTAAATGTGGACTCTGGTTTTCATTTCCTTAGTAGTCTTCAAGCTTCCCATCTCAAGTGAATTTATAAGCAAGCAGGCTAGAGAAGAGCGAGCACTCTGGGCTAGAAACCCTCTCTCCATTTCAAGTCAGTATGTAGCTACACCTAGAAAGGCCTTCATCTGAAGAGGGACATGCAACCACCGTTTTAGTGCTACTCTGGCCCCTCTCCAAAGCTCAGATGACTGACATCACTTCCCCCTAAATAAGAGGGGGACAACATGTTTATCAAGGTTACACAAAAAAAATCTACCTTTTGACAAGTGCTATATTGTCCCTTGTGAGTTATTTAATGTGCAACTTTTAGAAAAAAAATCCTCTGCAACCTAGTGGTAAAGCAATAATAACCAAAAATCAAAACTGGTATCTTTGAAATAAGAACTTCGTCTTAGCTTTTTGGTACTAGGCTTTAGTGCAAATCTTTTTAAACTTACTAACGATGTCAGGGCATAGGTTTTACTCTTATTCTACAGGTGAGATTCAGAGGTTTAGTTGCAGAGCAGAGACTTGAACCCAAGTGTGTGTCATGCTTGTAGCTCCTGCTCCCACCAATGAGCTCTGTAACAGCAGGTTTTGGTTCTAGGCTCTGTCAAATGATTCACTGAATTTGAGATTTAGCAAAGATCCCTGAATTCCACTTACTTGCAAGGGAAGCTGAAGCCCCTGGAAGAAGAACCCTGAATAAGATCACTTGGTAAGTTCAGAGTCACAGGTGAGCATGCATCTCTGGACTTCCCATCTTGCTTGGCTACCATGAATGGGTGCCCAGAATCCAGGCTTTAGTCTTAGCTGCTTGTCGCTATTCATGTTGCTTTTTCTTCCTTAATTTTCTCATGTCCCACACAAAATGTCACGCTAGGCCTGCTGTGGGCCAGAAACATTTGAAGGCATTTCAAGTCAGAGTCTGTAGCTGTGCCTAGAAGGACTTCATCTTTCACTAGTGGCCTGTGTCTGACTGATGCTCCTGCTCAAATCTGTGGGAGTCTGAAGGAGACAGAGAGCCCCCCAACAGTTTGGTAGACACACTCAGCTCTAGACGTTAAAGGGCACCAAGAATCCCAGTTTCCCAAACAAGAGGCATACAGAGTGGTTAGAAACCTCTTTTGTTCCAAACCATGATATTTTATTAGGATTTGGGGGGGGGGCAATATATGTCACAAACAGACTTCTAATGTCCATTTTATCTCAGTGATTCCATATTCAACAATACATTAATTTTCACTATAAATGTCAAATGAATAGAGATCTAGAAATTAAACTTAAGGCCTTATAAACTTAAATATTTATGTAATAACCTCCAAATGTTCAGAAGACAGAAATATCTTTTCTTGAGTTGTAATGGCATCTCCTCAAGCGAGGTTGGGCATCAGTAGGTGAGTGAAACACACCTTTATTCTTTCATATAACAAGCATCTATGGAGTCCTTCACCTATGTCAGGCACTGTTCCAGGTGCTGGAACAAATGAGGTGGTTAATCTTAGAATTTACCTAATCTAGAAGACAAGAGACCTCAAGTGAATACACATACAACTAAGTGTACTTGTAAGCTGCCATGGGTGACACAGAATTGTTTGATTGAAACTTAACCAAATGACAACATAAGTCACTCTTCTTTCCTCTGGCTACAAGTCTTGAGTCTCTCACATTCTCAGGATATAGGAGCAGGGTGGGGCACCCATACCCAGGCAGCTAGTCTAGATCCCATACACCTCCTGCTCAGCCCAGGCCCATACCTCAGAGACCTTTATATTCAGCAGCATTTGAATTGCTCCACACCAGAACCATCTAAGGTAGGAAGGCCCAATATTTCTTACACCTTCCATACCACCTGGATAAAGGACAAAATTTGCTCTTTACACTTAGCCTCCCCTAACCCTGCCAAATCCTAGTAAAATATTATGATATGGAACAAAAAGGGTTTCTAACCACTACATTGCCTCCCGTTTTGGAAAAGGGGATTCCTTGGTACATTGAGAGCTGAGTGTGTCTACCAAACTACTGGTGGTGGTGGTGGGGGGGGGTTGTCCCATTCAGACTCCCAGAGACTTAATCAGGAGCAGCAAACATGGGCAAGAGAGAAATAAAGATTATCATTGCTCTGCACAGCTTTCAAATGTCTCTTACTACAGAACAGCCACTGAAAAGCAATGATTTTGTAGTGTGTGTGAAGCCCTAGGTTCAATCCCCAGCAAAAAACAAATTAAAAAAAAACAGCTATGATTTTGAATGCTATAGAAAACATACTTGCATCCTGTCTTTTGTTAAGATAGGGTTAGCACCAACTTGAGAATTGCCATTGGAATAGTACCATTGGCTAGATAACAAAGCCAGAGTCATGAAAAGCCTCAACATTTTTTCATTAATTAAAATATAATTTACACATGGACTAGACTAAAGCACCTCTCCGAAATCCATTATGGAAGCCAACAAGTTGCAATGGAAGTGTTTCACCCAGCTAAGAGGACAAACTCTTTGAGCACTTTAATTGAAGCATACTCTTTAAGAAATAATTCATGTGTTATGAGTCACCTAAATAATAATTTACTATAATTTTTTTCGTATTGCCTAGTAATTAATGGAATTTTAACAGGTTTAATAATTGACTCTAATGATAAGATTTGAGGATAATTCCACACACTAGGATGTACTGATACCACCTAAATTGGGACTCAATGGGGACACACATTTTAACACTTATTTCCTACTCATCTAGTAAGTTCCTGGCTGCTCTCCAGAAGAGGGGAGGAAAAACACAAAAAACAACATTTCTCTTATGTCTCATCAGAAAAGACAAGAAATTTCCAGCTCAGTTGTCAAGTTGCCCTCCAGATCTGTCATGTGTAATCATTTGTCATTCACTGTCATCTTGCTCTCTGGTTCCCAGGTCCTTTTCTCCAAGGACACACACACTTAAGTTGATTTCTGCTAAGAACTCACTCTTCTTCCATGGGGCAGAGTGGGACATCAGGATCTGAAGAGCCCTTCACTCTAAGTGTCAAGGCTTCCTCCATGAGTCCAGGAAGCAAGAACACAGGGATCTGCAGGAATCTCTAATCCTGGGAAGGGCTGAGATTGCAGGAGTGTGAGACAGGAGGAAGGGTCATGCTGGGAGGGGCCTCAAGTGTCTTGCTAAAGAATTGGGACTACAACTTGGTAGGCAATAATAACTATCATTTATTATACAACTTTAGTGTTCGAAACAGTACCAAACACTTAATATATTTTATCTTATTTAATTCTCATAGGACAAAAAGATAGCAATTTTAAATTTATATTTAAAATAAAGTAGTTCAGAGCATTAAGTCAGCTAATAATTAATAGTGCTGGGATTCAGACCTAAGCTTCCTGACTCAAACCTAAGCTCTGTGTAATGTAATGACACCTTTCAAATGGGAACTATTGGAGGGTTTAATCAAAGAAGGGCACAGGAAAAGGAACCAGCCATTTCTGAGCTCAAACACTAAAGCTATCTTACTCCCCTTAACGAGACTAGATTCTGTTCACAGGAAGAAATAGTGACAGATGAAACATCAAGATGGACAAGCTCATGGATGCTCTTCTCCATCTGGCCTGCAGGTCTAGACAGGATGGGGCAGCTGAGGAGAGCGCCATACTAAGCCACTGCTCTGAGTTTCCAAGGATTAGTGGTTGAAACTCACCAGAACATCATGGCAGAAGAGAGCTTAGTACAATGGAGAAAACACTAAATTCTAAATTGGCACACCGAGGTTGCTTAAGAAGCAGCTTTGCTATTCGCTAGTCCAAAGAGGCAAACTAGTCAAGCTCCCAGAAATTCACTTCTTACCTGCAAAGGAAGACTGTCATGTGATAAAGTGCTCATGGAAATGGGAAGGAATTTTCCTTTCTGCACTGGCAATGCCTGTCTCACTAGACCTTGCGTAAGGCCAGCTCACTACTTGGGTGAAGAATCTAAATTCAGCACTTTGACCTTATTACTGCTTAGTTGCTACCACTGGAAATTATTTCTCTTTCTGGCCCATGCCTCAAATTCTTGGGGCCACCCAAGAACCTTAATTTCAATGTTACCCTCTCAGCTTTGTTCTGTACCTAGAGAACTAGCTCCATGCCCAGTGCCTTGTGCATAATCCCGTCCTTCCTGCACGTGGACTTCAAGCAGCTTCTCATACACACTCATGAGCCTTTGCAAACTTTCTCCTCTGCAGTACACATCGCAATACTCCAACTGGAATGTATTTTTGTCCAAGTGCTGAGAAGCAGCAGGAGGCAGTGAAGCATCTGTCTCCTAGGAGTTTTGTTATTTAGTCTGGTGAACAGTGACCTGATTTGTATTTCTTCTAAGTCTTTGTATTCTAAACATACCCAAAGACCCCCCATCTGCTGATCTTTCAAGGAATGTTTTGTCAGTTGAAGTCCAGCTAATATATTCTCCCAGATGGAGACTAATATTCAGTGCTATGCTGTGCCCCTATGAGTGTGGATTAAGCAGATGGCTGGCTGGTCACATGATATGGGCTGATATTTCTCGAGTCCCCTTGCAAAGTCTTCTGTCCTAAATTACTCTAAAACCTACTTTTAAATCTGGGGGGCACTGTGATGGGTTTCCACTAATCCTGCAGGCCTGGGCTCTTCCCATTAGCAGTGAAGCCTCACCTTTTGTAACTAGGTCTAGTTAGATCAGTTGCTGGGTACCATGTGAATAAAGCTGTGGTCCCTGATTGGACCATTTCATTTTGTCTGGTTCTGGAGCCACAGATTGCAATGTTGTTTATAATCAACCATCTCCCAGATCGTGCTCTGGGCATTTGTGCCTAGAATATAAAGGTCTGAAGGTGAAATTCTAAAGAGGTCTCCTCAGCAGCACCAACATTGCATGCAATAGATAACACATTTTCCAGTGTTCACAAGAAGCATACTTGCTGAGGATTGGTGCCAACCGCAGGTAGACTAGGAACTGATGTCCTCTCAGGCAGTCCCTCAGTGTGGCTTCTATTTTGTCTCACCCAAACCATTTAAGGCATTTAGGATGTAATGTAACATTGGGCACCCCAAGAATCCATGGCATTGATCACCTTTAGAGTCCCTGCCTGGGCACAAAGCTAGATGAAGTTACTCTTGAGGCGACTCTTAACACTGGAGTCTCAAGGAACAATATTCTATATGCTCACTGTTGGAAATTTTCAATTCCTTTTCAGCCGGTGTCCTAAATCCACAGTTAATGGGCTACCTGATGCCTAAATTCAATTTTAAACCTTCATTCTCTTCCATAATGGGGGAACTGAATGGCCCGTCTAGCTCTGTGGTAAATGGGTCCTCTTTGCATGAGCTAGCACTTTGTCCACCTTTCTCCCCCTACAAAATGAATGTGTAGTCAGTTTCCTTTGGGAGACTCCCCTTTCAGTTCTATGAGCAGGGGCTGTCAAGAAGGAAGTTCCCCGGAAAAAGCTTGAAGTTTCTAGGGGCGGGAGGGGGCTGCCTTATACATAGACAGGAGAATAGGAGCATGACTGCCAGTGAAAAATTTGCTCTCTTGTCCCTATATACTCACTATGCATGAGCTCTACTCTCATCTTGATTCTGAATATCATTCACTCCTCTTGGGCGTGCACATTCTCACCATCAAAATCACAAACCCCCACAAAAACCAGAACAGAAGAGCATGTCACGTGGCTGCATCGGGACCTTCCAAATCTGGAATCCTTTGTGCCTGTGTTTCACTAAATGAATTTGGAAGCAGCTCTGCCGCCATGGCTAGTTCTGAATGCATTCGAGAGACCTTCTGCATCTTAGCGATGAGGGCAGAATGTCAAGTGTCAGGAAAGTGACACACTTGAATGAAAAGAATGTAATAAAAGCTAATGTGGGAACTCCAGTTCCTTCTGGCATCAAGAGGCAGATTGACTCATGTTTTTGTTTTTGGCCAAGGACTGAATAATGAAAGGCCAAGTGCGGCTGTGAGCCAGATCCCCTGGTGTGCCAAGGAGTCCTGACCTCACCTCTTGCCCTGCCACAACAGCAAACAGCCATGGGAAGCTTTGGCATCAGCAGCCAGAGAGCCCACGTGACTGACTGATGCACGTGCAGAGTGAGTCCCAAGGTGGGGGAGGAAGGAGGAGCAGAGTCGCCAGTCCTGTTTCTGTTAAAACATCTGTGCCAACAAGCAATCACGGCTGTGAGCTTACTACTGAGAATGGAACCCAGGACAACTCACCTGCCCATGTGAGTTGAACAAGCCAACTGATATCCCATGGAACAGTGGAAATGGAAGGTGAAGGTCCCGAGTGAAGGTCCCCCAAACAAGGCATTCCAGGTCTCTCTAGCACTTCCCCTCTAAGACGCTGTCCTTATCTACCTGCCTGCACAACTTCCTTCATAAACCTGGAAGACATGAGTCTTGTGGACACAACACCTTCACCATGCAGGGTCCTGTAAGGCTCAAGAAGACAACCTGCATGGTAGTCACGTGACCTATCCCACAGGCAGCTGCCTTGGGGTGGGGCAAGGTGCCCTGAATGCAAGAATGCACCTGATATGCAAGTACCCAGAAATGCCAAGGCCGTAACCATCTCCACCTTCCCACCCAGGAGGCCAGGAGGCAGAAGCGATGGCAACAGGGTCTCAGGAAATTAAGGGAAGCAGTATCTGGTTCTTTAGTATGGAAAAAAAAAAAAATCACCACACAGAAGAATCCCCCCTTTTCAGAAGAAGAAAAATAAAAGACAAAGGTTTCATAGACCCAGCCACTCACCAGACTTTTCTTGAAACCTCAAAGAGGAAAAGGCATAGCTGGGGACATTTATAGTTGGCAAACACTACGTGTCTCCATATGGCCCAGAAAGTGGGGTGTTGTGAGGGCAGTGGAATTAGGGAGAGCTCTTCCCAACCCCTGCCAAAACCTGCCCACCTCCCTACAGAGACTCTGGGCTTAGGAGGAGACCCGAGTGTTCTTATAAATGCTTTATAATGTAAAAGTGGACTGAGAAGAACAGAAGAGATGCAAAGTGGGTATCTTTCTGTTGATTTTCCTATCCACTGGTATGTGCATGCTGATAACAAATCCCCTCCCTCTTCTCATCAAAAGTCAGTCAAGTTTCCAAATGGAATTTGGCAGGTTTACATTATAAAGAATTCATTTAGTATGTATGTGGCTACAGAGAACAGTGACCTCTCTCCAGCAACTACATACATAACACATAAGCTTTAGGAAGCACGTGACGGCAGGTGCAGATCTCTGCGACAGGACTTGGTGGACAGTGCAGCTTTCTTTGAGAATTCAGCTGGAGGCTATTCCCTCCCCTTGGTGAGGGACAATGCTCTTGTGAGTCAGACTGGGTTCTGAGAAGGGTCTGGCTGGCATTGGTGGAAGGGATGCCAAATCACCTCTGGTTTCTGAGGAGCCACATAATGGTGCTACCATGGCAACCTCCATCAGTTGTTCAAACTGACTGAGCAATATCCTTTGCAGAAGCCTCATCAAGGCAAGGTTCAATTTCAAGGAGGATACAAAGAAACCAGGACAGGAATAAGGTTATCTGAATGGTGGACATTCTGTGGGGCAAATCTATGGGCAATGAGGATCAAAGTTATACAACCACAAGGAGAGAGACTGACAACCCACGGTTGGCTTCCTGCTGGCCCGACCCCCTGACGCTGGGGGACACAGGCTCTCTTCCCCAGACCATGCCTTCAAGATGCTGACAAGTGGGACTCCTGCTAACCCTACCAATGTGATAGTAGAGCTGAATTCTCTGGTGCCCTTAATGAGAAGGGGAAGGAGCAGAGTTAGGAAGCATGGGCATATGGGTGAGAGAAAGCATTACCTGGACTTCAGCAAATGTGATAAAAACCAGAGGAGGTGAGAGCAGGGGGCCTGCTTCATGGGCAAAGAAAAGGGAGAGGGACTAGCATGGCAAGCTTGGAAGGATGATGACAGAGTGTATGGAGAAGGGTGGGCAAGACCAGCGGCATTTTGGGGAGAAATGAAGAGAAAGTTCGAGAAGTGACATCACTAAAAGCAAGTGATGGATCATCACTGTCAATCCATCACATAAGCAGGGACCCCAACCCAGGGGCTTTCTGCAGTTCTCTGCACTGTACCTGGTCTGAGGACCAAGAGAGAGCCTTCAGGTCCAGGGCTGTTAAGGCTTCCCCTGCCACCAGCACTAAAGCCACCACTGCCACGTTTCAAAGAGCACAGAGAAAGAACAAGACAGATGACAAGCCCACAGCACATTGTTGTCACTCTGAGCCCGAGGAAAGACAGCTGGACTGTGCAGAGGGAAAGCACACAGGGACTTCTAAATTGCACCTCTAACCTACCGCCCCCGGGGCACCGACACACCTGCCTGGTTACCAGGCTCACGGACACCGGTGGGGGTGGATGGGTAAGAAACAGTCACACAGTTCTTGGACTGGCCCAAGTCCGTCTTCAACTATCTACATGCATTATGCACCATCACATACATCGCTCCTATATTCAGGCTTCATGACAGGAAGTGAGAGTTAGAAGGATAAAGCAGAGAATTAATGTTTATTGATCACTCACACTGCCAGGCCCTGTGCTAAACACTTTACACATCTTGTCTCCATTTTTGAGATAACTGAGGTTGGGAGGATTAATATTTTTGGTGTGGTTCAAGGACACACAGCTGGAAGGGAGAGGGGCTGATCTTTAGGCTCTGCCCGACTCCACAGCCCACACCTTTCCTGCCACCCTAGTGAACACTATTCTTCCTCAAGTTCCTTCGAGTTCTTTCCTGTAGCTGCTCTCTTTTCACCCTTTATCCAAAGACAAACTATTCTACTGAGTCAAAATGAGAGAATTACATGGGGGAATAATGCATGCAAATGAACTGATAGAATTAGAAGGTAACTTGACCTTTTGAGAACTCAAGGGTAATATTTTATTTATCTCTAATCAAAAATAAGGTGGGCTACCTTAGGACAAAGGTAGACTAACACATCTTCCCAAGAGAGACAAGGAAGACCTGGGCGTTTTGACACTGCTGGGAGAACCTGTGATACTTATGTGAAATTTCCTTGGGAACAGTTCATGCGTGTCTAATTAAAGTTTCCTTTTGGGAGGGGAAAGGCAATTCCACCCAAGTCCAATGGGGTTACTACACTAGAGCACAAGGGGATAAGGCACACTAGACTTATCCTGACCGCCAGCCAATCTCAGAGTCATACTCAACCACACTCTCTTTTGGAGGGTCTCAGTGGCTGCTGCAGCAGTCTTTTCTGGTTCTGGATGAGCTTCGACTCTTAGCACAGCTGGGGAGCTCTCCCCTCTCCTGCAGACAGAGTGCACCTAATTGGGAAGCATTGCTTCTGAGCTTTACCCCACCTTTCTCCTGCCAGGATGGATAAGGAATGGAAGCTGGTGGTGTTTGCAGGGAAGAGGGATGACTGACCTCCTAACAGCTTAGACCTGCAAAGAGGAAACCTACAGAGACACCTTGTTCCTTCCCTCATGCTGCTGAGCTTCCTTTTGTTTCATCAGAAATAACGTGGATCTCACCTTGCTTAGAAGGGATGGCTCCTACTTAAAGGGGCTGGAAGGATGGCTCAGGGAATTCTACTGTGTCACCTGGAAGAGACAGAAGCTGCTCTCCATAAGACAAGGTATGGACAGAGCTCAGAGGCTGTCATCAGTCCTGCTGGGGCCTTCCCAACACCTGGTTTCCAAAATGCCCCAACAGTATCCCTATTTCTTAGCTAGAATAGGGATAGTAGAGGGCTAGGAGAGCCCCCTCCATTGGCTGAGTTCCGCAAGAAATATGAGAATATGATTGAAAACCTGCTATAGTAGTATCAATGTGTGTGTGGGAGAAAGTCCCCCAAATGAAATGAACATGGTTTAGTCACCTGAATGGCTTAAGACCATCTTCTTAAGTGTGTAGACAGGAGGGTTTGGAAAGTCGTGATGTCTGGAGATGAAACATATCCGTATGATCTTTATGTCCCTGCACTAGTTCTTGGTTACCCCTACTTAAGGGCAAAAACCTCCCTGTGCACAGGACTCTGGAAACACGAACTGCTCTCCCTCTGCATCCTTCTTTCGAGCTGTTCCTTTGATAGACTTAAGAATGAAAAGACACATCTGCTGTCCTTGGGTCTGCTTCTAGGTGCATGGAGGCATTGCCAACACCTGGAGCTCCTCCTGTGCTGGGGCCTCCGACTTCTGCCTCCTGATGCTTTCTGGCAGGACAGGGGAAGCAGGTGCATTTAGGTCACATGAGCTGAAGCCGTGAAGCCCTTAGGAGGTTGGTGGAGGACAAGTGGTAAGCAGATTCCTGGGGCAGAACTCTTTGGACCCACTGTTTCATTTCTCAGGCTGGCCACGGAGAAGGCCTTGAATCAACCAGAGTCTCCAGGAAGAGGGGGAAGAAAAGGGAACAAAATAGGAATCGAGCCACTTACGCCAGAGCAAAGGCCACCAATGCACCAACCACCACCACAAAGTCCAAGATGTTCCAGAGGTCTCGGAAATAGGACCCATCCTGCAGGATCAAGCCCTGGTCTATCATCTGCAGGACAAGGGTATAAACAACCACAGGTGAGCTCAGCAAGGGCGGATGACCGTCGTGAGCTTTGGCTCATCACAGCAGTGCCTCTACTACCACCATCTCCTCAACCAACCCTACCCTGAGACCTGAGGAGCAAGAGTGGGTGTCCAACAGGCTCGCTCCAGGTAATGGTGATCGCTGAGGCTCCTTTCTCTTAGCCACATGGGGTGGAACTAGATTCCTGTTCTTGCCACATATGCACAGGTGGGTAAAACCCAGATGAGAGACTGGGAACAAGATAGGCATGTGGGGGTGGGGGATATCATGGTGATTGAAGGGAGTACACCTAGGATTGGACGGAGTCCAGGAAGTCTCACCTCTACCTGACCCTATGCCTTGGCACCTGCCCAGGCTCAATCTAGGAAGTACATTGGGCAGAGGGGAGAGTTCACCCAAGTTCACCTGTCTACACAGTCTTCCCACTACTCGGGCCACATGTACAGGTTTGTACAGCCCAAAGACAGCTACATAGGTATGTCTCACTGACACAGATGTCCTCAGGATTCAGAGGTGAGTGGAGGAATCAGCAAAGACTCTCCTAAGGCTCTGTCATGAGCTACTATAGGGCACCATTGGGGAAAGACCCTAAACTCAAGGAGCAGACAGGCGACCCATCCAAACCCTGGAGCCCAGGTTTTCTCAGGGGGATTTTTACCTTTATAACCATTTCAAAGGTGAACACACCCGTGAACACATAGTCGAAATACCTCAGGACCTGTAAGACACAGGGAGAGGTAAGAGGAGCACACAGGCCACCAGGGTACATACACGCTTCCGTCCTGCACAACCACCCTGGCTCCCACCACTCCCCCTAAGAACAAAGGTGTGTGGAATTACAACCACTAGTTGAATTGAGGTGGAGGAAGGGACGAGAGGGCCCTGAAGCCTGCTGTAGCCATGTGGCCCAGTGGCCAGTCCTTGACCATTTCCTCTCCTTGGCCAGAACTTAATATTTTGGGTCTGAATTTCTCCCACAAAACTTGCTCCGGTTCTGGTTTCGGATCTGGAATCACTGACAGTCCCTCCCCTCCTTGCCATCCTCAGATCTCCTGACATACACTCGTGGGATTCCAGGGATGTCTCAACACCCTGTGATAAAGCTGTAGCTCCCGCTTTGTGCGTGCATCAGTCTAGGCTCTGTCAGATCCTCCTGAGCCCGCAGGTAGCTGCAGAGCCCCTCTCAAGCCCTGGCTGGTTGTGGGTGAAGACCCACAGCTGCAGCATAAAGGCATACAGTATGGTTGGGGGATTGTGAGGGGCTTCTCTGGAATGGTCATACTTCTGAGAAATAGGAGTGGGAAATTTCTCCATGTTTTCTCATTCCCCAGCAACCTTCCTGCCAATCTTGGCTCCCCTCCAATTGCAGATGGAGGAGAGGGGTAGGAATGGGGCAGGTCCCAGAGAACCACAGAGATCAGCAAATGGCCCCCGTAACCTACTTTGTTGCGCTCCGAGTTGGTCAGGACAGGGTCCTCCGCGGCCAGGGCAATGCTGCTGGCTGCGATCACCAGGAGGATGCACATCTCAAAGTAGCGCAGGTTCACAATGTAATGGCAGGCCCTCCGGATCCTGTGGGGCAGATGAGACCTGCTGAGCTGGCCTCACTGAGTTGGGCACTTGTCTCTCCCCTCCCTATCCCTCTTACTCCTTCCACCCAACCCTGACCTCTTCCACACAGCCAGGCCCTCTGCAGAAGAAGCCGCCAGGGAGAGCAACTTAATTTCTCAGGCACCACCCTTCATTTTCAGCCCCAATGGAGGAAGGTAATCAGATTGCTTAGAGGCTGAACACACAAGACGAGACACATCATCCGCAAGCAAACAGCCACAGGAGCAAATGGCATCAGGCTACACAACACAATCTCAGGTAGCCAGGTAGCCAGGGAGTGCCCTCCACTGCATCTCAGGGTCTTCTCCCCCGTGTAGCTGGGACCTGCCCAGAAAACTATAAGGAACCAAGATACAAAAACAGGCCTGGATTCCAATTAAAATTCCTGATAAGAACAGCAATTGGTTTTCACAGGCTATTGGGATGGAAGTATATTCTATATTCTACTTTCCAGCCTTACGATGTCTGACGGCTTAACCTGGGTTCCTCCCATCCCAGAGTCCCACCTGAACCCTGCCACTTGTGTGCCCATTAAAGGTTTCTGTGTCCTCCTAGTCTCAGAAGATGACCTGCATGTCACTTCCAGGGCAGAAGGCAGTTGCTTCTTCCAAATCCTATCCTTCCTGAACCTGAACTTCTAAACTTTTCCCTGACAACCTCATCTCATTCACCAAGCTCTGCTTTGAGAGCATGCCCACTGAAACTCCTATGGATGATGTGGTCATTCTAGGATCTATGGTCTCAGCTCTGCTCTCTTTTGGGATGTTTGGTGACACCTCCTCAAGTAAAAATCCTTCTTCCCTCCACACCACTTACTGACCAAAGAATGGGTGAAGGGGTTCTTTTCTCATGACATCTCTCCCGTCTTCAGTTACTCTGTAGACTGTGGGCACAGAGTTCAGAGGCTGTTGACTTAACGGCTGACCTCACCTATTGGATCCTGGATGCTTCTATGTCTGGTCACCTTCTACTAGGAAGGCTCGCATCCCTCCTCCTAACACTCTGGCTCAAACCCAGGTTATCTGCCCTCATGCCAAAGGGGTAGCGCTGGAAAGTGTCTCACGGGTTGGTGGTGCTGAAGATGAACATGGAGCTGTGGGGCACCATGGCTTTGCCAGTCTCACGCTTCTCCTTCTTCTTCTTCTCTACCTCCTCTTCCTCCTCTTTGATATCTTCCTCCTTCAAGGGACTGGCTTCTCCATCAGTCTTGTTGCTAACTGCAAGAGGAACATGTTGGAATTTTCAGAAACGTGGCACAGTGCCCTTCAATTACAGTTGGGGACAGCACAGTTGGGAAAGGGGTGCCGGGATGCCCCCAGCCAGGCTCTCTGCAAACACTGGGGGTATTTTCTATAATAAAGTTAAGCCCTTCCCCTTGTCCAAGTTCTATGTGACATAATCTTCTATGCCACACAAAGGATAATGGTCACGTCTCTTCCTTTACAGTTGAATTTCTATGGCCCAGCAAACAGCATGGTTGAAAAATTTACAAAATTTAGATATTTAAACTCCGGATTCTTATTGAACTCACTGAATTTTTATATCAATAAACCCTGAGTGGCATAAATTATTATTCCCATTGTACAGACAGTTCCAGGATATAAGCACCTTGCCTAAGGTCATACAGCCAGGATGGGTTTGGGATTCAAAATCCTATATGCTTTCAATGACATCACGCTGCAGGGGAAGATCTCAAACTATTATTCTGTTTGCAGCTGCCGTTTTTGGCTGTGCCTTTTCTAGCCGTGGTGAATGTAGAGATGAGAATGCAGTAGTCATACAAATATGGGTCTGTGACTACAAGCCAAGCTGGGAGGACCATGGAGCCAGCGGATGAGTGGATCTCTTGGGCCGCCGTTCTGTTTCCATACTCGAGTCCCCATATAGGTGAAGATGGCTGGAGGCTGAGGCTAACAGAATAGGGAGGGGGACCCAGCCAGCCCCTCCCACTACTCTGTTCAGTGAGTGACTCTATCCTGGAACCCTGGGTGGGCAGCAAACCTCTGTGGTCCTGGCACCTCGCTGGGGCCTTCCAAAAGGTGACTCATGTGGTGTATCCAAAAGCCTTCCTATCACACACATACCTGTGCCCAAGGCCACAGACTAGCCCTGGAATGGGAACAGAGGGACAGTCAAGCTCTCTTGGGCTATTTCTCATGAAGGAGGATCCAAAACATTTATTAAAGTATAAAATCAAAAAAACACCAAAAGAGACCGAGTCTGGAGTCCTCAGACACGCCCGAGTTAGCCCCAGGAAGCACTGGACACGCGAGATTTCACTTTTCAAAGCAGAACTGGCATTTTGATTGTGGAAAATATGAAGGAAGAGAGAGCAAGCCATGGAAGAAAGGCAAACAGGAACAGGAGAAGATGTGTGGAAGAAAAGTGTGGAAAAGTGGAAGGAAAACAACTCAGGAGGGTATAGCTGGTGGGACTGAGGCTGGGAGGGGTGGGGTGGAGTCAAAGGTGAAATGATCTTTTTTTGCTGTGTTTCCCTTTAAAGTTTCACAGATGAATATCTGTTGCCTGAAGGAACTTCTTCAGAGAAAGTGGGACTAAAAGCTCATAGGAGAAAAAGATTGATAAAGAGTAATGGAATCATAAAATGTTAGCAGGGAAAGACCTCAGATTCTCTAGTTCAAGGCTCACTTTACAGATGCCAAACTGAGGTCTGGAGAGATGAAGAGGTTTTGGGAGGCCACTTTTAGTGAGCAGAACCAGGGCCAGAAAGAGCCCTCTTGCCACAGTGCACCCTAGCAGGGGTTCCCTCCTCATTGCCCTAGTGACAGAGCACCATAGAGGTCACAGAATATTCAAAAGTTAAATCAAATAGCTGGACATGGAACTGGGTACCCAGTCACATAGGATCCCTCTGAGGAATCTAGGATAGTCACAAGACCAAAGCTTAAGGAAATTTTATGGGCAAAAATAAGATTGAGGAAAAACCTTTTCATTTTGGAAAAGAAAGCCACCACCATGTTCTACCCGAAGAACTTTTGGTGGGGACTTTCTATGAAGCTTTGCTGCAAGGACCCCAGAGCCAGCTGTGCCCGGCCCTGGGTGGGGTGGGGTGGACAGTGGGTGGAAAGGGGCCAGGGACTGTGCTCACTGTGAACCACTGTCGAATCCACCAAGGGGCCCACTTCGGGGATGGCGACCGTGACGCTGGTGCTCTCAGTGGTGGCCTTGTCAGTGTTGGCCGTAATGCAGGAGAGGTCAGGCTCGCTCTGGCTGATGCCCCGGCCCACATCCAGCTGCACGTCGCCCAGCAGGGCTTGCTCACTGCTGCCTTCCGGCTCCTGCTCGGTCAGCGTGGCATCCTTCCCCACCTCCAGCTCAGGTTGGGGCAGGACTAGGGGTGTTTCTGCCTCATCGAGGGCTCCTGCTAGCCCAGAGCCCCTGGACACCATCAGACTGTTGGTTCTGGAGAGGGAGGGAGAGGTGGCCAGAGCTGGAGGGGCCTGCTGAGCGTACACAGCAGCATGCCTTCCAGCCCCACTCGGCCAGGTGGAGGGGCAAGCCCTGCAGGCCACATCCACTGCCTTATTCCCGTCCCTCCACCTGTGCCCACTCCCAGCAGTGATGCCCGAGAAGACCGGACATGGTCTTCAGGGGGGTGGAGCCCATTGCCTGGGATATTCATTCACACCTTCTAAAGGACATTTCAGCCTCGTCTACCATTTTCTTAAAGGGGAAACGGGCTGAGAAAGCCTCCTGTTGAAGAATTCCTTCCCCTGTCCTGTGCTACTTGCCTCTAGGCACTCTGGGGACTCATTTACCTCCTCAAGTCCTGGCCCCTGTCCTCTTCGTGGATAGTCGGTTCCTTGCCCCCGTGGCTTCCCCGGGGCTCACGGTCCTGCTCCCCCTCGGCAGGCACCCCTTCATCCAGATTCCTCTCCTGGCTGGCAGACCTGCTTCGGGAGGTCGAGGTCGATTCTTTGCCTTCTGTTCTGACCCGGCGGTGCCGGCTACGACGCTGGCTCTGTCTGTGCCTGGCTCGGTCCTCGAAGGTCACCACAGTTTCCCCTCCCCCAGTCTCCTGCTGGGTGGGGTCACAATTCCCATGACAAGGCCTGGCCAGCCATGGTGGTTCCCGCTTGCCTAGGGACAAAGGGCTTCTCTGGTTGTCCAGGACACTGGTCAGGTCCCCTCCGTCTCCCTTGAGGGATCCCCCACGGCTGATGCGCTCCTCCTCGCACTTCTCCAGGCCCAGGCCCAGGGCCAGGCCCTCGATAGGCCTGGGCCTCCGGTAGAGGCTGGGGTGAGCATTGAGCGGGTTGAGGGGGCTCAGTGGGTTGAGGGGGTTGAGAGGGTTCATTGGTGGGGCCTCCTCTTTGTTGAGGGCCTCCTGGCTGGACATCTGCATGTGTCTCCTCAGCTGGCTGGTGCGCTGCTCCCACACGGACATATGGTGCCTGCGCCTCCGCTCCCTCCTGGCAAAGGGGAAACGGGGAGTGCCATCAGAACCCAACAGCCACAGGCCAAGGAGGGCGGCCACGGGGGCCATGAGCAAATGGGCACAAGGTGGGGGAGCAAATGGGAGCGCCTCAGACCTGAGACAGGAAGCACAGAGATGCAAGGAGCAGAGTGGCCATGAATAGGTAGGTCAATGGACCCATGCCTCCCAGGCCAGTCCACGGTGCTCTTCCCTCCAATCCCTGTTCTGCAGTAGCCAAGGGGTAGGGGAGGGATTAGCTCTAGTACCGACTCCCCAGAGTCTATGAGGGCGGTTGTACAAAGGCCCTCGCTCCCTGGTTCTCCTTGGATTCAGGACATCAGCTGGAGCCCACTCCGTACCCACCAATGGCCCTGGATTCTAGGTCAGAGATTTCCTCCCCTTCATCTCCTTTGCTTTTTCCTTAGACTGCAGCCTGGAATAGCGAGGGTGGAGAAGTACCATGCTCACACACCAACAGAGGTTAAGAACAGTGGCAAGTAGATCTATGTAGCAAAAATCTTGACATCGTCCCCCCAAAGTGAGAGGCCTGTGGGTCTCTTCCATAAGAGCTGATAAAACCCACAGGAGACGGTCTGCACAGAGACTACCACCAGCTCCTGCTCAAAAATCACTCCTGAGTCCTGAGCTCTGCAGCTCACAGGCCTAGAGGAGCAACCACGTGGCAGTGGGAATGCAGATGTGAGGCATGCAGAAGAGCGCACAGGAGAGGGCTCCCAGGGCAGAAGGACAGACACTCCATACATGTCACGGGCACATGCCCACCACTGTCAAGGGGACTCATGTACCCACACACATCCTCACCGAGGCCCACACAAATGTACACAACTGCTATGGGGGGAACACCCAGTGCTAATTACCAACACATGCCCGCTCACAGGCCACACACAAGAGCAACAACGCACAGGGCCGCGTACTTGACACACGCTGACAGAAGCACACGTTGAAAGGTGCAGAAGGGCACGTCCACAGGTCATGGGCATGAAACACACACACACGCCGAGGCACACGCTGACATGCACACCCACTGCCACTTTGTCCACAGCAAGGACAAAAACACATTGTCCCCACACCCACACAGAACCACTCACAAACACGCAAACCGGTACACACATACAGGTGGCTGCTGCGTGGCTCCCACATCGACATGTGGTGTCTTCTCCTTCTGTCTCTTCTGGGAAAGAAAAATGAACAGGTTCAGTTCACCCCAACCTCTAGGAAGCTCAAGCCCCAAGCCACCAGCAGATTTCTGGAGGGAGGTCAGAGTCCTCGGCCGTCTGCAGATTCGCCACAGGTGCTGTGGACTCCCCATCTTCACCGCTCCAACCGAGTGGCAACTTTTGAGTCCTTGCTATTAGCAAATACATGGATCTCATGTTTGAAGCACACATGCAGGGACAAAGAGGTCATAACAGTTCATACAGATGCTCAAATGTCATGCCCAGTGGCACTCACACCTCCACCTGCCCATCCTTCAGAGAATTATTTGGGCAACTTTGATGAGCAGTCCTCCCTTCTCCCTGATCATTTCCAGATAACAAAGCACATTCACATAGGCGACTCCCCTACCTGCCACTCCTATGGCAGATCCCGACTCCATCTCACAAAACATGCAGGGAATAAATGCTCTGCCATGCATACCCATGAGGCTTCAGAGCAGCCTATGGCCAAAGGCAGGGCTACCATGTGCCACCACCCACATCCTCCAAGATGTAAGTAGTGCCTCTGCATCTGCATAGCATGATGCCCTGGCCAGAGGTTCAGTCTGCTCAATGGGTAAAGCACAGTATCGACCTTCTTAGTTTTATTCAGAAAAATCTCTCTTCCCCACATGCACTGTCCTTATAAATACAGGTTAATGGAAGGTCAGGGTGACAGAGGTGCCATCTGTGGATAGGCTGTGTGGTGAAATGAGACTGTCAGCACAGGGTCCATGCTCAGGAGGAAGACAACACACCTAGGATATCCTTAGAGCAAGTCTGCTCCAGCCCCTGGACTGCTGAACTTGGCCCAGCCCAGTGGGCCCTGCTGGACCTGGGAGGTGGGAAAATGCTGCTCCTTCCCTGAGAGAATCACCCCCAAGGCAGAACATGCAATCTAACACTGCCGCCTGCCACATCACTCGTGTCCAGAGAGGAGCCTGATCCAAGGGCAGGCCTGAGGGAGAAGAGAGGCAGCTGGTGTGAGTCTCCCTCTGGGTATCTAGAGGAGGCCCAGTGCATGTATGCACACAAGCACCCACTGATGCCAACACTGTGGTGGAGATTGTGGAGATGCCTGTAAGCACCTCCATTGAACACATCCCTTGGCATCTGCAGCCCGCATTGCCACTAGGCACAGGTTGGGTGGGGTGCCGAGAAGCACGGGCAGCAGAGAGAAATAGAACATGCACTCCAGACAGGCAGCAGGCACAGCCCGCCGGGAAAAGCACAACATCCCATCTATTTGCAAATTTTCAAATATTCAAAAACCAGCCCTCCAGAAGAATGTAAAGGTGTGAGTATATGGAAGGATTCTGTCTCTCGCACACACACACACCAAAAAAAAAAAAAAAAAAAAGAAGAAAAAGAAATGGACATACAAACATACACACACAGGCCAGGCCAAAGAGAAGCCAAATTCTCATTGTCACACACAGACACACACTTCACACTCTCCTTCGTCTTTCTACCCACATAGACAAAGATCCAAATTCACATTCATGCTGAAAACCACACAAAGAATTATCCGCATCTTCAAATCACACAAATGTGACCTTGTGGGCATCTGACCATAGCCTTGTGGAACAGGAAAGGCAAAGGGCACCCTTCCCGTTTCAAAGATAGGGAAATAGAATTTCTGAAGTCGCAGTAAGTGACAGAACTGGGACCAGCACTCCGACACCTTTATTTGTCACGATGCCCTTCCCATTTTTCCTTTCCAGTCATTTGCACTTAGTTACACTGCAGACCAGAAAGCAGGGGTCTGGCCTGCATACCGCAGTAGGACACACCCCCTGTGGTTACCATGGCCAACAGCACACACTCGCAGCACATGTGTGGGAACTAGAGCCCAGGTCTTGGCTCACCTTGGAAATTTGTAGCACCTTCTATCTCACTGTGCCCTGAGGCACATGGCTCCATTCCCAGAGCCCGGTGCCTACCCACATTTCATTCATTCTTTCTTTCCATAAATAGTGAGTTTCTACTCTGGGCCAACCACTGTCCCAAATTGCATTTCTCCAAACCCACTTCTCCCCCAGGCATCCTCATGTCAGTAAATAGAGCCACCCACTCATGAGCAGCAACCAGTCCTCTCCATCCCCATTTTTATACCTGTGCATGTGTTTTAGCCCAAATTCATGAGTTCGGGGAAGGTAGGTAGAAATCACTCAAGATCCAGAGAATACTCTGAAGAGGAAGCAATTATTTGGCATTGCCTCATCCATATTTGATGATTTTTTTTTTCTCCCACTCACATAAGAGGGGCCAGGAGCCAGGCCTTTGCAATTTTGAACAATGCAAACAAGATGATGGTTATGTGGGACTCCCTTCCCCACACAGAACTTGGGAGTATCCCTACAAGGGGAGGCGAAGGCCAGTCAGGAGAACCTCACACAAACATTGGGTCATCCAGAACTCCTCCCTTACCAGCTTCAAGTAAGGAGTGACAAGGTCTGGTGTCAGGATAGAGTTCCACCTCCCACAGGGCTCAGACCCTCCCCATCGATGCCCTCTGGACCACTCACACAGGCCTCATGCAGGTCCAAAGCAATGACAGGCTCTGAGCCCCTCCTCCCAGACCTCTCCCTCTCACAAGGGAGAGGCCAGGCCCCTGCAGGGCCCAGGCTAAAGGCCCTAGTTCTACCTTCAGCCCTGGATCCAGGCTGAATCCTCCACTTTGTCACCTCCCCTTCTCTCCCCAATCTAGTCCACCTGGATTCTGTTCCCACCTGGCTACTCGTAAGGTCACTAACAGTTCTTGTTGAATCCAAGGGTCCCTTTTCTGTCCCCATCCTAAGCGGTCCTTTAATAGCAGGTAGCGCGGCTCCTACTCCTCCTTCCCGCAGGGTTTCTCCTACAGGTTCCAGGACACAGCTTCCCTGTTCTCCCGACTCCTGGCTGCACCCCCTCAGCCTCATTTGTTGAATTTTCTGGCAGACCTGAAGTGCAGGCAGGCGCATGCTCAGCCACTGTCCTCAGCTCCTCTCTTCCCTATTCCCACTCTCCCTGGGTCATCTCACCCACACTGATGGCTTAAATACCATCTAAATGCAAATGACTTCCTCCAAATCTTTATTTTAATCCCGACTTCTCTTCTAAGCTCTAGACTCGTGTAACCAATAGCCTATCCAAACACTTAGATTCCTTAGAAGTGTCTCAAATTTAATGTGGCCAAAATGAACTTTAGATTTCCACCATCTCCAGGGGATCAGTAAATACCACCACCTTCTACCCAGCTGTTTAAGCTTCAAAACCTTAAAACCTGGGAGCCACTTTTGTTTCTTCATCTCGTCACCCTCACCCCTTCTGCATCTAATCTACCAGCTCGTCCCATTGGTTCTCACTCCAAAACACAGACCGAATGGGATTACTTCTGACTGACTCCATCGCCACTACCCCCCTCTAAGTCACCATCACTTACTTTAAGAACCAACCCTGTTTCTCTGCCTCCACTCTTGGCCCCACCATCCATTCTCCACAGAGCAGAGTGACCTTCTGAAGTGTCAATCCTATTTCCTCATCCTCCCACAGCAAGCCCTCCAGTGGCTGCAATTAGAATAAGAGCTAAATTCCTTCACCTGGGGGTTAGGTACCTTTGAGCTGGCTCCTGCCCACTTCCCTGGCATTGCCACCTCCTTCACTACACCTCAGCCATGCTGGTCCTTGCTGGGAAATACATTCTTTAAAATGTCACCCAACTGCCTTCTCTAGGTTTAGGTCTCTGATTACACACTGCCTCCCATAGAGTCCCTCTAAGGAATCTCCCCAAAACTCTTGCCTTATGACCTGTTCTGCTCGCTTTGCCACACTTACTGCTGTCTGAAATGTGCAGGTTTATTATCATTCTCCATGAGAACAGAAACTTCTGTCCTGTGTTCTGCTGCGTTCTCAGGAATATTCCTGGCATGGGGGAGGCACGTTCCTACAATCCATCATTTTATGAGTTGATGGACTGGCTTTGGTACAGTAGATGCCCAGGGTCAGGAGAGGGGGCGGTGGACTCACTCGATGGAAGGCATGTTAGGCGCGGACATCGGGCTCACTTCCTTGGCCTTCTGCAGTGCATGCTTCTGGTTGAAGGCCTCCTCTTCTTCCTGTTCATCCTAGACATAAAGCAGAGATGGCTTTGCTTTGGATCCCCATGAAGGAGAGTAGCTTCCTCTAGGTGTCCCCAGAGGGCATTCTGAAGAACGGGAGAAGTGGGCAAGCCAAGGAAGAGGGTGAACAAGGCAGCCTGAGGTGAAGCAGCATTAGAGACCTGATGACTAGAGACCAGGCCCCTTAGGAACCAGGAGGCTCACAGGCCCCACAGGGCCAGAAATGCTCCTTTTCCCCTGACACCCAGCCCCCCATAAGCTGCTCAGGAGACCTATAAACATCCACTCCTCCCTGAGCCCTTAGCAGAGCTGGCCCAGGCTACAGAGGTCAGCGGCAAGAGGCGACACTTCTCAGATGTCCTGCAGTGTTTAGATATGACAGAGCAGAGTTCTTTCCCGCAGAGCCCCCCTAAAACAAGCATCGAGGCCTGGCACCCCATCACGGCAACTTCCCTGCATAGCTAATTGGCTCCACCCTGGGTTCTTAGGCAGAGATTTCATTTCCTCACCTGTATTCCTGCTCATAAATGATGACATCAAGGAAAATTATTTCAGGTAGAGTGACTAGAAGCATCAAGAACACACACATCTCCCTAGCATCCTATGGTTTCCACACACATTCTTTCACCTGATCCTTGGGGTAATGCTGTGAGGCCCACAGGGGAGATGTACCATTCCCATCTTTATATAGGAGGA
The DNA here is from genome assembly GCF_964194105.1 of Spermophilus citellus. Classification (NCBI taxonomy): domain Eukaryota; kingdom Metazoa; phylum Chordata; class Mammalia; order Rodentia; family Sciuridae; genus Spermophilus; species Spermophilus citellus. Next base: position 152,224,238 of record NC_138187.1, read on the forward strand.
AAAGGATGCTCTAGAAATCAGGAGTCTAGCCAAAGCTAGAACAGCCAGTAAGTGCCAGGTGTGGGGTTCAAACCCAGCCTTCAGATACTATTGGTGGTATCCTTCCTACCACACCAGGCAGATAAGACCCTCAAGCAATGGAAGGAGAGCAAGCAACACTTCAGAGAATACAAGGGGAAAGCTGAACAAAGTTACCAGCATGCTCTGTGCCTCTTCCCCAAACAAATTTGCATTGTGTGGGGAGAAGAGTTTTCACTTATCTCCTTAGACCTCCCCACTGCAATTTGGAGAGAAGAGGAGGAGCAAAGAAAGAAAGAGCTCTTGAGAAATGTAGTGTCTTGCTTCATTGACACTGTCTCAGAATAACCATGGCCATTGGAATACCCCAGCAGCAAGAACTGCCTTACCCCACTCCTCGCACACCCAAACCTAAACCTTAAAGGTTAGGTTGCATGATGGAGGTCACACTCACAGGTCACTGTAGAAGAGGTGCAGTTTAAAATCCAGAGCTCTAGAATTTCCCCCGACTGTTCATGTCATAATCCTGGAAAGGACCCCTTTGAGGACTCAGAATGAGTTGTTGTTTCCTATAGCCCATGAGACCCCCAGGCTGGTCTGGACTTAGCAAACTCAGTGAAAGGGAACCAGGCTTCCTGTATGAATATGTCACTTTCCAACTGTCCAGAAGCTTCCAGAAGAGGTCTCCCTGGTAGGTTCAGTCATGCAATGCAGACTTCCTGAGAGTTCCTAGGGCCAGGGGACCCCCCAATGGTACTAGAAAACCATCCGATTCCCAGAGGCTTACCTTGGTCAGCTCCTGAGCGTTGGCCAGATTATCCACAGCAATGGCCAAGAATACGTTCAGTAGTGTGTCTGGGGTTACGGGTTAAGGATAAGTGAGAAAAGCAAAAGCCTTGGCAAGTCTGTGAGGCCACCTCTCCGTCTATCCCTCCTGGACACTGGCAGAAGATGCTAGGGTCTGTGGGGTGGTGGTGGGGGGAAATGCTGTGCCATGCTGTTGGAAGGAGAAAGAGGACATGTCTTTCCTCCTTCTGTATATCTTCTGTTCACAAAGGACCAAGAATGTCTGAAGCAAACCACCTAGGAGGCCCTGCAGGGCGAGGAGGCCTCCAGATGACGGTGTCCGACTCACAGCAATAAATGGCAAGAGAATCACAGAACAAGACGGGCAGACAGCTGAGGGCAGGAGCTCATTTCTCCTTCCTGGGAGGCTTGAACTGAACCCTGCCTGGACCAATGGGCATTATTCTGTCCCTACAGATGAAAGGAAATGAGATCCCACATCCCTGTCACCGAGCAACCCTCAATAATGGTACCCTAAAACTTGCTTCTCTCATTCTGGTTCAGGTCCTAGGAGGCTTCCATGATTCATTTAACAAAATGTCACAGCACAGACACTATTCGTCATGAAATCCACTTCTATTCCACGCCCTAGCCCCTGAATCCCCAATTTTCTGTCTTCAAGACCCAAGTGTTGCAGAACATAAAATGGATTCTAGCATAAAAGGCCAACTCTGGCTATCCTCAGAATAACAGGAAAAATTAAGGTGCCACTGTGACAACCTGGCCTTCCATCTTTGTGACTCATTTTGTGGCTTTCTTTTTAAGAATTTCCTCATGTTTATCGTCTTCTCTGATCTCTAGAAGTTTTCAGGGCAAAAAACTTAAAGTATTTCTTTTTCACAAGACTGTAGAAAATGCAAAACTACAGCCATGGCTCTCCCTTTTGGCAATACTAATCCCAGTTCAAGGCAAGTTCCATTCCCCCAGGTTATCTAATCATCACATGGTAGTTTGCAGTTTTTAAGGTGCAGTCAAATAATTATCTTATTCCATATTCACTATGAACAGAGGCGATATTGTTATTTTCCCTTGAAATGTGAAAAACAAAAACTCTAAATGACTTTTCCAAGGCCACACACCTGCAAGCAGGATTGCTGGGATTCAAACTTAAATCTTCCTGGTCTAGATCTTTTAACCAGATATAAGCTTTGGAGCTAGAGGATTTTGTTTCTAATCTTACTTCACAATTTAGCTGTTGCTTGACCCCATCAGGTCGTGTCTCTTCTCCTTATAAAGTGAGGATTAGATGAAATGTGCCCGTATGGCACAGAGTGTAAGGCCTCACATACAGACAGCATAAATTCAATAAATATTAGCTATGCTGAATAGCAAGCACATCCCTGAAAACTTAGAGTTCAGAGGAAGATTATAAACTAAAGAAATGTATAAAAAGAAAGCTGTCCAGGGAGTCACACAAAAATAACAGTTATGTTATTTTATAATGTTATTAATACTCAGTATTAGCATTAATTAGCATGAGTAATATTAATCATAATACTAATATTTTTAAAATTTTACTATGTGGCAGACTTTTTATATTATCACTTAATTCATTAGTATTAAATCCATCCATTATTTCAACCTACAATGATCTTTGTCCTTTTGTATTGTGTTCATTCAGAGTCTCTCCAACCATTCAACATGATGGACATGTTTGTGACTATTTGAGTAGACTGTGTATTTAGATAATTCTGTCTCGGGTTTGTATTCTTTACAGAACTAGCACACGAGTTCTCAAAGACCAGAATCCATATTTCCTCTAGTACACCAAGCAATGTTTGTGACCTTTCTTCTTGCCCACCCAAGCTCTACCATGTCTACCACCACACCCTCCTCAGGTGCTGGTCCAGGAAGGTGTCAGTACAGAGAAGAGCATCTCAAAAGGATACAGTTTCCAAACAAGGTGAGCACAATGAAGTAGATGGCTGACCACATGCCTGAGCTGACCCCACCCTGGGAGCGGATCCCATTGTACATCACCTCATTCCAGTCCTCCCCCGTCAGGATCTACACAGAGCAAAGGACAGGCCCATCAGGACTTTGGGCCAGTGCAAAGGGCAAATCCTAAGACTGGATCTTTTCCATCTTCCTCCTTGCTTGGTCTGCCTACTGGGGGTGAGGTCAATCCTATGAATAATCCTAATCATTCTTTTGTTTTACAAGAGAATTTTGGACATTGAAAAACGGAAGGAAATCAAAACGAATGGTTCTATTCCTCAGACTACAGAGTGATTCCCAGCTCCAGCTCAGGCAGGCCCCGTGGGACTCACACAGATCAGGTGGACTGATCAATACCTGATTGTTTCTAGAGCTGACAACACTTAGTTCCAGAGACAGTAGCATCATTGAAGAGAGCCTCGTGGGCTCCAGTTTAGCCTCAGATTTTTAAGTAGTGTTTCTCTTTATCTGAAAGAATCTAACACGCTATCAATGTTGATAGCATTTTTTTTTAAGGGAACATGGAAAAAAAAAACTCTTTAAATGATCACGTGGATTAGAAGATGCTCCAGATTTCAGGCAACCACAAATGTGATTTGACTGAATGTGTCCAACTCTGTGTCATGCAAACTCGGATATAGGGAGAAGACACTGAGGTGAGCATAATAGAATTCTTTTGTTATGGGTTAAAAACCAAGCCACAGAAATCCAAGGGATTGTGGTATTGTTTAAAAAGAAGAGTACCCTCTTCCCTGGGAGGGGCCTGGAGAGGAAAAACAGGAGTCTCCCAACCCTCGAAGACATTGTTGTCCCTCATGTGGAGCCTAAGTGACACAGCATTTCTAGATTATCAACCTCATACCTGGAACACAGTCATGATGGCTGCAGGAAAGGTATCAAAATTTGCAGAAGGAGTACCATCATTAAAGTTAAACCTGAAAAGGAGATTTGGAGAGGAAAATGCAATGGGAATCTCGTGTACCACATTCTCCCAAGATCACAGCTTCACCACTTTTCTCCTTTCTCCACATCTCCCCTTTCCCCTACTTTACCCTATCCCATGTGCCTTATGAAGATGGTAGCAGTGACTTGTATTGATGAACTATGCACTTTGAAAAGGTGTGGTTAATAAGACAGGGTTTGGGCTGATTGTCAATTACAAGACTCCCTGTTGTACACTTCAGGGACAGCTCCAAAATCATAGGTCCCCAGAACAAGCACCCCTACAGTGTGAAGGGCTAAAAGCAGAGACATTTGTCCCATATGTGCACTGTGCTGTTTTCAGTCCGTGAACCAGAGCAAATGAGACGGTAGCGGGTTGATGGAATCAATGACCCTGGACTTCAGATGAAAGGCACTTGGCACTTACCTGCCTCCAAACAGTTGCATTCCTAGCAGCGCAAAGACAACGATGAAGAGGAAGAGGAGGAAGAGCAAGCTGATGATAGACTTCATGGAGCTCATCAAGGAGACCACCAGATTGCGGAGGGAAGCCCAGTACCTAGAAAACCCAGACAGGGTCACAGCTGTGGACACTGGATATCGAGTCATCCCCAAGTCCAGGTCAGTATCTGACTGAGGGTCTATAAAATAGACCGTACTTGGAGAGTTCAAGGAAGAGAAGATGGCAGCAGCGCATCGCCCCCCTGGGGGAATGCGGCACCAGAGCTGGCACCATAGGTATCTGTCTAGTCTATCTTTGGAGAAGGAGGAGGAACTGGAAAATGGAGTAGGGGGAACGGGGAAGGGAAATCTGTGGTCCGGAAAAAAAAAAAAAAGAAGGCTGGAAAGAAACTTAGTAAGGCAGAAAAAGGCCCTACTCGCAAGGGTGCTTGAGTCCAAATTCTCATTACTTACTTGGTTATTTTAAATATTCTTAGAAGCCGGAGCGCTCGCAAGACACTGATTCCGAAAGATGTACCAGGTCTGAAGATAGCCCAGACCACTTCAAAGATGCTGCCCACTGTGACCTAAGAGGCAAACCCAGCAGTGAGGGGAGAAGAGAAGCACTCTGGTATTGAGCACACAATCAACAGCTCCCTCTGGGCTATGGAGAATTTAAGACTCTGCTCCCCACCTGGCCTACCTCCAAACGGGCTACTAATTTTTGAAAGTACCAGAGAAAAATACGACTCTGCCACTCACCTCTCAATGCCCTAAGTTGCCCAGGTTGGCCTCCAATTTGAGATTCTCTGTCTCCCGAGTAGCTGGGATTACCAGTATGGCCCAATGTGTCCATCTTGGGAACCAGTTTGAATTAGTACAGATTATGTGCTGATTTAGAAATCTCAGAGGATCCATGTTCTCTCATCATTCTAGAGTTTAGTGTTAACAAGAATATTCTGGTCCCATTATGTTAAATATCTTTTAGTCACTGAGGACCCACATACCCCAATGTGACAATGATTATTGACATAGGGTTGGATTGTTATAGAAAGAAGCAATTACAAATTAACACTTCAATTTATTGTTTTAGTTCCATATTGATTGTCTACTATATTAGTCATTGTGCTGAGAAAAATAATAAATTAATCCTTACAGCAATGCTGAAAAGTACGTACACGAGAAAACCAAGGTTAAAATGGTCTCTTGCTAACTGTTATGCCTGCGAATTGCCTGTACTCAGAACCATATGTTCCAAGTGAAAATGTAGATTGAGAAGAGCTTGAAATCCTTAGCACCTAACTAAGCTTTGGCAGAAAAAGAAGTAGGTTTGGCAGAAAGAGGAGGGGTTCAGGAACCCCAAGTTCTGTGACCTCATTCTTCTGCTCACAGGGTGTGCAGACCTGTGGAACTCTGCGTAAAAAGGGAGAGTGCCAACTCCCCTCACCCAGGAGGGCATACAGGACTCCCCTGATCCCTGCAGGAGCAAAACACAGTGTGAACGTTTTAGAGATTGCTGGTGGGACGCACACCTAGAAGTTAGGTAGAAAGTAAACAGCTGATTAAAATGTTCTATGGGGGGACTTGCGAATAAAAGCACGTGTGTGTGTGTGTGTGTGTTTACATGAGGGTCTATCTGGATAATTATGCTAATTTTAAAAATAGAAAAAAAAAACCCAAATATATAACCTTTGCTTTCTCACAGAACTACCTCTAGAATTATGTCCTTTGTCCTTCTCTCCCAGACTTCCCCAAGATAATAAGTGGTTCAAGATTCTGGCTATGGGTAGCTTTGTAAAATTTCATTGAGCTTTATGCTTGGTATTATGTGTTACACATCAACACAAACACGAAAAACCAAAGAGCTTTAAAAACCCAAACAAACCCTGGCACGGCCAGGATCTGTTCACTTCTAAACTCTCTCTAGCTCCTCTTATCCATTCTCCTTTTGCAAATTCTGACTTCAATGGGTCATGCTGAGCAGTGGAGCAAGTTGCTTATCTAAAACCACAGCATGGCAACACAAAGCAGAAAGACAGGCAGGCTTCCGAGGACTTACCCCAAAATCAAAGCAGTTGAATGAAGAGTGGAAATAAAGGCGAGGCCCCATGCCGTACATTTTCAGGGACATCTCCAAGAGAAACAGTCCCAGAAACAAAAATTCTGCATAGTCTGAAAGTGTTAAAAGGAGGAGCATTTGGTCATAGATGGTGTGGGGTTTTGCACACTCCAACTAACACCACCACGCCCGCCAGAGGAGCCCATGACAACACTCTAGGGACTTTCATTGGCTGTGTAAGGATAACTGGACACTCTCTGAGCCTGGATGGGTTCCAGGCTTTGTTCTTTTTCAAGAAGTAGGTTTCTCATTGGTCTTTGAGTGGAGGATGATCTCAGAAGAGAAGTAAAGAACTTTATCATGGCTTAGATGGAAGAATTGGACTTGCCCTCCCACCACCCACCTGTAAGTAACTCCTGGACTCAGTTGTACCCAGTGGCAGTCTTACCCAGAGCTGACCTTTTGGTCCATGTGAAGTATCTATTGCCCTAAGAACTTTCTCCCTGGGACTTTCGTAATAGGAAGTACTTTCACCATTGAGTCTCCTCAAGATATTCCACAAAGGTCTCCTTATACATACCCCAGGTTAACCCATCCTGTTAACTAATCAGGATTTGTTTACCTAATTCCATAAGAACTGAATTCTGGGAGCAGCTCTATGACAGCCCAGCCCCTCGCAGATGACTCTGGTCTCCCTCACAGTATAAAGGCACAGAACCCTGGGCCGACAGGAGGCTGTCAGGCTGTCCATGCTTTGCTCTCTGACACTCATTCCTGTCCCAATCACCTGCCCTCAGGAGGGGCCAAGCAGTCACCCTTCACTTACAGAGGAGGTGAGTGAGCCACTGCGGCTGGTTGTGATGGACAATGGCCACACAGGCAGTGTTGAGTGCCACCAAGCTCAGGACGATCCAGTAAAACACCTGGGATTTAACCATGTGGCGAATGGAGATGCGCAGAAGCCTTTCCTTGTGCCGGAAATAGGAGGCCCCGTCTACTTTTGTGCTCTTGATACTGGCTCGAGCGAGAGGCGTACCTAAGCGGGGGAAACGAGGAGGAAGAATGAGGCTGCGAAACCTCCTGGGATCACCCTCCACAGCCAGGAGGCAGCCAAAGGGCAAGGTGGGCAGCTCGAGTCCCAGGGCAAGGTGACCGCCACATTGCAGGCCTGGGAAATCCCTATGTTACAGGCTAAGTAATTTCCATGGGCACAACCCCTGTTTTTCCTCTCCAAGACTCAGGCCTAGAAAATCAAAAGACTCCCAGGCAGGACAGCAGGCAAACACCCAGTGTCTTGAATCCTAATGGGATCATGTCTGTTTGTAAAAGATTGGGCTTCTCTCTGCTCTTTCCTTTTAAATATGCTTCGGACACCGGAATCCTTCTGCTGCATTTGTGATATTGCTGCTACTTGTGACAGAAAGCTTTGTAAGTCTCTTCTGCTTTTAAGGATGGAGTGAGATCCTGACCTTTTCTGGGAGGAAAAACCTGCCATTGGCCAGAATCTGTAAGAGAACCTGGGATTGAACTTCAGAAATACCAAAGGGTTGTTAAGAGGAATTAGTTTAAATTTCATATGATGGAAGGAAGGAAGTGCTACTATGGTTAAGGAAATGACTAAGTTCTCACGTCTGGGTCACTAGAAGCAATAGGTAGATTCTCAACATCCTGAACACGGGATGAGTATCCCTTATCTAAAATGCTTGGGACCAGAAGCATCTCAGGGTTCAGATTTTCTCAGACAGTGGAATATTTCCTACACATCATGCGATATCTTGGGGATGGGACCCACATCTAAACACAGGATTCGTTTATGTTTCGTATACGCCTTACCTACATAGCCTGGAGATAATTTTATACAATATTCTTAACAATTTTTACAAGAGACAAAATTCCATGGTGTAGAATTTTCTACTTGTGGCACCATATCATTACTCAAGAAGGTTCACATTTCTGAATTTTAGATCAGGGATGCTCAGCCTGTATCCCAAAGCGGGTTCTCAGGAGCACACCCAGGAGAGAGAGAATACCTTGGCAAATGAGACACAAGGGCCACACTTGGAGAACCCTAAACCCCACATTTCACATAAACAGCATTCCCTGCTCCTTTTCCTTTTCTTTTTCCTCCATTTAAATCACTGCCATCTAGATCCGATTCCCACACTTTCCCTTAATTACATCCCTAAGTTCTGGATCCTGTGGGTTCTTTTGCTCCTTGTGGTTCTTCTCAAAAGACAGGATCTTCATTTTCATGGGAGATCCAGAGAAGTAAAAGAAGATCTGACTGGATCACTCACCCACAGAAGAGATATCAACGCAGTGCTCATCGCTGGAGTCTCGGGTCATGGCCTCCGTCCGGCTCCTTTTGATGGTTGCCCTTCGAAGCACTACGCCAGGGAAGGGGAAGGCCAGTGAGAGGCCACAAGTACACCCAGATCATCCTGGACAAAACTTTGAGGGCTGTAGGCAAGAGGCCTTATGCAAGGACCCTGTGACATAGGCGTCTGCCTTTAGTATTGGAGCCAGGGTGACAGAAATCGAGACTGTCTACAGAACCATGAGGGCTAAGCTCGCTCGCGCCTGCTGAAACTCAAGAGCTCCGGAATCCTCGCTAGAGCTAGTGTAAATGCACTAGGTGAACAGACACTCGGAATCTACGTGTTCTGGCTCTTCATAAATAACGCCACTTCCCGGTAATGAAAGTGGTCCCAAGATGATCCCCACAAATCTTAAAACAAGATCCCTTTCTATACCACTGGTTGGATGATGGTCTTTGCACTGCACAACACCAATCACATGCCCTGGAACAAAGCAACTCTTGGGTTTCATTTTCATCACTTTAAAAGGCATTTAAATCTGTGACTCAATTCCCTTCATTTTAAAGCATGAGGGGTTTTATTACAGAGAGACTCGCACCTCAAATCCCAGCGCACCCCTCTTTTCTTTCTTTCTCTTCTTTTGATCGAGAGAGAGAGATTGCCACCTCAGAAGAGGGGCAAATGCAAACGGAGCAGGGTGTTGGAACACTTCCTTACCTTCCAGGGCTGACGTCCCAGCATTTTTATTTTCTTCAGCGAGCATGACTTCCTCTAGATGGAAAAAAGAAATGGTTTAGTAAATTATCTGTTAATGACAAATTATGGTGCAAAATGGAGATGCCTTGGGGACAGTGCTGGCTCAAGGCAACAGGGTTCAGAGTCTGTCACATGTGCCAGCACAAAAGAGCCTGAGTGCCACCCAGGAGCACAGGGTGCACAGAACAGGAAGGGGTCTCAGTGAGGGGCAGCCTGGGGTTTGAAAAATTCAGCCCTGTTCCTGATACCCTCTCAGGGGCACACCATGAGTGGTGAGAAGAGGTGGTCTTTTTCACTACATCCTCGAAGTTGATAGGTCTAAAAAAGTTCCTTTTTTTCCCCTTCTATACTTGTTTCTTTCTCTTCAAATCTCTTAAACCCTTTTCTAGTAATGGGATCATCCTTATTTCTCTTGTCAATGTCCCTTAGGCTGTGACACCTACCTACTCACCCAGAGGTGAGACCACGTTCTAGCTGTGCCCTGTCCTCGTCTCTTAGGACGGGATGAAGAAAGAGGCCTAAAGGTCCCAGAGAGGTGAGCGAGACTTGTGGGCTGCTTTCTCGTGGCCCACCATCTCTGTCTTGCCTTGGATGCGCAGAGCTTGAGCCAAAGAAGATTGGGCCCATTGTGAATTTACCCCAGGATATAATAATAAATATTTGGTTTTCATCTCCAGCTCCTGGCACAAAGCGCTCTCTTCTATGCTAATGAGGTGACTCACGGCAGGCAAAGGGAACCTGGATAGCTGGTGGACAGAAAAACCAACCATATGATTAGAGAATTGGAACTTTAGTGTCTTCCCATCTCCACATCTGGGGAGGGAAAGGCGCTGGAGATCAAGTTCAATCAATAGTGGCCAGTGATGTAAGCATGAAGCATTTAATACACTAAGCATGCCCATGTAATGAGGTCTCCATAAAACCCCCAGACCAATGGTTTAGGAAGTTTCTTGGTTGGGTGAAAACATCCATCTGCAGGGAGGGTGGTGAGCACCCTCCTCAAAACACAGCTTGCCTCACAGATCGCAATTCCCGAGTTGAGCCCTTTATAAGTCATTTTAGCAAGTTGTTGAACTTGTCAGGAGTGGAGGCAAGGATCATGGGACTTTCAAATATACAGTCAGGGAGAAATGTAGGTCACCTGTGTCCCCTCTTTCCAGCATATGGAGTGGAGACAGTCTAGAGGGACTGTCTAACCTGTGGGGTCCATGCTAGCTTTGGGCGATGTTGAAGATCAAAGTTCAACCAAACTCTTGAGACACCCATTTGGTGTTGGAAAAATGAAGAATCAGCTGGTATTGTTTGCTGGTGAGCAGTCCTGTATTCCAGAGACGGGACATTATCTGAGGAATACTCGTTTCCTCAGATTGCAATAAACCTCACTAGCATCCCTACAGGAAGTACCAATAAAATAGCCCTTCTGCCCCAAATCTGGTGGACTCCCGAGAGCCCTCCTGGCAGTGAGATGCACAAGTTTTGATCTCACCCCTCCTCAACACCTAGGACAGAGAGCTGGAAGCCTTGCCAATCATACCCCAAATCCCAGCTGCTGGGAATTTTAAGCAGACCCTATTAAACAATAGTTTAATTTAAGTACTTGTAACAAGTAACTTGTAAAAGGACAAGTAGGAGAGGGTACAGCCATTACCATAACTCCACCTGAATATAAAACAGAATATATAATATATTTCCCGGGGAAGCGAACATTTTGAGACTTGGACCTTACTATGCAGGATGGCCATTATGCAAGTCATAAATGTTTAGCTTTCTTTTTTAAGTGCAGCCTCTGGCGAAACACTAAGCTAACAGGCTAAGTGTTATGGTGGGGTGCACCTCCACGCACACATATGTAGCCTTTTAATGCCATTTATAGCACATGCTATTTGGAGGGCACCGCTTTAAAATTAGGTCCTTGTTAAAACACCTCATAGCCACATTAATTACCTTAGCCAGAGAGTCAGTTTTGCTCTGCGGCAGTATCTTGCTTTAAGATGGGAAGATCTGAGAACCTCCAGGCAGTGGGGAGGTGTGGGGAGTGCTGAGGATCTCTGGGAAGCCCTTGAGGGCTCTGGATGTGCTGAAACCACCCCTCCCCCACCAATGCCTCTTGCCAAGTTCTCTTTCGAATTGGAGTTGTCTTTCCAGGGAAATGTAACCCATATGTCTCTGATTCACTCACGCTCCATTTGTAAAGGGAAGGGCCAGGAAGCACAACTTGACGTCACAGTGCCGTCTTTTTTCTTAGAAGGAGGAGAGTGCTGGGTTTGCTAATTGGAAGAAAGGGAAGCCCTGGAATTTTGCAGGTATCTGAGAAGCGCAGCCACAAAAGAATGGCGCACCCTGCCACCTGACCCTGCGTGGGAAGGTTCTTTTCTGGGTCTGCTGCCAGCTCACTCAGCAGTCTGTCAGATGGCTCCTCCACCAAGGACGCCAAGGACAGTGGGGAATGTCAAGCTGCCTGCCTGGCCTCGAGGCAAATCTGCAAGCCCTCCCGTGGGTGAGGCCGAGTTACCATTCTGGCAAGAGGTAGGTGAGGTTCATATTCACCTCACCCCCAAACAGCCTTGGTGGGGACAGGGCGAAACGGAAGTAGAGTCCACACGCACAGCTCATGCTTCTAGAAACAAGGAAATGTGCATGTCCTGAACCAGAATGTTTATCTGAATTTCAATCATACATGCACTCTCTCAGCCCTTATAATCAAAAGTTGACTCCAGAACATAAAGAGAGCTTTTGCGCCTTAGTGTGTGACAGTGGCATCCCACAGCTCCCATGGAAGACTAGAGTGAAGGCAACCCAGGATCACAATTTCCCCACATAACCTCATCTGTGGTATAATTTCTACTAGGAATAGAGAAAGAAGCTGACTGTCATCGTGTGTAATTTTTTTTTTATTTAAAAGTATCACTTTCTGAAAGAAAATGAAGATCTATAACTGATAGAATCCAACCTTCAAAGTAATAATGAAAGCAAATGCATTCTTTTCATGGACAGATAGAGGATGATCGATGAGTTGAGCCACAAGCAGACTGGAATCTGGTGGCTCTGGGTATTGATGAAATCATGACAGGTTTGGGCCGATCCTCAGAGCTGGGACTTGGCCATTCCTAGAGCTAAGCCATGGGATGAGAAGTGGTCACAGCTCAGGCCTTAGGAAAACACCTCTTTCTACTCTCCCCTTACCTGGATGGCTGCAACGTGCTCATTAAAATCTTAAGTCAGCATGGCAGTGCTGTGCTCAGTCAAGTCCAAAGCTCTTACCATGGCTCCTAAGGTCCTATGTGACTGCTGCCCACCCCTGACTGTCCCCACTGCGCTTCCTAACACCCTCCCCTTGTTCACTTGTGCCACTCCAGGTACACTGCTGGCTCTGTCCCACAATAGGGAGTTGGCCCTGATATACTCCTCTGGATCTTCCTGGGGCCCATTTCTTCATCTTCTTTAAGTCTTGACACAAACGGGCCTATCCTAACCCCTCTATAGGATCACAGCACATCCTAGGCCTCTAGCCCTACCTTCTCCCACTGCTCCTACAAAAGGAGGGCTCAGGCCCTGACCCACCAACTCCATTTGTCCCCGACTCTTTTTTCTTTCTGCAGTTGACTTGGAAACCAGGAACAATAGGTCTGATAGATAAGCATCTTGATAACAAGGAACTGAACCTACCCCAAGCAATGGTGAGTGCATAGAACAGAGCACCCCATGAGGAGATTGCTTCCTCTCAGGGGAGCAATCACCCCATAATGGAACCATGGCTGACCTTCTAAGTAAGAGCAATCATCCACCATGGTAACCGAATAGCCCCCTCGGGCAATGATGGCTTTCCTGGAGTTCACAGGAAATCCACCAGACCATGGCCTGACCAAGGTGACCTCTTCCACCAGCTACTCAAAATCCCGTCATTCAAGCCCCCAACCCTTGCCTTGTTCTCATTTTCTATAAAAACTCAAAGTTCCCATTAGACCCTTGAAGACAGATCTTAGATGATTGAACTTCTATTATCTGTTCTCAATGTGACCACACTGATTAAAGCTTTTTCAACCCACTTCAGAACCACTCATCTCTTTGACTGACATATTGGGATGGGTGGCCAAGCCTGAACCCGATTTGTTGGGACTCTTGGAACCAAGGCCTTTGCCCTGAAACTCTGGTAACAGTATCCTCTTCTCAAGTTTATCTTTTTTTGTTTTTTATTACTTTCTTTCCCCAACTAGAGGAGAATGAACTCCACCAGATATGAATTTTGGGGTCCATTTGGCTCATCATTGCCAAGTTCCTGAGAAAGGGCCTGGCACAAAGTAGGTGCTCAATATATGTTTGCTAAAGGTATCGATTGTTAGTTAACAAGAAGAAGAGTATAAAAAAAAAATCACCGACCCAAATGCAGCTCTAGGACTGAGTTATGTTAGGTTTTACTCAGTTCACCTTGTTAACTGCCTATCTCATGAACAATATTTAGTACAAGAACAGGGACAATCAGACCCCAGAGGAAGAAAATGGTACCAGCAGGGAACCCAAATTGCTCACCAGGCACCCAGAGCATCTCTCTGCTCTAGCTAGGCTGCCCCATGAATGAAGCTATTGGAAGCATCAGGAGGGGCAGGTGCCAATGGCTGTGCCACCTGCCCCAGCCCCTCCAGCCCTCACCTGCTTTGTCTATCCAGGCCCGGTAGCCATTCAGCTCCCGCTCTATCTGCTGCTGACGCCGAAGTTTCATGAACGCTCTTCGGTTCTCCACTCTCTCCCTCTCTTTGGCAAATTCCCTGTGGACAAAAAGGGCCAAATTCACTGGGTTTGGACACCACCATGGCAAACAGAAAGGGTGATCAAGTATTTCTGTACACCTCACATCCGCATCCCCTTTTCCCAAGCTGCAATGTGATCTTCTTCAAGGTTTAAACAGGAGTCAGCCTCATTCAGCCTCCCTCACACAAGAGACCTGCCCAGATTGGTGGCATACCAATCAGGACCACACCCCCTGCTTGTTCTATTTTAAATTTTTTTTTAGTTGTCCCAAGGACCTTTATTTCTTTATATGTGGCGCTAAGGATCGAACCCAGTACCTCACACATGCTAGGCAAACGCTCTACCACTGAGCCACAACCCCAGCCCTACTTACTTTATTTTGAAAGGGTCTTTCTTAGTTATGTGACAAACTAGGTTTAAAAATACAACATTCCATCTCTTCAGGTAGAATGAAAGCCCTTCACCCTCTCAAGGACATAGCTGTTCTTGGTGTTTTTGATAACACTGACTGATATATATGATGATGATTCAGTCTGGTAGAAAGTTTCTCCTACCCATTAACTCCTTTTACCCTCACAAGCATCCTCTGAAGCAGGCACTATTAAAACTATCATTAAAAGATGTAGAAGTCAAGACTTAGGTGAAATAGCCTGTTGGAATTTGAACCTTAACCATAATGCTGTGCTACTTTTGGTGTCCAGTATGTTGTGGTGCTCAATAAGGGATGCCACTGAAGACCAATGACACTGTTGGGGGCTTAAGGGTTAAAGAGGGATGGTGTCATTTAAATAAGAAAGGTACAGGATGGGTACCCAGCAGAAAGACAGTGGGGAGGTCCAGTGGGGCAAAGGGAGCTGAGACAGAGGAAAGCCATGGTGAAGGTCAGGAAGAAGACCGAGTCTGCTAACAGGCAGAGGGAACAGAGCCACCCCCGAGAATGAAAGGACCAAATCCCCGTGAGAACAAGAATTCTCTGGGAAGAGGATCGAATTCAGTAGGTGAGGAAATGGGATGAACAAACAGTCCTTCATGTTTGGATTCCTACAGAAACTCCCCAGCGAACCCCCTACAAGCTGGACTGCCTGCTTGCCTCTGTAGGGCTTTCCACCATGGCCAGGTGTTCTACTGCCCTGGAAGTTGTCCCACTTATTCAAGGGATCCCCAGAAATAAAGAGGCACAACCTGAAGATGAGGGAGTCCAGCTGCACAAATTCCATGGCTATTTCTTGAGGTTTAGAAGTAATATGATCCAGAGATATTTTGAAAAGATGACTCTAATAACTGAGATGTGTGAAGTGGAAAGGGAGACAGGTGGTCGAGGGACCACGTAGGTGCTGTGGCAATAGTCCAGGCAGGGAAGGATGAGGTCCTGAATTAGGGTAGGGTGGATTCAAGTGCCCTTTTGAAGCTAGAACCTATAGAACAGTGGCACTAACTGGACAGGAGGATTGGAAAGACACTGTGGGTCCTACAAGATCCTCCCTCCTCTCCGAGGAAGAAGAAATGAACCAGAGGCTGAGGCGAGCACCCCAGTCACAATGCTGGGGAAGAGGAGAGGTCAGCCTATCAGATACTGGGGGACTTGTAGATGTTTGTGTCTCACCTGGCCCTCCTGCCAAGGTAGGGCTGGCTTCCTCGAGAAAGGGAAGTGTTTATAATGGTGAGTCAAGCTGAGGGTGTGGGGACAGGACACATTCTTCTGTGTCTGGCTGCAGATTCAGGGGGTTCTACATAAGGTGCCAATGTGGGGAGGGAAGGAGAGTGTCAAAATGAAGAGTAACTGGGGCCAGGTATGTCAGGGTAACAGTCAAGCCCTGGGATGCCTCCTGTTCTCCCCTTATCTGGATTTCAGGCATTTGTAACAAGGGTTGGGGAGGTTCACGGTGTCACCATATAAAGTTCTGACATTTGCCTTACTGCTTCTTTCCAATCCTCCTGTCCAGTTAGTGCCACTGTTCTATAGGTTCTAGTTTCAAAAGGGCACTTGAATCCACCCTACCCTAATTCAGGACCTCATCCTTCCCTGCCTGGACTATTGCCACAGCACCTACGTGGTCCCTCGACCACCTGTCTCCCTTTCCACTTCATACATCTCACAGCTATTAGAGTCATCTTTTTAAAATATCTTTGGATCATATTACTTCCAAAACTCAAGAAATAGCCATGGTGAGTAACATTTGTGCAGCAATTTCTAAGTTTTCCACGCCCCTTCATGTGTGTTGCTCATTTAATCTTTACAGCTATTCTGAAAAGAAGGTAGAAAAGGTATTTTTACCCTCAACTTTAAAATTAAGCAATTTGATCAAGCTTAGGTAAGAAACGGAGCTAGGATCAGAACCCAGACCTGTCTGCTCCAAGAGTCCAAGTTCTTTCTATCCCACATATCTGCAGAGCCTGCAGCATTTCCATATAATATATAATACAGCATATTTCTATATGCTACTTTATCTTTTCATATGCACATGTCTTGGTTTTTTTCAACTAAGTTCTTGGGAAATCCAGGAAGGCTTAACAGGAAGGAGCTAATATTTTGAGTAAGGAGAATCTCAGAAACCTAGGACCAGAGGAACACAATCACCCCTGAGCATGTAGGGTAAGCATTGTGATGAGCATCTTCATTGTCCAGCTCAGAAAGTCAATCTCAAAGAGTCAAGTGGCCCTTTGGGAGGGTAAGTGTCTAAGGCCACAGAGCCACAAAGAGGAACCAGGACTCTCAGACCTTCTAAGTTCCACCTTCTTTCTACCCTGTCACCCTTTCCTCTCCAGTCTTCTCCATCCTCTGAACAAGGCACAAACACTAAATGTGGCCTTCAAAGACTTCCACAGTCCGAGCCCAATCTCTCTTTAACCTGACCCACCATTTCTCTCCTGCCTGCTGTCCACCAGGGCCATGCTCTGACCAGAGCACATTTCCCTAACTGAGGCATGGGCTGTCAAGCCATTCTCTGCCTGAAATCCCTTTTACCTGCCCGAGTCTGTCAAAACTCAAGGCCAGGTTGAAATGCTGCCTCTTCTATTTAGCTCCTCCTACCCCTGACCCATCTTTTTTCCTCCATTCCATTTCTCCTCCTCTCTTTAGAGCTCACCTTATAGTCACATCTTAACTATGGCCACTTGCACATGGGACTCTCTCTTCCCTGATATGGGAATGCTTTTGAGAAAACATCCTATCTCTTACTCAACTTTATTTTCTTGGACTAGAATAGGCCTGCACATTGCATCTATTCAATAATTTTTTTATTATTATTTAAAGTATCCAGGCCGATGAGGTAAGCACTGACAGCTCTGCTCTGGTTCTTCAGGAGTGCTCCGTCTCTACACTGACCCAGGATGCCAACAAGGTAGCCGTGTAACTGGATATGGACACCCCATCTTGTTAAGCTCTACAACCATCTCTGCAGGATTGATGAAACATGCAGTGTATCACCTCAATCTGAGCCCCAGAATGCCAGTGTTACCCAAGTTCTGCTGGGCTAGGCCAATGAATGCTAGTCTAACCCTCCCTGGGTATTTGGAAGTTTCCTGGCCCCAGCACTCACCAGCTGGGTTCCCTGATCCTCTCCGGCCATTTAGGCCCCTGGTCCCTCCAACCTGGCCTCCTAGCTGGTACTCACACATCCAGAGCTCCACAGACACAACTGGGCTTTTGTTAGAAGACTGAGAGGAACAAAAAGAATGTACTCCACTGGGGTCCCCTCCTAGTCAGCCCTGCACCTCTGCAGAGGAAGAAGGACTTCATCATGTTTATTAATTGGCTTTATCAATTTTGTTCTTTCATTGGGAGCCTGGAGTAGAAAGTCTAGCACCTGTGTCTTTCTCCTACTCTTGTCAACCCCTCCCTGGTTGTCACACTTGTTTACTCCCCCAGCTCATCTCCTGGACTAGTCTGCAGACTCTGAGGCCAAGCAGAGCCTGCATGACGTCGCATCCCACCTGGTACCTATGGAGTTTAACCCCCCACCTGCTATCACAGGTGATTCCATAGCACATAAAATAGATAAGGAAACCTCATGTTCTTATGAGACATTTAAAAAATTTTTAATTTGTAAGTCATATTTATAAGTTATTTCATATATATATTCAAAAACCCTGGAGATTCAGAAAGGTTGCTTGCCCGAGATCATCAGGTAAGGAGGAAGCAGAGCCAGAACTTAAGCTAATGCCAACTCCAGGTCGGCGCAGTTTCCACAAAGCCTCAGCTGGCTTCCCTGCATTCCAGGGGCCAACCTTTAAAATCTAAAAGAGTATTTCAGCCCAAGGCTGAGGGAAATGAGAACATAAAAACAGAGTTTTTTTGTTGTTGTTGTTGTTGTTGTTGTTAAAAGGGTGGATTTCATTGAGACAGCAGAAAAGGGGAAAAAAAAAGAACTATTGCTCTGTATTGGGTTAATTAGACTTAGAATAAAATTAATAGCATTAGTCAAGTTATTGATATATGGCTTGATTTGTGTGTCCATATCATAGTCACCATTTATTCATATACATATTGTATTCTGGAGAAAACAAGGCAAGCAGGATTCTGCTCCATTTTAGCCTAAAATAAGAATATCCTAACCTTAGATTTAACATGTCCAGCAGAGTCCCGAGTATATAGATGACCAGGCCTGGGAAAGGAAAGGGAAGCATCCCTTCTTTCTTCTTTGCCAGCATCCTGGAGATTATTCAGATAATGATGCTTTTGCAAAGATAGTGTATGACCTTGACCTTACTTAGTAACCAGAGGATCAGTGCCAAAAATCCATACTAAATTTGGAATCTCATAGTGGCCTTCTGAATATCTCAATGTGTCTGATTCCCTTGTATCAAGCTATAGGAAGTAGAAGCCTGTTCACGTAGCCCAAGGCCTCCTGGCACTAGTCTAGGCCTCAGGGTAAGGGGGCATACAACCAGCTTCTTGTCATTTGCTCTGTCCAGTGCTTCTACACCTATAGAAGTTACAGAATTCAATGTGGGATGTGTTTAGACTTCAGGATTCCAAACATTCAGAACAAAAAAACAACCCCACGTGATGTAGTAGAAATATCACCAGACCCATTCTCAGAGCTAGGTATTCAGGTAACCTCTGCTAATACATTGGCCAGCAACTCAGGTTTCTCATCAGTTAGACCTAACATTAGAGAGAGATAGAAACCCTCTGCTCCTAACCAGAGGTAAGACACATCTGCTCTAGGAATCCTTACTGGATTTCCACGAGGGTGTAAAATGACGAAAATCCGAATTGTGTCTCATTGTAGATGCTGCTCCTTACCTAACTCTGTTATTCGTAATTACAGGCCATTCTCCCACTCAAGCCTTGGGAGGAAAGCTTGGAGCTCCCCTCAAGAGGTAGCCTGAAAGAAAGGTGAGTGGGTGGGTAAGCCTGGACGGGTCCCTCTTCCTGTCACCACAAACACATACCAAGTTTAGCTTTCTACATTTCAGTTACAGGATCTAAGAAGGCTCGTCTCCATGTACTGCATGGTTGAGCAGTTTTCTTCTTTCTTCCCAATTACTGAATTTACATTTGTGACTGTTTTTGTTTTCCAGCAGTTTACATGAGAGCCATAAATTGTAAAAATCAACTTTCCATACACAGCCAATTCTACAGTGTTCACAATAAGATGGAGTGGAAGAATTACATAGATAATCTCAGACAAGGTAGAATGCACCAAACATTTATCATGCATGCCTAGAGAGATGAAGGCAGAGAAGGTAGAGTTTTTTCAAATCATATTTAGATGGATATTAAAATTGATGTCTAAATTATCAATTTATGGACCAATTAAGGAGCCCCTGCCACTGGTAATTCTTCAAGTGGCTGATCTGTACTATTAATAAATTAAATTGATCCTAGACCATAGGGTAAGGATAAGAGGTATTCACATTTCTAGAATTTGTCATGACATTGCGAACTCTTGGGGATTAGAAGAGGGGTTTGCTCCAGCCTGAAATTCCTCAGCATCACAGAGCATGTGGACAGGCATTTGTAGGTTTACCTAGTGAGGAAGATGTTCTGGAAGGTCTGTTGTGGCAAGAAACCCTCTGGTGGAGGACTGCTTGGCTTCTACAGCCGCTAGCTCCAAAGTGCTCCTCCTGATTCACTGCACACAGGGAGCTTTGTTTACTGATGCGGAGGCCCTTGGTGCTGTCATGGCAACCAAAAGGATGACAAAGCCCGCCAGGATGGGCTGGCCTGTGTGACTCAAAGATCTGTTTACCCACACTCCTGTACACACTTGCACGCTTCATCACACACACATTGGCAGACACACACGATCACACCGGCCCCCTAAAAGCATATGTAGACAGACTATGCCAGGCACGCAAATAACCACCTGGTCATTTCCTATTAATCTTCAAAGTTCATATTTTCAGAGGGCTGTGCTACCTACAAGGGAACCTTGCCAATGTGCTTATAAGATCTTTTGGAGGAATTTGGGTTAGACATCAAGAAAACCCTCTTCAAACCCAAGAGTTCTGAAGCTAACGCAGAAATGAGGGAAGTCATAAGGGCAACTGTGTTGGGCGTGGTTTAATAGCATTTCCATTGGGAAGAGGGCTGGAGGCAAGGGGCAAGACGTTTTCAGTGTTTGTGCGTTTTCAGCATTCAGTGCTCTTGTGAGCTCAGGGAACCTTTTCTCCCATTTTTCGGAGGGGCAAACACAGCCCCAGAAAAGGTAGACACCTAACTAAAGGTCACACAGCTCAGGACGACGGCAGGTATTTATCCCTCGACTTATTCCAGAAAGGATCTGAAGAGACTTAAAGGCCCAAACAGAACCTAGCCTTCTCCATCCCATTCAGTGGCAACTGACAGCAGGTGATGTGTCCAGGTGAGTGAAGGATGCAAGCACCAGGCACTACGTCATCCCTGGCACTCTTCTCCACAGCCGGGCACCTGGGCAGGGCTCCTCACATGAGCAGAAACTCTTCCCTAAGTGGTTAAGGCAAACAAATGGCCTCACACAGACTTCTGTGTCCCACCCCTACCCTTCCACCCTGTATCCATAGCAATGAAAGAAAGGCCACGAGTCTTACTGATCAGGCAGGGAGGACATGACAGATGGCACGGCCCGTCCAAGCCCAGCCTCTTGTGTGCAGCACACTAAGGCACAGAGTGAGGTCACGAGTTTACCAGTCCAAGGCCTGTGGCAGCTGACTGCAGCTTCACTGAGATTTCCCAGCTCCAGAGCCAGTGCCATGCCACATCTTCATGACATTTTAGTTACAAGCACTCAAAGAGGCAGAGTCTTTTTAGAAACTCGGGGAGTGAATGGTCTTTTTCCCTTCTCTTCTAATATTGAGATCTCACTTGAGGAGATGAAGGGGGGAAAGGCTTGGCAAAGAAGCAGTCAAGGGATAGCGAGGGAGCTGGAACATGCGTCCCGATTTTCCTTTTGGCCATGAAACTGGTATAACCCGTAGTGCTGAAGCATAATGATTAACAGTTCTAAAACTGGACAGACCCAGGTTTGGATCCTAGCTCTTATCATGGTGTGATCAGGAGAAGTCCTTAACCTCAGTCTCTATAAAAAATCTGAATAAATACCATTCCTATCTCAGATGGTTATTGGGAACATTGAATAATAGATGGCGAGAGCCACAAATATCGTCTAGCACATCATAGGTGCTCCAAGTGGCTGTGGTAGTACCGACATTTCTGAGACTGTATCATGATATAGATGGTCTGTTGTCAAGACCACCTTCTTTGTTTGTTTATTCTACTTCTAAAACATAATTTATGAGTGCTAACAACATGGTAGGCATTGGAGATACAGCAGCAGATATAAAAGCAAACTCCTTGCCGCCACCCAGCTTTCATTCCTGTGCAAGAGAAAGAAAATAGTCAAGAAAATAAGTACAGTAAGCAGTGGGTTGAATACTAGCAGATGCTCAAGAAGTACAGTAAGTATGGAAGGCAGGGCTGGAATTTTGGGTTAAGTGACCAGGGAAGTCCTCAGAGAAGATTCAGAATGATGGAAGACACAAAGGGAAGTCATGAAAGTAATCTGGGGAGGGGCACTTCAGGGAGAGGTGACAGCCAGGGCAGCACCGTGGGCAGGAACATTCTGGAAAAGATTTTGAAACACAAATAGGAGCCAATATAGCTGGAGTGGACTGAATAACTAGAAGATGAACGAGATGAGTCAGTGTGGGTAAGAGGCCAGGTGGAGGACTAGATCACACAGGACCATCGATGTCCTCTATTTCACCACTCGGAATGACTGGGAAACCACTCGTGGAGTTGTAGCACAGGAGTCACGGGACTTGGAATTTTCAAACAACGTCTCTGGCTGCCCTGCTGAGAAGGAACTAAAGGGGACAGAAGCAGGAAGAACTTGCAGGTTATGTCCAGATGGTGGTGGCCTTGGACAGGGCGGTAGGAGTGGGCTACTGAGAAACAGAGTGCTTTGGATGTGGAATGGAAGAGATGAGTCAAAAATGACTCCAGGGTTTTGGCTACCACAACTGGAAGGATGGAATTAAGTTAACGGAGATGAAGAGACACTGGGCAGAGCAGGTTTTCAGTGCAGGAAGATCAGGATTTCCGCTGCATGTGTAAGTCAGCTGTGGATCCCAACACATTCATATTAAAGATCAGTATGCCCAACAGCATTCTGTTATCCACAAGTCCCCATTAGCCACACGAGACGTGCCAACTTCTCCAAAGATTATCTGCTGAGAATGAAACAGAGCCAGCCTAGATTCTACCACCCTTCCTGCTTCCCCTCCTAAGCATGTGCTAGAAAGACGTTAATGATTTTTCAGCAAAACATAATCAAGAAATTGTTGTTGCTAGCGTGGTAAATAAAATTCAAAACAAAACAAAACTCACAAGTATTCCTGAATGCTTCTTTGCTCATTCCAAGCATCTCACAGTTCCTCTTTGGAAGCAGGATGATCAAGGAATAGCCTGTGCTGTTATGAGATACAAGTGGCAAGTCCTCACATGGCTGTCCTTAAAACTTTTTAAGGAGGGAACTAGGGGACCACACTCTTATCCCCATTTTGCAGATCAGAAAAATAAAGGCCTGTGGAACACTGAACGACAAGTCAGGGAACATAAAGACCAAGCTCCAAAGCACAATTCAGATCTCCCTGCTGTTTAATTATGCACCAGCCTGTGCCACCTCAGTTTGGCACACAGATACTATCAAGGCATGAACTCAAAGCACGCATGTCACTTCCTCTTTCTATATACACACATAATAGTGTATGTTTCAGTCACAATATTTCAGCGGGTTCAAAGCCCTGTGGTGCGGGAAGAATGAGCCATGGGGAAGAGCAAGCATTTCCAATTCTTCTTTCTCCCCCACCCACACCCCCCACGGCACTCTAATTACAGTATGAAAGAGGCATCTTGACAGAGAACAAATGGCTGTGTTCTTTGAAGAGACACATTTCACACTCCTTTTAGGAGCCACTGCAAGCGGTTCCCTCCCCAAAAGCTTTGGAGGTGCCAGAGGAATGGGTGGGTGCGGCTGTGTTCAAGGGAGTGACTGAGAGTTTATTACCAGGTTGGCCAATATGCGTTTACCACTGTGTGGGTGTGGATATGGAGCCCTTTACAAAAAGCTTTGATAGCTTCCCAGAATCCTTTGCTCAACATCCCCACATAATTTAAACATTAAAGGTTCCTCTCAGGGAGATAACATGTCCTGGTTCATCATCAAAGATTCTTCCTTGTGAAAACAAGTCTTTCCTGTGCTTTTGGGGTGAACAAGTGGAACATAAGACCCAAAGCTGATGGAAAGGGAATGGAGGAGACAGAGGGGAGGTCCGAGAAAGAAGGAGGAAGTTTGAAAACCTGACATGGGCTAAGGCATGGGATGCGAGCTCAACACAGGGTGGCTGACCTGATCTTTTGACCCTCATCATTTTGAAACAATTGGATTAAAATGGGATGTATGTAGTGCAGTGTTCATTCATATATCCATTCATTCACATCTTCTGGGTGTATTAGAAAGTCCTTCAAACTTAGTTCCATTCCTCAGACAGGAAATCAAGGCTTAGGACAATACCTACACTTGCCCAAATCACCAAGTCTTTAAAAAAAAGATGCTGCACCTCAATCATGTCCAGTCCTTGTGTTTATCCACTTATTCATTGGTGACCCCATGATGCTCTTGTTCATTAATAGACCTGTAATAACTGGTCTAACATAGTAAACATCTGTGGAGCAGCCAGTCTGAGTGAAGAAACTATATGGTACCCAATACGTGACCAGACACAGAACAGTTTCAGAGATTAGAAGAGGAGGAGGATAGGCCCAGCGGAGTAGGACACATGCCCTGTGCCTTGGCCACCCCACAAACAAGACTAGCCCCATTACAGGCTCATCTTGAAGATGTATGGGTCCAGGGTGCCCAGAATCGGCAGGATATAGGGTGCAGTGGCTAATTTTGATTCCAACTACTTCTTCCAAGAGAGGCTGCTTCTCTTCGGCTTCCATAAAAACCTGTGGTTCGCTCCTTCTCAATTTCCTTTTCTCCTCTAATACAGGAGTGCTCCGGGGCAGGCCTAGAGTGTTCTCTCCAGCCATGTTCTCCCTCTAGGTGATCTCACCCAAGTCCAAGGGGTCCACATCATCTCCATGCTAGACGACCAAATGTGCATCTCTTGCTACTAATTCACCACCAGCTCCAAACCCATCTACACCACTGCCTACTTGGATGTCAGCAACTTGAATGCCAAGCAGGCATCTCCAGCTTAACAAGGCCTGAATTTTTATTTCTCCCCCAAATTGTTCCTTATCTAGTTTTTCCTACATCAGGAGATAACATCACCCAAGCCAGAGTGATTTCCATTTCTTGCCTTATTCTCATTCCAATATCAACCAAATCATAATGCCAGGCACTTCCACCAACTTCTTTCCAACTCCACTGCTATTAACCTAGACCAAGCTTCTGTGGTCTCTTGCCTGGATGCTTCCAACCTTCAAAGTTTCCAATAAACTCCCTCGCCAAATTCCCGTTTCTATCCCTGTCCCAATCCTTCTATTTCTCTCATAATATAAAAGAGGGGGTAATTTTTAAAATACAAAAAAAGCCATGATACCCCACTGTTTAAAACTCTCTCCTCTGACTTCCTATTATTAAAATCCAAACTCTTTACTAGGGTCTACAAGACCCTCTTTGGATCTGATCCCCATCTCTCCCACTTCTTTCCTGGTCACAAAGCCAAAATTAATAATCACGCTACCTGTTATACTCTACTCCACCAACCTGTTTCATTACTATTTGTTACCCCAACTACCTTGTTTACAAGGTACAGAGTTTATAGCTTTAATGGGTCACCCATAAGTAAGTGGATAAACACAACTAGAAACACTCGAGACACAGCAGCTTCTAGTACTGGGAACTACTAGGTTTTCTATCTTTCCACAAGAATGTGAGCTATATGACCAAAGGGTTTCTTCTGCCATGTTCATCATGGTGTCCCCCAGTGTCCATAATAGTGCCTGCATATACTTTTAAATGAATGCAAAAAGGTAACACTTATACTTTTTGGTCTCTAGAAGTTACCAGTGTGAGTTATGGTTACTCTAAATCATTTCTACTGGTAAGGTGATCAATCTCACTGCCTCCAGGAAACAATTCTCAACCAAACCAATCTGGAAACAAGTTGTCTTGTTTTTGACATTTATATAAACTTTCAAAGCCATTCCAAAGATATAAAGCATCACTGTAGTAGAAAATTCTTTATTCAGCCTAAATATCTTCTGCAACAATTGAGACTTTATCCCTCTGTAGTCTCACTACAATTGTTTATCATCCCTTATTTAGAAGTCTTTCTTAAATTGAGGGCATTTAATAAATCACCAACTTCTGTCTTACAGTTAACCTCAGTTCTTCACTGAAATACAATTAATTATTACCTCATTGAAAATGTCACTGCTTATTAGAGGCAAATGCTACAGAAGCATAGATGAGAAACAAGCAAGGATATTCTCCTCCTAAACAGCAGATATGTGGTAGTTAGTAGTATTAGAACTGTCATAGATGTTAGTGCTTAGGACATAACTAGTTGTATATTTATTATGAAGTCCTCACTGAAAATCAAGGACTTCATAACAATAAACACAACTAGAGTTATGAAATGTCAGGAGAGAATTAAGCCTGAGATCTAGTAAAAACGAATTGTACTTGGATTTGATGCACCTATCTTTGCATCAGATTATGGGTAAGCTACTCAACCTCTCTGCAATTTGATTTCCTAAAAAATGGTTCTAATAAAAATATCTACCTTGCAGAGCTGGTGTGTCAATGCGCTCGCATGATCAAAGGCACTGATCATGTCTCCTAGCATGAGAGATTTTCAATAAATGTGAGTGGACTCTGAAGCTCCAAAGAAGCTGGTTCTTTGGCAAAGCACTGCGAGTGAACTGCTCGTCATTTATCACATTGGGATATTAACTTGAATTAAGCGTATAGGTCAAGGATAATATAAATCAACACTGTAGAAGAAAAAATAGCATGAAGTTCACAGAGGAGAAAAGCCCATCTTTTGACAAAGATGAATACTGGTGACTGACTCTTTCTCACTTATAACTGCTCACCATCTTCAGAGAAACTCTTTCACCTAGGTCTTTTGGGTGAGGATTTCCTCCACAGAAGACTCTCCAGAGTTTGGAGCCACTGGGGACCTGCATGTAAATGAATACACCAGGAAGAAAGCTGCCATTGTAAACCATAATCCCCACACCAGTGGAGACTTCCAAGTTCTTCCAAGACTCTTAACAAAATCCACTCTTATGTTTTTATGACCAGCAGGAGATCTGTTCCTCACAGGGCAGTGGTACTCCAAACTCTGGTCTGTGGACCCATGTTCATCTGCAAACTATTTCCAGTCTGTGTGCTATAAAATAAATTCAGAAAAGGAAAGCACCCAGTAACTTCTATAGCGATTCAACAGACATTTTATGGCTATTGAGTATAAGAATAAAAATTAGGGGTCTTTGTTTTATCTTTGTATTTTTTTTTGGGGGGGGCAACTCATTTCGGAACGGATGTATCTCCACAAGACAATCAACACACACTAGACGAGAGACTTTCTTTAAAAAGTGATTCTTCATCAGAGAGTCGAGAAGCACTATCGGGAGCAAAAACTATTTCTGTGCAGCTAGAAGATGTGACACTGGGACCATCATAGTGATCAACACTATTTTATGTTGAGGTATACCAGAAACTCTGCTAAGTGTTTTGCAAGTGGTCTCTTTTAATTTTCACAAAGCATAAAATACATACTCTCTCATTATTTTAAAAAGGCCAAAGGGTATTTGAAAACCTGTTCAGGTTCATCAAACAAGGCAGTGGCAGAGCCAAGTTCTTCTGAAAATGGGTCTAGGGGTCAGTTAGGAGCGGGAGGCCTGTACCTCTGTTGCCTTAGGATTATATGAGTAACATTTTGCCACAGCTTTCCTATGTATTTTCTCTTCTTTCTGTGTGTTCCCCTCCTCTGTGTTTAATTCTTTTCTGTCTTCTCTTCTGTTTCTTGTACCCCAAGATATACTAGGTTTAAAGGATAAAACCCGAGATAAGGATAACCTCTGAGCTGCTTGCAGGATGTCTCATCTTCATTCCTCAACTTTTCAGAGCAGGATGAAGCCATTAAAAAAAGGCATTAAACTCACATTCTCATCATATCCAGGAAACAGGAAATTTACACTGCCCTTGTATTATCAACAGTCGCTACTAGAAATGGATCTCCATTAATAGCACTAATCTGTAATAGCATAAATAGTAGCTATATTCTTTTTCAAGTAAATGTGTTCTATAATAAACACTGATCCTGATTTCTTTTTGCTTTTTTTTCCAATACTGGAAATTGAACCCAGGGGCACCTTAAGCACTAATTTACATCCATACTTTTTTTTTTTTTTTTTTTTTGAGACAGGGCCTCACTAACTTGCCCAGGCTGGTCTTGAACTTATAATCCGCCTGCCTCAACCTTCCAAGCAGCTAGGATTACAGGCCTGTGCATCCAGCAACACTGATCATTATTTTAGATACCTTGCATCTAAAGCAAGATATCTAAAGCATCATAAATTATAAATTTAAAATGTTACTTTGTGACAGGATGAATCAGACATAACTTTCCCATGTTCATATTCGAATACCCAACCAATGAAACTCCACCTCATGTACAACCACAAGAATGGGATCCTAATTACAATAAGTTACACTCCCCAGATGTATGTCAAAATACACTCTACTGTCACGTATATCAAAAAAGAATTTAAATAATTTGTTCTTATCTGAAAACATACCTGTAAACATTGGTGAATATATGTGGCTACATCTGAAGTGATGTAAATGTTACATGTAATGGGCATATACATACATATATACAGAACCCTACTTATAGGGAAACTGACACCTAAAGAAATATGCTATGCCAACATTTTTTTCCCAGAGGTTTACCTATTCTTTTATTTATGTCTGATATTTACCTACTCCTTGTTTTGGTTTCATTATTTTTCTGTAGTAATGCCTCCTTCTTGAAAGGCTAGTAAGTATACACTTACTTCTGATGGAGTCACTAGATAGAATTTAGCTACATGATTTTATTCACTTGTGAAGTACTTACTATATATTTTCACCCAATGCTGCTTAGAAAATGGTTGTATTTTTAGAGAGAATCTAAAAAGTCAAAGAACTGTCTTCTTCTCTGGCAGAGCAATTTCGCTGGTGTTCCAAAAATCCCTTTCACACAAAATATCCAGGTGCTGATAAATTATAACAAGCATACTAATCAATGCATTCCCAAGCTTACAGAAAAGAGTAAGCTATCTCCAAGGTATCAAAACCCAGATATACCTTGCATGAATATTTTCTCCTCATCTGTGTCTTATTTGTATTTGTTAAGGGGTATCTTTTGATGAACTAAAATTTTTTGTTTCGACAAAGTCCAATTTATCAGTTGTTTTGGTTTTATTATTTGTGCATTTTGTATTCTGTCCAAGAAATATTTTTCTAGTCTTCAAATATATTATTAAATTAAATTTGATCTAGAAAGAGTATGGTCTCAAGTTCCCTTCCCCCCCCCCATATGAATAAACAGTAGATTTGGCAAAATTTATTAAAAAGACTTCTCTTTCCCTATTGGGTGTGCACTTGTCAAAAATCACCCACCCACATATCTGGGGGGCTCTCTATTCTACTCCATAGATCTATTACTCCATCCTTACATTGATACCATGTCATCTTCATTACAGTAGCATTTTGATAAATCTTAAAGTGAAGTTGTGCAAATCCTACAGCTTTGTTCTTTTTGACTTTTTCTTCTTTAAAGACTTTGCATTTTCATATCAATTTTTGAAACATTTCATCTATTTCTTCAGATTAGCTTGTGAGAATTTTGATAAAGATTATACTGAATCTACCTATCAATTTAGGGGTACTGGATATCTTAAAAATGTGATGTTTTCAATTCATTAGGATGGCATGTCTCTCCATCCTTTAGGACTTTTTAAAATTTCAGAAATATTCTAGAGTCTTTTATGCAGAGGTCTTGATATCTTTGTCAGATTTAATTCTAGGGAACTTGATTATTACTTTTTGAATTTTTAAAATTCACTTTTAGCTCATTTAAATTGAAATTGAATTTAATCACTGCAAGTATATATAAAATTTTTTAAAAGTTTGTTTTATATATCCTGTTGCCTTGCTAAATTCACTTACCAGCTCTAGTAATTTTTGAAGTCTATTGTTGTGTTTACAAAATATACAATCACGTCGACTAAAAAAAAATCTTATTTCTTCCTTCCCAACTTATGTACCTTTTATTACTTTTCCTTGCCTTATTAAAATGGCTCAGATTTACATACCAGTGTTGAAAAGAAGAGGCAAAACCAACGTTCTTGCCATTTCCAGCTTATAGGTGGAAAGGAATATTTCAAAATATTTCAACATTAAGTATGATGCTAGCTGTGGTATTTTTAATAGATGTCCTTTTGTCAGACTGAGAAAGTTCCCTTCTATTATTGATTTATTGTGAGATTTTACTATACGGGAGCAGTGAATTGTGTTCAATTCTTTTGAAGCATGTGTTGAGATGTTATAAGCTTTTTTCCTTATGTTTTGCTGATATGGCATATTATGTTGAGTGGTTTTCAAACGCTACACCATAACTTTTTTTGCATTCATGCATTAAACATTACTTGCTATTGATGTACTGTCCTATATTCTGCCACATTTGATTGTAATATTTTGTTATGAAAGTTTGAGTCTATGTTCATCATGGGTATTATTTTGTAGTTTTTTTAAGACACACTTGTCAGGTTTAACTACTGAGATTATGCTGACATCAACCGAGTTGGGGTGTTCCACACGCCCCCACATCTCAAGACTTTATGACAGGTCAGTGTTACTTCTTCCTTAATGTTCGGCCTAATCGGTGGGTAAAACAATGGAGTTTGGAGTTTTCTTTGTAGAAAAAGTTTTAGATTAGGAATTTAATGAATCTGAGTTTATTTATATTTTCAATTTCTTATGTCAGTTTTGGTAACTTGCCATTTTAGGTTTTCATTTTAGGTTTCCTTGAAAACCTAAATTCAATGGCTTATATAAAATGGCATATTATAAAATATGCCATTTTATATAAGCCATTGAATTTAATGGCACAAAATTATTTGTGATATACTCTTATATTTTCTGTTGATATGCAGTGATTAATTCAAATCAGGTGGAAGGGAGTAAAGAAAAACACAAGTCATCCAAATTTCAAAGTTAAATTACAGAGCTGTGAAGACAGCACTGAAGAAAATGTCAGTGAATAAGGATACATATGTGTACACACACAAACACACACACACACACACAACATTTTGGCAAAGGAGCTAAGGCAATATAATGTAGCAAGGATGATATGTAAATATTTTATACACACACATTTTAAAATATAGCAAAGAAATCAAGCAAAAGGGATGCTATATATGATGAAGATCTTAAATAAGTTACAACTTCATAATAAAAAGTAATAAATGAAGAGGAAATATTTGAAAAGTCAATGCCCGAATTTTCCAGAACTGATGAAATATTCAGATAAATATAGTACGTTCAATACATGTAAAAACACAAAATCCATAATTAGAACCATTTTGAATAAAACTACATAACACCAAAGACAAATTCTTTAAAGGAGCCCAAGAGGCAAAATATATACACATACTATATATAGTTCCATATAATTGCTCTACATGTGTATTTGTACAAACATAGAAATATGCATGTGTATATACACATGTACAAATCCACATATATGCATGTGTGTGGGTGTGTGGGTGTGTGAGAGAGAGAGAGAAACACTATGTAGAAAACCCAAAATAGACCTTTTGGAATTAATAACTAGTTATAGAGAGGCTGTAGAACACAAGCGTACTTTACAAAAGTCCTTTGCTTTTCTATATAAAGAAAGATTATCTATATATTAGCAAATAAAATTTGAAATTATAAACAATACCACTTACATCAGCATCTCAGAAAAACACTTGAGTAAAAAAATCCAACACAATATATATGAAATCTGAGGAAAACTCATGATGAAAACTATATGATGAATTAAATTAAAAATCTAAGTAAATAGATTTATTAAAACCAAATTAATGGAGAAATTTCCTATCCATGTTTGTGGATAGGAAGACTCAATATTGTCAATATGACAGTTCTTTCCAGCTTGATCCACAGGTCCACACAATCCCAATAGGAATCCCCTGGAAGTAATTTTGTGGACATTGACAAACTGATTCTAAAATTTACATGGTAAAGCAAAAGACCCCAAATAGACAACATAATGTTGAAGAAGAACAAAGGACTAACTTCAAGACTTATGTAAATCTGTATTGATCAAACCAATGTAGTGTTGGCCAACAACAAATAGATCAGAAACAGACCCACATGCAGGCAGCAGATCTCTGACAAAGGAAGCGAAGGCAATACAATGGAGCAAGGAAGATGTTTTTAACAAAACTGTGTTGGAACTGGACCTCTACATTCAAGAAAATTAATCTAGACAAGCACCTCACACCTCCACAAAAATTAACACAAAATGGATCATAGATGCTATGGCTTGAAAGTTTGTATCCTTTCCAAAATCCTTGTTAAAACTTAATCCCCAAAGCAACTGTATCAAGAAGTGGGGCCACTGGGTCAGTAGAAGGTGATTAGAACATTCGGGCTCCACCCTCATGAATAGGCTTAGAAATAGGACAAAAGGGTTAGAGGGAACTTGCTAGGCTGCTTTTGTCCTTCTATCTCTTCTGCTGCAGGAGAACACAGCATTTACCACTCTTGGGCTTTCTGCCCTAATGCTGTATGAGGATAGACGCAAGATACCAGCTTAGAGGAAGAGATCTCTCACTGGATAACAAATCTGTTGGCACCTTGACCTTGAACTTCCCATCCTCCTTAACAGAAATTAAGCTATACTCAGTCTGTGGTATAGCAGCACAAATGTGATAAGACACAGACTTCAATGTAAAAGGCAAAACTAAAACCTCTAGATGATAACATGAGAGTAAGTCCAGGTGGCCTTGGGTATAGTGGTAACTTTTTAGATAAATATCAAAAGCATGATCCACACACAAAAAAAAATTGACAAATTGGATTTCATTAAAAGTAAAAGCCCATACTCTGCAAAAGGCAATTATCAAGGAGAATGAGAAGACAAGCCAGACAGGGAATCACTTCTGATAAAGGACCGTTACCTAAAATATACAAACCACTCTTAAAAAATAAAACACCAAAAAATAAAACACCAAAATAAGTAGTAATAATAGATACTTCATCAAAGAATACACAGATGGCAAACAGGCATATGAAAAGAAGCTCCACCTCACATGTCATGAGGAAATATAAATTAAAGCAGTGAGATATCCCTGCACACCTATGAGAATGGCCAAAATCTAGAACATTGACCACAAATACTGGTCAGGATGTGGAGTGACAGGAACTCTCACTCATTGCTGGGGGGACTCTGAAATGGTACAGCCACTCTGAAATGCAGCTTGGCAGTTATGAACTTATGTCCACACAAAAACCTGCACATGGATGTTTGCTGCATCTTTATTCATAATTGCTAAACCTTGGATGCAACTAAGATGTCCTTCAGTAGATGAATGGATTTAAAAACTGTGGTACATCCAGACCGTGGCACTAAAAAGAAATGAGCCATTATTCAGCACTAAAAAGAAATGAGCTATTAAGCCATGAAAAGACATGGAGTAGCATTAAATGCATATTACTAAGCGAAAGATGCCAACCTGAAAAGGCAGTTTGAATATAGTGCGCCTCTCTGAAGCTCATGTCGAAATTGGACTGCCCCTGTGGCAGTACTGAGAGGGGCATTTAAAAGGTGATTAGGTCATTAAGAGGAATGAGTGCCTTTCTTGCAGGACTGGGTTAATTCCTGTGGTAGTGAATGAGTTCACCTCTTTAAGAAGTAGATTAGTTGTTGCAAGAATGGATTGTTTTAAAGCACTCCTGCCCAACTTGGTACATATGCCCACTTGTTCTTCTGCTTTCTGCTATTAGGACACATCATAAGGTCTCTGCCAAGGGCAAAGATTTGGGGCAAAGATTTAAGGCCTCCAGTTCTTCCCTTTAAATTACCTACTCCCAGGTGTTCTGTTATAGAAACAACAACAACAACAAAAACCCTGAAAGATAGTTGCTTGCTATATAGTTCCAACTACCTGATATTCTAGAAAAGAAAAACCATGTGGCCAATAAAATATCATTGCCAGTGTTTAAAGGAATAATAAGCAAAGCATAGAGGACTTTAAAGTGGTGAAAATACTCTATGATCCTAGCATACTGTATTCAATAGTATATTAAAAGGATCCCTCACCATGATCCAGTGGGACTTTATTCCTGGGCAACAAGGATGGTTTGATATTCACAAATTAGTAAACATGATATACCACATTAACAGAATTATGGATGCGGAATGTAGCTTTTGACAAAATTCAATATTATTTTATAATTAAAAACTCCCAAAAACTTAGGTATAACAAACACCATATATGCTAAGCCCCATAGATACCATCAAACTCAATGGCAAAAGGCCAAAAACTTTTCCTTGAAGATCAAGACCAAGACAAAGACCCATCTCAACCACTTCCATTCAATGTAGTGCTGGCAAAAGCTCTCACCACAGCAAGCAGGCAACACAAAGAAACAAGAAGTATCCAAACTGGATAGAATGCAACTGTCTTCATTTGCAAATGACACGTTCTTATACACAGAAAACTCAAGTTCAACTACAATGACAACAAACCTATTAGAAATCACAAAGAAAGTTGCAACATACAAAATCAACTTATAAAAATCAGTAGCATTTCTACACACTATCAACAAACTACCTGAAAAAGAGACCAAGTAAACAAATCCATTTACAATAGCATCCCCAAATACTTAGGAATAAATTTAACCAAAGAAGTGAAAGATCTATACATTGAGCACTATAAAACACTGATTGAAATTGAAGGAAAGACAAACAGAAAGACATCCTGTGTTCATGGATTATAAGAGTTAATGCTGCTAAAATGTCCATACTGCCCAAAACAATCTAAAGATTAGATATAATCCCTATAAAAATTCTCATGACATTTCTTACAAAAAACAATCCTAAACACAAAAGAACCCCAATAGTCAAAGAAATCGGTAACAAAAGAGCAAAGCACATTACTTGATTTCAAAGTTACAAACTCATAATTATCAAACAACATGATAGTGGGGCATAATGCACATGCCTGTAATCCCAGATACTCAGGAGGCTGAGGTAAGAGGATCACTTGAGACCAGGTGTTGTAAGTCAACCAGGGCAACATAGTGAGACCCCATCTCAAAAAAATAACAACAACAACAACAAAAAAGAAAAAACCCAGCACAATACTAGCAAAAAACAGCAATGGATGAGAATATGGAGCCCAGAAATTAATCTACACACTTATGGTCAATTGATCCTTAACAAAAGTGCCAACAAAACAATGAGATAAGGTCAATGTCTTCATTAAATAGTGCTGAGAAAACTGGATATTCATATGCAGAAGAATGAAATTGAACCCTCGTTTCACTACATGCCAAAAACCAACCAAGATGAATTAAAGACATAAATCTAAGATTGAAACTGTAAAATTACTAGAAGAAAATAGGAGATGCATTGGTCTAGACAAACGCATATTTTTGCTATGACCCCAAAACACTAGCAAAAAAAAAAAAAGCAAAAATACAAAAATGACATTGTGTCAAACTAAAAAGCTTTGGGATAAGGAAACAATCACCAGCATGAAGAGATGACCAAGAAGAGGAGGAGAAAATGTTTGCAAACCATGTCTGATAAAGGGTTAACATCCAAAAGACATAAGAACTCAAACAGCTCAATAGCAAGAAAACAAATAACCTGACAAAATACTGGACAAAATCCAAACGGACATTTTTCAAAGGAAGATGTAAAAATGACCCAGTTATGGAAGAAGAAGAAGAAGTCCTCAATGTTACTAATCATCAGGGAAATGCAAATTAAAAATCATTATGCAATCACATCACACCTGTTGGAATAGCTATTACCCAAAAGACAAGTGTAGGTGAGGATTGGGGAAAAAGGCAACCCTTACATCCTTGCATGCCATTGATGGGAGTATCAATCAGTATAGCCATCATGGAAGTAATATTGAGTTTCCTCAAAAATTAAAAATAGAACTACCAGGTGGTTTAGCAATACAATTACTGAGTCTATACCCAAAGGAAATGAAATGAGTTTATCAAAGAGACTGCTTCACTCCCATATTCACTGGGGCGTTATTCACAATAGCTAAGATGTGGTATTACCCAAGTGTCCATCAAGGAAGAGCAGATAAGAAAATGTAGTATATAGACCAAAGAATACTATTAAGCCTTAAAAAAAAAGGAAATTGTGTCATTTGTGACAACGTGGATAAACCTTGAAGACAATATGCTACATAAATATAACCTAAGCCCAGAAAGAAAGAATACACAATCTCTCTTTCATGTGGAATCTAACGGAGTTGAACTCCTGGAAACAGAGAGTAGAATAGCGACACAAGCTGGAGTGTGGGTGTTGGGGGGTGTGGTGGGGGTGATAAGGAGATGTTGGTAAAGGGAACAAAGTTTCAGTTAAGTGTGATGTCCTAAAGATCTATTGCACAGCACAGTACAAGTAGATATTAAACACTCTCTTACTGCAAATGAGGTGATAGATATCTTAATTAACTTGATTTAATCATGTTGCAATGTATGCACACTTTGCATACTGTAAATATATACATTTTGGTCAATTGTATCTTAAAGAAGCTGGAGCGGGGAGCAATTGGGCATTATCTTGTAGAGAGAATTAAGCCTGTATATGCCCCATGACCCCAAGAAACCCACTTCCAGAATCTTCAAGGCAGCATCAGTTGCATTAGTCAAAAACTAAAAGGGGAGAATGAATCAATATCTTGTGATATTTGGAATTCCACAGAGCAATAAAAGTGAGTGAACCAACATGTATAAAAATAAACACGTTATGAATCATATAACATTCAAACAATGATAAATTGTGTGGAGAACCATGCATAGGTGGTAAAACTAAACGAAAAGCAAAGGCATAACAAACAAGGCCCTGGTTGGGGGGGGGGGGGGAAGGAGGACAGAAGTGGTTGGAAAGTGGCCACTGGCTCCACTGGTATGGTGACACTGTCCCTTCAGCTTCACTGTCAATCTTTGGAAATTCATTTCATTTTTGCTCATAGTGCATATATGGTACAAATCATATATAAATTTGGTTTCTCTCTGGTATACATGAAATCTTTCAGACAAAAGGTTGTTTTGTGAGTCAATGAACCATGGTCATGAAATCACAGTGCTTCATGGCTGAGAGAGCTGTGTCGAATAAGAGAAAAAGCCACAGACCAGGAGAAGAGCTGGTTTCAAGTCTTACCCTGGGCCATCTCCTAACTAGGTAATTCTATGTAAGTCATCAGGAAGTCTCAGTTTCTTTCTTTACAAAATGGGGAAAACAATTTCTCTTGAAGATATAAGAGATAAAACAATAGAACTTTTTAAAGTACTCTGGAATCTCTAATAAACCATATATTATCACAGATTAACATAAGGGTCCCAAAACAGGACATAGTTTTTCTCCCTGTTAATGAAATCATGCCTGTCAGCTGTACCCTCTTATAGTTGCACCAACGACCCTTCTTTCTTCTTCCTTGAAGTAGTCAGAACCTAGTCTCATTTCCCCTCTCCACCTGCAGATACACACCTCACGAGACTTAGCAGTCTCATACTAAGTAGACCCATAACCACCTTCTCAAAGGGCCAAGTTTGAGCCAAAGGAGCCTGGTGATGAGCATCCCCAGGTCATTTAAATCCATAAATACAAACTGGACTTTTTAAGGGATATATGAATCTTGTCCAGAGTGACCCAGAGCACCAACAATCATAGACTGGGAAAATCCCAGAAGATTGAGAAGGTTGGTGAGGATGTGCTACCTATTCTTACCCTGTCCAGGCTCTTGCTGCCCCACCCACTCTAGGGTCTCAGCTCCACCTGGCCCCTGGAGGTTAGACAGTGCCCTACTCCCATCAACATAAGCCCTTCTGTGCCACCTCTTGAAATCTGAGATAGAGGGGGATGTTCATCAAACTCCCCTTATCTCAAGTTCCCAAAGTATCAAACACATTTCTCTTGCTGGAGTGACAATAAAAGGCATACAGATATTTCCAATAGGTATACCAATAAAAATTAGCATCACAAGTCACCAAGGACCTCCAGCTGTCTTTGAGGCAAGCTAGAGAGAAATCCAGAAGTCTGACGAAGCGTCTTATTTGGAATCTCTTTGCCCTTCACTCAGAGCTCGATTCTCAAATCTCTCCAAGCAGGGCCACTCTCCATATGAGAGTCCTGAGGGCATCCCACCTTGGCCTGGCCACTGAGCACACCTCCTCCCTGCATAAGAAGGCTTTGCAATTCCCATTACCAGACTCCACGTTAGTCACATTTGACTGCTCCCAGGAAATGAAACTTGAGAGAGTTAGGATGCGGGAAGGGGGTGTGGGCGTGAAGAACATGAAGGAGAAGCTCATGTTATATAAGATACAAAACAACTGGGGTACAAATGAGTAAGCTTTGAGAAAGCAGGGATAAAGGAACCATGGAATGTAGGTGAATTGTTCCAAAAAGTTCCCCAATGTTTGGGAGGGTCCCTTAAAAGTAGTCTATTCAGGTTTTTCTACAATTTTCAAGGTATCTGGCTTACAGGAGAAACTTTGTATTTGTTGAATAAGACCAGGACTGAGAACATAGCAATGTGAGTATTATAAGACAGCCAGGTACAGTGGCACATGCCTGTAACTCCAGCTTCTCAGGAGACGGAGGCAGAAGGATTGCAAGTCTGAGGTCAGACAGGGAAGCTTAGCAAGATCCTCTCTCGAAATAAAAAAATGCAGAGAGCAAGGGGTGTAGCTCAATGGCAAGGTGCTTGCTTCACATATGCAAGGCCCTGGTTGTAATGAAAAATAAAAATAAGTAGTAGTATTATAAAAGACCTGGGACCCTTCTAGAATAAAGAAGAGGTAGGTACCACAGGGGAGTTCAAGTAGAGTGAGTGACCTCCAGGGACAGTGGACCTGTTGCTGGCAGGGGACAGACCACACTAGGTAGTTATTCACAGCTCCCCTTTAGACCTGTACACAACATTCACACCACAGCATTAGCTTGAGGGATACAATGTGTGGCTGAAAAACAGCTTTTTGTGAGAACAGGAAATAACAGATATAAAGTCACATGAAACTTAAAAGCAAAGACACATTTTGTTTTTAAGTAGTTCCTTGGAGGAGAGTCTTCCTGTGTTCAGATTCTCGTTCAGCACCTACTCTGCACGACACACGGTGCTGCTCTCACCGAGTACTCATATTCCTCTTTACGGTTTACAAAACATTTCCACGGGCAGTATTTCAAGAGTAACTCAGTCATTTCAGACATTAAGTTCCCAAACCCATTTTTACTCCTTTAATTCAAAAGGCTGTCAAACTGCAAACTAGAATTAACTTATTTATTTTCTGTAGTGTGATACTAAAAAGGTTTTTAAAAACCCAGATTTTTTTAAGAAAAAAAAAAAAACCTTTTAAGAACATCCATCTTGAATGGAAATGTGGTATTAGCTTTAAGAACAAAGGAAGAAATTCAGCAACCCTAACAAAGACCATAGGAGGAAAATCTGCTAAGGAACAGTCTTGTAAGCCCAAGAATAAAAGCACGGAACACAATCTTTTAAGAGACTAAAAGATTATGAGCTGAAGTGATTGGAACAAAAATCAGAAATCCTAGCTAGGTGCAGTGGCCCAAGCCTATAGTCCTAGCTACTCTGGAGGCTCAAATAGGAGGATCACTTGAGCCCTGCAGTTCAAGGGCAGCCAGGCCAATAGGATGAGACCCTAAGGAAAAAAAAAAAATTCCGAAGCCCTCAGTATGAAATCTGCAACTGTTTTTTTGTGTGGCTGTGGAAAGTGGTTTTGTCTAATCACTCAGACACAGTTTTATCCAGTGCCACTAGATAAAGTGTCACTTGCTAGATTGGAAAATACAAGGTGTAGAAGATGCCACTGCTGTACCTAAGTAAATCTAGTCTTCCAGGGAGACAGACAAGTAACCCAGTTTAAAAGGAAAAAAAAGAAGCATAAGCTATAAATGGGACATAGATGAATTAGAGAACAGAGAGACAGTATCCAGGGAAGAGGGCATTGCATCTTGAAAAGTAAGTAGAGAATGGAGACACCAGCCCCTGAGAATATACAGACCTGGGATTTGCTGGAAGTGACAATGAAAGCTCAGGGGTACATTTGGAGAGGCTGAAACCCACAGTAGCAAGGTGGGTACATCTTATTCTCCTCGGTCCTTTGGCTTACTTATCTTTGACTGGTGGAACTAAGAGTGTGCATCCCTCCAGAGCAACCTGGAGGATCACTCTTGTCTCGAAGTCCTTAAAACTATTACATGTTACATCCTCTTTCAAAGGAGGCTAAGAAAAACCTGAGGAGGTTGACTCAACTATGGTCACATGGAGTCCAAGGGTCAGAGCCTGCCCCAAAGGAAAGGACCCGAGGTACCTGCCATGGGGTATCGGGACAGTCATTGATACTGCTCACATGTGTTTGGCTGTCTTCTTTGTGGATGAGCCCACATGACCAGTTCTGTGAAATATGTTTAAGCTCAAATACTTCATTGCCAGGGAAAGAATTCCCAGCGCTCCCGGCATCCCCACCATGGTGAAAGAGTGTGGCGGGAGCGCAGGAGGCAAGGAGGAGTGTAAGAGGCGAGAAGGTCAGAGGGCAGCTGCCCATCAGCCCAGGTTCCAGAGCAAGTGGGGAAGACCTGCACAGAGCCCAGCCTACCAGATGGCAGCCATGCAACCTGGGAGGTAGGTATGACCTCCTCTGCATAGATTGGAAAAACCAAGAATCAATGAAGCTAATTAATTTAGAGCTAGTAGGTGGCAGATGAGGACTCAAATTCTTATCTGGCTCCGTTCAAATACAGCCCCATCATCCCGAGGACTTGATGTGATTTACTTTCTTCTGTGGGTTGCAGGAAATCCTCAAAGGTTTTTACATAAGGGAGTAACGTGATTAGATCTATTTTAAGAAATTAGCTATGTTTGTGCCAAAGACTACAGATGAGGAGAGGACGCCATTTGGTAGGCTACGGGAAGAACCTGGGTGTGACACAATCAGGGGCGCCAAAAATAGACAGGAGGATGGGAAAATCGGCAGACATTCCACAGCATGAAAAGGCATTTTGCAGACCACATAAGGAAGAGCCAGGAAATCCAAAGACCCCCCACTCCAAGATGGCCAGGGTGGGGGGCGAGTCAGTAAAAGGAGGAGGAGTGGGCTTGGTATAGGAAATGGATTTAGTTAGTGATAAGCAAGCCTGAAGGAATTCCTTCAGATCTTCACACAGTGGGATACACGGCTGTGCGGAGGCACAGGGAGGCCAAGCTTGGAGACGTGGATCCAAGGATCTTAAGGACACAGAAGGCTCCAGGCTGTGTGGTCAATGAGACCTCGCATGAAGAGCAGGACAATAACGCTCAGAATGACTCCCTGAAGGGAGCCGATGTTCTCCCAGAACCTAAAGAAAGAGAACATACCCTGTCCTCTCAGTGGCTGTCCCCTCGATGCCAGGCATGGCTGTGCCACTCATATGAAATGTGGGTAGAATTGTCCCATGGCCCACTAAGCCTGTGAACCACCAGTGCACCCCTCTCTTCCGATAATGTGACTGTGGAAGGGGTGGCATCACAGGAGAGGCGTCTGTCAGCCTGAGTCTGAGTGGTCTCTGTGGTGACTGACCCTGCAGTTTTAGTGACCACTAAAATGTCTGTGCCCCTTCCAAACTTCTACACTGAAATTCTAACCCTCAAGACAAATGGTTTTAGAGGTTGGGGACTCAGGTGATTCAGTCATGAGGGTGGGGTGCTCGTGAATGGAATTAGTGCCCACATGAAAACACCCCAAAGAGCTCACTCACCCCCTCTGTTATGTCAGGAAGACAGTCATCCATGAACCAGACACCAATTCTGTCATGGGTTGATTTCAGACTCCCAGTCCCCAGGGCTGTGAGAAACTGTCACTCAGAAGGTAGCTGGTCTGTGGCATTCTGCTACACAGGCCTGACGGGACCTGGACAGCAGCGTGGCCTGAGGTGCTCCGACTAACACCGAGAGGGGGTGGTCAGCCATGCAGGAAGTGGACCAGGAGACAGCTGAGGGAAGGGGGAAGGTCTCACAGAAGGCACCACGGACTAAGCAGCATGGACTCCCTGGGGACAACCGAGGACAGCATGGGGTGTGGCGAGTGTGCCGTGTCTGGTCCTCTGTCTGGCGAGGCGTGAGGCCCACTCTCGGGAGGTTTTCCCTGCTGGCTCTTGAGCTCTGGAGGCCGGGAGCGGGCGTGGGAAGCAGGCTGCTGGGCTGGGCTGCGCGCGAGTTAGGGAAGGCGCTGGAGGAACGCGCAGTTCCTGCCTCCTGGCCGCTGGTTAGCAGCCTACCCGTTCCTCCTTGTGGCCGTTTTCACTCACCCAGGCCCATGTGGTTGTCACATCCTTGGCTTGTACTCTCACTCGTCACACTTCCCTGATGGTCGCTGGATCACACATCACAGCACATCAGACCTGGCTCCTTGGTCACAAGGACATAGGGAGCACATTCAAAGCCCTTTCTCTGCCAGGGATGCCTCCAGCGCCATCTCCCAAGGCACATTTTTTTTAATGGGGGGTAGGTACTGGGGATCTAACCCAGGGGCATTTTACCACTGAGCTACATCCCCAGCCCTTCTCCATTTTTAATTTTGAGACAGGGTCTTACTAAGTTACCATGGCTGGCCTTGAACTTGTGAGCCTTGCGTCGTTTCCCTCCTGGGCAGGAGTTTGTCTCTTCTGCACATGTCTATGGCAAGAACAGGTGGCCTGCCTGCTCCAAGCTTCCCAGGCCACTGCCCAGCCACTGGCAGGGAAGGATGTGGAACAGCCCTCCCAGAACCCCAGCCCCTGCTGGACTGTCCTGATGGGCAATGTGCCTTGTGTCTGGTCAGGGCCTCAGTCTCTCTGGGCCCACATCAAGCCAGCCCTAAGGGCACTGGAGTAAAAGTCTGCAGAGAATACCTCCCGTTTCCCAGCTCAGCACGCTCACTTCTTTCACATGTTTACACAGGGCTCCCTGCCACTACATTGCTATCCTCCCTACAGAGGGCCAGGCACAGCATATTCACCAGCCCTGGGCCTGGACAGTGGCCCCCCGAGTTCACTCCCTGCAACAGGCATGGCTGCTCTGTATACTCCCAGAGGGCAGCAGAGTGAAGGCCCCAGCTTACAGGCTTTGAATTAAGAGGAGCCCAAGTTAAAATGCTGGCCCTGCACTTCCAAACTGGAAATGCTCGGGCAAGCTCCTAAGCTCGTGGTAGCCCTTTGCCCCATCTGCAGTTTGTGGGGAACACAGCCTATCTTACTGAGTTGTTATGACCATCACATAGAAAATATACAAAAACGTTCCCACTAGAATATTGTGGCTAGTCAACGTATCTTCTCATCTTTCCCCTTATTTTTCCAGATTACTTCATCTTTTGCAACTCGACTCCCTAAAGTCTGTCCTGCCTTGGCACCTCTCCTGGAGCTCTGTCATTCTTGGGTACCAATAAGTGAGTTGTGCAAAGTTGTTAAGGAGTGTAAGGGAGAAAATGTGTAATTTTTACCATATATATCATCTGTAGTTATTTAGAGGCTTTTGCAAAGCATTACTCTAAAAGTAGAAAATTGATGTTTTACAGGGGGCTAGTTTCAGAGGTCCTTAATGATGAAAGTTATGTTAATGATTATATGCCAAGCACTGTACTAAACTCTTTGTATTCATTCTCAAACGAAATCCTCTCAAATCTGAGGATCATCCCCATTTCATAGATTGAGAAATTGGAGCTCAAAAATGGTGGACGTTTTGCCCACAGTCACACAGCTAATTAAAGGAAGAATCCGATTCAAGCTTGAGCCCTCTGGTCCAAAACCACCCTGCTAGACTACCTCTGCCTCTTTCTGCAAGGGGACTTTCCAAAGCCTTCTGATCATGGTTGCCTCTTTATGTCTGTATTTCCCCTCATCTTTTGAATTCTTAATACCTATTCAGTATGTGCATCTTACATACATGTCAGTGATGCATCAACACAATAGAAAAAGCCTTTACAGTTAACACTTCAAAAACTGTGCCGCTGTCATTGCTATTACATGCAGCCCTTTGCTGCAGCTCCTGGAGAGTGATGCATTTATAGGTGAGCGGTAACGTTGTTTCAGGTTTTTTATTTACCCCCAAATAAATTAGTAAATAAAAATATTATTTCTTTTCAAATAACGTGCATCTTGATTCCCAGTTTCAGATCCATGGTCTAGGTAAAATAACCGCTTTCACCATCCTCTCTTGGAGGCAGTCACAACTAATCTCTGTGCCAGGCATATGGCCCAGCTCAAAGAGGCACCCCATGGTCCTCAGCTCAGAGCTCCAGGAAGACCAGAGCCAGGAAGGCAGCAGCCCATCTAGACAGGCTGTGTCTTTGTTCACAGAACACATCTGCAAGCTCATTTGCTTAAAACGCCATGTCCCAGAGGTTCATCCAGCCTTCTTGGTCCAACACCCACAATAGCTGTCTGCAGGTTAAAAGCTCAGTCCCTCTGTCATGAGGCTGTCATGATCAAGCCAGACCCAACTCAACTACCCTTGTTCCCACTCTCCAACACAATGTCCTTTCTGTCCCATGAATGAATTGGGGGCTGCCTCAAGGCTCATCCTGCCCAAAGTATTTCTCTTTTTGGTCCTCCTGCCCAAAATATTTCTCTCCCAAATCCACTTCACACCATCCCTTGGTTCAGCTAAATCCTAGCCACTTTTCAAAAACCAGTTCAAATTCCACCTGTTCCACAAAGCTGCTCTCATGAGAGAGGCTGCGGTGATATCTGCTGTCACAGAACACCTACTACAGGGACAGCCAATGGAAAGAACGTTCAGGTTAGCTTCCTGGGGAGGATGGAAGCCCCCAGAGAATCAGGTCTCATCCTTCTTTGGAATGCTTCTATATTTGGTGATCAGGTCATATACTAGCCCAGTAGGCTTTAAAAGATAATTGCTGTTTCTATTCTTTCCTAAGTGACCTCTGTTATAAATACGTAGGATGTATGCATTAGAATTTCTGGATTCCCTGGATGTGACAAAAATCATACCTCAGATTGCATTGTGTTATTTAAAATTACATGTTGAAAGAAAAAAGACTTTC
Organism: Spermophilus citellus; assembly: GCF_964194105.1. Taxonomy (NCBI): domain Eukaryota; kingdom Metazoa; phylum Chordata; class Mammalia; order Rodentia; family Sciuridae; genus Spermophilus; species Spermophilus citellus. The sequence continues at coordinate 152,269,099 of NC_138187.1, forward strand.
TAATCAAGCATAACAGTAGTGTGGTGCTCCGTATATAATTGCCCTTTGATTCTACTGATTATGGAGCCAACTGAGACATACAGGAGTCAGATAAATCAAGATAAAAATACCAGCTTTCTTCCTGATAAAGCCTGTGGGGGAACATGGCTATTATAGCATATTTCATATACTTTCCTCTGAGGTTGGTGGAAGCCTCAGATTCAGAAGCCACAGATATAGAGGGCCAAAGGAGCCCAGTTCTAAGTTTACCCACGATGAGTGAGGAGGAGTGAACACAGGGTGGGAACAGGGGAACATGAAGTCAGGGAAGAGGAAACTCCCCCAATAAATGGCTCTAAGGTAGAGGACACATGGTACAAATATGAGCTAACCAGTTAGCATCCGGAAGGGGTTGGAAATTTAGTAGATTTTCCTGTAAATTTAGTCTTTGCTGATACAAAGAACTAAGGAGATAATTTGCTTATTTCAGAGAGAGTTGCTGTCCTCCTTAGGGGGATATCAGTTCACCCTCTACCATCTGTTGAGGTTGACATGGATTATTGCCCAAGTTTTTTGCTGGGGTCAAGTGAGAGCCCATAATAATAATGAGGACCCAAGACTTCAACTGGGGTGATGCTCACTAGTTCATTCAACCAACATGTTAACTACCCTGTACCAGATGCTAGGCTGGGGGGAGACAGTATACAAGACACAGGCAAGTGGGTGTAATACTAAGCAGGCACAAGGTGGCAGCAGGATTCTCAAACTCAACCAATTCTAAGATATGGGCAAACTGAGGACTGGATTAAAATATAGTAAAACACTGAATATGTGCGGGGAGGATAGAGACTACCACATCCATGGCCCCTCTAAAGGGAAAAAGTGAACACTGACTTGCAAGAGAATCAAGGAATATCTTCATTAAAACATACTTTTTATTTTTTGAGTAAACAATTCTAATCTGCTTTGGGTATGTTTCCAACTCAAGTATGGTAGACAAAAACATGACCTACAAGTCCTTCTCGGTCTTCACATATTGTGCTTCTCAATGCTTCCTCTTTTGTTTCAGCTACACACAGCTCTGGGGCCCTTCTCCAAGAGGAGCCTTAGAGTTGTACCAAGCTCCATAGCAGGGGCTTTAGACCCTAAACTGCTGTGGAAAGGTTGGCACAGCACTCCTGGCCATGAGGACTCGAGTGACCCTCACTGAACAGAGCCAAGCTGGGCTGTAAGAAAGGGTGGTGGAAGGAAGGAGAGGAGGTGAAGCAGAGCATGGAGATAGCCTGGCTTCCAGAGAGTTCTCCAGCACAACAAGCTTCACACACAATTCAGGGGTCTCTTGTCAGAAGCCTTTAGCTGCACATTGTCCAGAGTCCAGGAGCCTGCAAAAGGCATTCCAACCCATGGTAGCAATCTCTAGGTCTCTGCCATCATTGGCCAGGAGCAAGCAGTTTGGACAGACCAGGTCCCTAGACAATGGCAAGAAGTGCTAACAGCCACTTCGGATGTGTCCTTTGCTTCAAGTTCACCGTTTTATTATTTTTATTATTTTCATTCTTTCCCTTCCAGGCTCTCCTGCCTTCCCATGCAAAACTGGTTCAGAGATGCCACTTTTGGAGCTCATTATGTTGTCATGGCAACTAGAATGTTCAAAGTTTATTTCTCTTCTTCTCCCTTTCACGAACCCTCCTTCCCTATCCCCATTTCTTAACACACATGTGTTTTGCACAAGAAACAAGACGTGGAAGACAATGAGACTGATCCCTCCATCAGGTCCATTTCTAGCACTCTCTACATTGCAGCACAGTACGACCCTGCCCGGGTACATGAAATTACCCCCACTGTCACTTCTCCAGTGAATCTCTCTGAACAGCCATCCCCACGAGGCTTGGGCCTTGTGAAGCAGCCTTCACCTATGCCTCTGCCTCTCCTGCAGAGAAAAGCAGGTGCATTTCCTCCCTGCTTATGTAAACCACAAACATGCCATATTATTTATCATTCTTTAGCCCTTAAAAGCAATGTTTTAAAAAACTACTGCCACAGCCGCTGGAGGTGAGGGGAAGTAAAACACCTCAGAGATTCTTCACACGGGGCTCCTCTTCAGATCAGAGGAGCTATGCTTGCCAAAAAGGAGAGGAAATCCCCAAAGAAAATTAGCAAGATGGTTTGCTTAATTATAACATTAACCTTTGCTATCAAAACCCAAGCGAAACAGAGAGGGAAAAGGAAACAAAGCAGGGAAGGAGGAGCCTGAACTTTTGCACTGAACACAGGCATCTGGGGAAGGCTGCGGTTCGCTCCCCACCTGGCTCACTCATCTCCTGGACGAAGTCTCAGCCTCTGGCACACAGAGCTGGCACCTGGAGGCAAAGTCCTTGTTTGGTCCACACAGCTGCTCAAGAGGTTGGCACTTTGAGGACCTTTCTCTGGCTCCCTGATGGAGTCCAGGTGACCCAAGGGAGATGGTCAGAAGAAGCACACTCCCTGTGGCTACGGCACAGGCCCTTCTTTCTCCCCACAGGCCTGTGACCTTGCTGCACTGCCCACTGGGGCAAGGTAGGACTCCTGGGCCAGAAAATGCAGGAATTCTGGATCAGAGAGATGTGAGACTGACAGATGGGGCCCTGACCTAGGTTAGGGCATACCCTCTGGAAAGTAAAAACCAGTGCAGCCATCCCTCTGTATCTGTGAGGAACTGGTCCCTGGAACACCCTCAAACACTCAAATCTGCAGATTCTGGGATGCTCATATAAAATGCCATAGAATTGTTGGGAAGAACAACAAAAAAATCTGTATAGATTCAATATACATGTAATTTTTGCCCCAAATACTATTTGTTTTTTCAGGGCAAGGGGCGTACCAGGGATTGAACTCAGGGGCACTTAACCACTGAGCCAATCTCCAGCCCTTTTTTGTATTTTATTTAGAGACAGGGTCTCACTGAGTAGCTTAGCACCTTGCTAAGTTGCTGAGGCTGGCTTTGAACTCAGTATCCTCCTGCCTCAGCCTCCAGAGCTGCTGGGATTACAGGTGTGTGCCACTGTGCCCAGCTACCCCAAACACTTTGATCTGCGGTTTGAATCTGTGGATACCGAGGGCCAACTCTGTTTTTAATTTACGAACCTACTGAGTTTAAGATTAGAATCTGACATCAAACCTGATCGATGAGTATTTTAAGACTCTGCATACTTATCATTTATTGCTGGTAACATACGGAGATCCCCAAATACTAAAGTCGTAAAAGCTTCAGACTAGAGTATTCCTTAAATTAGCCCTACTCAGGATTATCTGTGTAGATGGGAGGTAAGCAGTGGTAACAGGGTGCTACACTATGCTGTGAGGAGGAGGAGGGTGAGAAGAGCAGGAAGGTCAAGCAGGACACGTGGGTGGGGGAAATGAAATGGAGTGAGGGTCATCAGGGGAAGCGAGAGAGAAATGGGCAGTGACTCTAAACTGGCAAGTTTGGGGAGAAGGTGGCATCCCATTAAATGAAACCTTCAAGACTCCAGCTGACCTCGTGGGACATGACAGGAGACTCCTGCCCAGGACTGAGGCACAGCATCCCATCCCAGAGCACCCATCCTCCGGCCCTGTGAGGCGTGTTCTCATTCTGGACAGTGGACCACCTGCTGCCCCAGCCCACTCTATTTGCAATTCTGTTCCCGCCCTGCCTCGTAACTCACCTGGACACTAACCCCAGATGGACTATTTCTGGGACACAGTAATGCTCAACAAAAGTTAAATGAATAAACTATTCCTTGAATGGACAGGAAGCATTACATGTTCCAACCCCCACCACATTCCCTCAGACCACCTCTGAGTTCTGAAGCTGCTGAGGACAAATCCCATACCTTCTAAGTGACAGCATTCACTTTGAAAGCATCTCTCTGATTCTGTTTGAAGGATTTTTCTAGTCCCCTAAGAACCTCGTCTGCCCACAAACAGGGCAGGCCAAATGTGACATAACTCAAGGGGAAACATGTATATATACATACATAATATACGAACACGTACACACACACATTCCAATTTCCCAGTCCCTTGATGGCCCAATTCCAAGGAACATCCTACATGACTCCTCAGAGGGTTCCCAGCAGAGTAAGCCCCAGCTGTCCACACTGGTAACCCTCTACAACACCGCATACTGTAGGTTATTCCCCTTCTGTGCCTCCATTTCCCTCATTCCCTTTTGCAATCAGGGATCACCACTATTTTAGCCAGTTTTTCTGCCGCTATGGCCAAAAGACCTGAAAGAATAATTAGAAGAGGAAAAGTCTATTTGGGGGCTCATGGTTTCAGAGATCTCGGTCCACAGACAGCTGAATCCATTCCCCTAGGTCTGAGGTGCGGCAGAGAACCGGGACAGAAGAGCTCAGGACACTGCACCAGGAATAAGAGAGCTTTGCTCACCAAGGACAAAATTCAGACCCCAAAGGAGGGGCCTACCTCCTCTAGCCACACCCTACCAGCCTACAACACCACTCAGTTAATCCCTATGGAGGATGAATGCACCGATTAGGTTAAGGGTCTCATTTCACCTCTAAACCTTTTTGCACCGTTTCACATGACTTTCGGGGGGGGGGGGGGGAACACCTAACATCTAAACCATAACCACCCAAATAAACTTCCTACACTCAATCCTTTTCTAAGTCTTATTTTTCATTGGTCACAGTTATGATATCGGGATCTATTATCATATATTTGCATATGCGCGATAACAACTTCACCAATTTCATTTCCCAGCACCTCCCCTCTGAGGGTCTTCTTTAGAGGAATCCAAGCCAAAACACTCTGTGAACTAGCTAGTGTAATAAATAAACTTCCTTCCCAACAGAAATATAGGGGTTGGGGGAAGGGGGATATTAATCCAGGGGGAGAAAAGGTGTGTAATCTCAAATACAAATGCCATCTACTTTTCAAACTTTTCCAGGAGAAAGTATTAATTAAGTTTGAAAAGCTATATGGACAAATTTCTAAAAAGAAAAAGTGTTTGATTTGCTCATCTCTAAAACTGACTAGCATCACAACCCAGAGAGATATTTGCTACTGCTGCTGAGAATGGTACCGAACAAAGGGACCAGAAATGAATAGCTGACCTGCTCTCTCTGGGGGCTACACAACGTAACCTGAGATAACTTGAGGTTCCCTCTAGCCATTTTTTTTCCTATTCATAGGTGTATGCAGAAGGAATATAGGGACTGAGGATATCAATAATATCCGATTTCCAGATCTTTATCTTTGGAAAGAACATGAAATTCCTTTAATCTGCTAGAGCAACTTTCACCACCGGATAATACAGAAGCCTCCTCATAAACACTACCAAGTGGAGAACAGAGGTGCCCCATACAGGTCAATTAATGCATTCAAGATACTACTGCCCAGTTATTATTTTTTTATCCCAGTTGATTAGAAAGTCACATTTTCAGATGGATACTGTCCATCTGAAACACAGCATCACTTCTCTTAGGAGGACAGTGAAGGAGCAGGTGTGTCAGCTGAGGCTGGGGTCCCCATGGGATCCACAGCAGGCAGACAGACCAGCACAGAATGTAGGGCTCGGGCAGCAATTCTCTCAAGTCTGATTTTTTCGTCTTCCCAAGACTCAAAGCTGCAATCCAAAGCTTGTTCATTTTCTTCATAACATTTACCATTTGTGCTATTTGTTTCCTCGCCTTCTATCTTGGCTGTTAGAAAGTAAAGTTCACGAGGCTGAAGCACCTCATCTAGTTCACTGTCAAGCCCAACATGCCCGACACGTGAGCACTTCACACACATGCACACAGAATGATATTATTTTAATATGAACGCTCAAATTAGCGTTTCTTTCCCTCACCTCCCTCTACTTAAGTAGCTTGTGCCTTTTTCAGTTCTTTCTCACTAAGGTGTTAAGGACTGTTAAGTCATTCCCTCCCTCATATCAGATCCGATCATTGGGTACCTTGGTCTAAATGGGAGTAGAGAGTGAAATCACGGAGGAGAAGCTTCCCAGCAGGCAGTGGTGGAGTGGAGAAGTAAAATCACATCCCATTTTAACACCACTCTGGTCAACTGACAAAGAGTTGGAAGCCTCTTCCAGTCCAGTCACTTTAGGCCGCTGGACTTGGAGCTGCTCAGGGGTTGTTATCCAGCAGAGTATAATATAGGTAAGTCCTGTGGCCCCCTTCCCAGGCTTTGGGGTCCCTCCTCCTCTTCCCCCATATGCTCTCAAATACTGTTCATTTTCCAGGTTCTTTGTGAAACATGGCATCTCAGGTCTTTCCCGCATATCAGAGCTTGCTTCAACAGGGAAGAGTAATTTCAATATTTTTGCTAAATGAGGAATATTTTGGGACACAATGATAATTAAGTGTTGAGAATGTAGTGATGCACTTGACATCAGGGGGAAAATAAAGAACTTTTAATTCGACTGCAACTCTTAACAGCATCTGAACTTAACAGCTAGCAATGCCAAGCACCCAGTATATAACCCAGTTGTAAAGACTGTGATTATCAACTGGGGAAATTGAGAGGTATTATTTCAGCCACCTCACTGCGCACGTGTCTGCAAGTGCATGGAAAACAGGTCTAATTATAGGAACTTGCCCAAGGCCAGAAGCTCAGAATGAAGTGGGGCTCTAATGCTAGTACAGCTTTTCCTCACGGTGAGGCTGATTACTATGAGGTTCTACAGACCAGAAAGAGATTAAGTCCAGGAAAAATCATCTTTTTTTCCCCCCTAATCTTGAGTGGCCTAAGATTTTTGGTATTAAAGCAGCAGTGAAGTAAGCACATGGGTAAATGATGACAGCAAAAAAGCCATTAAAAAGTCCTCAAACAGCAATGATTCCATCACACGGGGGTCCTGTCCATCAGATGGGTAATGACAGACATTCCATTTCTCCATGTAACGGGGAAGGTCTATGGCACTGTACTTAGAGTTATCCCTTGACACCAGCAAACTACAGGGTTCTATTATAGTATTTTGCCCAGCTCCTCAACTAACACTAAATTTGGGGTTCCAGGGAATAGTATCCATTGAAAACAATGCCTAAAACCTTAGGAAAATTCTGAAGAATACAGACATCCCACAAACAAGACATTGGCCTTTGACTGGTTCACTGGAAGGAATTTACTGGGCCTGCCCATGAGCTTGTTAATTGTGCTTGCCAAGTGCTAGGCAAGGAAAATGGGCTCACCATGGTGCTTTCTTCATATGCTGTTAAAGGTGCAAAGACCTCCATGGGTAGCTATGAAACAAAGCAACAAGGGCCCCAACAAGGAGTTGGCAGCAATGAGAGCTCAGATGAGGAAACTTGACCCTGAGGGACGAGTCAGAGACCCCAGTCAATAAGGTGTGTGAAGCAGTTGTTGGGGTCGATTTTTTTTTTTCCCGGGCACAGACACGATTACCTGGGAGATCCAGGAAGAACAGCTGCATGGCAGGGCTAAGAGGGCTTAGAATCGAGGCTGGAAAAGCAGGCCAGGGCTCAGCCTTGAGAGGTCAGGCAAGACAAACAACATTAGTTTTGGTCTCTTTTTTCAACGAATTGATGGTGAGAGAAGCTAACATTTGAGGCTTTGTGATTAGTCTATTTTAAGGGTCTTTAAAAACAGCTAAAATTAAAAGAACTCTGTATTCCTCCTGTCTTCCTACCCAGCATTGTTACTGTTTGTTCTTTTTTGGAGAATTTATTGGCATATAATATTTTTAAAATGATTTAGTAATCATTGGTCTACATTATTGACATTGTCTTATAACTTCCACACAAATTTGTACCACTTACTAGGGTTCATTATTATTATTATTATAATATTTTAAGCCAGCAGGTATATATGGGAAAACCAGAAGTCTCATATTGGTGACAAAAAGGTAAAAGGATGCGTCCTCTCTGGATGACAAATAAGGTTCTCATAAAACTAAACACAGGTTTTCCATATGGCCCAGCAATTGTGCTCTTGGACATTTACTCCAGAGAAAGGAAAATCTACATTCACACAAAACCCTGTCGTCAAATGTCCATAGCGGTCTTACTTTTAGTAGCCCCATGCTGAAAACCACCCACTGTCCTCCAAGGAGCGCATGGTCAGACTGTGCTAATCCAGAGTGGAGAATGCTCCTCACTAACTAAAGGGATGAACACCCGACATAAGGAACAACCTGGACAGATTAAGGAAATTCCATGGTGTGGGAAAATAGTCGATTTCCAGAAGTTACACTCCATGTGATTCCATTTACATAACAATTTTTAACAAGATTAGAAAGATGGAGAATACTGATTGCCAGGGGTTGGGGTGACAGTGGTGGAGAGCCTGTGTGACTATGAAGGCAAGAGTCTTATGGTGAACTGTCCCACATCTTGGTTGTGGTGGTGTTATGCAAACCTACACATAATAAAATCGTGTAGACCCCCCCACACACACACACACACGTGAATGAAGGGGAAACGGGGGAAATCAGACTAAGTTCTGGGGACTGTGCCCACCTCAGTTCCCATTTGGGTTTTGTACTACACTCAGCAAGATGTCACCATCAGGCAGAACCTGGGAGAAGGGCACAAGATCTCTAACTTTCCCCCCCCACACCTTTTTTTGGTTCTATAATCATTATTTCAATAACAAAAAAGAACGGAAAGCCAGATGGGCTCTCCACATCACCAGCCTCCACAGATACTTTATAATCCATGTCGTCTTGGATCTCAATGACTCACTCAGCCTTTGGGGTCTTCTCATTCCTTTTGAAACTCTGTTTCTTTGTCCCCTTTGCCCCGATGCTTTTGTGAGATCCATCTGGATGTTCTTAGAGTTTCTAGGAGCCCATCTTCTCTGCCTGCCCTCCGTGGATGACCTTGCCTGTTGGTACCATTTCCTGTTGTGTTCCGACAGTGTGTCCCGTCTGTTCTCTGTCCTGACACACAGATATTCATTGACCCCATCTACTTTTTCAGCCTCCTGAGCCTCAAAACCGTCCGACTGAAATGGAACACAAACCCAACAAGGGCTTTTCTCCCCTTCCAATCTTATTCCCCTCGACAAATGGAGCTGGAGTTCTCCAACTCATCACAAGGGAATCTTGGGATCATGTTCCCCAGGACCTTCCCTCCCGATGTCCTCTGCCTGCATGGACACCTGTCCTGCTCTTGTTCCCTCTCCATTTCAGCCAGCAGAACCCGGAGCCTTGTTTTCAGTCTACAACTGGTGCTTTATTACAGTTACTAGCCATTAATCACCTTTTTATCTTCCTACCTCCCCTAATCCTCTAGGTAATCATTTTAAAATGCAAAATGAATCCAAGTTTTTGTCTTTTGGCCTTATGAATGAAATTGTAGCAGTGTATTTTTATTATTACAAATTCAAATTTGTCAGTTATTTCTTTCATGGATTATTGATTTGTATTCTTAGAAAAACCCTCTGCCTTGAAGATTTTTAAGTTGTTCATAATCAACACTTGTGATTTAATTTTTTTGAATGAATTTGCTAGCTCCATCTGCAATTTATTTTTGTATAACATGGTGACCTAATTCAATTTTTCTTTCCAAGTGACTGCTCAGTCATCAATACCATCCATTGAATGATTCCTTTTCACTAATTTGAAATATCATGTATCTATTATGTAAATCTATATATTTGGTAGCCTTTGGATCCCTCTATTTCTGTATAATACCATACTGTTTCAATTACTGTAGCTTTAGAATACATTTTACCACATGCAGCAAAAATTCATTAACAGTACATTAATGATTGAAGTAGGGTAAAGAAGAATGAAATTATGGCATTTGCCAGTAAATGTATGGAGCTGGAGAACATAATGCTAACCAAAATAAACTAATCCCAAAGAACAGAAGGTTAAATGTTTTCTCTGATATGTGGATCCTAATTCACAAGGGAGTAGGGCACTAGGGAAGAATAGAGGTCCTCTGGATTAGACAGAGGGGAGTGGCTATGGGGGTAGGAAGGATATGAATGAATCAGACATTATACCCTAGGTGCATATATGATTACATGACCAATATAATTCTACATCATGTACAACCAGAAAAATGAGAGTCATGAATAACTAATTAGAACAATTTTTTAAAACAAGATTGAAGTAGGGGAAAGCCATATCTATAATTTGAAACATTCTTTTCCAAGGATAGGATTTGTCATTTCATTCACCTAAATTGGAGTATGTCCCTTAGAGTCTTCCATATTAGGATCCTACTTTCATGATGGCAGGAATTTGTTTTCATTTCTGCTGTATTCCTAGCGTCTAGAACACTGCCTAGCATATAGGAGAAGGTCAATACCCGTTTGTTGAAAAGTTGATCAAATGAAAACATAATGAGTCTATTACTTAGGCAGAGGGAACCCATTCTAAGTAAGAAAGATCACAAAGACAAGACCGTTTTGCTGTGAATAGCAAACTGGCTCAGAACAGGGACAGCATTTAGAGAGGCAATTGCTTCAGTCCAGGATGCAGTTCATGAAAACTTTTCAAGTGGACTCAGTAGGTATTGACGAGCAATTAGACTCAGAAGTGAGGAGAAAGCATCAGGGTCAAGTAAGGCTTCAATTTTGGATAATGAAGGTGATAAAAGATAATAGAAGGAAAATACAGAAAAGCAGTATGCATGTTTAGTGGTAGGATGAAGGGAATGAGATGACTCCTTTGGGGTATCCCAAGTCTGAGTCACTTAGGGAATGGCTAAGACAAGATGTAGAGTTTGAAGTTTAGTAGCAGATAGGTAAATTCAGGATTGTCTCTTAGTAAGGCCATCTTCTTAAATATTACTTCATGTTATATTATTCTTCAAGTAAAAATCACCTCCTCTGAGAAACATAAGTAAAAATGGGATTTTAAGATGGAAACCATTCTTGAAATAGGTTTAAATACAGTCACTGTGCAAGGTAAATTCAGGGAGCAAGACAGTCTTCTATTGGGTTCTTTGGGTGCTTCACAGAGGAACCAAGACCAGAGCACACACATTAGAGTTATCACAGGAACATAAATCATGTACATGTATGAAAATGATTCTATGCATCTACCCATACATGTGCACATAAAGATATCAGTGTTGAAACTTGACTAGATAATGACCAAGGAGATACCAGGATGGTTTCAGCAACTTAAGAATTTGGTCAAGCATAAATTCCACGTATGAAAAACCCTCCAACAGACAATGGAGGCAGTTTTACACCTGGTTATTTTCTTCATCATCAAAAGGCACCAAATGATGTCCCAACTTAACTGTCCAATTTTCTCAATAAAAGGTCAATCCTTATAAAAATCATAACTTATTTGGATTACTAATCTCCATTACTCCATTCACTGATTTCTCTATTCCTTTTCCTTCTGTATCTTAACCCTACCGCACACATTTGACCTTTCTGGGTATGACTTTTGCCTTCTCCCAGATATGAATTCACCTCTTTCCACACTGTGCATCTTCACCTCCCATTTTGGCCAAGCCCACCTCAGTATCATCTCTGCTCCCCTATGTAGGTAAGGGCAAGGAAGCACATACAGAAATTTCAAGATTCTGGCATTGATTATTCTTCCCGATATGGTAAGTCACAGAAGAAATATGATATATAGATTATGCATGCAACACAAGCATATAAACTTCTTGACACCAGGGATTTTTTAAAAATTTCCAGCCTCTATAACAGTGTTTGGTAACTAATAAGTGCTCAATAAATATTTGTTGAATTAATGGCATGAGTGTCAATCATAACTGTTTTAAATAGAAGCCAAGCAGCAAAGACCCCATGGGAAAGGCTCAGGCCACAGGAGCCAACAGTACTTAGTGTACCAAATGGTACTGGACTAAAAGAAGCTACACTTTCAGGTTGACGATTTAGGATAGGTCTTGTTTGTTTTTAGCTGTAATCTGTTGTGAAACAATGATAATATACCTTAGGATCATTTTGAGAAACAAACACGTGTAAAGTGCTTCCCAAATGAAATATTCCAAAGGAATAATAACTGCTTTGACTTTGTTTAGGCTCCCAAACACTTTGGTTGCCCACAATTCCCAACAGGATGACAACTTTCTTCTTTAAAAGTGATTGTTCCTGAAACGTTTTCCACATAGGACATAAAAGGGTTAATATGCTATACCAATAGATATTTTAAATTCATATGAAGGCAAATATTCCACTAGGACAGTGGGCACAGGGCATGAGCAACTGACTAGAAGGAAAAAAAATTGCTAAACATCATGTGTAAAAATGTTCAACCTGTGACAATTACTCAAATTGAATGCCTGTAGGCTGCAAGCAGGGACCTCGCTCCACAGAGGATCACCAATACCAGTGATTATGCTCCTGGCTTAAAATACCAGCCTCTTCCTCTACAGTACCATTCTCTAAGAGGCTCCAGGGGTGGGGCATCCCCCAGGAGGGTTTTGGTGTTACTGGTTCCCCTTTAACCCAGCAATCATTTATTAATAGAAAAAAAAAAAGCACTAGGATTTTAGGTCAGATCCAGCCCTCTGGAAAAACATCCAGCATGAGAAACAAAACCAACAGCTCAAAGACATTCATAATTCCAATAGGAGGAAGTCAGTCAACGCTGGGGAGGCAGGAGAGCTCTGCTCCTCACCACGCAGCCTTAGGCAAGGCTCAGACTCTTTCAGACCTCCATGTCTCATTTGTAAAATGGGATTAACAACAGTACCTGACTCACGAGATTGTTATAAAAATTAACTGAAGTAACATATGGGAAGTGTTTAGCATTGCATCGGGCAAATGACAAGCTTTCAATAAAGGTTAACTCTTGTCATTAGTGTTACAATTAAATTCTGAAAAGTAATTCCATAATGTTACTATGAGTAATTGATTCTGTCACAGATACTTGTTGCTACAGACGCATGTGGGAAAGATTTTTTTTGTTGTTATTTTTTACACACCTAATTCTAACCGCAAAATGGGAATGGGTATGGACCTGGAAAGATGTCATGGAGGAGGTCAAAGCCAAAAGGCTGAGAGAGATGAGTGTTAACAAAGCAAACTAAGGCAGCTGGAGGCTTACTCCACACCACAGTAGCAGAGGGTACAAAGAAAAAGGCATTTTCAAAGAACTGCAAATGGCACAGTGTTGAGGTTGGTGGCCCTATGAGGGACACGAGGGCACAGTCCATCTCCAATGCCCCCTATAGGTTGCCATGGATGATATCCGAGATCTTGCTAATGGACTCAATGGAAGTACTTGCTGGGTAAGAAGAACGATTCGTCCCTAGTTGTTAACATTTATCAAGAATTTGTTATCTCCTAAATACTAACCACTTAGCATGCATGGTCTGATCTCATTTCCTTCGTCGTCCTATAAGGGTTATTTACAATTGGGTAAATGAAGGTATAGAGAAGTGAAGCGATTTGGTTAACACCATGCAGCCAGAACGCAATGGAAGTAGAATTCAAACCCAGCAATGCTGTCTCAGAGTCTCTATTTTACTACTACATTATGTCTATGGCACAGAGAAAAAGCATCCTGGAGCCGGGGACCCGGATCTAACTCAGTTCTGACACTGAGCAGCCCTGTATTCAGCTGAGCAGTCATTTACCCTCTATTCGAGTTTCCTCATTTGTAACATTCAGGCCAGGAGCAAATGACAAAAGGCTTACAAAGAGGCCCATCCTCCTTGAATAAATTTTAATCCACTCTAAGACACAATTCTGACAACTGATACATAAAGCAGGTCTTGAGGAAATGCAGATCTTTTAACAAACTCCCAGCGTCATGCAATTCACCCAGAAAAATGCAAAGGAGGAACGGTGAATGCTCCATTGTGCTAATTATAAAAGGGTGGAGCATGAGATCTGTCAGTAGGATCATCTAGGTTGCCTTAAGGACCTCTGAATTATTATTTTTTTTTTTTTTAGCAAATTTTACTGTACTGGATGCCACACAATTTCTTCCATAAAGGACATTTAAACTACATGGAAGATGTGTTTTATAAGGATTTAGGTGTTCAGGCCTGGTAGACCTCATTCCAAACCCTGATCCTACTATTGAAGAGCTTTGTTTGCTTAGATAAATTACCAAACCTCCCTATCACAGCTACCCTGTTTATTTAAAAAAAATCTAAATAGTAATAATAAAAAGTAATATCTCATAGGATCATCGTGAGGATTAGATTAGCTTGCATGTGGCATGAAATTGGCACAATATTTGGTGCATAGCATAGACTCAGCAAATTACAGCTTAAAAAAATTCAACCGGAAAGAAACCTACTATACTGCTGTGCAGCAGCCCAAAGGCAGAAAGCGTGTTATGTTTTCTCAAACTCAAAAGGTGTACAACCTACCTCTTCCCCTCAAACCCATTTTTCATTCTGTCGTTTCCCCCGCCACCAGGAAGCTCAGATGCGGTCCTGGAGGATTCTCTTATTTTTATACCAGGGCACACTCAGACATAGCTCACAGTCACAAAGTCTTGTGGAACCCATGCCCCCAGCACCTGCTAGATCCATCCCACCGTCTCCACCCCCAGCCTGATGAACTCGACTCTCTGCTTCTCTCCTGAACTATTCCTCCCAACACACCACCTACTTCCAGTCTTGCTTCTCTGTAGAGTTGCTTCTCCAGATTTGCCCCAGGTTTATCATCTTCAAATCAGACCAAGACATCTTCCCGGCTCACAACTCAGAACCACCTCCCACAAGCTCCCAGGATCACCTTTAATGCTCATAGGCTTTCCATGCCTCTGCCTCACCTCTGCTTCCCCAACAGGCTTCACCCAAGCTGCTCGCAATTCCAGGGCCTTTATCCTTCTCAGCTCTTGCTGGAATGTTCTCCTCATTGTCTAGCCAACCATTAGTTTAAATGTCCATCCTGTTGCCATCTCTCTACCTAGACGATAAGTTCCTTGAGGGTAGCATCTCTCCATCCTCATCTGATCCCATATCCCCAGCCCTGGAAGTGGGTGACATGCAGCCCAGTACTCAGTAACCTCTGAGAGAACAAATGAATGTCCCCTAGTAGACACCGGCATCAGAACTGCAGAACCACCGTGGAGTACACTCACTTAGTCACCTTTCATGTCAAGCTGTCTCAGGAGGAATCAGACATATGTCAAACTAACAGCCACCAACACCCCTCAGATATCTCATCTGGACCATTGATCTGGGCATGAATAATTTCTTTATTAAGACCAGCAGCCATTCCTGTCTCATATCAAGTCTGGGCAACATTCAGAGGCCACCTTCCAATATGCAATGGCAAGTAACTCAGCAGAGCAGAGATGTGACACTGAGTCTATAGTCAGTTCCTTGTGTCCAAGACCTAGGTCTTATTCACCTTTGTATTTGCAACAATACCCTCATACTAAGTACCCAAACCATGTGACCCACATAAGTGAATCTTAGATAAATAGCCATTGAGGGTACTAGAATTCTGAACTATTTAAATTTAGACCTCATTCTAAGTATTTTGGATCATTTCTTTCATTAGCCTACAATCTCCTTGTTTTATTCATCTTTGTAAGCTAAACAGCTACACAGGCATTTTTTACAGAGTAAACACTTAATATATGTTTGCTGAATCACACTGTATTATCAAGCCCAGCCAGCAAATGAGACAGCTGTCATTTTTCTTGTCATAGAAGACATTCCATTCATTGAAGAGATGCAACCAAAAGAATCCCTCCCAATACTGACAGTTCACCCCTCCTCATCAGTCCTTAGGCAAGACCATCTTGACAGTGGGTCTTAGCATCTTCAACCCTGTATGGACAAGGTCACGCTGTATATATGAAGACTAGCTCATGCATCAGTGCAGACAGAGAGATTAAAACTTGTCCAAAAATCTATATGGTCAGGATACCTGAGCTGAGCTACCCCCTTGGCAGCCTTTTGCTAGTTGTGCCACCTTGGGTGTTGGTACCCCTGATAGAGGCTACCTGGAATACTGACCTAACTAGCGTTTGACAAACTAACCTCTGGCCCTCCCTCTGCAACTAGTTGGAGAATCGTTTCTCTAAACCTTCCCTTTTGCATCTCCAAATGAAGATACCGTCTACCTACCGCAGAGTTGTCATGAGAAACAAGTATGATCTTAGAAGCAAAGATGCTCTGAAACATGCTTTGCATACATGAGATTTCACATTGCTTCACATGTGTATACGTGAGCAGTTCAGGCCTGACAGCCACTGCCCTCATTTGGAGGCAGCTCAACTGCTCCCTTAAGTCTGCTTCCCTCTCCAGGAGCCCTGGGAGCAGTGGGTGGAGACACTGGAATAGCTCAGGGTCATTTTCTGTTTGTGTGAGCTTTCTGCCCTGTAGCCCCTGACAGCACTTCAGGATGTGCTTATGCAGCCCTGGTTTGTTTCCATGGAGACGGGAAGCTCTGCTTCTCTTCAAGCCTAAGCTAATGGTTTTCATCAAATCCTATTTCCTCTGAGACAAGTAAAAACGCTACAATGCTTCCATCCATACTTCCTTTTTAAATACGAAGCCAACATGCACACCTCACAGTCTTTCTCCCACAATGCCTGGTCCCCTGAGACAGGTGCCTTGGGCATTTCCCTAGTGGGCTATGAGCACCTGGCCCCTCCCACCAGTACACTCTTCCTCACTTGCCCAACATAGGCACCAGGTGCGTCCCCCTTCCACTGCTGTGTCTTTCTGCTCTTGGAATAGCCTTGGCCCATAACATTCAAACTGCTTGCAGGTCACAGGAAATCCATTTCCTGAGGCTGAAACTTTCAGAGCTATTTCCCAAGGGGCCTCAAAGTACAAATCCCAACCAAAGACCAGTTATAAGGAGAAAGCCTCCATGCTCTCCAGGGCGTAAGAGAAAGCCTGTGGCCCTTCCTACACATAGGACCAGCTGCTGCTGAGCCCTCCACAGACAGCAGTGAACCCTATCCCCATGCTGAGAGACGTGTGGAGCATCAGAGCGGGAAAAAGAAACCAGGACAGAAATATTTCAGTCCCAGTCTGTAAAGCCCCTATGGTTAACGCTCCTTTAAATGTCAGAATTTATTCACACCAGCTGTTCCCAGCTGCAGTTGCTACTTCCTAGGTTTCTCCAGAAGTGCCAAGAGGCATCTGCCGTGCCAGTTCCACGGCACCTCTCAACCTAAGGCGGCTATCTCCCAGCCCCACAGCTGGCTCCGGTCAAACATCTACGGTTGCTGTGCAGATGACAGCCACTTGGACCTAACAGGTGGAGGACATATACGTCACTATTATCACAGGGCACAGGCAGCTCATGGGAGCCAAGAGCTACTCCCTGCCAGACCCTGGACCAAGCTTTTGCAAGAGCAAGATATAGGTAGCCAATCTCACCGAGAGGGAAGCAGGGTCAGAGTGACTTGTCCAAGGGCACAATGCACACAAGTGGCTGCTTACTGGCACAGGCACCATAGCCACGAGTGTCCTGCTTCAGGCCATGATTTTTCCAGTGTTCACTCTTTCCATTCTCATATCTTCTCCAAATGGAGAAGTTCGCAGGGTCAGACGCAGGCATTGTCTGGTGAAACTGTTCTCTGTTCCGTTTCTAGCTCTAGAAGAGAACCTTAAGCCCATACTGGAGTCTTGTCTGGAGTGTCGGTGACTTCGGCTAGCACCGCATCTATTTTTGTCTTTTCTCAAATAGTTAAGAATATGTCTTGAGTTTTCTAAACTGTGGACATATTTGGGAAATGAGCAAGGGTGAAGAACATTGGAATAAGGTCACACACACAAGAGAATATCCCTCAGAAGACATATGAGAAGAAAGACATCTATGGTGAGACCTCTCCCAGAGGCAGCCACTCAGTGTAGACACAGGCTGTGTGGAGAGTTACCAAAGCAGAGCTTGGGCATAGCAAAAGACGTTAATAAGAGCTTACTGAACAAACACATCCATAAGAGATCCTTTTACGACTCAAGACTCCCCACTCACCATATCTGCTGTTGAGTATTCCTTCCCAATGTCTCCCGTGTCTCCTCCATAACTATTTCACAAATCACCACCACTGGCTCCTAGCACCACTTAGTTGAACTAGTATCGTTATTTCTTTCTTGATCCTCCTGAATCTGACCTCTCCTGGGGCCAATCCTTCCCCAACTGATGCTAGATGAATGTCCTCATACACTCCTTTCATTGTATACTTTGTGAATGCAATATTTACTTTAAAATTTTAATTTGTTTTTCCTCAATGTAGAATTATAAAAAGTCACATAATTGTGAAAGATTTATAATGAAAAACTAGCAGCCCCACTGTCTCACCTCTCCCAACCTCTGAATCTCATTCCCAACTCTCGCCTATTTCTTCTGGTATTCATTTCCAAATTTCTAAATATTATATTTAAAACACTGCTCTCTTTGTCTTTCAATTTTAGATACTTCTTAAAAAGACAATCTCATAGCAGAACCTAAGATTTCAGTCTGTAACACCCTCTTTCCCTCTCCCTACTCTGCCTCCTCCATCCAAGTCAAGGCAATTATAGCACCATGAGGGCTAGCTTAGACTTCAGCCTGGACAATGGGAACTGATTGATGGCTGTGCTGTGCAGAGAGCTTGCTATGCTTACATTTCTTTATTGTAACCCTTCTGTATTCTATGAAATTAAATGCTTATGGGGTTGTGTGTATAAATACATCCACATAGAGAGTGTGTGTGTGTGTATTTATAAAATATGTACATGGCATATGTATGTGTCATTCAAAAACTTATGGTCTTGTCAGAACTATACATATACATGTATATACCTGCACACACATGCATATACATAGGCACATATATGTATATGTCACAAATGAATTGTAGAGCTCTAAAATTGCTATATTTAAGAGAAAGTGAAATATTCCCTGATACATTATATTCAAGTCTTATGATTGTCAAAGCCATATGTATATGAATGTTTCTATACATGCATATACGTGCACAATGCAATTATGTACACATGTGCACATATATGTCCATACATGTAGTTTTGACAAAACTATAAACTCTTGAATATAACACATCAGGGAATTTTTTTAAATTAAAGAGCATTTTTTGAGCTGGATCCTCCTGTTCAAATCTGATCTTAATGCCCTCTAGAACTGACAGCTCTCACCGGAGACTTCCCTTCACCATCATCATCCTGGGAATCAATCCCCTTCCATGTCTCCTCTATTGAATCCCTCATTTCTATGAGCATCATGTTTCTCTTAATTACTTATTTTTATTAATTCACATTACCCAGTAACTTCTTCAGAAAGAGTATCTAAAAATGTTGCTAATCAATCCTTGTGAATAATTGGTACTTTGGCTGGGTATAGAATTCATCTTAAAAGTTTTTCCTCCTTCCTGAAAGCTTTAGAAATATAGAACTTTCTAACTTTTAGAGTCATCATTGAGGGGCTCAATGTCAGCCTGAGTCTTAACTGTTGGTAGGTAAATTTTACCCTCTTCCCAATTGCTGGTGCTTTCAAAATAGTGTTTACTCCCATGTTCTGAATTTCATGATGATTCATCTTGGTGTGTTACCTTTAATTAGTTGTGCTGAGCACCCAGAGGACCCTTTTATGGTTAATTAATGAATCCACCTACTATCACCCTGCCATAAAAAATACTATTATCACAATATATCCAATGCGTACTTTCAATCTGAATATATTCTTGCAAACTGTTTTCTGTGCATGTATTTATGTAAATAGTATTATAATCAGCTGGTCTCATTTTCACTAAACTACTCTTAAATACCCTATGTTCCGTGTGTACTTGGTATGTGCTGCTCCTAACTGCTACATTGTATGCATCCAACATTTTACCCTTCTAGTTTGCCTGTTGTCTACACTTCCCAGGTAGCCGCCTACAACTCCCAAGGAACAATGCCGGAAAGAGCATCATTTGCACATGGCTTAGCAGATCTTTTAATCTGGCAACATCAGTCTTAGTTCTGGGAACATTTCTCAGATTTTTCTCTGTTAATTCTTCCCATTTCACTGTTCTCTTTATGGAACTCATTAAAATTTTGGATCAACCCTGCTGAGGGCCATTACGAAGTAGGAATGACGCATTGATATTTCCTTGCCAGCGTACCCCATGTTAATTTCGCTGTTGACCTTGCATGTGTGTTTGAGAAAGGTGACCCTGCTCAACGACCAGGGTGGATCCAGGATTAGGGTGTGTCCTGCAGTTTGAGGAAGTATCCCGCTCCTTGGGCTTAGGGCGTTCCCAGTTTAAGACCTTGGATTTTAGGGAAGTTCGATGTTGAGGATTATTGCTGCTGGAATTAGGGCGTTCCTGCTGCCTGAGCTCCCATTGAGTTCTCGTGAGATTCAGAGAGCATTTTGGGAAAAAAGCCTTGTGGAGGAGGTGAATTGGGTAGCAGAACTGGGACTGCCCCAGAACGTGTGTGGAGGCCGGTGTGAGTTCGGGAATAAAGAATTGCTGTTTGAATCTACAAAGCTGTGTGGTGGCTCGTGATTCTGTGCCCAGCCAAGACTGTGGCACAACCCTTTTTCTTTGTTTTCTATGTGATGGCCTCAACTTCATATTTCAGCCCTTTACTATCTTTTTATTAGATTTTTACATTAATTGCAAATTACTTACACTCTAAATTAATTTCCAAGAGTGCTTGTTAACCTCAAATTCTTTTAATAATTATTTTGTAGATGAAATTATTTTTATTCTCTCTGCTAATATCAAACACAGCTTTTGAAGTTGTCTTCTACTCCTTGCTTTGTTTATATTCCCTCCAGTTCCTTTTTTTTCCTATTTATTATTTCATTTTGGAGCTCTTACACTGGGCCTTTTCCTCAATGCTGATGCTCCCTAGATGTGTGCTCAGATCAAAGAGTAAGGCAAGGAAAGCTCACCAGAAACTAAATGGCTGGGGCTTCCATAGTGACAAGTGTAGTAGGTCGAATGATGACCCCAAAAAACAATGCTCACATCCAAATTCCTGGAACTCCTGGATGCTGCCTCTGGTCCAGACAAAGGGTCTTTGCAGATATAGTTAAGGATATTCAGATGAAAAGATCATCTGGATTATCCAGGAATCCTAAATCCAATGACAAGCATTGGTGTAAGAGTGAGGCAGAGGAAGATCACGCAGACCTGGGGGAGCAAGAGGCGGTGTGACCACAAAGGCGGAGGCTGGAGTGATGTGGCAATGAATGCCCGAAACTTGAAGTGGAAGAACATAAATTCTCCCCTCAAGTCCCTGGAAGAAGGATGGTCCTGCCAGATTCTGAACTTCTACCCTCCAGAACTGAGAGAATAAAATCTCAGTTTTAAGCTACCTAGTTTGTAGTGATTTGTTGTAGTAGCCATAGGAAACTAAGAGCTCACTGAAGGTGGTAGTGCGGGAACCTATTTCTTTGGTCTGCCTCAAATATCAGGATAGATGATCTCTTTAAAACACTTTACATACAGAATTTAGAAGAATCCTCTAAATTGCTACCAGATGGCTGCATTTCTGGGAGAGCCGAAGTGGGCTGGAGTACATTCAGTTTGTGGAATTTCATTTAACTGTTTTCATTATATGTCAACCCCACCCTTGGATGCACACCCTGTTACCACCCAAGCATCTGATTAGATGTCCTGCCTTGCATAGCAGTGGGTATTGTGTGGGGCAGATGTCTGGAGACAGATCTAAAGTAGAGGGAGGAGCAAGGATTTTCAGCCAATCCTCTTGTTTCTAGCACCACACCATGCACGCCCCAGTTATTAGGGTTACCTGGAAGAAGATACCTGAAAAGCTCCAATTCTTGAGGCTTTCTTGGGCCCTCAACAATTAATTTTATTTCTTTATGGGCATTCCCCACTGTACACATTAAACATCAGCTTTCCAACTATCTCAGTTACCATTCACCCCTTAGCTTCAAAAATCATCACACATCTCTCATCTGTTGTGATTCCTCTTACTCACTTTGCCCTTAGGTGGATTTCCTGTGTTAGTAGAATTTCAAGGAATGACCAGCTTGGTTCAGTCTGCCATGCTCACATTGAAGTACCACCTTATAAATTGTCATTGGAAGAACTTAATGCCACTCTCACAAATTGAGTCCAGTTTTGCTGAGTAACATAAGACCCTCTAAACCATTCCTCCCACGTATTCCATGTTCACTCCCACATATTCCATGTTATCCTAAGAGGCATTTTATATGCTTCTTGAAACCAACCTCAATGATTTCCAATGGTATAGATTTGTCCTTTCCCCCCACTAAGTAATTATACCCAATATTAGTAAAATTCTCCCATTTCAGTTGCAAGCATTTGTGTTGCTATCCCAGCAAAACATGCTTCTCAAGCAGAGCAGGTGTGGGGGAGGACCATACCTTGTACTTTATGTGCTCCTTGTAATACAGACTACGGTATTAGACATCGAGTACTTGCAAACTGATAAGTGAATTCAAGTCACAATTGTGGGATTTGATGTCCAATACACTGCAGCGTAAGAATCATTTGAGGATTAAACCTGCATCTTTTCGATTTTGTATTCCTGACAACCAGCACACTATTTGACATAGAATTGCCAAGTAAAAAGACAAATGGATAAATGAACTCTCACCAATCACCATGTTCAGTATTGTACCTGATGCAAAGATTTTAACTTCTAAGAATAATAAAGGTGATTAGAACGATGGTTCAGTAGTGCATCTCCAGCATCTAGAACAGCAGTTGGCACAAAGGGACTGCTCAGTAAGTGTCTTCTAAATGAAGGTTAAATGAATGAATCTGTCATGAGTCAGGAGGCATTAGTTTCCAGTTAGAAAAAAAAAAAACAGAAAAACATCTGGCTTACCCAGAAAGTACTCCCAGGACTAGGTTGAGGACAAAGAAGGATCCGATGATGATGAGAGGGATGAAGTACAGCCAATTCCAGGTGGCTCCTAAGGCATCATTGGTCTGAAAGAAAGAAAAAAAATGGTTCCTTAAAACTTCAAGCCATCTGTCAGAGGCAAGGCCAATATTCCTGTGGCTTCATACACAGGACTGTGTGTCAGACAGTGCAGCAGGTACATACTGCCTCCCTGTACTCCCAACCTGGCTTTACTGTCAGTCCATCTGATCTCCGCCATACACATAGTGAGGACACAGCATCAACCTTCCCATAATATCCAGCTAGGAATATTCCAACACCCTTCCTTCACATGAGAAAATGGAATGCAGAGAAGCCAAATACCTTTCCAAGGTCATGCAAAAACTAACTGGTATGATGGTGCTGGGTGACATGAGCTCTAAGCCTTTGCTCTCTCCATGAAACAAATTCTCCAAAAGACAAAGGCAGGCTGTGCCCATCACTATTCTGTGAATACTGGTGAAGTGTTTGATGGGGCTGCTTAGAAAAAATCAGGGCCATCCACATCTTGCTAAGCCCTTGACCTGGGCTCCGACTCTCCTTCCACCATAGCGCAGAGCTGGTCCAGGTCTGGCCCCAGCAAGGCTCTGGACAGAACAAGGAACACACTAGAATCGAATGGAGATCATTCTCTTTCTCTTGTATTAACGCACAGGGAAGTGAAAAAAATGTATCAAAATCTATATTTTGGATACTTGTACCATAAGTTGGAATAAAAGCCCCAGAATGACTAAGAATTAAGAGTTCTACCAAACATCTGTCCAAAAGCAGCAACCACTGCAGATGTCTCATATGTGGACAGTATGTTTTATTAGTCCCATGTTCTAGTTCAAGGGTCTATGTTGAAAAGTCTTCAACATATGTGCCTTTGGCTTTGTCCCAATTCTCACACACCAAGTCTTTTCAAGTAGTCTTCCTGAAATGTATTTCACATGTGCAGAGTTTTGAAATCGCCACCCAACTCCCAACTCCTCTTACACAAAATTTAATACCCATTTGAAACAACGCGCATTTAATTCTCAATTCACCGGGGGGATCAAAGTCATCAAGGTTAAAACTCACATCCTACTTTAGTAAAATTAAGACTAGAACTCAAAATTTCTCCGGCACCCAGAACTGCTCAGAGAGATGATTACAACTGAAATAGACTCAAAATTAAACATTAAAACACTTTCTGAAATGGATGGAACAAAGACCTGTCAGTTTCAGTGGCTAAGATCTCTCTTTGGTTTAGGCAGCTCTGATCAGCTCAATACAAGCAGGAAGACATGAGCCAGACCTCAGGAAAACAGTTCCTGATTACCAGAAGAGGCAGAACTAGATGTCAAGAGTCACAAGAGTTTTAATGGACATGGAAACCTAGTTTTTCTGAGATAGCTGAAACATTGGCCTTCCTGTGAGCATCAAAACGAATTGAATGATCCTTGCATAGCTAGCTCTGTGTTCATGTTCATAAACCAGATACTCTATAAAGACCACTTAGTTCCAATGCTTCACCAGGGGGCTCCAGATTAACAGGTTTCATTCACTCTCTGGTTTTGCCAGCCTCCTATTTAGTTATTAGGTAGCAAAGACTGAGTCTATGCCTAGCACCTAGATCGGGGCTCAGCTACCCATAAATCTTACTCAGTATCTGCAGTGACAAAAACTGACAATGAAAAAATTGTGACAAGCAGTTATCTTTGGTCTCAGAGGTAACAGAGCCATGGTCTGAGGTTAGCTCAGAGCAACCTCACTCGGTTGGAGAGAAGTATGTCCAAGATGGTGTCGTTCTCATTGCTAAAATCTAACCGGTAGCAACGTGCGCTATGGAAAATGGGCTTCAGCAATGAGAGAAACCTGGAAAACACAGCCAATTACATATGCCTCCCAGCCAATGAGAGAACCTGCAGAAAAAGGAACATGATTTACTGTGGTTATTATGACATTTCATAAACTTCCTTGATTGTAGAACCTTTTTCTCAAAAAAAGCCTATTAATACATTGAGAAGCACCATGTATGAAATGTAGGGATGAATGACTCCCCTCACCGGCCCACATTCTGGAATGTGCTTCTCAATTCTTCTAGAAAATGCCGATGACCAACAGGGTCTTTTTAAGTCAGTGTTTTACGAGAATGTTTTGGGTTTGCTTTAATCCATGTCAAAGCAGACACCTTAACTATTTACTCCGGTTTCTGTCTGGCTGCTGACAAAGGGTTTGGCACACTCAGATGCTCAATTGGTCAATAAATGACCCCATTTCTAATAAGTTGATTCTCTTGTCAAAAATAACCCAATGCAAATTCATTCTGGATACACCTATTCAACTGTGGAATTCTCCTAAATTGCTACAAATGTCCTGTACCAAAGCCCTGGAGCCTCCTAGATGGGGGGTGGGGGGGAACGGGGTGGGGGGGGAGGGGAAGAAGAAGAAAGAGTCCGGAAGACACCAGCCCCAGCAGCGCCATGCCTTGGAGGTTATGAAAGATGACTGACAGCTTAAAGATTCCTCCGGAGAAAGCAGCTCGACAGCTTCTCTAGATTATTCACAAACCTTTTAATAGACTTGCCGCACCCTCTCCACACCCAGCTCCCTCTCACTCCTTCCCCACCAGGTGACTTCCCCTCCCCTCACGTGCTTCTCCTCGGTTAGTGACACATCCCAGGGGACAACCCTCAGTAGGAAGTGGGCAAGTGAAGAAATTGTGCTTCTCTCCTCCAAAATGGAGGTTCATCTGATGCTAATTAGGGCTTCCATCTCCTGACTCATCATTATTAAAACCTTAAAACTGTCCAGTGTAAGAGAGACATCGACTCAATCGTCTTGGGATTAAAAAAGAAGCAATCAACAACTCTGAAGGCAACAAGCGTCCTGATACCATGAGAAGTGGCGTGGGGGGGACACTGCGGGCACCATGGCAGAGTGGTGGCTGTTGTCTCTGGTGGTATGCACGCACGTCTGTCTCATAGGAAGAGGAAGGGAGCAGTACCTGAATAAGGCACTATCTCCCCTTCATTCTCTGCTGCTTCTGTGACAGAGTTAGAAAGCTCACAAGCCTCTTTGGTATAGGATCCTCGCATTTTATTTTCCCCTGCAATTCTTCCTACGAGAACATGGGACAGCCTAGCTGAGGACTCCCCGATGCCGTTTCCAAACCACTTTCTCTTGGATTCTGACCCCAGAGAATCTCACAGGGGAACCTCCACCACTCAGACCTCTATTATAGAATTGCTAAGCGTAAATAAGGCCCTTCCTATGAAGAATGTTGGCACAGAGACTGCCAGCTGCCTCCTTCCACACCATTCATGGAGCGACTATTGCAATGGTTAACTTTAGATTGAGGGATGGTGAAGCATCCCTCAAGATGGTGTGTCCATCAAGATGTCCCAGAGAAGAATGGCCTGTGGGTCGGGGTACTCAGTGGGGAAGACCTACTCCTAATGTGGACAGGATCCCTCTAATTGGCTGGGGCCTCAGGTGGAAAATGAAAAGGTAGAAAAGGGACTTGTGTACTTGTCTGCTCATGTGCACACTCACGATCTCTTCCAGAACCCCCTGGAGGAGGACATCCTTCCTCCTGCCTTTGGGTATCAGAAGTCCTGGTCTGAACTAAACTTGAACTCTGCACTCAGTCGCCCCCCAAGGATGCTTGGGCCTTTGGCCTTGGACTAGGGTCTACACCATCAGCTTCCTTAGTTCTAAGGCTCCAGACTGGATTGAGCCAGCTACTGGCTCGTCTTGTTCTTCAATGTTATGGTTTAGATATAAGATGTCCCCCCAAAGCTCACGTGGGAGACAATAAGAGAAAGTTTAGAGGTGAAATGATTAGGTGAAGGCTCCCATAACCCAATCAATGTAATAATCCACTGATAGGGATTAACTGGGTAGGCAGATAGGGTGTGGCTGGAGGAGGTGGGTTACTGGGTACACGCCTTTGAGGTTTATATTTCCTCTGTGGTGAGGAGAGCCCTCTGCTTACCGAGTGTCACGTTCTGAGCTATTTCCCTCCTCCACTCCTTTCCACCATGATGTTCTGCCTATTTTGAGCCCAGAGTCAGTCAACTATGCACTGAGACCTCTGAAACCGTGGCCCCTAAATAAACCTTTCCTCCTAAGCTGTTTTTGTTGGGTTTTGGGTCACAATGGCAAAAAAAAGCCGACTAAAACACCCGATATACAGATGACTCTTGTGAAATTTCTCAGCCTTGGTGATTATATGCACCAATTCTTGTGACAAATCCCTTCTGACATGTCCTATAGGTTCTGCTTCTCTGGAGCACCCCGACTAACCTGCCTACTTGTCAGATATAACAGAGAAGTACTTTGGGTCAGGGTCCTCTGGTTTAAGGAGTTGATGCCCCTCCCATCCACAATACCTTCCCCCAGACTGGCAGGCCGGCTGCACTCCCTCCTTCTCACCTGCCGCTTCCCTGAGTGACACACACATGCACATGTTCACAGGAGGGTGATGACAGACAGAAAGCGGTTCGGGGGTGGGAGCCCACCTGCACAGAAGTGCTCGGCGGGTACCAGCCCTGACATCGTGGGAACGCGTTTCTTTGGGAACCTGCCTGATTGAGGGTGTGAGCTCACCCACTCCCTGCGTAAACAGGCACACACGGCAATTATCACATTAATCTTTGGGGGTGGGGTGGGAGGAGCAAGACTGGAGAGAAAGATGGGGATGGGGAGAGCAAGGAAAGGGGGCCCCATAGGAATCCTGGCCTGAGTTTGTACAGGCAGGACCCGATCCCCAGATCCCCACCTTTGGAAATAGGTCTCTAACTGGGTTCCACAGAGATCCAAGGGAAAAGTGGTCAAGAGCCCCTCAGATGTATTTCCCCTTCACCCAGCAGCTCCGATTAGGGAAGATGAACTCTCTGACCAAACAGGGAGCCACGTATGTCAGGCTAGGAAGGACAACACTGATCCCCAGGTCCGTTTAGAGACCAAGGGTTTCTGGGGCACATCTGCTTCCCAGGCTGAGGCAGTGCCAGCTGGAGGACCCATGCGAGCCTACAGCAGAGTTTCTTCAACTGCAATACAACTTCCACTGGGGACCAGATAATTCTTTGTCGCATGGCTGCCCTAGGCTGGGCATTAGTAGCTGCATCTCTGGCCCCTACCCAGTAGATGTCAGCAAGATTCCTCCTCCACCAGCTGTGACTACCAAAAATGAATCTAGAATTTCCAAAAGTCAGACTGGGGTGGGGTGGGGAATGCACAATAGCTTCTGGCTGAGAACTGCTGGCCTCGGGCTCCATTTCAAGGAGAGGATCTTTGACTTCAATAATTATGAATAGAGCACAGGTGGGGAGATGGTAGGAGTAGCCACCCTCTGCTACCAAAAAGGTCAGGCCATTCATCTCAGCAAAAGCATCTGTCCAAAGTCCCTGCTAACCAGACCCAGGCAGAGGAACATTCAGAGAACAGCGAGTTCCTGGCCAATCACAAGTGACTTGGATTCCATAGCTCAGAGCTGAGATTTCATGGTTAATCCCACAAATCCATGGACTACCTACTATGGGACAGTTTTGTTTGGGTTTTATTTCTATTTTTTCTTAGCACTAGGGATTGAACCCAGGGGAGTTTTGCCATTGAACTACATCTCCTGTCCTCCTTATTTTTGATTTTGGGACAGTGTCTTGCTAATTTGCTGAGGTTCAACCTCAAACTTATGATCCTCTTGCCTCAGCTTCCTGGGTTGCTAGGATTATAGGTGTGTGCCACCATGCTCAGCTTATGGGACAGATTCTCTTGGAGGTGTTTAGGGTAATTGATGAGCAAAACAGCCTCGGTTCTGGCTGAAACTCATAATGGGGGAGACACACATGAAACAGCTGAGCACACAAATATATGTGTAATGTTAAACTGTGGTCAGTGCTAGGAGGGGACCACAGGGCTCAGAGGCAGGGATCTGCTGTGTTCTAGGAGGGCAGGAAAGGATCTGCTGAAGCTTTCAAAGGAAAGAATCACAGGATTCAGAGGCCAGAAAGGTAGTGAAAAGTTTATGATGGAGGTGGAAGAAGGTGGGGGGAGGTTGAGACTAAAGTGCCAGGAAGAAGAATGAGGAGGAAGAGGCGACCACCCTCTTTGGATGAGTGGCCATTGCCCTGAAATAGCTCAACAAAGTTTCACGCAGACATAACTCTAGAACACCTAAGTGACAAGAGAACTCTTGGATAGATTTTCTGAAAGTTTAAATAACTGGGCCTCACTTGCCCCCCCCCAGGCACTGTCTGCCCCTCCCCAAATATAACCTCATCCCAACTTCTATAATCATCAGTTAGATCAGCCTCACTGGGAAGCCTCCCTTCATATGCTGAACCACCCACAGGAACTTGGACATTAGAACAGTCCCCTCCCTCCTCTCTGTCCAGCTTTTACCAGCCTGAATGTGGCAGATTCTGTGGTGGCCCCACCCAGGTCCCCTTTACCTACAAGGCACCCATCCTCCAGCTGCTATGCTGGTTGATTGCTAATGGCTCACACCTGCTCCCTTCTCAGATGTCTGCCCCGGGCTGGCTGACAGATCAGTGCCACCTGAGATTTTATGCCTGCCTATGGTGACAGGGGAGGGACCTGTAACCGATAACTACCTACTGCAAGGTTACCAATGACCCAGCCCCTTTCACTCTGGACAAGAAAACATCTCAGCCTGTGCTGTAGTTCACACTATGGAGCCACCTCTGAGATCAAGCTGACGTAAGAACTTCTGAAAACACATCTTTGCCTAGATTTTGTCCCGTTCTCGCCCGCTTCCCTCACACCCTTACATGCCCCCCCGCCCCCAGCAGCAGTCACTCATTAAGTCACTACCACAAGAATCTCCCATTGCAGAATTTCTAAGAATCTGACTTCAGGCAGTCTATTCCATCTTCACCAGGGCTTTGGCCAACCTTACCAGGCTGAGGGCAACCTGCCCGAGTCACATCGGTTGAATGGCATTTCTAAGGGCAGAGCCACTGAGCTCCTCTGAACACACCCACATTTTGGGAAGATCATGCAATGTGCAAAGCATCCTACCAATTATTGGATATTGTGGATCCCGATTGATAAACCTACGGACCATCCAACTTCACTTCCTGCACACCAAGAACTGCAGCCATACTCTTAGAGTATTAGGAGAACACATCCTCCAAACCATGATTTGACGGAACAGGAAAACTGAGGTCCAGAAAAGCAAAGACTTCCCTGAGCATATGAGCAAATTATTGGCAGGCCTGGGGCCACAATCTAGAACCACAGTGGGTCAACTGCTTGAGAGCCCTGGACTCTCCATACCTCCTTTAGTCCCAGGACTCTAAAAAGCAATCCCACCCATTCTATTACCACCTTCTAGGAAAGCATAAAAGACAATTAAGAAACCCAACACCAGGATCTTGCCACTGGAAAACAAGAGCTCTCTTTGCAGCCCCCATTAAGAAGGATAAGGAGCAGGTGGAAACATGAGGACAGAGCTCTAAGTGAAGCATAAGCACCTGCTGCCCCCATCCAGGAGCTGAGCCTGTCACTCCCAGGAGGCAAGGCATTTCATTATGTCTCGGATCCCTGAGCACATTTAATAAACATGCCAAGTCTCCCTATAAGCAAACTCCAAGGCAGCATCTGGCCTAGCCAGGGGCCCTTTTAAGTAATTAAGGGTCTGCACAGTCTGATTGTTCTAAGTCCCCGGACTTGTAGCCACCTTCTCCCCCAAGAAGCTGGGCTGTGATTCTGACTGGGAATAAGTAAGTACCTTAGTCAAGGTCCAAGGACCTTGAGAAGTAACTTACTATTTGGTCATTCCTCTATCCTTCCCTTTGGGGTCTCACTTTCTCCAGTGGGAAAAATCTAAGTAAGCCAGTTTGGCAAAACAGCAGAGAAAAAGAGCACTCCCTGTCCCATCTACAGCCACAATAGAGTAGATCAGGGTCAGAAGCTCCTGGCCTGGGAGCCCGACTCCACTTCATGGGCAAGCAACCCCTATTGATGGGGCTTAGGCCATTGGTAACCTTTAACCAATAACTACCTGTTGCAAGGGTATCATTGATGCTGGGCAGACAGGTACAGATGTTTCGGTGGAAATCCATCCACATTTTTGGGAAGACAACTTGAGGATCAAGTTCAAACCAAGGGAGGGTAAAGGATGCCATAGAGTCCTACGAAGGCCACCATGCCCATGTTCATGCAGGTGAGAGTCACAAAACCCACATGGCTCAGGGCCCTGCCACACATCTTTTTGGTTACATCCTAATAATTCTAATGTTGATATCATGTGATTTTTATCCTGTCTCTTCCCTTTCAAAACTCCGGCCTAGAAGCCTAAAAGGAAGGGGCTTTGGGCACATCCTTTAAAGCAGGTCTTGTAACTGCTGAAGCTAGATCTGGGTTACATTGGGGTTCGATAGTTCATTCTCTTTACTTTTGTGTTTGCTTGAAATATTCCATTTAAAAAAAGTTACAAATCTTTTTTTTTTCCCCAAAATAAAGTTAGTTTTTTCAAATAGTTCTGGGCTATGTGTGAATTTTAAGAGAAATCCCATTTTAGTCAAAACAGTGAAAAACGTTAACATTGATAAGGTGGAGGGTTAGACATGCGTGGTTTTAAATTCTGTTTTTCTACTGTGCAACTTTTATAGAGTAGATGTTCGGGCTTGGATACGAAATGTCCCCTGGAAAGGTCATGTGGCAACGCAGGAATTTTCAGAGATGAAGTAATCAGATTATGAGAGCTGTAACCAGTCATGGATTAATCCATTTGACAGATGGATAATTTGAAAGAACCACTGAGCTCTGTGGTAACTGCAGGCAGCTAGGGTATTGCTGGAGGAAGTGGTCACTGGGGCTGTGGCCTTGGGGTCTATATGTGAATCCCTCGTGCCTTGTTCACTCTCTCTCCGCTTACAAGCGGAGCTGCTTTTGCCAGCCACACTCTTCCACCATGATGTTTTGCCTCACCTCGAGGCCACAGCAATGGAGTCTGCCGACTATGGGCTGAACCTCTTGAAACAAAAACCATGAGCCAAAATAAACTTTCCTCCTCTAGGTTGCTCTTGTCAGGTGTTTTAATTATAGTAACAAAAAGTTGACTAGTCCATAACTATTGTTTTATGGTTTTATTAAGAACAAAGAATGGGAAAAAAATTTTAAAGAATGTACTTGCAACTACAGCCCAACGGCTGGAGAATTATTTATTTCTGGGGCCCCCGAGGGGCAGGACAGAGGCAGCAGGCCCTGGTCTGAGTCGTCAGGCTATGATGCTACATTGCCCTGGGAAAAGGCAAGTGTGCTGTGTCTCAGCTCAGTGTGTTGCTCCGACACCACCCACCACCAGGGCATGTAGGACAGTGAACACAGGCAAATAGAGGGCACTAGAAGAAATACACACCATGATCAACATAAAGCACATCATCCCTTCACCCCTTCCACAGGGCCTGCTGATGAGACAGACTGCACTTCTGAAAGAGGCCTGAGCCCCAAAAGGAACCCATAGCAGTAACGGGGAGGTAAGTCTCAGAGGGGCAAAGGACACAAGAGACACAATATAGCCTGTACTGTGAATACTCTATGCAAGGTCCTTCCCGTTTCAGAAAGAACATGCTGGATGATACCAGAATAAGAGGTTTTCAATAGGACCTTTGCCGTCTCTCCACCCTGTCCTGTGGTCAGCAGGGATCAGCCCTTCTGGTTATCAACTTAGTGCTTTTCCAGCGGTCTCCACATTCTGATAAACAATTTTCCACTTGGTCTGATAACCTTAATCATCTTACAGATAACAGAGGTGAATGGAATCTGCCTCCCACATAAGCTCTCCATTTTATGGATGAAGAATGGAGGCTAAGAGTGACGTGACTGCCCCAAAGTACTCTATTTGGTTACAGAGCAGAACTTGAATGAAGAACTTCGGACTTCCAGTGCACTCTGCAAAATGCTTTTCTACCTACTCTGTTTAGTACTTAATTATATATGGCCCTTTTCCTGTCATTTTTTTGTATGTAATCAGTCTTGCTTCCCAACCTCCTTTGGAAATTACCTGAAGACCCTGTTTGAGTCACTTCCTCTGAAGGTTAAGACAACGAAGGTCAGACCTGTGAATACTGCCACTTGAAGATAGGGGCAAAGCTGGGCAGGACAATGCACCCTTGTAATTCCCACTACTCAGGAGACTGAGGCAGAAGAATCCCAAGTTCAAGGCCAACCCTGGGCATCTTAGCAAGACCCTGTCTCAAAGTAAAGGGCGGGAGTGTAGCTCAGTGGTTAAGTTCTAAAGTTCAATCTCCAACACAAGAATTAAATATATAGGGTTTGTCAGACAAGACTTCCTGGGGCTGTGTTCTACCTGCCCTTGAAGGAGGAAGATCTGTGTTGGCCAATTGACAGAGGAGGCTAGCCCAAGGAGGGGGAAACATGGGAATGATAAAGCCACAGAGGGCTACTATTAGCAGTAGCAAGGGAGGCAGATGAGGATCTAGTCAGAGGATCCTGAATGAGGACAGTGTTCATATTTGCCACTCCAAGAGTTCCTCCTCCTCTCTCCCCTTCCTGTGGCCTCACTCCACCACACTGGGGAGGGGGTCCTCTCACACCACAGCTTTGCTCAGCCTCTCAAAGGCTTCCCTGAAGCCCATCCCTCTTCTCTGCTCCATAACCCCCCACCCCAGGAATCAGGACACACTCATATAGCAGCACATACACTCATTCAATTCTTTGGTGTAGTCTACATAAGAAAAAAAATAACCCTCAAGGGCTTCAGTATCCATAGAGAGCCACATCTGAGTATAAACACCAATAATAGAAAAACAGAACATTAAGCGCTGCTCTTAGGCATTTATTTGCCCTTATTTCCAGACCTTCTTTATAAGAGTTCTGCCTCTTTTACATATTGGCCCTCCCTTCCCATTAGGGCCGAGTGCGTCTCAGATACAGAGCTGGGTCTTTTATTTCTGTGTTCACTCTACCACGACTTGGGCTATTACTCTACAAATAGGAGATTCTCGATAATGTTGTTGACTAATAGGAGATTATAAATTGGCTGGTGTTCTTCGGCTTCAAAGCCTATATGGGTTTCCTTCTCTGGAAATAAATACATCACCTGCAAAATGGCATCTCTGTTGACATATAGCAAGTGCACTTAACTAAACTCAAATATTCAACACAGCCTAGGAGAGGAGGCTCTCAAGAAAAAAAGCCTCGTTTTTCTCAGCTTTCATTTTTCCCTCCTCAAAGGATTCTGAGCAGAAGGTGAATTAATTTATCACTGAACATCCTGCTTTCATTAACGATCATGCATTGAACACGACGCAAGGCTGGTTAGCCTGGATGGTTTCCTGAAGAAGCCGCAGGACAATCAGTTTATTTTGTGACCACAGGAAGCACTCCTGCTCAATCAGAATGGCTTAAAAATCAGGATCCATAGCTTGGAAGTCTGTCTCCTCAGAACCCAACACAGCCTCTGTAGAGCACATGCTCAGTAAATTCCATCCACGTTGATGTGGTCATAATGAAATGCCCAGTCTTATGAGCCTGTTCATCATCGGAGGCATAAGAGGACGCGGGTGAGGTTGTACAACATGGTCCTAACTGAATCCGTTTCTCACAGCACACTGGGCTAGGGGTGTGCAAAAGATGATCACTTTCTTGCCCATTGCTCATGAGTCCTCAGGCTGGTCACCTCTACTTGCAGGCAGCCTTGTCCACCTTCCCAAGAGCCATCTAACTGTTTCTTAGGGGACTCCTGTGCCAGGTGACCATCTGTCAGAGACACTGAAGGGGAATTCCTCCCTCGAGTGGCCAGCTCAAGACGTCAGACAACAGATCAGACAACAGCTGCAGTTCCTGCTCACGCAGACCGCTCTCCTCGCCTGCTTCTTCCGCCTCTCCCCTGGACTCCAGCCCTCAGGTTCCAGTTCTTCCACCTCCCAACCTCCTCTCCTCTTGATTCATCCTATCCTACTCCTGGCTGCCCTCCCCTTTCCCCAAGACACACACAGCTCATTCCCCCTGAGCATTCCTAGTAGCTTGGGGAAACGAAGTTGAATGAGAACATGGATAAAATAAACTTCACTAGGCCCCCACTGGGAATTCTGGAAACGACTCCTTTTCACCTTCGCCAGTCTTCGCACAACTTTCCTGGCATTCCTGTGAGGACCCAGTCAGGCCTCTTTCTGGAGGTCCTAAGCCCACCTGATTGAAATATGTTTACCTGAAGATTTTCCTGTGACCGACCATGAGTTTACATGTAACCAGAGAGAAAAGTCATCCTGGCTTCCACCGGTTAAGCTTCTACTGTATGCCGGGCCCTGAGCCAAGTGCCTACCGTGCACAGACTCACACACAT
This sequence comes from Spermophilus citellus, assembly GCF_964194105.1. NCBI lineage: Eukaryota > Metazoa > Chordata > Mammalia > Rodentia > Sciuridae > Spermophilus > Spermophilus citellus. Next base: position 152,304,121 of record NC_138187.1, read on the forward strand.
CTTCACAACCACACGCAGAAGAGGGGCCCCTGCAATCTTACATGTTTAAACCAAGAACACAACCCAAGCTCAGCAGGGCCGAGGTGCTGGCCCAACGTCCCAGTTAGTGTACTGAAGGACCACAGTCCCCATGAGGCTTGGTCTTTTCTCCCCTCGCTGGGTCGTTCGCCCGGGGCAGCAGGTGGAAGGAGAAGTAGCAGTGTCAGTTCACTTGGACCAACTTTGAGGAAAGCATCAGATGCAGGTATTTACAGCAGCAAGGCCAGCAGGGGAGAGTGTTCCACCACTTTCCTATAATAATCCAATCCAGATGTCAAATGGTTCTGACCACCATCTGATGTCCACATCTAACTGTGGTTTCTTCTCTGCCCTGGCTATCTGAGAAGGTTGGAAGACCGTCACAGTCAGTTCCCTAGTTAGTTGTGCAATTCTGTTGCCAGGGAGACCTAGTAAAGTGCGACAAGAGCTTCCTAGTCACCGTTGCCTTCGGTCTTCAGAGCAGTGGACAGTTGTCACTTCCAATCAACACATCTTGCCCTGTCTCTGCCCTGCTATGGCTGCTCTTGCCCAGACCCCATGAGGTGACCCCAGCCTAACCGGCCTCACTAAGTACAAAGTCATGTGACTACACCAGCTTGCTGCAATTCCCTCCGTCTGGTGCTTTTCTATCTCTGCACTCTGGCTCCTCTGAATGCCTTTTCCACCTGAAGAGCCTTGTCTTGAACCTGATTGAACACTACCTTCCCTTGGAAGCCTTCCAGGGATTGCCGCCCCAGCACCTTACACTTAATCCCACTGAACTTCACTTCTGATCTGTGGTCACTGCAGACTGGCACATGGGCCTCTTCTGCAAGACTGGACACCCCTCCAGGACAAGAGCAGGTTTGATTTGTCCCAGAAACCAACTTGGCACTCAGTAGGTGCTCAGTTCATTTGCTGAATGAATAAACAAGTACCCAATGCATGGCACCGATTGATTCTGACGCAAGCAGAAGGGAGGGAAAGGAAGGTGGCTAGATTTCTCAGTTAATTCAATACCTAGAGGGTATTTTTCCATCACTAAGAGGGCAGAGTTAATAGATGATTAAGGGGGTTTATCAGGGATTATCATTTAATAAGCCCTTCCCAGGTGTATCTTGCCACAAAGAACAACTCCTAATCCTCTCGGGAAAAGAAAGGCTCCATCAGCCTCATCTCTGATGAGCTCAGGAAAGGATTAGAATGAGACCAGGGGACTCTGCCTTCTCACAGCCACAGTTACAGCTATGTGGGGGAGGCGGAAGACAACAGGGATTGCAATTCCTGCAGGGCCCTGGACAAAGATCAGGAAAACTCTGATTTGGGAATAACACAGTCCTCAAGGATGGGGTGGTGTTACTTGGAAGAGAGGAGAGGGCCACCCCTTGGAGAAGCAGCAGAAAGCACAGCATGTTAGCAAACAGGCACAGGATGGTTGAGTAACTTGCCTAAAGTTGCACAGAGAAGACAGGCAGTCTGACCTCCGCACTCTTAACCAACACACTCTGTACTTGGCACAGTATCTGAAACAAAGTAAATGTTCTACAAGCATTAAATTTTAATATTATTGTTTAAACAGGATAAGCTCCGTCTCCTGTAGTCAACCTTTGGCAAAGGAAAAAAAAAATGAATGAATGAATCACCATTAATTATATCCATCTCACCTAAACACTTGCTGTGAGCAAGGACACTGTTGCCCATTTCTATTCTCTTACATGCAGGTTATTATAATATTTACCATAGTATAGATTTATTTACTGTCTTCTATACAAATGTGAACTCTTGGAAGACAGGGTTTTATGTTTCTCCAGGCAGCAAGTACCTAACGGTACTAACACTGAATAGTTACTCCATAAACATCTCTCAAATGAATGGATCAATTTTTATCATTTAGAATCAAAATATAAAAAAATGTCACCACTAATTCAAATTCAGCAAATACGGCCTCCTTCTCTGGGACTGTTATGGTGTGGGTATGAGGCGTCTCCAGAAAGCTCACAGGCAACGCCGGAGGGTTCAGAAGTGAAATGATCAGATTACGAGGCCTGTAACCTAAGCAGTGGATTAAGACAGTGGATGAAGACATTGATCACTGAGTGGTAACTGTAGGCAGGTGGGGAGTGGCTGGAGGAGGTGGGTGAAGGGGGGTGTACCCTCGGGAGTCACATTTTGTCCCTGCTCCTCACTCACTCTGCTTCCCCGCTGCCAAGAGCTGAGCAGCTGTCCTCTGCCACACCCTTCTGCCTCACCTTGGGCCCACAGCAATGGAGTCTGCTGACCACAGACCGAATCTCTGAAACTGTGAGCCCCAAGTAAGTTTTTCTTCCTCTAAGCTGTTCTTGTCAGGTATTTTGATCAAGGGATAAAAATCTAATACAGAGACCTTTTTAGAAACAAATTTTTGGGTCTCGACACAGCCTTCAGATCCAAACCCTAGGTGAAGCCCAGCAATCTGCCTTTTAACAAGCCTGCTACAGGGTGCATATATCCCTCAGAACTCGTGTGTTGGAAACTTAGCCCCGATGCCACAGAGCTGGGACGTGGGCCTTTTGGGAGGTGTTTAGGTCATGAGACCAAAGCCCTCGTGAATGGATTAATGTCATCATAAAAGGGCTTGATGGGAGAAGTCCACCCCTTCCTGCTCTTCCACAATCTGCTCTGTGAGGACACAGCACTCTTTCCTTTTGAAAGATGCAACATTCTAGGTGACATTTTGGGAGCAGAGACTGGACACTCCCCAGATGCCAGCATCCTGTTCTTGGGTTTCCTAAGAAACAAATCTCTGCTCTTTATAAATTACCTACTGTGTGGAACTCTGTTAGAGCAGAACAAACGCACCAAGATGAAGCCATGTGAGGGACCCCTGCTAAGATTTGAAGTCACCGGTCTAGAGAAGAAAAAGTCTGTGAGTAGCCTCAGTTGCTATGCAGTTGTAACCATGAGAGAAAGAGAGAGAATGATCCGAGAAAGGAGGAAAAAAAAGCCTGAGGTTGAGTGGGGAAGAAGGAAGATGACAGAAGGTGTGGGGAGAGCTGGAGAGGGAGAAGAGGAGTGGGTGAGGAGGAGATTGATTCATCTTGCAATTGCCTGGGAATGCGATGGATTCACATCTCAGCTGGGTGCTGCCATAGCAACAGGTACCATTACCCCCCCACCCCCCAGGGATGACCAGGCACCAGACACCTACGCTGAGGCCTGAGCCCTGCAGAAGATTTTAAGTTTCAGCAACAAAACAGGGAGAAGGAAGCTTAAGAGTGAGCATCTCTCCAGCTGGGCCCTAGGCCCTGGCTGGACCCCTAGGAAGGCCACTGCTTCTTGTGAGAGCAACGGGGAGCTGTTCAGCCGGACAGGTGACGAAGACACACCTGGCTGAGGGTCCATGCAGAGGCACCGAGTTGCCCTCAGCGCCTCCTCGCATCCTAACGCAGTCTGGCTAGAGTGGTGTGGCCACTTTGACTTACTGTGGAAAAGAATGGCTTGCTTAAGAGGAAAGGGGGAGAATCCATATGGGTCAGAGGCAGGCAGCTTCAGAGACCAGGGCAGGGATACTCCAGAGCCTGCTGAGGGGACCAATGGGGGAAGGAGTGTGGGAACAGAACTCAAAGATTTAAGACCAAGGCCTTGGCAGGAGAACAGAGGTTCCCACCTCCGTGGCACCCTTTGCTGGGAATGGCAGGGGCTTCAGGGCACCCACAGGTAAACATACAACTCACAAGCTTCTCTAATAAAGAGGGGACAGGGCTGCAGAGTGCAGAGGACACCGAGATAAGCAAAACACAGTGCTCCATACGGTCAACGGAAAAACTTCGTCAAAGCGAGTTCAGAGGCAATTAGACATTAAGAGTAAGATATAATTGCTGTTGCTATGTTTGTTTCCAAAAAGAACCGTGTTATGATTAGACTAACAGGCTAGTGTTAGAATTCTGAGCAAACGGCACGGAAGACTTTGTCTCACTTTCTCTGCTCATGAGAGAAGAAAGTAAATGAGAAAAAGCTGAATTAAATCACCTGTGGTTACGCTTAGAGTACATGCCTTCAGAACATCTTTGTATAACCTTGAATCCTTATGGGTGGGGGAGAAGCAGGAAGAATGTGCTGAGAGATTTCAGATCCAATTCATTTTAATCCTCATGTTGACCCATTGAGGTCATCATTATCCCCATCTCACAGATGGGGAAACAGCTCGTTGAAGTCAAGAAGCATGTAAGTATTAAAATGCAAAGTTAGGATTCAAACTGTGTCTGCTAGACTTCAAAGACCATGCTCCAAGACACGATTCTGTCCACAGTGATGGACACGAGAGGGAACTGGTAGGCCATAAACTATCCAACCACGGTGAGGCCCTCTGCAGTTAAAAGCAGATGTCTTTTGCTGGACAGCTCTCTGGGAGATGCCACAGTCTAACAGGAAAACCCCGGCCTCACCTCTTATTAGTTCTGAGACATTGGACAAGTCATTTAATCTCTCAGTGCTTCAGTTTCTCAATTTGTATAATGGGAACCACAATCACTATCATGGAAAGGAACTGCCAAGATTAGGTGGCAGGTATGGTATGATAGTTAACCCCCCAGTCACCCATGTAATAGTGCAATTTTAGGCAAACTATTTTACTTTTCTATCCCTTAATGGCTTCCTTTCTGAAGTGTATGGATTTGAAACAAGGCACCAAGAACACACTCAGCCTCAGGCATGGCATGTGGAGAGCACTCGGCGTCAGCGCAGGTGAGGATAAATGCGAATACCTGCGTGCAGGGGCACCGCGCTGGCCCTTGGGGCAGACACACATCTCCAGTTGTGCTCACTGGGAGTGGCCCCGACCTCTATTTGAGGCACCTCTGAAGGGTCATCCAGCTAGGGGGCAGGGTGAGCCTCTCCTGTTCTTCAGCTTTGGCTTTCTCCCCTCCTCCAGAGCATCTCCCCAAAACACTCTCTGATGAGCATTCTGCGCACCTTCTCTGAGGCCAAGCGGACTTCCAGGGAACCAATCTAAGATAGTACCTACTTCTTAGAGGGTGCTCAATAAAGGGTAATTGAAAACAGTAATAATAATAGTCTTCACACTGAAAAGACTGTGATGCTGTGTGAGAGACGCCTGGAAGCCTTATAAAATTGTTGGCTGGACTGTACATTCTTCCAGGAAAGGCCCTGTCCTGAATGTCTTTATGTTTCCTTCAGGCACCCAGCAGAGAGGATGCTCTGAAAACATATTCGACTCGTACAGGCTCTATATCTATTCATTCCAGAATCAAATCAATCTGCATGGGTCCAGGGGGTACAAATTTCATTTCCACAACGTTGACACACATGGCTCATAACAGGAGCACACAGAAGCCCGGCCACAAGGAAATTCATAAAGTCCCCGACAGCATAACTGTGTAAAAGTGAACCACGCAAATCGCACCAGGAAATAGGTTGTACAGGGGCTACCATTACTCATTATGTTACAATTAATTATTCAATATTAAACAAAGGTTATGGCTGTAGACACAGGTGTTGCTGATCTTCCCCCCCCCCCACCAGCATATCTGAGGGTGGCATAAGCTCCTTTGAGGGATGGTCAATCCCTGGCAGGATGCCCCTTCTACACCCCCTGCCCCACCTCTAAGTTGATACAGAAAGCCAGTTCCCTTATTGTCAAACCTGTATTTTAGGGTTCCACTATACCCTCTATAACCGACTCCTCTGAAAATATAGGTGCCCCCCCAAAAGAGGAAGTGAACAAACATTGCTTTCAGTGCAAAGAAGCAGTTGAGCTCCTCACTCTCACCATCCCTCTGGGCCACCATGGTGCAGGCTACAGGCACAGAGGGGTTGAGAAAAGACATCTCTTGAAGGATGCATACTGGCAACACTGCATAGGCGCCTTCAGTCCAAGGGAATCTGGTTCGGTCTAACGTCCTTAGGGTTACACTGGGATGAACTCTTCCCTCAGGCACTCCAAAGACATCACTTACACTGGCCTCCCGAGTATCATGCACCGACTCTAGATTCCCCTGGAAAATCTGTATCCTGGTGCGGTCTTGAGATCCACTGGAAACCTCAAGTGCATCTGATCTCCCTGGGAATTCAAGGGGCCCTAGGAAATCCACAGGGAACAGGCTATCTCCAGGGCTTAAAGATCTATCAGTCAGACATAGTAGCTAAAGGGAGGCCCTCCAGCACTCTCTCAGCTTGTAATGGGAGGTAATGAGATGGGCATCGAACAGGGGACCTTCTGGCCTAGACCATAGAAGCAGAGGACCCAACTCCTCCCTCTTTACTCTGCACAGCTGTTCCAGGGTTCATGTCACACTGAGGAACATCGTCTGGCTGAGGGGCTAGGCAGGAGGTCCACCACTACTGCCCAACTATAGTATGATAATGGCCCCTCTATCTAGGAATGCAACTCCAGGGACTCCAGGCACCCATCGACTTAAGGGGCTGTCCCAGCAGGATGCTCCATCATCAGGGGACTCCCCTGAACTCAGGCAGCTTAAGATTTTATCAGGTAGACTAGAAACCACACAGCACAGCTAACAATACGAAGCAACAAAACAGGATGTTTTGAAAAGGGACAGAGCCTGAGGTCTTGTGGCAATTCTACACGACTTTCCCAAAAGCAGTACTCCAGAGACCTAGAGCATCAGGGCCTTTTGCAGAGGAAGTCCCTTCCCAGCCGGAAGGTTCCAACACCAGCCCAGACCCAGCAGCACACACCTCAGCAGTGGACACATATAATCACCTCATTAACAGAGGATCACGCACCTGGCTGGCAGCACGGCTGCCCTGGGCACAGAGCCCGAGAAAGCTCTTCTATTACGCAGCATGAGTCTGGGTCTGTTTGTTCTTGGAGAGTAGGCCTCCAAAAAGCCCTGCCCCACTGAGGGCGACATCAACCCGGGCTCCTGCCAATCAGGCCTTCTGGCCACCTTCAGGCAGTTCCAGATGGTGCTGGCCCACCTGGTCTGAGAGGGATTAAGTCAGAGTCGGAAGAAACACCATGTGGGCAGTGACGGGGGGTTCAGAGCCAGCACATGCCAAAAGCCGGCTTGCAGTAGGCAGTGGATAGATGCATTTTTTGAAAATAATAGCCAAGGAAGAGACAGATGAATGAGTGAATATTAGGTCCTAAGAGGGAGGAGGCTAAGGCAAGTATGGGGAAGCGATGGGCACCCTGCCTGGTCCTGTGTGGTGACAAAGCCCCGGGAGGAGGTGAAGAGACCTCTCACCTGGCAAGCCGTGGGCTCCTCCCTGGCTCGAACAATGGCCAGGCGGTAGCAGAAAAAAGCATCCCAACTCCTGCTTAGGTTCTTATTTGTAGACTTTTAAGTTACAAAAGTGATGTGAATGAGGAATACAAAGTAGTCTAACAATACAAAGATGTATTTCAAAAAACATTTAGTTTCCCACATCTTTCCTCCTTCCCACCCTGCCATGAGGCAGCTTGTGGCCACTGCATTCCTCTGGCCCTTCCCCAGGCACAAATTGACAAATCCATGGCCAATGTCAGGCTGCTTATTGTGGAAAATGGGATCACATGACATGCATTACTCCATAACTTGCTTTTCTTAATTAAAAAAAGACACTATCAATGTTCCTTCAGGAAAACACACAAGTAAAATTCTTTAAAATACATAGACACACAGAGAGCTCTGTAGCATTCCACTGATCTACTTCCTGATCTTGGCCAAGCTAATGTTAAGGGAGGAGGGTGGCGAAAATCAGTCCTATTTATAGCTTAAACTAGAATTTTTCTGAATCTTGACATTGTTTTTCCTTTTCTTTGAACTACTTACTTGCATAACTTTTGTCCATTTTACCATGTAGTAATCTTTTTCTTATACATTTGTAAGGTTCTCTGCACAGTATGTACTCCAGAACTTTGTTTTACAGGTCATTTGTCTCAGTCTACCGACTGTCTTTTGATAATACTGATGATGTCCTATACCATAGAAAAAAATTGTAATTTCTATATAATTGTTTATTAAAGTAGCCAAGTTAAACATCAGAGCTCCCACTGGGAATGAAACAACTCACACTCACCTCCCTCTTGATATTCTTGGGTGTGCCCTACTTCCTGAATATTGGTATTTTGATCTTATAGAGTGAACTTATGATTAAAGGAAGACAAGTCCTACTATAGAAACTCCACAAGCGTATTTCACAGAAAAGTAGTGAAACAATACTCCTCAGCCATTAGGGAACCAACGATGGCAAACAGATCTTTGATACCACTCGTCGCCTGTAGAAGGCAAAGCAATGACTGTCAACTGTCCCACCATGACCTTCCAGCCTTTGGTCCCAGTCATCTTTCAGTGGGCGTCCCCAAGCCAGCCCCTCCCACATCCCTGAATCCTTCGGCATCAACCCAAGCAATGCCCACCCAGGAAGCCTGACCCTTGCCTCCCTGGGCAGGGGGCTCTGTGTAAGCACAGCTTCTCCTGCTTCCCAAGACTTGCTATTGCCATCTCCTATGGTGATTATTTACCTGACATTCTCATTTATATTCCAAACACCTATTAGTGTGCCTGACACACAGCATTTGCTCCTTAAGCAGTTGTTGAAGGAAAGAACGCAAAGGGGAATAAAAGAAGAAAATTGAGAAAGCAGCACTAAAATCCAAAGTTGAATGTTAGCAGTTAACTGCCAACTCAAGATCAATCAGGAGTGAATGTTAAACATTGCTGAAATTACAGGGTAAGTTAATGAAGGAGGAAAAAAAAAGAAAAAAGAAAAGGATCCCATTTACAAAAAGCTGATTGACATGCAAAATTTCAAGAACATGCCTGGTTCATAAAGAGGCCCACCTACACTTCTGGGTTGCTGGGCTGCCATTCTCCAACCACCATATTTCACTCTGGGACAAATGGTTTCTAGTCTAGGATGAAGTCTCAATATTCATTTTTCAGACTCTGGATGAGTTTTGTAATGATCACTATCATTTAGCCCTGACTGCAGCCAATTTTCTCTGACAACACCACCACACCTAAAAGAATTTTCTATGATAAAAAAAAAAAAAACGATTCCTGTGACAGTATTCACACTTTAAGTTCACATCCTCCAGATATGACATATTTTTGAACTGACAATAAGACTACAAAGAAGAGCACAAGCAATAAGATTCTGGAAGAAAGGTTTTTTTTTTTTTCAATAGAATTATTATCTGGTTGTACCAAGGACTTGTTTAGATACAGTCAGTTTCCACTCTGTAAATGTTATGGACATTTACTCTCCCACTTGAGCTCATATAATCCCCAAGTAGGCGTTTTTTCCCCCTAGTCCCCAAGGTTATGTTGAAGAATTTAAGAAGATAAAAGTTCCTGACACCCCACCATGCTCATTCCTAGCTCAGAAGCTAAATGCAGGCATGTGTGGTGGGATAGTTGAGGTTTTCACTTAGTTTGCAAAGGCTTCTGACATGCCAGTCACTTGAGAGATGTTCAGCCCATCCCAACACCTCTTGCCTTCAATAACTTCTTGATTTCTTTAAAAAAATATAACTTAACCAACATTATTAAAAACTCTATCATGATGTTACAATACTAAAATGAATATTAACTAAATGCCAACAGCATGGGGTGGGAGAAGGTTAGACAGAAAAACCAGAGGTGGGTGAAGAAGGCATGACACTAAAAGTCAGGTTTCACAATTCCAAGAGTTTAGTAACCTTTAGCCCCACCCACTGGAAAAGCACATTAAGAGCACAGCTGAAACCTTACTCTCCCTAGTTTGTAATAAGTAAGGGAACCGGGGAGAAGCTTGTACTCAGAGATGTCCACCATCTTGGAAGGTCTTTCTCAAAACCCTAGAATGTGTAGACAACATTCCTACCCTGAACTATGAGCTGCAATGAGAAGTCCCCTCCAGCACCCTCTGCAGCCACACTCATCTGAGAGCATTCTTCCACTCAGAGCCCTGCAGTGATTTTACTTTCTCTGCCAACTGGAGGCCATGAGCACAACAGCCCAAGTCTGGTCCACTGAGCTTTATACCCCTTACACACCTTAACCTGACCTGTCAAATTCCTTGATAACATGTCACATCTTTTAAGGTACAGGTGCCATTTCAATACAAGGCCTGATTCAATAGCTTTCTTCTGTGAAAAGCTCTCCAACTCGAATCAGTTACCAGTGACCCCCCCCCCATAGTACCTATGACATGGTAATGCTAGCCACGTATTGAGTGACAGGGATGAATGTTTGCTGAAGTGAACCGGAATGAGTTTAAGTTTTTCCACTGTTCTTTTACCATGGTAGGTTGTTCATCATTCTTTTTTATAGAACTTGTTTCTAATTATAAATGTAGTATGTGAACATTTGAAAAGTACAGAAAATCATAAACAGGAAAATAAAAATTACCCATAATCATCACTGAGAGACAACCTCACTCATTACCCTCTTAATTGCACACTTTACATCAATGCAATTAAACTTATGTATGGAAGGCCTACACTCTGGGCATGTTTTCCTGAATTTAGATCAAGTCACAGCATTTGGTTGACCAGAAATCTCTGCTAATGAGCACTCCTACTTATCAACAGTGCAATGCAAAGCACATGTTCTTGGAGATAACTAGAGGCCCCACAAGTTTCTGAAAAGCTTTCTCTGAATCATAACTTCATCAAACTTTATTGTTTAGAATGACCTCAGAGAGCATCTCTCTGTATACCACCTGTTCTCCCTTCTGTATACACATTGGCATGACTAGTCATTCTCGATTATCTTCACAGATGAGTGTGTATATGGTTTTAGAATCCTTCTCCAGACAACCATGCCCATAACTGAAAACCACATGTAAAGTGAATGCTAGTTGTTACCTATCACTTTGCAGATGGCAAAGATCCTGAGAGAAACTTCAAGGCCCCAAAGTATGTGAGAGGCAGAGCAGGAAGAAGTCTAACCTGAATCCATGTTCTTGGTTTTGTATCACACAGCCAAGATGGATGAGAAGTGTTTTATGTTGTTTGAATTTAAAATATATTTTATTAGTTTTTAAAATTCATAATAATCCACAAAAATCTATACAATGATATCTATTAAGCACTTTGATTAAACAGAAATTTATTTATGGACCCAAAGAAATACCCTTGCTTCAGATAAAATTCTTAACCATTTAACCATTCAATAAACATGTGAGAAACTACTCTGCCTACTCTCTAACCTCTAGCAGACAAAAATTAGATAACGTGTGGGCCTAAGGAACTTATTAGGTGTGTACATAAAAGATTTCAAAGTACAACAAATACCAATTAGTACAGATGCCAAGTGTTACATGAGCTTTTGAAAAAGGAGGTATCATTGTGGACCACATTAGCTAGGGACAGATTCTTGGGGATGGAGATTTCAGCTAAGGGGTTGCATAATAAGTGGGAACTGGCTAGGAGAACGTTGTGCAATGATTTCACCATGACCGATAATGGCTTGGTAATCACTGTGCCCCAGTTTCTATGCCTGATTTGGGAAGGCTTCTCCACCCCAATTAGCTTAATAAAGGAAATTGGAAAATTTTTCACTGCAAGACATCCCAATTGTGAGGGGGGCTGGTTGCTATTGGAAGGTACCTAGAAAAAACTCCTGATCATGAGTAGACTGTGGAGATCCAAAAGATAAATGGACTTACAGAGAAGAGGAGCCGAGAGCAACAAGAGGATGAAGTGTGGGGGGAGTTTTTCCCACTCTTATGGACCGAACTGTGTCCATGCCAAGATTCATGTCTTTAGCTCAGTGTGTGCCTATTTGGAGACAGGGACTTTAAATAAAGAGGTGAACAAGTGAAAACAAGGCCAAGTGTGTCCTAATTTAATCTTGCCAGTGTTCTTAAAAGAGGAATTTTAGACACATAGAACATGAGGGGCACACATCCACAGAGGTAAGACCACGTGGGGACAGCAAAAAGGAAGCCATCGGCAAGCCAAAGAGCAGCTGCAAGAGGCCTGTGATACCCAACTGTAGGACTTCCACCTTCCAGAACTGTGAAGATGAATGTCTACTGTTAGGCACCCCATCTGTGTATTTTGTTGTGGCAGCCCAAGCACCCAAACATGCACACGAACATACCCACCAACCAGCACCACTCTCACCTTCCTTTTCAGGGAAGGCTCGATCGTGAAAATGTCCCAACTCACTGACTGTCCCTTTCCCAAGCCAAGAGCTGCCTTTTGCACAGTTCCAAGAGACTACGGAAGACTTTCAGGGAGTGGGAATGGAGACCCTAGCCTCGTATATACAAATGCAAGCTACAGCAAAGCCCAGAGTGGCAAGAGGCATGAGGTGGCTCTGATGGACCTGTGGTGTCCCCTCCAGACCTGATTCACCAGAAGCAGGCAGTAGGGATCCTGCCCCTCCAAGTTCACTATTTATGACCAGGGACATTCTGGGACTGAGAAATTCCCCAGGATGAATATCTCAGTTTGGCAGGGACTTATATGCCTCTTGAGCAAGGGAAGATACTCCTAGCTGGTGTTCTGGTTTGGATCTTAAATGTCTCAAAAGCTCATGTGTTGAGGGTGTGGACCTCAAGGCAGCAGTGGCAGAGGTGAAGCCATTGAAAAGTGGTTGGATCATGAGGCCTTTGATCTCATCAGTGGACTAACCATGGATGGATTCATAACTTAATGGGCTATTGAGAGGTGGTGCCTATTCGGAGGAAGTAGGTCCTTGGAGACATGCACTTGAAGGCTCCATTTTGTCCCTGGCCCATTTGCTCACCACAAGGTGAGCAGCTTTGCTCCACAACACACTCCCCGCCATGTTCTGCTTCACCACAGGCCAGAATCAATGAAGCCAAATAACCACGGATTGAAACTGAGCCAAAACAAGCCTCTGCCCTTTGAGCCACTTTTCTCAGGTATTTTTTGACCAACACAGCTGGTTTGGCACTACCCTCCCACAACTGACAAAGCTGGCTCCGGGAGTAGACGACCCCCATCTATGCATGGAGAAAGCCTGGACTTGGCACAGGCAAGGGCCCTGGCAAAGGTCAGGGCCTGACCCTCAAAAGGGGAGGCATTCCTTCTACACACACCTTCTACAGGAATCTCCCATCGTTAGAGGGGTTACACAAAATGCAGCCTAAAGCAACCAGAGAAAACCATCATTTCTGCAGTCAGCAGCCAAGAGCCCAAGACATGCCCAGCCACCTCCAGGCTGGGTCACAAAGCAGATCATTTGGCCCCTGAGCGTTGGGGCTTCCTCACTGTAAGATGGGGATAATACCAACTTGATAGGGTTGTAGTGAAAAAATTCAAGTTTGATAATATGTGGTTATGCTTTAAAAGCCATTAAGGAGCTCCATCAAGTGGTCTTAGCAATTGAGTTCACTCACCATCTCTACTTACCCAAGTTCTGTCCTCACTTATTGGCTGGTTGACATGCAGTGTGGACATGTATTTTACACTCATCATCAGACTTGGGTAAAAGAGATACATGTTCAAGTTTTTCTACATCCCTTTGCAAGTATCAAAAGCCTCTATTAACTATACCGATTGCTCGTAGAACAAAGTTCTCAGTTCTAGCTTGACATTCAAGACCTCATATAACACCAGTACACACATACTGATCACTACTTTTGCATATGAATGTTCTACTCTGTTTAATATGGCCTCCTCACAAAGCCAGAAAATGTGTGCTGAATAAGTAAATGGATGTTTGACCAGGACCTAACAGATACTCCATGCATAATTCTACCCCCCTTTTTTTTTTTCCTTGCTTTTTCCTCCTGTATGGTCTGTTTTGGGGCCACTGATGATGCCTGTGTATTACAAGTGGTACAATTTAGAGTGGTGTCTGTACAAGTTGCCATATAAGGAAGCTCTTTTACTTATTTAAGCCCCTTCACTCCTCAAAGGCCAGCTAATCTCCCAACTCCTGTGTGAAAAGATTTTTCCTGACACCAAGAGTCTCTTCTTTGAATGCCTCATGACACATATTGACCACATCAAGCCTCTGCTTTCTACCATTTTCTGTCTTGCATTATAATTTGAACCTTCATGTAAGTTCACTAGATTCACAAGAACTCTCCAAGTCTCCAACCTCACTGTGCCCTTATACCCCTGCTATTAATGTAGCACAATTCATTCGAGACTCCTTGGAAGGAAGCACCCACTGGCAAGTTGGGAGCAGCAGTGTTCTCAGGGTTGCGTAAGCATGTGTTGGCTGGTCTGTGTTATCTCTAGCCCATTTGTCGCCTCTGCCTCCGAGTCTCACGTAAGATGAATGAACCCTAAGAAAAATAATGAGTTCGGCTGCACGTGCCTTGCCATGCCTCAATGTGTGGGTGAGGGGTGTTGGCATGGAGAAGTGGCGTCATCAGGTGGGTTCATCTGCATATCTGTAACAGCAATCAGCATGTCCTCCCCTTCACAGCAAGGATGATGGTACAGCTGACTCAAGAGGCTGCACCTCCAGTTATGAGGTTGGCTTGTGCTGACCTACCCCCTTCTCTCCCCACCTGCACAGTTAACATGCATGCACTATATGGCTAGCTTAGGTTAGTGGCCCTGAAATGGCTTCCAAAATAGGAAAAACTAGCAAGGCCATATACTAACAGAACTCATGACATCACCATCTATGTGCTATAATAACCCAGATGCATGTACTTACATACATACATATATGCCTATATGCATAGGTATATATACACAGACATATGCTTCCCCATTACCACAAACGTCTCCTCAATATCCTAGCTGCCTACTAAATATTCTCCATCCATATCCATTAACCATCTCAAACTCTACATGTCTGACAATTCCTCACATTCCCCTCACAAACCTGATTCTCCTCAGCTTAGTTACAATACCATCTTACCACAGGCTCAGGCCCCAAACCATCGTCACCCCCACCCATGTCTCATACCTATTCTTACTCCTTTAATAAATCAGCTTTTCCTTCTAAATCCATCCAGAATTTTACTCCTTACCACCTATGCTGCTATCACCCTGGTCTTAGTCACCAGGGTGATAGCCCTCTTTGCCCTCTTTCAGTCTGTTCAACATAGCAGTCACAGTGACCCTGTTAAAATGCAGCCTGTATCATATCATTGTCTTATTTGAATTCTCCGAAGTTTTCCCAAACTACCCCCAAGTCAAAGTCAAAGTCTTATGATCTACAAGACTACCTGTTCCATCTCCCCTCGTTAAGCTCCATCCACACCACCCTCCTCAGTCTCCCTCGTCGTCTCCTAGACACTGTCTGCAGGGTCTCCACACTTGCTCTTTGTCATAACACTTGCTCCCCAGACAACTGTGGGGCTTAATCCCTAGCTTCAAGTTTTAATTCAAAGGTAAACTTTTCTGAGGCTTTTGCCGACTCCCCTATAAAAAAAATTACACCATCAGGCCCTATCACTAAAACTGAACACGCCCTCAAGGTATACCGCCATCTAGCACTAAATGTATTAATTATTTTGACTTTTGCATTGTTTATAACATAGGTTTGACGACGGCAGGGATTTTGATTGTCCTGCTCCTGCTGTATCCCCAGTATTCAGACCAGTTCTTTGTGCAAAACAGATGCTAATAAAATGTTATATGAATGATAAATGGAATAAGTAATAAAATGATAAGTGAACTAAGTGGCTTTCATTTATCTATGAATAAAAAATAATAATCTTTGAAGTAAGTACTATCAGGTCAGATTGGTCAAATATTCTGAAGAATATCTTAAAGAGTAAACTTACGGGAGTTTCTACCAGCAGCAAGTATGTATTTGGTGTTCATTCAGCAATTTTTTTTTTTTACCTACCATGTGCTAGGTGCTGAATTAGGTCTCAGAAATACAGAGATCAAGGCAAATATTGTCCTTGGCCTTTGAAATATATAGGCTAGCAGAATCAGATTGGAACTTCTTCCCCAAGTATGAAACATCTCTGGATCTCAACTGTGTTGTCAGTAAAATTTGGACCAGGATACTTCACCTACCCAAGGACAGATGACTTCACCAACCAGATGACTTCTCCCTCCTACCATTCTGAACTCTATCTGCCAGGTCCACTGCCATTTCTTTGGTACATTTCCCATCTCTTCCCAAGAGCTCTTATTGGTGCTCCTAGGCCCCTGTCTCACATTCACATAAATTCAGTCACACAGCCAATTCATAGTTCATTCATCTATAAAATTCAAGGAGAATTAAATGTCATGCAGGGACTCATTGTCTATAGCCTTGTACCTCTTGAGCAAGGCGGGGAAGCCATATCAAGCTTGGACCCTTCAATGCGCATGTGTGCATGCGGAACTGCCAAGCAGATCCCAAAAGGCTTTCTTCCTACACTGAAACTCCCTTGGCTCCCGGGCTCACCCAGCTAAATGTGGACAAAGCAGCAGTCACCCAAGTGATATGAAAAGCCCTAATGGCACATCCAACGGAGTCATTGTACTAGTACCACATCAGTCTGTCACTGTCACAACGTTGTACCCCTTAAAATACCCAGAGTCATTTGGGCTCTTTTGTAATGGAGAGAGGTGTGGGAGGCAATCTTTCCTTGGGAGAACACTGAGAAGGAGGGGCTGTCGGGATTCTGGAAAAGAACATGCCAAGCAGCTAAGCTGGTAGCACCTCTTGCTGCTATAATTTTGAGTGATGGGAAAGGGGGAGAAGGAAAGCAGAAGTCCTTGACAGAGGGATTGGCATGGAACAGACAAGCATGAAGACTGACGGAATCACTCAGAGAAGGAGACAAGGCAAAGGCCCCCAAGGGAGCGTCACCAGTCCACTTACTGCTGGACAGACTCAGACCCCTGATGACCTCCCGTCTCCTACTCTCAAAGGTCTGGGTGCTCCCCCAAGCAGCATTTCCTAGCAAAACACTCAGAACATGCTAGGAGCAACATTCCCTGATGAATAGAACAGACACTGAAGACTCCAGTTAGAAGAAAAAAGAAAAACTGCTCATAAGAAATACATCATAGGGCTGGGGGTGTAGCTCAGTGGCAGAGTGCCTGCTTAGCATGCTCAAGACCCTGGGTTCAATTCCCAGAAAAAAAAACAAAACACGTGTGCGTGAGCACACACGTGCACACACACACACACACACTCTCACATACTGAACAGTAGGCATGAGCCTACTAAACTCCCCAAATTTGGAAGGAATATAAAGAACAAAAATACATGATGAAAATTTGTAATCTAGAAAAACAAAAAGTGCAAATAATTGGTTCTTAGAGAAGACTAATAATAAATAAACTTCAAGCAATAAGACAAAGCAGAGATCATCAACAGGAATTTTAAAAATATCTATTGGAAATCACTAGAGATCCTATGGATATTTTAAAATATGAACAACTTTAACGCAACTAAATTTGAAAATTAAGATGCAATGGATATTCCTTTAAAACATGACTTGCAGTAATTGACAAAAGAAACTGAATAGCCCTATACCATATGAATCTAACTTTAAAGAGATAAAAGCAAAAGAAAATTTCAATCTGATTAAATTATTTTTCCTGTATAAATCCCATTAGTATTATTTTCTCCTTCATTTTCTTTTAATAGAGTAAATTACAAGGGATTAATTCCCATTCTGTTAAACAAATGACAATATAAAGCCACAAACAAAACTGAAAACAAAAACAAAAACGCCAAGCCCAGATGGCCCCAAATGGGTAAATTAAGAAAAAGTCTTCGATGTCACAAAAATCTAAGAATAAAGAGGGAATGCACTTACTTTATAAAAGAAACCTAATCTTAATATCTAAGCTTGACAAGATCATTCTAAGAAAGGAAAAGTACAGGCCAATTTCCTTTATGAGCACAGACAACATGATCCTAAACAATCAAACCCAGTGATACAGGAAAAGTATACCACAACACAATCGGTGTTAGTTCAAGTTTACAAGTTTAACACTGGAAAAAAGTGTTGAACAATTCAATATCTTAAAATACAGGAGAAAGAAAACCATGTTAATGTATAGATGTAGAATAAAGTTCATCTCCATTTATTAAAATACAAGCACATTAGGAACAGATGAAAATTTCCCTAGTCTTAAAAGGTGTGCATGAAAAACTTACAGAAAACAACATTTAATGAGAAAATGGTGAAAGTTTTTCCACTGATATTTTGAATAAGACAAGAATTTCCATTATTTAATTTATACCTGAGGTTCTAGCCAGTGTTAAGATGACTTGGAAGGAAAAATTAAATTCCTCAATATTCACAGATGACATGATTACGTATACAGAAAATTCAAAAGGATCTTCAGCTAGACTCACAATTAAGTGAATCTATCAAGATAGCCAAGCACAACTTCAATTGCAAGATTTGTATGTTTATAAACTAGTAATAAAGAATTGCAAAATGTAACTAAAAATGCTACAATAGCATCAGAAAGTTTTAATAGATCAAATTACTACAAAGAATACTATAAAACATTAATGATAAAAATTTATAAAGTGATATAATAGACAAATATATTATGTTCACTAATGGGAAATGTTTATAAAGAGATTATCTCTAATAATCTTATAGACTTAATGCAGGCCCATTAAAAACCCTAGCAGGAGTTTACTGAAAATTGACCAGTTAATTCTAAGATTATACACACACACACACATACACACACAGCAAAAAATATATAGTCAAGACAAATCTGAAAAGGATGAACAAATTTAGAGAAATTGCTTCCCTACATATCAAATTTAGTATAGAGCTACAGTTAAAGTGTGAAATTTCTTGTAAAGAGACAAAGATACAATGGAATGGAATAGACAATCCAGAAACAGGCTCACAATTATAATCAGTCAATTTATGATAAAGGTAACTGAGTAATGGAGAAAAGATAGTTTTAATAGTGCTATATTGATAATGACCATATATGAAAATAAATTTTAATTCCAATTTATAGCATACATGAAAAATCAATTCCAGATGCACTAGAAGCTAATGTGAAAAATAAAACTTGTGGAAAATAAGAGAATATCTTCATAACCATTGGGTAGGCAGTGTTCTCAGTCCACCAGACCTTTATGTGTGTACTTGAGAAGCGAGTGAGGACTTACTGGTGTTGTGCCTGGTATTATAGACTAAGGGAGCTCCGCAGGCAGGGGCTGTTATAAATATGATCTTTCTGTACACGAGTACATACTCCATGGAAGCGAACACACTGCCTGCTACTCAAGGTGACCCAGAGGGCCGGGTGGCATCAAATTGGGAGAGACAGTACCCAGGGATATTGTCTGGGGACCAGACAGGATTCCTCCAAGAAGGACACGTTCGAGTAAACTCGGTACACTCCAGAGATTGCCCCTGAACATGGGTTGCTCACAAATCTGATTAATTGGCTTTGATAGCAGATTTTTTTTGCGGGGGGCGGGGGGCAGCACTGGTACCAAGGATCAAACTCAGGGGCACTCAACCACTAAGCCACATCCTCAGCCCTATTTTGTATTTTAGAGCCAGGGTCTCCCCGAGTTGCTTAGCACCATACTGTTGTTTAGGCTGGCTTTGAACTCTCGATTCTCCTGCCTCAGCCTCAGCTGGGATTACAGGTATGTGCTACCTCACCAGCTCCGACAGTTGATTTTTTAGTCAGGTCAGATTCACCAGGCCTGAACATTCCAACAGCAAAACCACAGTGCTCAGATTAACCCATCACCCTTACACAGGTGAGCCATTTGGAAAGTCGCATATGTAATCAGAAGGCTTCTCTGAGCAATAGAAAGCAAGTTGCATAATTAGAATGGTCAGTGACATTAGGCAGCAATATCAGGGGTCAGCTGGTTCCCCTCTCAGAGGGCCCTGAAAGTTCAACCCTTGGGCAGAGGGCCCTCTTCCCTATACATGTTAGAATGGGTTCCACCTGCTTGCTTCCGAGGCTCCTCATTCTCTTGCTTCCACAGGTAGCCAGCACCCCCATGAGAGCCAAGCTTTCAGTATGTTAAGCCCCTAACAGAGTTGTGCTTTGTTCTGAGACAGAGACTCTGCAAGGTGACTTTGAGGTCTCTGTTCTTAACTTGGGGTACTGACTCTCAGAGGAAGATCTTCTCTTACTTTTGCATTTTTGAGAATATATTGCATTATACCTCCTGCACTCACCAAGGAAAAAGTTTATTCTCAGCTAAAATTTCTCCAAGGGTGATGACAGCTACACATCAGGGCCACTGGATGCAAGAATTCCTCACTTAACAATTGTAACACATGCCAGCTGTCCAAGGAGAAATCTGCTCACCATAGGTGCTTTCAATCTGCGGCTTTTAACTAGAATAATGATGACGAGTCATCATTACCTTGCTGGCTCTTCCCAGAGATAGTGCAGGGATAGGGCCAGGGGCTGAGAACCGATTTCTTCATGAGAAAGCACCCTGCCCTCCCTGGAATCTTTGAGTTATCCAATGGGATGGAGGTGCTGGAGGTGGATCTAAATCATGCTTGAACTCACCCCTGTGTACCTGAGGTCTGCTCATCCTTGAGGACAGAGGGCAGCTGTCTTGCCTGACAGCAGAGGTCCACCTGCACAGACACCTCGCCATCTGCCAGCCCATACCTCACGTTCTTTTGCAAATTGAAAAGGTCTTCTATTCTCTGCTTGGCGGTAAATCCTTAGAACAAATTGTTTGCAAAAGAAAACACTGACTTAACATCAAGCAAAGGTGTAAGCAACTGAAATCACATCCTTTTCTTGGAGCAGGGCCTAGAGTGATGGCTGGTACCTAGCCAATAAGCAATAAGTATCAGTTGATGAAATAAAGGGGGGAAGAAAATTTGCAAGAAGAGGCCCCGAGAGGCAGAAGTGTGTTGATGGTGGCGATGAGGAATTTTTTAAAAGGCTGTAGGGGCAGGAAAGGCTGGCACCAGAAAACACCTTACCACCTCAACTTCTGATGCTCACGATTATAGAGGTGGATTAGCACCTGAAGTATTCTCTGTAGGAGCAGGAAGCAGCTCTTTCAGAACTAGGTAGAGGTTAAGTGCTAATTCCTGGCCTTGACAAAATTAACTTCTCAAGTCCCAGTGCTCTCATCTTACACACACACACACACACACACACACACACCTGATATTACACTGCAAAGTCATAAGAGTTGGAAACATTTAAAGTCCTTGACACAGTGCCTAGCATATAATAAAAGTTCAATGAAAATAGCTACTTTGTGGTGTTTTGATTTTCATCCAAGCAAAGCTACAGGCTGCTGGGCATGGGGCTGCACTAGCATGGACGAGCTCAGATGCCCCAGAAGGAGAACAAGCTCACCACCACATGATTGGGGGTTTCTTGAGCCCCAGAACACCAGTGTTAACACAGTGACCCGAGTATGTGTCTTCATAGGTATAACCTTAAGCTCAAGTTCACAGGCCCAATTTCAACTTTTTCAAAGACTTTAAGCACTAGGGACAATATTTGGACCTGAAATTTTTGAAGCGTGTCAAACTTCAAAACTGAAAGAATACGTTCTCTGGGTCTGGCTGCCTTTGTACGGACCAGGCAAGGAACAAAAAAGCACTCAAGAAAATACAGCACGTGCCTGTCTCAACAACTCCTCATACACACTCTACAGATCCCTAGTTGCCCAAGACGTATCTGTGAGGACACTGCTCAACACTGGTGTGCTTAGGTCACTCATCTGTTATTGGGATAGTGATAGGTACCAGCTAGATAATTACCCCTCATGCCTAAGTGCAGGAAACTGAGTGCAAAGGCTGTCCTTCAGGAAGTACCTCCAGGCTCTGTCATACTCAAGGCAAAAGGCCTGTGTCCCTGGCACACAATGGGCAGCAAACTCAGGTTTTGCAGTGTGAACACGCCCCCCAGGTCACGAAGATACTTTCACACACTCAACTGATAGAGCCTTCTCCCCTTCCCCCACCATCCATCCAATGAGTACATGCATCCTTGTCCTTGGCAGTGCTGGTAATGAGCACGTGGGAGGCAGGTGGAGGTGCAGGTGAGAGTGCTCCAAGCTGGGGCAATTCCCAGCTCCATCCAATCAGGGGCTCTTGCCTGGGAGCTTGACCCTCTACAATCCTGCTTTTGCCCACTTGAGTTTGAAGCAGCTGTGTGAGCGTAATTAAGCAAGTTCAGCCTCATCCAAGCAAAGCTACAGGCTGCTGGTGTGTCCACTGTGAACTGAGGCCCATTGCAGAAGGTAGTAGTGTTCTCTCACAGAACTGTCATGAGAATGAGCAGTAGCACATAGAGGGGCAAAACACCACGATAAATAACACGAATACGCGATTCCAACACGCACTGGCTTATCAGCAACGCGCTTAGAACTTGCACCCAAGCACCCAGGCAGAGGCTTCCCAAACTCCCCGTGCAGTTTGGGGCTCCCACAACCATGCTCAAGCCAGCGTGGCCACTCTGTTCCTTCTCTTTCCTTCTGCCACACTCAGGGTCATTCTTTTTTTTTTTAATTAGTTGCTCATGACAATACAAGGATCTTGACATATCATACATTTGAATCAAATGGGGTATAATTTCTCATTCTTCCTAACCCTTACCCATCACACCTGGCTGGTTTTCTATTAATCTCCTCCCTTAGAATTAATCTTTTCTAAACAACTTGCTTTCATTCTCACACTGACCACAAAAAAACAAACAACCCTCTCTCAAAGCAACTTCCTCCTGAAGGAAGTCAGGGATAAAGAGGGGGCCAGACAGAAAGCCAGCTAACCCTGCCATTCTCCTTCCCAGGCCCCTGGGGTTGTGTTTATTTTCTTGTTGGGCTTATTTTAGGCCTTAGCCCAGGGGGCACTGCCAGCATTTCACTTGGCTTTTGCAGGGCCGGGATGCACCTTTTGTGCTCCCAGATGTTAACTAAGAATTGGTGTCACAGTAAAGGAACGGCAGGAGGTGGCTCTGCAGGGGAAGCATTCATTCAGGCGCTCAGGAAAAGTCTCCTTCTGCCCAGTTATGAAGACCCCCGGTTGTGGGCATCTTCTGTGACACTAAGCTGTTGCCTGGTCCAGGCTGTGGCAGAAGGCCTGACACAGGCAGGGACACCACTGCCCCCACTCAGCAGGCACAGAAGCCTCCACCCATCCTTCACACCAAAATGTGCCCAGAAGGAAGGTGAAACAAGCCTGCACAAATAAAGAGGCAGAAGTGGCAGACATGGCCCCAGGAGGAGCAGAAAAAGCCCTGGTCACAAAGCCCCCAGTCTAAAACTAGAATAAGAAGAGGGAGGCAAAGGGATCCTGCCTCTCTAGACCCCAAGTCCCCTACAGACCTACCTGACTACCTCCACAATCCCATTCCCGCCTGGTCCTGATGTTGATCCTGCACTTTCCATTCTCACTGGGCTATTGTTCCCACACAGGCCGCTGTCCCCTCTCATGGGGCTACCACATGTCCCAGACACTGCCAACTTCCTTCTGCCCATGTACCTCTGCCACAAACACTTCTCCGGAAAGCGTTGGTCCTGGGTCTCCTCTGTTGAGACACTTGCTGTCGGTGGTCCCCTTATCTTCCAGAAAAAGCCCAACCCGCCAAGCCTGGCGATGGAGCACCAGCTTGGTTTGACGGTCTCTCCCCACTTCTTAAATCCTCCCTCCCACGGGCCTCAACTGCTCCCTGAATATCATCCTCACCTGGATGTCCTAGATGCTATCAAAGGCTCCTTGCTGTCTTCCCACCTGTGCTGGCTGTCTGCCTGCCCTCCTTTGTGCCCTGAGAGGTGAGGCCCTATGACGTGCATCACCTGGCTTCCAGGTCTTTCCTTTCTAAAGAGAGTTGGGGCACATCCTCCCCCACTGCCTCCAGCTTTGTGCAGGGCTAGATTCCTATGACCGGTCTTGCAGCTTCTTCCTTGCTCCTTGCTCCCTGACTGGGTTCTGATAACCTCCTCTCCTTGCCTTGCTCCCGAGGCTCAGGACTGGAAATGACAGCTACTGTAGCTAGTACCTGGGGCCTAAACATTGCTTGTTGGGCCACATGCCTGTCCACGTCTCTGAAATACTGCTGTTATTAAATCCTTTTTGAAAGCCCAGCTGAAGGTGCCTTCTGTTTCCTGCCAGGATCCTGCCTGAAACACTATCTCTCAAGCGTCCTCTAATCCCCGTGTCTTGCCAGCAACTCTCTTTTCCTTGGTCGTTAAGAGTGATTGCTCAACTCCACCTCTCCCCAGCACCCTTCCCTCATTCCAACATGCTTATGGAGCGTTATGGTTTCCAAAGTATTTGACATAATGAACTCATCTTTTCATCACAACAACCCTGAAAGATAGACAAGGTATTATTACCATTAATAATCTCATTGGCATTTTGCAGGGAGCTGAAGCTTCTAGAGAATAAGAGCCATGGCCAGGAACATGCAGCTATTAGGTTGTCATAACTCAGCAGTTTGGGCCACAGGGCACACTGGGATCCCAGGGATACAGGCCAGGAAGGAGAAAGAAACATCTAGCAAGTGAGGGTCTGGGAGGTATCTCCGTGGATATAGGAGCCCAGAAAATACAACCAGGTGCACGGGATAACAAAACTTAAAACCTGCCTCGAGAAGCACGTAGCCTGTGTTTGAAAGAAAAATGCAAATACGCACAGCTGTTAATAACACACAACAAAACAGAATCAAGCAGGAAAGCACCCTAGAGGCACGAAGTTTCTATTATACCTTTTAGAAATCCTGCCTTGTTCTACCTCCACCCCGAGCTGATTCAAAGCCCCAGGCACAGAGGTGTTCAGGACTGATTCATTCATTGGTTCAGCCTGTACAATGGGTCAGGCATGTTGCCATACCTGGGAGACACCGCAGTGAACAGGACAGACGTGGCCTGGCTCTCGTGGACCTGAGCCTAGGAGTAGGATTGGCATTTAATAACGGCTACACAAATCCTGGAATATTATGCTGGTGGTAAGTGCTCCAAAGAAAAATTGAGATGGTCAGATGTGTGATTCCTGAGGAATGCTGACTTTGTTTAGGGTCAGTGCTTGGGGTACATCTTCCAGAGGATGTGTCCTTTAAACTGAGACCTAAAAGAGGACTAAGGGTACCGGGGGAAGATATTCTCCTGAGTGCAGAGCTGAATGTCCAAAGGTCCTGAAGCTGATGGAATTGGTGAGAGGTGGTAGGAATAGGGTGGGGTTTGATGCCAACAGGCTAGAGTAAACACTGCAGGCGCCAGAGAGCTGGAAAAGCTGGCAGAGGCCACAAGCCTCATGGATCATGTTAAGGATTTCAGCCTATATTTCATACATAGCAGGAACCCAATAAAGGGTTTTAGAGAAGGGAAGAAACACAGGAGATGTGCATTGTTTAAAAATCACTGAGGCTGCAAATTAGAGGGGATTGAAGAGGAATAAGGGGGAAATCTAGGAAGACAGTTGCTGTAGGATCCCAGGGGACAGGAGGCACTGACCAGAACAGGTAAGTCCCATGCAGGTGGAGACTGGGGACAACCTAGGCTATATTTCAGAGGTGGCATCTATAAGGCTTGGATTTGATGAGAGACAAAAACCAAGAGTGTGGGAGGAAAGAAGGCTGGCACCAAAGCCTTTGGCTGGAGGTGTTTGCTGTGGTATTGGGAAAGACAGCAGGAGGGGGCCAGGACTTGAGCTAAAGCCTTGCTGGTC
Organism: Spermophilus citellus; assembly: GCF_964194105.1. Taxonomy (NCBI): domain Eukaryota; kingdom Metazoa; phylum Chordata; class Mammalia; order Rodentia; family Sciuridae; genus Spermophilus; species Spermophilus citellus. The sequence goes on from NC_138187.1 coordinate 152,329,618, forward strand.
TGAGGTGCTCAGGAATGGTGTTGTGTTGTCCATTTTCTGTGACAATAATTGAATGCCACAGACCAGGTAGTTTATAAAGAACAGAGGTTTATTTAGCTCAGCACTCGGGAAGCTGGGAAGCCCAGAGCTTGGTGCCAGAACCTCCTCAGCCTCTGGTGAGAACTTCCTACTAGTGCGTGGCTTGGCAGGCAGCATCACAGGGCAGGACAGGGCCAGCACGCCAGAGAGAGCGCACTTTATAACAAAGCGGCTCCTTGGATAACCCACGAAGGCATTAATCCACCCATTAGGGCAGAGCTGTCCTGACAGCCAAGCACCTCAACAGTCCTGCCTCCAAATATCACAACCTATGGCTCCGGGGTTGAGGCTGCCAACACACTTGTTCCGAGGGACAGACTCTCCAGCCATAGCAGGTGCTAACAGTGGGTAATTAGAGATATGAATCTGGAGCTCAGTAGAGTGTTCTGGGCTAGAAATATCAATTTGAGTCATCAGTATAGAGTCAAGGGACGTTCAACAAAATCCCCTAGGGAGAGAGTCTATGAGAAAAAAATGAGGGCCCCAGAGGAGAGGAGGCAATGAGAAAGGCAGAGAGAAAGGGGAACGTGTGAGCTTCATGAGGCGGGGGGGGGGGGGGGGGGGAACTGCTGCACACCTCTGGATGAGGAGCAGAACTCATCCATCCCAGTACTGAAGATCCGAGACTGAGTTCCCTCCCTCCCTTCTTCCTTCCTTCCCTCCTTCCTTTCTTTTTCCTTGAAGTACCAGGGATTTAACCCACAGCCTCACACACACACACACACACACACACACACACACACACATACATTTTGAGTTTTAAATTTTCAAATTATATCCAGTGTATCACAAAGATGTCACTAAAATGTCCACCTGGATAAATATCCACCAGGGAAAGCCAAGACCTCTGCCTGTTGAAAAGCACCCCTCACTGCTGAAGATCACACCTCGCCCCACCCTGGACGGGCTCTGCAGTTCCCCTGCCCCACAGTGGAGCCCAGCAGGACTGGGTGGTGACTCTGAGGGCTGCTGGGAGGGGACAGAAATAGCTGCATAGATAATAAAATCTGCACATGCTCCCGGACAGCTAAGAACACTGGGTGTTGATTAAATTTTCATACCACCACCATAGATCTTTTTTCCCCTTTCTCTTTTTTTTTTTCCACTGTGTTTCTTATTCCTGCTTCAAAAACAAAGAAAACGCAATGCATTTTTGTGCATGCACTTTGGCTTGAGGCTTTAGCACTGCTCACAGGGACAGCACCTGGGAAACTTCGGCCCTTTGTCCTTCCTTCTGTGTACACTGCTCCCCCCCCCCACCTCCCAAGCTCAGAACTCTTCCTGTTTGCACCTCAATTGCCTTCATAGTTAAACCCAGGAACACCTAACCTACTTACAAACTCTCAAACCCACTTTCTTTTCCCTCCCTCACTCCATCTCTGGACTGCTCTCCTGCTTCCTTCCTCAGAGAGGAGCTGTCACCTAGAGAGCATGGCTGGCTGGGAGAAGACAAATAATCACCCATCTCTTTCCTCACGTTAGAATGACAAGGGGGCCCTTCATGTCTCTGCCTCATCAGGAGAGTCACTGTCCTCTCCCTGTTCTGCAAATCGGACTTAGAAAGCAGTACGATGCACTCTGACCTCTGTTGAGAAACTCTGAGAGCTGAGCTCAGTATCTCTGGGCCTGGGACCTGCCACAGAGACGAGAGCCGCTCTGTGTAGCCTCCTCTTCTCCTTTTCCTCCCTCCAACTGGGACGTGGGACCAATCCCATTAGAGGTTAAAGTAGGGCAAGGTATGTAGTAAGCACAGTTCTCCCTCAGTCCCACAGGAATTATGACAGGTGACCTGATTTCATCTCAAGTGACTTGGCAGCAACTCACCCTTGTCTATAGAAAGCAGCATTTGAAGCCTAATTGCATGTGGTGTGAGGCCTGGCCCTGTGCAGAGCACCCTGGCCCTGATGTATGGACCACCAGGGGCAGGTCCCACAGCACCCTCTCTTCCCGCTTCCCATTTCCCAGTCTCATCCCAAGCAAGTTGGCCAACCCAGGAGCCCATGCCCACAGCTGCCCCTTTTCCTGAAAAACATCCTCTCAAGCCTGTCTGGAAGAAGGGTGGGGAATTCTGTTCAGTTGAATTCAACATCTAGAGAGGTGCCTGAGGGTCCTGCTTACCCCCCAAAAGGAAGGCTAATGGGACCACACTCTGGCAGTGGGTGGGATCCTCTGTGGCATGACCAGGTGGCATTACTGACTTGGTACCAGCATGGAGAGTGGCCTCCAGGCAGCATGCAGGATAAATAAAGAGCCTTCCTTTCCCATCAGGGTGAGTCTAGCTAACACAAGAAGCCCAGCCCCTCCTTCAAACCAATGTTTCCAGAATGAGAATAAGCTGGTCAGCTCTATCACTCAGTGGAGAGGACAAAGCAGGAAAGGCAGTCGGTCTGGGGGCATCCCCAAGCTTTACCGTGGCTCTGCCTCACTGTCTTCTACCATCGCCCCTCTGCCTGAGCTGCCTTCAGAGTCTGTGGGTGCAAACCTGCTGCCAACCTGACCTCCCCATCCGACAGCATCCAACATCGAGCCAGACACGTGGCCAGAGACAGAGACAGACGGGCAAAGGCAGGAACGGGAGGCGACAAGACGCGGACTCCGCGATGAACTGAGATCACTCCTGGGCAATCAAGAAACCCTCAGAACAGAGGATCAAAGGTGAGAAAGGCTTAATAGCACCTGACCAGTCTTCACGTGTTCCAAACCCTCCAGGGTGTTCATCAAAAGACAGACCTCCTTTAACATTCTCTCTTATGGGAGAAGAAAGGTGTCCCGAGCACGGCCTCCAGCTAGGCGCGGGCTGGGGCTCTTCTCTCTGGGAAACACTAATCACAGCACACACATGGAAAAGTCAGTGGGTGCACACAGCGACTCCCCACAAAACACCACGCGTAGAAGGTAACACACAGCATATTAAATGACTCCTCTATCCCTCTTAAAGCCCCTTCGGCAAGACTTATTTTGAGATCATTAAAGCACAGTAAGGAAGAGCACAGACTGGAAACAAACTGCCTTGGTTTTCTGGACTGTGAAGTGGGATATAATCATCCTACGCCAAGAGCTGCTGGGAAATGGAGTGGGTTTATGTCCGCGGAGGGCGCACAACAGTGCCCGGAACGTCATATACGCTATTAAGCATCTGCTGCCGTTCCTCAACTTTCACACACTAAATATCCCCCAAGATACAAGTAAGAAGTCTCCCAATTCTCAAGGCAGTAGGTGTTCCTTCTGGTTTTTAAGGTTCACTCACCTCCAATTTGTTCACTGATTCAAACTCTACCTAGAGGCAGTTAGGCTGGCGGGGTCACCAGCCTGAGCCAGGATGAAGGCCTCATGAGGATCCCCTGGGGAGTTCTGATCCCCTCACCAATCCCCCACCCAGAGACCCCCATAGACAATTTCCTGCATAAAATGGATCTTGTGGCTCTTTAACAGATGGCTACTGATTTTGTTAATATGGCCTCAATAAGTCCCTTTGTGGTGTCACCTAACCCCAAACCTGGGATGGTCAGTAATATTTAGAACATGCTGGATAATGGCTCAACTCTGCAGGCTTTTCTTGCATCAGAATGCTGTTCAAGAGCGCAGATTAGGTCCCTAATGGCATCTGTCCAACTCACAAATGTACCCCACTTGTCACCAGAGTAGACGGTGCAAAGGTCAGGTAACAGATATAGTGCATTGACCACCCCCATCCCATCCCATGAACTCATGTTCTGTCATTTGTTCATTCAGCAGATCCTAATCTCATGCCTGGTACTGATCTGAGAGGCAACTGTCCGCAGCAGTGCATGAGACAAAAGTCCTGCCCTCATGAGGCCTACACTCCAGTGAGATGGGTTAGTCCACAGGCAAAATAAATGGATGAAATATATACTGTCATAGATGGTGGTTCAGTTTTCTGAAGAGAAATAAAGCAGAAAGGGAGTTAGAAAGTGCTGGGAAGAAGGAGGCTCAGTGTTCAACAGAGTGTGGTCAGGAAGGACTCACTGAGGGAAGTCCTGAGCAGGGAAGTGAGGCCACACTGACGCTGGGGAAGAACACCCCAGCCAGGCGCACAGCAGCAGGCTTGGAGGCCGAACACGCCTCATCAACCCTCAGCAGCCACAAGGCCACTGTGGCTGGGACAGATGAAAGAAGTGGGCAGAAGGAGCCTTGCGTCTGCAAAGGGAACACTCCAGCACGTAGCACAGTGGCTAGCACATAGTAGGTCCTCAATAAATGGGTGATGAATCAAAAGGAGTCCAGTTACAGAAATAAAAACATTAGCTTGAAGAAAATTATTATTTTTACAGGAAAGAAAGAGCAGACCAAAAGAGCCCAAATAGAGCAGACTCAGACTGTTGCAGCCACACCCGAGTCTCTCTGTTCTGCACCCACAGCCTGCTCACTATTCCTATGGAAAAGTGGTCCCTGTCACATTCACAAAGCTCGCCCTAGAGGATGTTAGTATCCTGATAACTTTCTAAGAGGGCAGCAATGCTAAAATTTCAGCTTAATTCCAGAAGAAATGCTCCCAAGAGAAAAGCCCCAAGTTCCCAGGACCTCAGCCATAGGCCTGCTGCAGTGCCAATACAGGACAGTGTGATCCTACAGAGCTGGTCACTGTTCCTCTTCTCTATCTGCCTACTCTCCCATGACTCTAAATGCCATTAATAAATGGGTGGTTCTCGGATGTCTATTTGCTGCGTTGACTCAACCCCAGATTCCTGTATCCATCCACTCATTTATCACAACATCTCTCCAGAGAGCCAAGAGACACCCATAGCATCTCCAACTTCACACACCCCCAAACAAACTCTTGACTCTGCCCAGCCACCCCACCCCTTCTCTTACTCCCCTATCTCACTAAATGGCACCACTGTTACCACATTAACCTGTTATGTGCCATCATCCTATATATAAATCACCTATAACAACCTGTACAATGTTAAGGGACACCTACAAAATTGCTCAATTTGTTTTTATAACTGTCCTAGATATGGGACTGTGGGACATAACGGGTTAATGTAGCTGAGGAATCACCCATTCCTCCCTAATCGCCTGTCTCACTTCCAACCATCAACAAGTCCTGCCTGCTCCTCCCTCCATATACCCTGCTCTCTCCACTGTGCAGCACCACCACAGGACAACCATCCCAGATGCCACCACCATTGTCGGCCGCCTGCATCCACTCTTGCCTCACTGTGGCCGGTCAGAGTGATTGATCAACATGTGTCAGTTCTTACAACCTATCTGCTCAAAGGTTTCTAAGTCTTCCTGTCACACTCAAGACAAAATCCAAACTCCTAAGATCTGGTCCCAACTCACTCTCTCTCCCCACCTCACTTTCTCCTCCTCCTCCTCCTCCTCCTCCTCCTCCTCCTCCTCCTCCTCCTCCTCCTCCTCCTCCTCCTTCTCCTCCTCCCTCTTAGAGTGCACCATATTCCTTGGCCTTCCTGCTCTTCCTGAACCTGCCAAGCAAGTTCTTTGGGTCATTGCACTTGCTGGCCCTCCATCCCACACACCCTCACTCCACATTCCCCAGGGCCTGCTCCCCACTCCCTGCAGATTTCAGCTCAGCTGTTACCTCCCTCCTGGAGCCTAATTAACATATTAGCTGCCTTCCTGCGGCATTCTCTGTCCCTTATTTTGCTGTATTTGTCTTCATACGACTTCTTACTCTCTGACATTATTTGTTTTTTAAATTGTTCAGTATCTATTCTTTTAAAGTGTTCGGTTTCTATTCTGGCACTAGAACAGGAGTGTCAGAAGAGCAGGGATTTTGCTTGTTCATCACATCTCAGCTCCTAGCACAGTGCCTAGCCATAATATAATATATGCTCAACAAATATTTGCTGAATAAAAAATAAATGTAGTTGGAAAATGCCAGCAAATGCGCCCCATTTAATATAGGCTCTGTGTTCTCACCAAGCATAAGAAAGCTCCTTGCTGATGGCTTGGTCCTGTCACTCATTAATTCATTACTCCATCCATCCAGTAAGTCACTAGATTTTTTTACTGAGCTTATACTGTGTGCTAGACACCATGCAAGCTTCTGAAAACTGTCATGAATAATAGACACCTCGGTCCCTAGGAAGTTTACAGCATAGTCAGCAGAAACTTAAAGAAGACACACAGACACATACAAAAAGTAGCAAATGCCATGAAGCAAAAGATAAGTGTATGATCAGGAATGATAGCAAGGGCACCCAGAAGGAGGATCAGGAGAAGGCTCTCTAAGGAAGTAGCCATTAAGTTGAGACTTGCAGGGTTAGTTGGAGTTAATGAGGTAAATATTAGGGAGGGAACAGTGTGATCACAGGCCAGAGGTGGGAGAGAGCCTAGGTTTAGAGGTCATGGTGGTAGAGGCACAGACAGTGGGGGGTTGGGGCATGGAAGAGCAGGCAAGGGACAGAGTGCCACATTAAATGACAAGGCTACAGGGGCCACATTAAATGACCACCAGGAATGTGAAAAGGAGAAACTCGGGCCTATAGGGCCAATCCCATATTTGAAGCTGGGGGCACAGCAAAAGCCGAAGAAGGGCAAGTGAGGCCAAAGAACACAGGAGCCGTGGATAACCTGAGGTCCTGAGACCATTCCCCTGATGGAAGAAACTCTGGAGGCGTTACAGGACACTCCAAGTTTATCATCGGCTGCCTTCTCCTCCCCAGAGACCTCCTCAGGCGTTGTCCACCCACCCACTTTATTGAGGCCACTTTCCCAACATGGTGGGCGAATGTCACGGTCCCAGCCTTGCTTGTGCTCAGTCCTTCCCTTCCCCCCCCCCCCGAAGTTCTATCTGTCTCTATGAGATCTCTCCAGGAAGCCTCTCGACCTTTCCCATCGAACACTTGCCACTTGGTCCATAATGCTCCAAGGAATCCTAACACTTTATCCAAGTGCCCACTGAACACAGCTGTCTTCTCTCCCTGACAGCAGGAATAAAATCTCTTCTACCTTTCAATGCCTGGCACTGGCCCAGGAATGAGTAGGCAGGCACTCGGGCGTCTGATAGATTAGGTGGAAGGGAACTGCCCAAACCATCTCCCATTCCTCCCATTCTGCGCTAATAGATGACAGCAGGGGTACTGAGAAGAGATAGCACTTTTCTAGTTGGCAAAACTGGGTTCCAATTAGGCTTCCCACCTAATAGCTACAGGACTGTGGGCAGTCAACTTAACCTCTGCCTCAGTTGCAAAATGAGGACTGATCAAAGTCATCTTCGAGGCTACCCGAAGTGGAGGTCACACATGGAAAGTGCCCAGCCCAGAGCCCCACCCAGCAGGTATAAGTGGCAACTACTGCACTTACCCACCTTTCCTGCCTCTCCTCTCTTTTCAGCATTACCTAATGTTCAAAGAGATCCCAACACGCCATATTTTGTCTCAAGAAGAGGTAACATGATGAGAAATGATACATTAATGGGAGGAGAGTGTTCATTCTGCGGCTGGTAGGGAAGTGGCAATTGAGGGGACAGGAAAGGAGATGACTTTCTCACTTCAAGCCAACCTCCGCTCACTGCTGAACCGGCCCTGACTGCAAAAGCCACAGAGGGTCCTAGTCCCACAGAGGCCATAAGATCCTCTAAGAGCTGGGTGGGTCTCATAAAGGGGATTGGCTGCTACAGCAGTATGCAAGGTCTTCCAAATTAGAATAGGAATTTAATGAAGCTAGGAGAGGAATGAGAGGTGGGGAGCCGATTAAGGCCCCAGGATATGTCCTTCCTTTGAGGGGCAGGGAGGAGGCAGAGCAGAGCTGGAATCCGCCCCACTCAAATCTGCCCCATCCTCCCTGCCCCGTGGCCCCCCTCCTCACAGCCCTACCTACCACTCCTCCCAGGCGTCCTCCTGCCTCCCCCTTTGGGCTACCCAGGCCCTACCGCAAAGCCAGCCCCATGCAAGCTTCCCTCAAGATATATGTGCTGCTGACTCATTCTCCCAGCCTGAAACAAAGCTGGAAACTTCTGATTCCCCAGTCATTATCTTTTCTCGCTCTTTCTACCTCATCTTGCTTCACGTTATGAATTATGTACAGTACTTCTGGTACTCAGGAAAGACCCTTTATCAAATCTCTACAAAAGAGAATCCATGAGTGATTCGGATCAACCAAGAGTTAATCTTGAAATAACAAAGAGCTACCCAGGCCTGCAGGGAATTTAGCTTAAATACATACACATACATGCACATGCAGCCACGGCGGAGTAACCCCTCTGTGGAGACGAGACCCCCCTGAATCCTCATTTGGAAACACTGATGAAAGGATTTCCTATCGACAGCTTCCTTCTGACTCTGCCTTCTGTGAGGCCAGGACATGTAGGACGGATTTATGACCATGATAAGCACGAGAAGAAGGGGGAAGGCACTTTTCCAGGGGGCAGCTCACTACAGACGCCATGTGATTCAACATAGGCCATGCCTTAGGGTTTTTTTAAATTTATTAATTTTTTAAATTTATATATGATAGTGGAATGCATTATAATTCATATTACACATATAGAGCACAAGTTTTTCATCTCTCTGGTTGTATATAAAGTATATTCACACCAATTCGTGTCTTCATTCATGTACTTGGATAATAATGTCCATCACATTCCACCATCATTCTAACCCCATGCCCCCTCCCTTTCCTGCCACCTCTCTGCACTATCTAGAGTTTATCTATTCCTCCCATATTCCCCCTCTCTACCCCACCATGAATCAGCCTCTTTATATCAGAGAAAACATTCGACATTTGGTTTTTTGGGATTGGCTAACTTCACTTAGTATTATCTTCTCCAACTCCATCCATTTCCATGCAAATGCCATGATTTTATTCTCTTTTATTACTGAGTAATATTCCATTGTGTATATATGCCACATTTTTTTATCCATTCATCTACTGAAGGGCATCACAGTTTATCTATTGTGAATTGTGCTGCTATAAATATTGATGTGGCTATGTCCCTGTAGTATCTTTTTTTAAAGTATTTTGGGTTTAGACCAAGGAGTGGGATAGCTGGGTCAAATGGTGGTTCCATTCCCAATTTTCCAAGGAATCTCCATACTACTTTCCATATTGGCTGCACCAATTTGCAGTCCAACCAGCAGAGTATGAGTGTACCTTTGTCCCCACATCCTCACCAACACTTATTGTTGTTTGTATTCACAATAGCTGCCATTCTGACTGGAGTGAGATGAAATCTTAGAATACCTTTGATTTGCATTTCTCTAATTGCTAGCGATGAACATTTTTTCATCTATTTGTTGTTTGATTGTGTATGATCTTCTGAGAAGTGTCTGATCAGGTCCTTGGCCCTTTTAAAAAACAAACAACCCAATCAATAAATGGGCTTAGGTTTGTTTTTAACTTATAAACTGCAAATAATGGGAGACTGGTTCCCAAATGCCAGAGATAAGAGAGTCTTCAAGTCTGTCCTACTAAGATGTCCCCTGCCTACCAGCCATAGTGCACCTATATCTGACACTACTGAAGGGAGGACAAAAAGCCACAAGCCACATCACGCTCCCTTTGGCCCCTTTCTCTGAATCTCCTCAGCCCAATCTTCTATCTTTCTCCCTCCTCACCTGCCCACTTCACTTGCTAAAGGTACCAGCTCAAATAACCTACTTTGCTGCTTACTTAGCTCCAAATGGAGGTCATAAGACAGATACAATAGATAACTAGGTACAAAAGAGAGGACTTCCCCACCTGTGACACAAGGCCATTATACTCCACAGCAACCTCTCCCAGTCATGGCAGGTATACAGTCACACCTGTGGAGAGGCGCTGGGATGGCAGGCAGGGTTGTGTCCCCAGGTGGACTGAGGCCCCAGAGGTTAGACCATAACTGCTGGCCCAGAGAGGCCATGGAATTTGTAGTGCAGGGTCATGGGCGACCTCCTTGGAGACCATCATCTTGGTGATTTGGCTGGCCATGAGTGTTCCTTCCCAATTTGGTCTGGCAACACATTCTTTGAGGGGCTGTCACATCATTCCAATGCTATATGCCAAGGAAAAGGAACATGTCACCAAGAGGAGAGAGTAGGAGACCTTCGTAAGGCAAGCTATTGACAGATGTGGCAGCCTGGCTCATTCGGCCACCTTGCCTGTGTCTGGGGGACGTGTGCTGCTGAGCATTTGAACTTGTGCCTGAAGGAGATGTGACTACCTGGGTGTCCAAGTGCCTACTACCCTTTGGGCCCTGCCTTTGCTTCCAAATTGTTAAGGCAGCTGGTGGCTGATTCAATGAGGCAGGAGGTGGCATCCAGGAAGGGTGCCCTCAAAGGTGGCATTCAGACAAGGATGGAGTCTCTGGGAAAGGACTCAAGCTCCCATACCCCCTTTCTTCTCTGTTTCACTAGAAACCTGCCACTTCTACACACACTGCTTTGTCAGGGTTTGCTTTGTTTTACATCATCAAGGAAAGAGTTGAAGTAGGTCATGATATTATGATGTTTTCTGCACAAAGGAAAGACAAAGATTCTAATAATATTATGAATACATATTCTACATTTCTTCCAAGGGACCCCATTGACCATATCTGTCAAAATATGTTTAAAGATGAGATGTAAAAAAAACTGCATTGTAAATCTCAATAATAGAGGTTCTCCTAACACGAGTGCTCATAACCTTGAAGTATTTTAGTAATGCCTTAAATTTATAAAGTATTATCGTGGTACACAAAGTGCTCTCACACATGCATTCCTATTTCATTCTTACAGCCACGGTGTGAACTAAGTGCTGAATTTTGGTGCTCCAAATTAACGGAAGAAGGGAATGAGCTTTATGAGGTCACATGACTTGACTAAAACCATTTCAGGAGCAACAGAAATAGATAAGAAACAAAATCTAGACTGAGACTCAGGTTTTCTGAGTATAATTCAACGTCTAATACTACTGGATTCCTTATCACTATCATTCCACCAGTCTAACTGCTATTCTAATACACTCATTGAGTGACAAGTCATGTCAGTGACTACTAATTTCTCTTAAAATTAATGTGAAAACCTCCATGTCACTAAGATGGAAAATAAAAGCATCAAGCTGCTAATAGCAATATTCTGCATCCACAAGTAAATTATTTATGTCAATATAATTATACTAATAGATGCATTAATCTGTCATAAAGATAAAATCTATATTAGCATATATTAATTTTTAGCTTTCAAAGATCACAGAATTTTCACAAGACAAATATAAAGGAATTTCAGCTTGCAATGGAATTGTTCACTTTTTTATCTTTCTAAGATATAACCTGAACATTTTCACTTTTTTAAATCCAATTTCAAGCAAACAATTATAAGTTTAGAAAAAAACATGTTGTTGTTATTTTCCCTGGGGCCAGACTAGTACAGACTTCCTCATAGCCTCAGCCCCTGCCCCTTCAAGAGTGCTGCTGCAGGTAAATGCAGGCCTGACTCAACACCTCCAAGGGGAGAAAGTCTGGAAGCACTTGCAAAGTCAGCATTTTCCCAGTTACTCAAAAGTCACACAGTGGGCTGGGGATAGCTCAGGTGGTAGAGTGCTTGACTCACATGCCCAAGGTCCTGGGTTCAATCCCCAGCACTGCAAAAAAAAAAAGTCACTCAACTAAGCAAGAACATGTAAGAACACTTGTACTTGGAAGCCATTTTTTGATCCAAATATGAGTTATTTTTCCATACATATGTAACGTAAACAGCCACATGTCTAAGCAAGAACACAGGCATCTCTTAAGAAAAGAGATGCTAAGAAATGGAAATCCCAAAGGCAGAATTTGCCTTATGTGCCCCTGAAGCAACCAGACACCCTCCCTGAATAAGCAAAAAAAAAAAAAAAAAAAATCTGCTCACTTGGCAAAACTGAATTTATAAGTGCACAGCTCATATAAGCAGAAAGTCATAAAAAGAGTACTCACGTGGTGAGAGATGAGTGTATTTTTCAAAGCACCCTCATGGTTTGTCTCATATAAATGCTACAAGACTCCTTCAAGATAGGAGCAGCAGGCAGTATTACCCCCATATTACTGATGAAGAGACTGGCGCACATTTATTTATTCATCATTCAATACCTAAAAAGAGGGGTTGAGTGTTTTGCCTAAAGTCACAGGGCACTGGGCCACAGCTGTCCAGCAGCTGTCCAGCAGCCATCCCCCTGTCTTCAGGGCAAGTACCCAATCCCCAGCTGATGTGAATGCTGACGAAAAACAGAACTTGTGAAAGGTCCAAGTCAATGATGGGGACAGATTCAGAAAAAAAAAATTGTGTGGGTGGGCAGAGAAGAAGGGAGAGAAACAGAGGCAGAAATAGAGATGGAGGAAAAGCAAATCTTTAATTTAGGGTCTGCCTGGTTACATCTTCATGGAGGGCAGGACATGCTTTTTATTCCTTCTGTTCCAAACACCTTTTCATCCCTCTGGTTGCCCAGGTAGGGTCTCTTTAAGAGCATTTCGGAGCCAGGTTCCAAGCCAAGGAGGCCAACAGTGTCACAGAAACAAATGATCTTTCCCATACTTTTTCAACCCTTTGATCTGACACAGGAGGAGGGAGCTGAGTGGGTGGGTGTGAAGCAGGAAGAGCAGGAACTACAGTGGCAGTGGTGACTGCCCTCTGTCCAGCACAAGCATGTCCCTCCTGACAGCAGCTTGTCCATCTGCAGACCAACTCTTGCTGCCCAGACAGCCTAGAAGCCACCTCATCTTCAGTGGGTTCATAGAGCTACTCTGAAACCACTCTGGTTGGTGCTGGCAAGCAAAACTTTGCTTAGATAGGAGAAAGGGGGATGGAACCTAAAAGACAACTAGCAAGCGAATGGGCCTGGGGAAAGTGTCAGATGCATGCCACTGACACTGAGGGCTGGGACAGAGCTCAGAGGAAAGACCTGCTCCCCTCTGAACTTCTCAGGCATAGCCAAGGAAAGCTCTATGGAAGAGGGGGCATCAGAGTTTTGTAGGGAAAGCTGAACTTAGATAATGTCAAGACTGTAGATTCAAGGTTGGCAAGGATACAAAAGGATCTAAAGAGGCTAGACTGAGGAGGGAAGGGACCAGTCAGTCTGCAAGGACCAGGACAGCTGTATGGTAGACAGCGGAAGAAGATGCTTTGCAAGCCTATTTGAGATGGGGGATTTTCTTTTTAATATTTACTCTTAAGTTTTAGATGGACACAATATCTTTATTTTTACATTTCTGTGGTGCTGAGGATCGAACCCAGTGCCTTGTGCATGCTAGGTGGGTGCTCTGCCACTGAGCCACACCCCAGCCCCAAGATGGGGGATTTTTAAAAATTTTTAAATCTTATACCATGGTGCTATATGCCTGACAGTAGAAGGCTTTATGCATTTTATCTCACTCAATTCTCAAGACAACTCTATGAGGTAGGGACCACAACAATCCTTACTTTGAGATAGTAAAACAAAAGCAGAGTTAAGTGAGTTGCTGAATCCCACAGGTGTTAAATGTGAGACAGGATCCCTAACCGCTATGTGATACCACCTGCGACATCAGAAATCATTTAACAAGATCATCATCCGAACATCAATGCACACAACTGGTACAAGGGGACCCCTCTTGGAACAAATTTATCATATGTGTTTAGTATAAATGTATACATAATGCAAAACATTTTTTAATATCACTCAAAAACAGAAGTTTGTTTCTAGGAAGATAAGAATTTGAAGTCCAAGTTTCAGATGACTGCTGCAATCTTGAATCAGCTTTGGCATCCAGTTTATTTCTGTATTTTATTTTAGTTTCACAGTACTGAGAAATCTTGAATCATACAGAAAAGTAATACTGTGCTCATTTATATCATGTTATGTAGGCAAACAAGTTCAGGCCTGAATTTATTTAAAAGACTAACACAGAAGAACTTCAAGCTTTCTAATCAATAACACATTTGCACCAAGTTCAACTGAATGCAGAGTGGCAGAGGGAGATGGACTCCAAGGTCTGCACCAAAATGAATTAAGCTGCTGGACCACAGGTAATCTTCAAGTGTGAAAATTGGGTCTATCACACATTGATTATGTGTGGCATTTTAAATTAGCTTTTTCTTAATTTGTGATTTCCTCAATTATATAATATCTGTCTTCATAGTTGAAGGTTTTAGAACTTAGAAAGAATGAATACCTACCATATAGAATGTATTGGGAGTTTCGCCCCCCAAAAAATGCTATTATTGGTGTATAAAACTTGCTGCCCCACCGGGTGGCTCGAGGCAGGAGCCAGAGGGGGAGCCATCTCAGACCTGGTCAAAGAAAAAGGATCGCTGTAAGAATGATGAGAGGAATCTAAATATATCCAGCATACCTGGAGGCAGATCCAGGTGTCTTCAGAGTGGCAAAGCTGTGGGCACATGGAGCGTTCAGATCTCTTTTGAGTACACAGCATCGGGGAAGATTCCAACATGGTGGCAGGCGCAGAGAGATCAAGTCCCTGACCTCTTCAGCTGTGCAGGCATAGGGAGTCATAAACAACCTAAATCTGTTTGCTCAGGACCACTAGGCAATGCTGAGCTGACGTGGATCTGGGGCGAACAGTCTGGGCCTCTCAGAACACTCACTGAGCCCGGATCGGCTGAATTCAAGCTCCCGTTCACCTGCTTCCCGCAGACAAACAGCTGTGACTCAGCACTAATCCATCCGGCTGAAACAACTGGTCAGCCCTTCTGATCCTACGGAGGTAAATGCCTACCGAGCCTTCATAGGTAGTGGCCACAGGTTTGAAACGGGGCTTGGGAGAGACAGTAAGGACACATCCGTTGCATTGGTCGCCCGGCAAAGGGAAACGAACTGTCGCCATTTGCAAGAGACACCACCATGGCAGAGAACTGACGTCATCAGACTGCAGCAGAGGAGATAACTTCATTGAAACCTGCGGCTACAGGTGTGTAATTCCCTAGCCTTCCCTCTCCACACATCAGGGAAACCTTAAGGGCCCCTCCCATGAGCGCGATAGCCAGCCCGAGGGAATCAGAGGTGGCGCTAGACCCGCGGCGCGGAACTACCGCTCCCACCAGGGCTGACAGCTGAGGTCTCTTGCACCAGCTACCGGGGGCATGGCTACTGGAGGGCAAGTAAAATTCGCTGAGGATTCTCAGCCCCAAGCTCTACAAACTTAGGGTCTGAGGGAATGGCAAACTGGAAGAGTGTGCCCAGTCGTTCATGAAAACAGGGCTCCCGGGAGCAGCAGACCTGGCGTGTAGCCAGTATTGTGGTGAGCAGCACCCGTGAGAGGGGCCTGGCTAGAGGAAAAGTGGGAAGTGACTAGACACAAGAGGAGGCCCTAGACACTCAGGATTGGAGACTCGCCCAGTCTGGGAGGAGCTGCTGCACAGTGATTTGTTCCCGCGTATTGACAGGAGAAACTTGGCCTGGTGGGCACAGCGCCACCTACTGGAAGAGAAGTTAATCAAACTCTAAGACTGCATTTATTAGTTTTTTTTTTCTTTTCTCTTTATTTTTGATTGATTGATTTGGGTTTTTCTTTCATTTTCATTTTTATTTCTTGTTGTTTTTTTAAATATTTTTTACAATTTTATAAATTTTTTTTCTTCTAATTTTAATTTTAATTTTTTTATTATTTTTTTTAAAATGTTTTTCTTTTTTTATTTCCTATTTTTTTTCTTCTTTTGTCTTTTCATTTCTTTTCAATTATCTTATCCCCCCCTTGCTTGAATTCTACCTGCTTACTCTCATTCTCTTTAGTGACTTATTCCCTTCCCTTCTAATACCTTTCCTCCCAAGCATCAAATAAATTTATAGGAGTAAACAGTAACTCAGCAGTCAAACAGAACAAGAAGTAACATAAGCAGCTTCAAAAAGCAAGGAAGAAAAGGAGTACAAACAATGCAGGACAGCCTAAATATTCAGGAGGACCTAGAGTCATCAGAAAAATGGTCATATAAAGAACTCAAGGAACACCTTAGACAGATGGAATGGAACCTTAAAGAGGATACAAGACAGCAAATTCAAGCAGCGAAAGAACACATTGAGAATGAATTACATAAACAGATAAAAGAAGTTAAGCATCTTTATCAGGAGATAGAGATTATAAAAAATAATCAAACAATAATTCTAGAAATGAAGGAAACGATAAACCAAATTAAAAACTCAATTGAGAGTATCACCAACAGAGTGGAGCAAGTAGAAGCCAGAACGTCAGATAATGAAGACAAAATATATCATCTTGAAAACAGTCTAGCCAACTCAGAAAGGCTGGTAAAAAATCACGAGAAAAACATCCAAGAGTTATGGGATAACATAAAAAAACCAAACTTACGAGTCATCGGGATAGAAGAAGGTACAGAGATTCAAACCAAAATGAGTAACCTGCTGAATGAAATAATTACAGAAAACTTTCCAGAAATAAAAAAGGAAACAGATATACAAATTGAAGATGCATACAGGACACCGAGCACACAAAATCACAGTAGACCAACGCCAACATTGTTATGAAGATATCCAATATACAGAACAAAGAGAAAATATTAAAAGCTACAAGAGAAAGGAGACAGATTACATTCAGGGGTAAACCAATAAGGTTAACAACGGATTTTTCATCAGAGACACTGAAAGCAAGAAGGTCATGGAACAATGTATTTCAAACACTGAAAGACAATGGATGCCAACCAAGAATTCTGTATCCAGCAAAATTAAGCTTCAGGTATGACAACGAAATAAAAATCGTTCATGATAAACAAAAGTTAAAAGAATTTGCAGCCAGAAAACCTGCATTGCAAAGCATTTTGAGCAAAACACTACACGAGGAAGAAATGAAAAACAATAACCAAAACCGTCAGTGGGAAGTGCCTCAATAAAGACAGAGGGCAAGGGGAAAGATAATCACGGAGAAACAAACTAAATTTTTTTTTTAAAAAAAGGATAAACAATCAAACATGGATGGAAGTTCAAACCATATATCAATAGTAACTCTGAATGTTAATGGCCTAAACTCTCCAATAAAGCGACATAGGCTGGTATCATGGATTAAAAAAACAAATCCAACAATATGCTGCCTCCAGGAGACACATCTGATTGGAAAAGACATACACAGGCTGAAGGTGAAAGGATGGGAAAAAATATACCACGCACACAGTTCTCGTAAGCAAGCAGGGGTGGCCATCCTCATATCGAATAAAATCGACTTCAAGACTAAGTTAATCAAAAGGGATAAAGAAGGTCATTATATACTGTTAAAAGGAACCATTCACCAACAAGACATAACAATTATCAATATTTATGCACCAAATAATGGTGCTGTGACATTCATAAAACAAATTCTCCTCAAGTTCAAGAATCAAATAGACCACAACACAATAATTATGGGTGACTTCAACACACCTCTCTCACCATTGGACAGATCCTCCAAACAAAAGTTGAATAAAGAAACTATAGAACTCAATATCACAATCAATAACCTAGACTTAACTGACTTATATAGAATATATCAACCATCATCAAATGGATATACTTTTTTCTCAGCAGCACATGGATCCTTCTCAAAAATAGACCATATATTATGCCATAGGGCAACCCTCAGTAAATATAAAGGGGTAGAGATAATACCATGCATTTTATCTGATCATAATGGAATGAAACTGGAAATCAATGATAAAAGAAGGAAGGAAAAATCCTACATCACATGGAAAATGAACAATATGTTACTGAATGATCAATGGGTTACAGAAGACATAAAGGAGGAAATCAAAAAATTCTTAGAGATAAATGAAAATACAGACACAACATATCGGAATCTATGGGACACAATGAAAGCAGTTTTAAGAGGAAAATTCATCGCCTGGTGGTCATTCCTCAAAAAAAGAAAAAACTAACAAATAAATGAGCTCACACTTCATCTCAAAGCCCTAGAAAAGGAAGAGCAAAACAACAGCAAATGTAGCAGAAGGCAAGAAATAATTAAAATCAGAGCGGAAATCAATGAAATTGAAACAAAAGAAACTATTGAAAAAATTAACAAAACTAAAAGTTGGTTCTTCGAAAAACTAAATAAGATCGACAGACCTTTAGCCATGCTAACGAAGAGAAGAAGAGAGAGAACTCAAATTACTAATATACGGGATGAAAAAGGCAATATCACAACAGATGCTACAGAAATACAGAAGACAATTAGAAATTATTTTGAAAACCTATATTCCAATAAAATAGAAGATAGTGAAGACATCGATAAATTTCTTAAGTCATATGATTTGCCCAGACTGAGTCAGGAGGATACACACAATTTAAACAGACCAATATCAATGGATGAAATTGAAGAAGCCATCAAAAGACTACCAACCAAGAAAAGCCCAGGACCGGATGGGTATACAGTGGAGTTTTACAAAACCTTTAAAGAAGAATTAATACCAATACTTTTCAAGTTATTTCAGGAAATAGAAAAAGAGGGAGCTCTACCAAATTCATTCTATGAGGCCAACATCACCCTGATTCCGAAACCAGACAAAGACACCTCAAAGAAAGAAAACTACAGACCAATATCTCTAATGAACCTAGATGCAAAAATCCTCAATAAAATTCTGGCGAATCGAATACAAAAACACATCAAAAAAATTGTGCACCATGATCAAGTAGGATTCATCCATGGGATGCAAGGATGGTTCGATATACGGAAATCAATAAATGTTATTCACCACATCAATAGACTTAAAGATAAGAACCATATGATCATCTCGATAGATGCAGAGAAAGCATTCGACAAAGTACAGCATCCCTTTATGTTCAAAACATTAGAAAAACTAGGGATAACAGGAACTTACCTTGACATTGTAAAAGCTATCTATGCTAAGCCTCAGGCTAGCATCATTCTGAATGGACAAAAGTTAAAGGCATTCCCTCTAAAATCTGGAACAAGACAGGGATGCCCTCTATCACCACTTCTATTCAATATAGTTCTCAAAACACTGGCCAGAGCAATTAGACAGACGAAAGAAATTAAAGGCATAAAAATAGGAAAAGAAGAACTTAAATTATCACTATTTGCAGATGACATGATTCTATACCTAGAAGACCCAAAAGGGTCTACAAAGAAACTACTAGAACTAATAAATGAATTCAGCAAAGTGGCAGGATATAAAATCAACACGCATAAATCAAAGGCATTTCTGTATATCAGCGACAAAACTTCTGAAGCGGAAATGAGGAAAAACACTCCATTCACAATATCCTCAAAAAAAATAAAATACTTGGGAATCAACCTAACAAAAGAGGTGAAAGATTTACACAATGAAAACTACAGAACCCTAAAGAGAGAAGTAAAAGAAGACCTTAGAAGATGGAAAAATATACCCTGTTCATGGATAGGCAGAACAAACATTATCAAAATGGCAATATTACCAAAAGTTCTCTATAGGTTTAATGCAATGCCAATCAAAATCCCAACGGCATTTCTTGTAGAAATAGATAAAGCAATCATGAAATTCATATGGAAAAATAAAAGACCCAGAATAGCAAAAGCAATTCTAAGCAGGAAGTGTGAATCAGGCGGTATAGCGATACCAGATTTCAAACTATATTACAGAGCAATAGTGACAAAAACAGCATGGTACTGGTACCAAAACAGGCGGGTGGACCAATGGTATAGAATAGAGGACACAGAGACTAATCCACAAAGTTACAACTATCTTATATTTGATAAAGGGGCTAAAAGCATGCAATGGAGGAAGGATAGCATCTTCAACAAATGGTGTTGGGAAAACTGGAAATCCATATGCAACAAAATGAAACTGAATCCCTTTCTCTCACCATGCACAAAAGTTAACTCAAAATGGATCAAGGAGCTTGATATCAAATCAGAGACTCTGCGTCTGATAGAAGAAAAAGTTGGCTCCGATCTACAGATTGTGGGGTCGGGCTCCAAATTCCTTAATAGGACACCCATAGCACAAGAGTTAATAACTAGAATCAACAAATGGGACTTACTCAAACTAAAAAGTTTTTTCTCAGCAAGAGAAACAATAAGAGAGGTAAATAGGGAGCCTACATCCTGGGAACAAATTTTTACTCCTCACACTTCAGATAG
Organism: Spermophilus citellus; assembly: GCF_964194105.1. Taxonomy (NCBI): domain Eukaryota; kingdom Metazoa; phylum Chordata; class Mammalia; order Rodentia; family Sciuridae; genus Spermophilus; species Spermophilus citellus. Next base: position 152,349,671 of record NC_138187.1, read on the forward strand.
AGCCCTAATATCCAGAGTATACAAAGAACTCAAAAAATTAGACAATAAGATAACAAATAACCCAATCAACAAATGGACCAAGGACCTGAACAGACACTTCTCAGAGGAGGATATACAATCAATCAACAAGTACATGAAAAAATGCTCACCATCGCTAGCAGTCAGAGAAATGCAAATCAAAACCACCCTAAGATACCATCTCACTCCAGTAAGATTGGCAGCCACTATGAAGTCAAACAACAACAAGCACTGGCGAGGATGTGGAGAAAAGGGTACACTTGTACATTGCTGGTGGGACTGCAAATTGGTGCGTCCAATTTGGAAAGCAGTTTGGAGATTCCTAGGAAAGCTGGGAATGGAACCACCATTTGACCCTGCTATTGCCCTTCTTGGACTATTTCCTGAAGACCTTAAAAGAGCATGCTACAGGGATACTGCCACATCGATGTTCATAGCAGCACAATTCACAATAGCTAGACTGTGGAACCAACCCAGATGCCCTTCAATAGATGAATGGATAAAAAAAATGTGGCATCTATACACAATGGAGTACTATGCAGCAATAAAAAATGACAAAATCATAGAATTTGCAGGGAAATGGATGGCACTAGAGCAGATTATGCTTGGTGAAGCTAGCCAATCCCTAAAAAACAAATACCAAATGTCTTCTTTGATATAATGAGAGCAACTATGAACAGAGCAGGGAGGAAGAGCAGGAAGAAAAGATTAACATTAAACAGAGACATGAGGTAGGAGGGAAAGGGAGAGAAAAGGGAAATTGCATGGAAATGAAGGGAGACCCTCATTGCTATACAAAGTTACATGTAAGAGGTTGTGAGGGGAATGGGAAAATAAACAAGGAGAGAAATGAATTACAGTAGATGGGGTAGAGAGAGAAGATGGGAGGGAAGGGGAGGGGGGATACTAGGGGATAGGAAAGGTAGCAGAATACAACAATTACTAATAGGGCATTATGTAAAATTGTGGATGTGTAACCGACGTGATTCTGCAATCTGCATTTGGGGTAAAATTGGGGATTCATAACCCACTTCAATCTAATGTATGAAATATGATATGTCAAGAGCTTTGTAATGTTGTGAACAACCAATAAAAAAAATTTAAAAAAGGAAAAAATGCTATTATTACATTTTTGATAGGTTTTGTCATCAATGACATTTTGAATTCGAGAAAATGTGGTAGTAAAAAAAAAAGTATTTTCGAAACAATTGTTATAGATGCCACCAAAGACCATGCCCAGATCCCAGTTGGTAAGTCTCCAGTCCAAAGAAAAGGTGCATAGCCTCGGGGTGGCCAATGGGGAGTTACAGAGGAGACAGCAGGGCAGGGAAGCAGGAAGTTGTGAAGTGGTCCTCTCTGACTATGGAGGCACTAGACTGGCCAGCCCCTGGGATGAGAAGACTGCACACCACAGCAGGAGGAAAGGCCTGGCCTCGGGCAACAAGGTTCAACTGAAGGGAATGAGCATAAGAAGGCATCCCCGATCCTCTGGGGCTGGTCTCATTTTTTTCATTTTGAGTATTGTGATTTCCCAGAATGTCAGCCATATTTCCCATGCAGATGACCAACCAAAACCACACTCACCAGTCTTTTTCCTAAAATCCTTTCCTTGTGATTAACTCTGCTCCTCTGCCTCTCCACAGGTACTGGAAACTATTTCTTCTTGTGGACAGATAATGGGAGCCCAGGGTAGGGGAAGAGAGGTGGTAGAGAGGGGGGTCTTTAATAGAGCTCTCCAGAAGTCAAGGAGAGAGGCCCCAGGTACGGAGCACCAGTCCAAGGTTCCCTCTCTTTGGGAGGGACCAAGGTGAGGTGGGTCAACAGGAGCGTCTGGTGGAATTAGCTCAAGGAAGATGAAGACAGTTTATCTCTGCACACCATTTTCAGTGGACATGAAACGAAGAAGGGTCAAGGAGACTGTAGTTAAAAGTTAGTACTCTGACCCTTCTCCCCCACCAGTTTTTTTAATCAGTTTCTGAGCCTCATCCCTTAAAAGAAGGAAAAAATGTAACAGAGCATCTCAGTGCCTGCAAAGAAAATGATGCTCTCAAGTGTCCGTCAGGAGCTCTGACATCTCTGCCTGTGCCACAGGCTGCCACACACCATCACACACTCCCCTGGGGTTCCCTGGCCCTCAATTTCAACAGGCTTTCTAAAAACTCACTTTAAATTACCCATTCCCTCCCTGGTCCTCCCAGAGACCCTGCTTATCTATCTCCCAGCTATTCACTGCATTCCGTTTGCCCCGTGGTAGCAAAAATCCGTGTGTACCCATGCACATGACTTGTCACCCCCTTCCAGATTCAAGTCAATAAATTAACTACTTCCTGAGAGCCCACTGTGTGTCAATCACCTCATGTTAGACAAATAATGAATAAAGCATGAACTCGTGGAAATCCATCTCGTGGGAGGCACAGGCTGCAGGCAGAGCGTGCCTTTCTTCAGTACTCCGCCACTTCGTGCCGCCTCACCCTCCCCATGCCTAGCAATTACAGTCATGTGGAACAGTGGTTCTCAAACTTCAGAATCATGAGGGAGCTTGTTAAAAATACCGGTTCCTGCGTCCCACCTCTGGAGATGCTGGTGTGTTAGATCCGGGGCAGGGCTCCGGAATCTGCAATTGTACTGATCGCCCCCAGATGACCCTAACATGGACAGCACCCGGAGAGCCGCTGAAAGACACTGCTCAATAAATCTTCTTCAGGGAATGAAAATTTGAGGGAAAACTGAGACCTCCTGGCTTTCTCGGTGTGCCAGAGATTGGCACTGTGCCATCCCTCCCTGGCTGAGCTTCTGTGAGCGTTTGGACTCCAGAGTCATCCAGTGAAAAGCACCTGAAAGGGCCTTTGAGTCACCAGCCACCACCTCCAGTTCATTTCTGTCCCACAGGCCTAGGGACAGAACGCCTAAGGCCTGGTATTGAGAGATCATAGCCCACAGCTGTGTGACGCATCAGGCATCGGACGCCTTTGGCTGCGGATTAGAAATTAAACTGGGTATTAGAGTGGGTTAGAAGAAAGGAAAGGAACCCTGAGCCAGCCTAATGGCTCTGTACACACAAAGGACTGGGAGACGGGCCTGGGGCCTGGTGTGAAGTTCAGGCACCAGAGCAGGAGGCAAATTCAGCGTATTTGGAATAAATCCCAAACCTGAAGGAATCTCTGGTTTCACAAATTATTAAGAAATCCAGAGTAGGGACCATTTGAAAGTGGAGCCGGCGATGGATGGGAATGTAAAGAGTGTAACAAAGAAAGAAAACTCCAGATTCCTCCCACAGAGGGAACCAGGGAGCAGAGTCCTGCAGACCACAGGTTCCTGGCCTGGCCGGCAGGGTGTAAAGGCACTGCAGGGTTTCCTGAGAGGACAAGTAATTAACACAGGGAACAGGCTGCCACAGGCAGCAGCAGCTGCTGCAAATGTAAACGTGCTTTTAAAAAGAGTTAGACAGACACTCTGAGAAGAAAACAAGATTGGAGAGGACAATGTTAGTGAAGGAGGCGGGTGGATCTGAGGGGGCTTCCGGTTTTAAATATTCTCCAACTCCTCACTTAGAATTGAGCTGAAGCAGTACCAGGCGCTCTAGGAGTGAGGTCAGAGGGCTCAGGAGCTGTGCTGGGGGCTCTGGTCACAGGCTGCTCTGCACATGTGCAACACATAAAGGCATGCATGCACACACACATGCACACACATGCATCCTCCTACTGGGGGCAGTGAGGGCGCCCCACTAGGAATCAGAACATTTGATTTCCAAACCCACTTGCTACTTCCATGCAAGGGGACAGGTTTCTTAACTTACTCTAAGACTGAATTGGTCCAGCAAATTCAAAAGTCACATTTCAAAAAGACCTTATACCCCATCCATCTACTCTCTTTTTAGTCGTTCCCCTACCTCTTTCCTCCTTACCTAGCCCCAATTCCATTGCTATGCCACAGGCACACTTCCGAACCTCTCTCATTTGTTGTGCTCATGGCAAAACTATTCTGGAAAAAAACCACTCTCCACCTTCTTCACACCTGAGACAAGTGGCTGAATGATGGCAGGGAAACAGCCCGTGCTCCTGAACCTCACTTGAACTGGATCACCACTGACTCCAAGCAGGTCCTCCATGCTGCCCAGAAACCGTTTCCTTATTCCATTCACTTTCCTAGAAAACTATTTCCTACTTTCTCCTCAAACTTCCCCAACATTTTCCTCCTCCCACCTTCAGTTGATGACCTTACTTCCGATTTCATTGAGAAAACAGAAGCAACTGGAAAAGAATTTCTACAAGTTTCCAACACCACACCTACCCACATACCAGCCTCTGCAGCCACTGTGCTGCTCCCCTCCTAGTACTGTGGCTGAACAAGGGGAGCTTCATCTAAGCCAAACCTCTACCTACGATGGAGAAGCCACACCCCACACCTCTACTCAAGATGGCGCCAGGAATTTCCCTCCCCCTCCTTTATCAGCAATGACTTTTATCTTAAATGGATCATTCCCATCAGCATGTAAATGGGATTTCTTTCATCTGCACCATTTCCTCTGCTTCCCTTTCAAACAAAGCTCAACACAAGGTCTGTGAAACCCTCTCTTATGCCTTATGCCATTATACCCTTACACCCTTATGCCCTCCCACTCCACTTGAACTGCTCCTGAAATTCAGTGGTTAATTCTTAGCCTTCATCATACTTATCACATCAGCAGCATTTGACTCAAGAGAGCAAAGAGTTTTTGCAAGAGAAAATATGAATGTGAATTAAAAGAGAATATGTGGATATAATTTACATAAATCTACAGGAAATTATTAGCAAGGTACTATAGTAAAAACTTGCTAAAATTGAATATTGATATGAAAGGGAAAATACTTTTTCAGGAAACTGACTTGATCATCCTCTTTTGTTCTCTTGGAAGCACATTCTTCCCTTGGCTCCAGGACACCACATTTCCTGTTTTTCACCTTTCCTCCCTACTGCTTCTTCTCAGTCTTTTCTCAGTCTTTTTCTTTCTTTCTTTCTTTTTTTTTTTTTTTTTTTTTTTTTTTTTTTTTTTTGCTGATAACTCATCATCTCCCTAACATTTTGACATTGGAACTCAATCTTGGAATCACGTCTCTTCTCTGTAGTCACTTCTTTGGTGTTCTCACCCTGTGTCATGACTTTAAACACCATCCACACACTAAAAATTCCCAAATTTACATCTCCAGTTTAGACTTAGCCCCTGAACTCATTCACTCCTCCTCCTACTACCATGTCTAATAAGCGTGGTAAATTTAACATGTCCAAACTCAAATCTTAATCTTCCTCCCAATCCAGTTTTCCTACAATTTCCTCCCACTGAGTGAATGGTAACTCTACTTTTCTGCTTATTCTCATGCTGAAAGTCCAATCCACCAGAAAATCCCATGAGCTCAACCTTAAAAGTAAATGCACCTTTCACCTCCTTCACTATTATTACCTCCCTGGCCCCTGCCTCCATCGTTGCTGTCTAAAATCATTGCAATGACCTTCTGACCTGAATGGTGGCTGCCAGCCTGGTTCCTTTTAAAGTCTATTCTCAGCAAAACAGCTGGAGAGATCTTCTTGAGATCATAACTTGAGGACATAACTCAGGGCATGCTCTTCTCTCCTCAGTGAAAATTAGAGCCTTTACAATGGCCTACAAGGTTCACATGACCTGGTCCCTGCTCCATTTCCTCCTATCCTCACCTCCCCCTGCATCCTCCCATACCAGCCTCAGCTATTCTGCAACATACCTGGTATGGAGCCTTTCAGCATCTTCACACTTGCTGCCCCAGCAACCAGGGAGACTCTTGCCCCAGAGAACCTCTGGGTTCCCTCCCTCACCTGCTTTCAGACTTTGTTCAAATGCCAGCCCCTCACTGTGGCCCTCCCTGACACATAAAGTTGCAGCCAACTTCTCCCTTTCCCCACTTTATTTTTCTCCACAGCACCTATCACTGTCTGATTATATCCCACATTTTAGTTAGTTATTCTTCTTGTGATTTCTTACTAGAATGGAAGCTCCGTGAGGGCAGGGGCCTTCCTATGTTTTATTCTCTGCTGCATCCACAGCATCTAGAACAGTACCTGGTATATAATAGGCACTTGATAAATATTTTCTAAATAAATAAGTTAATGAGTTAATGAATGAATCTGTAATTACCTGTGAAAGAAAACAAAGAGAAAAGCACCTAAGGAGCTATCATAGCTCCTTAGTAAGTATACACACCTCACCTCCCAGCCTTTCTGAGAAGGGAGGCAAACTAACTTTCAGGATCCACGTATCATCCCCTAAGATTATATAGAGTCTCAGACTCCTGAAAGGATACAGGAACAGGGAAATCTAGTTGGAAGGAAAATTACCCTATTCCAGAGCATGGCCAATCCTAGATTTACAAATTTTATCAACTATACCCCGATCCTAGGTCAGCTGCTGTGTGCCTCATAGTTCTACCGTCTTAAGATGCTCATAGGCTCCTGCCACTGACTTGCCTGATGAGTTTTGAGTATGTTCAACTGTCAACAGCACATGCAGAGGGGGTGATGGGAGATGACCAAAGCACAGATGAGTGGACATATTCCCTGAACAGACCTCAGAACCAAAAGCGTCCTCTGTAGATACCACAAACTCAGGAAGACATCGAGGAGAGAATGGCAGCTTTCCATCCCCCCTGGGATGTGCTGTTCTTTCAACATGCTGAGGCCAAGCACACATAAGCAGAATCTCAGTGAGACCAACAGCGAAGAGATGTTAACTCTTTAACTCCGCATGGAGAGAGCACAGGCATTGTTACAGACCCAAGGAGTGAGGAGACTCCCAGAAAGCACCCAGACTACAAGTTGCCTCTTCCTATCCCAAGACCAAAGTCTCTAAAGACCCTTCCCACTTCAGCAGCAGGCCATGTCCCAGGTAATCACAACAGATGTGTGGCAAAGCTGCAAGGCTAGAGACTTTGCACAGCTCCAGTACGACATCTTACAATGGAAGAATTATGAGGCACCAGCTGACCTAGGATTGGGGTATAGTTGGTAAACTTTGTAGATACTTGAATATGGGATCTGTCATGCTCTGGAATAGGCTGATTTCCCCACTGCATCCCCATCTAGACTTCCCTGCTCCTGTGTTCTTATAGGAATCTGAGACCCTGTATTGCAGAGGGCACTTAGAATGTGGTACCTATATGTTCACCTGCATCTGCAAGTGTATCAATCACAAATGAGAAGACAGACAGCTCCAGCTACAGAAATACAAATGAAAACTACTGGCCTCTAAGAGCAGAGACTTGGGAAACTGACAGGGACTGGGAATCTCTGCAATCTGTATATTATCTTGATTTAAAAAAAAAATAACTAAATAAACCAGCCACATAAAACTAGAATGACAAAGAGAAAGAAGACTCAGGTCAGAATCAGGGGAAAGTCAACTCCTATGGCCACAACCAGCCCTGGAAAAGAGGTTAGAACTTAATCCCCAAACCACAGTAGCATCTGCTGAGTGGATAGCACTGGCCAGAGAGAGAGAGAGAACATACTGTTCTGGAAAGGGATTACCTATCAGGGTTAGAAGAAATAAAATCAATGAAATTGGTAAGTACAGGGGAGAGTTTGGAAGTTGAGGAGACCTTTGGGAGAGACAGTCAAAACAGGTAGAAGCAGCCAGCAGAACTGCAATCTGCTTTGCATTCTTTCCACCACAGGACGGAAGGGAGCCAGGAATACAATTGGAGTCTGACCAAGCAGAGTTGAAATTTTGGTAGAGTCTAAATTAAGCATGGGCAACTCCATATTGCCCTCATAATGCGAACCGTCCCCACTTACAATAAAGATTATAATGAGAAAAATTGCATGCAAATGAAATTAATAGTAATCAAAGGCAGAAATTAATAGTAACCAATGCCAAAGCCACATAAGGTCAGAGGGAGGCATTTAGGAAAAGTCTGCAGCAGAAAAGGGATGCAAACATAAGAAACCATTTACATTATATATATAAGGCTAAACTCAGCCCTCATGCTCGAGCAAGTTTCTTGGTACTGTATAAACTGGAAGGTTCTCCCACTGGCTTGGGTGTAAATGGCACCAATAAATCTTGCATATTTGTTGCCACCTCTGAATTGAAGGGACAGTGGGCTGGGAATAAGAGTTCCCTTTCTCTCAAGGTTCTGCATGAAAAAATATGGCAGCTGGGTGAATTGGACCTTCCTAGAAGGAGGAGTAAGAAAGAGGGAAATCAATGTAGTTATATTTGCTTCTTTTTGGTGATGGTAGGGATAATGGTTCAGTGAGTCATTTTTCTGTAGAGAAAATACATATATGTATACCTGTATATATGATACAAAATTGACTACTTGTTCATAATTAACTATTCGGTGTGCAACCAGAATGTGTTTATGGATATGTGTAAATTTTGTCATTAAAAAGTATAAATTAAAAGGAAAAAAAAACTACAAAAACTCAGGTATTAATGATATGGGCTACTAGAATCAGCAAATTTTTAACCAAGGTCTAGTATTTCTAATTCCTCCTTTCCTCCCTTCTTCCCTCCCTCCCTACTTTCCTTTCTTTCTTTCTTTTATGGTACTAGGAAATTAACCCAAGGGCATTCAATCACTAAGCTACATCCCCAAGACCTTTTTTTTTTTTTTTTTTTTTTTGAGATAGGGTCTCTCTAAATTGCCTAGGCTGGCCTTGAACTTGCAATCCTCCTGCCTCAGCCTCCTGAGTAACTGAGACTACCGGTGAGCACCTGGCTCATCTTGCACTTTCAATGGGCATAAGCTGGTTGAAAGAAACAGCAGGCAGATTTGTCTAGAATATTTAAATTGGTATTTTCCTTTCTGTTTCCAGCCCCCTTCCCTTTCCAAAATGAATGGCTGAATTCGGTACATAAAAAGGCTTATATGATGTGATTCCACCATGTGTGAAGAGAATACCTCCCTGAGCATGTGCCTCTGCTGGTAGGAGACCCTAAGTCTACAAGGTATGTTCAGAGCCCTGCTTTTTTGCTAACTCCCTCTCTTCCTGAGGAATCAAACTTTATCTTCATTCCATTGGCTGAAACTTGAGTGCCTTTTTCATTTAACTTCTCCTGGATCAAAGTGTAGTTATCCACCTAAATATGACTATCATTTCTATGTGGAATTCTCAGCTCCATGCCCTGCCCCTAGCTCTAATGCTTTTGAAAGTGATGTGCTTTCTGAGTGCACCTGAGTTCATTATGCCCCATGATACTTTTTGCAAACCAAATCCTATAGCTCACCTAGTTCCCCATCCCTCTATCCAGCTCAGGACATCAGGAGGCCTTCAGTAAACTGAAGCTCAATGGCTGGCATGATGGGCACCAGACAGGGTGTGAATCTGGCTCTAGGAGCTGATGCATTGAAAGGTTTCAGAGGATCTGCAGTGTGACCTCTTGTCCCCCCTCCCCCAATTCCTTGGTGGAGCAAAACTAGAGGAGAACAAGATCATTGACCTTCTGTGTGACCTCCATTGCTGTGGTTATCAGATAATTGGAAAGAGATGGGAATCTGAAGAAAGCACCATGAGAATTGGGATCATGGTACTATTTATTCTACCTCTTTTCCTAGTGCTTAGCACAGTGTTTGGCCTACAGTAGATGCTCAGCTAATACATGCAGAATGAATAAATGCAAGAATAATGAGAGCTTCTTCACTCTGCTTTTGCATATCTCAGTACCATCTGAGCCCTGGCTAGAGAGGACCAACGGATCACGCCTAGATCCTCAAATGCAACACTTTTCTTTTCAGACTTTCAATGCGTTTATCACATCACTTAGGTGAGTCTACACATATCATTGAAGTCCATTACTCCCAAAGCCCCACAAGTGACACCAGCCGCTGCTGGACCAGTTCTACAATTTCTTGAGGTGCCTGACTAATCTGAGTGACATGGCCTCAAGATGATCTTCACATTTCAAATGAGGAGTGACTATACTCATCAACCATGCCCCTTCCCTCCTTCTTGCTGCCTCCCACAGATGAAAAGAATCCCAGAGTGTCCCCCAGGGGTTTCTGGGGGACACTAGCTAACTCCTGGACTTCACCACCCCTTGGGATCAAGAGAAGAACTGAAGGAAACAGAAGGCACCTTAAGGTAAAGACAGGCTCTGGCAGTGAGGAATAATCACTCAAAAGGCATCTGCCTTGAGAGTGGGACTTACTGAATGGATAGAAGGGTACAGTTGATAAACAACTACCCAAATTGTTTGCCCACAGAGGCTCCATGTGCATCAAACCACACAGTCTCCCAGCCTCTCATTTTTAAATTTGGACTCTGCACCAAGCCTTGGATAACTTATTTCAGACTCTGGAAGACAGAAGAGACTTGATGGTCACTTTGTCTAACTTCTATCTCCCTGCAGGAATCCTCAACATCCCTGACAGGCAACTAGACAGCCCTGTCTTATATACCAACTCAGAATCTTCTAAACATGTCTGATCATGTGAATCACCAAGGGCACTGTAAAAAGCACTGGTTACCAACTCTGCAAAATCAGACTCTCCAGAGAAAGGGCCTGGGAATCTGAATTTTAAATTAACCATGTTTCCTATGAGCATGTAATGCAGTAGTTCTTGACACTGGCTATATATTAGAATCAGTCAGGAAGCTTTAAAAAAAAGTCAATGACAGGCCTTTACCCCTAGATATCCCCACTTAATCAGCCTGGAGCAGAGCCCAGGTGGTATAATTTTTTAAAGCTCCCAGCTGACTCTAATGGGTAGCTGGGGCTGAGAACCACTGGAACAGCTTCCCAACCTGAAGGTGAGTTCTTTGAGGACAGTAACCACGAACCCTACATCTATTAGAACCCCTCACTGTACCCCACCACCACCCTGAACCAACAAACTCTGGTACCATTAAGGTGATCTGATTTAACTAGTTGGTTCACTCATTCAGTACAGAATGCAATCTCCTAATTATGTTCAGAACTTACGTACTTCCTCTTAGCAAGAGGTGAGACCAAGGAGTGAAAAGAACTACTAAGACTTCTCACAGTTGAGTATACTCACCCCTGAGGGATCCCCAGACTAACAACCCCGGAAGCCTCCCTGCAGGCCTCTGCCTCCCTGCAGGTTTCCACCCTCCTCCTCCCCCACCTCCAGCTCTACTCACATTGTACAGCACAGTGGTCCACCCTTCCATGGTGATGCACTGGAAGACAGTCAGCACAGCAAAAAGGATGTTATCGAACTGGGTGATCCCATCGTTGGGGCCGATCCAGTCCTTGCATTCATAACCAGCTGGGCAGCCCTGCACACCACATGGGTGTGGGGGGTCAAATCCTTCCAGAATACCTGTGCAGGCACATTTGGAGAGTTGGGGGTAAACCACATGGTGCTTAGCATGAGCTGGAAACAACCCCAGGAAGCCACAAGTAAACAAGTCTACTGCCAGTTGACGGAGGCTTGCCCTTCTTGTCTCAGGCACCCTCTCCTCTATGCCTCCCAGCTCACATGCCATGTGTTCAACCTGAGGTTTCCCAGTCTCTTCTGAAAATGGAGTCTCTCCTCCACATGACCAGCCACTTTCTGCTGGCCCCAACCTCCACTTTCACTTGTAGGACCACAGGAATTTACAGGACTGAATCCCACAGAAGACCCCGAGGGAAAGGCAGAATCTTGATGACTGCCTAATTGCAGATTCCAGGATAAACTCTGACTTCTTCATGGATTTCTTGGGGACAGTTCTAAACTACCGTCCCTTTAGTGGATGATGTTCTAGCGTATATTTCTAGCTTTTGATAAAAGGTAAAAAGTTAAAATGCTTGGAAGATTTTTTTTCATAAAAACATGGTGCCTATTGGAGATTCTTCAGCCTGTCTACCCTTCCCTTTCCTCCTAGGGTCCTCAACTCAACTTGAAAAGAACAAGTAAGACCCAAGAAGGGTTTGTGGTTTGTGCACCCCACCAATCTCCCAAGCACACTTGCCAAGCCAAGCTCAGAGCTCTCTCAGTTCTTCCATACTAGGTCTGGGTCAGAACACAGAACAAGGAAAACCTAAGATGGAGCATGGAAGAAAACTGTCTCCTTAGATCCAGAGAGACCCAGTCTGACTACTGTCTCTGAGTCTCATTGTCTCATTGTCCTGTAGGCAAAAGATGCACTGGATAAAGGATATTTATTTGGACTGATGGCTTGGGACATGCATTGAACATATCCCTCTACTACAGAAGGAAGCTGAGACCACCTATTTGAATTCATTCACCTATAAACCTAAAAGATTATTTTCTTTGTGAGACCAGTGTCAAATGGGGATCTTTAAGCTGATTGTGCCTCAAAAGACTGCTGACTAAGACGTTTCTGATTCTAATTCCAGAATTGGCATAGGATGCACATTTTTCAACCAGGCTCCAAAGGCCTTAAAATAATGTGACCAGAGGGAAGAGGAAGGGAAAAAAAAAAAAAAACAGAAAATAATGGACTTACCTGAATTGTTCATGAAGCATGCTCGATGTAACTTCCCACTGTAGAACTCCAAGCCAATGATAGCAAACATCAGAATGGCAAAGAAGAGCAAAAGGCCAATCTGCAGAAGAGGCACCATGGCCTTCATGATGGACTTCAACACAATCTGCAGACCTAGAGGGAGAACAGAGAAGGACACGTTGCCCCCTGAGCACCACCTGCCAGGGCAGCTCTATTCATCCTAGGAGGAGGGCAAGTCCCCAAGAGAAGACAGCCATTGGTCCCGAGAGGACAGAGACAATTCACAATAAGATACCTAGGACAGTCAGGCCACAGACGGTCATGACCACGTTCCTCTTCCGCCTTCCTCCCTCCTCACCTCTCCCTCATCAGTTACCTGCCTGCCCATCGCCCGTCCTCCTGTTCCGTCCACGTTGTTTTTGGATTCCTCTTGTTGACTGAACTTATTAGAAGGTGTTCCTTTCCTAATTAGGCCTCGCCCTGCTCCCTCTTCCCTACCACCCTAACCCAGACCAGCTCTCCTACCCACTGTGAGAGGGGCACCCTCAGTACAACTATCTGCTTTTAACCCCCACGTTACACTTCTAGGCTTCTAGCCTAAGAAAATGGCCAGGTATTTGAAAACACGTTTAAATAACAATGTGTTGTAGCACTCTTCTTCATAGTGGGGAGAAAAATGAGGATTAATTATCTTTATTTTTCATATTCTTCAGCCACGTTAAAAAATGGCTAAATAAATCACAGTACACATAAGAGAATGTACAATGCTTATTTGGGCATTCAAAACTACATATGTATGCATAATGATTCCAATTATATTAAAATGTACAGGGAAAATGAATGATAAAGTTTGCTAACATGAGAAATGTTCATTTTCTTTTTTTTTTTTTTTTTTCAGGCTCTCCAACCTCTGTATTTGAGTCTTGGTAGGACCTTGGACACATCTTTTATCCACAATTTCCTTATCTTTTTATAAAATGAAAGGACCAGTCCTCTCGGTGTCCCCACTATCCACATCAATTGCATTATGATATATAAATTCTACAGAAAAAAATTATTTTGATGAAAATACTTAGAATATTGTACAAACCCAAAGGAATGTTCCTACACTGGTGTGTGCTTAAATATTTTACAGGGATTTCTTCTTGATATTTCTTTTTTTTTTATTATTTTATTGTTGGTTGTTCAAAACATTACATAGTTCTTAATATACCATATTTCACAGATTGATTCGAGTGTGTTAGTTCATTTTCTTTTTTGTGGTTTTTCTCTACTTTCCAAATGTTCTGCAAAAATATTACATCGTCTTTTAAATCTGAAAAAGGAGTTAAAATCCAAAGTGAAATGTTAGGCCCTGTTGCTGCATCTTGATTACCACTGGGGCCTCCTCCCAGGAGGAATTGTTTCTTTGTTTATCCCAAATTGTCTCCAACCCAGGATCCGGTGGAAAACACATCAATAAAGTTACTAGCAGAGCAGAAAGAAGAAAGCAAGTGCTCACTAGGTATCCCTGACACCAGCTTCAAGGGCCTCAGGACACGCACAGCCCGGAGGGTCCTCAGGTCCACGTGGGTGTTGAAGTGGGTCCCCGCAGTGGCCAGGATGCTGCAGATGGAGACACAGAAGAGTCAAGGTTAACACAGCCTGGCTGTCCCCTCCGGTTCCTCAGGGGGAGCTGGGCTGCAGCAGGCCCAGCCTGGAAAGCACACAAAGCTGATACCAGCTGTATGTGGGTGCACCTGAGCCTGGGTGAATCACCAGTGGTGTCAAGTTGAGTTAAATTTAGCCATCTGGGTTTCACTTTGCAAAGAAGGAAAACTTACCAACGAGAATCATTGAAGCCCCAACTCAGGAGCAGCAGAGAAGTCCCCAGCATCTTGATGCCTGACTCTTCTTCCTATCCCCCACCTCCAGCTGACTTAGACAGACACATTTTTTAATTTCATAGTTTTCTTAGATTCCTCTACTTCTTCTCTCCTTCAGGAAATTCCTCTGGATTAACACCACTAAAGGAGAAGTCATTGCACTGTATCTTGACACTTAGAATTTTTAACTAACAAATCAATCACACCAATGCTTTGTAATAACTTGGGTAGTCTCCACACGTTACCAACATTCTAATAATTAGACTCCAAACTACTCTTTGACCTGAACTAGGTTTCTTTGCTTCCATTTATCCACCTTCCACAGTCACATTCAGAAGCATACATAAAAAATAACCCATAAGAATCCTACTAAATTGTCTACACCAACCGCCTTGTCCAGAAGAGACCGTTTATTGCACAGACTCCCATGACACTGCAGATACTTTGGAGAGACAAGGACACACATGTATTCATGAATGATGCAGCAGAAGACTAAGAGCCAGAAGAATGGAGTTCAGGTCATGACTCAACGTGAGAACTAGGACTTGACACAGTCACCCACCACCAGGACCCTCTTCTTTTCATTTAAAAAGAAGAAATTACCATGGCCTGGCTGTAGAAATAAAATTAGATGTATTGAATATTAATAGTGATCTATAAATCATAATGTGCACCATTAACATTGTTTTTAATGCAAAGACTACTAATACTAATTGAATAAAACATCAGTTTAAAATTTGCTAGTTTTAGTCTTTAGTGAGATCATACTTTTTATCCCTCATGGCCTCTCCAGGACTGAGTCAGCTATCCAGAACCTCCAGGAAATGAGTCTTTCTGAATTTTCTATTGTAGCTGAAAGGGGTCAAGAATGGCTTATTTTATTTTATTGTTTTGGAGGAACCTATGAAATATTTCAAGTTTCAGAGAAAATACTTGAAGTGCCTTCAATACTTGACATGTCTTCAATGCCTGAAAGAGAACTGTATAAAAGATTTATGCTCTAGGAAGCAGATGCAGGATCAACAGGTACCAATAACAGACCCAGGACAAGGTAATCCTAACAGTGACTGTGAAGGAGTGCTGGCCACCAACCGTCCGGGATTCTTGATGTGGGATAGATATCCTTTCTAAAATTAGCTGTGTTCAGGGACAGGCTGCAGGGCTCTTTAGGAAGGAAAAGTATCTTCATTGTGTTGAAGGTCATTTTAATGGCCAGTAGAGATCTCTTTCAACTTTAAGATTCTCTATGTTCATCCTACCTCAAAACAAGAATCAGAAAGACATCCTACTTTCATAAGGCATTCAGCAACTGAACAAGATTTCCAAGTCTTCCCCATCTTTCCTGACCCAAACTCCCATACCATCATGTGAAACGGAAGGACTTGGGGGAACAGAGATGCAGACACTGCTTTGAACTCACTCTCTCTCTCTCTCTCTCTCTCTCTCTCTCTCTCTCTCTCTCTCTCTCTCTCTCATGACCAAAGGAAGAAATTAGGAAGGGAGTGAGAAAAATAGATCAAGGAGAAACATGGGAAGTTGAACTTGAAAATAGGACATAAAGAGAAAGGGGAAAAAGACGAAGAAAAACATGAGAGACGGGGCAGAGATAGGGACCTGCAGGAGAACAGGATCATTGTTCCCCACCTAATAAAGGCACCGAGTCTCCTGCTGCCCAGGTGCAAGACTGCTTTCACCGTGTCTTACAAATGCAGTGTGCGGACGCTACCCTGTTCAGAAACTGAGTTATGTTTCCTAGGATACCAGGTACACATGAGATGTTCTTTCATATTATACAAAGAGGCTTTGGAAATGAGAATTTCCTCCCCAAACCTGGAGAGTTTCAGAGCCTGGAGATAGAGGCAGTCAGGCAAAATTAAAAGGCCAAGAAAGCTCCAATGTATAAAGAAAGGAAAATGGTATTTAAAAAGAATAAAGAGATGAGAGGAGATTAAGCAGCAAAATCGTGGGGATGCAGACAGGGAAGGAAATAAGGAGGGAAAAAAAAACAGGGAAGAAGCAAATATCAAAGAAACATAAAAGTCACACTGGAAAGAGAACAAATAGAAAGCTAACTTGAAGCAACCAAAAATAGGCCCAGGTTGCAGGTCCAGCCATAAGATATGTCATACTCTTGTCACCAAGTGAACCTTTGACTGAACCCACCTGCTCCCCAAATTACCCCAGGGCCATGCAGCCTGTGACCTCCTTCTTTCTTTCCCCTTAGAATTTTCTTTTCTCCAGCACAGAAGGATTTCCAACTGGATCTTTAATAGATGCCTTTCAACCACTGGCTGATGTCTAACCTCCATTATTCATAAAGTTCTGAAGACAGAAATTATAACCTGGCTCCTCTGTCTACCTGTTAGAAGCAGGGGCAATGGGATTTTTGGAGGAAAAATATAATGAAGGAAAAGGACCCTGCTCTGTACTCCTATACCATTCTGTGTGCACCTCCATCATGGCCCTTACCAAATCCCAGAGAAATTCTGCCTTCTCACGTGTCTCTTCCACTAGATCTGAAACACCTCAAATAGAGATACTGTCTGTGTTAGTCAGTTTTCCATCACTGTGACAAAGTACTTGAGATAATCAACTTACAAGGAGAAAAGATTGATTTTGACTCATGGTTTCTGAAGTTTCACTCCATAGTCACTTGGCTTCATTGCTTTGGGGTCTGTGGCAAAGCAGTAAATCATGGCAGAAGTGTTTGGCAGAGAAAATTGCTCACCCCATGGCAGCCAGGGAGCAAAAAGAGAGAGAAAGGAGCAACCATGGTCCTAATATCCACTTTAAGGACATGCCCCAAATGACTTAACATCCTTCCATCAGACCGCACCTCCTCAAAGTTTCATCAATCCCCAATAGCACCACTGGCTGGCACCCAAGCCTTCAATGCATGGCCTTTCTTGCCCCTTATGGGGACACTTAATAACCAAACAATAACACTGTTGTACTCTGTTCGTACCAAATCTAGCCCAGTGTCTGGCAAATCAGAGGTGCTCAATAAAAATTTGATAGGTTGAACTTGAACTGCACTGATGAAATTAATAAATCTGTTGAAGCAGAGATCAAAAGGAGAGAAATATCACAGGAATTCTAGAGCTTACTAATGAGAAGAGCAGGGTAGCAAAGCTGGGATGCTACTCAAACCCACATGTATTTGAGCACATAGGAGTATACTGTCCTCCAGCATAGGGAGTCTAATGAGGATCTTCTAATATACTTCTAGGACTGCTGCTCCTTAGCACATCCCACAGGACAGGATCCGCCTGGTCCTCAGTAGGAGGGCTAGAGACAGAAGGAAGCATGGACAAAAATTCCAAAGTTAGAGACTGACCTCCCAGTAAAACCTAAGTATTGGGGTATATACAGCCCAGACAACTATACCAGGCCCATGCAGGAGATGAGGCGGAAAGGGAGAGCAGGGAATGGCCCTTGACCCTCAACCTAGTGAAACACATAAATGATATGATTGTGCCGTCCCATTGAGCATCCTAATAGAGGTAGAGTAGAAAACACTGCAGTGGCCCGTACAGAGCTCACTACCTGCCAGCATTTTCAAATGTTATCGAATTAAATCCTCCAAAATATCCTAATATGACTATTGTTTCATAGAAGATGAAACCAAGGCTCAGAAATAAATTAAATGGCTCATAAGAAGAAGGTCAGGAGTGGAGGTCGAATGTCCTCTGGTGTCAAAGCCGATACTTTCCCTTCTCTGTCATTATGTGGGGCACTTTTCCCCAGAACTGGTCAGTCTCTTGGTTCAGTAGGTTGCTGTAAATATCAAAGTCACTGTGTCTGGGCCTCAATGAACAGGTGAAACTTGATTCCCTTCATTCTAAGGCCACCAACCACCAAGTGCCACAGACTTGCCATTCTCAGGACCTCGCATGTCTTCCAATTACTCCAAAAACTGCCTAAATGGCAAGTGAGAGACACCACAAAGTCGAGGGAGGCCACTGAGGATAACTCCAACCCTGAGTTAATAAAAGCCTCAGCCCTCCACCGTCCCAAGAGGCATATGCCTATGCTCTTCAGAAGCAGACACCATTTCTACTTGTTTTGCCACCAGAGGCACAGAGCCCCATGGGAAGTTCAATATAGAAGGGGAACTTAATTCACAACTATCCCCCTAGCAGAGGACAGTCGGAGAGCAACCTCAACCCCACCACCGACACAGACAGCACATAGGGCACACAGTGAAGATCAATAACGCTCTCCTGTTGGCTCTCATGGCTCAGCCTCCCTCTAATGTGTTTCCTTTGGGTTTCCAGGAGGTAGGAAGAGAATGAGGAGAGGCTGATGCAGTCCCTGATGAGTGGCATGAGCCCTTCGAGGCAGGGGCCACTGCAGCAGCCCAGCAGAACAGGAGATGGAAGTGATGTCCTGGGCGACTTGAACCAAATCATCCCTCTCCAGTCAGTACCCCCAGAGTTCTTCAACCCTGTGTTCCTTTTGACCTTGGGGTACTCCCCTAGATTCTTTGTCAATCCAGGTCTTACAGTCTGTCTTTACAGGCATGTTCCACTGGTTCACTTCCATACCTGAAAACCCAGAAGCAGTGGGTTTGGATTTAGGATTCTCTGATAAAATACAGGCTGCCCAGTTAAACTTGAATTTCAGATAAGCAACAAATAATTTTAGTGCAATTATTGTGTAATGTATTGTTTAGTTAAAATATGAAATTCAAATATAATGGGCATCTCGTGGATTTGTTTGCTAATTCTAGCAAGTATACTTACATGATATCTGGAATGCCCCCAAAGGCCTGCATGTTAAAGATTGGTCCCCACCCTATGGCACCATAGGGAGATAGCAGAGCCTCTAAGAGATGGGGCCTAGTGGGAGGTGTTAGGTCATTGGGAAGGTGCTTTTGAAGGTGACAGTGGGACCCTCCTCTCTTCTTTTTCTTTTTTACTTCTCATCTACCATGTGATCAGCAGCTTGCCCTACCACATGCTCCCACCATGACATACTTAATGTCTCACCCCAGACCCAAAAGCAGTGGGATCAACTGTGTTTGGCCTTCAGGTGAACTTGATCATGGACTGAAACTGCCAAAAGTATGAGCCAAAATATACCTTTCCTTTTTTTAAAAGTTGACTCTCTCAGGTACTCTGTTATAGGAATGGAAGACTTATTAATATAGGTAGTGAAAGAAATGACCAAGGAAAGAGGTCCCCTCTTAGTTTTTGCCCCAGCCTAGACAAATCTGCAAGTTCTCTTCTGAGAACAGACACAAACCAGGGGTCTTTCAGCATTAGACCCAGGAGTCCCTACTGAGTTCAGAAATTACCTGTTTGTCTCAACCTAAATATATAAATACCAAGGAAGAACTGTGTTTGCTTCACTAGCATCCATGAAAAAAGGTTGATTAACTAGCAAAGATGTGAGAGGTTTAACTAGCCCACATTATGAGGAGACCAAGGGGAAGTAGGAAGGAACCTAATTCAACTTGAATTCCCAGCAAAGTTGAGTCAGAATGCCATTCCCTGGGGTAGCCACATATTGAGTGACTATGTCCACTCAGGAGCATTTCACCAGTGGCTGGCTCCTTCCTTTCTCCTACCACTTTACTTTCAGGAGGCACCAACACTTCATGTCCGTCTTCTGAAGCATCTCTAGGATTTGCTTCTTGCCCCCCCAGCCTCCCTCTTGCCTGACCCACCTCTTCCTTGCTTTCTCTACCCTGTCTAAATGTTTGATTCAGACCTCGCCACCCACGTGACATTCTACCTCCTCCTTGCAAAAGGTTTCCAATCCAAAGACAGCACTCTTCCCTGATAGCAGAGCTACCTCGAGGCCATGCAATCCTGCAGAGGTTGGTCCCTCTCCAGAACCCCCGTGGGTAAACCTTGATGAGTCAAAGGAAATCACCCACTGTCCTGGGTAATGACTGTTTAGGAATGGGCAAGAGATGGAACTAAGGCCACTTAGTTACAAGGAAAAATATGCTTCAATAGACCTGTGTTCTAGAACAAAAGTAAAAAAACTAACTGCAATGATTTTGAAAACTTTTTGGTCAGAGCCTACATTTGGTCAGAGCCTACACTGCAAGTAGGATGTACTTACCCACTTCATCAAAGAATACTTTTTCTCTCTGTGATGTTCTCAAATTTTCTCTTGGATCCTTTATTACGTTTTATGCTGGTTGCAACCAACTGAGTTGACCTCCTGATCCTCTAATGGGGCTAACCCACAGTATGGAACACCCTGGTATAGGGACCCGCCAATACATTCATGCTAAGAAGACTGTTCTAAAGAGGTCGGATGGACCAACAAGAGTACCTGCTGGAACAGCACCCCTCAGCTTCTTGGTGTTTACCCAGAATGATGAAACGGTTTGCCTTGAAAGGCTTTGCTGTACTGTTCCAAGAACTGTGGACACAGCATACTAGGAGGAGACCTGTTCCCTTTTCTGGTAAGAGCAGTGCTAAAGAAAGACCTCACTCGTACACACACTTAAAAATTATCACACAGCAGTTACCTGTTACCTCTGGTTTGTTTCGGGGACGGGGAATTTTTAATACATTGATACGTATCATTCAACAGTTTTGGGGTCTGAGTTAATTTACGGCAAAACTGGAACCCAGGCTTTCTTCTTTCATCTGTTTTTCTGTCTGCTCTACTGACAATAAATGATAGCCAAGAAGCCCTAATATTTCTTGGGAGGTCGGAAAGGCAGGAAGGGTCAACATGCCTTTTCCAGTAAGGAAAATCTGTGCCATTTCCCAGGGGTGAGGCCGGGGGGGAGACAAATTTCTCTGTCTTAAACCAAAGTAAGGCAACCACTTGTGGAATTTAAAACGGTATTCCCAATTCAGTTTCAATCTTAGGGTGTAATCCCAAAATATACCTTTTGATGAGGAGAAAAGTTGTGGCCTAAAAACCATCCCTTTCCTTCCCTACCAAACGAAATGTTAACAATCAAACCATGTCATAATCAAGGAGAAGAAACTGTGCCAACATTTGGGGACAGATAATTCTTTGTTGCGGGGAGTGGTCCTATAGATGGTCAGAGATTTAGCGGAATCCTCGGCCTCTAAAGACTAGATCCCAAAAGCCACCCCACCACTTCCTACCCAGCTATGACAAGTGGCTCCCAGCATCATCAAGTGTCCTCTGGGGGGAAAAAGTCACCAAACGTCAAGAACCACTCCTGCAGGAGCAGAAGTGGCTCCTTCAAGCTGAACAACACTCAACAGCTGACTAAAGATTAGGCATGTGTTTTATAATTAGTCCCTGTCTACACAGACAGCTCCTCCCAGGCCGAAACTAGAAATGAGTCCAGCCACAATGCTTCCATCTGACAACATAAGAAAATGCCCCACTGCCCTTCAAACACCTTAGAGAGGCATCAAGCTGGATCCAGCAGGTCTCCAAAGGAGGCTCTTAACCAAAGAAGAGCCTCCCAATGCCTCCAGGTGGAGGAGGCAGAAACGCACAACGCACGAAGAAGGGCTTTGCCTGCTTCGCCTCATCATAACAGAAACGGGCTCACATCCCTACCCACGTCGTGAGCTTTCTTCCTCTACTGTGAAAATCCATGATTATTCACTCAAACCCAGCAAGGAGAAATGCCAAGAGACAAGAAGAAATCTTGTCAGTGTCATTCAAGACCAGGTGATACTGACAAAGAGGAAAAGAACAGTTTCCATAGCCCTGTCCCATCCATGTAACACGGTCCTCATTTCTTAGCTTTGAGAATTAAGGCTCAGAGAAAAACAGGTTATCTCAAGGTCACTGGGACGGTAAATGGTCAAAGTGAGATTCAGACCCAGAATTTTAGCTTCCAAATTTGGAGTGCTTTTGGTAGCTACAAAAGGTAATGGCTAATAACTAGAAATATATCCCAAAGGCACATGTATGTGACAAATGCTCTCTCTAGGACGACCACAGAGCTGCTTCTCTGCAGAGCCTCAAGGTGTCCTATGATTAGGGTTTCATATCAGTGTTACCCAAACTGTGCTTCAGAGAGTTGGCAAAAAAGGAGAATTGCCGGAGAGGGAAATCCCACATTATAAGAACTCGCTGACATAAATACATGTTCTTTGAGTTGTTTTTCTAGTAGTGGTGAGGGATTTCTGTTGATCCTCCACCTACACACTTTCCCTCATCAAGTCCCCCTCAGGACCAGGAACGAGCCGTAGTGAGATGGCGAGCCAGGTACCGCGCAGAACCAGCTAATTCACTAGCCTTGCCAGGAGAAGGCAGTAACGAACTCCAGCATGCTAAGCCACCCCCCACTGGCCCTGCAGAGTGGCCACCTACTGTACTTCCCCTCCACCAACAGCACCCCAACCCCGCAGGGCTTCCCCCAAACTGCAGCGTTCTCATGTGGCATTGCTGAACAGACTCAGGAGCAGGCAGCTCCTTTCCTGGCATATTTGGACCTAGGGCAATAGTTTGGTCACTCTCTTCTGAAGCAGCTAAAGCCGTAACACAAAAGGCTCAGGCGCTGCTCTACAGCAGAGAGCTGGCTGCAGCAAGAAAGGAGCAAGCTGATCCACAGAGGCCAGAGCCAGGAAACGGGAAGGAATCCTGCAGGAGCTGGAGCCAGCGGTTCCTCAGGCCCAGCTTTTTCCTGATCTTTCCACAGTGCAGTCCTTCTGGGAGACAGCCCCTCCCCGCAAAGCCTTGCCTCACCCAAACTAGTCCCAGTAAGGGTTCTGTCACTCACGACTCACCTATTCTGCTCAGGTAAGGCCCCCTAGAAAAGAAACCAAGAGGATGAAATGAGCTTAGACAGACCTGCAAAGCCAAGAGAGCTCTACAGGTAAAGAAGAATCATGCCCCTGGCGCAGAGCTGGCATGCCCATGAGAGAAAGTCAGGCTTTTTACTTGACGTCACCCCAGCAAGTGGCTTAGACACCGAAACAACCCTCCCTGCTGCCTCTTTAACTTCCAAAAGGCTCAAAAATTATATTCGTTCATGATCCTCGAAAGAGCCAGATCTTCTTCCCAAAACACCAAAAGCCATGAATGTAGGCTAACACCGGCTGGAAGGTTGGCTACAGGAATCCTTCAAAGGGCAAAAGACCCGGGAATAAAGCTCTTCCTTCTCGTGGGGCTGTGGGATGGGCTTCTTGTGTTTTCTGGAAAATATCTGGCTTAAAGAACCTATTTGAGTTTATAAAACCTTTTCAAGTCAATGACTCTTTCAGACAAATCCTAGACCCCTAAATTTTAAATATATATGTTTACCTGTGTCCACTGTTCTTCTTTCCTAGTTTGGCTCACAGTGCCTGAGAGTGATTTGTGTGACAGGCACATGCTATCTTTCTTCTAGCATGACAGATATTTAAAAAAAAAAAAATACCTAGATAATTTCCCATTCTTGCCTAAAAGACAAAAGCAAGTTTGATGAAGAGGTGACCACAAAGTCGTTAAAAAATACCAACCCTCTGTAGAGCCCCCAAACGAACTAGAGCTATTTGTCAGAGAATACAAAATGCTTTTTACTTTTTAGAGTCATTAAACCAAATTCCTTCAGTACTTCTGAGTCATACCACATCCCATACCACCTATTTGGAATATAATAAAAATCCAAGCAATATTAATAATTAAAAAGAACCGTGCCTATATACAAAGGAACGGCTTGTTGCCCAGATCTGTTTGACAGTGATATGTAAGCATCAACCAAGTAAGTGGTTTTAATTGTACTTTCACTGTGAACAAATGAAATGCTGAGATTTTGGGAGACTCCAGATGTTATTTCCACATAAGGGAAATGAGGTGGTGAGGCTATTTTCTCGGAGAGAACTTTAAAAGAGCACCTCTTTCCATTTACAAGGAATAGTACAACGTGTTTATTAACGATGGCGTCTAGGCGAGGAGATTACAGCCTCTCGTGGAAGCACCCACACCAAGTGTCCAGGTTTTACTTGAAGGCAATGCTCTTTCTCTTGGGCTCTGAAGTTATTTTTAACCTTGCCAGCTATGCAAATTAGCTCCTGGCCTCTGAGCTTGAAAGAAACCAGGCTGAGACCAAGTTAATATTTTATGAAAAAAAATGGAAATACTGTAAAAGGCCGAGTGTGGCACTGAGCTCTGCATACTCTGTAACCGACCCTGTACAGATATGGCCACAGCCAATTTCTGAGTCAATTTAGCATGGAAAAGGCAAGGTGCAGACGATTCACAAAAAAAGAAACACAGACCGTTTCATGGTTGTATTTTAAAGGTTCCATAGGATTATAATCAAAGAAACCCAATCTATCAAATGGCTACCTCAAGAAGGACAGAAATTGGTGAACCGCTGCATGCTGACTACATAGGGATGTTACAGCTGTCCGCTCTCTAGAGCCCAAGAGCTTTAGTGAATCGCTTCAATACACACTCCAAAACGAAGCAAATTTTTAATTCAATGTTATATACACAGTGTTGTTTATAGGCAAATTTTATATATAAATTTCTAAAATGTAAATAAGCATTATCTACAATAGTCTAAAAACATCTAGAAATCACCTATAACTAAATAATGAAATAATCCAACTTAAAAATGGCCCAAAGAAGTGAAGAGTCACCTCCCAAAGAGAAATGTGGAAGACAAAATAATACATTGAAAAAAATAATACTACAATTCTTGGGGGAAGCATAAGTTAAAGCCATAATACTTATTATTGTATACTCATTATAAGGCTAAAATAACCACTACACAAAATATTCAAAAATCTGGACAATACCAAATGCAAGTGACCATGCAGAGCAAGTAGAACTGTTGTGTCCTGCTGCTAGATAACATAGCCAATTTTGAAAAAGTTTAGCAGCTTCTTATAGTTATACCTACAGTTACCATTTTACCTAGGAACGAATGGTTACTGATCACAGTTATAGTCATATTTGCCCCAAACTGAAAACAACCCAAATATCCCTCTACTGTAGAATAAACAGATATGGCTTCAAAAAATTGAATACTAGGTAGCAATAAAAAGGAATTCATACAACAACATGGATGAATCTCAAAGCACCATGCTAAGTGCAAGAAGCCAGAATCCAAAGGCGCTCCACGATCTGATTCCACTTATATGACATTCTGGAAAAGACAAAACTCAAAGGACAAACAGATGAGTAGCTGCTGGAGGGTGGGGCTTGGGAGAGCAAATCGACTAGGAAAGGGCACGGGGGAGCTTCTGGGGTGAGAATATATTCTGTTTTGATCTTGATAGTAGTTAGTCAACCATTTACATTCGTCCAAACACACAATTGTACATCTAAAAGGACAAATTTTACTATATGCAAATTAAATCTCAGTATAAATCTGACTTCAAAAAAAATCAGAGTCCTTAGGTTTTTTTTTTAAATTGTGGTAAAATATACATAACACAAATTTTACCACGTAACTACTTTCTAGAGTATGGTTAGTAGCTGTAAGTACCCATGTGTATAGCAGCATCACATGGTGGTACTTTCACATGGTGGTACAACCAAAACCACTACTCTTCCATCAGAGCTTTTGCATCTTCCCCGATTAAAACTCCATACCCACTAAGTACTAACTCTCTACTCCCTCCAGTCCCTAGCATCTGTCTTTTATTTTCTGTCTCTGAATCTGACTGCTCTTAGTTCCTAACAAAAGTGGAATCATATAATATTTGTTGTTTTGTGTCTACTTTATTTCACTAGTATAGTGTCTGCAAGGGTCATCCATATGGCATAAGGACTTATTTCCTTTTTAAGGCTGAATAATATTCTGTTGTGTGTATATGTTGCATTTGTTTTCCTTCAATGGACACTTGCATTACTTTCACCTTTTGGGTATTGTGAATGATGCTGCTATAAACATGGTTGTGCAAATTTGTTCAAAACCCTGCTTTTAATTCTTTTGAGTATATGCTGAATCTATGGTTATTATGTGTTTATTTTTTTTAAGGAGCTACCATGCTGGTTTCCCACAGAGAATACATGGTGTTAAAACAACAGAACAATAAGGTATAGTTCACTCCATGGAATATTACGTATTAATATTAACATGCTATTTCTACAGAACTCTTAATAATATCAAGAAAAGGCATCATAGTCTGGAGGAAAAAAAGCATAATTGTAAGGGGTAAATATGTTATCAATATACATTCCATAGTTTGAAATGTATAAACAAACAAATAATAAAAGCAAAATGGTAAAGGTGACTATCTTTAAGTGGTGCAATTGCAGGTTATCACTACAGTAGCCTTCCCTTATCCAGTTTTATTTTCCAATGTTTCGTCTACCCACAGTCTGAAACTAATAAATGAAAAATTCCAGAAATAAGCAATTTATATGTTTCAAATTGCACACCACTCTGAGTAGCATGATGAAATCTTGAGCTTTCCCACTGTGTTCCAACCAAGATATGAACTGTATCCACCCTGTATACACTACCCGTCTAGAAGTCACCTTGTAGCTCTCTCAGTCCTCAGATCAACTATTGTGGAGTTGCAATGCTTATGTTCAAGTAATCCTGATTTTGTTTAATAACAGTTACAAAGCACAGGAGTAGTGATTCTGGAAAGTCAATTATACCAAAGAGAAGTCAGAAAGTGCTCCTTCAAGTGAAAAGACAAAAGTATGACAAGATATTTTGAGAGAGACCACATTTACATAACTTTATTATTAGAGTTTATCATCATAACTGTTCTATTTTATGTTAGTTATTGCTGTTCATCTCTTACTTATAAGTCAACCTCAGAAGTATGTACATGTATTAAAACACACCACACACACACAAAATATATGTAGGGCTCAGTTCTGTCTGTGGTTTCAGGCATCTATTAAAGATCTTGGAACATATTGTGGAGAAGTAGAGATGACTATATTTTTTTACACTTATCTGTACTTTACAGATTTTTTTCAATGAGGAAATATTCCTTCCAAAGTCAGAAAAACTATTGTTGTTGTTTTTCCAAGGCAAGGTTGCCTGCAGTACCCCACTAACTTTCTGAAGCTGTTGACACAGAGAACAACTCTGGTGTTCTTCCCAACAGACATCTGTGTGGCCCATGCAGGGGACCATCACACTGCCTAGGGATTTTACCACCATACCGAGAGCTGCAGCATGTGTTCTGATGGCTGAACTTCAAATATGACACAAATTCAACAGGTGCACAAAAAAGAGTCTCCAATAATCATTGGGTCCTTACAAAACAATCAAACCCTTCCAATATCAGTGAGGGCCGAGAAGAAGCACGAAGCCAAGCGGGAAGGAGTCTCTGCCACAGTCCTGCCACCGGGGAGCAGGGCTCTGAACACAGAGAAGATACAGCATGCTAACCCTCTGTGCCTGCTCCGCGTGGGGGACAGCAGGACATGAAATGGCTGAAGCTGTCAGAAGAAATTGAGGCAGTCCTAGATGGCCAAGGGGGAACAATACGGTTAGTGTCGCTGGTATCATCTTCCAGAGGGAAAACTAAAGGTAGACAGAAAAATCAAGAAGTGCTCTGGAGTAAACGCAGGGGCCTCTTGAGCAGCCCTTTGTCCTTATCCCACCACACAGGCCCCTTGCTCCTCTAGGTGCCCTTCTGAGCAGCCCAGTGACCAGGTATTTTGATCAGAAATGCCCTGCTAGAGACCAACCAGCTGAGCCACCAGAAGCCAGCATCTGGGGTCCAGGGAGAAGAGAGGTGGGAATGCTGAACCCACCCACTCCCGGAGAGGACCCCCAACTCTCCCCGGCCCCACCAGAGCCCCTCTCCAGGAGCCCAGAGGGGCATGCCTCACTGTCTGGTCTTCACCTCGTGATGTTCACGCCTACTGGTCTCACCTTCTCCAACGTATTAAAAGAAAGAAATGGGAGGGGGTACTAAAAATTCTGTGTGAACTCTGAGAAAGGCTGTGAACTAGCAAATTGTCCCTGGTTCTCCTTCCAAACTTGCATTTTACACCTCTTCGTAGCAGCAGCAGCAGCAGCAGCTGTTCCAAGAACATTTTGGTCTTCACTCTGCTGGTTGGGAACCTGAGGCCCTGAGAACTGGACGCTGAAGTATTTCATCACCTCAATATGACCACAGTCGCCCCCCCTGCCCCGCCACCACGAGTGCCCTCATGCCAGCCCCAACATGTAACCCGAGGACACCCAGCCTCCAAGCAAAAACACTCCAGGAAGCAGATCCTCATTCAGGGTGGCCCTTCTTTGGGGAAGTGGGCCCTGCAGGGATAATGGCAAGAAGGGCCATGAGGTGCCAGTGGGGATGAGTTATCCCGGGGGCAATGAACCAGCCTGCTCCACCGACGGGGGTCCTCCAAGTCCCTTTCCTCACTTAAGAGCTTCTGCAATAGTGAACACAGCCTGAAACTTCACTTCTTTATTTATCGCTGCTGTAGGGACAAAAGAAGCAAGGGTACCTCTCAGGGACACTATGGAATGAAAATGTAGGAGAATACACTGTCCTGGGGTCAGAACCCCGCCTCAAGGTACACTGAACCCCTTCCACCCAGGAGGACAAGGGGTGTCAATGCCACACTGCAGGCATCTGGGACGAAGACACCCTGGACTCCTCTGTGTGTAACCACATACACCAGAAAGCCTGTGCTGCATCCTTACACCACAGGGCCTATCACTTTATCCATATCCTTGGGGTGAAGGAGGACCCTGGGTCACAACTGGCAACCCAGAGCTGGTTTCAGTAGCTGGAGAACCAAAGCTCACAAGCCACTCCCAAACCATTTGCTAGTCTAGGCCATGTCTCCATCAGTCTCAGAACAGCAGTGTCTAGTGTCTTCAGACAGAGCTCCAGAACTAAAGACGGGAGGAGCTTTTCTGAACTTCTTTCCTCCTCACAAAGCTTAAGAAGGGTACACGCTGCCCAGGCTGGCAGGAGCCACAGCTGGAGTGGAAAAGATTCCTCCCTTTCATTTCTCTGCTCATGCATTCCCGCAGGCACAGATGCTGATGTTATATTAATGAAAATATTTCCTATTTCCCAGCTCCGTAGAGTTTACAGTCTAGTGGACCATGTCTTCCAAAAGCCCAGATTAGGAACGGAAGAGGGTAGGTCCTGGCACCAGGGTAGCCTGCTGAGGCTGAGCAGGGTAGAAGGAAAAGGATAAAAAAAACAACAACAATTGATGAATAGGGTCCCTTCCCCCCAGGATTAATGTGGCCTGCTTCTTTGAGATTTCTGCTGACTGGGGGTGGCTGGGAAGGTGTGCTGTGGCTGAGGGAACTCCCTTTTCTCTTGAGTCTGTGAGTCCCCGTCTTGCTTCCCAACATGATTCAGTAGGGAGGACACTGAAGGGCACCCATTTCAGCCTCTAGCAACCAATATTCAGCCACTCCTCTGAGAATACTGTAAATTTAAAAAATAACTAAAAAGGTAAGACCAATTCTGTTAAGTCAAAGGTGAAACCCAGGTCAGAGACAATCTAAAGAAAAGTACCTAGCCATTTTTATTAATAACAATGGCTTAAACACATTAGAACTTTGAAGTCTGAGAAGCACTTTTCTGTAAACATCCTCCCATATAAGCGAGCATTCATTAGGCTTAGAAATGTTCTGCAGTGGGATTGTTGTGCCCCATTAAAGAGGAAGAATCCAAAGCTCAAGAAGGTTGAATGATTTGTAGTTAGTCTTACAGATAAAAGCCACAGACTTGAAATCAGTCTCCAGCTCCCGAGTTCAATGCTCATTTAGACCCAACACTGCTAGAACATTCAGACTGGCAGCTTGTGAGAAATGGGATAAAAACAGAGGCCTTGGAAACCACAGCAAATGTCTTGATTTCCAGAATGAAGATTCTAGAACGATAACCAGTGAGCTCACTGTCAATCTCGGAAGAGTTCAGCAGTACATTGCTGCAGAGTTTGGGAGCAATGAGCAAGCAAGATGATTAAGTAATTCACAGGACAAGCTTAGCTCACTCAGGGCCCAGCACAACGCAGAGTTAGTGATGTGGGGACTGTCACTATCACTACTATCATTGCTTCTCATGATCAGGAATTAGGCATGGGGGTTGCTCACAATAAACTGATCTAAGCTAATCTTGTTTCTTTTAAAAACATGATTATTGGATGAATCCATCAGAAAATAGTAAAGATTTGGCTTCTCGGGATTTCAGCAAGCCCTTCGACAAAATTGCTTACACTATATATCATCACAACAATAGTGAGTTTCTGTCATTTGAAAAATGTTCCCCAAATTTTCTTAATAAAACAGTGAATTCAAATACTGACTTTGCTACTTGGAGCCTGTATGACCTTGTAAAACTTACCCAACCCCTCTATGGTTCCACTTCCCCATCAATCAAATAATGATAATGATAGCTACCGTCTCAGAAGATCAGTGATTGATAGCTAAGCAACAAACTGTCGTTATTAATATTATTATGCTATGATTTCAACCTGCAGGGAGGCCTTTAGAGTTGTGCCACTGTGATCTGTCATTATTTCTGTCAATTTCAACATATTTATCAAAAACTTAAATGATAACAGCAAAAAAGTACAAAGGTAGAGGACAGAGTCAGCCATTCATATGTAGAAGATGTGGTAATAATAGATAATGACGCGCTTCCTATCAGCCAATGGTGTGATCAGGGGACTACAAATAATCCAACTGTTCACAAACTTGTAGTGGCATCAATCCTAAAGTACTTTACATTACTTAGACCAGTTAGAGCACTGTGCTCCATCTGGGTGTCATATTTTAAGAGTAATATTGAGAAACTTGGGGGTTGGAGGCATGGCAAGGTATTTGAAATGTCAGGTGAGAAGAAACTGAGAAAAGTATGAATGTTTTGGTTGCTAACAAGTAAATGTCACTTGGATGAAAGGCTATTCTGCATAATGTGAACCTGGAGATCAAATCACAAGGGGCTAGATTTTGCCAAAGGGAGGGAGAGAAACCTCGGACCCAATCCAACAATGGAATGGTGTGATGAGCCCGGGGCTCTGTGTCCCGCTATCAGGGATGTTGATGAACTGGATAATCGTGCAGGCATTCTTCAATCCTCAGTCTACCATCCCAAACCCTTTCCCCTGGCACAGAGCTCTCTTCCACACACCCCTTCCCCCACCAAGATCCATGCAGAGCACCTAATCCCGTGAACACCTCCCAGGGCCTGCAAGATGCATATCAATGCTGAAAGTTCAGCTGGTTGAGCCGGTTTGCAGTCTGAAGATTTCAACACTGCAGCAAGTGATTCTCTGGAATCCTAAAAGAACTGCTAAGAGCATCAGGAGCCCCAGCTCCAAGCAGCCTGCATTGGGGACCTCAGTCACACAGGCCAAATGCTGCATCACTACCTCCCCCAACCACCCACCATCACCATAGCAACCACCAGGCCTGCCTGCCTCAGCAAGGCTCTTGATTCAAGCAGGGGGAGGCCCAGATTTTCCTGCAATTTCTCAAACTAGTGGGCCTTAAGGGGATGCAGTTAGGAAGATCCAAAAGGGAGAGTTGATCCTGTCCTTCCCCGACAGGATGCTCTGAGGCCACCTGAAGACAGGGCCGTTCTCTTCATCCAGGACCTGACCTTGGCATCCTCTTACTCTAACCAAAACAACAGGAGAAGGAGCCACTGGGGAATCTCATTATTTTTAGAAGCACAATCACTTAGCAACCTAAATGTCCCATTCTTCCCCACCCCTCCAAAAGAAAAATAAATACAATATTGAGGAGTCTAGGGTTTTGGCTCTGACACAGCACGAAGATGTAATAATAATAATACTTTCTATTTTTGTAGAAATAAAGCTTGCCTTCCAAGGAGCTCTGAGAGTCTTGCTAAAATGAAGGCACGGATTCCTCACGATGGGTCCCTTCTCTGCCTAAGTGGGAACTGCCCAAGGATGATCATTTCCATGCCAATTGACAAAACCCCAGAACAAAAAGGGACGTTAGGAATGGACTCTTAAGACACAGAGCAGGGCTGGGGATGTGGCTCAAGCGGTAGCGCGCTCGCCTGGCATGCGTGCGGCCCGGGTTCGATCCTCAGCACCACATACCAACAAAGATGTTGTGTCTGCCAAGAACTAAAAAATAAAGATTAAAAATTCTCTCTCTCTCTCTCTCTCTCTCTCTCTCTCTCTCTCTCTCTCTCTTTAAAAAAAAAAAGACACAGAGCAATACGATTCCATTCCCTGTATGTTGCTGCCTGTTACAAAAAAAAAGCATTTATTTCCAGCAAGGGAATAGGAAAAGGTCAAGATTTCTCAGACAAATGCCAGCAATGAGCTTTTCCCTCACATTTGACCCTGGTAACTGTTCCCCTCTTCTGTCTACTCTTTCTCCTTTCATTTCCTTGCTAATGGTCTCCACCACCTCCTCCCTCTCAGCAGCTCCCTGACAGCCTCCATCCCAGGTCACCATCTTTTCCACATCCCATTGAACGCAGGGATTCCCTGGGGCCTGTCCTTGGCCTCTTCTCTCTCCCTTAGCCCACTCTCCTGGGGCAATCTGACTGATGTCTGGGTTTTAACTACCACCATACAATGATGAATCCCAGAGGCCGCACAGCCCCTGCCCTGAGCCCCCGCCTTCCCAGCAGATCACTTACCCAGGGATCTGAAAGGCCCGGCCAACTCACAAAGCCAGAATCATCCTCATGCCTTCCCCACCATGGCCTGCTCCTCGTCATGCAGAGTACCAGGCCCCTGTCCTGAGCCTCAGGTTTGATTCTTCCCTTGCCCTCAACACCCAGTTTAAAGATCCCTAAGTATCTCCTACACCTGTCTCCTATTCCTTGGTCCCAAGCTTCATTTATATATATATATATATATATATATATATAGACAGCAAAAATGTAAGAGATAGGCCTGGGGTTGTGGCTCAGCAGTAGAGCACTCATCTAGCACGTGCGAGGCACTGGGTATGATCCTCAGCACCAAATAAATAAAATAAAGGTATTGTGTCCAACTACAACTAAAAAAAATATTAAAATAAATGTAAGAGGCAGTCTCCTAACTGGTCCTTCCAGCTCCAGCCTCACCCCTTTCTTCCCTAGACCCCCTTCTGCCAACAGAGCCTCATGCACCAGAGTAAGAATCCCAGCCTGTGGGAGTTGGGAGGTCCAGCAGCCAAGGATTCTATTACTCTCCCTCTTTAAACCTAAAGATACCCCTGTTGCCTTTATGATAAAATCTAAACATGTTATCATGACACCTAAGACCCTCATGTTCCTGCCAGCTGGTTTAGCTAGATCTGGTACCAGGTGCACCAAGCTCTAACTGTGTTCCCTCTCTGCGGTTTTCTTTACCAGCCCCCAAACCCCCTGAACTCCTTCTGCAGAAGCCTGCCATAGCCCTGGTTCCTGAAAGCATGGCAGGAACCCAAGGGTAACTCCTCTCTTCCATATTCTCCCTTTGGACAGATTCACTCTCCAGAAGTTCCCAGAAAGCTCTGAAAGCTTGAGGTGATATCATTATAAGGGTAAGAGATAAGGAATGTCCAAGAGGTGAGCTGAGGTGTCTGCAGCTCCCCACCTGACTCACAGCATGACCTTGGCCTTCCTATTCGATTTATTGCTCTTTCCAAACAGGACTAGTCTCCAGAGTCAGAAGCCAATGACCCTCAGCCCTCTCTCTCTTCAGCCCTTCCTGCCCCTTATCTCTCCAGCCGACCCCCATGATTCTTTCCACCCCATTCTGATCCATCTACCTCCCTTTGCACCTCAATGCCCTCAACGCTCTGCTTGACAATCCCATTGAGAAACAGCTCCCCTGAGAACTTGGTGGGGCTGCAGTATTAGGAAAAGCCGTCCAGGAGCCGAGTGCTTATCCAGAACACACTCCTTCCAGCTCTATGACTTGGGGCTGCTTTCCTTTCTCGGGCCTCAATTTCTTTATTTATAAAATGAAGTTAGACTTTTCAGCTCTCAGAGGCTGAGATTAATGAAAAATGATTCTTCTTCACATCTGGTTTTTCCTTTCTGTTCCTCTAAGACATGCCTGTCCTTCCCAGGCGGTTTTACCCTGTGTGCTTAGAAAATGTTGCTGTGCCTTGTGAACTGGGACTTGCTTTATTCTCTGTGCCACAGAGTAAACAATAAAAACGTCATCTCTTTATTATCTGGGCTGATGGAGGAAGTGGCTTAGCCAACCAAACATGATGGATACGACCAAAGTAATTTATTGCATATTTGGCTTTGAGATGCAGTTAGAGAGATACTCAGAGACACAGAACTATTTCTGCTCATCTGGAAATCATCCCAAACCCTCCCAGCCTGGCCTGAGTCCCAGGCTGGGGTTTGGCCACAGTATAGAAGGAGGCCCTCGGTTTTGCAGTAGACCACATGCGGATAAGACGGTGTTAATTGTGTCATTACTTATAATATTCAATCCAATGACCTGGTATTAAACAACCAAATGCAAAGCACTGTGTGGCCAAAGCAAACCATGAACCATACCAAGAAAGATTTCTTAGTGTCCCCAGAAACTCAGAATCTAGGAGGGGACAGGATCTGTACATAATTGTCCATATGATATGAGCAACAATAAAGGTACTAAGTGTTCTGAGAACAAAGGGGCTCTAACCAGGTAGCTCTGGAAAGACTCAGATCAAGAAGGAAGGCAGAGCCCACAATGGTGTGTGTGGGCAGGGCTTCATCTTAACTAAGACTCCTATGTGAGCCCTGCCTAGAACTGTCCTTGAAACACAGTGAATTAGCAAGTAGATAGTGAGCTCCACTCCAAGCCTGGAACTGTGCGAGATGCTGTGGGTTACAAAAAGAAAAACAACAGAAAAAAAATTTAGAACCGTTTTGACTCCCATGCATGAAATAATTAGCAAACAAGACAGTGTTATATTCTGATGTAATAAAGGGCTCATGTGTGGAACCGACAAGAGGAATGAGAACAGGCTATAATAAAGTGCTAATCTGTGGCACAGGCGATGAATAAGAAGCCCTCCACAAACACTGTTGTTTACTGGCTCTGCATCTCAGCTGCTGGGGATGACAACATCCCAGTTAGCTGTGGGCGAGGACACTTCCTCCCATCTTCAGGTAGCACGTTGTGACATTTTCTAAGCACCCTGCATGAGGAATGAGAGGCCTGGTGCTGGAATGACCCGCTGGGTAGTCACAGGCAGATTCCTCCCCCTCTCTGGGCCTCTGGAGAGAAGCTGGACTCAAGAATCTCCAAAGCCCCTTCCAGTTCCAATGAATGGTGGCTCTGGATGAAAGAGGACTGGCTGATGTCACAGTGCAAGGCTTGAAGAGGAAGAGACGGGAAGGATGCACAGGAAATGAGCAAGAAGGGAGAAGGGAAGGGCTCTCAGAGGAGGCAGATCATGAGCAGGGGTGTGACAGAGTACAGAGGGGAGCAGAGTCCAGGGCAGGGGTGGGGACCGCCATCGTAAGGGCAGCGCCACCACTGCCGAAGGCCACTCAGAAGGCGGCAGATGGAGGCCAAGCAAAGGAAGCCATCAGATGGGAAGGTGTCCCACTGGAGAAGGGACTTCAGGGACATTCTCACGACTGTCAATGGACTGAAACTGGGAAGCCAAGGCCAGAAGCCAACTGAGAGGTCAAGCTACAAGGTGATGAGGCTGCATGTGGGTGGCCAGGACGCTGAAAGGAAGATCAGATCACTTGTTTTCAAAAAAGGCAGGTCTCAGCAAAGTGCCAGGTATTCAGAACTCAGGAGAGCTGTGAGTCCCCACCTTGCCCCTGCTGACCCTGGGCCAACACCCCAAATCCCAGGGTGGGAAACGGCCTAGTGCTTATGCCCTGAGCATCTTGTGTTCCCAGAGATGGACAGTGGTCATGAAGAGGCAGAGCAGGAGTTGGGGATGTGCACCATCTCCAAGGACCCTCAGCAAAAATGAGAGAACAGGTGTAACAGCAGGCCACGCGCAGTGGCTAGTACCAGAGGTGGGCAGAATGAGGGTCTGCAGTTATCTAGGGAAAACCCCCTTCTCCCCTTGCCAAGGTCCCTCGTGTAACTTTAGAAACTTTAAAAGCCATCAAACAGAAGACCACACAGCAGATCTGGGATGGGGTGACAATGCAGGAGAGAAAAGAGAAAGCGCAAGCCCTGTGGGGGTTAAGTGGGGAGGCCAAGGGCCCAGGAAAGCGAGGGACGGTAGGCGGGGTCTGACAGCATCTTCCATACACACACACACACACACACACACACACACACACACACTCTCCATGGAGGACACCCCCTCTCACCCTTCCTCTCCCATCCCCCTCCCTCCCCCATCCCTCCCCCTCCCAGCAGTAGAACCAAGGTTGAGGGAAGGAGGAAGCTGGTAAGAGCCCGGGGAACCTAAGTCCAGGCCACAGCTATCTGCCAGGCTCCCTCCCCTCCAGGACTGCCCACAGTGGCCAGTCTCCCAGACACCCCAGACCACTTGACAACTGGGCGAGTGGCTCCCTCCAGCCAAGCCTTCCTCTGCTGATGTGTTTTCCCTTTACAAAACACTCATGGCCAGCTGCTGAACCCACAGGTGCTCTACCAGTGAGCTACATGCCTGGACCTATTTATTTATTCATTTATTTAGGGACAGGGTCTCACTAAGTTGCCAAGGCTGACCTTGAATTCGTGATCCTCCTGCCCCAACCTCTACAGTGGCTGGGATTCCAGGTGTGCAATTATAGTCATACACCACGATGCCCAGCTCAATGTCCTCGAGGACCCCAGGTGACGTTGACGCACACAAAGCTGTGAGAACCTCTGTGCCCGCTTAGGACTTTAAGCCATCTTAAAATGCAAAACCACCACAATGACCAAAGCAAAGGACCAAACCCTAGGAGTGGTGGCCCTTTAAATTGCTACCTGTCATTTGCTGCCCCGGGTATCTGACAGATCTGAAGCAGGGTTTGTCGATCTCTTCAATTACCAAACTGTCTAGGGTCAGCCAGCTTCTCCATCACGTCCCCACAGCTCGCTCAGCGACACACAGAACAACAACAAACTTCTCTTATGTTCACAGGAGGGAAGCAGAGAGAGAAGAGAGCTCACTGGCCCTCCAAATCTAAACTCCAGTTTGAACCAGCCCACCACTGCCACCATTGGTACCAAGTCGGTGGCACTCTGTAGAGTAAAATAGTCACAAATGTACTGGAACTGGTATTCGTATTTGTGTTGCTGTCCTTAGAAGCTGTATGCCTTCTTTTTTCATAGCAGATTTGCTGAGTTATAATGAGCACAAAATCAACCTCCAGGCTCGTACAATTCCAGTGGTTTCTAGCCTATTCAGAGTTGTGCAGCCATCCCCACTATCGAATTTTACCACTTCCAAAAGAAACTTCCAAAACCATGTTAAAACCATGGACCCTTCAGACACAGCTAAGGCTCCACCCCAGCACTAGTTTCCATCCCCTCCTTCCTAGGGATCTGTGCCTGGAGTCCATTAGGTCAGCCCCATGCATGTTTATGTACTTTCCCAGTAGAGCTCCCCAGCCCACTTCCCCAGCCTCTCAGAACCTCTCTCTTCTCCCTCTCTATGGATCTTCCTATTTTGAACTTTTCCATATAAATAGGATCATGAAATACATGGCCCGTTGTAAAGGACTTTTTTCCCTTAACATAATGTTTTCAAGGTTCACCCATGTCATGGCAATATGCTAGCACTGCAAGCCTTTTCATTGTTGACTAGTATTTCACTTGGTTGACCAAGTCTATTTATTCCTTTATCAGCTAATAGATACTCAGGTGGTCATTGCTGCTTGGTTATTCTGAATAATGCTGTTTATGGGCATTTGGACAAGTTTTTGTATGGACATATATTTTCATTTCTCTTAAGCATATGTCTAGGAGTGAAATAGCTGGGTCATATGATAGCTTTATTTTTAACTTTTAAGAAACTAACACAAACTATTTTTTTTTAAAAGACCACATTATTTTTTATATTTCCAGCAACAATGTTTGAGGATCTCAACTTCACCACATTCCCATCTCCCACTTGTTATTGTGCAACTTTTTCTTTTTCACCATCCTAATAAGTGTGTGATAATATCTCACTGTGGCTTTTATTTGCACTTCCCTAATGGTAAGAATGCTGTCTTAGTTTTGGCCGTGGGAACAAATAGCACATCCTACATGGCTTACATGAGAGAAATCAATTCTGGAAGACAAGAGGTTCAAGATAAAGGTGCTGGCCAATTAGATTCCCAGTGAGCTTCCTCTTCTTAGTTTGCAGAGGACCTTTCGCTACGTCCTGACACAGCGAAAGTTTTGGGTGAGGAAGCAAACACTGTCCTGTCTCTTCTTGAGGGCATTAACCCCATCATAAGGACTCTACCCTCCTGACCTCATACCTCTGAAAGGCCTCATTTCCAAATAGTATCATATTAGGGACTAGAGTTTCCATGTATGAATTTTGGTCAGTGTCACAAACATTCAGTCCTTAACAGATGTTGAGCATCTTTTTATGTGCTTATCAGACATTTGCACACTCATTCTTTAAAGCTTTTACTAAGGAGCCTGGAACCCTAGTGGATATTGCTCCTTAAAGCACGGTACACACACACACACACACACACACACACACACACACCAGCAACATCAGGATCACCAGGGCTCTTACTGGAAATGCAAATTCTCACCCCTTCATCTCCTGCATCAGAACTTCTGGGAGTGTGGCCCAGCTACCTGTGCTCCAATAAACGCCCCAGGTGACCCTGAGTCAGGTTTAAGCCAGGGAATTAGTGCTGTAGAACAGTGTTTCTTATAAAGTGTTCCCTGGTGCTTCACTGAGAGCAATTTCATAAAGAAATTCCTTGGTAATATAAGTTTGGGAAACATTGGGCTAACCAAATCAACAAAAACCTTTACTCAAGACTTCTGAGATTTTTTTTTCTTTTTTAACCATTTCGCAACCTTTTTTCCCCCAGATCTTTGAAATGCTTATGAGCAACCAACGTAACTTGTGTGCAGCAATTCCCCTACTTCTATAAGCTTCGAACTGTAGCATTTATAGAACTAGGATTCCTCAGAAGTTACTTTGGGAAACATTATTTTAAAAGTATTCTGTTCACCCAGCTATCCCACTTCTCGGTTCAGACCCAAAGGACTTAAAACCAGCATACTATAGTAATGCAGCCACATCAATGTTTATAGCAGCTCAATTCACAATAACTAAACTATGGAACCAACACTAGTGTCCTTCAATAGATGAATCAATAAAGAAAATGTGGTATATATAATCAATGGA
Organism: Spermophilus citellus; assembly: GCF_964194105.1. NCBI lineage: Eukaryota > Metazoa > Chordata > Mammalia > Rodentia > Sciuridae > Spermophilus > Spermophilus citellus. The sequence goes on from NC_138187.1 coordinate 152,389,052, forward strand.
ATATTAGTCAGCTTTAAAGAAGAATGAAATCGTGGCATTTGTCAGTAAATGGATGGAGTTGGAGAATATCATGCTAAGCAAAATAAGCCAATCCCCAAAACCCAAAGGCTGAATGTTTTCTCTAATATGCAGATGCTAATTCACAATGGGGGGGGTGGGGGGTGGGGGTGCAGGGGACACTATAGAAGAATAGAGTTAGATTAGGTAGAGGGAAGTGATGGGAGGGAGGGGAGGGAATGTGGGGGTAGGAAGGACAGTAGAACAAAACAGACATTATTACTTTATGTATATATGTGACTGTACAACCAATATGGTCCTACAACAGCACACTCAGAAAAATGAGAAGTTATATCCCATCTATGTATGATATATCAAAGGGCATAAATGCATTCTACTGTCGTGTATAACTAATTAAAACAAATAAAAATTTTAAAAAGTTAAAACAAAAAGTATTCTGTCCATCAAAAGATCAAATCAAGAAATTAAAAGGACAGATGTGCTACTGTCAAATCAAGTCTGCTGTCAATATCCTTTAAACCAGTTCTTTAAAAGGTCCTTTGCCTTAGATATCTCTTGTCGCAGGGTGAAACTTGGTGGCTTAAGACAACTAGCATGTGTCGCTTTGTGGCTTTCCTGGGTGGCCTTCACTCAGGACCTCTCATGAGGGTGCAGGGGGGCTGTGGACACTGCTGCAGCTCTCTGGGGACCTGCCTATTCCGGTTTCCTCACTCATGCAGCATTGGCAGAAGTCTCCCTCCCTCACATGTCCTTCCACATGGCTTCCTGCATGTCCTCATAACCTATGGCTAGCTCCCCCACAGCAAGTGACCCCAGAGAGTGAGGGAGAAGAAGCAATGACTTTGATGACCTCGCCTCCAATGTCACACCCTCACTCTGCCACCTTCTCTTGGTCACACTGACCAATCTCAGTATGGGGAGGACAAGGCCTGTGGAGGGCAGGGAGACCAGGAGGCAAGATCACTCTGCAAGTAAGGTGCACAGTTGCAACTGGAGCCCAGGCCATCTGGCTGCAGGGTCCAGGCCACTGTGCCCGGCCGCCTCCCCATGGTGTGGACTACAGAAGCTCTCCTGAAATTCTTTGAAGTCAAGCGCAAAAAGGCCAGGCTTCACGGGTCTGAAGTCAGCGCGTGTCCCCCCACTGGTAGGCAGCGTGTCCACGCTCACAGCTGTGCTGAGCACTGCGGCTTGCCCAGAAACAGCTTTTCAGAACATAGGGCTGGAACTGTTCATTAGCTAATTAGGCTGTTCTTAACCAATCTGGGAGATGAGCATCAATTTCCTTCTGTTGGTGCTTTCGACAATCCTGCTACTCCTAAGCTGGAAACCATGCCCGCCCCCTCCTTTCTTCATTGTCCACCTGCTGGATTATACAGAAGACTCAGAGCTCCTTGAGCCTAGGATCCTCTCACCCTGGTCCTTAGGACTTCCCTCCCTCTCTTTTTCAGGTATATCTTTAAATGCCATTATTATGGCAATAGAATGCTGGGGGTTTTGAAATAGAACATATACTTTCACCTAGAAATCTGTTAAATTTAAAAATTCCTAGAACTTTAAGAACATAATTGAAATATTTTGCCTGTGTGGTAGAGGGGGGAAAATATCTCCTTCTACCAATTTCTCAGCTGGAGTTCTGTAACAGAAGACAGATTGTCAAGGGGAAAAGCGAACAATTTTATTGATTTAAGATGTTTTCTGTGACACAGGAGCCTTCATGAAAGCCCCAAGAAATGATTAAACCTGAGTGCCTTTCTACCAGGTTTGATGAAGAATGGGAAGTAACGGGGGAATGTGATTGGGTGGAAGGGAGGAGGGACACATAGTAATCTCAACGCCTGCTCAGTATTCTTCCAGCTCTGGAGATAAGGATGCTCCTTTCCTCCAGGGATAGGGAGGGTAGGTCTCACCGGAAGGTATTATGACCTGTTTCGGATGCAGATCAAAAGTCCTTCATACACACACTCTCTCCGACTCCCTCCAATTAAAATATTCAATATGCCAAGATGCCATATTTTGGGAGAGCATATTTTGAGCCCAGATCACCTGTCTTCCTAGTCCACCCCGATTTCCCATCTGTCATTCAATCATTCAGCACATTCAATATTCATCAAGCATTAGTGAATGGCTACTAAGAGCTAGGCACACAGAAATAAAATACTTCATATATAAAACTATCTAATATCCCATTTTGCCACAGACAAAAAAAAAATATAAGTAGCAAGCATGGGGAATCAGCCTTACCCAGGAGTCTGGAGATGGTAGTTTGGAAAATTCTTGATGACGAGCCACCTAATTAAAGGCCTCTGGTGTTTACCGTGTGTATGTGTGTAATTACGACCCACTCGCAAAGTAAGGAGGAGACATTAGTGTGAAATTTGAGAAGATCCTCCATCTCCCTCATTATATGCATTCTGAAGGCTCTAACTGCTCATTGTCACCAGCACACAACAGGAAATCACTCCCAACAGTAGGTGTTCATTAAGCATCTGTCTGTCAACGGCGATGAAAAGGACCAAATGGGCAACATTTTTACTTGTTGCAAGACTGGCAACCTAAAATCAGACACCCTGGTTTTCTCACTTCACCTTTGTCCTATTTTAACTTAAGATCTTATGTAAAAGAATACAACTTCACTGAACACCACTTTTGCAAAAAGCTACTGAGAGTAAAGTCTCGACTAGGTCTGTCTTCTGTGGAGAAGAGCAAGTTTTAATCTATCCACGCAGTGATGTAATGGCTTGGTAACCAATATTCAGAGGTGGTTGCTCTAGGAAGGGATTTCTGGTAACCAGGAGTTTTCTCAGGTTGCATTTACTCATTCAAGGAAGGCTTTCATGGGATTCAGAAATTGTAGGACCCATGGAATTGAGGGCTCATGTACGTATCACTAATGTCCAAAGCACATCAAAAAAGAAGGGAAAGACTGGGAGTGACAAGTGCCTCCTCTCATGAGGACCACACTGGACAAGGATGAGATCGACATGGTACCTCCATCCTTGAAATAACCTGCCTGTCTTCCTGGATTCTCAGCCTTTCTTGTCAGTCATCCTTTCATTCATGGGTTTGTTCAGACATTTGTCTGTTAAACTGAAGGCTAAGTGCTAGGCACACAGGAGTCTGGGTCGATGTAACCACTCAAGTCCTGGTGAGCAACCTATGTTGTAGAAGACACTATGTCCACCACAGGAATGAGGTTCAGAAGGGCCTAGCCAACGGGGATGGGAAAGTGGAAGGAAATGAGGAGGAAGTACATTCCCAGCCACTCTGCAGGATGGCATTAGCCAGAAGGGTGGTGTGGATGGCGTAACAGCAGGCAAAAGATCACAAAATGCAGAACTGTGACTAATCCAGGAGATCCAGAGGGTAGACTACGTGTGGCCAGGGCAGGTGGGAGTTTGCACTGTATCGTGTGGAAACACTGAGCCTCTGATAGGCTTTAAACAAGAATCAGGTAGTCACATGGTTTTTTGTAAAGTGGTATTTATCACCCTGCAAGAGTTTTTTTTTTTTTTTTAATTCAACAGAAGCCTTTCAAATGAATATTACATGCACACAAACTGAATGGATTTTCACTTTATAGATTGTTGGGACTTTGTTCTTCAGTTTGCTTTGTTATCAGAGGACACCCTCTACTTTTCAAAAATGACTGGTGACTCCTTGCCCATCTTCAAAACCCAGCTTAATAAATATCACTTCCCCTCTAAAGTTTTCCCAAAACACAGTCACCTTCTCCTTCCTCTGTGCTCCCAGGATATAGTCTATAGAATATGACTATGGTGATGTATTTTTTATTACATCTTACAAATCTCTTTCTTCCATTAGATTATGGGTCCTAGGAAGGCAGAGATAGCATTCTAATTTGCATATGGATGCACATTTACATACATCACAGGAAAATTACTGCATTTAATCAGCAGTACTTTAGTGAACATCTGCTCTGTGCCGGGCATGATACTGGACACTAGTATACCTACAAACAAATGAAGGACATTTTTCTCATGCAGTATATATAAATGTGCAGGTGATGTCTATGTGCATTAATCCCTCAGTATCCACAGGGGGTTGATTCTAAGACCCCTCCACAAATGCTAAATTCTGTGAATCAATAGTCAAGTCTCTTATATAAATGGTATGGTATTTGCAGATAACCTATGCAATCCTCCCATATCCTTCCAATCATCTCTACATTGCTTATGATACCTACTATAGTCTAAATACTATGTAAATAGTTAATATACCTCATTATCTAGGGAAAAATGACAAGAAAATAGTCTCTGCATGTTCAGCACAGATGCAATTTTTTTCATATACTTTCCATCCAAGGTTGGTTGAATCAGTGAATGTAGATCCCTGAGAGGTATAGAGGACCAAGGTACATGGAAATTAAATTTTAAGTTCCTTCAGAGCCGAAGTTAACATCTTTTTCAACACTCTGAACATGAGGCATCAAAAAGAACTGAGTTTTAAAAACCTTGTAAATGAATCTATTTGCACTCATATCAAATGACAAAGCAGAACATGTCAAAGTGGTTTTAAGCACCAAAAATTCAGTATATAACAATCTAAAATGTTGACTGGTAGGGCAGGAATCAAGTGGTCAATATCCCAAAACACAAGGACAGAGCCTCCTGTCCAACTACTTGTACAAGATCTGCTATAGACCAAGCAGAATGTAACTATTTGGTGACTTTTCATTCATTCAAGATATATTTATTAGTCCATAAAAATCAGACAGCTCTTTGTAGGTTCTGAGAAAAACAACAGCTGCCCTCTTTTGCAGATTTACTAAGTCTCAGGCACAAAGTAAATACTTTACATATGTAAGATCCATAGTCTTCAGACTAACCCTGGGAAGTAGGTGGGCATTTATCTGGGTAAATTACTTAACTTCTCTATGTCTCAGTTTCTTCAACTATAAAATGTTGATAATAATAAAATTCACATCATAGTGTTGTTGAGAAGTTAGATGATCAGATGAATTCACAGTAAAAAGTACTTGGAACAGTGCTGAACAGATACCGTACTTTCAAATATTAGCTAAATATCACCACTATCACCATCACCATCATCACCACCTCCATCATCATCATCATCCCATTTTCACCATAAGAAAACTGAGGCTGAATGAGATTACTAGAAGTCATCCCAACCTCTTCCTCAGAGAGGCAGGCTGAGCATACACTGTGAACTACTCCTCCTTCCCCAAAATTCCTAGAAAGCATTTCACTTTCTGGAAAACGAGAAGCAAATCCTCCATAGACTAGACATCAGGATGAATCCCCTCAGGACAGAAAGTCGATGCAATCTTATTTTAAAAAATAATCAAGAACCCCCATCCCCCAGAGGAGAGTGGGACTGCTCTGAATGTGGGCGTGATACCACAAGGGCTCCTGTCTGCAGAGAGTGGACACGTGGGTCTGGAGGGTCCAAGAGTGACCCCCCGTGTGACCGCTTGGGTGTGGTAAGAGGCAGATCAAGCAAGCACTTGAACTCCCTCCTCCTCACTCTCCTCTTTACCTCCTCAGACCAGGCAACAGTAAAGAAGTCTGTGCACAAATCCAGGAACGGGCCTGGGTGGTGAGTGAGAGAGATGGTTTGTGCCCGAGAGAGACCCGCCCAGACAGTGGGCCGTTCCAGTGAGCCACCCTTCAGTAGGTCTCCGCGCGGCCACAGGCTTTTTCCCTCTGAGCAGATACAGGAGAAAGAAGATGACAAGGCAATCAAGGGCCACCAAAGGCCTACTCACTGCCACAAAGAGAAAACAAACTTGTCAATCAAGGGGATTGGACTCCCTGAGAATGAATACACACAATTAATAGCTGAGAGAAAAGTGTGAGGATGTCGAAAGCATTTTTAAAAATCACCTAGAGTTAGTGTGAGTGAGACTTATAATAACTGGAAAAATTTTTTTAATGATTAAATAGATTGAAGTGGCAAAATAGTTGAATTAGAGAACTGAGCCAGAAATCAACACAAAGCAAGAAAAAAAAAAGAGAGAGAGAGAGAAGTATAAAAACTAGAAACAAAGGATTCACAGAGCTCCAACATGATCAAAAAAGAATGCTAGAAGTAAGAATTGGCAAAATAAAGGGAAAACATTTGAAGGGAGGAGGAGATAATTCACAAGCACACTCCAACACTGAATAAAGCTATGAGTCTGATCGATAGGGACTCATCCCCACAGTAAAATGCCATTAAAAAAAAAAAGGTAAAAGCTGTCATATAAGGCAATATTAGTGACACTTTAGAACATCATAAATAAGGGAAAATGCTAATGTTTTCAGAAAGAGAGGAAACAAGTTTTCCTTAAAGAAATAACCATGTGGATATTACAAGTCATCAGCCACAGTGGACAAAAGATGAGAATAGGGTGGGCAGAACATGGGGAAGAAATCATGTATATTGTGTTGGGGTGCATTAGCTCTGTTGGGGAGTAGGTATATATTTTATATATATGCACAAACATGAAGTTTTAAATACACAAGTTTTATCAAAAGTATCCAATACTTTTATAAGTCCACAAAGTAACAGAACACAGAAGTTTTGTGAAGAGACTGGACGTGAATAAACAAGAATAAACAAGACTATCTGACATGGACCGTCAGACATTGCCATCCCTTGTCATCAGATTTTATACCATTTGAGCCTATAAGGATCTGCTCTGTAAATCAACTCAAGTGCCTAAAATGGTACTGAACTCTTTTTTTATAAAGACCTCCAAATTTTCATTGGGTTTTGTTCAAAACCAGTTGGAATTCTTCTCCTGAGTATTAACCCTTACATTTTTAATAGTCATTTATTCTGATGGTTTTTAAGTCTTCTTGACTGATTTTATCAGAATTAAAGAGTCACATTGTCTCTCTTGATGCTCTCACCTGGACTTTTTTTTTTTTGAAAGAGAAAACTGTTATGGTCACTCCCTCTCCTTGGCATTTGTGGAACCTATCTTTTACCTCCTGCTCTATTTCTAACTTTCCAGAGTCATTTTACTTAGCTGCATGGTTAAAATCGATGTCTCTTGCACACGGAGTTTAGTCTATCTACATCTGTTCTGATTGCTATTGTTAGGACCAACTTCTCTCTTGTATCCTCCACCTGCCTTGCTTTCTAATTGTTTCTTTTCTCTTCCTTCTTGCTTTTTATGGACTGGCTGGATTTTCTTTGCCTCCATTTCTTCACTGTTCCTATTTGCCAAAGGCTTCTAGATTTCAATTTAAAGAACACCACACCTAATCTGGGTGTATGAATTGGGTCCATCACAACTCATTCCACAGGTTTTTGTTCCATGGGGGAAAAAACTGTTTATACAATAAGAACATGTTCCAACCAAATTACAAAAATATGATCACTCCCCAGATAAGTCAGTTTATTATTTTTTTAGAGAGAGAGAGAGAGAGAATTTTTTTAATATTTATTTTTTAGTTTTTTCGGTGGGCACATCTTTATTTTATTTTTATGTGGTGCTGAGGATCAAACCCAGCACCCGGCGCATGCCAGGCAAGTGCGCTACCACTTGAGCCACATCCCCAGCCCAAGTCAGTTTATTATTAATGTTAAACTTTTTAACTGAATTTTCAATAGCATTCATAATTTCTATGTTTAATCCCTTACAGAATGAAATTCCCAAACCTTTGAGTTTATGAGTTAAATGAAAATATTGAGCTATTATTGAAATCAATTTAACTGTTAGTCTTTATTTCTTTTAAAAGTGTTTTTCACTATAACACTACAATCTGTCTTAATAGAGAGATTTTTAGCAAGGAACAAGATAAGACAGCCTCTATTACTGTCATTATTCAACATCTTCCTACAAGTTCTGGCCAGTGCAATAAAATAAGAAAAAGAAATATGTAGTAAGTTAATTAGAAATAGAGTGCAAGTTATTTTTATTTGATGTAATTTTTATGTACACAATTTAGCAGAATGTATAAACAAATGATTCTAATTAATAGAAGGGTTTTTCATGATTTCAGGGTAAAACATCAACAAATAAAAAATAACAACATTTCTATGCACTAGCAACATTTAATTGGAAATGCAAAAAAAATAATAATTCATTCACAAGAGCAGCAAGATAATAAAATGCACAGGAAAAAGTATTAAGAAAGGACAGGAAAGTCCTGAAGGGAGAAATCTCCAAAACTGGTACAGACCTAAAATACATTCCAAATAATAGAGAGAGACTAATAGGTCTTGACATTGTGAAAATGTCAATTCTTCCCAAATTAGCCAGTAAGTCAACTGTATTACAGACAAAACTTAGGATTTTAGCAATTCTAAATTCATATGAAACTATGATGTCCAAAATCGATCAATTTTTCATAACCATGTGAATGGAAGACTAGAGGTATCAGTTATCAAAAAGCATTATAAACATATAGTGGTTAATAGGATTTAACAGATAGCCTAGAGACAGAGCACATATCTATGGGAATTTGTATACAAACAAAAATGAGATATGAATCATCGGGGGAAAGATGTCCTATTCACTAAATAGAGTTAGGATGCTATAGAAAAGCATAAGTATGTACTTCGCACCATGTAAGCAAATAAATTCTATATGGGTTAAGGACCTAAATATGATAAGCATAACTTTAAAATTATATTAGGAAATATAGAGAAATATCTTAGGCACTTCCTGAATAAAATGATCAATAACCATACTGCCACCTTCACCAGGGTGCTGGATTTCACTCACACACTGTCTGTTTCTACTATTTTATAGAGAGAGGTAGCGGGAGGGGTGCCTGACTGCCTAGGAGACAGTGAACTGATTCAGACATAATGTAACAGATTCACTTCTCCTTAGTTGTCTTCCAAGGGTCAGGACACATTCAGGAGTCTTAACTTTCCCCTACAAAATGAATACTAGAGAGAAGCTTTGTAGATAGGGCATGTCACTCTTCTATAAGCAAGACATGAGTCCCCGGGTCTCATACACACAGTAGTAAGAACATCTTTAAAGACAAGGAAGCCCTGCCTACAGAGTAGAAGGTAATAAGGCGTCTCCATCTCCAGTGAAGGAGCTATACAAGGAAATAGAATTAATGCAGTAGCACACAGCATCTTCACTAAGATCTGAAGAAAAAAAAAAAAAAAACATGTCCCCTGCCTGGGAAGGTTTGAAATACTGTAATGCAAAAGAAGGCAAGACATCTCCTTTCCTCAAAAAAATCCAACCAGCCATCCATCCTAGAGACGGTGGGTAGCTGGCTTACAGAGGATAAACTCCAATTCATTCATTGATTGATCTGCCAAAAACACAATCACTGGTCCACAAGAACTGCAGTGCACACCACAGAGAATCTAGCTTTCCTGAAGAGGCTTCAACTCTTCCTGTGAGAGAACACCAGAGAAAGACCATGTGCAACCTGCTTACCACTGAGGGTGGTCTGCACGGCCCCTCTACTGAGCCAAGGAGAAGCCCCTGACCTTTGATATGACATGCTGCACACACACACACACACACACACACACACACACACTCCACATCCTGTCGCCCAGCATATGGGCCATGAATCATTGACAAAGCTTCTGAATCAATTATTCATCCAAACCAAAGACCAAACACTTTGCTAATTATCTGGGGGATGGTCATTGGGGGGTGTGTGTGGGGGGAACTAGAGAAAAGACAGATTGGAGAAAAAGAAATTCCATGCCCTGAAAACAATTCAGAGTACTAATATCTCATTTATTGTAAATAAAACAACAAATACAGAGAGAGAAAAAATAACCTCCTCTGAGTTATTGGAAAAGGAATACAAGCGGCCTCAGAAGCAGGAGGGAAAAGCACAGTGGCCTCCCCCAGTCCTGGTCCCAGGACCCACGCCATCCTTTCTCCTCAGCTTCAGCACTCCCACGGGGGCAGTGAGCTCAGCACCCACACACTCACTGCCCTGCCCAAGGTTTGGCCATGGCCTAGATTTTTATTCTGCTCCACGGGCTCAGGAATAGGAAATGCACCCTGAAGTTGCAGGCACAGGCTCCTCCCGCTAGCTCCAGGGGCAAGCATGCGCAGACCCCTGTCTTTCACCCTGCACACACCTGGTACTGACGGCACATCTGCTATGGTGTGACAATACGGAAGCCACCTGAGAGAATAGGGAACGGAGACTGCCACCCTGTCCTCAACCTCCATGGAGAAACAAGACGCCCACAAGAAGAGAACAGGAGGGACACGATTGCCACTTGTGGAGGGAAAGTCAGAGCAGGGAGGACAGGAGGGACCCAGCTCCCTGAGGAGCAGGGACTTGAGCTGACTCCCACAGGATAGAGCATCCCGGCAGGAACTGCCTGGGGACAAGCAGGAAGGACAGAAGAAACAGGCCGGGTGGGAGCAAGGCTAAGAAACAGACAGGCAATTTGAGATGAGAAGGACCCCCCAGAGCCTGGCCTTGCTGCAGGGAAGGAGAACTGAGGGACAGCAATGAGACAAGCAGGTCCGGAGGAGGTTCAGCTAATGGAAGTCTGGGGTGCCACATGTTTCTCCCGCCGTATCAAAGACCAGAGCAGGGAGAAACCCGAGACTGGAAGAAGTCAAGTTATAATGCTCTCACGGGAAATGGATCTACGGATGGTGACCCACCATGGAGAGAGATGGTAGAAATAAGCAGAGAGAAAAACTAACCTCCTAATGACCAATTATAGCTGAGCACTGATGCAGACATCAGATGTAACAGAAGAGTCTAGATGACTAAAAGAACCAAATTCATATACATTCTCAAGCTTATAGGTTCCAGCTAGATGCAGTCACACACACCTGTAATCCCAGTGTCTTGGGAAGCGGAGGTAGAAGGATTGCAAGTTCAAGGCCAGCCTCGCAACCTAGCAAGACCCTGTATTAAAATTTAAAAGGGCAGGGGGTGTATAGCTCAGAGGTTGAGCACCCGTGGGTTCAATCCCCAGTGACAACAACAACAACAACAAAGAGCTTATAAATTCCTTAGAAATAATTTAATGGATTCAGCGTACAATGAGAGTCAGGGTTTCTATGTGATCAAAATCTGTGGACCCTGAGGCTGGGGCTGGGGCTCAGTGGTAGAGCACTTGAGGCCCTGGGTTTGATCCTCAGTACCACATAAAAATAAATAAAACAAAATAAAAATATTATGTCCATCTATAACTAATATATATATATATATATATATACACACCACACATATATATATATTTCTTTTTTTTTTAAGATCATGAACCCTTTCCTTGAGGAAAAGTGCTCCACAGCAGTTCGACACTTCCTAAACTCCATTCACCCAGATCTTCCAAATTGCACACGAATAAGCTGCTGCTGAGGGTGTTAAGCAGTTGCAGAGACCCCCTCATAGGAATTGGCGGGGCCTGGAGCTGACACACTCCAAGGTCTTTTCCTGGTAACCATAGAATGCCTCTGCTCATGGGAAGGGTAATGTTAGCAAAGGTGTCACTTGGTAGGAAAGAAAAGTTGTAGCATGAAAAGTTGTTCTTTCTAGAATGTTTCATTGTGCTTACTAAAATCAACAGCGAAACTCGTCCTATTTCTAATCCCTTGACTTTTTGCTTTTACTATACAATAAATTCAGAGGAGGAGGTGCCTTTCAAAAATCATACATGGTTTTCTTTCCCCTTCCTCTCACATAAATGCATAGAAGACAATTTTAGCATGACCTATGGGAAAATGGGTCTGCCTCCTAAATAGCAGGTCAGAATTCTGAGTAAAATAAGGATCAAGCCACTGTCTTTTTTTTGTGGAAAATTCATTTTCAAACCTTCGTTTAGAATCGGTTAGGTTTTGCCTGCAGACCAATGACCTAGAGAAGTTTATTCCCAGTCAATCCTCAAGGTTTGATCTTGCCAGCAAAGAAAAGACCAAATTGGTCAGGGTCAGGGGTTAGGGATGCTAATGAAGTGAGAAGAAAAGGGAGATTCCCTGAAAGCTGCTTACAGAAAGACAGAGGGATCAGGCCCTGCAGCAGTTTATAGAAACAAGTTACAGTTGCTCCAAAGGAAGGAAAAGGCTTTTAAATCCTTTCAACAAAATCACTGATAAAGAAACAAAGTGGCTAGGGGAAGGCAACTGCCATGCTGGGTACATTCAAGAGTTCTCCACAGGACAACATATAGTCGGAGGACACAGATGAAATAGAGATGCAGAGACACTTGGCCACAATCGTGGGCAGGAACAGATCCACAGGTAGGCTGCAGATAGATACACCAGGGTAGATCTCAAGCCTTAAGCCTGTGCCTATCTGCTTCAAGAGTTGCAAAATTTCTTATTATTCCTATTTCTTATTCTTTCTCTTCTCTTCCATCTCACCCCTCCAGCACAGCAGCTCCCAGAAGCACCTTCTCTGCAACACCAGGGTCTGAATTCCGATAACCGCATAAGGTGCCTCCACGACTCCTAGAAGCCGAAGGGATGGGAAGAAGGTGGACAAAAGGAAAGGTGTCAGCACAATGTGGGTGCCAGACACCTCCCCCCCAGGCCCTTCCATCTGATCCCCTCAACACCTCTCGAAGCTAGTCCTTTTAAAAAAAGGCTCAGGGAGACCACTAGGCCTGCAGCCTGAGCACCAATAAGGACCAGCACCAAGAACTGAGCAAGTTTAGTCTGGATGGGTTTTCTACTGCCACAGACTAGTTCTCACTGGAATTGCTTTATTATCCAACTGTTGTCTACACACAGTATTCAAAATCTAAAATACATAATCAATTTTAATGCTGCACATGTACGCACGCTTATACACTTGCAAAGGCATGGGAATGGGAAATAAAATGAAAAAAAAGATAAAAAGTAGAGTTTCCATCGGTGAATACAATCATTCAATTGCACTTTGAAACCTGCTTGGATAGACTGACAACTGTGGACACAGATTTAATACAGAGCGATTCCAGAATCAGAGGCTCATGGTATAGACTGAATGCATGCATCCCCAAGTCCACATGTTGGCACCTAATCCCCAATGTGATGGGGTTTGGAGACGGTCTTTGGGAAGGAGTTAGGTCATGAGGATTCTGCCCTTAAATGGGATTAGTGCCCCTTATAAAAGAAACCCCAGAGAGCTCCCTCGCCCATCTGCCATGTGAGGAGACAGCCAGCCATCTACGAACCAGGAAAGGGCCCTTGTCAGACGCTCAATCTGCCTTCATGGACTTCCCAGCCTTCAGAACTGTGAGACACAAACTTCCATTGTTTGCAAGCCACCAATCTGTATTTTTGTTACTGAATCCCAAATAGACTAAGACCTTCTCATGTCCATTCTGTCCATTCATGTCCAGTTCTCATGTCCATTCCTGCCCTCCCTGTCTCCTGAGCAGGCATCACTACATTCTAGAATACATTTAATATATTCTAGAAGCTAGTATCAGCCAATACAAATAACAACAGAAACAGGAAGGACAGGGACAGGAATCCCTTCTACACCATGAATTTCTGTGGGTCTTAAAGTAACATAGAAAATGTATCTGCTCATCTGTGTCTCCTTCTCCTCATCAATAAACTAGGAAATCATGATAGATATCTGTTTATTGAAAACCTACTATGTACAAAACACTGTTCCAAGGACTTTACCTGTCATCTCAGCTGATCCTTATAAAATACCCACAAACCCCTGCATCCTTAATTCCTCGTGAAAAAACTGAGGTCTAGAGGTTGAATAACTTGCTCAGGGTGATAGAGCCAGATTCAGACTCCAAATGAAGAACAATGCAAATCCATTCTTGGTTCTTCCCTTCTGCAAACTGTCCTGTGTTGTCACACTGACTGACTCTGAAGTGCTAAATGGACAACACGTCTAAAATGTTTTCAAGATCAAAATGACATTTTAAAAATTCAATAATCTGTTGTCCTTTTAATCCTCTTTAATGAAAGACATTTTTCTCAGTAACTAAAACCAAGAACAGAGTTTCATATTCCCTGGTGAATTTTGACATAACAATGGAAACATCCTTCCTTTCACCTTTCTTAGTTAATATGCATTAGGAAGAAAAAAAAAGAAAAAAAATCCAGAGCAGGCATCAGTAGGCTATGTAAATTAGGAAGGCAATATAGCATTATGGTTAAAATAGGGACTCTAGAGTACAACTACTCCTTTTGAATCTTGTCACCACCCCAGCAGCATAATATGGGGAAAATTACCAAACCACCTTGTGTATTAGTTCATTTTCTGTCACTATAATACAATACCTGAGACTGGGTACTTTATAAAGAAAAGAGGTTTAGTTAACTCATAGCCCTGAAGAGTCAAGAGCATGGCACCAACATCTGCTTGGCTCTGTTGAAGGTCCCCTTGGCTAGGTCACAGCATGGCAGAGAAGCAGAAAGGAAAATTATCACATGCAAAAGAGACATATGTCATGGTCTCAGTTTATAACAACCTATCCTTGAGAGAACTAAGGAAAAATACATTAACCCCTTCTGAGAGCAGGACCCCTAATGCCTAGGCTTCATCACCTCTCAACACTGCCACCCTGGGGACCAAGATTCCAACCTATGAACCCACAAGGACACACTAAAACCACACACAAAATACAGCACCTTAGTTTCCTCATCTAGTGGACATAATAAGATTGTTGTGATCATTAAATTAAAAAAAAACACATTGAAACATGTGATGCAGTGATGAGCACTGACTATCAGCTGTCAATCAAGCGGAGAGTCCAGAGTCACCAGATAATCCCAGTTCTCATGTCCACCCTGCGCTCCCTGCCTCCTGAGCAGGTATCACTACAAGGGCCAATTGCTCATTTAGAGAGCCCTTTCTAACAGTCCTACATAGGAAATACCTAGGAGCTTGAATCATTCAGGCAATTGTTTTCTGAAATTCCTTTCCTCGGGGCCACAAACTTGGGACCACACTGGCCTGTTCCCTTTCAAAAGGACAGCTCTTCTACATCCAATTACAGAATCCTATCCAGAATGCAAGTCGTAAACTACAGGAAGAAGCAACATAATTGACACCCCTGAGGACCATTCCAGGAGTGCAGCCCCAATAATTCCTTCTCCAAAGACCCATGACAATCATTTATTTGCTTCTGACTCTAATTTATTTGTTGTAACTGCACATAGTTCATAACTAAACTTCTACCTTCTCAACCTAGGCATGAGCTAAGGATAGAAAAGACATTAGAAAACGGAAAAGTTGATTTTCCCTTCTGAAACCAGCTCCTGATCTCCTTTTCTGTTGGGCCTCAGAGTTTGGAGTTTGACAGATATTAACCAGTAGTGATGTCCAGGCCAATTGGACATTTTATAAATAGCCTCAGCTGGCTAATTACCTCTGAGCTTTGGTATCTTGAAGAAAAAAAAATAAAGCACAAAAATAAAATGATATAAAAATAAAATTGTTTTTCATTCTTATACTTCAAAGCCTGTTCAAAAAGGTGGCAAGAGTGTTTGATGGCTACTTCCACTAACATCTAGGGTCAAGTACCAATGATCACTGCATGAGAGCAAAAGGAAACCAAATTCCCCCCATAGTTCACCTCTCCCACTGAGCTCCACTGCTATCCTCTGACTGCTCACAGGTCTCCTACGCAGGAAGCACTCAATAAAGGGTAGAGAGACAAACAGATAGAAAGCCGAATGGACAGAATGGAACAAACTTATCCCCACTATCTTTTCTCCTGAGCAAAGAATGTTGAGGTCAAATTAAAATTACCTATGTACATTTATTATCTCTGCATCAGACTGAAAGCTTCTTAAGAGAGGTATTTTATTATTTTATTTATTTTTATCCTTAGTAGTTAGGAAAATGTTTTACATATACATAGTAAATATTTCTTGAATCAACAAATGCTATTTATAATTTTTAAAAATCACTTATTGTACATTTCCTATATGTCTGACAATTAACATACATTTTCTTTTTTTAAGCCTTACGTTGACGAGGTCACTACTTGTCTATGCTTTCTTATTCTAATGTTTTGATTTCTTGGTGTGTAGGTGATGCAGACAATTTTCATTCATACCCCACTGGCAAGGAGTAGCTGCATGGCTCAACCTAGCTGCAGAGGGGCTGGGAGATTGAATCCCTAATTGGGTGGCTTCTTCCCAGCAAGAGCCTTACTACATAATACTAAATTTTTAAAATTCCTCCCTAACTGGACTAATGGTAAGCTTCATGTGGGCAGAGACTGTGTAGTTCTGTTTATTACTGGAATTTTCTACATTCAGTGTAGAGCCAAACATTCAGTAGGTACTTAATAAATAATGCAAGATGGTTTTTTGGAATGATGAATGAAGGAAGGAAGGGAGGGAAGGAAAAGAAGTCCCCTTAAGAGAAATCTGTTAAAAGAGCACTAACCCATATCCTCCTGACCAAAGGTCAAGGATGATGAGACCTACATCTTCTTTCCCAGTTCAGTTTCCTCTGGGAAGCCTCTCCCTCTGCTATGAATCTTTAAATCTCCATCGGTGAGTTTCAGAGAACAAAGATACATCCTTAAAGATCTAATGTTGCTCTCCTCTCTCAAGCAGTGATCCCATCAAGGTATTCTTTGAGGAGAGTAAGACAAGGTGCACATGCATGTGCAAGATGGAGATAAGATGGGCAAGCAACCAATAAAACAGAACTACCCAAGAAGTCGTTCTGATCAATGGTGAAAGACGATGAAACCCGGGCTGACCTTGGAAGACCTAACCTTGTGCAGAGATCTGGGTGGGTATGATTGGTCCAGCACCCTTCTTAATGTCAAAAATTCAAGACCCACTCCACCCTCCAGAGGAGTTGGATTAACAGACCCCATAGAATTTGTTCAATAAATATTATCCATCCTCTTCCTCTTTTTAATGCAGTTGGGGTCAGGAAGGTTTACAGAAGCTGGGTCACTTGCTGATGGCCAGAGAGCTAGCAAACAGCACAGTGAAGGTATCCATTCAGGTTTGCTTGTTTACAAATTGTTTAACCATAATGTTCTGCTGACTCAATGAAGAAAGAAAAAGCCACTTTTAACACATCTTTAGAACATAATGAGCTGTATTATGAGGTCTACAGTGCTTTTAAATGTATTTATATTTATAAAGCACAACAGCAACCACACACTTCAGAAACATTAGGCTGTGGTACGTATCTGTGGAAAGCATCATTTGGGAACAGTCAGTACTGGATGTGGCTACAGATCTGATCACCCACTGCAATCATCCCAAAGGTCTCCCAAGTCCCAGAGCCCACAGGCTGAAAACCACTGAAATGACCAGTGATTCTTGAGACAGATTCCTGCTTAACTTTCTATAATCAATGGCTCTAAAATTTGATTCCTGACAACTCTGGTGATTCACTTCAGTTTGGGTTCAAACCAGTCACAACTCGGGGGAGCTGAAGTCAAGGAAGTCCCTCCTCCTTTATTTGTAGTACTGCCTGGCTAAACTTTGATCTGATCAGATTCCCAGTAGGGAGCACCTACCTGAAAAACCTGGATTTGCTTACTGAAGAAGGGGGAGTGGATGACCAAGTCATTAGACAAAGCTCTAAGAAGGAGTCCATTGTGCACTCATCAGAAGAGAGGATGTGGAATTTCAGAGTCCACAGAAAAGATTGAGGTGAGAACAGAGTGCCTCCCATCTCTGTTACCACAGTCCAGGTAGGAAAGATACACCTGGATGACCTGTTTCTAGAATAACATGATACTGAGGGAACTGGGAGGCTATATCTCCCTTTACCAAATGGAGAATGAGGAACAGTTAAGTGCAGATCTCTTTAAGCTCCTCACAAGAAGGAGCCCCTAAGTCACAAAATATTATAATTTGGGTGGTTATTAACTAGAGTTCAATTAGGATCCAGATTCAGCATTATGGTGTGTCATGGGCTTAAGGAGCAAGGAAAAGAAAAACATCCCATAAACAAGCATGTGGGTTGGCTTGATCTTTTGACTATTGTTCTATTTGGAAAATAAAAATCATAATAATCATATAGCAATGTTCTTGGCAAAGCATTTTTTAAATAATTTCTCTGCTGAACATCGAAAATAAAAGCCCACACACTCATCAATTCTTATCCATTATTTGAATCCGTAGGAGATGCTCAGAGTGTGATCTCAGAGGGCAGAGACTATGTCTCCACTCTAGGAAGGTTAACACATCTTTAGAACATAATGAGCTAGATTATGAGGTCTACAGACTGGGTTTTGGTGCAGCTCCAATAGGTTAAATGAAATTATAGGTGAGGGCCAATGTTGGGAGGAGGAGGCAGAAGAGAAGACAGGGACTCTTTGAGGACATTCATTCCAAATCCCTAATTCCTGAGCAGACCTGGAGTCATTCATGGAAGTTGATCTCTCTTCCCAGAAAACAGTGCACCCCCCTACCAATCTGTCCACTGTCCTCTTTGGAATATTCCAGGGCTGCCCACTGAAAATCCCTAGAGATGCCAATGAGGCCTTTCAGGATGTGGTCCTCACCGCTTTTCCCATCCTCCCCCAGGCTACCAAAACCACGGGCCACACTTCCACGGCCCCTCCCATCGCCAGCCCTGCACACACACCTGCCCTGTTCTCTGCCGAAAACTCCCCTCATCCTGCCGCTCCCCTCTTCTTTCATTTTCCTAGCTAAATGCAACCTGTTGTGGATCTCAACGTCATTACCAGGTTCTTGACCCTCCTCCTCTCAGATTATGTTAGGATCCAAATTAAAACAGCATTAAACTGTCCACCTTTATATCTGCCTTTTGTACTAGACAGCAAACTTTAGGACCCCAGAAACCCTCTCTCCTCTGCTGTATCCCTAGCAATCATCACAACCTTTCAACACAGGATACGCTCAATTATATTGGCTGCTTCTATTCTTCCTTCCAGCTTCTGACTCCTCCCAAGTCTTCCCTCACCTCAAATTCAAAATTTCATGCCTAGGCATTAGGCAGGATTAGACCTAAGTGCATCCAGTCCTAGAGATGCATTATTATTGTTTCGCTTTTGCCCAGAGTTTTGATTCAGACTCAGTGGACACCCCGACCCAGTTCTGTTCAGCTCCCCCATGGCCACCAACTGGTGCTGAGCTGAGGAATGGCCCCCAGGGCCGGCTGGACCCCAATGATGGAAGGGACAGAGGTGAAATGTGTGGGCTTCCCATGGTGACGTGAATTATCATCCATGAACTTCAGATGTGACCTGAAGTGTGAAGCAGCCACACCTGTCACTCTGCCTCCCAGTCACTGTCCCAGAGTTAAAGGCCATGGAGAAAAGCCACGGCCTGGAGCCCTTTGCTCTGCCATTCTGTCACCAAGACCCAGGCTCCTGTCAGAAGAGTGGCAGCCGAGGAGGAAGGAAATGAAAGGCACGGATGGGGGAGGGACTCGGAACTCAGCCCCACTCTGAGCCCGTCTCTCGGACTGGACGTCCCTTCGGAAGCAAGAGGGTTTGTCCTCAGCCTTCCTCTGCGACACCTGCTCCTGAGAGAGAAGGGGCAGCCTCTCTCACCTGTGAGCATTTTGGGGGGAAGTGGGGAGTGCACTAGGGGGCCAGAAGGTGAAACAAAGAGAGGGAGGCCCTAAAGGTGGGATTCTAGAAGACATTGCGCTGTGTTGCAGATGAAGTTTAAAATGAGAGGCTGGAGTAGTGGCTCAGGGTGCAGCACTTGCCCAGCATGTGTGAGGCACTGGGCTCAAATAAATCAAATGGATCCATTGACAACTAACTTATTTTTAAAAAATAAAGTTTAAAATAAAGCCTTCCAAACCCATGTTTCCTGTGTGATGTCTTTGTTCTTCTTGTTTATAACCACTGCAGACTTTATTCAAGTTGATTAAATTAGATACACTCCTAAAAGGAAAAATGATATATCCTATCGATGGGCTTGAAGTAAATCTTGATCTTGACACAAAATAACAAGAAATGGAAAATTTCTAATTAGCCATAGCTTTACAATCTACAATAGGCTTCAGTGAAATTTTGTCTCCGTGGTTGCATGTCTCAGAGGGATAAGTGGCTATACCAAGTGAGGTCCACGGAATCATATAATTTGGATATTTCAATTTTTACACCTTTCCTACCACACTCAAGGTGCTTTATGTACATTTTAACATTTATCTTCACAATATCACTGTTCTGGGGAAAGGATTATTGTTCACTGACTTGGTATTATGTGGCTCTTCTGTTTTTTGGGGTGTCTGGCTGTACAGTAGATATGCCACGGGCTTTAGAATTGTTGGTGATAGAATTAAAAGGCCAATCCCACCCTTTGTAGCTATTTGGCCTTGATTGAGCGACTTCGCCCCTTTGAGTTTTGTTTTCCTTATCTGCAAAATGGAGGTGATATCAACCTTGCCTTATGTTCTGTATTTAAAATAATACAGTCCTGTGCTGCATGAAGAGGGCTCCATCAACAATGGGCCCCCGGATATCAGATGGCCTGGTGAGGTCACAGCCATCTGCGATGCCTGCCTGATGATACACTGCCTAACAACGTGTGTCTCAGAAGTTACCCCACCATTCAGCTACGCGTAGCTGTGTAAGCAACTGCATACGCGAAGCCCTCTACATTTAAAATAAGATGTGTGAGCTCAGGGTAAATCAGGAGTTGTCACCATCAGCACCGTCGCTATTCGTTTGCTTTTCATGAGACCTGATGAGGCAGCTAAGGCAGGTGTTACCTTCATTCCACAAATGAAGCTGCATAAAGGAAACTGAAGCAGAGCAGGTTTAGCATCTCCTGGGGCACAGAAGGCAGGCAGGCACGTGAGGGCCAGCACCACCACCCAGGACTCTGAATCAGTCAGCTCACCAGATTAAGCTCTGTCTCCATGTAAGTTGCACATATAAGTTACAGCCAAATAATCAAGGACCTCACTTCTTAACACCTCACTCTTGATGGCTGGAATCATAACCCAAAGGCAGCAGACTCCCTTCACCAAGGGGAATAGACCATGATCACACCAGGTCCTGGATGTGGGGTTACAGAAACAGACAGCTTGTCCATCCCATCTCTTAAGACCCTGGAAGCAACTGGGTCTTAGTTTTCTCTTCTCTGAGAAAAAAATAAATGAGGGAAAATTGGGCACACTTATCATTCTCTCAAATCTAAACTTCAACGATTGAGCTTCATAACCTCAGACTTGACCTGTCTTCCTGTTCTCTTTTGGAAGCACACCCTGTCTTGTCTGTCTTCTCATCGTCTGCACTGTCCCACCTTGCCCCTTCCCTCTGAAAACCACTCTGCCCTAGACATACCTGCTATTTCTCGACTTCAGTGACACATTAAATAATGCCATTGTGTTTTCACGGTTCACAACAGATCATCTGTCCTGGATTGTGGACCATATTTACAAACTAGACACAAGTGCACACATCTCTACCCAAACCAAGAGATGCATTTCATCCAGAGATTGGAAACTTAAAGTACTCTTTTTAATTCACAATTCTATCTTGGAAATAGATAGCATGAGCATTGGTGCTACACCCATGTCTATTTTGTAGACATGCCTCAGAATTTTCACCCTCCCTCCTCTCTCTCCATATACACCTGTGTGCAGGAATAAGAACGTATACATTTCACTACCTCAAAATGGGAGCTCGAGGCCAGGAGGGAAATTTCCATAATTTCTCTCCTTAAGTCACCCTGAGTGGAGGGGAAAAAAATAAGGGAAAAAATGTCCCAAACTAAATGTCCCAAAACCTGGGGATTTTGAAGCTCCCTTCCTTGCTGACACCAAAACCAATTCAGGTCCCACTCTATTCTCTCCAAAGGGATGACAAGAAGCTTTTCAGGAATGAGAGACCATCCAAGACACCAGTGTCTTACACTTAGAACATAGTAGGTGCTCAATAACTACCCAGTCAGGTGACCCCTGATGCATCTCAATATGGAAAAAAGACAAAGTTTGTATACGGGGGGGGGGGGGGGGGGGGCGGGGGGGGGAACTGGGCTCTACCCAAGGAGACATCCCAACTCAAACACCCAGTCAGCTACTAACTGGCACTCACCTTTACAGCCACTGGGTCTGTCCTCAGCACAGAGCTCAGGAAAGACCTTTAAGTTTCACATTTTGCCTCTTGCCTACCTCATCCCCTGAACTGGACTTATACATCATAAGACCAAAGGATAAAAGAAAACAAAACCCTGCATCCTAACCTCATCTTTTCCGTCTTTACGCCTCTGGAGGGAAACACATTGGAACAGCAACACTGTTCTGACAAAAGGCGAGATGCCACAGCAGCAAACTGCACTCCTGGCCCCCAACCGCCTGGAGTCAGAAAGGAACAAGAAGCCAGGGAGGAGGTGGAGGTCCATCGGAGGAGCAGCCACCAACCCTGCTGGGAGGAAAATCTGAGCAGCGAAGCCCAAGGACTTCCAGAACTCTCCCTCAGCTTCAAGGCTCGTTCCCAGTTGTCTTCTGCCTGGCCTCCAAGTCCCTCCTGTCTCCTCACTCGGCCTCAGTTTCCCATTTCCAAAACGACAAGGCCCCCTGGATACCCCCAACTACTCTGCCCTGGCTCCCCTCCTCCCCGCTCTACCCACCTAGAGCAGAAAGGGCGAGCAAATGGTTGGCCTGTAGACTCCTGCCAGGCTCCCCGATGGAGATGCCATATAAACCCCCAGAGCTCTCGCACTGTCACCACAGGGAGGTAAATTGGGCTGCCCCCCCCCCCCGGACTGCGTTCCCAACACCTCCCCCACATTCTCAGCACTAGAGAGACAATGCTCCCGGAGAAAAACTGTGCTTTCCTAGATCTTTAGCTGCTAGGGAAACTCATATGTTAGGGCAGCCTTCTTACAGAAAACCCTCTAAAAATACCTATCGATATATATTTAGCTCCAGATATTGTCCTCCTACCAACAGGCTTCGGGCTAAACCACTCTGCATATGCCACTGGCGAGAAGCTGGGGATGCAGGATGGCAGCTCCCAGCCCTTCTGCAGCACTGCTTTGGCTCCTCTTTCCCTTCTCCCCTGTTTCCTGTGTGTGTGTGTGTGTGTGTGTGTGTGTGTGTGTGTCTGCTTGCTTTTGCACATTCTTTCAAACCAGAGCAAAAAATGCAGAGACGGCTTCCTTCTCTTTTCCATGCCTTTCCTCAAGTGATTCCAGGGTAAAAAAGAAAAGAAAAAAGACATGCAGCATCCAGAGTCAGAACTCGAATCCACCCACTGTGCAAAGCTTTCAGGGTTTTCCTGCTACCTCTGGTTCTGATAAACACTCCCTCCCTCCCGTGCAGGGCCTAACCTGGCTACACCCTGCCCTCTCCTGCAGCATCTCTCACTATTCCATGCCCAAATTCCCAGAGTTGTCCTGCTGTCTGTCTGTGTCCCTCCATACCTCTCTACCTCCAAGCTTCTGTACACAGCATTCTTTCTCCAAGCAAAACCCTTCTCCTTCCTTGTCCAGCTAAGTCCCACGTGGAATGAGTCACATTCCATTTAAATGTTACTTCCTTCAAGAAGCTCTCCCCAGCACCCCAGAGCAAGGTCAGACGCCCTTCTTCTTGGTGTTTGTGATATGTGGCCCAACTGTCCCTGGTGGGGGGTCACTTACACTTACCCGCCCACACCTAGCAGTGTGCCTGGCACATTGTAGGTACTCAACAATGTCTCCCAAGGGACTGCGTAGGCCTGGGGTGATGACCTTGACGGTGGGCAGACATGCCTGCCCACTTCCCAGGGTTTGCATTGTGTCCCCCACAGTTGACGAGTAACCAAAGAGCTCATCTCTGCCTGCAAAGCTGGCAAAACTGAGGCAGAGCGTGCTCTGAGCTCATCTGCTTGTTTTTGATGGGAAAGTAGACTGTATCACCACCTAAGAGTAACTCTGAACTCAAGAGTAGCTCTGTAACATCACCAGTACTTTGACATACAATGGGAAATAAAGATTCCCTAGATGCAAAGGCCAGCACACCTTTTACCTTTGCACCAAGGTGGATGTGATAACAGAGCAACTACTGAGTGTCTTACTGGCAGGTAGTATATACAGCTGAAGACACACAAGGGAAATAAGGAGTCTACATTTCTCCAGCAGCCCAGGGACAGCTGGTGCCATCTCAGAGCTCAGGGGGCAGTGTGGCTCAGGGAGGTTGTCCAACACTGAAGGCACAGGTCTGGGTTCAAATTCTGGCTTTCTCATATACAATTGATCCCCTTATCTGCAGGGGATCCATTCCAATATTCCCAGGGGATGCCTAAAACTGCAGATAGTACTGAAATCTACATATACTGGATTTTTCTACATACAAATACCTGTAATAAACTTTAATTTATAAAGATGTTAAGACATAGTCAAAGATTAACAATAATAACAAAATAATTAAATAGAACAATTAATAAAACTCACTACAGTAAAACTGCCAGCATCACTACTCTTGCAACTTGGGGTCATTGTTAAATAAAATAAGGGTAAAGTGAACACAAGCACTACAATTCCCACCATGAAAGTGGATCTGTTAACAGAGCAACTACTAAGTATCTTCCTGGCAGGTAGTATATATAGCATGGATACTCTGGAAAAAGGAATGATTAATGCCCTAGGCAGGATGGAGCAAAACGGAACAAGATCTTATAGTGCCACTCAGAATGGCATTTTAAAACTTAAGTATTGTTTGTTTCTAGAATTTTGTATGTAATGTTTTCAGACCACAGTTGCCCACAGGTAACTGAAACTAAAAAGCAAAACTGTGAATAAAGGGAGACTATTATATCAACCATTTAGATATGAGCAAGCCACTTAAATTGTGCCTTAGCTTACTCATCTCTAAAATGGGCCTGGGTAATAATTGAACCTAACAATTTTTTACCTTATGGAACCACATTTTTGGATTAGAAAGAATATTTATAAAATGCAGTCTTTGGCACACAGTTCAATACATGGAACTTTTATTATATGACAAATGCCAAGTGATTGCCACTAACTGTAGTTTTCTCCTCCATTTGCCCCTCCCCTTCCACAGCCACCTCTGAAAGGTTGGATCTTCACAATTCTATCTTGACCCCACCCCCCTCACCCAGGAAGCAATCGGAGAACACAGTAAGCAGGCCCCAGAGGACTGAAAGCCCAACACCTCTTAACTGGCCTAAGGAGTGAACCCCAGCTTCCATTTCCCTAAGAGATCAGAATGTGAGCGGGCTGGGCAAGTGGAGCTGTGGACGTGGAACCCAGTAAGACCAAAGGGAAGGTGTGGTCACCTTTTGTCTCCCCCAGCCCTGGGCAGCTCTCAGCACTCTCCTCTGTATCTTACAGATGACAGGAGAATCTGGGAAAGAGCAAGTGTTCAATCTAGTTAGCATTTATTGAATACCAGCTGTATGCCAGACACTGGACACACAGAGATGAACAGGGGTCCTGAGACACAGGCCTGTTCTTGCCCACGGACTAGGAGTGCCCTTAAGTTTTATATTCCCCATCATTATATCCATCCATTTCTGGTTCTATAACTTCTCATTAAGACTAATATACAATGGTGACTTCAAGTCTAGATGGCCTGACAAGTGTTTAAATAGCATCTCCTGAGTTGTTACCAATGCAAAGAGATGTCCAAGTTCTGTAAGACCAAAGTTTGTTAAATGTTAAATTAGATGAAGTAATAAACTCCATGTCTTTCAGCAGAAATGAGAGCACATTAACTTTGGTGATACTCAGTCCTAGTTCCCCCCCCCCCAACATTCAACAATCATAGTTTGGCTGAATAAATGATTGGGCAAATGAATAAACAAGCTAATTAGTGACAAAAGCAGCCAGACCTTCTCACCTATATTTTATATACCCACTGACATTCTACCAAGGGCTAAGTAAGATCCTTCTGTGCCACAGAGAGAAATCGTAAGAGGAACACATGGGCTCTTGTCCTCTTCAAACCATGCATGCAGCCCAGCTGAGGTCTGGGAACACTGGCCTGAGGAAGCCGCTAGCTGTCCCCCAACACACATGGCTTCAAGGGGACCAAAGGAATGTGAAATCAAAGTGCCCTGGGGTTTTGAGGTGCTGGATGGTGTGGGAATGAATAACACTGAAGAAGGAACTTGGATCCAGGAGATGTGGCTCAAGTCCTGGATCTAGTGCCTACTAACAAGTCACAGCCCTCCCTGAACCTCAGTTTCTTCATTTGTAAAAAGCTTAAAAAGACCCTTTTTGTGGTTTGAATGCCCCTTCCGACATTAACTTAATTGTAACAGTATCAGGAGGTGGGACTTCAAAGAGGTGACTGGGTCATGAAGGCACCACCATAATAAATAGACTATGGCTGTTATTGCTATAATGGGATAGTTATGGCAGGAGCAGGCTCCTGATGAATGCATGAGACCAGCTGATTTTGTTCTCTTTTTTGTGTGTGCATCCTGTTATGTGATGCCCTCTGCCATGTTATGACACAGCAAGAAAGCCTTCACCAGATGCCAATTTCTTGGACTTCGCAGCCTCTAGAATTATAAGAAACCTCTGTTCTTTATAAATTGCCCAGTTCAGGTATTCTGCCATAGCAGCAGAAAATAGATGCACCTGTGTCTCAGCAGGTGGTTTCAGGACCTCTTGGGGACCAAAACCTGCACACACTCACATATCCTTTTCATGAGATTATGAAGATTAGATGAAGTAATAAACGTAAATGTACTTTCTGAACCATAAACACCCTCAACATGTAGGCCCTAAGAATAATAAAGCGTAGATGGTCAAGATGGCAGTCAGAAGGTAGTGGCCCGGGCCCCCTAGCCAAGGTCCAGGATGAGAGGTCTTTTGCTGAGCCAGCTGTCTGACACTGCAGTACCATCTCCCTTCCCACCCTCCCTCCCCCGCCTCTATCAACACTGAGAGCTGAGATGTTGTGCAGCCTCAGCTCTGAGGCATGGTGTCACGCTGCAGCATCTGTCACTCAAGAGTGCACCGAGTCAAATGTGAGGTGACACCTGGAGATGAGGTGGGAAGTGAGAGCTGTCAGCTGGGACTACTGCAGGTGCAGGTGTCAGGAAGGCAAAAAGGTATTGGAGAGGGGGCTGCCTGGGGCAGGGGTAAAAACCACCAGCCCTGGATCAAAGGGCATGATTCAAACCCCTGGCTCTGCCACCAAGAAGCTGGTGATCTGGGGCAAATGGCTTAACCTCTGGGAACACAAGATGACTCACTCCTGAAGTCTGCTCTGCCTGCCTCTCCAGGTTGGCAATACAACATGTTTCTTTAAAAGGAAGCCCCCCCCCCGTGATGGGGGTGCCCCATAATGTAATATACCACTAAGAAAGAAAGGAAGAAACATGTCACCAATTAAACTCCACCATGCCACCACTGCAAGACACAGGCTGGCTTCAGAGATGGTGTGCATCCTAGGGGCGATGCAACATGGTAGATGGACACCCTGTGTGAACGTAGGACTAAACATGATCATCCACTCCAGAGGATTAGAGCCTGAGGCCCTCAGCAGGAATGCAAGAGTGCTACCCCTTTGCCCTGAGTCCCTTCACATGTGAATGAATTAAGGGGAAAGAGACCTGTAGATGCTGGGCAGAAAGCTAAACAGTAGGTCTGGAGGGGGCCAGGAACAAAGCCTGTTGGTTCAGGTGGAAAGGAGGGGCCAGCAAAGCCACCACACAGCCAGCGGAGTCTGAAGAGCCACTAGGAGAGGGAGATGAGAAGGCTGGGCAGAGAGCCAGAGGGGACAGCTGACCTGCACCAGCTCTCGGGCACCACCTAAATACACAGGCAAGGAACCAGGCCCTTCTCCACAAAAAAGCCCTGCGGTCCCCATGAATCCACTCCTTCAAAAGTGTGACAACCCTGACAACAGTCCACTTTGGTCTTCTCTTGTCCAGTCAAATGGCCTGGTTCCTCACCTCCCTTCACCCATCACCCTTCCCAGACCCCACACCAGAATAGCCAGGTCCCCCTGTGAAGTACAGTTGACCTGTGGCATCTATAGCAGGTGGTTTCAGGACTTCTTGGGGACCAAAACCTGCACACACTCACATACCTTATATAAAACGGCATAATATTTACACATAACTTAGGCACACCCTCCCTCCCGCACACTTTAAATCATCTTTAAATTACTTATAATCCCTAAGACCATTAAATGCTATGTAACAAGTTGCTATAATGTGCTGCTTAGAGAATAATGACAAGGAAAAAAGTCTATGCATGTTCAGCGCAGACTCAAGTTTTTTTTCCAAATATTTTCTGTCCCGGCTTGCTTGAAGCCACTACTTAGAATCCGCAGACACAGAAACTGAGTGCACTTTACCCTGTCAAAACGTCTGGTAAAATGTGACATACAAAAGACATATGTTAGAGCATCTTTAATCATTATTTATCACAGCAAAAAAAAAAAAAACAGAAGGCAATCTAAGTGTCAAATAATCACAAAAACAAGAAGCTGTGTATGTCTATTTAACGAACTGCTCATCAGTCATTACAGATTTTTACCAAAGTATGGAAGAAGATGCGAGATGCTTGTACTCTATTGAGAAAGGCAGCAAAATCACAAGCATCGAAAAGAAAGAAAACACCCCTAAATAATTAGGAGTTTTTCTTAATCCTTGTTTTGATCTTTCTGTATTGTCTTTAATGGACACACAATGGTTTAGAATAAAAATAAATCTACTGGACAAAAAATTTCAAATGGTCTCTGACCCACATAGAACACAGCACAAGCCGTCTTCACATACACACATGCACCACAGCACTTTTCTCCCAGACAGAATCATAACATTTTTAGATGGCTCAGATTCTCAGGTAGCCCTTGCTTATATGTTATTTATTGTAGAGATGTGTAAGACACTGTCCAGGTGTGCCGCATTTTTATGACAGTGTACTTCTGCAACACTGTGCATAAAATGTATCTTCATTTACTAAAGCATATTAAAATGTGGTTTTCTTTTTTCTTTTTAGAAAAATAACCTCTATAAGATCCTTTGGTGCAGCAACGGATGATTTTAAACATGAATGTCACCACTCTTCATCCATTCCCTTCATTAAAGTTGTCCTGCTCGTCAGCTATATTTTGATCCATTATATCTTCAACTATTTCACTTTCACTTAATCACAACTGGTCTAAAGGTTAAAAATATCAGTCTTGTTTCTCATCCACCAGACAGTGAACAGATGCAGCGGCTCCCAAGCCTTTCCTCTTCCTAGATTCTACCTCCCCCTACCCTGACTATTCCCCCGGGGGAAGCTCCTCTTTTCTCCCCTCTCCTTTTGGTCAGTTCATAGTGGTGGCTCCATAGTTCTTCCAACTCAGCTTTCTGTGCCCTCTCTTCTTTGCTTCTCCAGGTTGTATTGCTGTCTGTTAGGCAGCTGCATAAGGGAATTTCCATGCCGCACCCCTTGCTGCCACACCTACACAGGACTGCTCCTCTCCCATGGGCCCAAGAGCCACCTGACACAAAGCCCCACAGCCATGGAAGCCCCATGCAGCCTGCCCAGCGCCACCACTGCCACGGTCCACTGCATCTGCTGCCAATGGCCCTGGGTCAGCCCCACGTCCTCACAGTCAATTCATATCCTAAGAGAGATGTATCAACTATTAACTGAACCTACTGCCTTCACATATGCTCTGTGACACTGGGTTGGTCCCAATATTTTATTACTATATTAATTTCCAAGGAATGACTTGTCAGACATTTTAATGTAATTCAATTTTATTCTATTGATAAATCTGCAGATCATTAAAAAATTTCATTGTCAGTACTTGAGTCTTAATTATCAGTTCAGAAAATATGGTTGGGGTCTTCTCCAAGCCCCAGGAAACTGCACTTGCCTGCATCTTTGGCCTCTTCCTGGGAGTTGCCTCTCAGGCCAGGGCAAGCTGCATGCTCCGGTAAAAGGCACCCTCCCCAGGGAAATGGGTATTCAGCCAGCCAGCCAACCAAGAATGGGAACCCAGGGCTGCCTGGGAGTCCCATGGTCTCTGCCTCATGCCACAGGCATTTCCACAGTGCCACAAATATTGCCCCTACCCCACACAAGGCTGGTCATCTAACAACCAGCCCCATGGGGAATCTTAACCTTAAACTCTTTCTTCTCCCCAGCTCCACAGTCTGCTCTCTTGCCACCTCTGGGCTCCCTGCACCAGCCATTTCATGACACCACAGGCTCCACACACTCAAAAAGAAGTAGAGTGAAGGAGAGGACTCACCCACTGAGGACCACGATGAAGTCCATGACATTCCAGCCATTGCGGAGGTACGAGCCCTTGTGGAAGATGAACCCCAGGGCCACAATTTTGATCCCAGCTTCAAAGCAGAAGATCCCGATGAAATACGGTTCTGTCTTCTCCTGTGGGGACGAGGAGCAAAGGTATTAGTAAGCAAGGACTGCACTTTATCAGATACCCACAAAGGCTCACCCAGGGCACCTCCCACCCAGCTGTGCTGGGCCAGCTCCATGCAGATAGAGAGTGAGGTGCTGAAGAACACAAAGAGACTAGGGCTGCAGATGTTCTGTGCCTCATGGAGTACACAGAGCAAGGGGCCTGATGTAGAAATGGACAGGTGTGGGGCCACACCCAGGGACTAGACTTCTGCCCGCTGAAGGTCCCTGACAGCAGCCCTGGCTTTGCACTGAATGAGCTGGCTCTCCACCACTGGTCTGCATACCAGCTGAGAACTTCAGGGCTCTCATGCCCACATAGTCAGGCTGCAGCCACTCACCCACACATGTGGGTCTGAAGTAGTCTGTCTGCTCTCTTGAGGGGCAATATGTTAGGCAAGTAAATCAGTTCTTAAGGGAGAATATGGACTTTGGCACTTAGCAAGCTCATAACCACCAACACACACACACCTTGAGCTTGCTTTTCCTCTCCCCCTCCCTCCCCTTCTCCTCTCACTTCAAAAGTCCCTTAGGAAAGAGGAACGAAGCACGTGGCCCTCACACCTGCCCTTTTTTCTCGCCTGGATGCCAGGCGGTGTACACACACCCGTCTGCAGTGCCCTCTCTTCCTGTAAGTCCCAGTGGGGTTTGTTGCTAACTTGTCCCTTGGCAAAGAACAAACTCCTCACAGAACTGTCAGGGGGTGGGGCGGGGGGAGCAGGGAGGGCAATGGAAACAAGGAAAGGGAGCCAAGGAAGAGGAAGGGAGGGAGAGAAAGGGCTAGAAAGACAGAGCACATACCAGTCTTCGGGACATGGGCGTCTTGTCATCCTCTGGAAGATGCTGCTCCAGGGCCAGGACGATGCAGTTGGCGATGATGGTGGCCAGGATCATGTACTCAAACGGCGTGGGGAAGGAGGTGTTAAGGAACAAATTCACCTGAGAGAGGGGACCCCCCCTCCAAGATGATGGTGCACAGAAACAAACAAGCTTTACCAACCCCCGTGGGCCCTCACAGTTTGCATAATTTGTGTTAGCAAGCAGGACAGTGCATGGTCCTCAGCATGTGAAACCTGTCATTGGCACTGGTCTAGAACACAAAGCATCTTCTCCAAGGGAAGAAAGTAGCCAAGAATAATAGAGTCAGGCACAGGGCAGATACCCAGCCACTGAGTGCATTCCAAGACAAAGCCAGGAACCAACCTGGGCGGCAATGGTCAGGGAAGAGGAGAAATATGGTTAACGCTGTAACAAGCCCCCGGATTATGTAATCTTGCTGCAGCAGACACCCAGTTGTGACCATTGCCCTGTGGTCACTACATCTAGAGCTTTCTCTACAACCTCTGCTTGACCAAGAGAAAGAAAAGTCCCCTGGAAAAGAAACCATTCTCCTCATATGAGCCCTCTTCTACTTTAATATCAAACTCAGAAAAATACTTCATGGGACCAGGAGAAGATTGCTTCATACACACCCCCACCCCACCCCCGGTTACTTCCTCCTCAACTTTGACCTCTACAGGGAACAGAAAGACGTGGCATGAGTCTGAACTGAATTTGGCAAAGTCCAGCTCTCTAGGAACCAATATTCAAATCAAGTAAATAAATGCGGGTGGTTTTTTTTTTCTGTTATATTTTTCTGAAGTCAGGTGAGGGGCTCTCTCTGCCTGTTTGAAAAACAGGACAACGACTCAAGTCTGGCATCCTGACTCCTGCAGGAAGATTCTGCTGCAAGCTCAGGGAGGTGAGGTGACTGTTAGGAAAGAGGGACTCGCTGGCTCCCAGAGCCCAGTCATTCTGCATGTTGGGATTTCATTCTGCAACTATTGTTATGACAAACTCACATAAGCCAGGGTCACTGGTCTTGTAGAGCAACCTGTGCTCTGGAAAATTCCAGAATCCAGGCAGAAGAGAAGAGAAGCAGATCTGGCCAAGGGAGAGAAGGGCAGACTCCATTCTCCTGTTTCCCTGCAGACCCAGGCTGGCTTGTAGGGTGTACACAGGGCCTAGATCACCCCCTTCTAGTAAAAAAGGGCAAACCATGAATATGTCCCCAAGAGCCTCCCACCTCATCCCTTCTGTGATATTTGTGTCAATAACAATGTTACATGAGCCCTCAGGACATCTCTGGGAGAGGGTTGGACACCAGGCACTCTGCAGGCAGAGGCCAAGTGTATATCTAGATGCCAGTGGCCAAACCAGTTGCTCTGGACCTGGTATGCTAGCACAGGAGGCTGCAGGGAGAGGTGTCTGGCTGCATGGGAACCTCAAGTCCTTTTCCTTCCTATTTGGCAGTGCCATGTCCTCCCTCTGTCACTATGCATCCTGAGTCACAGGCACTCTCCAGCAGCTGACTGTCCTTCCTTCCCACACATCTTCAGCACTCACTGAACCTCGACCCCAGGGACAGCTCTGCGCACCTCTGCTTCCTTGTGGTCCAGCCACCAGATCTGAAAACTGGACCCACTGTGCTTGCTTCAGCCCTCCCAGTCGGAAGGGAGCCTCATGGTGTGGAAGTCCCTCAGCACCCTGGGCACTCCTCCTCCATGCAGCACTCTGGACACCAAGACCAGCCCTGAGAGCTAAGCATGCTGCAGGCACACAGCCAGCTTGCACGTGCGCCCTCCCAGGACAAGACTCCACACACACACACACACACACACACACACACTGTCAAGGCCACCAGAGTCCACTGATCACAGAGGAGGGCTCCTCCCCATCATGTTCGGCTCTCAAATGTAGAGTGTCAAGGGACCACGGCAGAGCCTGGTGTCTCACAAGACCCCTGAACAGGCTAGGCTCTCCGGAGCCTGGTAGAAAGACCCAGAATCCACAGACTTATCTGGCAAAATGAAGATGAGAACATGGCAGAAACCACAACTGAGGAACCTCTGCCCAGTCCTGGAAACAGCGTAGGAGGTGGGTCCAGAAGGGAACCGCTAACATGCCTGCAAGTCCCCGGTGAATGGTAACAGAATGAGCACATTTAGGGCACCATTCCTACCGTGTAGGCTATGAAATATGAGTGCTATGGGAGGTCGCAACAAAATAAATGAAGGAACGCCTGGGTTAAGCAGAGGTAAGCAGGATTTCTTTTAATACCACTGTGTGCAGTGCACACACACACACACACACACACACACACACACACACACGACTGGGAACAGGACACAGCATATCCCAGACTTGTTTTACCACACACCCCTTTTTCAGAGCATCTCTCAGGAGTGGTGTTCACAGCAACATACTTGGACAGCCCTGATACACAGGGCAAATCTCACTGCCAGTCCCCAAAATTAGGTGGAGAAGAAGGGATGGTGGCTCTGACTGGTGCATCTAGTGCCTCTTCCATATCATCCTCTGCCGTTGCTCTCAACAAAACTGTTCATAAAAGTATGGGGCTCACCTGGCCCTTCCCCGTGGCTAGAATGCACCATGCAAGTTCAGAAACCTGCTCAGTACATCTAAGAAGCCAGGGCCTGACCTGGGAGGCAGACCTGGGAATGAGCATTTCCTCATTGAGCTACAGATGCCACTAGCTCTCGTGGCGCTGCTTGGGTCTGTGATGCTTTGTTGAGTCTTCTTCCCCTAAAAGCCTGAAAGTGGTAACCACAGCCTAGAAGCACATGAATTCCCAGGTGCTGAGACTGCGGGCAAGACAGGTCCTGGCAGCTGTGCACCTCTGAGGACACTCTGCCCAATAATGCCTGCTTGATGGCTGCAGCTCCCCTGCCAGCCTCGCTCTCTGCTCCTCACTCTCCCCTCCACAGTCTGTAGCTCCCCACAAGGAACTTTAAGTTCATCTAGTCCAAATGAAGATGTGAGAGGCTTATCTGGAAAGTGCGGCCTTCACCCCGAAGGACACTCAGCACAGGAGGAGGGCCCTTAGACCCAGTGGCTGATGAGTTAATTCCCTGCCACTGTCCAGGTATCCGATGGTTGAAAAGTCACAAGGTCTCCAAGACTAGTACTGCCCAAGGCCCCAGAGACTAGAATCAAAAGGTGGGAGTTGGGTAATTCACAGGCTCTGGAAGGACCCTAGTCCCCCTTCCTGTCCCAGACAAATTCTCTGCCTACCGTCTGATATATCCGAACCCATTAGAAGCAGAAATGCTTTGGCTTAAAATTTTACAATTGCACATGTCCTGGAGAGGGATGTCCCTTTGAGGTTTTGCAGATCTAGACCCTCAGATGAATTCATTCTAGGATGTACAGAATGTGAGGTGAGCCAGGCACAGTGACACCTGCCTGTAATCCCAGCAGCTTGGGAGGCTGAGGCAAACAACTTAGCAAGGCCCTAAGCAACTCAGCAAGACTCTGTCTCTAAATAAAATATAAAAAAGGGCTGGGGACATGGCTCGGTGGTTAAGCACCCATGGGTTCGATCACCAGTACCAAAAAAAAAAAAAAAAAAAAATGTGAGGTGAGATTTTGATGTGGAAACAAGATGAGACCACAGAGATCCCACGTGTCTGTGGGCTAGGTGAAGAAAGGGGAGGTACCAGAAAACTTTGGGGAGAAGATAGGTAGGCAGAAGAAGAAAATAGCAACATGTCTGGGCCCCAGCCACTCACCATTGCATCTTTTTAAAAATTGTCTTAACCTCTTTTCCACTTCCCTTTCTGAGGAAACCATCAAGAAAAGACATCATACATCTTGGCACTTTTTCCGTCTCCTGTATAGCCTTTCTCCCCCCTTCTGCTCAGGCTATGTCCAAGCTGAAATGTCCCTGTGAAATTTCTCCTTGTACCTCATTTCTCTTCACATGGCATTTTTTATTATTTATTTTATTTATCTCCCCACAAAAGTACAACGTAAAAGCAGGCGTTTGCCAGGTGTCATGGTACACATCTATAATCTCAGTGACCCAGGAGTCTGAGGCAGGAGGATTGCAAGTTCAAGGCCAACCTCAGCCACTTAGCAAGCCCTATCTCAAAATAAAAAAAAATGGCTGGGGCTACAGCTCAGTGGCAGAATGACCCTGGGCTCAATCCCTAGTGCTAGGGGAAAAAAGAAAACAGGTGTTCATCATCTCTTTAGTGGCAGTGCTCAGCAGAGAGCCTGGTACATAGTAGGAGCTTAATAAATGTTAAATGCAGAAAGGAATGATGAGGTGTCCCCTGGAGGAGTAGCTCCATGAAGGATCCATTGTAAACACAAGTGTGGTCACCAACTCTGGCTCAGACCAGGGCTCCTGCTCACTCCCATCTCTGCAGGCTGCCTCCCTTTCTTCCTGCCAGTCTTCATCACAATCACCAACAACTTTATCTCCATACACATGAGACACGAGGCATCAGAAAATTACATCTATGAGAGATTAGGATCATGATTAAAAGCTTTGGCCCAGGAGTCAGACCATCTGAATTCGAAATCTGACTAGCTCAGTAGCCTTGAATTGATTATTTAACTCTGAGCCTCGGCACTTTTATCTGAAAATGGGAATGCTACTCTACATCTGATATAGCATATGGTGGTTGAAGAAAATAACTCATGAAACATGCTTAGCATAAATTTTTCTGTTATTAGAATTAGCATCAAATACAATGGCATTGATTAGTTTTCCTTTTTGGAAATAGTCCCATACCTCTTCAATATACTTATTTCCTTTTTCAAAAGCAAGTATCAAAGTTCTTCCTGGGTTAAAAGTGTTGTCATTTATAAACTTAAAATTTTTATTTTACCCAAATGTGAATACAGTGATCACTCTCTGTTGGTATATAAACATATACGTGAAAACAACAGGAATCTGCTCCAATAATGGGTAATATGCGATAACTACCAGAGGCTCTGCTGAGTCTCCAAAGGCAAGAGCCTGGACTGCAAGTAATGGCCCCCAGGTTGAGCTAATGCACCTTGCAGGTAAGACTTGCAAAGGTCAAAGGATGCTCCAAGTTGCCATGGCCTCAAAAACAGCACCCACTATGGCAATCGCAGGCAGAATGAAAGTCTGGGGAGGACTCTGATTCTCTGTCCAGGAATTCAGTGACCTGCATTAATAGTCTGTGCCTAATACAAAGCATATTTTGAAGAAGAATTTCCAACCCTGGGTGTCCAGAGCACTTGTGCTTTGAGATCCTGAACAAATGAGCTGATATCAGGAGCAGTGAGGCCTGGGGGCTGAGGGCAGATCTCCTTCACTCCTCTGTCACTGTCGTCCAGCATGGCACTTGACACAGAGTGGACATCCAATAACTGTTATTTAGTAGATCAACAAATTAATAATCATTTGATAAATGAATAGCACAAGAAAGCCAGAGCCCAAAATCATCCTATAAAAGGAATCCTACATTCTCTCTCCACTGTATACCCATTTGAACTTTTTGTACTGTGTACTGTGGGCATATATTATCTATTAGAAGAAAAGGAAAAGAAAAGAAACCAGCATGCACAGAAGATCCCTTTAATGTTCAGAGAGAGAGACAGAAAGGGGGGAAGGGAGTTCTTGAAGGAAGGATAATGAGTTTTCTTTGGGTAGTGGGGCTACTTTCTCTTTCTTCTTTCCTCCTTGATCCATTGTCTGAATGTTATAATGAGCCTATATTGATTTATAATCATAAAACCAATTAAAGCAATATGTGTTATGAAAAACACCAAACCAATAGAAAAAAAAAAACCCAACCTGAGGGTGCAGAGGAAGGTGTTGGTCAAGGAAGTCAGTACAAGATTTCTGAGTTCAAATGCCAGAGAACCAAGGGGTGGACCAGAAATGACCATGAAAGCACTTGGAATCCTGCAAAGAGGCCTCCCCTCCTGTCTCCGGTATCTAAGAGCCTCCCTTCATAAACTTTCTTGGCAACCTTCCAAACACCCCTTCTCTCCTCTCTCCCTCTGAGCTGGTTAATGAGGACTGGTGTGACTGCAGTTCTCCCTTCCCTTGCCTGTCTAGCAGCTTCAAGACAATCATTAGGGAAATGATAAAAATAGGTTCACTTATTGATTTATCTCCTTTACCCAATGCTCCTTCCTTCAACCAGTTGACTTGTTTCCTTAGCAACACAGCTAATTTGAGCAGCCCTGCTCGGCCAGCACACCTGTCATTTGTTCAATTCCTTCTTGGGCACAGAAAGCTGGGGCAAGGGAAAGGGCTGACCAATGGCTCCATGGTGCTGGTCTTCTTGCCCCCAGCGCCCTGGCGGCTGCCTGCACCTCAGCCTTTCTATTTCCCCCACCCAGCAGAGCTGCTCCAATCTCTACCTCTCAGGTTTTGAAATGCAGGTTAGGCCTGGGAA
Source organism: Spermophilus citellus (assembly GCF_964194105.1). NCBI lineage: Eukaryota > Metazoa > Chordata > Mammalia > Rodentia > Sciuridae > Spermophilus > Spermophilus citellus. The sequence goes on from NC_138187.1 coordinate 152,426,477, forward strand.
GGACTCAGGCCACCAGCAGCAAATGGGGAGTGCCCCAGGGGACACCTGCACCTCCATTACCACCAGGATGCTGCCTCAGACCCCTGTGCTCTCAGAAGTCACCTTCCAGAGCTCCTGACATCACAAACTAAGAAGCTGAAGGTGCTGAGAGCTGAGGGGCACGAGGAGCAGGCAGGCAGGCAGAATTCGGTGTTCTCTGCCGGCTCCAGGCCTTAGGGAGGACATGTGGGAAGCAGCCTGAGGCCATTCTGGACCTAAGAAACTCTTGGGGTTGTCTAGAAAAGCCCGCAATCTCTAGGGAGGCACATCTCGGCCTTCTTTAGCCGTGCCCACCCATGTCCCCAAGATCCAGAACAATCTCACCAAGGAGGCCCATCCCCTTTCCTCCCTTGAGCCTCCTGTTTGGGGATGTTTAATTCTAAGAGATGTAATAGTGTCAGAGGATGGTCTAGGTGCCTCTATGCTCCTCTTTCCACCCCTCCCTTGCCCACACATGATATCATTCTAACACGTGGTGTTGACTCAAAGAACAGTATATGGGGGAAAAACCTCTCTCTCTCCTGCCATTCTTTCAAAAGCTCTACCCCAAAGAGATATTTGAAATAGGAAGGATAGCGAAATATAGCTATTTAAGGTTTCCATGCTATTTTTATTAAATAAGAAAAATCGGGATCTTCCTCAAGACCTAGAATGCAATGGAAAAAAAATGTTAACTTGGCAATGAGAAAACACAGCCAGGCTCTCACTGCAAAAGCTGTCCCAACACAGCACTCATGAGTCAGACGAAGGCCACCACCACCCGAGCTCATGGAACAAACAAAAAACACAAAAGGATCAATGCCTAAAATGATGCTTGAATATGAAAACCCTCTGAAAGCTGTAAGGTACTCCACAAATGCACAGTCGCCTTCATTATCCTACTAAATCAATCTGGAAGCATCTGCTGTGGCTCAAAGCTTTGGGGGAAAGCATCTGTCAGTGGTCACAGCCCGGGGAGGGGAGACAGGGCTGGCTGCAGCCATGGGCAGACATTGAAGCAACCCACCCCAATAAAGAATTTAAAAGAAAATTATGGTAATGGGCCTCAGGAAGACAGAAAAGAAATTTGGCCCAGAACCTCCTGGGAATATGGAAAGCAGATCCAAACACCAGTGCCCAGAGCAGGATTTATGAAGATGATGGCTCTGATGCAATCTTTCTCAGTAATTAGAAGGGGCATTAATCACACCCAAGGCCAAAGCTAAGAACAGGAAGGCTGGAACCACCACAGAAGTCGGCTCTGGCTCTAGGAGACCCTGATGGAAATGCAGTGAGGTCATGCTGGTGAGATCACACCCCCTCCCTGGGCCTGCTAGGAAGATCCATCTGCCCTGGAGGGACGAGCAATACCAAAGAGATAGGGCCTGGGCTGGGGCCACAGCTTCAGCAGAACGTCTGCCCCTCCCACGGTCGTCCTCACCTCCCTACAGGCAGACGTTCTCCCAGGAAGGTCTACTCCCCAACCCGTTGACACAAGTGCACGCAACTCTTAGAGCTCCAAGGAGCTTCCTGGTGCCTCTCAGCAAACCACTGGGTTGAGAGGGCCCCAGCTAGGTGGCAAGCCCTGACAAAAGGAGTCCCTGTCCATAGGAGAACGAGCCCCTCCATGTGCGCCACCTGGACTTCTGAGCACTCACTCCTGGGGCAAGATGGGGTGGCCCAAAGGAGGCCAATCATACCCTGGAGTTTCTGAGGGGTTACAGGTGAACTCCTCAATTTCCCCAAAAGAAATGCTAATTTTATGGATTTCTCAACATATTTGGAGTAAGGCATGCCCTCCACTCCATTTGCATCTCCTTTCTCAGCCCTCACTTTTGGGTTTCCAGTCTCTACCCTGGGCTGATCAACAGGGGTAGACTGTACAGCACCTTCAAAGGCAGGAGGGCTGAAGCTCTGCACTTCTTGTGTGTAATTATCACTGCATAACTTTGGCAGCAAATGGAAAAACCACACTGTATTCCCCCCACCCACCCACCCACTCACCCCTGGCAAGAGAAATGCACTGTTAACAAGCAGAAAAATGAGCAGGGAGGATCTGCATACTCCATGTTGTCCCATGTTGTTATCTCATTGCTTTCCTTAGCGCAATTTTTCTCACCAACCAATCTCATCTTTAAAAAAAAAAAAAAAGAAGAAGAAAGAAAGAAAGAAAGATCAGATTGAAAAACCAAATCTCTTTTCTTTTTCTAAAACAAAACAAAACAAAAATGCATCATGTGACTTTAAGGCTTAACGTCAGTTTTTTAACTCTGGTTTCCATGGTGGTGGGATGCAACCTGTCATCACCATGACAACAGCTGCCTCTGTTCAAATCCACCATCTGACACGCAGTCCTGAACACACACACACACACACACACACACACACACACACACACACACCACACCTCCCTCTCTCTTTCTATTTCTCTGTCTCGTGCTCCTCATCTGCTGTGTCTGTCTGTCTGTGTCTGGCTGTCTGGCTCTCTCTCTCTCTCTGGCTGTCAAAAAGATAGAAATGCCATTGCAGTTACTCCTAAAGATTTAAAACCTTGTGAATGAAAGACAAAGAAAGCCATGTTTGCAACGTAACAGAAAGAACCCCTAAAGGACTTCCTGTTTGCCTCAACAGGTCCACTGCTCTCTTATGGAGGTCGATGGACCTGGTCACTCAAAAAGAGAGAACCTGAGCTTTGCCCTTTTTATTATTAGCTGTGAAGCCATGTCACACCTCTCATTGTTTTTAGACCAAAGACCTTACTTACTCCAGTGACCCTGCTTACTTCCTAAAGGAAGGTCACGTGGTTGCCATTTTTGTGAACCATTATGAGGGTCAACTCCACCCCCATCCTCACCAATTCCTAAAGGAGGGCAGGTGCCAGATCTGAGAAACAAGACGGCTCTGCTGCCTCCCTCTCTTGGCTGCTCATGCCCCTCTCAGGTACAGACAGCTGGAGGACTCTTAACAAATTCACTTGTTCCATGTCTAAATGGATCCTGGACTCAAAAGGCTGTCATTCGACACAGTTTTGGTGATCCAGAGACAAATGATTGAATGCTATGGAATAGCAAAGAATGAAAAGGGGAACATTAAAAGCCACTGAAAGAAAACAAAACAGCAGTGGGGAAATTACCTGTTTCAGAAACTAGAATTTGTGTTTTGATGACACTCTGACAAATTTGAGCCCATCAAGAGTTCTGGCAGCAATGGCACTTTTAGGGAAAGACTGAGCCACAACCAGCAGCTGCATCCCAGAGCACACCCCACTTCCTACCAACACTCCTGTCATGGGATGTCAGAGGATCCTCAGGACATATAAACAAAATGCAAAGCCTTCTGTGAAAGAGTCCATTGATCACCTCTGGGAGAATTTTTGCTTTCCTTTGAAAACTCTGCAACTGTACCCCAGTGTTCAAAGACACCTACTGAGCCTGCAAACCACATGAGAAAATGTTGGAGGAAGTAAGGAGACTCAGCTTGGAACAGGAAGACATGAAAGACATCATAGCTGCTTTTGAATATCCACCAGGGTAGCTTGTAATAGGGGCTTTAATTTTCTTTAAGTTAAAGAGAGTGAGACCCCCTCAAAGGCAGATCTGGGGCAATACAGAGAAGAACTTCTGGTGCTTCACAAGTGAATGGATTACTGCAAGTAGTAAATGAAATGTGGTGCTAATAAATATGGAACATCAGAGAGAAAAGCCCTCGTGTGTAACATTTGCCAATTTTTAGGGTGTAAATACTCTCTTTGCGGCCAATTTCGAGTTATTGAGTTACGTCACTGAACGTGGAACTTGGAGGAGGAAGACACACAGGACATGCCAGTTCCAGCATACCACTTACTATAAGTTCCACGTCTCTGGGAGATTGTCAAGAGGAAGAGATTCCATATGGGATGTTTGTCGTGCCAGGTCAACCCTCACACTCCTAAGGGTATGGGTAGGAAGCAAGGCCAAAGAGTCTTCAGTCATCTACTGGAGGCCCTCCTGGGTGAGCATGACTCATCCTGTCCTTAGTCTCAAATCGCCCCCTTATCTAGACCTGTATTCAGGAAGTCTGGAGCATGACACTCATCACAGAAAGCTGTTACCTATGCAGCTGGTGTGCCCAAAGCAGTCACAGGTGAATGGTTTGCCAATATAGTGCACCATAAGAATTAATCACCCTGTTCTCTCAGGCTAGATTACAGCATACCCAAGATGCCTGCTATTTCACCACAGCCTTCAAGAGACATATGGCCACATCCAACCCATGTGATCTAAGAACACTCCAAAGGAGTAGAAACAAGTCAGGTAAAAGGCTCACCTTTCACTCTAGATCAGTGGATCTCAGCCTCAGCTAAACTGTAGACTTACTGGAAAGCTTTGAAAAGTTAAGGACCCAGTATCCTACCTTCAGAGATTCTGAAGCATCCCAATCTAACATTTCTAGAAGTTCCCAAGATGATTCTAATGTGCAGCTAGGGAAAGGAACCCTGCTTTTGATGAAAGCTCACTGGTGTAATAACAATTGCAGAAGCTGAAATCCCAGAGGCATAGGGAAAAGCTTCTTAGAGTTCTACTAAGATCCCAGCACACTCATTTTACAGATGTAGATACTGAGACCAAAGGAGAAATGAAACTTTTCCAGAACCCCTCCTGACTCTCAGCTCCATACCCTGAAAATATGGGGAAACTATCCTAAAAACAATCAAATGAAACTCCCTAGGGCTTGGGGTATGGTTTCAGTGATAGAGCACTTGCCTAGCATGTACAAGGCCCTGGGTTTGATCCCCAGTACCACAAATAAACAAAAAACTCACTGGCTTCCCACCTTGAAATGAACATTCTAAAAATGTAGGTTATTTTTTAAATATACCTTTATTTGTTTGTTTGTTTATTTATTTATTTATTTATTTATTTTCTGTGGTGCTGAGGATCGAACCCAGTGCCTCACGCATGCTAGGCCAGTGCTCTGCCACTGAGCCACAACCCCAGGCCCTGAAGGCTATTTTTATATGAGCTTTCTTCCTCCTTCCCATGTTCTTAAAGAGCACATCTCCTGAGGTAAGGTCTGGATGGTTTGCCTTTCCCAGGGCCACTGAAGAGCCAAGAAAACATTCTGAGATGGGCACTTGCCTGGGCATCCATCCATCTTGCCATCTGCTGAGACTTGCTCTTGGTTTTTTACACTGGGCACCAGTCCACTGGCTACTGAGTCCTCCACTGTGGTATCCTGTGGTTTCTCCAATGACATTTTTTGGGGAAAGAAGAACATTAACCATTGTCCTGAATCACTGTCTCCTAGCCTCGCTGGACTTGTGCCAGGTCACTTCACCCCATGAACAGCCTCTCTGGTCCATTTCCACTTTTTTTACTATTATTATTTAAATTCTTTCTTGTTAATTATGATCCTTGTATCTAGTCTCCTGTGCTCCAAGATAAACACCCAAAACACACGCTTGCTAACTAACAGGACAACAAAGAAGACTCAGAAGAAGAGGAAGAGGCTGGAGGAATGAGGACTGGGCAGAGAAAGGGTATGGAGGAAAGAGAAGAGAAACAGAGATAAAAGGAGCCCCACACTTAGGAGCCCTGTGTTCTATTCTCTGCCATTTACTGTGCGACTTGTGGCAAGTGTCTTAGCATCTCTGGCCCTCAGGTTTCTTACACGTAAGTAAGGGTCTGATTAGAGTTTCTCTTAGGTCCCAGTAACTCTATGTTCCATTATCCGTTGGTGCTAACAGGGAACATGATGGGAAGGGAAGTGAGGGAAGAAGGAAGTCGGTCCATGATGACAATTGGAAGAAGTCACTTTGGGTGACGACATCCAATAATAACATTTGAAATGGAAATCCTGGCACACAGGGAACATCTTGAAAGTGTCTAAAGCCCATAGAAATATTTCTAGATTTTCAAGAAGAGGTGATCCATGACCAGCTGGATTATCTAGAAGCTTCCCTAGCAGGCAAACAGTGAAAAGCCAGGGCCCTCATCATGGTAGCCTGGGGATGAACAAAGGCTGCTTTTTAAAATAAACCTTCTGCAATACTCTTTGAGGACTCGAGTCTTTTCCACAGCCTCCTTACCACCCCCTACCCCCATTTCCTTAAAAAGCTGCAAAACCAGAAGCATTCAATAAGTCGGGAAAGCTGCCGCCTCCACACTGCAACTCACTCGATGGGCACCCTGGAGCAGGGAGGGCGAGGGGAGGCTGCTTTGAGGGCTGGAAAAAGGATAAAATGGACTAGACATGCTAATATTGAAAGAAAACTGGCATTTTCAAATCAAAGGCCCTATGCAGAGCTGCAAAGATAGTATGGTGGCACTGGAACTTTAGAGGAAGGAGCAAGACAAAATAGCAAAGATCCCAGATTTCTACCCCAAGTTCACATTTTGATGACACAGGGTACGATATCTCAGATCCATTTCAGGATGCCACTCATAATGGACAAGAAATCCTTGCTTTTCTCCCGCCTACTGATCCTTCCCTTCTCCATAGGATTAGCCTCATGCCCAATGCCTGCCACACATACATGCAGGAGTACACAGAGTCCCCTAAAAAGATAGTTAGGAAGAATACCCACCGTCTTCTGGTCTAGCCAAGTCAGTTTGGTGCAAATGAAAAAGAATCGCTAGCAGAGTTGGTCAGCCACACCTACCCATGACCTTGAGCTAATCGTCTATAAACCTAGAACAATTTTCATTTCACACAAGGTTGGATTAAATCATGCGTGCCTCTAAAGCACTCTGTAGAGCGCTCATCACCCAACGGGCATTCGTTAAAGGTGAGTTTCCTCCATCTATTCCCAGGTCTGAACACCTGGGAATAAAAGCTCACCAGCCCTAGATGATGGTCTCTGTAGAATGTTGGTGAAAAGGATAAAAATAGATGAAGCTAAAAGAAAAAGGGAGATGACAGGCCTTAGGAGTGTGCAGGGCTTTATGAACCCAGCCTCTTTCAAGCAGAAGCATGGAAAGCTGCCGGACAGTTCTAACAGCCTAGCATCTGTCTATTCCGTGGCTTTGCTATCTTGAGTCTGTCTACTGATATTTGAGACAAAAGTGAGCCCGGTCTTTCCGAGGCTGTAAGTTCAGGAAGGGCATCTGCTACTTTCTAATCATCACCAAGGAAAGGGGTCACCCAGGGAAGAAGTACCCTCATTCACAGAACTCCAGGATAGGTGAGGGACAGATAGCAATCTCAAAAATAAATAAATACATACGTATGCAACTCTTTGAGAAAGGAGCATTATCTGGCCAAAATGCTTAGATCCTCTGAATTTACGTGGGCCCACATTCCTCAAACCTGCCCCCTCCTCACGTTACCACATCTACCCCTGACTCCACCTCCAGACAAGCCCACGTCCTCCACTGCTCCTCCCATCAACAGACCAGAAGAACACATGCACACTTCGCATCCATATGGCTCAGCTATTTCACAAACACAAATGGCCATGCAAATACAATCCCAAGTTAGCAGAGAGGAAAGATCATGCCTTTAACTTTTTTAGGCCCACTCCTTAATTTCTTCTGAGGCTCTGTCTGGTTTCCAGAAGCCAAGTGGTACATCCTAATTCTGCATTCTCGTGCACACCAGCAACCAGTTCCCCCAGGTAAAACACCCTCCATATGGTGGGCAGAGAGATGCCCTTCATGAAGCTCACTAGGCAAAAGCCTGAGGGCTTGAGCCCTGGAGCTTCTCTCCCAACACACGTCACTCTAGCCCTTTCAGAAGCTTCCTCCACAGTTCCTAGGTCCTGACTCTGATGCTCTTCTCTGATAGAACAGGACAGAGACCTTAAGTATGCAAAGAACCTGGATGACAGGGAGTAGCCAGAAGACCAGAAAATCTGCCCAGGGACCAAGCGGGGTCTGTCAAAGGGTCTTTATATGTCATCAATCAGACCATCTCAAATGTTTGGCTGCCCTTTTTTTTGGTACTGGGGATTGAACTCAGGGCACTTGACCGCTGAGCCACATCCCCAGCCCTATTTTTTAAATTTTATTTAGAAACAGGGTCTGAGTTGCTTAGTACCTCACTTTTGCTGAGGCTGGCTTTGAACTTGCCATCCTTCTGCCTCAGCCTCTCAAGCCACGGGGATTACAGGCCTGTGCCACAGTGCCTGGCGTTGGTTGCCATTTTTTGCACAAATAAAATCATGTGAGTTTGTTTAAGGATGTTAATTATTTTGAATCTCTGATCTGCTTTTATGCTTTTATCAAAAGCTGGTTGGAAAATTTTGTTCCATTATCACTTGTTAAGATTTTTTTTTCTGGATTATAAATCCAAATGTGTCATTATGGATACTATTGACATAAAATCAGCATTAGAAACATGAGTGTTTGTTTGTTTGTTTGTTTGTGTGTTTATATATGAGAAAGACTGGGAGGGTTGAACCCAGAGGCTCACTCATGCTAGGCAAGTGCTTCGTTACTGAAACACAGCCCCAAACCATTTTTTTGTTGTTGTTTTTTTGGGGGATTTTTTTATTATTTTATTTTATTTTGAGACAGGTGTCTCTAAGTTGCCCAGGCTGGCCTCAAACTTGCCATTCTCCAGCCTCAACCTCTTAAGTAGCAGGGATTACAAGTGTGTGCCACCACCCCCTGTGAAAGACATTTTAGATCTTATTTTTAAAAAATGTGAACCCATTAACTTTGAGAAGGGGAAAAAAGGCTCATGTAAAGACTATCTAGATGCAGTGGTTAAGAATACTGGCTCTGATCCGGCCTCCAGCTCTCACTCACTGCAGAATCTCAGGCAAATGAGTTAACCTCTCCATATCTTAATCCCCTCAACTGTGAAATGCAGAAAACAGGAATGCATATCTGCATAGGATTGTCATGGGGAATAAATGTAATGATCCATGGATAGCACTTAGTGCAGTAATCTGGCAACTAGTAAATCCATCAACATTAACACTGGTGCTAATACCTGACAGGTTTGCAAAGGGCTTTCGTAGACATTGGCCACTGATAACCTCACAACAGTCTTACAAAGCAAGATCAGCAGAGCAAGGAAAGTGAGCTCCATCTCTCCCTGAAGACTGAAGCTCAAGCAAGTATTAGAAGTAAAATCACATGGACTGCCCCTGGCAACATTCAGGCAAAAAAGCTACCAAGAGTCCATAGGAAGTGAGACAGTACTGTTAAGAGAAAACTTTGCTGCAGAGGTTTAACATTGAATCAACCTAAATTAACCAGCTATTAATAACTAACAATTATTGATGACTTACTATGCACCAAACACTATTCTATGCGCTTCACATAAGCCCTACAAATTCATCCTATAGGTAAAATTACTATTCCCATTTTATGTTTAAGGAATCTCAGGCACAAGCAAGGTTAAGCAGGTTGCTGAGGTGTACAGTTAGGATGTGACAGAGGTGGTCCTGAGATTTGAATCCAGAGGCCACATTTTGACACACTGAAATTTCCAAGTAGAGACTGGAAAATCCTGAGCTCCAAGGCAAAGCTTTCACCAACTGGGCATTGGACGAGATAATGTCTCATATCCCTTTAATTTCTGAGATTCTTTCATTGTCTGGGAAAGAAATAAAATATTGCCTGAGTCTCTAAAAATGATACATAAAGTGGACTTTGGAGAAAGCAAGCTGCTACATCCCAGCTTAAAAGAGATGTGAAATAGTCCTGAAAGCATGTATTGATTCCAGTAAAGCATGTGACAAGGACATCCCCCACAATATTTTTTACAGACAAAATAAGAGATGTGTCAGTTGGCTAAAAAGCATAGTTCAGATCTGAGAATAGCTGAACTATCGATGGGCACTGGCTAATGCGCTGGTGATACCCGTCCACGTATTAGGCATTCCAATAAGAGCTTCATAAAGCATGTGCCTATCAAAGCTGTAGGTGACACAGAGCTCAGGGTGAGGAGTTCACATTACACACCAATTCCAGAGACAATGTGTGGTAGAAACTGCTTCATGGTGGTAACTTGACTCTTCTGACTTAATCTTCTTTAGCCTTGGTTTCTTTACATTTAAAGTACAGATAAATAACATGTGTCTCATTGGCTTGTTGGTTTGTTTAAAGGCAGAGAGTCTGATATTTGGTGGATGCTCAATTATTAGTTCCTTGTCCCCACCTGAAAAGAATCTCTACAGGATGGATGGATAGTAGGATCAAACGCAAGGAGACAAAATGTACTTGAAATAAACCAAGTCCCGAATCTAGACTCAAAAATTAAACTGAGTGAGATTAGAGTGGGGGGAAACAACACTGTTAATAATGCATATTAAAAGAATTCAAGGTTTTCTGCTGACTGCAACCTCAAGTCAAGTCCAAAATAGACATTATTCCTTTTAAAAAGAAAACTAAGAAAAAAGTACTTTAATTGAAACGAATGTGTTAGACACCAGTTTTGACAAATCACTGTTCTATGTTCTTGTAATTTAAAAAACTCATGGATGGGGATTTTTAAACAAGACTGAGGCTATACAGTAAGTGTTATAATAAACTAATAAACAAGGTGCCCTATGAGAGCCCAGGGGATGGAGTGGATGTCATTCTGTGTTATTTAGATGTGGGATCCCCCAAAAGCTCATGTGTGAGACAATGCCAGAAGGTTTGAAAGAGAAATGATTGGGTTCTAGCCTTAACCTGATCAGTGAAGTGATCCCTGATGGGATTAACCAAGTGGTAACTGGAGGCAGGTGAGGTGTGACTGGGGGTTCCTTGGGGCGAGGGCTACCTGGGGTATATATTTTGTATCTGGAGAGTGGAGTCTCTCTCTGCTTCTTGATCACCAAAATAAGCCACTTCCCTCTGCAACACTCTTCTGCTATGATGTCCTGCCTCACCTTGAACCCTGAGGAATGAAGTTGGCTGTCCATGGACTTAGACCTCTGAAACCATCAGCCATCAAATAAACATTTCCTCCCCTACAATTGCTCTGTCTAGGTCCTTTAGACACAGCAGTGAAAAGGCTGACTAAAATATTCTGCTAAGAGAAGTCAAGGAAGGCTTCACAGAGGAAATGAACTGAGCACATCCCCAATCAGTCACCCCAGACAGAAGGGACCACAGGTGCAAAGGCCACAGGTGGGAATTTTCCAGCATAGTAGGTGGGAATTTTCCAGCATCCATCAGATGTCAACGGGATTTGTGACATAGAAAACAAGTAAATAAACACTGTATTAAAGGGCTCTACCAATCCCAGTACTCCAAAAGGAGTCTTCTGGATGCCATCTAGACAGTCACTCAGGTCATTCCCAACTCTAAAGTTCCACAGAGTTTAAAACTGACCCTTAAGAACTTAAGAGACTATCATCCTGCAACTGACAGGTTTTAGATTCCAGCATCCCCCGATATTGATCAAGAAGAGAAATGACAGTAAAAGAACCTGGAAACAAGTCCAAGGCACAGAAGTTGGAGAATTCAGAATCAAGTTAGGGAAGGTCTCATCTGACAAGGGCTGCTGAGATGCCTACTGTAACTCTCCTGGAAATGTTGGTGGTTCCTTTCCAATGTTAGTCCACAGAAGCATGAAGCAAGCACCCCTAGTTAGATGCAATGCCAGTTTACCAGTTGGGAACCTGCCCAGCAAATCTAAAGCCTGCTGAGCTATCAATTCGTTTTTAAAATAATGACTCTTCTCTAACCACCACCTCATGATATGAAAATTGCACTAGGATTCATCTTCAATTCCACTGTATTTCTAGAGTTGAAAAAACTAATTTCTAGAATAATGCAACAAATCCTGTGTTATCTGGGGTAGCTGGAAAAGAAAACTTGATTAATTTAACAAAAATAATGTGATGAAGAGCTACTTTTTATATCAATATGGATTATAATTTGTGAAAGCTCAGAATACAGCACAAGAAGGTCGCACACAATTGAAACGATGCTGAACCTCATGTAATGAATGCTTTATTGGCAATGCTAAGGAAGCACTACAACCTTGTGTGTGCCTAAGGGCCATCTCACAAATCTCAACTGTCATTATACTAATATGTCTGCATGCCAATTAATAAAAGAGTTCTTTATAACAAAATACCAGATAATAAATAGTTCATGTTTTTTTAAACAGCCGGGAAACCCACACTGCATAATGTGGAACTTGGAAGAATCCTGAGCAAAACTGTGAAGTAGGTAAAGCTGGTCTCTCACAAACTTCCTAATTCCCATGCAATGACCCTTCATTCCTCTCCCACCCACTCAGAGCTCTCATACCACTACCAGGCCACATCTAGTCCCATAGACCTTGGTCAGGGCACTGCAAGGCACATAACAGATACTTTATGGATGCTCGTTAAATCAAGAATAACTAATTTAATTATAAATCATTCAACAAAGGTTTATTGAATCCTCACCATGTGCCAGCACTGTGCTAGGTACTGCAATTAAAGGTGCATGACCATTCTCAGAAGAGCTTCCTCTGCCATAATGCTAGACAGAACAAGATGAACCAACTTGAACTTGGTAATACAGATTAGCTTAATATGTCCCTGCTCCGCAGGACCATCTGCATTTTGATAGAAAGGTCTCAAGCCTCACTGTCTACACCCAGAGAACAAGCTTATGTTGGCAGCAGGGCTTTAGCCTAGTATATGAGAGATTTAGAATGGGGAATGGGACTTTGTAAGACTGGTTCTCTAAGGTCACTGCCAGGCAGACAGCAAAACCAACTACAGCAATGGTGCTCAAAGTATGATTCTGAGATCAATAACATCAGTATCACTTGGGAAGCTGTGACTCATGAGCATTCTCAGTTGCCACTGAATCAGGAACTCCAAGAATGGGGTCAGCACTCTGTACCTGTGTGTGTGTGTTACTGAGGACTAAATCCAGGGCCACTCTACCACCAAGTTACATCCCTAGCCCTTTTTTATTTTTTATTTTGAGACAGTCTTACTAAGCTGCTGAGGCTGGCCTGGAACCTGTGATCCTCCTGCCTCAACCTCCTGAGTAGCTGGGATGACAGGTGTACGCCACTACCATCGTCCAGAGATCTATGCTCTGGCAAGCCCTCCAGGTGAGACTAGGACACACTCAAGTTTGAGAGACAGCAGGGTAGATGAGTCAGGCAGAGTGCATATGTCAATTCAACACAAAAGAACTGAAGAGTCAGCCTTCTTGCAGATGGAAATCGCCTGCTGCAAGGAATGGTGGCTGACAGAATGGTAGTAAAATAGTTGCCGATAGCACACAGCTGGAAATTGCCAGGATGTTAGTGAGTGACTGTTGAAAATCCATTTCATGCTTTTGACTCTGACCAACCCCATGAGACAATAGTGTGGAAATTGAGAAAGAGGCACAGAAAGTTTACAAACTTTCAAGTGACAGCTAAGTTGAAAACTGGGAAAGATTTATGAGGATGTGTTTTATTCATTTTCCTCCCGTCTTCACTTGTCCGGGAGGCCACCCATAACGCCTGTAGCTTGGCAGTGGGAACACCAGTCTGATCACCAGCACGGCTCCATTTATCACACTGACCAGAGCATCTCCTCTTTCCCCTCTAACCTGTTATCTTCCATCCAGCCATATCCTTTTGACCCCTCCTCTAAATGGGAAAAGAAAATAAAGAAAACCGCCTTTTAATTACACATCTGAAAGGGGCCTTCCAAGTTCTTCAGAGACGTAGCTCCCTAATGCAGCAAATACATACACACACACACACATGCACACACACACACACACATCCTCAAAATTATGCAAACTTGCATCCAAGATTCATACATTGGTATGAATCAGACCACACTTGGCATGGGTGCCATGAGGGGCCTCTCTCTGAAGCCCCTTGTGACATGGCTAGACCACAGAAGCCTGTGGCTAGAGCCTTGCTGGACGCTATAATCCTAAGTCCTGCCTGCCTGCTTCTGGAATGAGCCACAGCTTTAAAAATGGTCAACTTCAAACTCCCTCCCTCCTTTTAATACACAAGAGAACTTAGAGTGTAACTGTTTAGTCCTATGAATTTAGAGCTCAAAATACAAGATGAGAGCCAGGGATAGAGCTCAGTGGTAGAGTGCTTGCCTAGCCTGCACCAGCCCTGGGGAGCATCACCAAAACAAATAAATAAATAAATCTATAAGAAGTTCCTAAGTATTACTCACTGCTCTACCAGTGGGATCTCATGGATAAGTGACACTTTTAAAAAGCCACTCATTGCTCTTCTCCTTCGTCTGGCTCATCTTTACCTCTTAAGCACACACCCTGGAGTCGTACCTTGCTTTCCAGAGATATGGACACAGGGCTTATCAGGGTTTGTATCCAAAGATTTTTCCAAAGAGACAGGAAATAAAAAAATTAAGGAAACATATTCCGGGTACCTGGTGAGCAGACACACCACAGACATCTCCTGAAACAGGCTTATCATTCAAGAGACCACTAGGCTGGAGGAGCTTAAAAACTCTGTGCTGTACTTTCTGTACTATTAATGCTGATGCTAGAAACATGTCTGGAGCTCCCACACAAGCCCTCTTTGCAGGTTTAGAGGATGGGAAGAGAAATGATCCTAGTTTCAGATATTTCTATCCCTCTTTAAAAGGGATAGCTTTAGAAGCTACATGGTTGGGGGTGGGGAGCGTTACATAGTAATTCCAATGTCTGAACCCCACAACGCCCCCACATGAATTCCTACATGAATTCATTCCAGAACTTGAAAAGAAACGTTTACAGAAGCCTGTTTCTTAGCTCAGTAGTCCAACACACACCAGCATGAAAAAACTCAAGGGATTCTGAATGACAAGTACTTGGGGACATAAATACCTTCTAGTTAACTGTGGTCTCTAAGTAGAGGAGAGGAGTAGGTGCATGTTTATGGGGTACCCAAATGCAACAGGGCTGTGTAGGAGGCAGTCATTATAAAAATGATGAGAGAGAACATGTTAAAAGATTCCCCCCTTCTCCGGCTACCTTTCTCCTGTCTCGGTCACATGGAAGAAAATAGAAGAACTTTGAAAAAAGTTGATTTCTGAAGCTGGCCCTTTGCAAGAGACCTTAATCATTTTTTAAGAACAAGACAAATAGCCTTCCTTTTCTGAAAATCCTAGGAAAAACCCACACATAATGAATTATTCACAAAGGCTAAACCTAAAAATGAGAGAGGGAGAAATATAGAAAGATGAAAAGATGGGCAGAGGATGGGACAGAAAGGGAAAGTAAAGACCTGGCCTTTGCTTCTTTGAATAAAAGGATATTAATTACAGTTACGTTTAGGTTCCCTCTTTTATGTCTTTGTGGTCACTGATAAGTAAAATAAGATCAGCAGCGTGGCCTCTGAAGACCTGGATGGCATAGTGGGACTCTGGTGTCTGGTGAGCTTCAACTTCCTTGGTAGCCCCACCAAGGGCAGAGGGAGGCTACTGATCTGCTGATCAAACTCACAGAGTCAAAGGGTTTGCAAGAGCTCTGTGGCTTAGCAAATCTTGACTCTGTTTTAACTAAGATTGTGAAGGTTGAAAGAAAGCAGATGTTCTTATAAAGAGCAGGGGAAAACAGCAGAGTTTGGGGAGGGGACACCTACATTCTGTTGAGCCATGGCTAAAAAGAGAGAAGTAATTTTGGATGGAACTAATAATTCCAGAGTCTGGTACTTCCAGGCAGGGGGAAAGAAGGCCTGCTCTCATTATTTTCCTCCTCCTCCTTCAATTCAGTGTGCACTGCACCTCTTGCAGGGAAGGCAACTGCAGGGAACTGGGGAAATGATGACATGCAAACCAACAGAGAAAACTATCACATCCAAGATATTTTTGTCTCCATCCTCAAGTCATTTCATTTCTGTCAAACTCCTTCACTCCAACTCACTTTCCAGGCTACATCCCAATTACAAATGGTCCCCACAACCAGTTTTGGCCTGGCTTCCAGAGGAAACAATACCCACACCTCATATTAAGGACAAAGCCAACAGGCAATTCAGAGATTGTCCTGGAAGCCTCAGGAAACAAAGCCCTTTATCCTGCAGCCCTGATGCCAGCTACAAGTCACTATTTCACTGTCTGCATCTGTGCACAGGTACCTGGAGGAGGTGGAGCCTTTTTGCATCATCTAGTCATAGGATATTATTAGAGACTTTATCCTTATGGGTTCCTCCCCTCCACCCTGACCAAGGCACCCTGACTCATGGTCTACTAGAGTTGCAGCAAACCTGAAATTCTTACCAGGAAAACAGTTTAGTATCTTGCAAAGTGCTGTATACTTACAGACAACCAAAGAAGGATAAACGTATATGCCAAAATGGGGAGATTTAGGAACTAAAACTTTCCATAACCCTCATCCAAATCCTTCAAAGTAAATTTACAATTTATCAAGCAATTTACAATGGAAAATTCACCATAATAAAACATATAAGCTCTGACCCACAGAGCTTTGGGCATACACTGAAATTTTCCACACGAAATCATGAATGAATATTGACAGGTTCATTATAATAAATTTTATCATCTCAGTGGCTACAAGCACACTTGATCTTCCTACTTTAAACCATGTTCAATTCCACATAAAACGTGTGCTTGCCTACTGAGACAACCAAGTAGGTAGAGGGAAAAAAAAATATTCTACTGCCCATCTATGGCACAGTCTCCAACTTCATCCCTTCACCCTGACCTGGGAAAGTGCAAAAAATTGTGGGGCATCTCACCAACCTGTGTGTCCATGCACAGGGCAACTGACCCCAAGCACAGACCATTAAGATCTGGTAAGCATGCAGCCCAGTGACCATGGAATGGCCTTCAGAACAGCCAACTGCCTGAGAGAATACTCTTGTTAGATCCATTAGATAACCCAGAAAGTAACGGAGGAATCCTTTAACATGTAATATCACATTTTAAATCAGATTAGCATTTTCAAAAAGGCTATGGTATCCACTGCAGAAAAAAGAGTGTCAGAAGAAAATAAAATTATCTCCCTATGCAGATGTAGCTTCCAAGAAAAATGAAGCACATTCAGAGTGGGCTGTTGACTTGCCACCATTTTTCATGCCAAATCTAGGTTATCTTAGGCATTTCTTCAAATAAGAAGTAGACTTCCTTTATTAACAGCCAGAAACAACCCTCCCCCAATTAGAGGGTTTTATGAACATAAATTATATAGTTCCTTTTACTTAATCATCCTTTCAGACCAATAAGATTAAAACACGCATGGCACACACAAGAGCACATTATTCTCCTGGTTCCACAGTGACTTTCTGTGGCTAAAAAAAGTTCAAGTCTCACAAGCTGGAGTAGTGCAATCAAACTCCTCAAACATGCTACATGCAAAATATGTCAGTACTAAAGCAGGTCTTGACATGTTCTTGTACAACTTTCTTGTTTTTAATAATTCTGCCCCTACAAAGAGCAGAGAAGCACTTCCCGAACTGGTCACCACCACAGGAGACACATTAGTCAATTAAATACATAGTGATCATCTAGGGATCTTGTTTAAACAGATTCTAATTCGGTAAGTCTGGTGTGGGGCCCAGGACTCTGAATTTTTAAGAGGTGCCCAAGTAATGCAGGTGTAACACCTTGTTCTCTTTGAGAAACAAAAATCTAAACAACTGCACCTTGAACTAAGACCCCCCCCCCTTTGGGTGTTGCTGAAATTTCTAAAGGACAATCCAATGTTTATTAGGTAATAGGGTAATGTTCTAAGCACTTGATATACATTAACTCATTTAATTCCCCCAGTAACTCATTATTATCATTTCCACTATAAAGATAAGGAAACTGAGTCACAGAGGAATGAAATAACTTTTCAAGGTCACAGTTTGTGACAGAACTAGGATTTAAACCCAGGCAGTCTAACTCCAAATTTCATGGGTAACCACTACTTACTGACTCCCAGTAAGAAAAAGAAAGACATTTCAGTAACTGGACCGAAAAAAAGCGGAAGGTGAGACTAGGAACTTAGCTGTGGTTTTGAAGAAAAGTGGCCCATGGAGGCACAATGTTTCCACGTGCTCACCACCAGAGGGAATATATTAGTCAATTACCTTGTACAGCCAGAATAAAAAAAAACAGTGTATTTTTAAATTTTCCAACTGGGCTCCAATAAGCGCGTTAGCACATGTTCTCAGAACACTGTTAGAACAGCCTAGAGGCTGTAGAATTCACTGTAAAGTTTCCAACGTGGAGACAGAAAAAGACCATTGGGACAGGGCTTCTGGCCAAGGTGCTGAGCTTGATGCTGAAATCGACTCCCTGGAGCGTCTGTCCTTCGACTCTCTTTGGTCCATTTTGGCCAAAGACAAAGAAGGGAGGAGTAAGATTCACAGCCACACCTTGCGCTCACAGCGCCTGGTGGAAAGGCGATGTCTTTGCAGCGGAAGAGAAAACGGGAAAGGAGGCAACCGCATGGTGCAGGAAACATACATCGTTTCCAGCCCTCGAGCCTGGGCCCAGCCGGAAGTAGCCGAGGTGCTGAACTCGGCTGAGTGGGGAGCCCAGAGACGCCAGGGGAGTTTCGTTGACGCTGTCCGAGGTGCCAACGATGGCTGCTGGCACACTTTGCCACCCGCGGGGCAGCTGGGCGGCTTTGTCTAGCGCAAGAAAACCGAAGGGCGCCTGTCTGAATGAACACGCCCTAAGAGAGGGGCACAGCAAAGCGGAGCCGGGTGGGTGGGAAAATTGGGGAGAATTGTGGAAAGCGGACGGGGGGGAGTGGGGAGGGTGCCCCCCGACTGGGAAAGCGGTAGAGACCTGCCCGGAGGAGTTATTTGCAGCCGCAGCACGCAACACAATGAGATCTGTCCGCTTTGTGCAGCTCCCAGGCTGGCGTGACTGCAGGGGCCGGACCCCTCCCCCGCCCCGAACCCCCACCTAGATACGTTCAATTCAGTCACTGCACGGCCCGGGATCTCTCTGTGGGGGTGGGAATGCGGAGAGGAGGAGAGAGGGAGAAGCCGGCCAGGGGTGGTTGTGGGAGGACGTGAACAGCAGCAGGAAGAATATCTGCTTAGAGATGCTCCTTCGCTTCCAATGAAGGGGTGCTGCCTAGAAGCACCACGCGCCAGCCAATCGCGAAGCTGCTGAAGCAGGGAACTAGGGGAGGAAAAAGGGAAGGCCAGAAACTGAGGTGGGGGTGGCAGGAAGATGCTCAGGCCCCAGGGGGAAGTGAACCGCCTGCCTGGCTAATACTAGAGACCCCCGCAGCTCCAGCTGTCTCACTGCTGCACACCTGGAGGGTGAGGGTGGGAAGGAGGGTTACGGGGAGAAGAGGAGGAGCCTCCTTTGCAGGTGCATCCCTCCCAAGAAATGTCCCTCCAAGGAGCATCCAAGTCCCTTTCTTCAAGTCCACCCCCATATTTAACACCACTTCACTTGCTTGCCTCCTACCAATCCCCTTCACTGTCCCACCACCTCCAAATCCTAAAGGCCTTGCCAGGGACCTAAATTCTTAGTGAAGAACAAGGCAGCCAGATGCCTAATCAGCAGCCTGCATTTGGTGCATTTGATTAAACCTGCAAAGAACTCCTTCAGTGCTATTCAGACACTACCACCACCAGAGATGTCCCCACTTGCTCTTTATGAAGAGCAGTCCCTTTGAAGGGAGAACCCAGATTGCTTGCACACCTCTGGTCATCACTGATGAATTCAAGCCCAGCAGATCTGTCTGATCCTGGGTACTGGGAGAGCAATGAGCTGAGTCAAATGCTAAGAAATAGGACTACCCAACCCAGGATGAAAGAGAAGGAGCGGATGGGCCCTGATGAGCTGCTCTTCCTTGGCCAAGAAGAGAACTCCAACTTTGAGCAGTTTGGGCAGTGGTGGCAGAGATATCCTCTCCTGACAGATACTCACTTGCTCCACTTTAAGTGGAACTTAAACTTTAGTCCCCAGAGTTAGCTGGGTCCCTAGCCAAATGCCTGTTTTATTTATTCATTTGTCTATTTGTATACATGGTGTTGGCCCAGTGCTCATGAAGCGTCTGAACTGATAAATTCGCCCATGGATCGTCCACTTCTCTACTGGAAGACAGTGCAGGTGTCTCTCCAGCTGGTAGGATCTGGGGCAGAAGGGCTGGCTTTGAGGGTGGAAAGGGGACAACTGGTATTAGGGTCAACCCCATCTATGTAGAGTGCAGCTTGTGAAAGGTCTGGGGGGCCGTGAATGAGACAAAGCCCAGCCCAAAAAAGGACAGGCACCGCAACACCACGCACTCAGAGACGCTAGAGATTTCCACACAGGAAAAATCAAAAACCAAAAGTCTTACCTTGTAAAACACTAGTGCCCAAACAGGTATCCATGGCACCAAGCTTGCCCCTTAGATGGAACTGAGTAAAGAGTGCACTTCGGCAAAGGGGCAAATTGGCACCAGGAAGGGGTGGGGGATAAATTCCATGCTAGTCGTCCCCCCTCACCCGAAGAAAAGCAGAGGGGAAGAGGGGAGTTATGGTGGGTAAGAAAGGATATGGCCAATCGATGAGCTTCTTGGCGTACTTCCTGACAATGTTATCTTCTCCGAAGATGAACAGGGATCTGTTGACGGTGAAACAGTTCTGCCGGACGGGAATGGGGTTGTACAAAGCCATAGTCCGCGCCCTCTGCGCTTTCGACTGCTTGTAGGCAGCCGCCGTTCCCGAGGCCGGCACGGGGGTTCCTTGTCGGTTCCTGCTCTGGTCCGAGTCTCCATCGCCCGACCCCGGCCTGCCGACCACCGCCTCCCCGAAGCGAGCCATCCTGAAGTTTAAACAGAAGACACACAAAGGTGATCGCCGAACACCCGCACACAGCAATAAGCAGAAAGACACACGGAGACTCAGAGCCGCATCCAGACAGGCACCGGGACCACCGCCTCTGGGGAGCCCGCGAGCTCTTCGGAGAGGCGGCGGCGGCAGCAGCACCGCCGCTCTGAACTGTTGAATCTAAATACAACCTCTGCGAAGCTCCATTCCTCAAGAAGAAAAAAAAGGCGGGGTAGGGCTTGGGGGTGCTCAGTTTCTGGAGGCAATTTTTTTTTTCTTCAAAATGCCAGCGTGTGGTGGTGTTCAGGGACCAGAGAGGAGAGGGGTGGAGTAGGCTGCTCTTCAAACATAGCTCCTCTTCTGGCAGACGCACCACCTAGTTCAGGAAGAGAGGCAGGCACCGGCCCTCTAGGTAACAGTTTGGTGATTTATTGGTTGGGGGAGGGGTAGAGAGGGAGGGAAAATGAAAACAAAAGAACTTTGAAAAGCAGAAAAGACGAAGACGGGTTACGGTGACATGCTTTATAACGCCATCCCCTGCAAGTCCATCTAAGAAATTCCACAGCCAAGACTTGGGTCTTTAAATCTGCCAGCACAGACGCATCCAAAGGTTGGAGAGAGAGGGAGGGAGGGGGAAGAGCGGTATAGAGGTTCCTGCGTAAACCGCAACGCCCAAAATATCAAAATAGGAAGTCGATCCAGCCCAAGAGGGACAAATGACTTTACAGCTCCTGCGTTTGGGGTAGAAGTTGAGCAGCATCCAGAGAGCGGCGAAACCCGATTGCCAGCATCCGCCCGGAGCGCTCGCTGCCGCCGCCACCGCCGCCGCCTCCCCGGATCAGCATGCAACAGCGATCCGCGGCTGCGCCGGGGAGAGGGCGGGAGCGCCAGCGGGCGGGCGGGCGAGCTTTCGGGCGAGGGAGGAACAGGTTGCAGTCAGCCTAGCGGTGGCCCGGCACCGGACTTGTCTAAGGACCGAACTTCCTCAGTAACGACCAGGTCTTCCTTTTGCACCCAGCCCGCCCAGCTGCACTGAGCAGAGAAGACGCAGGAGAGGCGGGAGCGAGCAGGGCGAGAGGGAACAGAGCGCGGAGGCGCGGCGAGGCGGCCCGGGGCGCGGGGGAGGGGCGGCTTGCAGCCGGGAGGCTGAAGGGTCCTGGGCGGCGAGGCTGGTTTGCCTAATTGCTTCTCTGGCCGGAGGGTAGTGGGCCACCTTTGCAAAGGTCCAAGGTAGAATCGCCTTTCCCCCCAAGTAATGCTGAGGATGCGGGCGCTGGCGGCTTGGCGGAGTCTCCGCAGGAGAGCGGGGGCTGGCGTGGGGTGCACAACACCGAAGCCTCGCGTTCCCGCAGAGAGGGGTCTGCAGTGCTGTGTCCCATTCAGTGCCGCGCAGTGCCGGGCCCGCCGCCGCCCTAGCGAGGAGTCCGGGCCTTTGCCCCCTGCGCACAGCTCACCAGGGCCGCGTCGCCACTAGCTCTGCACCTCCCAGGCTCCGCGAACACCACCAGGGATTTCCAGGGAGAAGAAGGCACCCTCTTTCCAGCCTCCCTTCTTATCTCCCTGGGGCCTCTGCGGGCTCCACTCCCGGGGGAGTCGCTGCCCTCCCTCTACTAATGTGCAGCCACCTGGGTTCCATTCTAGCAGAGCCCTGTGCCTCACCTCCTGGAAGAGTGGTCCAAATATCCCAGGTCCTGAATGGTGAGGGCTGAGCTAAACCTTCCCGTCTCACAATCCTAACAGGGATCTCCTCGCCCCAGTCTTTTATTCCCAAATAAGCCCCACTGACTTTCGCAAGCCTACTCCATTAATGAAGCAAAACACGGAATTAGTATTGGAACTGGAGAGAGAGGAGGTGGACTAGAAGCCCCATAAAAAGAACCCCTGTGCTTAGCGACCAAGCCCTTCCCCACAGGTGACTGAGTGTTTTGAACTGAGGGCAGAGAGCTGTCCCTTACCATGTCCGCACTACCTTCTTCTGCTTTTCCCTGCCTGTCCTTCAACACATAGTCCTGTCCAAATCCCACCTGAGCAATGGGAGGAATGGGGGCAAGGAGTGGCAGAGGAAGGGAACAAAGGCTGACCAAAGCCCAGAAGTTGAAGATCATGGGTGAGTGTGGCTTTGTGTGTGTGAGGTTAATTAGTGAGAAGGGAGGTGACATCTGAATGGAAGGCACGTGTGTTCCTACGTGTGTTCCTGTGTGTGTAGGCAAGGCCATGTGAGCACTGACACATGTCTATTGTGTGAGAGTACATGGGAGTGTGTGTATGTGTGAGGAAAACTCTTTCAGTGCTGAAAACCAAAGAAATGGTCTCAAGGTGTCCACCCCCAGCAGGCACTGCTGCCTTGGGGTGCAGCTTGTTTACCTTTTGATTCAGATAAGTCCACTTTGGGCCAAATTTACTATTCAAGGTGAGCCAGCTCTAATTGTCATTCTGATTTCACTGTCCTGCCTTTCTCTGTCCTTATCACCTGAAGTAGAGGTCCTCTTCTTTCTAACTACCTAGTCAAAATGAAAGGGGAGGGACAGTGACCATCAGACAGTCACTTAGAACCATCACAAGTGGCTGTCTCAGTACCCTGTAAACTTCATAGGACTAGAAAGGGCTTTTAGAAATTATCAAGTGCATGCCCTTGCTTTTCAGGTGGGCCAGAATCCATAGCACAAGATCCACTCAAAACATTCATTTGACAAATACTTTTACACACCTTCCCTGAGCCAGGCACTGTTTTAGGCACTGAGGACACAATAATGAACAAAATGGACGATGACATAAATAATGTATCTTCTTCTTAGGGTAAATTTGATCTGCTCATGCAGCCTCAAGGTCTAGAATGCTTCCTGGACCTCACTCTCACGCTGAGACTTTACCCCTTCCTTTCCTGTCCTGCTTTGGCAGGCTGGAGGGTGGTATGCCTTTTGTGAACTCCCAGGATGAGCAGGGTTCACTAGTTTTTTTACCTCCTAGTATTAGTTCTTGGAAGATCAGACACCCCTGACTCATCTCCTCAATGTCACCCACTCGAAAGTTCCAGTGTTAATCCCCTTTCCACTCTTGTCATGTCCTGTGTTCTCTGTAGCTGCTGCCACTCCTCAGAGACTTAGAATACTCCAGACAGGATACCCTAGGTGGAGACTGAGGACCCACTGGAGCTGAGACTGTCTTCCTGCCTTCCCAGGGAGCAGGCTTCACAAATGCATGGGCTGGGGGTGATGTGAGAGCACACTGAGAGAAGCAGAACCTATGTCTGGAACTTAAAAGGGAGATTCATTTAAGGAGGATGCAGCCCAAGGGGACGGGGAGGCAAACATGGTGGTGTCAATGGCTTTGGCAAGGGACCTGTCCTAAAGACAGCAATGTTGCTGGGAAGGCACATTCCCTTCTTCACCCTGTACCTAGCTGTCCAAGCTCTTGAGAGCCTTGAGATCTACATGTGTCTACACTGGCTTCATGCTCTCCAATCCACATTCTCCCAGTTGCCAGACAGCTACAGTTTCAATGGTTAAGTAATAACTTGTTCAGTCGTTATCAGATTACATAAACAGACAGCTGGCCCTCCCTGTAAACCTCTGAGGTCAGCCTGGCAATGTGTGTATTATGACCCTGATTTGACACACAAAGCAGAGTTTCAGAAACGTAAAGCCTTTTGTCCAGGTCTGATAAGAGGCAGAGTGTGGACTTTTACTCAGTTCCAAACTGTTCATCATCAGGAGAAGAAACTCTGCAATGATGTGGAGACTATGGAAGTCTTAAGAACCCACTATGCCTACTACCCTCAAATTGAATTTCATCAGTGACCAAATGCTTCTAGCATCATGCTGGTAACACTTCTACTACACTCAAGAGAGATCAGCTCATTGCCATAATGCTCCTCCTAAGGGAATTTGGTGGACGTTTTTCTTCCAGTACTCCTGGTTCCACTGTCCCCTTAAAAACCCATAAATGGAAGTGTGGAGAATCAGCTTCTAGTCAGAACACTGACTGGAAATCAGTTTGAAGACCATCGGGAAAATCCTTTTGCAGCCTCAGAGGACTGTAGCTGTCCTTTCCTGTTGACAGAGCACCATCTACTGGTCACTAGCGAGACATCGCCGTGAGCATAGCTTCTTGGCCGCCCAGCACCCCATGCCCATGCCTCAGAGCCCAGGCATTCCTAACAGTTGACCTCTTGTCATCAGCCCTCTACCTTTCTGTGGGACTTTGTTGAGCTCTAAGCCCTAAATTTCGCCATCGTGTAACAAACCCATCTCACAGTACCTAGAAATTACAGCCCCAAACACTGGGCACAGGTCACCACACACACACACACACACAGACACACACATACAAGGTGCACACATACAGACAGAAGGTAAGACATGGCAGCCAAATGCTCTACATATTTTTCTGCAAGCAGTGACCTCCAAATTAGGAATCCAACAAGAGCAAATGAAGCAAGTGAGAAGCTTTGCTAGATTATTGATTTCATGCAGATTGTTAAACTTCAAAGCCTATGTCCTGTAGCCCTGCTGTAATTCCAGTGAAACATTTAAGATGCAGGCAAGAGTGGTGAAGACTAGTGGGTGGTGTCTCCAGGCTCTTCTGCAAAAGGAAGGAAACAATATGGTCATAGTGTCCCCAGACTAGGCAGGCCATGGGAGCTCATCCTAAGAAGACATGTGAGTGACAGGTTGAAGAATCAGTCCGTCTATTCCCCTCATTCATAAAGCTCATCTCAGATCTGCTAGGCCTTAGGCCATCTTCATAGGAGATTTTGGCCCATCACTGAGGAATCTGTAAATCTGGGCCTCAGCCAAAAGGCATGTGCCCTCCCACCAGCCCTGCTCTCTCATCTGCCCCTACTCTGCCAGCTACACCCAGCTAACTTATGCTTTAACTATCAGAGCCCCTTTTGTTCTATTTTTCCCCTGTTGAGCTTTTCCAAGAAATAGACTCTTATGCAAAGCAGTGCTCTAAGGAACATAATGCAGAGAGGACTTGGGAGTGGGTTCTTAAGAAAAAAGTTGGCAAGAAACCATGTGCAAATGCAAGCAGAGCAGAAGAGCAGGATGGCAGTGCAGACATCTTGGGAGTCTGCTGGCTTTCACAACACCACACAGCTATTACTTGAGTGAAAACGTAACTCCACCTCCTTATGTAATGTCCAGCCTAGAACCAGCATCTCTCAAACCTATGCCTGCAAAAACCCACACCTCCAACACTGTCAGCTAACGAAACGTCCACAAATTTAGCTTAAGGTACTTTTGAAATCATTCACTGATGACAATTCAACATCTCCTGGGTACTAGTCATGCTAATGGAACTTCATGGCATCTTTGCTACAGAACTGTGAGGCCCCTTCTATTATCTGAGGCTGCAGGGGTGGTGGGGGCTGGATTTGTCAAAATGTATAGAGCTGGGAAATAGCAAAGCCAAATCTCCTGGTAATAAGGCCAGGATTCTTTACAGTGTGTAGCCACTATTAACATACTTCATGTCAGAATAATGTTTTATTTTGTTTTGTTTTTTAAGAGTCAGGTCATAGGGATGATCTTGTGACTTTGCAGAGGCAAGGCCTGATCTTCTCCCAGAGGCTTAAATCTCTATGAATGTGTACCATCCTGCCCCATAGGGCTATCATGAAAAATTGTAGTTAATACTGTAAAACTCTTAGTA
Source organism: Spermophilus citellus (assembly GCF_964194105.1). Classification (NCBI taxonomy): domain Eukaryota; kingdom Metazoa; phylum Chordata; class Mammalia; order Rodentia; family Sciuridae; genus Spermophilus; species Spermophilus citellus. The sequence continues at coordinate 152,452,760 of NC_138187.1, forward strand.
CATACCTGCATACCTAGTATACAGTAAGTGCTGCATTAAGAGTTTGCTACATACATTTCAGTTATGGTAGCCATGACCAGAGAAGCACACAGCCAACACTGCATATCTGGTGGCTTTGCTTCTGAAAGCACAGAAGTGCAGCCTGGGATGACTTTGGTGTGTGTGTGTCAGGAGGGTAAATGGAAGATAGGAGATGTAAGTGCCTGAGACATGGTCAGAAAGAGGAATGGAGAAAAGAAGGGGAAAAAAGAAAACTACCAGACACAAGTGGCGGGGGAGCCCAAAGGCTGTGGTACCTGAAAGAATCACACATTTGTTTACTTACTCATGAATTCATAAACCCATTTAACAAATTCTCATTAAGCCTTTTTCATGTGCCCGGCATTGTTCTCCAGGATTCTGAGGCTCAAAGATAAATTAGACACAGTCACGGGCTCTAAGAGCATGGAGTTTGAGAGAGGAAGAGGCAAAACATACTGGTGAAGGACTCTAACATAGGCAGCTGTGTAATGCACCTGGGAAGAACCAAGAAGGGAGACATCCCCTCCCCTGGCTGGAGGCAACCAGAAAACAGAAGAATCCATGAGTTCCTTGAAAGGGGTGGCACTGGGGGCATGTGGCAGTAGCCTGGAGCATGGGTACTTGGGGTGTGGACCACATGCAAGAAGCATGGGATTAAGTAATCAGCATTTCCATTTTCTTTCACTGTATTTAGGATCACAGAGACTGCAGCATTACCACTTCAATCCTTCCTTTTCCATAAGATGAAGTCACTTTTCAGCTGGAAGAAAAACTAACTATGCTTAACCTAATAGCCCCCAGGCAGCAAAGGCTCCCTTTTCCATCACTGCCCACCTTACCTCCTACCCTCGGGGTCCAACCTGCTGCCCCTCCAAGGTGAAGTGCAGCAGGAGACTTTGCAGAGCGCCAGTTCTGACCGATGAGGGTGAGCAGAGGGTGAGAACAACTGACGGAAGCACGCCCATCCATCCACCCCCGTGGCCTCTTGACTCAGAAAACACAAGGCAGCCCACACACTGCAAACCTCGCTCAGCCTGGGTGGGCTCAGGCTGATTCATTCATTCAGCAAACATACAATGAGCACCTTCCACATGTCGGGCAGCGTGTCAGGTACCAGAGCAAAAGAGGCAGTGCTTGGAGGAGAAGGACCCGGGGGATGCTGCACGTGTTTGTCTTCTCTTGATCCATTCTCTACCCGTCTCCCTTGAAGATAATGCCCCAAGAGCAGAGAACACAGCTCACGCAGAAACAGCTGATACGAACCCTGAGGACCCAAAGAAAAGAACCAGATTCCACCACACCCACCCGTCTTGCCTCTCCAGGGCCCTTTGGGTGGAAATCATCAGCAGATTAAGCCACCACCTGTCCATCACCACACCCTCTCTCTCCCACTCTCTCCTACACTGAGCAGCTGGTTACACCCACCTGGTATAAAATAATCAGAGTGAATAAGGCATTCCCATATGATATGGACTCGAGGCCAGTTTTGAAATGTACACCTGGCCAGGCCATTTGCTAACTCTGCTCCTTCCACTCCCCAGAAAATGCACTAAAACCCTCACTGATGGCCCCAATGGTCCTTATCCAACGCTCCTCTTCCCTGACCACTCTGCAGTATTTGGCACTATCGACCTCCATGCCTCCTCAGAGATTTCCCTTCCCCCACAATATCCCAGTTACCATGCCTCCCATTTGCTCACTATTTCCTTCTCTTATTCTTCGTAGTGCTCTCACCCTATTGTGGGACTATCCCAGCGTCTTCAATCCCTTTATCTCTCTCCCTTTGAGGTCACATCCTTATCCATAGTTTCAACTGTACTTCCACATCTGAGCCCCTAGCCCTCACCCCTAACCCTTCCTCCGAAAAATTCCAGTTTCTATTCATGTGACATCATTCTTAATTCATTCAGTGGCTTTTCTGCTGCCTATAAAATGGCCAAACTCCTTAACCTCTCGGCTCAAGACAATCTGCATCCAGCCCACCTTCCCAACACCATCTCCATGGACCATGCACAGGATTAACTCAGTTATAACAAACAAGTCAGGCCCATGCCCACCTCAAAGCCCTTGCTCACAGCACCTGCTTCAGACAATCCAGGGACCTCCTTCTTTTTTTCTGCTTCTCCAGCTCCTGAGCATCCTTCAGGGCACAAGACAGTTCAATGCCACCTCTAACATGAAGCCTTCCATATACTCTACCACCCCTCCCTCCTACTGACTCATAGAACTTCTCCGGTACCGTTCATGCTGTGCTTCATTGTTATCTGCTGTGAATATAACTTCACCATTACATTTCAGTTATATATGCCTCTTCTCCTCAACTGTGGTGTAAGCTTCTCGGGAGTGAAGGACATATCTTCCCCTTCCTCCTACTACCAAGAGTGCCTGCATTATATTTTCCTCATAGCAGGCCTTTACCAAGTAAGTAGTCAAGTTAATAAATGAATCTCCTGCAACAATTTTCAGTGAGCAGGATTGATGCCTGATTATTCAACGTTGATCGGGTATTGGCCCCTGTCTGAGGAGCTGCCCTTCCCCTGATTCTCTGCTCTGTTGTAGATGTTTCCAGCTGTTCCTTCCAGGTAGAATGGTCCTCTCTTACAGGAGATCAGGTACCTTCAGTGCAGGGGAACATTTTCAGCACCATAACAGCTTCACCTCATCTTTTCCATCACCAAGTCATGGGGTTCACTCTCCTAGGAGTATCTCCTGCTCTTAAAAATTTGGTTGAAAATAAGATATGAGGAATTAGTTATTAAAGGAAGACATTCAGATCCCCACTTAAGGAATATTTCAGATTCCTCTCCACAGAAAAGGAAAACAACTAGAAGAATTAAAATTCTGCTTCAAAAAAAAAAATCAAAAACGGTCTTAATGGGTTTTACCTTTTCTCCCTACAAGAAAAGTGACAATGTCATCATATGCCTCTTTCCCTTATGAAGAATTACATGAGAAAAAGACATCACACACCTGTAATCCCAGCAGCTACAGGGGCTGAGGCAGGAGGATCACAAGTTCAAAGTCAGCTTCAGCAACAGCAAGCTGCTAAGCGACTCAGTGAGACCCTGTCTCTAAATAAAATACAAATTAGGACTGGGAATGTGGCTCAGTGAGCAAGTGCCCCTGAGTTTAATACCTTGTTACTCCCCTCCCCACCCCCAAAAAAGACATCTCACACACAAACACGTACATACACACACACCATTTGCCTGTATGTGGAGGCACCCACTAGATTCAGTTCAACCTCCAGTCTGCCCGTCAAGTTTACAGACCTGCAAGTGATCTTCCTATGCTATTGGGAACTTTGCAGACAGGCTTCATACAGTACATCAAATAAGAAGAATTAGAAGTTCTCCTGAAGATTTCTACATATTCCCCATGTGCCATTTTAAAATGGGAAAGGTGAAAACCTAATGCTCAATCAAAAGAGAACTTCTGAAATATTCCTCTCTGAGACCCTTACCAAGCCAGTCCCTTAGACACACAGATTCACTCACAACACAGTCTTTTCCCTTGGAGACTAGTTTTATTTTCACACAACCACTCTATCATTTGGTCACATTCTTCAAAATAATTCTGCCAGATGCACTCAAGTATTAATATAACAATCCAAAGCTTCCTACTATGCTATTTTCTTTTGCTTAAATAATCTCTCTTCTCTAATAAGTCAAAACTTCATTTTGTGAAGTTCCAGAGCTAAAAAAGCAAAGAGAAACATGGACATGCAACAAAAAATAAAGAGTAGTTACAAAGTATAGGCAATGAGGTTTATAATTTTAATTATAACAAATATTAAATATTATTATTTCATTGTTTCTCACAAGCATCCTATGTGATAGGCACTATCAGAATTCCATTCTGCAGAAAGAGAAGCATGACTGAAAGAGACTAAATAATTACCTTTAGGATCAGAGAGGTGGTTGGTGACAGCAGAAAATCAACCTTAGACCTACCAGACTGTAAAACCCATTATCTTAACCCCAAATTGTCCTTCAGTAATATCATCAGTAGAAATTTGATCCAGTCATTTTATTTCAAGGTACAAGAATATGTCCAGATTCTGTAGATGGTGCTGACAGGCCTCAGAATCAACTGGGTTATGAGACAAGACCAAGAGACTCGCACCTCAGTCCTAGATGGGTTTATAATCACGTGTGCAGAAATGGCAACGTAATGCCTGCCCCTGAATCTCAGGGAGTGCAGATAGTCCAAATATGACAAGAGATTCTGCCACACATTGTACTCCAACACACACTGGCATTACTGGCCTGACCTGCTGCTGCAATCTTTCTTTGCAAAGTCCCCGAACAACATGAGTCAGGCCAAGGGGCCATGAGTCCTCATCCAAACACTGCTTCAACTCCTCAAAACTCCTCCAGATCCAAAGGGTATGCTATTGCCCACACTGTACTCCTGGTGAGCATGTTACATACCACTTACTTGGTCTCCAGTGAATGGCCAAATCTATCCTAAATGCTCCCCCCTGGAGCTCCCCGGCAGGTCAGCCTCAATTACCCATCTGGAAAAGCCATGGGCCAAACTCTGGAGGGAAGAACAAGGAGAAGGGAGCAGGGATAGTTGTTTAGTGTTTGTCAAACCCAAGGGGAGCCAATGTCCTGTCATTGAGGAACATCTATCCTGTTCATTAGGTATGACTTCAATTTTTTTTTTCATGAATACTTCTGTTGCCAATGCGTGGCATGAAAGGGTTCAGCAAATTTAAAATCCTCCTGCCTCTCAACTTGTTGTTTTCCTGCCTGCACTCCAGCAGGTAAAACACCCACAGACTCACAGTACTCTGGGCTGTAGAATTCACAGGAGTCTATAATGTTCAGGTTATTTTTAAACTTTCAGGCCACTCTCCCTCCCTATGAACAGCAGGCCTGCCATTTAGAATGGTGTTTAACCCACACCCCACCTGCTTTGAAACTTTTGCTTTTTGTGTTAAAAGAAAAGAAGCAATCCTCTAAGCATGTGCACATATGCATGCACATACACACACATCTAAAAGCTGAAGACTGTCACCAGGTCAACAGGGGTGAAAGACCCAGCTAACCTAATGATGTCAAGATTGTGACATGGTGTATATGAAAATCCTTTGTCAACTCAGAGAGTCACACCACTGTGGGTGGTGATGTTGTTATATTTGCAGGGACAGACACCAAGCATTTTAGGTGAAGTCGAAAGACAACTTCTTACTCCCCAAAGGGAATTACAGGAGTTCAGTCAAAGCATTCAGGGTGCTTCATTTACCCAGGGAACTGGGCAGGAGCTGACTAAGAAAAGTTCTGTAATGATTTTCTTCAAATCAATTATCTTCTTTCTTAAGTGAGAAAATTAGGGGAAAGGGTAAGGAAATTCTAAAAACAAAAAGAAGAGATTAATTAGACATTTGTGGAAGACAGAAGTACTATGTGTTTACCTTGTTTTATCTGAAAAGGAATCCTATGAGGTATGGTTCATATCAACCATTTCTCAGATGAGACAACTAAGAACAAAAGAAGCTGTCTCTGAACTAGGATCACACAGAGCTGGATGTGAAGCCTGGACCTGCCCCATCTCACTATGCCCTTGCCGTGGTTGGAATGTCTGGATCCCCTTCAAAATTCATACTGAAATTCAATCCCCAATGCACCAGTATTAAGAAGTGGGGCCTTCATAATGTCATTTAGGCTAACAAGGGCTGCTCTTGCAGCTGGGGTTAGTGTCTTATAAAAAGGCTATAAAAGTCTTATAAAAAGAGGGAACTAACTAGGTTCCATTTGCCTTCTGCCACATGAGGACACAGCTTCCACCCGCTGCAAAGAAGGCAGTATTCGAGGCACTGTCCTGGAAGCAGAGAGCCTGTCTTGGTCTTGAACTTCCTGACCTCCATAACTGTCAAATCAATTTATATTGTTTATAAATTCCCTAGCCTGAGGTATTTTTGTTATAGCAACAGGAATGCACTGAGGCAACCTCACAGGAAGAGACAATCTGTAGGAGCAAGTGTAACCTGAGCCCTAAGGCTGGATGAAACTGATTCAAGGGGCCCGGAGAAAAAGAGTTTGGGGTCACTTGAAAGTCACTGTGGGCCAAGCAGTGGACACAGAGCCTCCTCCAAGCTATGGCCAAAGGGGAAAAGGTGAGAAGCCCCTCTGCCTGGAAACGATAGGCTCTGCATGAGCTCCAGATCTCCTTACAGTCACGCAGTCACCCAGGCTGTGGGAAACAGTGGGAACCGGATGTCCCCGATGGCCTCCCCCTGGTGGGACACCTCTCAGGGCAAACCCTAGTGCCTTTATGGTCCTAGTATTGTCATGGTGCTCCAAGACCCATCATAAAACAAGTGAAGCAACCTTTTACTCAGCAATTCTTTTAGCTGAAACTCCTGCCACATGAGAGAGTCGCTCTCTGGTGGAGGCCCCAAGTGATAAAATGATCCACCAGGTGAACTCAACACTTTCACAAATTAAAAAAAAAAAAAAAAAAAAAAAAAAGCCCTGAAATGTGTTTAAGTCGAAGCCTGCTTCCTGAAGGCACAGGCCCCTACAGGTTCCTATGTCTCCATGACTCGGCAAGAACAGTTTCCCTCACCTTCCTTCTTCTTGGACCATTTCCAAAGGTTGGTACCTCTCCCCCCATACTAATTGCACCTTTGTCTTCTTCTTCCCCCTCCTAAATGTGCATGTCCCCCTGATCCCAAGTCCTTCCTTCTTCACTATTCACACACTCTGGGTGATCTCATCCATCCAATGCAACTAAAGCTAACATCACAGTGTCTTGAGAAGAGTCCCAAAGGTACAGCTTTGGCCCTGTTCTTTTTGAGGTCTGGTACCATTTACAATTGCTCAAATGAGCTCCTCTACCTGGAAGGCCTGACCTCATCGTGAATCAACTGGTTTACAAACGAACTCATCCTCTTTCTGTCCCACCCAGCCCCTTCCCAGCCGCTAATTCTGTTTGCAGCATCACAATCTTCCCCTGACTGGGGTATAAAACTTTGAGTGCATCTTTAACTCCACTTCCCCACACCAGCCATGCTCCAAGTCCCTGGCATACCGCTTTCACAGTCTCTGCAGCACCAATTCTCAAGTCAGAACTTTATCCTTCTGCTCAGTAAATGAGAGAGGGCTCCTCACCCATCTTCCTCTTCCAGGATGTACCATAACAATTCATTGTTGGCTCTATTCTGGCCAGATCCTCACCCTAAGGGCGATCAAAATGAAGGACTTGTTCAATGTTGTATCTCCATGGGAAAACTCATTAATTTTTTTGTTGTTGAATGAGTGAGTTTTCTAGTCCTGGTCAAATATAACTATAGAGTCGTTATAATCAGATTTGAAAGCAAAGTTAAGTGTCTTCCATTCCACATCCTTGTTACCACCCCATTACAATATCTCCCACTACTGCTCCATGGAAGCAGGACAGTTGATCGTTCCTAAACATAGCTTGAAATTTTCCTCCTGTATGTCATCTCTCATTTTCTTTCTCCCTTCCTTCCCTGTTTCCACAGCCACCAGTCAAAGGAGTAAAAAAAAAAAAAAAAAAAAAACCACCACCACAACAAAAACCATTTAGGCTTAAAAGCCCAGTTTCACATGATACCGTTACTATGAAGCATTTTGTGATCATATGACAAAAGTGATCTCTCACTCCTCTGAGTACCTTTGGCACTTGATGTCACCCTGCCCTGGAGACTGTGTTATATACCTCTTCTTCCCCACTGTACTGCAAGGGCTTGACTTATCATCCTTGCCATCTCCATAGTAATAAATGCACTGTCTCATGTATCATGCACATTTACATGTGTATTGAAGGTGTGGAGAAGTGCATGAATAAATTAATGGTAACTACAGACAAAGCCAAGTGCACAGAAGCAGGGTACGGACTCCTCAGAATCTGCACCATAGTGGGGTAATGTGGGAGAAGCTAGAACTAATAAGCCTGATCTGGAGAAAATCAGTTCAGCTCAAGGAAGATCATCCTCAACTCTCACCTCACAGGCACAAGCACAACCTGCAAACCAATCAGGGTCAGATGAATGACCCAGTCCATGGAGGCAGATACAGTGGTCATTGTGAACTTGCAAAGCTCACAGTGTCTTGAGATCAAGAAGTTTTGTTTGTTAGAAGAAATAAGATGGGGATGTTTCCAACTCATTTCAGTGTATTTATGTTTCCATAGACATGACGTTGGCTGAAATGGCTTGTGTTAAATGGGTCATTTGAATTTAGAGCCACACATATCAACCATACATATGGGACGTGGCCATACACATCAGCCTCTTCTTCAATTCTCACCATCTTATAGATGAGAAAAGACATGCGCGGCAGGGTGTCTTCACCTCAGCACTACCAACATTTTTGAGTCACACAGTTCTTTGTCATGTGGGTTGTCCTGTGCATTGCAAAAAGTCCAGCAGCATTCCTGGCCTCTAACCACTAGATGCCAGATGCACCCTCCTCCTCAGATGTGAAAATCAAAAATGTTTCCAAACACTTCCAAATGTCCCTTGGGAGGCAAAATCACCCCCTGGTTAAGACCATTGGTGTACAGCAATTAAGTGAATTTCTCACGATCACACGACTGACATCATAACCAGAGGTACAGGGACCCCCAGTGCAACACACTTGCCACCTCGTGCACGCCTTTTGTGTTTTCCCTCGTGTCTGGGAAGCCCCAGCCTTTGGGAGTTGGAGTGCACTTAGAGCTGCACCTCTCATTTTCCTATGGCCTTATAGCCACACAGGGGGTTTCACACCTCCAGATAAAAGAGACACATTTTCAGCAGAGACTGAAGAGAGAACCCAGGCCAAAAAAGGTGACCACCACCCAGCAGCATTGGCTTAAAGCTAAAGGCAACTGGGTCTCACCTGTCAGATTTCTCCTGCCACTGAATAGTCAGAAATGTGGTCATAAAGTACCAACAAGAATAGGATCTCTCCCTTAGAGAGGCAGTAAGAACCCCCATATTCGTGTTTCAAACTCAGCAAACCCCACCCCTCTGCTAGTCCTCCTGTTTCCTTCTCCCTATCATTTTTGAAGCTAGAGTCCTTCCACCTTTCCTGTCACCAACCTTTGTGGCTCCCACTTTTGCTTCTAGAATTTGCCTGCACTAAAATTGGAGACCCCTCTCCCTGATTTTTGATTCTGATCTTTTATTTCCTAAAAAGACTCAGTCACCTCAGGCAAGCTATCTGCTGGAGCTGCTGTAAGGAACTGCCAATGATCACCTTCTAAGTGAACTGTCATTAGCTAAAGCACTCATGTACCACGGAGGGGGCGACAAGTAATTGCCCATTAATGCACTGCTGCTCCAGCTCACGTCCTTCCTCATAGTCAGTCCAGGACGCTTACTAAGCTCTTGGTTAGGAACATCCCAAGACTAAGAGGTCTGTATGGATAACATATGGGGACCACTTACGCTAAGGCAAACTTCTTGTAAATTTCTGGAAAAACTAGTAAAGTATGAGAATATATCTCCAAATATATGTTAAAAGGGATATTGCATAACATGCAAAATATAAAAGAAAATTCTTAGGTGGGAAGGGAAAACAAATAAGTAAGTGTGTGGATTGAAAGTGCAGCTGCCCCAAGGGCAGTGATCAGTCCTGGTAAGAGAGGATTTAATAGGAGGGTCTTAATGATTACTTAAGAGCAAGTGTATATGTGAGGGCACACTTAAAAAGAAGTTGGAACCAAGACTCTGCACTAAGCTGGGACACCTGAAAAAATGCCTTCAGTGAAATAACACATTGCATACAATCAACTCTACAGAGAAGATATGTAATTAGGAAACTTATGCCTCAGAGTGGGTGAGAAAAGCAAAATCCTGAAAAATCAAAACCCAAGATAGATTACCTATAATAAATAAAGGACTTGTAATGGATAATTTGAATTGTCAACTTGATTGGATTAAGAGACAACAAGGATTAAGAGCTGATGGGTGTTTCAATGAGGGTAAGTCTAGGAATGATTGGTTTGTGGGATAGCCAACTGAAATGGAGACCCTTCTTAAGCATGGGTAGCACCATCCAATAGGGTGATGGCTTGGATGGAATAAATGTTGGAAGAACAAGGAAGCAGCAGCAGACGCAAGCTCGATTCTTCTTGAAAGGGTTATTTATTACTGCTGCGATCATCTCGGGATATAGGACTCTTGCTTCTTCACTCTTCCAAAGCAGACTCTGACAGTGATTCTCCAGAAGCCTTCTGTCTCATACTAGGTAGGGTAGCACCATTGATCCCTCTTGTTCTGGGGCTTTAGCCTTTTGGACTGTGCAGCTAGTGCTTCCAGCCTGCAGACAGTCATTGTGGACTATCCAGCTTCTGGTTGTGTAAACCAACCTAATAAGTCCCCTTTTTAAAATTATGCTTCCTGTTGATTTTGTTCCTCTAGAGAACCCTAATACAGGACTTATGAGCTGAATTTACACTACATGTTTAGTAGTGTTCAGGAACTCTTAAACGAAAAATAAGTAAATAAATAACACTCCTGGATTAAGTCAGAGAATCAAAGAAACGCACTCAATGAGGCTATTCTCACAACCCAGAGTAAACTGTATTTCTATAGGAAAAAGCAACTGCTACTAGACATGACCTTGTAGTGAGAACTTTAAAATCACCTAGGGAAATAATCTAGCATCAGGAAATGTTAACTGACAATCAACATGAAGATTAGAGCCTGAGAATTTGAAATTATAGAAAGTGTATGTAAAGAAAGAAAACAATAGAATACATGAAAAAATGATAAATTTGAGAAAGTAGCAAATAAAAGTATCATAGTGAAACACATATTCATTTAAGTTAAAGGCAATCAATAGGCTAACTTTAAAATTAGACACAGCTAAGGAGAGTATCAGTAAATAGGAAAATACAGATGAGAAAACTCCCCCAATAAACAGCCCAGAGAGATAAAGAGAGGAATATGATTAAATCTCAGAGACATGGAAAAATGGTGAAAAATCCAGAATATACCTAAAGAGAGTTCTAAATAGAGAGATGGAGAGAATTTTAAGAGTTACAGGATAATGTTTCTAGTATTAATGAAAATACAAATCCTCAGAATCAAGTATTTCAATGAGTTGTAAGTCAGATGATCTCTGAGTATTAAATAGTTCTTCCTATGCTAGTGAAATATCAAAAGATCCAAAAGTGCAAAAGAAAAATCTTAAAAGCATCCGGACAGAACAGATAGATTACCAATGAAAACAGCAACAAGATAATCAGTAATAATAATAATGAAAGCCAAGAATTAATGGAATATTATTTTCAAGTGTTGAGAATACTCAGCTAAATTATTACTCAAAATTGAGGTTAAAATAAATACTGCTTCAAAATAAAATAAAGAAGAGTTTTCTAATCAAGTTCAGTGAAATAAATATTATGAGGCATTCTGCAACAAGTAAATTTAAATGAAAGAAAAAAATGGCATGCAAGACAATGACATGATAAGCAAAAGATATTGATGAGTAGGAGGACAGTTTATATATATATATGTATATATATATATATATATACACACACACACACACACACACACACACACACACATACACACACACACGGAGAAGTTGCAACTAAATTACTTGACAACAATGCCATAATTGTCAAATGTAAGGTGTTATTCAGAAGGAAAACAGCCTTGACATGAGATATCAGAATAGAATACTCACTAAAATTATTTCTATTAAATATTGGACTTGAAGTACTAGTCAATGTAATAAGTGAAGAAAAAAGAATAAAATGGCATATGGATTATAAGGGAATAAACATGATTGTCATTATTCACAGTTGATGCTGTCTATATACAAAATATAAGAGAGCTTACCAAAAAAAGCCATTTGAGCCATTTGAAGTCATGAGAATGGTCTGTAAGTATACTGAATATAAAACAGTGTACAAGAGTACAAGTTTTGCTGTACCTATAACAAAGGATCTGAAAATACATTTATTAAAAGATACCATGCAGTAGAACAAAACCATAAAGCACCTACAACCAAATCAAATAAAAGATATTAAAAAAAGTTTTTAAACTATCTTGAGGGTCTTTAAGGAAGATCTAAGCATAGGAAGAACTATTTCATACTCAGAGATTAAAAACTAAATAACTTGAAATGGCAATCCACTCCCAAATTAACATATAAGTTCATTTAATTCTTATAAAAATCATATTTTTAAATGAAATGTGACAAATTGATACTAAAAGTCATATGGATGAATCAAAGGCAATTGCTAAAAGCATTTGGCAAGGGTGTAGAAAGAATTTACTCTAATATCAAAACTACAAAGTTTGAAGAACCAAATTAGTAAGACATAGTGAGGGGAATATTCTATTTGTATATTCCTGGTGGGATAAAATAAGATATCCAGAGGTAGTGGGAAAGAATTGCCTCACCACTTCATGGTGTTGAGCCCAAAGACTAATCGGCCTGGGGGGGGCGGGGGGAGGACGACATAAAATTGGAGCATACCTCACACTGTACACAAAAAAATCAATTCCAGATAGGATCAAAGAGACAAATGTGATAAGCAAAACTGTAAAAACTTTTAGTTAAAAAATGTAAATGACTTCGTTTTTATCTCAGTATGAAAAGAATTTTTATGAGACAAGATGAACAAAAATCATAAAAGCAAAAGCAGATAAATTTTACTACACTAAAATTAACAACTCTGCATGACAAAAAGCACCATAAACAAAGTGAAAAAGACAAGTTGTGTGGAAGAAGATATTTACAACCCGCAAATCATATGTAGAATATATATAAGAACTCTCATAAATTATAAAAAAGATATGTCACCTGATAAAAATCTGAACAAAGAATATGAACCTATAATTCACAGGAGAGGGAATCTAAATGTCCAACAAACATATATTAAATGACATCCATCCAATTGGCAAATTTTAATAATTGATCATCTCAAGTTTTGAAGATACACAGAAATGGTAACTCTGCATATGTTGGTGTACAAATGGCCATCACATCAAAGCCATTTGGTAATAAACATGGAAATGAACATCTGCAAATCAGCAACGCTGCCTTTAGGTATCTATCTTAGAGAAATTCTCACACATGTACCCAAAGAGATGTGGACTAGAATGATCATTTTAACATTACTTATAATAACCCCCCCCCAAAAAAAGAAAGAAAAAGAGCAAGAAAAAAACTTGTAAATTCCTAGTAAATTAAGAACTTTAATATAGTCATACGATGGAGTTCTATACAGAAAGTGAAATAATGAACTAAGCGTGTGTGTGTGTAATATTTGGTAAATATTTAAAATGAATATTCACATTGCTGCAAAAATATTCATTCTATGTATCAGTCACATTAAACTTTAAAACACAAAAACACTCATACACATTCATTAATATATAGGTAGCAAAATTACAAAAATACCAATTTCAGAGAAGTGGTCATTTCTGGAATGAGGAACAAGGAATAAAGGTTTTTTTAAAAAGTGCATCTGTAACATTGTACTTCCTTAAAAGTAGGAAAGAGATGAAGCAAACATGGCAAATGTTATCATTCATTTAATCTTGAGAGTGGGTAAAAGGATATCCCTTAATTGTTTCCTACTCAAAACATTTGAAATATAACATAACTGTTACTTTTCCTAATTAAAAGACCCATTGTTGGGCAAAGATGTAGAGGACCTCATCCACCTTTGTCAGGACTGTAATTAGTACAAGCAGACTTAAGGAAGACCACACAGTACTTCTCAAGAGCCATAAATGTGCAGAGCCTTGCTTTAAAAATTCCAGTTCTAGGAACTAGAATTTGTCTTTATCCGATCACCAGACTCACACACAAATATGCATTTATAAAACTAGCAACTGGATTGGTAATTGGAATATCAAAAACTACAATCTGTATTGTACTAAGTGAACAAAAATGAGGCACTGGCTAATACATTATAACAGTCATGTAATGAAACTTTTGCAAGTATTTTAAAGCATATAGTAAAATAATATTTAATGATACAGGACACTGTTCATAATATATTATTAATCAGTAAAGCAAGTTACAAAGCAAGATGTGCCCACTATAATCCTCATTTAGAAATAATCAACTGTGTGGGTATATTTATGAGTATACACATACATACATAGGTAAGGGAAAACTAGAAGAATATTTACCTAATGTTAATGATTAATAACTGTACATGATGAGATTGTGGAAGATTCTGATTTCCTTCTGTGTACTTTTCCATATTTTCTAAAACAAACATAAAATATTTTTTGTAATTTAGAAAGGATCAAATCTATGATGGGCGCGAGGTTCACATGAGTGGCTCCCATCAGCCACTCTCATAGACTGATGCTTCATTTCACAGGAACTAGTATTACTCTTTAGTTGGGTGAGTGAAGAAGACAGCACAAGGGAGAGATGCCCTAGAGTTTGATTGCCAAGTGGGAAGGCACTGCCTGGGGTGTGGAATCTACCATCCACAAAATGGATTGGACAATCCTGTCTAAGCACCTCACAGGGCACCATCACAGTAATACATAGAGGGACCCAGCTTTGAGCCTCTAAAAGTAAGGGTTCAACTCTAGCCTCCAGAATAACTCCGGAGGAATATTTTGAAATGATCTATTACCTCCCTTACTGGCACAAACTCCAGAATCCCTAGAATCCTGAAAGGAAGTCAGTCAGGTGAGAGCCAAGGTTGAACACACTTCAATCAATCCCCACGGATCTTGACCTTGCCACAGGATTTATTCACTGTGGGAGCAGTTAGCGGGCAGAAAAGCGTGCATCAGGCACTTTCTTTTTTTTTTTATTGTTGGTCGTTCAAAACATTACATAGTTATTAATATATCATATTTCACAGTTTGATTCAAGTGGGTTATGAACTCCCATTTTTACCCCGTATACAGATTGCTGTATCACATCAGTTACACTTCCATTGATTTACATATTGCCATTCTAGTGACTGATGTATTCTGCTGTCTATCCTATTCTCTATTATCCCCCTTCCCCTCGCCTCCCCTCCCCTCCCCTTTTCTCTCTCTACCCCCTCTACTGTAAATCATTTCTTCCACTTGTATTATTCTTCTCTTACCCCTCCTTTCCTCTTATATGTAATTTTGTATAACCCTGAGGATCACCTTCCATTTCCATGCGATTTCCCTTCTCACTCCCTTTCCCTCCCACCTCTCATCCCTGTTTAATGGTAATCTTCTTCTCAAGCTCTTCGTCCCTACCCTGTCCTTGGTTACTCCCCTTATATCAAAGAAGTCATTTGGCATTTGTTTTTTAAGGATTGGCTGGCTTCACTTAGCATATCTGCTCTAATGCCATCCATTTCCCTCCAAATTCTATGATTTTGTCATTTTTTAATGCAGAGTAATACTCCATTGTGTATAAATGCCACATTTTTTTATCCATTCATCTATTGAAGGGCATCTAGGTTGGTTCCACAATCTTGCTATTGTGAATTGTGCTGCTATGAACATCGATGAAGCAGTGTCCCTGTAGCATGCTCTTATTAGGTCTTTTTTTTTTATTTTATTGTTGGTTGTTCAAAACATTACATAGTTCTTAATATACCATATTTCACAGATTGATTCAAGTGGGTTATGAACTCCCATTTTTACCCCGTATACAGATTGCTGTGTCACATCAGTTACATTTCCATTGATTTACAAATTGCCTTTCTAGTGACTGATGTATTCTGCTGTCTATCCCATTCTCCACTGTCCCCCCTCCCCTCCTCTCCCCTCCCCTCCCCTTCTCTCTCTCCATCCCCTCTACTATAAATCGTTTCTTCCACTTATATAATTTTTCTCCTACTCCTCCTTTCCTCTTATATGTAATTGTGTATAACCCTGAGGCTCACCTTCCAATTCCATGCAATTTCCCTTAACTCTCACTTTCCCTCCCGCCTATCATCCCTGTTTAATATTATTCTTCTTCTCCAGCTCTTCGTCTCTACCCTGTCCTTGGTTACTCCCCTTATATCAAAGAAGACATTTGACATTTGTTTTTTAAGGATTGGCTAGCTTCACTTAGCATAATCTGCTCTAATGCCATCCATTTCCCTCCAAATTCTATGATTTTGTCATTTCTTATTGCAGAGTAATACTCCATTGTGTATAAATGCCACATTTTTTAATCCATTCATCTATTGAAGGGCATCTAGGTTGGTTCCACAATCTTGCTATTGTGAATTGTGCTGCTATGAACATCGATGTAGCAGTGTCCCTGTAGCATGCTCTTTTTAGGTCTTTAGGGAATAGACTGAGAAGGGGAATAGCTGGGTCAAATGGTGGTTCCATTCCCAGCTTTCCAAGAAATCTCCATACTGCTTTCCAAATTGGCTGCACCAATTTGCAGTCCCACCAACAATGAACAAGTGTACCCTTTTCCCCGCATCCTCTCCAGCACTTGTTGTTGTTGGACTTCATAATGGCTGCCAATCTTACTGGAGTGAGATGGTATCTTAGGGTGGTTTTGATTTGCATTTCTCTAACTGCTAGAGATGGAGAGAATTTTTTCATGTACTTATTGATTGATTGTATGTCCTCCTCTGAGAAGTGTCTGTTCAGGTCCTTGGCCCATTTGTTGATTGGGTTATTTGTTATATTATTGTCTAATTTTTTGAGTTCTTTGTATAAGCTGGATATTAGGGCTCTATCTGAAGTGTGTGGAGTAAAGATTTGTTCCCAGGATGTAGGCTCCCTGTTTATCTCTCTTATTGTTTCTTTTGCTGAGAAAAAACTTTTTAGTTTGAGTAAGTCCCATTTGTTGATTCTAGTTGTTAACTCTTGGGTATCCTATTGAGGAATTTGGAGCCCGACCCCACAGTATGTAGATCATAGCCAACTTTTTCTTCTATCAGACGCCGTGTCTCTGATTTAATATCAAGCTCCTTGATCCATTTTGAGTTAACTTTTGTGCATGGCGAGAGAAAGGGATTCAGTTTCATTTTGATGCAAATGGATTTCCAGTTTTCCCAGCACCATTTGTTGAAGATGCTATCCTTTCTCCATTGCATGTTTTTAGCTCCTCTATCAAATATAAGATAGTTGTAGTTTTGTGGATTGGTTACTGTGTCCTCTATTCTGTACCATTGGTCCACCCACCTGTTTTGGTACCAGTACCATGCTGTTTTTGTTACTATTGCTCTGTAGTATAGTTTGAAGTCTGGTATCGCTATACCGCCTGCATCAGGCACTTTCCACACTGAAATCATTCAATTCTCACAACTCCATTCAGTAGGTGTGATCAATCTCCATACTGCAGATGCAAAGCTGAGACCAAGGCCACACATCTAGGGACTGGTCAAGCTAGAACTGAAACCCAGCGCTTTAGGAATCCAAGACGTAGACTTGTCCTATTAAACTAATTAGTTTTCAATAATCAAAGCAGTATTTCCTTACATGCTTACCCATGAATCACTTTCCTCACATGAAATAACTACTTGAAGTGAATTAAACAGATAAAAGGGAAGTTTAACTAAGTGGGGGACCCAGGCTAGTTCTTCCAAGGATGCACCATGGAACGGTTTGAGCAATTTCCTGAGATTACAGAGCCCCAAAAGCTGAAGTCTTACTATTATGTTCAAGAGGTGAGGAAGGTCTACTTCTTCCTGAACCACACATTAAGCTCCAGAGGTGAGCCATCACTGAGAAACCTGGCCCTCCACCCGGCACCCATCTCAATCTAGCCTTGCCTTATGAATGCCCTTGTCTCAAACTACACAGGCTCTGCTCCTTGGGCCATGATCCCTCCCTCACCTGACCTGTGGAGGAGCCTCCTTGCTGCTCATCCTGCCTCCCTTCAATCTGTTCTCGCAACTGCAACCAAAGTCATCTTGTTAAAAAGTACATCAAATCGTGTCCTGGCCTGCCTGAGTCAACACTCCTAATGACCCTGATTCTCAGAATGAGATGTAAACTTCTGTCCTCACCAGCTCCTCATCACCTGCCTGTCTTAGCCTGGGATCTCCAGAAAGCAGAGCCTCAGATGTCTTCACTGAGAAATGCCATCACACCGGAGCAGGAGTGAGGAAAACAGGAGGTAAGGCAGGCAGTAAAGAGAGAGCCAATAAGAGGGCATGTTACTAAGCCACCTGTTATGGTTCGGATGTGAGCTGTCCCCCAAAAGCTCATGTGTGAGCCAATGCAAGAAGGTGTAGAGGTGAAACGATTGGATTGGGAGAGTTGTGACCCAATCAGTGGAGTGACGCCCTGATATGAATTAACTTGTCAGTAACTATAGGCAGGTGGGGTGTGGCTGGAGGAGGCGGGTCACTGGGGACGTGACTGGGGACTTATATTTTGTCCCTAGTGAGTGGTAGTCTCTCTCTGTTTTCTGTAACCATGTCCTAAGCAGCTTTCCTTCACCATGCCCTTCTACCACGATGCCCTGTCTCAGGCCTCGATCAATGGAGCCAGCCATCTATGGACTGAGACCTCCGAGACTATGAGCCAAAATAAGCATTTTCTTCTCCAGGTTGTTTTTGTCGGGTCTTTTGGTCACAGTGATGAAAACGCTGACTAAAATACCAGCCCCGCTCCAGGATAACTGTGTCTGTCTCAGGATGGTCCGGTGGGACCCAGAGCTCCTCTGTTGGATCTCTCCTGGACCAGAAATTCATTGTGCAGAGAATAAATCTCCTCTTCAACCTCCAGTTGCCCGAGAGCCTGGAGGAGTTCGTGGGTCAGTGTCAACAGGGCAGTTCCGGGGTAAGAAACAATTGTTTCTTGAATGTGTGTTGAATACTTAGAGGGTGGATGGGTAAGTAAGTTATTTAAACAGAAAACCAGAGGAATCGGTGAAAAGGCCAACACGCGGTAATGCAATGTACCAAAAGCAAGGGCCCCTCGAAAATGAAGTCAAGACCCCACATTTTCTGTATTCTTGGGCTTGAAGACTCCCAGCTAGGGGCTACTGAATCCACAGACCTCAAAACCTGGCAAGACACCCCTCAGCTTCTCTGTGTTTCTTAGAAGTGGCTTTTGGCAGCCCAATCCTGGCTCCCTCTTCCCTCTTTTCTCTTCCTCATTGAAGGTGGTAGAAATCAACCCATCGTGTTTCTTAAGAATTTTGTTCTCCACGCAAGGGACTTACAAAGCTCCACCCTGAAAGAGGGAGCACATGCTTAGTTGATTCCAAAATGGCCAGGACAACAGGAAAATGCTACTCCCTTCTTTTTTTCTCTGCTTTTGCCTTTTGGCAGGCACAGGAAGTTGTGGGAATCGCCAGGAGGTGAGGGCGGGGGACAGAGGGGGATTGCAGTACCAGGAACTCCAGAAGCAGCAGCCTGAGACCCCCTGGGTCTTCTTGGGTCTCCATGGCCTACCTCCAACCAGCTGGAGACCCCAAGCCAGCTTCCGTGGCAATGGAAGGACAAATCAGGGCAAGAGAAAATCCTGACGCACTGCTGAAAAGGGCAGCTTGAAGAACGCAGCAGGTTTTCTGGGAAGTTGCTGGAAAGGCAGGGAACGGGAACTAGAGGAGTGAGTGCAGGAGGGGGCTCTGCCTGCTGTGGGAGCTGCTCACAGGTGCAGATGGAAGGCCCACACCATGCCCAGAACCCACACAGGCTGACATCCCCACCACTGTCAACCCCCCGTCTCCCTACATGTCCTGGCCTCCCACAACCCTGGGAAGAGATGATCCTGCCCACAGTGGGAACATAGCAGGGTCTCAGAGCACCACCAGTTAGTTCTCCTTTTGCCATTCAGAAACCATGTTGAGCTGAGACGTTTCCCCTGTTCTTGGCCTCAGACATTTGCTCAACTTCATAGATGCATTCAACTCCTGAAGGGTCAGCAGGTGAGGACGCAGGCTGAGCCAGAACCAAGCAGTGGGCTTTGTGGGAACTTGCCGGTTATGCACATCCCCAGGGGGTAGGGAGCAGCTCTGGCCCCCAGCCCTACACATGTGCCCAGCAACGTGAAATCCACTAGGCCTCCCTGTAGAAGTTGCCTGTACTAGCCAGCCACAGTAATGCCTCCGACTGTCATCGATATCCCCTAGTCCCCAACACTGGAGTCACTCAACTTACAAGGAACAACATGCCTTGGCTAACAGCCTCTCCCCTTCCCAGACTGCCCAGGTAGGGCTGGCCCTATCTCTACAGCAGCTCCTCAAAGCCATCTACCCACCAAAGTCATCCTCCTTCCTTATTGCAAAGTTTGTGTCCCGCTCCCAGTTCAAGTTAAAATCAGGTGTGGCCTTGCAGGGGCAGGGAGGTGGGGGATTAGGTCATGAGGGTGGAGCACTCATGAACAGGATCAGAGCCCTTATAAAAGGGGCTCTAGAGGGATCCCTTGTCCCTTCCACCACGTGAAGACACCATGAAAGGAAAGCCATCTTTTTTGTAATTATTTATTTTTATTTCTTTAGGTGTAGATGGACACAACACAATGCCTTTATTTTTATGTGGTGCTGAGGATCGAACCCGGGTCCCGCCTGTGCTAGGCGAACGCTCTATCACTGAGCCACAATCTCAACCCCGGGAAAGCCATCTTTGAGGAAGCTGGCTCTCACCAGACAAGCAATCTGCTACTGTCTTGATCTTGGACTTCCCATCCTCCAGACTGTGAGAAATACATGTTTGTGGCTCTAAGCTGCCCAGCTAAAGGCACTTCACTCTAGCAGCAAAGGGACTAAGACACTTGCCTTTTAGTAGAGAAGCTAAAGTAAGACCCCTGGCCTCTTCCCAGCAACCTCCGAAATCTCAGCCAGGAAGTCTTGAAGATTACAATTATGACTTTTCCCTTTCCAACCCTCTGGGGAAAGACAGGTGGAGGAGGAAGAGAAAAGAAAGTCTTCTCCACCTCCAGCTGTCACATCCCACGATCCCACAGCTAATGCTGCAGGTAAATATTAGCTCCCATTGGAGTTGAAGAATACCAAAGAGAGGGTGAGACAGAGAGATGCAGAGAGGGTGAACATGAATCTCTGCTGCTTAGCACCTTCCTAGCAGCGTGGGAAGCTGGTTGAATAAGCAAAACATGAGCTCTCAACTCCAGGCACATAAATAAGCTCAAATAGACTCACTGCTCCAGCAGCCTGTGGGAGAGCCCCAAAGAAGAAGGGCTGGCTCCCTTGGTCCCTGCCCTCTCCACGCCTTCCAGCCACTCCGTTCCCGGAGGCAAGGACTCCTTTCTCTGGAAGAGGAGGAGGTAGGGAAAGATGAGAAGACTCTAAGCAAAGGAGGAGATTGAGTATGTTCCAAGAGAATACCTCAGATCACAGAGCAAGGACACCCCTCCCTAACCCTCACACTGCCACCACAGCAAGACTCGACTCCTCATCCAGAAATCACAGATACCACCCTCTGCACCCAGTGTGTGATCTCTAGCCTAGTGGACTCTCTCCTCTTGACCCCGGAGGCCTCCACAGCCTCCTGCTCCCCGCCCATTTCTCCTGCACCAATTTCCACGCTTCCTATGCTTCTTCCTCACTCAGTTGCACCAGTAGCAATGACATGTTCCCTGCCCAGAAGCCCTTGATCATGAATCCTACAGGACTCCAAATGGACCCATCTTCAACTTCTGTCCCATGCCCTTCCCATCCTCCTTTCCAATTCCTGGGCTCAACATCCCTGACACCAAACTCCCCTCCTCCTCCAGCCACATGTCCTTCCTACATTACTCAGTGGTGACCAGTCTGGCCTCAGTCCCCCAGGCTTGTGCTGCTGTTCCTCCCTCTCGTGTTGACCCAATCAACACGTCCTGCTGAGACTTCCCGCATTCTGTCAGTCCCCTCTGTGACACAGCCTGCCACCACTGCTCACTGAGTCCTCCTCACAGAGCGAGGACCACCCCAGTGTGGGTGCTGCCATCGAGGGTGACGCTTAGGGCATGGATCCCAGGCACAAGGCCAGAATGAGCAAAGTCAGGCTGACCCAATAGCAAGTCCAAATGATGGTCAAGGACCGAAGCCCAAGGTCCAAACTAGAGATGAGCTGGTGCGCACCAGATGAGAAGGCTTAGCCAAGGTGAAAAACAAGTATGTGAGATGGAGGTGGAGCTGGAATACAAGGGGGACTGGGCCATAGACTCAGTGACGGTAACAAGTGGCTCAGGACAGTGACTTGGTTGACACAAGGGAGTCTGATCGGGTTTTACTGTAGTAATAGCTGGGTGAACTGGCAAAGCCAGTAAGCAGACAGGACTTCTGAGCCTGTCCCCTGCTGCCCTAAACAAACTTTTTAAAATCTTGCTCCCAAGCTTTCCTCACATTATTCCCACAAGAGAAAGTTCCCCTGTGTCTCAAAGCCTCCCATACTTGCAGTTCCTCATCTTTATTGGTCCAAACCCCTGGAGCTCTCCCTGAACACACTACGTAATAACCACCCCTGATTCCAGCCCTTTGTGCCCACGAGTGCTTCTCTTGGTTTCATATCTCGAGGATGAGCAAAATTTTGAAAGTTAACTAACAGAATGCAGCCAACTTTTTATTTTCCTAAGTAGGGGCTTTCAGAAACAACTGCCACTATTTACACCCCAACATTTCATAGAGGAAAGGGCACTTAGCACTAAAAATGTTGAAAGGATATAATCTCAGCAAATCCCATAAAATAAATTTAGCCTTATGAAATAATCACTTACTTGCCCTATTTTTATCATTTCACAGCCAACGGATGAAAATGTTGTCATCAACAGGCACAAATCCATAAATTAGCATTTGGGAATATCACAGATATAGATTTCTCATTTGACATTTAATCACACGGCGCTCTGCATTTTTGTTTAGTTTTGTTTTCTCTCGTACTGTTTATCCAACTCTTCAGCTTTGCGTGTCTTCTCTGCACGCTAGACGGCAAGATCCCCGGGGTCAAGCTCGGCCTTACGTTCTCTGTATCCTCCACAGTGCACAAAGCCTGGAGTACGTGGAATAAATTCCAAGTGCATGGATGTCAGGTCAGAGCAGGAAAATACTTAAACAAAAAAAGGGGGGAGGGTAAGAGGGAGATGACAAACAACAACAGGGGTGGCGGGAAGAGGGCACAATTGCACTTTCTGCCCCAAGTCCTGGATTGATACTGATAAAAACATCTGCCTATGATACACGTGGTCCAGCCTAGAATAATACCCCAGATGCATTAGTTCAAGTTTCCCAAACCCTCAAAATGTCACCTACTTTTGCAGCAGCTATGTGGAGGTGGAGCATCCTCTTGGGAGTCAAGATGGAGCTATATCTGCTCTGCCTTTAGGGTCTCCTTTCACCTCTTCGTGGCCTCAGCAGGCTCCCTGCTAAATACCTTTATTTTAGATCGGATGGGAAGGTCCCTCCTAATTCACAATGCTGTAACTTTCCACTGCCATTTTATCAGGAATATATGAACAGGGATAATGCCTTCCCTGAACCCTCCAGGACTTGCTCCTATACCTTGTCCTGGACTCTGGACATCCGCGCTCAGCAGTGAATTTCAAGGAGAGGCAACAGTATCAACGAGTTCAGAGGTCTGACCACCAGCTCTTGGGAGGAACCTCAACACCCACAATTCTGGAGCAGAATATAAAAGGGTCACCTGTCACAGCACCAGTGTTCTCCCTGGGAACCTTGAAGGAGATGGACCTCTCCAGTCCCTCCTCAGCATGTTCTCCACCCATCCTTCCTGACTCTTGTATTATTTAAATATGTGCTGGGACCAAAAAGAAAAAGAAATCCCTTAAAGACAGGAGCTGTTTCTCAAAATCTCTGCGTTCTTTACAGAATCGAGATCTGACCTTTGCACCTCCAACTCTAGGTACTCAGTAAATATTTGAGAAAAAGAAAAAAAAAAAATGTGAGTCGGGAAGTTGCCACTGCATTCCAGGCAGTTCTCAGAAACCGAAACCACAAAAACATTAACTCTTAATTTTACTGTAGAATAAGGAATTAAAGTGATTTCCTCTGCCTCGCCTCTTGTGCGCTAACTCATACGTACTGGCATAGCAAAGCAAACTGTAGCATGTAAAAAAGAATTTCGTGGAAAAAGGATGGTTTGAACGAAAATACAATTTCTGGGGACAAGGTCATTTTTATCCAAATGCTTGAAATGCACTGGTTTCAGGGAAATACTGCCACAAAGTGTCCACATACAAGTCCATCAATATTTGGAGACACTAAAACTGTCCTCCTGATGGCCACTACAGGGACAGCAACAAGGCACGTCTGGGAAAGAATCCAAGCTGGTAAATGTCTGTGTTGGCTCTTCTAGAATCTGGAGGAGCAGGAATCGGGGGGAGGCGCAGGGCACAGGAAGCCATCCTGAGAAGCTCCACAGGACACAGGTCCAGGGGAAAGAGTGGGGAGTGGGAAAAGAGGAAGTGTCCTGCTAGGTCTTGTACGGGGTACTGACCTACCCATAGACACTGCAAAAAAACAGGTCAGGGTGGGGTGGCCACACCAGGAAATGCTTCCTTGGGAGAAACGTTCCAAAGAAGACTGATAGGAAACTGGCAAGCACCTGCCAGACCTGGCTGAGGTGGGCTGGGAGCTGCATCCCAGCTTCCTGGATGCTTTCCAATCCCTCTCCACCACCTGCCTCCCCAAGGCATCCCCACAGGGCCCCAAGGAACAGAGTTTGCAAACCACTAGCAAGGTGTAAGCGAGCCAACCCTCGGGTCCAAAGGCTGGAGCCACAGTTCATTCCTTAACCTCGGACTCCCCTCAGCCTCTGCTCCTGGTCTGCAGTATCCTCTGAAGTGCCTGCTGAAGGCCTGCAGGTGACCGCGCCTCGGAGGAACAGCGCCACACAAAAGCATGCAGTCCCATTCCTTCCGAGAGGCAGCATCTATCTTGCCTACCCCAACCAGGGGGTAAGTTCCTGAAGGGCAGTGACCAGTGACATTCTCAGATTGCTTTGGCACACCTCTTGGTCCTTGGGTTCTGCCAGTTCCTCCTGTCCCTGCTTAAAACACTGTTTTCTCACTTGCCACAGGATAACGTCCACAGTCCTCATCCATAACCCTTTCTTCTTCTTCAATACATTCTTCCTGAAGACGCTCACCCAATCCAAGCCTCAGCTTTTAGGCCCATGGCTCTCAATTAGAGTATCCTGAGCCATAACCTCTCTTTGTCCTGGCTCTTGGTTTTTTTTTTTTTTTTTTTTAGAGAAGAGAGAGAGAGAGAGAGAGAGAGAGAGAGAGAGAGAGAGAGAGAGAGAGAATTTTTTTTTAATATTTATTTTTTTTTTTAGTTCTCGGCGGACACAACATCTTTGTTGGTATGTGGTGCTGAGGATCGAACCCGGGCCGCACGCATGCCAGGCGAGTGCGCTACCGCTTGAGCCACATCCCCAGCCCTGGCTCTTGGTTTTTGTTTTCGTTTTTAAAAAAACCCTTTACCCAAAGAGAGATGTCAAAAATATTGAACTGATATGGCAAGGGTACTAATCAGATCTTGGGGGGGTCCAAGGGACAGGATTAGTTAGGATGTGCAAGGTGGTGGAGGGGAACTTGAACAAGGGGCTGCTCAGGACAGAGGCTGCTTATCCGTGACACAGCAGTATTTCAGTGTTTTCCTAACCATCCTGGATTCATGTGTGATACCAACTCAACCTCGATCCCTGGCTGTCCCACACACCCCTCAAATTTACAAATCCACACTACACCCCACCTTCCTGCACCTGCCCCATCCTCTATGCCCCCACGGTAATGAATGGCCGTGTTATCATCTGCTCTGTTGCCTAAGCTGGGACTCAGAGTATCCTTGTTGCCGTCTCCTTCTCTTCTATCCCATCCTATCACTCACAGTCCTGTCCTTCCAATTCCTACACATCTCTCAAATACACTCACTCTCCCCATCCCAGTCCTTAAATCAGCCTCCTGCTTTTCTCACTTAGGACTATTGTAATGGGCTCCCTGACTCTGGGGCTGCCTCCTCTAAACCATTCTCTATAACTCAGTCAACATCATCTTCTTTAAAGCCAAATTCAATCATGCAACTGTTCCACAATCATGCAGTAGCTCAGCCTTTCCCCGAGGTTAAGCACTCACTTCTTCACTTGGCCTATAGAGCATCGCCTAGGTTTTTAGTTCCTGCTCATCTAACCTCTCTTCGTCCACCGTACATTTCATTACTGCCCTCTAGACTCACCCATAATCTCTGCTTCTAATTCTCTCCTTTGCCTGAAAACTGTCTGGCTTCTGGAGGTTTGCCCATGCCGTCTAATCTGCCTAGAACTCTTCTTGAATCCCTTACACACACACACACACACACACACACACACACACACACACTGCTCACCAATGTGTCTGTCTCCAATGTGTCTGTCAAGTCTTCCCCAACTACCAACTGCTGGCTGGGTGGGGCCTGCTGCTGCCCTCACCATCCCTATACTCCCCTGCCTATCGTTGCAACGATAGCACTGCATTTGCCTTCTTTTAATAGAGAGGTTTGTCTTTTGTTTGTTTGTTTATTTTTTGATGCCAAAGTAGATGCTTGAGGGCTGGGGATGTGGCTCAAGCGGTAGCGCGCTCGCCTGGCATGCGTGCGGCCCAGGTTCGATCCTCAGCACCACATACAAACAAAGATGTTGTGTCCGCCGAGAACTAAAAAATAAATATTAAAAATTCTCTCTCTCTCTCTCTCCTCTCTCACTCTCTCTAAAAAAACAAAAAAAACAACAACAACAAAAAAAAAGTAGATGCTTGATTCATGTTTCCTGAGATGAAACCAAGGAGCCTGCATCCTAGTACTTTCATGTGAAGTGGCTTGTGGGAAAGAACTGGCCATGCAACCGAAAGGGACTCCAGGAGTCTGCTCACCCAGGCTCCTGCCTGGGCCTCCCACCCCGCTAAATGAAAACAGGAAGGCATCACACCACTTTGTACAACACTCTGACTCTCAGTGCCAAGGAGAAAGGTGAGAGGAGATTACAATAGATACTGTAGCCAGGACCCAGAGCAAGTTGGCACCTCCCTCGTAATCCTGACATGTCAGAGGCAGCTTAACCAACGTGCAAGGACAGATCATGGTGCACTGCCAGCCTGCCAGGGCAGTACCAAACTGGAAGAAAAAAATCAAGAACACTGAAGTAGGACGAAGCTGATCATATTCTTTAAAAGTGTCCATGGGATCACGCATATTTGTCCTCATGGGACGGAAATAGTGGCAGCTTCCACGAGTTGTTATGTGGCAGGCCTCTTAGGAGGGGAACTGAATGTCTCTCGGGATTTTCTAACTGGGGCACAAACCAATATCTCTGGTGTGCAAATGTGAGCTTCCAAAGGGCCGCAAGGTCAACAGTCTTCCCAGATCCAGAACACCGGCGTGAGCAAGAAATCGGTTCAAACACCACTGGGGTGTTTTGCAGAATTGGCACCTTCCAGATGTGGCCCTGCCAACAGCCACACCAAACCTGGCACTGCCACCTGCCCCACCCTGTCTCCTTTTGTCCCCGAAGTTCCTGGAAGGTCTTACTCTTCAGAGCTCCCCCAGCTCTGACCCAGCTGTCAAGCTGCTCTAAGGCTCAGTTCCAGTCAACTGTGATAACAAGGACTGCTCTCAGAATCCCAGGCAGCTCAGACAAGCAGAAAAGATGAGGGACTTGAACCACCTTTTGCAAGGTCCTAGCCTCCTTATGCCATGTCAGGGTAGGACAGAGTAGGGGTAATGCTGTAGGTGGATTTTTTTTTTTTTTTTTGGTACCAGGGATTGAAATGAGAGGTGCTTAACTGCTGAGGCACATCCCCATCCCTTTTTATTTTTTATTTAGAGCCGGAGTCT
The DNA here is from genome assembly GCF_964194105.1 of Spermophilus citellus. Taxonomy (NCBI): domain Eukaryota; kingdom Metazoa; phylum Chordata; class Mammalia; order Rodentia; family Sciuridae; genus Spermophilus; species Spermophilus citellus. The sequence goes on from NC_138187.1 coordinate 152,480,443, forward strand.
GACTGAGTTGCATAGTGCCTCACTAAGTTACTGAGGCTGGCTTTGAACACACAATCCTCCTGCCTCGGCGTCCGGAGCTGCTGGGATTACAGGTGTGTGCCACCATGTCTGGCATTATAGTTGGATCTTGAATGTTCTGAAAGGCCAGGAATTAAAGGCTTGGTCCTCCAATTTGGCACTATTGGGAGGTGGTGGAACTTCTAAGAGGTGGGACCTAGTGGAAGGAAGGTTGGTCTTTGGGGTGTGCCTTCAAAGGGGATATGGAGCCCCAGCACTTCCTGGCTCTTTTTCTTTTTTTGCTTCCTGGCCATGAAGCGAGAAGTTCTGTTTTACACATGCTACTGTCATAATATGCTGCCTCACCAGAATCACAAAGCAATAGAGACAACTTTCTTGGACTGGAACCTCCAACTGTGATCCAAAATATATTTTCTTTGTAAGTTGATTGTCTCAGGTATTTTGTTACAGTAATGGAAAGCTAACTAACCACAGATAAGATACCTCTTTAAGCCACTCTTAGATGACTTAGAATTCAACCCAGGCAATGGTCCTGACACAGAGTTTCCTCACTTTCTCAATGGTCTCTGCTGTCCCAGGTGGAAATGCAAACTTGGTCCTGCTGCTTCTCAGAGACTGAAGAAGGGTAACATGAGTAATTTACACTCTACCTCAAGCTCAGACCTCAAACAGACTAGAGTGAACTTAAAGGAAGCATGTATCTTTGAACAAACTGAATTTCAGGCTCTCATTTGAGATCCCAGGAGAAATATGCTATAGTGGAAAAATAACTAGACTAAATAACTAGATACAACAATACAAATAATAACTAGATTTTGGAGTCTTAACCTCCTGGTCAAATCCTGCCTCTATCAATTCCTAGTGTATGGACCTTAGGCAAGTCACTTAATTTCTCTAAATCTCAGCTACTTCATTCATTTACTGAGCTGTTAGCATGAGGAAATGTATGTGCAAGTCCAACATGAGACTTAGAAGACAGTAGGTGCTCAATAAGCATTAGTTTCCCTCTTCCCCATTGTAACCTCTAGAATTTAAGTTAAATGCATTGTGGGGTTTGAGAAATAAACAAATGTGACAGGCAGAAGTTGCCACCAAAGCGATCTACATACAAATGCCCAGAATCTGTAAAGTAAAAGAATTAAGGTTGCAGATGGAATTAAGGCCATTCCTCATACGACCTTGAAAAGGAGAGATCGCCTTGGATTCTCACAGTCTCATCTATCTCATCACATGATCTAAGTCACATGAGCCTTTCAAATTAAAAAAAAAAAAACAGGCAAAAGAAATAGCCCTTCATTTCAGCCAGCAATAAAATGGAGAGTGCACACTAAGACTGCAGAGAAATGAATCCTACCAGCCACCAGAACGGGCAAGGATCCCATTCTCTCTCAGAGCCAGACTCTGGGCAGGAGCCATCGGCTGACACCTCGACCGTAGTCCAGTGAGACCCAACTACACTTCCGCCATACAAAGCTGGATGACAATAAACTTCTGAGGTTTCTGAGCCACTAAATTTGCGGTTGCTTGTAACAGCAGAAATAGTAAAACAAGTACTTGCTCAAATATAGATTCGTTTTATGATATAGTTCTATTTTTATAAGGAAAAAAATCCAAAAATGGAATAATAAGCAGTTTTTTTTCCCCTCGGTTAACTACTCCCAAGAGAAACCTGGATATCCTGAGATTTTTAGGCTCTCAGTCACTAATTCAGACAACTTTCTTCCTGGTGGCAGCTGGTGAATGGAGGTGTGACATTTGAGAACTTATCAAACAACCCTAAAATGCAGAATAACATCACACATGTGAAAAGCAATGAGCCAGATTACCCTGGGATTTAGAAAGGACCCAACAGGTGCAATTCCAAAGAACAACCCTTCTAAGAAATGTGCAATTTGGAAACGGGAAACAAACCAGGTGCCATTTACATTAACATGGGTATCTAGAAATAAAACAGTGATCTAGTAGGTGCCACAACCCCACAGCTTCCAGAAGAGCCTTCCAAGTGACACCTATGACATGGTACATGATGTTTCCCATCATGTTAGAATCTGCTGCGCACCCAGACTACAGGGTGCAAGTAATCCAAAGGCACATGCTACAACGGGGGTTGAGCTGAGAGCATTTGGATCAAGATAAACCCTTGCTGTCAGTCTTGAGTACTTCTGGATCTAGACAGCCCAAGCCAAAATGCTGCAAACATTAATTCAGCCTGGCATTTGATAATCTGTTTAAATGTCTCTGAATCTTCCTATAGTGCATTAGCCACCCCAACACCAGACGCAAGAAGAAGCTGATAAGTAGTTCATACTGATGGAAGCCCACAGCCCCTCTAATGAAATAGCAGTCTGCTGTATTAAGGATATAACCTCTAATATCTTTATTCATCAGGCCACTGAATTCTGACACTTTCAGAATGCAACACTTGGTACCAAGCAAGCCCAGGCCCTTTGGATGAGCTTCACTTCTGCTCTGTAATGGGCAGAGGCAAAATCTATGCTGTGGTACAAAGTCAGAGTGGTACCTCTGTGCTGACCTTATACCTACTGGAATACTCTGGATCAAAGGCTCCTGCCACGTCCTCTCCCATCCTGGAAGTTTCCCCAATGAACATCATAGTTGAGCAATATAAGATGTCCCCAAGCATCCAACCAAGGTCAGCCCTGCTGGCGAGCACAAAAGGAACCAGCCTGGAAAATTGATGCTATTTCACCTTGAGTGCAAGTCTTCAGGTGAGTTCCGAGATAACTTGGTGACAGTCATTTTCAGAAAGAATGTGCGTTCATTCTCACATTCCTCTTCTTCCCATGAATCTGGCAGTGCTCAGTGTAGCGGGCTGTGAGAGCAATTATCTCCTGGAGGGTGGGTTGCTGAGAATTCTACTGAACCAATGGAAATTCTGGAGTCACATGCAAAGATGCAAAGATATGTTCCCACTGGGATGCTTCCCTTTTGGGGACCCGAATGATCCTTCCTGTAGGAACTACTAATTCAGCAAGTGAGGTAAAGCTGGAACCAGATTTGTCAAATGCTCCAACTTCTAACTCTCTACCTTGAAATATTCCACCTGTGTGTGAGGCTGATCACTCCAGTTCCACCAGGGCAGGAACACTGTTCTGCATCCCCTGTTGGACCTTATACTCCTGATGTAACGCCAAGCACAGAGCAGATGGGCAGCAAAGACGTGGGTGGGCTGAGGGAAGCTCCCCACCAGTAGGCCAGCTAAATGAGGGGCTGGCTCCAGGCCAGAGAATCACCACCTTCCTTCATCCTCGCCTCCTGCCTCATTCTCACCTCCCAGCCTCATCCTCACTTCCCAGGAGCAAGGGAAATAGATTCAATACTCCAGGTCTTCTGATCTGTTCATCATTTTCTCTCATTTGATTGAATTCATTTAAAAATACAAAAGAGGCATTTTTGAATGATGTTAATTTGGAAATATAGGAAGGAACAAATATTGAGTTGGAAAATTACATATTGTATTTTAATCTGTTTTTTTCTTTTCATTTGCAAAAGAAGAAACCACACATTTCCTTTAAAACACTAAGTTCCCAAGTACATGGAAAAGAAGAACTGGTTAGTGCTTAGGAACAAAGTAGGAATGAGCCAATTTTCCTGCTTTTTAATGAATTCAAGGTCAGGAGACATGAAAACAAATATATATATAGGAGAGGTGATCAAGAGAGCAATCTCAGGACACACCCCCCTCCTCTCCCTCTATTTTATTGTGTTTTAAGAATACACCTGGATCTGGTACAGGAAAACAAGAATGCCACTGGTGAACCAGAGATGTGAGCACTTTCTAAAATATTAAAAGCCAGTGGTTAAAAATTGACGAGAGAGAGAGAGAGAGAGAGAGAGAGAGAGAGAGAGAGAGAGAGAGAGAGAGAGGAACCACAGCTTGAAAAAGTGGAACTGAATTGCCCCAAGGTATGAGCAACTCCGGAAGGCTCCGGTGCTCTCATGGTGGCAGCCAGCTGATGCACAGGGCACCCAGAGCTTTTGAGCTGGCTGGCTGCCCCCACCTCCCCACTCGGGCTGGGCCACACCAGCAGAGGAGCCAGGGCTGGAGCAGGGAGTGCACCTGCTGGGCTCAGATGGGAGGCCCAGAGGCCCAGACAGACATCCGGGAAGCCGAGCTATTCCTCTTCCCACTCTGGCTCACATCTGCTTCTCCCCAGAATTCTCCATCTCATTCTACCCTGTGGATACAGCCCAACACCTAGCTGCCATCTCTTCTCTGCCTTTCTCTGTATCGCCCAATTAATCATCAAGTTCTGTAATTCTGCCTTTCAATTCCCCTCTTCTCTTCCCATTGGCCATTCTCTCTCTTTCTCCATTCTCTTCCACGTGACCAAGAGCACAGTCTCCTTACCTTGGGGGGCACCACAAAGCCATTGGGGGTGTTCAGTGGATTGGCGGCAAAGGCACCCAGCTCAAATAATGGCCAGGCTTTCGCTTGACTGTCCTGGGGTGCGCTGACTGGGAGTGGGTCCCTGGGGTGCACTGACTAGGAGTGGGTCGCTTGGAACAGAGGAGGAGCTATCAAGGGACCAAAGGAAAAGAGGGAGAATGATTTAGCCCTGGAAGTGGGACCGAGAGCAAGGCATTAGGAGGAAGAACTGAGATCCTAAAAAGGAATTCAAAGAAGTTTGTCCAGACCATGTACAATATAAAATGTCTTCCTCATCCAGCCCCAGAGAATCTCCAGTGAAAGCTCTATTTCTCATCCATGTGCTAGGAAGCCAGATTATTTTTAGGATTCATTAAAGCACCAAGTCCTGCTTTGAGGTGGGTGCAGGATAAGAGCTGGCATATCTAGATCGCATGCACCATCCAAGACTCGGTGCTACAAGAGGAAGAGGAAGGATTCTGGAATTGGAGGATCTGGAATTGAATCCTGGCTTCACCTCTTCCCACTGGAGTGACCACCGTCTGACGCAAAGCATCACTGTTCTCTTATCTGTAAAATGGAGGTCAGAATCCCTGCCCCCCAGCCCCGGCTGTGGCATGACATCACACCTCAGAACCACGTATCTTTGTGAATCTTCGGTGGGATGCCAATCCGGTGGCCCTGCCTGCCACAGGCTGCCTGCCTTTTCACGTCTGCATATTTCTTGTGCTTCTCCTCAGGAGCGCACTTGGCTTTGAAGCACTAGGGAAGCAATCCGGAAACAACCCAGCACAAGGTGGAACCCAGCACAAGGTGGATCTGCCACCGTCTACTTGTGGCAGACAGAGGGGTGACCTGGGCTTTGGTTGAGAAACTCAAGGCAGGACAGTTCTGTCCAGTCCCTTACCTCCACCTGGGATACAATAGTTCCCACAGGGCTTTTGTACATTTTATAGATTAGATCTACGAGGTAGAGATTCTTCCCACATTTTGCAAAGGAAGAAACTGTACAGACACAGTTGGCAGAGCCAGGGCCAGAACTCGGGTTCAGTCTGCCATTCCCTGCTGAGCTGCAATGACCCTCTGCACATGGCCGGCTCACCTCCATCGGTACCCCACCCCCTCTTGGCTCATGAGCTTTCTGCTTTGCCCTTCCTGTGCTAAGGGAAAAGAGGAATGTCACAATGAGCCAGAGGGATGAGGGTGACCAGGGGGTTTCTGTTCTGTGGAAACAGAACCCTGTGGAGGGAGCAGCCTGAAGATGGGACAGCTGGGCCCAGGGCACGGAGACACTTTTTCACTTGGGGTGGAACATCACCAGTTGAGCCCCGGACCCACCATGTCACCACCTTCTGGATATGGACGGAAGGGAGGGGACAGAGGGTACAAAAGGGCTGAGCATGGGGAACCTCTGGGCTTATGTGAACTCTAAGGACCAGGACACAAGCATATCCCCAAGCTCCTTCTGGTCTTACAGAACCAGGAAATCCTGATATCCAAAGAGGCCCTGTGGGCTCCCTGCCTCTGGGTGGCAGGCCATGCTGGCCCACTCCAGCAGAGGAAGTAGGGAGGCAGGTTGGGAGGAGAAGGTTCAAGAACAATGTGAGCAGCACAGACAAAGCCCTTTGGTTCCACACCTGTAGCTTCTCACCTAAGCCCAATCCTCCCCCACCCATGCCAGTGTCACGGGAAGCAGAGCTGCTGCCTCCTGTGGCTCATGACATGGCAAGCCAGAGTCCCAGGTCCACATGGGCTCCAAAATGCAGTGGTCAACCACACACGCCGAGAACGAGTAGACACGACAGTGTTTCTGTCTGAGCTGCCAGATGAGACAAGTTCAGGCTTCCCCAACTCTCAGCCCCCCTCCTTTCCTCCATCACCCCCTCCCAGGCTGCTTCCCATGTTCCCCAAACAGAGCTCTCCTACTGCCAGCCACTTCCTCTGGCCCCCTTCCTACTGTGCTGCGCGGATTCAGAACACACCCGAGTTCGCCTCCAGCTCAAACACACTTGCAGCTGCCCACAAGCCCCAGCTCCCCTGCAGGCCCAGCCAGGCAGGAAGACAGAAGGCAGAGGCGGCGCTTGATCGATTCCTGCAAGGTCCACTGTCAGGGAGCTCCTCCACATGCAGCGTGTCGCCTCTGAAGTCTGAGCACCAGAACACAGGTGTCCACGTGTCTGCACCCAGCATATGCTACGACAGAGCATAGCTGGCCTTTCCAATGTCACTGTGCTCTTAAAGCTCATCTGCATCCACCAGCACCTTCTTGGTATCGACAAGCAAATGTTAAAAGCACTGATTCATTAACTAAGCCAATTAAAAATAGTAATGGTAAAAGGAGACCTCACCACCCATTAGGGGACACACAGTCCCTGAGGGACAGAAATCCTGCTTTTCCAGACTCTGGGAAGAGCTGGGCATTTTCCTAGCAGTGGCCATGGACAGAGCATCTTCTCTTTAGAGTATGGAGTCACCGCGGTCATGCAAGTTATTTCAACTTTTTCGGTCATTGACACCACCCGCCTTCGCTCGCCTCTGCCTACCCTGCAGGTGCAAATAAGACCAATCACTCCTCCAAACTCGGGGAGTGTCAGCTCCCTATTGTTCTGTGGCTAATTGACAGCTTCTTTGACACACATACAACTTCCAGTCTACCTCCCCAGGTCCACCCCTGCCCTGAAGCATTGTGCTACTCAGTATATCTGTGTATTTTAAAAACTGAAGTGAATTACAATTAATTTCCTTTGAAGAATTTCAAGAAACCCCTGGGGGAATCAGTAAGCAGGGTTGGGAATTACTGAGGTAAGATTTCTCTCCTAGGGATGGGGAACTTTTCAGTCTTGCCTCTTCATCTCCTTCTATGGAAGCAGATGACAATTGCCTCCTCCCCCACCGCTCCCCGCACACTCACACATCCTAAAGAAATAGGTAGCCCAATGCTGGAGACCATTTTCCTAAGAAAACATCTACCTGATCACAGGTACTGCCTGAGAGTGTGGTCGCCAAACCATGCTGAGATAATTGACGTGAAAGTACTTTTGAAAGGTATAAAGCATTCTATAAATGTAAGTCCTTATTATTTCCTATTATTACTATTATTGCATAAAGGAATGTACTTGATGTACCACACTCTATTTACTGTACAATCTAGAGCATTCTGGCCATCTTACTGAAATTGCTCCCTAGGTTTCTGTCCCCCAGCACTTAGTAGGCTTTCAATGTATATGTTTGAGATTGGATTAATTTGAACAGATTTCCAGAGAGGTGTTTCTGAAATGGAAAAAGATGTTGCTTCCTGTAGGACTGGATTTGGCCATCATTATTTTTAGGTTTTTACACCCGTGGCCAGATGAGATATTATTCTCTCCGCAGATGGTACTACACTGTCACTTTGGGCAAGATCTGATTTGGGCTGGGAGAATGCCTCAGATAATAAGCCTCTTGCCAGGATAAATATGTACACACTAAAAATGCTGCCAATAAAACATGGGAATTAAAGGTGACAGGTACTGAGAGTTCGTCACTGCCAGTCGCCATGCTGGGTGCTGCAGACCTTGCTCCCGCTTGGGATGACAGACTCGGTTGTACTTAGCAGTTTTCTCCACCTGCAGCTTGGACCAGTTTGGGGGGCCAAAAGAGAAAGCAGCCCTAAGTGGCAGAGATCAAGTTATGCCTACTTGAGCTTTCAGACGCTGGTGTAAAGGCAATTCTTAAAAACAAGCAAATAAAAAAAAACATTCTTTAGATTGAGGGAATATGAATCTGGTCTTCTGAGACTCATAGGAAAATATTTCAGATCTGAGATTTGTGTGATGTCATATACATGTTGTTATTCCACATCTCTGAAAGGATTCCAAAGCAGTGGGCTTTTCCCTGTTCATCCTTAATTCCCACTTTCAAACCCCTACCCCCAGCATGGGCTCCTTCTCTGACATATGTAACATGGAACCTTGAAGATTCATAAATCCATAAGAACTAGGAGGTGTTTGGTGGGTACACTTTTATTTGCATCATAAAATGTTATGGATTTCATTCAGTTTCTATTTTTTTTTTTCACCCAACATCTGAACGTCTATCCACTGAGTGGTAACTATGTACAGGCTCCTCTACTGCATAGCCCATAGCTGTGTCCACCACACTCTCCTTATCTGTCCCTTTTGCTGTGGGCATCCAGATTGTCTCTAGCTCCCTGTTGTCACAGCAGTACTACCGTGAAATCTTGGTTCATGTCTTTTCAGACCTATACAAAGACTTCTCTTAAGAATTCTCTGGCATTGTACAAAGAATGCCAGAGTGGGACTTTTGGGTCACATTTCATTTCACTGGAATCCTCTGGAATAGTTGTGCCAGTTATGGTCCCACCAGGAGTCCATGGAAGTTTCCATCTCTCACCTCAGTGTCAACGGTGGTACTGTCCACCTTTCTGAATTTTGATGTGTATAAAGAATTTTTCGTTTGCATAGTTTCCATTTGCACTTCTCTAGGGATTTCTGGCTTAAAATATCATCTGATTGACAATCTTTCACTCAAACTCTCCCACTCCCACCAAAATATGCTAAAGAAAAAGAAACAAAAAAAAAAAAGTCATCTAAGAAATGAGAATGGTAACGGAACAGAACAAACCCACTGGCTTAGAAGAATCTCCATAAATGCGCCATCCCTCATTTGCAATCCCTGCTCCACATCATAGGGACCCAGTGGCTGCACTACCCAATAAAACAGGAAGTCAGTCTTCTCTGGCATGAGCATAACTTCTAAAGCAGACAGAATATGCTAGCTTTCAGTGCCTCAGATTCTAGAGCCATCATGAGTCCAAAACTCCTAAGAAAAGGGACAGGAAGTGGGAGCTGTGGGTAGAACTGGCTGAGCATATTGTGTTCTGAGATGTAGACAGTCAGCCCTCCATTTCCTCAGCTTCCACATCTGCAGATTCAATCAACCTCAAATAGAAAATATCTAGAAAAATTGGCATCTGTACTGAGCATGTCCAGTACATTCTTGTCATCATTCCTTAAGCAACATGATACACAACTATTTACATAACATTAACATGGTACCAGGTATTCTAAGTAATCTAGAGATGATTTAAATTATACAGGAAGAAGGCACAGGTTACATGGAAATACTGCACTGTTCCACAAAAGGGACTGGAGCATCCACAAATACTGAGGGACAAGTGCATGATAAAATGTGGAGGGTGGGGTTGGAGACAGGACTCACCCTGGCAATAACACCCTTGGAGGGGGCAGCTATTGCTCCCCCCACAGGCCTTCTTTAACTCCTTGGTGTGTACTGGTATCAGAACAACACAGATGGTGGAGTCCTCTGTGGGAAAAGAGACTGGAGGAAGCTTAGGTCAAAAGTTGGATTTAAGCCTCAGGAACCCAGAGACGGGACGAAGCCTGGATCTATCAATGTGGGAGCCATCTGCACATGTATTTGTACAAACTCAAAAACTGGATGAGATTCTGCAGGGGGTGAACACAGAGGAGCAGCCAGAACCCAACACTGAGGCACACATACCTTCAAGGTATAGCACAGGAGGAAGAACTAGCAACAGGACTAAAGAGGAACAGTCAAAGACACAAGAGGAACTTGAGAACACCATCCATCACAAAAGCCAGGAAAGATACGTGTTTCAGAATGAGATTAGTCGACTTTATCAGGGTCCTTGAGAAGTCAAATAAAATAGAAAAGGCCTGGACCAGGAGCACAGAGGTCACTAATGACATTGCCAAGAGCAGTTTTGGGAAACAGAAACGTGTGAGGGTGGTTGAGAAGGAGAGATGAGAAAGTGCAGCTGATAGTGACAACTCTCTAAAGGAGAGCAGAGAAAGGGATGGAGGATAGAAGGACGAGGTCAAGGGAAGGCAGGTTTGGTGGGTTTTTTATGTGAGATTCCACAGCATGTTTTCACACTGGTGGAAATGATCCAACAGAGATGGAGAAGCTTTCATGCAGGAGGAAGGAGGAATGAGATCAAGGGCATTTGTGGAAATTTTTTAAAGAAAATATAAATTGACAGATGTTAGACTGCACACGTGAGCCATGTAGTGAGAAGGGACACCAATGGTGATATGAGGTCATTGGTGGTACACAGTCTTCAGGATGACCAGTCAGAGGTGACCAGGAGGTCACTGAAGTCACAAGAAATGAGCAATTAGTGATAGTTCCTAGTTGTTCCTGTTTTTATGAGTAACAGATTTGGGGTTCTTTTATTGTGTTTTTTAATTGACAAATAATAACTATTTACATTTGTAGGATGTAAACTGATGTCTTTACACATATTTACATTGTGGGATGATTGAATAAAGTTAATTGGCACATTTATCACTTCACATATTCATTGTTTTTTGTAGCGACACTTAGAATCTACTCTTTTAGCCACTCTGGAATATCCAGTGTACTATTACTAATCATAACTACCACGCTGTACAACAGATCTCTAAAACATGCTCTCCTGTCTAACTAAAACCTTATACCCTTTGAGAAACATCTCCCACTTCCTCATCTCCCCTCCCAGCCTCTGGTAACCACCATTCTATGGTTCTGTGAGTTCAACTGCTTTAGATTCCACATATAAGTGAGACCATGTGATATTTGTCTTTCTCTGCCTGGTTCATTTCAGTTAGCACAAAGTCCTCAAGATTCATCCATGTTGTCCACAAGAGACAGAATTTCCTTCTGTTCTTAGGGCTGAATAGCATTCCATTGGGTGCACAGGTACCTTATTATCCATCCACCCATTGAGTGACACTGAGCTTGATTCCATATCTTGGCCCTTATGACAATGCTGTAGTGAATGTGGCAGTGCAGATGTCTCTTCAAAATACTGATTTTATTTTCACTGGATACATACCCAGAAGTAGGATTGCTGGATCATATGGTAATTCTATTTTTAGCTCTTGAGGCACTTCCATATGGTTCCCATTATGGCAATATTAATTTACATTCCTGCCAACCGTGTACAAGAGTTAGCTCCCTCTCCTCTGCATCTTCGCCAACACTTATCTCTTTGACTTTTTGAGAATAACTATTCTACCCCATGTGCACTGATGACTCACCATATTTTTAACTTTCATTTCCCTAATTATTAGCAATGTTGACCATTTTTTTTTCCATGTATCCATTGGTCGTTTGTCTTCTTCTGAGAAATGTCTATTTGGGTTCTTTGCCCACTTTTCTACAGTTATTTGCATTCCTGCTATTGAGTTATTTGAATTCTGTATGATGTATTTTTATATTAAGCCCTTGTCAGACATAAGGTTTGCAAATACCTTCTCCCAATCCATGGGTTATCACTTCACTTAGGCAACAGATGTTTTGAAATTGCATAATATTGTGCTATAATATCCTGCTATTGCACAATGTTTTGTTACCAATCACTGAACTCTTTTTGAACTTCAGATAACTTTACTCCATAAATAGCAGTAAGCTGGAATAAGCCTACCCTAGATATTCCAATTAAAAGGACTCCTTTAGCTGTATTATGTGAGAATCCAAAAAGATAACCAGATGCATAAAAACATATATGGAGAGCCTATGATGTATCAGAAACTGTCCTGGGCATAAATAAATGGCTTTGGTTCCAGCAATAAGTTCATTTCGCCCTGACAGAACAGTCAGGAAAATTCTCTGAGAGGAGAGGAGATGTGAGCTCAGACCTGAAGGACAAAAAGGAATCCGCTGCATAGAACAGAAGGTGAAGTTCTAGACAGAAGACACAGACTGTACACAGTGCCAGAACAGGAAGAGAGAGAAATCCAGAGGGCTCGGGGGACAGAGAGGACAGATAACCTGTGGGAGATGGGGCGAGACGGAAGTGGTACCAGGTCAGGCAGCGCTTTACAGGCCCTGGGAGTTTGGAGCACCATGGAATGCCAATGTTAAGTGTCCAGGAGAAATATACAAAATAAAAATGCCTTGCCTAAATGCCAGCATCAGCCTTCAGAAAAAGTATCTCAGTCATAATTTCAATAAAATCCGGACCTCAAAAAATACACCCTTAGCAAGAAATATGGAATCCAATGAGACACCATTTTTCATCTAAGTGTTATTCTTTTCTTTTCAGGAGGGGAGGTGAATGATGGGTGTTAGCAAGAGTACAGGGGAAAGGGTACCCTGCTGTTCGTAGAAGTAAAAATTGGTGAAAATTTTCAGTAGAGGAAACAATTACATAATTCTTACGCAGTAAATTTCACTTCCAGTAATTTTATCCTAAGGAAATTCTCAAAACTGCAGTCAAAACTGCATATCACCTCTCCATAATTCATTCTCCACGCAGCAGCTAAAAAGGTATTTTTAAAGCCTAGATTGGTTCATTCTAGTGGTGTGCTGGTAAATGTTTAACAACTGGCTCTCTGGGAAAAGAAAGCCCTGATTCGTAGCATCTACTAGAAATTTCTGTGGTACAAGTACTCTCATCCTACCTGATTTCAAGTTACCAATGTCAAGGAATACAGAGTCCGAAAGAGATGGGAACAATAAGTTCTCAAAAGCGTGCGTGGCACACCACAGAGTTCATTCATTTCCCTCTTCTACACAAGAATCCTCCAGTGTGTGTCCATTACACCTTCCAATAACATCCACACTCCTTATGCTGCCCCCAAAGCTCCCCATGAGCATGTCATCCCTGCTCCTCCTTTTCCTGTCCCCACTCCCCATCACTCCCTGCTTCTGAATCCTGATTAAACTCCCCAAGATCAAGTCCACTGCAGAGTCTGGCCCTTTCCAAGCTCTTCTCCTTGTCATTCAAACATTGGCTCAAATGTCAGAAGACATAAATGCTCAGAAAGGTCCTCCCTGACCACTCTCCCTGAAGTTGCCACCCCTTAGTTCATTGCACTGCCTTTGACTGATAGCCCTTGTCACTGTCTGAACTTAACCCTGCTTATTTATCACATCTCCCCACTAAAACTCAAACTCCATGAGCTCAAACACCTGTTTAATCTTGGTTACCCCTGTCACTCCCAGGATTTAGCAAAATATTTAGCACATACTAAGTACTCAATAGTTATTGAATCCTGATAAATAGATTAATTTATAATAACAAAAAAATTTTAAATCACATAAATGTTCAATGATAGAACTGGTGAAACAAACATTATGGGTCATTAACTCTCTACTAGGAACTATGATTAGCACTTTATGTTTATGTCTCTTAATCTGCCCAACAGCCCTACGAGGTGAGCACTAATATTATTCCTGTTTTACAGATAAGGAAATATCTCAAGAGGGTAAGCAATTCGCCAAAGCTACACAAAGCCAAGTAGGTAAGTGAAGTCCAAGTCTGCTTCACCGGTGCAGGTCATCTCAGAATCCAGGGATAGGGTCGGAGGCTTCACAAAGACCAGCAAGCATGATGTGTTGGTCTAAGGGTTCCTGCTGAGCCAGTGTAGACGGGGTATTTCCTTATTTCTCATTTGGCTGCTGCCGCCTATTGGCAGTCCCCTTGCTTTTTGACAAGGAGGAATACCTTAAAGGAAGGAGGCTGGGGATGCGGCTCAGTGGTACGCACTTGCCTAGCAGGCACCAGACCCTGCATTCAATCCCCGGCACTGCCAAAAGGAGGAGGGGAAGAAGACAATGACGAAGACTGCAGGAAGTGAGGTTTTTGTGTGCGAATTCCTAGCTTAACCACACAATAGCATCAAAATCCCTCCCTGAGCATCAATCACTAGCCATTACAAACCAGGTCTTCAAAAACTACCTAATGATATTATTATAATGCTCACTATACAATGAAAAGTGAAAGCAGAATAGAAAGATATATGTATCCTATAAGAGCTCAAGAAAAAGAAATTTAAAAAATTAAAAAAGAAATTTAAAGTAAAATTTATATAAATATATAGTTCTCAGGAAAATATCAGAGATGAGCACACCAAAATGCTAGCTATGGTCAGATTGGAGTGGATTAGGAATACTGTTTATATTCTTCTTTATACTCATCTATATTTTCCAATTATTTCCCAATGAGACTGTTTTTTGTAATGAGAGGGGGAAAAACACATTATCACATGTTTTAAATGACTGAAGATTTTGACGGCAATGGAATGTGAAACTGAGAGAACAGCAAACAGCCCAGATTAAAGGAGGATGGAGTCTGCAAATAGGGTTTCTTCAGGGGTCCAGGCAAAGACAAGACACTCAGGAGAAGCCCTAGGAAAAAGAAGTGAGGAACGTGGCTCCAAATGAGGAAGGCACAGGACAGGGAGAGGAGGGTGGAGAAAGAGATGCCCAGGGGCTTGGGTCCACACCTGAAGGGAGGTAGGTTCTAGGTCAAGGTGATGGCATCTGACAGATCCAAGAGCCTCAGAGCCAAGTTAGGAAGAAACCTGGGGATCTGTGTTGGGAAGTTGGGAATCCCCAAGACTCAGGGCCGGAAGAAACCTTGGAGCTCATCAGGAGAAGCACAGCTCACCAGCAGAGGCCAGCAGCTTGATGAGCATTTGAATGTATGTGGTCCCAGGAATGTGCTCTGAGTGTCAAATACACACTGACCTCAAATACTTCATATAAAAAAGTATGATAGTTTTTATTGGTTCTATGTTGAAATAATACTGTGATGACATATATTATTACCTGTTTCTTTTTACTTTCTCAAATATCACTATTAAAAATCTTAAAATTGGGGCTGGGGATGTGGCTCAAGCAGTAGCGAGCTCTCCTGGCATGCATGCGGCCCGGGTTCGATCCTCAGCACCACATACCAACAAAGATGTTGTGTCCGCCGAGAACTAAAAAATAAATATTAAAAAATTCTCTCTCTCTCTCTCCTCTCTCACTCTCTCTTTAAAAAAAAAATCTTAAAATTACACAGATGGGCAACATTTTGTGACTTAAATAATACTTGTGCAGAACATCACTAACCAAGACCAACCCTTTCATTTTATGGATGACAAATCTGAGCTAGAGAGGCTTAGAGGCTAGAATTAGTGAAAGCTACACAGTGGTTAGCAAAAGAGGTGAGACTAACACCAAAAATTCCTACCACCCAATCCCATCCCCTTATGTCCTCACCCAGCATACACATGGACATATTTAGTTTCCTTGTGGAAAATCAAAGCTATTGTCTGCTGAGAGCCATTAGCCAAGTAGGTATGACAATTTCCTTGCCAGCATACCCCATGTTGCTTAGAGGAAGGACTCGTGGAAATGGACTTGCCTTGGACATTTGCTGTAACATTGCATGTATGTTTGAGAAAGGTGACCCTGCTCAAGGACCAGGGTGGATCCGGGTTTAGGGAGGATCCTACTGGATTAGGGCGGATCAGGTTTTAGGGAGTATCCCGCTCCTTGGGTTTAGGGCAGTTCCAGGTTTAAGGTGTACCCTGCCAGGAATAGGGCGTATCCTGCTGATTAGAGCCTGGTGGAGTACGTGAATTTGGTGGTGGAACTTGGATTTCCCCAGAACGTGTTTGTAGAGGGCTGGTGTGAGTTCGGGAATAAAGAATTGCTGTTTGAATCTACAAAGCTGTGAGTGGCTCGTGAGTTTGTGCCCAGCCAGACTGCAGCATTTGGTGGTCCGTACGCGGAACGTCTGAAACTTGGAGGTAAGTGAAATTGCTCACCCCTGAGGGAAGGCGAGAGAATGGGTGACCATTTCAAAAAACAATGTGTTCTTGTTTTGATTTATTTTGTTTTTGTTTCAAGCTGCCTATCCTTAGAAATTTCTCAGGCAAACTGGGAAAAATGGTTGGCTCAAGGTTTGAAGTTTGTCGGCCCCGAGGAAGAGAAAATTGATACAGCGAATTTTTATTCCGTTTTTGTTTCATTCAGTTGCGGTTTTGTTCTGTGTTATCTTATTGGGTTGCGTTATCTTTATAGAAGATTAGAAATTAGTAAAAAACAGCCAAAAAGGTGTTAAGTAAATTGTTAGAGGTTCAGACCATGGAGAAAGACATTTTAGATCAAGCAAAAGAGAAGGTCTCTCGAGCTAGTCAGACAGAGGAAGAAAATTTAAAGGAAAAGGGGTTATTAGGAAAAAGGCCACAACAGGAGGCTGTTACTAACTCCGTTTTATCACCAGAGGGTGTAATTCAACCAACAGCTCCACCGATGGAGACAGCTGAGTGGCCTTCAAACCCCGTAGTTGATAAATGGGATCCTGAGACAGGACCTCAAAGATTAGCATGCCCTGTACTTGAACAGGTAGGAGGGCAGCGAATTCACCGTGCTTTAGATTTTAAAACAGTGAAGCAGTTAAAGGAGGCTGTAACAACCTATGGTCCCCAAGCACCCTTCACAGTAAGCATGGTCGAGTCCATTACTAACTTGGACATGACGCCAGCAGATTGGGCTAGCATGTGTAAATCTGTGCTAAATGGAAGACAATATTTGTTATGGAAGGTTGCCAATGAGGAATTTTGCACGGAGACAGCTAGGCGAAATGCAGCAGCCGGTTACCCTCAAAGAAATCTAGATATGTTGTTAGGAAAAGGACCTTATGAGGGTCAACGGCAACAAATTGAATATGATCCTGCTATATATGCACAAATTGCTGCAGACGCAGTTAGGGCATGGAAGACTTTACAAGGACATGGAGATTCACAAGGTCAGCTATTTAAGGTAATACAGAGAACTAATGAACCTTACGCTGATTTGTAGATAGGCTTATTCAAACAGCCGCCAAAATTTTGGGGGATACAGAACAAGCAATGCCATTAATAAAACAACTGGCTTATGACCAAGCAAATCGTTGCTGCAGAGAGGTTACTAGACCATGGAGACATGAAGATTTAAACACATACATTAAATTATGTAGAGATATTAATGAACAAGGGCAAGTCTTGGCAGCTGCAGTACAACAGGCTTTAGATGCCAGGCCAAAAATATGCTATAATTGTGAACAAACAGGACATTTTAAAAGGAGTTGCCCCATAGGAGGAGGGTTTAACAAAACTAGATATCAAAGGAGTAGAATACCAGGTATTTGCCCACGATGCCATAGAGGGAGACATTGGGCTAATGAATGCCGTTCTCAAACCACCATAGAGGGTACTCCCTTATCAAAAAACAGACAAGGACCAGGTATTTACCCACGATATCGTGGAGAAAGGCATCAGGCTCCATTGCCAAAAAACGGACTTGGGGGTCCAATGCTCCAGGGCCCACAACCACAAATATACGGGGCAGTGGAGGAACCCAGCAACACCATCAGGGTAGTGCCCAGGACACATTGTCCATTAAATCCCTCATCAGACAAACCCGAGGGAGCGCAGGGTTGGACATCTGCGCCTCTGCCAGAGCAGTACTAACTCCAGAGATGGGAGTTCAAATCATTCCCACAGGGGTAAAAGGACCTCTTCCCCAAGGAACAGTAGGCTTATTATTGGGACGTAGTTCATCTACATTAAAAGGACTTATGATAAGTCCTGGGGTAATTGATCCCGATTATGTAGGTGAAATAAAAATTATAGCTAGTTCTCCAAGAGGTATATCAGTAATTTCACCAGGAGATAGAATAGCACAGTTGTTAATAATACCCAGCCTACATAATAAATTCTCTACTCGTAGTGTAGAAAGAGGTTCCAGGGGATTAGGCTCCACAGGTGTAGATTGGCCTATGCTGTCTCTAAATTTAGATTCTCGCCCAATGCTAAAACTAAATATTCAAGGACATGAGTTTAATGGGCTACTGGACACAGGTGCTGACCTTAGCATCATATCTTGTCAAGAATGGCCAAAACATTGGCCATTACAACAAGCCACTCAAATGCTTCGAGGCCTAGGAGTGGTGACTAATCCCCATAGAAGTGCAATGGTATTAGATTGGAAGGATCCTGAAGGATGTGAAGGAACTATACAGCCATATGTATTGGATCATCTTCCTATAAATTTATGGGGACGAGATGCCCTAGATCAACTAGGTTTGACGTTAACAAATAACATCAATCCTAATGCGCCCACTACTAGGGCTAGACAAGGTTTTAGGAAAGAAAAAAGATTAGGAGAACAAGAACAAGGTATAGCAGCACCAATTCAAATAGATCAAGGAACAGACAGACATGGGTTGGATTTTCAGAAAGGGCCACTGAGACAATCAAAATTACTTGGAAATCAGAAAGACCAGTGTGGGTTCCTCAGTGGCCCCTAACTAAAGAAAAGATACAAGTAGCCCATGATCTGGTCAAACAACAATTAGCGGAAGGACATATACAACCTTCTGTATCTCCCCATAATACTCCCATTTTTGTCATCAAAAAGAAATCTGGTAAATGGAGATTATTGCAAGATTTAAGAGCCATTAATAATGAGATGGTTATTATGGGACCTGCTCAATCAGGGATTCCTCAATTGTCTGCTTTACCAAAAACCTGGCATGTTTTAGCTATAGATATTAAAGATTGTTTTTTTTTTCTATTCCAATTCATCCCGAAGATAGTCCACGTTTTGCATTTACTATCCCTGCACTAAATCATGAAGGTCCTGATCAGAGATATGAATGGAAAGTACTCCCTCAAGGGATGGCTAACAGTCCAACTATGTGTCAAATCTATGTTAACAAAGCAATCCAGCCACTTAGATATCAAAATCCTGAACTACAAATATTTCACTATATGGATGATGTATTATTAGCACATAAAGATAAAAACACATTGCTGGAATGTTATGCCACACTTACAAACTTATTAAAAAATTATAATCTAGAGATAGGAATAGATAAAGTACAATTAAATTTTCCAATTAATTATTTAGGAGTTCTATTATCCTCAACCATGGTCCATCCACCAAAAATTCAAATACGAGTAGATCAACTCAAATCATTTAACGACTTTCAAAAGTTATTGGGAGACATAAATTGGATAAGGCCTTATCTAGGCATACCAACAGGAGAGTTGGGACCTTTATTTGATATTCTAAAAGGTCCATCAGATCCAAATCCACCCCGCATGTTAACTCCTAAAGCTAGAAAGGCATTAAATATTATTGAAACATATATGGAAAATATGCATTTGGATAGAATTGATATAAGTTTGCCCTTATTATTTATTGTACTACGAACAAAAAATATTCCTACAGGAGTATTTTGGCAAGAAGGTCCATTATTGTGGATACATTTATCTTATTCTCCTAACACTATTCTTACTAGGTATCCTGAGGCTGTAGGACAATTAATACTCAAAGGAATAAGAGCAGCAAAGGGAGTGTTTGGAATTTCTCCCAATAAAATTATTACTCCATATACTATGGATCAAATTGATGAGTTAGCTAATGAGTTAAATACTTGGGCAATAATCATGTGTAAATCTAATGTTTCATTTGATAATCATTTACCATCGAATCCTTTGTTGTCTTTTTGGTCTAAGCATCCTGTAGTTTTTCCTAAAATGACAAGAAAAACCCCTATCATGAATGCTCCAAATATATTCACTGATGGGTCTAATAATGGTACAGCAGCCGTAGTCACCCCTGATCAAACTTTTACATTTTTAGTACACAATCAGCTCAAAAGGTAGAGCTTAATGCAGTTTTACAAGTTTTTGTGATGTTTAAAGATTCTGCATTTAATTTATTTTCTGATAGTCAATATATAGTTAATGCTATTGTATCCCTTGAAGATGCTGGTAGGATTTCCCCTTCCTCTACTGTTTTCTCTTTGTTTTCCACTATACAAAGTCTAATCTTGGACAGAAAAGATCCATTCTTTATAGGACACATTAGGGCACATACAGGATTGCCTGGAGCCCTTAGTTTGGGCAATGATTTAGCAGATAAAACTACACATGACATACATATTTTCTCTACACTAGAAGAAGCTACAAATTTTCATAAAAGGTTTCATGTTAATGCTAATACTTTACAAAAGCATTTTAAAATAACTAAGGAACAAGCCAGACATACAATAAAACAATGTCAAAATTGTGTGACCTTTTTACCACAAGTTAATCTTGGAGTCAATCCTAGAGGACTGATACCTAACCATATTTGGCAGATGGACGTCACACACTTGCCAGAATTTGGAAAATTAAAATATTTACATGTTACAGTTGATACTTCTTCCGGATTTTTGATGGGCTCCCTTCAAGCCGGAGAAAAAACTAAAGATGTTATAGCTCATTGCTTACAAAATTTTGCCACTGTGGGCGTTCCTAAACAGTTAAAAACAGATAATGGTCCTGGTTATACCTCTACCTCTATTAAACAATTTTGCTCATCATTTGGTATTACTCATATAACAGGAATTCCATACAATCCACAGGGACAAGGCATAGTTGAAAGAGCTCATCAAACTATTAAAACGTACTTATTAAAGCAAAAAGAGGGAATTGGAAAAGGGTATATATCCCCCAAAGATAAACTTAAAATAACCCTTTTTACTCTAAACTTTCTAAATTTGGATTCATCAGGACTTAGTGCTGCGGAAAGACATATGTATCAAAAAAATGTACATAAGCCTAAGGTACTTTGGAAAGATATTCTAACAGGACAATGGAAAGGTCCTGACCCAGTGATTGTCTGGAGTCAGGGTTCTGTTTGTGTTTTTCCACAGGGAGAACAGCAGCCGATTTGGATTCCAGAGAGATTAACTAAAACAATTTCTACAGAAAAAGAAGATGATTTGACTCAAATCCATAACAG
Organism: Spermophilus citellus; assembly: GCF_964194105.1. Lineage (NCBI taxonomy): Eukaryota > Metazoa > Chordata > Mammalia > Rodentia > Sciuridae > Spermophilus > Spermophilus citellus. The sequence goes on from NC_138187.1 coordinate 152,501,432, forward strand.
CTGATATCCAGAGCTCCAGCTTGGCTATTCTTACATCTGCAACAGTGATTAACCAGGGTGCTTTTTTCAATATCTATTTTATTATTGCATTTTCCCACATCATAAAGTTCTATTTTATTTTTTGAGCTCATACAAACCTAGGTTAATGTTTTTCTGATCAGTTTTATTTTTTGACTGTGGAGTTTTTAAACATTGCAATGGAGATTTCACCTAAGTAAAGCTACAAGGCCTTTACTATTGTCTTATGTGTTGTATGTTATGTGTGCACTCTTGTGTTTTGTGTTGTATGTCTGTGTGTGCGTATGTCCATATATCATATATGAGGAGCGCTCATGAAAAAATGGATCCGAATTATTATTATTTTTTTTATTCACATGATTTAAATGGTTTAATTTAAATTAGGTAAACAGCTGTTAAGGATTGTTTTTAAAGGAGGTTAACAGATTTGTTTTTTTTCACATTTCCTTTTCATTATATTTAATAATTCTGTTCGGGATAATGTCTCTTTAGCATCATTACCAGAATTCCCATCTCCATCCCAGTGCCGGTGAAGACAAAGATAAAACCAAACTACAGCTTCTATGATAGCTATCACAGTAAACTGTATAAACTGATGCATCAATGAATATAACTCAACAAGTAATGCTCAATCAAGGACTCGATTTACTTTGGGAAGAAATGGACATATTGATAGACTCCTCCGCTTTGAACTGCCTGCAGAACTTGCCTGGACTATATATCACTTGTATGCATTGTGAACTATCGTTTGGTGCAGCGAATTGTGGTAGTGCTGGCATATCTTTGCTGATGGTGTCACCAGTGATGCAATTTTTCCAAAGGAGCCGTCAACTGGCTTGATGTCGTGGCATTTCTGTATCCTCCTCCCTTCTACTAGTGATGGTCTAAAATTTGGGGGCCAACAGAGGTGAGGCAAAGAACCTCACCCCCCCACTGGCACCAAGAAATTTGGGGGCCAACAGAGGTGAGGCAAGAACCTCACCCCCCCACTGGTGCATAGGCCTATCCACAAGTATGGCTGTATGCTGGACCAGTAGTCAGTGACGGGTATGATCCAATTGCAGTGGTATCAACCTAAGACAGGAGGCTGACGCCTAGAGGTCAGTTTTTCCCATGACAGGTAAGAACCATATGTTGAATTGGACAACCTACCAGGCACGGTCCTTAAGCCACATTGCTTGTTGTTTAATTAATCAGAAGGGGGGAGATGCTGAGAGTCATTGCCAAGTAGGTATGACAATTTCCTTGCCAGCATACCCCATGTTGCTTAGAGGAAGGACTCGTGGAAATGGACTTGCCTTGGACATTTGCTGTAACATTGCATGTATGTTTGAGAAAGGTGACCCTGCTCAAGGACCAGGGTGGATCCGTGTTTAGGGAGGATCCTACTGGATTAGGGCGGATCAGGTTTTAGGGAGTATCCCGCTCCTTGGGTTTAGGGCGGTTCCAGGTTTAAGGTGTACCCTACCAGGAATAGGGCGTATCCTGCTGATTAGAGCCTGGTGGAGTACGTGAATTTGGCGGAATTTGGATTTCCCCAGAACGTGTTTGTAGAGGGCTGGTGTGAGTTCGGGAATAAAGAATTGCTGTTTGAATCTACAAAGCTGTGAGTGGCTCGTGAGTTTGTGCCCAGCCAGACTGCGGCAATTGTCATCTAATATCTGTAAACTTGGAACAACTCATTTTTCCCGATGTCATTTCAGTTACTTTGAAAACTGTCTTCATTAAAAAATTTTAAATGTGTTCTTCCAGATATTGTTTCAACCCAAGCAAATGTAGGATGGTGTCAGATGCACTATAGACTATCAGGTAGAGCCGTGTCATGACCATCACCACAGAATGAGATCTGGAAGCTATCCATTAGTAAAAATTAAACTAGATCCTATTAATTCATTTAGAGACATATCCTTTGTTTACCCTATATCTAGTTAAGTTTGGAAAAGCTTACCTGTTTTGGTTTTACTTTCATTGCCAAACATAAAGAATTTACTTTGAAGCAAAGCTTAAATTTTCCTTCTATTTTATTTGGATCATTTGTTTTTATTTTATTTTATTTTATGTTTTTTTGTTGTTGTTGTTTTTGTTTTGTTGCATTGCTAGGGATTGAACCCAGGGATTTACACATGCTAGGCTAGCACTCTACCACTGAGCCACATCCCCAACCACTAGTTTAAAAAAAAAAAAAAGAAAGAAAGAAAGAAAGAATGGCCCTGGACTTAACAGGATTCTTATAGCTGAAAGAATGGGAGTTGCGTATCCAGTAGCCATTCTCCCTTTCTGTAAGAGATGGTGGAATGCTTCACTGATAAATCTACATTTCCCAGCACCCCTTTCAGTAAGGGAAAGTCATGTGACACAGACCAGGCCAAAAAGATATAATGGAAATAACTAGATGGAGCTATGAAGTTGGCTCCAATACTGTGCTTCCTTCTGCACTTTTCCTTCTTCCTCTACTTGTCCACAGTGCTCACAAGGCTGAATGTAGTAGACCTATCACTTGTCACTGAAGGCACAAGCCACCTGAAGATGGCTGGGTAAGAGACCCTGATGACCACAGAACTCCCTCACCAGCCCCTGGCTGCCTCCTCGAGACTTCCTGTAATGAGAAAAATAAAACCGCAATTTGTTCTTCAGCTACTCAAAAGTCAAATGCAATTTCTAACACAGGAGCCCACAAATGCATTCTCATATCTGTCCATCATATGGTATAAACTCATTTGATGAGAAAACTCTATTTTAAATTGTAGGGACTTTCTCAAGTCTCAGACTTATTCAGGGCAAAAACCTCATCCTGAAGAATCCTGCAGATTCCCTAATCAAGTTCTGCAGCTGCAGAGACCTGCTTGAAATGCCAGATCCTGGAAATGGCCAAGGTGCTCTGTGGCTGGGAACAGAGGGGGGAAAAAATGGAAAAGATTCTGTGCCTAGTAACATCAAGCCCCGGGTCACTGGCAAGGCTGCTGTCTCCTGGAGCAAGTCATTAAAGGACGTAGTAACTACCCCAATTTTCTTCAGCTGTCTGAAACCCCCTGGTGGGGTCATTCATTGGTTTAGTACACACCAATGCCTCTCAAAAGAATTCCTCTCTGGGAACCCCTCCAAAATGCCCAGAGCCATGGATAATGATAGAATTGCTCACCTCTGAATTTCAGAGTGAGTGTTGCCACCAAAAACAGGTCAAAAGCAGTTGGGTAGAAAAAGTGGCATTCACTCTGCCCCACAAAATCCCACACACAACTGTGACTCCTTATTCCAGGAAAATAAGGATCTTCTAGCACAATTTACTTTGAAGCAAAGCTTAAATTCACCTTTTGTTTTATTTGGATCATCCGTTTTTATTTTATTTTATTTTATTTTATTTTATTATTTTTTTATTTTATTTTATTTTATTTATTTTATTTTATTTTATTTATTTATTATTTTATTTTATTTTATTTTATTTTATTTTATTTATTATTTTATTTTATTTTATTTATTTTATTTTATTTTATTTTATTTTATTTTATTTTATTTTATTTTATTTTATTTTTGGTTGTTGTTGTTTTGTTTTGTTGCATTGCTAGGGATTGAACCCAGGGACTTACACATGTTAGGCTAGCACTCTACCACTGAGCCATATCCCCAACCACTAGTTTAAAAAAAAAAAAAAGAAAGAATGGGAATCCCTAGTTTAAAAAAAGAAATAATGGCCCTGGACTTGATCCCCAGTACTTCAAATTATAATAATATTTAAAAATAAAATTGAAAACTTGCAAGAGGCATAACTCTTTGGAATATTATTTTTCTACTTCATGTCTGTGAAATAAAGCCATAGAATGAATTATAAGAAAAATTGCTCACAGGCCATGCACACGTGTGTGTGCACACTCCCAGGAGTGGTGTCTACAGATTCCCTGGGATCCTGAAAGGAGTCCCTAGCCCTGGGCAGGTTGCCATGGCAAAGGTCTAAGTAGCCATTGCTGAACCCACAGGATGTAAGTCTGCACGGCCTTGCTCCTCCCTAGCACAGTTTCAGTCCTGAGCCCTCTGAGGACTTGACCTATTCACAGTTACTCAGAACAGCAAGGTCAGTCTTCAGCAAAGTTGTAAGGTAGATGACAATGTGGGTTCAGCCTCAGTTGTGGGTGAGATTTGGGGTGAGGGACTCTCTGAGTCTTGTCTGTTCCCCTGGCCAGGGCATTACAAGCTCAAATTAGATGGGGTAGTGCTTTGTCAATGATCTGATATTTAGAAAAGTGGTGTCACTGTTTGTAAGACCCCTATTGTCCAATAGATGATGAAACAAGGCTCAGAACAACTAAGTGATTTACTAAGATGAGACAGCCAAGATTACTGGATTCAAATCCAGACAAGGCTCCCCAGCCCGCTGCACCAGGACTCAGCCCAAGGGATATGGATTATGACCTGCTGAGCCCTGTACGGAACACGTACAGAGATCCAGAATGACCCCAAAGAGTAGCAGGTCCTCAGAAAAGAAATTGTGGAGGTCATCAGGAGATAGTCTCAGGTGGTCTGCTGTGTCCCAGGAGAGATGACAGAGGACATCCTCTTGACCGGCTGGGCACAGCTGGACAGGTCCCTGCAAGCACCAAGTGCCTGCCCTTATAGCCATGGAGCCAGATCCACAGTTCTCAAATGATCACCTGAAGAGTTTGTTTAAAAAAATATTGTGTGTGTGTGTGTATAAATTCATATACATACATATGTTGTGTGTGCATGTATGTGTATATATGTAAATGTGTGTGTGTGTGTGAGAGAGAGAGAGAGAGAGAGAGAGAGAGAGAGAGAGAGAACTCCACCTAAGATTTACTGACTCTGAATTTTTCAGGGTTGGGGTCTAGACACCCACACTTTGTAAAGCAAGCTGGGATTGCAGGGAGGCAAAGTCACCGGTGCTCACTGTAACTGCCATCCTCCTCCCCAATTCAGGACAACTCTGTAAGAACATGGGAGCTTCCAGGCCCCAGGCACCCCCACAAGGTCACCTGAACCTTTGTTGAGACGGTAGCACAGAGCGTGAGACCTGTCCTGCTGCCCAGTCCTCTCCTTCCCCTTCCGTCCCCTTCCATCCCCTTCCTCAGAGTCAGTCCCAAGAGCACCCCTAATAAGCCTGCATGTTCCCCTAGTTCAGTTGGCAGCCAGAAGCGTCACCTCCCTGTTGAAGGTGGGGTCATACCTAGGAACACAGAGGGAGCAGGCCAGGTGCCCTGGGGCGCAAGGCAAGAGGAGAGGCCAGGAGAGCTGGCCCTCGCCAGGGCCCAGCAGAGAAGCCAGGCCCTCCACATGAGCCAAGAAGACAGGCTCTTTAATCATGTGACCCCCCAAGTGCCTCCACAGCCTCCTTGGAAAGATATGGAGGAGGAGGAAGGAGAGGAGGAGGAGGAGGAGTTAGACAAGGGGAGTTGGGGAAGAGGTTTGAGTCCCATCCAGGTGGCCTAGAAGACTCTAGAGTGGTTCAAAGAGCTTCATCAGATCGGACTTCACCTCAATATCAAACGATGGTTAGCTCCACATAACAAAGGGCTGAGGAAACAGGCCAGAGAGGTGGAGTGATTTACCTACAGCAACCGGCTTGTAGGTAGAGCAGGGTTAAAAACAGCTTGTACATTTACCCACTAGGCAACTCGGCAAAGAGAAATGAGGACCACCTCTAGTCTACATTACAAACAAAGCCCAGGTGAAGGCAAGAGGCATAAAAGGTCCCACAGCTTCTTGGTGGCAATACAGGATCCTGGCACTGGTGGTTTAAGGTTACCCTCCCAGGAGTGGGTTGTTATGAAAAGGGACCCCAGGCCTAGAGCAATATTTTTGTGGAGGCCACCACCCTGGGCCACCTCCTCTTGAGAGAGCCTATGTTTAGAAAGCAGGACATCTCCCTGAGATGCCACCCCCAACACAGCTTGGCAATTGGCCCTCACCTGCAGCAGAACCAGTGCCACAAACCCACTGCACAGCACACACCGACCAGTACCACCTGGACACCGACACTCCATCCCTGTCCCCACTCCCAGCCCACTGCTGTCCACCCCAGGCACCCAGGGTTCCCTGGAGGGACTTCTGAATTCAGCAAGCGCACCCCCACCCCACCCAGGAAGGCGCAGGGCTCCTCCTCATGTGCCGGATGCCACAAGCTGAGCCACCAGTATCCCCAAAGCATGGCTCTGGCTCTGGATGAAACCGAAGCTGTCAGCATGCTAATTAGTGGCCCTGAGAGGTGAGGCATACTGGCTGGCAATTAACGACTCTATCTCTCTGTTTCCTGCTGGCCTATTATTAATTCATTCGGCCTCTCCAGCGGGGCCAGAGAGATAACAGACTGCAAAAGTTCACATTTCAATTGGAGGCTGAGATGCAGAGGAGGGGACTTGGGGAGAAGTATCAGTCCTTGGGGGAGCAAGGTCACAGTGTGGGAGAGTCCCCTCCACAGACCTGCTTCTAGGACTTGATCCCACAAGAACAGAAATGTGCGTCATAATGGTACATCGCAGAAGTTTCCTTCAGTGACTACAAAGAGGGGGCTGTGTGAATAAACTGGGGTCCCACCACGCTCGGGAATACTATGCAGCCTTAAAGAGACATAAATTACACACGTCTTTCTAAAAACCACCAAGGAAAGGTGCTGACCATAGGTTGTTAATTATTTAAAGTGAAAGAATAAAAGCAAAAGGCAGACTTCCATGTGTGATATATTCTCATATCAGAAAAGAGAAAGGGCGGGGAGCAGGCAGGGAAGGAGGCACTCTCCCCGTTCCTGCACAAACAGAAGGGGTGAGAAGCCCAGTGGACGGCACCCTGAGAGGGCTGAGACCAGGGGAAGAGGAAGAAATGGGACTTGACCCCAGCACCCCAGGCAGGAATGCCAGGCCAAGCTGCCCTCACACCAATGAGCACTGTCCCCAGAACAATGGAGTGGCCACCAAGGCTAAGGACAGGAACTTCTCCCTGTTGCCTTTATAAACCTGGGAGGGGATGGAGGCCCTGTTAGCTAAGTCACTAGGTAAGAAGGTGGCATCTTAATTAAGGTAAAGAGCAAGGGCACCTCAACTGGGGATGGGATGACAGCACTGCTGCCGAGGGTCCCCAGGAGTCCCAGGCAAGACAGGAGGAAGGAAGGGAGGCACCCCTTCCCCACTTTGGGTTTTGCAGAGAAAGGAGAAAGAGAAAGATACTGAAAGGGGCCAAAGTGAAGGAGGAGGAAGTGGGGGCACTGCGGAGCATCCTGAGAAGCGGTGCCCTGGGCTGAGGGGTGGCGCTGCCCCTGCATGGCTAGTACTTCTTCCTCTGGGCCTTGGCTTTCTCACCTGAACATGAGCTGAAGAATAGTGGGAGAGGATATCATTAAAGGTCCTGTCCAGCACGGTGCCTGGAGTACTGTAGGCATCCACCCTAAGTCTATGTGTATGTTTTCAGCAATTTCAAGTTTTTTCAGTCAAAAAAGCCAGAGCAAATGCCTTCAATCATGTTCCCCTGCTCAGCACTGAGCATGTGTCTTCATCCATCCTGTCGCAAGCAAAAGCAAAATGTCCTCCTCTTTTCTCTTGATGCGTGCAGCTGTGCACCCATGTGAGCTACTTCAGGATGGAAAGCTGGACTGGGGCGGTGAGCAAAGGGCCAAGCTTTGGACTAAGATGGAAATCCCTGGGCTGGGCGCTCCTCCTGCTGCCAGGACTTCTCCTCCTCTAGCTGTCCTTACCTGTCATTTGATGAGTGACCTCTAGGGTGCGCCCGCCCCTCCCAGCAATACTACAGAATTCTGTGAAAAGCTTCGAGTCTGTGGCTGCAATACACATAAATGACCACTGGAGGGCACCATAAAAGAACAGAAAAAAAATGAGGAAAAAAAGAGGAAATTTGCCTCTAGCGGCACTAGAGGGCGCCGCTTTTCCTTTTTTTTTCCCCCAAAGTGATGGCTGGGGGTAGAAACTTGACCCATACAGAAGGTAGAAAGATATCCTTCCTAAAATACCCAGGCAAGGCCAGTGCTGGCAGAGCAGAGGCAGCTTGGGGAAAGAGCCACAGGCTCACCTGCCCCATCAAAGTTTTCTTTTCTGAAAAAGAAGCACAGATGTGGACAGGACAGCTGGGCAGGCTTCAGTCACCACCTCTTCTCCCCTCCCTCCTGCTTCCAAGCCTGGACCTTGAAGGGAAAAACTGCCACAACAAAGCCCATGAAATCCTGGCTCCTGGCACTGTGCTCTGGAAAACACTTCTATCCCCCAGGGCATCTGGTGGCTTCAGAGAAGGTGGGTACTCATGCATCCTGAGAAGCAAGAGTCACCAGGCTCCAAGCAGGGGCTGATCAGCCTGTAGAGGAGCCCTGGGTGCTCAGCCCTGGGGGAAGAGAGTAAGGCCTCCGCTGCAGGAGACTACACTGCTCCCAAGCAACATTGAATTTATTCCCACTGCCTGCTCTCGAGGGGAAGATTGGAAGGGGGAAATGTTGGCAAAGGAAAATCACTAGAGACCAGGCCTAGAAACGGGCCCTTGTTTCAATCCCTTAAGGACAGGTAAAGAAAATTCAAGGGTGTGTGCTGAAGTTCCTCCAGAGGGCCCATCTGAAAGCAAATCTCTAGGAGGCACTGGAATTGTGTCAGATCCCAGGGGAGCCCACTTCTGTGGATTCGCTGTGCCTTCCTCTTCTGCTCAGAATTCCAAGACAGCAGGGCATATGCTGCAGGTCCCTTCTTGGCTCTTGGTTCTCAAATGTGTTGCTGACTAGTGATACCACTGTGTATTGAAGGCTCCTGGTTTCTGTGTTCCATTGGCATATGTCCTGGCTTTGCAAGCCGGTTATGCTGCAACCCTATGAGCCTGAAAGGCTCCATATTTGAGCAAGGGGGTTGGGCTTTGCAGAGGTTAGAAACTCAGGTGTCTTCGAAGCAACCTCTCATCCAAATGACAGAATTAGCCCAAAGTAGGGCAGGAGGGGTGGCAGGGATTTAGTGACCTGGAGACTCTTCCCCCGAGACATGCAAAATTTAAATTGAATTGAATACTGGGTCATTCAGTAAAACATTTCTATTCAAGTAAATAAATTCTTCCAGGTACCCTTACGGCAAAAGCCTGTCCGCAGATTGTAGTCTTCAAAAACTAAACCAAATAATGCCTAATTTTGCCAGCAGGTGGCAGCACATGAAAGGATTTCTCCACTTGTTTAGATCTGCATTGAGGTTGGCTGCCTTTCAAGAGGCCAGAGAAAAACTGACCTAGTGGCCTTTAAAATTCAGCTAGAAAGTCTCAAGACTGAGTTATTTGTTTCCTTAGAGAACCTGTGGCCATGTTGAATATACTACGAAGGCTGACGAGGGTGTTGGCTGGAGGTTTGGCCAGCTAGTCTGGCTGCCCTGAGTCAGGAGAGCAGCAGAGCACGAGACAGAAGTGGGGTTTCAGAACTGGATCCCCCGAGCCTTGGTTACCTCAGGACACCACCTTGCAACACAGGAATGATTCCTTAAAGCACCTGCAGTTGCCCAGCCTCTTGAGACCCCAGCTCTTTCTCCTGCCCCTGAGGTGATTGCTCTCTGTGATAATGACAGCGGGTATGTGTCAATGGCCTCCTGTGCCAGTTGCTGTTTGTTTCCACCTTCAACCTGGGATAGGCTGCTATGACCCATGTGGCAGAACCCAACCCAACTGCGGCCTCTGCACCTGGGATCCAGCCATCCTCCAACGCCCACTGGAGACAATTATGAAAATGATGGGCTCCCAAAGTCAGGAGCCACACGTCAGGGGACAACCACCAAACACTGTTTAAGTACTTTACATGCTGTTCATCCTTCATCACGATTCCAAAAGGTCACTGTCCACATCCATCATCTTGCAAAGGATGAAAATGAGGCTCAAAGATATTGAATGTTTTGCTCAAAGTCAAATAAGACATGGCTTCATGGTGATCATGAAGCCTGGAGGAGGACAGTGCCCACGCGACCTGCCACTTAACCAACCCAGGCTCTACAGCCCACGAGATCCACACCCAGGGTTGACCTTGGCCTACCCTAGAGCCGCCAGTGTTCCGGGCTTCCTGGACTAGACCTGACAACGTGGCTGGGGGCTGTGAGAAGCCAGATGAGCCTCTGGGTCCTAATTATAAGGATGCCCACTGTTTCCGGAGCATTGACTCATTCACAAACACTGACTGAGGGCCCAGGGTCAGGCTTGTTTCTCAGCACTGGGCCTCACGGTTGACCAAGCGGTGAACTCACTCCTCGCATGTCAGGAGAGGCAGTCACTGCACCAGGTGACGGGACACAGGTGCCAGGAATCTCTCTTGGACTGGGTGAAGGGAACCTTTCTAGGAGGTACCCAAGGCCTAAATGACAAGAATGAACGCACCCTGTTAAGATCCAGAGAAAGAACATTCCAGACAGAGCACAGAGCCAGGGCAGAAAGAAGGCCAGAGGGTGGGAGTGTAGGGAACAGAGAGAGAGAGAGAGAGAGAGAGAGAGAGAGAGAGAGAGAGGAGAGAGAGGGACGGGGCCAGGAGCCTGGCACAGAGGATGGGGAGGCATTCATAAACCAGGAAAAGGGGTTCGGATCATACTCTGAGTGCAAAGGAAAACCAAGTATTCTTTTTAAAGACCTTGTCTGCTGTGTGAACAGACACAGTCCCTGGTTCCAAGGAAACAAGATGCAAGGGGAGAGACCAGCTAGGAGGCCACTGCCACAGTCTGAGTGCTGGCAGCTTAGAGATGACCGGTGCAGTGAGGACGGAGAAGCACTGGCTCTTGGGATCTGTCTGGGAGATGGTGCTGACACCCTTGCCAACTGACCAGAAGTGAGGGCTAAGGGAAAAAGAGAAATAAAAGATAATGAGAGTATTTGGCGGGGACAATTGGACAGATGGTAGTGCCATCTCTTTGAGACACAGAGAAATTCGGGGGTTGAGTTGCATCAGGAGAGGAGGAAGAGTCCCCTTCTAGCCATGCCAAGTCCCGGATGCCAGACAGTGAGAGATACCAGGCAAGCATTTGGCCACAAGAGCAGGGGTCCTTGGGAAATCTATATTTAGGAGTCACCTGCAAAGATGTGGACATGGCTGACATCAGCCAGGGAGAAGGTATGCAGAGAAGCAGCCCAGAACCACCCTGGGACTCACCAGCCAGTCTATCCATCTAATAAATGTGGTTAAAAGTTACATCAAGCTTGCAGAATGGGCATGAAACCTGCCCTCTAAACATGCAGAGGTGACAACCTGCCCACAGTCACACAGTTTGCAAAGAGCAGTGAAAGAATTCAGTATGAACTGAGCTCCTAGCATGTGCTGGGTGCTTCATGGTCACTACCAGGGACTCCAAAGTGGACAGTATGCCTCCCTAGAAGAAGCACAGGCTTTAGAGTCAGAGGACGTGGTGTGGGTCCTCTGTGATACCCAGCAGGAAACTCAACCTCATTAAGCCCGACTTGCCCAGTGTGTAAAATAACATTTTATGGGTTTTTCTTTTTCATTTTGCAAACATCTATAAAGTGTCTATTATGTGCCGGGCACTGTGCTAAGTGATAGAGACACCACGGAGAGCAGGCAGACCTCTGCTTACAGTCTAGCGGGGCACACAGATACATAAACAGGCAATTACAATACAGTGTGATAAGTACTATGATTATGGAAATATGCTTCCCTCTGTATAGACTAAGTCATACCAACCTACGCAGACTTTAAAGTTACACATAATTTCCTTTCTTCCAAACCTATATGTAATAATAGTCCCTTATGAAATGTTTCTGTTCTTTCTAATAGTACCTATTATTTTCATTAGTATGAATGATACATACGAAGCACCTAGCATACAGCCAGGGCTCCATCAATAGCAGCAGGCATTGGATCCAGCATCATAGCTAATTTGGGGGCTCACTTTTCTATACTTCAGGAATAATAACCGCAAGTCCATAGTGTCATCCTGAGGGCCAGGTGAGATAGTAAATGTGAAAACACTTTGTAAGCTGGAGGGGATTAAAGTACTTTGTTAGTAAAACACAGTTGCATACTCACTTGCTAAAGTCAAAAACCTTGGCAGACGAGAAACACTTGTATTAATCAAGAGGTCCTCATAGCCCACATGCCGGGCCCAAGCAAACCTTCCAAAAGATTCTTTGGGAACAAGAATATCTGCTTCTGCTGAAGCAATCATCTTCAGAGAACACCTAAAGAACTTCCATGGGAAAACACAGACTCTACCCTGAGGTCTCTTGCCCTCCCAAGTCCTCCCCTTCCCACACTCGCTCACTGAGCTATTGGCAAAGGAATGTAGGAAACCCCAGGGTGGTTTCCAGTTGGCTTTGTGCATCAGCAAAGTCGACTCAGTGCCAATGAGAGTGAGGAGAAACCAGGAAGCAGGAGACGAGGGTGAGCAGCCCTGAGGATGCAGAGCAGACAGCAACCTGCGCAACCACACGGCTGATCCCTGGAACTCACTCGGCTACCTCCCTCCCCAGAAGTGCCCGGCTGGAATGGCTATGGATCCCCCTGTGGATTTCATCATTCCTTCAGGAAATAGTGTGAGCCACATATTCCAGGCATCGCTCTACACCCTGGAGATGAGACAAAGTTCCTGTTTTCCAGAAATGGATGCTCCAGGGCAAAAGATGCCTGCCTGTGTGTGTGACAGGGAAACACCATGGGACAATCAATATTCTGGTGCTGGACATGTGAAGTTTGAGATGCCTACAGACAAGTGGTATCTAATTCAGGGGAGGAGCCTTGGTTGGAGATACAAAATTGGGAGTTATCCATATTGAAGGTAATTAAAGCTCTGGGACTGGGTGAGCTCACTAGGAGGTAGGTGCGGAGAGAAGAGAAAAGGCCCAGGCCCCCTGATGGTCAGGGACTGGGGAAAGGCAGAGGGGACTGGCAAGAGATTGAAGGGCATCGGCAGGGTGGTAAGAGAACCAAGAGTGCATCATGACAGCCGGGTGGAAAAGGACTTAAGACAAAGAGGGGGTGAGCACATGCTGCTGCTGCCACCAGGTCGGAGGAGATGGACGTGGAAAGTTGTCTGTTGGATTTGGCGCAGGTGAGACCAATGTCACCTCGGCAAGTGCCATTTATTTGCCTGGGACAAAGCCCGGATTTGAAGAGTTCCAGTAAAAATAAGAAAGTGGAGAGAATGTCCGGAGCAAGTGTGAGGCATTAGAGGACTTTTCTGAGGGTGGAACCTAAGTCTCAGAAGGTGGGGTATTAGGGTTTGGAGAATTGGGGGAGGCGAGGCTCAGATGAAGGCACTTACAGGGTCCTAAAGGAGGGAATCTGGGTGGTCGGGCGAAAGCCATGTCGGTGTCAATCATGGAGGTCTCCGGGTCAACTCCAGGGATGAGGGTGCAGCGCAGGGGAGCAGGGGTGGGTGAGGCAACACCACCGTCCATCTCTCTCCATGGTCTCATTAACCCACTCCAACTGGGCTTCTGACCCCGTCACCCTACTGAAATTGCTCCCATTAAGGTCATCTCTCTGTTGCCCAAACCAACGATCACTTCAAAACCCTCATCTGATTTGAATTCTCAGTAGCATCCCGCACAACCATGACTTCCTTCCGAACACAGTCTTCTTTTCACTTCTTTGTCCCTAGAAGCTCCGGGTCCTCCACTGACCCCTCCTTCTCATCTCCTTTGTGGGCTCCTCATTCACTGCTACATTCCTTCAGGTTGACACGACCCAAGGCCATGGGTATGTCTTCCCTGTTTTACCTCCTCAAGGACCTGATCGTGTGAAAGCAGTTTCCAACCTTGCCACTGTCCCCACCACCTCCCCAGGGAGGCAGCTGGCCCTGGAACTTGCAATCCTCCAATTAGCAAAAGTTGACCTTAGTGAGACATGACAGTTATTCACACTTTGCTAGTCGTGGTGAGGCTGGTTTTTCATTGAGTGTTGTAGGATTCGTGGGCCAGGCCATACAACAGCCATTGGGCAGTTGCTCAGTCTTGTTAGGAACATAAAACAGAGAAGCAGAAAAGGACGGTCCTTCTGAATATGAAGAAATACTGCCAGAGCTACATGGTACCCAAGAGGCCTCCTACTTCTACTTATTTTCCAAGCCACACTGAAGTGACTTACTCAAGGTCATACCAGCAATTAGGTCACCTTGAGAATCAGTCCCAAGTCTCTCATACCTCAATGGGTTGCTGAGATGACAAGGGCTGTGGGAATTAGAATGAAAGCCACTGTGCCCTCATTGTTACAATTGTGACCTCCAGAACCAGACTGCCAGGCCTCAAATCACTAACCAATGTCAAGTCTCAGTAGCAATGCAGGTATTACTGGACTGTGAGAAAGTCACTTAACTTCTCTGTGCCTCACTGGGTAAATGTGATAATAATTGCAGCAACTTCACTGTTATGGTGAGAATTGACATGCAAGGTACTTAGAATGTTGCCCAGCACTGAAGGAGAGCTGTGTGTGAGGTTCTCAAGTCTAATGATGCCAGAGATTTGCCGGATCCTGGCTGCCCTCAACTCCTCTCTGAATCCCAGGAGCCTGACACGCATTAGGGCTTATGGACTGAATGAATGAACTAACAACAGGAACATCCCCAAGAAACAGCAGCTCATCTACCCCCATCCACACCATCCTCAACCCCCATCCACACCATCCCCAACCCCCAGGGAAAACAAGCAGGTGGATTCCACCAGGAGGACCTCTGTTAAAAAGCACCTGCGACTCATCTCTTTGCATTTAATGACATCTAACAACTAATTCAACAATCCAAGGCAAGAGGAGAGAACGACACACAGACCACAGGACACACAAACATGCACAATAAATTGTCAGCCAAGGGGAGGGAGAACAAGTCCTTACTGGGAGTATAAAACCAGAGCAATTGAGAATTAAATACCATCTTCCTTTAAATTACAACTCCTCGAAAATAAAAACCTAAATTCTCAGGGGGTATGAATTAAACTCAACCTAAGGCTTGGAAACCCTTTTCCTCTACACAAAAAGAGCCGAGATAAAACCATGGGTGGCCACAAATCTCGGTCAATCTCTTCCATCCACAGGAGACTTGCCCCCCAAATGCAATCATTCCCCGGAGCATGGTACCAGAAAGCGCAGGGTGAGCTGCAGTTCCTGAAGGAAAGATGGGACGGTCTTACAGGGAGGCCCAGAATAGGAACCAGACTGCAGTTCCTCCTCCCTGGGATCTGAGTAAAATGAGCTGGGGTGGGGGGTGGGGCTTGCTGGCCCCCAAGTGACAGCGGAGACCTGAGTAAAGTTCTTGAGGCCTACAGCTGGCAGGAGATGACCTCAGGGACCTCATTCCGAGGGCTCCAGCCTGAGCGGCCATCCCCGGCCCCCGCCCTCCACCCGACCCCCCAGTACTCACTCCCACTCCTTGCGCCGGGCCTGCGGGGTGCTCTGCATCTTGTGCGCCTCATGGGCCTTGATGATGTCGCGCTGCTCGATGAGGCCTCCGCGCCGCCGCTTCATGACCTCGGGGCTCACCGGCAGGAAGGGGCTGGAGCCGCCCTCCCAGCCCGGGCCCTCGCCCTCCTGCACCGGGAAGAAGTTGTCGAAGCCTGCGACGGTGGCACGTGGGGAGGCGGGCAGCATGCCCACCTCGCCCGAGGCGTCGGCCTCCAGCAGGGCGCACTGCTGGGGCCTCCATGCCTCCTCCTCAGGCAGGGCCAGGATGTGGCGCCGGCGGCCCGCCGCCCCGGGCTCAGGGCTCCCGCCCGCAGCGGGGCACAGGGCGGGCTCGGGCAGCCTTCGGCCTGGGCTCAGTCCACGCATCTCGGGCACCATCACAGAACATTGCTCTGCCAGGGGAAGGGCGGGCAGAGACAAGGGGTGGGGAGGAGAAGGTGGGGGAGGGTCGTGGGCACAGGGAAATAGAGAAGAGAAAGAAGTTAATGGCATTGTCCTCTGAGGAAACCCCTGCTGGCTTGCTTAGTGCTATATGGCAAGCCTGGCACACAGTAGGAGCTCCATAAATGACACTGAAACCAGGAGCAGCCACTGTGGACCAGTGCGGAGAGCAGCTGCTGGGTATCAGAGCTTAAGCAAAGCAGGCTTGGTTCTTACCCTGGACTTCACTGTCTAGTGCAGAAGGCTGACATTAAGAAACACAGTCACACAGTTACAGATGCTCCCCCGCTTACGGCGAGATTCACCTCTGTTGGGGTTATCTCCCAACAAACCCATCATAAGCTGGACATCTCAAAGTCAAAAGTACAATTACCATGCTTAACATACCAAACATCAGTACAGCACAAGGTAGATTATCAGTTGTCACCCCTGGTGGTCATGAGGTTGCCTGGGAGCTGTGGCTCAGCTCTGCTGCTGCCCAGAATCACAGAGGATGGCACTGAACAGCCAGGAAAAGATCAAAACTCAAAACTCAAAAAAAAAAAAAAAAAGACCAAAACTCAGAATGCGTACAGCTTTCACACCATCACAAAGTCAAAAAAAAAAATCCATCTACATGTGCAATGGTGGCAAGTATTTCAGAGTGCTCCCATAAGGAGAGGATTCCTCCAAAGGCCATCGTCTTGGGTGGACAGCCATTTGGCTACCGTCTCCCAATCTGAATAACAGAATCTTTCGATCCTGTTTCCCAGTATCCCAGCTCCTCTGCGTACTCCTACCCACCCTCTACTGGCCTGACCACCTCTACTGGTCTCCACCAGGGCCAGCAGCAAGTGGGCTCTTCTTGAGAACTGAGTACTACATATAGGTTCTTTCCTCTTTTCCTAATGCATGGATCCTCTTCAGGGTCCAGAGAGCATGAGTGGACTCAGATGTCCCTGCTGGCTCCCCCACAGCCTTCTTCTTCTTTCCATGCTGGGGAAGATATGGCCAGATTCACCTCTGGAAAGAGGTTCTCATCTAATTGGCATTGACTGACAGCTTACCATGTGCCGGGCACAGCACAGACCAAGATGAACGGGTTTTAGTCCCCGCTGTCTGCCTGGGATGACCAGGATGCACACTGATGTAGACCTGACAGCGAGCAGGGCTCATCAAAGGGGCACCTTGTCCATCGGGCCATGGTCAGGAGGGCTTTGTGGAGGAAAGGGAGTTTAACCAAGCTTTCTAGGAGAGGAATAGGAGAAGATAGTAGGCAAAAGGAAGAGCACATGCAAAGAGGAAGACTTAAGGAATCCAGGGGGTCCAGAAAGTTCCCATTTCAAGCCTGAGGTCTTGGGGACAGTCCTTCTGGTTTGAAAGGACACCAGATTATCAATTTTTCAAGATATCTGCTTACTGTCTTCCTTCCAGGCAGGACCCAATCCTGAATTTCCAGCTCCCCACCCCTCACACTCCCAGCCACACCCCTAGTGACCCCAAGTGGCACACATGCATCTCCTTGGGTCTAAGTGCCAAGTGCTCTAGGTGTTCAGAGGAGCCCTGGCATCCGATTCCTCCAATGCTCAGCGAGTCCCCACAATGGCTGGAGACTGTGCTGGGCTCCTGGGAATGCATCTTTCTAGAATGTTGCCCTCCACAGCTGCCCCCTGCCTTCCCTGGTCTCCGCTGAAAGTCACAATGGGAATCACAAAAACAAAGAAGATCAAATGGTCAGGAATCTTAATGACCTGAACATGGCATTTTATAGATGAGGAAGCTGAGGTTCAGAGAGGTAGAGAGCCTTGCCCAGGGTCAAGGTGCCAATAGAGGTCAGAACTAGGAGAGAACTCAGGCTTCGGGACTGAGCTCATCATTTTTTTCCCAGTACATTTATCACCCACTGTCTCGACCCCATGAAGCAGAACCCACAGATGTCTCTCCCAGTCCCCCTCCCCCAACCCCTACACTAAGGTAGCTATAGAAAAGAAAGGCTAATGATAATGCATATGTGCTAAAGCCTCATGTGACCACTAAATAGACCCTGACTTCCCTGGAGAGGGGTCCCAATGGCATCTTCTTCATTTGTCTTCTCCTTTTCCAGCATCTGGACTGGTCACCCCCACCCTGGCAGCAGCATACCCCAAGTCCTCATGGTACTGAGCTCCTGAGCAGGCTGGTCAGCACTAGACTCCGGGCTGCCAAGGTTGGGTCCAGGGAACAGGGAATGGGAAGGTAAAAAGCTCCAGACTGAGCTTGATAGGAAGGAGACGTAAAGGAGAAAATATGTTCTAAATCCTGCCAAGAGTTGGGTGGGTCCCTAGAAAGAGTGATTCATGTTCCTCACGTTGTCATGCTGTCTCAACTGCACTTGATGGGTTTTAAATTTATCCTTCATTCCTCCGATGTTTAAATGTCTCTCCCCCACCACACACATGCATGCACCCCTCCCCTGGCTGCTCCCACTCCTCCCCAAGTGGCAGCTCCAGCAACTCCAAGTATTCTTGGACTCTGTAGTCTTCAGCCTCTTCCCCCTCCTGCCCTTTGTAGCAAAGGCTCCTGGTGAGAGCCACCAGCTCTCACCAGGCCACCAGGATCTGGCTCCTGATCTCTGTATCCTGGCCCACCCTCCCACTCTTTCTCCTTACTGGATTTCCCCTGCACAGACACTTTGCCAATTTGAATCACATCTTTGCCAAAATTACAGCAGCAATAATATGCACGGCGGAGCTCTGGCTTCAACGGAATCAATTTTACGAATATCAAAACATGAAATTATCTCATCTTTCCTTTAAGAATTTCTGTTAAACAACCCTTCTATTATTGATATAAATGTTCATCAGGGGAATCTGTCACCCCCGCCGCTTGCCAAGCCGGCCAGTGCCCAGGTCTGCCTGTCATCAAGCCGTGAGAATATCCTCCATCTCTAGCAATTCAGACCAGATGGTCTGCGTCTTCCAGGGCGGGCACTGGAATTGCCCCGATACTTAGCCCTCCTCCTCCCAACCTCCAAATTCTGCCACTTCTTATGTTTCTTGAGATCAAAGATTTGTCTTGTGTCTCTGTCTATGTCTAGCACCCAGTGCTGAGCCCAACACATAAAAGGTGCTTAGGTGGCCATTAGTGGTATTTGCCAAACATTCTGGTTATGCCCCGACCCTGGACACATAGTAGGAATATACTTCCTGGCCTCCCGTGAATGAGTCGTGAGTAGAAGTGATATGTTTCACTTTAAGGCTGAGCATTTAAATGCTGATCCAGGTCTCTCTAGAGCAGGGATGGACAAACTCTGCCTATAAAGGCCCAGACAGTAACATTTTGAGGCTTTCCAGGCCACACAGTCCCTGTTGCAATGACTCTCCCTGTTGCAGTCCAGGCATATGTAAATGAGTGGGCGTGGCTGTGTTCTGATAGATCCTTACTCCTAAAGGTTTGTGTGTTTGGTTTTTCAACTGCATCTCTTGGGCCTTGTCATTCAGTCTGGGTCCATGAAGGCCGGTTCTACAGAGCCCTAGGCATGTACAGGGAATAGAGACCCAGAAAACAGACTCTGGGATGGACAGAGCATGTGAGTAGCTTCCTGAGAGCCTATGTGCTGCCCTGTGGCCCGCACCCCACTCCCAATAGGAGAACAGGCCCTGCTCTCTGAGATACCAGCTTGACAAGGGGCAGAGGGGGCTCCCAGGGCACCTCTCCCTCCTTACCCTTGCTCTCCACCCTCCTGTCTTTTTACTCCTTGTTTCCATGCTTGGTTAATGGGCAGGGGGTGTGGTTGTAAATTATGGGGATCCTGAGGAGGAAGGGGCCTTCGTGTAACCCAGAAGTCCTAGAAAAACCTCTTCCCTCGCTAGTGAAGGCACAACAAGTGGCAGAGTAAGGGGCTTCCGCCTCCATCCACAGCCAAACATCCTGCACTGTCAAAGACCCCTGAGCCAGTGAGGGTAGTCCTGCCTACCCTGAACTCATCTTCCCCAACCCCTTCCAGAATCCAAGCCAAGATCCTCTTCCAGAAGGAGTATTATGTCCTCTGTACCATCTTTCCCTTTATATCCTATCAAGAGTTTTAATTTTTATTCATCTATTTGAATGCTTTAGAAGTAATGGCCTATGTACCATAAGTAATGGCTTATCTGTGCCTCTCAGGCCCTGCAAGTTAGACCACCATGTTGATGCCATTCATCCAGCTCTCCCTGGGCTCGTGCCCATGGCAACCCCACCCCTCTAATTTCCACCACTCACTTTCCAATTCTTCTAGAACATGTGCTTCTTCCCCAATGCACATTCCAGGAATCAAGGCAGTCTGTGCTTTGGGGAATTTAATGTCTCAATACCCTGCAAATGTTGAGTTCTGCAAAGAGAGAGTCATCTCCATTGCATATCCATGGGAACCATGGGCAGGGAAACAGTGGGCAGAAAGGGACTGATGGGCACTATAAGGTGACAACTCACAAGGGTCCCCAAGCTGGCCCTGAGCTGTCCTTGCTTGCTCCCCCTGACAGAGGAGGTCTCAATTCCCAACTGTTAGAAATTAAGAATCACAGAGGAAAGCAATTTTAAGATCTGAAATGACACAACTGAGATACGATGCTGAGTTCCTTTCTAAAAGTGATTCTCGTGAGAAGAGAACTGATATACTCAGTGGGTTTCCTGCCCAGCAAAAAGGATGGCAGGAAATGATCCTACTCATTGTCCTCATCTACCTGCCAAACGAGCTTACTACCTGACCACAAAAGGAAGAGTGAAATCTGGACATTATTTTCACTTGCCATGCTTCTCTGAGGCCATGGTCCTCAATCCATAGACTATGCCACAATCTATATCACTGGTTTAAAATACAGGTTCTGGACCTCTCTCCAGAGATTCTTGGATTGGTTGACTCAGGAATCCACTTCCCCCACCCCATACTGGCAACTGAACCCAGGGGCAGTCTATAGCTGAGCCACATCCCTTGCCCTTTTTATTTTTTATTATGATATAGTCTGGCAAATTTCTGAGGTTGGCCTTGAAACTTGCAATCCTCCAGCCTCAGTCTCCCCAGGCATATACCTGTATTCCCATACCTGCACCCAGCAGAAATTTGCATTTTCAATAGTCACTCCTTCCTAGGAATCATATCTTGAAACACAGTCCTATAAACACCATGTCATCATGAGAGGTTGAGCTAAGTTGCTAAAAAGTGTTGTCCTGGATGAATTAGGATGTTAAAGCCCCTGAAACAGCACCCCTCTCAACCACTCTCAGTCTATACCATGAAATGCACTTATTAAAACAAACCTTAGGGGGGGTCCTTGACCCACCCCCACTCTCTGCAACACTCCATTCTACCCTGGACTGGTGTCAGCTTTAGCCCACCTGACATTCCTCTCCGTATGTCTATGTTGTTATGGTGACTGTTCAAGGATGGGCTAATGTCCAACAGCAATTTGACAGGCTGGTGCATTTTGAATATAAATCAACACCCAAAGAAAACACTCTGCTTCAAATCTAGAGTGTTTGCTGAGTCCACTTGTGTCCCCTGTGGAGGGGCGAAAGGAGTCCAAAATCTAGCCTCGGAAGCTCTGGGTTCAGGTTACAGACCTGCCCCTTGCTGGTCAAGCAACCTTTGGTGCTCACTTCTCCAGGACCGTGTTCTCGCCTGCACAGTGAGGATAATAATGCACTATAGAAGCCTGCGGTGAAAATCAGTTTCCAGGGAAGAACTTGGAGATTCTGAGTGGAAATTGGGAGCAGGGGGAAGAGGAGGCTTAGGAGCCTGCATTCTGGAGTATGGACCTGATTCCCTGAATAGGAAAATCCCCCCTCCCCAGCTCAGTCCCTGAAAGGCACACCACATAGCCTTTCATTTCCTCTTCCATAGGATGGTTACTGAGAGTACAAACTTTAGGGCTGGGGATGTAGCTCAGTGGAAGAACACTTGTCTATCATCTGCAAGGCCCTGGGTTCAATCCCCAGAACTGGAAAAAAAAAAAGTACATATTATAAATAACTTTACATGGTACCCCATGAATATGTGCACTTTTATGTATCAGTTAAAAATTATTTCTTAAAAACAATAGTAAATACTTCATAAGATTATTGGAAGAACTGAATATAGAAGCACATAAAACAGTACCTGGCACAGAAAAAAAATGCTCAATAAATATTAGCTATTATTTTTATTATGTAAAATGACTTATGTTTTTATTAGAGGGAATAATATTAGCAAATAACCTCAAAGTATTTGTGGCTTAATACAATAAAGGTTTAATTCTCTTTAATGTCACTGTCTACTGATACACGTTGGCCTGGAAGATGGGAAAGAGAAGCCCTGCTCCACCCAGTCATTCAGGAATCCAGTTCCTGTCATTCTGTTGCTCTGCTGTCCCTAAGGAAGGGTTCAGCACATTTTTTCTTAAAGGACTAGATAGTAAATATTTTAGCCTATGCAGGCTAGGAGACCTGAGTTGTAACTGCACTCACCTCTTCCCAGTGTGAAAGCACCATAAACCATACTTAACCAATTGAGTGTTGGCTACATTTAATAAAACTTTGTATACAAAACAGGCAGCTGAGCCTGGGGCCTCAAAGTCTTCCACTGAATTTCTTTCTTTCCAGTTGAGAGACAAAGAAAAAGCACATGGAGGATCTTTCAAAAGATTAGAAGCAAGGCCTAGAAGTGGGGTACATCACTTCTCCCATAATTCCATCAGAACTCAGTCACCTCACTCTGCTTAACTTCAGGGGAGCAGAAATATAGTTTGCCTGGGAGCCAAGAGATGTGAAAACCAGTATGGAAAAGCACTTGCAAACTCAAAGAAACTATTTCTAACTGTACTGTGATACAATCACAAAAGCAAACACAAATTTGTCAAATATACTGGCCAACCTGACAAAGAAGGGGGAGATTACAGGTTGAGTATCTCTAATCTGAAATGCTTAGGTGCAAAAATGTTTCAGATTCAGATTTTTTTTCAGATTTTGGAACACAGTATTTGCATACACGATGAGGTGTCTTAGGGATGGGACCCAAGTCTAATCATTTATGTTTATATATATACATATACCTTATATACATGATCTTTAGATAATTTTATACAATATTTTTAATAATTTTGTGCATGAAATATAGTTTAACAGTACATAACTTTCCATTTTTGACATCTTCACCCAAAAAGTTTTGAATTTTGGAGCATTTTGAGATTCAGATTTTCAGATTAGAGATACTCAACCTGTAATTGATTGCTTAAACTTGCCTCATTCTAATTTGTAATAGACAAACACACATTTTTTAACATAAAAGAATGGAGAAATTCTAAATGGTGTCATAATCAACAAACACACCAAAGAATTCTGATGATTTGAAAAACGAGACCTCAAAAGCTTTCAGTATGGGTGGGACCTCACCAGTTATAAAGCAGAAATGTCACAGATCCATCTCCGGCTGCCTTCTCTGTTGGGTGACTAGCCCTCTCCACTTGCCCTTGGGCTATATGGAGGCTGAAACCACATCTGCTTTACTCACCCTTCTACCAAGCACCCAGAACTTTAGGCATTTAGTAAAGATTTATAAAAGGAAAATGTGAAAGGAGGAGAGAAGAGAGAACAAAAGTGAGCCACCAGGAAGATGCTGTGTGGTGCCCCCTACTGTCACTCTGCCGTGGTGGTAAGTGAGTCTCTTCAAGAGAGTCGGCATCTGCAGAAATCCTTGCAACTACCTTTGAGTGGATAGAAGTCGTTTTAGGGGTTTTACTTGCAACTTTCCAATTTGCTTGAATATTTATCTTTGGCTTTAAAAGACACTTCTCAGAAGCTCCACAGGACCTTCCTGAAGGGAAAGGAGACTGATAAGAAGGGAAGAACAGATCCTCTCAACATAGATTTACTGAGGACCCGACCATGTGTTGTGGCCCGAGAAAAGCCCTGAAAGCTCCTTGTGGTATCATGGTCCAGGAAAAAAAAAAAAATCCCATGGGGTTAGGCCAAGCACAGTGAATTTAAAAGAAAAGAAGAAAAGAAAAACCTTTCTTAACACAATTACCTTTTAATATAGACCAAGAATTACTTCTGCAAGAGTATCTTGAGAGCCCTTGAGCATTTGTGACTTTCCAGCATTGGTTACCTCTGGTACATCTTGCACTGCCCCCAAAGGGACCCTCATAAAGAGACAAAGATAAAAAGAAATGAGGACTTTTCCAAGGAACTCAAGGGACACAGAAAACAAAGAGCAAAATACTACTCTTCAGATGGTCTCTGGAAGAAGGCAGTAGAAGTTAGGAAGGGATACAGCCAGAAAGAAAACCTAACACTACCACTCCCAGGACTTGCAGAAGCCAAGCGAGGGGCTACAGGGGCCTGGTCCAGGACAGAGAGGGGCTAGGACAAAGACCACAGCATTCCTGAGAGGTATTTCTCTTGTCCCACTACAACCTCAGACTCAGAAAACAAAATCCACAGTGCTGCCAACACCTCCTATAGCCTCCTTTCTATCATAATATTTCTCCAGTGTCAGTCCCAGGAGCACTAGGGATCCCAGCTAGTCCCTGATCATGTCCGTCCTGCCCAGGCTGACCGTGATTATTTGAAGCCATTACCTTAGAGGGAATTTTCATTTAAAGAGCAGTGAGTTACTACTACAGTAAAATTATGGACAGCTCTGTTCATCTAGGCAGATCTAATCTCCCTGAAGAGGTTCAAAACAGCCACATGGGCTTCCAAAGGCACTACCCAAGAGCTGCCTCTCACACTGCAGCTCCAAGTAGGTGCTTTGGTTTGGATCCTAAACGTCCAAATCCCATGTGTCAAAGGCCTGGTCCCCAGCCTCTGGTGTTATGAGAGGTGGTGGAACCTTTAAGAGGTGGAGCCTAATGGGAGAAAGTTAAGTCATTGGAGGTGGTCACTTGAAGGGGATATTGGATCCCTGGTCCCTTCCTCTTATTCTTTCACTTCTTAGTCACCGTGAGGTGAGCAGCTTCTTCTGCATGTCCTCCTGCCATGATGTACTGCCTCAGGACAAGCCCAAATGCAATGGGGCCAAATGATTATTAAAACCGTAAAGCAAAACAAACCTTTTCTCTTTTTACGTTAGTTATCTCAGTTACTTTGGTATAGTAATACACACTGATTAACAGAGTGGGGAACACAGTTTGGACTAGGAAAGCCCAACTGGGTCACTACCTAGAGAAACAAATCAAAATCATGAGCAAGGCATTTGAGGAGTCCATATGTGGCCTTCTGGGAGGACAATACTACAACCCTCTAGTGCCTTGCATGTGAGCCAGCTGTGTTCCCCCAAGATAGTGACCACCTATTCTAGATTCTGAGCCATGCCCCACCTGTCAGCCAGGGTGAGCCCCTCCTGCTCAAGTTTCAATGTGTGGTCTTTGTCTCGCCACCTTCTCCTGTGTAATCAAACAAGTGGTACGTCACAAAGAAGCCTGCCAACAAGAGGAATACTGGGTATTCAGGTGCTGGTGGAAATGGAAGAGGGACATCCCCACCTTCTGAACACGCCTGATCTCTGAAACCCTTCAGAATCTTCTCTTTATTCCACCCTCATCCTGTGCTCTCTGACTGTTCATTTTTATACTTTTTCTTCCTGGTCAGTTGTTGTATATTTTTTTCACATAATTACTAGTAACAATATTATAATTAGCCTGTTTTTTTTGAGCCAAAGTATTCATGGAGAACAAAATTTGCATTTCCAAGGATAATATGACCTGAAGGATTTTTTTTTATTCAGTAAATACACATGGTGTGTGATGTTGGCAGTTCCAGGTATGCCACTCAGACTGGTGTGCCCTGAACTTGTGCAGTATGACACAGGGTACTGGTAAGATTAGACCAACAATTACCATCAAATCTAAAGTGCCTGCACACCTCCAATAAGCTAAAAGAGAAGACTGCAGTCAGCATTACAATCACCTCTCCAGGACCATTCTATGTCCCCAAGCGTGCATGGCTCTGGAGCTGGGGGGTGGGCTCTGGCTCCACAGTGGGACATCCTTAGACTATGCCAGTCGAGGTGATCCCATCCATTGATCAGTGATTGGTTAAGAAAAGGCACGTGATCCCAGGAAGCAGGAGGTAGTGTCTCCTGGGGTCTTAAACTCTTTCAGCTTTTAAGGGAAGGCTAGTAAAAGAAGTGACCCCTCTCTACCTCTGGACAATGTCCTGCACAGATGGGAACCAGCTCCCTGCCATCCTGGGACTGAAGCGGCAGCACTGGGTGGGGACAGGGTAGGTGGTGGGTTTGGCACAACAGTTCTGAGCTCCCCGGGCAGTGCCAGGCAGTGTCATCACAGACTAAGCTCTGGGATGCCCAGAGAGGCCCGGAAACGGGGAGTAGTCATCCCTTGACATCTTGTCAACACCTGGTGGGAATCAGTGACAGCTCTCCTCTGGGACGGAACAGAAGAAATGGACACCATGAGCCTGGGGTCTGTCCTTCTCGCTCCTTCCCTGGTCCCTCTTGCCACCTTCTACCCTCAACTCCCAGGGTCTTTCCCCTGCCCTCTGAGTTTTTTCAAGCTCCTTATTATCTTCACCATTGCCATCTACAAAATTCCCCTGTATTTATGGCATGTTTTAATCCAAAAATTTGGACAAAGAAAAGTGACCTGAAAAAAACATGCTTTTCTAATTTGCGAATTTAAATATGCGTGTGTGTGTGTGTATGAAATGTCTCATCTAGTTACAAAGATTAATGTGCATTTAGTTACATTAACAGATTGCCTTGGCTGAAATATATAATTATAGGAAACCATGAAGCACCAAAGAGGCCACCCCGTCAATCAGCACACACCCCAAGGATTCATCCTCCTTCTCTTCCACCTCTTTTTTGCAACCCAAACTCAAGTCCCCAGGGCCAGGCTCTTCGTTAGAGGTGAAAGGAAAATCACTTTGATAAACTGGCGTCCTCTAAGGTGCCAGTGTTCCAGGGCTGTTCGACAGCCAGACAGTGTGATTCTAAGACACGAGGCAAGAAGAGGGGCCTCTGCTAGTTGGGCGTAAGGAAGACTTGCCACATAACTGCAGGGCTGCTGCCTCCTCCTACCACACATCGTTCAAGCATTTTTGTCTGATTTTTTTTTCCGGTATAAGAATCCGAGTTGTTTTCGCAAGGACTAGAAGAATTACAGACGATATGGAAGCTCTGTGGCAAGAAGCCCTCCTTTATGATATATTTTATAAATATAAACTACCTCTTTCTGAGCCAAGCACCATCCTGCAGGCTTGCACAGCCTTCGTAGCTAATCTTCTCAACAGTCTCTAAGTGTGTTCTAAGTGAATGGAGCCACCCACTCATGTGTCCAATTGTCCACGTGTTTGATACATTTATAAAGACCACGTGATAGGTGCCAGGCACAGTGCTAGGCACCAGGGCTGAGAGCAAACCACTCACCAGATTCTGACACAACACTGTCATTAGTGTTCAAATGAGAAAAAGAATAAGGTGCTCTGGGAGTCTCTGGAGGATGGTGGGGAGTTGGGGAGGTCACCTGGAGGAAGGGACATGTAAGCTGAGACCTGCACCTTATGTACTAGGCAGCCAGGCAGAGGTGCCAGGGGCTGGGCTGGCATGAGATGAAGCAGTGCAGTCAGGTGTGTCTCCTGGAGAAGGTGACACCCGAGCACACCTGAAGGCAGTCAATGAGCGAGCGATTGAGACATCTGGTAAGACAGAGAGGATGTGCAAAGGCCCCCACTGTAGGGGGTGGGGCAGATCATGGAGGCCCTCTGCCTGTTGCTGTGAGTGAGGAGGGAAGCCCTGGGATGATTTTAAGCAGTTATGACACCTTTCTGCTTGGCCGCTATTTAGGACAGACTAGAGGGGAGCAGGGAAGAGGCAGGGACACCACTTGGCAGCTACCAGCAAACTGTGCCTGCTTCCTCTCTGGAATTCTGGGCAGAGACAACCTTGCAAATGGCCCTCATCCATGGGAGCTCAAAGAACAGCAAGATATATGGAGACCAGGCAGAAATGGGCAGGGCAGAGGCCTGTGGTGGCTGCTCCTCAGCCCTGAAGTTGCTGTGTCCACTAAAGGAGAACTTCTGAAGATGCCCAGTCTTCAGCCTACACCCCTGCCCCCAAAGAGAGCTATGGAGACCTTGCCAGCTGACCCAAAGGGGCTCCAGGGCTCGGGCAAGGAGGAGACAGACTTCATGTTCCTGGAGACCCAGGATGGCAAGGCGTGCAGATGCTTCAACAGCTGATGCCATGGTGGGGAGGTGACAGTGCCCACAAGGAGGAGACCACCTGCACTGCAGCCTCAGACAGTCCATAGCCTGCCCCGAGGGTCTACAGGCCAGATGCCCCACCCCAATCCAGGCCACATAAGCTCCAGGGAAGAAGGAGTCAGAGGCAGAGTATTAGCAGATGCATATATAATCAAGAGAATGATAAATCACGAGTTAACTAGAAAAATCTCTGGCTAGAACTGAGGAAAAAATATGAATTAGAAAAGATCAAGTTATTTTCCCCGAATGTAGTGTGGGACTCAGAAATCAAACAAGGCTCTGGAGATAATGAAAGCTAAATTTTCATAACCCAAGTTTTGTGACTGCAAATTCAAATCTGCTTCACAATAATGTATCATTGGAAAGAAGGCTGATTATAGCATAGAACCATAATAGATCAGATTCCAAATTATTTATCCACATCATCGGAGCTGAAATCCACAATCGAAGGTTTTAATGATCAAGGTCATATTTAGGCCCTGACCTATGATTTGTGCATCCTTAATGTGGGTCACCTTGGCTTCATCGTAGGCAATGATGCCTATGTCATGATTTGATGTGCTCAATGGATTTTTACATTTTTTGATAGTAAATGACAATGATACCAAGGACAATCACCTAGCATATCGCCATGTGGCAAACATCTAGTAAATCACATTTTAGGAAACATTGTCTAGACTGGCAAAGCAGGATCAACATGATGCTCATCAGTCACCTAAGGTATTGCTATAGTGTCCTCCAAAAGGTCATGTGTTGAAACCTTAATTCCTGAATGTTGCAGGGTTGGGAGGTGGAGCCTGACAGGAGGTGTTTAGGTCATGGAGGCAGAGCCCCCTTTCTGATGGGATTATTTCCTGTGGGACTGGTTAGTTACCATGGGAGTGGGTTATAATGAAGGAAGTCCCTCATGCTTTGTTTCTTTCCCACACCTGCTTACCCTTCTACTTTCTACCATGAGTGGATACAGTCTGAGGCCTTCACCAGAAGTCAAGGAGATGCTAGCACCATGTTCTTGGACTTCTCAACCTCCAGTACTATGAGCCCAAATAAACCTCTTTATAAATCACCCAGTCTCTGGCATCCTGACATAGCAACAGAAAACAGACTAAGACAGCTCTAAATGCTGAATGTGAGGGCAGAGGACATTAAAGGTCACCTGAGCCTATGTCCAGCCTTTGCTTGAGTCAGTTCTACAACACCCCCTGACCCCTAGCTCAGTTTTGTTTGAACACCTCCATTGACAGAGATCTCACTGTCCCCCCTGACCCCAAACAACTACTCCAAATTTGGATAGCTCTACTAGGATGCTCTTTCTTATTCTGGACTGAAATTGATGTGTATCAACCCAGAAATCAATAGACTGGGAGGAAAAGAAACTCATTCACCTCTGGCCACTGCTGATAATCCAGAAGAAAAGAGGATATAATCGGCAACAAAAACAATAGAGAATTACATGGCGGCGGGCGCAGAGAGATCAAGTCCCTGACCTCTTCAGCTGCGCAGGCATAGGGAGTCGTAAACAACCTAAATCTCTTTGCTCAGGATCACTAGGCAATGCTGAGCTGACATGGATCTGGGGCGAACAGTCTGGGCCTCTCAGAACACACACTGAGCCCGGATCGGCTGAATTCAAGCTCCCGTTCGCCTGCTTCCCGCAGACAAACAGCTGTGACTCAGCACTAATCCATCCGGCTGAAACAACTGGTCAGCCCTTCTCATCCTACAGAGGTAAATGCCAACCGAGCCTTCATAGGTAGTGGCCACAGGTTTGAAACGGGGCTTGGGAGAGACAGTAAGGACCCA